>NC_084480.1:2653750-5270000 GCF_030035675.1 Rhineura floridana | reverse complement strand
TCATTGCACACTTTGAAACATGCCACTGCCCTCTCCTCCCCACCCTTGTCTCCGCCTGTCAGCTCTGGTTAAAGGCTAACATGCAGCAGGCCCGCCTTGCGGCCTGACTCCCCCCCTCCTCCTGCCTTCCTTCCTTTCCTATCTGCATGCATCCTCTTCGCCCTGTGAACCACAGAAGCAATTAATTGTCCAAGCTTGACAACATCATAGCTCGGCTGGGAGAGGGGGAAAAGAGATCTGCGTAAGGAAAGCCTGCAGAGGGTCCAAAACGAAACCTGACACTTGCAGGGAAAAAAAAGAAAAGGGAACGATATTCACCAGGGTTTAACACCCTTCTCCGCTAACCCCACCCAAGCAACAATGTGAATGGAAATATATGTGCCTGGAATACATTCAAAAGCCAAGTCTGAGCTTGATTATATCAAGAGATCATATCATATATCATTGTAGCCCAGAGAATTTGCAATGCGCGTTACTGGAAAATGATGTCAATTCCAACCACTTCTGAATAGGGAAGTAGATTATGATTACGTAGCGAAGTCCAAGGGATCCGATTTTGTAAAAACAACAGAAAGAAGAAAACAGTCCAATAACACACACATACCCCCAGGACTTCAGGGTGAAGGACGGATAACAAATGAAAACAATAGTAATACTAATGATAATTTTGAACGCTGGGAAACTACAGCACACTTGCCCTCTGATAAAACACATGTCGTCAGTGCCTTTTCGGTTAAAAAAAAAAATGAGGTGCCAGTGCTCATACCTTGATAAAAGTGCCAAGCACAAAGTGGTTCCTATGGGCAGGAAAAAAAGAGGCGATGGCACTCTGGACCAGTGAGTACTGTTACAAAAAAAGCCCTGCATGTGGTTAATGTGCTGTAATCATACAATGATATAATCATTTGCTGATGACTGTTTTAAATATATTGTTTGTGTCAAGAATGCCTTATATCTAAAATGGCTCAGAAGCAAAGAACAGGGGGTTTTTCATCTTGTCGGAAATGGGACCTCTGCGAAGGCAATGACTTGCAGTTTTCACAGCTGAAGCTCGTTAATTAGGCCCAAGAAGAACACCTGCTTATCAGTAGAGCCTGGTATCCAAGGCCATAGGCCTGGGAAGGTTTGGGGAGTACGTGTCCATTAGGTGCAAAAACTCCAGTATGCATTCCATCATTTGAAAGCCCCCTGATTGGCTAATTAATTCCTGGCTGTTGCTAGGCATTTTCCCATAAGCATAGGATTCAAACCTTTGCCTTTGTTCCTCAGTGTGATGGTGTTACCTGATGTTGGGGTTCCACTTGCCATCAGCTGTCCAAGCTATACATCTCTGGGGAGATGTGGAACCATGAAGTTATTTTGCTGTTTACCTGTTTATAAGTATAGACTAGGCTAGACAGTTTTATTTTTTTCTGTGACTGTAACACTCTGTGAATTTTACCTGTACCTCAGGGGTGTGGGCTTTAAGGAACCAATTTGCTGCTATATTTGTGCACTTATATTTTATTTAATAAAACTACTTCTTATTTATCTGTGTGTGTTCATTGCAGGAGTAGTGTGGCCCTAAATCCAGCACCTTGGCTAATTGACCACAGACTGTCATATGTTTGGGTATTTTGCCTAAGACTCCAGCACAAAGAGTGTAACTTTGGCTCTTGTCTTTTAGGACCCTTGGCAGGTCTATTTTGGGCACTTTGGGTTTCCCCTTGGCCCAGAGTGGCTGAGCAAGTTAAAGGGTGATGGCAGTCTACCTACCTTGCAGGGTTATTGTTAGTTACTCAGCCCTGGTAGGGGAGGCACAGATTTGTGCCTTGCCATGATCAATGGCCCTGGGTTTGGGAATTGGGTCCTGGGACTAAAATGGAGCAGGTTCATGACAGTTTGTGTAATAAAAAAATTAATAAGAAAACTCAAAGTAGAAATAAAACACTTACGAAGGTGATAAAGGCAAGAAAATCATATGAGGGATAACCTGGAAGATCTGAGTGTCGTTCTGCCTCAATTTCTCTCAGCCTTTTGAAAAAGAATGCAGAGGAGGATATAGCAGCAGTTTCCAGTTTTGAGTCAGCTCTGGAAAATATCAAACTTGGCACCGGAAGACACTGTCCAGAGAGGTTATCGTAGCATATCCTCCCACAGAGTTTTGAAAGAAAAAACAGAGGCATCTGTTCAGGCTGCCTTTGTGCTGATTTAAAACTCCAGAATATTTTAAACAGCACTTTTTTCATGCATTGTCACATGCAAGCATCATTATCAAAGGTCAGCAGAGGCACTTTTCACTCACAACTGACCTTATGGCCAAAGTGTGTTTTTCACCTACATTACAGGCCAGTTTATTTAAAAAGAAAGAAAAACTGGGCTTTGCTTGTGAAGGCACATGCCTCACAGTGTCATGCTGAATGATGGTGCTATGCTAATATTCACACAGATAATACTAAAATGAATATTGCCAGTGTGGTGTAGTGGTCAGCCTTTCCCAAACAGTGTGCCTCCAGATGTTGTTGGACCACAACTCCCATCAGCCTCAGCCAGCATTGCCAATGGTCAGGAAAGATGGGAGTTGTGGTCCAACAACATCTGGAGGCACACTGGTTGGGAAAGGCTGGGTTAGAGTGTTGGACTACAACCTGGGAGACCAGGATCCGAATCCCCACACAGCCATGAAGCTCACTGGGCGACCTTGGGCCAGTCACTGCCTCTCAGCGCCTCAGAGGAAGGCAATGGTAAAACCCCTCTGGATACTGCTTACCATGAAATCCCTATTCATAGGGTTGCCATGTCGGAATCTACTTGAAGACAGTCCATGTGTCATGTCAATAGCTAGAAGGTTTAATAACAGGGCAAGGACAAACATCCCCTGCATTCTTAACTCTTTTGAAACATGATCTGGTCATTATTTTAATTTTATTTTTTATATTTGTATTTATTTATTTTAAAATGCTGCCATGCCTTTCCATCACACTGGACCTCTAGGGAGGTTTACAAGTCAAAATTAGGAAGCAATATAAAATGCCACAAATAAACACTACAAATTACATCTCGCCTGATCTGACGGGTGTAATCACATCCCCCCTCTTTCCTGTTCTTCTTGACCTTCTGAAGAAGATCCAGGAGTCTCACCCAGAAACAGTATTCACTAACAGACAAGAAACCTTGCAGTTTAAGGACACACCTATAGACCACAGTTATTTCTATCAAACTTTTAAAAAAGCAGGGAAATTGGGCAGCTATAGTGAATGCACCAGGGGAGCAGGAGACCTGACCTCCTCTCTGAGATATTGTACTGCCCTACAAATTTGTCAAAATGCAAACACAATTTGGGTTGGTCTTTCACAGTCAAATCCACTTCCTTTTGAGGCGTTTGGAGTGACTGGGGCTCAACATTGAGAATGGATTGATCATCTGCATGCTTATTAAATTCAGTGGGATTTATTCCCCTGCAATCATGCTTAGGATAGGTGAAACTGACCACACAGGGTGTGGAGGGAAGGAGGGAGAGGAGCAGGCAGAAGGGGATGGAGGGGGCAGGTTTGATCATTTGCATGTTTTTTGAGTTCAGTGGGAGTAACTCCCGTGCAATCATGCTTAGGATAGGTAAAACTGACCATGGGGAGGGAGGCCTGGAGTGGGCCGGTGAGGAGGAAAAAGGAAGAGGAGAGGAAGAAGGAAAGAGGAAGGGAGAGGAGAGGGGAAGGAGGGAAAAGGCAGGTCTGATCATTTGCATACTTATTGAGTTCAATGGGATTTACTCCCATGCAATCATGGCTAGGATAGGTAAAACTGACCATGGGGGAGGAGGAGGGGGAGGGGTTAGTAGAGGGTAGCAGAAAGAGGGGGAGGGGGAGGGGGAGGGGGAGGAGGGGATTGGAAGGGGAGGGGTGAAGGAAGGGGGAGGGAAGAGGTGAAAGGGAGGTGATGGGAGGGAGGAGGAGGAAAGGACAGGTTTGATCATTTGCATGCTTATTGAGTTCAATGGGATTGATTCCCGTACAGCCATACTTAGGATAAGTAAAACTGACCATGGGGGTGGGGGAGAGGGGAGGGGAGGGGAGGGGAAGGAAGAGAAGGGGGAAGGAAGGAATTGGAAGGTGATGGGGAGGGGAAGGGAGGGGTGAAGGAAGGAGGAGGGAAGGGGCAAGAGGGAGGGGATAGGAGGGAGGACGAGGGGAGGGCAGGTTTAGGGTTGCCAGGCTCGGGGTCTGAGAATGATTCTGTATCTTTAAGAGAAGACACAATTCAGCCAAGTGCAGGTTTTATTGCAACATTGTAATGGGACAAACCACAAGGTGAAATTCTCCCTTCCCCCTGCACAACTTTTAAAGATGCAGAAGACGCTTGAGACCTATTTTTGTTAAAGAGCATAAGGCCACATCGTCAGCGTATAAAAGAATGGAAATCTTTTTGGTACCAATTGAGGGGGGGGGGAAAGAAGGCGATGACAGTGCCTCTACAATACCATTTATAAAAAAATTAAATAAAAAGGGTGCCAAAAGACACCCTTGCTTAACTTCCCTGTACACTGGGATTTTGGAGGATAGGTTACCATTGGTCCCTTGTCTAACCTGAATAACGTTAGACTGATAAAGGGCCCTAATCAACCAGAACAACCTACGGTCTATATTTGTCTGGGCCAATTTTTTCCAAAGGAGTTCCCTGTCAACTGTGTCAAAAGCTGCAGAAAAATCGACAAAAGCAATATATAAAGATGGAAAAACTTTAGATCTTGTTTTTTTGATTAAATGATGTAAAATAAATGCCTGGTCAATTGTATTCATTTTGGGTCTAAAGCCTGCCTGTTCCTTGCATATTATCGAGTTTGCCTGGTCCCAAGCTTTTAGTTTATTTAAGAGGAGGCAACTATACAGCTTCGATGAAACATCTAAAAGACTTATTATACCCAGCTCTTGACATTTTTTCCTTGTAAGTACCATTAGGTAAACTCCAAATCTGAGGATAAGTTGTACTCTGACGCAGTTATAAAATTCAAGGGCTAATAGCCTCGAAACTAAGTCCTGAATAAACTAAAAGTTTCCTTTTACTGCATAGTACAATTAAAACTGCAGTTAATCATAAGATTCATTCTGTCTTTATTTGTAGTTTAGTCCTTGGAAATTATAAATATTTCACTTTAATGTTCTCTTTATCGTGCACCCTTAACGTCCGCTCGGCTTAAGGAGGCAGCTTGTTATCTTAATTGTTGCTATCAAGCTACTTGTGTTTATAATAGTAGCTCCTAAAGAATGTCCACCAAATCTTCAAACTTCAAGAGTAAGTGTGTAGCATATTTTGGCATTAATCAGAGAGAAATGTTGGAATTTTAAACAACAAGATTAGGAGTGGGAGAGAAGAATGTCTTACCGGAACCGCCACCTCCCGGAAGTCTGCATCTTTAAAAGTTGTGCAGGTGGAAGGGAGAATTCCACCTTGTGGTTTTTCCCATTACAGAGTTGCAAGAACAACTGCAATTGGCTGAATTTTCTCTTCTTTTAAAGATACAGAATCATTCTCAGGCCCCGAGCCTGGCAACCCCAGGCAGGTTTGATCATTTGCATGCTTTTTGAGTTCAGTGTGATTTACTCCTGTGCAATCATGCTTAGGATAGGTGAAACTGACCAGGGAGAGGGGCAGGGATGGGAGGAGGAGGGCAGAAATGGGAGGGGGAGGGGATTGGGTGGGTGGGCACTGGGTAGAGGGGAAGCCCCTTTCCTTTCCAAAAGAAAAACATTGTGAGCGCTATCATTGTTTTTCAGCATTTCGACCACCTTTTTATTCTACAGCAGGCACATGTAGCCTCCCACCCAAATTTAAACCAAAGCTGTCCCGGGCCACATCCACACTAGACCTTTATTTCACTTTAGACAGTCATGGCTTCTCCCAAAGAATCCTGGGAAGTGTAGTTAGTGAAGGAATCTGCAAGTTGCTCAGAGATGCCTTGTTGTCCTCACAGAGCTTCAATCAAAGTGGCTGACTGTTAAACCACTCTGGCCACTGGAGCTCTGTCAGGGGAATAGGAGTTTCCTCTCAGCATCCTTCACAAACTACACTTCCCAGGATTATTTGGGGGAAGCCAGGACTGTCTAAAGTGAAATCAAGGTTTGCTGTGGTGTGGCCCCCTGATTAGGCAAGCCCAGCAGCTGGGAGTCTGGCTTTTAGGACACTGACAATTGGTTCTTACTGAGATGCCCAACATTATCATTGAGTTCCATGTAATTTTTTTTAATTAATTAAAAATCAGCCACACATTTTTTTAACTTTTAAACTGCAGAAGATGAACATCAGATTATGGGGCACGGTCAGTAACAGGATTACAGGTACTCTGTGAACATGGCTGATTTTTAATTAATTTCAACAAATGAGGTGAATACTGAAATAAAAAAGTCCAAAAGGGGTCTTGGATTTTTTCTCTCTTTTTACACTTTGAACTCTCAATTTTCTCTGACTGTTTTGTGTATCGCCATGAATATTGAAAGGGTTGTTAAGCAAGCTTTTCTGAGTTCAGGACTATAAGTTTTGTAATGTTTTGTTTTGATATGAGTTTATGGGAAGCATCAGAATGGCATGGGGGTACTTTCAATTTAACATTGTGGAAGGCGAAAAATCCATGCTGACTATAATATTCAGCCACTCTCGTGGCTGTATAATATGTAAATTGGTGTCTGATATCTGGGGTACACTTTTGGCACAAGGTCTCAACTGGGACAAGGTCTCAACTTAAAAGGCTTGTTGAAAGAGGAAGGTCTCCAATAGGCACAGAAAAGATAACAGAGATGGCGCCTGTCTAATATTTAAGGGGAAGGAATTCCAAAAGGCAGGTGCCACTACACGAAAGGTCCACTTTCTATGTTGTGCAGAACGGATCTCCTGATAAGATGGTATCTGCAGGAGGCCCTCTCCTGCAGAGCGCAGTGATCAACTGAGTATATAAGGGATAAGACAGTCTTTCAGGTATCCTGGTTCCAAGTTGTATAGGGCTTTGTACACCAAAACCAGAACCTTAAACTTAGCCCGATAGCAGATGGGCAGCCAGTAAAGGGTAAAGAGTGCATACCAATGCATATGTTAGTGAAAATAACATACAAAACTGCATTATATTGGGGGAATTGCTTTCAAATATGTGCATATTAGGCAAAATTGCATTCAAAAATGTGTATATTGTATATTGAGAGACATACACAGAAAATACTGATGAATTTTCTTTTAAAAATGACAAAGTGATGCAAAAATGTGGCTAAATGAAGTTAAGACTGGAAAAATTAGAAACTGAGAGAAACTGAAATAAATGATTTATTATAATTGATGGAGGTATTTTTATTTATTTATTTATTTATTATTTGGTTTATATCCCGCCCTTCTTCCCAGAAGGAGCCCAGGGCAGCAAACAGAAATGCTAAAAACACTGCTTTGTTGTCATTTGTAGATATTTTGTTAATATGATAATATTTGAGACTGATCCTTGAATTTTGCCAATTTTTAGTTATATTTTGAATTATTATAGAATGACCGTGGGAGTGGAGGTGGTAAATTTTGTCATTTCTATGGTTGTAAACTATCTTGAGTACAATAATGCAGAAAGGCGGTATACAAATTAAAATGAAATGAAAAATAAAAAAAAGAACTTGACAGATTTGTCCATCCTTGGTTGAGGTGCATATCTCTGGATCCAGAAAATGGAACCCACAGATGGATTTTCCCCAGGAGATCATAACAACTTCAAGCTTTCAGTTTCTACACCTGTTTGCCTCCCATGACAGCAAGAAGGTGACAGATTTCTTCCTCAGACATCAAGACACTTTGGCAGTAGGCAAGTAGGGGTAGGATCCAGCTTGGATTGAAAACCACTTCTCCTCAAGCTTCCAAGTCTTGTCTGAACTGGGGAAATGGACATGTAAGGACAAAATGCCCATCTGCTCATGTGAGAAATGCACAACTCCCAGGTAAGGAGAAGGGGCAGCAGATATTTGAAGGCTGCTTCCACCTCCTCCTGGACCTCCTTCCAGCCAAGATGATTCGGGCTGCCATGCCAACCAACCTTCCCATGTGGTGGTGATGCTGTTAAATTCCAAGCGAGTCCCTAAGAAAACACTCTTCCACAACTGATCATGGATGAAGGGGCTGATCAGGTATGCATTACTGAGACTTGAGTGGATTTATTTATTAAATTTTATTTATTTATTAAATTTATTAGTCGCCCATCTGGCTGGTTGTCCAGCCACTCTGGGCGACGTACAAGATAAAAAACAATACATTAAAACGTTAAAATTTAAAACCATAACAGTAAAAACCTAACCCACCCCAAAAGCCTGCCTGAAGAGCCAGGTCTTCAAGGCCCGGCGGAAGCTCATCATAGAAGGGGCATGGCAGAGATCATTTGGGAGAGAGTTCCACAGGGTGGGGGCCACTATTGAAAAAGCCCTCTCTCTAGTCCTCACCAGTCAAGCTGTTTTAACCGGTGGGATCGAGAGAAGGTCTTCTGAGGCTGATCTTGTTGAGCGGCATCCCTGACGATGCTGGAGGCGCTCCTTCAGATAGACTGGGCTAAAACCGTATAGGGTTTTAAAGGTCAAAACCAACACCTTGAATTGGGCCCGGTAAACAACTGGTAGCCAGTGCAACTCCTTCAGCACTGGAGTGATGTGATCTTGCCAGAGGCTGCCTTTAATCAGATGAGCTGCCGCATTCTGTACCAGTTGCAGCTTCCGGACCGTTTTCAAGGGTAACCCTACGTAGAGCGCATTACAGTAGTCTAGGCGAGAGGTGACCAGGGCATGTACTACCGGTGGGAGCAGATGGTTGGGAAGGTAGGGGCGCAGCCTCCGTATCAGATGGAGTTGATACAGCGCCGCCCGGCTCACAGCCGAGACTTGAGCCTCCATGGACAGCTGGGAGTCAAGAATGACCCCCAGGCTGCGGACCTGGTCTTTCAGGGGCAATCATACCCCATTGAGCACCAGGTCCACATCCCCCAACCTTCCCTTGTCTCCCACAAACAGTACCTCGGTTCTGTCAGGGTTCAGCTTCAGCTTATTCCTTCCCATCCAGCCACTCACCGACTCCAGGCACTTGGACAGGGTTTCTACAGCCAACCTCGGTGAAGATTTAAATGAGAGATAGAGCTGCGTGTCATCCGCATACTGATGACATTGCAGCCCAAGTCTCCTGATGATTGCCCCCAGCGGCTTTATATAGATGTTGAACAGCATCAGGGAGAGGATGGAACCCTGTGGCACCCCACAAGTGAGAGGCCAAGGATCCGAGACCTCATCCTCCAATGCCACTCTTTGGTACCTACCAGAGAGGAAGGAATGGAACCACTGCAATACAGTGCCCCCCATGCCTAACCTCTTCAGGCGGTCCAGGAGGATAACGTGGTCAACAGTATCGAAAGCCACTGAGAGATCAAGGAGGACAAGGAAGGTGCATTCGCCCCTATCCCACGCCCTCCTCATATCATCTACCAAGGCGACCAAGGCTGTTTCAGTCACATGTCCAGGCCTGAAGCCCAATTGAAATGGATCCAGATAATCCGCTTCCTCCAAGTGCGCTTGCAACTGCTTTGCCACCACCCGCTCAACCGCCTTGCCTAAGAATGGCAAATTTGAGACTGGGCGAAAGTTGTTCAGATCTTGGGGATCCAAGGAGGGCTTCTTTAAGATTGGTTTTATTACTGCCTCCTTGAGCGCTGATGGCATTACTCCCTCTTCGAGAGATGTATTTACCACCATCTTGATCCCCTCACCCAGTCTATCTTCGCAGCTCATAATGAGCCACGATGGGCAAGGATCGAGTAAGCAAGTGGTTGGCTTTAAGGTTGAAAGCACCTTGTCCACTTCATGGGATGGAAGAAGCTGGAACCGATCCAACACCACCAGAGCACCACTGGTCACCTCTGGCTCGCTCACTGTGTCCACAGCGCATGGAATAGCACTCTTAATACGATCGATTTTCTCTGCAAAGTGTTTAGCAAACTCGTCACAGGAGGCCTTAGCATGTTCCATTAGTTCCAGAGCAACTGGACCGACCAGGCTCCGGACCACTTGGAACAGTCTCCTGGGACAGCACTCTGCAGATGCAATAGAGGCAGCATAAAAATCTTTTTTTGCTGCCCTTATTGCCACATGATAGGCTGCCGCAGCCGCTCTAACATGTGTCCGATTGTCGTCAGAGCGAGATTTCCGCCACCGGCGCTCTAGCCGTCTCACCTCCCGCCTCAGAATTCGCAACCGTGGGGTGAACCACGGTGCCATCTGAGTTCTATTCAGGGGCAGAGAGCGTTTCAGAGCCACCCGGTCTAATGCCCCGGCGATTGCGGCATTCCACCCCTCCACCAGGGTCTCAGCCAAGTGGCTGTGTGCATGCTCCAGAGAGTCCCCAAGCGCATTCAGGAATCCATTTGGATCCATCAGACGCCTGGGGCAGACCATCTTAATAGGTCCTCCACCCCCACGGAGGGTTTGTGGCACCGAAAAGTCCATCCTCACCAAGTAGTGGTCTGACCATGACAAGGGGGTGATGGATGTACCCCCAATTTTCAGATCACTCCCCTCCTCTCCCAAGACAAACACAAGGTCGAGTGCATGACCGGCTATATGGGTGGGCCCCATTGTAATAAGGTGCAGCTCCCAGGAAGCCATGGTTTCCATGAAGTCCCGAGGCGCCCCAGTAAGGATGGCCTCTGAATGTACATTGAAGTCCCCCAACACCAGCAGGTTTGGGGACTGTGCACGCACAGCCGAGACCACCTCCAGCACCTCAGCCAGGGAGTCCGTCGTGCAGCGGGTTGGACGGTACACGAGCAGAATCCCTAGACTGCCCTTTGGGCCCAACCTCCAGTACATGCAGTCTGCCACCTTGGTCTCACAGAGAGGAGGTCTGGTGAGAACCAGGGACCTTCAGTAAATAACCGCCACTCCCCCTCCCCGACTACCGACCGTCGGCTGCTGTGCATACGAGAACCCAGCCGGACGCATGGCCGCAAGGATAGGAGCAGCAGCCTCATCCAGCCAGGTTTCCGTAATACATGCCAGGTCCGCGCCTTCATCCAATATCATATCATGGATGAGGGATGTTTTTTGGGCAACAGACCTGGCATTGCACAGCAGCAGTCGAAGGCCAGAGTATGGAGTCAAGCATCCCTCAGCTGTCTGTTGGCTCTGGACAGGCCCGGAACAGGGGACAGATATTATGCATCTCTCCCTAGTTCCTCTTACCTGACGTGACCCACCCCTAGCTTTCCACCAGCATCTGCCGCCCAGCCTCGGTATACATTGGCCTCCCACCCTTCCCCCATCACTCCCCTGTGATTGACACATGCCCCGATGTAGGCTTCCACCACTCAGGCAGGCACCCAACCTTAAAACAACCCCCCCAAAAGAAAAAGAAAAAAAACACAGCACACAAAAAAACCCAGGCCACCTCAGCCAGCCGGCTTATGTATCCCTCCCAAGAGGGACAGGTGATGGAAATTAGTCACAGCTGGCTGGGTACCTGGGACCTGGTCCTGCAGGAGGCACGTCTGCCAGGCAGCAGTCCCACTGGGAAGGGTGGTGGAGGTGGTGTTCCAACAGCAGGCTCTCCTTCCCTGGGTGGCGATGTTCTCCTTCTTCCTGCAGGCACTGGGTCTCCCAGGCCACCTCAGCCAGCCAGCTTATGTATCCCTCCCAAGAGGGACAGGTGATGGAAATTAGTCACAGCTGGCTGGGTACCTGGGACCTGGTCCTGCAGGAGGCACGTCTGCCAGGCAGCAGTCCCACTGGGAAGGGTGGTGGAGGTGGTGTTCCAACAGCAGCAGCAACAGCAGGCTCTCCTTCCCTGGGTGGCAATGTTCTCCTTCTTCCTGCAGACACTGGGTCTCCCAGGCCACCTCAGCCAGCCGGCTTATGTATCCCTCCAAAGAGGGACAGGTGATGGAAATTAGTCACAGCTGGCTGGGTACCTGCGGCCTGGTCCTGCAGGAGGCACGTCTGCCAGGCAGAAGTCCCACAGGGAAGGGTGGTGGAGGTGGTGATCCAACAGCAGCAGCAGGCTCTCCTTCCCTGGGCGGCGATGTTCTCCTCTTCCCTCAGGCACTGGGTCTCCTGCAGGCACTGGGATGAGCTGGGAGGGCCTGATCTGACTCAGCCATGTCCACCTCTGTGTTTAGTTTAGTTTAGTTTTAATATGTATAAACTGCACTTTCGCAACAAAATACTGCAAGACTGTGTACATCACACAAAAGTACAATAAAAGCAATAATAACAATAAAAACATCTGCAAAAACATCAGTAAACACTGGTTGATAAAAAGAAATTCACATTACAAAGGACTGTCTGAATAACACCATTTTTAGGAGACATCTAAAAGACGGCAAGACTAATCCTGCTGAACCTCTAGGGGCAGGGCGTTCCACGGAGCACACTAAAGTCTCTGTCCATAGTATAGGTTGACCTAACCTCCTTATGTGGACTGTTAAACAATAACAGAAGTGTTAGTTTGGGGTCTGGAAACTAAAAGCCCATTTTATTACTTTTGATACTGCAATAAAACAACTTCCCCCAAAAAGTCTCGTGCAATATTACATGTCTACCACATGTGATAAAATGAGAACTTTCCTTGACATCAACTGCATTCCAGGATTAAGGAATTAGCATAAAGCAGCCTCCGTGGGGGGAGCTACCAGTAGTGTAAGATTTTATTTTTTATTTATTAAATTTATATCCTGCCCTTCATCCCAGAAGGAGTCCAGGGCAGCAAACAAAAACTCTTAAAAACAGAAGACTTTAAAACATATTTAAACAAAACATCTTTAGAAAAATAACTTTAAAAACATTTTAAAAAGCAATTCCAACACAGACCCAGACTGGGATAAGGTCTCTACTTAAAAGGCTTGTTGAAAGAGGAAGGTCTTCAGTAGGCACCAAAAAGATAACAGAGATGGCGCCTGTCTAATATTTAAGGGGAGGGAATTCCAAAGGGTGGGTGCCACTACAGTAAAGGTCCTTTCCTATGTTGTGTGGAACGGACCTGCTGATAAGATGGTATCTGCAGGAGGCCCTCACCTACAGAGCACAGTGATCAACTAGGTATATAAGGGATAAGATGATCTTTCAGGTATCCTAGCTATGCACGCACATCTCTGCCATCAACCAAGATGGCAGCAGGGGCTTCAGCATCTTAGGGAAACCTCGGGAGCCATCTTCATTAAGGGCAATGCTAAAAGGCAGGAGACAGGTAGGTGGGGCAAGGGAATGGTGGGCAGGCAGAAGCTCCTGCCCTGCGATCTGCGGCTGCTGCTGTGGATTGCAGAAGGTGAGCAGAGGGGCCCCTCAGGGACCCCTGTAGCTCCAGGGACCCTTGGGCCAGTGTCCCACCTGGCCGCCCTTTAGAACTGGCCCTGAGTATAATTTTATAAAAACCAGATGCCAAAGCTTTAGATTTTGAAATACTGAATACAAGCAAGTTTGCAAAAGCTGTGAGTTCTATTCACCCGTTGTTTAACTTCGGGAAGGGTTGTAGCTCAGTGGCAGGGCATCTGCTTCTCATGCAGAAGGTGCCAGGTTCAATCCTCATCATCTCCAGATAGGCCTGGAAACATCCCATTACCCAGTGGTGGCCGGTGCCTGTTAAGGCTGGTGGGGCAGAAGGCACAGAGGCCAACAGTTGGTGGAGTCTGAGCTAATGTCAGGTGGAGCCAACCAATTCTACCATTGTCCCAATCCTCTTCCCTGCTGAGTTCAACAAGGGGCAACACTGAGACTGAGGAGGATGAACCTGACAGGCAGAGTTATTCTCTGGACTGGTTGTAGAGAAGAAGGTGGGTGAGCTTGGAAGAAACAAGACTAAAGTTGGCAGAGTGGTGCCCCCTTTGCCCCAATGGACCAGCTTCCACTGCCCCTCTCTGAAACCCTGGAGAGCCACTTCCAGTCAGTGTAGACAATACTGAGCTACATGGACCAATGGTCTGACTTGGCATAAGGCAGTTTCCAATGTCCTTGTCCCTACTGATGTGATTGGTAGGAAAATGAATTAGCAGCAAAGTTTCTTGCATATTCTGCAGTTTATCCCAAAAGTGTACCCCAGATATCAGTTCACATATTATACAGCCAGTTTACATATTATACAGCCACAAGAGTGACTGTTTACTATAGTCAGCATGGATTTTTCACATTCTGCAATGTTAAATTTTCATGTCAGAGTTATCATAATTTCTTGAAATTAATTAAAAATCAGCCATATTCACAGAGTATCTGTAATCCTATTACTGACTGTGCCCCATACTCTGACCTTCATCTTCTGCAGATTAAAAGTTTAAAAATGCCTGGCTGATTTTTAATTAATTTAAGAAATTTTGCATTGAACTGAATGATAATGTCAGGCATGCTCCGTAAGAACCAACTGACAATGTTATAAAAGCCAGACTAACAGCTGCTGGGCTTGGCTAATCAGGGGTAGGACTAAGAAATTAAGGTTGATATAGTTATGAGAATACTCAGTGTAAATTTAATAAAACATATAAAAATTACAATAAAAAGGAATATAAAAGGTATAACATACAAAAGTCAAACAATGACAAACATGATACTATGATTTTCAAAAATATGTAACTAAAACAGTATACATCATGAAGAATGTATCTGACATGTACAAATTTTGTTCAAATGGTCCGTTTCTTTTATAAAGAAAAGAGAAATATATTTTTTGTTAAAAAAGTCCAGCCAGACGCGTTTCGACAGTTGTCTTTTTCAATGGCCTGAAATTAAACAAATACATAATACAATATATTTTTATGTCTTTTTTATAAAAATATGAAATGTTTTTTTGAAAGATGGAAATATAATATAAAATATACATACTACTGATATGACTTTGAACAGAAAAATGGAATATAATGCGATAACCAAAGGAATTGCTAATATGACTTCAACAAAAATTGAATATAACGATATCCAAAGAAATCTGTAAAATATATACACATATCAAGAATAAACAGATGCAAGAATACAGAATTATCAAACAATAAAGATACATAAGAAGAAAAATATTTTTTAACAAAAAACTCAATGATAATGTTGGGCATCTCAGTAAGAACCAACTGTCAGTGTCCTAAAAGCCAGACTCCCAGCTGCTGGGCTTGCCTAATCAGGGGGCCACACCCACACCAGACTTTGATTTCACTTGAGACAGTCCTGGCTTCCCCCAAATAATCCTGGGAAATGTAGTTTGTGAAGGGTGCTGAGAGGAGACTCCTATTCCCCTGACAGAGCTCCAGTAGCCAGAGTGGTTTAACAGTCAGAAGCTCTGTGAGGGGAACAGGGCATCTCCTAGCAACTCTCAGCACCCTTCACTAACTACAATTCCAAATTCTTCCAAACTACACAGGAAGTGGATTGGACTGTGAAAGACCAACCCAAATTGTTTTTGCATTTTGACCAATTTGTAGGGCAGTACAATATCTCAAAGAGGAGGTCAGGTCTCTTGCTCCCCTGGTGCATTCACTATAGCTGCCTAATTTCCCTGCTTTTTAAAGTTTGATAGAAATATCTGTTGGCTATAGGTACGTTCTTAAACCACAAGTTTTTTTGCCTATTAATGAATAAATCCCATATTCTGTGTAGCCCAGCAGTTTCCTATCTTTTAAATTGTTGGTATTCTCAGACATCAACTGTCCAATTATGAATAGGTGAATTTGTCAATTTGGTTCAATTTTTTTTCTTCCAACGAATGCAGTATTTGTTGATGCTTTTATTACTGTTTTTAATGATGCTTTTGTTGGTTTTTAATTTTATAATGTTTTTATATGTTGTATATATAGTATATCTTTATTGTTACAGTCTATGACTTATGGCGACCCTATGAAGAGGGTTTTCATGGTAAGCAGTATCCAGAGGAGTTTTACCATTGCCTTCCTCTGAGGCTGAGAGGCAGTGACTGGCCCAAGGTCGCCCAGTGAGCTTCATGGCTGTGTGGGGATTTGAACCCTGGTCTCCCAGGTCGTAGTCCAACACCTTAACCACTACACCATGAGGTAGTTAGATAAAATTGTTAAAACACAATACTGTAAAACAGAGTTGTAAGCCGCCTTAATGTACTTTTATGAAAGTGTGGCTGATAAATTCTTTAATATATATTTTTTTAATATTATCTTCAGTTCTCCACATTTCTACATTAGTTTCCCTTTTTTTAAAAAAAAGTCCTCATGAAAATTCATCAGTATATTTTATTATTTTATTTATTTATTTATTTATTTAGAACGTTTATAACCCGCTCTATTTCCGAAAACTCAGAGCGGCGAACAAAAAAACACTCACATACAAGATTAAAATTCACATAATAAAAACACTATTAAAATAAGCATAATCAACAGCAAGGTCTATCAAGAATAAAAAAACATCCTATACATCACTTAAGTTAAATGCTTGCTGAAATAAAAACGTCTTGACCTGACGGCGGAATACAATAAGAGACGGAGACAGCCGCACTTCTATCGGTAAAGAATTCCACAGACTAGGGGCCACAACAGAAAAGGCCTTGGATCTAGTTCCCATCAGATGAACTTGAGAGGTTGGTGGGACCAAAAGAGGAGGGTCAATAGAGGACCTCAAGGGTCGGGAGGGTTCATAAAAGGACATACGACCAGCCAAATAGAGAGGACCCAAGCCATGTAAGGCTTTAAAGGTTAGAACCAGCACTTTGAATTGAGCTCGGAAGCAGATCAGCAGCCAGTGTAGTTGTTGTAAAAGAGGAGTTGTATTTTAGGGCACGTTCTCCTAATATACACATTTCTGTATGCAATTTTGCCTAATGCGCACATTTTTGCAAAGCATATTATCCCCAATATTCACATTTTCTCTAATATAATGTGTTTTTATATGTTATTTTCATGAATATATGCATTTTTATGTACACTTTACTCAAATATATGCATTTTGTACACATTACTTGGCTAGAGAACTGCATTGGAAAATTTCTGAGAAGTATACATTTTTAAGGATGGCTGTGTTTCAGTTCGCATATTGTTTTGGAAAGTGCGAATTAGGTAGATTTGTATGTAAATGTGAAATGAGTCAAATTTCTCCCGCTATGTCCAGTGTATGTGTATACATACAGGCACTCACTCTCTCACACACACACAAGCAACAATGTCTTTGCTTTTTACTGGATAAATTTATATCAGCTCTGTTGTTGTTGTTATTATGTGCCTTCAAATCAATTATGACTTATGGTGACCCTATGAATCAGCAACCTCCAAGATCGTCTGTCATGAACCACCCTGTTCAGATCTTGTAAATTCAGGTCTGTGGCTTCCTTTATGAATCAATCCATCTCTTGTTTGGCCTTCCTCTTTTTCTACTCCCTGCTGTTTTTCCCAGCATTATTGTCTTTTCTAGTGAAGTATGTCTTCTCATGAGAGCCAGTGTGGTGTAATGGTTAAGGTGTTGGACTACGGTTCAAATCCCCACATAGTCATGAAGCTCAATAGGGTTTTCATGAGGCTGAGAGGCAGTGATGGATGATGGGCCCATCGCTGCCTCTCAGCCTCATGAAATAATTCGGAATCGACGTGAAGGCAGTACATTTACATTTTTTATGTCTTCTCATGATGTGTCCAAAGTATGATCACTTCAGTTTCATCATTTTAGCTTCTAGTGACAGTTCTGGTTTAATTTGTTCTAACACCCAATTATTTGTCTTTTTTGCAGTCCATGGTATAAACAAAGCTCTACTCCAACACCACATCCAGGTAAAAAATAATATTAAAATGTATAGAAGAAGTCCACCAGGGGGCAGTGCAATATCAAATAGGCACTTTCACTAAAACACTATATATGGTTACGAAAAAACTTGTGGAATCTTCTTGCAGCAGAAGCGACTGCGGACTGCAAAAAAACTCTGTTGTTTTCACTGCAACAGAGTACCATGGCACCATTTCCAGCCAAGGAATTGTGGGAAGAACCATTGCCTGGTGGTACACACAGAAGGTCCTGTGTTCAATCCCTGGCATTCCAAGTTAAAATGATCAAAGGTGAGGATGAAATGCAGCCCACAGTTGGGAATGACAGAACCCCTGAAGACCTGCTCTACATCAGTGCTATTTGACACCTTACAACTTGACATTTATATAACCTACCCCAAGATAGCTGGAGCTGCGGTGAGATCCAAAAATTTTGGAATCATGTCTTAATGAATATCAAACAAATCACTGGGCAGGGCCAGCGCCACAGGGCAGCCAGGTCGGGCCCTGGCCGAGGGCCCCTGAAGGGTCCCTCCTTAGGGTGGATGGGTAGCGCTC
The DNA here is from genome assembly GCF_030035675.1 of Rhineura floridana. Taxonomy (NCBI): domain Eukaryota; kingdom Metazoa; phylum Chordata; class Lepidosauria; order Squamata; family Rhineuridae; genus Rhineura; species Rhineura floridana. Next base: position 5,251,735 of record NC_084480.1, on the reverse strand, counting down.
CCTTCCACAATCCACGTCAGCATCAGCTCCTGACCCAGCCTTGGATTGCAGAGAGGGAGCTCCCAGGCACCCCACCACCACCATGCAGGCCCACAACGCCTGCCTGCACGCCCCACTTACCTTTCCCTTGAAGTAAATGCTGTCCGCGCTGTTGGCACATGCCTGCCATCAACAAGATGGTGGCCAAGGCTTCCCTAAGGGGATGATGCCCCTGCTGCCATCTTGGTTGATGGCAGGTATGCACACACAGCATGGCCAGCTTTCATTCAGGGGAAAGGTAGGTGGGGCATAAAGGTGTGCCAGGGCCCAGGGTTGGCTGGTGCCCAAAGGCCTAGTATGCCTAGTGCCGGACCTGTCACTGGGTATGGAATTCCAAAGAACCCAATAGATGACTGTACTCTTAAACTACTTTGAAGGTTGTGTTGAAAATGTGGATGTAGAAATGGTTATTGTTCTTTTGACAGCAGCTAAAATGTCAGTCTCAACATACTGGGGGGAAAGAATTCCCTCTACTCCTGTCAGAATGCCTCTTCAGAATTTGGGATACAGCATTAACATATAAATAAACTTACTGGGCTGGATCCAACTAAGTTTTTAAAGCTTAAACATGTGTTTTTAAATTTGTATATTTGTTTTTAATTGTTGTAAACCACCCAGAGAGCTTTGGCTATGGGGTGGTATACAAATGCAATAAATAAATAAATAAATAAAGTTCTATGCAGAGTAGACCCACTGGAATGAACCTAAGTTAGTCATGCCTATTAACTTCACTAGGTCTGCTCTGAGTAGGACATTGCATACAAACAACCCACTGTGAAGATGTGTTGTATGAAAACATATCTGTTGAAAGACTGGCAATTTTCATTGCCTTCTGGAATGAGTAATTTGGTGATGATGTGAGAACATATTCGGTATTCTTCTTAGTTTAAACTGTGAGTCAAATATTTTCTTAATGACTTTGGGTAAATCACTACGTGTCATTCTTCTTTTTTTATGTATGCTGTGAGGTCCAAACAAATCTTCCCCCCTCCAAAAAAGGCAGGTGATAGGAAAGATCTAGTTTGCCTGAGATCCTGGGGAGTTCCTGCCAGTCAGAGTAGACAATACTGGGCTAGGGAAACAAATAGTTTGAACAGGTATAAGGCAAGCTCCCGTGGTCCCCAAGAGGAGGAGGGGGAAGCAGGGGCAATTACCAATCTAACCAAAATGATAAGCCAGCATGTAAATCATTAGTATGCTGCAGCTACACATAAAATTCAGAAAAAATGTTCAAAGTTCTGTGAATGCAATCTGTGTGTGTGTGTGTGTGTGTGTGTGTGAGAGAGAGAGAGAGAGAGAGAGAGAGAGAGAGAGCTATGCACACCCCTAAGAAGTCCATGACTATGTTAATTTTGTTCCCATGCTGGCAGACAGATTTAGGCGCAAGGGCGGTAGGTAGAGTTGCAGTGGTCAACAAACCAGTAGAAAGCCCCCTCCTGGCACAAGTGGGGCAGCAGAATGTCTCCCACGCTCCCTGCAGAGCGTCAGCCTTTGGAGGAGCATTGCAGGCACCTTGCCGAAAAAAGCATCTTGGTTTTGCAAAAAGCCAACCTGACGTTTGCCACCTAGGAGAGCGCCTGGATCCAGCATTGCTCCTGTGCCCAGGTGGCAGCTGGGGCCAGGAGGGGTTGTGCTCTACACCAGCAGGTGTGTGCAGGGGGCGGCCCTTCATGGAGAAGGCAGCTTTGGCCACTGCCACACTTGCTTTGGCCATGTCAAACAAGCACCAAGGTTGGTGCAAGGGGTTGCACTGCCGGAGGTGCTGCTGCAGTACCACACCCCCGAGCTCGGCTGCATCTCCCCTCCCTCTGTCGGCCACCCCTCCTCTTCATTGCAGTGTGGTGTCCCCTCTCCTTTTGCCACTGCTTTATCAACAGCAGGAACAACAAGACTCTCCGCCTCCTCCTTGAGGACCTGAAGGACCTGGGGTCCTTCCCTTAGAGTGGGGTATCCTGGGCAGGATGGTTGCAAAAGTGCCTGTGCCAGTTTGTGAGGGTGGCCTCGCATCAGGAGAGGTAAATTTAAAGTTACAGTAACTTTAATTTCCCACTAGGGATGGAAGGATCTGTCCGTTTCGGTTCCCTGTTTCTCATTGTTCCAGTCTGTCCATATTCTAGCAGCAATTAGCAATTAAAAAAAACGCATGACAATTCTTCAGCATTTTAATGCAAAATTCTCCTAATTTTTGTATGCAGTTTTGACCAACGTACACATCTTTGCAAGCAATTTATCCTAATTAATGCATTTTTGCATGTTATTTTCACTAATATATTCATTGTTATGCACACTTTCCCCTTAATGTAAACAACACACACACACATATATACACACACTTCAATATTAGGCCTAATTAAGCACTGTACTAAACTCAGGTGGGAGGCAGCAGGATTGGTGGGCAGAGACAAGCAGCGGGCCAGGGCCAGGGCACCAATTCATTGCCACCCCACACCTGACACTCCTGCCTACCACAAAGTTCTCGGGGGGGTTCTGCCTTTGAAACTGCAGCTGTTCAGTGTTGGACTAAGCAACAGTATTTAATTAATACCCATTGTACTGAGATGGAAAAGCCACTAGAGGGTTACCATATATAGGAACAACTAAGTGGCCTTCCTGAGTTGTCTGTTTCTGTTTCACCTTTCCTGCATGCTTTTTGTTGTAACCAGTAATCCCTGATTAAGATTAATAAAATATTAAAGTTTACAGCCATGCCAATGTAGTGAGACAAAACCTGCTCTGCAACACTCAGAAAGAGCAGCTGCTACAAGGGCCCTGTAACCTGTAACACATTACTCTGTTACTGTTTTATCCACACTGGCTCCTAATTTGTTTTCAAGCCCAAATGCAAGTTCTGGCTATCACCTTTAAAACTCTAAATGATTTGGGTCAAAGGACTATATGCCCCCATATGTCTTCCTATTAAGATAATTGAGATTGCTGCTCTATTCCGTTCCATATTCCTCTTCTACCTGAAACAAGGCTGGACATATGGGATAGGGCCTTCTTGATCATGGCACCCAGACTCTGCAACCCTCTCTCCTAGAAGGCTTCTCTGGCTGCTTCTCTCCCAAGTTGTTGTTTCTTATGGTGAAGAATGTTGTGTCTTGATGGGCCTTCAGTCTGGGAAGATTTGTTCTATCTAGATGGCTTTTTTTGCATTGTTGATGCTACAGATCTCCTATTGTTGATTGCTGTTTGATCTTCTATTACTTATTGTTCCTCTCAATTTCCCCCCCTATTTTATCATTGTATGCTGCTTTGGGTGGGGAGGGTGTTCTGAATATATTTTAAAACCTACATGCTGCTTTCTGGCCAATAAAAGATTGACTATAAACAAATTTAGAATGTAAGTAAATGATAGTAGGGAGCAAAGATCCAGACATTTGACCTCTGTAGGTCCCGCCAACACAGCTGTTTCTTAATAAGCAATACAAATTCCCCAAATGCCCTCTTCAGCTGTCAATTTGGCATCTGTGGAAGACGGATCCTCTGGCACCCGCTATTCCAAGGATTAACCGAGGTATTGCACAAATAAAAAATGTAGGCTGCTGAGATGTAGAAGGAAAGATGCTAGATGTTGTCCAGAGCAATTCAGGGAGGCTGGATTTCTCCTCCTGCATTCCCCTGGCCCAGCAGAGTCTCTGTGTTGCCCAGCTAGGATAAGATGCAGAATCTGTGGGATTTGGATCCTTTTTGAACTTCCTCCTGATCCTTCACAGGGGCCTTCATTCTTCAGGAATGCCGGCAACATTGCACCTGTTTTATCAAGGGATGCTTAGAGTTTAAGGGAAGCTTGGTTTCCCTTCTCTGCCTCCCTTGTCATGCATGAGAAGGCTGGGAAGGTGATGGGCCCAATTTACATTGAGAATATTATTCACAAGTTAGTAGCCAAGCAGATGCTTTGCATGCAATAAAATCCTGGTTCAATCCACAGCATCTCCAGTTAAATAGGATTTGGGGTACGTTCAGATCTTCACATTTCCAAGTTAGCTTTCATTTTCTTTTTTCTTTTTTAAAAAACCCACATGAAAATTCATCAGCATTTCTCCTAATATACACATTTTTGCAGAGCTTGGAAAAGTTACTTTTTTGAACTACAACTCCCATCAGCCCCAGCCAGCATGGCCACTGGATTGGGCTAATAGGAGTTGTAGTTCAAAAAAGTAACTTTTCCAAGCTCTGCATTTTTGTATACAATTTTGCCCAACATGCACATTTTTGCAAAACCTTTTCTGCTGATATAACATATTCTCACTGATAAACATATCTTTATGCATACTTTACCCCAGTACATGCATTTTTAATAGTTTGCATGGCTAGAAAAGTGCATTGCAAAACCCAAATTTCAAAAGACAGCTCTGTTTCAGTTTGCATATAGTTTCTGGATGTGCAAATTAGTGAGGTTTGCCTTTAAATGTGCATCAAATTACTCCCCTATCCCAAGTTTCAGGTGACAGGGCTGGGAAAGAATGTAGGGAGTGGCTGCCAGTCAGGATAGACAGTGCTGAGCTTGCTATGAGCTTATGGGTTGAAAGCAGAGGGCAGTTCCATTACTCTCACATCTTTCCTAAAGTCCCTGCTATGCATTGGCGGGCATCACCAACGCTCTGGGGGAAGGGCTAGCCTCTACACACGCCCCCTTTCCAATCTCTTTTAAGGCTGACTCACATAGTCATCCTCTGTCTCCATATTGTCCCAGCCTGACCATGCAGGATTCAGCTTTTGCCATCCAGCTGCTAGGGGTGGAAAGATCTGTCAATTTCGGTTCTCTCAGTTTCTCATTTTTCCAATCTTAAATTCAGGTATCCACAATCTTGCAGCAATTTCAATTTTTTTAAAATCCTCTTGAAAATTCTCCAGCATTCTAGTGTGAATTTCTCCTAATAAACACATTTTCTGATTTTCTGGCTGCTCATTAGCTACCAGGCCAAGTTCAAGGGGCTGATTTTGGTGTACAAAGCCCTATACAGTTTGGGACCAGGATACCTAAAAGATCATCTTAACCCTTATATACCTAGTTGACCACTACACTCTGCACACGAGGGCCTCCTGCAGATACCATCTTATCAGGAGGTCCTTTCCACACAACATGGGAAACGGACCTTTAGTGTGGTGGCACCTTTCCTTTGGAATTTTCTACCCTTAAATATTAGACAGGCACCATCTCTGTTGTTTTCTCGGTGCCTACTGAAGACCTTCCTCTTTCAACAAGCCTTTTAAATAGAGACTTTATCCCAGTCTGCATCTGTGTTGGAACTGCTTTTAAAGATGTTTGTAAAGCTTTTTTTTAAAAAAGAAATTATGTTTTAATATATTTTAATGTCTGTTTTTAAGAAGTTTTAGTGTTGTTAGTGTTTTGTTTGCTGCCCTGGGCTACTTCTGGGAGGAAGGGCGAGATATAATTTTAATAAATAATAATAATTTTTGTAGGTAGTTTTTACTAATGCACATATTTTTGTGAGCAATTTCTTGTCATATAATGCATTTGTGCATGGTGTTTTCACTCACATATTTATTAACATATGCATTTTTGTAAATATTGTTTGGTTGGTGAATTGCATTGCAAAATTCAAATAAGTGTGAATTTTGAAGGATGGCTGTGTCTCGGCTGTCATATTGTTTCAGAAAGTGCAAATTTGATAGATTTGGCTTGAAATGTGAACTGAATCAAATTTTTCACCCAGCCCTACTCTCTGCAGAACTTCTAGCATGCCTAATAGTAGTACCCCAACAGAGAATCCAGTAAAACCTTAACAAATCCATACTCCACCCCAATCCGCAAGGCTTAAGACTTTGGAGAGGTGCAGCCAGTCACAGTTGGCAACATTATTTTTTTTTTCATTTAGAACATTTATATCCTGCCTTTCCTTCAAATGATCCTTAAGTGGACTATCAACAGGAAAATCCATATCAAGTTGGGAAGGAGCATGGACTGGCATTACTATGGGGGCAATGTCATGTGGACAAAGTGAAAATTGTGCATGCATAAGCAGCATTGACTCCACATTTAACTCCTGTACCAGGAACCCAAATCTTTTTCCTGGAACTGGTGAGACTAATGGCTCAATGTAAGATAGTTCCGAACATATGAAGCCCAACATCCTCCGGAGAAACCCTGTTTGGTTGGGGAGGGGGGTTTCGAATCTTCCACCATCACGCCATTCCACCCAGCCCTTGGCTTTCATGGTGCATGCACCTGTTTTAAATCAGGAGATAAGAGGGAAAGCCACAAAGCCAGCGGCAGCCACCAGTCTGCTGAGATAAGGGCATCAGTGGGATTTTCTTTATCTAATCCCATGGCTTGCTTAAGGACAGATGTATAGACTGATGAGAGATGGGTAGCCATTCAAAGGGGGGGATGACAGTCTTCTGCCTTCTCTCCCCAGCAGGTTTTGCAACGTCAGGCATGAAGCACTAGGTTCAAACCAGAGCTTGGAAAAGTTACTTTTTTGAACTACAACTCCCATCAGCCCAATCCAGTGGCCATGCTGGGTGGGGCTGATGGGAGTTGTAGTTGAAAAAAGTAACTTTTCCAAGCTCTGGTTCAAACCCAAGCTAGACTCTAATACCAGCCTTTGCAAATCTGGAGCTGTCCAGATGCTCTGGTCTACAATTCCCATCAGCCCCAGCTAGGGATGGGGAAATCTATCTTTGGTTTCTCTCCGTTTGTCATTTTTCCAGTCTTAAATTCAGTTCTCCCCATTTCAACATCAGTTTTGCAAATTTTTTAAAATTCCTAATTAAAAATCTACAACATTTCATGTGAATGTCTCCTAATACACACAACTTTGTATGCCACTTTGCCTAATATACACATTTTTACAAGGATATTTCCATCATGGAATGCATTTCTGGATGTCATTTTCACTAATACATGCATTTTTATGCACACTTTACCCTGGTATATGCATTGTTGCACGCATTACTTGACTGGAGAACTGCACTGCAAAATTCAGAGATGTGTGAATTTCAAAGGATGGTTGCGTTTCGGTTTGGAAACACCACTTTTGCTTCCTCCAGTATTGCTCTGGTCAACTTCTCTTCTTAATGCTCACAAGCCCAAATGGGGTTTTTACTCACTTTAGCCTTTCTCTTCTGCTGTTTGAAACACATGCACAGTGGGGAGAAAATGACGTCTCAGACTGCGAAGCTCAGTTGAGAGAAGAAACACTGCCCAATGGTCAGTTTTCTGAAACAACCAGGCCCTGATCTGGCCTCTGGCAATGTCCAAGGCACAGGAATATAGCTCAGGTTCCATCTCCAAAGAGACCTATTCTGAGCTTGCGCTGACTTCACAATGGCCTCTACCAATGTTGGATATACATTCCTAAACCATTCTTAGGCTGCTTTCCCTGAAAGTGATTATAACTATTAAAAGTTTGCCACAACTTCAAACTACAGTATCTAATACACCCTTTCAGGCACAACTGTAATGTGAGTCAGCCACAAGCACGGCCCACTAAAGAACTTTGCACCACCTAGCATCAACAAAGACGTCTTCCTACCATTTTTAGAAAATAGACATGTTTACATTATTTTATTTTATTTTCAAAATGATTTTATACATAAACAATAAAAACCCTGTAAATGAGGACTATAATCATGTAAGTCATATTACGATACAGCATAGTTCAGAAGAGACTCAACCAAATTCTTAAGGAAGTACTTTCCTACAGTGAGATAGAAAAGAGCAGGAAGCCAGATTTCGACTGGACATCAGGAAAAACTTCCTAACTGTTAGAGCCATACAACAATGGAACCAATTACCTAGAGAGGTACTGGGCTGTCCGACACTGGAGGCATTCAAGAGGCAGCTGGACAGCCATCTGTCGGGAATGCTTTGATTTGGATTCCTGCATTGAGCAGGGGATTGGACTCAATGGCCTTATAGGCCCCTTCCAACTCTACTATTCTATGATTCTAGGATACCACTACTATATGGTGAATCAGACACAAGGTTTGCCCTGGGAAGGGGGTAAGAAGGTCACATTAACTGTGCATCTACAACATGAGTTGACACCACATCCATTCATGAGTTCCAAATGCAAAGAAGTTCCATTCATGAGTTCCAAATCTGAAGAAGTAGATCTGGAGTTCTTACGTTGTTGTCTGTCTTATTAACATAAGCAATGAATTCAAACCATTCCCCAATAAAGTGATCTTTCTTTCTTTGACCTTGACGAACTTTCAGCTTTGGGGTAATCTTTTTAGCTATTGCAATCTGCCATACTTTTTGGTGCTAATATGTTAAATTAGCCCCTGGCATGTCTCTCCAGTGCTTGGCAATTGTTAATCGAGCCTCCATGAGTAGATGCCAAACCAATTCTTTACATTTTAAGTCATTATTACTAACTGTAAACAGACTGAACAGTGCCAGCTGAGGTGTTCTGTACAGGGACTGAACAATTATTTGTTGAATCTCATTAAAGACTTCCATCCAGAATCACTCAACCCTGGACAGGTCCACCACATGTGGAAGAAAGTGCCCCTGCTTCTACAGCCTTGCCAACACAATGAACAGATATAGGCAGGTGCACTGGTGTCATTTGCCATCGGTAAATGAGTTTGATCATATCTCCTTAACCTGTGTGACTGGCATTTGCAGAGCAGGCCTATTCCATAATGTAATCCATTCTTGGGGGTCTATTTCTGTTTCAAAATCATCTTCCTATATCCTCTTCAAACTCAAAAGATCGTCCAGGTCCTTGTCTAATGAAATACTATAGATCCCAGAGACTAGACCTCTTTCTCCAGTAGTCCAGTCCACAAGGTGTTCAAACGGGGTTAGCCATTTCCCAGCCTGGGCCACTACATTCCCAGTTTTTAGAGAAGCAGAAGTTAATGGAACTTCACCTAACTTCTCCCTCATTTCACTTCCAGTTAATACTCTGTGCTACGTTATGAAATCCTTCAGACTTTAAAAATGCTTACATTTTAATTTCCAACTATTTCTATATTTACACATGCCAAACATTTTTTTTCCTTCTTGAAATGGCTATGTGTATCACAGTAAAGAAAACTTGTAATCAGTGTCCCTCATTCTCCAATCAGATCAATGTTTATGCGCAATGTACTCCTCTTTATAAAGGGGCTTCCAGGTTGTTGTTGACTGTGGGGCCAATATTCCGCAAGTAGTTTGTGGAATCCACACAACATAATTGTCATTGCCAACTGGCATTTTCCCCCATTTAATCAGAATTTAAACTACTTATGGAAAATCCTTAAAAAAAAAACTTTCCAATAACCTGTTGCAATATTTGAATGATGAATTTTCAGTATTAAGCCCCCATCTGGTCTGTAAGCCCAAAGAACCACTGGATTCAACCAAGTCCCATGGAGTCCCATGTATTGCAGCAGTAAGAACTGGGAGTACATACCTGCACACACCCATCCCATTGTCTTAGGCCTGGTGAGCAAGAGGTTTCTTTTCTACTGACATCACTTCACCCCGATGATGCCATAAATAATAATGTAAATGACCTCATGATACTTGTTTGCAGAGACTTGGGGCCCTTGGCAATGCTGATAGGGAGGGAGCCATATTACCAAGGAGCAATTTTTTCCCTGAGTGTGAAAATCCCAAAGATTAAGAATTAGAAGATCAAGGGTTAGAAGGAGTTCAAGGAACAGAAGATCAGGTAAGACAGCTCCTGCTGGTCCAGGCTAGCTGTCACAAGTAAACTTCAGTCTAACATATGATTATTATTTAACTGCCCTGGGATCTTTTTCTTGATGAAGGATAGTATATTTTATTCTCTAAATGAAAAAAAAACCAAATAAATTATGGGATCAACAATAGAACAGCCCCACCACCATCATGATTGTAGGATTCCATTGATTTGGGACTCAGTTTGCATCAGGGATCAACAGTGCTTAGCCCTGGGACTTCTTGTTACCCAAGGGGTTCTGTCTTGGGACAGGTGAAGTAATAAGGCCTCTGAACATGTTCAAAGTGCCCTTCTTTTCAGCATGTGAGCAGCTGCAAGCCTACATATCTAAGTTTTGATAGAGTGTCAAATTGGATGGAGGGATCATATGACATGACCCTCAGCACTTTAAAAAACCCAACAGATCAAACAGCATTTTGAAACACACACCACCATGACCACACCCACATTAGTTAAGAGAGTTAGCAGTTAGGAAAAACACTAGATGATGATGATGATGATGATCCCGTCCTTTATCCAAAGGTAGCAGGGCAGGTTACAACAATTTTAAAATCAGTATTAACAACAATTTAAAACAACTTAAAATCACAAAATAGGGATGGTCCTAAAAATATGCATCTGAGGTGTCAAAGGCCAGGGTAAAGAGGTGCGTCTTCAGCATTTGCCTCAAACTGTACAGTGAGGTTGCCAGACACAGCTCGGCGGGGAGGGAGTTCCACAACTGAGAGGCCACCTCAGCCACCACCACCCCTGAACTTCTGAGGGCAGTGGAGCTACGAAAAGGGTCCCCTCTGCTGATCTCAACACCTGAGAGGGTCTGTAGGGAAGGAGGTGGTCTTTTGTTTAGGGCTTTAAACGCTAGCATGAGCACCTCAAATTGGGCCCCAAAATGAACTGTCAACCAATGCAGCTGTTTTAAAATGTGGGTTAGGAGTTCTAAAGGGAACCCCAGCCAGTAATCTGGTGGCTGCATTTTTGACCATTTGAAGTTGCCGAGTCGTCTTCAAGGGCAGCCCCATGCATAGTGCTCTGCAATAATCCAGTCTGGAAGTTACCAAGGCATGTAGTTCTGTGGCCAAGTCATCTCTGTTCAAAAAGGACCGGAGCTGGAAAAGGGCTCTCCTAGCCGCTGAGGCCAGCCTCCCGTGACAATGGTGGATCCAGGAATACCCCCAAGCTGCCGACCTGCTCCTTCCAGGGGAGTGCAACCCCATCCAGAACAGACTGTCTCCCCACTTCCCGGACATGAGAACTCCAGACACATAACACATCTGTCTTTTCAGGATTTCGTTTCAATTCATTGGCCTACATGCAGCACAGCACTGCCTCCAAGCACCAGTCTAGCACCTCAGCTGCGTCTCCCAATTCAGATGGAACAGAGAGCTAGCGTTGGGTGTCATCTGCATACTGATGATACCTCGCTCCAGATCTCCTGGTGACAGCTCCCAGTGGCTTCATATAGACGTTAAATAACATGGGGGACAAGATGGAACACTGCAGAACACTACAGGACAGCTCCTCCCATAGCTACATTATGGAAGCGGCCCTGGAAGTGTGAGCGGAACCGCTGAAGCACAGTGCCCCCCAACCCTCACCTCCCTGAGCCTCTGCAGAAGGGCAATAAAAAACCACCGAGAGATCAAGGAGGGTGAGAATAGGATTGTTAACATTTTTTACCTATCCCGAGTCAGTGCTTAACAACACCTTGACCTTTACACATTAGCAGATTTTTATGATCTATTTATTTATTTATCTATTTATTTATTTATTTTAGTTATTTATTTATTGTCCTTATATACCGCCCCATAGCCAAAGCTCTCTGGGTGGTTTACAGTAACTAAAAACATTAAAACAAATATACAAATTTAAAAACACGTCTTTTAAAAACAATTTAAATCACAATTTAAAAATTTAAAACAATTTAAAAAACACATGCTAAAATACTAAAATGCCTGGGAGAAGAGGAAAGTCTTGACCTGGCGCCAAAAAGATAACAGTGATGGCGCCAGGTGCACCTCTTAAAAAAATTATTCCATAATTTGGGGGCCACCACTGAGAAGGCCCTCTCCCTTGTTGCCAGACTCCCAGCTTCTTGAATGTAGTGTACAGGTGGGTTCGTATTGGGAGAGGCGTTCCATCAGGTATTGTGGTCCCAAGCCATGTAAGACTTCATAAGTCAAAACCAGCACCTTGAATCGAGCTCGGAAACATACAGGCAGCCAATGCAAGCTGGCCAGAATCGGTTTTATATGTTCAGACCGTCTGGTCCCTGTTACCAATCTGGCTGCTGCATTTTGCACAAGCTGCAGTTTCCAAACCATCTTCAAAGGCAGCCCCACGTAGAGTGCATTGCAGTAATCTAATTTAGAGGTTACCAGAGCATGGACAACTGAAGCCAGGTTATCCCTGTCCAGATAGGGAGGTAGTTGGGCCACCAACCGAAGTTGGTAGAAGGCACTCCGTGCCACCGAGGCTTCTTGAGCCTCAAGTGACAGAAATGGTTCTAGGAGAACCCCCAAGCTACGAACCTGCTCCTTCAGGGGGAGTACAACCCCATCCAGGACAGGTTGGACATCCACCATCCGGTCAGAAGAACCACCCACTAGCAGCATCTCAGTCTTGTGGATTGAGCCTCAATTTATTAGCCCTCATCCAGTCCATTGTCGCAGCCAGGCACCGGTTCATCACATTGACAGCCTCACCTGAAGAAGATGAAAAGGAGAAATAAAGCTGCGTGTCATCAGCATACTGATGGCAACGCACTCCAAAGCTCCAGATGACTGCACCCAATGGTTTCATGTAGATATACCCATGAAAAGCTTCACTTTCTGATTTCTACAGATCAGAATGCTATTACAGGCATGGGAGCAGGCCAGGCCATTCCCCCCCCGATCAGTTGGCAACACTATATATAAATATCACGAAAGGTGTCCCTGCTGGTCTTTAAATTATTTTACTGCCTTGCAAAAATGGGAAGGGGTAGGCTAGACTATAATGTTTATGCAAAGAACAGGAAGAACAGAAAGCAATAGTTTGTTTATTTGCATTTATATTTTCTACTAAGAGTTCCTGTTGCTTTTCCCACCCTCAGGCACCCAAGCTTCCTAGCAAGGCGCTTGGCACTTCCACCGTGAACCTCCCTCCTTTATATTATCAGCAGCTGGAGCAAAAATGTTAATAGATGAAACAGATGAGAAATAGCCCAAGAAAGTCGTGTCGTGGGAGAACACAAAAGGACTGTGCTGGCCATTAAGATCCAGTTCTGTCTGGCAATCTGTGCCTGTTGACTCACTCTTCAGCACAAGCAACCTATCATGAGGTCTGGCTACTTGGGTTTTTGTTGTTGTTGCTGCTGCTGCTTGTGTCACTATAAGCTACAATCTTCAATAGGGTTGCCAGGTTCAGGGCCTGAGACTGATCCTGTATCTTTAGGAGAAGAGAAAGTCAGCCAAGTGCAGGTGTTCTGGCAACACTGTAATGGGAAAAACCACAAGGTGGAATTCGCTCTTCCCCCTGCACAACTTTTAAAGATGCAGAAGACCTCTTGGAGGCTGGGCCTGGCAATGAAGACATCTTCTGTATCTTTAAAAGTTGTGCAGGGGGAAGGGAGCATTCCACCTTGTGGTTTTTCTCATTACAGTGTTGCAAGAACACCTGCACGTAGCTGACTTTCTCTTCTCCTAAAGATACAGGATCAGTCTCAGGCCCTGAACCTGGCAACCCTAATCTTCAGGGAGCCAATCAACACCAAATGATGCAGTGTGCTTCTGAGTACCAGTTGCTGGAAACCGCAGGAGGGGTTGAACTCAGGTCCTGCTTGTGGGGTTCCCAGTGGGGCACCTGGTTGGCCACTATGAGAAGAGGATGCTGGACTAGATGGGCCAATGGCCTGATCCAGTAGGCTGTTCTTATGTTCTTATTCATATTTACTCAGTCACACTCACAGCCCAATGTGTTTAAGTGGGGTTACTTCTGGGAAAATCTCTTTAGGATTGTTGTCTCAGGCTGCAGCCCTATGCACGCTTACTTGGGAGGGAGTATATCCAATTGGGATCAGTAACATTTATTCCTGAGCAGTGGGAGCGGAAGCAGGGAGAAATTCAATTCACATTTCAAGGTGAAGCTAGCAAATCCACACTTTCTGAAACAATACGAGAGCTGCAGCACAGCCATCCTTCAAAACTCGCACTTTGACAAATGAATTTGATGAATTTTCATGAGGATTTCTTTTTTAAAAAAAATTCAAATTGCTGCAGACTGAATTTAAGAATGGATGGATGAAAAACTGAGAGAAGCAAAACTTGCAGATTCTTCCATCCCTACTGACCAGCCATGTATAGACTTGCATGATCAATAGTCTGAAGCACATATGTCAGGGGTGGGGAACCTGCGTCCCTCCAGCTCCCATGAGTCCCAGTCAGCATGGCCAATGGCCCCCTCTCTTCCCATCTTTAGATGGCTGCTGAAGACCCATCTTTTTATGCAAGCATTTGGTTAAATTCCAACTCCTTGTGCCATTGTACTGATATTTTTTAAGGGTTTTAAGCATTTTGTGGATTTGTTTGGGTATGCTTTTTGTATTTTTTGCATTTTTTAATCTCTGTATTGTTTTATGTATGCCTTGTGTTTTTAAACCTGTTTTTAAATCTATGGACAACAAAAACAAATTTATTTATTTTTAGGGGAGGTGAAGTTGAGCAGTCCCTAAGGGGGGCACCAGTTACCCACCCCCAATGTAGACAGTACTGACAGCATGAGAACATAATTCTCCCATGTATTTATTGTCTTTATTTAGACCATTTCTTGCACTGCTTAATTTATAAAAATGTCTCTAAGTGGTTTGCAGAAAGCTAAAATGACATTTAGGGGGTGTGGCATGGGTCAGGTCAGAGGTGGGGCTTCTGGGTTTCATTAAGGCCGGGGAGGGGAGCCTATGGCCTCCAATTCCCATCAGCCCCAGCCAGTGCAGCTCATGGTCAGGTATGATGGAGTTCAGCAAGACCTGGAGAGCCACACTTCCCCTGTCCCTGTGATATTGTGTGAACTCACAGCGCAAATGCAAGAGGCGTCAACGGAGGGTCACAAAAGAGCAGGAATGGCAATCAGGAGGAGTAGTCAGCTGTCCAGCTCTGCTCTATGATTAAACCTTGTCCTGGGATTAGGAAGCAACTTGCCCATCACTGGTAGCAGGATTGGGCAGCCGCATGTTGCCCTTGGCCTTCTTTCGTGCGGGTTGGGAATCCCAGAAGGGGAGAAGAGGATGAGGGAGGATAAAACAGGGCAGGTGAACCAAAAGGGAGGGAAGCCCTCTGCAAGTTCGGACCACAGGCAACAGCAAAGAGTCCTGCTAGCTGGGCAGAAAGAGGGAGGGAGGGAGGGAGGGAGGCCTTGTCCACTTTTGGCTTCACCTCACCACCACCACCACCAGAATGCAGCCCCAAGTAGATTACCCCCCCCAAGAAAATGTGACCCTCGACATTTATAGATTTATAGAAAATGTCCTCTTTTAAAAAAAAGAGAGCAAACCTAAGGAATTTCATTTTTAATTTTTTTAAAAAAGTTACTTATGATGTTAGGGCTCCTGGGTTGCCTTGGCCTGCTCTTATGCAATTCTCTTCCAAGAGAGATTCAACAGGCATCTTCTGCATTAACTTTTAAATGTTTGCTAGAAACCTTTATTTACCACTAGGCTTGTGCAGACAATGGGAGTCCCGCGGTCTTTTCAGTGGGGTTGGAGTGAGAGGCAAGATGGCGAATTAGAAAGATGCTAAGTTTGGACCTCTGCAGATAATTGACCAAAGAGTCTCACTCTAAGGTTAAAATTGTTCATCCATCTCTCTTAAGAACTATATAACAATTACTTCTTACCTTACTTCTTACCTTAATGGCTGGTTTACTTCTCTGTTTTGTGATACAACTTCAAAGCTTAATTAACTCTAGGGTTGACGGAGACGCTGAGTCATTGCTGTGATTCAACCTGCCAACTGTAAGTAACTTCAAGGACATGAAGCTAATCTTAGAGTACTATTTCATTCTACTTCACTCTACTTCAAAAAATCGTTAAGGCAAACAAAATTCCTTCTTACGCATGCAATCCAAACCAACAACGAAGGCTGAAAGGAAAGAGAGGGACAACAACCTCCTTATGGTGTCAGAAGACCAACATCTAATGACGAAAGATTCCAATGCACATTCGACAACTATGCACAATAAATCTAAGATATTGAACATTCTCCCGGAAGAATTGTTGCTCCTCAATTCGTATCCTGACTTCAACTCTGAAGAGCAGCTGGAGACTATCAGCAGATTGAAAAATTTAATACAGACCTTGGAGAATGCAAGGAAACTGCCTACAGTACCTGAATCACATGAATCCCTAATCATACCAAATGTACGGGACGATGCAAATTCATTACATGACTCTACTATGATACAACCATTATACACTAGCCCTTCAAATCCTCCTATACCAACTATTTCTTCTATCTCTACTACCCGATCCCCAGATGACAACACATCTGAGAGGCCTCAACCTCTTATAACCAGGGAAAGCGAGCATAGAGAAATGATGTCACAGCAACACACAACTATGCACTCCTCATCAAACTGACTGAAACCCAATTCAAAAACGAAAGAATTAAAAATACTATCAGGACACGATAGATTTCTTGACTTCTTACGATATAATATCTCTCCAAGAAACTTGGACTTTAAATGAGCCAACTCTTGGTGGTTATACATCTTTCCACCTCCAAGCAACACCTAGTGAAAGGGGAGGCAGGCCTAAAGGTGGGGTCTGCACTTTCATCTCAACTTCCCTGAAGGCCAAAACTACAGTTTCTGGGATTTTACAAGATCTAGCCATTGCTCTCATCCTGGAATTCACTCAACTTTCAATAATACTTATTAATGTATATTTACCTCCTGCACGAAGCAATAATATAGCCAACAAAAGAATTTCTTCACTTGAGGTTTTTATCACTAAGCTGATGACTGAAAACCCTGGAAAAAAAACTGATTTTACATGGCGATTTTAATGTTTGAATTGGTGTTTCAGACACGGCTCTGTTCCAAAAGTATCATCAATTGCCCCTACTATCAATGGAGATTACAAATATACCTCCTTGCTGCTCTAAAGATAGTGGTATAAATTATCCCGGATTATCGCTAATGAAGTTGTGTATGGAAGTAAACCTAATATTGCTGAATGGTCGAACCCCTGGAGACATCAAAGGGGATCTTACCTATCACTCATCCAATGGTTCATCCCTAATTGACTTTGTTTTCGTTTCTTTTTTTTTTCAATTAATTTTTATTCCAATTTTCAAAACCAAAACAATACAAAAAGAAAACAACACAAATCAATAACTAGTACAATACAAAAAGAAATATATATATATATATATATATATATAAAAGAAAGAATATTGACTTCCGATTTGTCATAGTTCAGCTATAAATCTATAATATATAACAAACCTATCTCTTAATAGATTATAAAATCACCTTCCTCCAACGGTTATCTTAGTTGGTTTCAAATCTCATTAACATCATATCATTTTAATCTTCCACAAAAAGTCAAAGAGAAGTTTCCAATCCTTGAGATATATGTCAATCAAATTTTTTTTTTCTAAATAAACATGTCAATTAATCCAACTCATCAAATCTACTAAGTCCAGTAATTTTAAATCGCTCTTCTGTCATTATCCATATTGGGTCCATCTTCCATCTTCCATCTTTACGCACCCAAAAATCTTGCTGTCATAGTCATATAATAAAAGTCTGATAGGAATTTCCTCCATCACAGATATTTTCTTGCCATCAAATCCAAACGTATCACTGAAGTATTGTTGCAAAGCCGCATCTCTGTTCCTCTTTTCCACATGATACACTAGTACATCTCTTGAAGGTTTTTCCATTGACACAAAACAGGGATTAATTCTGTTAACTTTCTCCATTTCAAGTTCCATCAAATCCTTCCAGTCCAAGAATTTTTTGGAACCGATAATATCTTTATCTCCAATCTCTTCAATTCCTTCAGGGACAGCGCTGAATTCCAAACTGTAATATTTGTCTCCAGGATCCATCACAGCCAGAAAATCCAAATCTTTTTTCATGTCCATAATTAATCCAATCTCCATAGTTTGAACCTTGCCTTTAATTTCTCTTTCATCCTTTTTTTGTTTTCCAGATCTATCTTTATTCTCCTTTCTCATAGAATCCTGAGTTTCTTTCAGCTCCTGTCTCATTTCATGAAATTCAATTCTCCATGCTTGTCTATTATTTCTCAGTTCTTGTTTTATTGAGTTAATCCCATTCATTATTTTCTGAAACATGTCTAAAGATAAAGTCCCTTCTTGTACATCCATGATCTTCTTAATTGTCATTCTTAAAGCCAAAGGAACAAAACTCCTTCAATTTTCAATGTCCCAAACAAAGAGCAGCTTATTTCTTTAACCAGTTACAAAGGAGTTAATCTTTCCAACAAACTAACGTCACACGCTAGACAGCCCTTATCTCTTATCTGCCCGGAAGTGTAAGAACGGCTTTAGTTCACAGCATCGAAATAGCTAGTAGCAGACAGAATGAGCAGATTCGTCAAAAAAAAAAGTAGATCAGCAAAAATAGTCCCAGCCATACATCAAAAAGATTTCTTATCTCTTCCAATCAGAAATCTCCCGTCCGTTGTAACCTTTAAAATGCTATTTTCCATGTCAGCTTTTTGCAATAAAAAAAAAAGATAAGCTATTTATATTTTCTTCCCCCTTAGTTCCGTGAATAAAAAAAGGAAAGTCTTACCTCACCTAGGTTATCTCAATTGCTGTTACTTTGACAAATCTCTTTAGCTGTATAGATAAGAAAATGATGAATGTAGACAGGAGGATGTTTGCCTGTTAGTCCGTATAAAAAAACGGGTCACTTATCCAGCTGAGCTAGCATAAAAATCCTCGCTCTGTCTGAGCTGCTGGAAGACAGACAATTCTGACGAATTCCAGACTCCAACAATCAAAACAAAGCTATGTGGGAAATCTCACGTTTCTTCTTTAACCGGAAGAAATTATTCCCAGTCAGAAAAGAGCCTTCTGACTGAATTTAATCTGGATAAGTTTCATCCAAGACGTAGCTCGTCTCTGAGGCTGCACAGGCGTAGGGATCCTCCTGGGAAGTGACTTTGTTTTCGTTTCAATGGAACTTTTCTTTTTTGATAAATAAATTTCATATCGAGAATCGCCTGGAAAGTGACCATCTGCCAGTTATTATAGAAATTAATTTCAACTTAACTGACGTGCATCTATCTCACAGGACGTTTACTAATAATGAAATAGAAATACGTCCAACTAGGGTTAAATGGTTACCTAAGCTCAGTACTGAGATATCCAATGTATTAATTTCTCCGCCCATTGTTAAAATCAAAGAGGAACTGTTAGAACCCACCCATCACCAACTTACTCCTTATTTTTCAAAAACTTATGACAAATCTACAAACAATCATTATAAAAAATACACGTCCCTGTACTATCCCTTATCGTTTAAAATCCAAGATGTGGTTTGATAGTGAATGTGTAGCAATCAAACGACAAATGATGGATACTTACCAGAGAGCCAATGCCACAGGGTCCCGAGAAGACTTACAAGAATACTGTGAAACAAAGAAAAAATACAAATCTTTAATTAAGAAAAAAAAACAAGAAGAAAGAAACATCTCTTGGCGGAACTTACTTGAAGCTGCAAAATAAAAAAATACCAATATTTTTTGGCGCCTTGTTACATCTTACTGGCCAAAACCTCAATTCCAAAATTCCGCAAACATTCCAGCTCATATCTGGGAATTTTATTTTTACAACTTATACCTGGATCGAACGGACTTAAGCCCAGTACCTTATTCAGTAAATGAGAGTACGCAGGATTGGCCCCCAGTTAATAAACATGAAATCATTTATTTAATTTCTAAATTGAAACCTAACAAAGCCCCTGGGCCAGACAATATCCCCCCAGAAGTCTTTAAAACTAATGTAAATTGGTGGGCTCCTGTCCTTGCTTCATTGTTTACGCATATTGATTCTTCTTTAGAAATACCAAAGGATTGGGGATTGGCCACAATTGTTCCTATTTACAAAAAAGTCCCGCTAATGATCCAATTAATTATAGGCCGTTCAGTTTAATAAATATAATTAGCAAATTATATGCAGCCCACCTTCACATAAAATTAACTGATTGGATTGACCAGAATGATGTACTAGCGATTGAAAAAGCAGGCTTTCGCCCAAAAAGATCAATTTTTGATCATATATTAGTACTTCATCATTTAATCGACAAATATGCGGGCAGAAAAGGAGGAACTCTCTATGCGGCATTTGTAGATCTGAAATCTGCATTCGACTCAATATCCCGCCCCCGCCTCTGGTCGAAATTAAATTATCTTGGTATGGACAGACGTCTTATTGTCTTAATCCAAGGCTTTTATAATAATACCTTTCTGCAAATAAGATGCAGTACTAATGGCCGTCTATCTAATCCTGTTCCAACATCAAAAGGAGTTAAGCAGGGCTATGTACTAGCTCCTGTGCTATTCAATATCTATATTAACGATATTGTACACAACCTATCACCAGTAGCTGCACATCCTCCTATTTTAGCCAAGAAACCGAGAAACATCCTACTATATGCGGATGATGTAGCCTTACTCTCAAGAACCCCAATTGACCTGAAACGCCTTCTAACCAAATTAGCAACTTACTGCTTTTCGGAAATACTGACAATAAATTATCAGAAAACTAAAACAATAGCTTTCACCCGTAAAAAAAACTAACCATCACTGGCAGATACAGGGACATAAAATCGAACAAGTTAATTCTTTAAAATATCTGGGATATGTATTTCAAGCATCAGGTAACCATCAGATCCATAATAAACTTATGATTCTCAACGCAAGGAGAACGATGAAAGCATTACTGGCATTCTACTTCTCCAAAGGAGGACAAGCTTTCCTACCAGCCATCAAAAATTTTAATGCCAAAATAATATCTCAGCTGACCTTCGGCTCTCAAGTAAATAAGAATCTGAAATTTAATGAGTTTGAAACAATTCAGACCACTTTTTTGAGATCTATCATGGCAATCCCTACATGTGTTTCCAATAATATTCTTAGATTGGAAGCCGGAGTCCAATCAGTAGAAACTAAGATATGGCTTCTAAGGATTAATACCTGGTTAAAACTTACTTTTAACCCCATTGGTCTTGCTCCTGACATTTTAAATGATAACTTCCATTCTCCTTGGGCGGAACTAGTGATAGATAAACTTTTAAAGATAGGCTTTTCCTCTCAACTTATTTCTTCTATGGGACCTGAAGTAGCCTTAGTTAACATACGTCAGCGTCTGAAAGACATTGATTACCAACATCAGTTATTATTAATTAAAAACCAAAGGCACAATTCTAAATTCTTTACTCCAATGACATATTTATTGAATTTAGAAATCCCCAAATACCGTAAAGCCTTCTCTCAGATTCGATTGGACGTCTTACCTTCAGCTGTTATGGATGGCAGGTTTTCCAAAATACCATATAAAGATCGAGTGTGTCTTTGTGGGGAAGAGGTAGTTGAGAATAACATACATGTACTCCTTTATTGTCCTCTCTATAGGACCTTAAGGCATCAACTAATCATTCCTCTGTTGTCCCCTTTTCCACATGAATCTGAACATTTTTGGTCGGAATATCTCTTAGGTGATACATCTTCAAAAATAACTGCCCAAGTAGCAAAGTTTAGTGCCGCAGCTCAAAACCTAAGATGCAACATTCTAAACAATTCTTTTAACTGAGATTACTTGGATTCTATCTCGACGAACACTATTATCAAAGTTTAACCTATGTTCGAGCCGTAAAAGTTAAACTAAATTATAAAATTTTATAATCTTGTTGTTTTATATCCATTTTACACCTATTTTAAATTTAAATTTATTGATTGTATTAAAATTGTCATCTAATATTTATTTGACATGTATTGTTTATTTTATCATGTTTCATGCTGACCAACTGGTCGAATAAACTGACTGACTGACTAGGCTTGTGCAGACAATTGGGGGGGGGGGGAGACGGATAATTTCATAACAGTCAGCTGGTGATGTGTTTTAGTATTTTTGTAGTTTTTCAGAGCTTGGAAAAGTTACTTTTTTGAACTACAACGCCCATCAGCCCAATCCAGTGGCCATGCTGGCTGGGGCTGATGGGAGTTGTAGTTCAAAAAAGTAACTTTTCCAAGCTCTGATGTATTACAACTGTAAACCATTTTGCTATTTTTTATGAGATTGTGGTATACAAATATTTTTATAAATAAATAAATGGTCAGTAGCAGGGCCAGTGTCAGTGATGGGGAATTTTGGGATTCATTGGACCAGGGGTCCTTAAGGAAACTGAAGACACATGTTTGCAGCAAAGGAAAGCCTTTATTGGTTACATGCGCATGGTCAGTCTCCCTTGAGTGGGCGGAGAGCTGCAACATGGCATTGTTTGCCTGGGTTTTTTATACCTTCCAGGACAAAGACATTTGCATTTCCCAATCAGGGAGTTACACATAAGCATTACATAGAGGTTGCCAGCACACTTCTACTATGAGCTCATGTGTTCTAGTGCTGACTGTTCTCAGGCCTTGGAGAGTACCGAGATGTCCAGTACAAGTGTTCTCCTCCCCTTATCTTATCTTCTGGGCTAGGCTGTACCATGCATTTCTTGTTACCATGGCTACATGTGCGAAACAGGCAGAGGGAAGACAGCAGACCAAGGAAAGGATTTTTAGCTGGCCTACTACACTACTAAATTATTAAAATATAAATCCTATAGATTTATAAAAGAATATATTTTGCCTAGTTTTTGTATATAAACATTCCCCATTATCAGGCATGACTGGGCCCTTGGGCACCAGCCTGCCCTGGACCCATGGTGCCATAGCCCAACACCACCTCCTGATGCAGGCAGCATGGGCTTCAATAAGCCTGTGCGCATACCCCACCTACCCCTTGCATCGTGTGAATGATGTGCGTGTGTAGTGTGCATGCCTGCCATCAACCAAGATGGCAGCAGGGGCATCAGCCCCTTAGGGAAGCTCCTGCTGCCATCTTGGATGATGGCAGGCATGTGTGCAAAGTGTGCATGGCATTCACATGGAATGGAGACATAGGTGGGGGGCACTCACTGGCTTATTGAAGCCCATGCTGCCTGTATGGTTGGGTGCCCAGAAGCTCCCTCTCCACAATCCATGGCAGCATCGGGTTGCAGGACCCAACACTGCCACAGATTGTGAGCACCACCCTGCCACACTAAGGAGGGGCCCTTTAAGGGCCCCTTTGGGCTGCAAGGACTCTCAGCTAGGGCCCAACCTGGCCACCCTTTGGTGCCAGGCCTGGTTAGTAGTTTCTGTTAAATGCCCTCTCCAGCTACTGGTAATTGCTGCAGGGTTGTTATTATTAGAATTTATATCCCACCTTTCATTTCCAGAAGAAATACTTTGGCTGCTATTGTCATTGCTCTTTTAATCATGGTTTGGTTATCAAGATTGCTTTTTTTTTTGGTTCTTGTTAATTCACTTTGGTTGCATATTCTAGTAAAGCAAGTGTGGCTGCTTGGAATTATTGCTGCTGAGCCTCTGTCTGAGGCCCAAGACAGATGTTGACAAAACTGGGCTTGACGATGGCACATAAACTGGCTGGGTATGGGATGGGAGTTGTAGTCCAAAACATCTGGAGGGCACCAGGTATGATTCAGATGGTTCCTAGTCCAGTCCATGGCATTTCTAGGTAGAATAATTTCAAGAATGGGGTGAGTTAGGTTGCAATACTATACACACTTATCTGGGAGTAAGCCCCATTAAACGTAATGGCTCTTCCTTCTGAGTAGACATGCATAGGATTGTGCTGTTAGTTAGTTAATTTCATATGATCACGTTGTTATCCTTCCTGAATCCTTGGATAGAACAAACAAGAAATCAAAGGGCTCCTCCAGAGACTGGTGGTTGTTTTGCAGGTGTATTCTGCAACATAACATTAAGGCAATAATTAGTGCATTAATGGTGGATTTATACTGGACTGCCCACATGTCATTCCACCATCATAGTTTCTCTGTGATGCTTCCCCAAGGTTACTGTGTTATTGTCATCTGGAGAGGCACTCTTGCACTGTAGCCCAACAAAAGCAAGACAAAATATAGATCAGAATATTGTTGTATAAAAAGATACATGATTTCAGCAGGAAGTTCTGGAACATGCAGTGGTTGTAAATTAAGCAGTATGTCCACCCTGAAGCTTTTGCAGGCACAAACAGTATTGAAATGGGAATCATGTAAAACTGCCCTGATACCATCATGAGCACAAAGTGTCATGAATGCACAATAAATAGGACATTTGGATAGTCCCATAGACAGAGGAAGTTGCCTTGTACTCGTTGTTCTTAACCTTTTTTGGGTCATAGAACCCTTTAAGAATCTGATGAAAGCTATGGACCCCCTCCCCAGAAAAAAATGCACATAAACACATACGAACACAATTGTGCATACAATTTATTTTACTGCAGAGAGCCAGTGTGGTATAGTGGTTAAGGTGTTGGACTACCACCTGGGAGACTAGGGTTTGAATCCCCACACAGCCATGAAGCTCACTGGGTGACCTTGGGCCAGGTACTGCCTCTCAGCCTCAGAGGAAGACAATGGTAAACCCCCTCTGAATACCGTTTTCCATGAAAACCCTATTCATAGGGTCGCCATAAGGCCAGTCAACTTGAAGGCAGTCAATTTCCATTTCCATTTTATTTTACTGCATTGGATTTTGTTTTGCACCCAGTTCACGGACCCCTGAACCTCATTCATGGACCCCTGGTTAAGAACCCCTGCCTTATACTGTGTCAGACCATTGGTCCATTTGGCTCAGCGTTGTCTACACTGACTGGCAGTAGCTGTCCAAGGTTTCAGAGAGGGAGTCTCTCCCAGCCCTACCTGGAGACCTTCTGGATGCCTGGCAGATCCTCTACCCCTGAGCTACAGCCCTTCCCCCAAACGAACCAACTAATTAGTGTACCATTCGCTTTCTTGCAGGCAGGGAT
The DNA here is from genome assembly GCF_030035675.1 of Rhineura floridana. Taxonomy (NCBI): domain Eukaryota; kingdom Metazoa; phylum Chordata; class Lepidosauria; order Squamata; family Rhineuridae; genus Rhineura; species Rhineura floridana. The sequence continues at coordinate 5,226,942 of NC_084480.1, read as the reverse complement.
GGAAAGACCTGCCCATTTTGGCTGTCCCCGTTTCTCATTTTTTCAGTCTTCAGTTCTCCATATTTCTGAAGCAATTTGTAATTCTTTTTAAAAGTCCTCATGAAAATTCTTCAGTATTTTAGTGCGACTTTCTCCTAATAACACATTTTTGTATGCAGTACTAAGGTACACACTTTTGCAACTATTTTCTCCTAATACAATGTATTTTCGTATATTTCCACTCATATATTCATTTTTATGCACACTTTCTCTAACACATGCATGTTTGTAAAAATTGTTTGGAGAACTGCATTGCAAAATTCAGATAAGTGCAAATTTCAGAGGATGGCTGTGTTTTGTGCACATTTTGAAGAATGGTTGCCATATTGTTTTGGAAAGTGAAATTTGATAGATTTGGCTTTAAAATGTGAACTGAATAGAATTTCTTCCCCATTGCTACTTGTAGGATGACGTCCTTCCTGAAGAAGTTTCAGATCCTAAAGAAGAAGGGAATGGAAAGCAATGAGGGTGCCCCTGAAAATAAACAGGGGCTGCGGGATAATTGGGAGGCGCACTCATCCAACACCCAACCACCCAGTTCCCAGGACCCAGCCAGCCAAAGAACATCTCAGCTCTTGCCGCTGCTTGTGAAACCTCCTCCAGCACTCGCTGACACCAAAAAGAAGGCTCAGACTCAATCCCAACCGCTCATCCTCCCTGAATTAGTGCAGCGCCAGCCCAACAAGGCTGCTCCAGTGGCTAGCAGGATGGATGAAAGGCACCAGCACCGACTCTCCACCGACTATTCCAAGGACCAGACCATGTTACCAAAGCTGTTAGCAAAGGAGAAATTGAAAAGAACCATCATCCCTCCAGCAAAAAAGAAGCCCCCCGACTTCTTCATGCCAATATACCCAGGTAAACTAGGCAGAACTAAATTGCTTTTCAAGCCTCCTCTTATGAAAGCCTGAGTCAAACAAGGCCAGTGTCTGCATTGGTTCCCTTTCATCTTGGGTGCCAAGTCTTCCATCCTTTTCAAAGAGGTGTGTTTTTGACATGTGTACGGACACATAGGTGAACCTATCATCATGTATCGTGCAGCTACACCTACTTGAAGGCAGTAGAGATTGGTGGCTCCGATGTCGGTGGGACAGTGAATCAGAATTCTATGGAATGCAAATTGTAATGCAATTTTGGAGATTTTCATCACCTTGGACAGCTCCTTGAAAGTTTGGAGTAAAACCTAGAGCAGATGCAGTGCCCCACTGACATCAGAGCCAACAGTCTCCACTGCTGGAAGGACTACCACTTATAAGAGGGCAATGTCTTGTTCGTTGCTGCTGGATCCCAGATGATAGGACTGGATCTCATGGGCTTCATAATGGTAAGAGCAATCCAACAATTGCCAGGGTGTGGCTTCTCCCTTCCAGGAGGCCTTTGAGACAGTGGAGGCTAGCCCATTAAGCAAATGTGGTTTATGTGCTTACAGTACAACTAGTCGGGAGATGATTCTGCCTATCATTGGCTCAGACTCCACCTACTGCTGTTCTCTCTGCCTTCTGCCCCACCAGTCCAAATGGTACCACCCACCCACCACCACTCAAGCAGAGGTTGGGCAGCCATCTGTTGGGGATGTTCTTGCTCTGCATTTCTTGGATGAGTCAAGGGCAGGGGTTCCCTGTCACGTGTCCGCATTAAATATTCATATTGATTTTTAATTGCATTTTTGTTGCTTGTTTTCTTGTATTGCAGTCTGAATTCTGCGGAATGCAAATTGTAATAACATACAATCTATATGAAATAAAATAAAAACACAATTAAAAATCACACAGCATCTAGCACAATGCCTTACAATTGCTACCACAGGCGGAGAGATAGTTAAGTGGTCCGGGAAGACCCCGAACAATTTTCAAGTGGTCCGTGGGGGAAAATGTTTGGGAGCCACTGTTCTAGGGATTGGTTACAGAGACTTACAAGGCCCTCTTGAACTCTGTGATTCTACATGTCATCGTAACTTCCCCTTTTACTTTCCACATCAATGCTGTTTTATCTGTGCGTTTATTTTTAAAGGCTCAACTGCTTTTTCATCTATCTGCCTATCTACACACATACATATATAGGTATTTAAAATTATGAAAACAGCAACAGTGCTCGAATGAAAATGTGTTCTACTACAAATTTTAGAAATGATTTTTATTTTATTTTATTTAAAAAAAACATGTTTCTGGTCAGGGTAGTTTTAGCACCGTGTTGGTGATCCCGTGATCTTTTAACTATCACTAAAACTGTTTTAAAATAATTGCACAATAGCACCTTCTTACAAAGCACTATAACACAAATTAAAACATCAGTTGGGGGAGAGTGATTAAGAGGGTAAACAGTGTGCTCAGGTGAATTATCTCTTTGGCACCCACCCACAGTTCTGTCAAGTTCACCAGTGTGTATGGAACATGACAGGATGCACATACAAAAAGTGCTACACACCACAGTGTGTAAAAAGTCCACTGCAATGCCACGTGTCCTTTACAGTGATGGGGAATGAATGGGTAACACGAGGAGCCATGGGGACCTATTCCAATAGAAGGACCACACAACTGATGAGGGCTGGAAATACCCCATCCTTCTCCCCCTGCACCCGCTCCTGAAAAATTAAAGTCTACCCCCATTTGTTAAATACCATTTTGTACAACTTGAAAGCAGATTCATATACAGTACCCCAATATGCAGAGATATTATGGTGAAATCATCAAGTGGGGTGACTTGGCCAGTTGAAGTAACAGACTTGGCCATCCTGTGGTCGCTTCCAGATGACCTTCTTGTTGAGCATTCATCCTGGCTTGTATGCAGAGAGATGAGACAATGTTCCATCAAGCAAATGCTATCCCACGTTTTCAATTAGGAACGTAGGAATCTGCCTTCTACTGCGTCAGACCATTGGTCCATATAGTTCAGTATAGCCTGCACTGACCAGCAGCTGCTCTCCAGAGTTTCAGGCAGGGAGTCTCCCTCGTCCTAACCTGGAGATGCCATTGGGGATCGAAACTGGGACCTTGTATGTGCAAGCTATAGCCGTTCCCCCATCATTTTTCTCATCACTTTTCATATTACAAAAAGTTGCGGGGAAATGGGTTTGATGAGCAACAGCTCCAGATCAACTCTCATTGTGTGACCTGAATTTGCCGGTAGGTGATTGAATCCCACCACAAAACAGCAACAGCCCTGATAAAGTTATATTTCCATATTGTCTGCCTCATATATCCACCAGTCTCTCTTTCTCTCTCTCTCTTTTTCAAGAACTCTCCGATGAGCAATTCAGGTATCTGTGGGACAGCAAGAAACTGCAGAGAGGAAGAACACTCAAAGAATCTTTGGAAATGCTGGATGAGAGAGAAGTTCTAGACACCATCCTGGCTCAACTCCAGCAGGTATGTTTGATATTATGCAGCGTAAAGCAGCCTTCCCGAACCTGGTGCCCTCCAGACCTTTTGGACTACAATTCCAATCAGCCCCATCATCAAACAGCCATGCTGGCTGGGGTTGGTGCGAGTTCTGGACCAAAACACCATAGGAACACCAGGTTGGGGGAAACTGGCATAAAGGATCTGGAGCCAAGCTTGGAATAAACAATATTTGGAGAAGATCCTAAGCAAAGAGTCAAGGGGGCTCTTGATGGAGATACTTTTCATCCCATGGAGAGACTTATGAGAAGTAGTGATGGCCACCAACTTGGATGGCTTTAAAAGAGGATTAGATCAATTCTCTGAGGATAAGGTTATCAAAGGCCACTAGCCATGATAGCGATGCTCAGCCTCCACTCTTGGAGGCAGTATGCCTCTGAATGGCAGTTGATCACTAGTGGGGAGAGTGCTATTACATCCAGGTCCGGCTTGCAGGATGCCTGTTGGGGACTTCTGGTTGGCCACTGTGAGAACAAGATGCTGGCCTAAATGGGCCTTTGGTCTGATCCGGCAAGCCTCTTCGGATGTTCATATGTTAGAAACCGGTTTTCATGATAGTCACATAGGAACCCAAGAAGGATTTTAATCTCCTTCACAAAAGCCTCTAGATTCAGCAAGGCCTCCTTTTCTAGTAAATGTTTGATGATGATGATGATGATTTACCTGCCCTTCACCCTGAGGTTGCAGGGCAGGCTACATCATTAAAAACAACTTAAAATCACATCACAAAAAATAGGGTAGTCCTAAGAGAGGGAGAGAAAGAGTCAAAGGCCAGGGTAAAGAGGCGCATCTTCATCATTTGCCATAAGTTGTACAATGAAGTTGCCAGACGCACCTCGGTGGGGAGGGAGTTCCACAGCTTAGGGGCTGCCACAGGGAAGGCCCTGTCCCAGGCCACCACCCCAGGAACTTCTGAGGGTGGCGGAACTACAAAAGGGCCCCCTCTGCTGATGTCAATACCCGAGAGGGTTTGTAGGGAAGGAGATGGTCTTTCAGGTATATGTGACCTGAGTTGTTTAGGGCTTTATACACTAGCAGGAGCACCTTGACTTGGGCCCAGAAACAAACTGGCAACCAATGCAGCTGTTTTAAAACAGGGGTTATATGAGATCTAAAGGGACCCCCAGCCATTTTGCTGCATTTTGGGCCAGCTGGAGTTTCCAAATCGTCTTCAAGGGCAGCCCCATTCTACTCTCAGCACTCTCTCTCTCACTCTCTCTCTTTGACATGCACACACACACCCGTGTGTTGTCTTCTGATGCAGGTAACCTTTTGCCTCACACACACACACCAGCCTTTTCCCAGCCCAACAGTGTTCCCTCTCTTTGTTTCTATCACTCCATGAACATACATGACACTTAAATTTCACCAATGCAACTTCAAAGTTGACAACAAGGACATTGAACTTGGCAAAGATTATCAATCCCTTGGCACAGTCATTAACCAAAATGGAGACAAGAGTCAAGAAACCAGGAGGTGGCTAGGACTGGGGAGGGCAGCTATGAGAGAGCTAGAAAAGGTCCTCAAATGCAAAGATGTATCACTGAACACTAAAGTCAGGATCATTCAGACCATGGTATTCCCGATCTCTATGTTTGGATGTGAAAGTTGGACAGTGAAAAAAGCAGATAAGAGAAAAATCAACTCATTTGAAATGTGGTGTTATAGGAGAGCTGGTGATCACACTTTGGACACATAATGAGAAGACGTGATTCACTGGAAAAGACAATAATGCTGGGAAAAAGAGAAGGGAGTAGAAAAAGAGGAAGGCCAAACAAGAGATGGATTGATTCCATAAAGGAAGCCCCAGACCTGAACTTACAAGATCTGAACAGGGTGGTTCACGACAGATGCTCTTGGAGGTCTCTAGGGTTGCCATAAGTCGTAATCGACTTGGAGGCACATAACAACAACAACAAATGCATCCCAAACAGAGGGTTGTATTCAACATAGCACTAAGGTGGATATTCCATTAGCACAAGGGTTTTCCCTTGCACAATGGAATGTTACCCTCCCCTCCTCCTGCATGTGTGTTCTTAATCTGTTCTGGGGGTTTCCAACTCCCTGGAGCAGATTTGGGGACAGTGGGGGTAAGGTAGAAGAGAGCATCCCGTTGTGCTAGTGCTAAACCTTGCACTAGTGCAGGAGTCCCCAATCAACAAGTTTCACTCAGGTGCTCCATGGTGTGTCTGTAAAAATATAATTAAAAATCATGCAGCATCTAGCATAGCAAATGGCTACAGCAGGCAGAAAAATCATTAAGTGGTGAACCAAATCCCTCAACAACTTTTGAGTGGTCCATTGGGGGGGAAAGGGTTTGGAAACACTACACTACTGCAATGAGATTTCACTTTGCGAGGTGGGGCATACATTTTTAGAGAACACAAATTGCAAATGAGTGGCCACTGCTCTTTCATGTGCTCCAGATAAGAAACATGACATTTTTCTTAACCTGATTCCCTTTTCTTTTGAAGCAGGATCCCAGACAAGCTCGGAAGAAATCAATAGTCATGCTGCCACCAGAGACAACTGTCGCAAGTCAGAAAACCCCTGTCCAGCAAAAGATCACCAAAACACCTGGCCAGGAAAAGGTAAATTCTAAGCCTGAATTCTGAGATGGAGGCATCCTTTAAATGGGACTGGCATCATTTTCCCAACCTGGATGCTGGACTGGATAGGCTATTGGCCTGATCCAGCAGGCTCTTCTTACATTTGTAGTGAGGAGTGAGGTAGCCAAGTTTGTTACCAAATTAACAAAAAGGGCTTATGAAGAGCCCTAAAAGAATCTCTCCAGACTAAGTGAATGGCCTGTATAATGGCCAATGCAATGCAATGTAAGCAAGCGTAAAGTGATGCACATTGAGACAAAAAAAACTCACATATACACTCCTGGAGTCTGAACTGGTGGTGACTGACCACGAATGAGAGAGGGAGAAACCAAGATACTAGAAAAATATGTTTTATTTGTAATCCAAACCCAACACTTTTCAGCCTTGTATATTTAGGCTTTCATCAGGCTGATGTACAATATCTTCCAATGAGCACAACTGAGACGTTTGTATTGATAAAAGCAGTTTACATATAAATCAGTATCATAAACCTTTGAACAGTCATGGCTTTCCCCCAAAGAATCCTGGGAAGTGTAGTTTGTGAAGAGTGCTGAGAGGAGACTCCTATTCCCCTGACAGAGCTCCAGTGGCCACAGTGGTTGAACAGTCAGCCGCTCTGACTGAAGCTCTGTGAGGGGAACAGGGCATCTCTTAGCCACTCTCAGCACCCTTCACTAACTACACTTCCCAGAATTCTTTGGGGGGAGCCATGACTGACTGAAATAAAGGTCTGGTGTGGATGTGGCCAGGGACAGCTTTGATTTAAATTTGGGTGGAAGACTACATGTGCCTGCTGTAGAATAAAAAGGTGGGGTAGACATTGAAAAACATTGATACTGTTCACGATGTTTTCCTTTTGGAAAGGAAAGGGATTTCCCCTCTGTGCTCACCCACCCAATCCCCTCCCCTGCCTGTCCTCCTCCTCCCCTCCCTGCCCCTCCCCCTGGTCAGTTTCACCTATCCTAAGCATGATTGCACAGGAGTAAATCCCACTGAACTCAATAAGCATGCAATGTGCTGAACCGTTGCCTGGCCGCGATAATGGACTGGATGGGAGCTAGCAAACTGAGGCTCAATCCAGACAAGACTGAGATGCTGCTTGTGGATGGTTTCTCTGACCAGGTGGTGGATACCTACCCTGTCCTGGATGGGGTTACACTCCCCCTAAAGGAGCGGGTTCGTAGTCTGGGAGTTTTTTTAGATCCTTCCCTGTCACTTGAGGCTCAAGTGGCCTCAGTGGCTCGGAACGTGTTCTACCAACTTCGGTTGGTAGCCCAGCTGCGTCCCTACCTGAGCAGAGAGGACCTTACATCAGTTGTACATGCTCTGGTAACCTCGCAATTAGACTACTGCAATGCGCTCTACGTTGGGCTGCCTTTGAAGACCGTTCGGAAGCTACAGCTTGTCCAAAATGTGGCGGCCAGAGTAATAACGAGGACCAAGAGGTCGGAACACATAACACCTGTTCTGGCTCGCTTACATTGGCTGCCAATATGCTTCCGGGCCAGATTCAAAGTGTTGGTTTTAACCTATAAAGCCCTATACGGCGCGGGACCACAATACCTGTCGGAACGCCTCTCCCGATATGAACCTGCCCGGACACTGCGCTCTGCATCGAAGGCCCTCCTCCGAGTCCCGACTCATAGAGAGGCTCAGAGGGTGGTGACGAGAACTAGGGCCTTCTCAGTGGTGGCCCCCGAACTCTGGAATAGTCTCCCTGTTGAGGTGCGTACGGCGCCGATGCTGCTGTATTTTCGGCGCCAGCTTAAGACCTGCCTCTCTTCTATGGCATTTTAATTTAATTTTAAAATATTATGTAATCTGATTTTTTGCACTTTATACATTTTTGTAATATTTATTATGCACTTTTTATGAGATGTATTTTGTATTTTCTGTTGTACACCACCCAGAGAGCTTTTGCTAGTAGGGCGGTATAAAAATTTAATAAATAAATAAAATAAAATAATAAATTATCAAACCTGCTCTCCTCCTCCCCTCCCGCTCTTGCCTGCTCCCATTTCCCTCCTCCCCTCTGACCTTCCTCCCCATATGCTCAGAGGCACATGTTACCAAATTCTTCCAAACTACACAGGAAGTGGATTGGACTGTGAAAGACCAACCCAAATTGTGTTTGCATTTTGATGAATTTGTAGGGTAGTACAATATCTCAGAGAGGCGGTCAGGTCTCCTGCTCCCCTGGTGCATTCACTATAGCTGCCTAATTTCCCTGCTTTTTAAAGTTTGAGAGAAATATCTGTTGGCTATAGGTATGTTCTTAAACTGCAAGGTTTTCTGCCTATTAGTGAATATACTTTTGCCCATTTGGGAACTGCATGCATTTGTAGTAGATTTTAGGGACATTTAAATCTGACCATTAATGGTCAAGTACATTTGCACAGGGGGGGAGCCTTAGGCCTGGCGGCCAAATGTGGCCCTCCAAGCCTCTCTGTCTGGCCCTCTGGACTCTGCCCACATCATACCCCCTCTCCCAGGCCACATCCCACACCAGTCCTGATTTGCACCTTCCTTGAGTGTTTTTGCCTCCGTGAAATGTATCATTGAACTCTGACTTCTTGCTTGCCTGGATGGAGGATAATCAGGGGTGTGTAGAAAGTACAGATGGGGTTCGGTACCTGGTTCCTATCCCTTTGAATCCCGGCAGTGCAGCTTTCAGTACCAATCCACAGATTTTTTGTGCAATTGCAGATCCGTGGGGGGGGGGGGTTTCCAGGGAAAAAATTGCTAACAAAAATACTATTGCAAATGCTTGTGCTGTAGGCACTTGTTCCACTGAGATAAGAATGCATCAGCTCACAGGAAAGCTGATTCCAAAGACAGTACTGTAAAATTCAGAGCTGATTTTTAAAAAAGAAAGAAACCTGTGCTGATGACAGCTGTGACCCACAGCAAGAAACCAATGCCAGTTGGAAAACAATGCAGATTATCAGATTATGTCAAAACCCAGTAATAAATCCAATTTAGTGAATATTCTCTCCCATTCCTAGGAGAAAGTAGATTGTTGTAAGAATATAAAATTTGCATTCCTTGCTCCACACATTATTGCTTCTATCCCACCCATCATGGGCTCGTGGCCCCTGAAAGGTTGCCCAGAAGGCAATGTAGCCCTCATGCTGAAAAAAGTCCCCCACCCCAACACAGAAGGTCGGTTTTTAAGATCAAATAAGGTAAAATGTAAAAAGCTTTGCCTCTCACCATCTTCCTGATGTGCCAGTGGTATTCCCTATGATTAACTGAAACCTTTTCCATCCCTTAGAATTCCCTTTATAAATATTACGGGGTGAAACTACGAGATTCAAGCAGTAAAGAGGTAGTCAGCGAATACTTGCATATGCTCCTGAGATTGTCAGTTGAAGATGAAATTGACAGAGAGGTGAGTGAATACTTGGGGCTCCCACAAAGTCCTAGGCATCCACTCTCTGAAAAGCTGAGCCTTCTAGTGCCGAAGCGGGTTTGTTTTTTTAATGCTAGCTTCACAGATTGGACAGGTGGGCGTTTTACAGCTATCAGCTTTCTGCAGACATGGGCTACACAAGTAAGTTCCTCCCAGGAACCTGCAGACTTTGGCTCTAATGCCCATCAGCTGATGGACGATAGAGCCACAGCGTGCTTTCCCTTGCCAATGCACAATCAGGAGGACACTTTAAGGCTATGTCTCTACCTTCCACACACATGGCATCACAGGTGATATCAGGCGTAGAGCAGATGAGTGTGGTTTGGGGAAAATGACTTCATGGGCCAAATGTGAACCCCTGGTGGGCCAAGTTTAGTTCCTCACCCCTGTTCTAGTGCAAATTCTCCTTTTTCCATCGTAGGGCACCTCCAAACTGTCACTATTTTGCGGGAGGGATTCAAGAACTATATGACTGTGCAATTGAAGTCAATTAAAGGGCTCTGTTGGCCCAAGTGTGCAACAAATCCACTTGAAAAAAAAAGACTTTTTGTGGTGTGGAAAGTGACGGGGAAATGCACTGAAAAGTGTGGGATTAAAAAATGATTACTGGGAAGATCCTGAAAATAGGGATGTAATAAGGCGTTGTTGGATGCCACCCTGTAATTGTCACATGCGGCAGTGTTTCTCTTCTGCTACAGCTCATCCACTGCCTCAAACTGTTATTCACCTCGGTGTCCACTGCAGTGAAATTTCATGATTTACATAATTAATATAATAATTAATTATGGAAATTTATGTTATCATTACATTATTCCACTTCAATTGTTTCATTGCAAAGAAAACACGATGAAAATGATGTGGGAGCAAAATACAACGTGTCATTTGCAGACTGAAACCAACAACAGTGAATATGATCAGCATGGAAATCAGATTGATTTCCATTTCAAACATGGGGTAAAGAAGTGAACATTAGCAATTCCTGCTCCTGTTTCCATTTTTTATCAGAATTCTCTCACATCCCTTCCTGCAAACAAACCAGAATGAATGCAGGGTGAATGCTCATTATCATATGATGGCCCTGTATACAGATCAGAACAAATGTTGAATAAAATCATGCAAAGGAGCCCATATAGCTACCTTATTCAAGGTAAACCTGAATAAGTTCAAGTTATAAGTTCAAGTTTAAGTCTTCCCAACCTTCCATTTCTTGAACTCTGGTTCATGCTCTTGCCTTGGCTAATGCAGGCAGCTTCTTTTGGCCTTCCTAGGTGACACACCTTGGTCCTTCCATCACTGTCCAGTGCCAGAATCAGTCACAACATTCAAATGATGTGATGCTCTACCAAAGACTTTGTCTCTAAAGCTCTCTGCATCATGACCCTGGATACCAAGTCAGAGGCTACGGTGCCATCGGTTCCTGGCTGTGACCCTGATGTTGATGCTCAGAGACCCACTGACCTGGAGCCCACTCCCACAGTATCAGGGCCCATAGATCTAGAGCGAGGAGCTATACAGGTGACTTCCTCTGGACCCAAGGAATGAGGGCCTCACATACTATCTAGCCATGCCCATGGTGCACCCATTCACCCTTCCATTGACTCAACCAATTCATCCTTGATTTGACCCTTGACTCCATCCATTCATCCTTGATGCCCGTTTTACCCAGAACCTCCTTCCAGAATTCCTGTGCTGTGCCATCTCTCCCTCTCTCTTCCTTCAAAACCGTCCTTCGATCTCAGCATTTCCCCCTGAAGCCTTTGGCTGAACCCTCTGACTCTAAATGTCTTGGGATCCAGAACCTTGCCTCCTCTCCGATATTCCCTCCCATGGCCTCAGATTAGCATCAGAGGTCCTGTTCTGGGTGGCTTTGTCATATGTGTTCCATCCTGTTCCCACATCAATCTATGAATTCATTTTTTAAAAATCTACATGAAATTTTGTATTTAAATATGTAGTTTATGTTGATGAGTTGACATACACGTTTCTAAGCATATTTTATCCAAAGGTATTTTATCTTAAATGGATTTTATCCCTCTGAGCTGCATCTCACCACAGCATTGATGTTGCCAGGTGAAGATGACCCTCTTTGCCCAGGCTTTTTAGGAGAGGTGAGAAGGATGTATTGGGCATTTGAAATTTTGTTGCTGCTGCTCGTTTTATTTATAATTGAAGGCTGTGATTTTGTTTGTTTGTTTGTTTGTTTCATGCTGTTTTAATTTTATTGGTTTATTTTTTATTTAGTTTGTGTATATTTCCTCCCTGTTGGTACAGAGTGACCAAAACAGGGCCTTCTGTGTGGTGGCTCCTCATTTATGAAATGCCCTCTCTAGTGAGGTGTGTCAGTCTTCCTCATTAACATTTAGGATAAATTTAAAACATTCCTGTTTACCCAGGCATTTGATGTCTGAAAGATCTGTCCTTCAACATCATGGAGGATGGGTGAAGTGCTGGATGACTGGAGGAGGGCTAATGTTGTCCCTATCTTCAGAAACGGCAAAAAGGAGGAACCTGGGAAATATAGACCAGTCAACCTAACATCAATCTCTGGGAAAATTCTGGAGCAGATTATACAGTGGTCAGTCTGTAAGCACCTTGAAAACAATGCAGTGTTTACTAGAAGCCAACATGGATTTCTCAAGAATAAATCCTGCCAGACTCATCTTCTTATTTTTGATCGGGTAACCTCCCTGGTAGACTGTGGGAATGCTATGGACGTAATATATCTTGACTTCAGCAAAGCTTTTGACAAAGTGCCCCATGATCTTCTAGCTAAATGTGGGCTGGATGGAACAACTATCAAATGGACCCATAGTTGGCTACTCAAAATCGTACTCAAAGAATATTTATCAGTGGTTCCTTCTCAAAGTGTGGAGAGGTAATGAACCAGGTACAAACAGGATACAAGGATACAAACAGGAACAGATTCAGAGAAGGGCAAATTAGGATGATCAGGGGACTGGAAGCAAAGCCCTCTGAGGAGAGACTGAAATAATTGGGCATGTTTAGTCTTGAGAAAAGAAGACTGAGGGGAGATATGATAGCACTCTTCAAGTACTTGAAAGGTTGCCACACAGAGGAGGGCCAGGATCTCTTCTCGATCATCCCAGAGTGCAGGATACAGAATAATGGGCTCAAGTTACAGGAAGTCAGATTTTGGCTGAAAAACTTGCACTGAGCAGGGGGAGGAGTTGACTCGATGGCCTTATACACCCCTTCCAACTCTACAATTCTATGATTCCATGACACCCTGAAATTATTAGCTTTGAAAGTAGTTGATTGCTTTTAAGAGTTTTTAACTGTTTTTAGAAGTTTTAATTGTATTGTTTTAGTTTTGATATGTTTGCTGCTGTGGACTCCTTTTGGAGGGAGAGCAGGATGATGGTGATTTGTCATTTTATTCAGGGTATCTCTGAAGCAGTCGGCCTGGCTGCCTTTTGCCACTTGACTGAGATCCTGATGGTGCTGAGAGATTATGGTCACATGACACCCACAAGGAAATCTGCGCAAACAGAGCATGAGGTAAGGCTGCCAAGAGCACTGCAGGCGTAGGTCAGGCTTGCCCAACCTGGTGCCACGTTCCAGGTGTTTTGGACTCAAACTTCCATCAGTCCCAGCCAGCATGGCCAATGATCAGAGATGATGGGAGTTGGAGTCCAACAGCATTTGGGGGGCCCCAGGTTGAAGAAGGCTGGTGTAGAGTTAGTGCAGGTGAAGATCCTGGGGGATTGTTTCCTTAACTGCTTTTTGCATCCACGCATAAGCAGATGAAACTGCCTTACCGTGGCTCAGACCTCTGGAAATTACTAGCCCAATATTATCTAGCAGAACAACTGCATTGGAAAAGAACGTATCCTGACCCATTTCAAAATATGCTCTTTTTCAAGGGATGTGATCTTTACCATCCAAAAAGGCAATTGGATCTGCTCATCCTCTCAGTATTGAAGGCCAGAACACTTCCGCTGTAGGTATGTCTCAGTCGTCCTTTTGGGTTTCACCAGTTCTGTTTCCGTGGCTTCAGAAACATACTATTCCATTGTCTGAGTGACTATCCCCTTTTTTTAGGTGGGTTGCTAGATGCTTGGTTGATGTTTCCTCATCAGGAGAACAGTTTGAGGAAGGTTTCTTGATTGCAGCTACTGTCTCTGGGTTTTTGAAAGAGAAATCTGTCGCAGTTTGGTAGAGGGGGAAACTCCTCTCCAGCTTGGGGGATACTAGGGCAAGATTCAAAAGAGAAAAAACAGCTAGCAGGCTGGAAGAGACAGAGGTAGAGTGTGAGAACTGAGAGGTTTCAGCTGCAATTGCCAAAAAAAACCTGGGATGCATCCTGGAGGGCTGCCAAACTTGCTCACAGGCAGGGATCTTCTACCTTATAGGAGTGCCTGTTTACCTCCAAACATTTGTAAAGGAAGCAAATTATGATAAAGAGTGGTATTCAATGTTAGTCCTACCCAGAGTAGAACCACTGAAGCTACTAGACATAACTAAGTTAGGTTCATTAATTTCAATGGGTCTACTTTGAGTAATTGAATATAACCCATAGTGACTGCAATCAGATGTAAGATTTCATTATGTGAGTGAGCCTTGGCTTCCTGTTCTCCTCTATCCCACCTGGGAGGAGAAGATCAAAAGCTTTTCCTTCCATTTTCAGTCAACACCCCAAACTGTGGTTAATCATAACTATGGTTTATTGAAAGGAGCCAGTCTTTTCAGTAAACCATGGTTAAGGCCAACCACAGTGTGCCCTGGTGACTGTGGCTAGTTAAAAACGAAAGACAAATCGTCCAATGTCCTCTTTGTGGCTGTGCCAGAGGAGAATTGAGGGGGGAGCTGATGAGCCCAAGGCTCATTCATGCAATGATAAACCATATTTTATCATAGGGGTAGTCAACATTATGTTCTCCAGATCGTTTGGACTGAAACTCCCATCACCCCTGACCAATGGCTGTGCTAGCTGAGGCTGATAGGAGTTGGAACTCCAAAACATCTGGAGGGTACTGTGTTGGCTACCCCTGGTTTATCATTACACCCTTACATCTCTAGTGCTCTCTCATCCAAAAGAAATGAAATGCAGTAGTGTGTTGCCCCCTGGGATTTCTGTGTCAACTGGGGAAATGAGTAACAATACCAGCAAAGGAAAGTTTCCAACCGTCACCAAGCAGAAGATGAGCAGATCCACCTGATTAATTTTTATGGTAAAAGCCACCTCCCTTGAAAAGATGAAAGGTGGAATACAGTGGAATGCCCTTGCACCCATGGGAGGGTTTTTGATCTCTTGTATTGTCCCTCTCCTGAAAAAAAACCCTACCTTTTGTGATGGCCCCATTAACTATTGTTTGAGAAGGCTACATAGGGGCATTATGTGGTTCCACTCCCTTCATCTAAGAACCCCTTCCAATGGCCTTCCTACTTGGATCTTTCCACTGTGCCGTGGAAAGTTATCCATTTGGACAAATGGGGCACTGCCCCACCAACCCCAATCTGCTGCCAGCTACCCTCCACCCTCCTGCCTTCTGCCTGATTAGGGCATGTCAGCTTCCTCCTCCTCCTCCTCAGTCTCAGTGCTGCCCCTCACAGAACTCAGCAGGGAGGAGGAGGGCCGGGGTCTCTTCTCAATCGTCCCAGAGTGCAGGATACAGAACAGTGGACTCAATCAGGAAAATCTTCCTAAGAGCGGTACAGCAATGGAACCAATGACCTAGGGAGGTGGTGGGCTCTCCAACCCTGGAGGCCTTCAAGAGGCAGATGGACAGCTACCTCTTGGGGATGCTTTAACTTGGATTCCTGCATTGAGCTGTGGGTTGGACTCGATGGCCTTAGAGGGCCCTTCCAACTCTACAATTCTATGATTCCATAGAGAGAAAACTAGCATATGTTGCCTCTGCCTCTCATTGGCTCTCTTGCTCCTCCAACTGTTGGGGCTCCCTGCCTTCCATACCACCAGTCTCAATGTCCCACCAGCCACCACCCCCACCATGTCTTTCAGTGGCTGATGAGGGCAACCTGGTCTGCAGCACATGGAAATGCTTTGTTTGCTTCGGCTGCCTACCCAGATCTACCCTGCCAGGTGGGATCTCTCTTCACCGAGTTGACTGCACACCTGCACGTCTCCTCACAGGCTCTTGAGTTGGCCAGACACATCCTCCTGCCACACCCCAAGGGTCCAGTTGCTTTACAATCTACGCATACCGGCTGAGGGCCCTTTTCCAGCCAAGTGGAACAGCCTCACTAATGACTTGAACATTTATCATTTCATGGCTGAGCAGGGATTTGAACCCTGTGCACCCATGTGCCGCTCCAGCACTCTAACCATTACACCACATGGTTTCTCTGATCGGATGGTGGATATATACCCTGTCCTGGATGGGGTTACACTCCCCCTAAAGGAACAGGTGCGTAGTCTGGGAGTCATCTTAGACTCTTCCCTCACACTTGAGGCTCATGTAGCCTCGGTGGCCCGGAATGCGTTCTACCAACTTCGGTTGGTAGCCCAGCTATGTCCCTATCTGAGTAAGGAGGACCTCTCATCAGTGGTACATGCTATGGTAACCTCGCGTCTGGACTACTGCAATGCGCTTTACGTAGGGCTACCTTTGAAGACGATTCGGAAGCTACAGCTAGTGCAAAATGCGGCAGCCAGACTGCTAACAAGAACTAAGCGGTCTGAGCATATAACACCTGTGCTAGCCCATTTGCACTGGCTTCCAATATGCTTCCGGGCCAGATTCAAAGTGTTGGTACTTACCTATAAAGCCTTATACGGCGCGGGACCACGATACCTGTCGGAACGCCTCTCCTGATATGAACCGGCCCGTGCACTACGGTCTACTATGAAGGCCCTCCTCCGGGTTCCGACTCATAGGGAAGCCCGGAGAGTGGTGACAAGATCTAGGGCCTTCTCAGTGGTGGCCCCCGAACTATGGAATGGTCTCCCCGAGGAGGTGCGCCTTCCTGTTAATTCTAAATTATTATATTTTGATTTTAGACTGTACAGTTTTGTGTACAGTTTTGTGTTATTTTTATTGTATTTTTAATGTTCACCGCCCAGAGAGCTGTTGCTAGTCGGGCGGTATATAAGCTTAAATAAATAAAAATAAAAATAAAACATGCATTCTCTCTCCCCCCCCCGGTCTTTACCTCCAGAATACAGGTGAAAGGCAAATGAGTACCACCCTAATACTGTGCTATGGGCAAGCAGCCATGGGGGCGAAGCCAGAGGAGATGCTGCTATTCATTGAGGCAATTGTGTCAGAGATCCTCTTCCAATTCCGTGGCACCAACAAGGTATGGCTTCTTTTTCCCTATTGGCTCCTATTGTTTGTTTACTTTGTTTTATATCCTGGCTTCCTTCTGTCATGCAAATGTAGACGGCGTACATCAGTTTCCCAAGGGATCTCCATCCAAGCATGAGCAGACCTTCTTAGCTTCAGCGAGGGCCGTTGTATCATTTGCCTTCTGACTTCATATGTCAAGGGGCGCAGACTATGGGATGTACTTGTAATCCAGACTTAGTTAGGACCAAGTTAGGCATTATGTTAAACTAGCAGCCTCGTACTCGGTAATTCTGAGAAACCCCAAAATCAATCTTGTATTAAAATCAGTGCAGCTTTGAAAGGTTCGATCCATCATCTTGATTAAAAATGGCATACAATTGTATTCAAACATAGACAAAAAAACTTGCACCATCATGCAGAATGGGGTTACAATATCTTAAGAGGTGTCCAAACGCACAACGAACAATCCCCCAAAATATATAGGAGATGCATGGCTAGACCTTGAGTCTTTTTCTTTTCTTCAAAGGATTTGCCAGCAGGGGGAAGCAGCTGGGATCAGGACCACAAGGGATGGAGGGGGTTAACTCTTTTCCTCCCACGCCACAGTCTTGATGGGAAAAAAATCCCTCCACTTGAAGCTGCTCCTTGCCATTAAGCTGTTATTAACCCCAGTAGAAGCTTCCCTCCATGGGCAAATTGCAAGTTTGGAAGGGGTGACCTAAAGCTGATTCTGGTTGGCCTAAAGCCTGCTGTTGGTGCCCCCCTCCTTCCTGCGTCCCTTTGTCATCTTCACATACGTTGGCTATTTTGGTATAGTGGGACCAGGCTTGACAGTGTGCCTTGTTCCCAAATGAAGCATCAGGCCAGATGTGATTGTATGCTGGGATGGCCAGTCCGAGGCCTCCAGATGTTGTTGAACTAAACTCCTATCATCCCTGATCGTTGGCTTGGGTGGATGGGACTGAGGGCTGTGGAAGTCTCTTACAGAGCTAGACTTCTCAGAGTGGTTGAACAATCAATCCCTCTTCCCAGGGAACTCTGGAAACTGTAGCTCTGTGAGGAGGACAGGGGTCCCTTAACATCTCTCAGCACTTGGGTTGCCAGGCTCAGGGCCTGAGACTGATCTTGTATCTTTAGGAGAAGTGCAGGTGTTCTTGCAACTCTATAATGGGGAAAACCACAAAGTGGAATCCTCCCTTCCCCCTGCACAACTTTTCAAGATACAGAAGACCTCTTGGAGGCTGGGCCTGGCAACCAGGAGGTCTTCTGTATCTTGAAAAGTTGTGCAGGGGGAAGGGAGAATGCCACCTTGTGGTTTTTTCCTTTGCAGTGTTGTAAGAACACCCGCACTTGGCTGACTTTCTCTTCTCCTAAAGATACAGGATCAGTCTGCAGCTAGCCTGGGCTTAAACAGGGCCCGCCTCCCCATCTCCTGCATAGCTGCACTAACATGTTGCATGCGCACATCTGCCACACCAGTCATCACCCGAGATGGTGGTTAGGGATTGACACCCTGCTGCCATCTTGGATTATGGCAGGCATGCACACACAGTGCACTAACAGGCTGATGCAGCGATGCAGGAGGTGGGATGGTCAGGGCTATTTAAACCCACACCAGCTACATTGGGGGTGGGGTTGGTGATCATTGCGACCTTGGTCTAAGGGCCCACTCATGGCTGCTGCCAGCCCTGGTGCAAATGTGGCTTCTGTTTCAAACTTTTGTGTGAACTAGGAACTACTAACCACTTTCAGCCTCCTATAAAAATGGATTCCAAACACTAAACGCCAGATATTGACTATGGGAAACTCACTGAATATTCACAATGGTGAAATTCAATATCACCCCTAGTTAGGGCGGAACGTCTGTCCCCCCCCCACTCTCTAATTTATAGTCTGATTTGTTCTACCTCCTGATGCCCTCATGTACTACCCTCTCCCAGAGCTTGGAAGTAATCCATTACAAGTAATGAATTACTTGTAATTCATTACTTCTTTGAGGAACGAGTGGGTAATTCCTTTACATTTTGATTGTAATAGAACTAGGAGTAATTTTATTACTTTTGTGGAGTAATTGTAATGTTTCCAGCATTACTTTAGGGCATTACTTGGGGGGGGGAAGCAGGGGAAGTCTTCCGCTCTCTAATTTGTAGATGAAAATCATGTGCCTCAAACTGGGCTTCTGTGCAGCATTGCTCTTCCCTCGTACTCTGTGGGTGGGTAGGAGGTGACAAGGAAGGAGGTGGAGAGTGAGATAGGGTGGAGTGGAGAAAACAATTGTTTAAAAACTGGATGGTGGTGGTGAAGAATGGAGGGGAGGGGAAAAGGAGCTGGAGGGCAAGAACATGGATAAGGGAGGAGAAGGAAGCAGCAGCAGAATGGAGATA
The DNA here is from genome assembly GCF_030035675.1 of Rhineura floridana. Classification (NCBI taxonomy): domain Eukaryota; kingdom Metazoa; phylum Chordata; class Lepidosauria; order Squamata; family Rhineuridae; genus Rhineura; species Rhineura floridana. The sequence continues at coordinate 5,207,829 of NC_084480.1, read as the reverse complement.
AAGAACTGTGGAGGTGAAAGATACTGTGTGTGTGTGTGTGTGTGTGTGTGAATACTGTGTTTGCACTTGGCACACAAAGTGGCCTCCACCACCCTCTCTGGCTACTGTGCTGCATCTGCAGTATTTTAACTTTTTTGCATCTCAGGGGAAAATGTTTGCTTGGGTGAATGTCCCTTAGTTGGTGGCAGGGCAGGGTCTGGGAGGTGGTTAAGTGAGAGAGATTATGCTTGCTGGCTGAGTGGGGGAGATTATGCTTGCTGGCTTGGTTTGATGTGCAAAGATCTGAGCTGTGGCCTCTGCCTCCCACCCCACCTCCCTTACCAGCAGAGAGACCACCGTTGCTATCTTATGGATAAAAAGAATTATTCTACTACCTCTGTATGTGTGTGTTTATTTTCAAGGTTGTTTTAGGCTACTTAGATGTGCAGCAGCCAAGGCCAGCACCTTGTAGGCATTTTTTTAAAAAAGTAACTGAAATGTAATTGTAGTGATTACTTTTGAGAAAAAGTAATCAGTTACTTTCAGAGCAATAGTAATTGTAACGGTAATTACTACTTTTGGGGGCCATGTAATTGTAACTGTACTTTATTACTTTTTAAAAGTAATCTTCCACGCTCTGCCCCCTCCTGCCTCTCTGTGCCGCCACCTAAATTTCTTTTAATTCCTCTTCCTGCCTCCTTTTTAGGATGAGATGCTGAAGAAAACCTTCATGAGGTCTGTGATTATGATAAGCAAAGCCCTTCTAAACAGCAAGAGGGAGGATGTGCAGTTCCCCCGCAAATCTGAACTGGTCATATGCATTATAGTAAGTTTTTCAAAAGGGGGGCAGGGGAGCAGTCTCCTGGAAAATTAACACCGGAGAATGCCTAGTTGTCAGCTGAATTTCAAGACATAGGAGCCACATGCAGGAATGCAGGAGATATTGCTAGGTCACCCTGCTGCACCCCCAGCACAGCCAAGCCTTATACCAAGTCAGACCATTGGTCCATCTAGATCAGTATTGTCAACACTGACTGGCAACAGCTCTCCAGGATGTCAGGCAGGGGACATTCCCAGCCCTGCCTGGAGATGCCATTGGGGACTGAACATGGGACTGTCTACATGCAAAATACTTGCTCTGCCACAGAGCTACAGACCTTCCCTAGCAGCAGACGCAGATCAGGGAGTAGATCAAGTGCACACCATGACGACAACAGGCACTGTTCTTTGGGGGCACTTCTGGAACGCTCGCAGAAACATCAGAAAGCCAGCAGCCCACTGGTTTCTTTGGCATATGCTAGTTGATTTAAATTTATGCAAATCTAAACTTCTTTAATGTCTAGCATTGCCACAGTGCTGAAAAAGCAGTAAGTTGAGCTCGAAAAATAATCCGCTAAACAGCTCACTTAGTTAATCTAAAGCTTGTGTATATACACATTTGGGTGTGCGCACATATGTGTGTGACTGCAGTCTTGGCATGGTCCACTTTTCTTCCTTCCTTTTTTTTACTAGAATTTCCATGGTCCACAGATGTATTTTGAATTCAAAACAAAGGAAGAGTGCATAGTCAGGCTCTCAGAACAGTTAAGGCATAACTAACTGTCACTAGAAGCTAAAATGATGAAACTGAGGTTATCATACTTTGGACACATCATGAGAAGACACGATTCCCTAGAAAAGACAATAATGCTGGGGAAAACAGAAGGGAGTAGAAAAAGAGGAAGGCCAAACAAGAGATGCACTGATTCCTTAAAGGAAGCCACAGACCTGAACTTACAAGATCTGAACAGGGTGGTCCATGAGAGATGCTCTTGGAGGTCACTGATTGATAGGGTCGCCATACGTCGTAATCAACTTGAAGGCACATAACAACGAACAATCTGTGCAGAGTGATTCGGAGACTGCACTCTCTGTTCTGAAGAACATTAAAAGGAATGCCTTGCGAGAACAGACCAAGGTCCACCTAGTTCAACATTCTTTGCAAGAACCCTTGCAGGCATTAGAGCAGTCTTCCCCAACTCAGTGCCCTCCAATTGTTTTGGACTACAACTCCCATCATCCCTGATCATTGGCCATTCTGGCTGAGGCTGATGGGAGTTATAATCCAAAACATCTAGAGGGCACCAGCTGGGGAAAAACTGCATTAGAGGATCTACTGGAAATGGCCCAGTGGTCCACTAGTGATCTGAGAACAGCTGACAGCCCTGCTTAAAGGCTCATTTTATTTGCTTGACTGTTTTATTTCTTGCTGTCCCATGGGCTCAGAGCACCCTGCAGCAGTTTTTCTAAAAATTAGCAATTCTGCCCTTAAGGGGCTCTCAGTCCAAGGAAATCAAATGGTGTATGGGATGAATAGATGTTTTTAAACCTTTTTTAAAAAAGATGTTTTTAAAGCTTTTAAAAAAAAATGTTTTTAAAGATGTTTTGTTTCGATATATCTTAAAATCTGTTTTTATGATGTCTTAAAGTGTTTTTAGTGCTTTTGTTTGCCACCCTGGGCTCCTGCTAGAAGGAAGGGCTGGATATAAATTAAATAATGAAATAAAAATGACCTTGTAAACAAAATCAACCAGCCCCAAAAGCCATCCAAAAGATAATGATTTTTGCTCACATCCACCAGTTAACGTTGCCTGTTTGTTAAAGAGGTTCTGCAGAGTGGACTGGGTGTGGAGAACAGCTCAGTCCAAGGCATCGTGGGGATGGTATCCCTGAAGCAATTATTTTTATTTCATTTTAATTCATTTCTAAGCCGCCCTTTTGTGCAAAGCCATCACAAGGCAGCTTACATGAAAATAGCCATAAAAATATGGCATCCTATTTCAGTAAAAAGCAGTGATTTAAAACAGAAGTCTAAAACAAAGAAGCAGAACTCTAACACACACACCATTTTAAAATGTAATCAAATTAGTAGCAATCCCCTTGTCTTAAGAAACAGCAACCTGAAGTAAGTGGTTTTTCAGAGCCTGTTTAAAAGCCTGTCCAGGGGAGGCCACACACATATCACTTGGGAGGGAATTCCAAAGCTATGGGGCCACCACCGGGAAGGCCCCATCTCTTCTCCCTGTCAACCTGTTGAATCCTACAGGCGAGCCTAGGAGCAGGGCCTCCAAAGCTGATCTCATGGCAGGGGCAGTTTTGTTTCATTGCAACAATCTCACGAGTAACAGAAGCTAGGTCCTCCTAGGAGGCAGAGCTCTCCCCAGGTGGTAGATGAGTCTTCACTGGATCCAGGAATGCCACTGTTCTCCTGGAACAGCATTGAATGTTAATGGCAAACACTGGCAAAAGGTATTCTAAAGTGGGCCGGACTGGGTGGGGAGTAGAATTCATTGCTAGATGTCATGGTGGTAGTGTCTCCAGAGCTCTGCTATGCTGTGTGTTTCCCCATGACAGGAACTTATAGATGACGAGCCACTGGGATCATTCTCCATTACAATCCTCCATCAGGCCATGATCACAGTCACGTTCATGACGTATGTACTGGGGGGGTTGTTCTTTCTCTGTCTGCTTAGCATTGTCCTGTGTCTCAGGCTCCTCTTGCATCCTACAGCTGTAAGTGCCACCGCTCCCACCCTCTGCATTTCCCTCCAATGGTACCATCTGCCATACCTGCCACCTGTATCTATTGGCTAGGCACAGTGCCTATTTTCCCACCAGATTTGTGAGGTGTTGGGTGGCATTGAATTTGTACCCATTACTGGGACTTACCTATGAGGTCACTGTTGTGTCACACACTGACACACTGAACATTTTAGTATTTGGGGCAAGGGAAGCTGTATGAACATAGTCATCGTTGACTTCTAAAATGCACTCGCTGAGCAGGAAGAAAATGCCTGCTTTTGGAGGCATTTCCCCCAAGACAAATGCCTCTTTAGCATTAAGAGCAAGACTGTACCCCCACACAAACCTGTTTCACCCACAGGAGCTACCCATGCCGGCAGTTTAATCTTTCTTCAGCAGTGGTAATGGGACTGCGCCCTCCACCACACTGAAGAGCAGCAGGGTAGCTTAGGAGGTGCAGCAGAGGCTGTGTGGCAAACGTGGTTGTGTCCCGCAATACTTTGATGGCTGCCACTGCCACTTTCGCTGCTGCGGCATTTGCCACTGCAAAAAGGCAGCTGGGGCAGAGCAAAGCATTGTGGGTGAGGTGACCCCAAAGAGTGCCTGCGCTGCCGCCACTTTGCTGCACTTTGCTGACAGCGCCTCACTCTGAGGAAGGACCCCCTTGTTCAGAGCACAGCACTGAGGTCACCAGAGCTGCCACTGTTAATTCAAGGGCGAAAGAATCCAAAATGGTAATCCAGGGAGGAGGAGGTGAGGCCTGCTCTCCTCAGATGGCACAGTGTCTTGAACCAGCCTTCCCTACACAGCAGCTTCCATTGGATCCTCTCTCTCTCTATGTCCTCATCTCCGCCTGCAGTCCTCCAGGGATCATCTCTCAACACTCCTCCCTGCAAGGAGGCATCTCTGAATCACAAGAGCCACTAAGCTGTCTCAGCTTTCTACAAGGTTAAGGTGCCCTCTTAACCTTCTAACAAAGTCGCCAGAATTGTCTGAAGTCAAATACATGGGTGGCAACTTTGTTGGCAGGCCTTTTTAGCAGTCGCTTTCATAACCGTCCTTAGCATTTTGTTTTCTAGTGAGATTCTTGGCCCTGCCTTCCTACAGCCTGCCCTAAACATTATGCTCCACAGCAGCTGAATTAGTACTTCTCCTTAGTAAAGGTCTTTCCAAGACTTGGCTCATTTTCTCTCCCCCCCCCCCTTTCTTCTCCGTCCTTCTCAGTCCCTTGCAGCCGCCGCTGGACTCGGAGGTGAGGTCTGAGCTGGTGGGCAAAAGCGTCAAGAAGGTGTTCTCTCTGCCCTCCTTGAAGATGACAAAGGTGAAAGCTGGCAGCCCGTTGCAACCAATGCAAACGCAGGTGACTGAACCTTCCGCCTCCAGGGATCCAAACGGAGCAAAAGGGGATTGTCACAAAGGTCTCGTTAGCCTGGGACTATGGCCAGATTCAAGGGTTTGGGAGAGGAGGAGGCTGAACCATGCAAGCCACAAATAATACATTCAGACACACTTGATCCATCCTTCTCCTCTCAACCCCGCTTGCTTGCTTGACATGGCAGGCGGGGGAGAAATTTGATTCAGTTCACATTTATAAGCAAATCTTCCTAATTCGCATTTTCTGATCCGATACAGGAACCATAACAGCCATCCTTCGAAATTTGCACTTCCCCAGATTTTGCAAAGCAGTTCTGCAGCCAAGTAATGCGTAGAAAAATGCATATCCTGGGGGAAAGTGTGCATTAGAATGCCTGTGTTCCTGAAAAGTACATGCAAAAATGAATTATATGGGTGAAAAAGTGCTCTGCAGACATTGTATACGTTAGGCAAATTTGCATACAAGAATGTGTATATTATGAGAACTTTGCACTAAAATCCTGATGAATTTTCATGAGGACTTAAATAAAATACACTGGCAAACTGATGTGAAAATGTGGGGAACTGAACTTAAGACTGGAGAAGTGTGAAACACAGAGAAACCAAAATGGACAGTTTGACCCATCCCTAGTGCATGATTGACAGCCGCCTCTCTCTCTCTCTCTCTCTCTGTCTCTCTCTCTCTCTGAGAAAGAAGTGGGCCTTGGTGTTGAAGCCATATTCTCTGTACTGGTCAAAATGTCATTTTGGTTGCATCATCTTAGAAGGGGCATCTAATCCTTCCATCTTATAAGGATTGTCATGAGGAGCACAAGCGCTTCAGGACCACTGCTCCTCCCTCCTCTTTCGCTTGTGCCAGCATCATTTTCTAAAACATTAAGAGGAAGGGCATCCCCCCTCCCCCTCCACATGGGGCACCCCCCAGAAATGCTGTAGGAGAACCCACCCTCCCCTCCCATGCCTGGCCAGCTGCCGTGTGGATCTGCCACTTCCATTTTGTCAGACGCTCCCTTGCCCCACGCCAGCCAGCAGCCCATTCCCCTCCAGGCCTCTTCAGCTGGGTAGGTTCTTTGCAGTGCTTTTAACCATTTCCCCCTTCTCTCCTTTCAGGACTTTTATCAACAGACCATCAATGCCTGCCTCAGCATGTTGACCAGCTTGCTGTCCGAGGTCCCCTCTCTGGATGCGCTGCAGGATATATTGATGGTAAGGGAGCAATTGAGATGTCTGAAGAGGAGAAAGAGGTGCTCCTGTGCAGGACAGATCCTTCTAAAATTCTTACATGGGATTAGTGATGCTGGTGAATTCCGTCAGAATCTGAAACGGGAGCAGAAATTGCCTCAACTCTCATGCTTGTCCAAAGTCAGGAACAGAAATCTAATCGAATACAAGCCATATTTACCATTTGTGGCTTTTTAGTCTGCATACTTTATGTAACTAATATTTTCTGCATTGTTTTTTATGTTTCCCTTACATGGAAATGCACTGAAATTAATTATATAACTAATTATGTTAGTTTTAGATAACTAGCAGATAGGGAGACAAATAACACAGGTTTTAACAGAAGCTGAACTGCAGCGGAACTAAAACAGCACTGATTGCAACAAACACAAGACAGAAACCACTCCCTCCATACATTCCTACATGGGATGCATCTCCTAGCTCAGGCCAGGTTCCCAGATGGCCTTCAATTCAGACACTGGCCAGGCAAAGATCAGCTTGGTTTTCACAGTACTGTGATTCCACATGAACCATGATGCCATTTGTGACTGTGCTAGTGCTGCCCAGCCCCCTTTTTGCAGCCAAACTATGAGACAGAATTGAGGTCCCAATTATGAGATAGCAAGAACATAAAAAGACCCCCCCAAAAAAGAGGAGAAAAGAAAGATATTGCCTTCATAATTAACGAATTGCAACAAGATTGCTTTTATCCCATGCCTTTCCTTGCTGTTTCCTTCCCAAACAACTGGTATTCAGAGGTAGACTGCCTTTGAATATGAATGTTCTATTTAGCTGGCATTGCTTGTAGTCAAGCCCACCATCCCTGAATTTGTCTAATACCCTTTTAAGGCTAAATTCCTGTACCCACTTACCTAGGGGAAGCTCCTTTGAACTCAGTGGGAGTTACTTCTGAGCAAACATGCATAGGATTGGGCTGCAAGGATATCTAAGCCAGTGACACATCTAAGCCACATCTTGTGGCAGCAGATTCCATTTGTTGTCAATTGGAGGCCTTGTTGGACTCCAACTCCCATCAGTCCAAGCCTGCATAGTCAACGATCAAGGATGATGGGAGTTTATTTATTTATTTATTTATTGTACTTATACAATAGTTGGAGTCTGGCAACATCTGGAGGCCCACAGGTGCTGCATCCCTATCTTAAAGGAGTATGAAAGTGTGAAGAAGCACTCATCTTTCCTGAATCTACTGCCTATGAGCAGAGCTTGGAAATGTTACTTTTTGGAACTACAACTCCCATCAGCCCCATGATGGCTGGGGCCGATGGGAGTTGTAGTTCAAAAAAGTAACTTTTCCAAGCTCTGCCTATGAGTTTCAATGCCACTGCGAAACACACTAGGGTACACACGTCACACTACAGCACAAATGCACTCGCCTCTGCTCCCCACTCCATTTGATGTCATTTTGAACATAACGTAAGAAGAGCCTTGCTACTGGATCAAGCCAGTGGCCCACCTAGTCCAGCATCCTGGTCTCACAGTGGCCAGCCAGATGCCCCAATGGGAAGCCTGAAAGCAGGACCTGAGTGCAACAGTAACTCACCCCACTTGGAATTCAACTGGCATTCAGAGGAATGCTTCCTCTGACAATAGGACAGGTACAACATATCACAAGCTCACAAGCAAGGCCTGAGTGCACCTGTTGTAGAAAGAGAGTGGATCTTTGCCTTGGGTTTAATGAGACAAGGAGCTGGCACCAACATAGCATGGGGGCTGGACTCTTGCATCAGATTGCAGGCCTGCATCTTTAATGAGGAACTGGATCCAGTCAGTGAGCCAGATCTTTATTTCCACACACCTCCGTGGGTCATGTTTGACAGGTGGACAGGGCCACCCACCTTCCAATTACTTGGTGTCACAGTAACATCAGGTCAGAGCTTGGAAAGGTTACTTTTTTTGAACTACAACTCCCATCAGCCCAATCCAGTGGCCATGTTGGCTGGGGCTGATGGGAGTTGTAGTTTAAAAAAGTAACTTTTCCCAAACGCGCATCAGGTGATCCATTATTGCCCACACAGTTTTAAATCAAAGCACACAAGCAAAAAAGTATGCATAACACTTCCCACCTGAACAGGGTAGTTCATGACAGATGCTGTTGGAGGTCGCTGGTTCATAGGGTCGCCATAAGTCATAATCGACTTGAAGGCACATGACAACAACAAAGCACTTCCCAAGCACTGACAATCAGCTGATAGTCGGTGCACGGTAAGCATTGTGCAAGGGGCTTCGCAGGCACCGCCTCTTTTGTCCAAGCCCAAACTTTATTTGCCCCACACCTGATGTCACAAATGCCTTTCCTTTCAAAAATGTATCTTCTGCTGATAACCTTAGGAGAACGGCCATAGCTCAGTGGTAGCGGACCTGTTTTGCATGCAGAAAGTCCCAGGTTCAATCCCTGGTGTCTTCAGGTAGGGCTAGAAAAGACCCCTGCCTGAAACCCTGGAGAGCTGCTGCCAGTTAGTGCAGACAATACTGAGCTAGATGGACCAATGGTCTGATTTATATAAAGGCACTTCCTATGTTCCTGTTTTCCATTGCTATAATTGCAGTGAGATATAAACACAGAACAAATTGCAGCAGACGTTCTTTTCTAAAACAGCAACTTGTTTTTGCAATTTGAGGTTAAATATGTCCTCTCCAGTTCTGGCTTGATCCAATCTGTGGCTCAAGCACATGTGAATTTGCAACCCCTGGATAATGCTTTCTCCTTCCTGTAAGCTTATTTCTCTCTCGCAGCACACAAATGGATGGATTGAGTCCCAAAAGTCCTACGAGCGGGAAAGGGCTGTTAGGAGCACCAGCCAGCTGCTGAAGTTTGTCTCCGAACACTTCGAGTTTGATGTGAGTCAGCACGTGCAAAGTTGAGATGGGATGCTTCTGGATGGGGGCTTTGTATTGCAAATGGGTCATTCAAATACCACAGGAGGGTTGTTGGCAACATTTTTTTTTAAAAAAAAAACTTGCTGGATTCTCACCAGAAAGTATAAATCCAAGTTTAAGGGGTGGGGGGAAACAGGCTGGTATTTTCATGACAATCATGTCATATGGATGCAGTGAAAAACCTACATGCAGAAGCACCCCCAGACCAGAAATAAGTTGACCAGCTCATCCCTAGAGTGAATTTGAGGAGGGGTGGGAAATTCCCTTCCTGGCCCGTGTAGGTCATAAGACCATGAGATTACCAACAGCGCATTTAGCCCAACCTGCTGTTTCCAACAGCGGCCAGTTGGATGCCTCTGGGATGCTCTCAATCAGGGCTTTGCAGTGAGGACCTGGTATTCAGAGGTATACTGCTTCGGTCCTTGAAAGTTATTTGCATGTTACATTTTAACTATCACAACTAATAGCTGGACATTGCACTTTATTATTGTTGTTGTTGATGTTGATGATGATGATGATAATAGTATATTTATTAAATTTATATCACCATTTATGGTGCGCTATATAAGGGCACAGACACACTTGTGATGGTTCCAGTGCATCTCCACCTCTCTTTTCTGAAAAAGGGGGCACACAACGCTAGTCAGACTCGGCCCCTTTCTACTCTAAATCCTGGTTGGATCAGCTCTACTGCATTTTTTTAAAATTCAGCTTTAGACAGATTTCGCAACTGATTGGTAGATCTGCCTGTTGCCCATCAAGGTGTGGCCAATGGAAGCGCTTTGCTGTAGGCTCAGGCTGAGACAGTGATTGGCCTAATGGTTTGCTATGGGCACTCTTGAAAGACCTGAAGTCAGAAATGGGGAAGGGAGGTGTGTCCAGCAGAGGGCAGTGTCGCTTCAAAATGCAGCCAGGAAAACCATGATCACTGCTTTTGAAGCAACTAGTGTGCCCACAGTCCAAGTGCTTCGGTCTCCTTTTCCTATGCTTAGCACCAGTAGTGGCCATAGGGTCACTCACAATATTTGTTTGGAAGGCAGGTGAGTAATGCTGCCCCAGCAACTGCTGCTGTTCAGGACGTGAGCTTATTGTAATCAGTAAGAGGGCCTATTTCCAACTCCGGCTGGTTTGCTGACTGAAGCCTTTCCTGTACTGTATTCCCTCCTACAGTAATACATACTTTGATAACCTCTCAATTAGACTACTGTAATGCATTCTTCATGGGGCCACCCTTGAAGAGAGTCTGGAATAGAAGCTGATGCAAAATGCAAAAGGATGTATCAGCCAGCTTTGCTGACTAAAATCGAATCAGGCCATTTTCTCTCACTGGGCTTTGTGTGACAACAAGGGCTGACTTTGCACCTCTCTGTCTCTCTTTCTCTCTCTAGACAAGCCAGGAGTTTTCCCTGCTGGGACAGCTGGTGGCACTGTTGGCCCTTCACACTGCAGACAGCATAAAGGAGATTGGCCAGCAGTCAGCAGAGGCAATGTACCATCTCCACTACATCATGATGACCAAACTGGGTGAGGAGCATTCTGGGAAATCATGTGTTCCTTGTAAGTCAAAGGTGAGGAATCTGTGGCCCTCCAGAAGTTGCTGGGCTAACCATTGGCCAAGCTGGACAACATCTGGAGAGCCACAGATTCCCCAGCCCTTGTATAAAGCAAATAACCTTTTCAACCAGGATCTGAAAGCAGTCCTAGGAGAGGAATCACTGCTGAGTTGGAATCAAGAACTCTTACTGGCCACAACTATACATTTCCATCTTTTTAAATATATATATAAATATATATAAAATCCTGTACAGCCTTTCAGTTCCACAGTAGAGCTCCCAAGTTAGCTAACAACTTCCATGAAAGTAGCCCAGCCTTAAAACAACAGTAAGACAAGCCTGAAAACAAGCAGTGACAAGAACGGTGAGTAATTAGAACAGGCCATGGCTGGCTGAAACGACAGATCAACATGATGGAAAAGTGCACCTGAACAAAAAGATGTCCAATAGGCACCTATACGGCGTGTGGCAGAGGGAGGGGGCTAGCCTAATTCCCCATAGCAAGAAGTTCAACTTTTCCCAAGATATTGTGGGGAGGGATGTTGCAAGTGGCAGCAGCCTGGCTGCCATTTTGTCTCCTCTCCAATGTCCAAAGCTTTACATCGAGAGAGGGAAATGATACACACACACACACACACACACACACACAAAGGGTGGTGAATACCTGAGGAAAATTCCGCAAAGTGGCCTTTTTTTGACAGGGCAGGAGGGATATGAGAAAAAGGGAAATCTCAGAAATCTTCTCAGGAAAAACAGTCTTCTTACAAATTTTGACCCACCTCCAACTGAAAAGGCCCTCTCTGGCATGCCTTCAGATGGAGGCAGGACAAGCGTCACGGCCGCCTCTTAAGGCCAGCGGGGTGTGTGTGTGCACAGTCACACAGGCCCACAATCTCCAGGTTCCAAGGCATTTTCTCTTTTAGTTTTTTTTAAATTTCTATGCATTAGATTGATTGATTGATTGATTGATTGATTGATTTGGGTTTTATTTTATTACTTGCCCCACCCCCCAAAGCTGTAGGCCAGGGATGCTATTTAAAAATAATGTCTAATAAAAATAATCCATTTTTAAAAAATGAAATCTGCATGAAAAGAATCCCCCTCCCCTATTGCCCTCCACCCAGTACCTGCTCAAAAACTTAAGTCTTGGCAGGTTTTCAAGTCAGTGATCTTCTCCACAGTGTGAGCTAAACAAAGAGGTTTGCGTGGTTCAGCCACCTTTTATGCGCAACACTGCCACAAGCAACTCCTACAATAGCCATTAGTTAGCACTGTTTGAGAACAGAAAAAGACCCAGTGGCCCATCTAGTGCAGCATCCTATTCTCACAGCAGCCAACGCCCCAGAGGGAAGTTCGGAAGGAGAACCTGCGTGCAACCGCAATTCTCCCCACTTGTGATTCCCAGCTTACTGCCTCTGACAGGAGTGGAGGCAGAGCTAGTTGCCATGGATAGCCTTATCCTACATTAAATTGTCGAATCCTCTTTTAAAACCATCCAAGTTGGTGGCCATCTCTGCTTCCTGTGAGAGCAAAAACCAGAGTTTAACTATGTGCTGGGTGAAGAAGGACTTTCTTTTGTCTGTCCTGAATCTTCCAACATTCAGCTTCACTGGATGCCCACAAGTTCTAGTGTTACGCGAGAGGGAGAAAACAGTTCTCTATCCACTTTTCTCCATGCCATGCATAATGTCCCCCCTCCCCTTACTCGCCTTTTCTCTAAACTAAAAAGCCTCAAATGCTGCAACCTTTTCTCCCAGGGCAGCTGGTCCAACCGCTTGGTCATTTTGGTTGTCCTTTTCGGAAACTTTTCCAGCTCTACAGTAGCCTTTTCGAGGTGAAATTTAGATATATTTGGTTTTGATCCATTGTGCAAACTAGAGGTCTTAGGGGGGCAAAACTAATGCTGTGTTCTTTTGCACCACCATCACCACCCCAAAAAATCCTACCCTGCTTAGCTAAGGAGGTAGAGAAAAAGCGGAAGAATAAGAAAGGCAACGTTGTGAAATGGTTCCGAGAAGACTTTTTCATCTCTGGTCCGACCATATTTTACAACAACATCTCAAAAGTGGCAAAGGTAGGTATGGCTCTGGACTGCTGATTGTTAAGACTGTGACAAGGTCCCTTTCGGTGGAGGCTGGCCCATTAGGGCTCATGGAACACTGCCCCACCAACCCAGTCTGCCCTCAGCCAACCTACTTACAACCAATCAGGGGATGGCTCTGCCTGTCATTGGCTGTGGCTCCAACTACTGTTGGCCTCCTTGCATTCTGCCCTACCAGTCCTGGTGGGCACCAGCCACCACTGAAGCCACTGCTTGCTCGCCTGACTTCCTGCTTGCCCTCTTTGGATTCAGAGTGTCTCTCCTAACCACTTCATCCCTCTCCTGTAGACCTTAGAGTTGAAACAGGTCAGTCACATGATACAGCTTTTCCTGGCTGCACTACTTCAAATTGCAGATGGGCACCTGTATTTTTCAAGACCCTGCCCCTTTCGCATGCAGAACTGGAAGCCTCGGAGAAAGGTTCAAGCTGAGACTTCTCCCTGACATGCTAATCTACACAAAGGGATACTTTCAAAAATTATCTCCTACCTGCAGCCTTGCTAGTTCTTGCTAGGGATGCAGGAGTACTCCACCTTACTCAGATTCCAAAGCAGACTCACCTGATCTGATCTGGACAGATCATGACCCAGATCATGACCCAGATCGTATCAATGGTCCACTTCAGAATCTGCAGTTTGGTGCATTCCATTATGAGGCGGTTCAAGGGTTGCACGCTGCCTCCACTCCCCCACCCCCAAAGCTGTTTTCCTTTAACGCTTCAAAAAGACCAGATCCAGCCATTCAGAGCCTGTGGTTAGCTCAGGGAGCCCCTTCCCACCACATGCCTTGGATGCGTATAGAACAAATCCCTCAGGAGTAAAGATGGGGTGAATCTGTCAATTTTAGGTTCTCTTCATTACTCATTTTTCCAATCTTAAGTACATTTCTCTGCATTTCCATATTAGTTTGCAGTTTTTTAAAAAAATTCATGAAGTTTTTTCAGTATTTTAGTGCAAATTTCTCCTAATATACATATCTTTACCTAACCTACAAAATGGAGAGCTGGCTGGAGGAAAGCATGTACACCACCATGAGTTTCTTAGAGGAAAGGCAGGATATAAATGAAACAATAAATACATACATTCAGGGTTAGTGTGCATTTCAAGGCACCCTTGGATTGCTGAAAGAGTGTGACACAGGAGAAGTCCCCTGGCGCACTCACACACTCACTCTTTTTCTTCTTTGTGGCAGGCCTTTGGGGAGCACCTCACACCCAGCCAGATCACAGACCTCGCGCTCAAAGCGATTGACAGCTTGACACATGAAGACAAGGCCATTTCACAGGCTGCGGGAATCCTGCTGAGCTCATTCCTGGAGGAATGTGGGATGGACATGGAAGATGTAAGAAACAAAACGTAGCGGGGGGGGGAGATCAAGCAGGCTTTCTATAAATGGAACCCTCTCTTAAGACATGGAATTAACTGGTGGCTACAGATGAGGGATGGCAACCCTGGACTTAATCCTCAGTGGGGACCGGGACCTGGTGCGAGATGTAAGTGTTGTTGAACCGATTGGGAGCAGTGACCACAGTGCTATTAAATTAAACATACATGTAACTGGCCAATTGCCAAGAAAATCCAACACGGTCACATTTGACTTCAAAAGAGGAAACTTCACAAAAATGAGGGGATTGGTAAAAAGAAAGCTGAAAAACAAAGTCCAGAGGGTCACATCACTCGAAAATGCTTGGAAGTTGTTTAAAAACACTATATTAGAAGCTCAACTGGAGTGCAACCGCAGACCAGAAAAGGTACCGCCAGGGCCAAGAAGATGCCAGCATGGTTAATGAGCAAAGTCAAGGAAGCTCTTAGAGGCAAAAAGTCTTCCTTCAAAAAATGGAAGTCTTGTCCAAATGAAGAAAATAAAAAAGAACACAAACTCTGGCAAAAGAAATGCAAGAAGACAATAAGGGATGCTAAAAAAGAATTTGAGGAGCACATTGCTAAGAACATAAAAACCAACAACAAAAAATTCTATAAATACATTCAAAGCAGGAGACCATCTAGGGAGACAATTGGACCCTTGGATGATAAGGGAGTCAAAGGTGTACTAAAGAACGATAAGGAGATTGCAGAGAAGCTAAATGAATTCTTTGCATCTGTCTTCACAGTGGAAGATATAGGGCAGATCCCTGAACCTGAACTAACATTTGCAGGAAGGGATTCTGAGGAACTGAGACAAATAGTGGTAACGAGAGAGGAAGTTCTAAGCTTAATGGACAATATAAAAACTGACAAATCACCAGGCCCGGATGGCATCCACCCGAGAGTTCTCAAAGAACTCAAAGGTGAAATTGCTGATCTGCTAACTAAAATATGTAACTTGTCCCTTGGGTCCTCCTCCATGCCTGAGAACTGGAAAGTGGCAAATGTAACGCCAATCTTCAAAAAGGGATCCAGAGGGGATCCCGGAAATTACAGGCCAGTTAGCTTAACTTCTGTCCCTGGAAAACTGGTTGAAAGTATTATTAAAGCTAGATTAACTAAGCACATAGAAGAACAAGCCTTGCTGAAGCAGAGCCAGCATGGCTTCTGCAAGGGAAAGTCCTGTCTCAGTAACCTATTAGAATTCTTTGAGAGTGTCAACAAGCATATAGATAGAGGTGATCCAGTGGACATAGTGTACTTAGACTTTCAAAAAGCGTTTGACAAGGTACCTCACCAAAGGCTTCTGAGGAAGCTTAGCAGTCATGGAATAAGAGGAGAGGTCCTCTTGTGGATAAGAAATTGGTTAAGAAGCAGAAAGCAGAGAGTAGGACTAAACGGACAGTTCTCCCAATGGAGGGCTGTAGAAAGTGGAGTCCCTCAAGGATCGGTATTGGGACCTGTACTTTTCAACTTGTTCATTAATGACCTAGAATTAGGAGTGAGCAGTGAAGTTGCCAAGTTTGCTGACGACACTAAATTGTTCAGGGTTGTTAAAACAAAAAGGGATTGCGAAGAGCTCCAAAAAGACCTCTCCAAACTGAGTGAATGGGCGGAAAAATGGCAAATGCAATTCAATATAAACAAGTGTAAAATTATGCATATTGGAGCAAAAAATCTGAATTTCACATATACGCTCATGGGGTCTGAACTGGCGGTGACCGACCAGGAGAGAGACCTCGGGGTTGTAATGGACAGCACGATGAAAATGTCGACCCAGTGTGCGGCAGCTGTGAAAAAGGCAAATTCCATGCTAGCGATAATTAGGAAAGGTATTGAAAATAAAACAGCCGATATCATAATGCCATTGTATAAATCTATGGTGCGGCCGCATTTGGAATACTGTGTACAGTTCTGGTCGCCTCATCTCAAAAAGGATATTCTAGAGTTGGAAAAGGTTCAGAAGAGGGCAACCAGAATGATCAAGGGGATGGAGCGACTCCCTTACGAGGAAAGGTTGCAGCATTTGGGGCTTTTTAGTTTAGAGAAAAGGCGGGTCAGAGGAGACATGATAGAAGTGTATAAAATTATGCATGGCATTGAGAAAGTGGATAGAGAAAAGTTCTTCTCCCTCTCTCATAATACTAGAACTCGTGGACATTCAAAGAAGCTGAATGTTGGAAGATTCAGGACAGACAAAAGGAAGTACTTCTTTACTCAGCGCATAGTTAAACTATGGAATTTGCTCCCACAAGATGCAGTAATGGCCACCAGCTTGGATGGCTTTAAAAGAAGATTAGACAAATTCATGGAGGACAGGGCTATCAATGGCTACTAGCCAGGATGGCTGTGCTCTGCCACCCTAGTCAGAGGCAGCATGCTTCTGAAAACCAGTTGCCGGAAGCCTCAGGAGGGGAGAGTGTTCTTGCACTCGGGTCCTGCTTGCGGGCTTCCCCCAGGCACCTGGTTGGCCACTGTGAGAACAGGATGCTGGACTAGATGGGCCACTGGCCTGATCCAGCAGGCTCTTCTTATGTTCTTATGTTCTTATGTGAAAAGGCATTGGTTTCCATTCTGACCCGTTTGCTGCATGAAGCGCCGTTTTCCTTTTGGTATTCATCTCGCTGCCCACTGCAATGGATTTTTATGTAATAAATTACCTAATTATTGCATTATTCCACACCATTCATTTCCATGCAAAAGAAATACAATGCACATAGGGGAGGAATGTTATTGCTCATTTACAGTTTGGGGATTGAAAATAACAAAAGCGTATACTGATTGTATTTGCCGGATTGATTTCTGTTCTGGTCACGGGATGCATGAGCAAACATTGGTGATTTCCACCCCAATTCTAATCCTCTCAGAATTCCCTGACATCCCTGCTTGCGGGTTGGGGCAACATTCTGGCCCTTGGAGAGCCAGTCTGATGTCATGGATAGAGTCTTGGACTAGGGAGGCCTAAGTTCTAATCCTTAGATACCTCACAGAGTAACCGTGGGCCGGTCACTCTCTCTCATCTTAGCTTGTTTCATAGGGTTCATGTGAGGATAAATGAACTCCTTAGAGGAAGGCTGTGGGTTTAACCCAGCAATCGACAAACAGATGCAGCTTTAGGCCTAAGCTCCAATGTGAAGAGGAACACATTGCTGCCATCGACTGGCGTCTTTCCCAATCATGTTTAATAAAAGATGACGTGTGCCGACGGCAAGATCTCCTCCTCTCCTCCACCCCCATGTGCCATAAATCTGTTCTCGGGGTTCCCTTGACCTTCCTGAGCAGATTTGGGGATGGTTCGGGGTGCACACAGGAGGAGAAGGCACTAGCACAAAAAGTTAATTGAATACCACCCCTTATCACCTTCAGAGTCTCCCCACCTCTGTTCTGCTGTGTTGGCAGATGCTGACCAGAGAGTTGGAGAAAGACACTCTGGACACAGTGGTGACACCACAGCAGGCATCACCTTTCAATAAAAATTACCCAAAGACACAGGAGTAGATGTGGGTCGATGGCAGCCGCGATGCATTCTCCACAGCATTGCTTTGGGCCTCAACAACTGCTGCTTG
This sequence comes from Rhineura floridana, assembly GCF_030035675.1. Classification (NCBI taxonomy): domain Eukaryota; kingdom Metazoa; phylum Chordata; class Lepidosauria; order Squamata; family Rhineuridae; genus Rhineura; species Rhineura floridana. Next base: position 5,190,212 of record NC_084480.1, on the reverse strand, counting down.
ATTAGCTCCTGGAATTAATGGCATAAGAATTGTTCAGAGGATATATTAAGATCTCTTCAAGTGTGGAATGGTGTATATAATGATTTCATTAAGGGTGTCTTTGGCATCACTCCAGGGGAGTTTAAAGATTTGTGTGTTCTTATGTAGTAAGTGACAGGCTATTACTTTGTGCTCTGTTTCCTGAAGCCACTCAGACCAGTGGTGGATGGTGGCTCCATGTCAGTGGGGCAGTGGAATCCACTCCAGGTTTTAGTTCAGACTTGAAAAGCTGATCACCTTGGCGAGTGCTTGGAAAGTCTGGACTAAAACCTGGAGGAGATTTCACTGCCCCACTGACATGGAGACATGAGTGGCCACTGTCTCAGACTTTTGTCTCTTTTGCTGGCCACATTCAAAAACAGCTGCACAGTTTCCCCACCACTGTCATGCATGCGGATGAGGTGTATCCAGTAGTTAGTAGATACCAGCTCCCTTCATTTTACCATAAGCAATGGACTTACATCAGAACTTAAGAGGGAGATGCAAGCAGAAAGTCCATACCTCAGTGGTAGAACATCTGCCTTGCATGCGGAAGGTCCCAGGTTCAATCCCAGGCAACTGCAGGCAATGTCTCCTCTCTGAAACCTCGGAGAGCCGCTGCTGTCAGTGGAGACAATACTGAGCTTCATGGACCATGATGGTGAGACTCAAATTCCTATGTAACAGGAGAGAAGAGGAGTCAAACTGGTTGCATTTCATGCTGATCTTCTTTGTCTACTTCCAGCTGCCCATGATTATCAAGGAAATTTACCACCACCTCGAAAGGATCATTGACCCAGTTACCAAAGAACAGACGCTGAAAGCTGTGTGCAACCTTGCCTCAAAGCGTCTGAATGGAGTGGTGGACATCCTTCTGGAATGCTCGCTGGAATGTGATGAGTAAGACATGAACCAATCATCCCTCTAATATGTTTCTCTTTTATATAATATAGAATATATGCAGTGAAAAGCTGCACCTACTGTAGATCAAACTCATGTGAAACACACAGGAGGTAGCAGTCCCATTTTTTCCCTGGGCATTCGGCAACTCTATTTTTCTATTCACAAAAACAGAATAAAAATTCTGGTGGGCCACCAACTACGGCTGATAGGCTACAAGTGTAAAAGCCTGTAAGAATCATAGAATCATAGAGTTGGAAGGGGCCTCCAAGGCCATCAAGTCCAGTCCCCTGCTCAATGCAGGAATCCAACTTAAAGCGTACTCAACAGGTGGCTGTCCAGCTGCCTCTTGAAGGCCTCTAGGGTTGGAGAGCCCACCACCTTCTCAGGTCATTGGTTCCATTGTCGTACCACTCCAACAGTTGGTAAGTTTTTCCTGATGTTCATTTGAAATCTGGCTTCCTGCAACTTGAGCCCATTATTCTGTGTCCTGCATGCTGGGACGATTGAGATCCTGGCCCTCCTCTGTATGGCAACCTTTCAAGTACTTGAAGAGTGCTATCATATCTCTCCTCTGTCTTCTCTTCTCAAGGCTAAACATGCCTAGTTCTTTCAGTTCTCATAAGGCTTTGTTTCCAGTCCCCTGATCATCCTCGTTGCCCTTCTCTGAACTCATTCCAGTTTGTCTGCATCCTCCTTAAGGTGTGGTGTCCAGAACTGGACGCAGTACTCAAGCTGAGGCCTAACCAGTGCTGAATAGAAGGAAACTAATACTTCATGCATTCTGTTAATGCATATACTTCATGGGAAATGTTGTAGAGCGCTTGCTTTGCATGCAGGTGATCCCAGGTTCAATCCTCAGCACCTCCACGTAGGGCTGGGAATGTCCTCTGACTGAAACCCTGGAAAGTTGCTGCCAGCCAGGGTAGTCAATACTGAGCTAGATGGGCCAAGGACATAAGGCAGCTTCTTCTGTCTGTATTCTCCATCAGTTCCTAGAACAATGGGCAGGTATCTCTTTGCAGCTGCCTACTTTCACATTGCCCTTCCTCTTTGCCCTGTCATGCCTCAGGATGGGACTTTGTTTTCTGGGTGATGGTGATACTTCTAGTATTCTTCTGCAAACGTTGACTGCAGCAAAGGCAGCAAATAGAGGGGAACCAATACTCTGCAAGTCCCCTCTCCCTATTCTGCAGAGAGGGAGACTGTGACACCCAAACAGCTGAAACTTCTGCAATATTTGTTTTACTCCCCAAAATATTCCCAAAAGAACAAAAGGGGCCATTGTGCCCTTTCTCTCTCCCCCCACAAGACACAAGACAATCGGGGTTCAGGACTGGACATGGTACTGAAACAGCCTTGGTCGCTCTGGTGGATGATATGAGGAGGGCATTAGACAGGGGGGAATTCACCTTTCTTGTCCTCCTGGATCTCTCAGTGGCTTTTGATACCGTCGACCACGGTATCTTGTTAGATCGCCTGGAAGGATTGGGAATAGGAGGCACTGTTTTACAGTGGTTCCGTTCCTTTCTCTCTGACAGGCATCAACAGGTAGCATTGGGGGATGAGGTTTCAGACCCTTGGCCCCTCACTTGTGGAGTGCCACAGGGTTCTATCCTCTCTCCCATGCTATTTAACATCTATATAAAACCGCTGGGAGCTATCATCAGGAGTTTTGGGCTGCGGTGTCACCAATATGCTGATGACACACAGCTCTATCTCTCTTTTAAATCTTCACCGGAGTTGGCTGTGCAGACCTTGTCCAAGTGCCTGGAATCCATGAGTGGATAGATGGGAAGAAACAGGCTGAAGCTTAATCCTGATAAGACTGAGGTGCTACTTGTGGGTGACAGGGGAAGGTTGGGTGTTGTTGACCTGAAGCTTAATGGGGTGAGTCTACCCCTGAAGGATCAGGTCCGCAGCCTCGGGGTTGTTCTTGATTCCAAGCTGTCCATGGAGGCTCAGATTTCGGCAGTGAGCCGGGCAGCTTGGTATCAACTACACCTCATACGGAGGCTGCAACCCTACCTCCCTATTCATCAGCTCCCACTGGTGGTACATGCCCTAGTCACCTCTCGATTAGACTACTGCAATGCGCTCTACGTGGGGTTACCCTTGAAAACAGTCTGGAAATTACAACTGGTGCAGAATGCAGTGGCTCGTTTGCTTACAAGCAGCCGCCGCCGTGATCACATCACGCCAGTGTTATTTTATCTACATTGGCTTCCAGTTGCTTTCCGGGCTCAATTCAAGGTGTTGGTGTTAACCTTTAAATCCCTATACGGTCTCGGCCCAGTTTACCTGAAGGAGCACCTCCAGTACCACCAATTAAGCCGCCCGACTAGATCAGCCACGCAGGGCCTTCTGTCAGTCCCACCAACAAAAACAGCTAGGTTGGTGGGGACTAGAGAGAGGGCATTCTCAGTGGCGGCCCCCACTCTCTGGAACTCCCTCCCGTTCGATCTTCGGCATGCCCCTTCCCTGGATACATTTCGCCGAGCCTTGAAAACTTGGCTCTTTGGACAGGCCTTCGGGATCTCCGGGGTGGGCTAATTTTTCTGTGATTGTTTTATAATTGTTATGAATTGCCCTACATGGTTTTATACTGCTGCATTAGTGTTGACTGCATTGTATTTTATTTTGTATTATATTGTATTTTATTGAATTTTAATGTGTACGTCGCCTAGAGTGGCTTTGGCCAGATAGGCGACACAAAAATGAAATTTATTATTATTATTTATTATCTAATGTGTGGGATGTCAATGTGGCACCTGTGGGTGAACATGTGTGTCTGCCAAGACTTTCCCTGGCACCTGCAGAGTTCCATCCCCCTCCTGACTCCATGACAAGACTTTTTTAAGAGCATGAGAACCTGCTGGATCAGGCCAGTGGCCCATCTAGTCCAGCACTCTGTTCTCACAGTGGCCTAATTCAATCTATTTATTTATTTTTAACAAAATGTATACACAGCTTGATTGTAACAAACCCTCTATGCAGTTTACTAGAAATATTAAAATTATCAATAAAAACAGTTAAAAACGTGTTTAAAATTATGGAAGCAGCAGTAGGTTGAAAAGAGACTAAAATGCATCCCATCTATGCGTCTGGATAGGGCTCCCTAAACGCAGATGTTTTAAGCAGGCACCGAAAAGAGTACAGCAAAGGTGCCTGCCTGATGTCAATAGGCAGGGAGTTCCAAAGTGTAGGTGCTGCCACACTAAAAGAACACTTTCTTACAAGTGTGGAACAAGTATTGTGTGGCACCTGTAACAGTGCCAGTTCCACAGATCGAAGCGGAATTCAACTATTAGATTTAAGCCTAATAGTTGTGGGGTGGGCAATCTTCCTGGAGATTGCAGCTGTGGAGAGAAGGTGGACTTTTTCCTTCCCACCTGCACTCTCCAGAAAGATCGCCTCTCCTCTCCAGTTAGGCTCGATAAAAAGCTAAAACAGGAGAAGTCATTTTATTGGGGACCAGAAACTCCTGCCAATCTACTGCAAATTCACCCAGAAAACTTCCAATAGGTCTCAATCTATGGGCTGCCCACTCTTGCTTTAAATGCCCCATCCTCCAAATCACCAGGGATGGGCACCCCAAAATGTGATTGGGATGGTTGAAGCAGTAGACCTACTGTGGTTTTTCTCTGATAATGCAAGTGGAACATAAGGGAAATACAAAAGTCCTCACTTGTGGGGTTTTTTTTAATTCTGTTTTGAAAACTTGCAGCAGTGTAGCCGAAATATGGAAGGCTTTAGTCGCTGACCCTTATTCCAACATCAAGCTGATGAGACCGCTACTCAAAAGGCTGCAGGATGAAGACCCCCTTTCGGAAGTCACTTTCAGGCGGCACAGCAAGTCTCAAATGCCAATGGCGGTACAAAACCATTCAGCTATCTGATGGGGATATGGGGACTGGGCTTCTGCAGTGGGGGCTGGTGTCCATTGAGACCGGTGGGGCTGAATTACCAAACTCTTCCAAGCTGCACAGCAAGTGGATTGGACTGTGAAAGACCAACCCAAATTGTGTTTGCATTTGTACAAATTTGTGGGGCAGTCCAATATCTCAGAGTGGAGGTCAGGTCTCCTGCTCCCCTGGTGCATTCACTAGAGCTGTCCAATTTCCCTGATTTTTAAAGTTTGATAGAAATATCTGTGGGCTATAGGTACTTTCTTAAACCGCAAGGTTTTTTGCGTATTAGTGAATTTCTCTGCCTTTTAATCTGAGAGGTAAGAAATGGGATCCTGTGCAAGTCTGCTGAGAATGGATTGATCATTTGCATGCTTATTGAGTTCAGCTGGATTTACTCCCGTGCAATCATGTTTAGGATAGGTAAAACTGACCATGGGGAGGGAGGCCTGGAGTGGGCAGGCGAGCAGGAACAAGGAAGAGGGGAGGGGAGGAAGAAGGGAGGAGGAAGGGAGAGGAGAGGGGAAGGAGGGGAAAAACAGGCCTGATCATTTGCATGCTTATTGAGTTCAATGGGATTTACTCCCATGCAATCATGCCTAGGATAGGTAAAACTGACCATGGGGGAGGAGAAGGGGGAGGGGAGAATAGAGGGAAAGAGAAAGAGGGGGCGAGGGGATCAGAAGGAGGGGGAGGGGAGGGGGAAGGAGGGGATTGGAAGGGGAGGTGGAGGGAAGCGCCAAAAGGGAGGTGATGGGAGGGAAGAGGAGGGCAGGGCAAGCTTGATAATTTGCATGCTTTTTGAGTTCAATGGGATTTACTCCCGTGCAATCATGCTTGAAAATGAAATGGACTGCCTTCAAGTAGATTCTGACTTATGTTGACCCTATGAATAGGGTTTTCATGGTAAGCAGTATTCAGAGGTGGTTTTACCATTTCTTTCCTCTGAGGCTGAGAGGCAGTGACTGGCCCGAGGTCACCCAGTGAGCTTCATGGCTGAGTGGGGATTTGAACCCTGGCCTCCCAGGTCGTACTCCTAGGATAGGTAAAACTGACCATGGGGAGGAGGAGGAGGAGGGCAGAGGGAAGGGGAAGGAGGGGATTGGAAGGGGAGGGGGAGGGGAAGGGAGGGGTGAAGAAAGGGGGAGGGAAGGGGCAAGGGGGGATAGGAGGGTTGGGGATGGGAGGTCAGATTTGATCATTTGCATGCTTATTGAGTTCAGTGGGATTTACACCTGTGCAATCATGCTTAGGATAGGTGAAGCTCTTTTCATAATATCAGTATTTCCTTTCAAAATTGCTATTACTTCAATATTTTGAGGGAGAAAAAAATTGGACCGGTAAAAGCAGTGGATAGCAGACAATGAATGAACTCAAACTGATACCACTTGTTAGATCGACATAATGCTTTTGAAGCGGCACCGGCTAACAGATCCCATCCCTGCTTGGGGGGACAGCTGACTCATTGGCCTCTGGGGTCTGCCTAGCAGTATCTTAATGGACCAGCACTGTGAAGTGGGAAATAGTCTTCTGTGTTGAAAAGCTGCTGATTTCTGTAGACCAGGCTAGTCAAAGCAAAGCACCTGCAGGTCTCAGGCTGAAAAAGTTTCCCTACCTCTGGTGTCAAGAGCCTCAACATAATGGTAGCTAAGGCGGTATTCTCTGGGAGATTGTCAATGGACTGTAACTGCTGCAGGAAGTCTGTATTCTCCCCTAAGTAGTTTGGAAGATTGGTGGCATATAGTCGGAGAACGAAGCCCAAATGATCAGACACACTACCTACCTCTTCTTTTTGCATCTTCTTTACCTCTGACCGCACTCCTTTATGTGACCCCCACCCCATGTATATAACTTATGCCTAGCAATTTAGGATTCCTCTTTGCACACCTGATGAATTGAACTGTGGGGGGCTCATCCACACAGCGATTTAGTGTGCGTCTGGTGTTACCTGCATCCCCTTGTAATTTGCATGGTTCACATGATGTTGCAGACAAGCAGAAGCTAGAACGCAGTTTCCCCTTTTAAATCCGTATCAACTCAATCCAATTATAATGCAAAAAGGAAAAGAAAAACCATCTCAGCTGCGCTGTGCTCCTCCTTGTAGGCTCTTTGCTTCAATGTCTTTTTAGTGGGCGGGCTCTCTTTTAATGCCCCATTGCCCGTTCCCTCTCTCTGCCACTTGCAAAAGCCGCTGCAGCCACTGCCTACTTTGCCTTTTCACTCACTCTCCCACCTGTCCGCCTTTCACTCAGGCTGGGACAATGGAGAAGGGGAGGGGGGGTCTAATCAGTTTCATTTTTCTTGTCAATTTCATACTGAGACGCTCTCCCAGCTTGAACCTTGAACCGGAGGGAGTAAACATGTAAAATTAGAGGGCGGGGCCTCAAGGAAACAGCAACTCTAATCCTTCACAGAGAAACACCTACTAGTGTGAATGGAAAACAGCAGATTTGAACAGCAGTTTTCATTTTAAGCAGAATTTATCAAATTCGCACTTTCCGAATCAGTATGAGGACCAAAACGCAGCCATCCTTCAAAATGCTCATTTATTTAGAATTTTGTGATGCACTTCGCCAACCAAACAATATTTACAAAAGTGCATACATGAGGGGAAAGTGTGCATAAAAATGGATGTGAGTGAAAGTAACATGCAAAAATGCATTAGATAACGACAAATGGCTTGCAAAAAAAATGTACATTTGTTAAAACTGCTTACAAAAATGTGTCTATTAGGAGAAATTTGCACTAAAATGTTGGAGAATTTTAATGAGGATTTTTTTTAAAAAAAATGCAAGTTGCTGCAGAAACAGGGAGAACTGAATTTACATTTGGGGAAATGAGAAATGGGGAGAACTGAAAATGACCGATCTTTCCATCCCTAACCTCGGCTGAATGTCAGTCTCCTGTCCTTCCACCTCTAGGCCACCAATGCTTTGTGCCTGATCCTATCCTTACCTGAGGCTGCAGATACACTACAGAACAAGTTCCCCCACCTCCTGCTTGCGCTGGTCACTCAGATCTACTTTGTCATTGGGTCAGGCAGGAAAGGATCCAAGAGGACAAGTCTTGGCACTGATGCCCCTGTGCGTCTCACTCCATTAAGGTAAGAGACCTGCTTGCAACGTTTCGGATGCCCCTCCCTCGGGATGCTTGCAAGCCTGACCCATGGCCCTGAGAGCAGCTGGTTCCACAGGAACCTCACAAGTAAGTCTACGGGGCTCTCCCTTGGCAGCCAGACACCCACATCCAGAGCTTGGAAAAGTTACTTTTTTGAACTACAACTCCCATCAGCCCAATCCAGTGGCCATGCTGGCTGGGGCTGATGGGAGTCGTAGTTTAAAAAAGTAACTTTTCCAAGCTCTGCCCACATCTTGCTCTGATCTTCTTCAGGGGGGAGAAGTGACTCCAGAGGATGCCTGGACCACCATGTTGCTGTGGCAACTACAGCTTAACCATAGTAACCATGGTTACTACGTTGAACTATAGTTCAACTTTAAACAGTATTTTCTACTACTTTGGCAAAGCGGAAGGCACTCTTTAGGACCACCTCACCCATAATGCCTTGCTCTGGAAGGATCCTACATTCCCTGTTGTCATAATTGGATTCAATAGCTTTGTAGTTGCATTTTACTGATTGGTATTTGATGTATTTTAGTGCTTGTGAGAACACTGTTCTACAAAACAGAAAATAGTCTTAGAAAGAAAAATCAGCACAGCCCTCCCCAAATAACATTTGGTTGTGCAGAGATATTCTTCATTTGAACATGGAGGTTCCATTTAGCTCAGATAGCTAATAGACCAGTCTTCCCCACTTCGATGTCCTCCAAGTGTTTTGGACTACAGCTCTGACTACAGTCCCATCTGGGGCCATCTGGGGCTGATGGGAGTTGTACTCCAAAATATCTGAAAGACACTAGGTTGGTAAAAGATATAAAAGACTTTCTCATCTCATCCACTCACCCCCTTTTTTTCTTTTTGCTGCTAGTGGATTGACTTTGGTGTGGTGGGACTCACAAGTTGTGCAGCCTGAAACTGAAGCGGCAGAAACGTGGCTCCTTCCAGATGAAACGGGGGGGAGGTGCATTGTGGTTGGGTCCATCACGCCAAAGGGCTTGTGATGATTCCCCCCCCCCTTCATTTTACACAGCACAGCTGTCCAGGCTCTGAAAAACCTGATTGCCTGTGCCGGCTACATCAGAGAATACAATATTTTGGGGATGCAAGGCTGCTGGGACATGTTGTCAACTCCGGAAACATACTTTGATGGCATTTTTCATTTGGCAAGGTAAGACACTGAACGTTTGGAGGGACTGGCTTTGATCCTAGGTTTAGAATGCCCCAGGTGTGATCCCTGGCATTTCCAGTTCAATGGGCGGCCTGCAAGAGTAGCTGAATCTGAACTAGAAAAAGCAAGAATTCATTGCTTCCACATCTTGCCTTTGGGGCCTTTTCTCACCCTGATCACTCTGTTCTGAATCCTTTTACATTTGCCAGTGTTTCCTAAAACAGGGCTCGGTAGGCATTTTGGGGGGGGGATCTGTAATAGCAAAGCTGGATTATGATCAGTTAAAAGGCAAATTAAGCACTCTTGGGGCTTATCCACTGTTTCCTATTCACTGTTTCCTATTCGGGTTGTCAGCTGATAGTCCTCACTTTACCTTCCCCCCCCCGCTGTTTCCGATTGGAAAAAACACTTCTTTTGTGGCACAGCGAGATTCCCGATTTCAAACAGCAAATCGCATTTTTGCTGGTATCGGAATGAGCGGATTTAACCCGCGAAAATGCGTAACACTGCGCGACGTCATTTGGATGACCGAAAAATAATAAACACACATAGCGCGCTTGTCACACATTTTGCGGTCATCTGGATGAGCTCTTGCTTTGCATAATTTATACTGCCAGTTTATATTGTCTTTCACAGTTAGCTTCCTTCCCACAAGTCATGGTGGTTCAGAGCTATGTGGGGCACTGAAGCTTCCCTTTCCCCTCCAATCACTGAAAATCTTATTCAGCAGCCCTGCTGGATATTATTATTGTTGTTGTTATTGTTATCATCATCATCATCAATAATAATAATAATAATAATAATAATAATAATAATAATAATAATAGAAACAGCCTCCTTAGCTATGGATTGATTTATTTAAATTTATACCCCACCCTTCCTCCCAAAGGAGCCTTGGTTGGCAGACAAGCAAGTGGCAAAACATCACCATCAAAAATAACCCCAGTTTAAAACAACTAAAGAACATCTCAAACCAGTTAAAAACAGTGACATATCCTCACAATGGAAGGATACAACAGTCAGATTTGGCTACACTTGGGAAGAATCAGTGGATGGGCCCTGTGGATTTCATGAAGGCCCCCCCCTTTCCCCATAATTTAAGTTTTGGGCTATACATGCTGTGGGTCTAGCATACCTTATTTACTTATTTATTTCTGGCATTTGTATACCACTCTATGAGTGGCTCACAGTAAATATCATCATTTCAGGAGCTCTGTTTATCCATTCTGTGAGGGGTAAGCTACAGTTCCCAGTTCTCTGGGGGGATCCCATGTGCCCTCAGGAGGTCCACACCAAAAGAGAAACAGTGTGGTGTCACCAACCCTTTGGAATTCCATCCTGTTACATATTAGACAGGCACCATCTCTGTTGTCTTTTTAGCGCCTACTGAAGACCTTCCTCTTTCAACAACAACCTTTTTAAGTAGATCTTTATATCAGTCTGCATCTGTGTTGGAATTACTTTTGACTGTTTTTAAATAAGGAATTGTTTTTAAATGTTTGTATTTTGTTTTTTTTAAAAAAAATAGGGAATTGTTTTTCATTGTTTAATATCTCCTTGCTGAAATATGGGAGGCCTTGAGCTCCCTTCCATCAGCTCTTGAAGATACACTGGTTAAGACCAGATTTTTCCTAATATCCTGACTTGAATCTCCTGCTTTGATGGTTGCTATAAACTGTTTTTAGCTGTTTAACTGTTAAGCTGTTTTCATGGGCTTATTTATTCCACATATTTTAATTATGGATGTTTTCATGTCCTGTTTAACTATGTATTTTAATTCTGGCTAGCTGTATTTTTATTATTATTATTATTATTGTTATTTAATATTATTTATTAGATTTATATCCTGCCCTTCCTCCCAGTAGGAGCCCAGGGCAGCATTAGTTTTATAATTGGTTTTATTCTTGTTATTTTGCTGTTAGCTTTTGTTTCTGAACTGCTGGTGTTTCTTCTTGAAGGCTGCATAATAATAATAATAATAATAATAATAATAATAATAATAATAATAATAATAATAATAATAATAATGATAATAATAATGATAATAATGATAATGATAATAATAATAATAATAATAATAATGATAATGATAATAATAATAATAATGATGATGATGATGATAATAATAATAATAATAATGATAATAATAATAATAATAATAATAATAATATTTCCTTGTTTTTACACTTTTTTGTTTTATGGTTATAACTGTATTATTTGTTTTATAACTATATATTTTATTGTTGTAAGCAGCTCTGGGACCTTATGGGAAATGCCAGGTAAGCAATCAAATATAAATAAATAAATAAATGTTTAAAATTACAATGTAAATATAAAATAAACAATAAAACCAAAGCTAAATAAATGCAACACTTAGTGGTTTGTCTCACTAACCTTCCGGTGTCTGCACCCTTTGTGTCTGCTTTTCATCTTCCAGGACTTTGTTTGCATTCTCCAAAGTTCACCTCAGGATGACTTTCAAGCAGGCCAACACCTACTTGCGTCGCCCTGATGCTAAGGAGAGGACAATTGGGATGGCCTTCTTCACTGAGGTGAGAGTTGGAAGCCAGTAATGCAGGCAGGCTCTCCTGCTATTGGAGCAACTGTGCCCAGGCAGTCAAGATAATCAAGGAGTTTAAGAAGGCCCAATGGGCCGCCATTTATGGCTAGTGAGCCATGCTAGGCATGGGAGATCACTTTGTACAGGACCTTACACAGGAGCTTGAGCAGTGGGCATTAACTAGGGATTATATTCCGAGCAGACCCACTGAAATTGATGGACCTATGTTAGTCCTGTCAATTATTTTCAGTAGGTCTACTTTGAATGGGACTAATAATGGATACAACTAGGGATGAGGAGGGAAACTTGATTTTATGTTCACCGCCCAGAGAGCTATCGCTAGTCGGGCGGTATATAAATTTAATAAATAAATAAATAAATAAATAATTTGCATTTAAAGCCAAAACTATCAAATTTGCGCTTTCCAAAACAATATGAGAACCGAAACACAGCCATACTTTGAAATTTGCTCTTAGCTGAATTTTGCAATATAGTCCTCCAACCAAGATATGTTTATAAAAATGCATATATTAGGAGAAAGTGTGCATTAAAATAAATAGTGAAAATAACACACAAAAATGCATTACATTAGGAGAAACTGCTTGCAAAAATGTGTTGATTAGGAGAAATTTGCATTAAAATGTTGGAGAATTCTCATGAGGATTTTTTTAAAAAGAAAATGGAAAATTGCTGAAGAATATGGAGAACCAAATTTAAGACTGGAAAAATGAGAAGCTGAGAGGACCAAAACAGGCAAATCTTTCCATCCCTCAATACAATCCTAGCTGGGGCCAGGTGCAGCTGGCTGTGCGTCCACACAGTTGGAGCGGGTAATCATTTGCAAAGAGGCATAACACAGAATGGGCCTGTGCAGATGAAAGCAGGCACGATTTCAAGGCCAGCTAAACCATGCAGGTTGAGTTGGGAGATTCCTTGGGTGGCAAAACTCAAGAGGTGCCCCCAGAGTGAGGGACTTAGCAGCACATGAGTCTGCACTCTGATGCTACTCCCAGAATGACTGACCTACCTTGTAACTGAATAGCGCACCCCAGAATCCTCTCTGATATTTTGACAAACTACCTCCCTCCCTTCCACCTCTTCATCTGGCTGTGCAAAGCGCTGATTGGATGGCCTTTGTGAAAATCATGAAGCTACTCCCTCCCGTTTCTATTTCTTTTAATAAAAAGAAACAAAAACAACGTTGGTAAATACATCTTTGTGACTAAACAATCCAGTACATTAAATATAAAATATTAAAGGATTATAAAATGTAAAATAGAAATCTAATTGAATACAAAAGGATACACTTCAGAAGGCGAACATCAACAAGAAACAAGGGTAAGTGTCTTTTTAAAGTTAAAACTACATTTAGAACCTACTGTCTTATGCTTTCTTAGCATTTCTTCTTACTCCAATGTTCTATAACTGAATACCAACATTTTAAAGCAGAGGTGGGGAACTTCAGGCATGGGGGCCAAATGTGACCCCCAAGGCCACTCTACCTGGCCTTTAGAACTCTCCCCCGGCCACACCTCTCACTGGCCTGCTTCATGCCCCAGATGGAATGTGTCTCTTGCTTGCCCAGATAGAGGATAGAGAGGGGTGTGTGAGTGTGTGCTGAGACTAGCCTACTATACAAAGGTAACATTTACATCCATGGCTCTGCCCACTTTTGCTCTGGATCTGCCCACCACTGGCTTGTGGCCCCTGGAAGGGAATGTGTCTCTTAGGCTGAAAATGATTGAAGTGTTAGGGTTAGCAGCATAGATAGGGAGAGGAACCTCCATGCTTCCTACATTGTCCTTTCTTGTTTTAACCTGTGTTGATCTTCCAGTGCTAGACTGATACTCTTAGGGTTGCTGACCTCACTTCCCACCCCATTTCTCTTTTTCCTCTGCTCCCTTGGACAGGAGACCCTTTGGATCTCTCTTATCTTGAGATGCAGGAGCAAGCATGCCTTATTGCATCTCCACCTTAGTTAGCCAGAACTAGGGATCTTTCCTATTGTTATTATTTCATCATCATCATCTATCTCTCGTTTAAATCTTCGCCAGAGTTGGCTGTGGAGACCATGTCCAAGTGCCTGGAATCCGTGAGTGGATGGATGGGAAGGAACAGGTTGAAGGTGAATCCCGATAAGACTGAGGTGCTGCTTGTGGGAGACAAGGGAAGGTTGGGAGATGTTGACCTGATGTTCAATGGGGTAAGATTGCCCCTAAAGGACCAGGTCTGCAGCCTTGGGGTTGTTCTTGATTCCAGGCTGTCCATGGAGGCTCAGATTTCGGCAGTGAGCCGGGCAGCCTGGTATCAATTACACCTCATTCGTAGGATGCAACCCTACCTCCCTGCTCATCAGCTCCCACTGGTAGTACATGCCCTGGTCACCTCTCGTTTAGACTACTGCAATGCGCTCTACGTGGGGTTACCCTTGAAAACGGTCCGGAAATTACAACTTATACAAAATGCTGCGGCTCAACTACTTACAAATTGTCGCCGCCGGGAACACATCACTCCAGTGTTATTCGATCTACACTGGCTTCCAGTTATTTTCCGGGCTCAATTCAAGGTGTTGGTACTAACCTTTAAATCCCTACACGGTTTCGGACGAGTTTACCTGATGGAGCGCCTCCAGTGTCACCAATTATGCTGCCCGACAAGATCAGCCACTCAGGACCTTCTCTCAGTCCCACCAACTAAAACAGCTAGGTTGGTGGGGACTAGAGAGAGGGCATTTTCAGTGGTGGCCCCCACTCTCTGGAACTCCCTCCCGTACGATCTTCGGCATGCCCCTTCCCTGAATGTATTCCGCAAAGCCTACTGTGTACAGTTCTGGTCGCCTCATCTCAAAAAGGATATTATAGAGTTGGAAAAGGTTCAGAAGAGGGCAACCAGAATGATCAAGGGGATGGAACGACTCCCTTACGAGGAAAGGTTGCAGCATTTGGGGCTTTTTAGTTTAGAGAAAAGGCGGGTCAGAGGAGACATGATAGAAGTGTATAAAATTATGCATGGCATTGAGAAAGTGGATAGAGAAAAGTTCTTCCTCTCTCACAATACTAGAACTCGTGGACATTCAAAGAAGCTGAATGTTGGAAGATTCAGGACAGACAAAAGGAAGTACTTCTTTACTCAGCGCATAGTTAAACTACGGAATTTGCTCCCACAAGATGCAGTAATGGCCACCAGCTTGGACGGCTTTAAAAGAAGATTAGACAAATTCATGGAGGACAGGGCTATCAATGGCTACTAGCCATGATGGCTGTGCTCTGCCACCCTAGTCAGAGGCAGCATGCTTCTGAAAACCAGTTGCTGGAAGCCTCAGGAGGGGCGAGTGTTCTTGCACTCGGGTCCTGCTTGCGGGCTTCCCCCGGGCACCTGGTTGGCCACTGTGAGAACAGGATGCTGGACTATATGGGCCACTGGCCTGATCCAGCAGGCTCTTCTTATGTTCTTATGTTCTTATGAAGACCTGGCTTTTCAGACAGGCCTTTGGGACTTCCGGGGAGGGTTAATTTTCAGGACTAATTGCCTATTACTCTGAACTGTTATCATTCCTATTTATAGTTTCCTTGTTATATTGTATTTTATGTGTATTTTATTGTGCTGCATTTACTGCAACTGATTTGTATGTCGCCTAGAGTGGCCATTGTCCAGATAGGCGACACATAAATTAAATTATTATTATTATTATTATTATTATTATTATTATTATTATTATTATTATTATTATTATTATTATTATCTAAGAGTAGCGGAACTACCAAAGGGGCTACTGATCTCAACACCCAAGAGATCTGCAGGGAAGGGGTTGGCCTCTCAGATGTTTTGGTCTTAAGTCGTTTAGGCATGAGCACCTTGAATTAGGCCTGGAAACAAACTGGCAACCAATTCATCTGTTTAAATACAGGAGTTATATGAGACATAAAACGAACCCCAGCCAGTAATCTGGCTGCGGCATTTTGGAACAGTGACGTTTCTGAGTCGTCTTCAAGGGCAGCCCCAAGTAGAGCACATTGCAATAATTCAATATGGAAGCTTCCGGAACATGGAGTACTGTGGCCAGGTCATCTCTGTCCAAAAGGAACTGAAGCTGGCGAACCAGCTGGAGCTGGAAAAAGACACTCCGAGCTACTGAGGCTACCTGAACCTCCAGTGACAAGGTTGGATCCAGGAGTACCTCCAAGCTGCGGACCTGGTCCTTCCAGGGGAGAGCAACCCCATCCAGAACGGACTGACATGAGAACCCTGGGCATAAGTGTTTCCTTTGATAAAGGCCCACTCTGTTGTTTTCTTAAAAGCCAGAGTCTCAGTGTGATTGTATCCAGTGTACAGTGTGCTCCTCCAACAGGGATTCTGATACAGTTCGGCTTCTGACGACATTCAACTCATGCTAACAGAAAAAGGTTCCCCATCACTGCTTTAAAGACTTGTTAACTTTAATTCCATCCCATAGCTTTGTGAATGTGTGTGTTCTTTTTAAAACAGTAGTTTTATGCGTTGGGATTGGGAGCCACTCTTGGGAGTTGTGGAAACTTCCAGTACTTTGCCACTAGCATCTGAGCACCTGCTACCATATCTCCTTAGCCTGGATCACATCTTAAAGTTGTTCCATTTCTTCCCTATCCCTCTTCTTCGCTCCCGGGAACTGAGCTTTGATTTTCGTGGAATTATTTGATCATCAAGAGTGTTCTTTCTCAGCTTCTTTTTCATCCAGAGGTCGGCCTCTTTTTTGTGAAGCAAGATATACTAGACGTCCTCCGAGAGTGGATGGTACAAACCTCTGTCCTCATGCAGATCTTCAGTATTCGAGGGTTGGGCTATATCCTGCAGCACCCGCTGGAGGTAAGAGCTTCGCTGCAGGAGCCAAATAGGGTTCAAGAGTGGCAGGGAATAGGCATACGGCGCATTATTAGGTGGTTGATAAATCAATTCATATAGTAGTAGTAATAATATTTATTGATTGTTGTGTGTGAACCGCTTTGTGACCACATATGGTTAAAAAATAGAGGCTGTTAATATTGGAAATAATAATAATAATAATTTGATAGAATTGCTTTTCTGTATTTTAATTAAGTCTGTTTATATTTTTTGTAATTGTTTTTATACTGCTTAGAATCCACTTTGACAATTAAGTGACCATATATAGTGAAACAAATTTAATATTGGAAATTAAAAATATGTTTTGATGGAATTGTTTATTTTATTTATGTGTCTGTGGCAGTTTTATATTTGTAAGCAACTTAGAATCCATTTTGGCAATTAAGCATTATTATTATTATTATTATTATTATTGAGAGTCAGTGTGGCATAGTGGTTAGAGTGTTGGACTATGACCTGGGAGACCAGGGTTCGAATCCCCACACAGCCATGAAGCTCACCGGGTACCTTGGGCCAGTCACTGCCTCTCAGCCTCAGAGGGAGCCAATGGGAAACACCCTCTGAATGCCACTTTCGTAGGGTTGCCATAAGTCGGAATCGACTTGAAGGCAGTCCATTTTCCCATTATTATTATTATTATTATTATTATTATTATTATTATTATTGTAGCCTTCCACAAACTGGTGCTCTCCAGATGGTTTGGACTACAGCTCAAACAGATGTTTATTATGGATCCCTTTCAGGATATAGGCAGGCGTCTTGGAGGTCCTAGACCTACCACGTATTTATTGTTCTTGATCCTTACCTGTCCTGGCTGATGAAAGCTGCCGGAGCAGAATTTGCTATCTGGGGCTCAGATGTGGTTAATGCCTCTTTGAGAGAAAATGTGGGCCGCTCTGATCTACAGGAAGCTGCAGTACGACTCCTGAAGAAACGCACTTTATATCTTAGTAATTTAAATAACTGTTGCCTAGTATCAAGGCAACCATTCGGAGTCCAAGGTGTTAGAGAGTACAGTGGCACCTCACCTCCCAAGCAGCTCTGGGTGATACCAGTTACTTAGATCAGGGCAGAGAATTAGTCCACCAACCTCTGTCGGTGACCCACCACATCCCTGCCCAGTTCTTCATCCATGGTAAGCTCCTTTTTTAAGCTTTCATGTTAGTGTTGCACCAAAAGTGGCAACAGGCCTTATGGCACACTACACTTTAGGCCTTAGCATGACCCCAGAGGAGGCTGGCCCATCCAGGTGCCCTGCCATCCTCAAGTTCAAGGATTTTTATTTCCATCTCTAGTAACCCTAAAGATGTAATGCAATGGATGAGGTTTAGGAAAACCTTTTAATGAATATATCTGGTTATGTGTGAGTTGTGCTGGAGAGGTGTATTAATGTTTTCTCTATGGATGCTTCTGCACTACAAACTTATATTGGCTTACAAGACATTTTCTCTCCCACATATGAGTACAAGGGATCTGTAGCAGAGAATGCTCAGTTCCCTCACCAAACTCACCCTCAGTTCTCTCACCAAAGTATGATTTCCAAGATTCCTTGGGTAAATACAAGCCAACTGAACGGGTATAAAATTGATACATCCTAGTGCCTTCATTTTTGGCTTCTCTGAAGAAAACCTCCCTGTTAGTCACGACTTCAAGGGGTCTGTTTGCCACGCCCCACTCTCCGCTGAAAGTACTGGATGCTGGATGCTGAGATCAAGAGGGGGGGGTCGTTTTTCGGTCTTGCAAATGGACTATCACCCACACCGGTCTTGTGCTGGGGTGGGAAGACTTACATCAGGAGTTTCCATCTGAAGGCGCACTTTTTGGAATATACAGACGAGAAGCCTTATTGTAACTGAGTTGTTTCTATGTTATTGTTTAGTTTTATTGCTGAGTTTTTGATGTTCTTGATGTTTTATATGTTTTTGCTTTGTACGCCGCTCAGAGTGGCCGGGTACCAGCCAGACTAATAAATCGAATAAATAAATAAATAATAAATAACTCTGCCCTTAGCCACTCCCCATCTGCCTGGCTTCTTACAACAACCAGCCCCAGGGGTGGTCCTGGCTGCCAGCTCCCTCCTCCTCAGCCTCAGTGTTGCTTGTGTAGAGCTCAGCAGGGAAGAAGAGAATGGGGACAAACCTAGAATGACTTGGCTGTCCCTCTCATTTGCTCTTGTTCCACTTACTTTTGCTCCACCAGTCCCAATGGGAACTACCCACCCCTGCCACAAGCCCACTGCTTTAATTAATTGGGGGTAGCTCCCCAACCTTTTGCAATGGCCCCCTTGTGTGTGTGTTATGTGCCTTCAAGTGGATCACAACTTATGGCGACCCTATGAATCAGCCACCTCCAAGAGCATCTGTTACAAACCACCCTGTTCAAATCTTGTAAGTTCAGGTCTGTGCCTTCTTTTATGGAATCAATCCATCTCTTGTTTGGTCTTCCTCTTTTTCTACTCCCTTCTGTTTTTCCCAGCATTATTGTCTTTTCTAATGAATCATGTCTTCTCATTATGTAGCAACTGTTAATAGAAGGCTACAGGGGGTCATTATTTGCCCCCTTCCTCTACTTAAGAACCCCTTCCAATGGTGTCACTACATGGATCTTTCCACCATGCAGTGGAAAGTGATCCATTAGGACAAATGGGGCACCACCCCACCATACTCAGTCTGCCCCTCAGCTAGCCCCCACCTGCCTGCCCCACTGCTTAAAACCAGCTCATGGCCATCAGCACCCTCCTCCTCCTTAATCTCAGTGTGTCCCCTTGTATAAACTCATCAGGTAGGAAGATGGGAAAAGAACTAGAACTCTGCCTGTGATTGGCTCTGGCTCCACCAATCATTGGCTCTGGCTCTTCCTACTTTGGACTCCCTGCCTTCCGCCCAGCCAATCCCAGTGGGCACCAGCTGCTGTCACAAGACTCTTTGCTCCTTCTTAAATTTCCCTGATATCCCATGCAATGTCCAAGGAGGAACACTGGATCTTCTGACTGGGAAGGTCTCCCCACTTATGAGTCGAACAGTTGAAACAAGGTTTTTCCCCTTCAGCTGATTGGCTGCAGCTTTACCTCAGGTGCCAATCAGCTGATTAGTTTTTAAAATCTTCTGTTGAGGTGCATAATCTGGCTGGGAAATGCTCCAGCCTTCCATTCTCAGCTGCATGATGGAACAGAGGAAGCTGCCTAATACCAAGTCTATCTAGCTCAGTACTGTCAACACTGACTGGCAGTAGCTGTCCAAGGTTTCAGACAGGAGGCTCTCCCAATCCTATATGGAGATGCCAAGGAATGAACCTGGGACCTTCTGCATGCAAGGGAGATGCTCTGCCACTGAGCTGTGTCCCTTCCCCTAATGAAGGCCACTTACCCTCCATTTCTACTCATGAGAGAGTATCCCACTGGGGGTGTTTACTTATGTGTAATTCTTATGCTGTGCTTTGTGGGTCCTAACTGGTGTGTGTGTGTGTGTGTACTTAGTTGTCTCTAGTGAGTGTTCAATTGCCTCTTCCTTCAGGACGAGGTCGTGGAGCCTTTCCTCTATCCCCTGATAAACTGTGCTACTGATCCAGACAAGAATATTGCCAAAGAGTCCATTAAGAGCCTCCAGTATCTGTTTAACCACTTGGACGTGGAGGAATATGGGTTCATGGGGATCAACCTTCTCTTTCATCTCTTGAAACACTTTAATGACGTAAGTCAACAAACCCTACTGGAAATGGGCTTCATACATGCCAGGCATATGGCCACAAACCATCTGCAATTTTATCACCATCTAAGGTGATTCTGTTGACCAGCAGATTGTGCTTGCAGAACTTTAGATGCACCAAGAGCACATCTGCACTATACATTTAAAGCTGTGTTATACCACTTTAAACAGTCATGGCTTCCCCAAAATAATCCTGGGAGCTGTAATTTGTTGAGGGTGCTGAGGGTTGTTAGGAGACCCTTTTTCCAATCCGAGAGCTACAATTCTCTGAGTGGTTTCATGATAAATCCCTCTTCCCAGGGAACTCTCTTTAAAGTTGTATAATAGGGCTTTCAGTGTAAGGTGTGGATGTGACCCAAGATGAATGCAGTCCATTGAGCCCCTGGTGGGCATGTGTGGTGGGTATTGGCTAGGCCCTACTCACACCCTCGTACAGTCAGAGCCATAGAAGTGTTTGTTCAACTGAACTCCCTGAAAACTATGCAACAGCCTTGCCCAGCACCACATTTGGGGCTGACCTGCATTCTCCTTGCTCTTCTCAGGAAGACAACGAACTGCAAAAGTCGTCCATCGTTCTTTATGGGCTGCTGTTGAGGGGAGTGAAAGAGGAGCAGAGAAACATTGCGGTGGAAGATGTTTTGAAAAGCCTCGTCCCTCTGATCATACAGCTGACAGACCCTTACAGCGGAGAAGTGAGTTGCAAGGTTGAAGGGCTTGTCTAGGCATCACCTGCTCTGTTCATCAAACTGTTTCTTCCAGGCAGCTGTTTGCACCTGGCTGGAACACCAAGCAACACTTCTCTGTCATGTGGAATCTCCATACGATGCAGAGAGTTTCTCTGGTATCGCTGGATGGTCCTGAATGCGTCTGTTGCTGGTGCAAAACTCTTGACGTTGTTGGAAATTTCCACATGAGAGGCATTGCTGCACATCAGGAACGGGGAACCTTTTTGGCCTGACAGGCCAGTTATTTATCTCCCACCCCCACCCTGTGGGCAGGTGATTGACAAGTGGGTTGTCCTGCCCACCTGTCAAAGTTGGCTCATGGGGATGGGGGGAGATAACAACCAAGCAGGATTGGACTACCTGCGCATCACAGTAATCCAGTGGGTTAGTTTGGTTTTTAATCCTGTTGAGGTTACTATCTGCATTTTATTTGTACTGTGATCTTTATTTATTTATTTATTTTTAAAACTTATATACCGCCCGACTAGCAATAGCTCTCTGGGCGGTGAACATAGATACAATATGATGCTAATTAATGCTAATATGCATATTTTGTTGTTCTAAACCTGAGCCTTGATGAGAAGGGTGATATAAAAATGTTTTAATAAATAAAATAAGATAAAACGGTGAACCTTACATGTACAGAAATGCCCTGATTGTCCCTGCTGAGCCAGCAAGGTTGTCATGGCAATGTCATCGCCTGGCTAACCTCCTCACTCTTTTCATTTTCTAGGTATCTAAGAGTGTGCTCACCACTTGTGCAAACTTCATGAGAATGAGTGAGGTGCCCAATGACCTCTTTGAGTTTACAGCGCAAGACAAACTCTACAACAAATACTTTAACATCTCCAAGTACATGGTGAGTGAGATTAAGGCTGACTGCTAGATTCTGAGTCACAAAACTTTAACCCAGCCTCCCCCAACCTGGTGCCCACCAGCTGTTTTAAACTATAACTCCCATCAGCCCCAGGCTAAAGGACAGCAAGTTGGGGGAAGCTACCTTAACCCTTCGATGAAGCCAGATCTGGGGATGCCCAAAAAGAAATCGGACTGCTTCCTCTTGTGAGATTGTCTGAGTTTTGCAAGAGATTTGGGGCCTGGTTCCCATTTGATTTCCCCCAGTCCTTTTCGTCAGATTTCTCCAGAGAATAAGAAATTCTCCAGCAGTTTCTTAAGGTTCGGGCTCATCATTAGCAGTGACAGGTGTACAGCATCTTTCTTTTTTTCCTAAGTTGGGGGGGGGGGGCTTGCATGCTTATGTTTTTTGCTGCAACTCCACACTTTGCATCCTCCACAATGGCCCACACTTAGCATTTCTCAAGGGTTTTGGAGAGGAGATGAAAATGTGTTGAATGGCAGCCAGCACAAAAAATGGTGGAGAATATTAAGAGAAAATCTGCAAAGGAGCCTTCTTTTTCAGGGAGAGGGGAGTGAGAAACAGAAGAATCTGAGGATTTTTCTCAGAAAGATGTTGTGCAACAGCTATAGTGCTCTCTTATCTTCTCTCCCTCTGTGACACTAACCACAGCCTGACTTTTCTGCCAGCATGGTGCATCAAATTGTGTCCCCCTAGACCCGCAGTTGCTGCAGCGTTCCCCTTCCAGCCCACCTGCCTCTGTTTCCAAGCCATCGGTTGGGGTAGTTGTGGCAGCCAGAGACAAGCACTACTGGCTTGCGCTCATCTTCTCAGAAGACATCTGTGAAGGAGACTCTTAGCATAGCATGGCCACAGACAGACTCAGAGTGAGACCTGCAAGCCTGCAGAGGACTCACACATCCATTGTCAATGTACATAGTCCTGATCCCCCTGCAGTCTCCTGCAATGCCTTCAGTACATGTCTCTTAAAAGTGGGAAGCATCACCAGTGGACACCAGTGTTTAAGGAGAGTGTGTCCTCACAGGTGTCTCTGGTTTCTAAACAGGAAGCATTTAGGGAGATGGGAGAAGACCCGGAAATGGACGGCACATTTTTTCCACATATCTTTCCTGTATCTAAGAAGGGGTTTTTCAGAGGAGAGTGAATCTGACACAAGGAGGTTGTATTGGAGGGGGGAAATACCCATCCTTAAGAGTATCATACCTCTTCAGAACCACACTAGCCTGAATTGACTCCCACCAATTAGTCAACTAAAACTTTAGTTGATTAATCTATCAACAAAATAAGCACTTGTTCCTATGTAAACAAGGAGGATACAACACAAGGAGCCAGTGGTATGCCTATGTTGATCAGATGATGTGGACAAATGCGATCTAATCAACACACTACAATACAATTGGTTCAATAATTTCATTGGGCTGATTTTTTTTAAAAAATGCAACTGTCAGATTTGCAAATATTAAATACTTTTTAAATTTTCTTCATCTTTTATTGTACTCTTGCATACTGATACTAAGTTGCATCATCAAATTAAGTCTTTGGAAGCACAAAACAGTCTACCAATTAAGCCAAATAAAACTTACAGTTCTCCTGCTAATGCTTTGACATGGTTACATATTAGTTGAAGTCAACAGTAGTGTTGTGGACGGACAATTATTATGTGAATTTAGGGATTATTTGTGTCTATGCGTTTTTCTTTTCTTATTTTATTTTCCAGGGATGTTAAAAGAAAACCTTGTATAAATCAATGGGAATTTTTTTTAAAAAAACAACAACCCTATTAGGCTTCAAAAAAAGGTTACATTCTCAGAATAAATTATGTAAATGAAGCACACCTTGATGTGTAGCCATTTGCATAAATTTTTCTTGCTCCCATCTCTGAGATTTCACTGTGTTCAGAATTTGGCAAGAGACATGAGAGAAGCTTTGTAAGGTGACAGACAGGACTGCCTAAACTTCTCTGTCTCAGTAAATACAACTTGCCCTTTTTCTAATACTGTGACCACTGGGAGAGCTAGAAATGTACTGAGGAGCTGGACTTTTATTGCCTTCTTTTTTTCCTGCCAGTTGTGGAGATACACACAGAAATTGCCAGAAATGCTCGCCCAGATGATTCAGTACATGAAAAGCAGGAACCCTTTGTACCGAGAGGCAGCAGCCATATTGATAGGTAATCAGAAGCAAGACTCTTACGATAAAAGGGGGTTTCAGCAGTGGTGGCTGGTGCCCAATGGAACTGGTGGGGCGGAAAGCAGGGAGCCCGACAGTAGGTGGAGCAAAAGCCAATGACAGGTTGGGCCAACTTTTTGTAATCTTGTCCTCATCCTCCTCTCTACTGAGTTCTACGCTGAGACTAAGGAGCAAGAAGCTGACAACCAGGGCCAGCCGTCGGCCTGGCTGTTGTAAGAAACCAAGCAGGTGAGGGCAGACCGAAGTTGTTGGGGCAGTTTCCACTAGTCCCAATAGACCAGCTTCCACTGGTTTCAGGATGTGAGTCAGCAGTGGGATTTCAGCTGGAAACTGGTAGGTGTGACTAGGCAGGGATTCAGCTCAATGTGTATGCACTACCCTATTCTGTCCAATTGGCTACAGCACATCAGGTGGTCCTCCTTCATTATAAATGCTTCCAGGTTAGGCTTGCTTGCTTGTCTGAGCAACTAGAGGAATCTGCTGTCATTGCTAGCTGCCAATTGCTACCGCTTTATCCCATCTCCTGTCTTGATTTAGGGGAGGGCCATGGCCTAGTGGTAGAGCTTTGCATGCACAAGCTCTCAGGTTCCATCCCCAGGATCTCCATGTAGGGTTGGAAGAGATCGCTGTATGAGTCCCTGGAGAGCCACAGCTAGTCGATGCAAACAGCCCTGAGCTACATGGGCGAGTGGTTTGACTTCGGTATAAGGCAACTTCCTGTCTTCCTAACCAGCAAATTTTTGAAGTTATCCAGAAGTTGCTAGGTTGTCCATAGTACATAAAAGGGGCTCTTTGGGTTAGATCTGATTAATGATTTTAGCTGGATGAAGTATTGTGCAGAGGAACTGAGAGTTTTCTATCGATTTGCCTAGCATGCAATGTACAGTGTATGAAACCAGACGTGGTCTCCGCTAAGCAAGTTGAGGATGTTTATCTAGGTGAGTAAGAATAAAACTGACTTCTTTCTTTGCAGGACTAACCCTTTTACAGTCTGATTTGTTGTTGTTGTTGTTATATGCCTTCAAGTTGATGATGACTTATGGCGACCCTATGAATCTTTTTTTTTAATATATTCATTGGCTTTTCATGGTAAGATGTATTCAGAGGTGGTTTACCATTGCATTCCTCTAAGCCTACAGCATCCAGTATTCCCAGGCAGTCTCCCATCCAAGTACTAACCAGGCCTGACCCTGCTTAGCTTCTGAGATCAGACGAGCAGGGGTGTTCAGAGTAGTATGGCTGTAGACCCCAATCTGATTAATCCCAAATTATTTTACCATAGTTACTATAATGGCCTGCACTCCCCTTTCCCTTCCTGGTGCTGATACCCATGTACTCCTTGCCAGTGACAAACATGATGAGTTTGTCACAGCCCAGTGCCAGGCAAGAAATTACACCGGCGAAGTATACTAGCTGGATTAGAACTGATGACAATGTTTTTGATTCTATTCGTTTGGGCTTGAATAGAGACAACGGCTTCCTGTCTGACAGCTGGGATTAATTTACTTAGCAATGCTAAGCTTAAATGAATTGTCACTGGCTGCATTTTTTCCATTTGTTTGCCATATATTCTTGAGAATAACATTCAGAAATGCATTATATTAGGGGAAATAGTTTTGCAAAATTGTGTATTATTTATTTATTATTTATTACATTTGTATACTGCCCCATAGCTGAAGCTCTCTGGGTGGTTTACAACAATCAAAAACATTAAAAACAAATATTAGGCAAAATTGCATATTTGAATATTAGGAGAAATTTGCGAGAGAATGCTGATGGATTTTCATCAGGATTTAAAAAAACTTCAAAGTGATGTGGAAATGTAGAGAACTCATTGGAAAAATGGGAATCTCAGAGAAAAAAGAAGGGACAGATCCACCCATCCCTAGTAAGTATATAGTAGCCATACCTACTTCTGGCACTTGACCCTCAGAGGAGTGACTGAATGTCAATGTGGCCCTTGGGAAGAAAAAGATTAGTCACTCCTTCTCCAGCTGAATTCTCTTCCATGTAAACACTATGAGCTGGGCAACTTCTGTCCTCATTAGGGATAGAAAGGTCTGTCCATTTTGGTTCCCTCTGCTTCTCATTTTTCCAGTCTTAAATTCAGTTATCCATATTCTCCAGAAATTTGTGGGGGCTTTTTAAATCCTCATGAAAATTCTCTAACATTTTAGTGTGAATTTTTCTTAATAATCACATTTTTGTAGGCAGGTTTTTACTAATATTTTTGCAAGCGGTTTTTCCTAAGGTAATGCATTTTTGTATGTTATTATCATTCCTATATTCATTTTTATGCACACTCTCCCCTAATATATGCATTTGTGTAAACATTGTTTGGTTAGAGAACTGCATTGCAAAATTCAGATAATGTGAATTAAAAGACATGTCTGCGTTTTGGTTCTCCTATTGTTTCGGAAAGTGCAGATGTGATAGATTCGGCTTTCAGTGTGAACTGAATCTTATTGCTCCGCCATCCCTAATCCTTATCATGAGAGCTGACTGCACTATATTCATGACAAGGCATACCCCTGCCACCCTTTGGATTTATCTCACTAAAAATCTCTATAGTCTCTCTGTGACCATGTTCTCGGGGCAGCTTATGAGAGGAGCTGGTTCTTTCTTCCTGTTCCAGCTCTCCGGGACCTGCAGGGCGACTGTGAAGCGTGCGTCTCCAACGCTGCCGTTGCGTCCATTGAGGAGTTGTTCAAGCACTGCGGGAGTCGCATCAACCCAAAGATTGTGCCCAGCCAGCTCGTCCTGTCCATGCTGAAAAACAACATCGCAAAGCACTGAGACCAGGAATTGGCATGCCCAGAATGAGGTCTTGGGAGGAGGCGGACAAGTGGGAGGAGCACTCCTTGCTTCCAAGTGCCACGGAGAGCAGCCATGTGGGAACAGCCATGTGGAAAAGGCCAGGGTGGCACTGCTTCCACTGCCATTTGCTTGAACCGAGCCCTGGGAAGGCGACAGAGGCAAGAGAAAGAGTGGAGAGGGGCTGTGGCGGCTACAGAGCCAATTGCCAGGTTATGAAAAACCCAAGGCACCTCTATTTTTAGTGGTCTCATCACCCCCATAGTAATACTAACCCACAGGTAGGATAGATGCAGGGAGCTGAACGCTCATTTGAGGTTGTCTCCCCTCCAGGGTACCAAAGCAAGAAGTTCTTATCAACAAATGGTCTATGAAACAGCATTAATAAGTGAATAAATAAAAAGCTCCACAAGCATTCCTGAACTGGCAATTCCCAATACTTCCCTCTAGTAGACAGCATGTTCCGTGACCTTCCACTGGAACATAAGGAGATTCACTAATAGGCAAAAACCCCTTGGGGGTTAAGAATGCACCTATAGCCAACAGATATTTCTATCAAACTTTTAAAAGTTGGGAAATTGGGCAGCTATAGTGAATGCACCGGGGAGCAGGAGACGTGACCTCCTCTCTGAGATATTGTACTGCCCTACAAAGTTGTCAAAATGCAAACACAATTTGGGTTGGTCTTTCACAGTCCAATCCACTTCCTGTGCAGCTTGGAAGAATTTGGTAGCATGTGCCTGTGTCCATCTGTAAAACCAACACAAACCATATGGAACAATCCTACCCAGAAAAGGCCTGGTTGAATTTTTTTGAATTTTTTTAAGTCTTAAGGATGCACTTAGGCTGCATTCAGACAGCAGATGATGCCCATTGTTTTCCCAACATTTCCTTACATGACAATTTCCACACTTTATTTGAACAGCATTCAGACAGCAGTTTATTCCATTTTCTCGACAATAATTTACCTGATTATTTCCGCATTTTATTTCAACTTTCCCATGACATAAAAGCCACTTCTGGAAATCTAGCAGAATATAGTGAAAGTTTAGTGCCCATTTCCATGTTAATTGCTTCCAGAAAAAATCCATTTGCAACCCCATTAATCCAGAAAATTGTGGGAGTAACGTGAAGAAATTTAGGGTGGTATATGGGCATAGAGGTCTTCCCTGCTGTAATCTTGGGGGAATCATGGGGGAAACGGAGGTGCTCATGTGCAGAAAGGGTGGGGGAATAGCGACATGTCCATCGGCGTTCCTTGTTGTGTCACACCATGCCCACCTGTGTAAATGAAATTTAGCGCAACATGGTCAATACTGTTCCATAATGCAAAGGTACTGCATTGTGAAAGGAACGTTAGAAATGTGGACAGAAACACTACCATTATAATCAGTAAAACTAGCGCAGTCAATCCCATGTCTGAATGCGGTCCCACAAGGAAAAATTGTTGGTGCCATCCTAATTTCCAGGGAGAGTGTATCCCAAAGTGTGGGGGCTACCACTCAAAAAGCTCTGCTTCAGGCGCTCATTAATCGAACGAACTCCCAGGGCATGTGGCACCCACAAAAGGACGATGACCTTAAGAGTCTGAGCAGGATGAGATGGGAAACTTGTGGCTTTTTTCAGGTGAGAAGGTCCTAGGCTGTTTAGGGCTTTATACAACAACAGTAAAACCTTCAGGGGAAGGGCCGTAGCTCCATGACAGAGCATCTGCTTTGCATGCAGAAGGTCAGGATCAGTCCCTGGCACCTGCAGGTAGGGCTGGGAATGTAGCCAGTCAGGAGTCCCGGAGAGTCACTGCCGGTCAGTGTAGACAATGCTGATCTAGATAGACCAAAGGTCTGACTCAGTGTAAGGCAGCTTTCTATGTTCCTACCTTAAACTTGGCTTGGTGGCTAACTGGAAGCCAGTGCACATCGCTCAACCGCAGTGTTACATGGTGGCAGTAGGCCACCCCTAACAGTAGCCTAGCCGCAGCATTATGCAGCAGCTGCAGCTTCCAAACCAACCTCAAGGGCAGCCCCACATACGGTGTGTTGCAGTAATCCTTGAGGTTACCAATGCATGGACCACCATAGCCGAGCTAGCCCTGCTCAGGAATGGTTGTAGCGGGTGCACAGGCTGCAGCTGGTAGAAGGCACTCCGAGCCACTGCAGCTACTTGGATCCAGGAATACCCCCAAGCTACTCACCTGATCCTTCAGGGGAAGTGCAACCCTGTCCAGAACAGGCAAATGGGAATTGCTCACCTACAAGGGCTCAGTCTCATTCTGCTTGGGGGGGGGCTTGCCCTAATTCAGCCCACCACTGCCTCCAGCCACCCATTTAAGGCTTGCATGGCTTCACCTGACTGTTACAGAGAAATAGAGAGCTGGGTATGATCAGCATACTGGTGACAACTTGTTCCAAATACCTGGGGGGGGGAGTGGGGCAGCAGTGCAAGGGACCCATGCGCCCTGAGGCCATCTTGTCCAAAAAAACAATAAACGTGTACATTTATGCAATTAATGTTATGTCTGCCTTGGTTCTTGGGTAGCAGGTGCTGGGAAAGGCCTCCCCCTTCCTGAATAATAATATCAACAAAAGCAACATTGAGCAGTATGCTACATTAATAAGCCGGAGTAGAGATCCCATCTAGTTTCTGAACTTTGATCAAATCAAAGCCAATGGGGCGTGAGCAAATGGCCAAGCTTGGGAACTGGATATTGAATCTTTGAAAAATGATACAATGCAGAGTCATATGTATGCTGCGCTTCAAAATGCATCAGTGATGTTGAAGAATAAGCAGGTTAATCTGGTTTCCCCCCCTCCACATGTGCAAGCAGGAGAGGCTGTTACAAGATCAGTTGCTATGCTGAATAGAAATCTCTTTCCAACCACATTTACAGGCCATAAAGAAATAGGAGGGACCACATATGAGATGAGTGGTCTTCTGTTATTCTCACCTATGCAGTGGTGGCGTCACAGCAGGACTTTGGGGCAGACGCCAGGGCCCCACTCAGAAGAACGAGCCGGAGGGGCTCCCAACTTTGCAGGGCTGCCTTGCCACATTTTGAAATACATTCAGTGGTGGCTAGTGGCTCCATGTCAGTGGGGCAGTGGAATCCGCTCTGGGTTTTAGTCTGGACTTTCAAGGAGCTGTCCAAGGTGTTTCAACCTTGGATAGTTCCTTGAAAGTTCAGAGTAAAACCTGAAGTGGATTCCACTGCCCCACTGACATGGAGCAACTGACATGGAACCACCAGCAGTGTGCACATTACCAACTAAAAAGGGCTCCCTCCACAAGATAACTGCATCTAATTTCATTGATTAAGCAAATGATCTATGTTTTTACTATGTTGAATGCATGTTTTCCCCACTGTTCCACAGCAAAAACCCTTCCCCTCCACACTTTCCACTTCCCATCCCCATATTAAAATGGATTATCCAAAAGAACATTGTATCTTCGGTTTAAAGAAAGCTCCTCCATTTTGGTGCATGCTTCAGAAGAAAAAAGAATAGATGTTGGCTGCCACCAATTGCTTTGTGTGGCGCATTAGCAAGGTCTGCAATGGGGGGCAAAGCGGGCCTGCTGAAGGAGCACTAAAACCCAACCCAGGGGGAATAATTTCCATTCTTGGCCAGGGTGACCATTCCCCTCCCTCACATAAAGCAGAGCGGCTAGTTCCAATTTTGCTAGTTCTTCCAGTAGATTGCAGCAGCCTGCAGCATTCTGAGCTCCTCCCATAGATGACAGGATCTCTTCAAGAAAGCACCAGCCTGCAACACCCTGAGCTTCACCTAGAGAGGCAGAATTCGTAGCCATTTCTGATATGCTTGCTAGCTCTTGTATTCCCACACATGGGTTGCAAAACAGTCGGACAGCCTCTGCACCCATAACGCATCTGCACACATATATGACCAACATTTCACAGGCCATTGTAAGTCCCTTGGAGTATTGCACTATAGTCACCATAGGTTAGGGACAGACATTTCAGTTCTCTCAGTTTCTTGTTTTACCAATCTTAAATTCAGTTCTTCACATTTCTGCAGCAATTTGCTTTTTTTTTTAATTCTCATGAAAATTCTCTGGTATTTTAGTGCAAATTTCTCCTAATTAACACATTTTTGTAGGCAATTTTGACTAATATACACATTTTTGCAAGCTATTTCTTGTGATATAATGCATTATTGCATGTTATTTTTACTCATATACTCATTTTTATGCACTCTTTCCCCTGATATATGTAAACATTGGTTGGTTGGCAAACTACATCGCAAAATTCAAATGAGTGTGAATTTCCAATGATGGCTGTATTTTGGTTTTCATATTGTTTTGGAAAGTGCAAATTTGACAAATTCAGCTTGAAATGCAAACAGAATTGAACTTCTTGCCCATCCCTGCAACAGGACACCCTAGAACAGCAAGTGCTATATTATGATGGCCAAAGAAAGCGGAGGCTTTTGGTAGGAATGCACAGTTTTTAGTAGGAATGCACAGATCAGTCTATGTCCTATGTCTATGTCAGCATCACTTTTGCCTGTGATTACTCACAACCCATTCCATCTCTGTATGTGTAACTTTAAAAAAGAAAACGATCATCTCAAAATATTTAAAAAGTATGCTAGCCATTTCCTCCTCCACGGCGATCTTCCTTCTCTAGGAATCAGCCCTTTCCCTTTAGTTCTTCCCTTTCCAAACAGCACTGGTTTTACATCTGCTTCTTTTATCTCTTCTGCCACCCCAATGCAATCAATATTTTTACTGATATTTCCTTCAACTTAATTTCTGTTCAAAATGTCAAGATTAATATCAATATTTTTTCTCAGAGGGGGGAAACAGATTGGTAAAAGCAGTAGATAGTGGACAAAGAATGAGCTCAAATCAAGACCATCCTATTAGGTCGACAGAATGCTTTTGAACCAGCACCAGCCAAAGAAACCCACCCCTAGCCCTCCTTCAGAGGGCTCCTGACCTGCAGTGGGCTCCCTGCCATCCACCCTGCCAGTCCCAATGGACACCAGCCACCACTGCTTGCGTCCAACACTGCATGAACAGAGTTCCACTCATGCAAGACGACGTCATTTTCCTCTCTTCTCCCTGTGCATGCTAAAAGTCTGCTTCAGAGGGTTCCCCAACCCTCTGGAGCAGATTTTGAGGGTGCGTGCAGGGGCTTCAGTGGAGAGGAAGGGGAAGTTCCCTTGTGCAAGCTGAGCTCTGCTGCACAAGTAGAACAGCAGGCTTGGATACAGCCCCATACCTACTAAGAAGTCCTATTGAATACAGTGAAGCTTACTCCTATGCACATTTACTTATCCTATGCAATCGTATACACATTTACTTGGAAGCAAATTCTATTGCACTCAGTGCAGTTTTCTGAGTAAATGTACTTAGGGTTGCTCTGTGTCTCAGCTACATACTTTGATTATTATCAGTAATACCTGTCCATTCAACCACACATTGTCAATCTGCTCCAAATTAATCCTCAGAATATTCAGTACCAGTAGCACAGTGGCAAATTCAGAAGTGCAGGGTCCCGTCACAATAGTCACAACCACACCTCCCTTTTTTTGCTGCTGGGTTGAAAATAAGATTCTTGTTAATGCCATCTCTCACAACAGATGTCCCTAGGAGACAATAAACATGGAAGGGGAGAGTGTTAGCTACTGAAAAGAGTCTTCTCAGTAGCTGACTCACCTCCTTCCACTCTGACTGGCTCCACTCAGCAGGAAAGGACAAGAATACATATTAGAAGACTCTTCCCAGGGGGCAACACACTCCCCTTTCATACTGATTTTCTCATAAGATGCTGGAGACATAGGGACCCTGCTCCCCAAAAAGTAAGCGGTCTAAGACCTGAGACTCCAGATGACTACATCCTTGTTCAGGACTCTGCCATGTCTGTGTTGATTGATTGATTGATTGATTGATAAACAATTCCTTTTCAAATCACTTATTCAACAGGGCATTTTGCTGTGCAATTTTAATCTTAACCCCTTTCCTGTCAGGTAGGCAGCGATTATCCCCGTTTAATGAACTCATCGGTTTTTATCTAACTCCGAGCTATCAGTTCAGCAGAAAAGGTGGGAAAGAATGCATGTCAAATACATGTTATTACTTTGTTTACACAAATCTAGCAACAGTATCTAGCTAGAAAGAAATCATACTGTTGCATTTGCATGAGCCAAATCACCTGTCAGTAGCACAAAATTTAAAAAGCAGTTGTCAAAAACACATTTGGACAGGCAGGAGCAGTATTGAAATCCAGTCAATCACAGTTCCAGTCTTCATAGGTTCAGAACATGATTAGCATATAATTTCTCCCAGACTTTGGTTCTGGTAATAATTTAAAACTGTGCATGGCCATCTTTCAATTTGTGATCTAAATGTTGCATTTTCTGTTAAATAAAGCATCTTCCTAACAGTTTGGTGAGTTGACTAGAGCCACACCATAAGTCTGGGTAAAAAATGGGATAAGCCCACACCCCTGAATGGTCACAAGACCAGTTTTCCATCATATGGAGGCAGCTGTTTCCCAGCCACCCCAATTCCTTTTAAGATTGGGAAAGATTTTGGCTGCATACACACAGTGGGGAGGAGAGCCTGGCTGGGAGTCCAGAGTCTGTGATTTCAAATCCCTGCTTGTGTCTCCTGAGTATCAAGGGCCAGCTAAAGATCACCCCCACAGGGAGTGGCCCAGGGGTGACATGCCCTGCCACCTGTGCAGCCATGGGCAAGCTGCATAGTCCCAAGGAGCCCAGTTGCCCCCCAGCTGGCAGTTGTGGACAAAGAAGGGGCTGGCTTGTGCAGCTGTGGCAAGCTGAGCAGGCCCTAGCCAGCTGGGGAGGACTAGCCTCAGAGGGAGGCAATGGTGAACCCCCTCTGAATACCCCTTACCATGAACACCCTATCCATAGGGTCACCATAAGTTGTAATCGACTTGAAGGCACATAGCAACAACAACTCGGGATCAGCTTGAAGGCAGTCCATTTTTTACACACCATACATTTAGTACATAACATCCCCCAAAGAATCCTGGGAACTGTCGTTTGTCAAGGGTGCTGAGAACTAGCTCTGCAAGGGGTAAGCTACAGTTCCCAGGAAGCCATGTGCTTCAAACGTGCTTTAAATGTGTTATGTCTGTGTGCTCATCCTTTGTCATATACTAGGGAAATCAAATTCTCAGCAAAGCAGTGTGTCCAGGCCAGGCCGGTATAATTTTAGCCCATCAAGCCAAACAGAGCTGTCATGAGCCATGTCATGTTCCAGATGCTACAACGCAGCCTATTGTTGCAATCCCAGGCAGGCAGCAAAACCAGGGAACCTGCTGAATCCTTATTTCCAAGGGTCCTCAAGTCAGCTCACCATATGAAACAATGAGACAAACAACTACAATGAGTGTATCTGGGCAGAGATAAAAAAAGCCAGCAAAAGAAGACTAAAAGCACCTGGATGTTTAGCCATTAGCCCAGATCAAATGCTTGCTTGAAACAGCAGAGTCTGGAGCTGGCACCTAAAAGCAGGCTAGATGGGAGCCAGGGCTATCTTCCAGGGCCACATATTCCAGAGCCTGGGTGCCACCCCTGAAAAGACCTTCTCTCGTATATACCCACCCACTGTATT
This sequence comes from Rhineura floridana, assembly GCF_030035675.1. Taxonomy (NCBI): domain Eukaryota; kingdom Metazoa; phylum Chordata; class Lepidosauria; order Squamata; family Rhineuridae; genus Rhineura; species Rhineura floridana. Next base: position 5,155,751 of record NC_084480.1, on the reverse strand, counting down.
TCAGACGGTGGAGATGGAACACAAAGTAAGGCCCTCACCTGAGGTTCTCAACAGGTGGACAGGTTCATATGGGAGGATGCAGCCATTTAGATATCCTAGTCTCAAACCAGTAACGTAAGGCTTTAAAACAGGTGGGAAAAGCTGTGGCCCTCCAGATGTTGTTGGACTCCAACCCCAGCCAGGGCGGCCAATGGTCAGGGATGATGGGAGTTGTAGTCCATCAACATCATGGAAAGCCACGAGCTCTCCATCCCTGCTTCAAAGGCTAGAACCAGCACCTTGAACTTGGATCAGAGACAAAATCAAGAGCCAATGAACACAGGAAGCCAGATCACTGATCCATCTAGCTCAGTATTGTCTACACTGGCTGGCAGCAGCTCTCCAGGGTTCCAGTTGAGGGTCTTTCCCAGGTCTAGCCAGAGATGGTGGGGATCAAACCTTTGACCATTTGCTTGCAAAACAGGCGCTCTACCAGTGTTATGACCCTTTGCAATATTATGACACAATCTTGGTATATGATAGGGACGTGCTAGAATTCTTCCCAATTCAGATTTGGTACCAACATTTCAATTAATTGACTTACTCTCTCTTTTTGCAGATCAGATTTTCTGTAGCAATTTTCAAAACTGGATTTTTTAAAAAAACAACCTGCCTCTGGAATATCGATATTAAAAACAATAATTTTATTGCTGTTTCCTTTCATTTATTGATATTGCCTTTCAGAATATCGATATTTTCTTTAGCATTATTGATATTAATATCAATATTTTTTGCAAGGGGAAAAAAGGATCAGCAAAAGCAATGGCTAGCAAACAAAAGATGAACTTGAATTCATACTGGCCTGTTAGGTCAATGGAATGCTCTCAAATCGGCACCGGCCAACAGATCGCATCCCTAGCATATGATCTGATAGACTTGTTCTCATCAAAACTCTACCTGCCCCATACTGTACTAACAGAAGTTTCTGAACACTATTTGCTAAAGTGCCCACTTTATATCCACCCACGTGCCAAATTTTTGAATGGCCTTTTGCCCCATGTGGACCCTGAACAGATAGCTCCCACCATCGCTCTTCTCCTGTCCGATACTGACCCAACGGTCACGTACTGTGTCGCTCTTTTCGCTCTGGCAGCGCAGAAGCTCCAGATGAAATTTCAAGCAGACCAGCCGTAGGATAGCCAGCCTCCTGTCAGGATACTGGTAGTCAGCAGGTTTGTGGTAGATATGTTGAACTGAAATTCTGTACTGGACTTAAGGATATACCCCCGATGTTTTAATGAAAGTGCTTCTTTTAATGAGTTTTATGTATATAGATTGTATGGTTTTATATTGATTGTATGATTTGCAGAGGCCTATGGCCAGGCAATAAAGTTTACAACAACAACACTATTCAGAGGTATGTAACATGTTGCAGTCCTTTAATATAGATATATCCAAGATGTGTACTGACAGCCATATCTGCCTTCTCCAGGGACGTCAGAGCTGCCAAACCAGCTGAAAAAAAGCAGACCCTGGCCTCAAGGAGCAATGCTGCATCCAGGAACACTCCCAAGCTCTAAACCTGATTCTTCAGGGGTGTGCAACCAAATCCATCACAGGATGACCATCTAACCCCACATCTGCTGAGCCTTGGGCTCTGGCCAGCAACACTTCCAGTCTATCACTGGCTCCAGAGAATGTCCAGAACTTCCATAGTGTCCTTTGAATCTGATGGAAAAGGATTGAGTTGGGTATCATCAGTGTACTAGTGACATACTACACCCCAGATCTCCAGATGACCTCCACCAACAGTTTCATGCACATGCTTAAAAGCATGACAGATAGGGATAGGACAGAAATTCGATTCAGTTTGCATTTAAAGTTGAATGTACCAAATTCACACTTTCCAAAACAATGTGAGAACTGAACATGGCCGTCCTTCAAAATTCACACTTACCTGAATTGTGCAATGCAGTTTTCCTACTGAGCAGTGTTTACAAAAATGCATACATTAGAGGAACGTTTGCACAAAATGAATATCTTGGTGAAAATAACATACAAAAATTCATTGTATTAGGATAAATTGTTTGAAAAATGTGTATGTTAGTAAAAACTGCATACAAAAATGAATGTATTAGGAGAAATTTGCACTACAATGCTGAAGAATTTTCATGAGTTTTTTTTTTAAATCACAAATTGCTTCAGAAATGTGGAGAGCTGATTTAAGATTAGAAAAAATGAGAAACTGAGAGGGCGAAATTGACAGATCATTCCATCCCTAATGTCAGACATAGCTGGCTAGCTGCATTTGGTTTGGTAGGCCACACTTATGTCGGCTTGGTTTAAGCAAAGTACCTTAAGAGATGTGTGGCTGCCGATATGCTACTGGGCCAGGTTTCAGGTTTTAGTTTTGACCTACAAAGCCCTAAACAACTCGGGACCACCTTTTCCCCATATCAACCTGCCTGCCTAAAGATCACTAGATGAGGCCCTCCTGGTTGTGCTGTGATCTGCAGACGGTCATTTAGTGGTGACCAGAAAGAGCGCCACTATGTAGATTCACCTCACCTCTGAATTGCAGCAAGCACCTACACAGATGCAATTTCAGTGCTTGCTGAAAACACATTTATTTCCTGAGGCCTTTGAAATGGAAATGGACTGCCTTCAAGTTGATCCCGACTTATGGCTACCCTATGAATAGGGTTTTCATGGTAAGCAGTATTCAGAGGGGGTTCACCATTGCCTTCCTCTGAGGCTGAGAGGCAGTGACTGGCCCAAGGTCACCCAGTGAGCTTCATGGCTGTGTGGGGATTCGAACCCTGGTCTCCCAGGTCGTAGTCCAACACCTTAACCACTACACCACACTGGCTCTTTTTGAATATACTGTATGAAATGGAAATGGACTGCCTTCAAGTCAATCCCAACTTATGGCAACCCCGTGTTGAGCCTTGGCTCTCCCTTCAGGGACAGGAAGGGGGGAGGCATGAGTTGCAGGCGCCTCCGCTGTCTGAGGGCGTGGAAGAACCAGCAATTATTGAGTCTGAGCAGGACCTTGGGAGGGGAAGCGAGCCTGAACTTGAGCCAATTCCCACTGATAGCGCGATCTCAGAAGAGGAGAGCGCGCCACCCCCAGTTGTCGCAGAGAAGCCATTGGGGGAAGTTCAGGAGACTCTGCCAACTCCTCCCCAGCCAAGCAGTTCTCAGGATGCCAACAGCGTAACGCAGCCTCCTGACCTCGAGCCTACTCCGGAGCAGGTGTCTTCTGATGAACCGTTGGAGACCCGCCCCCGTTGCCTCGCACCCACCGCCATGAGAAGCAGACAGGGCAGAGACAGGACTTGCAAAGGAGTCAGGGGTTATGCTTGAAAACGTTCCCTACTTAAGCTGGTAGTGCACAGGGGGGTTGCTGAGTCAACTTTCTTCACACGTCATAGAGCATGTGTAGAGTGTAGCTAGGGATTCTAGTGAGCCAGTATAGGTGTTTCTTATGAAGTGCAGTGCCTTTGATGAATCCATTACTTTAATAAAATGAGATTTAATTGCACCTGTGTCTCAGTCTCTTGGTTCTGACTCTGGACGGGACATCCCATGAATAGGGATTTCATGGTAAGCGGTATTCAGAGGGGGTTTACCATTGCCTCCCTCTGAGGCTAGTCCTCCCCAGCTGGCTAGGGCCTGCTCAGCTTGCCACAGCTGCACAAGCCAGCCCCTTCCTTGTCTGCAACTGCCAGATGGGGGGCAACTGGGCTCCTTGGGACTATGCAGCTTGCCCACGGCTGCACAGGTGGCAGGGCACGTAACCCCTGAGCCACTCCCTGTGGGGTGATCTTTAGCTGGCCCTTGACACCCAGGAGACACGAGCGGGGATTTGAACTCACAGACTCTGGCCTCCCAGCTAGGCTCTCCTCCCCACAGTGCTATACCAGCTGTTCCTGAGGCCTTTACAGGCCGCTTATATGAGTTGACTTTATAAAAAAAAAAACTAATCTGCCATTGGATCTACCACACCCAAATTGTTCATGATAGATGGATATCTGGCTCCTTTACAATCCACCCTACAATGAACAATTAAATCCATGCCTTAAAAAGAAATCCAAAAGAGGCAGCCATGAATAATAATAACCAAGTTATAGGTGTGTCTTTAAAGCATTACCCATACATTATTTTTCTAGAATCAGAATAATTAAATACTCATCTTCCTCTCCAAAGACAAGAGGCCACAAGTGCTGTGACTGTCTCCTCACCTTAGTCAACCAAATATCCCTCCCAAACTCAGAGGTCTCAGAGATGGTTCACGCCATCCTTATATTCATTGCACATCTAGAAGGTTCAGGATGCAGGATACCTTACTATCCTTACCTCACCCTTCTTCCCACAAACATTTTGAGGCTCCCATTGTACAGATCAGGAAAACTGAGGCTGAGAAATTCACAATCAAGAAAGGATTTGGTCATAGGTAACTCAGGGCCGAGTACAGCTACGCAGGATCACCTGGTCCCCTCCAGAAAAGATTCATCTGGTTCAGATTTTCCATCCCAAATTCCCCTGCGTGTTCCTCCCCAGCCATTAATCTATCTCAGATCCTGGAGACACCTAGCTCTGTAAGTTCTTATAGCATCAGTGTAGGCTGGCATCTCTGGAGGAAGATAGGGTGCTGCTTTATTTGGAGTCAGACCCACTGGTCCATCCAGCTCAGTATTGACTGCACTGAGTGACAGAGGCTCTGCAGGGTTTCAGACAAGGAGCCTCTCCAGCCCTACCTGGAAATAGTGGGGGTTGAATCGGGGACCTTCTGCAGTTAAAGCAGATGCTCTGCCACTGAGCTACGGCCTCTCCACACGCTGTCACAGTATAGGAGGCATCTACACATGCCCAGGAGCACCCTCAACATCTGACATTACTGGCTAAAAATCCAGAGGCTTCTCTCCCCCTGCCGGCTGCAAGTGGGAAGTTCAAAATAGTCTCCTGGCTTATTTTCACCGTGCCAGCCTGCACAACCAGCAAAGCCTTCCAAACCGCAGTGAGATTCTCACGTTGAATGCTGATGGGGAGCTGCCCAAGAGGAGAACTCTGTGTAACAGGAGCATACCTACCCTCCTGGCCTGGACTGCTTCCTAGTCTGTTCCTAAATTTGGCCTTGGAGATGTTGACCATTGAACCGCACTGTCACTGAGTTTGTTTTCCATCAAGTCTGAAAAACTGTAGCTAGGGGGAATTATGTCTTTGCCCAGTCTGGGAACGGACAGCCAAGGCCGTTGCTATGGTAACCATCGCGATAGACTGGGAAAAGTTCTAGCAGCTATCTGTGTTAAGCTGAGTCTTCTGTGTATTGCCTCTGAACTGAGAGGTTGTCTTCTGTGTTTACCTTTGGAGAGAGATGTACCAGAAGGGGGGTGACTGAAGAAACTCTACATGTATTTACTCTTAAGCCTTTGGCCGTAATGTCTTAATAAAGACTCTTAACATGATCTAATGCTCTGAAGAAGTTTCTTGCTCAACTTAACTCCAACGTAATGTATGCTGTTTCACGCAACAATGCACACACTTCAACAGGGTTATGGGCCCAAATCCACAGCGCATTACAGGGGAGTAAGTTGCTGGTCTGAACGGCAGACGGAGTTCCAGAGGGCAGCTTGATTGATTGTACCAGACAGAGGTGAGCAACATGGCTGTAAACCTGTCTGGGGGAGGCTTGCCGATGGAACGACTTAATGAAAAGAATTATGGCAGCTGGAAGCCGAGGATGCGGGCTTTGCTGATAAAAGAGGATTTATGGGACATTATAGATGGACCCCCTCCGGCGGTACTGACCGCGGCCTGGACGCGTAGAGATCAGAAGACGCAGGCTTTTATACTTCTGGCTCTATCTGACTCTCAACTGCTACACGTGAGAGATGTTACAAATGCCAAACAGATGTGGGACATGTTGGAGGCCCTACATGTGCAACAGACTGCGGGATCTAGATTGTGTTTGGCACGGAAGCTTTACCAAATGCGCTTCACAGGTGAGTGCGAAATGAGTGAGCATCTCACGGAATTCAGACGTTTGTTTGCTTAGCTGACGGACCGAGGCGTCGAACACTCTGAACTTCAGAAGACCTATTTGATCCTGGCTTCACTCGATGGGACTTGGAATAATATGGTCATGGCTTTCGAAGCCATGCCTGACGGAGGTCTGAATGTTGCGTTTATTGAGGAAAAGCTGACCCAGGAATGGCAGCGGAGACAAGAGGCGAAAAGTGCTGAGGAAAAGCAAAGAGCCAAGCTGAAAGAAGAAAGCAGCAGCAGACAGGAAAACAAGCAAGAACAGCAACGGCTGAAGGCTTGTTATGCCTGTGGGGCTCGTGGGCATCTCCAGAAAGACTGTGCAGTCAAGCAAAACTCCAGGGACGGAGGCTTGAAGCAGGGAAGTGTGAACTTTGTTTGTAAACAGAAGCCACAAACTTTAGCACCTGTTGACTGGATTGTTGACAGAGGGGCAAGCCATATATTAATCAAAGACAGAAGTTTGTTTTACACTTCAGAAGAGGTGCAGGATTTTGTGCAACTAGCTGATGGATCGCAAAAGATTGTGGAAGCCCGAGGTCTGGTGAGATTTGACAAGTTGGGAATACTGTCAGATTGTTTGTTTGTACCAGAACTAAATCATAACATGTTGTCTGTGAGAAAACTGGTGAGTTGTGATTTTTCAGTCTTGTTTCACAAAGACCAATGTTATGTAATGAGGGGAGATCAAGTGTGTTTGCAGGGAAGCCTTAATAATTCACAGTTTGTAATAAAGAGCAGTCAAGCAGGGTGTGCTGTGTTAAACGCTGAGGCACAGGTACATCAGGGCTGCGTCCATGAATGGCATCAAAGGCTGGGGCATGCAAACTTTGACACGATTAAGAAAACCCCAATGTACAGTGAAGACATGCGTTTAAGATATTGTGGACAGTTAATGGATTGTGATGCATGTCATAAAGCTAAAATGACTATTGCACCAATAAACCGGGAGGCTGAAAGAACCACAACAGCTCCCTACCAGCTAGTTCATGTTGATTTATCAGGGCCAATAAATGCTTCACGAGGAGGTGCGAGATTCTTCATGGTACTGGTGGATGATTTTTCAAGATTTTGTCATGTTTTTCTGCTTAAGCAGAAAAGTGAAGCAGAGCAGAAACTGAAGCTGTTCATTAAGAGAATCGAAACTCAACATGGCGTCACTGTGAAAGCGATACACTCGGACCGGGGGGGTAATTCACGAGTAAAACATTGAGTGACTTCCTTGAGAGTAAGGGAATAAAACAGAATTTCACTGCTCCTTACAGCCCGTTTTCCAACGGATCTGCTGAGAGAAAAAATAGGGTGCTTCAGGAAGCAATGAGAGCCATGCTGATGGATTGCAGTTTAGGGAATTCTTTCTGGGCAGAGGCGATTTTGTATGCGAATTATATTCACAACAGGGTGTTTCATAGTGCTCTTGGAATGTCTCCTTATGAGAAAATCACTGGCAGAAAACCGAAAATACAACACATTCAAAAATTCGGGGCAAGATGCTGGATCCACATTCCACAGGGAAAAAGGAGGGGCAAGCTTGCACCGAGGGCACAGCAAGGTTTTGTTTTGGGATTTCAGAATGCATATTTCAGAGTTTGGTGTCCAGAAACACAGCAGTTAATTCTGAGCAGAAGCATTAAAGTCTCAGAAAAACCTTGGGATCAAAGGGAAATAGTCATTCTTACAGGGTCAGATGACACACAATCACAAACATTTAAGCCAAATCCAGACATAAAGGTGGAGGGCACACATATTCCTCTCAGGGATGCGTTAAATGAGCTCATTTGTGGGAAACGTAGATCGAAGAAACACAAGGGTGAGGAAATGGAATCTCCTGCGCAGGCTGTGCCAAGTACCAGCTCAAGTGGGGGGGATGGAAGAGCAGACACTCTAGTGCCTTTAAGACGTTCTACAAGATCAAATATAGGCAAACCACCAGAAAGATTCACTGTGGGATTAGTGACCAGTCCTGGAATGCACAAACTGGTTGAAATGGATCCTGACACGTTATATATGACATGTGTTCAGCCAAAGTTTGATTGAATAAAGTGTTAGCTAAATGTACAGAGATGTTTTAAACTGTACTGAAATGTAAGCTGTATTGCAAGATGTATTGGAGAAATGTATTGTTGTTATTGTTGTAATGAGTTACAGACATGATGGGAAAAAGGGGGAATTGTTGACCATTGAACCGCACTGTCACTGAGTTTGTTTTCCATCAAGTCTGAAAAACTGTAGCTAGGGGGAAGTTATGTCTTTGCCCAGTCTGGGAACGGACAGCCAAGGCCGTTGCTATGGTAACCATCACGATAGACTGGGAAAAGTTCTAGCAGCTATCTGTGTTAAGCTGAGTCTTCTGTGTATTGCCTCTGAACTGAGAGGTTGTCTTCTGTGTTTACCTTTGGAGAGAGATGTACCAGAAGGGGGGTGACTGAAGAAACTCTACATGTATTTACTCTTAAGCCTTTGGCCGTAATGTCTTAATAAAGACTCTTAACATGATCTAATGCTCTGAAGAAGTTTCTTGCTCAACTTAACTCCAACGTAATGTATGCTGTTTCACGCAACAACGCACACACTTCAACAGGAGAAGGGAGACTAAGTTCTTCCAGGAAGAAGGTTGGTCCAAGACAGCTAGGACAAAGACAAACAATCCGGCAGAGGATGAGAAAATCTGTTCCTTTGTTTCAAGGGAGGGGGGGAGGTCTACATGTGCAAGCCCACCCCACACCTTTATCAGAACATGTCTGTAAGCCACTTTGTACTGTGTAGTCTACTTTGAGAACTTTTGTTCTTGTTGAAAAGCAGTATACAAATTGCAGGGTGGAGAGTATATCTCCCAGTCTGTGCCGTGATGGCGACAAACATGTTTGGGGCAGCTGTGCAAAGTATTAGACAAATCCTTGGAGGAGAAAACCATCCACGTCTGGTAGTCATGATGACTTTGTTCTACCTTCTGTATCGGAGATGGGATGCTTCTGAATGCCAGTTGCTGGGAATCACCAGTGGGGGCAGTGCAGTTGTACTCAGGTCCTTTTCTTGGGATTCCCAAACCAGGATACTGGTCTAGATGGGCCATTGGCTTGATCCAGCTGCAGGGCTTTTCTATGTTCTAAAATTGAAAACAGCCACTTTATAATACTCTCAGTAAGTAAAAAGATTGATGAAAACAGCACACAAGGATGCATTATTTTAGGGGAAATGTCCTTGCAAAAACCTGTGTCTTAGACAAAATTGCAAACAAACGTGCATATTTACATCAAATTTGCATTGAAATGCTAATGAATTTTCATGAGAACTTTTTTTATTTAAGCTCACGGATATGGAAATCCAGAGAACTGCATTTAAGATTGGGGGGGGGAATGAGAAACCCTGTGAAACTGAAATGGACAGATTTGCTCATCCCCATTTCCCAGAGGCATCTGGCTGGACATGTGGGAAACAGGATCTTTGACTAGGTAGGGCCATGGCGTGATCCAGCGGGCCTCTCTTCTTATGTTCTTATGTGCAGGCAGTGACAGCAACGGATGGAAGGAAAAAGAAGAAAGGACTGCAACAGAAGTGCCTTAGCATTGGAGCACTGCCAGAGGAAAACAAATTAAACTTCTATGACAGCTTCCTGGTCTGCAGCCAACCAGCCCTGAGCAAGCCAGATCAACAAGCCTTGCGAGCATCTAGCCGTGACCAGCTTTCATATAAAGGGAGTTTCCTTTTTGTGGAACAACTTCCAGAAATACCTCCTCTCTGTGTATGTGTGCCTCTGGCATTCAAACCTGGCGCACAGATGACATCATTGAAAGAATGTTCTGGACAAAACTTATAGAAGGCAGCAAGGGATACTGGGAAGCCTTTCAGGAATGGCTCGACCTGAGTTGTTTTGTGGCCTGTTCAAGAGCTCTTTTGCACTCTCCACTTCCCCGAGAGATAGGAAGTTCGAGTGGCATCTGAGTCAGGGCCATTTTCTTTACTTTCATGGGAGAATTTTAATGTATTTTAATATATATTTTGTATTTTCATTTTACATGTGTTGAATTGTGGTAGCCTACGGCTCTGAGCAAAAAAGATTCATTCATTCATGGGAGAATGCTGAATCCTACTTTGCACTTACCTGTTTACAAATATACAAATTGAACAGGAGAGAGCAGGTTGGCTGTGCTGGACTTCAGAGCAGCATCAGTCCCTCAAAGAGCAACAGCAGACCCATGCAACACACCCCAGACTGCTTCATGCCAGCCCAGCTGCAAATGGCATCCTTCTTGTCTAAGGGCCCCTCTAGACTGTTGTTGTTGTTTTGTGGGTGTATTCTGCAACATGTCATTGATGCAATAAAAGTGCATTTGTAGTGGATTTATACTGGGCTGTCTGCACGTCATTCCACTGTCATAGTTTCTCTGTGATGCTTCCCCAACGTATTGTCATCTGGAGAGACACTCTTACACTATAGCACAACAAAAGAAAACACAAATAAACTGGAAAGTTTGTGATGTAAAAAGTATAAAACCTTCCTGAAGTATATGCCTATCTTGTGAGTGGCTGTTTAAGAGCCACCTGTCAAACAGACCACACCTGGGTCAAGACCTTGAGAAGAGAAGACTGAGGGGAGATATGATTGCACTCGTCTAGTACTTGAAAGGTTGTCACACAGAGGAGGGCCAGGATCTCTTCTCAATCATCCCAGAGTGCAGGATACAGAATAATGGGCTCAAGTTACAGGAAGCCAGATTTCAACTGAACATCAGGAAAAACTCGCTGTGATTCTATGATTTTAAGACCTTTAAAAGTTGAAATGCCGCTAACATTCCACCATCCCTCTGCACACCCTCACCATCTCTCTGAACATGCTTGCAAGGAAACCAGAAGCCAGTTAGTAAGTAGTGCAACATAGATAGAAATGTAATATTTGCTTTTCTGTCATGCACCTTTGTCTTTTTGCCTGTGTAACTTTCTTTCAATAAACCTGTTAAAGGGGGGGGATTACAGGATTTTAGCAGGAAGTTCTGGGACATGCACTGATTGGAAACAAAGCAGTATGTCCACTCCAAAACATTCACAGGGACAAACCATAGTGAAATGAGAATCACGTATACTCGCCCCAATATCATCATCACGAGCACAAATCATCATGAATGCCCAGTAAAAAGGGCATCTGGAGGGGCCCGAAGTGAATACAAAATGCAAAACTTTTTCCTCAAACCAACTGTGAATATTCAGTGTAACACAAACGCCATTGGCTTGGATCAGTAGCCAGTCATCCAATTTATTAATCAAGTATTTTTAGGTTCTTCTTGGCGATCACTCGTGACCAAGTAAGATTGTCTTCCAAAATATAGTCTTTAACAATGGATCCATCTGAATCTGTATCCACCGCTGACGTACCAGACTTTTGTTATGGAAGATGCCTGTGCATAAATTTGTTTTATGTGGGGAGATCAGCACACCATGATCAACACACAATCTTGACAGAAAAAGGCTTTGATCCAATGGCATGGGTACCACGATGATTGGAAGTCTTTTATCTGCTGCAGCCTTCATCCTCCTTCAAAGCCGTTGTAACATATGCATTGTTATCCTCCGCCTGTTCTGCCATTGAGGACATTCTTGGATCGTTCTTTGTCTGGGTCCTCTCTCTTGACCTTACCACCATGCGTGACCCTGCTGAGAGTACATGACTCCGGATGGCATCACTCACAGGGTTCAACACACAAGCCCACTCGCCACTACAAGGTGATGATCCAGCGAGCAAGTATCTTTCGGTATCAAGCTTTAACAAACCTTAGGATGCATCCACACTAGGTATCTAGTGTGAAATTGCTCGGCTTCATTCATTCACTTTTTATGGGCCATCCACACGACACCATCACCCATTCATTGTCATCCTGTATTTTTTTCTGTGGTTCTTTCATCTTTCTGCAGACTGCAGAAAGCCTGGCTTTTTTTTAGAACACTCAGAACAGGAGAGCAGCTTCATCAGGTGTAGATGTCTTTAGAGCATCTTTTTAAATGTGGGCAGTGACTATTGGAAAAGTGAACCAATCACAGGCCAGCACACATTCATTACAATGTTTGTAGTGCATGTAATTTATGACTCCACTTTCTGCTTTTATCATCAATCTTTTAATTACCATTAAAACGTTTTTTTTAAAAAAAATGAAAAAGTGGTATAATGCAATAACACCATAAGGTGGCTGCATTGTCGTAGTATAGCGTTATAACACTATGGCATCATATTAACACTGGTTGCCAATAAACTATGGGGCTAAGTTCAACATGCTGGTTTTGGTGAATGAAGCCCGACAGAGCTCGGGACCAGGATACCTGGAAGATCATCTTAACCCTTTTATACCCAGTCAATCACTACACTCTGCAGGTGCTGGTCTCCTGCAGATACCATCTTATCAGGAGATCCATTTCGCACAATGTAGGAATTGGGCCTTTAGTGTTGAGGCACCTACCCCTTGGAATTCCCTCCCTTTAAATATTAGGTAGGTGTTGTCTCTGTTGTCTTTTTGTGCCTACAGAAGACCTTCCCCTTCCAACAAACCTTTTAAATAGAGAGGTTTGTCTCAGGCTGCATCTGTATTGGACTTGTTTTTAAGATGTTTAAAATATGTTTTTAAACTATTTTTATTTGTTTTGTTGCTTGTTGTTTAACACTCTGGGCTCCTTTGTGAGGAAGGGTGAGATATAAATTTAGGGCGGTATTCAACTAAATCCTTGCACTAGTGGAATGATTTCAAGTAGCACAAGAGGATTTCCACCGCAGCCACCTGAGCGTGCATGCCTTGTGCCATCAACAAATCTACTCCGGAGAGTTAGGGGAACCCTGAGAACAGATTTAGGGGGGACATGGGGGAGGAAAGGGGGAGAACATTCCATTACACAAGGAAAAATCCTTGCACTGACGGAAAGTTCAACTTAGTGCTACACTGAATACAACCCATAATAAATAAAATAAATTAAAGCAGTATACTCTCTTTCATTCCAAAAAGTATGATAGTGATAATTAAAAGATCAATTACAAAAATAAAAACAGGGGTCATAAGATGAAGCTTGTAGCTTACAACCCCACGTAAAACAGGTACATCATGCCTGCTGGAACATAGTGGGGTATACATACAGAAAAATAACAATAATCTCAAGACTGTGGAAATTCAACTGAAATTCTGCTTGTGGCTGACAAATGAACAGCAACGATTAGGTAACACTAGGAGCTGCCCATCTGGCAGCAGCTTTAAAAGGAAAGTTATTTTTCATATCCTAAGCACATGGCTGGCTGCAACAAGGCCACGAGGAGGATTCTAAGAAGAAGCAGCGCGTTCCTTTGATTGAGTGGCCCATCACTTCCTTGAACACTGGATTGTGCCCACAGGTTAGCAACTATGAAGTTGAAGATGGGATGAATGGTTTGCTATCAGCAGCCAAACTTCAGAGAGATTGAGCTTTCAACAAGTTACAGCAAAGAAGAGAAACACCTTCCAAAATCATGCCCAGTGAAGAAAGCAAGCAAGATCAACAGATTGAGAGAAATGATTATTTTGAATTTCTGAGCCATTAATTAAGGAAGCTCATTGATGCCTGGGAAATTTAATTTAATTTAATCTGTGAGGCACATGACACGACTAGCTGTGTGTTTGACCCACCCACTTTCACGGAAAAGGCATAAGATGCTTGCTACTTAGGTAGATCCAGCTAAATTGCTAAACCACTGACAACAAAAGGTTATGGGGAACTGAAATGTTTCCAGTGGGAATCAGGGCTAAAGCACAGTACACTGGAATTAACCTTATATTTACAATGGGTTTACATAATCATTTATTACCCAGGCAGAGTAGGGAGTCAAGCATGCACTGCTTTTCAAGCTCTCCGTAGTTGAAGGCAAGTCCAAGACATTTGGATGCCTGAGACAGAAAAGCCCAATGGCACCCTCTAATTAATATCCTGCAAGGGATCTGAGCATCGGATTAAGTCCCTTCTTGAAGTCTGAGACTTAAAGGCATTTCATCTTGCCTGGATAATGCCCACTGTGGTGTGAGCACTGAGGAAGCACAGTTTCCTCACAACAGCCATGCTACCCTGGGAAAAAATATCTTTATCACTGGCATTTCCAGGGGCTTTTCCAATAGTGTCCTCTGTTTTATTTACTAAAGGTAAATGGCTGCCATTCATTCCTAGGTCGCAGTGGACTGACCATCCTTGTCAATAGATGGCCTGCCCACTAATGAGACTTCACAGCAGGGAGGAAGGTCCTCCTCTCTCCTTCTGAGGGAAGATGCAGGGATGTAAAGAAGGAGGCAGTATGTTTCCGAAGCTCTCCCCGCTCCAAACAAAATCCTAACACACTCAGGAGCTGGTCTAAGAACATAAGAAGTGGCTTGCTGGATCAGACCAGTGGTCCATCCAGTCCAGCATCCTGTTCCCACAGTGGGTAATAGGGCTGTGCACCACAATAGGTCAAAATCTAAAGCCCAAATCGAATCAGGCCAGTTTGGGGGGAATCCCAGCTATGGTCGAGACAACCCCAGATTGCCCCAGACAAGTCAGATTGCCCCAGATTCCCCCAGACAAGTCAGAGTACCTGGAGAATTCCAGGGCTATCAGTGGGTGGGACGTTAGGCAGGAAAGTTGCAAGGGGGGTGTGCTTCTCCAGAGTGGTCACCACAGGGAACATGCCAGGGAAGCACATCCCAGCAGGATTGGATCCAGGGCTCACCAGCTGGCAAGTGGAGGATTCAATCCTGCAGGTTAGAAGGCGCTCCTGCTGGTTGCAGGCTGCTAATTAAACATTAGCCCCACCCCCTGATCTTGTTTGGGTGTTCCTCGTGTCAGCCCACATTGGGTCAGGGGTGTGTGTGCACAGCCCTAGTAGCTCACCAGATGACTCAGGACATGAAGGCAACAGCCTTCCCCTTTTGTTTGTCCACCAGACACTGATACTCAGAGGTAGCCCACCTCCAAAGACAGAAGTATTGTGGTGTTACCATGCATGCTCAGGGCACCCATCTCTAAAACTGAGTTTGGAAGTAAGCCCTTCAGGAACATGAACGGCAGGAGGAATTTACATCCAGGGGTGTAGTCATCCAGGGTCTCGGGGGGGTCTGTGTTGTGACCCAGGTTGGGAGGGGAGGCATTGACGAGGGTGATACCAACTTTGAGGACTGGGGTGATGAGCTGGAGGAAGGGACCAGCAGTGAGAAGAGCTTACAGCACTCCCAGACCCCTGACACTGTCAGTTCAACTCCCCCCGATCCTGGCCCTCCTGCTGAAGCACAACCTGAACTGTCAGAGACTACCCCATTAGAGACTGCTCCATTAGACACGCCCCCTCACCCACACCAGAGGTGCTGCCTTGTCAACATGACATTTCCTAGCCGAGTGCCCTGCAATTTCCCACGCTTGAGCAGGCAGATAGTCCCCACCAGATGGAGGGGGAAGCTGAGATCCATCCCCCATCGCCCTGTGCTCAGAGGCTTCAGAGGCCGGGAAGTTCAATGGACGGAGTTGAGGAGGAGCTTTTGTTTATGCGTGAAAGCCAAGCCTACTTAAGTTGACTCAGGGAAGGGGCTAATTCATAGAATCATAGAATAGTAAAGTTGGAAAGGGCCTATAAGGCCATCAAGTCCAACCCCCTGCGCAATACAGGAATCCAAATCAAAGCATTCCCGACAGATGGCTGTCCAGCTGCCTCTTGAATGCCTCTAGGTAATTGGTTCCATTGTCTTATGGCTCTAACAGTTAGGAAGTTTTTCTTGATGTCCAGTCAAAATCTGGCTTCCTGCAACTTGAGCCCATTATTCCATGTCCTGCACTCTGGGACGATCGAGAAGAGATCCTGGCCCTCCTCTGTGTGACAACCTTTCAAGTACTAGACGAGTGCAGTCATATCTCCCCTCAGTCTTCTCTTCTCCAGGCTAAACCTGCCCAGTTCTTTCCGTCTCTCCTCAAAGGGCTTTGTTTCCAGTCCCCTGATCATCCTTATTTCCCTCCTCTGAACCTGTTCCAGTTTGTCTGCATCCTTCTTGAAGTGCGGAGGCCAGAACTGGATGCAGTATTCAAGATGAGGCCTAACCAGTGCTGAATAGAGGGAAATGTATACTACATACGATATGGAAACTATACTTCTATTAATGCAGCCTAATATAGCATTTGCTGTAATTAACACAGTTAATGCTGCCTAATATAGTTGCTGAAAAGAGCTGAAAAGTCATGCTTAGTCAGTGTTAGTTCAGAGCAAAAGTTCCTTGAAAGCATAGACAAAGTAATGAGCTGCAAAGCTTTTGATGTATCTATAACTTTAATAAAAAGAGAAAAAACCACAGACACGTCTGCAACTATACTTCAATGATGGGCAGGACAGTCTTAGAACGCTTATATTTTTGGAAGCAGGGTCCCGCAGCATCTTTCAAGTCAATCAGCATGAAATGGGAGTGTGTTAGCCACTGAGAAGAGCCTTCTAACATGCTTCCTTGTCCTTTCCTGCTGATTGGAGCCAATCAGAGTGAGTCACCCATTGAAGGCTCTTTTCAGTAGCTAACGCTCTCTGCTTTCATGCATATTAGCTAGTAGGGGCATCTGTTGTTGTTGGAGAAGGCATTAACAAGAATCTCATTCTCAACCCAATGGGGTGGGGGAGGGTATGTGGCTGTGAATATCATGAAGAGACCCTGCACTTCTGAATTTGCCACCACTGGATCTGGTGCTTGGGGAAACTTTTCTCTCTGTTTCCTGGCTGTATTCTGGCAGGCAGACAGGCTGCTGTCAGTGCAGTTGAGGTGGCTCAGAAACCTGGACATTTTACTAAAATAACAGGGGCATAGCATGGGTAATGTTAAGAACTTTGGTCTGGATAGCAGAGTGCCCTAGTAGGGTCCCTGGCAGAGCTTGGAAGTAACTCGTTATTTTTAACGAGTTACTTGTAATTCGTTACAATTTTAAATAACGAGTGGGTAATTCCATTACATTTGGCAAGTAACGGAACGACTAGTAATTTCCCTACTTTTCAGCTGCGACTTTAACGTTTCCACATTAGGTTGGATGTTACTTGGGGGCGGGAACAAGGGGAAGTCAGCTCCTGGCTGTGATTGGTGAACACAAGACATGTGCCTCACACTGACTGGACCTCTGCACAGACTCTCTCTTCCCTCGTGATCGGCAGGGCCTGCTAGCGTCTGAGAGGAAAAAATGGACGCTGGAGGAAAAAGCCAGGGCAAGGACAACGGAGGAGAAGGCAGCAGCAGAATGGCGAAGAGCTGTGGAGGTGAGTGATGATGATTTGTGTGTGTGTGTGTCTGTGTGTGCCTCTCCTTACCTCACTGCTGCCTCCGTGGCACCTTCTGCCCCCCCACGGCCTACTTCTCTTCCTTCCCCCCCTTTTTGAACTCTCCCCCTTGTTCCCATGCATACCTGTGTGCTGTATTTATCCAGACAGAGCACTCCTGCCTTTTAAAATGCCGGCTAGCTTTTTATTGTATATTTATTTGAACTCCATCTTTCTTTTTATTTGTATTTTTGTCCTGTTTAATCACAAGACTGAATTGTATGTGGGACAAAAACTGTCTCAGTAATAATAATAATAATAATAATAATAATAATAATAAATCATTAGGCGTATAATAAATGGCTTAAGGCTGATTTTTTTGTTCTTGGCAGAGATGAGGTGAGAAGTAGGGTCCTTGCAGCTCCTCCTCTCAGTCCCCCAGCTCTCAAACTCATGTTCTGTGAGAAAGAGAGAGATTCCCAGTCCCAGAGAGAGACAACTCCTGTAAACCCCATTCTCTCCAACAGCATCCCTAGGCGGGGTACCTGTGAAGATCACCTCTTGTTGAAAAAAATCCATTTATTGCAGCTGAATATCTGGGCAATGTAAAATTAAAATGTTTAACTGATTAATCCTCTCCCTTTCAATAAACTGATCAATTACATTGATCCTGATGGATCGCCTGGAAGGACTGGGAATTGGAGGCACTGTTTTACAGTGGTTCCGTTCCTTTCTCTCTGACAGGCACCAACAGGTAGCATTGGGAGAGGAGGTTTCAGACCCTTGGCCCCTCACTTGTGGAGTGCCACAGGGTTCTATCCTCTCTCCCATGCTATTTAACATCTACATGAAGCCGCTGGGATCTATCATCAGGAGATTTGGGCTGCGGTGTCACCAATATGCGGATGACACACAGCTCTATCTCTCGTTTAAGTCTTCACCAGAGTTGGCTGTGGAGACCATGTCCAAGTGCCTGGAATCCGTGAGTGGATGGATGGGAAGGAACAGGCTGAAGCTAAATCCTGACAAGACCGAGGTACTGCTTGTGGGAGACAGGGGTAGGCTGGGTTCTGTTGACCTGAGGTTTAATGGGGTACAATTGCCCCTGAAGGACCAGGTCCACAGCCTGGGGGTTGTTCTTGATTCCAGGCTGTCCATGGAGGCTCAGATTGTTGAAGTGTGTGCGTTGTTGCGTGAAACAGCATACGTTACGTTGGAGTTAAGTTGAGCAAGAAGCTTCACAGAGGCATTAGATCAGGTTAAGAGTCTTTTATTAAGACATTATGGCTTAAGGCTTTAAGATCCCCCCCTAGGAGAGAAGTTCTCAGTTCAAAGACATTACACAGAAGACTCAGTTCAACACAGATAGCTGCTAGAACTCTCCCAGTCTATCTTGATGCTGCCATGACAACGGCCTTGATTTTCCATTCCCAGACTGGGCAAAGACATAACTTCTCTTAGCTATAGATTTCCACACTTTCAGACTTGATGGGAAAAAAACACTGAGTGACAGTATAGTTCAATGGTCAACAATTCCCCCTTTTTCCCATCACGTCTGTAATTCATTACAACAATAACAATAATACATTTCTACAATACACCTTGCAATACAGTTTACATTTCAGTACAGTTCAGAACATCTCTGTACATTTAGCTAACACTTTATTCAATCAAACTTTGGCTGAACACAAGTCAAATATAATGTTTCAGGATCCATTTCAACCAGTTTGTGCATTCCAGGACTGGTCACCACCCCCACTGTGAATCTTTCAGGCGGTTTCCCTATGTTTGATCTCTGAGAACGTCTCAAAGGCACTAGAGCTTATGCTCTCTCTGCCCCCCCATCTGTGCTTGTGCTTGGCACAGCCTGCGCAGGAGATTCCATTTCCTCAGCTTTACGTTTCTGTGATCTACGTTTCCCACAAATGATCTCATTTAATGCATCCCTGAGTGGAATATGTGTGCCCTCCACCTTTATGTCTAGATTTGGTTTAAATGATTGTGCTTGTGTGTCATCTGACCCTGTAAGAACAACTGTTTCCCTTTGATCCCAAGGTTTTTCTGAGACTTTAATGCTTCTGCTCAGAATTAACTGCTGTGTTTCTGGACACCAAACTCTGAAATATGCATTCTGAAATCCCAAAACAAAACCTTGCTGTGCCCTCGGTGCAAGCTTGCCCCTCCTTTTTCCCTGTGGAATGTGGATCCAGCATCTTGCCCCGAATTTTTGAATGTGTTGTATTTTCGGTTTTCTGCCAGTGATTTTCTCATAAGGAGACATTCCAAGTGCACTGTGTAATACCCTGTTGTGAATATAATTCGCATAAAGAATTGCTTCTGCCCAGAAAGAATTCCCTAAACTGCAATCTATTAACATGGCTCTCATTGCTTCCTGAAGCACCCTATTTTTTCTCTCTGCAGTTCCATTGGAAAACGGGCTGTAAGGAGCAGTGAAATTCTGTTTTATTCCCTTACTCTCAAGGAAGTCACTCAATGTTTTATTCGTGAATTCCCCCCCCTGGTCCGAGCGTATAGCCCCCACTGTGGTGCCATGTTGAGTTTCGATTCTCTTAATGAACAGTTTCAGCTTTTGCTCAGCTTCACTTTTATGCTTCAGCAAATAAACATTAGTGTATCTTGAAAAATCATCCACCAGTACCATGAAGAATCTCGCACCTCCTCGTGAAGCATTTATTGGCCCTGATAAATCAACATGAACTAGCTGGTAGGGAGCTGTTGTGGTTCTTTCAGCCTCCCGGTTAATTGGTGCAATAGTCATTTTAGCTTTATGACAAGAATCACAATCCATTAACTGTCCACAATCCTTCAACTTCATGTTTTCACTATGCATTGGGGTTTTCTTAATCGTGTCAAGGTTTGCATGCCCCAGCCTTTGATGCCATTCATGGATGCAGCCCTGATGTACCTGTGCCTCAGCGTTTAACACAGCACACCCTGTTTGACTGCTCTTTATTACAAACTGTGAATCATTAAGGCTTCCCTGCAAACACACTTGATCTCCCCTCATTACATAACATTTGTCTTTGTGGAACAATACAGAAAAATCACAACTCACCAGTTTTCTGACTGACAAAATGTTATGAGCCAATGCTGGAACAAACAAACATTCTGACATTATTCCAAGTTTATCAAATCTCACCAGACCTCGAGCCTCCACATTCTTCTGCGATCCATCCGCTAGTAAAACAAAGTCCTGCACATCTTCTGAAGTATAAAACAAACTTCTGTCTGTGATTAATATATGGCTCACCCCGCTGTCAACAATCCAGTCAACAGGTCCTAAATCTTGAGACTTCTGTTTACAAACAAAGTTCACACTGCCCTGCTTCAAGCCTCCGTCCCTGGAGTTTCGCTTGACTGCACAGTCTCTTTGAAGATGTCCACGAGCCCCACAGGCATAACAAGCCTTCAGCCGTTGCTGCTCTTGCTTGTTTTCCTGTCTGCTGTGAGCCGGGCAGCCTGGTACCAACTACACCTCATACGCAGGCTGCAACCCTACCTCCCTGTTCATCAGCTCCCACTGGTAGTACATGCCCTGGTCACCTCTCGATTAGACTACTGCAATGCGCTCTACGTCCAGAGGGTCACATCACTCGAAAATGCTTGGAAGTTGTTTAAAAACACCATATTAGAAGCTCAACTGGAGTGCATACCGCAGATCAGAAAAGGGACCGCCAGGGCCAAGAAGATGCCAGCATGGTTAACGAGCAAAGTCAAGGAAGCTCTTACAGGCAAAAAGTCTTCCTTCAGAAAATGGAAGTCTTGTCCAAATGAAGAAAATAAAAAAAAACACAAACTCTGGCAAAAGAAATGCAAGAAGACTATAAGGGATGCTAAAAAAGAATTTGAGGAGCACATTGCTAAGAACATAAAAACCAACAACAAAAAATTCTATAAATACATTCAAAGCAGGAGACCATCTAGGGAGGCGATTGGACCCTTGGATGATAAGGGAGTCAAAGGTGTACTAAAGAACGACCAGGAGATTGCAGAGAAGCTAAATGAATTCTTTGCATCTGTCTTCACAGTGGAAGATATAGGGCAGATCCCTGAACCTGAACTAACATTTGCAGGAAGGGATTCTGAGGAACTGAGACAAATAGTGGTAACGAGAGAGGAAGTTCTAAGCTTAATGGACAATATAAAAACTGACAAATCACCGGGCCCGGATGGCATCCACCCGAGAGTTCTCAAAGAACTCAAAGGTGAAATTGCTGATCTGCTAACTAAAATATGTAACTTGTCCCTCGGGTCCTCCTCCGTGCCTGAGGATTGGAAAGTGGCAAATGTAACACCAATCTTCAAAAAGGGAACCAGAGGGGATCCCGGAAATTACAGGCCAGTTAGCTTAACTTCTGTCCCTGGAAAACTGGTAGAAAGTAGTATTAAAGCTAGATTAACTAAGCACATAGAAGAACAAGCCTTGCTGAAGCAGAGCCAGCATGGCTTCTGCAAGGGAAAGTCCTGTCTCAGTAACCTACTAGAATTCTTTGAGAGTGTCAACAAGCATATAGATAGAGGTGATCCAGTGGACATAGTGTACTTAGACTTTCAAAAAGCGTTTGACAAGGTACCTCACCAAAGACTTCTGAGGAAGCTTAGCAGTCATGGAATAAGAGGAGAGGTCCTCTTGTGGATAAGGAATTGGTTAAGAAGCAGAAAGCAGAGAGTAGGAATAAATGGACAGTTCTCCCAATGGAGGGCTGTAGAAAGTGGAGTCCCTCAAGAATCGGTATTGGGACCTGTACTTTTCAACTTGTTCATTAATGACCTAGAATTAGGAGTGAGCAGTGAAGTGGCCAAGTTTGCTGACGACACTAAATTGTTCAGGGTTGTTAAAACAAAAAGGGATTGTGAAGAGCTCCAAAAAGATCTCTCCAAGCTGAGTGAATGGGCGGAAAAATGGCAAATGCAATTCAATATAAACAAGTGTAAAATTATGCATATTGGAGCAAAAAATCTTAATTTCACATATACGCTCATGGGGTCTGAACTGGCGGTGACCGACCAGGAGAGAGACCTCAGGGTTGTAGTGGACAGCACGATGAAAATGTCGACCCAGTGTGCGGCAGCTGTGAAAAAGGCAAATTCCATGCTAGCGATAATTAGGAAAGGTATTGAAAATAAAACAGCCGATATCATAATGCCGTTGTATAAATCTATGGTGCGGCCGCATTTGGAATACTGTGTACAGTTCTGGTCGCCTCATCTCAAAAAGGATATTCTAGAGTTGGAAAAGGTTCAGAAGAGGGCAACCAGAATGATCAAGGGGATGGAGCGACTCCCTTACGAGGAAAGGTTGCAGCATTTGGGGCTTTTTAGTTTAGAGAAAAGGCGGGTCAGAGGAAACATGATAGAAATGTATAAAATTATGCATGGCATGGAGAAAGCGGATAGAGAAAAGTTCTTCTCCCTCTCTCATAATACTAGAACTCGTGGACATTCAAAGAAGCTGAATGTTGGAAGATTCAGGACAGACAAAAGGAAGTACTTCTTTACTCAGCGCATAGTTAAACTATGGAATTTGCTCCCACAAGATGCAGTAATGGCCACCAGCTTGGACGGCTTTAAAAGAAGATTAGACAAATTCATGGAGGACAGGGCTATCAATGGCTACTAGCCGTGATGGCTGTGCTGTGCCACCCTAGTCAGAGGCAGCATGCTTCTGAAAACCAGTTGCTGGAAGCCTCAGGAGGGGAGAGTGTTCTTGCACTCGGGTCCTGCTTGCGGGCTTCCCCCAGGCACCTGGTTGGCCACTGTGAGAACAGGATGCTGGACTAGATGGGCCACTGGCCTGATCCAGCAGGCTCTTCTTATGTTCTTATGTTCTTATGTACGTGGGGTTACCCTTGAAAACGGTCCGGAAACTTCAACTGGTACAGAATGCGGCGGCTCGTTTACTTACAAACAGCTGTCGCCGTGATCATATTACACCAGTATTATTTAATCTACACTGGCTTCCAGTAGTTTTCTGGGCCCAATTCAAGGTGCTGGTGTTAACCTTTAAATCCCTATATGGTTTCGGCCCGGTTTATCTGAAGGAGCACCTCCAGCGTCACCAACTATGCCGCCCGACAAGATCCGCCACGCAGGGCCTTCTCTCAATCCCACCAACAAAAGTAGTTAGGTTGGTGGGGACTAGAGAGAGGGCTTTTTTGGTGGTGGCCCCCACTCTCTGGAATTCCCTCCCGTTCGATCTTCGACATGCCCCTTCCCTGGATACCTTCCACCGAGCATTAAAAACTTGGCTGTTTGGTCAGGCCTTTGAGACTATCGGGATGGGCTAATTATATACTCAATCCCCGCTGCTATGTATTACAATTGCTGCTATTCTGTCACTGATGATTATTTGTATTTTATTGTATTTATTGTATTTACTGTATTTTGTATTTTATTGAATTTATTATGTACGCCGCCTAGAGTGGCTTCGGCCAGATAGGCGGCCTAAAAATTAAATTATTATTATTTTTTATTATTTTATCACCAAGACTTCAAATCTATGAGAATTTCCAGAATATAATAATTAAAAGGAGTGCAAGACAATGAAGAATTCAATACAGAAGCTCTAGGGCACACCGTTAAAAAAAATCAAGGCTGATCTTTGTTATTGTTTCATGCATTCCCCGGTACAGTAACACACAAAATTGTTTTTAAACAATAAACAAGTGTCTCATATTAAAACTCATTCTTACCAATAAAAATAGGCCCCACTGATTAATCAACTCTCCTTTTAGTTAATTAATCTGCTGAAAATTAAAGCTTGTAGCCCTAGAGTTTTTTTTTTTTTTAAATCATTTGACCAGGAAGACAAGTACTGTTCAGTTCGCATACAGTGAATTTCAGAGTTGAGATTAATCTGTTCTCATCACAGCCCAGGCTTGTGTATTTATGTGCAAGCCCTTTCTTGATGACATTGCCATGTGGTGACCAAAGCAAGGAGGAGAGAGGTCTCAGACTGTGTGGTGCAGTCGCTGCAACACAATTGCTGCCTAGAAAAGAATGTGCAGGTGCAAAAATCAGAAGCTCAAGTAAGCTTCAATAAGATGAACAGTGCCAAAGCTGCACAGGTTGCAATAGGCAATGTTGAGGGGTTTCATCATTACTGCTTTTTAGGAAGTGAAGGTCAACCACTGTCAGTGCCGCCCTGGGCTCCTACTCCGAGGAAGGGCGGGATATATATAAATATAAATAAATATATATATATACAGAAAGAAAGAAAGGAGAGATGTAAAGGGGAGTATTTCTTTAGATGTTACCCTACTTTCCATTTTTGCTTTCTATTTGCTTCTAGCCCTATTCTGTCACTCTCCAGTAGACATGAAGAAGGGGCAGTGAGGGCAACTCCCAAACCTGGGTGTTGCACCTCCAAGTTAGTTACTTAGAACTAGGTATGCCTTTCCTATCTTTGATGTATTTCTATAAATGAAATAGCTTTTCCTATTTTACTAAGTCTTAAGTCTCAGTGATCTCAGTGCAGGGTAAAAGCCTGCCACGAACACACACATTGGCACACACAAACATCATAGACTGTTGACAATCTCTGCTAATATCTATACAAATGTACATAACATGCATCACCTGAACTCACATGATCTAGAGTTACCTTAGATCTTGCAAGATTTGCAAATGAGAAGCAATAGGGTTTTATATTAGTTCTGTCTATTGGGCTATCATAGGTTATATGTTTTTTTTCATTTTCTATGGCAAAAACTCCAACTTCAGTGGAATTTATGTGATGTGTTCTAATCATTTGAATTTGGCTAATGAATGCTTTATTCTTTCATCAGAACTTTAGCTGTAGTACTAAAATATTAATAAAAAAGAAAAGGGAAAGAAAAAATACTTTACATACATCATTCAGCTGTATTGCTAATTATAGATATAGATATAAAAGATAAACGGCATTTTGTCAAAAGTATTTTTGTCTACATTTTATACCTCATCCTTGGTTTTCCAAGCTTGGCATGGAATGCTTCTCATACAGAATTAATTTGAAATGCTGCATATTTATTATCATAATCATCATATTCAAAATAAAAAATATATGTACCGCCTTCAAGTTGATTCCAACTTATGGTGACCCTATGAATAGGGTTTTCATGAGGCTGAGAGGCAGTGACTGGCCCAAGGTCACCCAGTGAGCTTCATGGCTATGTGGGGATTTGAACCCTAGTCTCATTTTGTTCTCACAACAACCCTGTGAGATAGTAGGTTAGACTGGCCCAGGCAGGGTTATTCAGTGAGCAAAAATGATGCAAATAGGATCTCTTTTAATTGTGCTATCGACCTGCTTACTTCCACTCTGACTGGGGGATCTTGCAGCATGGGGAAGAGATGGGGGCACATCACAGCTGAAGTTCACCCATATAGGAGCATTATCTCTTGTTTATTACAGAGACGCCTGTTGCAAGTTTTGCTGCTGAGAGCAGCAGTCAGTTAGTGCGGCCACTTGAGTCACAGCTTGTTGATCCTGAGGAGGCAAAACTAGAAAGTGAGGTTCAGAAAGGAGGCCCTGTGCACGAGGAGGAGGAAGGCATGAAGCAGTGCCAGTTGCCCACAGCCACATCTGCAGAACAGCAAGTACCATGGTTTGGCTTTGAGAAAGCTTGTACATTTGTGAGCCAGAGTGGGAAAAATGTTGTTGTACGATGCAATTACTGCCTTCCAAGGATCAAAAATCTGAGATCAGCTGTTTCCTCCTCGTCCAATGTGAAGAAACATTTTGAGGTAAGCCTTTGTCATGCTGGTCCTCAAAGAGTGTCCATTGTCTATTTATGTTTAAATTGTGAAGTTCCTCTTCCATTTTTTCTTGGATTCATGCTTTGTTCTTCTTCCTCAGAGGGCACATCCTGAGAAGCTGAGAGCAATTGAAGAAGCAATAAAGGCAAGGAGACGTGGCCTTCCTGAACCAATGCATGACACCCCTCCTCCCAAAATGCTGAAGCAGCAGCAGACAACCCTTGAGAGGTGGGGATCTGGCAGGGAGCCTGTCACCCAGAGCAATCTCGACAGGAGAATCATTGATTTCATTGTAGAGAAGACATTACCACTTCAGACTGTGGACAAACCATCATTCATTAATCTGGTTCGCATTGGACTCCCCAAAGATCTCACCATCATATGTGCCAAGACTCTGAGAGACAGAATTGAGAAGAGAGCATGCCACATGAGAGAAACTCTTGCAAACCGAATGGGTGCTGTGGCATATATAGCAACCACTGCAGATTGTTGGACCAATGGCAAGAAGAGTTACTTTGGGGTAACAGCCTACTGGATCAACCCAACTACCCTGAAATGTGAGGTCGGGGCCTTGGCTTGTAAGCGTCTGAAGGGGCGCCATACATACAATGTCCTTTCAAAAGCACTGCATGATGTACATGTGCAGTACAGGACCCACAACAAAGTTATGTGCACTACTACAGACAATGGCTCCAACTTTTGAAAGCGTTCAGAGTTTTCATGGCCAAAGAACCAGTGGAAGCTGCAGACACCAGTGACGATGATGGTGATAACCAGGAGGAGGAGGAGGCTGAGGTGGAGTTTGTGCCTATCTGTGAGATCCTGGACACAGGACCTGAGGCAGAGGAAGAAGCTGCAGACTCAGGAGAGGATTTTGTTTTACCACCACACCAGAGATGTGCTAGCCACACCCTCAACCTTGTGGCAACACAAGACATAGAGGCCATGCTTTCTGACTCCTCCAAAAGTAGTCTTCTTGGTCCTTTCAAGAAACAGTTTCATTCCTTGATGGGAAAGTGCAGCAAGTTGTGGTCCAAGCAGAACCAGTCAGCCCAGATTGCTGAGTATATCCATGCGCAATGTGGTGTGTATCTGAAGGTACCGAATAAGACCAGGTGGAATTCCACCTTTGATGCGTTGAAGCAACTACATGAGCTCCTGTCAACTGTGCCACTAAAAATGCACGCCATAATGGACCGCTGCTCCTTGTCCAGGATCACAGCTGCTGAGATTGAAGTGGTACAGGAATACACAGAGATTATGGAGCCACTAGCCCAGTCCCTAGATATCCTGCAACGGGAGAACGGCATGTTCATGGGGTATTTGCTACCAACACTCTGCAATCTGGACCACAAGTTAGAAGGACTGGAAAACAAACCTGAGAGGTACACATACTGTTTTCAGCTGCTGAGAGGTGTGCGCGAAGCCCTAAGAAAGCGGTTTGCAGCTATCTGGGAGGACAAGAGGCTTCTTCTGGCAGCCTGCCTACACCCTCGCTTCAAACTAGATTGGCTGGAATCGTGTCAGGCCACCACCCATACCAACAAGTAAGAACATTAGGGAAGCCCTTTCGGTGGATTACTCCAAGGGAAATGTTGTCTCAAGGGAGGCATCGGAGGGCTTAAGGTGGTAGGCAGGGGCTGGGCCTTTTCTTCCTGGGGCTCCTCATCACAACCTTGGGTTGCTGCAGGTAATCCTTAAGGGTCTGCTGTGCTGCCCCATGAGTGTGGTGACTTGGTCACCTTTCTACCTTCCATGTCATCATCCACAGGCTCAGGCTGGACCCTGAACCAGGGAACATGACAAGCATCAGGAAATGAAGAGCAGATGATGGTTTCCTAACATATATGTGTTAACATATCCTCTCTCTTTCTTAGATACACAATGGAAGCCTTGTTGAAAGCTGAAATAAAGATGGGTGTACTTAATGAGGACAGTGATCAGTCTTCAGATAAAGACCAGGAAGGAGATGACTTAGAAGATGACTTCTTTAACTTTCTGCCCCAGGGCAAGAAGTCAGCAGTGGACACTGCTGAGGAGGAACTGGTGAGGTACCTGAGGTCTCCCAGCAGGGAAGTGTCATCACTCCATGGCTTTCCACGTGTGCTGTGGTTTTTTTGCAACACAACACAGGCATGCCTTCAAGCGCTGCAGTAGAACGCCTGTTCAGTACTGGTGGCAACGTAATGACTGTAAAAAGACATTCCTTGTCTGACATGCTCTTTGAGCATCTTGTTCTTTTGAGACATAACAGAAACATATTATAAAAGCATTTCAAGTGTAAAATTTGATTTCAAGAGTTGGGGTATCATCATTGCTTGGGGGGATGTGAGATTCTGTTATGCCATTATGTTAATCTTACAGATAAATTTTTTTATTCTACTACCCCCTGTGTGTGTGTGTTTATTTTTAATATTGTTTTAGGCTTCTTAGATGTGCAGCAGCCAAGGCCAGCACCTTGTAGGAGTTTTTTTTTAAAAGTAACTGAAATGTAATTGTAGTGATTACTTTTGAGAAAAAGTAAAGTAATCAGTTACTTTCAGAGCGATTGTAATTGTAACGGTAATTACTACTTTTTTGGGCCAAGTAATTGTAACTGTAATTTATTACTTTTTAAAAGTAATCTTCCAAGCTCTGGTCCCTGGAAGAGAAAAACTAAGAGGAACTGAGGGAAAGGCTCTAATAGGGCCCAGTAATAGTCTTCATAAAAATGTAAGAAGGAAGCCAGGCCATAAATCACATGGTCTTTGATGTCTGTATAATAATGCCCAGAGTATGGGAAACAAAACAGGACAAACTTGAACTCTTAATACAGGAGGATAAATACAGGAAAGTAAATTACTTGATAGATATAACTGAAACTTGGTGGGATGACTCCCATGACTGGAACACAGCGATTGAAGGCTGTAGCCTGTTCAAAAAGAACAGAAGGAATAGAAAGAGAGGTGGAGTTGCGCTCTATGTTAAAAATATTTATCCCTGCACAGACTAGCAGAAGGATGAGCTTGGTAGCTCCACAGAGAGTATCTGGATTAAAATTAATGGGGCAAGGAATAAAAGCCAACATGGTGGTTGGAGTCTACTACCAACCACCCAATCAAGGAGAAGATGACGATGAAACTTTTACAAAGCAATTTGCCAATGTTTTGAGGAGGCATGATGTAGTAGTAATGGGGGACTTCAATTACCCTGATAGCTGATGGGAAACAAATTCTTCCAAGCACAGCCCATCCAAGAAATTCCTGACTTGTGTTGGAGACTACTTTCTCCTACAGAAAATGGAGGAAGCAACTAGAGGGTCGGCTATACTTGACTTGATTCTAACCAACAGGGATGACTTGGTGGATGAAGTGGCAATTACAGAACTCTGGGGGAAAGTGACCATGCTATACCAGAGTTCTTGATTTTAAAGGAAGCAAAAGCTGACGATAGCAATACATGCACCCTGGACTTCAGGAAAGCCAATTTTAATAAACTCAGAACAATTATAAGTGAGGTTCCATGGCAAGCGACCCTAATGACAAAGGGAGTCCAAGATGGGTGGGAGCTTCTAAAAGAAGAAATTCTAAAGGCACAATGGCAAACCATTCCATCAAGGAAAAAAGGGGGAAGACAGCAGAAGAAGCCAATGTGGCTTCACACAAAGCTTAGAGATAATCTGAAAACAAAAAAGGATGCTTACAGAAAGTGGAAGAAAGGCCAGACCACAAAGAAAAGTACAGAAAGGTAGCACAGAATTGCAGGGATGGCATCAGGAAGGCTAAAGGTGAGAATAAGCTGAGGTTAGCGAGAGATGCCAGAAGCAACAAAAAAGCTTTCTTCAGGTACATCCACAGTAAAAGACAGAGAAAAGAAATGGTGGTTGAGCTACTCAATGAGGATGGCAAAATGATAACAGATGACAAAGAAAAGGCAGAAGTGCTCAATTCCTACTTTGGCTTAGTCTTCTCTCAAAAGAGGGTCTATGACCCTCCCAGGAAACATGAAGTTGAAGGGGCAGGATTGCAGCTTGAGATTGATAGACAAATGGTCAAGAAATACATAATCACTTTGAATGAGTTCAAATCGCTGGGCCCAATGAACTGCATCCTAGAGTATTGAGGGAACTGGCTGAAGAACTCTCAGAACCACTGTCTCTTATCTTTGTGAAATTGTGGAGGATGGGTGAAGTGCTGAACGATTGGAGGAGGGCTAATGTTGCCTCTATCTTCAAAAAGGGCAAAAAGGAGGAATCTGACAACTACAGATCAGTCAGCCTGGCATTGATCCCTGGGGAAAGTCTGGAGCAGATTATAAAGCAGTCAATCTGTAAGCACCTTAAAAACAATGCAGTGATTATTAGAAGCCAGTATGGATTCATCAAGAACAAATCCTGCCAGTCCAATCTTAAAATTAACCTTATCTCAAGATTATCTCAAGAGTTTTGATTGGGTAACTTCCCTAATAGTCTGTGGGATTGCTGTGGACATAATATATCTCAGCTTCAGCAAAGTTTTGACGAAGTGCCCCATGATATTCTGATTAGCAAGATAGCTAAATGTGGGCTGGATGGAACAACTATCAGGTAGTTCAACAATTGGCTACAGAATCATACTCAAAGAAATTTAGCTGCGTTTTAAACTATTTTGTTTTAGTTTTGAAAAGTATTTTATTAACTTTTTACATAAAACATACATAAAAAACAACAACCAGCAGGAGCCCAGGGTGGCAAACAGAAACGCTAAAAACACTTTAAAACATCATTAAAAGACCTTAAAATACATTAAAACAAAACAACTTTAAAAACATTTTTTAAAAGCTTTAAAAACATCTTTTTTTTAAAAAAGGGGTTGGTTCCTTCTCAAAGTGGGGGGAATTAATGAGTGGAGTACCCCAAGGCTCAGTCCTGAGGCCAGTGCTCTTCAACATTTTCATTAATGACTTTGATGAGGAGGTGCAGGGAATGCTTATCAAATTTGCAAGTGATACAAAATTGGGAGGGATAGCTAATACCTTGGAAGCCAGAAGTAAAATTGAAAGGAATCTTGATAGGCTGGAGCATTGGGCTGAAAACTACAGAATGAAACTTAACAGGGATAAGTGCAAAGGTCTACACCTAGGAGAAAGAAACCAAATGTGTAGTTATAAGATGGGGGATACTACATGCAAGAAGGGATTTTTGTGATCACAAGTTGAACATGAGCCAACAGTGTGATGTGGCTGCAAAAAAGGCAAATGTTATTTTAGGCTGAATTAACAGAAGCATAATTTCCAAATCGCATGAAGTATTGGCATGTTTAGCCTTGAGAAGAGAAGACTGAAGGGAGATATGATAGCACTCTTCAAGTCCTTGAAAGGTTGCCACACAGGGGGGCAGGATCTCTTCTTGATCATTCCAGAGCGTAGGACACAGAATAATGGGCTCAAGTTGCAGGAAGCTAGAATTGGACTGAACATCAGGAAAAACTGCGTAACTGTTAGTACGGTACAACAATGGAACCAATGATCTAGGGAGGTGGTGGGCTCTCCAACACTGGAGGGCATCAAGAGGCAGCTGGACAGGCACTTGTTGGGGATGCTTCAGTTTGGATTCTTGCTTCTTCCAGTTCTATGATTCTATGAAGAAGAAATAAGAGATAAGCACTTTTCCAGAAGAGAAATCAATGCAATAAATAAATAAATAAGTGTGCCACACAATGATGGTAACAACCTTTCCATGGAGTAGACAAGATGGCATATTTGGAAGCTCATTATGAGGCATGAAATGTGGGAGAGGCATCAACTGCAGGTGATGAGCAAGCTTGAAAAAGGTCCACGGAAAGAACTGGTCTATTTGGGCGATAATTATGGGTTTTCTATAGTGCTGCAAGCTGCAGGGGAAAGATGCCAAGCTGACTAATCCAGCTAAGGTGTCAATGCACAGCGGGGAATACCTTGCCTTAATGGCTGCCATGCCTTTGTTTCCTGGGAGCTCTGAAAGCCAGAGGCAAATCAGCAGGATGGAGTAGTTATTCCTCAGCTATAGCACTTCACCCTTCAGGTGGGAGTCTGCAGGTCTGAATACCGAAATGCAAACCCTTTTCTACATATAGAAAACTAATATGTCAGGAAGGATCCCTGTTCTTCCTTTAACATGCATTGTTGTTTTTTTACACACGCAGGGGACCTTGCTTAAAGAGAAGTAATGCAGGGAGGAATTCAAGCACACACTCTGCCCACCTGCAGTCTGAAGTGATACAGCCCATGAAATGAAGCCCACTCGATGTTGCAGATTGTATAGACTGGCCCTAACCTTTGACTTTGTTAATTTATTGTTGGTCTCTCTGTCCAGATGTATAGGTCTTCATACACCCAAAGTTCAGGGCAAATGATAACAGTTGACTGACTGAAGGGTTCGAATAAGGAATATTGGTGGCTCACCACTATAATTCAAACAGTTGAAGCGCAAACAGGTCAAGTGATTTAAAAACAATTATTCTGCTGTGTATGTGGTGAGTTGTGTGGCCGGTTTTTCAACTGGTCCCTACAGAGACGCCTTTAATATCAAATACATATGCCGTCCTATAATTCTTTTTAAATACTTTTTTTATTATTTAGAGTGTTGGACTATGACCTGGGAGACCAGGGTTTGAATCCCTGTACAGCCATGAAGCCCACGTCGTGACCTTGGGCCAGTCACTGCCTCTCAGCCTCAGAGGAAGGCAATGGGAAACCCCCTGTGAATAACGCTTACCATGAAAAGCCTATTCATGGGGTCGCCATACATCAGAATCGACTTGAAGGCAGTCCAAATTTTCATCCCACCCTTCCTCCTAAAGAGCTTGGGGTTCTTTCCCTCAGCCATTTCATCCTCACAACAACCCTGTAAGGCCTGCCACAGTTCCCTTTTGTTTTATTTCTATCCCATCCTCCACTGGTATACAAGGCTACATCAGAAATCATGGACAATAATCAAAATACAACAAAGGTTGAGCCAAAAAAGACAAATCTGATCTCATATGGTTTCCATTCGTTCAGTTTATTAATACTTCTGATCAACTTCAACATCTTCCACTCACACATGGACGTTTATGGAGAACTACCTCAGGACAATGATCCGACTCGTGTTAAACATCTTTCTTATGTCAAGTCTTTCTGTGACTGGATTTATCCCCTCATATGCCTGTTGGGTTGTTGTTTTTTATGTATATTTTATGTAAAAAGTTAATAAAATACTTTTCAAACTAAAACAAAATAGTTTAAAACGCAGCTAAATTTCTTTAAAATAATCTTACAGTTCTGCCACTACTTGACTAATTTACAGCTGGCCTCACAACTTCAGTGCTGCCCAGCTGGTACTGGCCCATGATAGGGTCTTTTCAATAGTGGCTTCCCATTTGTGGAATGCCCTCCTCAGTGTGCTTGGTCTGTCTCTATCACTATTGACTATTTCAGGAGCAATTTGAAAACATTCCTGTTTATTTATTTGTTTATTTGTTAGTTTATTTATTTATTTAAAATATTTCTGTCCCGCCCTTCTACCCTACAATAGGGCACTCAGGGAGGCTACAATAAATTTGCACACATATATAATAAAATACACAGTAAAATACAGAAAACATAAAACCTTACAGTAAATTAAAATGTATAAAATACTATTAAAATATATAAAATGCATTAAGCACATACATAGAAAATGCATTATGCATACACATACAAACATGTATATATGTGGATACACATATAAGAAGGTGAGAATAAAAGAAGTTAAAAGATAAAAATAAAAGATAAAAAACTTAAATCAGTGTCAGGCTGACCCGTCAGTCCCAACAAAAGGCTCTCCGGAACAAAATAGTTTTTACAAGTTTCCGGAAGACCATCAAGGAGAGAGCAAAGCGGGCTTCTTGGGGCAAGGAATTCCAAAGTCTGGGAGCCACAATTGAAAAGGCTCTTTCCCACGGGCCTGTCAACCTAACTTCTTTCATTCCAGGCACACAGAGGAGACCAGAGGTAGATGATCTAAATCCAGGCTAGGAACATATGGGTGTAAGCGGTCTCTTAAGTACACTGGTCCAAGGCCATTTAGGGCTTTAAAGGTCAAAACCAGCACTTTGAATTGGGCTCGGAAACAAACTGGGAGCCAGTGGAGTCGATAAAGCACAGGGGTGATATGCTCCCTGCTCCGTGCTCCAGTTAGCATTCTGGCTGCTGCATTTTGGACCAACTGTAGTTTCCAAATCATTTTCAAAGGCAGCCCCACGTAGAGTGTGTTACAATAATCGAGCCTCGATGTCACCAATGCCAAGCTAGCTGCTTCCAGGAACAGACGCAGCTGGTAGACCATTTTGAGATCACCAAAAGCACTCCTGGCTACCGCAGCCACCTGATATTCCAGCAGCAGGGCAGGATCCAGAAGAACTCCCAGACTGCGGACCTGCTCTTTCAAGGGGAGTGCAACCCCATCCAGAATAGGTTGCACCCTATCCCTGGGGCAGTTTTTCCCTTGGCCAGCAACACTTCCATCTTGTCTGGATTAAGTTTCAGTTTGTTCATGTTTACCCATGCATTTGATGGCTGAAGGGGACTGTTCCTGGCAACCCAAAGATCACTGATGAAAGAATGTTTTAAACTGTGTTTTGGAATGTTTTTAATAAGTGTATAAAATTATGCATGGCGTGGAGAAAGTGGACAGAGAAAAGGGTTTCTCCATCTCTCATAGCACTAGAATTCATGAACTAGAACACTAGAACTGGAGCTGAATGTTGGGGGATTCAGGACAGACAAAAGAAAGGACTTCTTCAAACAACTCATAGCTAAACTCTGGAATTCGCTCCCACGAGAGGCAGTGATGGCCACCAACTTGGATGAATTTAAAAGAGGATTAGACAAATTTATGGAGGACAAGGGGATCAGTGGCTACTGGCCATGATGGCTATGCCCTGCCCCCATAGTCAAAGGCAGTATGTTTCTGAATATCAGTTGCTGGAAACGGCAGGACAGGAGAGTGCTCTTGTGCTCAGGCGCTACTTACTGGTTTCTCATGGGCCATGCTGGTTGGCCACTGTGAAAGCAGGATGCTGGACTAGATGGGCCCCCTTTGGCCTGATCCAGCAAGCTCTTCTTAGGGTTAGGTTAGGTTTGAAGGCCAGCTTCTGGCCAAAAAGGCCCCAAGGTGGCTTACACACAAATAAAAAACACAAATACAAAATACAAATAAAAACAATACAATTTACAAAAAATCAAACTAACAAAATCCTAGCATTTCTAAAAAGCATCAACAGCTACCCAAAAGCATTCATCTTCCTGGTAAAGGACAGTCCCCAGAAAAATGTCACTAAGAGCAGGGGTGAGGAAGCAAAGCAGGTGGAAAAGCCTGCCCCTTGATGTTTCCAGCACAGTCTCACCCTGCAGCAGCAGCTCTCAGTCTGCAGCTCCTCCTGATAAGGCCCAGGCAGAGGGGTGGGGCAAGGCAGGTGGGAAAACTTGCCCCTTGATGGCCCCAGCAGTCTCATCCCTGCAGCAGTTCTTAATTCCAATTGTGGTTTTGAATGCTTTAAACTGTTTTTAGTATGCTTTTCTTTTTCTTGTTAAATTGTTGTGTGCATGTTTGCTGCCCTGGGCTACTGCGGGATATAGATGTCATAAGCAAATAAATAACAAAGCCCATCACCCCAAAAGGCCTGAGGGGGAAAGGTGAGTCTCTACAGAGCCAGTCCTACTATTGGGCAGAGTGAGGTGGCTGCTTCAGGCAGCAGATATGAGAAGTGCCATGCACCTGCTGTAAACATCTTTTGCTGCCCACAGGCGCGATAGAGGGTGCTGTCCCATGCCCACAGTAGGATTCGACTGCCAGTTTGATTGGCTTCTGTATGTGAGGTGGAGGGCAGAGGTGGCATCTTGTGCTTCACCCGAGGCAGCAGAAGGTCTGAGACCAGCTGGGGATCTTTAGCTGATGGTGGAAGTAGAAAAAGCCAGCCATGCTGCCACCATCAGGCACCATGATGTTGATAATACAGCAGATCACACACAGGTTGCGTACACCAGTCGCGCCTGGTGGCTGCGATGTCAGTGGAGCAGTGGAATCCACTCTGGGTTTAAGTCCAAACTTTCAAGGAACTGCCCAAGTTGCTGATTCCACGGCCCCACTGACAGAGCCACCAGCTGCCATTGGTGTACATACCATACATTTAAGGCACATTTAAGGCACAGAATGTCCCTCAAAGAATCCTGGGAGCTGCAGTTTACCTCTCACAGAGCTCCAGTTCCCAGCATGCTTAAGAGAACTACGGTCCTCAGGATATGCTGCCCTAGCATATATGCACATTGCTTGGCTACAAGACTGCACTGCAAAATTCAGAGAAGTGCAAATTACAAAGGATGACTATGTTTTTGTTCATCAGTTGTTTCAGAAAGTATGGCTTAGGTACGTTTGCCTTTAAATGTGAACTGAATCCAATTTCTCCACCCTTCTTGGCACCAACACATGCACACACACCTTTTCCAAAATGAGTTACAGTATATATTTCTTCAAGCATCTGTGCAGGACCCAACTGGCCCGGTAGTCCTGGAGGGCAGAGCCACAATGACTCATGCGTACCTCAATTAGTTATTTATGAGTTTCTTCATGTATGCAACTGGAAGAAACTGGCTCCCTTCTTCCCTCTCTTGCAGACTTCGCTGCATTCATTTTATCTGCCTTAGATTTTTTTTTTGGGGGGGGGAGGTTGGTCCTTCCCCTATCTTGCAACCATACATCCTGCCTAGTGGGACTGGTTGCCTCAGCCTGCCAAAGGTATTGAAACACACCCCAATGATATGTCTTTCTCTGGTACTATCCTTTCAGCAGCTCAGCCTATTAGAAGCAACATAATGAAGCAATCGTCTCAGGGTAGTTAGAACCAGAACAAACAAGGATGCCTTTCGGGTTGCATGTGGAGTGCTCTCCCAGAAGTTGGCAAATGCAGACACATTGCTTATATCGTCTCATTCCAAGGCTCCTGTGAATCAGATAAATATGTTGCCTTTGACAGAGTCAGATCCCTTGAAAGCAGAGTCTTGGTGTTTTACGGCAGGATCTGGTTACTTACAGCCTCCCCAGATAAACAGAGCAATCGTGAGAGACACCATCACTTCTCAAGCTGAGCAAAGAGTCACCAAGAGAGAATGTTCGGATTGAAACTGGAGGAGGGGTGAAATTTGGGGAGGGGCATATGGGGTGATTTGGGGGCAGGTGCGTAGTCCTGTTGGGACACATCAGGATGCTTAATTCTGGAGGGGGGGTATTGGAATTAAGCAAATATTCATCCCACCCCAGCCTGCAGCCTGCAGCGTAGTACCTCCTCTTTCTCTTCCTCCCCCATGGTGTGGCCCTGCTGGGCAGGCTGTTGCCAAAACTTCTACTCTAGGGTTTGGCCTGGGGGAGGGGATCTCCTCTCCTGTCTCCTTCATCTCTGTGGGGGGGGATGGGGGGATCCACAGCAGCTACAGTTCCCATCACTAGGACAGGCGTGCTTGCTTACTGACTAGAGGGTTGCTCAAGTAGTGTGTGTGTATGAGAGGGAGGGAGAGAGGGAGGGAGGCTGTGTTGCAACATGGCTGAAAAGGGGCATGGCATGACCCATGAAGAGGCCCTGCACTTCTAAATTTGCCACTACACTACTGTTGGGGGGGCGGGAGGGAAACAAAATTCTTTGAAAACTTTTCAGCACTGGTGCCATGGCTTGCTCTTGCCTGCCTGCCTGCCTGCTTGCCTTCCTGTGTTTTAGCTTTCATCCCACACCACCATCAGAAAGCCCTAGATGTAGTGTCATTTGGGGTAAGTCATTCTGGCTAGGGATGGTTGAGAAATTCGATTCAGTTTGCATTTAAAGCCAGATTTATCAAATTAGCACTTTCCCAAACAACTTGAGGACCAAAACACAGCTACCTTTCAAAATTCACACGTCCAGATTTTGTGACGCAGTTCTCCAGCATTCGGCATGTTTGCACAAATGCATATATTAGAGGAAACCATGTGTAAAAATGAATATATTGGTGATGGTAACATACAAAAATACATTATATTAGGAGAAATTTCTCACAAAAATGTGTACATTTGTCAAAACTGCATACAAAAATGTGTTTGGAAAGAGACGTTTATTTATGTATTTATTGTATTTATATACCGCCCCATAGCCGAAGCTCTCTGGGCGGTTTACAGCAATTAAAAACATTAAAAACAAATACACAAATTTTAAAACACAAACAATTTAAAAACACAATTCAAACAATTTAAAAACAATTTAAAAACTCACTAAAATGCTGGAGAACTCACATGGATTTTTTTTTTTAAGGCAAATTGCTGCAGAAATGTGGAGAACCAAATTTAAGATTGGAAAAATGAGAAAGTGAGAGGACTAAAATTGACAGATACTCCCAACCCTAATTTGGGGGGAGGAGGATGGCAGTTGCCACAAAAAATCAGGGGAGCCATGAAGTGGTAGGAGGGATAGTTGTGAAAAATACAGCAAAAGGAAAAAGTTCACCATGCCGTTGCCATTGAAAACTATAGACGCTGCCCCCCAAACTGTGGATTTTCATCCCCTCTCCAGCATCTGCCCAAGAGATGCCAGGAGGTATTGCTGACTCTGGATCTATCGGTGCTTTCCCCGCCTGTATCCTTCACAGCCTGAGACTTTTGGATATGAGGAGATGGGACCGAGGAAAGGCAAGAGGAGAAAGTGCATCATGTCGACTTGCTGTGACAGCGCAGAGAAAGCCAATCATGTGCCCCACACATTAGCCATCATAGCTGAAAGGTATGAGCAAAGCACACAACTCTGTGACCTTCTTCAAAGGAGTTCCTGGAAGTGAGTGTGTCACAGCAATTTTGGAACCAGGAATTGGCCAATGAGATGAGTTTCAGCAGCCCCCACCCCACAGGGTTTCAATCCCAAGAATGAAATTGCTCCATTGGAAAGCAATCATGAAGATAAGAAAGATGAGTTTTAGGGGAGAGGGAAATTAGTCAGTGTGACCAGAAGGGAGGATTCTCAGAACCAAATCTTATATACTGAAGTCTCATCACACAGACTTTGTAAGATGAGAGACTCTTTTGCTATCTGCTCTGAGAGAGAGTGGGAAACTAAGGAAGGCCCATAGCTCAGTGGCAGAGCATTTGCTTTGCATGCAGAAGGCCCCAGACTCAATTCCTGGCATCTCCAGATAGAGTTGAGAGACTCCCAGTCTCAAACCCTTCAGAGCTGCTCCCATTCATGGTACACTGAGCTAGGTGGACCAACCGTCTGATTCAGCATGAGGCAGATTCTTAAGTTCCTATGTTGTTTTGTAGAACTATTTCTCTTCTCCCAACCATTTGTTCTCTCTCACTGCCCTTTCTCTCACAACTTTTCTCTCTTTGTTAGCCTTGATTCTGCCTTCCATCTCTTCCCACTGTCAGCACAGAGATAGGAAACCTGACTCTCTTTTTAATGTTCATTCATTCATTGGCAATCACTCGTGGCCAAGTAAGGTTGTCTTCCAAGATAAGGTCTTTAACAGTGGGTCCATAAATGACTGTGGAGGCCAATTCTGGATCCACACAGCCTCCCACAGTGAGGACGTAGGTTTCCAGATGGAAGATGGTCGCAATGAGGATTTGCCTGACATGCCTTCCGCTTAGCTCGTTTGTCCCGTTTGCCCTGTATTCGTGCTTCTTCAAAGTCCACAGCACCTTTGATAATAGCCGACCTCCATTTGGGACGTTC
This sequence comes from Rhineura floridana, assembly GCF_030035675.1. Classification (NCBI taxonomy): domain Eukaryota; kingdom Metazoa; phylum Chordata; class Lepidosauria; order Squamata; family Rhineuridae; genus Rhineura; species Rhineura floridana. The sequence continues at coordinate 5,116,016 of NC_084480.1, read as the reverse complement.
ATGGGCCAAGACTTCCCACTTGTCGATGTTCATGTTACATTTTTTTACATTTGCTTTAAGAACATCTTTAAACCTCTTTTGCTGTCCACCGATGTTCCGTTTTCCATCCTTAAGTTGGGAGTAAAGTAACTGCTTTGGAAGACGGTGATTAGGCATTTGAACAACATGGCCGGTCTAGTGAAGTTGATGTTGAAGGATCATTGTTTCAACACTGGTAGTCTGTCGGAAGGCAGAGCTGGGGTCCCAATCCCGGGGAGCTGGATCCCGGAGAGTTGGGAGAAGAGTATTCGGATGGATGGCAGAGGGAAGGGGGAGGAACTTCCCCCCTTTGGAGCGAAGACGAAACAGAGGAACTGCCAGTGATAAGGTCGCTTAGCGACGGGGAGCCTGAGCCCTCCCTGGACATTCTCACGCCTCCCCCTCTTTCAGGCTCAGAGCAAGAGGGGAAAGAGGGAGGACTGCTCACAGCCGAAAAGCGGGGAGGCAGTTTACCATCAGCCCCTCCCCTATCCCCCATCCTGGAATCGGAAACTTCAGAAGAGGAGGGGGTGATGCTTCCCCCCTCACCGCGCACACGCAGACAGCTGAAAAGACAGGAGAGAAGGGGGGGAAGGCGGGCAGTACCTGAGGGGCAGTTAAGGAGGAGCAAAAGATTGCGCGCCCGTTTGGCCCCTTCTTAAAGAACAGGCGGGAAGAAGTCCCTTGCTCTGTCAACTTTCTCCCAATGCCGCAGGACCTGTATCCCTGTATTGCTTCATGAGAAAACGCAGTCTTTGTTTGGACATTACCCTAATAAAACACGAATTAACTACAGCCGTTGGTCTGGTTCCTGAGTCACATCCTGGGCCTGACAGCTTGACAGAGCCACCTAAATCACCCTCAATGCTCTCTTCACTTGACTGGGACAAGATGTCAAAGGGAGCAGCGGGGGGGGACGAACCCCACTTCTGAGACGGAAGAAGTGGAACTCTTGAGGACTAAGGTAGCTGATTTGCAGACAGATGTTCAAGCCCTGCTAGCAGCAGTCAAGGTGCTGAAGACGGATAATCAAACCTTGAAGGCCACGATAGACCAGATGCGAACAGCCCCTCCAGCTGCCGTAGTAAAGGTTCCCATTGGATTGCCCCCAAAATACGCGGGACAAAGTGATCAGTTGGCAACCTTCATGGCTCAATGTGAGTTATATCTGGATGTCAGGCACATGGAATTTCCAGATGATGGGGCTAAAGTAGCTTTCGTGATTAGCCTCCTGGAGGGAGAAGCTGCAAAATGGGTGACTCCGTATCTCGTGAGAAAGGATACTGTCTTAGGAAGGTACAGAGGATTTATACAGGAGATGACCGAGATGTTTCAAGACCCGCAAAGGGCTGAAACAGTAGCGCGGCAACTAGGCGCTCTGAAGCAAGCTAAAGGGACTGTTTCCGAGTACACTAACGCTTTTAAAATTCTGTCCCAGGAAACTGGTTACAATGACGCCGCCCTGATATTTATGTACCGGAGTGGATTAAATGCTGAAATCCTGGATGAGTTGGCCAGGACCTCCCCCCCGCTGACCTACCAGGGCTCATCTGGCTATGCCTACAGATAGATCACCGGATGGAAGGAAGGCGCCTGGAAAGGAAGCAGGAGGTCCCGAGATACTCAGCCTCGGCATCCCGCAACAAGACCCTTCCCACTGCAGGGATGGCAGGTAATGCAACTGAGGGACAGGGAGGGGCTAGGCCAAGACTGTCGGAAGAAGAAAAGGAAAGACGCCGCCGGGAACGTTTATGCTTTTATTGTTCAAAGCCGGGCCATGTGGCCAGAGACTGTGGACTGAAAGGGGGGAAAGCCGAGCCGTCAGGAAACTAGAACACCCAGTCCACGTGCAGGCCGGTGGACTGGGGGCAGCGTTGTATAAAGGCCCCCCAATGATCCAACCTCCCTCAAAGGGGGTGTTGGTCTTGCCTATTCGGATTACAACTGCCTTAATTGACAGTGGAGCCTCCACAAATTTTATTGATGCAAAGTTAGTCAAGCGTCATGGAATTTCCTGGTGGAAACTGGACGCTCCCCTAGCTGTGGAGACTATCGATGGGAGACCCCTGAAGTCAGGAGGGGTGACACAAGCCACGGAGGAAGTGAAACTTCAAATCCCTGGGCACGAAGAGTTCATTTTGCTATACGTGTCAGATCTCTCGAACTTTGAGGTGATTCTGGGAATGCCCTGGCTAGCAAAGCATGAACCCAAAATAAGTTGGAAGGAGGCGGTGGTGTGGTTCACCTCACAGTATTGCCAGGAGAACTGTCAACCTGAAGGAATCGAGAACACCCTAGCGGGGGCAGTGCATGGGATTGAGCAAGTGACCCTGCCGCCAAAGTATGAAGAATTCAAAGATGTGTTTGATGAAAAAGAGGCAGAGACTTTACCCCCCCACCGCCCTTACGACTGTGCGATTGATCTAGTGCCAGGAGCCAGCATCCCATCAGGGAGAATCTACTCTCTCACAGAGAATGAGAGGGAGGCCCTGAAGGAATTCCTGGATAAAAACCTGAGGCGAGGATTCATACGCCCCTCACAATCCCCTGCTGGAGCGCCACTATTGTTTGTGAAAAAGAAGGGGGGGGACTCAGACCCTGTAACGACTATCGCGCATTGAACCAGATCACCATCCCCAACAGCTACCCGCTGCCCCTGATCTCAGAGTTGCTGGACCGACTGCGCTCTGCAAAAATCTTTACGAAGTTGGGTTTGAGAGGAGCGTACAATCTGATCAGAATGAAGGAGGGAGATGAATGGAAAACAGGATTCTTGACCGCTTACGGACAGTATGAATACCTGGTCATGCCGTTCGGGCTTTGTGGAAGTTCAGGAATTTTTCAAAAATTCATGAACGACGTGTTTAGAGAGTTGTTGGACACGTATGTAATCTGTTACTTAGATGATATCCTGGTGTTCTCAAAGAACCAGGAAGACCACGACCAGCATGTGAAGACGGTGTTGAAGAGACTGAGAGAAAATCACCTGTTGTCAGGCCCAGGATATGACTCAGGAACCAGACCAACGGCTGTAGTTAATTCGTGTTTTATTAGGGTAATGTCCAAACAAAGACTGCGTTTTCTCATGAAGCAATACAGGGATACAGGTCCTGCGGCATTGGGAGAAAGTTGACAGAGCAAGGGACTTCTTCCCGCCTGTTCTTTAAGAAGGGGCCAAACTGGCGCGCAATCTTTCGCTACTCCTTAACTGCCCCTCAGGTACTGCCCGCCTTCCCCCCCTTCTCTCCTGTCTTTTCAGCTGTCTGCGTGTGCGCGGTGAGGGGGGAAGCATCACCCCCTCCTCTTCTGAAGTTTCCGATTCCAGGATGGGGGATAGGGGAGGGGCTGATGGTAAACTGCCTCCCTGCTTTTCGGCTGTGAGCAGCCCTCCCTCTTTCCCCTCTTGCTCTGAGCCTGAAAGAGGGGGAGGCATGAGAATGTCCAGGGAGGGCTCAGGCTCCCCGTTGCTCAGCTGTTATATGTATAAAGTTAAATTATCCTGTTATCTACATTAAGCTAATTATGGTTTGAAAGCTGCCTCACTGTAGCCACAATACTAGCTGGGGCTGATGGGAGTTGTAGTCCAAAATAGCAGGAGGGCACCAGGTTGGGGAAGGCTGTTCTTTGCTCCCAAACAGAGGTCAAAACGGGAATACCTCAGGTAACAAATCCTCCAGGAACAAAGCTCCTTTTAACAAGTTTTTTTTTAAATGAAACTGACCAGCTTTGCTTTGCTTTGCTATGGATGAACTTTCAGGACTGTGCCTTTGCTTTAGGGTGAAACTGAGTAGCTTGTTTCTTTGCTTTGCTATCAATAAACTGATAAGCCTGTGCTTGCGCTTTTGCTTTGCTAGGGTGAAACTGACAAGCCTGTGTGTGTGCTTCCCATTAAAGAGATCTCTTGCTTTCTCCCAGGGCTGGGGTGGGAAGGATCCAATAGGATTCATAGGAGGAGAAGCAAGAGAGGGGGAACGAGAGAGAATGGGTGGCTGCCAGATAGGCACCCTTTAAAGCTGCCCCCACCATCTATGGGCGGGAGTGGGAACCCATCCCTATTCTTTCCATATTATTCCTACCTCTGGTACCAAAGTTTCTGTTAAAGAAATAATGTCCAAGAATGCATCTACTCCGTTAACTGAGGTATTACTGTATTCTGCCTACTGAAAACTTATTTTATTTTGCAGAAAGGCAGCTTTCCCCTGGAGTATTTGTTTTAACTTTTGTATTTTATGATACTTGTGTCAAATAAATCTATTTTAAAAAGATAAAAACCCAACATTTTCACTGTTGAGCTATTTTAGCTCATTCTCTATACATAGTCTCTGGACCCAGTGGCTTCTTAATTTTTAATTTGTCAGCTCCCCCTAGAAGGCGATCTCTTCTTAACTTGTGGGGACTGTATTCCTACAGCATGGGGATATTCTGCTGCAAACATGAATGCAAAGAATTTGTTCAGCTTCTCTCCACCTAATCTATCTCACAAGGCTGTTGTTGGGTTAAAATGGGGGGGTATGCATACTGCCTTGGGCTTCTTAAAGGTAAAACTATCTAACTGAAACTCAAGTTGCATGGCTGTTTATGGTGCTTTGCAGAGTAACATTAAAAATCTCAGTAGGATGAAAGCAAAAAGTAAGGTAATGTCAACTTCTGTCATAGAACTTCAATATGCCGATGATAATGTAGTCTCTGCACATTTAGAGAAAGATCTTCAAACTATTCTAAATGTCTTTGCAGAAGCATATGGAAAGCTTGGGCTCTCACTTAATATTAAAAAACCCAAAGTACTTCATCAACAGGTGCGAACTAGTCCCTCTGTAGCACCATCGATCCAGCTTAATGGTGTGACATTGGAGAACGTTGATCACTTCCCCTATCTCAGCCGCCATCTCTCTGTAAAAGCTGACATCGATGCTGAAATTCAACATCGTCTGAGCTCTGTGAATGCCGCATTCTCCCAAATGAAGAGTAGAGTGTTCGAGGATCGGGACATTCGCAAGGAGACCAAACTGCTTATTTACAAAGCCATTGTACTACCGACCTTACTGTATGCCTGTGAAACATGGACCATTTATAAACGCCACTCCCAACTTCTTGAAAGATTCCACCAACACTGCCTCCGGAAAATTCTGCAAATTGCTTGGGAAGACAGATGGACTAATGTTAGCGTATTGGAAGAAGCAAAGACTATGTCAGGCCCAGGATGTGACTCAGGAACCAGACCAACGGCTGTAGTTAATTCATGTTTTATTAGGGTAATGTCCAAACAAAGACTGCGTTTTGTCATGAAGCAATACAGGGATACAGGTCCTGCGGCATTGGGAGAAAGTTGACAGAGCAAGGGACTTCTTCCCGCCTGTTCTTTAAGAAGGGGCCAAACGGGCGCGCAATCTTTCGCTCCTCCTTAACTGCCCCTCAGGTACTGCCCGCCTTCCCCCCTTCTCTCCTGTCTTTTCAGCTGTCTGCGTGTGCGCGGTGAGGGGGGAAGCATCACCCCCTCCTCTTCTGAAGTTTCCGATTCCAGGATGGGGGATAGGGGAGGGGCTGATGGTAAACTGCCTCCCCGCTTTTCGGCTGTGAGCAGCCCTCCCTCTTTCCCCTCTTGCTCTGAGCCTGAAAGAGGGGGAGGCGTGAGAATGTCCAGGGAGGGCTCAGGCTCCCCATCGCTAAGCGACCTTATCACTGGCAGTTCCTCTGTTTCGTCTTCGCTCCAAAGGGGGGAAGTTCCTCCCCCTTCCCTCTGCCATCCATCCGAATACTCTTCTCCCAACTCTCCGGGATCCAGCTCCCCGGGATTGGGACCCCAGCTCTGCCTTCCGACACCATCCCCCCTCCCAGACTGTGCCCCCCTCCCCTTGTCTGGCTTGGGACGGTGGGGAAAACGTTGATGGAAAAGTTTTACCAATTCTGGAGCATGCACATCAGCTGCATCTTCCCATGATCTGTCAGCCACCCCATAGCCTTTCCAGTGAATCAAGTACTGCAGCTTGTGGCGTCTGATCCTGGAATCTAAGATCTCCTCAACTTCAAACTCAAGCTGCTCATTTACCAGGAGTGGAGCTCCGGGAGGTTCCTCCGGCCGTAACCCACTGGGAGGGGCGGCTTTCGTTAAGAGGGATCGATGGAACACAGGATGTATTTTAAACGTGTCAGGCAGCTTCAGTCGGTACGCCACGGGATTGATTTGAGTTTCTATTTCAAAAGGACCCACCCTTTTGTCTTGTAATTTTCTACATTTGCCCGGCATCTGGAGGAAGCGGGTGGACAGCCATACCTGGTCTCCCGGTTGAAGGGGGGGCCCCTCCTTCCTGTGCAGGTCAGCAACTCGCTTGTACTCCGTTTTGGCTTCGTTTAACTGCTGTTTCAGTGTCTGTTGCGCCGCTTGCAATTCCTTAAGGAAGTTCTCAGCTGCCGGTACCAGCATTCCTTCTGAGCTGCTTGGAAAGACTTTAGGATGGAATCCATAATTAGCAAAGAACGGGGTTTGTTGAGTGCTGGAGTGCAGAGAATTGTTGTAGGCGAACTCTGCAAAATGCAAATATGATACCCAGTCAGTCTGTTGATAGGACACATAACTTCGTAAATATCTTTCCAAAACGGCGTTCAACCGTTCCGTCTGCCCATCTGTCTGGGGGTGATGGGCAGAGGAGAGTTTTAATTCCGTCTGCAACTGTTTCCACATTGCTCTCCAAAATTTGGCTGTGAACTGAGTTCCTCAGTCTGAGACTACGCTGTTTGGCAATCCATGCAGCCGGTAGACTTCTTTTATGAATAACTTGGCCGTTTCTTTAGCCTCTAAGGCCCCTGCACAAGGAAGAAAGTGTGCCATTTTGGTAAGTAGATCCACCACTACTAAGATGGCTGTCATTCCTTGGGACTTGGGTAGATCAGTTATAAAATCCATGGAGAGGTCCTTCCAGGGTTCGTGTAGGACAGGCAACGGTTGTAACAGTCCTGCTGGTGTCCCTGTTTGTGTTTTTGTCCGCAGACAGACAGAGCAGGACTTTACATAACTCTCAATATCCCGACGCATTTTAGGCCACCAGAAGTCCTTGGCCACGTTCTGAATGGTCTTGTAAATCCCAAAGTGTCCCGCTGTGATGGAATCATGACACTGGCGTAGGATTCTGAGCCTTAATTCCCCTTCTGGCACATATCTGGCGGTTTTGAACCATAACAGTCCATTTCTCCAGTGAAAGGTTACTTCTGAGTCTTGACCTTGTCCCGTCTCCTGCTGATATTTTAGCATGTCTGCATCTTCTTGTTGTGCCTTTTTGAGTTCCTCTTCCCATGAAGGCTGGCATACTCCCAACGTTAATTTCTCTGGCGGGATTACGTACTGAGGCTGGTCCTCGGATTCACTTTCTTTGTATTGTGGCTGTCTGGATAAGGCATCCGCTCTCTGGTTTTTGGCTTGGGCATGGTAAGTAATCTGGAAGTTAAACCTAGTGAAGAACTGGGACCATCTTATCTGTCTCTGGTTCAGCTTTCTGGCTGTTTGGAGGCTTTCAAGATTCTTGTGGTCGGAGCGCACTTCAATTCGATGAGAGGTCCCCTCTAGGTATTGTCTCCAGTTTTCAAAAGAGTCCTTGATGGCCAGCAGCTCCTTCTCCCAAACTGTGTAGTTCTTCTCTGCAGGCTTTAACTTCTGAGAGAAGTACGCACAGGGGTGCAGCTCCTTCCCTTCTTGGTCTAATTGTAGCAGGACCCCCCCCGATGGCAAAATCTGAAGCATCTGCTTCCACTACGAAAGGGCGGTTCGGATCAGCAAAGCGCAGAATGGGCTCAGTAGCAAACCTTCTCTTCAGCTCCTCAAAGGCCTCGGTGGCGTTCTCTGTCCATTGAAACTTCTTCTTCCCCCTTAAACAGTCAGTCAGAGGAGCTGTCAATTTGGAAAACCCTGGAATGAACTTTCTGTAATAATTGGCAAACCCCAAAAACCGTTGTACATCCTTTTTGGTGACAGGTTGGCCCCAGTCCAATATGCAGCTTACTTTCCCTGGGTCCATCTCCACGCCTTCCGCTGAGATTCGATATCCAAGGAAGTCTAGAGACTTGAGGTCAAATCCACATTTCTCTAATTTAGCATACAGGTGATTTTCTCTCAGTCTCTTCAACACCGTCTTCACATGCTGGTCATGGTCTTCCTGGTTCTTTGAGAACACCAGGATATCATCTAAGTAACAGATTACATACGTGTCCAACAAGTCTCTAAGCACGTCGTTCATGAATTTTTGAAAAATTCCTGAACTTCCACAAAGCCCGAACGGCATGACCAGGTATTCATACTGTCCGTAAGCGGTCAAGAATCCTGTTTTCCATTCATCTCCCTCCTTCATTCTGATCAGATTGTACGCTCCTCTCAAATCCAACTTCGTGAAGATTTTTGCAGAGCGCAGTCGGTCCAGCAACTCTGAGATCAGGGGCAGCGGGTAGCTGTTGGGGATGGTGATCTGGTTCAATGCGCGATAGTCGTTACAGGGTCTGAGTTCCCCCCCTTCTTTTTCACAAACAATAGTGGCGCTCCAGCAGGGGATTGTGAGGGGCGTATGAATCCTCGCCTCAGGTTTTTATCCAGGAATTCCTTCAGGGCCTCCCTCTCATTCTCTGTGAGAGAGTAGATTCTCCCTGATGGGATGCTGGCTCCTGGCACTAGATCAATCGCACAGTCGTAAGGGCGGTGGGGGGGTAAAGTCTCTGCCTCTTTTTCATCAAACACATCTTTGAATTCTTCATACTTTGGCGGCAGGGTCAGTTGCTCGATCCCATGCACTGCCCCCGCTAGGGTGTTCTCGATTCCTTCAGGTTGACAGTTCTCCTGGCAATACTGTGAGGTGAACCACACCACCGCCTCCTTCCAACTTATTTTGGGTTCATGCTTTGCTAGCCAGGGCATTCCCAGAATCACCTCAAAGTTCGAGAGATCTGACACGTATAGCGAAATGAACTCTTCGTGCCCAGGGATTTGAAGATTCACTTCCTCCGTGGCTTGTGTCACCCCTCCTGACTTCAGGGGTCTCCCATCGATAGTCTCCACAGCTAGGGGAGCATCCAGTTTCCACCGGGAAATTCCATGACGCTTGACTAACTTTGCATCAATAAAATCTGTGGAGGCTCCACTGTCAATTAAGGCAGTGGAATTAAACACCACTCCTCTGGAAGTTGTAATCCGAATAGGCAAGACCAACACCCCCTTTGAGGGAGGTTGGATCGTTGGGGGGCCTTTATACAACGCTGCCCCCAGTCCACCGGCCTGCACGTGGACTGGGTGTTCTAGTTTCCCGATGGCTCGGCTTTCCCCCCTTTCAGTCCACAGTCTCTGGCCACATGGCCCGGCTTTGAACAATAAAAGCATAAACGTTCCCAGCGGCGTCTTTCCTTTTCTTCTTCCGACAGTCTTGGCCTAGCCCCTCCCTGTCCCTCAGTTGCATTACCTGCCATCCCTGCAGTGGGAAGGGTCTTGTTGCGGGATGCCGAGGCTGAGTATCTCGGGACCTCCTGCTTCCTTTCCAGGCGCCTTCCTTCCATCCGGTGATCTATCTGTAGGCATAGCCGGATGAGCCCTGGTAGGTCAGCGGGGGGGGAGGTCCTGGCCAACTCATCCAGGATTTCAGCATTTAATCCACTCCGGTACATAAATATCAGGGCGGCATCATTGTAACCAGTTTCCTGGGACAGAATTTTAAAAGCGTTAGTGTACTCGGAAACAGTCCCTTTAGCTTGCTTCAGAGCGCCTAGTTGCCGCGCTACTGTTTCAGCCCTTTGCGGGTCTTGAAACATCTCGGTCATCTCCTGTATAAATCCTCTGTACCGTCCTAAGACACTATCCTTTCTCACGAGATACGGAGTCACCCATTTTGCAGCTTCTCCCTCCAGGAGGCTAATCACGAAAGCTACTTTAGCCCCATCATCTGGAAATTCCGTGTGCCTGACATCCAGATATAACTCACATTGAGCCATGAAGGTTGCCAACTGATCACTTTGTCCCGCGTATTTTGGGGGCAATCGAATGGGAACCTTTACTACGGCAGCTGGAGGGGCTGTTCGCATCTGGTCTATCATGGCCTTCAAGGTTTGATTATCCGTCTTCAGCGCCTTGACTGCTGCTAGCAGGGCTTGAACATCCATCTGCAAATCAGCTACCTTAGTCCTCAAGAGTTCCACTTCTTCCGTCTCAGAAGTGGGGTTCATCCCCCCCGCTGCTCCCTTTGACATCTTGTCCCAGTCAAGTGAAGAGAGCGTTGAGGGTGATTTAGGTGGCTCTGTCAAGCTGTCAGGCCCAGGATGTGACTCAGGAACCAGACCAATGGCTGTAGTTAATTCATGTTTTATTAGGGTAATGTCCAAACAAAGACTGCGTTTTCTCATGAAGCAATACAGGGATACAGGTCCTGCGGCATTGGGAGAAAGTTGACAGAGCAAGGGACTTCTTCCCGCCTGTTCTTTAAGAAGGGGCCAAACGGGCGCGCAATCTTTTGCTCCTCCTTAACTGCCCCTCAGGTATTGCCCGCCTTCCCCCCCTTCTCTCCTGTCTTTTCAGCTGTCTGCGTGTGCGTGGTGAGGGGGGAAGCATCACCCTCTCCTCTTCTGAAGTTTCCGATTCCAGGATGGGGGATAGGGGAGGGGCTGATGGTAAACTGCCTCCCTGCTTTTCGGCTGTGAGCAGCCCTCCCTCTTTCCCCTCTTGCTCTGAGCCTGAAAGAGGGGGAGGCGTGAGAATGTCCAGGGAGGGCTCAGGCTCCCCGTCGCTAAGCGACCTTATCACTGGCAGTTCCTCTGTTTCGTCTTCGCTCCAAAGGGGGGAAGTTCCTCCCCCTTCCCTCTGCCATCCATCCGAATACTCTTCTCCCAACTCTCCGGGATCCAGCTCCCCGGGATTGGGACCCCAGCTCTGCCTTCCGACACCTGTATGCTAAATTAGAGAAATGTGGATTTGACCTCAAGTCTCTAGACTTCCTTGGATATCGAATCTCTGCGGAAGGCGTGGAGATGGACCCAGGGAAAGTAAGCTGCATATTGGACTGGGGCCAACCTGTCACCAAAAAGGATGTACAACGGTTTTTGGGGTTTGCCAATTATTACAGAAAGTTCATTCCAGGGTTTTCCAAATTGACAGCTCCTCTGACTGACTGTTTAAGGGGGAAGAAGAAGTTTCAATGGACAGAGAATGCCACCGAGGCCTTTGAGGAGCTGAAGAGAAGGTTTGCTACTGAGCCCATTCTGCGCTTTGCTGATCCGAACCGCCCTTTCGTAGTGGAAGCAGATGCTTCAGATTTTGCCATCGGGGGGGTCCTGCTACAATTAGACCAAGAAGGGAAGGAGCTGCACCCCTGTGCGTACTTCTCTCGGAAGTTAAAGCCTGCAGAGAAGAACTACACAGTTTGGGAGAAGGAGCTGCTGGCCATCAAGGACTCTTTTGAAAACTGGAGACAATACCTAGAGGGGACCTCTCATCGAATTGAAGTGCGCTCCGACCACAAGAATCTTGAAAGCCTCCAAACAGCCAGAAAGCTGAACCAGAGACAGATAAGATGGTCCCAGTTCTTCACTAGGTTTAACTTCCAGATTACTTACCATGCCCAAGCCAAAAACCAGAGAGCGGATGCCTTATCCAGACAGCCACAATACAAAGAAAGTGAATCCGAGGACCAGCCTCAGTACGTAATCCCGCCAGAGAAATTAACGTTGGGAGTATGCCAGCCTTCATGGGAAGAGGAACTCAAAAAGGCACAACAAGAAGATGCAGACATGCTAAAATATCAGCAGGAGACGGGACAAGGTCAAGACTCAGAAGTAACCTTTCACTGGAGAAATGGACTGTTATGGTTCAAAACCGCCAGATATGTGCCAGAAGGGGAATTAAGGCTCAGAATCCTACGCCAGTGTCATGATTCCATCACAGCGGGACACTTTGGGATTTACAAGACCATTCAGAACGTGGCCAAGGACTTCTGGTGGCCTAAAATGCGTCGGGATATTGAGAGTTATGTAAAGTCCTGCTCTGTCTGTCTGCGGACAAAAACACAAACAGGGACACCAGCAGGACTGTTACAACCGTTGCCTGTCCTACACGAACCCTGGAAGGACCTCTCCATGGATTTTATAACTGATCTACCCAAGTCCCAAGGAATGACAGCCATCTTAGTAGTGGTGGATCTACTTACCAAAATGGCACACTTTCTTCCTTGTGCAGGGGCCTTAGAGGCTAAAGAAACGGCCAAGTTATTCATAAAAGAAGTCTACCGGCTGCATGGATTGCCAAACAGCGTAGTCTCAGACTGAGGAACTCAGTTCACAGCCAAATTTTGGAGAGCAATGTGGAAACAGTTGCAGACGGAATTAAAACTCTCCTCTGCCCATCACCCCCAGACAGATGGGCAGACGGAACGGTTGAACGCCGTTTTGGAAAGATATTTACGAAGTTATGTGTCCTATCAACAGACTGACTGGGTATCATATTTGCATTTTGCAGAGTTCGCCTACAACAATTCTCTGCACTCCAGCACTCAACAAACCCCGTTCTTTGCTAATTATGGATTCCATCCTAAAGTCTTTCCAAGCAGCTCAGAAGGAATGCTGGTACCGGCAGCTGAGAACTTCCTTAAGGAATTGCAAGCGGCGCAACAGACACTGAAACAGCAGTTAAACGAAGCCAAAACGGAGTACAAGCGAGTTGCTGACCTGCACAGGAAGGAGGGGCCCCCCCTTCAACCGGGAGACCAGGTATGGCTGTCCACCCGCTTCCTCCAGATGCCGGGCAAATGTAGAAAATTACAAGACAAAAGGGTGGGTCCTTTTGAAATAGAAACTCAAATCAATCCCGTGGCGTACCGACTGAAGCTGCCTGACACGTTTAAAATACATCCTGTGTTCCATCGATCCCTCTTAACGAAAGCCGCCCCTCCCAGTGGGTTACGGCCGGAGGAACCTCCCGGAGCTCCACTCCTGGTAAATGAGCAGCTTGAGTTTGAAGTTGAGGAGATCTTAGATTCCAGGATCAGACGCCACAAGCTGCAGTACTTGATTCACTGGAAAGGCTATGGGGTGGCTGACAGATCATGGGAAGATGCAGCTGATGTGCATGCTCCAGAATTGGTAAAACTTTTCCATCAACGTTTTCCCCACCGTCCCAAGCCAGACAAGGGGAGGGGGGCACAGTCTGGGAGGGGGGATGGTGTCGGAAGGCAGAGCTGGGGTCCCAATCCCGGGGAGCTGGATCCCGGAGAGTTGGGAGAAGAGTATTCGGATGGATGGCAGAGGGAAGGGGGAGGAACTTCCCCCCTTTGGAGCGAAGACGAAACAGAGGAACTGCCAGTGATAAGGTCGCTTAGCGATGGGGAGCCTGAGCCCTCCCTGGACATTCTCACGCCTCCCCCTCTTTCAGGCTCAGAGCAAGAGGGGAAAGAGGGAGGGCTGCTCACAGCCGAAAAGCGGGGAGGCAGTTTACCATCAGCCCCTCCCCTATCCCCCATCCTGGAATCGGAAACTTCAGAAGAGGAGGGGGTGATGCTTCCCCCCTCACCGCGCACACGCAGACAGCTGAAAAGACAGGAGAGAAGGGGGGAAGGCGGGCAGTACCTGAGGGGCAGTTAAGGAGGAGCGAAAGATTGCGCGCCCGTTTGGCCCCTTCTTAAAGAACAGGCGGGAAGAAGTCCCTTGCTCTGTCAACTTTCTCCCAATGCCGCAGGACCTGTATCCCTGTATTGCTTCATGACAAAACGCAGTCTTTGTTTGGACATTACCCTAATAAAACATGAATTAACTACAGCCGTTGGTCTGGTTCCTGAGTCACATCCTGGGCCTGACATAGTCTTTGCTTCTTCCAATACGCTAACATTAGTCCATCTGTCTTCCCAAGCAATTTGCAGAATTTTCCGGAGGCAGTGTTGGTGGAATCTTTCAAGAAGTTGGGAGTGGCGTTTATAAATGGTCCATGTTTCACAGGCATACAGTAAGGTCGGTAGTACAATGGCTTTGTAAATAAGCAGTTTGGTCTCCTTGCGAATGTCCCGATCCTCGAACACTCTACTCTTCATTTGGGAGAATGCGGCATTCACAGAGCTCAGACGATGTTGAATTTCAGCATCGATGTCAGCTTTTACAGAGAGATGGCGGCTGAGATAGGGGAAGTGATCAACGTTCTCCAATGTCACACCATTAAGCTGGATCGATGGTGCTACAGAGGGACTAGTTCGCACCTGTTGATGAAGTACTTTGGGTTTTTTAATATTAAGTGAGAGCCCAAGCTTTCCATATGCTTCTGCAAAGACATTTAGAATAGTTTGAAGATCTTTCTCTAAATGTGCAGAGACTACATTATCATCGGCATATTGAAGTTCTATGACAGAAGTTGACATTACCTTACTTTTTGCTTTCATCCTACTGAGATTTTTAATGTTACTCTGCAAAGCACCATAAACAGCCATGCAACTTGAGTTTCAGTTAGATAGTTTTACCTTTAAGAAGCCCAAGGCAGTATGCATACCCCCCCATTTTAACCCAACAACAGCCTTGTGAGATAGATTAGGTGGAGAGAAGCTGAACAAATTCTTTGCATTCATGTTTGCAGCAGAATATCCCCATGCTGTAGGAATACAGTCCCCACAAGTTAAGAAGAGATCGCCTTCTAGGGGGAGCTGACAAATTAAAAATTAAGAAGCCACTGGGTCCAGAGACTATGTATAGAGAATGAGCTAAAATAGCTCAACAGTGAAAATGTTGGGTTTTTATCTTTTTAAAATAGATTTATTTGACACAAGTATCATAAAATACAAAAGTTAAAACAAATACTCCAGGGGAAAGCTGCCTTTCTGCAAAATAAAATAAGTTTTCAGTAGGCAGAATACAGTAATACCTCAGTTAACGGAGTAGATGCATTCTTGGACATTATTTCTTTAACAGAAACTTTGGTACCAGAGGTAGGAATAATATGGAAAGAATAGGGATGGGTTCCCACTCCCGCCCATAGATGGTGGGGGCAGCTTTAAAGGGTGCCTATCTGGCAGCCACCCATTCTCTCTCGTTCCCCCTCTCTTGCTTCTCCTCCTATGAATCCTATTGGATCCTTCCCACCCCAGCCCTGGGAGAAAGCAAGAGATCTCTTTAATGGGAAGCACACACACAGGCTTGTCAGTTTCACCCTAGCAAAGCAAAAGCGCAAGCACAGGCTTATCAGTTTATTGATAGCAAAGCAAAGAAACAAGCTACTCAGTTTCACCCTAAAGCAAAGGCACAGTCCTGAAAGTTCATCCATAGCAAAGCAAAGCAAAGCTGGTCAGTTTCATTTAAAAAAAAACTTGTTAAAAGGAGCTTTGTTCCTGGAGGATTTGTTACCTGAGGTATTCCCGTTTTGACCTCTGTTTGGGAGCAAAGCACAGCCTTCCCCAACCTGGTGCCCTCCAGCTATTTTGGACTACAACTCCCATCAGCCCCAGCTAGTATTGTGGCTACAGTGAGGCAGCTTTCAAACCATAATTAGCTTAATGTAGATAACAGGATAATTTAGCTTTATACATATAAGAACTTTCGGTGCTGTTGCTCTTATCAAATTGGAGTCAATCACATACCTGAAAACTGAGGCTGCACAATTAACATTGATTTGGGAGCTCTTGCCCCAACTCCAACCCCCAAATCAGACTTTTTGCCATAAGGAAAGTGATGGGAAAATACACTGGACAGTGTGGGATAATGCTTGAATCAACATCGTATAGCCTCCACTCAAAGTAATTGTTGTTGTCATTTAATTTATATGCCACTTATTTGCCAAAATTGCAATCAGGATGAATGCTCAATAAATAGCCACAGTTGACTAACCTCTCTGCAAACCTTGAGCAAACAAATCAGTCAGGATGATCGGTCAATAAACATGTCACCTGGAGGCAAGCATTGAATTCCCAATTGATTTCTTATATTTTTTTAAAAATCCACATGCAGTGCTTCCAGCCCAGACCCCCAACAATCTTCATTGCATCCACCCACCTGTTGGAAGTGGGGCAAGAACAACTCCTGTTTGGGTTCTTTTGTGTGTGTTCCAGAAGGAAGACAGAGCGAGGGTTCTCCAGCTGGCTAGGCTTGCCTACCTTTACCTGTGCTCTTCTCTACCTAACTTCCTTCCATTGTAAACTGATATTCTCAGAGAAACTGACCTGCCCCTCCTTCCTTTGTCTTGTTCTTCAACCGTCCAAGGAGAGAGGAGACATCTTTGTCTTTGCTCTCTCTCCTGAGCCATGAGGGCAATACCCAAGTCTGGGCATTGAGGCTCCAACTTAGTTAGTTAGAACTAGGTATGCCTTTCCTATCTATTATGTATTTATATACATAAAGTAGATTTTCTTATTTTACTAAGTCTTAAGTCTCAGTGATCTAAATGCAGGGTAAAAGCCTGCTACTTAGGTAAATACACAGTGGCGCACATGCTGCTCAGACAGCTATCTCTGCATATATATTTCCATAACACCACTGATGATCCATTCTGTCACTCCTATCTACCTGAGTTGTACCCTCCTCCTCTTAAACCTTCCCCCACCCTGGCTCCACTGCCACCTTTGATCGTCCAGTGCCTCAATTGCTGTGAAACCTTTGATCTAATTATGGAAAGATTTTGAAATTTAAACAGCCCTTTTATGTATGGATAGTGTTAGGCTGCCTTGGCTTTAAGAACATAAGAACATAAGAAGAGCCTGCTGGATCAGGCCAGTGGCCCATCTAGTCCAGCATCCTGTTCTCACAGTGGCCAACCAGGTGCCTGGAGGAAGCCCGCAAGCAGGACCCGAGTGCAAGAACACTCTCCCCTCCTGAGGCTTCCGGCAACTGGTTTTCAGAAGCATGCTGCCTCTGACTAGGGTGGCAGAGCACAGCCATCACAGCTAGTAGCCATTGATAGCCCTGTCCTCCATGAATTTGTCTAATCTTCTTTTAAAGCCATCCAAGCTGGTGGCCATTACTGCATCTTGTGGCTTTCTGTTCTCCAAAGCCCTCTGGGGACTCTCAGCTGAGGATGTAAGTATCCAGGCATAACAGAAAGGTGCCTGAGTGTTCCTTCCTCTCCTTCTGGGGGTTTCAGTGATGACTGTTGGAAGCTACAGTGAGGGGAGATATCTGCTTTATGGTTATGGCTCTCCAAATGCAGAATTCCTTCCGTCTGTGAGATATGCTGATCCCCCTTGTTGACATCTTTGCATCACCGAATGAAAGCACATCTGTTCCATTTGGCACCTGAGGGTTAACAAGATGGTTGTGCTGCTCTTGTATGCTGTTTTGTGATGATGTATTGTGCGGCTGTTAGGGACGGGAGAAATTTGATACAGTTTGCACTGAAAGGCAACCTTACCAAATTACCCTGTAGGGGGGGTGTAAACCACTTAGAGGTCTTTACATTCAAGTGGTGTATAAATTTTGTTAAACAAATAAATAAATAACATTTGCATTTCCAAAACTATACATGAACCAACTTGCAGTCAGGCCCGGTACCAGCATGTGGCCAGGTCGGGCACTGACTGAGGACCCTGTGGCTGGCCAAGGGTCCCTGCCACTAGCCAAGGGCTCTGATGCTAGCCGAGAGCCCCTGCAGCTAGGAGGGTGGAGTTCCCGCTCCGCGATCCGTGCCAGCATCAGGTTGCAGGCTGCAACTGGATGGCAGTGCTGATTGTGGAGCAGAAGCTCCATTCTCCCAGCCGACATCACCCCCACCTACGAGCACAGCCAGCGGGTGCTTAAATATACCCAGTTGCTTCACCTCATGCATCAACGCACATGCCTGCCATCATCCAAGGTGGTGGCATGCATGCTGATGCGTGAGGTGAAGCAACCAGGCATACTTAAGTGAGTGTGTGCATACAGGCGCACATGAATGCACATATTTATTTATTTATTTATTTAATTTCATTTATAAACCGCCCATAGCCAATGGCTCCCTGGGCGGTGTACAACATACAATAATACAATAAATCAACAAAAATCACTAGATATAAAATACAGATACATAATAGCACTAAACAGTATTGAGATAACTAAAACATTAAAACATTAAAATATATAAAATGCATTAAAATGCCTGGGAGAATAGGAAGGTTTTAGCCTGGCGCCGAAAGGATAACAACGTAGGCGCCAGGCGTACCTCCTCGGGGAGACTGGTCCACAATTCGGGGGACACCACCGAAAAGGCCCTGGATCTTGTCATTACCCTCCGAGCTTCTCGATGAGTCGGTACTCGGAGGAGGGCCTTAGATGTCGAACGAAGTGCACGGGTAGGTTCATAGCGGGAGAGGCGTTCCATCAGTTATTGCGGGCCCACACCGTGTAAGGCTTTATAGGTCAATACCAGCACCTTGAATCTGGCCCGGAAACAAATCGGCAACCAGTGCAAGCGGGCCAGAACAGGTGTAATATGTGAGGACCGATTGGTCCTCGTCAACAGTCTGGCTGCTGCGTTTTGCACTAGCTGCAGCTTCCGAACCGTCTTCAAGGGCAGCCCCACGTAGAGTGCATTACAGTAATCCAGTCTAGAGGTCACTAGAGCATGAACAACTGAGGTGAGGTCATCACCACACAGATAGGGGCATAGTTGGGCTACCAATCGAAGATGGTAGAACGCATTCCGAGCCACCGAGGCTACCTGAGCCTCAAGTGACAAGGAAGGATCGAAAAGAACCCCCAAACTACGAACCTGTTCCTTCAGGGGGAGTGTAACCCCATCCAGAACCGGATGAACATCCTCCATCTGTGCGGAAAAGGCACTCATCAACAGCGTCTCAGTCTTGTCTGGATTGAGTTTCAGTTTATTAGCTCTCATCCAGTCCATTATCGCAGCCAGGCAACAGTTCAGCACATCAACAGCCTCACCTGAAGAAGATGAAAAGGAGTAATAGAGCTGCATGTCATCAGCATACTGATGGCAACGCACTCCAAAACTCCGGATGACCGCACCCAGAGGCTTCATGTAGATGTTGAAAAGCATGGGGGACAGAACCGATCCCTGAGGGACTCCACAATGGAGAGTCCAGGGTATCGAGCAATGCTCCCCAAGCACTACCTTCTGGAGACGATCTGCCAAGTAGGAGCGGAGCCACTGCCAAGCAGTACCCCCGACTCCCAACTCCGCGAGTCTCTCCAGAAGGATACCATGGTCGATGGTATCAAAAGCAGCTGAGAGATCAAGGAGAATCAACAGAGTTACACTCCCCCTGTCCGTCTCCTGACAAAGGTCATCATACAGGGCGACCAAGGCTGTTTCTGTGCCAAAACCGGGCCTAAAACCGGATTGAAATGGATCTAGATAATTGGTTTCATCCAAGAGCGCCTGGATATAGGGTGTAGCAGGGGCCACAGCAGGCTGGTGCCGGTTATGCTCACAGCCGTCCTTCAAAAATTTGCACTTCTCCAAATGTATATTAGGAGAAGTTCACACTAACATGCTGATAACTTTGCGTGAGAAAAAAGGGGGGAAACCCCAAGACGTTGAAAAAAGGAATTCTTGAAATGAAAATCCGAATAGGTTTTATTAAAAAGAAAGCCCAAAGCCCATGGCTCCATGGTAATTATTCAGTTGCAGAGAATCAGTGCAGAAACTCCATGCACATTTGTGCATACGTAATTGTTGAAGATAAACTTTTTAGACCTGTTTATCCCCTGACAAAGGCCAAGTCACTGAGTGGCCGAAACTCGTTGGGCTTTCTTTTTAATAAAACCTATTTGGATTTTCATTTCAAGAACTCCTTTTTTCAGCATCTTGGAGTTTCCCCCCTCTTTTTTCTCCTGCTTATCCTTGGATGCTTACCACCCTCGTTGCTTGATAACTTTGTGTGACAGCTTTTTTTCTTCTTAATGCAAACTGACGTGGAAATGTCTAGAACTCAACTTCCTCCCCAGATCTTCTAGCTCATTCCCACTGTCTATTTTTTTCCCTTTTAAATCTCTTATTTATGATACCACAGGATTTTTTGCTGATGAAAACTGCTGTGATGTACAACTCAGTCTTGAGGGCTCACCACCAAAGAGATGCTAAGGCTTGAACACTTTTGCTGAATGCCCTCTTTGACCAAAACAATTGGCCTTTGACTCAGTTTTACACTCAGACAAAAGAGACAAATCACAGCCTTTCACCTGCAATCCATGGAAGAGGCTTCCTGATAGCCTGGGATGGGACCGTGGAGTGAGTCATATGGATCTTCTCAGAAAAACATAATGTGGCAACAAAGGGGGAAAGGTTACCGTGGGCTACGGGAAGAACAGCAAAAGGACTGCTGACGGGAAAAGGACTGAACATAGAGATGAATACCTGGAAATCTGAAATTGCATCAGTTCTGGCTTTCAGGTTGTGAATAAGAAACAGATATGCCTTGAGTCATAATACACACTGTTGATGGGTTGGCTTGGAACCGAATAGAGATTCCATTAGACTGTGTAACATAAGTTCCATTGCTTTTAATGGGAACTAAGCTTTAAAATGGAAATGAACCAAGTTAAGGGTGCAATCCAAACTCTCCGCCTTGGGCCTGCGGGAGCGACTGCTGCTCCCACAGCCCTGCCATTCTCAGTGACCACAGTGGACGGTGGGGAGGGCAAAATGATTGGGACCAATCCCTGCAGCAGCTCCAAGTTGGATCAGGATTGGGTCCGATCCCACTGCTTGACAGCTATAAGACCGGTTTGGGATCCAGTGGATCTGAAGCCAGCCCAGCTCTAACACCTCCCTACCCTCAGAATTCCTCTTCTGGGGGGCTGAGCGGAGACTGACACCTCCATTCAATCAAAAGCGCCCACAGCCCAGTCTAAGGGGATCTGGATTGCTCTACCAGTCTGGATCTAACCCTATGTATTAGTTATTATTATTATTATTATTATTATTATTATTATTATTATTATTATTATTATTATTATTATTATTATTATTATTATTATTATTGATTTATATCCCGCCCTTCCTCCCAGCAGGAGCCCAGGGCCGCAAACAGAAATGCTAAAAACACATTAAAACATCATAAAAAGACTTTAAAATACATTAAAACCAAACAACATTAAAAACATTTTTTTAAAAAAAGCTTTAAAAGCATCTTTTTTTAAAAAAAAAGGTTAAAAACATATTATTAAAGAAAACATATTAAAAGCAATTCTAACACACACGCAGACTGTCATGTATTCATGTATTCAAATGTATAGGCTACCCTATTCTGAAGGCCTGAGGAATTCATTCATTCACTCATTCATTGGTGATCACTCGTGGCCGAGAAAGATTGTCTTCCAGGGTAAGGTCTTTAACAGTGGGTCCGTGACTGTGGAGGCCAATTCTGGATCCACACAGCCTTCCACAGTGAGGACATAGGTTTCCAGATGGAAGATGCAGTGGAGGTTAGAGGTGGCATGATAGAAGCATATAAAAATATGCATGGCCTGGAGAAGTGGATAGAGAAAATCTCTCCTCCCTCTCTCATAACACTAGAACTAGATGGACCACTGGTCTGACCCAGCAGGCTCTTCTTAGTCCATCTAGTCCAGCATCCTGTTCTCACAGTGCCCAACCAGATGACCATGGGAAGCCCGCAAGCAGGACTGAATACTGTCTGACAGTGGAGAAGAACATAGCCATCATGGCTAGTCGCCATTTGATAGCCTTATACTCCATGAATTTGTCTAATCCTCTTTTAAAGCCATCCAAGTTGGCTACCTCCTGTGGGAGCAGATTTGCCCTTTGTTTGTCTTTTCCAAATCCTCCAACTTCCGCTTTCATTAGGATGTCCCCAAGTTCTAGGATTACGCACAAGAGAGAAACTTTTCTCTACCCACTTTCTCCATGCCATGCATAATTTTATACACTTCGATCCTGTCACCTCTTACTCTTACTTATTCTCTATATGTTTTTATATTGATTAGAAACTGGACCAAAGGGGGTGGACTTTTCCATCTTTTGCATCCATCTAGTTACTTATCTGGGTAGACCCACATTAGACACAAACTATGAATTACCACAATCTATCTGGGACGGACCCATCGCTTCACCAGCAATTCTTCACTCAGGGCAGTTGGACACACTCCAGCCCTGGCATTCCAAACTGTTCCACATTTGTTCCGGCGTCATGTCTGTTGTCTTCTTCATGTTGGTAGCATCTCTTTATGTGGATGGCATGAAGTTTCCTCCTAATCCTATCATCGCTCAGGATGCCACGGCGGTCAGGGAAATGGAGCACAACATTCCAAGCAGCTTGGATAGCCCTGCGGCAAGAGTGCCCTAACACTGGGCAAGCATCACAGAACTAATACAGCAGAATAGCATGTGGACATGCACCATTAATGCACTGTTATTGCATCAGTGACATATTGTAGGGTACACACAAAAAAACCCTGGAAGGGCGCTTTCTACCATCTCGGCTCTTGGCCGTAGAATTTTGATGAGCTTCATCTTTGAGGCAGTTGGCTCCCCGCAACTTTGGCCCAGTTCTCCGTCTGTAATTATTGTTTTATTAGGTTCCACAGTGGCACTTAATCATCAACACAGAAAGTGAGGAGACAGGAAGACAAAGCACAGACGGGCCAATTTCTCATTGAGGTGGTAAACCTGGATCTGGAATGTACCACTTTGCACTACATGGGGGGGGGCTCACATGACTGAATCAGGGTGGCCACATGGCTGCTCTTGCACTTTTAATAGTAACAGGAAATTTTAGCAAGGGTTGCATGCATGACAACCTACTGAAACTCCTTCTGCTCAACAATTAAAGGTTCAGCAGCCCTGGACATCTGACATCCGTCCGTCCTGGACTGAATGCTCCTCCACAGACAACATTCCCTCCACCCAGAAACCTAGCTAGTCAGGGAAACGCCTTCTAGCACAGCCTTCACCCTGACATATTAGTCTTCTGTGTGCTGGGAGTATTTTTTTGGACAGCAGAGGCATTTCCCAGGCAATCACCCAACTGTTCCTTGGCAGGTGATGAAATGCCCAACTCTAGTGTGGATGTGCTTTTCAGCATACAAACTTATCACACAATAGTCTATGACTCCTGCATTCCCAGCCAGGAGCCAGTCCAGAGGTCATCAAACTGACATGTGCAGCTGTGTGTGTAACAACCAGATCATCTGTTGTAAAACTCACTCAAGAGGAAGCGATTTGCCAGAAGGGGTGGGAGGGATCAGAGTGCATAACCCTTTGGCTACCAGTTACTTTTTCTGGAAAATATCCTCCCCACAGCTACTTGTAACCTGACCAGTATTTCACATCTTGCAAATCCCCGGCACCTTCGAGTAGGGCAGGGAAGATGCCTCTCTACAACCCAAGAGAGCTGCTGCCAGTCAGTGCAGACTAGCTTTCACCAGCTTTGGGGTCTTCCAGATATTTTGCACTACAACTCCCATCAGCCCCAACCAGGTAGGGAGAGGGGGCTGATGGGAGTTGTAGTCCAAAACACCTGGACGACACTAGATTGGCAAAGGCTGGTGTAGGCAATGCAGAGCTTGATGGACCGTCAATTTGACTTAGTAGATTAGCAGGTATGAGGCAGCTTCCTCTGCGTCTACATCGGTTTCCCGTTGACTGTTAACTTTTGAATTCAGGCTGTTGGTGACGTGACTGATTTCTTTACAGGCTACATGCAGCTGCTCAGCAGGGCTCCTAACCCAGGCCTGCAGTGGGCATGGGGAGACTGGAGCTGGGATTGATTGATTGATTGATTGTTTGATTTATATCCCGCCCTTCCTCCCAGGAGGTGCCCGGGATAGGGTTGCCAGGTTCAGGGCCTGATCCTGTTACTTTAGGAGAAGAGAAAGTCAGCCAACTGCAGGTGTTCTTGCAACACTGTAATGAGAAAAACCACAAGGTGGAGTTCTCCCTTCCCTCTGCACAACTTTTAAAGATACAGAAGACCTCTGGGAGGCCAGGCGTGGCAACCAAGAGGTCTTCTGTATCTTTAAAAGTCGTGCAGGGAAGGGAGAATTCCACCTTGTGGTTTTTCCCATTGCAGGGTTGCAAGAACACCTGCACTTGGCTGACTTTCTCTTCTCCTAAAGATACAGGATCAGTCTCAGGCCCTGAGCCTGGCAGACAATACTCAGCTAGACAGCCTAATGGCCTGTCTCACTAAGCAGCTTCCCATGAGCCTATGGCTCTAACTTCAGAGGACAGCGCACAGTTAATTCCCTGGTCCTGACTACAACACAGCGAAGATGAGTCTGGAAGATTGGGAGGAGTAAAAGCAGCTGTGGGGAGGGGAGGCAAAATTTTGGGGCCAGTGGGCACATTACCAACAGCCGCCGCCGGGACCACATCACGCCAGTATTATTTGATCTACACTGGCTGCCGGTTGTCTTCCGGGCCCGATTCAAGGTGTTGGTATTAACCTTTAAAACCCTAAACGGTTTCGGCCCTGCTTACCTGAAAGAGCGCCTCCACCGCCACCAATTATGCCGCCCAACTAGATCAGCCACACAAGGCCTTCTCTCAATCCCACCAACCAAAACAGTTAGGTTGGTGGGTACTAGGGAGAGAGCCTTTTCTGTGGTGGCCCCCACTCTCTGGAACTCCCTCCCATGTGATCTCCGACATGCCCCTTCCCTAGACGTATTCCGCAAGGCCCTGAAGACGTGGCTATTCCAGCAGGCCTATGAGGTTCTTGGGATGGGTAAATCTCCATGATTTGTCATCTGTCGTATGCTGCTAATATAACTGTTTTTATATGTATCGATGACTGTCCAATATTTTATCTATTGTTATTATGTGATTGCATTTGAAATTTTTGCATTTTACCTCATTTTAATGTACGTCGCCTAGAGTGGCTAATTGCCAGATAGGCGACAAACAAATTAAATATTATTATTATTATTATTATTATTTGCTTTTTAATATGTTTTTAAACCTTTTTAAATATGTTTTTAACCTTTTATTAAAAATATGTCTTGAAAGCTTTTTTTAAAACAATTGTTTAAAGATGTTTTGTTTTAATGTATTTTAAAGTCTGTTTTTATTATGTTTTCAAGTGTTTTTAGTGCTTTTGTTTGCCACCTTTTGGGCTTTGGGGCGTTTTGTTTGGGCTTCTGCTGGGAGGAAGGGTGGGATATAAATCAAATAATAAATAAATAAATGAAATTTGAACGCAAGTGGAGGAAAGCTCCACAGTTGAACACTGGTGGGTGCTCACTATTGAGCCTGCTCGGTGGCAGTGAAGGTGGCAAAGAAGGCATGCTTTGCTGCCTTCATTGCATCCTCACTATGCCTTCCAGCAGAGCTTGTCTGGGTAGTACAGGGCCCTTTTACATTCTCACCCAAAGGGGGTAGTAGAACTAATGGTGGCTCAATGTGACTGGTTTGCAAGCATTGTGAGGGTAAAATTGTTTGCATCTGCTGGGACCTTTACTATACAGTTAGAGCAGATGAGTCCCAAGAGTAGCACTGGAGGAGAATATCCAACAAAACTGAACCTGGTAGCGGATCCCGACTGAATTCACTATTTCGCTATCCCTTCAGAGCAGCACCAATCTCTTGAGGCAGGTCGCGACTGCAATCAGCAAGATTATTATTTTTTAAATCCTCCCCCTATTTTATGTATTTTTTTTCGTAATTAACATGTTATGTCAACCACAAGATTTCCATTTGTCCATTACATATTATCAAAATAAATTGTTATTATCACAATATATTGCCAAAAAAGGCTATATATGTTAATAGTCAAATTATCCTGCAATGTAAATTCAATGATAATTGTCAAATTATCCTGCAATGTCATATTTTTCAAACAAGGTATCTCAGAGCATTCTGAATCTCTTGTGTGGGAAACATTACCATGATGAGACTGACCCACGCTACCCGCCATGCCTCACCCCCACCCCTCGTTCATTGCTGCTGTCCTGAGGTAAGCAAGGGCTGTCTTGCTCTTACTCTCTCTGTGCTAAAAGTGTGTGTGTGTGTCGCTGTATGACTGGAAAAAAACAAAAAACCACATGGAACACTGTGATCATCCATTCATGTCAGCGACGTAAAAATTACGCAATGTTTTCCCCCCTGCCAAAAAACCATGTGGAACACTGTGACCTGATCATTTATTCATGGCAGCTACCTAAAAATTATGCAATGTTTTTCTCCACCACCAAAAAAAACTACGTGGAATGCTGTCATTTACATAAGTATCTATGAAAACAATTATATAATTTTTGCAACCCCCCCCAAAAAAAGCTGCTCATTGAATCACCCCGAAACGCACGCAGCAGATCAAATCAGCAAGCACCAGAGAAAGCGGACACAAAAAAAGGACGGACCAGTAAAGAAATAACGGACTATCAAAATGATTGCGGATCGGCACCATGCAGCATATGCCATCCCTACTCAAGAGGTGTCCAGAACACTGTCTAATCCTGTTGGGCTGGGTGTTTCCGTTAGTAAGACTCAAAGACATGGACAAGGTGCTTGGTTTGGTCTGGGCAACCACCTGTGTTCTTGCCCCTCATGGCTGATGAAAACTAGCAGGGAGGGAATGGCCAGCTGCGCCAGGGAGGTGAGAGCTGGTCGTCCCTGCCTGTTTAAAGGGGGCAGTGATAAGCCCAGGAAACCCTCCCTGGGCTCAGAAAATCTAAGTAATTACCAACTAGTCACTAATCTCCCCATCTTGGGCAAGGTTCTTCAGTGCATAGTTGTGGGCCAGATCCATGCTCTCTTGGATTAAACCAATTTTCTAGTTCCATTTCAGTTGGGGTTTAGGCCTGGTTTTGGCTTGGAAACTGCCTTGGTTACCCTGCATGATGACATTGGTTGGGAGAGAGATGGGGGAATGTATCCCTGTTAATTCTCCTTGATCTCTCAGCAACTTTTGATACCATCAACTAGGGATGGATGAGAAATTTGATTCAGTTTGCATTTCAAGCTGAATCTATCAAATTCGCACTTTCTGAAACAAGAGAACCGAAACTCAGCCATCCTTCGAAATTTGCACTTATTTGAATTTTGCAATGCAGTTTGCCAACTAAACAATGTTTTTGAAAATGCATATGTTGGGGAAAGAGTGTATAAAAATGAATATATGAGTGAAAATTACATACAAAATGCATTATATGAAGAGAAATTACTTGCAAAGGTGTGCACATTGGTCAAAACTGCCTACAAAAATGTGTTTATTAGAAGAAATTTGCACTAAAATGCGGGAGAATTTTCATGAAGATTTTTTTTTTAAAAAAAATGCAAATTGCTACAGAAATGTAGAGAATTGAATTTAAGATTGGAAAAATGAGAAACTGAGAAAACCTAAAGTAACGGATCCTTTTATCCCTGCCATCAGCCACAGTATTCTTCTGGAGCAGCTGTCTGAATTGCCACTCAGCGATGGTTCCAGTCCTACTTGAATGGTCATTTTCAAAGGGTGGTGCTTAGAGAATGTTGTTTGGCCCTATGGAGCCTTCAGTGTGAGGTTCCACATGGTTCGATTTTAACCTCCATGCTGTTTAACATCTACATGAAACTGCTGAATGGGGTCATCCAGAGTTTTGGAGTTCATTGTCAGCAATCTGCTGATGATGCTCAGCTCTGCTTCTCCTTTACATGTGCAGGTGTGGCAGTGGATCTGCTAGATCAATGCTTTGCCAAAGTAATGGATTGGATGGGAGCTAATAAACTGAAACTTAATCCAGACAAACTTGAGGAACTGTTAGTGGGTGGTTCCCCACACTGGATGGATGGGATGTGGCCTGCTTTGGATGGGGTTACAGTCCCTCTGAAGGTTCATAGCATGGATGCTTTCCTGGATCCATTACTGTCACTTAAGATGAAAGATCATCTTACCCCCTATATACCCAGTTGATCACTACGTTCTGCAGGTGAGGGGCCTCCTGCAGATACCATCTTATCAGGAGGTCCGTTCTGCACAACGTAGGAAATGGACCTTTAGTGTGGTGGCACCTACCCTGTGGAACTCCCTCTCCTTAAATATTAAACAGGAGCCATCTCTGTTATGCTTTCAGCACCTACTGAATACCTTCCCCTTTCAACGAGCGGTTTAACTAGAGACCTTATCCCAGTCTGCATCTGTGTTAGAATTGCTTTTTAAGATGTTTTCAAAGCTTTTTTTAAAGATATTTTTAAGATGTTTTGTTTTAATATATTTTAAAATCTGTTTTAAGATGTTTTAGAGTATTTTTATTGTTGTGTTTGCCGCACTGGGCTCCTTCTGGGAGGAAGGGCAGGATATACATTATTATTATTGTTGTTGTTGTTGTTGTTATTTTAGGTGGCCTCAGTGGCAGGGAGTGCCTTTCATCAGCTTCATCTGGTGGCCCAGCTGTGCCCTATTTGGACAGGGACACCCTAACTTCAGTTGCCTATGCTCTGGTACCCTCTAGATTGGACTACTGCAGTTCATTATACATTGGGCTGGTGCAGATTTCAGCAGCCAGGTTGCTGACCAGGGCAGCTGGGTCTGAACACATAATATGACTGCCATGGCTATCAATTTCCAGGCTCAGTTGAAAGTGTTGATTTTGACCTACGAAGCCTTATGTAGCTCAGGACCCCACTCTCTTTCAGACTGTGCCTCTCCTCTGTTCAGAATGGAAAGGAAGGTGGGTGTCCAATCCTGGCATCCAATGAAATGTGGGAATCATTAAGGGGGCATGTACATTGTAGGAGAGGCCGAGTCTGTATGTACAGGAACTGAGCAGGAAGAGCCAACAAGTCTCTTGTGCTCTGTGGATTTTTGAGGGGATATTTAATGAGTTTTTTCATGTTTGCCATAGGAAACACTGGTGCCCACAGGTTCCATGTTGGTGACCTTGGTTTATCCATTCCCTTCTCTTGCCCAGTGTTGAATGGCTTGTGTTTAGAAAGCTTCACGACAGAGAATGAAATGCTTGCACCTTGCTGCACGGTAGTCTTTAGTCTGCCCAGCAAATATCTGTCAATGGAGAATCCTTAAGATTTGCAGAGAAGCTAAATGAATTCTTTGCATCTGTCTTCACAGTGGAAGATATAGGGCAGATCCCTGAACCTGAACTAACATTTGCAGGAAGGGATTCTGAGGAACTAAGACAAACAGTGGTAACGAGAGAGGAAGTTCTAAGCTTAATGGACAATATAAAAACTGACAAATCACCGGGCCCGGATGGCATCCACCCGAGAGTTCTCAAAAAACTCAAAGGTGAAATTGCTGATCTGCTAACTAAAATATGTAACTTGTCCCTCGGGTCCTCCTCCGTGCCTGAGGACTGGAAAGTGGCAAATGTAACGCCAATCTTCAAAAAGGGATCCAGAGGGGATCCTGGAAATTACAGGCCAGTTAGCTTCTGTCCCTGGAAAACTGGTAGAAAGTATTATTAAAGCTAGATTAACTAAGCACATAGAAGAACAAGCCTTGCTGAAGCAGAGCCAGCATGGCTTCTGCAAGGGAAAGTCCTGTCTCAGTAACCTATTAGAATTCTTTGAGAGTGTCAACAAGCATATAGATAGAGGTGATCCAGTGGACATAGTGTACTTAGACTTTCAAAAAGCGTTTGACAAGGTACCTCACCAAAGGCTTCTGAGGAAGCTTAGCAGTCATGGAATAAGAGGAGAGGTCCTCTTGTGGATAAGGAATTGGTTAAGAAGCAGAAAGCAGAGAGTAGGAATCAACGGACAGTTCTCCCAATGGAGGGCTGTAGAAAGTGGAGTCCCTCAAGGATCGGTATTGGGACCTGTACTTTTCAACTTGTTCATTAATGACCTAGAATTAGGAGTGAGCAGTGAAGTGGCCAAGTTTGCTGACGACACTAAATTGTTCAGGGTTGTTAAAACAAAAAGGGATTGCGAAGAGCTCCAAAAAGACCTCTCCAAACTGAGTGAATGGGCGGAAAAATGGCAAATGCAATTCAATATAAACAAGTGTAAAATTATGCATATTGGAGCAAAAAATCTTAATTTCACATATACGCTCATGGGGTCTGAACTGGCGGTGACCGACCAGGAGAGAGACCTCGGGGTTGTAGTGGACAGCACGATGAAAATGTCGACCCAGTGTGCGGCAGCTGTGAAAAAGGCAAATTCCATGCTAGCAATAATTAGGAAAGGTATTGAAAATAAAACAGCCGATATCATAATGCCGTTCTATAAATCTATGGCGCGGACGCATTTGGAATACTGTGTACAGTTCTGGTCGCCTCATCTCAAAAAGGATATTATAGAGTTGGAAAAGGTTCAGAAGAGGGCAACCAGAATGATCAAGGGGATGGAGCAACTCCCTTACGAGGAAAGGTTGCAGCATTTGGGGCTTTTTAGTTTAGAGAAAAGGCGGGTCACAGGACACATGATAGAAGTGTATAAAATTATGCATGGCATTGAGAAAGTGGATAGAGAAAAGTTCTTCTCCCTCTCTCAGAATACTAGAACTCGTGGACATTCAAAGAAGCTGAATGTTGGAAGATTCAGGACAGACAAAAGGAAGTACTTCTTTACTCAGCGCATAGTTAAACTATGGAATTTGCTCCCACAAGATGCAGTAATGGCCACCAGCTTGGATGGCTTTAAAAGAAGATTAGACAAATTCATGGAGGACAGGGCTATCAATGGCTACTAGCCATGATGGCTGTGCTGTGCCACCCTAGTCAGAGGCAGCATGCTTCTGAAAACCAGTTGCCGGAAGCCTCAGGAGGGGAGAGTGTTCTTGCACTCGGGTCCTGCTTGCGGGCTTCCCCCAGGCACCTGGTTGGCCACTGTGAGAACAGGATGCTGGACTAGATGGGCCACTGGCCTGATCCAGCAGGCTCTTCTTATGTTCTTAACATGCAAAGAGCCTTTGGGGCAGGTAGCGACTCCTGCATTTTTCAGGTGTGCTGCTTGTTACAGTGAAACCTGAAAAATGAATGAAGCCACGCACCCACCCACCACCCCTCCCAGCAGTCATCTCAGACTTATGCAGTCTCTGTGGATATAGATATATA
Source organism: Rhineura floridana (assembly GCF_030035675.1). Taxonomy (NCBI): domain Eukaryota; kingdom Metazoa; phylum Chordata; class Lepidosauria; order Squamata; family Rhineuridae; genus Rhineura; species Rhineura floridana. The sequence continues at coordinate 5,085,125 of NC_084480.1, read as the reverse complement.
GAGATGCATTTTCCCAACTTCTCAATCGGAACAAGTATCAAATACAGCCTTGAATTTTCCCGAGTCAACTTAGGGAAGCTCGTCCTGTCTTGCACAGAGCCTAACAGGGAAGCAGAAAACGGCAGAGACATTAAAACGTTTAATCATGTGATAGCGTTCCCTCCTTGACAGTCGCTCACCCGGCCTCTCCCACACTTCCAAGGAATAAAAGTACTTTCCCACCACTGGGAGAGGCAAGTTAGTCCAGATGAAATCAGAAAGCATTTAAAGCTTCCCACATGAATCAGGGAAGAAAGAGAGTCAGACAGAGAAAGAAACCTCTAAAAAAAGTTATTTCGAGAGAAGGGAGGGTGCTCAGCATCATAGCTTGTTGTTTCTATGCCCAGGGCATAATTCCACTTCTCTTTCCCCCAGGCCACACTCCCAGGAAGATGCAGTAGGGTGAGTCAAGAATAATCATAAAGATTCAAGGGCAATGCTGCACCTGAATTTCCAGTTCAGACTAAATGCCGCTGCAAGCCCTGCCCTCTCCTTGGCTTTGCAAAAGTTTACAGGTAGCCAGCAAAGAAGAAGCAGATCAATGTTTTACAGAGGGCTGTCAAGAAGGTGCTTTGGGGTGCTCCAGGTGCATGGTTTTGTTTTGGGAGAACTGGTTCTTATTTAGAGGCAAGCAGTTCCTCTAAAGGTGCTTGCCCGCAACCCCCGTTCAGTGTGCAGATTTGTAAACAAACAGATATTACAAACAAACAACCCATGATTCTCAAATATTCTCTCCTCACAAGGGCACTGGTCCTGCATCTTGCTATTGCTCAGAGAAGTCAGGAGTGCAAAATAAATTGTTCCTTTTCTCCAGCTCTGTGATTCTAAAGGCCAGACCTGACGAGAAGACACTCATGAACTGTGTGATAGCAGATGCAGGGGGATTCATCTGGATCAGGACCCTTCTTCCTTCATTAGATCCCCATCCAGATCAGGGAGGCGTCCCTGCTACCGGCCCCTTGATCCCAATTGGGAGTGCAGCAAAAAGTTAAAGCATAAGAGCTAAAGTTCCCCTATCCCCACCCCGAGAGGGTTGTGATCCAGATCAGGCTCTCCACACCCACTTCTAAAAGGTGATTTGTGCCATTAAAGATGGTGTCAGGTCTAGCTTGGCCCTAAGAAGGGGCACGAATGGGGGGGAGATAAAATAACCCTCTCCGGCCACCTCACTACTTCATACTATTTTTATAATTATTACATTTATATCCCACCTTTCCTCTGAGGCATATGTGTACTCCACACAACAACCCTGTAAGGTAGGTTAGGCTGAGAGGCAGTGACTGGGCCAAGGTCACACTCGGTGAGCTTCGTGGCTGAATGGGGATTTGCACCCTGGACTCCCAAATCCTAACCCAACCCTCTATGCACCACTACAGTACACTGGCCCTCACCCTTACAAAGCTGTGCACCTAAGCACCACTGATTCCACAGGAGCTTGCTTCCAACTAAAATGGGCCCAGACTAAAATGGGCAGACAGCCTCCAGAACACCCAATGTTCTCAACAGTGAGCGGGGGAGGCCTGCAGGTGCCCTCCATGCAGTCATTTTTCTACTTTGCTGCCTGTGTAACAGGTGCGCTATCATCAGTGACAGAGAGCAGAAGGTCTGGCCTCTGAGCCCAGAGGCAGAACAGCCTGGAATCGTTTTGTGTGGATTATGGGATGCAAGGGTAGCTAACATGGTGCCCTCCAGATGTTGTTGTACTCCAAGTCCCATCAGCCTGAGTCAGCCTAGGCCAATGGTGAGGAATGATGATAGCTGCAGTCCAGCACTGCCTGGAGGGCACCATGTTGGCTACCTCTGCTCCAGTGCTGCACTGGCACTAGGGATGGAAAGATCTGACAGTTTTGGTTCTCCCAGTTTCTCATTTTTCCAATCTTAAATTCAGTCCTCCACATTTCTGTAGTAATTTGCAGATTTATTTTGTTAAAATTCTCATGACAATTCTTCATTATTTTGGCGTGATTTTCTCTTAATAAACACATTTTCCAACACAGTTTTGACTGATGTACACATTTTTGCAAGCATTTTCTCCTACCTAATGCTTTTTTTTAATGTTATTGTCATTTTTTTGCACACTTTCCCCTAATATATGAATTTCTGTAAACATTGCTTGGTTGGCAAACTGCATCACAGAATTCAGATAAGTGCGAATTTCAAAGGATGGCTGTGCTTCGATTCTTGGTTTGGAAAGTGTGAATTTGATAACTTCAGCTTTAAGTGTGAACTGAATCAAATGTCTCCGCATCCTTAACTCATGCAAAGCCATTTCTGGAAAGATACACAATCTTTGTTAGATTGTACCCTCTATTTTTTGTGTGCACAAAGCCACCAGATTCTATGCACAGAAGGTTCCCATGTAGTTACGTGCCTTTTAGAATCATAGAGTTGGAAGGGGCCTTGTAGGCCATCGAGTCCAACCCCCTGCTCACAGCAGGAAATCCACAGCTAGAGCATCTCCCGCAGATCGCTGTCCAGCCTCTGCTTGAAGACATCCAGCGAAGGGGATCCCACCACCTCCCTAGGCAGTCGGTTCCATTGCCGAACTGCCCTTACTGTCAAGAAGTTCCTTCTAATGTCCAATCTGAATCTATGCTCCTGCAACTTAAAACCATTAGACCTAGTCCTACCCTCTGGGGCAGCAGAGAACTGGTAGATTTCTCCCAAAATAACAGTCACTGATAATCTCATCTCTGAAACACTTTACTCTTTCAACAAGCCTTCCAATGAGATTTGTATCCCAGTCAAGTGTCTGAATTTATTTGAAAATAATTTTAAATATACAATTGTTTTGTACACGTTTTTTATTTTAATGCAAGCAGCATTTTTAGAAGGTCATTTAAAAAAATCTAAGATTTGAGATTCTGTCCTTGTGGCAGTGGCTTTGTGGAGGATATACTGCATTGTTTATTTTACTGCTCAATCTTTCCTGAACTAAATTTTTAGACCCACTTCTTCAGGGGAAAGGCAGCTGAACTGATTGTAAAAGAACTGATCTTTTATTGCTCCTTGTAATGGAGCAATTCTTCTGGATGTGGCAAGATTTGCATAAGCCAAATTTTTATTTGTTCATAATGTGATAAATAAATAAAATTTAAAGTTATTGTGACTTTTTTTGTAATTGCTGTATTGCTTTCTTAGCTTCTGTTGTAACCTATGACAATGTCATGTATGGTTTTTATTGTATTGTGAAATAGCTTCACGATGCTTCACAGGAAGTGATTTATAGAAGAAATGAAATAAATGTCACATGGTCACCAGGTCACTGGAAACCTTCTTTTATGTGTCTGATACTACAGGCTGAGCTCTTCAATCACTGTCCTGCACCTTTATATTTAGGGGTCAATGTATCCAGCCATTTAGTACAGGTGCCACAGAAATGAAGAAACCAGAAATATGCAGAATGCAATGAAGCTTCCTTAGAACCACAGTGTTGCATGCAACTAAGCTCTACTCAAAGCAGACCCACTGAAATTAATTAATGAAGCTAAGTTAGTCATGTCTATTAACTTCAGTGGGTCTCCTCTGAGCAGGACCAGCATTAGATGCAACCCACTGTATTTCATTTTCCCCCCTTCCTTGTTGAACTTCAGATGCATAATTAAGACGTTCATGTTCCAGCAGGCACTTTAAGGTAGTGTTTGGTCTTATGATTATTTTATTGTTTTATTATTTTGTTTTCTGCATGGTTTGTTTTTACGTACACCACTAGAGATGTGAATAATTAAGTTGTATATAAAGTCTTAAATAAATAGAAACAAGTTTGCAGCCCTCATGGAGGTGACAGCCTGAAGGTGCACTGCAAATGCCTGGCAAAATCTCCAGCTGTAGAGGAATGGTAATGGAGTGTCTGAGTGTCCTGAAAACTCCTTCCCCTCCCTTTGACTTGCAGAAGCCAAATAAAGGATGGACATTAAGCACAGACTTGCAGATACTCTTCATACTGCTCTCCCGTCCCCGTTCTGTTTCTGACTTCAAGCTTGTTGTAGACTGTTCCCTTGTCCCTTCCACTTGCCAAAGGTTGTCATCTTCCAAACCAAAGGAAAAATATTTCCCATCAAGGCACCATAGGCCACCATCCATGGGTTTGGTTACCTGGTGATAGATAAGCCCATTTAGAGGAATCAAGAGGTGCAAACTTATAACAGCATTTTCCCTTTTCTGGAGCAAATGTTACCGTCCAGCGACATGTTTCAGCCCCTTCCCCTTCAGCTTCCTGGTCCCATAAATCCCATTGGCAGTGCTCTTGGAAACTCAACATGCTTGACAATCACTTGCCCCGCCCTCCTGCTCAACCAGTTGAATGCCACACCCTGTTGGCTCCTCCTGTCTACACATAAGAAATCCCAGCAGGACCTAAGGGACGCTCAGACTTGTAGTTCTTGAGAGCAAGCATGTCACACAGGGTGGCATGAGACTAGAGTTTCCCATATAAATGCTCCCCCCCTCCCCTTCTGGTCTTGGCTTTTGATTGGTTGCAGCAAATCTCATGATGCTTTACAGCAAGGGCAGTTAACCCCTTGCCAGGGAGCGTGATCTGATCATTTTTTTCTGACATTCCAAGACCCCACCAATTTTGGCAGCAGAAAGGGGGGCGGTGCTGGGGAGGGCAGGTTTAAACCGCCAAGCCCAGCACACCACAGGGGATCATCACATCAGGCATGTGAGGAATGGGAAAAGGGCAATACCCCCCTTCTCATCTGACTTGCATGGATCAGCCAAGGGGAGAAAACTGGGTGTCCGTCTGTGTGTGCATGCAACCAGGGCTGTGGAGTCAGTACACCAAACCTTCAACTCCGACTCCTCTATTTTTCTACTGTGCGACTCCGACCCCACCCAAAATTGCTTCCAACTCCACAGCCCTGGAAAGGGCTGTAAATGTCTTTTTAAATTGGAAGCTCTCGTAGGAGCATTTTTAGCGCTGCCTGAATATGCGCTGATCTAGGCATCACAGCATTGGTCTTTATCTGGGTCCTGTGTCATACACTGACACACAAAATGTTTTCCATCTTGAGTTATGGTGAAATGCTCAAATACAGCTGACTTCATGGGAAGCTTCTTTGATATTGTGAATTTATATTTTAAAAAATATGTCAATCAAAATTTATTTTGAAGCCGGAGTCGGAGTCTGTACATTTCTACCGACTCCGACTCTTACTCCACCCAAAATTGCTTCCGACTCCATGACTCCGACTCCACAGCCCTGCATGCAACAATATGTGTGTGAGACTGTGGCCACACCCACTTCTGGTATGTGGCCGTTGGAGTGTTGGCTAAGGGTTAATGTAATGCTCAGGATACTCCATACAATTTCGAGGATATGGATACTCCATACAATTTGGCGTCATTTTTCTCCTCCTAGTAATGAGCTTGCAGCTGGACTCATGAACCACTGATCCTCCAGACGCGTACCTCCCCCCTCCCCATCCACCACCCTAATTGGATCTTTGGAGCTTCTCCTTCCATATGGACCTTCCTGGGTCCTGCAATCTTTGAAGGAGGCCCACTTCAATTGCTTTGAAATCTGGACTGATTTCTACCAGAAGCAGAGCCTTCTTGGTGATGGTACCTCACACACAGAATACTTTCTCAAATGACGACCGCAGGCCCATTCCACTGGCGCCTCTAGGAAAGCAGCAAAAACTGCATTTATTCCACCAGACCTCTGGGAGCTGGTAACTGACTTGTTTTCATTCTGCTGCGTTTTTTGCTTTTTTTTACATTTTAGCTCTTTTATTACTGCGTTTATTCCACTAGCTATTTCTGCATTTAATAACTTGTGAGCTGCTCAGGGGACTCTTTGGATGAACTGGAAGGATATACAGTAAGTGTAATTAATTAAGTGGTACAGAGAATGCTGGCGAGTAGAGAGTTGTAACCGATGGTGTTTCTGCTGTCAACTTTTATTACAAACCAATTAAAAAGAAAGACCTGGAGACTGTCATTATACAATTCATATGTATATATTTATTTTTAAAAAAAAAACAAATTGGAAATACATTATGAATGGTGTGGATGTTACAAATTGTATTGGTGCAGCTGCATGACTGAATGCATGTATGCATCAAATTGGAAAAATACACCCACATGATTTTTCTAAAAAAGATAAAAACCCCATGCAGGGGGACAAACTTTTCTTTTTCTAGAGGAGTGACATCGTGATCCAGGGAATGTCATGTAATATTTAAGATCACAGTTGGGAAGATGTTAGCAGTGCTTTGCTGTATTATAAACGAGAGTTCTAAATAATTGTATCATCATGAGAGGAAGTCCAAAACTGAACATCCCAAAGTGGTCCCAACAGACATCCTTGTAAGGGCAGCACCGGTCTACTTTGTTAAACCAAGAATGTCTCTCTTGCACCAATGCACATGCTGAATCCTCCAGAGGATGCCTCTGGATTATGAGCATGAATGATAAATGTAACTATGCCATAGCTCAATGGTTAGAGCATCTGAGGTTCAGTTCCTGACATCTCCAGATAGATCTGGGAATGTCCCGTCTGAAACCTTGGAGAGTCACTGCCAGTCAGTGTAAACAGTAGATAGGCCAACGGGTTGACATGGTATAAGGCAGCTTTCTAGGCTCTTATGCCCTTTCTAGGCTCTTATGCTCTTTCCAGCTGCATTCTGCAATGAACGCTTAGGGTGGAATGAGTTTTTATTGCAATAAAAGCCCTAGGCCACACTCCAACACAGCGTGTCATGCTTTTAAGCGTATGATTTCAAGTATGTTGAATTGTAAGCCAGCTGTCATGAATGCATTATTAGCAGCTAGGGATATATTTATAAATGTATTGCTTAAAAAAAAAAAAACCTGAAGCAAGAACTAAATTTACATGCTCTCTCTTTCTCACCCACACAAAAGTTTATAAAAAGTTGAATGCCATATTTGTGGCAGAATGTTAACGAGTCATTTCATATGTATATATTTCTTTATATTTACAAAGCTTGAATTCACTGAATGAGACCTTTCAGAAATGTCATTTTCCTCAGGTTTCTTTCCTTATCTTTTTTGTTCAGTCGCAGTTCCCAGCAACGTTTTTTCATGCCCATCCCTAATAAGTCTTGAAATCACAATCGCCCATGGAAGTTTTCCTCTGTTGTAGCAGCTTATTCTGAGGAAAAGAATGACCAGCTTGGGCCCCAAATCCTTCTGCCTCGTTCAAAAAGTACTGGGATAAATCCAGCCCCGCAGAGACTCAGGGATGCTCTCTGAACAGATTTGGCCCATGGAGTAATAGGCAGTGACTGCATAATACTCTTCCCAACCCAAACCCACGTGATGGCCCCCCCAAAAAAAAATATTTGCAAAGGTGACTCAACATAATTGGAGCTCACATCCTGCCAAAGGGGGGGGAACAGCCGCATGCTTGGGGAAAGAAAGTTCTTAGGGTTCAGGCTGCAAAATGGCCAGCCTCATGCTTTAACAACCTCACACACACTGTTTCCCAGTGCAGACGGAGCAAGGTAGCGAGTCCTCAAGCGAACTGCAGCATACACAAGCACGTTTACCTGCTCGTTGGCAACTTTCTAAAGCAAATACATCCAAGGCTTACAAGGAATGACAGACAAAGACGACTAAAAGAGAAGAAATCGCTGGTGTGTGTTCGTTCTCCTCTCTCTCTCTCTCTCTCTCTCTCTCTCTTCTTTGGTCATTTCAGTCCTTTATATTATTTATTTTATTTTATTTTATTTTAAAAAAATTGTCCATAGGCACATGAAGAAGCAGCTCTTTTCCCAGGCAACCTCAAGCATTCTCCCTCTGCTTCATGTTGGAGAGCTTGACATTCTCCTCCTCGTCAGATTCTAGAGGCGGTTCGACATGGCAACCGATCATCAGCTGGTAGACCATCACTCCGGCGATGGCTCCGAGGAAGGGGGCGACGATTGGGACCCACCACCAGTGCCTGCCAGTCCTGTAGGACACAAACCCAATGGAAGGGTGAGTGAGATTAGAGGAGTGTTGGACAAAGGGGGGACTCTTCCTCACTACATCAGTGTCCGAATTGGCTGCCTCGGGTTTACATGACTGAAGCAACATCTCAGGGTACTTAACTATGTCAATAAGCTATCTTTAAGGACATTGGGGAAAGCCAAAGACTCCCTCCCCATTAGCAAAGGTACAACGTACTCTTTCTATTGTCTCACAGCACTAAAGTACTGAAGTTGCAAAGCTTGTAATACTGATAGTACCTCAGGAACACCATCCTCTGTAACAAGAATGGCTCAGATCCAGAGACATTCAGAAGCCAGACTTCATTGTTCATGAATGCAAATTTAAATAAACATAAATGTAAACAGGGCCCAGTGCCAATTACCTTAGAATGGTTTACTGCAGGGGTGGAGAACTGGCCCTCCAAATATTATTGGACTCCAAGTCCCATTAGCCCCAGCCATCATGGACTGTGGCTGGGGTGATGGGAGTTGTAGTCTAGCAACATCTGGAGGGCCACAGGTTCCCCACCTGTGATTTACTGTGAAGGTACCATGAGTAGTTGGGTAGAGAAATTACTTACGTGAAAACGTCCGAGCCCCAGCCCGCAATGGCGGTGAAGAGACGAGGCCCAAAGTCTCGGGCTGGGTTGACGGCATATCCAGAGTTGAAGCCCATGGAAGTTCCAATGACCAGGATGACAAAGCCAACAGTGAAAGCCTCCAACCCTCTGGGGACTGCGTTGTTGTAGGGATCCACAATGGCCAAGACACACACAATCAAAGCTGCCGTGCCAATGAACTGAGAAGGGGAAGGATGAAGAGATTAGAGTCTGATTTTCCACCTAAAATATTTCTCCGCATTGCACTACTAACAGCAGCTAGGCTCAACGTTTTAGTTGGTCAATAAAGTTTTGCAAAACAACCCTTCAAGAATTTAGAAGAGCCTTGCCGGATCTGACCAAGGCCCACTTGGTCCAAGATTTTGTTCCCAAGGGTGCCAGCCAGATGCTCCTAGGACACTCACAACAAACTAGGGGGAGAGGTGATAGCCATCAACTCTTCTTTGTCCCTTCCATCCAGTCTTCAAAACAAAGGGTTGTATCTAACTACTCAGAGTAGGCCCATTGAAGTTAATGAACCCAAGTTAGTCATGTCCATTCATTTCAATGGGTCTACTCTGCATAGGACTAATGTTGAATACAAACCTAGGATGCTCAAAGATTTTGTTTAGTCAGCATTTTTAAGCAAACCAACCGAATTGGCATTTCCCAGACTAATAAGTGGGTCAGAAAGCTGTTCGCTTTCCATTTTTGCCCTTCTCTGGAGTTTGCAATGCATGAACAAACACATGTGAACCTGACATGGAGCAGAAATGGGCTGATCCATCCTGACTTCAAAGGTATTTTGCTTGGTCCATGGAGGCAAACTATCATGGCAAGCATCTCATCCTGTATGTTTCAAATTATTCCCATCTTGCCATTTTGATCTTTAGCACAATCAGTATACACAAATGTCCCCCCCCCCCCCCTTGGGGCTGCGATCAGCTTTGGTGGGACAATTTACATCTCAGAAATAACAGGGGGAGAGAACTGATTTCCTCTCCCCCAGCACTGTTGCCCTGAGCCAACTCAACAAGGACAGCGCTGCTATCTTTAAGAGAAAATTAAAACATCAGTGTGATTCTATTCACAGGTCTCCCGTGTCTCATCATTTTGGGCCCTTAAACCGAATCTTTGGTTTGGAATGCCTTACAAGAGCCCTCCAAGTCTTACCTGGTCAAAAAATCCATTCAGAGTGTTTAAGTGTCCTGACGGGTAGGTAGCGAAGATGCCTGCGGTGCTGTTGGGACCCGTGACTAATAGCTGGTCCCCAGCAAAAGCCCAAATGGCATCTACGAAAGAACACAAAGCAGGGATCTCATCAGAGCACCCCACAGTTTCTCTCTAATCATGTAACAGGGAAGATTAGTCTTACTTTTGAAGGGGGAAATATCCGTGGATACAATACTGCATGGATAGGGAACTGGTGGTCATCCAGATGTCACTGGGTGGCAACCCCCACCATCCCTGACCACTGGCCATGCTGAGAGTTGGAGTCTAATAATATCTGGAGGACCCCAGTGGGTTCCCCCATCCCTGACACAGAGCATTTTTAATCACACAGCACTGACTGGGGAGCTCTAAGCACAGCCTTAACATTTCATTGTACTCTTTGTTGATTCCCCTGCCCTCCGTGGCCTCTTTAGGATTGCATGAAAACAGCATTAGGGTCCTCATTATTTATTTATTTATTTATTTACATCCCGTCCTTCCTCCCAGTAGGATCCCATGAGCAAGGCCTAAATGCCGAACAGAAGAGGAGCCCCAGCAAAATCTCTATGGTTTTGCATCTGGGCACTTGCTCAAAATTAAGTGTTAAGGCAGGATGCCAAAGCTCACTTGATCAGAAATCCTCAAATTAAAAAGGCGGAAAAAAGGGCTTGAAATTCCAGGGCTTAACCTCCAGAGTAGGGGTAGCCAACTGCCTGGTGCCCTCCAGAAGTTGCTGACTACAACTCCCATCATCCCTGACTATTGGCCACGTTGGCTTCTGGAGCTGATGGGGGTTATAATCCAACAACATCTGGAAGGCACCACATTTGCTCCCCCTGCCTTGAGGTCATCACACTCAGACTGTCTGGGGCAGGGAGTGGGTATTTGCTTCTTAATTAAACTAGCAGATAGTCACTTTCAGTGTGTAATTTCTGGTTTTAAATGTACTTTGTATTGATTTTTATTGTTGTAAGTCACTTTGAGACTCTTTCATACACAGCAATGAATAAATTCAATAAATCGTTGTCATCGGCGGGTACAATTCAAGAAAAGGTTATCCTATCGAGCACCGCTGAAATGGAGGCACATAATATTCATTTCAGTGGAGTTTGCCCAAAATAATGTCACCCACGCATGCACATACAAACACACACAGAGTCTTGTGTCTTGTCTTAGTACAGTGTGTGTGTGTGTGTGTGTGTGTCTGTGTGTGTGTGTGTGTGTGTGTGTGTGTGAGAGAGAGAGAGAGAGAGAGAGAGAGAGAGAGAGAGAGAGAGGTTATTTTCAAAGATCACCTTGGGAAATTGAAATCCATCCAGATTTAAGTTAAAAACAAAGCCAAGTTTCAGAGGCTAGGGACGACATGTTCAATCCATGCACTTTCTCACTTACCAAAGTACAAGCCAAATACAATGGCTGCTCCTAGGAATGCTCCAATGGTTTGTGCTAGGGCATAAATAGGCAATTTGATCCAAGGTTCCCGGGCCATAAAACACATTGCGAAGGTGACAGCAGGATTCAGATGGGCACCTGTGAAATACATAATGGTTAGGGGGCTCGTTCTGGTTCCAGATACACTTAAGATGGACAAGGGGTGCTTTGCTCACATCACTGGGGATGACATTGCCTAGATGGCACTGTCCTCCCAGGCACAATTGCCAAATCACAAGAAGATCGGGGTTCCTTCTTATGACACAATTAAACAGGTCAAAGTCTAGACTCAAAGGCTGACTCTTGGAAAAAGGACAAGTTGATGTCAAGGTAATGAAAAACTGGAGCCAGCCTAAATTATGTCTGATTTAGACTACTTCAAACCCTGTCTCAAGTATGCAAAGTAAGCTAGTGTGCAAGACGTCTCTTATTATGCATAATTTATTCTGCCTTTAATACTCACAGGTGTGTTGCATACATGAAAAGGGAAATAACTTTGCACTGTCCCCTTAACTACAGGCAAGATTAAGAAGATAAGAAGAGCCCTTCTGGATCAGACGAAAGACTTATCTAGTCCAGCATCCAATTGTCACAGTGGTCAACCAGATGCCTCTGGGAAGCCCAGAAGCAGAATTTGAATGCAACAGCCCTCTCCCTACAAGCAATTCCTGGCAACTGGTATTCCGAGACAAACTGCCTCCAACAGTGGGACGGTTAAGAGAGTTATGCATTTTAGAATAATAAATGCAAGTCTATTTTAGAATAAAATAAAATAAGTTCGTGTTAAATTCATGTTTGGTGGGTTTCCTCATACATAAGTGAGCACAGGGCTGCAGCCTTTAAAGGCTGCTCTCAGTTCCTTGGGGGCACAGAATCATAGAATAGTAGAGTTGGAAGGGGCCTATAAGGTCATCAAGTCCAACCCCCCAGCTCAATGCAGGAATCCAAATCAAAGCATTCCCGACAGATGGCTGTCCAGCTGCCTCTTGAATGCCTCCAGTGTCGGAGAGCCCACTACTTCCATTGTCGTATGGCTCCAACAGTTTAGAAGTTTGTCCTGATATTCAACTGAAATCAGGCTTCCTATAACTTGAGCCCATTATTCCATATCCTGCACTATGGGACGACTGAGAAGAGATCGTGGCCCTTGTCTGTGTGGCAACCTTTCATGTACACAACAGCACTCCCCCCCCCTGCAGTTTCCAGTATGTGGCTTTCAGAAGCATACTTCTACCAACAGTGGAAGCAGAACATAGCCACCAGAGTTAGTAACCATTTATCTAAGAATCATAGAATTGCAGAGTTGGAAGGGGCCTATAAGGCCATCAAGTCCAACCCCCGGCTCAATGCAGGAATCCAAATCAAAGCATTCCTGACAGATGGCTGTCCAGCTGCCTCCAGATGGGGACTTCTTACTCATAGGCAGGAAAATTCACATTAGGGAGGGGGGAAATTAAATACAGTTTACATTTAAAGCCAAATCTATCAAATTTGTGCTTCCCAAAACAAAACACAGCCATCCTTCAAAATTCCCACCTACCCGAATTTTGCAATGTAGTTTTCCAGCCGAAAAATGTTTATAAAAATGTATATCAGGAGAAAATGTGCATAAAATTGAGTATTATTTATTTATTTATTATTTGATTTATATCCTGCCCTTCCTCCCAGCAGGAGCCCTGGGCAGCAATAGTGAAATAGTGAATACTGAAAATAATATACAAAAATGTATTGTATTATGAGAAACTGCTTCCAAATATGTGTGCATTAGTCAAAGTACAAAAGTATAAAATGTGTTTTGTTAGAGAACTTTGTACAAAAAGGTTGAAAAAAATTCCATGAGTTTTTTTTTTGAAATGCAAATTGCTGCTGAAATGTAGAGGACTAAAACTGACAGATGCTTCCATTCCTAATTCACACTGACATCAATTCCACAATGGAAAATTCTTCTTGCTATCAAATGAGGCCACCTCCCACCTTACATATATACAGGGAAAAGCTCTGTACCATAGAGCTGAGGCACATACCTGACACCTGTCCAGCGACCAGAATTCCAAGTGTCACAGCAAAGCCAAAGGCCAGGTTAACTGTCAAGAAGCCTCCATGGGTTCCATTGCTGAGTACAATCTGAGCCACTGAACCACAACCAAACATCTGAAAGGAGAAAATACCTTGGTCAAATCGAGTTTGGTGGATCCCATCCTCTAGCAGTTGCAAATGTTAACTTTTACTTTATGAAAGCAACCCAATAATTTCCTTTCTGTTCTTCAAACATTCTAAGAATCTTCACAGATGATCCTGCTGTGGAAGTGCATTCACTGCATGGGGTTCAGATGTATAAGCTCCTGTCCCAGACTGAACTCGGGAGAATAGTTCAGAGTGTTTACAGCAGAAGCTGGCTGTGAACAGTACCGATTGGCTGGAAGCAGTGATATCACTAACTCACTCCTTCTATGCTGAAGCAGTTTTTTCAAAATGTAAAAAATTGATTCTGGGTTTGCTGTGTGTTTTTTAAAATGGTTATGCGTGTTGTTTTAAAAATGATAAAGGGCAGGCACAGCCCACCCAAAATACACAGGTGGGGAAAGACAGACTATAAATTAGCATTTGATTTGCTGGCCGGTGTAAGTTTTGCAAACTTGAGCGAAGCAGGCTGGAGATCAAGATTTTTTTAGAAATGCAGAGATTCCTCCTGCCAAAAGAGGAGTTTATCTCTGCACAGGTTTATATATCCTTCAAAATTTCATAAATAAAAACAGGAGCGCTCTTGTGTCAGTTTGGTGAGCCATAAGTTATGCAGATCTTTGCAAGACCAATAATTCTAGGGTTCTTCCAGATTACCTGTTTAATGAGCATTCGTTCAGATTTATTTACAGGGAGCTTAAGCAACACTGGCTATTTAATGAGCATGTTGTTGTTATGTGCCTCCAAGGCGACTACAACTTATGGCAACCCTATGAATCAGTGACCTCCAAGAGCATCTGTCATGAACCACCCTGTTAATGAGCATACGTTATGATTTGTTTGCAGGGAAATTAGACGATGCTGCTTCAAAGCAAATGTTACCCCATACTTTCCAATACATTTGCATGTCACTTTCATTATTGTGCAAAGTCTTATTTGGAGGGAAGCAAGTTTGTTGCGCGAGTCCTCCCAATCAACAATAATTGTGCAACCTGAGTTTGCCAGTTTGTGATTGAATTCCACCCAAAAACAGTGATGGTCTAAAAGCGCCCCTACTGAAAAAGAGCAACTCCTGGCTGCTTGGGCACATAACCACATCCAAAGGGCCCCTTCAGTCCCACTGGCACCACCATGACAAAATCATGGTACATCCAAGAACTTCAGGTTGGCTCAGCTTGGGATCAATTCTCAGTTTGCTGGATAATCACACACCATACACAATAGTCGCCACCTACAGAGTCTAATCAAGCGGAGCATTAAGCAAGGATGTATTCATCAGGCATGCATAAGTCAGCATGAACTTTGATATATAGAATCTGGTAATTTGATTGACGAATTGGCCATGTAGATCAGTAAACTGTCCAAGCAAAATACCTCATGCTAGACAGTTGAAAAGCCATGCAATGGTGCTGAGTGCTCTTTGGCAATACAGGCTGCAGGGTCCCACATTTCCTGCTGCACAGTTTGGATTACCTTGGTGCTGAGTTTTGATGCCAATTATTTCAAAATAATATTTATATGTACATATGTGCACACATAAAGCATTATGGATGGGTTATACGTGGGCCTTCAGAAAAGATCGTCTATTTGCAGAGGTTCAGTGTGCACATTACACAAACCAGTCCTATTTGCTTTGCGATTACAGTTCCCTACCCTCCTTTAACTGACAAGGTAAGGCCTTTTTTGCATCTTGTAATGATGGACAAAAAAGCTCTGAATGGTTGTCTTTGGACTTTATCCTATGATGTCTGAATCAGTACGGAACACACACACACATATACACACACCCCTTTGCAGTTTTATGTTGGACTAATCCAGAAACAATGTTATCATCCAGAGTAACAGAGAGGTTGAGCAGAGTAGGCACAATGCAATGCAGCCTTTTGTAAACCAAGCTTAACCACAGCAAGAAGGAATTTTCAAAGGCGCCAAGGAAGTTGGAAGAATTGTTTTGAACAAATAAATGTGGCTCGGTAAATTTGTTCCAAGCTTTTGTCACGTCTGAGGCTGTCGAGGTGGGAGGGTTTGATTGAGGGAACGTCACGCACTATTGCAAGTGTGAGAGTCGGAAGCTAAACGGAGAGTGACAGGCACACCATAAAAACCTGCTATTAAAAGGGAGACCTGCCACTGCCCAGGAGGGGAAGCATTTCTTGAAGCCTATCAAGTCCCTCCCATGTTGCTTTCACGTCTGCCATTCCTCTCACGGATTGTCTGCAACTCTGTAAAGTGCACTGCTCACCAGTAGACACTATAAGTGGATGTTAATCACAACAGCAGCAACACTTGTTTGAGATGCCACAATCCCCCCTAGCAGCCAACTTCTGCATACACTTGTGGGAATTGGCCTCCACCCTTTTAAATCTCCTCTGGGCCATCAAGCCCTAATGGCTGTGTACTACCTCCAGTGTCGGAGGTGGTATCCCTCTGGGAATACCAGTTGCTGGGAATCACAAGTGGTGAGAACTCTGTTGTGCCGAGGTCTTGCTAGCAGCTTTCCCTTTGGGACATCTAGTTGGGCACTGCAAGAATAGGATGCTGGACTGCATGGCCTTTGCACTGATCTAGCAGGGCTCTTATATTCTTGGATAATTTCCCTTTCTACAAAAAGTTTCATCACCAAACGTGTCTAAGAGTGCACAAGGAACTTTAGCCCCAAAGCAGGGGTGATCCAGACATTTTGGAGCCTGGGCTGCAAAATGTAAATGGTTTCCCTAACTATGCCACCCACTGGGGCAGAAATCCATCAATAAGTTCTTCTGGGTGAGCACCACTGAAATGCACAGGAGCTACCAAAGATGGGTGTGGCCCATTCATTTCAGTTTGGGATTGACAGGATAATTGTCCAATCCAGTGTGCCCCAGTGGGGAGGATCTGTCTGGTGCCCAGGGTGCCACCTTCAAAACCATCCATAATCCACCACCTGAAGCAGCCGTCTCATTTTGTGTATTGGGAAAGGCAGGCTCTACCTAACCAGTCCAGTCATATGGTATGTTTTCCTTGCGCAGAGCTTGGAAAAGTTACTTTTTTGGACTACAACTCCCATCAGCCCAATCCAGTGGCCATGCTGGCTGGGGCTGATGGGAGTTGTAGTTAAAAAAGTAACTTTTCCAACCTCTGTACCTTGCGTGGTATTCCATAACCATCATGGAATTCCAAGGGTTGGCAGTTCTGTTACCATTATATTGTTTGTGTGTGTTGTGGCCTTTCATCAGAGCTGCCCTATATGAAAAACAACGAAGAACCAAGCTAGCTCTGTTCACAACTCTTCTTTGTCCTAATGTCTAAACAAAATCAAATGCCAGCTCATCCAGCCTGCCAAAATCAGTTAGCCAGGCAATCCATCACAAACAGCCAAGACACAATGCTAAAGGAAATGACATTTAAAAGACATCAAGGTTTCAAAGATCTTAGGCATGAGAAATCCCTTCACACAAACTGGGGGGGGGGGCTTTCATTTGAAAATGTTAAAAGCTGGGACCCTGAAATCAAGAGGTCTTTTCTCGCCAGCAATGGCTACAGCAATCATTCTGCTACTATCCAGTGAGACAGAGGGGGTAGCATTGTCCCAGTCTTTTCAGCAGGTGGTGCTTTTGTGTTTGCAAGTGAGCGGAAGTGCAAACATTTTCAGACTGCCAAAATATTTTTCCTTTCTTTTTAAAAGAGTAATTTTTAGAAAGATTGCGACTTTTCAAAAGTTTGGAAGGGGATCAGTTATGGACGCTTCAAAGACTGCAGTCTGTATTTACGGTTTCTTTTAGCAGCCTTCCCCAACCTGGTGCCCTCCAGGTGTTTTGGAGGACAACCCCAGTGGCTGTCCCAGCTAGGGCTGATGCAAGTTCAAGTCCAAAAGATCTGGAGGCTGAGGAAGGCTGGCATAATGCATCTATCTGGAGAGTAAATTGAGGAGAGGAAACTATTTTTTGCAAATCTCCCTGCTTTGGTCTTGAACGGCATGCGTCATTCATTCCTCAGTGACCACAATAAATGTCCAAACAGTTATGCAGCTTTTAAGTGCACGAGCAAGCCTCGGACAAATCATGTTGCTTCCTCTACATTAGGAAGTCACTGTCAGGCGGCCACCGTCTTAACTACAAGCAGCTCTAGTGGGAAGAGAAATCTAGCTTGCAGCATCCCAGATGTTTGCCTTCTCTCTTTGAGCTTTATTTTTTTTAAATCCTTCTTCCTTCCAGATGTCACCATAAAATATGATCTCTGGACATTTCAGCAAGTGGAGGAATAGGAAGGTGGGATTAAGAAGCTTCAGCTCAGTGGCTTCCACAGGCAGGATTTTT
Source organism: Rhineura floridana (assembly GCF_030035675.1). Taxonomy (NCBI): domain Eukaryota; kingdom Metazoa; phylum Chordata; class Lepidosauria; order Squamata; family Rhineuridae; genus Rhineura; species Rhineura floridana. The sequence continues at coordinate 5,067,431 of NC_084480.1, read as the reverse complement.
CTCTGCATCTGGCTCAAAAGTAGAAAATGTTCACCAGAGAACAAAGCGGGACATCTGGCAATGCACATGGAAGCCACCACCAAAAGATGTGAGGGCTTGAGGTGCAAGGAGAAAAGGAGTTAGGGATCAGCTGCCCAGCACATGAGCCTCGCCTAGGTGCAGGATCACAAGTTTTCTCAATACAGCAAAATGTACACCCTTGCTGTTGCAACCCAGTACAGCACATGGCACCATATTTACACACAAGCTAAGTTACTGTTCAGAGCCTCATTAGGAAGGGCCTCTTACTACCCAAAAAAAATCTAAATTTCAAGTTTTCTACTGATGGTTACAAAGCAAAGGAAACAGGCAGAAAAGGCTCTAAAACAAACATGTTTCATGGTCTTTTCTGTTAGCAAAATACACATGGGGGGGTAATACTTTGGAGCTTCTTACACAGCTTAGGGCCTCAACATGTCTTAATCCAGCGCTGACAGTCTGGCAGCTCAGCACAGCGCTGCACTGGTGTTCTTGTGTTGGTACAGCTGCCCCCACACAGGGCAGGTGAGGGGGGAACTGCATCAGAAAGTATAATCCAATGCATGGCAAGAAGACCACAGACAGGCACACTGCACATGCCAATGTAATGCTTGCAGCCAGAATGCATGAGAATTAACTCCGAGATACGCATACGGAGTGGCTTCCAGCCCTCCCCCAAACAGACTGCAGCATATAACAGGATCTCAAGATCACAGTGGGGTGGGGGCATTTAAAGTCCCATCCACCTACCACCACTACCCTCATCATCCACACAAACACACCCCCAGTTGCTACTGACTTCTCTCTTTTCTTTTTAATGCACACTGTTGCAAATTGCATAACTCTGGTTTGGCCTCACATAGTCAGGTGTTGTTTTTTTATGGGCAAATTCTTCCTGCTGTTTTCCAAGTTTATGGCTTTGCTGAAGTCTTGTCTTGGAAGGATCTGGATTCAACTTTATTGCAGCAGCTGTTGCTATAAGCTCAACTGTCTTACCCTGCCAAGCAGGATGTGTGTGTGTGTGTGTGTAGATAACAACCCTGTAAGGTGGAGACCCTGCCCTCTCAGTCACTGCCTGTTGGACAGATGTTTGATGCTCCCACATGATCCATTCCTGCTAAAGTTCATCTTCTTGTAACTTAGTGCTCTATATCTTTTTCATTTGAAAACAGATGGAAGCAGTTTCCTTGCTGAAAATAGACCCCAGGAGGCTAAGCTGCTATACGTCAGGAGCACCCATCCAAAGAAAGTCTCCTTTACCCTGGAGGCTTTTGCAGATTTCCTTTGTTCTAATGAAGATGTGATATGAATCATGAATTATTGCTGGGTGTGTTTCGCTTCGGTGATTAAACCTAGCACTGTCTGAAACTTTCTGAGATTGAGGAATCCCCTAAGGGATATCAGAGCTCAAGAAAAAGTGCAGGTTTTCACTACTTCTTTCACCCACTTAAAGGAACCTTAGAGTCCCTCCAGGCTAGGTATGGGGGGGGGGGGAGAAATTCAATTTAGTTCACATTTAAAGCTGAATCTATCAAATTTGCACTTTCTGAAACAACATGAGGACCAAAACAGCCATCCTTGGAAATCTGCACTTATTCAAATTTTGTGGCGCAGTTTTCCAACCAAGCAATGTTTACAAAAATGCACATATGAGGGCAAAGTGTTCACGAAATGAATATAACAGTGAAAATAACCTCCAAACATTTATTCTGTTGGGATAAATTGCTTGCAAAAAATGTATACGTTAGTCAACATTGCATACAAAAATGTATTTATTAGAAAAAATTCTCACTAAAATGCTGAAGAATGTTCATGAGGTTTTTTTTTAAAAAAATCCTCAAATTGCTGCACAAGTGTGGAAAACCCAATTTAAGATTAGAAAAACGAGACATTCAAAGAAGCAAAATTGACAGATCATTCCGTCCCTCATCTAGAATAGTGGTTTCTTGCAGGCGTATTCTGCAACATGTCACTGATACAATAATAGTGTTTTAATGGTGGATTGATACTGGTCCGTCCACACATTATCTCACTTTATTAGTTGTTAATCGACACTTCCTCAATGTAACTGCATTATTGCCATCTGGAAGGGCACTCTTGCACTATAGCACAACAAAAGAGAGACAAAAAAACCCAACCACAGAACATCGGTGGTATGAAAAGTTACGGGACTTCAGTGGGAAGCTCCAAGACCTGCACCAAGGAAATGATGAAGCAGTATATCTGGCCCAAAACCTTTGTAATATTGAAAGTGGGGTTATGTATAACTACCCCAATACCATCATGAGCAAAAATCATCATGAATGCACAATAAAAAGGGCATCTGGAGGAACCCATAGTTGATATTACTGTATAACTTTTACAGTGCAATCCTATGCCACTTATTCACAAGTAAGTCCCTCAATGGGGCTTGCTCCCGAGTGAGTGTATTGACGACTGCAGCCTTAGACTGCAATCCTATGCACGCTTACCTGAGAGAAAGCCCCACTGAATGCAGTATGACATACTTCAGAGTAGACATACCTAGGACTGGACTATTAAATCAGTTGATTAAATTTGCATAAATTTAGACGACAGTGTCGTAAGAGGCACCATCTTAGAAAAAGCAGTTCCTTGTGTGTGAGAGAGAAAAGGGAGGTGGCTCCTCTAAAATGGTGGTTACCATCCATAGTTTTTGTAAGTATTTGTATTAAAAAATGATGCTCTTTTAACAGCAACAAAATTCTGGCCAATTAATCAAGGCACCTTTACAGTCGATTGAAGGGTTTTCTTAATTGAGTAAGCAAAGTGACTATCTTAACCCCACTTATCTGGAAATTAGCCCCTTTGTTGAATTCAATGGAACGTATTTCTGAGGAGACTTGTCTGGGATTGCACTGTCATCAGTTAAAGTGGCAGCCTCAATTTCCGCTCAGTTAAATTCTAGGAAAGCTTCCCTGGCCTTCCACCACAATCGCTGAACTTGGAATTTGATCAAATTCTTCAAAAACTCTTCTTTGTTCCCATTCCTCTGAAGGTGTCTTAACAGGCAGTTCCTCCCATTCTGAAAAATAAGAAGCTAGGAGATGGAGCAGGGACGGTCAGGTTGCACTGCAGGGACCGAGAAGGTGTGGCCAGGGAGTTCTGCTACAACGGAACAGCCCAACACCACTGCCCTTTAGGAATTTGGCCCTGGGGTAGATAAAATATAATTTTATCGTTTAGGACTGCTGGCCCAACATTCCTGTATAATGTGGATTATAACCCTGAGAGTAACCGGTTGGGCTGAGGGACAGCAACTGACCCAAGGTCACCCAGCACACTTCATGGCTGAATGGGGATTTGAACCCTTGTCTTCCAGGTCCTAGTCCTATACTCTAACCACTACACCACACCGGCTCAGGTGCCAGTATCAAAGTATAGCATGCAACACTTACACCATCTCTTATTCCAAAGTAAAGCTCATCATAACCATCAAAGATTGCAGCACAAGAGGGCTTGTTCAAATAGCTCTCACATTCCTGTTTGAGGGTCATAGCACTCAGCTGGGAGGACCTATGTGAAAGTGTCCCTGCAATGTCAGATGCCTTCCCCCACGTACACCTCTGACAACACCCGACACACTCAGCAAAGGAAAGCCGACAGTGCAGACTTCAGGACCCACAGTCATTGGGCTCCTGCAGACAACTGATTCCCAGAAAAATCAACTGGGGGGAGCGCTTCCAGATAGTCGCTATTTTCAGGTGGGATTCAATCACATACCAACAAATTCAAGTTGTGCAATCAGAGCTGGCAGGGCATTCTTGCGCAACAAACCCGCTTCCCAAAAATATCTGACTTTTTGCAATAAGGACAGTGATAGGGACATGCCCTGGAATGTGCGGGATAACATTTGATTGACATAATGTCATCTGACCTTCCCGCGAACATATCAGAATGAATATGCAAAAAATAGCCGGCAGTGTCAAACCTCCCCACAAACCTTGTGCAAACGAATCAGGATGAATGCTCAACAAGCAGGTCATCTTGAAGTGCCCAGTCTGCATTTTTATGACATTATTTAAAAGCAAGGATCCAGCTTTCTTGACAGCTCACGGATGCAAACGTTCAGAGTCTCAGACAGCCTTTGCACAGACAAAATGCAGAGTGGCTGCTGTTTTGGCATTTCCATTCTTTACAGGGGCACACTTGAAAGGGGGTGAGGGAGAAGAATTTGTTTCTTTAAATCCCCTATGTTTCAGACAGTGTGGAGCAAAGATGGACTATTGCATGTTACATGCTAGATTTAGATCTGGATTCAAGTGTCACATGAATTCTGGACTTGTGGTGCACTGGGCAAGCCGCATAGAACACTTTTTGCCACCAAGAGCTCGCTCAATTGACAACTGCTGCCAAACCTGGCACCCACAAAAAGTGTTGGTTATGTTCACATTTTAAGTGCACACCTAAAACAGCCTTTGCCAGCCTAGTGACCTCCAAGTGTTTGGACTCCAACTCCCCTGAGCATGCTGTGCTGGTTGCAGCTACAATCCAAAACATCTGACTTAAAACATTGTAGGTTTACATCTAAACACTTAGACTCAGTTCTCAGTCTATAAAATGGAACTTATGAGGACATATCTTACAAGTCTATTGTCAAAATCAAGATGATGTTACTTTGAATATTAGGTGTAGGGAGCACTTTGTCTGTGAATTCTTGAAAGGGGGTGTAGAGATTGCAGGGAATGTTACAAGAAATGCAAACTTGTGCAAGGATATACCTTTTGGGAGTTTTGGTTGTATGAATGTGCAAGCGTTCAGGATACACAGAACACTTGAAGAAGGTTCACTGCAGTTCTGTGTAACTCAGACACTTGCCTGTTCCAAAAAAGTTTGAACTTAGAAAATGTTTAATTTCTAATTTCCCCCAGCTTTTGAAGACAAGCCCCCACCAAGGCTTTATCAAATTCAAAGGGGAATTTCTGGCTACAATCCAATACACACTTATCTGGGAGCAAGTCCCATTGAATCCAATGGAGTTTACTTCCAAATAGACATGCCTTGGATTTCAAGGGCATGACAGATGGCCTTTACAACTCCCCTTCACGTCAGTGAACTTTCTGCTCAAGCCTTTTCATCATCTGAGGACTGCACAGAATCAACAGTTCACCCCCATACCAAACATTCAGCACATTATGCTTGCATTCATTATTTTTTGCAAAGCTATTAAAACAAACCAGACAACTCCTTCCTCCTCATCCCTATGACCCCCCTCCCAAATCCCTTGTCCCCAAGACACTTACCACCAGGATCAGCGTTCCCAGGCATTCAGCCAGGGCCTGGCGGACAAGTTTATTCCTGATCCTCAGCCTGTACCCGATGGCTGCCAGGAAGTCCTTTTGCCTGCCCATGATGCCTGGCTTGCCCCTTCTTTGCTTGGTGTCAAGGCGAGAAAGTCCCTCTCAGCTCTTCAGCCTTGGCTCTCTGTAGCACTTGAGCAGATCCAAGACCTGCCTTGGCTTATAACCATGTGGAGAGATCCTCAAAGCACCGCCCCTGAGTGACTCCACACCCATTTCTCTCCAAGGGCTTTGACTTTTATTTCCTCCTCCCTCCCTCCTTTCCTTTCTTGACAGCGTAAGTCTGAGTGAGCGGTTTTGCTGGCTCTTCCTTCCCCCACCCCCATTGTTATTACTCACATACACCTAAGTCACACAACCCATAGAATCACAGAATAGTAGAGTTGGAAGGGACCTATAAGGCCATCAAGTCCAACCCCCTGCTCAATGCAGGAATCCATCTGAGGCAGGGCTTAATTCAGCTCACTCCACCAGTGGCATTACATCAGCTTTTGCCAACCTGGTGCCCTCCAGATATTTTGGAGTGCCACTCCCATCAGTGGTGGCCGGTGGCTCTATGTCAGCAGGGCAGTGGAATCCGCTCCGGGGTTTAGCCTGAGCTTTCAAGGAGCCTTGGACAGCTCCTTGGAAGTTCGGACTACAACCCAGAGTGGATTTCACTGCCTCACTAATATTGGAGCCACCAGTCTCCACTGACTCCCGTCAGCCCCAGCCAGCATGACCAGTACTCCAAAATATCTGGAGGGCACCAGGTTGGCAAACGTGGCACTACAAGATGCCACAGGTGATCTGCTCCGTGGTAGGACCAAGACATGCCCTTTGTTCTGTTCTTTGGGGAAGTTCTGGTCTAGTCAGCCAATTGCTCTGCACATCTCCTTCCCCCTAACATGGATCCACAGGTTAGGGTTACCTTCACTGGTTTTCGGATAAAACTTATAATCACATAATACACTCACAAGGGTACAAATCCATGCAAGTGGTGAGGAAGAAGGAGGAACTCAAATCTCTTCTCTGTTTTCTGTGCAGGAATTAATTTGAGCCAGTGCTGACCAGCACTCTGACCCAGTTAATTAAAAAGAGCTCATTTGAGCATGTACAGAGTTCCAGTGCTGTTCATTAGGGAACAGGTCTCCACATGTCTGGGATAAGGGAAGAGGGAGCTTGATCTGCAGTCTATGGCTCTCTGCAACAAACACTTAGCCAGGTTCTCACTGTTTCAACACAGGAACGTAGGAAGCTGATTTATACCAAGTCAGACCATTGATATGTCTAGCTTAGTATTGTCTACACTGACTGGCAGCAGCTCTCTGGGATTTCAAACAGGAAGTGTCTCCCAGCCCTGCCTGGAGATGCTGGGGGTTGAACCTTCAGCACCCAAAGCAGGTGCTCTACATCTGAGCTACAGCAGAGAGCAAGCAGCAAGGTCCCAGTTTCCATCCCTGGCATCTCCAGCTAGGGCGGGGAGAGACTCCCTGTCTGAACACCCACCCTCTCCATGCCCAGATTCTTAAGGTCTGAACAGAGTCATACTTCCAGACGAGTGCGCAGGGAGTGGAGGAGGAGGATCAGCTGACCAATCCTGACGGCTCAAGCACAGAAACAAGCACATGCATTTCTTGAACATGTGAGAAGGGCTTCTCGTTTTTAACGTTGCATGCCACTGGGGCTTTTTTCTCCCCTGTTTTGTGTAGTGTTGGGGTGCACTTAATTAATTTTATAAATAAAAACGTTGTTGGCCAGTGGCTTATTTCAGTAATGGACTTGCAGAGAGAGAAAGAGAGGTGGGGAAAGCTGGGGGACACGTGTTTGAAACCTGGAAATCTTTTTTTTCCCTAATGAACGTTTCCAATCTGTTGAGAATCTCATGCATTCTGTAGATATTAGAATAAATTTCTTATCACCTGCCTTTTCTCCTTTTTTTGCCGGCTGGAATTCCTCAGAACTGCTGAGATTTCTCTGCAGCTCTCAAAACAGTTTGAGAAAAATGACAGAAGAAATGTTTTGCTACTCAATAGAAGCTTGTTTTCAGTTTTGGCTCTTGGCCCATAGGTGGCACTGTCTCACAAAACTATGCAGAGCGCGAGCATCAAGTGTGACTGTTGCCAGTTTTGTAGAACAAGGGGCACTTTACTCGGGTTGTGCATCCAGTTCTGACTCACTAGGGGTCTGATTCAGCTCATCAATGTAAACTGTCATCACACAAAACAACAGCAAGTCAAGCCTGATAGCACTGAGCACCTGCAGCAAATGATCCCATTACCAATTCAATATAGCCCCAAAGTGCATAACAGTGCGATGCTAACGGAGGTGTATAGTGTATGCGCACTTGCTGTGTGTGTGTGTGTGTGTGTGTGTGTGTAAACCTGCTTGAGGGCATGAAACTCTGCCAAACAGAATCAAGAGTCCATTTAGTCCTTTATTTAAGTCCCAGGAATGGCCAGCTGGATACCTCTCAGAAGTTCATAAGGAGACCTTTCTCTGTTGTTCCACTTTAGCATCTGGTGTTGAGAGGTATACTGCCACTACATGTGGAAGTTCCATTTACCCATCACACCTCAGAGGCATTAATAAACCAATCCTTCATGAAGTTCTCTCATCAAGTTTTTAAAGGCCATCACCTTATCTTGTGGCAGCAAATTACAGAATCCCATGGATCTCCCATGATGGACCAGGGCATAAAAATGTAACATTTAGGCACTGTTCAGATAATTATCTAAATCTCCTCTCCTCTGCTTTGCACACAAGAGGAAGAGAAAGACGCAAAGCTTCTGTTTTCATTTTTTTTAACAAACCAGAGTTCCACATGGCATATGAACCTGAGGAACCATGGTTTAACAGTCAGCCTCTCTTCCCACAGGATTCTGGGAACTGGAGCTCTGTGAGGAGAATAACAGTCTCCTAGCAATTCTCAGCACCCTTCACAAACTACACTAATTTATTTATTTATTTATTACATTTATATACTGCCCCATAGCCGAAGCTCTCTGGGTGGTTTACAGCAATTAAAAACATATACAAATTTAAAAACACATTTAAAAAAAAAAAAAAACAATTTAAAAACACATGCTAAAATGCCTGGGAGAAGAGGAAAGTCTTGACCTGGCTCCGAAAAGATAACAGTGTTGGTGCCAGGCCACCTGGTCACAAAGATCATTCCATAATTTGGGGGCCACCACTGAGAAGGCCCTCTCCCTTGTTGCCAGACTCCGAGCTTCCCGCCGAGTAGGCACCCGGAGGAGGGCCTTGGATGTTGAGCATAGTGTACGGGTGGGTTTGTATTGGGAGAGGCGTTCCATCAGGTATTGTGGTCTAAGCCATGTAAGGCTTTATAGGTTAAAACCAGCACCTTGAATCACTTCCCAGGGTTCTTTGGGGGAAGCCATGACTATTTAAAGTGGAATAAATGTCTGGTGTGGATGTGGGCAAAATAGACTTGGTTGGCCTTTGGCCTGATCCAGCAAGACTCTTCTTATGTTTATATGGCTCGTCAGAGTCATCCATCAACTGTGGTTAAATGATTGTCTAGAACTGGGCCTTTATGTCTTAAATGTGTCACTTTGATATGGATCTGATAGAGACATATTTATTTATTTATATATTAATTTATATCCTGCCCTTCCTCCCAGCAAAAGCCCAGGGCAGCAAACAAAAGCACTAAAAACACTTTAAAACATCATAAAAAATAGACATTAAAATACATTAAAACAAAACAACTTTAAACATATTTTTTAAAAAGCTTTGAAGACTTTTTTAAAAAAAAAAGGTTAAAAAAGATATTGTTTTTTAAACAAAAGGTTTAAAAGCATATTAAAAAGCAATTCCAACACAGATGCAGACTGGTATAAGGTCTCTACTTAAAAGGCTTGTTGAAAGAGGAAGGTCTTCAATAGGCACCAAAAAGATAATAGAGATGGTGCTTGTCTAATATTTAAGGGGAGGGAGTTCCACAGGGTAGGTGCCACAACACTAAAGGTCCGTTTCCTATGTTTTGCAGAACGGACCCCCTGATAAGGTGGTATCTGCAGGAGGCCCTCACCTGCAGAGCTCAGTGATCGAATGGGTATATAAAGGATAAGATGAACCAGAGAGCTTCTTATTTGCTGATGCTCCTCGTAACACAAGCCAAGTTTCCTTTCTCTCATAATGTGAAAAGGAGTCTCTGAGAGCAGGTGACATTTGTACATTGAAGAGCTAATCTTCCAATATAATATGTAAGCTTTGGAGCTACACAGAATCCTTTTTCAGACTTAGTGGAAAGAACTGTACACTAAAACATTCCAGAGGTGTTATGTGTTGATGGTCAACTCGAGCCTTTACACCACCAAGAGTGGCTCGGCTCTGCCATGCAGTCCGAGAGGCACATTCCAGGATATCGCACAACAGGATGCTGGGGTATAATTCCTGAACTACACACTGCTGTTACTGTGTAAGCAGCAGGCTCACACTACTCACTTGGTATATGACCTGGAGTAGACGACTGTGAAAAAAGAAAATAAGCAACACTTTTTTGCAACATAACAAAGTGGCTAAGGGATGGTTCACACATATAGTACATTTTTGCCACTTGATGACTACAAGAACAACAAATGCCTTTCAGGTGTGAACACACCATCATGGATGGAGCATTCAGAGCAACTCTCATCACCCCAACATCATGCTTTCCGAAAGAGACAGTTCACATGTTCAGCCTCCAGTAATCAAGCTTTGAGGGATCAAGTGACTGTGATGAACCAGGCCTAAGAGATTATCTGTAAACCTGAATATCCCTGGTTCAAATCTTACATCAATCATGAACGCACTAGGTAGCCTTATCCTAGTCTCCTTCTGGGAGGAAGGGTGGGATATAAATTAATATTTTTTTAAAAAAAACCTACGCTCCCCATTAGTTGTGTGGGAATAATAACATTGATGAACCTCAGGAGGTTATTGAAAGGGTGAGATAATATATTGGAAATGCTTTGTGGGATAATATATGGCAGTCTTTCTCAGATTACTGCCCTCCAGATACTGTGGACACCAAATCTCATCAGCTCCAGCCAGCCAAATGATGCTGGTTGGAGTCAATGGGAGCTGGGATCCAAAACCTCTGGACAGCACCAGGATGGGGAAGGCTGATACATTGGCAATATAAGTTGATTAGTTCATCCTGGCACTTAATAATTTCCCCAAATGCATACAAATCATAGGAAACTATTTTATATACAAGAGCAAGTTCTTTGTCGATGTAGGCCAGTACTGACACCAGCTGCCCAGTGCCTCAGGCAGAGAGGTCTTTCAGATCACGTGCTGCCTCATTCTTTCAACTGGAGATGTCAGAGCTTTGACCTGGGTCCTTCTGCATGCACAGTTGCCACCGTGGGCTCCTGCTGGGAGGAAGGGCGGGATATAAATCAAATAATAAATAAAGTAAAAATGCCCTGCATGGAAACAAGCTGTGTGCAAATCCTGAGGAACACCCTTGCAACTTCCAGAGTAGGGAGGGCGCAGAAATTTGATTCAGTTCACATTTAAAAGTGAATTTATTGAATTTGCATTTTCCAAAACAATATGCGAACCAAAACACAGCCATCCTTTGAAATCTGCACTTATCTGAATGTAGCAGTGCCAGTTTCCAGCCAAGCAATAGTTACAAAAAATGCACATGAGGAAAGTGTGCACAAAATTATTATATCGGTGAAAATGACATACAAAAATGCATTATATTAGGATAAATTGCTTGCAAAAAACTATGTACATTAGTCAAAACTGCATGCAGAAATGTATTTATTTGGAGAAATTCACACTAAAATGCTGAAGAATTGTCATGAGGATTTATTTATTTTTAAAGTAAATTGCTGCAAAAATGTGGAGGACCGAATTTAAGATTAGAAAAATGAGATACTAAGAGAAGCGAAATTGATAGATCCATCTTTTATCTAGACTCTAAGGAATTCTCCTCCAGCCCCCCTATATTCAAGGCCCAGCTAGCTAATGTGCTTCTCTCAAGCTGCTGTTTGAATCTCTGCTGATAGCAACCAAGTGAACCCAATCTTGCTGAATCTGCATTTCCTAAGTGGTTTCTTGTTCCCCCTTTCTAAAACCACAAATGTCAGCATTTATTTTCTATCTCTGCATTAGCTGTTAAGTGCATTCTTTAGAAATGTGGGTTTATAGGGAATGGTGGTAGCTCAGTGGTAGAGCATCTGCTTTGCATGAAGAAGGTTCCAGGTCCATTCGCTGGCACCAAAGCCCCATCAACTTAGGTCCAGGGTATCTTAGGGACCACCTGAACCCTTATATCCCAGTTCAATCACTGGGATTATCACCAGGAGCTGCTCTGGTCGTCCCTCGAGTTAGTGAGGCTCTTTTAACATCGACACAAAATTGAGCCTTCAGTGTCATTGCCTCAGTTCTCTGGAATGCTCTGCCAACAAAGATTCAGCAGGCGCCTTCTGTTGTAATTTTCAAATGCCTGCTGAAAACCTTTATGTTCTGCTTGGCTTATTTAGGCCATTAAGAAGGTGTCTTTTTACAATAAACCTTTGTTTTTGCTGTATTTTCAATGGTATTTACTGTATGTTAATTTGTTGTAAACTGCTTTGATGTTTTTTAAAAATGAAATAGCTGTATACATATATATATTTATAATTAATTAATTAATTAATCTCCAGGTAGGGTTGGGAGAGATTCTCTGCATGAAACCCTGGGCAGCTGCTGCTAGTCAGAGTAGACTATGCTGAGCTAGATAGACCAATGCTTTAACTCAGTATAAGGCAGATTCCTGTTCCCCTCGCTGGATCGTCGCCTTGTAGCGGTGAGTGGGCTTGCGTGTTCCAATGACTCCTGTGAGCGATGCCGTCAGGAGTCACATACTCCCAGCAGGGTCACCCATGCCTGTAAGGTCAAGGGAGAGGAACCAGACAAAGAACAATCCAAGAATGTCCTCAACCGCAGAACAGGCGGAGGATAACAATGTGTATGTGACAACGGCTGTGAAGGCGGATGAAGGCTGCAGCAGATAAAAGACTTCCAATCGTCATGGTATCCATGCCATTGGATCAAAGCCTTTTTCTGTCAAGATTGTGTGTTGATCATTGTGCACTGATCTCACCACATAAAACAAATTCACGCACAGGAATCTTCCATAACAAAAGTCCCGTGCTGATCGGTGAATGATGATGGGGCCAGGACTGTGAAATCCAGAAGCCCCTAGTCATGGACTGGCACAGACGGATCCATTGTTAAAGACTTTATTTTGGAAGACAATCTTACTCGGTCATGAGTGATTGCAAAGAAGAAGATAGAATGATTATTTGGCTTGAAAATGTAAAGTGGCTTTGCTCTGTCCAACTGGTTTTTTAGGGGGGTGCATTAAAGCTAGCTATACCATTTAGATATTTGTGCAGAAACTAAAGTGGAAACATTTCTTTATCCATAGGCTAAATGGAACAAAAAACGAAAACAAAAAAGGACACAGGCAGTGGACGGAAGGCCAGGCCACAAAGGAAGACAAGTAGCACGGAATTGCAGTGATGGTGTCAGGAAGGCTAAAACTGAGAATGAGCTGAGTTTAGCAAGAGATGCCAAAAGCAACGAAAAAGCTTTCTTCAGGTACATCCATAGTAAAAGACAGAGAAAATAAATAGTGGCACAGCTACTCAGTGAGGATGGCAAAACAACAACAGATGACAAAGAAAAGGCAGCAGTGCTCAATTCCTACTTTGGCTCAGTCTTCTCTCAAAAGAGGGTCTACGACCCTCCTGGGAAACATGAAGTTGAAGGAGCAGGATTGCAGTTTGAGATTGATAGACAAATTATCAAGGAATATCTAATCATTTTGAATGAGTTCAAATTTCCAGGGCCCAATAAAGTGCATCCTAGAGTATTGAAGAAACTGGCTGAAGAACTCTTGGAACTACTGTCTGTTATCTTTGCGAAATCTGGAGGATGGGTGAAGCAAAACTTTTGACAAAGTGTACATTGATATTCTGATTAGCAAGCTAGCTAAATGTCGGCTGGATGGAGCAACTATCAGGTGGGTCCACTGTTGACTACAAAATTGTACTCAAAGACTGCTTCCCAATGGTTCCTTCTCAAACTGGGGGGAGGTAATGAGTGGAGTACCGCAGGGCTCAGGCCCAGTGCTCTTCAACATTTTCATTAATGACTTGGATAAGGAGGTGCAGGGAACACTTATCAAAATAGCAGATGATACAAAATTGGGAGGGATAGCTAATACCTTGGAAGACAGAAACAAATTCAAAGGGATCTAGATAGGCTGGAGCATTGGGCTGAAAACAACAGAATGAAATTTAACTGGGATAAGTGCAAAGTTCTACATCTAGGCAAAAGAAATCAAATGCAGTTATAAGATAGGGGATACTTGGCTCAGCAATCCTACATGCGAGAAGGATCTTGGGATTGTTGTTGATCACAAACTGAATATGAGCCAACAGTATGATGTGGCTGCACAAAACACAAATGCTATTTTAGGCTGCATTAACAGAAGCATAGTTTCCAAATTGTGTGAAGTATTGGTTATCCTCTATTATGCACTTGTTATGCCTCATCTTGAGTACTGTTTCCAGTTCTAAACACCACACTTTAAGAAGGATGCTGACAAACAGGTTTAAGAAGGATGCTCTGAACAGGTTCAGAGGAGGGCTGCGACGATGGTCAGAGGACTGGAAACAAAGCCCTATGAGAAGAGACTGAAAGAACAGGGCATGTTTAGCTGTGAGAAGAGAAGACTGAGGGGAGATATGATAGCACTGTTCAAGTACTTGAAAGGTCATCATACTGAGGAGGGCCAAGATCTCTTCTCAATCGTCCCAGAGTTCAGGCATGGAATAATGGGCTCAAGTTACAGGAAGCCAGATTTCAGCTGAATATCAGGAAGAACTTCATAACTATTAGAGCGGTATGGCAATGGAATCAATGACCTTGGGAGGTGGTGGGCTCTCCAACACTGGAGGCATTCAAGAGGCAGCTGGACAGGCACCTGTCGAGTATGCTTTAATTTGGATTCCTGCATTGAGCAGGGGGTTAGACTCAATGGCCTTATAAGCCCTTTGCAACTCTATGATTCTGCTTGAAAGGATGCCACACAGAGAAGGGCCAGGATCTATTCTCGATCATCCCAGTGTGCAGGACATGGAATAATGAGCCCAAGTTACAGGAGCCAAATTTTAGCTGAACATCAGGAAGAACTTCGTAACTATTAGAGCGGTACAACAATGGAGCCAATGGCCTAGGAAGGTGGTGGGCTCTCCATCACTGGAGGCATTCAAGAGGCAGCTGGACAGGCACCTTTCAGGTATACTTTAAGATGGATTCCTGCATTGAGCAGGGGTTGGACCTGATGAACTTATAGGCCCCTTCCAGCTCTATGATTCTGTGAACTGGATCCATTTGTTTTGTGAAAACTGGGGGCCAGACTGCACCATGTGATAGTGAAATCCACATATTCGTTGTGTGTTGTATGTAGAGATGGATGAATCTGTCAGTTTTGCTTTCTTCCAGATTGTTATTTTTCCAATCTTTAGTTCAGTTCTTCACGTTTCTGCTTCATTTTGCCCATTTTTTCCTCATGAAAAATTATCAGCATTTTAATGCAAATTTCTTCTAATATACACATTTTTGCAAGCAATTTCCCCTAATATAAGGCATTTTCGGGTTGTGTACACTTTTATTTTTGCACACTTTGCTCCAATATACACATTTTTGTGCACATCCTTTGGTTGTATCGCAAAATCTGGAGAAGTGTGAATTTTGAAGGATAGCTACGTTTCGGTTCTCAGATTGTTCTGGGACGGTGTAATCTACCTTCAGCCCATCACAGACATCCATGCATGAGTGAACCAAATCCCATGTGCATCATAATGAAATGCAGAGAAATCCAGCTCACCATAATCAAGGAGATCCTGAGATGTATTAATCAGTTCTTTTAGATGTTGCATGCCACCATCCACATTTTGGAATCTGTCCAGGTTGTCACAGGCAGAGACTGTAATTTGCATCAATCTGACTCAGTGCAATCCACCTCTCTAGGGGCCCTCACTGCTCTGTGAGTCACCGTCATCTAGTACAAACTAGAGCAATGGCACAAGAGATATTGCGTGCTTTAATCACTGCAGTGAAGACATGAAAGAAAACCGCCATAAGTCACCCATCCTGCAGGACTGCAGTATGGACAGTTGCACAACATCGACTTAGCTTGCACAGCCCAGGCACTAAAGTATTACTCAGCAGGCTTACTCACATTATTATGTAGGAAAGGAAGCGGCTGAAATGTTGCCAATACAGTTCACACCAGAAAGCAGAAACTGGGAAAGTTAAGGACCAGCCAGGACTGGCTAGAACAGATCATCTCAAAAAGGATATGATAGAGTTGGAAAAGGTTCAGAAGAGGGCAACCAGAATGATCAAGGGCATGGAGCGACTCTCTTACGAGGAAAGGTTGCAGCATTTGGGGCTTTTTAGTTTAGAGAAAAGGCGGGTCAGAGGAGACATGATAGAAGTGTATAAAATTATGCATGGCATTGAGAAAGTGGATAGAGAAAAGTTCTTCTCCCTCTCTCATAATACTAGAACTCGTGGACATTCAAAGAACTGAATGTTGGAAGATTCAGGACAGACATAAACAAGTACTTCTTTACTCAGCGCATGGTTGAATTTGCTATGGAATTTGCTCCCACAAGATGCAGTAATGGCCACCAGCTTGGATGGCTTTAAAAGAAGATTAGACAAATTCATGGAGGACAGGGCTATCAATGGCTACTAGCCATGATGGCTGTGCTGTGCCACCCTAGTCAGAGGCAGCATGCTTCTGAAAACCAGTTGCCGGAAGCCTCAGGAGGGGAGAGTGTTCTTGCACTCGGGTCCTGCTTGCGGGCTTCCCCCGGGCACCTGGTTGGCCACTGTGAGAACAGGATGCTGGACTAGATGGGCCACTGGCCTGATCCAGCAGGCTCTTCTTATGTTCTTATATTGCACTTGAATCTGAATTCTGCTAAGCTGGGCTAATGGAGAATCAGAGGCTGCCATCAGAATCATGTTTATTTGGAAGGAATTCCTGTTGGAATGAAAAGGTCTTAGGGTGCTTCCAGAGGGAAGCCTCGGAGAGGGTGCCGGTCAGGTCACATCCACCCCACACATTTAAAGCACTCTTATGCCACTTTAACAGTCGTGGAGAATCCTGGGAACTGTAGTTTTTCAGGATTATGGGAACTGCAGCTCTGTGAGATCCACACCTTTAACAAAGTACAGTTCCCAGGATTTGGGGGGCAGGGAAGGTGTGACTGTTAAAGTGGCATAAGAGTGCTTTAAATGTATGTGTGGAAATGACTTCCGCTTCATGAAATCAGGATAGCAAAAGATTGTCTAGACCACAGAAGGTCTTTCAGTTTATTTTATTTTTATTGTTATAACCAGTCATATCTTTACCACACAGAGGGAGTGAAGCATGGAAGCACCCTTTTTCTCCCTTATCAGATTCTCCAGAGTAGGAAATAAAGCCATTCAAAGCAGTTTAACTTGAAAAGAAAAAACCCTGCAATAACTATAAATGGAGGTTGACATTATTAGGATGCTCCGAAAAAAATGAATGAACAGGACACAGTGATTTTGCAGTAAAGGGCAGCTCTGGAAGCACCCTGACTTCCAAGCAGACATGGGTAGGATCAGGCTGTGAAATGTCCCCTTCCAGAATTTATTTATTTATTTAGGCAATTTACATACCACTTCACTAGAATCGTCTCTACATGGTGTACAAGGTACACAATGCAAGTAAAAATAAGTGAAAACTATAAAATCAGAATTCTGATAAAATGCCTGTGTATACCCTGCACCAGTTTGTTATTTCCAGCAAGCAAGTAAAGGCCTATAGCAAGATATTATAGCCTTATGTTAAGCATAGATTTAGAATGCTAGTGAGCCTGAAGGCCTGTATTCCCCTTTCAGGCCCCTGCATCCCATAATCATCTGAAAACCTAAGTTAGGAAAAGGGCATGATGGCCTGCCCAGTATAATGCTGGGAATGCACCTTGTTAGAGAGGCATCAAAGGAGTCCAATTAGGCATATATTCAAGGATAAGGTGTTTCATAGTTGGCTCAGATTCCCAAAGGAGGTCAATAAATCAAGGGACGGCTAATGAGCAGTTGCGCGTTAGGGCAGCTAGATGGATGAGTCCAAGGACGGTCAAATAGCAAAATAGTATAGCACCTGCTCGTTAGCAGAGATGGGAGTGAAGATACAGCCGACATATAGTTTGCCAAAGAAGTGCCAGGGAGTTTCCATATAGTTTTCTAGCAATTAGTTGGCTTTTGAAGATGTCCTGTGAGAAGGTCAAAAACCCAATTATCGGTATTATGCTGTAATGTTCAATGCATGAAAAATATCATTTGTGTATGTAACCCTGCCAATATTGTATGTAATCATGCCAATACCACATGCTAGCTTCAATACTATAAAAGTGTTATGTGTGCCCAATGGGGTGTTCAGTCTGACCCAGCTACTGCAGAGCTATGGACTGTTCCACTTTTATTGGGCTATTTGGCTGTATGCTTGTAAGTTACTCAATAAATTTTAACTCTTTGTAAGCAAACCTCTTGTCTGCATCTCATCTCTGGTAACCCGAAAACAACCTGAAGCGTTACAGCCTGCTAGAGCAAAAACAAAAATCTTCAGTAGGTGCTAGATGTTCAACAGGCAGGAGGGCTGTCTGACTTAAACTGGGAGGGAGCTCCATAAAATTGGGCACACAATACTGAATGCACAGCTCCTGGTGGACCAGTGCCATGCATTTGAGCCAAGGAGGACCACCAACAGTGACTCCCCTGAAGACTCAGGCAGGGATGTAAGGGATCAGATGGTCCTTGAGGTATCCTGAACCTAAGTTTGTTTGTTTGTTTTTAAATTTATATCCCGCCCTTCTTCCCAGAAGGAGACAAGGGCAGCAAACAAAAATACTTAAAGCACGTCAAAACATCTTAAAAGCAAAAGACTTTAAAACATATTAAAACAAAACAGCTTTAAAAAAACAACTTTAAAAATATCTTAAAAAGCAATTCCAACACAGACACAGACTGGGATAAGGTCTCTACTTAAAAGGCTTGTTGAAAGAGGAAGGTCTTCAGTAGGCACCAAAATATGTCTAATATTTAAGGGTAGGGAGTTCCTCAGGGTAGGTGCCACACCAGAGCTTGGAAAAGTTACTTTTTTGAACTACAGTTCCCATCAGCCCAATCCAGTGGCCATGCTGGCTGGGGCTGATGGGAGTTGTAGTTTAAAAAAGTAACTTTTCCAAGCTCTGGTTGCCACCACACTAAAGGTCTGTTTCCTATGTTATACAGAATGGACCTCCTGATAGGATGGTATCTGCAGGAGACCCTCACCTGCAGAGCACAGAGATCAACTGGGTATAAAATTTGTTAAGGGCCTTATAATTTAATACAGTAATACAGAGGCACATGTTACCAAATTCTTCCAAGCTACACAGCAAGTGGATTGGACTGTGAAAGACCAACCCAAATTGTGTTTGCATTTTGACAACTTTGTAGGGCAGTACAATATCTCAGAGAGGAGTTCAGGTCTCCTGCTCCCCTGGTGCATTCACTACAGCTGCCCAATTTCCCTGCTTTTTAAAGTTTGGTAAAAAAAACTGTGGGCTATAGGTACATTCTTAAACTGCAAGGTTTTTTGCCTATTGGTGAATAATACAGTAATACTCAGTTAATGAAATACATGCATTCCTAGACATTACTTCTTTAACAGAAACTTTGGTACCAGAGGTAGGAATTACATGGAAAGAATAAGGATAGGTTCCCCACCCCCAAAAAAGTTCAACATATTTCACAAACTTTTTATTAAAAACTAATAATACACATGTCTGAAATGAAACAACCAGGTCAGGTAAGCTTTGCATACAGACCACTTGAAGGTTTCTTCCAAAATGTATTCAGGGAAGCCTGCCTTGCCTTTTTTTCTTTTATAATGTAGCACCCTGTTGTAGCAATCTAAAGCTTTGAGCTCAGTTCTCCTCTCTGTGCACTCAAGCAGGCAGGCAAGGGGAAGACGCCACCACCACCACCCTGCGCTTGGTCTATCTCTGCCATCCTCCCCTACACTTGAGCAGATGCATCTGCAGTAAACAGTGCTTCCAGGACATCCAAAGCACTGCTTACTGTGGAGGCACCTGATTCCAGCCACGCATGAGAGAGCTGCCTCCAGCACCCGCAATCCAGTAGACAAGGAGCCACATTCTGGCTATGTCAGGTTGTGTGCCCCCCCCACCCAAAAAAGACTTTGTAAAAAGGAGTTTCCTTCCTAGAGGATTTGATAACTGAAGTATTACTGCGCAAGAATCTTGACCCTGGCCTGGTAGCATATGGGCAGCCAGTGCAAGCCTTTGAGCACCAGAACAGAGCTTGGAAAGGTTACTTTTTTGAACTACAACTCCCATCAGTCCAATCCAGTGGCCATGCTGGCTGGGGCTGATGGGAGTTGTAGTTCAAAAAAGTAACTTTTCCAAGCTCTGCACCAGAGTTATGTCTGTACCCATTTACAGTCTAGCTACAGTAGTTTGCACCAGAACCCCCCCCAGAAGATTATGTCAACAAGTTGTAATGTAATGTACTTTTGTTTACAGCAATATGCCATCACAATAAGATATACACAAGAAAAACAGACTAATACAAAATATAAAAAGAAACACCAAGAGACAAATAGATATAAGGGTACAATATCATATAAAAAACTTCCCAATTAAGAACAGCGAACAACATTTTAAAACACATAAAAGCTGGTCTCGAGCTATGGCCAGGAGTTTTACGTAGTTTGCTCTAATTTTCTCCGCCGCAACAGCAAAGTTAGACACCTGTTGAGTTACATATATATCATTGCCCGCTAACAGAGTGGCAATTTGCTCCATAATAGGTCTTTCAGTCATCAGAGATAATATAAGGGCTAGGAATCTAAGTCTGGGGTCCTCGTATAGGGGACAGCGGAGAAGGTGATGGGAGATATTTTCTATCTCACCTGGTTGGCATACGCAGACCCGAAGGTGATGTGGTACATTTGCATACCGCCCCTCCAAATAGGCTGTAGGCATTGTCTGGAATCGTAAAGCAGTAAATGCCCTTCTCAGAGAGGGGGCTGTTAAATAAATGAAATACGGCTCCATATTGAATAAGGTTTTATACGTTTTAGCATTTTAACATTTTAACATTGTAACATCACTGCCTCTTGTGATCACAACATGCCAACTGCTTTTCTGCTCAAAAATGGAGCTTTCAAAACAATAGAAAATACTAAAACACACAATTCAAGCAAAAAGTATCCAAAGTAAAAGTTAAAAATGTGCAAAAGTATGCAAATTTGGGTGAACAGAAAGCAAAATCTTTATGTATGGAATTGCAAGCCCTCCAGGTATCTGTTAAATCAAACAAACTGGAACAGGTTCAGAGGAGGGCAACAAGGATGATTGGGAGACTGGAATCAAAGCCCAATGAAGAGAGACTGAAAGATTCGAGCATGTTTAGCCTTGAGAGGAGACGACTGAGGGGAGATATGATAGCACTCATCACGTACTTGAAAGGTTGCCACACAGAGGAGGGCCAGGATCTCTTCCTGATCGTCCCAGAGTGCAGGGCATGGAATAATGGGCTCAAGTGACAGGAAGCCAGATTTCAACTGAACATCAGGAAAAACTTCCTAATTGTATGACATTGGAACCAATGACCTAGGGAGGTGGTGGGGTCTCCAACACTGGAGGCATTCAAGAGGCAACTGAACAGGCACCTGTTGTTGGAGATGCTTTAATTTGGATTCCTGCACTGAGCAGTGGGTTGGACTCGATGGCCTTATATGAGCCTTCCAACTCTATGATTCTATGATCCTATGCCCATTATTTTATTTAAACTGCTCTTGTCTTCTGATTGTGAACTTACTTTTCCTTCATACCTATTGTTACATCCACTACCAAAATTTAAATCCCCTCCCAAAATGGTTTCACACTCCTTAAAATTTCCTGAATGTTTAAACATCCCATTCAAAAAGTTGAAAGTGCCATTCAAAAGTTAATTTGATTTTTGTTAGGGCTGATTACTGAACCAGGAGGTAACCTTTGGCCCTGAAGAGTTCCCTCTAGTGAAAATAAAATTCCTTTTAGGTTCCTTTTCAATTTCCTGGACTATAAAATCTAGATGTCTCCCACTTAAAATGATCACCTCCCTGGACTGAGGATGTTCCTGAGGCTGAATGTATTTCAGTGAACCCTAGAATCTTGAAGGCCTGGCCTTTGGTAGACTCTTCTTGTCTCCTGATTGCTGTTGTTTAAGCTGGTCAGTCACTTTACACCCAAGCATCTCAAAGCAACTGTAATATGTTGACAATACATGAAAAACAAAATGATTAAAAGCAAAGCACAATACAAAGTATTAAAATAATCCCTCCATAGGTCTAGCCACCACAGACAACCCCCAAAAGTGGAAGGGGAGGAACTGCTGCAAGGGGAGGGGGGGAATTGACTCCAATGCCTGGGACAAGAGGGATGGAGCCAAAAACATGTCACTGTTGGCTCCAGGCAGGCAAACCTCGCTGGAGAGACCATTCCACAAACAGGGGACGCTACTGGAAAGGCTTGTTCTGTCATTGCCACCCTCTGGACAGCTGCCAGAGGAGGCACACAGAGAAAGGTCTCTGATGCTCACCTCAGGGCATGGGCAAGCTCATCTGGGAAAAGGCATTCTAGCAGTATTAGGATCCTGGTCCATATAAGGTCTAAAACTGGATCCAGAAACAAATTAAAAGACTGTTGATCTTTTAACTGGGGTCCTAAGACATTCCACATAAGAATCTTAATGTCCAGGTGCACCATCAAGACTTGGTCTTTTTCTCTTCATCTGTTACATTCTCTCTCACCTAAAAGGTATTGCAAGTTGAATCCCTCCTCCTTCTAGACTTGCGTCCTCTCAGGAGTTCTCCTCTCCCTTCACAGAACCTGGGCCACATCCACACCATACATTTATTCCACTATTATTCCACTTGAAACAGTCATGGTTTCCCCCGAAGAATCCTGGGAAGAGTAGTTTGTGAAGAGTGCTGAGAGTTGTTAGGAGCCCCGCCTATTCCCCTCACAGAGCTACAATTGCCAGATTGGTTTAACAGTTAGTTCCTCTTCCCAGAGAACGCTGGAAACTGTAGCTCTGTGAGGGGAATAGGGGATTCCTAATAACTCTCAGCACTGTCAACTGGGAAACTACAGTTCCCAGGATGCTTCGGGGAAAGCCACAACTGTTTAAAGTGGAATAATAGTGGAATAAACGTATGGTGTGAACATGGCCCAAATCATAAACTTGACAATGTCAAACTGAGGAACCTCATCAGTGCAGCACAGCTCCATGAGCTCTGTGGTCCGTGTCATGGGGGTCCTTCACTCCAATGAGTCACATGAGGGCAAATGTTATCAACACTGCCCCTCTCTCCTCTGTTTGCATTTTCTGGTTAATAAAAGTAATGTACAACAAAAACAAAAATCTCTTCCAGATGACCTGTTTATTGAGTATTAATTTTGATTTGTTTACACAAAGTTTGTAGGGAGGTTAGATGATATCAGCTATTTATTATTCTAATTTGTTTGCAGGAACTTTATACAATATGCCAAGCAAGTATTTTCACACATTGTCCACTGCATTTTCCTTGTCATTTTCTTTACTGCCAAAAGCCCAATTTTGACGAGAAGCGCAAGGGCACCAAGTCAACTTTAAGTGCTCAAGCTGAATTTGCCGCTTTGTGATCGAATCCCACCCGAAAATACCAACAGTCTGGAAGCACCCAAAGATAGAAAAACATTTTTTTAGAAACTTGTAGGTCGAATCAGTGCAAAGTTTGAGTGCAACCAACAGTACCAGACATGTTAGGCAGCTGAGGAGTGTTCCCACCTAGGTGAAAGTCAGGGCTTATCTACATGGTGGTTTACTGTGTGTTCAGTGCTACTCAATCTCCTTTAAATTTGCATAGGCCACATGATGTTACCAACAAACAGAAACTATCACGCTATCACACAGTTTTCCCCCTTAAATCCGTGTTAACCCAATCCACTGATAATACAAAAAGTGAAGGGGAAAAAGTCTATATCTCTAGTGCTTGCAGATGCTTTGCTCCAATACTTTTAGGTGGGTGTGTCAATTGCTCCCCTCTCCATGCCCACTATCTCCTCCTCCCTCTTTCATTTTTTTTTCCTGTAGGCTGACAACCAAAAGCAGCAAGCATCCAAAAAGCCG
The DNA here is from genome assembly GCF_030035675.1 of Rhineura floridana. NCBI lineage: Eukaryota > Metazoa > Chordata > Lepidosauria > Squamata > Rhineuridae > Rhineura > Rhineura floridana. The sequence continues at coordinate 5,043,834 of NC_084480.1, read as the reverse complement.
AGAATGAAAAAAGGGAGAAAACCCCAAGATGCTGGAAAATGTGGTGTTTATTTTCAAGAAAAGCCCAACGCTTTTCGGCCACTATATAGTCTGGCGTTTGTCAGGGGATGAACTGGTCTATAATATTATTTTCTAGCAAGATTGCTTGAAATGATATATGACCACCTGTAGGCTGACTTGTAGCTCCTCCCCTCCATTCTGCTGGCCTTTTTTATGTTGCTGCAAACAGTGCCTTTATTTTCTTTTTCCGCTAACTTGTGCGCAAAAGCATAACATGCTCAAACAAAGATTTGTATTTCAGCTGTATCCTACTAGGGAAAACACAGATATTCATGCTTCCAGGTGTTTTTTAAAGGAACCTACTGCAGCTGGTAGAACAGACTGAGCACGCTTGGTCACCTAGAAAGCAGAGGGAGTGAAAATGTATAATTAGAGGGTGGGGCCACAAGGAAAAAGTGAAACTAATCATCCCCAGAGGAAAGCCTACTTGTGTGAATGGGAAAAACCGATTGGCAGCTAACATTGTGCAGGAACTGTGGATGGTGCAAATCCATTATGAAGGTAAATGCAGTGCATTTCCTACTAAGAAATGCTTCCATGTAGATGAGCCCTCAGTGCCTTTTTTGAACCATGGTTTCTTGATTATTTTATTTTATTTGCCAGTTCCATTCATTAATACCTTGCAGGGGTTCCTCTTCCTCCTCCTCTCCCTTTTTTGAGTGCTCCTGTATTGAGGCCAATCAATTTCCATGCCTCCCCATGAATTGAAACATTTCTTGTGTTGTAACAGGACTACTAGTTTAACTGGGTATGCCCACTTGCATTTAATGTCAGCTTTCCTCAGTTGTTCAATGTGTCTTTACAAGTCTGCTCTTCCCTCCAGTGTTTCTAGACACAAATCATGAAACTGATCATTTGTCTCTTAACAGCTTATGCAATCTTTAGAACATACTGCCCTGATGATGGCTTAATTAATATCTAAGCATGCAAAGCAAATAATGTACCATGGATGTGTTTCCTCTGGTAGTTTCACATAGAGAGCACTGGGAGCTCTTTCAAAGTCTTACTCACTTACGTCCCCTTTAGGGCATGTTTCTTTGAACCAGTTAACAAAGTACATTTTTAAAACTCATCCCACCACTGAGTCTTTTTCTCCGCTCATATGCAGGTTGTGTTGATGGTTCTAATTTTCAATGTCTTCAAGGTGAAGATACAGATCCACCATACAGTGAGAAAGTTTCTGCATAGTGTGTTCTCATTTCGATTGCCTCATTAGTTGTGGTTTTTCGCTCTATTAGTCTACCTCATGGGTGGGAAACCTCCAGTCTGCAGACCTAATTAGGCCTGCCAGCCTCCCAGTTTGGCCCCTGAGGCTCTTTTGCCTGTGCCATGCCCACCTGTCTCTCACCTGAGTCATATGTCTGCTGCAGGACAGGTAAAGTTGCAGCTGCAAAGGAATAATCAAGCGCCTTATAGTGCTCTCCCAGTTGTTCCTTTATAAGTGAAGCTGAGCTTCTGAATGGAACCGATCCTAGCCGAAAGTAGCACAGCTTGCATATGGTGCCAAATTTGAACAGAGCTTCTGTCCATTTTGGCTTCTCTCGGTTTCTCATTCTTCTAGTCTTACATTTCATTCTCCACATTTCCACAGCAATTTGTGGGTTGTTTTTGTTTAATCCTCATGAAAATTCTCCAGCAATTTAGTGCAAATTTCTCATTAACAAACACATTTTGTATGCAGTTTTGACCAATATATACATTTTTGCAAGCAATTTCCCCTAATATAATGCATTTTTGCACATTATTTTCTCTAACATATACATTTTCATACATACTTCCCTCTAATATATGCATTTGTGTACACATTGTTTGGTAGAAGAACAGCATCACAAAATTCAGGAAAAGGAGATTTTCAAAGGATAGCTATGTTTCAATTTGCATATTGGTTCCAGAACTGCAAATGAGGTAAATTCTCATTAAAATGCAAACAGAGGTGAATTTCTCCCTCATCCCATGTCATATTTTATGTTACAGGCATGGTGGAACGGAGGGACAAATGGGGAAAAAACAGGCACCATGAAAGCAAATCCTTCTGCCTTGCTAGAGGCTTGAAAAGGAAATGCCTGCCATTTGTACAATTGCAAGATGAAACCTGAGGTTCACCTGAGGTTGTGGGATATATACCAGCAGCCTCTGCAGAGACAAAAATTGCCAGATTATACACTAACACCCAATCAAGAGCACAACTCCTTAAATAAACAGCACTAAGGAGCTGCATTGTTTTGCACATTGTTGAGATTCCATTATGAAATGAGGGGGAGAAACAAAAACCACAACCCTTGTAAGTAACAGTCGAGATTAACGGTTAGGGTCAGTTCCAGAAAACTGGGGCTGGGTGTGGAGGGTAGCCATAGACAGGGCTGTTTTGCCAGAATTCCCATGACTAGACTCTTGCCTGCTTTGCAGTACAGCAAACAGAAGCACTAAGCAGGGTTAAACAAAGCCACATTAAAAAAATCTGCTAATTGCACATTTCAAGATAAATAGAATAGAATTTTAGTCCATAAACCATGTTAAGAGAGAACAAAATACAGTACATACAAGCTCCACTTAAAAGTATATAGATACAACAAGCATATAGATAGAGGTGATCCAGTGGACATAGTGTACTTAGACTTTCAAAAAGCGTTTGACAAGGTACCTCACCAAAGACTTCTGAGGAAGCTTAGCAGTCATGGAATAAGAGGAGAGGTCCTCTTGTGGATAAGGAATTGGTTAAGAAGCAGAAAGCAGAGAGTAGGAATAAACGGACAGTTCTCCCAATGGAGGGCTGTAGAAAGTGGAGTCCCTCAAGGATCGGTATTGGGACCTGTACTTTTCAACTTGTTCATTAATGACCTAGAATTAGGAGTGAGCAGTGAAGTGGCCAAGTTTGCTGACGACACTAAATTGTTCAGGGTTGTTAAAACAAAAAGGGATTGCGAAGAGCTCCAAAAAGACCTCTCCAAACTGAGTGAATGGGCGGAAAAATGGGAAATGCAATTCAATATAAACAAGTGTAAAATTATGCATATTGGAGCAAAAAATCTGAATTTCACATATACGCTCATGGGGTCTGAACTGGCGGTGACCGACCAGGAGAGAGACCTCGGGGCTGTAGTGGACAGCACGATGAAAATGTCGACCCAGTGTGCGGCAGCTGTGAAAAAGGCAAATTCCATGCTAGCGATAATTAGGAAAGGTATTGAAAATAAAACAGCCGATATCATAATGCCGTTGTATAAATCTATGGCGCGGCCGCATTTGGAATACTGTGTACAGTTCTGGTCGCCTCATCTCAAAAAGGATATTATAGAGTTGGAAAAGGTTCAGAAGAGGGCAACCAGAATGATCAAGGGGATGGAGCGACTCCCTTACGAGGAAAGGTTGCAGCATTTGGGGCTTTTTAGTTTAGAGAAAAGGCAGGTCAGAGGAGACATGATAGAAGTGTATAAAATTATGCATGGCATTGAGAAAGTGGATAGAGAAAAGTTCTTCTCCCTCTCTCATAATACTAGAACTCGTGGACATTCAAAGAAGCTGAATGTTGGAAGATTCAGGACAGACAAAAGGAAGTACTTCTTTACTCAGCGTATAGTTAAACTATGGAATTTGCTCCCACAAGATGCAGTAATGGCCACCAGCTTGGACGGCTTTAAAAGAAGATTAGACAAATTCATGGAGGATAGGGCTATCAATGGCTACTAGCCATGATGGCTGTGCTGTGCCACCCTAGTCAGAGGCAGCATGCTTCTGAAAACCAGTTGCCGGAAGCCTCAGGAGGGGAGAGTGTTCTTGCACTCGGGTCCTGCTTGCGGGCTTCCCCCAGGCACCTGGTTGGCCACTGTGAGAACAGGATGCTGGACTAGATGGGCCACTGGCCTGATCCAGCAGGCTCTTCTTATGTTCTTATGTTCTTAAAATACATTTAAAACTCCACTTAAAAGTATGCATAGAAGTGGACATAAAACAGGGTGGTTTATAACAGGTGCTATTGGAGGTTGCTGATTCATAGGGTCACCATAATTGATTTGAAGGCACATAACAACAACAATACATAAAACAAAAGGAAGATAGATAGATCTTGTCACCGAAAGGCATTCCAGTTTTTCAGTTTAGCCTGTCATCAACAGGTTTCCTGGTCGCCACAGACAACTTGAAATTGCCCCAGGTGACCAGGTGGAGGAACGCCAAAGTCTTGATTTGGAGCACATTCTCCAAGATGAGTCTACTGGCTGCTTGAACTTTGAAAGGCTTGGGGCCAGACTACACATGACATTAAATGCATATTTGCCTCTAATTGTGCAGATTTGTAAAAACAAGGCAGATTACATCAGCTGGAGGAGGGACTGAAAATTAACAGAACCAGAGCAGACATGGAGGCCAAATTCAACCCTTTCCTCCCTTACTATGGTCATAATGAAAATATCTCTTTCTGAAGCTCATGTTTGTTCTTGAAAGGAAACCCATCCCTTGATGCCAATTCTGAGCCAGACATTTGTGTATAAAGACCCCTCACCCACTCAAGGTACCCAAATGTCCAGCTACAACCCAATTATGTGGCAGAGGGATGCTAGATCCAACCTTCGGATCAGCATGGAAGTTCCCAGCCATTTCTGGTCACTATGTTGTACACCGCCCAGAGAGCTATGCTAGTCGGGCGGTATAGAAATTCAACAAATAAATAAATAAATAAATATGTACTGCCTTCAAGTCAATGGGCAACCCTATGAATAGGGTTTTCATGAGGCTGAGAGGCAGTGACTGGCCCAAGGTCACCCAGTGAACTTCATTATAAGAACATGTAAAATAACCCTGCCAGGCCGCCAGCACTTGCCTCTGTGCATTCGCATCATTGAAATGCATCCAGTTGATATTGTTTGCCAAGGCAATTTAGTGGAAATGAAACTAGTGCTGCAACTCCTTGCCCAAAGCCTTCTCTCTGCGGAAAGGTTTTTTTAAGTGTCTATTGTATGGAGGATGTTGTCTTTGAAAAAGGCATTCTATGCAACACCTCATGCCAAGGAGGACCCAAGTGGAGACTACTCCAGAATAAATTTCATTGAACATCCAAAGCCAACCAAGCAGCAAACTTCCACTGTGATTCCTCCCACATTCGGCATTCACTGTGGAACAGACATGCACTGCTTGTTTGATTTTATGGGGCATGTACATGATGTTGTGAGCAAAACATCCCCCTCTCGTGTTTTCCCTGTTCAGATTCCATTTTTCCTTCAAGAGCTCAGAAAATCCAAGTTTTTTTTCTCAGTGGAATAGCTGTGCACTTTCCCCAGATGTGGATGGGCTAGGATGCTGTTCTTCTGGCCTGTATAGATAGCTCTAGCCATTTCTTTTTCGGTGGTCAATCTCTCTTCTCTAGGAAGTGTCTCTATCACATTAACCCTTTCCTTTCCAAATAGCATTGCCTTTTATATTCATTTCTTTCCGCCATCTCCCCACCCACCACCCTTTGGGGAAAAATGCATCAGGCAATCGTGATTAGGAATGCGGCAGATAAGGAAGGGAGCATTTAACCCTCTCTCACACACACAACAGTCCCAATGAAAATCCCCCCTTTGACATTTGGGGCTGAGGAAAGTGAGGCTGCCCATTTGTCTACAAAGTGTTTGACAGTGGGAAGCAGTCAGTATTCCACTTCCAGCTTAAAGCAGAGCAACAATGACCGTCCATGTCTGGGAACACCCTGATTCTTCAACCAGAAATTGAGCACAAAAAAGCCACTGTTCATATGAACCTTGCAGAGATAGAATCATGCCCAGTGGCACTTCCAGCAGTTAAACAGGAATCATCTGTCACTACAATTTCTCCTTGTCTTTCACAAGCAGAATGCATGGGTGGCATTCTGTGAGCTATGCCCATGGGCTGCTGCCTGAGTTAATTAAATCTGGATTATTATGCCAAGGATGAGGGTAACTCTGTGTTCTCTGTAATAAGGTGCCAGATCTTAATATTTGCATAAGGTACTTCTGTTGTCTTTTTCTATTAATTAGAAGGAGCAGATTATTAGAGACTTACATGGGTGCCTTCTAAATCATGTTGCTTAACAAGTTCTCCATCTCCAAAAGAGAGGGAGAAAGCCCCAATACTCTCAGTGCAATGGTTCTTATTCAAAGTGACATTATGAATTCAACTTCACAGCAAAGGAGCGAGACACATGCATTATTGTCCTCATGTTACAGATCAGAAGCACAGGCAGAGCAACTGCAAAGGTTTACAGCTGAGATGGGTCTGAGTCACATAACATCAGTTCCAAGTCCAGCTGAATTTGCACCAGATTGCACACAAGGTGTGGGGGACACATTCTAGGTATTTTTAGCTAAGGAACCTCAGTGCACCAAGACCAAATTTCAGTTCACAAAACTGGGGGGCGAGCTGACAATTTATACTGGCATATCACCAATATAAGTTTCTACTGCCATGAGCAGTGGTAGTATTAAAAAGTGCAAGGGTAAGCAAACAGAGCAGAAAAGCAGGTTCCAATAATGAAGGGAATAGGAGGGGGAGGGGGAGCTTAGCTTGAAACCAATCAAAGAAATCTAGGTTCAGTGAGACCTGCCGAGGGGTATCACAAAATTTGTCACCTCTCAGGCACAGATGTGGGATATAAAATGTGGTGCAATAGTTTTGAATCATTACCCATTAGCTTACACGGTTCCATGTTCTAGAAAACGTGTTTGGGAAAACAACAAGAATCAAGGTCTAAACAGACATGATAAGGTTAAACATTATGAGAATGGATAATAGGGTATATACACATAACTAGTAGTTGACAGAATACACAAAATTGCCCAAAATAAAATGTACAAGCACTTTAATAACAGGGTGTGCTATAAGAGGTTAACGCTGAAGGCAAAATATGCACATACCACCTGATATCACAATGGAATGTAAAAATGAACAATTACATAAATATGAAGATAACATGAATGAAATGTATACCAAAAGTCGAATAGTATGCCAAATATGCCATATATAGATACAATGCAAAATAAAAGTCAATTGGTGTGCCAATTGTGCCATTTTTTTTCCTTTGGGCAATTTTGTGTATTCTGTCAACTACTAGTTATGTGTATATAGTCTATTATTCCTTATGATGAAAGGTTGCAGCATTTGGGGCTTTTTAGTTTAGAGAAAAGGCGGGTCAGAGGAGACATGATAGAAGTGTATAAAATTATGCATGGCATTGAGAAAGTGGATAGAGAAAAGTTCTTCTCCCTCTCTCAGAATACTAGAACTCGTGGACATTCAAAGAAGCTGAACGTTGGAAGATTCAGGACAGACAAAAGGAAGTACTTCTTTACTCAGCGCATAGTTAAACTATGGAATTTGCTCCCACAAGATGCAGTAATGGCCACCAGCTTGGATGGCTTTAAAAGAAGATTAGACAAATTCATGGAGGATAGGGCTATCAATGGCTACTAGCCATGATGGCTGTGCTCTGCCACCCTAGTCAGAGGCAGCATGCTTCTGAAAACCAGTTGCCGGAAGCCTCAGGAGGGGAGAGTGTTCTTGCACTCGGGTCCTGCTTGCGGGCTTCCCCCAGGCACCTGGTTGGCCACTGTGAGAACAGGATGCTGGACTAGATGGGCCACTGGCCTGATCCAGCAGGCTCTTCTTATGTTCTTATGTTCTTATCCGTTCTCATAATTTTTAATTCTATCGTGTCTGTTTAGACCTTGATTCTTGTTGTTTTCCCATTTGGTTTTTGGTCAAGGATTATTTTCTTTACTTCTAGAAAACTTGCTTTACTTTACTAAGCATTCTTCAGTGCCACAGTCTGCACAGTTAAATTCTGCACTTGTCTACAGCCCTTACCCCAATAATCCCACAGGACAGAGATAAAGTTCATGCAACAGGTTGTGGGGTGCTTGTTATGGAACTTGCTGTGGAACACATGCTTGTGGTATGGAATCAGAATTTATTTATTTTATTTTATTTGTTTCATTTATAAACCGTCCATAGCGAGTAGCGGTGTACAAAAAGGTTAAAATACAAAATATCACAATAAAATCAGCCTACAAACAATGAACACAAGCAGCAACAAAAAAAGTAGAAAAATTTAAAGTTATAACATTAAACGCTTAAAATGCCTGGGAGCATAGCCAGGTCTTAACCTGGCGCCGAAAAGATAGAAGCGTAGGCGCCAGGCGTACTTCTTTTGGGAGGCTGTTCCACAGTTCGGGGGCCACTACAGAAAAGGCCCTAGATCTAGTAACTGTCCTCCGGGCTTCCCGATGGGTTGGTACCCGGAGGAGGGCCTTAGATGCTGAGCGAAGTGACCGGGTAGGTTCATAGCAGGAGAGGCGTTCCACAAGATATTGCGGTCCCACGCCGTGTAAGGCTTTATAGGTCAAAACCAGCATCTTGAATCTGGCTTGGAAACAGATGGGTAGCCAGTGCAAACAGGCCAGAACAGGTGTTATATGCGCTGACAGCTGGTCCTCGTCAGCAGTCTGGCTGCTGCGTTTTGCACTAGCTGGAGCTTCCGAACTGTCTTCAAGGGCAGCCCTACGTAGAGCGCATTACAGTAATCCAGTGTCAGGCCCAGGATGCGACTCAGGAACCAGACCAGAGGTTGTAGTTAATTCGTGTTTTATTAGAGTAATGTCCAACAAAGACTGTGCTTTCTCATGAAGCAATACAGGGATACAGGTCCTGCAACATTGGGAGAAAGTTGACAGAGCAAGAGGCTGCTTCCCGCCTGTTCTTTAAGAAGGGGCTAAACGGGCGCGCAACCTTTCGCTCCTCCTTAACTCCCCCTCAGGTACTGCCCGCCTTCCCCCCCTTCTCTCCTGTCTTTTCAACCGTCTGCATGTGCGTGGTGAGGGGGGAGGCATCACCTCCTCCTCTTCTGAAGTGTCCGATTCCCCTATGGGTGATAAAGGAGGAGCTGAGGGTAAACCATCTCTCCGCCTTTCTGCTGTGATCAGCCCTCCCTCTTGCTCTGAGCTGCGGAGAAGGGAGGGCCTGGGAATGTCTGGGGGGGATTCTAAAACTTCAAGGCTCTCAGGCTCCCCGTTGCTAGGCGACCCTATCTCTGGCATGTCCTCTGTTTCGGCTTCGCTCCACAGAGGGTAAGTTCCTCCCTCCTCCCTCTGCCAGCCATTTGAATCCTCTTCTGACAACCCCCCAGGAGCCCAGCTCATCCTCCCGACATCCAGCCTAGAAGTTACCACAGCATGAACAACTGAGGTGAGGTCATCCCTGTCCAGATAGGGGTGTAGCTGGGCTACCAGCCGAAGGTGGTATAACGCGTTCCTTGCCACCGAGGCCACTTGCGCCTCAAGCGACAAGGAAGGATTGAAAAGAACCCCCAGACTATGAACCTGTTCCTTCAAGGGGAGTGTAACCCCATCTAGAACAGGGTAAACATCCACCATCTCAGCAGGGAAGGCACTCACCAACAGTGTCTCAGTCTTGTCTGGATTGAGTCTCAGTTTATTAGCTCTCATCCAGTCCATTATTGCGGTCAGGCAATGGTTCAGCACATCCACAGACTCACCTGCAGAAGATGAAAAGGAGAAATAGAGCTGCGTGTCATCAGCGTACTGGTGGCAACACACTCCAAAACTCCTGATGACGGCACCCAGAGGCTGCATGTAGATGTTGAAAAGCATGGGGGACAAAACTGACCCCTGAGGGACTCCACAATGGAGAGTCCAAGGTGTCAAGCAATGTTCCCCAAGTACTACCATCTGGCGACGATCTGCCAAGTAGGAGTGGAACCACTGCCAAGCAGTGCCTCCAACTCCCAACTCCGCGAGTCTCCCCAGAAGGATACCATGGTCGATGGTATCAAACGCCGCTGAGAGATCAAGGAGAATCAACAGAGTCACACTCCCTCTGTCCCTCTCCCGACAGAGGTCATCATACAGGGCAACCAAGGCTGTTAATGGCAGCATGACCGCAGAGAAGAGCAATTTTGAAATCAAAGGTACATTCTGGATAATGTAGGTCATACATGCTCGTTGCTGGTACAGGGAATGCTAAAAGATGTTTAGTTGGCAGTCCAAAGCATACATATCTGAGAGTAAGGTTGCAATCCTATATAGGATTGTCAAAAAAAAAAGAGAGGGAAAGAGAAGATCTGCATAAAAATCGCATATGTTAATTTATGCGTACCAGTGCAAATGTAGACATGATTAATATAATTTAAATAGAAATACATTACATCTCACCATAACATGGATGACTGTGCCCAAGAGACCTGCATGCTGGCTCAGACTTCTCCCCAGAAACTCTGTCTTTATGGGCCACTTCAAGGTCCCTCCCTTCTCTTCCTTCCTAACCTTTAGACTGGACTTGGGCCAGGCAGCTCTTCAAACGGAGAACCCCTTCAAACAGAGGACTGACCTCTACTCCTAACACTAGAGTAGGGTGCACAAAAATCAATTTCCTATGCAATAAAATAAATTTCTTTCTTTCTTTCTTGGAGTCCATAGCTTTCGTTAGATTGCATCCCTGACGCAAAATGATTAAAACAGGTGACCTAGAGGAATGTCCTCTGCAAAGCAGGACATGCAGTTTGCCTCTCCTGGGCCCCTTTTTAGAAGGCCAAGAAGAAGTGAATTTTTGCTTCGTGATTTGTTAATGTATTTTTATTGGATGTTGTAACTGCCACTTTTTGTAAATTGTATTGTTTTTATTGATGTATTCTTATATTTGTGTGTGGGGGGGTGAGGATCCCACCTCAGACCACCACCTGTTAGATCCCTCCAGTCAGGATCCTGGTTTTTATTTGTTCTCTCACCGGCTCTAGCACAGATCTCGCAAGATCCCACTGCTAGGCACTCCCTGTTTCACAATATTGCCTGGGGACTTTGCCTTAGTCTCCTTCTGGCTTATTGTTACTTTGTGTCTGGGTGCACTTGCAGGCCACAACCCCCCTGTACCTTACAGCCCTGGGTTGCCCTGGATACTTGATGATACACTATCTCTTCACTGCTGCCACCATTGATACTGTTTCCCAACCTTGGTAATTACCCTGCCCACCCTTCTGATCTGTGAAAGCCCCAGCCAAGGATCCGGCTTTTGGTAAACCAATAAATATTTATAAACACCAGGACCTGAGTCCTGTCTCAGTAACCTATTAGAATTCTTTGAGAGTGTCAACAAGCATATAGATAGAGGTGATCCAGTGGACATAGTGTACTTAGACTTTCAAAAAGCGTTTGACAAAGGCTTCTGAGGAAGCTTAGCAGTCATGGAATAAGAGGAGAGGTCCTCTTGTGGATAAGGAATTGGTTGAGAAGCAGAAAGCAGAGAGTAGGAATAAACGGACAGTTCTCCCAATGGAGGGCTGTAGAAAGTGGAGTCTGTGATGTTCCTATATTAATGTATATATGGTAAGTGTTGTTGTTTTAGAAGATACATGGTAAGTGGAGTGAAAGAGGAGGGGGAGTGAATGGGCAGTAGAATGCAAGATGATTGGCTGAGTGTTTAAAATGGCTGAACGTATAAAAGGAAGAGTGAGAGTGGAATCAGGGGGGAGAAGAGAACGAGTGGATTGCTTGGTGGGGTTTAGAGAGTTGTTTGACAGGAGAGAGTGGAGAAGGAGGGAGGTGGAGTTCGGATTAGTATTGAGTAAAACCATATGCTTATGTGCCTTAAGAAGAAATCTTGTTAATCTTGTTAGCTTTGTTATCTGTAATAAATACTTAATTTGGTTTACCAAAGGCCTGATCCTTGGCTGGGGTTTCACAGACCAGAAGGGAGGGTAAGGTAATGACCAAGGCTGAAGGGGAACTGTAACAAATGGTGGCAGCGGTGAAGAGAATAACAATACCAGTATTCAGAGTCTCTGGGAATACTAGTATTGGGACGTTACTGGTGGTTGCCTAGCAGGGGGATCTGTTGAGATCTGTGCTAGAGTGGATAGGTAAACCATAAGAGAGTGCGGTCCGGACTGGTGGAGTCCCTGGTGGTGCCTAGAGACAAGCAGTAACCACGAGCAGGTAGGAACCTGACAGGGAGAGCCAGGGAAGGACGCATCACAGGTGGTGTCAGTAGCGGTGGGATACGAACAACAGAGAATCCAGATACGAACAACAGAGAATCCAGATACAGTGGTGTGGCAAACAGAAATAACAAAACAAGATTTCTTGTGAGAGTGACTGGCAAAGAGTGTGTGGCAAAGAGTGAGTGAACTCAAACACCATGGCTGAATACATAAAAATGAAAAGAGAGGAGCTGGTGGAGAAGTGCATAACATTCAATTTACCTCACGAGGGTAAAGGGGTAGATGAATTGAGGGTAGCACTAATAGGATTTGCAACTGCCCAGCAAAAACAACCTGTCAGAGAAGAGACCCCAGAAGGATACTCAACCAATCCCGCTTATATAGAGTATTTGGGAGAGAAGTTAAGATGGGAGCATGAGTTGGAAACTGAAAGATTGAGGAGGGAGGCTGATGAGAAAGAAAAGCAGCGGGTCTTTGAGGCTGAGGAAAAAGATAAACAGCGAGAGTTGGAAGCTGAGAGATTGAAGATGGAAGCTGAGAGAATGAGACTGGGGTTTGAGGAGAGGGAGAAGCAACGAGCAGTGGATGCCTAATTACAAGTAGAAAAGTTAAAATTTGAAAGAGAGAAGTTTCATTCTGATGAAACAAGAAAGGACAGAGATGGAGCAAAAATAAAAATTACTCCAAAGGACTTTGCTGTCTATGAGCCTGGTCAAGTTCCTCAAATTTACCTCAGCACCTTTGAAAAAGCAGCTCAGTTGTGGGGGCTACCTGAAGATAAATACATGCAGTATTTATCAAATCTGATTAAAGGGGAATTGGCTGAGGTATACCAATATTTCCCCTCAGACAGGCCCGTCACCTATGCTGAATTCAAAGAAGCAGTGTTTAAAAGATTCAGACTGGGGCCTGATTATTTTAGAAAGCTTTTCAGAAATTGCCAGATACAGACAGGGAGGTCTTTTGTGGAACTGGGAGCAAAGTTGATGGATATATTTGGAAAGTGGATGAGTAGTGCCAAAGCTCAGTCAGTGGAAGAGGTGAAAAGCCTCATGATACTGGATCAATTATACCATCAGTTACCACCAGAAATAAGGCTCCTGGTCAAAGACCGTTCCCCTACATCTGTGCAGGAGGCCGCAGAGATGGCGGATCACTTCACCTCCAATAGAACTGGCTGGGTGGGGAAAACATCAAGAGAGTTTAAACCCAGACCATATAGTGCTGGCAGAAGGGATGTGGTACCACAGCGAGTGAGTCCTCCATTAAAATCTGAAGGGCACAGGACACCCCAGAGTGGATCTGTGTACCCTGAAAGTGAGGAGAAATTATGCTACAAATGTGGTAGACCGGGGCACCTACGTTTTCAATGTGAGGTTGCCAACCCCAGTAGTAATCCTGCTCAGACAAGGGCAGTGAAAACAGAGCCCAAGGCTTTAGAAACAGCGAAAAAGGTTCAGTTTTGCCAGATAAACTGGACAGAAGTAACAGACCTTGATTCAAGTCTGAGAGAGGAAGTGAGTGTACAAGGGGCAAATTATTGGGCATTGCTTGACACTGGTGCCACTCAGACGTTACTGAGGCCAGATTTAATAAAATCTGAAGAAATATTACCTCAGGAAACAGTGACTATCCAAGGAGTGAGGGGTCAACCACAGAGTTTGCCTGTGGCCCTAGTGAAAATGGAATGGAGAGGCCGAAAGGGCCAATATAAAGTTGGTATTAATGCCCAGCAACAAGAACCAGTAATACTGGGAAGAGATGTTATGGGGGCACAGGGGAAAATATATGTAGTGACCAGACAGCAAATTGGCAGAGAAAAAGAAGCCATATTAAGGGGGGCTGAAACAAACAGGGTGGAATCTGTTGACCAGCCTCAGGTCACCATAGCAACCACTAGCAGGCCTGCTGAAGGAGACAAATTGTATCAAGTGGTCTCTGATAATGATGAGGCAGATCAATTCAGGGAAGAGCTGCATAAAGATATAAGTTTGAAGCAGATAAAGGAACAAGCCCTGACCCAACAGATTCCTTTCACTGACAAACTGAGGAATCAAGTTGTGTGTGAGAATGGGATTTTATATAGACTGTGGATGCCTGCTGAGAGAAAGGATGAATGTGAACCAGAGAAGCAATTGATAGTACCTAGCAAATACAGAACCAGATTTAATGGAGTTTTGAAGGGCATGATGGGATGCTTCTTATTTGCATACAGAGAAGTCCCTCAGGAGTCAACAGGCTTCTCACCCTTTGAACTCATGTTCACTAGAAAAGTGAGGGGACCTTTGGAACTGCTAAAAAATTCATGGGAAGGAACTCTGGGAGAGTACAAAACTTCTGTAGTAGATTTTGTATTGGAATTCCGCAATAAATTAACATCAATGATGGAAGTAGTGAAAGAGAATTTGAGTCATGCACAGGAGAAGCAAAGTTACTGGTATGACAGAACAGCCAGAGAACGTGTGTATGATGTGGGAGATACGGTTATGGCGTTCATACCCAGGAAACATGACAAATTACAGGCTAACTGGGAAGGACCATATACCATCAGAGAAAGGCTTGACACAGTGACATATGTAATCACCACAGACCAATTAAACAAAAGCAAAATGGTTCATGTAAATATGTTGAAGCCTTACCATACCAGGGATGCAAAGGTGTTGCAAGTTACCTTATTCCCTGAGGGAAGTGGGCCTGAACTTCCAGATTTGGTACAGGAAAGCAAAGACAAAGGAGGGGTAGATCAAGTGGAATGGTCAGAGGAGGTAGAGGAAGAAGTAAAAGAAGAGATTCTGAGAGTTTTGAAAACCTATAGGAATCTCTTTAGCAACAAACCTGGCCGAACCAGTATAGTTATACATTCCATTGATACTGGAGATCATGCCCCAATCAGATCTGTTCCGTACCGTGTGAATGGGAAAGTTTTGAATGAGATCAAAAAGGAGGTGGAAGAGATGCTGGAATTAGGAGTGATCAAGGAATCCATCAGTCCCTGGGCCTCAAGTATTGTCCTGGTTCCGAAAAAAGATGGAACGACCAGGTTTTGCATTGATTATCAGCTAATCAATAAAATTACTGTCCCAGATGCGTATCCTATGCCTAGGGTAGACGCTATGTTAGAGTTATTGGGGGCAGCAACCATTATCTCTACACTAGATCTCTGTAAAGGATTTTGGCAAATGGAACTAGACGAGCAATCCAGAGCCAAAACTGCCTTCAGTACACCAGATGGGTTATATGAGTTTGTGACCTTACCCATGGGACTAAGGAACTCACCAAGTTCATTTCAGAGGCTAATCAATACTGTGTTGCGAGGCATGTCAGATTTTGCAGTGGCCTATATCGATGACGTGGCCATTTTTAGCAAGTCGGTGCCTGAGCATGTCCAACACCTGACAACAGTATTGGAGCCCTTAAGAAAAGCAGGCCTCACAATAAAAGCTAAGGAATGCCAGTTTGGACTAAAGGAAGTAATCCATTTAGGACATAAGGTGGGGAGTGGGAAAATCACCCCCTTATGGAGCAAGGCGGAGGCAATACAAGCGTGGCCGATCCCCTTAACCAAAAGACAAGTAAGGGCATTTCTGGGTGTGGCTGGATTTTATAGGAAGTTTGTGAGAAATTTTGGGGAAATAGCAACCCCCTTGCATGAATTAACAAAGAAGAAGTGTTCTGAGCATGTGGTATGGACGGATGAATGTCAGAAGGCTTTTGAACTACTGAAGCAAGCCTTGTGCCAAGGACTCATATTAATAGCACCAGACTATGAGCAACCATTCATCGTGGCTACAGATGCGTCGGACCTGGCGCTGGGAGTCGTCTTGCTACAGGAGAGAGAAGGCACCAGACATCCAGTGGCGTATCTGAGTCGCAAGCTGACGCCGAGGGAAAAAAACTATTCGTCGGTCCAGAAGGAGTGCCTAGCGGTCGTGTGGGGACTGAACAAGTTGTGCCCATACATGTGGGGACGAAGATTCACAGTGACTACGGATCATCGGGCCTTGTTATGGTTGCAGACTATGAAAAACCATAACACTATGCTGCAGAGGTGGTCCTGGGCCCTACAGGACTATCAGGTGGACTTCCAGTTCATCAAAGGCAAGGACAATGTACTGGCCGATGGACTTTCCAGGCAAGTGGCTGGGACTGCAGTGACGTGACCAGACAGAGGAACAAAGAAAGACATTTTCGCCATAGAGACTTTTATTTGTTAACGCGATGTATAAATCCTGGAACAGGAATAATACTCTGCTGTTGTTTAAGGGGGGGGAAATGTGATGTTCCTATATTAATGTATATATGGTAAGTGTTGTTGTTTTAGAAGATACATGGTAAGTGGAGTGAAAGAGGAGGGGGAGTGAATGGGCAGTAGGATGCTAGATGATTGGCTGAGTTTAAAATGGCTGAATGTATAAAAGGAAGAGTGAGAGTGGAATCAGGGGGGAGAAGAGAAAGAGTGGATTGCTTGGTGGGGTTTAGAGAGTTGTTTGACAGGAGAGAGTGGAGAAGGAGGGAGGTGGAGTTCGGATTAGTATTGAGTAAAACCATATGCTTATGTGCCTTAAGAAGAAATCTTGTTAATCTTGTTAGCTTTGTTATCTGTAATAAATACTTAATTTGGTTTACCAAAGGCTTGATCCTTGGCTGGGGTTTCACAGACCAGAAGGGAGGGTAAGGTAATGACCAAGGCTGAAGGGGAACTGTAACAAATGGTGGCAGCGGTGAAGAGAATAACAATACCAGTATTCAGAGTCTCTGGGAATACTAGTATTGGGACGTTACTGGTGGTTGCCTAGCAGGGGGATCTGTTGAGATCTGTGCTAGAGCGGATAGGTAAACCATAAGAGAGTGCGGTCCGGACTGGTGGAGTCCCTGGTGGTGCCTAGAGACAGGCAGTAACCACGAGCAGGTAGGAACCTGACAGGGAGAGCCAGGGAAGGACGCATCACAGAGTCCCTCAAGGATCGGTATTGGGACCTGTACTTTTCAACTTGTTCATTAATGACCTAGAATTAGGAGTGAGCAGTGAAGTGGCCAAGTTTGCTGATGACACTAAATTGTTCAGGGTTGTTAAAACAAAAAGGGATTGCGAAGAGCTCCAAAAAGACCTCTCCAAACTGAGTGAATGGGCAGAAAAATGGCAAATGCAATTCAATATAAACAAGTGTAAAATTATGCATATTGGAGCAAAAAATCTGAATTTCACATATACGCTCATGGGGTCTGAACTGGTGGTGACCGACCAGGAGGGAGACCTCGGGGTTGTAGTGGACAGCACAATGAAAATGTTGACCCAGTGTGCGGCAGCTGTGAAAAAGGCAAATTCCATGCTAGCAATAATTAGGAAAGGTATTGAAAATAAAACAGCCGATATCATAATGCCGTTGTATAAATCTATGGTGAAGACATCAGAGATAAAATTGTTAATGCTCTAGCAAAATTTCTGGATTTGAATGAAGATCGGATGGAATTTGAAATAGACAAAGTGTATAGAATTAATTCCAGATATGCAACAATGAATAAAATTCCAAGAGATGTGCTTGTTCATTTTATAAAGAAGACGACCAGAGATATGGTATTACAGCAACACTTTAAAAATACCTTTAAAATTGATGGTAAGGAAATACTGGTGATGAAAGAAATTCCTATTAGACTTTTACGTAAGAGAAAAGAATATGCTTTCCTTACAGAGAAACTTAAGCAACGCAAAATTCAATTTAGATGGGATGTTCCAGAAGGAGTGATCTTTACATTCAGACAACAGAAATATAGATTGAATACTGTTCAAAAAGCAAGGGACTTCTTGAGAAAAGCTTCAAAAGATATGGATGAAGATAAACTCAAAGATATGGATATAATTCCTGGGGAACAAAGTCAACAACATATGCAGAGGAAGGGAAGGAAGATGATGGATTAAAAGGAGCATCAGGCACATTTTAAAATACACGCTTAAAGATGGATTACAAATATCTAACTTGGAATATAAATGGAGCCAATACGGCGCAGAAGAGAAAGAAAGTGTTTCATTATTTGAAAAAATTAAAATTGGATATAATTTGTTTACAAGAAACTCATATTAAGAAGAAAGATTCCAAATATTTGATTTGTAAAAATTTGGGTGAAGAATTTATTTCGGCTGGACCAAAAAAAAAAAATGGAGTTGTTCTCTACATTAACCCACAATTGCTTCCTAAATTGGTATTATTGGATGATAGTGGTAGATTTGTGGGGGTCGAAATTACTTTACAGGGCATAAAAATTTTGATAGTGGGTATTTATGCCCCCAATGAAGATAAAACAAGGTTTTACACAGGACTTATGGAAAAATTGTCAGAGTTTTCATATGACCATTGGTGCGTTATGGGTGATTGGAATGGGGTAATCTCACCAAAAATTGATAGGCTTTCTGAAAAAAATATCAAAGAGACACAGGGTAAATTACCGAAGATTTGCTTTGAACTGATGGAACATTTAGAATTGGTGGATACCTGGAGATATATAAATGATAATGCAAAGGAATTTACTTATTTTTCAGAAAGACACAAAACATTCTCGAGGATTGATATGATTTGGATGTCTAAAATTTTAGTGAAGGACACTTTTAAAATGGATATATTACCAAAAACTTTTTCGGATCATAACCCTGTGATATTAACTTTAAAAAAGAAAAATCTTGGATTTAGATGGAGACTAAATGAATCTTTATTACAGAATGACAAAGTAGTACAAGAATGTAAGAAGAAATTAAAAGAGTTTTTTGAACATAATTTACATAAAGGAACAAGTGAAAATATCATTTGGGATACAAGTAAGGCATTTATGAGGGGATATCTTATTAAATGTAACTCTGAATTAAAAAAAAAGAAACAACAGAAAATGCAATTAATTTTGGAAGAGATAAAACAAAAAGAGGAAGAATTGAAAAAGAATCCAACTAAAGTTTCTATTGTAAATCAAATCAAAATGTTACAGAAGCAAGTATCAATGCTGACAGTTAGAGAAATTGAAAGAAAACTAAATTTTGCTAAACAAAGGACTTTTGAATTTGCAAATAAACCTGGGAAATGGTTAGCATATAAATTAAGAAAAGAACGTCAAAAAAATATCATTTTAAAGATACAAGAAGGAGATGAGACGTTGACAGATAATGTAAAAATTAAAAAGATTTTTCATCAATATTATTCAACATTGTACAAATGTCAGGAAATTCCATCTGAAAAAATAGAAGAGTATATATCTAAACAGAATTTGCCTAAAATTACAGACTTTCAGAGACAAGCTATTAATGGTCCTATTACGTCAAGAGAGATATCTGAAGCTATAAACAAAATTAAATTAGGAAAGGCACCAGGACCAGATGGGTTATCTGCAATGTATTATAAATGTTTGGAGGAAGAACTCTTACTACCTTTACAGTCTACAATGAATCATATTCTGCAAGAGGGAAAGATACCGGATAGTTGGAAAAATGCTATTATAACATTAATACCTAAAGAGGAGCAAGATTTAACTAAAACAAAAAATTATTGACCAATATCTCTATTGAATAATGACTATAAAATTTTTACAATGATCTTGGCAGAAAGATTGAAAATAATATTGCAACAATTTATTCAGGAAGATCAATCAGGGTTTTTACCTAAAAGACAATTACGTGACAACGTCAGGAATGTCTTGAATGTCTTGGAATATTTAGAACAACGAAATGATAAACAAGCAGCTTTGATTTTTTTAGATGCTGAAAAAGCATTTGATAATTTGAATTGGAAATTTATGTTCCAGGTTTTGGAGCAAATGGATTTTGGAGACAATTTTATAAAATGGATTAGATCGATTTATACATCTCAGAAGGCTCAGATAATTGTTAATGGAGATTTAACGGATTCATGTGAAATACAAAAGGGTACAAGACAGGGATGTCCTTTATCTCCCCTTTTATTTATTCTGGTCTTAGAAGTGCTGCTTAGAGATATAAGGCAAGATAAAAGAATTTCGGGATTAAAGATAAAAAAAGAAGAATATAAATTGAGAGCATTTGCTGATGATTTGATAATTGTACTAGAAAATCCTTTGGAAGGAATTAATGTATTGATGGACAAATTAAAAGAATTTGGACCGTTAGCAGGATTTAAGATCAACAATCAAAAAACAAAGATGTTGGTGAAAAATTTAACTTTAAGGGAACAGAAAGAGTTAATGGACAAGACAGATTTTACAATATAGAAAAAGTTGAAATATTTAGGTATCATTATGACAAATAAAAATTCAAAGTTGTTTCATAATAATTATGAAAAATTATGGACAGAGATTAAGAAAGACTTGCTAAGATGGGATAAACTACAACTGTCATTAATGGGTAGAATATCTGTGATAAAAATGAATGTATTACCGAGAATGATGTTTTTGTTTCAAACAATACCTGTAATATCCTCTGATTTACCTTTTAAACAATGGCAAAAAGATATCTCTAAATTTGTATGGCAAGGAAAAAAACCAAGAGTTAAATTTAAACTACTACAAGATGCCAAAGAAAGAGGAGGACTGGGATTACCAAATCTGAGACTTTATTTTGCTGCCTGCTGTTTAGTCTGGATAAAGGAATGGATTTTATTGAGGAATAAAAGACTATTGGATTTGGAGGGCCATAATTTGAAGTGGGGATGGCATGGATATTTATGGTATGACAAAGTAAAAGTAAATGTAGACTTTAACAATCATTTTATAAGATGCCCTCTGTTGAAAATATGGAATAGATATAAACCAAGGTTTTATTCGAAAATACCATTATGTGTCTCAAGTCAAGAAGCGTTTTATAGAAGAGAAATGGCTGGAAAAGAGAAATGGTTAACTTATCAAGAACTATTAGAAAATGTACATGGAGAATATACAATGAAAGAGAGAGAACAACTGACAAAGGAAGGATATAGTTTTCAATGGTTTGCCTATTTACAATTGTTAGAAAGATATAAAATGGACAAGAAAATGTATGGGTTTGAAATAAGTAAATCTGATTTTGAAATAGGATTGTGTACAAATGATGAAAATATAATTGCGAAAATGTATAAACTTATTGAAAATGGATATGGAGGAAGAACAAGTAAAAGAGTGTATGGTAAAGTGGGCAAAAAATTTTAGTCATAACATACAAATGGATCAATGGGAAAATATGTGGAAAAAAGGTTTGAAATTTACACTATGCTATAATCTTAAAGAAAATTTTTATAAAATGATGTACCGTTGGTACATGACTCCAGAAAAGTTGTCAAAAATGTATAGTAATGTTTCTAATGTTTGTTGGAAATGTAAACAACAAGAAGGATCATTTTATCATATGTGGTGGTTATGTAAAAAGGCAAAATCATTTTGGGCACAGATAGGTATTTTTATTTATTTATTTATTTATTAAATTTATATACCGCCCGACTAGCGATAGCTCTCTGGGCGGTGAACATAAAATAGTATAAAAATACAATGAATAACAAAATAATATTAAAATACAATCAACAATACAATAAACATTTTTAAAATTAGATCAATGTAACTTAAAATGCTTCAGAGAATAGGAAGGTTTTGACCTGGCGCCGGAAGGAAAGCAGAGTCGGCGCCAGGCGTACTTCCTCAGGGAGACTGTTCCATAGTTCGGGGGCCACCACTGAGAAGGCCCTAGATCTTGTCATCACCCTCCGGGCCTCCCTGTGAGTTGGAACCCGGAGGAGGGCCTTCGTAGCAGAACGTAGATAGGTAGGAAGATGCAAAAAATTCTAAAGATAAATATTCAGTCAAAACCAGAATTTTTTTTATTGGGTTTTATGGATAAACAAATAGAAAAGAAATATGGAAGAATAATATTATATATGATTACGGCAGCAAGATTATTATATGCACAAAAGTGGAAAATGGAATCAACACCAACAATGGAAGAATGGTTATTGAAATTAATGGACTTAGTAGAAATGGATAAATTGACATGTTTACTTAGAGAAAAATCGACAGATACATTTCTTAAGGAATGGAAGCCTCTTTTAGACTTTTTGTTGAAAGATCAAAATAAAATGATGATACTGGGATTTGACGATTAATTAAGACAGCCTATGGAGAAAAGGGACTCTGTATGTATACATTAAGGGACAGGTTTGATGTATATTATATACTTATAGCTGATCTGCGACAAATCGGAAGTCAACTATTTTATTTTCATTTTTTGTTGATGTATTGTTATGTTTTTTTTACTTTGTTTTGTTTGTTTTTGGAAAAATTTGAATAAAAATTATTATAAAAAAAAAAAAGAAAATAAAACAGCTGATATCATAATGCCGTTGTATAAATCTATGGTGCAGCCGCATTTGGAATACTGTGTACAGTTCTGGTCGCCTCATCTCAAAAAGGATATTATAGAGTTGGAAAAGGTTCAGAAGAGGGCAACCAGAATGATCAAGGGGATGGAGCGACTCCCTTACGAGGAAAGGTTGCAGCATTTGGGGCTTTTTAGTTTAGAGAAAAGGCGGGTCAGAGGAGACATGATAGAAGTGTATAAAATTATGCATGGCATTGAGAAAGTGGATAGAGAAAAGTTCTTCTCCCTCTCTCATAATACTAGAACTCGTGGACATTCAAAGAAGCTGAATGTTGGAAGATTCAGGACAGACAAAAGGAAGTACTTCTTTACTCAGCGCATAGTTAAACTATGGAATTTGCTCCCACAAGATGCAGTAATGGCCACCAGCTTGGACGGCTTTAAAAGAAGATTAGACAAATTCATGGAGGACAGGGCTATCAATGACTACTAGCCATGATGACTGTGCTCTGCCACCCTAGTCAGAGGCAGCATGCTTCTGAAAACCAGTTGCCGGAAGCCTCAGGAGGGGAGAGTGTTCTTGCACTCGGGTCCTGCTTGCGGGCTTCCCCCAGGCCCCTGGTTGGCCACTGTGAGAACAGGATGCTGGACTAGATGGGCCACTGGCCTGATCCAGCAGGCTCTTCTTATGTTCTTATGTTCTTATGAAAATAACAAGATTACTTATGGGATATTTAACAAGCGTATGGTTTCATATATTGTGTTCCTCTTTATGTTTCTAGTCATATATAATCTGCCTCAATACCAGCCAAATATAATCCAACCCACAACCAACTCCAAAACCCAAACTCCACAACCAACCGACCACCCACTCTCAACTGTCATCCTCTCATTTATACCTTCAGCCACTCAAACACTCAGCCAATCACAATACAGCATTCTCCAGCATTCTAGCCCATGTACTCCCCCTTCTCACTCACTCTACTTACCACATTTACCCTACAAAACCTGCACTTACCATATTTACAGTAATCAAAATACAGGGGCATCACCGAGGGTTGTAAGCCCCCTTGAGGGCCTTTTCGCCAAAAGGCAGGGTAGAAATAAATAATAATAATACCTTACCTGGGAATAAGCCCTATTGAACCCAATAGGACTTACTTTTGAGGAGGCCTGGATAGATTGTTCAGTAAGTCTCACTGAATTCAGCTCCCTGTGATTGGTCTGGGCAACGGTTTTGAGCTGTCTATGACCCTGGGGAACCCCAGGTCTCTGGCTGGCCTTTGGGACTCTCCCTAGCCACACCCCTCACTGGTGCTGCTCTGCACCTCCTTGAGTCTTGCCTGGCTGGAATCTGTTCTTGTACTCTGATAATTTATTTTATTTATTTATTTAGTGTATTTGTATGCCGCTTTTCATCACCAAGTGATCTCAAAACGGCTTCCATATAAAGAACAAAATAATATAATATAAACATGCCTCTTGCTAATGCCTCTTGCTAATTCATGAGCATTTGTAGAAACTAGCTTACTGTCATAAAGGTAAAATTTACATTTGTTGCTCTGTTCACTTTTGTCTCTGGCTCCACCCACCATTGACATGTGACCCCTAGAAGGCTGCCCAGAAGGAAATGCAGCCCTTGGGCTGAAAAATGTTCCCTGCCCCTGTCCCAGGCCATTGTTCCACCTCCCCCATCATTAGTGGAACTTCGTTTCATTTATTTTATGTTTCCTTACAATTTTGTAGAGCTGAATTTGGGCCATTGCACATAGCAATGCAAACTTGTATTGGTTTTAACGTAGTTTAATTGTCATGTCTTCCTCCAATGAATCCAATGAATTGTAGTTTGGTCTGGGTATGCTGAGGAAGATCCTTTACTAAAGATATGGCTATGGGCAGGTACACTAGGGATGGGCGAGAATTCCACTGAACTTGGACTTAACACCTGATTTTCCAATAGTTCACATATTCTCTATCTTTGCAGAGTGATCATATTTGTTCTGAACCTCAGCGTCTTTCCCCTGACATTGGATTTTTAAAATCTAAAGTCTCCCTCATATATTGTTTTTGTACTGATTTTACTCACAGCACAACACAGCTGTAATACCTCTCTCTCTCTCTCTCTCTCTCTCCCACCTCCCCTCCATTCAAATAATCCAAGCTCCAAATGGGGAGTGAGTGAGACAAGGCTAGCTTCTCTGTCACGATTAGGAAAAAACATCACCAAACTATCTGAAAGTATAGCATTTAAAGGATCAACACTACAGAGATTAAAAGACAAGTCTAGTAAATCTCCTTAATGTGGGCGAGACTATCTAGACTTGCCTTTTAATCTTGGTAATGTTATCCTTTAAATGTCTTTTCACCTTGTTCCTTTCCTCTCCCCACTCATCTTATTTGCAAACCCTCTCTCTCTCTTTCTCTCTCTCTCTCTCTCTCTCACACACACACACTTAAATCAAACTGCATAAAAGTAGAAAATAGCGGAAACAAACTATAATAGAATGGAATGTCTAATTAGTTCAGATTAGAACTAATAAGCGGATCCCATCCCTAAGGTCCACACCATACATTTAAAATGCATCCAACACACATTTAAAGAACATGATTTCTCCCCCACAAATCATGGGAATGGTAGTTTGCTAACAGTGCTGGGAATTTGTATCTTTACGAGGGGAATATCACAGTTCCCAGAATTCTTGGGGGGAAGTCATATGCTTTAAATGTATGGTGTGGATCTGCTCTAAATCTAATGTTCTCAACTAAGAATTTGGGGAGACCTTTTACTCATACTTCAAAGATTCCCAAACCCACTTACAAAATTATAGTTCTCTGGGGAAAGAGAATCACTATTCAACCACTCTGTGGTATGCACCAACTAGCCCTTAGTTACTGCTTCTACAACTGCCACCACATAGGATCAGAGTGAAAGGTATGATACTGGTTGGTCAGGTAGAGACCATTTGATCTGACTCAGAATAACATTGTTGTGCTCTTACCCAAGTAAAGTCCTGAGATTTCATCAGAGTCCTGCTCTCTATGAATGAGTTGGATTATGCAATTGTGCTTACGTTGGAAAGATTTCTTTGTTTTTAATTGTGCAACTGACCTAGATGACTTCCAGCATGAATTATTCTCCACTTGTCAAGGTTGGCTGAATAAACTTGAAAGCAAAATTCAGAACGGGAGCCACAGTAACTGCCACTGCTACAGTTCCCCTTGCACCCTGCACAGTAAGCTCCCAGCTCCAAGAGAAATCATAGCACAGAACTGCATTCTCTCCTTGCCTTTTTGTCACAGTCATCTCCCCCTCTCCCCCCTCCTTTCTGGGAATGACCCATTGAGTTTTTGTATGGGGCAGAAGGATGCAGAAGTATTTTATGCTTCTAGCCATCAACATTTTAACCAGCCTGCCTTTAACTCAAAAGGGGAATCCCTTTTTTGAGTAAGAAGTAGATAGCAAACCTTTTTTGCAGGCTAATATTTGGGGTGGGGGGCTCAACATGACTGGGGTCAGCAGTAATCATTACTCGGTAGCCAGAAAGTGTCCTTGATTCTGATCATGCCTTTTGCTTGCCTGGGCAGAGATTAGAGAGGGGTCCGTAAGTGCGTGTAGAAAGAAAGTAGTCTATTGTTGCAAAAAAAGTAAAATGCCTCTGGCTCCACCCACGAGTGGCATGAGGTCCCCAGAAGGTTGCCCAGGAGGGAATGCAGCCCTTCGGCTGAAAAAGATCCCTCACCCCTGATATAGAGCATCATCCTCCCCGTGCCTTGTGCTCGGGGCGGTTATACAGACTGGGAAAGTGAAAGGATCACAGCATCAACAGGTGGACCCATTCAGGGAGGCTACTAAAAGAGCGCCGCCTGCCCCCAAACCTCCCATAAACTCTTAGAACTAGTGCTGGGCCTTAGTAACAAAGCTGCATGAAGGGTCTACTTCCTGCCTGCCACTCAAGCATGAAGCCTCCTAAAGCTGCTGGTGATTGGCCCGGGGGGAGGGGGGACAGCCATTACCTGAATCTGAGTGCAACATCCTCTTGGCTCCCCGTAACATGTCTCTCTGCAAACTCATCCCTGTTTTTAAAGTTGGATTTGGAGAGCTCTGATCAGAGGCCTGTTGCAGGGGGCAGAATGTGCAATCAGCAGATAGACCTCACATCTGTTGGCTTAGAGGACAAAATCATGCGGGATGGGCCACTCAGCAGCTCTCAGCTATGAGAGGTCAGTGGGACCTTCAGGTTCAGAGGCACTCAATGTAAGAAACTGCCTTATACTGAGTCAGATTACTGGTCCATCTAGCTCAGTTTTGTCTACACTGACTGGCAGCAGCTGTCCAGGGTTTCTCCAATCCCTATCTGGAGATGCCAAGATGAACCTGGGACCTTCTGCATGCAGAGCAGATTGTCTGCCACTGAGCTACAGCCTTCACTCTACCTCCAAACAGCAGATACTGGGAGGAAATAACAAAGGAACCACTGTGCCTTGCTTGTGGGCTTCCCAGAATCAGTGACAGCTGGTGGCTCCATGTCAGTGGGGCCATGGAATCTGCTGTGGGTTTTAGTCTGAACTTTCAAGGAGCTGTCCAAAGTGCTGAACCCATGCTCCTTCAAAATTCTCACTAAAACCCGGAGCAGATTCCACTGCACCACTGACATGGAACCATCAGCCCCCACTGCCCAGAATCATCTGACTGGCCACTCCTTGACACTAAATGCTGACTGAGATGGATATAAGAGCATAAGAAAAGCTCTGCTGGATCAGGCCAGTGGCCCATCAAGTCCAGCTTCCTGTTCTCCCAGTGACCAACCATATGCCCATTATGGGAAGCCCACCAGCGGCGCCTGAACACAAGAGCACTCTTCCCCCCCCCTGTGGTTCCCAGCAACTGGTATTCAGAAACGTTCAATATGATCCAGTAACTGTGGTAAAATTAAGAAATTTTAGAGTGTGGACTTAATGGTCTGGGGTAGGGAGCTGCTTTAGATTTTAATGAGGTGTGTGACTTCATTGACTTCAAAATGAGATGGGTGCAAGGCAGGCCTACAGTCAGTGGCATCTGGTAACTCCATGTCAGTGGGGCAGTAGAATACGCTCTGAATATTAGTCCAGACTTTCAAGGAGCTGCCCAAGGATCTTGGCCATCTCCTTGAAAGTTCAGACTGAAACCTGGAGCAGATTCCATTGCCCCGCTGACATAGAGCCACCTGCCACCACTGACTGCAGTGTTTGGGGGCCCTCCTGTTCATTCTCCTGAGTGGATGCTGGAATTCTGCCCTGAAAGTCATGCCCTGACACGACCACTGTGCAGCAAGATTCCTTTTATGCTTGACACAGCTGTCAAAACAAGCAAATCTAAGAGGTTTTGCTGCAATGGTTCTTGCTGATAACCTCGTCCACAGCAGGGCTGCAATGTATAACCCAGCTAAGAAAAGCATACCCCTCCAGATATTGCTGGGCTCCAACTCTCATCAGCTCCAGCCAGCTCAGCCAAGTCAAGGTTGATGGGAGCTGTCATCCAACAACATCTGGAGGGCCACACGTTCCTCAGGCCTGTCCTACAGGGTGGTGCTTGCTCCTCAGAGTGAAAGAGAAAAGATGCAGAGGGGTAAAGATGATTGCCATTTTCAGCTAGCAGCTGGTGTTTCCCGGACATGCCCATCCTGCAAAAAGGGAAACGACAGGTGGGAATCAGCCACATGGAGCTGCTCACACAAGGGCCAACTCCTCTTCACAGTCTCACTGAGGTGGGTGTGCCCTGCCGAGATGTGGCTCACCAGCGCTCAGCTGAAGTAAACAATTGTGCAAGTTTGCTGGCTTAGAAATGCACTTACAACTCTCTTACATAATTTGCTCCTCTGCAAGGCCTGCTTTGTGACAACAGGAGCAGCCAAACTCAAGAGGAGACCCTCTAAATAATGGGGAAGCAGGAAGGCAAATTAGCCTGCTCATGCTGACTGGCTGTTGCTGTCATCAGGGCTGACACGAGCTTCTGCAAGCATAAATTAGTTTGCAGAATTCCAAACCACAAAATCTGCCCATGTAGCTGAGTTAGGTATTTTTTTAAAAAAAAACACGCACACACAAAACAGTGGATATGTGGTGTTCGTTTTGTGTGGAGCTGGATAAAGAATTTGAAATGCGCAGGCAGAGAAAAAGAAATAGATCTACCTTGCTCCTGAGGAAGGAATACTCCGAAACGCATTGAGCCTCAATAAATTTACCAAGCACCGGAGCCTGCCTCTCTTTTTTGTCCAAGGTGCATTCCAACCAGAAGGGGCACCATCCCAAGACCACAGATTACAGCAACATGCCAGCACTGGAGGACAGTGAGGAATCAGAGGAACCTGCACAGCCAGAAGGGGCAGCAGAGAGTCCTGCACCAAGACGCTCTAACCGCACCAACAGAGGTGTACCTCCACTGAGACTGTCCTACCTGGCAAGAGCTGATGAACTTCCAGAGCCTGAGACCTGGAAAGATATTGACGCCTTACCCAAAGCTGAAGCTGACAGGTGGAGACAGGCAGCCAAGGAAGAGCTGGAAGCTCTACACAAGAACAAAACGTGGACACTTACCAAGCTTCCTCAAAGAAGGAAAGCTGTAGGCTGCAAGTGGGTATTCAATAAAAAGCCAGATGCTGAAGGGAACATTGAGAGATACAAGGCAAGACTAGTGGCCAAAGAATACTCTCAAAAGTATGGACAAGACTACTATGAAACCTTTGTTCCTCTAGTCAAACATACAACAATCAGAACTCTACTAAGTGTTGCTGCTAACAAGAAAATGCAGGTGGAACACATGGATATAAAAACAGTGTTCTTGCATGGGGAAACAGAAGAGGAAATTTACATGCAACAACCACCAGGGTTTGAAATACAAGGAAAGGAAACCCTTGTATGCAAACTGCAAAAGAGCATCTAAGGACTGGAACAAGCTGCAAGAGCATGGAATGACAAACTGAACCAAATGCTCTTGAAACAAGGCTATAAAAGAGGCGAAGCAGACCAATGCCTATATAGCAGATTCAAGAACAACAAATGAACTTATATTTTGATTTATGTAGATGATTTACTACTGGCTTATGAGAATCCACAAGACAAGTAAGAGTTAGTAAATAATCTAAGCAAGGAAGTTGAAGTGAAATGTCTGGGCGACATCACGTACTACCTTGGAATACAAATTGAAAGAGAGGACGATGGATCCTTTCTTCTGAACCAAAAACAAAAGATTCAAGACCTACTTGAGAGTCTAGGACTGAAGGATGCACATCTAGCACCTACACCAATGGAAGTAGGATGCTTGAAACCAGACCAGAACAATCAACCCTGGGAAGACAACGAAAGGTACAGACAAGCTATAGGGAAACTCCTGTACATCAGCACAATAACCAGACCAGATGTGGCGGTAAAAGTGGGATACCTTTGCAGAAAAACCAGCTTGCCAAACAAGAAAGACTGGGAAGCACTCAAGAGAGTGGCAAGATATCT
This sequence comes from Rhineura floridana, assembly GCF_030035675.1. Taxonomy (NCBI): domain Eukaryota; kingdom Metazoa; phylum Chordata; class Lepidosauria; order Squamata; family Rhineuridae; genus Rhineura; species Rhineura floridana. The sequence continues at coordinate 5,014,036 of NC_084480.1, read as the reverse complement.
GAAAAGCACTGCAAACTTAAAACTAAAGCTATCAGCTACTCGAGATCCTAAGCTTCTAGGATATGCTGATGCTGACTGGGCTGGAGACACCAAAGATCGCAAGTCAACCAGTGGAAACTTGTTCTACTATGGACAGTCACTTATCTGCTGGACAAGTCGAAAGCAAGAGACTGTAGCACACTCATCTACTGAGACTGAGTACGTATCAGCTGATGAGGCATGCAAGGAAATGCTGCGGCTACGCAAGCTTCTAGGAGACTTGGGCATATCTGAACCAGAGCCTATCAGAATACTTGAGGACAATCAAGCCTGAATAAGACTTGCAGAATCAGAAGGGCAAAGTTCTCACATGAAGCACATTGATGTGAAGTTCCACTACCTCAACGGAGAAAGGACTTCTAGAGATGACCTACTGTCCAGCAGAAGAGATTACAGCTGATGCTTTGACCAAACCATTGGGCAAAGTCCGACACCAGGAACTATGAGGCAAGATGCACCTTGTAGAATGAACCAAGTTCTCGTTGAGAAGGGGTGTTGGAATGTATGTGGTTCAACTCCAACTTGGTGGGTTAAGGCTGCATGGGGTTAAAAAGGGTAGCTAGGGAGGAGACCTCTTTGTTGCTAGGCTATACCTGTCCTTTGACCCTTGCCATCTCTCCCCCTCCTGCTGGACTGATATGCAAAGGATGTTGATCCCAGTTCCTTCCCACTTTCCCAGTCCTTCTTCTCTCTCGAGAGGGGAGCAGACATCTTTCCTTCTTCTCTCCCTCTCAACCAGCATGAGAGCTGCACTGGGACCAGTGCCGGCTGCTCCAACATAGCTAGTTAGCTAGATATAGAACTCTTTCCTATCAAGCATGTACTTCCAGAATAAAATAGTTCTTTCTTATTTTAAAGCTTAAAGTCTCTGTCTGACTAACTTGCAGGGAAGGTAGAATCTTAGCAAAGATTCAAACACACACACACACATAAGCTCGCTCAATACGCTCCGCTCTGCTACGCAACTCAGTAGAATTCCGACACTTCCAGCCAGGCTCTCCTCCCCACTGTGCTATACCAGCTGTCTATATGAATGTATACATTGGGGAAAATAGCATCCAAAATACATTTATTAGGGAAACTTTTGCAAAAATGTATACATCAGGGAAAATTGCATACAACAATGTGATTATTTTACTCACACTAAAATGCTGATGAATTTTCATGAGGTTTTAATTAAAAAAATCTCAGACTATTGTGAAAATGTGGAGAACTGAACTTAAGACTGGAAAAATAAGAAAAACCCAAACAGACATATTCACCCATACCTAATCACAGGTCAACATCAACCAGGAATCCCCAGACATGGCATGCCTCATAGCCTGAGATGGTTGCAGGTGTGCCACCAGCGGGTGGCCAGGTCTGGCACTAGCAAAGGGCCCTGTGGATAGCTGAGGGCCCTTGCCACTAGCCAAGGAACCCTGTGGCTAGGACGATGGAGCTCTGGCTCTGTGATCCCTGCCAGTATCTTGGATGATGGCAGGCATGTGCACTGACACACAAGGTGACACAACCAGGGCACATATGGATGGAGGTGAGGCCGAACAATGGGCTAGTGCCCAAGGGCCTGTGGCGGGCTGGTGCTGGTCCTGGATGGTTGATACAGGGGAAAGGACTCTTTCATGCACTTGGATCACAAGCCATTTAGGGCTGTGTACACAAGTACTAACACACTGAATTGGGCCTGGCAATTTACTGACAGATATGACTTCATAAAGGTCGGTCAACAGCTGTTAAATAGCTAAATGGAACCCCCATGTTCAGGGTCACTATACCTCTGAGGACTAGATTCTGGGGACAAGCAATAGGGAAAGGCTATTGCCTTTCAGCCCTGCTTGTGGGCTTCCCAGAGGCATCTGGTTGGCCACAATCGGAAACAGGATCCTAGACTACATAGGCCTTAAGTCTGACTCAGCATCAAGTTAGTTCTTGAGCAGAGCAAACCTGGAGGGCTGTGTACTGAGAAAAATGAAAAAAAATGGAAATGGACTGCCTTCAAGTCGATTCCGACTTGTGGCAACTATATGAATAGGGTGTTTATGGTAAGCAGTATTCAGAGGGGGTTTACCATTGCCTTCCTCTGAGGCTGAGAGGCAGTGACTGGCCCAAGGTCACCCAGTGAGCTTCATGGCTGTCTGTGTTGGCTTACTAGGCCTTACTACCAATGTGTTTTTTCATCAGGTCTGAAATGTTTCAAGATGTATGGGAAAGCAGCCTTATCTGCTGTGTTGGCCTGGGAGCGCTCATTCAAGGCCAGACAGTAGTTGTCATGGTAACGGGAGATAACAGCTGGGAAAGTTGTAACTGCTGTTAGTTGTTCCTTCTTCTGTGTGTGTCTTTGAAGCAAGCAGGTCTATCCTTGAAGGGGGGGGAGAATTCTACTTGTATCTATCCTCTTAAGCCTTTGGCCGTAATGTCTTAGTAAAGACTCTTAAACCTTTATCAAGCCTCTGTGAAGTTTCTTGCTCAACTTAACTCCAACGTAACGTATGCTGTTCACGCAACAACGCTCACACATCAACAGGGTTATGGACCCAGATCCACAGCACGTTACACAGGAGTAAGTGGCTGGTCTGAACGGCAGACGGAGTTCCAGAGAGGGCAGCTTGATTGATTGTGCCAGACAGAGGTGAGCAGGGTGGCTGCTGTAAACATGTCTGGAGGCTTGCCGATGGAACGACTTAATGAAAAGAATTATGGAAGCTGGAGTCCAAGGATGCGTGCTTTCTTGATAAAAGAGGATTTATGGGAAGCTATTGATGGAACACCCCCTGTACCCCTTACAGCGGCCTGGACTCGGAACGATGAGCGGGCGCAAGCTTTTATTATTCTGGCTCTATCCGACTCTCAACTGCTACACGTGAGAGATGTTACAAACGCCAAACAGATGTGGGACGTGTTGGAGGCCCTTCATGTGCAACAGACCGCGGGATCTAAATTGTGTTTGGCAAGGAAGCTGTACCAGATGCACTTCACGAGTGAGTGCAAAATGAGTGAGCATCTCACGGAATTCAGACGCCTATTTGCTGAGTTGCAGGATCGAGGCATGGAACGCTCTGTCCTTCAGAAGACCTATTTGATCCTGGCTTCACTCGATGGGACTTGGAATAATTTTGTTATGGGAATTGAAGCCATGCCCGATGGGGGGCTGAATGTAGCCTTTATTGAAGAAAAGCTGACCCAGGAATGGCAGCGGAGACAGGAGGCGAAAAGTGCCGTGCCGAAAGAGGCAGCCGGAAACAAGCAGGAGCAGCAGCGGCTGCGGAGCTCGTGGGCATCTTCAGAGAGACTGTGCAGTCAAGCGAAACTCCAGGGACGGAGGCTGGAAACAGAGCGGCAGTGTGGGACTTCCGGGAAGGGTGACTTAGCCTGTGCCTGCTTTTGAGACGGGCTCCTGCCTCAAAAGAAGCTTATTCAGATATATCAGTCAGTTTTTTCTTTTTTTTTTGACTGATTAAACTTCTCCCGGGTAGGGAGAAACGAAGAGATTAACCTCAAAGCCTATTTTTGTTGGGACGACCAGATCTCATTAATTTATGGGACGAGGTCCAGCCGACGGAGGTGGGACGGATTTTTAACAGCAAGCTCTATCTGATAAAGCGAACGTTCACCTTATCTTCTAAGAGAGAACGCACTAACAGGCAAGCACCCTTCTTTCTATATTTTTCTTTTACTTGACTTAAATTGTTGCTGTTTAAAAGAGATTTGCCAGATTGATCGGTTTTTGACATCTCACTGGGGAGCCATAACTTCTCTCTGCTACGCACTAATTAATAGCTTATCTCTGTTTTTGTTGCAAAAAGCTGTCCTGGATTTGCATTCTAAAGATATACACAGAAGAGGGATTTCTATTCCAGATTTTTATTTTGAAAAATATTATACTGTTTTGAGACTACTCTCTTTTTGGTCTATTTTATTTTGACGAATCTGTTTCTTGACGATTGCCATTAATTGTTTCGATCCTGGGAACTGCATTTTGTTTACTTAACTATTGGAGAGATAAGGCTGTCTGCTCTGTTTATACTGTGATGTCACCAAGTTTGGAGTATTAACCCAATTGTTGCTGAAATAAGAAGTGGTTTTCCTATATTTTTCTTTTAAAATGGCAATTAAGAAAGTGGCTGAAAATCTGGAAATAACTATGTTTCAGAAAATAATGGATGAGATTGAGATAATGAAAATTGAATTGAGTAAAATGAAGCAGGAGATTAAAGATATAAGGGTCCCTGTGAGAGAGGTGACCCTGGAAGGGGTCCCTGTGAGAGAGGAGACCCCGGAGATTGGAACAGGGGTCCCTGTGAGAGAGGTGACCCTGGAGACTGGAATAGGGGTCCCTGTGAGAGAGGAGATCCCGGAGATTGGAACCAACGTGGAACAGGAACAAGATTTGGAGTCTATGGACTTTAGAAATAAAATCTATTGTTTGGAACTCAATGTTATCTCTGAAGAAATGAATGAAGATTCTAGAGATAAAGTTATCAATGGCATGGATAATCTTCTGGACTGGAATGATGTGATGGAGCCCAATATAGAGAAAATCTATGGAATTAACTGCAGCCATGTGACAATGGAAAAACTTTTAAGAGATGACCCAGTGTATTTTGAAAAAAAGAACAGAGATATGATTTTACAGCAGTATTTCAGCAACCTATTCAGAATGGATGGCAAGAAAATATTTGGGATAGAGGTAATCCCCATCAGACTCTTACTATATGACTATGGCTTTGACAGCAAGATTATTATGGAATACTGATAATGGAAGATTGGATATTGAAATTACTGGACTTAACAAGACTACTGAAGATGGAAGATGGAAAATGGAACTAATAGAGATAATAGAACAATGGCTACTGAAATTATTGAACCTAACAGATTCTGATGTGATGGATTAATTGAAATGTTTATTTTGACTATGGTTATGACAATAAGATTATCATAATTAGTAATGAGATGGATTAATCGATATGCTTATCTGGAAAAAAAATTGATAGATATATTTCTTAAAGAATTGAAACCTCTCTTTGACTTTTTGTGGAAAGAATAAAGTAATGTTTATGAGATTTGATGATTAAGTAAGATAACTACTGGAGGAAAGTGATTTTATAATATGACTTAAGAGACAGGATTGTTATATATTATAGACTTATAACTGATTTGATCTTTGACAAATGGGAAGTCAATATTTTATTCTTTATTTTTTATTTTTGTTTTTTTTTTTTTTCTTTTTTTTCTTTTTGTTTAACTATTTTTGATTTTGTTTTTTGTCTTTGAATGTTTTATGATTTTGTCTTGTATGTTTTATGAAAATCTGAATAAAAATTATTGAAAAAAAAAAAAAAAAACAGAGCGGCAGTGTGAACTTTGTTTGTAAACAGAAGTCTCAAGATTTAGGACCTGTTAACTGGATTCTTGACAGTGGGGCGAGCCATATATTAATCAAAGACAGGAGTTTGTTTTACATGTCTACAGATGAGCAGGACTTTGTTCAACTGGCGGATGGATCACGCAAGAATGTGGAGGCTTGAGGTCTGGTGAGATTTGATAAACTTGGAATACTGTCAGATTGTTTGTTTGTACCAGAACTGTCTCATAACATATTGTCAGTCAGAAAACTGGTGAGTTGTGATTTTTCAGTCTTGTTTGACAGAGGGAAATGTTTTGTGCAAAGAAGAGGCAAAGTTGTCTGTCAGGGTTTCATGACACAAGGGCAGTTTAAAATGACCATGGGTATGAAGTGTGCTGATGCCTTGAGTTTAATGAGGCGGAAAGAGAATGACGGTCAGAGCTGTAAGAAGACAGCTGTTAAAAGCACACAGCCACAGTATTCATGTAATGCAGTCAGGCTAATGCCTGAGAAAGTGCAACGTAGTGGAGTTCGCAAGCCACAGGGAAAGAGAAGTGGCAAACTGGCACCCAGAACACAAACACAGCAATTAATTCTGAGCCGAAGCATTAAAGTTGCAGAAAAGCCTTGGGATCAAAGGCAAACAGTCATTCTTACAGGATCAACTGACACACAAGCACAAACACAAGCACAAACACAAGCACAAACATTCAAACCAAACCTTGACATAAAAGTGGAAGGCACACAAATTCCTCTCAGGGATGCGTTAAATGAACTCATTTGTGGGAAACGTAGAAATAAGAAATGCAAGGCTGAAGAAATGGAATTTCCTGATCAAGCTGTGCCAAGTACCAGCTCAGATGGGGGGGCTGAGAGAGCAGAAGCTCTAGTTCCTTTGAGACGCTCTACAAGAGCGAACATTGGCAAACCGCCTGAAAGATTTACTGTGGGGGTAATTACCAGCCCAGGTATGCATAAACAGGTTGAGATGGATCCAGAGACACTATATTTGACCTGTGTTCAGCCGAAATTTGATTGAATAAAGTTATGAAATGTACTGAGTTGTTCTGAAATGTACTGAAATGTAAACTGGATCTGTATGATGCATTATCTTTGTATTGTACAAATGTGTTATTGTTATTGTTGTAATGGATTTACAGACATGATGAAAGGGGGAAATGTTGGCTTACTAGGCCTTACTACCAATGTGTTTTTTCATCAGATCTGAAATGTTTCAAGATGTATGGGAAAGCAGCCTTATCTGCTGTGCTGGCCTGGGAGCGCTCATTCAAGGCCAGACAGTAGTTGTCATGGTAACGGGAGATAACAGCTGGGAAAGTTGTAACTGCTGTTAGTTCTTCCTTCTTCTGTGTGTGTCTTTGAAGCAAGCAGGTCTATCCTTGAAGGGGGGGGAGAATTCTACTTGTATCTATCCTCTTAAGCCTTTGGCCGTAATGTCTTAGTAAAGACTCTTAAACCTTTATCAAGCCTCTGTGAAGTTTCTTGCTCAACTTAACTCCAATGTAACGTATGCTGTTCACGCAACAACGCTCACACATCAACAGTCTGGGGATTCGAACTCTGGTCTCCCAGGTCACAGTCCAACTCCTTAACCACTACACCACACTGGCTCTCTTACACCACACTGATTCTTATTTACCCAGAAAGTGGCTGGTTTGTGTACGTCAGAGCTGGGTTTTGTCTGTAGGTAATTTGCTTGCACTGATCTTTCACCCCAAGCTATACTTGTAACTGTGGAGAGCTGCAGTTGCCCAATGCCATCAATGGCACAAGCACCCGTCCTCCTTGGGTACCTCAGGTCTCAGAAGGAGGGGAGAGGTTAGGCTAGCCTTCCTATCCCCATCTCCATCTTAAGAACATAAGAACATAAGAAGAGCCTGCTGGATCAGGCCAGTGGCCCATCTAGTCCAGCATCCTGTTCTCACAGTGGCCAACCAGGTGCCTGGGGGAAGCCCGCAAGCAGGACCTGAGTGCAAGAACACTCTCCCCTCCTGAGGCTTCCAGCAACTGGTTTTCAGAAGCATGCTGCCTCTGACTAGGGTGGCAGAGCACAGCCATCATGGCTAGTAGCCATTGATAGCCCTGTCCTCCATGAATTTGTCTAATCTCCTTTTAAAGCCATCCAAGCTGGTGGCCATTACTGCATCTTCCCTTTGATTCGGAGAGAAACTCAATAGACCTTTCCTCATCAGCTTTTCCCGCCTCCTTACAATTCATGGCCTCATCTTGTTCCCCACCCCATGCCACCTGCAGAGTCATAGGTAGGCCCTCAGTCATGCATAGGCCAGTAATGCACCATAAAAGATGAAAAATCTGATGTCCCCCCACAATGACGGGTCAACCGTCATCATCTTCCCTGACCACTTCCAGGCAATCTCTGTCTCTCAGCTTCTTTCAAGGACAACCCTCCAAGGAGGTCATCAACACAATGCATGACACACCGGGAGATAACCTTCTTTCTGGCACATAAACAACCCTCTACCCACGTTTTGCAATACACAATTAGCTAATCCACCCTGCCAATCTCATGTACAAACACAATTACATAGTGAACAGCTAGATAGCTGCTTCCTCAAAGTGAGCAAAAGATCCCACACACAAACGGATAGCTTACATCACTTTACCACCCAATCCACACACAAGTTGCCCTTCCCAGCTACCACAAAACACAACCCTGATAACCCCATTATCCGCACACATATTTTTTTTTACAAAGCATTGTCGGTTCTTAATACATGGATTGCACACACAGAGCACTGCTAGATCACAAAGATAATTTGTGATGCAGTTAGCATGTCAGCCCTAGTTTTTGGCTCCTTTGTTGTAATGAACCTTTGGGTTTATTTCTCGTTTCTGTTCTTTGTTGTTGTTGTTTTGAAAATGCTCTGAATATCTCTGTCGAAATAAGGGTGCTGTCTAGCTGGTAAGCCCGCCTCCAACTTTGGAAACATGAGTTAGCCCAAGAATCAAAATTTTACTGCACTTTGGGTGGAGCAGCTCTCTCTCCTATGAGGAAAGGTTACAACATGTGAGACTTTTTAGTTTAGAGAAAAGGCAAATAAGAGGGGACATGATAGAGGTGTAGAACATTATGCACAATGTGGGAAAAGTGGTTTTTCTCCATCCCTCATACTACTAGGCAGAGCTTGGAAAAGTTACTTTTTTTGAACTACAACTCCCATCAGCCCAATCCAGTGGCCATGCTGTCTGGGGCTGATGGCAGTTGTAGTTCAAAAAAAGTAACTTTTCCAAGCTCTGGTACTAGGACTCAGGGATGTCCAATGAGGCTGCATGCTAGAAGATACAGCATAGGCAAAAGGAAGCCTATCCTGAAAACAACAGAATGAAATTTAACAGGGATAAGTGCAAAGGCCTACAACTAGGAAAAAGAAACAAAGTGCACAGTTTTAAGATGGGGGATACTTGGCTCAGCAATACTGCATGTGAGAAGAATCTCAGAATTGTTGTTGATCACAACACTGTGATATAGCTGCAAAAAAGCCAAATGCTATTTTTAACAGAAGTATAGTTACCAAATCGTGTGAAGGACTAGTTCCCCTCTATTTGGCACTCATCTTGAGTACTGCATCCAGTTCTGGACACCATAGTTTAAGAAGGATATAGTCAAACCAAAACAGGTTCAGAGGAGGGCAACAAGGATGATCAGGGGACTAGCCCAGGGGACAAAGCCCTATGAAGAGAAATGAAAAGAACTGGGCATGTTTAGCCTTCAGAAGAGAAGACTGAGGGACGATATGATAGCACTGTTCGTCAAAGGTTGCCTCACAGAGGAGGGCCAGGATCTCTTCTCGATTGTCTCTGAGTGCAGGACACAGAATAATAGGGTCAAGTTACAGGAAGCCAGATTTTGGCTGAACATCAGAAAAAACATCCTAACTGTTCGAGCAGTATGACAATGGAACCAATGACCTAGGGAGGTGGAGGGCTCTCTAATACTGGAGATATTCAGGAGGCAGCTGGACAGCCACCTCTCAGGTATGCTTTAATCTAGATTCCTGCACTGAGCAGGGGGTTGGACTTGATGGCCTTATTAGCCCCTTCCACCTCTGCCATTGTGTGATTCTATTATTCTAAATATACAGCATATAGTTAAACTATGGGATTTACTTCCAGAAGAGATAATGATGGCCACCAACTATATGTCTTTTAAAGGGATTTAGACCAGGACCTGCACCAGACTTCAGGGGCCTGCAGTACAATATGACCCATGATTCCCTCTGCTGCTGGCAGTCTCTGCCCTGTCACCACTAATCCTCCTCTTTGGGCAGCAGTACCACTAGACCTCCTCCTCTCCCCTGCCTCCCCTCTCACATCTCCACCACCTGGTTTCTGAGAAAAGGCCAAGGGGGTCCTTCATCTCAGAGCCAGGTATTCTAGGTGAAGTGGCCAGGAGAATGACTGCACACTCCACACTGCAATGTTTTATTGCAGGTCCCATTCATAATTTTATAAACATCTGTCATGTCCAGGGTTGCCAGGTTCAAGACCTGAGACTGACCCTGTATCTTTAGGAGAAGAGAAAGTCAGCCAAGTGCGGGTGTTCTTGCAACACTGTAATGGGAACAACCACAAGGTGGAATTCTCCCTTCCCCCTGCACAACTTTTTTTTTTTTTTTACAATAATTTTTATTCAAATTTTCATAAAACATAGAAAACAAAATCATAAAACATTCAAAGACAAAAAACAAAACAAAACAAAAATGATTAAACAAAAAAATAAAATAAAATAAAATGTTGACTTCCCATTTGTCACATATCAAATCAGTTATAGGTCTACAATATATAACAATCCTGTCTCTTAAATCATATTATAAAATCACTTTCCTCCAGTAGTTATCTTAATTAATCATCAAATCTCATAAACATTACTTTATTCTTTCCACAAAAAGACAAAGAGAGGTTTCAATTCTTTAAGAAATATATCTATCAATTTTTCTCCAAATAAACATGTCAATTAATCCATCTCGTTAATAATTATAATAATCTTATTGTCATAACCATAGTCCAAATACACATTTCGATTAATCCATCTCATCAGAATCTGTTAGGTCCAATAATTTCAATAGCCATTATTCCATTATCCCTATTAGTTCCATCTTCCATCTTCAATAGTCCTGTTAAGTCCAGTAATTTCAGTGTCCAATCTTCCATTATCAGTATTCCATAATAATCTTGCTGTTGTAGCCATAGTCATATAATAAGAGTCTGATGGGAATTTCCTCTATCCCAAATATTTTCTTGCCATCCATTCTGAATAAGTTGCTGAAATACTGTTGTAAAGTCATATCTGTGTTCTTCTTTTTTACAAAATGCACTGGCTCATCTCTTAAGAGTTTTTCCATTGTCACATGGCTGCAGTTAATTCCATAGATTTTCTCTATATCAAGCTCCATCACATCATTCCAGTCCAGAAGATTATCCAAGCCATTGATAACTTTATCTCTAATATCTTCATTAATTTCTTCAGAGATAACGTTAAATTCCAAACAGTAGATTTTATTTCTAAAATCCATAAGCTCCAGATCTTTTTCCAATTCCACATTTGTTCCAATCTCCAGGGCTTGTATCTTCCCTTTATTTTTTCTTTTCTCATCTCTGATCTCATTCTCCTCTCTCACAGGGTCCCCTATTTCTTTAAACTCCTGCGTCATTTTGCTCAGTTCAATTTTCAGCTCCTTACTACCCTGTCGCAGGGTTTGTTTCGTTATCTCAATCTCATCCATTATTTTCTGAAACATAATTACTTCCAGATTCTCAGCCACTTTCTTGATTGCCATTTTTAAAACCACGAAAACAAAGCAAAACAAAAATAAAGAAGAACCACTTCTTATTTCAGCAACAATTGGGTTAATATTCCAGGCTTGATGACATCACAGTATAAACAGAGCAACCTGCCTTATCTCTCTTGTGCAAGAATGCAAAACAAATTTAGTTCCCAGCATCAAAACAGTTAGTGGCGTCGTGAAGAAGCAGATTCGTCTGGGTGCTTGCCTGTTAGTCCGTTCTCTCTTTGAAGAAAAGATAAACGTATCGCTTAAGCAGATAGAGCTTGTTAGAAAGTCCGTCCGGCATTGTTGGCTGGACCTTATCTCATAAATTAATGAAATCCAGTCCTCCCAACAAAAACAGGCTTTGAGGTTGATCTCTACGTTTCTCCCTGCCCGGGAGAAATTTCATCAGTCAAAAAAAAAAAATGTTTTGACTGATTTATATCTGAATAAGCTTCTTTTGAGGCGGGAGCCCGTCCCAAAAGCAGGCACAAGCGAAGTCACCCTTCCCGGAAGTCCCCCTGCACAACTTTTAAAGATAGAGAAGACCTCTTGGAGGCCGGGCCTGACAACCAAAAGTTCTTCCACTCACGCATTTATTTCACTGCATACTGTCCACAGAATGGAAAACCAGTTCAGTTTTACAATTGGAAGGGCCAAGGAGGACTCCATTGGGATTGTAGCCCTTTGGGGATTCTGGGCATGGCATGGCAGATGGAAGGAGGTCGCATTTAAAACAATCTTGTACCACTGTTAACTATCATGGCTTCCCTCAAAGAATCCTGGGAACTGTCGTTGTTAAGGGTGCTGACCTCACAGTGCTACAATGCCCAGCATACTTAACAAGCTACAGCTCCCAGGGTTCACCACGACTTGTGTGTAAATGTGCTTTAAATGTGGGGTGGGGAATGTGACCATAACAGGCAAGAAGAGAATGTACCAAAAAAAGGCAGTGAGATGGAGAGGAAGGAAGAGGAGGCAAGAGAGATGATCAAATGAAGCAGACCTGCTTGCAGAAGGTAGGGCTGGAACCAAGGAGTTGAAATATCAGGGAAACTGCAGATTTTGGCTAAATGTTAGGCGAAACAGTAAGCACTGTTCAGCAGTGAAACAGCCTGCCTGCCTCAGGAGATCTTAAGCTCTCCTTTGCTGAATGGCCATTGGTCAGGGATGCTCGAGTTTCAGATTCCTGCACTGCCCATCATGCATTGAGCAGGGGTTGGACTGGATGACCTCAAAGATCCCTTCCAGCTCTATGATTCTGTGAAAATTAGGGTCAAAGAGGAGTTTTAACACATCCTTAATGAGAAAGCCCCACTAGATCAGGATTCCTAACCACCCCCCACACACACACACACAAATTGAATGACACATTTCCCAGTCACCACTCTATTTGCATGCATTTCTTCAGCTGCTTCCATAATAAGAGGAAGATGAATGATGCAGGTGTCAATCAACACCAGACAGCCCACACTGCTCTTGTCATATTAAGATATAACATTAACTGCCGAGATAGATTTTTGCCATAGTTGAAGGCAACTCGGGTCAATCCAACGGAATGTCATGTCAAGAACATTTAAAGTGTTGCAATCCCAGCATGCCGTTGGCTGGCAGATCTCCACTACAGATCATGAGTGATGAATCAGACGGCGCAACGGTCTGGGAGGGAGGCAAGCTTTCGAATGATACAATTTTGCAGATGGCAGGCTGAGCTAACGATCACAGGATTAAAGATGGATAAGGCCTCCCTGCAATTCCACGCTGGATGGAACAGCTGGGCTGCCTCAAGGCGAACTCTAAGGAAGGGTGATGCCTTTCAGTGAGTCCAGGTCTGCAGGTGACACGTTACATAAATTATATTCCTGCAACAGGAAAGGTAGGTGGAACAGCCTAAGGGAAAATGACTCAACCTGCAATCAGCAAAAAAAAAGGAGGGGAGGGGAAAGCATTTGAAAATTAACTGCTCAAAATATATGCTGTCTATGCTGAATCTCAGCACAGCAAGAGTCAGATCTGGGTGTAATAATTCTTTCCATATTACATTTCCATATCACTGTGTACATACAGCAACTCAGTAATGTGCAACGCTCCCATAGAGCAGGCTGCTATTGGGTTGTATCGAATGTTAGTCCTTGTCAGAGTAGACCTGTCGAAATAAATGGGCATGACTAATTTAGATCCATTAATTTCAGTGAATTGACTCCAAGGAAAACATAGTTGGATCCAACCCGTTATAATCATTCATCTCTCCATATTAACTATCATTTTTAAAAAAAATTAAAAATATAACAGAAAAAAAAGAAACAAGGTCAGCTCACGTTAACCCTATGAATAACTCATCAGTCCTAGTTTAAAGATTATATATTAATATAAACAGTTTGTATCCCAACAGATATCCAAATGGGATTGACAATTATGAGGTATATGTTCAAATGCGGAAAGGGCAGGGGGATCTTCAGACCACAGAGTGTTGGATGGTGGGTGTACTGTTTACCCTTCCAGCCTTTAAGTCTCTTTGCAACTATAAGAGCCCACAGGGATCCGTTTTCCTTGTCCTTCTGTACATCTTCACATCATTTAAAAGTGAGCATCCACAAATGACAGGGAAGGACGTAGCTCAGCTGGAGAACATCTGCTTTGTATGCAGAAGGCCCCAGATTCAATCCCCAGTGGCATCTCCAGGTAGGGAGCAGGTTGGGTTGGAAAGACCTGTCTGTTCCAGTTCTTTCAGGTTCTCATTTTTCCAGTGTTAAATTTTCTACACTTCTACAGCAATCTGAGATTTTTTAAAAAAAAATCCTCATGAAAACTCTCCACCATTTTAGTGTGAATTTCTCCAAATAAACACATTTTTGTATGTGGTTTTGATAAAGCTACACATTTTTGCAGCCATTTCTCATCATTTCATGCCTTTTTGCATGCTATCTTCACTCATGTATTCATTTTTATGTACACGTTCCCCTAACATATGCATTTTTATAAATGTTGTTCAGTTGGCAAACTGCATCCCAAAATTCTAATAAATGCAAATTTCAAAGGATGGCTCTGTTCCGGTTCTCACATTGTTTTGGAAAGTGTGAATTTTATAAATTCTGCTTGAAATGCGAACTGAATAGAAATTCCCACCCATCCCTACTGCCAAGACACAGCTGGGGGAGGCCTCACTGAGGAAATCTTCATCAGGGGAAGGGCAGGAGGTGCCAATTATGGGGGCCCCACCCCAAATCAGGCCACATCTGATGGTGAAGAGCCACGATGCTGTGACGAGGTCAAGAGAGGGCCGTTTACACCCAGGGCAAGTTCAGCCTCAGACACTGAGGCCGAAGAGGTTCCAAGCCCAGGGGAGAGGCCAGCTGGAGACCCAGCCCATTTTGAGGAGTGCCCGACTGTAGGCCCAGATGCTTTGGGAGTAAAGGTCTGGCTGAAGGTGATTAATAGCAGTCAGCTGAGGTTTGGGGTGTGGTTCCAGCAGCTCCAGCATAAAACCCCCCAGTGCTGGGCTGGAAGAGCTGCTGGAACAATGTCTGTACATGAGTCCTGTGCCTGATCTGGCAGTTGTTGATGGCAGACCTGCCTCTTGATCTGTGTTGCACATAGACTGCTCTGGCTTTGCTTCTTGCCAGACCCCTTTGTTGTGGTGGACTCTGTTTGGACTCTGACTTTGGACTGACCCTGGATACTGCCCTGTAGGGTTGCCAGGTTCATGGCCTGAGACTGATCCTGTATCTTTAGGAGAAGAGAAAGTCAGCCAAGTGCAGGTGTTCTTGCAACACTGTAATGGGAAAAACCACAAGGTGGAATTCTGCCTTCCCGCTGCACAACTTTTAAAGATACAGAAGACCTCTTGGGGGTGCTTCCAGGTGGGCATTATTTTGGAGGTGGGGTACCAGCAAATTCAGGATGCACAGTAATAATTGATTGGGGAGGTCTTATGCAACAAACCCACTTCCCCCAAAAGATCAAACTTTTTGGAATAAGGAAAGTGATCAGGAATGCCTGAGAAACGTTGTCTAACCTCCCCACAAACAAATAAGGAGGAATGGTCAATAAACACATCATCCAAAAGTCCTTGGCCTTCTTTCTCCTTTCTTTTACTTTTGTTGCTTGTTCTAAATTTTGAGTACTTTTGAGGGCAGATGGTTACATCTGTTGAATGAGGGAAGGAGCCCCTCTTTGATCACCTTCAGACTGTCATTCCTTTGCAGGAGGGATTCAAGCACATTCCAGAAATTTAGTGTCCCACAATTAAAGTTGATCAAACTGAAGAGTAGGGATGGGATCTGTTGGCCGTTTCCATTTCGAAAGCATCAATTTGAGTTATTCTCTGTCTGCAAGCAGTTGCTTTTACTGATCCATTTTCCCCCTCAAGAAAAAAAGGGATACTAATATCAATATTTTTTAAAAGGAAATGTCAATATTTTGAAAGGAAATGTCGATACAACATATCTACTTTTTTAGAAGGGTTTTTTTGCAGTCAGGAAAGTGAGTAGGCAAGTGTACTAAAAAAAAGTGGGATGAACAAATGGTTAACAGGAAGACATATGGCCAGCACACCACAGGATGAATGTTCCCTGTTGTATAACTTCCCTGCAAGCAAATCAGAATGAATGCTTGATACAGTCCAGACATGGTCTAACCTCTGTGTGAAATCAGGGTGAATGCCCATTAAGCAGCTCATCTGCAGGAGCCCTTACTTTGTATGCAGAATGTGAGGTCTGCCTGCCCAGCCTCACAGAAGGGGTCTCCCCAAGCTAGTTGTTTTCCTTCGCTCAGCTTCAGAAATGCATATGTAAGACCTGAATTTCCACTTATCAAGCCAAGGTGTTCAGAGCAAACAAACCACAATCCAGTCAACAAAGCCTGATTAGAGGCTTCCTTTTTCTCTCTGTTTCACGGTATCCTTGAAACAGACAACAGAAAGCTGGCTTGCAAAACAGTCCTCAGGGTCTCCATATACTCTTCCAGTAGACTTCCACTGCCCCAGATCCAAGCATGGTCTGCTTGTGCAAGCAGAAGGTCCCAGGTTCAATTCTCCAGGTAAGGCTGGGAATATCCCTTGCCTGAAACCCTGGAGAGCAACTGCCAGTCAGTGCAGACAAGACTGAGCTAGATGGACGAATGGTCTGACTCCGTGGAAGGCATTTTTCTATGTTCCTTAGCCCTGCAGTGGCTGCACTACAAAAAAAAAAGAGAGGAAGGCTCACAGAAAGGCCATTTAGGGGGGGAGGAATGAACTTTGCCCCACATTTTAGACTTCTGAAAGAGAAATAACAGCATATTTCCAATTAACATTTCCATCCTAAACACATTTTCTCTGAAGCAAGTCCTATGGATGCTTTTGATGGCGTAAGTGTTCAAGTAAGCAACCTTCGGACTGCCGCCTTATTTTAAGTTCAAGATTATGATTCCGTTACAGTTTCCAGGTGCTTACAAACGTCTGTGCGTGTGCATGCGTGCGTGTGCGTTTGTGTGTGTGAGCATGTGTGTGTGTTCTCTCACTGGTGAATAATACTGAAAAACCTGTTCCATTTGCCCTGCAAAAAACACGTGCATGAGTAAACAGGGTTGTGGTTACCTCCGTAATAACTGCATGGCACATCCTCCACCTGTAACTCCTGTCTGTTGGTGACAGAGAATAGACAATGGACTCCTTCCAAGCCACTGGCAGCTGTCTCACCTTAGTCTCTCCCCACTCCTTGGATCTCTGAGAACTCTGGCACTGGGGAAAGGACGTCGCTCAGTGGCAAAGCATCTACTCTGCGTGCAAAAGGTCCCAGGCTCAATCCCCAGCATCTACAGGTAGGGCTGAAAAAGACCTCTTCCAGAAACTCTGGACAGCCACTGCCAGTCAGTGTCGACAATACTGAGCTAGATGGACCAAAGGTCTGATTCATTATAAAGCAGGTTCCTATGTTTTTGTGAGAGATTTCAGGTCTTCTCCCTCAGTTTTCAGCTTTCATTCTGAATACGTTTCTGTTCCTTAACTCAGTCTTTCCCAACCTTTGGGTCCCCAGATGTTGATGTACTACAGTTCCCATCATTCCTGACCATTGGCATGCTGGCTGGGGCTGATGGGAGTTGTAGTCCAACATCTGGAGACCCAAAGGTTGGGAAAGGCTGCACTGGTAGAGATATAAGGAAACACATGCAGTACCATATGGGGAATGGTTATCACAGACCTTTTTTGCAGGGCCGGGCTGGTCTTTTTCAGCCCCAGCAACTCAGAGGCATTTATCCCACATATACCACCATTTCTACTGGTGTTTTCATTTCTTCCGCCTTTGTACACTTGTCTTTATTGAATTTCACACATAGAGATTTCTTGCAGTTGCATAGATACTTCCACCTGATCTTCAGAAATGTATGCAGCATTCTCTAGGTTCATATCATCTACTTATCTAGATTATCATAGTCTCACTTCCTCCCTTCAAGCCATCTTTAATTTTTTTTAAAAAATTGAACTGTACCAGGGTTGCCAGGTTCATGGCCTGATCCTGATCCTGTATCTTTAGGAGAAGAGAAAGCCAGCCAAGTGCAGGTGTTCTTGCAACAGTGTAATGAGAAAAACCACAAGGTGGGATTCTCCCTTCCCCCTGCACAACTTTTAAAGATACAGAAGACTTCTTGGAGGCTGGGCCTGGCAATGAAGATGTCTTCTGTATCTTTAAAAGTTGTGCAGGGGGAAGGGAGAATCCCACTTTGTGGTTTTTCTCATTACACTGTTGCAGGAACACCTGCACTTGGCTTTCTCTTCTCCTAAAGATACAGGATCAGGCCATGAACCTGGCAACCCTAAACTGGACAGGATCTAGGATCGGCCCCTCTGTGACTCTTTTCCACCCATTAATTGCAGAACGGGGTTTTCCAACCTGTGTATGACACACAGCGGTTCCTTCTAGATCACATCTGCTTGGCTTGTGTATGAGGACAGCATCTGGTTCAGAGCCAGAGACTTTGCCTAACTTGTTTATCCTAGACTTTATACCAATATAACAGCCTGCTGTGTCAACATAACCATTACTAATTAATATTTATTTACATCAAACATATGCTAGGTGCTGCAGATACACTGTAACATCATTCTTTGTGACACTGTGTTTACAAAATGGCAATTTTCCCCCAAAGCACATTTACTGGTATATCAAGTCTAAGACTGCCTTGTTTGATTGAAACTGGAGGGTTGTTTGTGTACATAATCTGCTTGCAGATGGGCATGCCCACTCGAAACAGCAAGTTGGGGCACTAACTTACCTTGATGGGTTCAGTTCCAATAGCATACTTGAAGTGCCTACACATCTGCAAACAGACCTGCTTGCAAGTTGGGACCCCAGCCTTCTTTTGCAAACAGCTTGCTGACAGAAAACCGTGGCCTGGTTCCCATGCATAAAATTAATCCGTAGTTAAAAATTAAGTGTGGCTTAACATTAGGTGTGAACCAGGCCAGCGTGTGTTCAGACATCACAAAGAAGATTGCAGGAAAAAGGGAACCCCTTTAATGAGGCACAGGAGAGTTCTGAAATGAAAGCGTTAATCAGGAGCACCAACCAGAACCAAATAGGGGCTATACATGCTATTTCCAGCATGCTCTGTTAGCACACCTCTCCAGAAAGTTAGCTGATGTTGCAGAGGACAGACACACGCCTAAGAATCAGAACATAAAGTGATGTATGCTAACGGCGCAAGCTTATATGTGTTTACTCAGAAGTAAGCCCCACTGCAATGGGGCTTGCTTTCAGATAAATATGGTTAAGGCTACAGTCCTATGCACATTTATCTATGCACATATGTCAGTGCACATTATCAGTATTCCCCTTATTTTCTAAGGCAGCGGTGGGAAAACTCCAGCCAGGGAAGGCAGATGCCAAAGAGGAGAGGACTCCTGCATCTTTAATGGAAGAAGGAGGAATTTCAGCAGGCGCAGCTTACATAACAAGCTGCACCTTTTAGGAGCCCTGTCTTCTTCTGCATCTGGCCACCCTGCCTCGGGCACTCCAGATGTTGTTGGGCTCCTCCTACCATCAATATGGTTAATGGTCAGGGTCCAACAACATCTGGAGCAGAGCTTGGAAAAGTTACTTTTTTGAACTACAACTCCCATCAGCCCAATCCAGTGGCCATGCTGGCTGGGGCTGGTTGGAGTTGTAGTTTAAAAAAGTAACTTTCAACAAGACTTTTAAGTAGAGACATCCCAATTTGCGTTGACACTGCTTTTTAAGATGTTTTTAGAGCTTTTTTTAAAAAAAATATGTCTTTGAAGATGTTTTGTTTTAATATATTTTAATATCTGTTTTTGTGATGTTTTATAGTGTTTTTAGTGTTTTTGTTTGCCGCCCTGGTCTCCTACTGGGAAGAAGGGCGGGATATAAATCTAAATAATGATCATGATAATGATAAATCTTCCTGCATTCTCTCCATCCCCAGCATATAATACTCGTTTCCCATTCATTCTTCCTGTTTGACTTTGCAAAAAACAGCATGCAGCTATTTGTTGTTGTTATGTGCCTTCAAGTCAACTACGACTTATGGCGACCCTATGAATCAATGACCTCCAACAGCATTTGTCGTGAACCACCCTCTTCAGATCTTGTACGTTCAGGTCTGTGGCTTCCTTCATGGAATCAATCCATCTCTTGCTTGGCCTTCCTCTTTTTTCTACTTCCTTCTGTTTTCCCCAGCATTATTGTCTTTTCTAGTGAATCATGTCTTCTCATGATGTGTCCAAAGTATGATATCCTCAGTTTCAGCAGTTTATCAGCAGTTTATCAGCAGTTTATGCAGCTATTAAATTACATCAAAATATGCCCGTTGTGGCTAATGGCCGTTGATTGCCTTATACTCCATGAATTAGTCTAGTCCTCTTTCAAAGTCCTCCAAGCCATCACTGCCTCTTGTGGGAGCGAACTCCATAGTTTAACTATGTGTTGTGTGAAGAAGGACTTCCTTCTGTCGGTCCTGAATCTTCTAACACTCAGACTCCTCAAGTTGTAAGTGTTATGAAAGAGGGAGGAAAGCTTTTCTCTATCCACTTTCTCCATGCCATGGGCAACTTTCTACACTTCTATCATGTCAGCTCTGACTTACCTTTTCTCTAAGCTAAAAAGTCCCAAATGCTGCAACCTTTCCTCGTAGGGGAGATGTTGCTAGACTACAACTCCTATCATCTCTGGCTTCTGGCCATGCTAGCAGGAGCTGATGGGAGAAGGAGTCCAACTACACAAATTCCCCACTCCTGCTTTAGCACTTTTTGTTAGAGATATATCAGAAAAATATAATTGTCTAAAGCTAGCTCAGCTGAAAGCGGCCTTTGCCAACCTAGTGCCCAGCTTGGGGCCACAACTTCCAACGGTCTCAGTGGGAGTTATAGTCCAAATCATCTGCAGGGCACCAAGTTGCCAAAGACTGCTTTAAAATATATTTCATTGCCCTCCAGTGTGAGAAAGGGCAGGCTATGCACTGCATGGTGCCTTAGGGTTCATCATGCACATCATGCATTTACACGTGTGTGCACTGTACATGAGATGCATCCCCTCCCATGCACTCTCAAAAAAGTGACTTTGTAGAGTCCTTGGGAGAGAACTCAATCTGGAAGAATGACAACTATAGCTGCTACTCACACTATCAGCATTTTAATAAAAGTATCTGCTAAAGCCAAAGACAGGGAAAGAAGTGGGACCTGCAACAAAATGTTGCAGCATGGATCACTCCTGTACTCCATTCCATTCTCACTCCCGGTTTTCAAACTTTACTCTCCAACAGTTAGTCACCATTCTGCACCCATGAAGAATTCTCAGTCCTCATAGCGCTGTTTTGGTTGTCTCCTCTCCCCTTAGAATTTTTTTTTTTTAATTATGTACTTTTGCAGAATTCCTTCCAGTCTGCTGATATCTACTCCTTGTGCCTGGATGGTGCCATTTGGGCAACGTAAAGACTGGTACCCAGAGAACGTGAGTTCATTGTTTGAATATATGATGAAACAAGGACAGAGGCTAATCAGGTAGGAAATAGGGGCTGCCCCATCCAGTAAGTAGGGACTATTATAGTCTATGCTACAGGCCTCCACCTTTCCTTGTGGTTCAGAAAATGAGCCAATGAATCCCTTCTTGAACCATAGTGGCAGCAATCTCCCTGTATCTAGCATCTATGAGAAAGGTCGTGTAATATCTGAGATCTTGCCTTAATCATAACCCTGCTTTGGGTATAATGATGGATGTGAATTGCAGCAGCAGAGGTTTGCCAGGGTCCTCTCTGGTGCCAATTTTACTATGAATCATATAGTCATAGTATATGTGGCAAGAGGCATATCATCACATAGCTATGCCTTCAAACCTTCTATTAACCCATAGTGATTGTGCTCAGACCATGCCACCCTTGAAAAACCCATCTGCATTTTGAAAGTAAACCCTTTGATATATTATCGCTCCCTTCCCCCGCTTTGGAGTTCAACTGCAAGATGGACTCAAAACTACAGGAAGACAGATTACAGTTAAACATTACAGAAACAATCAAAAATGTAAAAGCAAAATGACAACGTGGAAATATCCCAAGGGAGGAATGCATTGCCATCTTTAGAGGATTCCAGGAAAGAGAGCAGGTAAAACATGCATCTCCCAGATATAAGGAAGTGGATAAGAGACTGCATGATGAAGTATGAACTCATCAGCTCAAATCTCAGATTTGCTAGATTTCTTTAGGCAGGCTCTCTCAGTGCAGAGCCCCATTCACAATATAATCTAGTACCGAACCAAGGTGGTGAGAGCCAACAGTAATGGAGCAAAGCAGGGCCACTGAGAAACAAGAGGAAGGCATCAGCATGCTCGGAGGAAGACTGATGACATCCAAATTACTCTCTTTTTCAACCTATTCCTAAGGAGGGAGATTCTGAACAGGCGATGGCAGTGAAAGATTGGTTGGGGGTTGAACAAACAATCCAAAAAAGATAAAGGCTGTGATGGATTCAATATAATTTCAGTATTTTATCATAGCCTCTTTTTTTCCTTCTTTAATTAATTTCCATGAGTCCTTGTTAAGTTCCTATTTCCCCTTAATTGCCAGCTTCCTGGGCTGAACATCTCCCTTTACTTTTATTCTTCCTGTGCAGTTTTGACCCTCCTGTGCCGGTGAGCCTCTAAAGCAAAATCTAACTATTTTATAACAACCAAACAGAACACAAAATAGTGGTTCAGTTTCATTCTTCACAGAGAAACTGTTGGCAGGTGAAGTAGTTGATCCATGGCTATACCCCATTTTGAATGGGATGGCACTTGCAGCTTGGGGGTGCTTTATGGTGCAGTGCTCTTCCAGAATGCCCAGGCAGTGGTGGTCACCAGGAGTCAGCCCTGTAGCCAGCCCTCCTTGTTTGGTGGGGCAGCCACATATCTAGGTGGGGCATGGGGGGAGGTGCATAGCACCAGCCAATCCCCCCCAGTGGAGAGGATGTGAGGGCGAGGCCAGGGGAAGGGAAAGGTAGTGACCTTCTCTGTCACACCTTCTCCATCCAGAGAGTGTGTTAACTTACATGAATGAAATTTAATCTGTTGAATTGTCTCACCCTTTTTTGACAGATCCCCAGGAACACCAGACTCAAATCTTGATTTTACCTATAGCTGCAGTCCCCTTTCACTTGTGGTCTATCCCTGTGTTCTGATTCTTCATAAACTGAACTACTTTTGTAAAAACAGTGAACTCATGAACTTGGCTTTGATGCTGCATTAGGTTTTAGATTCATTGGGGAGGAGACCCTGGCTGGGAGTCCAGAGTCTGTGACTTCAAATCCTCGCTCATGTCTCCTGGGTGTCAAGGGTCAGCTAAAGATTACCCCACAGTGAGTGGCTCAGGGGTTATGTGCCCTGCCACCTGTGCAGCTGTGGGCAAGCGGCATCGTTCCAAGGAGCCCAATTGCCCACCAGCTGGCAGTTGTAGACAAGGAAGGGGCTGGCTTGTGCAGCTGTGGCAAGCTGAGCAGGCCCTAGCCAGCTGGGGAGGACTAGTCTCAGAGGGAGGCAATGGTCAACCCCCTCTGAATACCGCTTACCATGAACATCCTATTCATAGGGTCGCCGTAAGTCGGGATCGACTTGAAGGCAGTCCATTTCCATTTCCAACTGAAAAACAAACAGGTTTAGGGAAGAAAGAGACAAAATAAATACTATTGGGTGTGTTTGTTAACTCCTCCTTGAAAGTCCCTCCTTCTAGTCTTGTTCCTAGCTTTTAGATTTTCCTTCCTTGGACAATCAAGGGAAAACTTTTTAACTAGCTGCTACATAAAGAGAAACAAAGCAACTGGAAACTAATTGTGGAAAACAATTGGACTTTTAAAAACTAGTTATTGTGTTGATTCTTCTGTCCAGAAACCCCAAAAAGGCCTCACACTGAGCTGCACATATTTGGAAAAATAAGAAGTTAGGCCTGAGTTACAGCTTAGGTGTCCAGACAGTCAGCTAGCTAAGTGTAGTGTACACAGCAATATTTTCATTCCTGTAGGGCTGTTTTAATGCTTTGCCATCAAGTAATCAAGAACAAGAAGAAATAGCCACTATGATTGTGAGTATAGTGAGTGCTTTAAAAGAGTGAAGGGTAGGCATTTTTTCAGGTCATTTTAAGATCTCTTTATTTCATCCTTTAGCAATAAGCACCCAATCCTGCTCTACTCCTTGTAAGGCCTTCAGAATAAACAAACTCTTGCTTCTTACTGCAGGCAAACAAACATGCTTCTTTACTGCTGGCTGGGTAGATAGCACAACCGAAAATGAAAATCAGAGCAAAGGAAAGTCCAAGGGGTGGAATCTAACTCTCTAGCCCATAATACAACGTTCTAATATTTAACTCTTTAAGGGTCATGTTACTATACAAGATTTTTTTTCAGGGTCACTGAAATAATTACAAGGTGATAGTGATTGTGAAAATTCCACCCTCAGTCAGAGAGTCTTGAGTGAGCAGACTTTTGGGGGCTCTTCCAAATGAAGCTTTTGTTGTGCACTTGCCCTGCCTTATTCAATGAATTTTTTAGATGGTCCTATTCTTAAATTGCTCCTGTTCTTAAAATAAGCTATCATTCTTTAAATGGAAGTTTTCATTGTCTGTCATTGCCGACCTGAGCTCCTGCTGGGAGGAAGGGCAGGATATAAATCAAATAATAAATAAATAAATAAAATGTCACAAATTACAAAGAAGACGATATTTATTTATTTTATTTATTTAATTCAATTTTTATACTGCCCATAGCAAAGCTCTCTGGGCGGTGTACAACCAATATTCCCCCAATAAATCCTAGCAGGAGGGCTAAGCACAGCTTGGGGGCAGGGCCGGATTAAGCTGAGGAGGGCCCCTAGGCTGATTGATGTTTGGGGGGCCCTTCTCCCTACCTTTCTGCTTTTTTTCACGCAGGTTTGCCATCAATCAAGATGACAGCCGAGGTTTCCCTAAGGGGCTGAAGCCTCTGCCGCCATCTTGGTTGATGGCAGCAATGCAGTTTCATTCGGGGATGTAAGTAATGTTTGTACTATCCTCCAGGTTCAGGCCATGTGGTGCCAATGTGTCCAGAGAGAGACAATAGAACCAATTGCCTAGAGAGGTAACGGGCTCTCCGACATTGGAGGCATTTAAGAGGCAGCTGGACAGCCATCTGTCGGGAATGCTTTGATTTGGATTCCTGAATTGAGTAGGGGGTTGGACTTGATGGCCCTTCCAACTCTACTATTCTATGATTCTGTGGCCCTCCAGATGTTACTTGACTACAACTCCCATAATCTCTGGCTATTGGCCATGCTGGCTGGGGCTGATGGGAGTTAGAGTCCGACAACACTAGGAGGAGCAAAGGCTCTCCTTCCCTGCTATCGATCTTCCTACAAAACAATTGGGCAGATGTGCCCTGAGGAGGTGCAAATGTTCTCTGCCAGCCTGTAGCAACGCACGTACGTCCGCCTTGAGAGGCAGTGGCAGAGCATCTGCTTTGCATGCAGAAGGTCCCCGGTTCAATCCCCAGCATCTCCAGTTAAAAAGATCTGGGGAAAACCTCTGCCTGAGACTTTGCAGAAGCCTTGGCAGTTGGAGGGGACAGCACCATGTTCTGACTGTGCAAGGCAGCTTCATACATGAAGGACCACAGCTCAGTGGTTAGGTGGAGCACATGCTTTGCCTGCAAAACAACTCAGGTTCAAACCCTAAATTTCCAGGTAGGTCTGGAACTTAGCAAGCCGCCTTATATCGAAGTCATTCAGTTGACCCTTCTAGCTCAGTATTGTCTACACTGACTGGCAGCAGCTCTCCAGGGTTTCAGACAAGGTCCAGCGGACGGCAACCAGGATGATCAGGCGACTGGAAACCAAGCCCTAAGAGGAGAGACTGAAAGAACTGGGCATGTTTAGTCTGGAGAAGAGAAGACTGAGGGGAGATAGGATAGCACTCTTGAGGTACATGAAAGGTTGTCACATAGAGGAGGGCCGGGATCTCTTCTCAATCCTCCCAGAGTGCAGGACACGGAATAATGGGCTCAAGTTGCAAGAAGCCAGATTTTGACTGGACATCAGGAAAAACTTCCTAACTGTTAGAGCCATACGACGATGGAACCAATTACCTTGAGAGGTAGTGGGCTCTCCGACACTGGAGGCCTTCAAGAGGCAGCTGGGCAGCCATCTGTCGGGAATGCTTTGATTTGGGTTCCTGCATTGAGCAGGGGGTTGGACTTGATGGCCTTATAGGTCCCTTCAACTCTACTATTCTATGATTCTATGAATCTCTCCCAGCCCTCCCTGGAGATGCCATTGGGGACTGAACCAGGAACCTTCTGCGTGCAAAGTAGATGCTCTGCTACCCACTGAACTCAAAATCCCTCTCTGCAACACTAGGGAGCTGCTGTTAGTCAGAGCAGGCAATACTGTGCTACACGGACTCATGGATTGACTTTGTATATGGCAGCCTCTTCTGTTCCTACATGCTCTTCAAAAGGATGCAACGCTTCACCAACACAAGTACATCATCTCATCCTGTTCAACACCAAAAGATGCAGATCTGCCTTCCTGAGCCCTGTGCTGCTGGCCCTACCAAGGGATCAGCTTCATGCTGAATATGATAATTCACCAAATGCTCATTACATAACAGCCCCCACCCTGTGATTACATAATTTGAATTGCCCAATCCATTACATAAGGCTCAGGTCACAGCCCATCGGGATAACTCTTGGAGCCATTATGTAAAACGTGGGAAGAACTGAGAGAAAACACTTCGGCCAGGGTGAAAGAAATGGGAGGAAAGGTGATTGCTTGAGGCAAGTTATGCCTCTCTCTCTCTCTCTCTCTCTCCACACCTCCACCCCAGAAGGCTCATCCGGCAGACAGGAGTCACGAAGGGGGCTGAATCCCTAAGGCAGGTGGTGTGCTACTAGGGCCAGCTAAAGATCACCCCCACAGTGAGTGGCTCAGGGGTTATGTGCCCTGCCACCTGTGCAGCTGTAGGCAAGGTGCACAGTCCCAAGGAGCTCAGTTGCCCCCCAGCTGGCAGGTGCGGACAAGGAAGGGGCTGGCTTGTGCAGCTGTGGCAAGCTGAGCCAGCTGGCGAGGACTCGCCTCAGAGGGAGGCAATGGTAAACCCCCTCTGAATACCCCTTACCATGAAAACCCTATTCATAGGGTAGCCATAAGTCGGGATTGACTTGAAGGCAGTCCATTTCCATTTTCAAGCAGAATTTATCAAATTCGCAATTTCCGAAACAATATGAGAACCTAAACACAGCATTTGAAACTCGCATTTGTTAGAAGTTTGGAATGCAGTTCATCAAATACAAAAATGCATCTATTAGGGGAAAGCGTGCATAAGAACGAATACACGAGTGACAATAACATGCAAAAAGGCACGAAACAATAAAAATGGCTTGCAAAGATGTGTACCTTTGATAAAAACTGCCTACAAATATGTGTTTATTTGGAAAAATTCACACTAATATGGTGGAGAATTTTCATGAGGATTTTTTTTAAAAAAAAATTCGCAGATCCCTGTAGAAACGTAGAGGACTGAATTTAACATTGGGAAAAATCAGGGACTGAGAGAACCGAAACAGGTCTTTCACCCTTATGTGCTACAGGGCAGGGATGTAGCTAGCTCAGTGGCAGAGAAGCTGCTTTGCATGCAAAAAGTCCCTGGTTCAGTCCCGGGCGTCTCCATGTGCTTCAGGCCACGTGCATGATTCCCGCATTGACTTGATGGCCTTATCGGCCCTTTCCAGCTCTACTGTTCTATGAAGGCAACAATTTTTCTCCACTCCCAGGAACACAATGGGCCACAAACTTGAAAATACTTTCTGCACCCTCACACCTCTCGTTCCTCAAGTGACGTTGGGTTCAGGGTGTCATACTGTGAACAACATTTACTTCCTTTACAGTATTTATTTATTTATGCATGCATTCATTTATTTTAAAGCAGTTCTAAACCCCTTAATATTTAATTGTCTGTTAAGCAGTGTTCAACATAAAAACAATAAACAATATCATTAAAACCAAAATACAGCATAAAACCAGTAAAAGAGTAGTATGGGAATTCAAACAAATAAAAGGCATCCTCCTATTCTGCTGGCTGATACCGTTCAGGCCATTTTAACATCTATATGAAGCCCTTGGGAGCGGTCATCAGGAGCTTTGGGGTGAGGTGTCAGCACTATGTTGATGATACCCAGATCTAGTCCTCCATAACATCTGGATCGGGAGAGGCCGTGCAAGCCCTGGACCGCTGCCTGGACTCGATGGTGGGCTGGATGAGGTCCAGTAAACTGAGTCTGAATCCTAGCAAGACGGAGGCACTGTGGGTTGGTGGTTCCCGAGTTTGGATAATTGGTCAGTTGCCTGATTTGGACGGGGTTGTACTCCCTCTGAAAGAGCAGGTCTGTAGTCTGGGGGTGCTCCTGGATCCATCTTTGTCGCTAGAGGCCCAGGTGACCTCAGCGGCTAGGAGTGCCTTTTACCAGCTTCAGCTGGTGAGACAGCTGCAGCCATTTCTGGACTGGTATAGCCTGACCACTGTTGTCCACACACTGGTAACCTCTAGGCTGGATTACTGTAATGCGCTCTATGTGGGGCTGCCCTTGAGGTTGGTCCGGAAGCAGCAGCTGGTGCAAAATGCCATGGCGAGACTGCTCACTGGGGCAGGGTAACTCCAACATGTCACCCCGCTGCTGAAAGGACTGCACTGGCTGCCCATTTGCTACCAAGCCAAGTTCAAGGTTCTAGTTCTGGTGTACAAAGCCCTTTACAGCTCGCGACCAGGATACCTTTAAGACCGTCTTACCCCTTATATACCCAGTTGATCACTGCACTCTGAAGGTGAGGGCCTCCTGCAGATACCATCTTATCAGGAGGTTCATTCTGCACAACATAGGAAATGGACCTTTAGTGTGGCGGCACCTACCCTGTGGAATTCCCTCCATTTGAATATCAGGCAGGCTCCATCTCTGCTATCTTTTCGGTGCCTTTTGAAGACTTTCCTCTTACAACAAGCCTTTTAAGTTGAGACTTATTCCAGTCTGCATCTGTGTTAGAATTGCATAATATGTTGTTTAATAATGTTTTTAACCCTTTTTTAAAGTTGTTTTTTTTAATGTTTTTAAGGCTGTTTTGTTTTAATGTATTTTAAGATCTGTGTTTATGATGTTTTAAAGTGTTTTTAGTGCTTTGTTTGCCACCCTGGGCTCCTGCTGGGAGGAAGGGCGGGATACAAATTACATAAATAAATAAAATAAACTCCAGGTTTATAAAATGGCTGGATTGCCGGTTTAGTTTCTTATTGTTTTTGTGGTATTTTTCTACATTCCTCTGAGTGTTTTGTAATAGCAAAGGAGGTTAGAAATGCTGTTAATGAAGACAGTGTGTGCAATATATCCTACACATCATCACCGCAAAAGTGATTAGGCAGACAGATGTATTCCTGGGCTCTCATGAAAGGCATGACTACACACGTGGGTGCACCTGGCCGTGCAACTTATTTATGCAAAGTCTTGTAGTTTTCCTAAATAATTTAATCAGTGAGAGGCAGCCCTAAGAGGGGAGTTACAACTTCACTTCTTATTCTCGCTTTAGCTAGCCTTGTGCATTCTTAGCCAGCTGCCACTCAAAAAGGAATAGAGAAATGCACAAACCCATTCATTATACAGGAGGACAAAACCAGACATTCAACGTTCATTTGACAGAACATGCCACTGCATTTACTCACATTCCTCTCTCACTCTCCTTGTCTCTCACTCCCCTCTTCCTGTGGATTCCCCATTCTCTGCCAAAGTGTTATGATTCCCGAGGGCAGAGACACATATATTTGTGTTTCCCCAGATGGTACGGTCCTTGAAGGCAAAGATCTGTATATTTTCGCTCATCTAACTCTGCCTCGTTTCCAGGTTCTGCTGATGTGGTCTTTATTTAAATTGCAAGCAAAAGGGAAAGAAGACCTCAAGAGATGCCCACACACAAAAAGTCCATTTGTTGCCCCATATATGTGTGTGTGTGTGTGTGTGTGTGTGTGTGAACTGTGCTTCAGGAATGACTTCAAAGAGAAAGCAAAATTTTCTTCTACACCAACTCAAATAGCCATGGTAGTGGTTAAGGTGTTGGACTATGACCTGGGAGACCAGGGTTCGAATCCCCACACAGCCATGCAGCTCACTGGGTGTCCTTGGGCCAGTCACTGCCTCTCAGCCTCAGAGGGAGGCAATGGGAAACCCCCTCTGAATACCCCTTACTATGAAAACCTGATTCATAGGGTCGCCATAAGTATGGATCGACTTGAAGGCAGTCCATTTCCATTTTTCTGCACACCTGAGTGGTCCACCCGTTTGTCATCCCTGCATTAGGTGCCTCCCTGTCACTCACTCCTTGATATTAATGTGTAACTAGGAAGAGGCTGATACTGTATCCCTTTACGGGCTCTCTGGCCTAGAAAAGGGAAAGAAAGAAAAATTCTCATGAACAGCAGTACACAGTTTCATATTTGTGGTCCTAATAATCTCATCCTGATAGTCCCAATTTTGAGGTGAGATTCAACCACATACTAGCAAATTCACATTATTCAATTAAAGTACAGTTGGCAATCTTGCACAGCAACACACACACCCCAAATTGGACTTTTTGCAATAAAGAAAGTGATGGCAAAATGTACTGGAAAAGTTTGGAATAACTTTTGCTTGATGCAACATTGCCTAGCATCCCTGCAATCTGTGTGCAAAAACAAATCAGAATGAATGCTCAATTAATAGGTCGTTGGGAAGTAGGGATGGAGAGGAAATTTGATTCAGTTCACATTTAAGGCAAACTTAATGTAATTTACACTTTCTGAAACAGTACACAAACTGAAACTCAGCCAACCTTCAAAATCCACACTTCTCCAGATGTTGCAATGCAGTTGTCCATCCAAATAATGTGTTGTCCATCCAAATAATGTGTACAAATGCATCTCCTGGGGTACTATGTGCATAAATATGCATATATTAGTGAAAATAACAAAAATTAGGAAGATTGTTTTGCAAAAATGTATATTAGGTGAAATTGCATACAAATGTGCATATTAGGAGGTGTTTGAATTCAAATGCTGATGAATTTTCATGAATACTTTTTTTAAAATGCTAACTGATGCAAAAAATGTGGAGAACTAAACTTGTTGGAAAAATCAGAAATTGAAATTGACATATTTGCCCGTCACTATCTGGAATAAGTTGAAAGCACAATCATTGGGAGATTTTTAATTTGAACCTTTTGGCCAGCATTGACAGAAGCAGACACATCTAATCCCATCTCCTTTTCAGAAAATGTGCGTCCCCACACTAGTAACCAAACTAAACTCTTCCAAACTCCTTTTTGAGTTTATGGATTAGGCATGAGAGCTGATTTAGGAAAGGGCAACAGCCACACTTGTCCAGAGCTGGGATTCCTGTACTGACAATATAAAATGCATACTTCTACAAATACAGCTTTTATATTTTATTTGCTGTGCTTAACTTTAAACTATTTATTGTGATCTAAACTATTCTAACAATTTATTGCAAGAAGACATGGGGGAAGTATTTCTTTATACTTACACACTCTTTTAAATCTTTTAAATTCTATTCATGTCTGCCTAACCAATGGGGTCCAATGAGGCTTATCCCTAGGTAAGCATGTATACGATTGAAGCCTTAATAAAATAAGATTTTAAAACAAATTTCCATAGCCCCAATCCAACATGGTGTGAAGCATCCTTAAACCCAATCCTTTTATTAGGCTTAAACATATTCATCTCCATTCAGTTGTGGTCCAGATGTAGGATGGTATCATTTGCTGCCCTGGGCTCCTGCTGGGAGGAAGGGCAAAATATAAATCAAATAAGAAATAGATTTGTTCTCTTGTCATGGACATATTGTTTTCACAGCAATGCAAGGGTGTGTGTTAGACTACTTGTCAAAATATTTCCATTCCTATACAAAGCTGGCATATATTTGCAGAGCAATAATTTCAACATTTTACAAAGCAGAATTAAAAATAGCGATGCTATATTTTGGATAAAATTCAACCAAAATTTGCCCCTTTCCTAGGGACAGACAAATTTGTCAATTTCAGCCTCTGCATTTCTCATTTTTCCAGTCTTCAGTACTCCACATTTCTGAAAAATCCTCATGAAAATTCATCAGCATTTTAGTATAAATTTCTCCTAATAAACATATTTTTGTTTGTGACTTTGACTAAAACACACATTTGCAAGCAAGTTCCCTTAATATAATTCCCTTAATGCATTTTTGTATATTTACTAATATATGCATTTTTCTTTTTTTTTTACAATAATTTTTATTCAAATTTTCATAAAACATAGAAAACAAAATCATAAAACATTCAAAGACAAAAAACAAAACAAAACAAAAATGATTAAACAAAAAAAAATAAAATGTTGACTTCCCATTTGTCACATATCAAATCAGTTATAGGTCTACAATATATAACAATCCTGTCTCTTAAATCATATTATAAAATCACTTTCCTCCAGTAGTTATCTTAATTAATCATCAAATCTCATAAACATTACTTTATTCTTTCCACAAAAAGACAAAGAGAGGTTTCAATTCTTTAAGAAATATATCTATCAATTTTTCTCCAAATAAACATGTCAATTAATCCATCTCGTTAATAATTATAATAATCTTATTGTCATAATCATAGTCCAAATAAACATTTCGATTAATCCATCTCATCAAAATCTGTTAGGTCCAATAATTTCAATAGCCATTATTCCATTATCCCTATTAATTCCATCTTCCATCTTCAATAGTCCTGTTAAGTCCAGTAATTTCAGTGTCCAATCTTCCATTATCAGTATTCCATAATAATCTTGCTGTTGTAGCCATAGTCATATAATAAGAGTCTGATGGGAATTTCCTCTATCCCAAATATTTTCTTGCCATCCATTCTGAATAAGTTGCTGAAACATTGTTGTAAATTCATATCTGTGTTCTTCTTTTTTAGAAAATGCACTGGCTCATCTCTTAAGAGTTTTTCCATTGTCACATGACTGCAGTTAATTCCATAGATTTTCTCTATATCAAGCTCCATCACATCATTCCAGTCCAGAAGATTATCCAAGCCATTGATAACTTTATCTCTAATATCTTCATTAATTTCTTCAGAGATAACGTTAAATTCCAAACAGTAGATTTTATTTCTAATATCCATAAACTCCAGATCTTTTTCCAATTCCACATTTGTTCCAATCTCCAGGGCTTGTATCTTCCCTTTATTTTTTCTTTTCTCATCTCTGATCTCATTCTCCTCTCTCACAGGGTCCCCTATTTCTTTAAACTCCTGCGTCATTTTGCTCAGTTCAATTTTCAGCTCCTTACTACCCTGTCGCAGGGTTTGTTTCGTTATCTCAATCTCATCCATTATTTTCTGAAACATAATTACTTCCAGATTCTCAGCCACTTTCTTGATTGCCATTTTTAAAACCACGAAAACAAAGCAAAACAAAAATAAAGAAGAACCACTTCTTATTTCAGCAACAATTGGGTTAATATTCCAGGCTTGATGACATCACAGTATAAACAGAGCAACCTGCCTTATCTCTCTATGTTCAAGAATGCAAAATAAATTTAGTTCCCAGCATCAAAACAGTTAGTGGCGTCGTGAAGAAGCAGATTCGTCAAAATAAAATAGACCAAAAAGAGAATAGTCCCAGACAATATAATATTCCTCGGAATAGAAATCAGGAATAGAAATCCCTCTTCTGTTTATTATCTTTAGAATGCACTTCCAGGACAGCTTTTTGCGACAGAAACAGAGATAAGCTGTTAATTTCGTGAATAACAGAGAAAAGCTATATCTCACCCAGAAGTTGTCCAAAGCCGATCAATCTGACAAATCTCCTTTTGCTGCAACAATTTAAACCAAGTAAAAAAAATAATAGAAAGAAGGGTGCTTGCCTGTTAGTCCGTTCTCTCTTTCAAGAAAAGATAAACGTATCGCTTAAGCAGATAGAGCTTGTTAGGAAGTCCGTCCGGCATTGTTGGCTGGACCTTATCTCATAAATTAATGAAATCCAGTCCTCCCAACAAAAACAGGCTTTGAGGTTGATCTCTACGTTTCTCCCTGCCCGGGAGAAATTTCATCAGTCAAAAAAAAAAATGTTCTGACTGATTTA
Source organism: Rhineura floridana (assembly GCF_030035675.1). Lineage (NCBI taxonomy): Eukaryota > Metazoa > Chordata > Lepidosauria > Squamata > Rhineuridae > Rhineura > Rhineura floridana. The sequence goes on along the minus strand of NC_084480.1, from coordinate 4,980,214 downwards.
TATCTGAATAAGCTTCTTTTGAGGCGGGAGCCCGTCCCAAAAGCAGGCACAAGCGAAGTCACCCTTCCCGGAAGTCCACTAATATATGCATTTTTCCACAGTTTTGTTGGAGAACCAAAATCAAATTTCTCCTCCATCCCCAATCTCCCCTCATTGTACTTTCAACCAGCCTTCTGACTGGAGATAAACACTTATTAAACTTTATTTCCTTATGTTTTAGCATGAGGTGTAGTCTCTCCCCTCCTGATTTGTTGGGTGTGGCACTTTAGAAGACAGGTCCCTGCCTCCAAGGGGCTTACAATCTAAAACATAGGGAAGAAACAAGATAGAGAGGGAAACAGAGGTGGAGCAAACAGGAGTAGAATCAGTGGCGACTGGTGGCTCCATGTCAGTGGGGCACTGGAATCCACTCCTGGTTTTAGTCCGAACTTTCAAGGAGCTGAAACTTATGTTGGCTTCCTAAGGTTAGGATTGCTCTGCCCAAGAAGGTAATTGAATGAAGTTATGAAGGGGTGCATTCTGTTTATTTGTGTTGGTTTGTTAAGATAACATATAAATCATAGAATCATAAAATAGTAGAGTTGGAAGGGGCCTATAAGGCCATCGAGTCCAACCCCCTGCTCAATGCAGAAATCCAAATGAAAGCATGATATGACATGCTCGTTTTGAGCTGGACCACCTCAAGTCTAGTCTGGCCCCATTCATGCAAACAAGGGGAAATGACCGATTTGCACATGTTCTGCACAGCTGGCCTCTGGAACTCACTGCTACAGAATGCACTGAAGGCTGACAGCAACCTCCAGCTCCAGTGATTCTTAATCAACCGCAATTGGCTCCAGACTGAGGAGTCTACGGATGGTGCAAGGGGAGAAGATGGGGAAAACACCATTGTGCTAGTACTAACTCTAGCACTAGTGCAAAAAGTTAGTTTAATACCCCCCATATTATCCTGGCTCCCTCCCCAGTAACTGTTGCATACCAGGAGGAATCACCAATTAGCATTTAATTGTGAGAAAGGAATTTCCCCATAAAAGTTTTGTGATGAAGCCAGTTTTTGGTTGAACATCAGAAAAAATGTCCTAACTGTTTGAGCAATACGACAATGGGACCAATGACCTAGGGAGGTGGTGGGTTCTCCTGCACTGGAGACATTCAAGAGGCAGCTGGACAGCCACCTATCAGATATGCTTTAATTTGGATTCCTACACTGAGCAGGGGGTTGGACTTGATGGCTTTGTTGGCCCTTCCAACTCTACTATTCTATGATTCAAGCAACTGATCTGCTACTTGCAAAGAGCTGGTAGGAGCAGCTTGCAGGAGACTGTTTCAAGAAGGATCTTCCTCCTTCTAGCAGATCTTACCAATAAATAAGAACCCTGGGCTGGTGGGCAAAGCACCAGGCTGGTGTTCTTACTCATGAGTAGATCTACCAGTCAAAGCAAGGGAATCATTGCAGCCTAAAAACCCCTCCCAGCCATGCAGATTGCTCAGTGCAGGACAATGGCTCATGGCTGATGGTGGAAACCACCTTCCCTGAAAAACATGAACTTTAACATTATGTGATACAAAAAAATCTATATGTAGTGCTTGATGAGTGATGGCTCATTTTTCCATGCAAGTTGCCACTGGTGCTGTGATGATCTGGCATGCATGTAACCAGCCCACCCTTTGAAAAGGGTTGTTCTCGACATGAACAGTTCAGTTAGGAATCCAAAATCTGTATCACAGGAATCCAAAATGCTTTCTCTTTGGAGGCAAACACCACTTCCCTGAGCTTTGTTTGAAACTTGATGATTCCTACAGTTTACGGCATTTTCGATCTTCTCCTCTCCATTCATCTGGTGTAAGCTTCCACCCAGTAAAACCTTGCTGAGTATGCAAGCAGGGATAATAACAGAAGTTTTATAAAAATCAGAGCTTGGAAAAGTTACTTTTTTGAACTACAAATCCCATCAGCCCAATCCAGTGGCCATGCTGGCTGGGGCTGATGGGAGTTACTGTCTCAGTAACCTATTAGAATTCTTTGAGAGTGTCAACAAGCATATAGATAGAGGTGATCCAGTGGACATAGTGTACTTAGACTTTCAAAAAGCGTTTGACAAGGTACCTCACCAAAGGCTTCTGAGGAAGCTTAGCAGTCATGGAATAAGAGGAGAGGTCCTCTTGTGGATAAGGAATTGGTTAAGAAGCAGAAAGCAGAGAGTAGGAATAAACGGACAGTTCTCCCAATGAAGGGCTGTAGAAAGTGGAGTCCCTCAAGGATCGGTATTGGGACCTGTACTTTTCAACTTGTTCATTAATGACCTAGAATTAGGAGTGAGCAGTGAAGTGGCCAAGTTTGCTGATGACACTAAATTGTTCAGGGTTGTTAAAACAAAAAGGGATTGCGAAGAGCTCCAAAAAGACCTCTCCAAACTGAGTGAATGGGCAGAAAAATGGCAAATGCAATTCAATATAAACAAGTGTAAAATTATGCATATTGGAGCAAAAAATCTGAATTTCACATATACGCTCATGGGGTCTGAACTGGCGGTGACGGACCAGGAGAGAGACCTCGGGGTTGTAGTGGACAGCACGATGAAAATGTCGACCCAGTGTGCGGCAGCTGTGAAAAAGGCAAATTCCATGCTAGCGATAATTAGGAAAGGTATTGAAAATAAAACAGCCGATATCATAATGCCGTTGTATAAATCTATGGTGCGGCCGCATTTGGAATACTGTGTACGGTTCTGGTCGCCTCATCTCAAAAAGGATATTCTAGAGTTGGAAAAGGTTCAGAAGATGGCAACCAGAATGATCAAGGGGATGGAGCGACTCTCTTACGAGGAAAGGTTGCAGCATTTGGGGCTTTTTAGTTTAGAGAAAAGGCGGGTCAGAGGAGACATGATAGAAGTGTATAAAATTATGCATGGCATGGAGAAAGTGGATAGAGAAAAGTTCTTCTTCCTCTCTCATAATACTAGAACTCGTGGACATTCAAAGAAGCTGAATGTTGGAAGATTCAGGACAGACAAAAGGAAGTACTTCTTTACTCAGCGCATAGTTAAACTATGGAATTTGCTCCCACAAGATGCAGTAATGGCCACCAGCTTGGACGGCTTTAAAAGAAGATTAGACAAATTCATGGAGGACAGGGCTATCAATGGCTACTAGCCATGATGGCTGTGCTCTGCCACCCTAGTCAGAGGCAGCATGCTTCTGAAAACCAGTTGCCGGAAGCCTCAGGAGGGGAGAGTGTTCTTGCACTCGGGTCCTGCTTGCGGGCTTCCCCCAGGCACCTGGTTGGCCACTGTGAGAACAGGATGCTGGACTAGATGGGCCACTGGCCTGATCCAGCAGGCTCTTCTTATGTTCTTATGTTCTTATGAGTTGTAGTTCAAAAAAGTAACTTTTCCAAGCTCTGATGAAAATTCACTTTTGCTCTTAAAAAGCTTCCTTTGCAGTTGGCGGAAAACCATACTCAGAATCGGGCAATTCCTTTTCATGAGGGCACCAACTGATCCAGGTCAGGAAGTAGCACAGCTGTAGCCCCCAGCATGGAGGCTGATTTTTAAAGAACTCTTTCACTCCTTCCCAGCGTTCATGTCTAGTATTGCTCTCCACTGCACCAGGGGATCGTGGAAGGAAGGAATAGATTCCCCCATCCTGTAATACAGGGTTGGGCAGCACTGAGATCACAGTGAATCACCAGGTCAGTTTCTAGTAGATCACCCAGCATCTACTGGACGGATGGAGAACCTGTGGCCTTCCAGATGCCACTGGACTCCAACCCCCATCAGCCACAGTCAGCATGGCCCAATGGTCAGGAATGATGAGAGCTGGAGTCCAGCAATGGCTGGAGGTCCACTGGTTGTCCATCCCTGATCTACTGTTTGCTGGAGTTCTTGCTAAGAATTCAGGGTTACTCCCTCCCATTGCTTATCAGCAGGCACGGTCTTTATTATCTTTTCTATGCCTACAGAAGGCCTTTGAGTAGAGAGATTTTTTATCACAGGCTATATTCGTATTGGAGTTGTTTTTACCTATGAAAGTGTTTGAATTGTTTTTAAGTATGAAGTCATTTTATATTATTATTATTATTTATTAGATTTGATTAGACGCCCATCTAGCAGGGGTTAGTCTGCCACTCTGGGCAACATACAGCAAAACACAAATACAGTTCATATAAAAACATAAACATTGCCAGGCCCGGCCTCCAAGAGGTCTTCTGTATCTTTAACAATTGTGCAGGGGGAAGGGAGAATTCCACCTTGTGGTTTTTCCCATTACAGAGTTGCAAGAACACTTGCACTTGGCTGACTTTCTCTTCTCCTAAAGATATAGGACCAGTCTCAGGCCCTGAACCTGGCAACCCTAGTGTACACCAACTTGAGCTCCTTGGAGGAAAGGTGGGATATAAACATAACAACAACATTAATGGCAGGTGTGAATCAAGTGAAGTTTATTTGTTGAACTGTATTTATTCTTTAGCTGACAATAACGGAAGCTTGAGAACGAAGGTGCAGATTCAGGATCACTTGACTGGCCCAGTATGGTCTGAAGGCACAAGTGCAATTCTTGAAGCCAAGGATGAAGACAGAGACAGGAAGATCCAGTGATGGGAGTTGTAATCCAACAACATTTGGAGGGCACCAGGTTACTGAAGGATGCTTTAAGATGTCATATTTCACTATAAAGTGGCCCGTCCCCAAGCAGTGCCTGGATGGAAGATCAGCAATGCATTTGCTCTAACAATACATCACACCTTGCTTGCTTGCTAACTTCTGAAAAGACAGCAGGCAGGCTGAGTCCCCAGCTATCAATGAAATTTTCCAGATCTTGCTGTAACACTGGGCCTGAAATTCTAGAAGATTTTACTCCGGTTCAGGAGAGTTCACTAGATAAAGAGAATCCCCTTCACCACCTTAATGCTGGAAATGTCTGCTACCTCCTGATATGATCCACTTTGAGAACATCAGAAGACCTTGCTGGATCCACTTCCACTCCCGGGAAGGTGCATCCAGGGAAGGGTGACTTCGCTTGTGCCTGCTTTTGAGACGGGCTCCCGCCTCAGAAGAAGCTTATTCAGATATAAATCAGTCAGAACATTTTTTTTTCTGACTGATGAAATTTCTCCCGGGCAGGGAGAAACGTAGAGATCAACCTCAAAAGCCTGTTTTTGTTGGGAGGACTGGATTTCATTAATTTATGAGAAAAGGTCCAGCCAGCAATGCCGGACGGACTTCCGAACAAGTTCTATCTGATTAATGCGATACGTGTATCTTTTCTTCAAAGAGAAAACGGACTAACAGGCAAGCACCCTTCTTTCTATTTTTTTTCTACTTGGTTTAAATTGTTGCAGCAAAAAGAGATTTGTCAAATGAATCAGCTTTAAAGAACTTTTGGGTGAGCTATAACTCTTCTCTGTTATTCACGAAATTAACAGCTTATCTCTGTTTCTATTGCAAAAAGCTGTCCTGGAAGTGCATTCTAAAGATATAAACAGAAGAGGGATTTCTATTCCGAGGAGAAAAAAATAAAAAATATGAACTTTGGAACATTATATTGTCTGGGACTATTCTCTTTTTGGTCTATTTTATTTTGACGAATCTGCTTCTTCACGACGCCACTAACTGTTTTGATGCTGGGAACTAAATTTGTTTTGTATTCTTGAACATAGAGAGATAAGGCAGGCTGCTCTGTTTATACTGTGATGTCATCAAGCCTGGAATATTAACCCAATTGTTGCTGAAATAAGAAGTGGTTCTTTTTTATTTTTGTTTTGTTTTGTTTTCGTGGTTTTAAAAATGGCAATCAAGAAAGTGGCTGAGAATCTGGAAGTAATTATGTTTCAGAAAATAATGGATGAGATTGAGATAACGAAACAAACCCTGCGACAGGGTAGTAAGGAGCTGAAAATTGAACTGAGCAAAATGACGCAGGAGCTTAAAGAAATAGGGGATCCTGTGAGAGAGGAGAATGAGATTAGAGATGAGAAAAGAAAAAATAAAGGGAAGATACAAGCCCTGGAGATTGGAACAAATGTGGAATTGGAAAAAGATCTGGAGTTTATGGATATTAGAAATAAAATCTACTGTTTGGAATTTAACGTTATCTCTGAAGAAATTAATGAAGATATTAGAGATAAAGTTATCAATGGCTTGGATAATTTTCTGGACTGGAATGACGTGATGGAGCTTGATATAGAGAAAATCTATGGAATTAACTGCAGCCATGTGACAATGGAAAAACTCTCAAGAGATGAGCCAGTGCATTTTGTAAAAAAGAAGAACAGAGATATGACTTTACAACAATATTTCAGCAACTTATTCAGAATCGATGGCAAGAAAATATTTGGGATAGAGGAAATTCCCATCAGACTCTTATTATATGACTATGGCTATGACAGCAAGATTATTATGGAATACTGATAATGGAAGATTGGACACTGAAATTACTGGACTTAACAGGACTATTGAAGATGGAAGATGAAATTAATATGGATAATGGAATAATGGCTATTGAAATTATTGGACTTAACAGATTTGATGAGATGGATTAATCGATAGGTTTATTTGGACTATGGTTATGACAATAAGATTATTATTATTATTAACGAGATGGATTAATCGACATGTTTATTTGGAGAAAAATTGATAGATATATTTCTTAAAGAATTGAAACCTCTCTTTGACTTTTTGTGGAAAGAATAAAGTAATGAGATTTGATGATTTGATTTGATTTGATGATTTGATTTGATAAAGTCTATGAGATTTGATGATTAATTAAGATAACTACTGGAGGAAAGTGATTTTATAATATAATTTAAGAGACAGGATTGTTATATATTGTAGACCTATAACTGACCTGCAACAAATGGGAAGTCAACATTTTATTTTTTTGTTTAATCATTTTTGTTTTGTTTTGTTTTTTGTCTTTGAATGTTTTATGATTTTGTTTTGTTTGTTTTATGAAAATTTGAATAAAAATTATTGTAAAAAAAAAAAGAAGACCTTGCTGGATCAGGCCAAAGACCCATCTAGTCCAACATCCTATTCTCACTGTGGCCAACCAGATGCCTATGGGAAGCGCACAAGCAGGACACGTGCACAAGAGCACTCTCCCCTTCTGTATTTTCCAGCAACTGGCATTCAGTCATCCTGCCTCTGACCATAGAGTATAGCCATCATAGTTAGCAGCCATTAATTGATTCATATTGATCCCTGAATTTGTCTAATCCTCTGTTAAAACCATCCAAGTTGGTGGCCATCACTGCCTCCCATGGCCATGAATTCCAGCACTGCGTGAAGAATTTTCATGACATTTTGGCAGAACCAAAATCCTCATTCTGCTCCCTTTGACCCATAGATGAAATGGTGGGGCTGACGTTATTGAACTACCATTCTGCTATGAAATTAAAGAAAGTTTGGAGTTCAGGGAACACACATCTGTTTGACTTAATACAAACACTCAGAAATGGGGGAGGGGAGAATCTATCCAGGTTAAAACTTTGTCCTTAATTTGAGGGTTGGATGGAGTGTGTCCTATGCGTATTTTTGAGAGAAAGGGTGGAGTCCATAGGAATTATTAATGCTCTAATGGCTGTAGCAAAGGTTTCCTCTGGGTATGAGGAGTGGGTGGGAGAATTCTCCCAAAAGCCATGCAAGGGAGATCTCACTGTGTGTCTGCACAGAGAGGATAGCAGTGCAACACCATAATATCTTGTATCATCATCGGGGAGAAGGCTCGGCTGGAACCCTTCTCCCTGACATGCTGGTTTTCTATGGGCGGTTCACATGTAACAGTAAGCCATAATAACCTAACCCAGTGCCTTCCAGATGTTCAGGGGGAAGGGATATAGCTCAGCGTCAGAACACCTACTTTGCATGCAGAAGGTACCAGGGTCAACCCCTGGCATCTCCAGGAAGTGCTGGGAGAGAATGTTGTCTGAAGCCCTGGAAAGCCGCTACCAGACAAAGTAGGCAATATTGAGCTAGATAGACCAATGGTCTGGCACAGTACAGGGCAGCTCCCTATCTTCCTATGGACTGTAGATACTATTGCATTAGGAGGTCCCCTACATACAGTACAGGAATTGGGTCTATATCATGGCGGCATCTACCATTTGGAATTCCTTCCTCTTACGTATCAGACAGGCGCCATCTCTATGATCTTTTGGGTGCCTGTTGAACACCTTCCTTTATCCCAGTCTGTACCTGTATTGGATTTGAAAATGTTTTTACGTATGAAATTGTGTTAAATTGCTTTTACATACAAATTGGGTTTTTTTATTGTTGGATTTTTTAAAATTGTGAAATCACTTTAAGGTATTTCATGAGAAGTGTTCGTACATGGAATTAAATAAATAAATACAGTTCCCATCATCCCTAGTCAGCATGGTCAGCAGTAGTGTAGTGGCAAATTCAGAAGTGCAGGGTCCCTTCATGATAGTCACAGCCACACTCCCTTCCCCCTTTCTTGCTGTTGGGTTAATTAGATCCTTGTTAATGCCTTATCCCACAACAGTCATCCTAGCAGCCAATCAGCATGAAAGGGGAGAGTTTTGGCTACTGAAAAGAGTCTTCTCAGTGGCTGACTCACCTCCTTTCACTCTGATTGGCTCCAATCAGCAGGAAAGATCAAGGAAGCATGCTAGAAGACTCTTCTCAGTGGCTAACACACTCGCCTTTCATACTGATTGGCTTGTAAGCATGCTGGAGACATTGGGACCCTGCTCCCAAAAATGTAAGGGGTCTAAGACCCCCTGTGACCTGGACGACGACACCCCTGGTGGTCAGTAGCCAGGGATGATGGAATTTGTAGTCCAAAACATCCAAAGACACCGGTTGGGAGAGCCTGCCATAAGCCATAGCTTACTGTGAACAAGCAGCATGTTGGCTTTCATGCAAACCAGCACTTACGGCTTGTTTAAAACTGAACAAACCACAAGCAAAAGGTAAGTTTGTTCTTTGCTTCCACTTGTGGTTTTTTGGAGCAAAACAAACCACAAGCATGGAGCGCTAAGACAGTGTGGTTTGCTTCCTCACAGCAATGCAAAGTGAGGAGAGAGGCAGGTGCAACTGAGCACGAGCACACTGCTCTATCATGATAAGCCAAGATTTGTGTTAGAATCTGACATTTAGACCATGACTCATGATTACAGTGAATGGGGCCTATGTGCATGTATTAACTTTTTAAATGTATTTTTCACAGAGCAGTATTCAAACAAATGAGCTTCACCTTTAGGCTGCAATAGCATAGTCCTGGCACAAGTTAAGAACTTGGCTGGAAGAGCTTCTGTTTTCCTGTCACTCTTCAGTTTTCAGTTGCAGACTCCACTTCTGACCCGGTCCAAAGATCTCCAGACCTTGGTACCTGGAGTTCTACCAGAAAGCTTTGCAGCAGCTCAGGCTGACATAAGGAGTGTACTGTTGCCGCAACTGTCTTACTTACAAAAGTAAGACACCAATGAAGTTAGCACACCATCTGAATGGTGCGCCCCCAAATCCCTTAAGATTGTGCAGACAATATGCATCCTGAGAACATTCTCTCCAGTGCTGCAAAGGAGCCAATTGTGCACCACACAGACTGTGCACTGCTGAAGTGCAAGGTGCCCTAAATGTTGGGGGGGAGGGTACTGGCCTTTCCCCCAAGTCAGATTCCACACATCCTGGATCATGGGTAAGTGGGACTGTCCTAAGGTTGTCAATTGTTTTAGGACAGTTTACAACCAGCAGCATTTGCATTTGTATACCTAAGGTTTGGGACTGTCTAAAACCTGGTAGCCTCCAGATGTTTTGGACTCAGAGTCCCATCAGCCTCAGCCACCATGGCCAATGGTAAGGAATGGTGGTGGTCCAAAATATGTGGAAGGCAGCTGTAACAAATTCAGAATTATTTATATGTTTAAAAATGGTTTGAAATTGTGTTCAGGTAAGAAAGTATTAATAGAATGTTAGTAGGTGCAGATGAGGTAAGTCTGACAGGTGGGAAGAGGTGTGCAAGTGAGAATTCTGAGGGGAGTTTTGAAGAGAGTGAGATAGGGTTAGGGATCAAGAAGAGAACATCTAAGTCAGAAGGGCTGGGGTTTGGGGGAGGATTAGTAGGGTAGGATAGGTAGGCACGATAGGGACAATAACAACTTGTTCATTTACTATCCCATTTAACATCTTGTATATAATAAAGTTTATTTGTTTGATTCAAAAGCCCACATGTCCGCTTGGTCAAGAGTACTACCATAGGAAGGTCCTATTCTGTACTTACACTTATGCCAAATTTACAGGCAGATTACACCAGTGGTCGCCTTTTGGGAAAAGGTGGTGAAGCTGAAGTTTGCGGTTCAGAGGGCATATCTGACCCAGACTGAGGCCGACTTCCTGGAGATTTCCTGATCCATGGGTTTGGGAATCAGGAGGTGGTAATCCCAGAGACACAGGAACATTACAGCAGCAAGTTGTGGAAGCCTTGTCTAAAGGTTGCTGTGGCTGTCAAGAGCCTTCCCCTTGCCAGCCTGGGATGCAGAAACCTGATTATGGCATACTGCAGCCTTCACCAGTCTGGTGACCTCCAGATGTTTTGTACAGTAGGGCTGGCTGGGGAGGATGGGAGTTGTAGTGCAAAACATCTGGAGGGCACCAAGGTTAGCAAAGACTGGTATATGGCATCAGATTTTGACAAAATCCTATATAGCCACATTTTCAGGCTTTATGCAAGTCCGACACCAGATTTTATCCCCAACAGTATAGGAACTAAAACAGCACAAGAGCTGTTCCTTGGTGGTCCAGGACTGATCTTTTGAACTGGGAAGGGGGGGGAGAGAGAGAGAGAGAGAGAGAGAGAGAGAGAGACTAGAATTTCTTGCGGCTGTCTGGATCCCTTTTCATCCTGATACAGTTACAACAGGAAAATGTGAAGATACACTTCCCTCTCTTAACAAAGGTTAGATTCAGGCTAGTGTCTCCTTGCAGCATGTATAGTTAAAGATTAATCAGCAATTCACTTTGTAAGCTACAACAGTAGGAGGTACTGTAGTAAAAGTAGCTTTCTGGAATTTTTATAGTATACTCTGTTTATCTTTTCTCTCTGCAAAAAATGTTACCATTTCTTTCTTTAAAAAAATTTTTTTTTTGCTTTTAATCCACCTGCTGACAAGTTTGGGTTCAGAGGTGGCAAGTTCAATTTAAAAGTATCAGACATACACAAAAATAAACAAATTAAAAACTAATCAAATACGCACCTGTCTATGACCCCTAAATTCCTGACTCAATTTAAAGTCTTATCCAAGCACAGACTTTAGCAGACCTCCTGGGAGGCAAAGTTCTAAAGGGAGCAAGAAGCCAATCAGGATGCCTCTCTGTTCCTGCACTAGGAATATATTCATTAACAGGCAAAAAAAAAAAAAAAACTTGCTGTTTAAGAACATACCTATGGCCAATATATATTTCTATCAAACTTTAAAAAACAGGGAAGTTGGACAGCTCTAGTGAATGCATCAGGGGAGCAGGAGACCTGACCTCCTCTCTGAGACATTGTACTGCCCTACAAATTTGCCAAAATGCAAACACAGTTTGGGTTGGTCTTTCACAGTCCAATCCACTTGCTGTGTAGCTTGGAAGAATTTGGTAACATGTGCCTCTGAGCATATGGTGAATTCTCTGGGAAGAGGGGCTGACTGTTAAACCACTCTGGTCACTGGAGCTTTGTCAGGGGAATAGGAGTCACCTAAACAACTCTCAGCACCCTTCACAAACTACACTTCCCAGGATTCTCTAGGGGAAGCCAGGACTGTCTAAAGTGAAATAAAGGTCTGGCATGAGTGTGGCCACTTGATTAGCCAAGTCAAACAGCTGTGAGTGGCTTTTAGAACACTGACAGTCAGTTCCTACTGAGCATGCCCACGCTTATCATTGACTCCAATGTTAAAATTCTTAAATCAATTAAAAAATAAAAATAAAATAAAAAATAAAATAAAATAAAAATAAAAATAAAATAAAAAAGAACACAAACTCTGGCAAAAGAAATGCAAGAAGACAATAAGGGATGCTAAAAAAGAATTTGAGGAGCACATTGCTAAGAACATAAAAACCAACAACAAAAAATTCTATAAATACATTCAAAGCAGGAGACCATCTAGGGAGACAATTGGACCCTTGGATGATAAGGGAGTCAAAGGTGTACTAAAGAACATTAAGGAGATTGCAGAGAAGCTAAATGAATTCTTTGCATCTGTCTTCACAGTGGAAGATATAGGGCAGATCCCTGAACCTGAACTAACATTTGCAGGAAGGGATTCTGAGGAACTGAGACAAATAGTGGTAACGAGAGAGGAAGTTCTAAGCTTAATGGACAATATAAAAACTGACAAATCACCGGGCCCGGATGGCATCCACCCGAGAGTTCTCAAAGAATTCAAATGTGAAATTGCTGATCTGCTAACTAAAATATGTAACTTGTCCCTCGGGTCCTCCTCCGTGCCTGAGGACTGGAAAGTGGCAAATGTAACGCCAATCTTCAAAAAGGGATCCAGAGGGGATCCCGGAAATTACAGGCCAGTTAGCTTAACTTCTGTCCCTGGAAAACTGGTAGAAAGGGACTTCCGGGAAGGGTGACTTAGCCTGTGCCTGCTTTTGAGACGGGCTCCTGCCTCAAAAGAAGCTTATTCAGATATATCAGTCAGTTTTTTCTTTTTTTTTTGACTGATTAAACTTCTCCCGGGTAGGGAGAAACGAAGAGATTAACCTCAAAGCCTATTTTTGTTGGGACGACCAGATCTCATTAATTTATGGGACGAGGTCCAGCCGACGAAGGTGGGACGGATTTTCAACAGCAAGCTCTATCTGTTAAAGCGAACGTTCATCTTATCTTCTAAGAGAGAACGCACTAACAGGCAAGCACCCTTCTTTCTATATTTTTCTTTTACTTGACTTAAATTGTTGCTGTTTAAAAGAGATTTGCCAGATTGATCGGTTTTTGACATCTCACTGGGGAGCCGTAACTTCTCTCTGCTACGCACTAATTAATAGCTTATCTCTGTTTTTGTTGCAAAAAGCTGTCCTGGATTTGCATTCTAAAGATACACACAGAAGAGGGATTTCTATTCCAGATTTTTATTTTGAAAAATATTATACTGTTTTGAGACTACTCTCTTTTTGGTCTATTTTATTTTGACGAATCTGTTTCTTGACGACTGCCATTAATTGCTTCGATCCTGGGAACTGCATTTTGTTTACTTAACTATTGGAGAGATAAGGCTGTCTGCTCTGTTTATACTGTGATGTCACCAAGTTTGGAGTATTAACCCAATTGTTGCTGAAATAAGAAGTGGTTTTCCTATATTTTTCTTTTAAAATGGCAATTAAGAAAGTGGCTGAGAATCTGGAAATAACTATGTTTCAGAGAATAATGAATGAGATTGAGATAACGAAAATTGAATTGAGTAAAATGAAGCAGGAGATTAAAGATATAAGGGTCCCTGTGAGAGAGGTGACCCTGGAAGGGGTCCCTGTGAGAGAGGAGACCCCGGAGATTGGAATAGGGGTCCCTGTGAGAGAGGAGACCCTGGAGACTGGAATAGGGGTCCCTGTGAGAGAGGAGATCCCGGAGATTGGAACAAACGTGGAACAGGAACAAGATTTGGAGTCTATGGACTTTAGAAATAAAATCTATTGTTTGGAACTCAATGTTATCTCTGAAGAAATTAATGAAGATTCTAGAGATAAAGTTATCAATGGCATGGATTATCTTCTGGACTGGAATGATGTGATGGAGCCCAATATAGAGAAAATCTATGGAATTAACTGCAGCCATGTGACAATGGAAAAACTTTTAAGAGATGACCCAGTGTATTTTGAAAAAAAGAACAGAGATATGATTTTACAGCAGTATTTCAGCAACTTATTCAGAATGGATGGCAAGAAAATATTTGGGATAGAGGTAATTCCCATCAGACTCTTATTATATGACTATGGCTTTGACAGCAAGATTATTATGGAATACTGATAATGGAAGATTGGATATTGAAATTACTGGACTTAACAAGACTACTGAAGATGGAAGATGGAAAATGGAACTAATAGAGATAATAGAACAATGGCTACTGAAATTACTGAACCTAACAGATTCTGATGTGATGGATTAATTGAAATGTTTATTTTGACTATGGTTATGACAATAAGATTATCATAATTAGTAATGAGATGGATTAATCGATATGCTTATCTGGAAAAAAAAATTGATAGATATATTTCTTAAAGAATTGAAACCTCTCTTTGACTTTTTGTGGAAAGAATAAAGTAATGTTTATGAGATTTGATGATTAAGTAAGATAACTACTGGAGGAAAGTGATTTTATAATATGACTTAAGAGACAGGATTGCTATATATTATAGACTTATAACTGATTTGATCTTTGACAAATGGGAAGTCAATATTTTACTCTTTATTTTTTATTTTTGTTTTTTTTTTTTCTTCTTTTCTTTTTTTTTTTTTGTTTAACTATTTTTGATTTTGTTTTTTGTCTTTGAATGTTTTATGATTTTGTCTTGTATGTTTTATGAAAATCTGAATAAAAATTATTGAAAAAAAAAAAAGAAAACTGGTAGAAAGTATTATTAAAGCTAGATTAACTAAGCACATAGAAGAACAAGCCTTGCTGAAGCAGAGCCAGCATGGCTTCTGCAAGGGAAAGTCCTGTCTCAGTAACCTATTAGAATTCTTTCAGAGTGTCAACAAGCATATAGATAGAGGTGATCCAGTGGACATAGTGTACTTAGACTTTCAAAAAGCGTTTGACAAGGTACCTCACCAAAGGCTTCTGAGGAAGCTTAGCAGTCATGGAATAAGAGGAGAGGTCCTCTTGTGGATAAGGAATTGGTTAAGAAGCAGAAAGCACAGAGTAGGAATAAACGGACAGTTCTCCCAATGGAGGGCTGTAGAAAGTGGAGTCCCTCAAGGATTGGTATCGGGACCTGTACTTTTCAACTTGTTCATTAATGACCTAGAATTAGGAGTGAGCAGTGAAGTGGCCAAGTTTGCTGATGACACTAAATTGTTCAGGGTTGTTAAAACAAAAAGGGATTGTGAAGAGCTCCAAAAAGACCTCTCCAAACTGAGTGAATGGGCAGAAAAATGGCAAATGCAATTCAATATAAACAAGTGTAAAATTATGCATATTGGAGCAAAAAATCTGAATTTCACATATACGCTCATGGGGTCTGAACTGGCGGTGACCGACCAGGAGAGAGACCTCGGGGTTGTAGTGGACAGCACGATGAAAATGTCGACCCAGTGTGCGGCAGCTGTGAAAAAGGCAAATTCCATGCTAGCGATAATTAGGAAAGGTATTGAAAATAAAACAGCCGATATCATAATGCCATTGTATAAATCTATGGTGCGGCCGCATTTGGAATACTGTGTACAGTTCTGGTCGCCTCATCTCAAAAAGGATATTCTAGAGTTGGAAAAGGTTCAGAAGAGGGCAACCAGAATTATCAAGGGGATGGAGCGACTCCCTTACGAGGAAAGGTTGCAGCATTTGGGGCTTTTTAGTTTAGAGAAAAGGCGGGTCAGAGGAGACATGATAGAAGTGTATAAAATTATGCATGGCATGGAGAAAGTGGATAGAGAAAAGTTCTTCTTCCTCTCTCATAATACTAGAACTCGTGGACATTCAAAGAAGCTGAATGTTGGAAGATTCAGGACAGACAAAAGGAAGTACTTCTTTACTCAGCGCATAGTTAAACTATGGAATTTGCTCCCACAAGATGCAGTAATGGCCACCAGCTTGGACGGCTTTAAAAGAAGATTAGACAAATTCATGGAGGACAGGGCTATCAATGGCTACTAGCCATGATGGCTGTGCTCTGCCACCCTAGTCAGAGGCAGCATGCTTCTGAAAACCAGTTGCCGGAAGCCTCAGGAGGGGAGAGTGTTCTTGCACTCGGGTCCTGCTTGCGGGCTTCCCCCAGGCACCTGGTTGGCCACTGTGAGAACAGGATGCTGGACTAGATGGGCCACTGGCCTGATCCAGCAGGCTCTTCTTATGTTCTTATGTTCTTTAATTTAAACTCAGCCAAGCATTTTTTTAACTTTTAAACTGCAGAAGATAAATGTCAGAATATAGGGCAAGGTCAATAATAGGATTATAGGTACTCTGTGAACATGGCTGATTTTTAATTAATTTCAACAAATTACGAGACCACAGACAGAAAAATGTCCAGCAGGGGTCTGGATTATTTTTCTCTTGTTTTACACTTTGAATTTTTTATTTTCTCTCAGTGCTTTGTGTATCGCCATGAAAACTTATGGGGTTGTTAAGCAAACATTTCTGAGTTCAAGACTATAGGTTTTGTAAGATTTTGTTTTGAAATGATCTTATGGGAAACAGCAGAATAGCATGGGGGGTATTTTCAATCTAACATTGCAGAATGTGAAAAAAACATGCTGGCTATGTTATACAGCCACTCTCATGGCTGTATAATTAAGTTGCTTCATGTAGAACCAGGCTATTGGTCCATCTAGCCTCATACTCTGACTGGGAGCTGCTCTCCAAGGTCTGAGGCAAAGACCATTCCCCAACTTTGCCATCCACCTGAGATCCTCTTCCTGGAAATGTCACATCTGAGGTCTCCAATGAAGCATCTGTGGGCATCTCAGCATCCTCCAACACCCTCCTTGACCCCGTCCCTCTTCCAATTGTTTTATTTAGAATTCAGTTTTGTTCCTGTTGTTGGCAATTTGCTTGTAAGGAGGGGGCATCACCTGTTTTTCTTTGTGTTTTATTTCGTGGAGTAGGTGTTTTGTCTATTGTTTGGTAGCAATTCTGAGGACCACCATTATTTCTTCTGTGAAATGGGTATTTTGGAGTGCCCACACAGTTCCTGTGTGTGTGTGTTATGTGCCTAAAAGTCTATTACGACTTATGGCGACCCTATGAATCAGTGACCTCCAAGAGCATCTGTCATGAATCACCCTGTTCACATCTTGTAAGTTCAGGTCTGTGGCTTCTTTTATGGAATCTATCCATCTCTTGTTTGGCCTTCCTCTTTTTTTTACTCCCTGCTATTTTTCGCAGCATTATTGTCTTTACTAGTGAATCATGTCTTCTCATTATGTGTCCGAAGTATGATAACCTCAGTTTCATCATTTTATCTTCTAGTGACAGTTCTGATTTAATTTGTTCTAACACCCAATTATTTTTTGCAGTCCATGGTATTGGCAAAGCTCTCCTCCAATGCCACATTTCAAATCAGTTGATTTTTCTCTTATCCACTTTTTTCACTGTCCAACTTTCACATCCATACATAGAGATTGGGAGTACTATGGTCTGAATGATCCTGACTTTAGTGTACAGTGATACATCTTTGCATTTGAGGACATTTTCTAGTTCTCTCATAGCTGCCCTCCCCAGTCCTAGCCTTCTTCTGATTTCTTGACTATTGTCTCCATTTTGGTTAATGACTGCGCCAAGGTATTGATAATCCTTGATAAGTTCAATGTCCTCATTATCAACTTTGAAGTTACATAAATCTTCTGTTGTCATTACTTTAGTCTCTTGCTGTTCAGCTATAGTCCTGCTTTTGTGCTAAGTTAGCATAACTCTCATAGCTGCCCTCCCCAGTCCTAGCCTTCTTCTAATTTCTTGTCTCCATTTTGGTTAATGACTGTGCCAAGGTATTGACTTCATTGTCCTCATTGTAAATGTTAAAGTTACAGAAATCTTCTGTTGTTCTGTCATTCTGTCTTCTGTTGTCATTACTTTAGTCTTCTTGACATTCAGCTGTAGTCCTGCATTTGTGCTTTCCTCTCTAACTTTCATCAGCATTCATTTCAAATCATTACTAGTGATAAAATACACCCATGTCTCACACCCTTTCCAATTGGGATCCAGTCGGTTTCTCCTTATTCTGTCCTTACTGTAGCTTCTTGTCCAGAGTATAGGTTGAGCATCAGAACAATCAGATGCTGTGGTGACCCCATTTATTTTAAAGAATTCCATAGTTTTTCATGATCTACACAGTCAAAGGCTTTACTGTAATCTATAAAGCACAGGGTGATTTTCTCCTGAAATTCCTTGGTCCGTTCCATTATCCAACGTATGTTTGCGATATGATCTCTGGTACCTCTTCCCTTTCTAAATCCAGCTTGGATGTCTGGCATTTCTCGCTCCATATATGGTAAGAGCCTTTGTTGTAGAATCTTGAGCATTACTTTACTTGCATGGGATATTAAGGCAATAGTTCGATCATTACTGCATTCCTTGGGATCTCCTTTCTTTGGAATTGGGATGTATATTGAGCGCTTCCAGTCTGTGGGCCATTGTTTTATTTTCCATATTTGTTGACAAATTTTCATCAAAATTTGGACAGATTCAGTCTCAGTAGCTTGTAGCAACTCTATTGGTATGCCATCTGTTCCTGGTGATTTATTCCTTCCCAGTATTTTAAGAGCAGCTTTCACCTTGCATTCTAAAATTTCTTCATCATACAGTTCTTCACCATACGGTTCCTCCGTGAATGAATCTGCCATCCTTGCATCTCTTTTATAGTCTTCCTTTTGTTTCATCTCGGTCAGTCAGTGTGTTCCCCTGTTGATTATTCAACATCCCTAGTCGTGGTTTAAATTTCCCTTTCATTTCTCTAATCTTTTGGAACAGGGCTCTTGTTCTACCCTTTTTATTATCCTCTTCTATTTCTGTACAATAATTATTATAGTAGTTCTCTTTGTCCCTACGTACTAGTTGCTGTATTGTTGCATTTAGGGTTCTGACCGTGTTTCTCCCTCCTTTTGTTTTTGCTTTCCTTCTCTCTTTAAACATTTTAAGAGTTTTGACAATTGCCTATTGAGGTCTTTCTCTCTTTTTAATTAGAGGTTTTATCTTTTTGCATTCTTCCCTGATAATATCTGACTTTACTCCATAGTTCTTCTGGTTCTCTATCAGCTAGGTTTAAAGCCTCATATCTGTTTCTTATTTGATCTTTACATTCTTCTGGGATGTTATTTAAATTGTATTTTGATACTATTATTGCTTTGTTGTTGTTCTTTAGCTTAACTCTCATTTTTTATATTACCAGTTCATGATCTGTCCTGCAGTCTGCTCCTGGTTTTGTTTTCACAGAAAGTATGGAACTTGGCCCCCAGCCCTGAAGTTTCCCATCTCTTATCTAAAGGAACACCTGCTGGTATAGCACAGTGGGGAGGAGAGCCTGGCGGGGAGTCCGGAGTCTGTGAGTTCAAATTCCCACTCATGTCTCCTGGGTGTCAAGGGCCAGCTAAAGATCAACCCCACAGGGAGTGGCTCAGGGGTTATGTGCCCTGCCACCTGTGCAACCGTGGGCAAGCAGCATAGTCCCAAGGAGCCCAGTTGCCCCCCAGCTGGCAGTTGCAGACAAGGAAGGGGCTGGCTTGTGCAGCTGTGGCAAGCTGAGCAGGCCCTAGCCAGCTGGGGAGGACTAGCCTCAGAGGGAGGCAATGGTAAACCCCCTCTGAATACCGCTTACCATGAAAACCCTATTCGTCAGGTGGCCATAAGTCGGGGATTGACTTGAAGGTCCATTTTCATCTAAAGGAACTGCCTGAGGGGGGTTTGCACTTGGCCTGGCCCTGCATTAAGTTAGGATAAAAACCAAAGAACTGTTCAACAGAGATCTTTTCCCGAAGTCATGTTATTTGCTTGTTTTGGCAGCCCGACTTGGCATTTCCTTTTTAAGGCAGGGAGCCCCACACGGACCATCCTTTTAGCCCTGCAGACGAAGCTCCCTTTTCCTCTTTCCTCTTTAATACCCACTGAGATGGTATTAAAGCTGTCAGGAAATCCACATGCTAAACAAGTGAGGCGGGCCATTAGACATGCCAAGGCAAACCACGTTCATTGTGAGAAGAGCGATGTGCTATCAGGACGGGGTTTGTCAGCAGGTCTCAAACCTGCCCGGAGAAAAGTGGGAGGCAGCTTTTCCTGCTTGAGTTGCCCTCTAAAGAGAATCTGCTTTTGAAAGATTTCGTTCGGGTTAATTAGCAATGAGGAAAGGGCGTATCTGAAGGTTAGGGGGATTTCTCTTTCATCTTGGCTGCCTTTATTTCCCGTGATAGAGCCAATCCATGAAAGGCTTAGTAATGGGCTTACCGGCCCATTTACAAGCCACTGTTATGACAGGCTGGGTGGTTAACAGAGAGAAGGATCTATATATTGCAACAGTGAGGGCCAGGATGCAGAGACAAAGAGTTACTGCACACAGATCTCTCTCCACCTACCTGGGGCCACAGTGCCAGGGTGGCAGGCAGATTTGGTTTTGACCACAACATGATCCCCAAAACTGGGCAGTCCTTTAATTTTCTCCTGAATAACAAAATGGCACTTTTGATGGGAGAAAGTCGAAGGCACAAGTTAAACCTTCCACTTGTTCCCAATGTCTGGGGGTGAGGGGCAGGTTTTCTCCCCCCCCCCCGGCATTAATACAGCCCATTGCAACCCATTCACTTTATCACCACAAAACTTAAATGGGTGGCTTTTGTATAAGCACTTTGCAAAGGTCTTAGGCTTGGGATCTTTGTTTTGTGTTAGTGTATTTAAAAGGCAAGCTTCTAGCCCTTAAGGCTGCAGAGACAGGTCTGAAAGTGTGAGCCATGCCTGACGAGGACAAAAAAGACAAAAAAGGTGGTGGTGGGGTGAACAGGGTTTTCTAGAATTTGGGAAGTGTAGGGAGGGACTCCAAAAAAAGCGTGATGTACTGGTTCCCCTATATTCAGCGCTGATTAGGCCTCATCTTGAGTACTGCAACCAGTTCTGGACACCACACTTTAAGAAGGATGCAGACAAACTGGAAGGGGTTCAGAGGAGCCATTGGTTATGGGCGGTCTATAAATGAAACTAAATAAATAAATAAACAAGGATGATCAGGGGACTGGAAACAAAGCCCTCTGAGGAGAAACCGAAAGAACTGGGCATGTTTAGCCTGGAGAAGAGAAGACTGAGGGAAGATGTGATAGCACTCTTCAAGTACTTGAAAGGTTGCCACACAGAGGAGGGCCAGGATCTCTTCCCTATCATCCCAGAGTGCAAGGCACAGAATAATGGGCTCAAGTTGCAGGAAGCCAGATTTCGGCTGAACATCAGGAAGATTTTCCTAACTGTTAGAATCATACAACAATGGAACCAATGACCTAGAGAGGTAGTGGGCTCTCCGCCACTGGAGGCGTTCAAGAGGCAGCTGGAGAGCCACCTGTCGGGTATGCTTTAAGTTGGATTCCTGCATTGAGTGAGAGGTTGGACTCGATGGCCTTAGAGGCCCCTTCCAGCTCTACTATTCTATGATTCTATGTCTTTTTGCTCCCCTCCACAACTAGCATTATCATTATCATTTATTGAATTTATATCCCCCCCTTCCTCCCAGAAGGAGCCCAGGGCAGCAAACCAACAACAAAACCAACAACATCTATAAAACATATTAAAAACAAAACAGTATAATGCATTGTACAAAACAAGAATGCGAAATGATTTGCAATCTTTATAGAAGTCATCTTTTCTTTGTACAAAATGTCATTACCTTGATACAGGACACAATCCTCTGCATACAACAGTTTTCTCATTCTTTCATTTGTTCCAACTCCTTTGACAGGTGCTAGATTTTGCCTATAACAACCCAGAGAACTTCATAGCCAAGCAGAGTTTAAAGCTCAGTTTTGTATATATCCAAGCCAGGTGTTCTATCTATCTAGGAAATTAATAGGGGTGAGTAGAACCACTTGATTCCATTCCAAAACAACTCTAATGGATTTCATCCCACTCTGCCAAAACTTTGGAGTGGATTGTGGAATGCATATTATGATTCTGACACTGCAGGCGGAGACTGAGGCTGACATGCTCAAGGCCACCTAATGAAATCATGGCAGAGGTGAGACGGGAACTAGGCCAGCCTTTGCCAACCTGGTGCCCTCCACATGTTTTGGACTATCATTGCCATCACCCCCAGCTAGCAGTTGGTTTCACAGCTCAAGCTACTGTAGACATTGCCAGTTCAGTCCGGGTGTTTCAATGTCAATTTTGACACCTGCAATTTTTAAAAAAAATTAATTGTCTTTCCTGTTGCAGTTTGTTACAAAATCGAAGCCACAGAACATCACAAAAAAGTCTTGCCTCCCACACTGAAGCCATTTCTTGCTTGCACTGTATATATGGTGTAAAAGAGTTAATAACAAGTCATATTTGGCAGTGTTTAACAGCTTCTGTCTGTACTTAAGTGTATATTTAAAGAAGTCACTCCTTCCTAGTTTCTTTTACTGGGAAGGATGAACATAGAGCATGATCTCATCGATTGTCTTCTGCAGAAGGCAGAAAATGCATATATAGGCATTGTCACAAGGCTCTTGTGCAGGTGTAATGCCATGAGTTATGGTGATGCAACAGTGCACAGCAGCAAAATATCCAGGGTAAGTTGTCTTAACGCAGGGGTGTAGAACCTAAGGCCCAGGGGCCAAATGTGCCCCTCCAGGTCTCTCTATGCTTTGATCATGCCTCTTGCTTGTCTGGATGTAGGACAGAGGGTTGTGTGAGTGTGTGCAGAAACAAGCCTACTGTACGCAGGTAAAATTTACATTTATTGCTCCACCCACTTTTGCCTCTGGTCACGCCCACCACTGACATGGGCCTCCCAGAAGTGTATTTAGATCAACAGGACCAAGTGTGCCTTCCTCCCCTGACACATTTCCCCATTTCCTACTTCATGTGGAACCACAAAACATTAACTAACGTTGAAACCACCACATGATGCAACAATATCAACCACAAAACTATGAGGGCTTGAGGCTCACAGAGAAAATTGTAAGATGAGTGTCTGAGTGCAGAACTGTGTGTATTTTGCAAATGAGCACCATCTTCATTCTGGAAGCTTCTGTGCTCATTTAAAAGGAAAGTGTAGAGGCAACAGGAGGGTTCTCAAGGAGATGTGCAGGCATGACCGAGTGCCTTTGACCCTCAACATGGCTTGGAAAAGCAGAATAAATTACACAATTTGCAAAAACAAGTGCATGGGCATTTGCATCATTTAGGCAGGAGGTGACAGACTGGATTTTCCTGGTGCAGAATTTCTAAACACAGAGTCTGAAGCGGTACTAGGAGGACTATGCCAAGTATCTTGCTCCTGTGCAAGCGTTGGCATGGCAGGCGGCTTGTCAGGTCCTTGCCCAGGTGTCTGGCCAGTCTGCAACCCTGCAGAAGAGCAAGGGTGATTTTTCTCGGTCAGCCTCTGCCCACACATAGCCTCTTAACAGCCTATCGCAGATACAGAAGACTCCTATGGTAGGTAGGTGCATTTTCCTGATGGTCACTGCAGGTGCCTGCAGCTGGAGGATCCCCCTTCCAGCCTTTGCCTTACCTGCACTCTGAGCGCTGAAAGAGTGACTGCTGCTAACACAGCATTCCAGTAGTGCCTCACTTTTTCTTGCAGAGAGAACAAGGGAAGTTGCCTCCCCACCCCGACATTTCCCTTCCTTTCCCACCCACCACAATTCACTGCTCTTGCCATCAGTTGAGACAGGGCAGATCAATGTAAAGCTGCTGGGGAGGGAGGTGTAACTGAACAGAGGTAGGTGTTCATTGCCTGGATCACAAAGCAACATAAGGGTAGGAGGAGACTCATAAGCTTTAAGCACCTGTAGTGGCCGTCAGAACCACTACAGTCACTGGAAGGCTTTGGGGTGGCCATTGGATGCAGGGGAGATGTTCCAGCCCACATCCTTGCCTTTTAAGATTAACCTTGTCCCCATGTTACACTGTACAAGCTGTCTCTACACACGTGCATGTGTTTGTGTGAAAGAGTACACTTGTTCATTTGTACAGCTTAACTACTGTGTATAGAGGCAAAGAGATTGTGTACTTGTTGAACATGGCGTGTGAGTAACTCTAGTGTACAGCTCAACTATTTGTGTATATAAGAACAAAGATTGTACACTCCTTGAATGTGACATGTGGACACTCCCAGTGTGAACATCCTGAATCCACTTAATGACAGAGAAAACACTTCAATCCTGAGTATAACAGTGTCAGCCCAGAGCACAATAAGCTTTGGAGAAAACAATTATTTCACACCCTGACAGCTTTAGGAAGGGAGTGAAGTTTTAATTAGAAATCCTCTTGATGAACAAAGAGCAACTTTCCAATTATTTCTTCAGCCTCAAAAGGCGACAAGGGTTTAATAGGGTTTGTAGAATAACGGAGTCCTTTGAAAGGGACGCCAAGGCTATCTAAACTGGATGTGCCTACAGGAGGAAACAGGATGGAGAGAGGTTTCTATGTAATAAAAATACCTTTCCTATCAAACAGTTCTGAACGGAAAAAGTTATGGGTGGGAACACACCATGAGCAACACTTTAGACATGCGGCACAACGTTCCAGAAGATTCTAAATGGACCATTTCTCTATACGAGCCTCTACCAATTTGACTAGTCCTTCTCCCAAGATCTTGAAGTCTTCCAAAATGGCCTCCACGTTGGGAACAGTCAGAGGCTCGGTGCCAAGCACTGACACCATCCTTCCTTTCATGTTCAATGCCTGGAATGGAAACAACAGATATAAGCAAGTGGGTCAGTCTATGGCTCAAACCATGCATTGTAGCAAACTAGCAAACCATGATTTAGAGCTTGCCTGTCTGCTTTCATTTCCCATCTGCTCACCATTTCCCCTTCTATGGTGTAGCAGCCTCCAAAAGGGGAGCAACTGTGGTTTGTCAAATCAGATACTACACCAAACGTTGGTTAGCACAAGCCATGGTTTCCAAACCCATTTCAAGCCACATATTTGGGTCCTTTTCAGTGGTGACACCCAGTGTTTGGGATTTCCTCCCCAGAGCTGCTTCCATGGTGCCGACACTTCTCTTTTCAGTGCCACAGGAAGACTTTAGTATTTATTTGGGCTGTTTAGATGTTTTTATCTTACTTGTATGGGTTCTTCACTGTGTAATGTTCTGTTTCAACAATACTGTTTTTGTTTTTAAACTTCTTAAAACTTTTACTCTGGAAGAATAAGGTAGAAATGTTCGTAAACTGATACATTGTGGTTTGTTGGCTGATCACAAATCATGGTTTGTCAGTTCAGACATCACACCAAACCATAGTTAAGCTTCTTCTTTAACCATGGTTTAGCATGAAGCCTGAATTGAGCCCCACTCGCTAGGCCAGGCTAGTCTTTGAAACTGAGGCTTTTAAAATAACTTTTAACAGAATCTGCCCATGTGAGATCAGAGCTTGTCATTTCAATATTTATAAAATGCCTCTCTGCCAAAAGTACCTGAGCTGATGTACAAAATGCAAATTCAACAGCACAGGGTTAGCCACCATCATGCCCTCCAGATGTTTTGGACTACAACTCCCATCAGCCCCAACCAGCATAGCCAAAGCTCAGGGATTATGTGGATTGTAGTCCAAACATCTGAAGGGCACCACATTAGCACGTAGAAAAGGAATAAAAAGCCCCACCTACCCTCATGAGGGCTAGGAACTTGTTTTGTTATTAAGAAAGGGGGAGGAAGGATGCTGGATTCTTCTGTCAACTCTGATCAGATTTTGTGCTAGAGGCTACGCTCTGCAAACAGTGGGGTACATAAAGCCATGCAAATCCCTACACCCTCTTACTCATGAAGCTGGCCTCATCTGCATCAACAGTTGAAGTTTCAAAGCAGCAGCCATAGGGAGGGGCGGGGAGCAGTTGGCTGAAACGCAGGAGTTCCTCACCCCTCCCACCCCGCCCTCTGCTCAAGTCAGCTTTCCCTCCAGCCACTGTACACCGTGCATCTCAAAAGCATCCTTACTCTGGGGCTTGCTGCCAATCCCCTCATCACTTTCAGGCTCCTGCCTCTGACCTTTCTCCTCCCTCTCTTTCCCTTACTCCAACTCTCTCTCTCTCTCTCTGCCTGCACTGCATTCATCCACCCGCTTACTTACTTCCCCCACCCTCGAGTCTTTGCACCTTTCGCTGTGTTGCTCACCAAAAGAGCAGCCCACCTCTCCGCCAACAATTCCCTTCTCTTTCCAAGCCACTTCTTCCATGAAAGCCTCCGCCCTGTGTCAAGGCCAGAATATACCTGAATCTCAGCCCTGACCTGGAGAAGGCTGCACTCTCAAGTGAAGCAAGAAGATTGGCCAGATAAAGGCAAAACGTCCAGGCTCTGCATGTTCATTCCAGGCTTAGCCAAGGCTTCAATACTGCCTGCCAATTGAAGCGGCTGCCGTCATACACCCAGTTCTCTTCTGTGTCTGACAGCAGTGTAGTGGCAAATTCAGAAGTGCAGGGTCCCTTCATGATAGTCAAAGCCACACACACCCTTTTTTTTTTGCTGCTGGGTTGATAATGAGATCCTTGTTAATCCCTTCTCCCACAAAAACAGACATCCCTAGGAGCCAATAAGCATAAAAGGAGTGTTAGCTACTGAAAAGAGTCTTCTCAGTAGCTGATTCACCTCCTTCCACTCTGATTGGCTCTAATCAGCAGGAAAGGACAAGGAAGCATGCTAGACTACTCTTCTCAGGGGCCAACACACTCCCCCCTTTCATGCTGTTTGGCTCATAGGAGACACAGGGACCCTGCTGGGACCTGGCTCCCCCCAAAAATAAGGGGTCTAAGAACCCCTGAGACCCCCCTGGAGGACTACACCCCTGGTGTCTGAGCAAACACAGTCCTCACTAGGCTAGGCCACAGGGACATAAGGAAGCTGCTTTATACTGACCCAGACCACTGTTCCATGTATCACAGTATTGTCGACACCAGGTGTGGGGAACCTTTGGCCCTCCAGATGTTGCTGAACTGCAACACGAATCTTCCCAGGCCACTGGCCAAGCTTGTTGATGGGAGTTGTAGTTCTGCAACACCTGGAGAGGCAAAGGTTCCCCACTCCTGGTCTACACTGACTGGCAGCAGCTCTCCAAGGTTTCAGGCAGGAGTCTCTCCCGGCCACACCTGGAGAGTGAAACTTGGACCTTCTGCATGCAAAGCCAAGACTCTACCACTGAGCTACGGCCCGTCCCCCAGAGGTCCCGGGTTGAATTCACAAAGTCCACAAATCGCCCAAATAAATGTTTTGTTAATGGGAGGTACAGAAATGTTGGAAGTCAATAAAAATGACACTCTTGAATAGGGTTGCCAGTTTCATGGCCTGAGACTGATCCTGTATCTTTAGGAGAAGAGAAAGTCAGCCAAGTGCAGGTGTTCTGGCAACACTGTAATGGGAAAAACCACAAGGTGGAATTCTCCCTTCCCCCTGCACAACCTTTAAAGATACAGAAGACCTCTTGGAGGCCGGGCCTGGCAACCAAGAGGTCTTCTGCATCTTTAAAAGTTGTGCAGGGGGAAGGGAGAATTCCTTGTGTTTTTTCCCATTACAGTGTTGCAAGAACACCTGTACTTGGCCGACTTTCTCTTCTCCTAAAGATACAGGATCAGTCTCAGGCCGTGAACCTGGCAACCCTAGTATTCATCACTCCCCTCACGAAGTCCACAAATCGCCCAAATAAATGTTTTGTTAATAGGAGCTACAGAAATGTTGGAAATCAATAAAAATGATACTCTTGAACCGTCTGAGCTTCATGTTGCCTGCTCTTCCAAAGTCCGTTTCTGACCCCTCACCCCACCTTACTCCACCCCCATATGCTTTAAGCATCCTGGGAAGGAACTAGCTATCATCCGTATTTATTGCACAACTCCTTGCACACAGAGGGGCCTATAGAATTGTTAACTAGCACTGGTTACCAAGGTGCACGCGGTCCAAATCCCAGGGATGAGACCTCACCTTGAAAGGCTGTGCCTCAAAGGCTGTAGGCTTCCAGAGGACTCCGATGACCTCCCCTCCGTGCTTGTCATAGAAAAACAGAGCAAGGCCACTGAAGGCCTCCTGTGAAAGAGAGAAGGTTCACAAGAGATCAGCATTAAGCCTGGCTTGCAAGTTGAATCAGGAGGAAGCCACAGTCATCTCAGCACCCTCAAAACTGTGGTAAGATTCATAACAAGCCAATTTGGAACAGAAGGCTCTTATTAAACTAACAAGAGTTTGTTTTTTAAACCAGGATCCTTGTTTCAACCACAACAAGCACCAATTTTTTGTAAAAGTGAAATTAAACTGTGCTGAAGTAGTCCTCTGGTCAGGCAGGAGGAGAAGGGAAGCATGCTGCAAGCTCAATGCTCTGCTCAGACGTATTCCTGTAGAACTAAACCATGGTTTAGTGTTACATCCAGAGCGCTAAACCATGGCTTAATGTTATGACCAAACTCAACCAGAGAGAAAGAAATATTGTTTCTGGCCCTGTCCTACCTACGGTTGTAATTATTTTTGTAAACTTGTTATAACAAAAAAAGTTAACAATGCATGACTTCCAAGCCCTTCAGAAGACACTCTGCAACAATGCTTAATAATGGTTACAGTCTACCACTATTTTTTCCTCTCCTTTATCAGTTTACTGCTTTGAAAGGACAATATATAGCTACACTGTATCATTATAGATATATTAAATGAACACACTTTTGCAAAAATTGCAAAGTTAAAACATATCACTAATTTTTACACCACAACTAGAATAAGAGTAAGATAGTCATAGAAAGAGAATTCTGAGAGCAACCAATTTAAAACTTGAACTGGATATATCTGGCTCCAATTAACAGCTATTCTGAATGTTGTATTTGTAAACATTATTTCTTAAAAGCCACTTGCAATTTGTATTTGTGATTTATTTGTTCCTGTGATATACCAGGCCAGGTTTAACCAAGAAGAAGTTAAAATGTGCTTATGTGATTCCTTCTGTATCTTTGTTATGATACATCGCTGGCATTTGCAAGTTACTCACTGATCTGTGATATACAGATTGCACAGAATTTCAAAAAAATTAAAATGCCTAAAGGCAACTGCTGATTTGAGACACATTGGAGCCAAGTATCGCTGCGTCAGCAGAGTGCTGTCCCAGGAGGTTGTTCCAGGTGGTCTGAAGCCTGGTCGGTCCAGTTGCTCAGGAACCCTTGGAGCAGTCCAAGACCTCCTGTGACAAGTTAGCAAAGCACTTTGCTGACAAAATCGAACATTTACGGAGCTCGATCCCGTACGCTGTGGATGCAGTGAATGAATCAGAGTTGGCCAGCTGCAAGCCAGTCAAGTGGGATTGGTTTCGGCCTCTCCCTTCTGAGGATGTGGACAAGGTGCTCTCGACTGTGAAGCCTACCACCTGTCTAAATGATCCTTGTCCATCGTGGCTCCTGGTGAGCTGCAAAGAGAAACTGGGCAAGGGGATCAAGGCGGTGGTCAATGCATCCTTGAAGGAGGGTGTAATGCCATTAGCCCTCAAAGAGGCAATTGTAAAGCCCATCTTAAAGAAGCCCTCCTTGGATCCCCAGGTTTTGAATAACTTTCGCCCAATTTCGAATTTACCATTCTTGGGCAAGGTCATTGAGCGAGTGGTGGCTAATCAGCTGTCGACACACTTGGATGAAACGGATTATTTGGATCCATACCAATCGGGTTTCAGGACTGGACATGGAACTGAAACAGCCTTGGTCGCTCTGGTTGATGATATGAGGAGGGCATTAGATAGGGGAGAATTCACCTTTCTTGTCCTCCTCGATCTCTCAGCGGCTTTTGATACTGTTGACCACAGTATCCTTTTACATCGCCTGGAGGGATTGGGAATAGGAGGCACTGTATTACGGTGGTTCCATTCCTTTCTCTCCGATAGGCATCAACAGGTAGCATTGGGGGAGGAGGTTTCAGACTCTTGGCCTCTCAATTGTGGTGTGCCACAGGGCTCTTTCCTCTCTCCCATGCTATTTAATATCTATATCAAGCCGCTGGGGACAATCATTAGGAGATTTGGGCTGCAGTGTCACCAATATGCGGATGACACTCAGCTCTATCTCTCGTTTAAATCTTCGCCAGAGTTGGCTGTGGAGACCATGTCCAAGTGCCTGGAATCCGTGAGTGGATGGATGGGAAGGAACAGGTTGAAGTTGAATCCCGATAAGACTGAGGTGCTGCTTGTGGGAGACAAGGGAAGGTTGGGAGATGTTGACCTGATGTTCAATGGGGTAAGATTGCCCCTAAAGGACCAGGTCCGAAGCCTTGGGGTTGTTCTTGATTCCAGGCTGTCCATGGAGGCTCAGATTTCGGCAGTGAGCCGGGCAGCCTGGTATCAATTACACCTCATTCGTAGGCTGCAACCCTACCTCCCTGTTCATCAGCTCCCACTGGTAGTACATGCTCTGGTCACCTCTTGATTAGACTACTGCAATGCGCTCTACGTGGGGTTACCCTTGAAAACGGTCCAGAAATTACAACTTATACAAAATGCTGTGGCTCGACTACTTACAAATTGTCGCCGCCGGGAACACATCACTCCAGTGTTATTCGATCTACACTGGCTTCCAGTTATTTTCCGGGCTCAATTCAAGGTGTTGGTGTTAACCTTTAAATCCCTATACGGTTTCGGCCCAGTTTACCTGATGGAGCGCCTCCAGTGTCACCAATTATGCTGCCCGACAAGATCAGCCACTCAGGGCCTTCTCTCAGTCCCACCAACTAAAACAGCTAGGTTGGTGGGGACTAGAGAGAGGGCATTTTCAGTGGTGGCCCCCACTCTCTGGAGCTCCCTCCCGTACGATCTTCGGCATGCCCCTTCCCTGAATGTATTCCGCAAAGCCTTGAAGACCTGGCTTTTCAGACAGGCCTTTGGGACTTCCGGGGAGGGTTAATTTTCAGGACTAACTGCCTATTACTCTGAACTGTTATCATTGCTATTTATAGTTTCCTTGTTATATTGTATTTTATGTGTATTTTATTGTGCTGCATTTACTGCAACTGATTTGTACGTCGCCTAGAGTGGCCATTGGCCAGATAGGCGACACATAAATTAAATTATTATTATTATTATCATAAGAAGGCCCTGGAGCATAAATCACTGGCTTCTTCAACATATTGTGGCCTTTTCGGCTATAGAAAAACTTAAGAGGGGGTCAGAGTGACAGGTGGAAACTGACTGAAGCATGCCAAGACATTCCAGCCAGGAGATGTACATTCAGATAAGGCTCGCTTGGGCACATCTTGCTAAATCAGTAGTTATAATAAAGAAATGGCCTGCCTTCAAGTCGATCCCTTATGGCGACCCTATGAATAGGGTTTTCATGGTAAGCAGTATTCAGAGGGGGTTCACCATTGCCTTCCTCTGAGGCTGAGAGGCAGTGACTGGCCCAAGGTCACCTAGTGAGCTTCACGGCTGTGTGGGGAATCGAACCCTGGTCTCCCAGGTCGTAGTCCAACACTCTAACCACTACACCACACTGACTCTCTAATAAAGAAATAAATGGCCCTAAAAATCTTTAAAATGAAACAAAACCTCAACAACACCCACCAAGATCTAGATATAGCTGTCTAATGCCCATGGGACATGACTGCCGTGGGCATTAGACAGATATATTAATACCTACTCTTGACATAACACAAATATGTCATTCCATGAACAAAATAAAATTAAGTGTGTGTTGAATTTAATTTATTTTAAGTGGAGGGGGGAAGTACAGCTGGGTTGTGTTTGTTTGTTTTTAACAGCTCAGCACAGCCCCTGTTGTCCAAAGAACATGTGGAGATCCCTGCCTGCAGCAGTTACAAAACAGCCAGAAACACTTACTCTATAAATAATACAGTTAAAGACAAGTAATTAAAAACACATTTAAAACAATTAAAACAGCAACAAACTAAAAAAAATTAAAACATATCAACATCTATGTGTCTGGATAGGCGTGCCTAAACAGAAAAGTTTTAAGCAGGTGCTGAAAAGAATACCGTGAAGGCACCTGCCTGATGTCACTAGGCAGGGAGTTCCAAAGAATGATTTCATACAAGTGCAGCAATGGGTATTAAGTGGCACCTGTAACAGTGCCTGTTCTGCAGATCAAAGTGCTTGAGGAGATACATATGGGGTAAGGCGGTTCTTCAATATCAAATCTATAAATAATAATAACTGTGTTTCAAAGTCCGCACAGACTTTGGCTCAGCCGTCCACTACCCATACCTTACTTATAAGTCTGTAACTCAGCCTAGGCATGTACAACTGAAACAATGTCATGTGATGTACCACACGCACACACGATGCTAAATTAATAAAGCTGGAAGATGATGGTGCAAGTGTCTGTGCAGAGAGCAACAGACAACGCTCCCCCTGAAGCCTTTCCTAACGATGGATGTTTGCTTAATGAAGCTGCAAAAGCTAATAAAGCAGCTCTTGGGAGGATTATTGGTCTGCACCCAGCCAGGGCTCTGTGCTCTTCTTGTTAAAACCATAACATGATTCAGAAGCTGTTGAAACAACAAAATCCAGATGCTTTTTCTTTTTTTGAAGAAAAGAATATGGAGTCCCTGGGAAACTCCCCTTTCGCGAGAAGGCAAAAGAGGCCGATCAGGATGAAACCTGTTTTCTTGCTCTGTGGCAAGGTGGAGGTTGAAGCCTCTCATTGCTTGGAAGTGCCTGGGTGTCACTGGGTTCTCTTAAGGCAGCAACAGCTGCTGGTGCTCTTCCTGTGCAATTATTTTATTTCCCTGGAGTTTGCAGTGGCATCATCTCTGAAGCAACTTTGTGGTCTGTGCTGAGTAATCCACTCGCTGGTTGAAAGGGTTGATGGCTCTGTCGCTTAAAAGGGTGCCCCACGGTGCCTGAAACTCCCTTTCACACATACATGGTAACCCCCATTTCCCTTTCAAAAGGCCACCTTCTTCTGTAAAGCTCACCTTCGATTTGTGCCCTCAGCCGCAACCCCTCTCATTGTCCCTAGCCAAAACAAAAATCAATGGGTGGCCCTCAAGCCCTGCCGGCGGGCTTTCCGGAGTCATCTAGTCGGCAACTGTGAGAAACTGGATACTGGACTGGACAGACCCTTTGGTCTGATGCAGCAGGGCCCTTATGATTTTCTAATCCTGGACAGCTATGTTCCCACAAAGGACCCACGCAGAGGACCATTGCTTCCAATCTTGGAAACACAAGTGCATAGCTGAACTATGGAACTCGCTCCCACAAGAGGAAGCGATGGCCACCAACTTGGATGGATTAAAAAGAGGATTAGACAAATTCATGGAGGAAAAGGCTATCAGCGGCTACCCAGTATGATGGAAAGCAAAAAAGGGGGGACAACAGGCACTGGGACATACCAGTGCAATGCAATATAAACAAGCGTGCAAATAGCCAAAATGCAATGGAAAATCACAGCAAACAGTAGATATTACAGATGCCAAAGACAATGAAGTGTGTTACTGTAATCCCAATAATGCAGTGCAAACATATATTACAAATGGCCTAAATGCAATTCACCACAACTACTAGTACAATATGCCACAATAGCCAAAAGCAGAGAAATGATGGCATTACAATGAGCACAATGATCAGTGGCTACTAAGCGTGATGGCTTCCCAGAGGTTTCCTGGTTGGCCACTGTGAATAGAGGATGCTGGACTAGATGGGCCATTGCCCTGATACAGCTGTAGGGCTTCTGTTATGTCCTTATGGTTAAGGCAGCCCATTCGCGGTATCTCTTCAGATGGTGGAGAATGACCAATGAAGAGGTTTATTATACTAAATGGAGCAATCTGAATGGAGCAATCGAGTGTAGGGGCAGCACATTTTGGAATACTCGATGCTGGGGCCAGTCAACAGGGGAAAGCAGATGTCTTCATGCCTTGCTTATGAGTTTCCCCAAAAGGCATCTGGCTGACCACTGAAAGAAATGGGATTCTGGACTAGCCTGACCTCTTCTTCTCCTTTTCATTAACCAAAATGGAGACAATAGTCAAGAAATCAGAAGAAGGCTAGGACTTGGGAGGGCAGCTATGAGAGACCTAGAGAAGGTCCTCAAATGCAAAGATGTATCACTTAATACTAAAGTCAGAATCATTCAGACCATGGTATTCCCAATCTCTATGTATGGATGTGAAAGTTGGACAGTGAAAAAAGCAGATAAGAGAAAAATCAACTCCTTTGAAATGTGGTGCTGGAGGAGAGCTTTGCTCATACCATGGACCACGAAAAAGACAAATAATTGGGTGTTAGAACAAATTAAACCAGAACTGTCACTAGAAGCTAAAATGATGAAAGTGAGGTTATCATACTTTGGACACATCATGAGAAGACCCGATTAACTAGAAAAGACCATAATGCTGGGAAAAACAGAAGGGAGCAAAAAAAGAGGAAGGCCAAACAAGAGATGGATTGATTCCATAAAGGAAGCCACAGACCTGAACTTACAAGATCTGAAGACGGTGGTTCATGACAGATGCTCTTGGAGGTCACTGATTCATAGGGTCACCATAAGTCGCAATCGACATGAAGGCACATAACAACAACAAGCCCATGGGAAGGGTTTGTCTTCATATCAGTATCTAATTTCTGCGGCTGCTTTCATAATTGTTATCCTCAATCTGATGTTTGGATGTCAGTGCCGATGTTTATGGATCCAAAACACCACCAACCACGCACAAGAGTAGGCTCAAGGGAGCTGCAACGATTGCAGGAGTGCAAAATGACTTGGTGGGGTGAAGGGATGATTCCAAAAACAGTCCAATGAGGACGGAGTGTCCCCAGCGGGAAATGGAAAGGAAGTGTCCTGCACAGAGCGAGACTCACGAGACGGAGACGAGGATGGAATCAATTCCTGTTTTATTAAAGTAAGATCGAAGGCAATACGTTTCATAGGCACACTATGCTAGCTCACTGCAATCCCTAACTAAGTAAACTCTGCAGCGTGTGAAAGAAGTTGAGTCAGCACCCCGGTCAGGGGGGAGCAGGCTTAAGTAGGAAAGGTCTTCGCCCATAACCTCTGACTCCTTCGAAGAACCTTCCTCTGACCAAAGCGCTTCTCCCGACGTCTGGCACAGGGCAAAAGGGGGTGTGCCTCCGCTGGCTCATCCGGCAATACAGCCTCGATAGATGCCAACTCGGCTTCAGGAGGTGGGGAAGCGCTTGACATGCCAAGGGGGGAGCTCAGGGGGGTGGAGTTGGGGCACACACCAAGACATCCCCCAACGGCTCTATGGGGACATCTGGAAGCTGAGCGCTGTCTTCTTCGGCGGGAGAACTGTCCATGGGAACTGGCAAAGTGTCAACCACACACCCTCCTGCCTCAGCCTCAAAAGTCTCAACACCCTCTGATTCTTCCCCTTGCCCTAGCAGCCAGAACTGACACTCATCCAGCCCCCCTCCTTGATCCTCCTGAGAGAGCTGGGGCTCGACAGGAAGAATAGTGGGACATTCTATATTCTTACAAGGATGTGGTTATCTTTCGTATGGTTGCAGCAAAGCAATTAATAAGTCGACATTAGAGAACAGGACAAGAACTTCCATTAAACAGACGGTTCACAAATCTTTGGCAAACTGCTCTCATAGAGAAACTCACAGGATTGCGTAGAGAAGCAAAAGGAATGGATGACAATTATGGCGCGAATCGGTATTGTTTTGTAGCTTTTGCGAACACGAGCAAGGGCGCAATACATCCACCAGCAACTCACAGCACATTGTGGTGAGGTGTATTGGGATATCTTTTATGTACGTAGCGATGCATGAGATATATATTGTTTGGCACTGCCTGCTCTTCTGTTGTAATAACTGCTGCAAAAGGAATTTTTAGGAAAAAATATTGAAAATTGGGTGGGAAAGGAAATGGAATGGAGTATTCTGAAGTATGGCTCGCCGGCTGACTGACTGGAACACTCAACAGTCCTACAACCATCTTTGTCACTTGAGGCTCAGGTAGCCTCGGTGGCACAGAGTGCCTTCTATCAGCTTCAGCTGGTGGCCCAGCTACGCCCCTATCTGGACAGGGATAACCTGGCTTCTTTTATTATTATTATTATTATTATTATTATTATTATTATTATTATTATTATTATTATCTAAAATTTATTAGACGCCTATCTGGCAGGTAAAAATCCTGTCACTCTAGGCAATGTACAGTAAAAATATAATACAAATACATATCAAAACACAAAATACAAAACAGTCAATTAAATCAAATTAAAAATAAAAAAAAACAAAAGACCAATCCACACTTTTAACTACACAGCTCTGACAATTTTCTCCTCCCGCCTAATCAAAAAGCCAAGTCTTCAGCTGCTTCAGAAAACACAAAAGTGATGGAGCTAGACGAATAGAAACTGGCAAGGTATTCCATAGTAAGGGAGCCGCAATAGAGAAGGCTTTAGACCTAGTGCCGGCTAACTTAGCCACTCTGATTGAAGGAACAAGAAGAAATTTAGCAACTGAAGATCTAGTGTGACCACCTTCTCCAAGAAGAGAAAGTCTGTTCTTCAAGTAACATGGACCAGCATCGGAAAAGGATTTGTAAGTTATGACCAATATTTTAAACTTCACCCTTGACACAATCAGGAGCCAATGAAGTTCCCGGAGGATTGGAGTGATATGGTCCAATCTCTTGTCCACACTCTGGTAACCTCCAAATTAATTACTGCAATGCGCTCTATGTAGGGCTGCCTTTGAAAACAGTTCGGAAACTGCAGCTTGTGCAAAATGCAGCGGCCATTATGGTAACAGGGACCAGAAGGTTCAAACATATAAAACCGATTCTGGCCCGCTTGCATTGGCTGTCTATATGTTTCCAAGCCCGGTTCAAGGTGCTGGTTTTAACCTATAAAGCCTTACATGGCTTGGGACCACAATACCTGACGAAACGCCTCTCCCAACACGAACCTACTCATACACTACCCTCAACATCAAAGGTACTCCTCTGTGTGCCTACTCCAAGGGAAGCTCAGAGGCTGGCGACAAGGGAGAGGGCCTTCTCAGTGGTGGCCCCGAAATTATGGAATGATTTCCCCAATCAAGTTCACCTGGCACCAACATTGTTATCTTTTGGGTGCCAGATCAAGACTTTCCTTTTCTCCCAGGCATTCTAACAGCATGTGCTAAGCTCTGACCCCAGGTCTTTTAACTTGTTTATCTGTGCTTCATGGTTTTAAACTTTGTATGGTTTTAAAATTTGTATATTTATTTTAACGTTCAATGTTTTTAATTTTTGTAAACCGCCCAGAGAGCTCTGGCTATGGAGCGGTATATAAATGTAATAAATAAACAGGCGCACTCCATGCTGCAGCACTTTGTTGCAGGTCCCACTTGTATAATAATCAACATAAAACTTGTGCTACTTCCCCCCCCCGCCAACTCTTCTTTATCCAACATCCTACAGTCTCATGCCTACCTGCAACTCCTGGAGGTAAAATTGAACTGGGTCGTAATCCACCACTGGGAAAGCAAAGGTATTCACGGCAGCATCACTTTTCAACATCCCCCGGCTGAAGGACTTGGCCGGCCGGTCTACTGCCTCCAAGTGCCTTGGAATCTGCTTGGGATTCAGGTGGATAAGGACATCATAGAAATCCAGAGGTGGGCGGAAGACCATCTGCAAGGAGAAAACCGGTTAATGGCAACTGGTGAGATGTGGAGCACAAACATGAAGGCAGGGCTGGAAGGACGTTTCTCCCATCAACAACATCTCAACAAGGCTAAGGCCAGGTCTCAGTAACCCCATCTGCAAATTACATTCTTGTTATTGCTGTATGCCATTAAAGCAAGTGATCTACTTTGTGAATGTGGCAACACCTTTTCTATCCCCTTTTCCGGACAGGGATAGCCTGGCCACTGTGATTCTCTAACCTCACAGTTAGACTACTGTAATGCACTCTGTGTGGGGCTTCCCTTGGGACTGGTCCAAAAGTTGCAGCTGGTGCAATACACTTCAGCCACGTTGTTGAGTGGAGCACTTGGGACATGCACGTATATTACACCTGAGTGCTGAGGGTACTGCACTGGCTGCCTATCAGCTACTGGGCCATGTTCAAGGTCTTCTTGTAAATATGTAAAGTCCTGAACAACTTGGGGCTAGGTTACCTGAAAGACCCCTGTATAGACCTGTAAGATCACTTAGATGATCTGGGGAAATTCTAGCCATGGCACCTCACTCTACAGAACATCACAGGGCAGTGACCTCAAAATTGGCACTTTTTGCCATTGCTATGTAATGCCATACAGAAAGCAGAAACCATCAGTTGCTTCATACATCTTCTCTTTTTAATTTGTTTGAATTCCCTGAATTCCTGTTTTAATATGCTTTTATGTCACTATTTTACTCGTTTTATGTTGCATTTTTGTTTAAATGATACTGTTTTTATGTTGTACACCACTTAGATATTCTTTCTTAAATATTAAAAGCGTTTATAAAAGTATTTGTTATGCTTAAACTAAACAAAACCCCCCTCCCATACACAGATGCAGCATTACCACATTCAGAAGGAATGTCAATTGTTTTGCCCAGGTCACTGCAAGCACCATCTAATCACCTTAGAACACAGGTGGACAGCCTGTGGGCCACATGTGGCCCTCTGCCCCATTTTAGCTGGCCACATTACCACAGTATCCTGCTGCTTAGTAAGAGAAGAGGGTGTGGCTGCAGAATCCCTGCTCAGCTGATTGGTGGGGGAAAGGGGGCTGGGATGCATGTAAACTTAAGCCGCAGACTGCCACCCTTTGCCACACTTTTAAGCATTTGTTCAGCAGCTGCCATGAGTGAGGCCAGATTCATCAAGATTTCTTTTGCCTTAAGGGAAATATCCTTAACAATATTGACTGTTAGATCTGCCGAGATCTTTTGCAGACTGAATGATGAGCTGACCAATTTCTTTGTGGACTTTGCTCACTGCAAATGGTGATTTCACTTTCAGCCATCTGATCAGCAATTTGTTCCAACTGAGTAGGCACAGGGGTCTCCCACTCTGACAATTCTAGCTTGGCCTTCGCAAATTCCAGCCCCCGGGGAATTTGCTTGGCCGTGGGGTGTAGGAGAAAAGCAAGGGTGTAGTCATCCAGGGTTTCAGGGGGTCTTAGACCCCTTATTTTTCTGGGAGGTGAGTCCCACCAGGGTTCCTATGTCTCCAGCATCCTACAAGCCAATCAAGCATGAAAGAGGAGTGCATTAGCCACTGAGAAGAGTCTTCTCACGTGCCTCCATGTCATTTCCTGCTGGTTGGATCCAATCAAAGTGAAAGGAGTTCCTATTAGTTCATACTCCAAAAAGCTAAGTTGTGAAGAGTGAGAATTTTATAACTGCAGAAGAAGAGACAGTGAATCCTGATGATAGCCTCCCATCTACATCATCAAGTAATTTGGCAGCAGGAGGAGATAAACATGTAGGCAATGATCTCAGTAATTCAAGTAATATCTCTGACAGTGGGAAAGGACAGTCACATGGGAACAGTTTACCATCATCATCTTCATCATCATATCCTGCCCTTTCTCCAGTAGGAGCCCAGGGCAGCAAACAAAAACACTAAAAACGCTAACACATCATAAAAACAGACTTTAAAATATATTAAAACAAAACAACCAGTAAAAACATTAAAACAAAACATCTCTGAAAACATTTAAGTTTTAAAAACATATTTTTTTAAAAAAAGTTTTAAAAACATATTAAAAAGCAATTCCAACACAGAGGCAGACTGGGACAGAATACTGCAGAAAGCAATATTCAAGCCTGTCGAGATTGTTCTATAATGTTAGAAGGTTGTATAGTCTTAGAAGGGGGTGTGGCTGTGACTATTATGAAAGAACCCTGCACTTCTGAATTTGCTACTACGCTGCATTACTACTAAGAGGGAATGCAGAAGGTCTTGGGTTCAGGATTCTTTGGGGGAAGCTATGACTGTTAAACTGGCATGAGTGTGCTTTAAATGTGGGGTTTGGATGTGACCCAGGTCTTGGAAGGCTGTTTTGGAGGATGTTATATCTCCTACTGTAGTCAAAGCGTGCTGTCAGTGTGTGGGGGGGAGCAGATAAGCCCTTTGTGGTGATTAGCGTTATCTTTGGAGATAGTCTCTAAATCAGATTGGGAGATAAAGCTGTCAGGGCTTGGAGGTTTCATTTAGCCGGCAGACCAAAGATTACCCACATCTGCGCTAAACAGATCTTGTGGAAAGTAAAATATTCTGAAATACCAGCTGTGACTCAGCAGCTGCAAGTGACATCTCTGTTTACGCATCTGCAGCGATGCTGACAGCTTAGCCATGAGTTCATCAGGTTTGGCTGTTAACTTCTCTTGCCAGGGAAGAGCCCGCTGCACTACTTTCGCAGACTTAGAACCCTGGCCACAAAGTAAAAATTACACAGAGCCCTAGGACAATGCTGCAACTGCCAGGCAGGCTCAGGAAGTGGTTGTCACTCTCACGTGGGCCTCAAGAACACCCAGCTCTAAAATCGAAGTACGAGGAAAAGCACAACGCATCATGCTCTGTCCAAACACGTCAACACATCAATCTATGCAGAAGCAACCAACCAACAAACAAAAGCAAACCCATACACAACAGACTACGGGGTGAATTTACTTCATTTTAAAAAAAAAACATAGCAGATTAAAATTTGGCAACCAAAGTAACAGAGATTTAGCGCTAAAAGAAACTCAGTTCTGCAACCTGCATCAACTAAGATTTCACTTCATGCATCTGACGAAGTTGGCCCCTTCAGTCCTCAAAATGTTTTGCAATACACCAACCTCCCTTCCACCTCACTCCCCTAGAGTAAGCAACAATGGCCGGCCTGCTGGGAAGCTAGCATACTGGCTCTGCCACACCTGGCAAGCTGCTTCTATCCACAGCCACCCTTGCGAGGTTGGCTACTACTGCACTCATTTTACAGACGTGTAGAGAAAACATGGTTTTGCCAAAACGAGTTCATGGCTTAAGGAGGGATTGGGTCCAACGTTGGCCCTATGGGGAGGAACTTACCTTTACATCCTGGCTTCCCAAAGGGTCCATGAGCTGCTTCTCCAAAGCCCGAAGTGACTCCAGAGCCAGCACAAGGAGGCGCTGTAGGATCTGAAGTGGGGTGGAGGAGAAGGACGGCTTTTAAAAAGGGGAGAACCAATTGTAGCCAGCACCACTGGTTAGCATGTGAGGACACTTGCCAAGGCCCAGGCCATCTAGAGACTCACTGGTTTTGCAAGGCCTAGTCTGATTTCACAGGAAAACTAACGAAGGTGGAGACATCAAACTCAGGTGGTGCCCCTGCCTCTGGACCCTTCCCCACAAGCAATAAGGTGGCCTCTTTTGCCCTAGAACAGCAGCACTCCCCCAAATAAAAACCCCATAACCCAAGAAGGTCAGCAGTTCTATGCTGCTTTATAGCCGAATAGCTTGCTCTTATTTCCTTTATCTTGCACTCCTTTAATTGCAGCAGCTGCCTGTTGTTTTCAGTAGCCTCGTTCACAGATAACACTAATGAATGAATGAATGAATGAATGAATGAATGAAGCCAAACCAAGTGTGACGAAGCAAGCATGCAAGTGCATGGAGTGAAAACCTGGGCTCCTGGTTTGTCTCCCCAAAGAAACCACAAGCGGTAAGCCAAGAATACAACCTTGGCTATAGTTTGTGATTTGTTGGGAGCGATATCAAAAAAACCAAACAAACCCTCAATTAAGCAGATGTTAGATTTAAGGATATTCTTATTATTTATTAGATTTGTTAGTTGCTTGTTACTCAAAGGTCTCCAGGCAACTTACAACACTGTTAAAAAACAAATATATTACACCATAAAAACAAAAACCACAATGACAAGCCCCACAGAAAGTTTTGGAAACACTAATAACAAACAATATCATCTTAGTCTATCAAAAGTTTGGGCAGGGGGAAAGATAAGTCTTGACCTGGCACTGAAAAGATGTCATCAGAGGCACCAGGCAGGCCTCACTGGGGAGCATGCTTCATAGATGGTGGACAGGGGCTTCTTAGTTGTGGCCTCTCCCAAGCTTCCCTAAGAGAGGGGACCTGGAAAAGGGCTTCAGAAGAAGATCTAAGGGCCTGGGTAGGTTTATATCAGGAAGCGTGTTCCAGATTTAAAGTTTAAAAAGGATTTTTTTAAGGGTCTTCATCCGATGCCAAATATACCACAAATTACTAGGCGCCGGGTGAGCCTTTCTGAAGGAAGGCTTCCACAAGCTGGGGTGTAATCACTGAAATGGCCCATTCCCAGTAGCCACTTGTTGCACCTCACTTGCTGGGGGCACCTGGAGAAGTGCCTCAGAGGGTTATCTCAGAGTCCAGAACGGCACCGTTAGAAGGCTACACAACACTGCTGAGGGAGGCATCCTTAGACCTGTTCAGTTTTAGTAAAGGCTGGGCCACTTCAGAGGCAACGAGAGAGGACGGATCTGAGGCTGGAAAACAAAGATTTGAAGATTTAGGCAAGGCAGGAAGGCTGCAGCTTGGCTTACTTGTGCTGAAGGCTTCTCCTTGGTCCACAACGAGTTCTGCCGGTCTCTGGGGGTAGCGATAAATACGACGGGGAGGTGAGGCCGGGCAGCAACAAAATTGTTCCTTATCTCCACATAATCTGCATCTGAATGCAAAACAAAACCCCAAACCCAAATCACAGGGTCAGGCAGTGCAAACTGTTGCGGGGAGGAGACTTAGCCAAGATTCTCTGATGCTTCCCATCTCTCTCTCTCTCTCTCTCTCTCTCTCTCCAAATATCAGTGCAAGCGGCAGAGAAGGGACGGGCCGTAGCTCGATCTTATCCGCATGCTGCTTCCCTTGAATATTTTATTCATATTTTGCAAGGCATGAGGAAAGAAAAGCAGGGCACTGAGCCCCAGTACATCCCCAGCGCTAGAAATCTGAATCACACACTTTCAAAATGCACCTTCAAAAGGCATGAGGACTAGAAACTTGCCTTTTTGTAAAAAAAAAAAAAAAAGGAAAGTTGAGATTTTTCAGAAACCTAAATTTTGCATAGAGAGTTATAGTGTTTCTACTATGCTACATTTTAACGGACCTTTAAAGGAACATAGTTATGACCTCCTGGAAAAAGCACCTGAACGGTAAGAATCCTGCTCTCTGAGAAGTATCACGTGGAGCTATTTAGACTGCAGGCACCTTTCATGGGAGGATTTATCGTATGGGGGTTGAGGGAATGCACAAATTCTGGTTGCATTTAGTAGCCAAAATTTGTGACCGGTACCAACTGCCCCTCCCTTTAGGAGGAGAGGGCGGCCGGCCGACTTGTGTCATGGTACTGGTAGAGGAAAGCAAGAGGCCGAGACTCAGGAGAGGGGCTATGCCACAAAGGCAGAAGATATAAAGAGCCTGTCTGGTGGATCATCTCATCCAGCAACATGTCCTCTCAGTGGCCAACGAGATGCCTCTGGGAAGCTCGCAGGCAGGACCAGAGCACAACAGCACTCTCTCCACTTGTTCACAAACAAACCCAGAGCTGCAAGGCTCTTTTTTATGTTCTTGTATCACCTTCAGCAACCTGGTGCACTCCAGATGTTTTGGACTACAACTCCCATCAGCCTGCGGAGCCTCCATTTACAAAAGTAATAAACATGTTCCACTTGGCTAGGGGGAAAAAAATCAGGCTTAAGCCAAGCCACTCTTTTGTTGTTATGTGCCTTCAAGTCGATTACGACTTATGGCGACCCTATGAATCAGCGACCTCCAAGAGCATCTGTCATGAACCACCCTGTTCAGATCTTGTAAGTTCAGGTCTGTGGCTTCCTTTATGGAATCAATCCATCTCTTGTTTGGCATTCCTCTTTTTCTACTCCCTTCTGTTTTTCCCAGCATTATTGTCTTTTCTAGTTAATCTTATTTGCTGTGTTAATTTTCCCCCGAGGATAATTTGTCAAAACACATTGTAGCAAGCAGTTAGGGCAAGCAGACCCACCATTTCCCACAGTTTGGCCGCAAAAGCAAGACACTATCTAATGTTTGTATGCCAATATTTTCAGTTCTTTGGGAAACAAGCCCATGTAAAGACACTGACGGAGGAGGCTTTCAAGCTGGTCCTGTTATTTTGCTAACCACTTGGCATGCCTGTGTGTCCAAAACCTGGAAATGACCTCACAAACCAACC
The DNA here is from genome assembly GCF_030035675.1 of Rhineura floridana. Taxonomy (NCBI): domain Eukaryota; kingdom Metazoa; phylum Chordata; class Lepidosauria; order Squamata; family Rhineuridae; genus Rhineura; species Rhineura floridana. The sequence goes on along the minus strand of NC_084480.1, from coordinate 4,936,321 downwards.
ACGCGTGAGAGAACGATCTGTAGAGTCTGCACCCCCACCAAAAACATGGTGAAGGCGTTTTCCAAGTGCGGTGAAGAGTTTTAAGTGGGTAAAGCAATGGGTAAAGCTTTCATTTTAGCAGAGACAGTCTTAAGAACAGCTTTATGGCATATGGCACATCAAAGCTCAGGTTGCCTTAGATCCACTTCCTGCATCATTAATAAGTCATCTGCATTTCCCCAAGACTGAATGATCCAAACATTATAGATAACAGACACTAGCCCTCTAGACATATGTGAGCTTTGAAGTACATACTTTTCAAATTCAGTGAGCACGCAGGAATGACACAGTATGTAAATGAAACATCTTAACTCCATGGAGTTGAAACAATAGTTTTTCCCTCATATTTGGCTGGTTCACCAGAGACAGGATGACCTCCTTCAAGCAAATCTTTCAATCTGTAGAGACCCTGATGTCCTCAGTTTCTGCAATGTTGGTATTTATTGACATAAAAAAAAGATACGAGGATCTGTAATGGGTACAGGGTGCAAAGCCAGTGGGGTATGTTTATGGGCCCGAGACTTATAAATAATGACATAAGAAGAGCCAATTGGATCAGGCCAGTGGCCCATCTAGTCCAGCATCCTGTTCTCACAGTAGTCAACCAGGTGCCCTAATGGGAAGCCTGCAAGCAGGACCAGACAGAGCATTCTCCCCTCCTGAGGCTTCCGGCAACTGGTTTTCAGAAACATACTGCCCCCGACTGTGTGAAGGCAGAGCATAGCCATCATGGCTAGTAGCCATTGATACCCTTATCCTCCATGTATCTGTCTAATCCTCTTTTAAATCCATCCAAGTTGGTGGCCATCACTGCCTCTCATGGAAGCGAATTCCATAGCTTAACTACGTGCTGTGTGGAGTACTTTTTTTTTTTGCCTCTCCTGAATCTTCCAACATTCAGCTTCATTGGATGTCTACAAGCTCTAGTGTTACAGCTATACAGCTCAGGACCAGGATGCCTGAAAGACTGTCTTATCCCTTACATACCCAGTCGAACACTGCACACTGCATGTGAGGGCCTCCTGCAGATACCACCTTATCAGGAGGTTCGTTCCGCACAACATAGGAAATGGACCTTTAGTGTGGCAGCATCTACCCTGTGGAATTCCGTCCCCTTGAATATTAGGCAGGTGCCATCTCTGTTATCTTTTCGGCACCTTTTGAAGACTTTTCTTTTTCAACAAGCCTTTTAACTTGAGAGCTATCCCAGTCTGTGTCAGTGTCAGAATTGCTTAATATGTTCTTTAATAATATTTTTAACCCTTTTTTAAAAAGTTTTTAAATGTTTTTAATGCTGTTTTGTCTTAATGTATTTTAAGATTTGTTTTTATGATGTTTTAAAGTGTTTTTAGTGCCTTGTTTGCCGCCCTGGGCTCCTGCTGGGAGGAAGGGCGGGATACAAATTAAATTAATAATAATAATAATAGTGTTATGAGAGAGAAAAGGCTTCTCTCTGTCCACCTTCTCCACGCCATGCACAGTTTTATAGCTCTTGTGAGGCAGCTCTTGTGAAAAAGTAACTTGTTTCATGAGCAGTGTGTGGACAGCAGCAGATAGGGAACAAAGTCAACTATTAATGATGGAAGTGGTTCTATGAAGAACTCCATGGAAAGCCAAGGCTGACTATCTTAATTTTGTATTAAAATGGTGCGAATCATAGAATCATAGTTGGAAGGGGCCTATAAGGCCATCTAGTCCAACCCCCTGCACAATGCAGGAATCCAAATCAAAGCATTCCCAACAGATGGCTATCCAGCTGCCTCTTGACTGCCTCTAGTGTCGGAGAGCCCACTACCTCTCTAGGTAATTGGTTCCATTGTCATATGGCTTTAACAGTAAGGAAGTTTTTCCTTGCAGCGGCTTTTCCAGCATTCAAACCAGCCAACTGAGAACACAGGTAACAAATATATACAGCAGAGGCAGCCAACATGCACACACACCCCAGATGTCGCTAGACTCCCATCAGCTCAAGCCAACATGGCCAGTGGATATGGATAATGGAAGCTGCAGTCCAACCAGATCTGGAGAGCACTATGTTGGCTACCCCTGATACACTGCCCCTCGTTGCTGCAAAAGATGCTGATGAGTCTGGCACCATCTAATCCTTGAAGTGGTGTACAGAAACAGAGCTGTGCATAACTTTCCCCAAAATGAAGCTGATCTGCAGTCGGAGGCTGCATGCTTTGGAATACCATTTGCTGGAAACTGCAGGAGGGGAGAGTGCTCTTGCATTCAGGCCCTACTTTAGGATTTCCCACTGTGGCTGGCCACTGTGAGAATAGGATGCTGAACTAGATGGGCCCCCTTTGGCCTGATCCAGCAGGCGCTTTTTAGGGTCCTTTGTGGGGGGGCTCAGGACAGACGAAAAGAAGCCCCTCTCCACAAGGCGAGCACAATTCACTATCAGAAGCTATAGTGATGGAAAGAAGCTTACAGACAAACTAGATGTGGGTGACATTAGGGACTGGCAAATAAGATCTTTCGTGTTTTAAAGAAAAATGTTAACAGCAGCTGCAGGGACTCCCAGTCAGGGTCAAGGCATTAGCCTTTTCATCTGGGACAATTTTCCAGATGAATACCACCCCCAATACTCAGATGGGACAAAAAGCACTTGGGGGGGAGATATTTTAAACTAGGAAAACAACACAGGGGAAAGGGTTAAGTCCCCTCCCAAATATTGCAGTCCCTATCCAAAATGACCCTCCCAAGCTGTTAGCAATACTTTTAAAAAACTGAGAGAGATTCAACCCGTGTCTAGTTAGACCCTGAGATCCCTTATAAAAAGGTGTCTGTGGGGGGGGAACAATGCAAATTGAAACAAGTTATACTGGCTGCTATTAGACACAATGGCAAAAATGGAGCCTCCATGTATAGAGGAAGTATATCTCTCCGAGTACCAGGCGCTGGAGACGAAAATAAGAATGAGATTGGGCACTCCCTTCCTGCTCTGCCTGTTACCTTCCAGAGCCATCTGGCTGGCTATTGATAGAGGCGGAATGCAGGATCCAGCAAGTGAATCCTCGTGTTCAAAGAAACAAAAAAGAAAAGAGTGATGATTACCCTGAGCGTGTATAATCACGCTCAGGGTGATCTTAGCATGTCAGAGCTGAATGTACCTTAAAAACAAAAAGGAGCAGGAAGGTTTTAAGCAGCAACGGTACAAACTGGATTACAAATCCACCTGGCTTTGCTGCAGGGATCAGGTTACTAAACCCCTCCGAAGCAAGGTGCAAGAAAACCAGGAAACAGTAATAACACAGCGTGCTGCTCTTGATTCGTTCAAGGCAAGCCCCACCCAAGGGACCCTTGGGAGAAGGTCTGCCATCCCCAGAAAAGACTTACAGACTTTTCCCTAAGAAAAGGAAGCTGGAATGCCCATGCAACGGCCCCTCCCTCCCTCCTTCCGCCCCTGCATCTCCCATCGGCTCTCTCACCGTTCAGTTCGGCATTCAGGTTCACGATGAGGGGGCTGTTCTTCCAGTCAAAAGTGGAGAGTAGTAGGAGGAACCGAAGGAAGCCCACTTGGGGAGAGCTGTGGGGAGAGGAAAGGCATGATGAGGGGGGGACTTGTGAGGTACCACGCGCCAAGGTCCCCCTTCAGACTGAGAACTTAAGAACCGGACAGCCTGCCTGCTGGCATCCCTGTGCTCACAGTGGCCAACGAGACGCCCCAGTGAGAAGCCCGTAATCAGGACCTGGGTGCAAGAGCACTCTCCCCTCCTGCAGTTTCCAGCAACTGGGGTTCAGAGGCATATACTGCCACTGAAAGTGGAGGGAGAATGTAGCCAGCATGGCTAGTAGTCACTGATAGCCTTTTGTCTCGTCCTCTTTTAAATGCATCCAAGCTGGTGGTCCTCACTGCCTCTTGTGGGAGGGAATTCCATAGTTTAACTCTGCGCTGCATGAAGAAGGACTTCTGTTTGTCTGTCCTGAATCTTCCAACATTCTGCACGTACAAGAGTTCTAGTCCTTATAACAGGACAACTAGACACTCCCAATTCCCCTGAACACAGTAAGGTGCCTTACACTAGATCAGCATATTTGTCCACTTAACCCACTATTGTCTGCTCTGACAGGCAGCAGCTCTCCAGAGTCTTAAGAAGGTCCTTCCCATCACCTGCTATGCAAGACCCTTTTCAAACTTTGGGGATTGAAACCAGGGAGGGGCCTTCTGCAGGCAACACTATCGCTCTGCCACCGAGTTTCAATGCTTCCCCAGCAAGAGAAGAACAAAATGCTTCTGAGAAGCACATCAGTGGGGACCTGCTCAGACCTCAGGCTTGTGAGGTCTACTGTGTTTTTACTAGAATCTCAAGATCAAACAACCAGAGGGGGCTGGTGCAAAAGACACACCCTTCATATTAAGGGATCCTGAGCACAGGGATACTTTTTTAAGTACCAGAATTGAATAGCGCTCACAATCCTCCCATAGAACAGCAATGGGCGATATATCCAATAGGCAATATATCCAACGGGCCACCTGTCAGCGCAAGGACTTGCATGTGCGCAACAGAACTCCCCCCACTCTTCACTCCCAGGATTCAATGCACAACCTCCCCAAACCTGCTCTGGAGATTTGGGGGGAAACCCAGAAAATATTTAGGGGTGCGCAGGGAGAGGAGAGGGGAAAGTTCCGTTATGCAAGTGGAAATCCTTGTTGGATACTACATCATCATAATCTATTATTGTTTTTAAAAACAGGACAAGAGCAACCAGGCCTAGGGTTAGAAAGAAAACAAGATGAACACCTAAGGCAGACACCTTTTTATCTAGCTGGAAAAGCTTGTCGAACCAAAAATGTCTTCCTTTCCAGGACGTACACTCAGGGCTACTCCCAGACTTTTTTTTTCATTTCAGCTGTGTAATTTAGGGCAGCAGAGTCATTTTGTTCCCGCTCCTGTTAAAGAACTGGGCGTCAGAAACTCCCACAAATCACCCAGTGAACTGCTAGCAGATCCCAGGGTACCTTCTGCCCGTCCCTGCCATAGCCCTTTTTATAATTTATTTTGCTGCTTCTGGCACACAAGATATACTGCCTCTGAACAAGGAGGTCCCACTTATGCATGTTTAAAACGGAAATGGGCTGCCTCCAAGTCGATCCCGACTTATGGCGACCCTATGAACAGGGAATTCATGGTAAGCGGTATTCAGAGGGGGTTTATTATTGCCTCCCTCTGAGGCTAGTCCTCCCCAGCTGGCCAGGGCCTGCTCAGCTTGCCACAGCTGCATAAGCCAGCCCCTTCCTTGTCCGCAACTGCCAGCTGGGGGGTAACTGGGCTCCTTGGGACTATGCAGCTTGCTCAGGGCTGCACAGGTGGCAGGGCACGTAACCCCTGAGCCACTCACTGTGGGGTGATCTTTAGCTGGCCCTTGACACCCAGGAGACACAAGTGGTGATTTGAACTCACAGACTCTGGACTCCCAAGCCAGGCTCTCCTCCACACTGTGCTATACCAGCTGTTATGTATGTTTAATGTAGCCTCTATTAAATGGGTAATTGCAGCTTCCCATTCTTCCTGTGTCATAACTGGAGAATTAACTTTGGATTAAAAGTGTCGGGTCTGATCCAGTAAGACATGTTTCTAGGGTACATTCAGAGTTTCCTCAGGTTTTGGGAAGGCCACAAGCAGGATATGATGTTAACAGCCCTTCTCTGCCACATTTGGCAATCTCAGGGCGAATCCCCCGAGACAGGGAGGAAACAGGAAAACCCTGCCAAGCATAATAAAGGAGGGAAGATATCATACTCAGGAGGCTGTGAAGCAGATGTCCCGCCGAGTGGCCCCTTACCTGGGTGCGGTGAAAGGCGCTGGGCACAGGAAGAGGGAGGCCACCAATAAGTCCACGCATTCCTCCGAGAGGCTGTCGCTCAGCAACTGAGCGCTGATCCAGCGTTTGGCGAGACGGCAGCAGCCACTGAAAGCAGGATGTTGCTGCTGGAGGCTTGGGGTCGGGGAAAGCAAAGAGTTTGAGAGCTCTCTACTGTATCTGCCAGCAACATGTTTACACACACACACACACACACACACGTGCGCACGCCATACTTGAGAGTGAGAGGGGATTGAGAGACGCCGCTGCACAACACAAACCTGATTACAGCAGGAGCCCACAGTTCTATTCCAGAGGCAGCGTGCTTCTGAAAACCAGTTGCCGGAAGCCTCAGGAGGGGAGAGTGTTCTTGTACTCGGGTCCTGCTTGCGGGCTTCCCCCAGGCACCTGGTTGGCCACTGTGAGAACAGGATGCTGGACTAGATGGGCCACTGGCCTGATCCAGCAGGCTCTTATGTTCTTATTAAGAACATAACAAAATTCCTGCTAGATCAGGCTAAAGGAGGCCCATCTAGTCCAGCATCCTGTTCTCACAGTGGCCAACCAGGTGCCCCCAATGGGAAGCCTGCAAGCAGGACCCGAGTGCAACAGCAATCTCCCCTCCTGAGGCTTCTGGCAACTGGTTTTCAGAAGCATCCTGCCTCCAACGGTGGAGGGAGAAGATAGTAATTGTGGCTAGTACGCATTTTTTTGGCTGCTCCAGCCGGGGCAGGAGATGTTCCCTCCTCCCTTACCCGTGAAGAGAGCTGGTTAAAAACGGCAAATGCAGCGTCTCCATCTCCAGCCTCTGGGATTCCTTGGTGTCCTGGTGTGTCAGCATACCTGTGGGGGTGACTACCTCCTTCAGGATTTGGGGCTCTCGGTGGTAAGCCACCTGGAGACGGAAGACATAGCCGTCCTGAGGACGAGGAGAAAGAAGCAAAGAAGAGGAAGAAAGTGCATTTATTTACTTACTATACTTACTAGGAGCTTCGCCCTTGCATGCTTTGCATGCCAATCCCAACACCCCCAGGCACCCTCACTCCCCTCGCCAATCCCCCTGTGCTTCCAGGAGTTGGTGCACATCAGCCGCCATCAGCTCACTTGTGCTCCTCACTTCCTTGCCTCCCCTGTTCCTCTACCCCGCTGCCACCTCCATCTCTGTTTTTCTTCTCCGTTAAACCTACCTCCATTTCACTCCTGCTTGCCTCCTTTTCTCCCTCCACTAAATCTTCCCACCCCCTTCTTCGGCCTGCCTCTGTTTCTCTCCTCCGCTAAACCTCACCACTACCCCACTTTACTCCTGTCCTTCTCGGGTGCACATGCATGCACACCTGTCAGCTGAGCGCCTTGGAAGCTCACTCTCCTGGCCTGGCCACCACCATGGAATGCTGCAGATTATTATGCTGTAGTTCGCACCGCCACCTGTCTGCAGCCAAGCAAACTGCAATGTGACGCTTACATTTTTATTATATAGTATGTTTGGCAGGCACCATCTGCGAGAGGGACTTTTCCCGAGTGCACCCCATTGCTTGCATCACCTGACTGGAGTGGGAAAAAGAAACCTGCCTTTGGAAGCATTGGCTGCAAGCGGATGAAGGCTACGTGATGACTCCCATTCCCCTACACCTTTTATCAAGGGTAGGTGCCACCGCACTAAAGGCCCTGATAGGATGGTATCTGCAGGATGCCCTTTCCTGCAGAACGCAGTGATCGGTTGAGTATATAAGGGGTGAGACAATCTTTCAGGTATCCTGGTCACAAGCTCTATAGGGCTTAGTTAACCATTGCCAGCACCCTGACAATGCAGAGCACGATGGCTATCCTGGCTACCTCTTTTGGAATCAGACTCGGGATCAATGATGCGCTTTTCTGTGTTGCCTTTAATGTGAAACTTAACACACAAGCGCTGCACAGATCAGACTACAGCTCACACAGGGCTCTGGGTCCTGACAAGGTATTACCAGGCATGGCTACTCCAGTAAAGATGTTGTCAGAACAGTTTGACACGAACCCCAGGGACCCCTTAAATTGGATTGGGATGAGCACACTACTTGCACAGGAAGTCTCACTCAGTTCGGGACTGGTCAAGCAACCCGGCATTCCTACGACGGAGCTCAGTCTGTTAGTGCCTGCGCAAGCAACTGCACATACTTGGTGACAGAGCCGGAGAGACCTTGGCCAGTTCTTCCCCAAGTTCTACTTACAAGCACTTGCACCACTCCACAGAATATCTATGACGGGGTGGGTTGGGGGATGTTCAGGAGACAGTGAATGCTCTTGGTTGGGGGTTCACCTGGTAACTCCCCCTCATCTGTGGCAACCCGCACCTCAGAAGTGGGGCTGTCACTTGGCAGACTATGGAGACCTTTCCCGGCATTATTTATTATTATTTATTATTTGATTTATATCCCGCCCTTCCTCCCAGCAGGAGCCCAGGACAGCAAACAGAAACGCTAAAAACACTTTAAAACATCATAAAAAGACCTTAAAATACATTAAAAGAAAACAATGTTAAAAACTTTCTTTTAAAAAAGCTTTAGAAACATTTTTTTTTAAAAAAAGGGAGGGGTTAAAACATTATTAAAGAAAACATATTAAAAGCAATTCTAACACAGACACAGACTGGGATAGGTCTCAACTTAAGGCTTGTTGAAAGAGGCATTGTCTCCACCATCATCCCCCTCCCCCCGCTGCAGACCACTGGGTCCCAGCCCTCCTCCTCTTCGGAGCCACTCTGCCAAGAGTTCTCTACGGGGCTCATGACAATGGCAATATTCTGCCCCAGTGAGCAGTCAAGCTGCCGCATATTGCACTACTTTCCACGTCAGCCTCAAGGGCAGCCCCATGTAAAGCACACCGCAGTAATCCAATCTGGAGATTATTTCAATACCCAACTCTGAATATGATTTGTACAAAAATTGGATTTATTGGGGCATGCACGTGTGTGTAAAGACCCTGGTCATGTTGCACAAAATAACAGCGTCTAAGCACAGGAGACAATTTCCACATGTCTGCGTACGCACATGCGCACACATCCTCCAAGGCCATTACCTTGTACACATCTGTGTGGGTTGGAGAAGGCCTGCATAGCAGACGGTGCTGCTGGTGCAAAAGTTCTGCCAGCCGCACCTGGAAGGCGGCCTTGACGCGTTTGATGGCTTCCTTGTCCTGAGGCCACTGGCCACTCCCTTCCATGTGGCATATCACTGGAGCAAGAGGGTGAGGGAAACGGGTTCAAAGAAGGAACGGTGAGTGGCATGGAAGCACAAAGGATGACACTTTGAAAGACAAGAACGTAAGAAGAACTTGGCTGCTGGGTCTGGCCAACGGCCCATCTAGTCCAGCATCCTCTTCTCACAGTGGCCAGCCAGATGCTCCAGTGGGAAGCCCAAAAGCAGGAGCTGAACACAACAGCATTCTCCCCACTTGCAATTCACAGCAACTGGCATTCGGAGGCAACAGTGGAGGTAGAACATAGCCATCATGGCTAGTAGACACTGATAGCCTTGTCCTACATGAATCTGTGTAATCTCCTTTTAATCATTATCATCATTTATTTATATAGCACCATCAGATGCACATGCCACTGTACATAAAATAAAACAATGAAAACAAGTCCCTACCCAAAGTGGGGAGGAGAGCCTGGCTGGGAGTCCAGAGCCTGTGAGTTCAAATCCCCGCTCGTGTCTCCTGGGTGTCAAGGGCCAGCTAAAGATCACCCCACAGGGAGTGGCTCAGGGGTTACGTGTCTTGCCACCTGTGCAGCCGTGGGCAAGCTTCCAACTGGCTTCCAATTTCCTTCAGGGCCAGATTCAAAGTGCTGGTTTTGACCTATAAAGCCTTATACGGCGCGGGACCACAATACCTGTTGGAACGCCTCTCCCAATATGAACCTGCCCGTACACTGCGTTCCACATCGAAGGCCTTCCTCCGAGCTCCGACCCACAGAGAGGCTCGGAGGATGGTAACATGAACTAGGGCCTTCTCTGTGGTGGCCCCCGAACTGTGGAACAGTCTTACTGATGAGGTGCGCCTGGCGCCGACGCTGCTGTCTTTTCGGCGCCAGGTTAAAACCTTCCTCTTTTCTAGGGCTTTTAATCTAACTTAATTTAGTTTTACAGTGTGTTGTAATTGTTTTTAGATCTTTCATTCTCTGTACTTTGCTGTATGTTTTATTGGATTTTATTGTATATACTTGTATTGCTTTGTTGTTCACCGCCCAGAGAGCTATGCTAGTGGGGCGGTATAAAAATTTAATAAATAATAATAAATAAATAAATAATAGTCCCAAGGAGCCCAGTTGCCCCCCAGCTGGCACTTGTGGTCAAGGAAGGGGCTGGCTTGTGCGGTTGTGGCAAGCTAAGCAGATGCTAGTCAGCTAGGGAGGACTAGCCTCAGAGGCAGACAGTGGTAAACCCCCTCTGAATACTGCTTACCATGAAAACCCCATTCATAGGGTCGCCATAAGTCCGGATCGACTTGAAGGCAGTCCATTTCCATTTTCCACCCAAAACGGTGTACAATCTATCTGTTCTGTATCTACATACATCTATATATCTACATATGGGCTTGGAAAGGTGGCTTCTAGCCTCATTCCACACTGCCCCTGCAAGTCCCAGACTTGGACATGTGGCCGTGGACAAGCCATTCCCTCTAGGCCTCAGTTCCCCACCTGTAAAATGGGAAGAGTGATCCACCTCCCACGGCTGCTAAGCACTTTGATAAGTTGCTCTTTTGTCAGGGATGTGGAACCAGCAACCTTCCAGTTGTGGCTGGACTGAAACTCCCATCAGTCCCACGCAGCCAATGCTCAGGGGAGATGGGAGCTGTAGTCCAAAAAGAACTGGAGGGCCACAGGTTCCCCAGCCCCAACTTATGAAATAAAGTAATAAAGCAGCTGCAGAGATAAGCAGGATCCCTCTTACCACCAACCCTGTTGGAAGTGGGGCAAGAGCAACCCGTTTGGGTTCTTTTGTGTGTGTTCCAGAAGGAAGACAGAGTGAGGGTCCTCCAGGCGGCTAGGCTGGCCTACCTTTATCTGTGCTCTTCTCTACCTAACTTCCTTCCGTTATAAACTGATATGCTCAGGGAAGCTGACCTGCCCCTCCTTCCTTTGTCATCTTCTTCGACTGTCCAAGGAGAGAGGAGACATCTTTGCCTTTGCTCTGTCTCCTGAGCCAAGTCTGGGCATTGCACCTCTAACGTCGTTAGTTAGAACTAGGTATGCCTTTCCTGTCTGCTATGTATTTCTATAAATAAAGTAGCTTTTCTTATTTTAGTCTTAAGTCTCAGTGATCTAAACACAGGGTAAGAGCCTGCCACTTAGGTAAATACACACACTGGCACACACACAGCTCAGACCACTGAGGATCTCTGCATATTTTCATAACAGACCCTCTGCTCTGAGAAAATGCTGTCCCAGACCCCCATCCTTGCCTTTCATTGGGGGAATATACGCCGGGCAGGGCTTCTCTGCCAAGGGCAGAAGCGATTCCCGATCCTTGGTCCTGGCATGGTAGGCGTAATCTGGTTTCATGGGCACTGGAGGGAAGACCTGAGAAAGAATCAGAAAGGAGCTTAATCGGAGGAAAGGGGGAGCCACACAGGAACTCGAGGTCATGGCACATCCTCGGGACATCTTGACGGAAAATGCCCAGTCTCTAATTTAAAAGAAGGCAGCTCAAGTGCTGGAAAGAAGCTATGGTCAATGGCTCCCTATGAACCCTTGTTGAATGGTTCTTTTAAAAGGCAGCTTTCTCAGGCGATGCTGCAGAACCTACCTGCTCACTTGGGTAAGACCAGAAGTCCATTTAGCAGTGCACTGTGTCTCCAACAGCAGCCTGACACAAAGGCTCTTCAGCAGGGCTAGGGGGAACCTCAGGCCCAAAGGCAATGTGGCTGTCCAGGCCTCTCTGTCTGGCCCTCAGGACCCTACCCGAGCCACACTCCCTCTCCTCCGCTTTACCCCTCTCTGGTCCTGCTTTGTACCCTCCTTGGGTGCTTTTGCATGGCAGGACCATGCCCTTGGACTGTGATAACGCTTCTCGCTTGACTAGATGGAGATGTGTGTATATATATATGTATAAAAACCTCTGGCTTTTGCCTGGATGAAATGTAGCCTACTGTCCAAATGTAAGAGTCACATCCATACTCCACCCCCTTTTCCCTCTGTCAGCACCCACTACTGGCATGTCGCCCTTGGAAGGACAGCCATGAGGCACTGAAAAAGGTCCCCTATCCCTGCTATAGAAACTCAAAAGCCAGGCATAATGGCAAGTGGTCCCTAATTGTTTGTACCTAACTTCTTATACTAAGAAGAATATTAAGACTGAGGGGAGGGGACTGTAGCTCAATGATAGAACATCTGCTTTGGATGCAGGCCACAGGTTCAGTCCCTGGCATCTCCTGTGAAGAGGATCTCAGAACCTTCTCTGTCCCAGACCCTAGAGCAGCCTTTCCCAACCTTTGAATCCTGATGTTTCTGGACTACAACTCCCATCAGCCCTAGCCAGCATGGCCAATGGTCAGGAATTATGGGAACTGTAGTCCAGCAACATCTGGGGACCCAAAGGTTGGGAAAGGCTGCCCTAGAGAGACACTTCCAAGTCACAGTAGACTAGGGACAGCTTGCATGATGCCCTCCGGGTGTTGCTGGACTACAACTCCCATAATTCCTGAACAACATCTGGAGGGCACCATGTGATATTTCACTGTTATATGTGATAATAAATGCTATTTTACAGGTAATGTTTGACACAGGCTTTTATTACGTTAAATATGGTAAGTAGAGAGTGAGTGGAGGGGGAGTGAGTGAGTTGGAATGTTTCAGAATGTTGTGTGTTGACTGGCTGAGTGAATGGGTGTTGGTGTTTTTATCTGTGTGTATGACAATTTACATTGAGTGTTACTTAAAGTAAACGACAGAAACTTTGTCTGTAACCACATGCTTTTAAAACCTGAGTATTTAGTATTCTTGTTTTTGTTCACAACATCTGTTGAGTAAATTCTGTTTGGTTTAAATACATGCCTGGTTCTTGGCTAGCTATCACAAAGAACACATATATTGGTAAAAGGTAAACAAAGGTTGAAAGAGTAATTTATGGTGGCAGCGAACTTTACCTCAGTGAAACAGTTACAGGTTTCAGGCAAGCAATCCATACCTGGGTTCTTTAAGGGCAATAAAGGATCCAGAGGGGTTGTGGCTATCTGTTGCCTGAACAAATAATAAGCAGAGGCATTGCCTAACAGTGGTGTGTAAGGAAATAAGTATCCCTTTGTTGCTTAAGGCAGTGAGTAATAGCAGGGGGATACAACACACTACATTGGCTACCCCTGCAGTAGACAATCCTCGTCTACGTGGACTCAGTAGCAGACAGCTTCCTATGTTCACAAATGGCTGCTCCCTTGAAGCTTTCAGGAAGGACCTGTAAAGCAGGAGATACCCGATTCCTGCCATCTCAGGGAAATCCACCTGGACAAAGATTTTTCCCATGCAACACTGCCACAAAGGCATGCATTATGTCATAAGAGGCCCAAGGAAGAAGCCCTCAGCAGACCAAACGTGCCCCCTGACAGCCCCACTTCCGTGGATCAAACTCACATCGGTGTATCGAAGGGCCGGGTGGGCTCCTTGCACTGCTGTCACCGTGAGCGGCAGCCCCTCCAGGTTCCACAGCTTGCGACTCAGGTCGTCGTAAGAACGGACAACTCTCACCATGGCCTCCTCGCCAGTACCTGTTGGCTGTGCAGGATACCAGAGAAACAAAGAGATAACAGCAGATAAACAGACGGGGAATGGGCTGTCGTTCAGTGGCAGAGCGTCTGCTGTACGTGCAGAAGGTCCCAAGTTCAATTCCTGACAGCCATCTGCAGGTAACGCTGAGAGAGATCCCTGTCTGAAACCCTCGAGAGCTGCTGCCAGTTAGTGCAGACAATACCAAGGTGGATGGACCAGAGATCTGACTCAGTATATGGCAGCTTCCCAAGTTACTAAGTAGGGGCGGCTAATCTTTTTTCAGCCTGGGGGCCACACTGAAGGTTGGCCAACCCTCTTGAGGGCCGCATGCCACTTGCACACAACATGTGCATGCTCACCACACACATGCAAACCACACACATGCATCCAGACACGTAGTGGGTGCAGACCCATGTACACGAATGTGATGAATTATTCCACTGTGGCGCTGAGCAAAGAGGAGAGGTTTAAGCCTCTCTCCTCATCCCAAAACTATGATTGGTTAATTTTTCCCTAACTGCTTACCTTTCAAAAGCACCTCTTTCCCTCAGCTACAGCACCAGTGTTAGGAGGTCCTTCCGACCAGGAAGGAGAGCTCCTTCCTGTTTCTGATTGTAAGACATCCTAGCAAAATGGTGTCAGAAGTGGTGCCTTTGCAGACAGGTCAGGAGCCACTCAATTTTGCCTGGGCCTGGAAGGCCAATTTGTTTTTTAAAAATTATACACTATGCTCTCTACCGCAGATGCCGCACTCAAAATGATGCACACATTAAAACCAAGGGCAAAACACACACTGCACAGATTTCTCCAAAAATGAGCAAAATGTATTTTTGTCTCTGTCAATAGCTGAAAACTGGCTGCTTTCCTCTACAGAACTCATATTAATTTTGTTACTAAGCTATTTCTTTCATTTTTTTAAAAAAAAGTATTGTTGGTTTATGTAGATTGTGTAATTGTTTGATTTGTGAAACACATTTTGAAATAAATAAATAAATACCATATAAAAATGTTCGTAAACAGATAACCTCCAGGTTCAGTGGCAGTCTACCCCTTGAACACCAGATACTGGGGACAAACAACAGGAGGATGGGGGATCTGTGGTCCTCTAGATGTTGCTAGACTACAATGCCCATCGTTCCTGACCATTGGTCATGCTGGCTGGGGAAGATGGGAGTTGGAGTCCAACAACATCTGCGGGGTCAATAGTTTCCCATCTTTGGAGGAGGGGAACGTTGTTGCCCTCCTGCCCTACTTGTAAACTTCCCAGATGCATCTGGCTGACTTTTGAAAGGAGAAGGCTGGGGTGGATAGGCCCATGGTCTCATCAAGCACACCAGTTCTGAATGTGTTTGGGCTTCTTTGCTCCAGACCTGCATCTTGGCATGGAGAGAGGTATGGGACTTACTGCTTTTCCACCCGATTTCCGCCTTTGGAGCGCCTGCAGTCATCCACAGGGCAGATATCACCCGGGGATGCTGCACTCTTCCAGGCAATCATATTCTATATATTCAAAAGCAAAGGCCGCTACAAAGACACTGTTATGTCACTGAGATAGCAGCAGACAAAAACCAGATAATCAAAGGTGGACAACTAAACTAAATTTAGGAGACTCCAGAGAACCTCTGTGCCAAGTTACGGCAACTGATCGTACAATCTTATACCAGTTCTTAATAGCATATAAGAACCAATTTAAGATTGTACAATCAGTTGCTGTATGAAACCCTACAGCCTGGTGGCCTTGAGATGTTTTGTACTGCCAACTCCCATCAGTTGATGAGAATTGTAGCCCACAGTATCTGGAGGGCACCAGGTAGACGAAGGCTGCTCTATAACTAATATATTTATTCAGCTCATAGCAAAAAAGCAATCTTGTCTTTGCCTCTCAGTCTGGAGCGATCTCAAGGATATATTTCAAAAAAACAAAACAAAAGGCTCTCAGAACATTTAAAAATAAATTACAGTGTACAATATCTTCAATTGTTCCCTAACCAACAAATGCAGAAGTGTGAATCAGCCGTACCCAAGTCAGCCAAAGGCACAGTCTGAAACCTTACCAAGAAGAGACTGTCAAGAGTGCCCAGATGTTCAAGGGAGACAATGCAAAATGCAAACGGAAAGAGATCGAATGCCATGCGCCTGTAGCACAAGACCACCAGTTTCTTAGGAGAAACCAGATTTCAGCAGTTCATTTGATGCTTCTTTAGAGAAAGCAGCTCTAAAGCACACTGTAATGCACTCCCGTCGAAATCTTGCAGCTGAAGAGTGCCACCTGCAGGGCAATGTAGCCCCTGTGAATTGAATAACCCCAACTTTTTTATATTGGCACAATATACTTGATGATGATGCACTGCCTTCAAGTCGATCCCGACTTATGGTGACCCCATGATTAAGGTTTTCATGGTAAGCAGTATTCAGAGGGGGTTTATCATTGCCTTCCTCTGAGGCTGAGAGGCAGTGACTGGCCCAAGATCACCCAGTGAGCTTCATGGCTGTGTGGGGATTCGAACCCTAGTCTCCCAGGTCACAGTCCAACACCTTAACCACTACACCACCCTGGCTATCGTCGCACAATATACTTACAGGAGAATAAACTACCAAACTAGATGAAATGTTAGATCTGTGAACGATCAGGATTAGGACTATGGCGGGAGAGGAGACAGGCTAACCATTCCTGCCTCATCCTTCCACCATACTGTGATCCTGACACCCCTCAAAAATGCAGTTAGCCTCGGAGCGAAGCCACCAAACAAGGAAGGGGATTTTTTTTCAGGACTACACCACAGTCCTGTTTGTGATTGGGAGGGTCACAGCTGCCATTTAATTTTTTTAAAAAAATCAGGCACATTAAATGCATTCACACATTTAATGTATCATCTAATTGGGCCTCGGGGGGGGGGGGCTCACCTTGCATCCTCCAAGACTTTTGACAAAGCAATGAAATGACAACCTCCCCCCTTCCTCAATGAGTTGCCTGTTTCCAGGTGGACAAGGTGGGTGTAACGTGGTCCAAGGATGGTCCCCCAGGCCTTACTTATTTTTCATAAAAGAAAGTGGTAGAATGCGGCATGTTTGGGGGATCCAATCCAGAAATGATTCTGCCCCAAATGGAAATCTGCTCCGTATCTTAGTTGCAGCAGTTACAGCAGACACGGAATCAACCACATGATGCCACTGCGTCAAAGGCCAACACGGGGAAGAAGCATTTGCAAGCTCAGGAACTAACAGCAACACCCCTGGCGGTGGCGGCTGCTGCTGCTGTTGATGTTGATGAGGATTCGCTTGTTACCCGAAGGTAACTTACAACACTAACAAGATATTAGCACTGCAAGGATGGCCAGTCTGTTTTACTTACATTTAAGGTGTTGAACGATGACCTGGGAGACCAGGGTTCAAATCCCCACACAGCCATGAAGCTCACTGGGTGACCTTGGGCCAGTCACTGCCTCTCAGCCTCAGAGTGAGGCAATGGTCAACCCCCTCTGAATACTGCTTACCATGAAAACCCTATTCATGGGGTCGCCATAAGTCGGAATTGGCTTGAAGGCAGTCCATTTCCATTTCCAAAGTCTTTTGTTTTTAAAGGTGTTTTAAAGTGTTTTTAGCGTTTTTGTTTGCCACCCTGGGCTCCTTCTGGGAGGAAGGGTGGGATATAAATGTAATAAATAATAATTATAATCACAGATTTGTATAATGGTATTATGATATTGACAGTTTCAGCTTCAGTTCCTTTCTAATGGTCCCTAGTGTGGAGTTCATCTTTTTCACATCTACGGCACACAGGGTGACCTTGGGCCAGTCACTGCCTCTCAGCCTCAGAGGGAGGCAATGGTGAACCCCCTCTGAATACCGCTTACCATGAAAACCCTGTTCATAGGGTCGCCATAAGGGCCAGTCAACTTGAAGGCAGTCCATTTCCATTTCATACACAAAATTATTTCCACGTAAAGGGAGCCCAAAACACCACATAGTTAAGAGGGGCTTGAAGGCAAATCCTATGAAGACAGGCTGAGGGAACACCCAAAGCATCGATTCACATTTCTCACAGCACGTAGGCCTCTTCCACACACACCCATAGCAGCCATTTTGCATTAAGCCATATTCCCCACAGCAGCCATTTGTGACTGGCGCCCACAGCATTTTTCTGAAAATTCCAAACGGGCCTTGTGGCTCAAAAAAGGTTGGTGAGCCCTGAGTTAAGCTATAGACAACAAAGACAGGTGAAATGTTAGACTATTTGAAGAGTCCTGCGGCTGGCTCAGGCCAAAGAGGGCCCGTCTAGTCCAGTATCCTGTTCTCACAGTGGCCAAGCAGATGACACAAAGGGAAGACCACAAGCTGGATCTGAGTGCAAGAGCAATTCCAACAGCAGCTCAGCAACAGAGCAAACTGCCTAGTAGGGAGGCTGTGCAATCACATTCCTTGGGACAGTGGCAAAAGCAAAGGACAGAATGAAACCTGCAGGAGATACTAAAGGGACACAGGTGGGATTTGATCAGGGTGATCTAGGAAGCCTCCCCCCCCCATTCCAATACTTTGAAGGATACATGGCACACCCAACAGCAAGCTACACAAAAAATAAAATAAAAGTTTGGGATTTTATTTCTCCTTCCCTCTTCCCAAACTTTTGATGCTAAGATTTAAGAGAGCATACTCTCAAGACTTCTGCTTGCACAGTGGAACTCCCCACACATCTCCTCCAAAGCTGCCTGTGCACCCTCAGGATCTGCTCCAGAGGGTTCAGGGATCCTCAGGAGCAGATTTGGGGGCATATGGGAAGGGGAGAGGAAAGGACCGGGACGCTTCATTGGATACAAAGCCAGAATATCTAGGCACCCATTTCTAATGCACTGGTCATTCCACAGACACCAAAGAGCAGAAAGAAAGAACTTACCTCACGCCCCAGTTTGATCACAGACTCCAGCAGGGCACCTGCATAGCAGATGGAAGATTCTGGAATGTCCATGTGTCTGCAGGCATATAGAAAGTCACACAGTTAGGGATTGTTAAACACAGAATACATACTTCTCATATTCCATCATAATAGCACTCTGGAAGGACTTGAAAGGTCGCCACACAGAGGAGGGCCAGAATCTCTTCTTGATCATCCCAGAGTGCAGGACACAGAATAATGGACTCAAGTTACAGGAAGCCAGATTTTGGCTGCACATCAAAGCTTCCTAACTGTTAGAGGGGTACGACAATGGAACCAATGACCTAGGGAGGTGGTGGGCTCTCCAACACTGAAGGCATTCAAGAGGCAGCTGGACAGGCACCTTTCAGGTATACTTTAATTTGGATTCCTGCATTAAGCAGGGGGTTGGACTTGATGGCCTTATAGGCCCCCTCTAACTCTACGATTCTATGATTCATTCATAAGCAATTCTCCCCCCTTCTTTTTCTTGTTTTGAAGTTGCTAATACTTTTACAGATGTAAAGTCAGAAATGAGCTCAATGTGCAGAATGTGTTGGTGCAGCAGAACATGGGGTTTCTTTATTTTATTTAATTAAATTTATATCCTGCCTTTCCTCCCAGAAGGAGCCCAGGATTTGGTCTGTTAGGGCAAAGAATTCACAGCCTTGCTCCACGCCCAACCAACCAAGTCAGCTAAGTGCAGGTTTTCTTGCAACTCTGTAATGGGAAACACCACAAGGTGAAATCCTCGCTTCCCCCTGCACAACTTTTAAAGATACAGAAGACCTCTTGGTTGCCAGGCCTGGCCTCCAAGAGGTCTTCTGTATCTTTAAAAGTTGTGCAGGGCAAAGGGAGAACTCCACCTTGTGGTTTTTCTCATTACAGTGTTGCAAGAACACCTGCACTTGGCTGACTTTCTCTTCTCCTAAAGATACAGGATCAGTCTCAGGCCATGAATCTGGCAACCCTAATTCCAACACAGACGCAGACTGGGATGAGGTCTCTACTTAAAAGGCTTGTTGAAAGAGGAAGGTCTTCAGTAGGTGCCAAAAAGATAACAGGGATGGCGCCTGTCTAATATTTAAGGAGAAGAATTCCCAGCTGTTGGTGCCACTACACTAAAGGTCCACTTCCTATGTTGTGTGGAACGGACCTCCTGATAAGATGGTATCTGCAGGAGGCCCTCACCTGCAGAGTGCAGTAATCAGCTGGTTATATAAGGGGTAAGACAATCTTTCAGGTCCCAAGCTGCACAGGGCTTTGTACACCAAAACAAGCACCTTGAACTTACTTGTTTGAAGAAGTACATCCCTTTCACCAGCCTTGAACCTCATGCCAAATTGTTTCATTGACTAATTGTGCAACGAGGCCATCACTCAGTGGCCAAAAGCACATCTTCTGCTTCCTTGCAGATGGGCCC
The DNA here is from genome assembly GCF_030035675.1 of Rhineura floridana. Taxonomy (NCBI): domain Eukaryota; kingdom Metazoa; phylum Chordata; class Lepidosauria; order Squamata; family Rhineuridae; genus Rhineura; species Rhineura floridana. The sequence continues at coordinate 4,916,404 of NC_084480.1, read as the reverse complement.
CATGTCCACTCTCCCACATCTCTAACCGAATGGGGAGGGCCACAGCTCAGCGGTAGCACACCTGCCTTGCAAGCAGCAGGTTGCAGGTTCAATCCCCAGCATCCCCAGGTAGGACTGGGAAAAGACTCCTGCCTGAAAGCCTGGAGAACTGTTTCCAGCCAGTGCTGGAGGTTCTGAGCTACATAGATCAATGGATCTGACTCTGTATAAAGCAGCTTCCAACATTCCTAAAAAAGAATCACAGAATAGTAGAGTTGGAAGGGGCCTATAAGGCCATTAAGTCCAACCCCTTGCTCAATGCAGGAATCAGGTGGCAGGTCATGGGAAAGGCCTTTCTCTGCCCGAGACCTTGAAGAGCTGCTGCCAGTCAGAACAGGCAATACTGGCTAGATGAACCAACAGCCTGACTCGTTCTATGGAAGCTTCATACGGTGATGTATGCATCAATGCACATCTATCTCCCCATCTCTATATACAGTGTCTCGTGTTCATGTGAATACCAGTTGCTGGGAACCACAAGTGGGGAGTGTGCTGTTGTGCTCAGTTTCTACTTGCGGTCTTCCCTCTGTGGCATCTGGCTGGCCATTGTGCGAACAGGATGCTGGACTAGATGGGCCCCCTTTGGCCTGACCCAGCTGCAGGACTCTTCAAATGGTCTAACTGGGAAGTGTTTCCTAGACTAGATGGGCCCTGCAGGCTCTTCTTACGCAGTTCTAGTGTAATGAATGCAAAACATTTTTCTCCATCTGCTCTCTCCCTCCTATTCCTAACTTTGTAATTCTACCGCCTAGTTGCCTTTTCCCCTAAATTAAAAAGCCCCGAGCGCTTCAGATGAGAAGGTGCTCTAACTGTAAAGGCCTGTTCCACCCTTCAGTTGTGTTGCATTGACTGGACTTGGCACAGGAAGTGCTGCCATTTCAGGCGGTGGGGGTCCGCCTCAGCTTCCCACAGATTGAGGGAGCATCCATTCACCCACCAAGACCCATCACCACCAGCACCCCTCCACACACACCCGCCTTCTCTATGTCCCCCAAAAAGGAGACACCACATTCTACTCACAACTTCAAGAGGTGACGAATTATCTGTTCTGGAATAAGCCGCTTCTGGTTCATGTTTGGGGCATCCCACAAAACAGCCTCACAGATGGCACCATCATGGAAACGCCTCAGCTCTGACCGCTCTCCCCAGAACTGTCGAAACTCCACTGCCTGCCGGAAAAGACACCGAGAGAGGGGAAGCAAAAGGCGGTTGTCTCCCTGCCCCCCCCTTACGCTTGCTTTGTTTAAAATTAAACAAAAGTAATTTAATTCATTTGTGTAGATCAGTAAAGTCATTTACGATTTTTTTTTTAAGTAAGAAGGTTCTCTGAATCAGACCCAGCCTTTCTCGGTTTGCACAGATACATTTTCAACTTAACTTCTGTCAGTTTGTTTTGAGTGTTTGAACTACAGCATAAGGATTAAAGTAGAATTAAAACCGATATGAACAAGAGAATTATCATGCCAGTTGTCTTCACAGGTAACGCTAATCCTGTTTGCAGAGTGAGAGAGTGAGTGAGTGAGTGAGAGAGTGAATGAGTGAGAGAGTGAGAGAGTGAATGAGTGAGAGAGTGAGAGAGTGAGTGAGTGAGAGAGTGAGTGAGAGAGTGAGTGAGAGAGTGAGAGAGTGAGTGAGAGAGTGAGAGAGTGAGTGAGAGAGTGAGTGAGTGAGTGAGAGAGTGAGTGAGTGAGTGAGAGAGTGAGTGAGTGAGAGAGTGAGTGAGAGAGAGAGTGAGTGAGAGAGAGAGTGAGTGAGAGAGAGAGTGAGTGAGAGAGTGAGTGAGTGAGTGAGAGAGTGAGTGAGAGAGTGAGAGAGTGAGAGAGTGAGAGAGTGAGAGAGTGAGAGAGTGAGAGAGTGAGAGAGTGAGAGAGTGAGAGAGTGAGAGAGAGAGTGAGAGAGTGAGAGAGTGAGAGAGTGAGAGAGTGAGAGAGTGAGAGAGTGAGAGAGTGAGAGAGTGAGAGAGTGAGTGAGTGAGTGAGAGAGTGAGAGAGTGAGTGAGTGAGAGAGTGAGTGAGAGAGTGAGTGAGAGAGTGAGTGAGTGAGAGAGTGAGTGAGAGAGTGAGTGAGAGAGTGAGAGAGAGAGTGAGTGAGTGAGAGAGTGAGTGAGTGAGTGAGAGAGTGAGAGAGTGAGAGAGTGAGAGAGTGAGTGAGTGAGAGAGTGAGAGAGTGAGTGAGTGAGTGAGTGAGTGAGAGAGTGAGTGAGTGAGTGAGTGAGTGAGTGAGAGAGTGAGTGAGTGAGAGAGTGAGTGAGTGAGAGAGGTGAGAGAGTGAGTGAGTGAGTGAGTGAGAGAGTGATTGAGTGAGGAGTGAGTGAGAGAGAGGTGAGTGAGAGAGTGAGTGAGTGAGAGAGGAGTGAGAGAGTGAGAGAGAGTGATGAGTGAGAGTGAGAGTGAGTGAGATGAGTGAGTGAGTGATGTGAGTGAAGTGAGTGAGTGAGTGAGTGAGTGAGTGAGAGAGAGTGAGTGAGGTGAGAGTAGTGAGTGAGTGAAGTGAGTGAGTGAGAGAGTGAGTGAGAGAGTGAGTGAGAGTGAGAGTGAGAGAGTGAGTGAGTGAGAGTGAGTGAGAGAGGAGAGAGAGTGAGAGAGTGAGTGAGTGAGTGAGAGAGTGAGTGAGAGAGTGTGAGAGTGTGAGTGAGTGAGTGAGTGAGTGAGTGAGTGATGTGAGTGAGAGTGAGTGAGTGAGAGAGTGAGTGAGTGAGTGAGTGAGTGAGAGTGAGTGAGTGAGTGGTGAGTGAGTGAGTGAGTGTAGTGAGTGAGTGAGAGAGTGAGTGAGTGAGTGAGAGTGTGAGTGAGTGAGTGAGTGGTGAGTGAGTGAGTGAGTGGTGAGTGAGTGAGTGAGTGAGTGAGTGAGTGAGTGAGTGAGTGAGAGAGTGAGTGAGTGAGTGTGAGTGAGTGAGTGAGTGAGTGAGAGAGTGAGTGAGTGAGTGAGTGAGAGTGAAGTGTGAGAGTGAGAGGTGAGTGAGTGAGAGTGAGTGAGTGAGAGAGTGAGTGAGTGAGAGTGAGTGAGAGAGTGAGTGAGTGAGAGAGTGAGAGAGTGAGTGAGAGAGAGAGTGAGAGAGAGAGATGACGAGAGAGAGAGAGAGAGAGAGAGAGAGAGAGTGAGGTGAGAGAGAGTGAGAGAGAGATGTTGAGTTTTCCTCTTTAAACAATAACATTAAATTAAAAGTCTAACTTGTCAAAAATTGTCAAGGAAGCAAAATGTGGCATTGAATATGTTACCAAAATTTGTTTGACCCTTATTTTTCAGCAAAAAAAGTTCCCCTCCCCCCTCACCTTCTTTGTTCCCACAGGTAACGTATTTTCTTTTTATTTAAGCATTTATGAATTTGTATTTCTTCTTTCTCCCCAGTTTATATGTTTACATCAAAAATTGTAACATTAAAAACATTAAAAATGAATAAAGAGAAATTAAAAAAAAAACATTCTGCAAGGGAGAGGGTGTGTAAGACAGGACAGCACAGAACTTTTATGAATTGGGTCCTGGAAAAGGCCCACAGGAATCCATATACACGCCAACGGCCATTAGGATCCACAAACAAGATGGAATAAATGGAAGATAGGAAAGTTAGCAGAAAATCTCACTGGTACCCAACAGAGGGCGCCAGAGAACTATTCCAGTCTCACCTCGGGTCTGTCTGCCTCAGGCCCCCTCTCCAAGATCCCGCTAGCAAAATCGGGGGTCAGCAGAAGCCCAAATGAAAGAGACCCGACATCTTTGTGCTTTGGGGGATCAGCATCGATGGGCCACTGGAGGGGAAAAATGGAGGAGCAAAATTAGATGAGCCACCCTGGAAAAATCCACAGGTAAGCACACAGCCAATCAACCACAATATGTATGTTGCAGCAGGAGAATCTTTCGGGAATCTTCTGCACACCCAGCCACCCTCAATTGTATTTGGAAAAGGTTCTCAGACAATTTGGGTGCTATGAACTTTTAGAAGAATGGTGGGATAAATATGATCTTAAATGCAAATCATTATTTATACACCACTTAAATTACAGTCGCCTCTAAGCAGAGTACAGGAAACTCAGTACAATGAAATGAAAAATGAGTTAAAACTATAAAATTCAATTAAAAAGCCTGCTGGGGGCAGGGGGAAGTCTTCAGTAAGTGCTGGAAGGTAACAGGGAGGGGGCCTGTCTGACCTCAACTGGAAGGGAACTCCATAAAAAATGGTTGTAAACCGCCCAGAGAGCATTGGCTTTGGGGCGGTACATAAATGCAACCAATCAATCGTAATAATAATAATAATAATAAAAATAATAAAAATAAAAAACTGGGTCCACAATAGTGAAAACACTTGTCCTGGTGGATTAAAAGCATGCACCTGAGCCTTGCTGGTCAACTAACAGTGACTCCCCCATAGACCTCAGTGATCAGGCAGGAGTTATAGGTATCCTGGACCCGAGTTGTTAATTACCGGCGGAGTCTGGGGTAGACTATGTGTGAGCAGGAGGCTCCTCTGGGCCAGCCCACTTTCCAGCAACCTGATGAGGAGAGGCAGAGCCGCAGCCGCATAATTCCCACCATGGTCTATCAGTTCGTTCAGAAGCTGCATCTTCTTGGAGGCTGCCTGTAGCTTCGAGGCATGCGTGAGGCTGAGACAAGAGGAGACACAGTCACTGCCGGGAATGTAGGTCACGATAAGCATCTTTGCACATGCTGTGCACACGCGGCGGTTTAAAAGAAATAAAAATTCTGTGCTTAGGCTCTGCTCCCAGAAAGGCAGGATTCTGCAGCCAGCATTAATTATGCAAATGAACCTATTTCATAACTCACCCCTTGTCTATTCCAGGCTTCACCAACTAGGTGCCCTCCAGATGTTTCAGACTACAACTCCCATCGGCTGTGCTGGCTGGGGCTGATGGGAGTTGTAGTCCAAAACATCTGGAGGGCACCATGTTGGAGAAGCCTGGTTTATTTTGACAGGCAGTAGCTCTTGAGCATCTCAAGTAGAAGCCTTCCCCATCCCCTGCTAAATGACTCTTTTAACTGGGAGTTGAAACCTTTGGATGTTCCATATGCAAAGCACCTGCTCTACCGTTGAGCTACAGCCTGTTTCCAACTCTATGGACATCTACTCTTTTTTTTATTGTGTCTGTCACGGGAAGGGGGGATAAAAACAGGTATTCTGAGCATGAATTACTACATTTCTCTTGATGGTGCCCACAGCTTCTAACCGATCAATGCAACATAAGGACTACAGACTTTAAAAAAATGAAAATTAAAACCCACAAAGCTGGGTTTTGTGCCCAAAAACTCACACCATGCACTTTTTCAGCACATACATGAAATTGGAGCAAAATCTTTACCGTCCTGACCTTAATCCAGACTGTTAAAAATAATCACACTTGCCTGACTTGGGGATATATTTCAACTCCAATGAAATTTCCAACGGAAGTGTGCGTTCACTTTGTACCTCAGAAACCTTTCTTTTTTGGGGTCACCACAAGTGTGCTTGATGCAAGCAAAGCACTTTGAGCCAAAAACACTTATTCAGAGGTGGTAGAATTTTTCTGAGCAGTACATATTGGCTCCTTCTCCATGCATCTTGAGTAAACTGGTGTATTTGGACCATAGTGGGTTTTTTTGTTTGTTTCTTTCAAGAAGGGAAACAGTAAGAGTTAACTGGCTGAAATTTGGAGATGTTGTACAAGTGACAGTTTGTGACAATATCCTAGGAGGACAACCCTGTAGGTCTAAAGGTAAAGGTGTCCCCGCACTTGTAGTGCAAGTCATTTCCGACTCTTAGGATGACGTCTTGCAACGTTTACTAGGCAGACCATATACATGGGGTGGGATTGCCAGTTTCGCCCCTGTAAATTATACAATAAAAGGCAGAAATTTGAACAAGGGATTTTTGCTGAGGCCTTTTTGTGCCCTAGTAAAAGGCAGAAATTTGAACAAGGGATTTTTGCTGAGGCCTTTTTGTGCCCTAGTGGTGTTTTTGTTTCCAGAAGGAAAACAGTAAGTGGTAACTGGTTGAAATTTGGGGACACTGTACAGGTTAAAATTTGTGACAATGTCCTAGAAGGACACCCCTTTAGATCTACTTATGTGTACATTACACAATGAAAAGTGCACCTGGGTCCAAAGGGACCCAGAAGTCAGGATGAAGGTTTAAAGGCTGGATGCCAACTCTTTCTCTTTTAAAAAAGAAAGCAGTCGCTCAGCTTAGGAAACTGAAGGCTACACCCAGTCACGTTCCATACTGGTAAATACATATTACCCTTGAACATAACAGACATTATAGCAAGATAGCAAGCTGGGGGTTTCAGGATTCTAAGAAAGGTAGGCACAGTGCCAAAGGAGTAACATTTAGCCCACTGTAGTTCCAGTAACAACAGAGGCCCAATCGGGCAGCGTCTTCCCTTCCCATGAAAAGAACATACTGGAACACGTGGTCAAAGGCTCGGATCAGAGGCTTGGGTGTCATGAGCAGCAACTGGAAGCCATCCACTGTTTTGTCATCCAGAACCTCCATCGAGTGCTTGGCTTCAAACTGAACCTAAGGAAGAGCAAGACCACACATATTTAGGCACCTAACAGAGATCAACTCTGTCAAGTGGACCACAATACAGCTGTTGCCATCAACGTATCTCAGAGGGTCCATACAAAATAGCTCTGGCCCAGGCTGCCAACACAAGCTCCCTTCTCTCTTCTGCTTCCATGATCCATTGGCACGGGCCAATGTAGAGCAGCAGATGCCACTGGGCTTGGACACAGGAGCCTGGTTCAAATCCAGGTAACCCTCAGCAAGTCACTCTCCTCCTGCAGATACCGTCCTATCTGTCCCACACAACATAAAAATGGACCTTTAGTGTTGCGGCACCCACCCTTTGGAATCTCCTCCCTTAAATATTAGACAGGCGCCATCGCTGTTATCTTTTTGGCGCCTACTGAAGACCTTCCTCTTTCAACAAGCCTCTTAAGTAGAGACCTCATCCCAGTCTGCGTCTGTGTTGGCATTGCTTTTTTAGACGTTTTCAAAGCTTTTTTTTTTTTTAAAGAAAGATGTTTCCAAAGATGTTTAATTAGTTTTAAAGTCTTTTGTTTTTAAGATGTTTTAGAGTGCTTTTATTGTTTCTGTTTGCCGCCCTGGGCTCCTTCTAGGAGGAAGTGCGTGATATGAGTTTAATTAATTAATTGGTTGGTTGGTTGGTAAATAAATAAATAAATATTGGTAAAGTTATCACGGGCTGGCTAGGGTTGATGTGGGTTGCAGTCCAAAACATCAGGAGGACACCTGGTTGACAAAAGCTGGGCTAACCCATCACCACATTTACCTGCTTATATGTGGAGGCAGTCATATCTGCACACAGGTTCACCAACCCCGAAGGGTCGACAAAGACCACGTGGAATGCCCTGTGGAAGTCAGCTAATGTAGGCTTAAAAAGAAAAAGAGAGAGAGAACAAACTTAATATTCAATGTAGATGATTTGCTAGCCGAGAAGGAGGCAGCTTCTGGCAAGGAAAGATATATGTCCCGCAGAGTTGCAAAAAAACATGCCTCATCCTCCATCTGCAGCAGAGGGCAGTACAGAGGACTGTCCTGCATTTAACATCCCCACAAAAGCCACTTGACATCTTCAGTCAACACTATCAGAGATTGGAGCCAACAACTGCCCTCTGTTTGACATTGGCACGGAAGCTTTGATTAGTAAGAGCACAAGAAGAGCCCCTGTTGGATCAGACCAAAGGCCTATTTAGCCTTTGTTCCCCACAGTGGCCAATCACCGGCCTAGAGGAAGCACAGAGGCCTGGCAGGAGGACAGCAGCCCTCTCTTACGCGGTGTCCCAGCAACTGACACTTAAGAGACATGCTGCTTCATCATCATCATCAAGATTAGTAGCCAATCTACTTCTCCATGATTCTGCCTAATCCGCTTTTAAAGCCACCCAAGATGGCAGCCATCACTCCTCTTGTGGGAGCGGATTCCATAGTTTAACTCTGCGCCGGGTGAAGAAGGACTTTCTTTTTTCTGTCCTGAATCTTCCAACGTTTAACTTCACTGGACGTCCATGAGTTCTAGTCCTTATGACAGGACAACTAGACACAACTAGAAAACTGACCAAAAAATACATGAGTACTTTTTAATACGTTCTTAAACCTTTTTTAATATGTTTTTAATCTTAGAAGATGTTGTGAAAGCTTTTCTTTTAAGAACCGTTTTTGAAGATGTTTTCTTTTAATGTGTTTTAAAGTTTGTTTTTATGTTTTAAAGTTTTTAGTGCTTTTCTTTGCCGCCCTGGGCTGCTACTGGAAGGGTGGGATATAAATCAAATAATAAATAAATAAATAAACAGACACTCCCAATTCCCCTGAACACAGTAAGGTGCCTTATACAAGGATCAGCGCATTTTAGCCTACTATTGTCTACTCTGGCAGGCAGCAGCTCCCCAGGGTCTCAAGAAGAGAAAGGTCCTTCCCATCACTTGCTATGTGAGACCCCTTTTTTAAACTTCAGGGCTGAACCAAATCCCATAGTTCAACTATGCGCTGCGTGAAGAAGTACTTCCTTTCGTTTGTTTTGAATCTTAGGAACATAGGGGGCTGCCATACACGAGTAGACCAACAGTCCATCTAGCTTAGTATTGTCTACACTGACTGGCAGCAGGTGCCCAGGGTTTCTAGCAGGGTCTCTCCCAGCCCTACCTGGAGATGTCAGGGACTGAACTAGCAACCTTCTCCGTGCAAAGCAGGTGGTCTGCTACTGAGCTTCCCCAACATCCAGCTCATAGGAAGAAAACCAATTCCTGCACACACCTCTCTGCCTCTCTCTCGCCACTGTCTCAGATGCCACTCAACATCAATTACAAATAGCAGATGGGTGGGTCCCGGCCCCCAGCCCAATCCTTCTGCAAAACAATGATTTCTCCCAAGATTCTCATCACTTTGTATAAACTTAAATGTCATTGTTTTATGTAACTTTGGTTTAGTCATCCAGCATACCAATGGAAATATAAAATTTAAAAAATCAGGAGAGGAGGGCAGGCCATACTGTGAAGACAGCCAGTGTGGAATAGCAGTTTAGAGTGTCAGAGTAGGACCTGGGAGGCCAGAGTTCAAATCCCCATTTAGCCATGAAGCTCACTGGATGACCTTGAGCCAGTCACTACCTCTCATAGTAACCTACCTCACAGGGTTGTTGTGAGGATAAAACAAGAGGAGAGAACCACGTACCCCACCTTGAGCTCCTTGGACGAAAGGAGGGCTATAAGCATAATGAATAAATAAATAGAGTCCGCCCTGGCTGCCCTAATCAGCACCCCAAGTACCTCAACGCACACTCTTACCAGCAAGGCATCGCCATCCTTTGAAAGGCTGATTCCAGAGGTACTGAGGTCTGTAGCAGCTGGAAAGGAAGACAGAAACATTATTATTATTTATTACATTTATTACCTTTCTTTTTTCATGTAACCCAAGGCGGCTTACATATGGTTCCCAGGCAGTCTCCCATCCAGGCACTGACCAGACCTGACCCTGAGCTGGCCTCATGTGCCTTCAGACCATAGCCTGGGACTGCTTTTTTAAACATTAAAAAAAAAAAAGATCAAACAGTCGCTCACGGGTTGCAAAAACACAAACCTTTTCGCAGAAGTGGGAAGAGAAAGGCAGAGGACCGTTTTACGGCCAACCAAAGCTATGGGTTGTGGCAACAGCAGTCAAGGTGGGCATTAATTTTCCCCAAATCTTTTGGGAAAAGGGAATTGCAATCTTAATGTAGAAATGAGTAAGCAAAAGGTTTCAGGGAGGGAAGTAAGAACAAGAGCCTGGCTGCTGGTTGAGGCCAATGATCCATCAAGTCCTGCACTCTGTCCTCACAGTGGCCAACCAAATGCCTTAATGGGAAACCCGCAAGCAGGACTTGAGTGCAACAGCCCTCTCCTCACTTGTGGTTCTCAGCAACTGGTATCCAGGGGCACACTGATTCCAACAGTGGAGGAAGAACACACCCATTGTGGCTAATCGCCATTAACAGAGCCTTGTCCTCCATGAATTTGTCTAATCCTCGTTTAAAGCCGTCCAGGTTGATGGTAGAGAATTCCGTAGTTCAATTATGGCTCTGGGATGGGGTGGGAGGAGGCAGATGGCTGAGGCATTTGTAATGAATGAAGGATGGGGCTTCTGGGAAAAGAGATGTCTGAAGAAATCCTTCCCCAAGACCACTAGAAGCTCCCCGGCTGCAGTTCTGGAGCCTTTAGTGGATATGTCCCACTCCTCCTAAAAAGATCTCTGCAAGGTTTAAACACAGGAAGCTGCATGCAAGGTAAAGGGATCAGAAGGTGAGGGCAGATGACCAACAAGCTTACACACACCAGAAGCAAACCCCCACATCCCCCCCCCAAAAGACCTCAACGGAAAGGAAAGGGAGGAGTTTCAGAGCCAAGCTACACATTTCTAAGAAAATCCACATCCCTCCTAGAATGTAGCAATCCAGAGGAAGGAATCATGACTTTGAGTGTTTCTCCTTGTAAGAAACTCCCTACATCTAGAAATCTATTATTTAGTTATTAAATTTATATTCCACCCTTCCTCCTAGAAGAAGAGGGCAGCAAAAACACAAAAACCCTCTAAAACATCTTAAAAAACAAAAGACTTTAAAACATATTAAAACAAAGCATTTTCAAAAACATATTAAAACAAAACATCTTTTAAAAAAGGTTTAAAAACGTCTAAAAAAGTAATTCCAACACAGACACAGACTGGGATAAGGTCTCTACTTAAAAGGCTTGTTGAAAGTCTTCAGTAGACACCAAAAAGATAACAGAGATTGCACCTGTCTAACATTTAAGGGAATTCCACAGGATAGGTGCTGCCACACTAAAGGTCCATTTCCTATGTTGTGCAGAATGGACCTCCTGATAAGATGGTATCTGCAGGGGGCCCTCACCTGCAGAGTGCAGTGATCGACTGGGTATATAAGGGATAAGGAATTGGTTAAGAAGCAGAAAGCAGAGAGTAGGAATAAACGGACAGTTCTCCCAATGGAGGGCTGTAGAAAGTGGAGTCCCTCAAGGATCGGTATTGGGACCTGTACTTTTCAACTTGTTCATTAATGACCTAGAATTAGGAGTGAGCAGTGAAGTGGCCAAGTTTGCTGACGACACTAAATTGTTCAGGGTTGTTAAAACAAAAAGGGATTGTGAAGAGCTCCAAAAAGACCTCTCCAATCTGAGGGAATGGGCGGAAAAATGGCAAATGCAATTCAATATAAACAAGTGTAAAATTATGCATATTGGAGCAAAAATTCTAAATTTCACATATACGCTCATGGGGTCTGAACTGGTGGTGACCGACCAGGAGAGAGACCTCGGGGTTGTAGTGGACAGCACGATGAAAATGTCGACCCAGTGTGCGGCAGCTGTGAAAAAGGCAAATTCCATGCTAGCGATAATTAGGAAAGGTATTGAAAATAAAACAGCCGATATCATAATGCCGTTCTATAAATCTATGGTGCAGCCGCATTTGGAATACTGTGTACAGTTCTGGTTGCCTCATCTCAAAAAGGATATTCTAGAGTTGGAAAAGGTTCAGAGGAGGGCAATCGGAATGATCAAGGGGATGGAGCGACTCCCTTACAAGGAAAGGTTGCAGCATTTGGGGCTTTTTAGTTTAGAGAAAAGGCGGGTCACAGGACACATGATAGAAGTGTATAAAATTATGCATGGCATTGAGAAAGTGGATAGAGAAAAGTTCTTCTCCCTCTCTCATAATACTAGAACTCGTGGACATTCAAAGAAGCTGAATGTTGGAAGATTCAGGACAGACAAAAGGAAGTACTTCTTTACTCAGCGCATAGTTAAACTATGGAATTTGCTCCCACAAGATGCAGTAATGGCCACCAGCTTGGATGGCTTTAAAAGAAGATTAGACAAATTCATGGAGGACAGGGCTATCAATGGCTACTAGCCGTGATGGCTGTGCTGTGCCACCCTAGTCAGAGGCAGCATGCTTCTGAAAACCAGTTGCCAGAAGCCTCAGGAGGGGAGAGTGTTCTTGCACTCGGGTCCTGCTTGCGGGCTTCCCCCAGGCACCTGGTTGGCCACTGTGAGAACAGGATGCTGGACTAGATGGGCCACTGGCCTGATCCAGCAGGCTCTTCTTATGTTCTTATGTTCTTATGTTTATGTTCTTAAGACGATCTTTCAGGTATCCTGGTCCCAAGCTATATAGGGCTTTGTACACCAAAACTAGAACCTTGAACTTGGCCCGGTAGCTAATGGGCAGCACATTGGAAGAAAACAGATTCTAGCTCAAGGTGAACGCAGAACACTTCTTACAAGGGGAAACAGTCAGAAATGTTATTACTACCATCACCACCCAATCAGAGTCCAGGGAGGATTCTAGTGCTTTGTTCTGTTGAGTGAGCTGACCAGCCTGTAGTCAAGGGGAGAAAGGCAGAGAGCTCCACAAACAAGGACTAATCACCTTGCACCTCAAAGTCAAAGCACACCGAACTTACCCAAGAACTGAAGGACATTCCTCAACACCTGGTAACCACTCATCACCTTGTTGATCTTTTGCTTGTCCAAGAGGTATGCCACCAACATGGAGACCATGAAGCCATTGAAACACCCAAGGCCCTGGAAAGAGTGTGGATAGGGGGAGAGACAGACAAGAATGACAGAATGCAATAACAGGTGAAAGAAGGTTCTCTTCCGCTATGGATTCCTGCCTCCCCCTGCCAACTTCTACCAGGACACAATCTTTGTATCAGAATTATGACTTGTTCTGTTTTAGAAGGGTAACCTGGAGCTGCCCAGGACTTTTTTTTTTAAACATCATCCAAAGGGATCTCACTTCAGCCTTCACCAACCTGGTTTCCTCAGGTTGGAACTCCAGCCATCTGGAGGGCACCAAGTTGGCAAAGGGCATTTTGGCACGTACAGTGCTTTACAAATCCTTGTTTCCTTCAACTCTGCAAAAACTGCAAGAGGCAGGTGGTCAAGAGTTGGCATTTTACAGCTATGAAAGAGAGGCTGCAAAGGAGAGATCTCAAGAACAGGGTGCTGAGGGTGTGGTAAGTTGCTGTGGTTCTGCAGGAATGCAAAAACAACACAGAATGGGATGCTCAGTTCAAGCTTCATGCAGACCTCAGCTTTTATTATTTATTTAAAAAAACAAAACATCCAGTTCAAGCCCTTAAGGCTGCAAATATATGCTTGAAAGTGTTGGGCAACACTAGATGTCTAAAATAGCTTTCTGTAGGTTGCGGGAAGGTGCGGGGAGGACGTACAAAACTGAACTGTAGATCACAATATGCAAACTAGAGATTCATGCACATTTGGTCAATGATTTTTTTCTGTCTATTAGAGAGTAGTTTTTGCTGCTGTTTTATCAGGTTCGTTTTATACGTTACTGCATGGCTTTTATTTTAACGCAGTGCTCTTTTCTGATTTTATGTCATGTCTCATGCTTTTAAAATTTTGAAAGTCGCTTGGAGGCTTCTTAGGTGTCAAGTGGCAACAACAACAACAACAACAATAATAAAGCATGATTTACACAAAGTGAAGAATCCATCTTTCCATGGTACAATTGCAGAATCTATGCAGATGCTTACAGGTCAAACCTACCACCAGGAATTTGCATTTGGTAAGAGCTGTAGCTGCAGCTCAGTGGAAGAGCATCTGCTTTGCATGCAGAAGGTCCTAAGTTCAAATCCAGGTAGGGCTGGGAAAGACCCTGTCTGAAATCCTGGAGAGCTGCTGCCAGTCAGGGTAGACAATACTGAGATAGATGGGCCCTCACACCCCAATAGAAATTTTACTACCAAGATAGCACTTCTCCCACTCCATCTCGCCACAACAGCCAGCTTCTGGGGCTAGCAAGCAAGCTGCCTTAGACCTCTTGCTCCTGCACAGGACCAGTTACCTTATCAAGCTCACGTTGACGCAACCAGACTTTGAGGAGAGACACCCCATCCCGCATGCCTTGAAAATCATGGGCTGCCCCGGAGAGGTAGTGCAGGTTAGAGTCCATCACCAGATCCCACAAAATGGAGTTGTTGTAGTGGGGGGTTGGTGGCTCTGCTGCTCCTAGGAAAAGCAGAACAGAAGTCACTAGGCACAATCAAATTAGGGAACTCCCTGCCTATTGACATCAGGCAGGCACCTTCGCTGCACTCTTTTCAGCGCCTGCTTAAAACATTTCTGTTTAGGCAAGCCTGTCCAGACACACAGATGCTTGTGTATTTTAATCTCTTTTAGTCTACTGTTGTTTTATCAACTTCTAAAATGTTTTTAATTATTTGTTTTTAACCGTTTTTATTCTTTTTGTCAACCACCTAGAGGTTTCTCACAATCAAGTGGTATATAAATTTTGTTACATAACATAACTAAATAAAATAAACAAAGCTGACACTGACAGTTGCGGCCTTCTCGGCTGGGTGGGGGCGGGAGGAGGGGGGACTGAAACCCCAGTAGAAACTCCACATCCAAATCTAAAATAGCCAATTTCCTGTGTAGTTCAGAAAGTGGAGAAGAGCAACTGTTAAGGGGCTTAAAAATGGGCCCTTGCAGAATGCCAAGGAAGAATAGACAAATCCAACAAAGATGGAAGTATCAACAGCTGTTACAACCAGGGCCAGGCCAAGATCCTTTTGTGCTTGAGGCAAAGGTCAAGATGATATTCCCTCCCTTTCCATATACAAAAGCCGACTGGACTGGCAGTTTGGAACTTACGTGAATGCTGGCGACAGGACTGAATCCTCCAGCGTGCCTGATGGCAACTGGCTCGCTTAGGGGACAAAAGGGAGGTTGCGCGGTGCACACAGCTCTGTCCTCCACTACTATGCGGCCCCTCCCTCCCTTCTACCATCTGCCAAGTGACAGGGCCAGCCCCAGTTACAACAGAGAGTTCTGCGGCACATTAACAACACCTTTGTTGGGGCATGAGCTGCCACAGGCACAAGCAGATGCAGTAAAAGGGGAGAAAAAACAAAGGATAGGGATATGGGCTGCTGCTGGGAGGAAGAGCGGGATATAAATCAAATAATAAATAAATAAAAATAAATAAAATAAATAAAACTACTTTATCTTTTTTCCCCCTTTTACAAGGAGAAATTGACATCAAGGGAGCCGATCTCAAACAATTACAGGAAGGATTTCCATGTGGCATCTTGAAGGAAAGAATAATGTTTACAGCAGAGATGGGGGTACTTTTTTCAGTCTGAGAGCCACGTTCCCTTCTGGGGTGCCACGTGCCAGTGATGGGTGCCAGAGGCAAAAGTAGGCAGAGCAATGGTAGGCTAGTTTCTACGCACACTCTCACACAACCCTCTCTCATTCTCCGGTAAGAAAAGCAAGAGGCTTTATCAGAATCCAAGGGCAGATCTCAGCCAGGCAAGAATATTTGGGGTGTGAAGCGAAGCCAGTGAGGGCTGTGGCCTGTGGAAAGTCCTGAGGGCCAACTACAGAGGCCTAGAGGGCCGCATTTGACCTCTGACCCCGAGGTTCTCCGCCCCTGGTTTAGAATATAGGCCATTTAATCTTCACATCATCTGAATATGGAATACACACAACCCCTCTTTTTCATTCTAGTATCTACATTATGATACACTGAACTTACTACAGTCACTTGATGTTGAAGGTTGTGCTAGCATGCAGTAGACTCTACAATAGTTTGCTGATTGATTGATTGATTGATTGTATTTGTATACCGCCCCATAGCCAAAGCTCTCTGGGCGGTTTACAGTAACTAAAACCATTAAAACAAATATACAAATTTAAAAACACATCTTTAAAAACACTTTAAAACACAATTTAAAAATTTAAAACATGTATACTCATGTAGTCTTTATAAAGAAAAGGTAGGAAAGTTGAAAAAAGTCCATTATCCCTTTATCCCCTTGCTTAGCACTGCCTCCAATATTAGGCAAGTCCTCTTTTTTCTTTTAGTTATGGAGTAATGTTGATTAAAATCACCCGTAAACTGCTTCCTCCGTGCTTAAAGCAGCTCTTACGAATCATTTAAAATTATTTAAGACCACAACATTCAAACCAGCCTTCTCCAACCTGATGCCTTCCAAACGTTTTCAACCACAACTCTCATCAGCCCCATCCAGTCAGGGATGATGAGAGTTGTA
This sequence comes from Rhineura floridana, assembly GCF_030035675.1. Taxonomy (NCBI): domain Eukaryota; kingdom Metazoa; phylum Chordata; class Lepidosauria; order Squamata; family Rhineuridae; genus Rhineura; species Rhineura floridana. The sequence continues at coordinate 4,900,277 of NC_084480.1, read as the reverse complement.
GACCAACAACATTTGGATGTCATCAGGCTAGGCTGATTTAAACAGTAAAAGCAAACCCTAGAATGTATCGACAATGTTACCCCGCATCTGAAAGAACTGCACTGGCAACTGCTCACTGGGGCAGGGTACTGCCAACATGTCACCCTGCTGCTGAAAGAATTGCACTGGCTGCCCATTAACTACTGGGCTGTTCAAGGTTCTAGTTTTGGTGTACAAAGCACTATACAGCTTGGGACCAGAATACCTGAAAGACCGTATTACCCCTTATATACCCAGTTGATCCCTGTGCTGTGCAGGTGAGGGCCTCCTGCAGATATCATCTTATCAGGAGGTCCATTTTGCACAACATAGGAAGTGGACCTTTAGTGTATTGGCACCGACCCTTTGGAATTCCCTCCCCTTAAATATTAGACAGGTGCCATCTCTGTTATTTTTTCAGCGCCTACTAAAGACTTTCTTCTTTCAACAAACCTTTTAAGTTGAGACCTTATCCCAGTCTGCATCTGTGTTGGAATTGCTTTTTAATATGTTTTTAAACCTTTTTTTTAAAGATGTTTTTAAAGCTTATTTAAAAAATGTTTTTAAATATGTTGTATTTTAATGTGTTTTAAAATATCATAAAAAGTGTTTTTAGTGCTATTGTTTGCCGCCCTGGGCTCCTACAGGAGGAAGGGTGGGATATAAATCAAATGAATAATAAATGTGTAGTCTGGATTATCACTGGGTTTGCTGGTTTTAACATTGATAAATACTGTAAAATTGAAGTTATTTGAAATGTTTTAAATATATTTTATTGTTGTGTTTTGATAGACCACCTTGGGAAGAATTTTATTTTTGAAAGGTGGTATAAAAATTTATTAAAAACAAGGGAGGCAGACTTTCATATATTTGGGGCCTAAGTTGTTTAAGACTTTAAGCACTAACGTAAGAACCTTGAATTACGCCTGGAAATGAACTGGCAACCAATGCAGCTGTTTCAGAACAGGGGTTATACAAGATCTAAATGGAACCCCAACCCGTAATCTGGCTGCTGCATTTTGGACCAGCTGAAGTTTCCAAGTTGTCTACAAGGGCAACCCCACACAGAGCACATTGCAATAATCCAGTCTGGAAGTTACCAGAGCATGGAGTACTGGGGCCAAGTCATTTCTGTCCGAAAGGGGTTGCAGCTGGCAAATTAGCCAGAGCTGCAAGAAGACACTCCTAGCCACCAAGGCCACCTGAGCCACCAGTGTCAAGGATGCATCTCTAAAAGCAGCCACAAGCTACAAACCTGATCATTCCAAGGGACTGCATCCCTGTCCAGAACAGGCTGTCTCCACACCTCCCTGACATGAGAAATCGGACACATCACACCTCTGTCTTATTTGGATTCAGTTTCAGTGTGTTAGCCCACATTCAGCCCATCAATACCTCTAACCACCCGTCTAACATTTCATCTGCCTCCCCAGATACAGAAGGTAGAGCTGAGTGTCATCTGCATAATGATGGCACCTCACACCAAATCTCCCAGTGACAGCTCCCAGTGGCTCTATATGGATGTAAAATAGCATAAGGGACAAGATGAAACCCTGAGGGACACCACAGGACAGCTCCCACAGCGCTGAACGATAGCCCCCATTACTAGTTTTTGAAAGTGGCCCTGGAGGTGTGAGAGGAACCACTGAATCACAGTGCCACCAACCCCAACCTCCCCAAGATGCTCCAAAAGGATACCATGGTCAACACTATTGAAGGCCACTGAGAGATCAAGAACAAGCACAGTCACACTGCCTCTTTTGCTCTCCCAGCAAACGTCATCAACCAGGGTGACCAAGCGAGTTTCAGTGCCACAGCTGAACCTGAAGCCATACTGAAATGGGTCCAATTATATTTGTATTTGCACCACATTACATTAAAGCTACAATCTTAATGTGCAATGATTTAGAAGTAAGGTGCAGAGTTGATGAATATTACAATATAATATGTAATATGTCATTTGTAGAATATGTTTGCCTATTTTGTATGTTTTGTTCACAGTATAAAATAATTAGAACAGAATATCCCAGGTACTATTTTTTTGTACAGCCCATAAGCTGGACATGAGTGCTTTCCCACTGGTGATTAACAGCGCCTCTGATCCCCAAGCTTCCACTCCCTGTTGTCCACAGTTCTCTCCTCCTCTCCATAGATTTGTTTTAGCCCCGTTTAAAATTTGCTAAGGCGGGGGCCAGCGTCACATCATGTGGCAGGGAATTACACAATTTTTTTAAAAGATGTTTTAAAAGATGTTTTGTTTTAATATGTTTTTAAGGATGTTTTGTTGCACAGTAATACATTTTAAAGTCTTTTATGATGTTTTAGAGTGTTTTTAGTGCTTTTGTTTGCCGCCCTGGGCTCCGACTGGGAGGAAGGGTGGGATATAACAACAACTTGCCCAAAATATTAAATGCCTAGAATTTGCAGAGGGGCCGGTAGTTATTGGGCAGAACAATGTTTCTCAATGAGATGGAAAATAAGGGCAAAATATGGCCAAAGTTAAGCATGTCTGACTTTTATTAATTCCTATAGGAGAGTAAAATTCTCTTGGTGAATTCTGGCTTTTATACTGTGTTTATGTATATGTTTAAGTATATGGATATTGTTTATGTATTTTGCTTTGTAAATTAATTTGATATGTTTTTATTGCACCTTGTGTATTCTATTGTAAACCGCTTTGAGATCTTTTTGACAGTAAGCGGTCCATAAATGGAAATAATAACAACAACAACAACTCCCCCCAAATCACATGCATTTAGCCACCATCGGGACAAAAAAGGCGTGAGGCTTCATGAACTATTTCCCTGATCCATTCTGAGAATTTCTACCACCTTCTGCCTGCATGCACACAAACACACACACACTCCAGATTGCCTCCAAAGTGTTACAGCCTTTCCTTCCTTAAGAACATCAGAGGAGATCCGCTGGACTAGACAGAAGACCCACGCGGTCCAGCCTTCACCTCCCACAGTGGCCAACGAGATGCTTCCAGGAAGCTCGCAAACAGGACAAGAGTGCACGAGCTCTCCCTTGCTCCCTGCCCTCCTCTCCCTCTTCTTCCAAGCATACCTGGTACAAGGGAGTCCTTTTCCGTGAACCAGGCAGTGCGCACATTGTTCTTGTTGGGGTGAAAGCGGCTGAGCTTGAAGACGCCCTGGGCGGGGCAGGCATAGAGGCGGACCGTGACCATCTTCACGTCTTTCCCTGCAAGCCCCCAGGAAGAATAGGACAAAGAAGCCAGGAGAGTTGATAAGGAAAAGCCATTTAAGACAAGACCTTTAAAAAGGTCTTCCCCCTCCAAACACAACACACACACACCTCTTTTCTTTGGTTCTGTTTTATCCTGGAGCCCCATAAGCCAAATAAGAGTGGGGTGCAAGTGAAAGGGAGAAACAGGAATTAGAGAAGTTGGCTTTAACGGTAGCCAAACATCACATTTAAGTGGTCCCCAAAGTCCAACTGATCTGACATCCATTTGTTCAAACATCACACACATCCAGATCAGACACCATATCTGTACCTTCGGGAAAAACAAACATTTTTGTTTCGACAAGCCTTTCCAGCTGGATGAAAAGATCCCTGCCTTAGGTGCTCATCCTATAATGTTTTTACCTCTATCTTTAGTTATTTTTTGTACTATTTTAAAAACTATTTGAGCTGTTTCTATGATATGTTTATAAATTGCCTTGACGTGCATGCAGGAGGCAATTCATAAATTAATAAATCGTCATAATCATGCCAAACCATGCACTAATTATAGTTTTGGCCCCAAACCAACAATGAAGGGCAGGCTAGAAATAAAATTAATTAATAAACAGTACCACGAAGATCAAATGTTACAGCCCTCACTCCCACTTTGATGCACGGTTCTGCTATATCCCATTTACAGGTGCAAGCTCCAAGTAAGTTACCAGAACTTCCTAAGTCTTGGAAAACAATACTTTTGCTAATGCAATTCAAAAATTGCAGTGGCCTCTTGTGCTGCAGCATCACACGGTGGGCTCCGGCTCCGCTTGTTATAACCAGAGCTTGGAAAAGTTACTTTTTTAAACTACAACTCCCATCAGCCCCAGCCAGCATGGCTACCGGATTGGGCTGATGGGAGTAATAGTTCAAAAAAGTAACTTTTCCAAGCTCCGATTATAACCCTCAACTGTTTCTGCACAAACCAGGTGTCCTTCCATGCGATACAAGAAAAGAGAGAGGGCATCTGGAGCAAGCACACAAAAAACCCTCCTCACCTTGTGGCTGTAAGAGTATGACTGGCTTCAGATGGTTGCCATTTACGTAAGCAAACTTCACACTCCCAAAGATCTTCTTCTTAGCCAGATGGTAGGCAACGTGAGCCAAGTAAAGAGCCCTCTTGCGGTGGTAGCGCTGGTTAAGGTTGTCCTTGTCTTGGAAGATCTCCTAGCAATAAAAAGAGAATATCCTTAAAAATATACCTTTAAAAAAATTTTTTTGAAACCCTCCTTCACCACAAATTATTGCACCATTACAGATCCCCCCCAAACCATATTGCACATCATGGTACCAGAGCGTGATCTGACGAAGATGATGTAGCCACCTTGCTGAAGCTAAGCAGGTCTAGGTCTGGTCAGTACCTGGATGGGACACCTCCTAAGATACCTCTGTGCATTGCATTCTATCATGCACACACTGTAACAAATGGAATGTATATTTCCAATGCGAAAGAATGTTTTCCTTTTTTTGCCATGACAAATATATTTTAGAAACTGAAAACGGGCAACCACATAAATCAAAGGGAAGGTTATGCTGAAAGAGGAAGAAATCAGTGTCAGGCTTGTGGATCAGGAAAAGAAGGGGGGGTCAGCATGGGGGGAGGGCTGTAGCTCAGTGGCAGGGTACCTGTTCTGCATGAAGAAGACCCCATGTTTGATCCCCACTAGCATGTTCAGGTGAGGCTGGGAAAGGCTCCTGTCTGAAACCCTGCAGGGCCACAGCCAGTCAGTGTAAGCTATGCTGAGCCACATGGAACAATGGCCTGACCACATCCTTGCCACCCTGGACTGCTTGGGGAGGGAGGGCAGGATATAAATTGAAATAATAATGATGCCGCTTCCTACGAGGAAGGACCCTAGTTCAGTGGCAGAGGACCTGCTTTGCAGGGAGAAGTCCCAGAAGTCAATCCCCAGCATCCCCAGGTAGGGCTGGCAATATACCCAGTCTGAAATCCTGGTCCTCTGCCAGTCAGTGTAGACAATATTGAGCTGGATGGACCCACGGTCCAATTCAGAATAAGTCAGTTTCGGATGTTCCTAATCCTCACAACCATGAACTAAGAAGTCATGCTGGAGAAACACACGTGTGTGACGTCACACTCCAACACGTCCCCGTCACACACACTCACAGCTCTGCTATCCTGCTGTGACTCGGCTTGAAACATATTAGGCTTATTTCTTTTATTTGTGAAGGTTTCTATGCCGCCCTCCCAGTAAAAACTCCGAGGTGGCATGGAAAAATGGAAATGGACTGCCTTCAGGCCAACGTATGGCGACCCTACAAATAGGGATTCCTAGCACGGTGGGGAGGAGAGCCTGGCTGGAAGACCAGAGTCTGTGAGTTCAAATCCCCGTTCTTGTCTCCTGGGTGTGAAGGGCCAGCTAAAGATCACCCCCACACGGTTACGTGCCCTGCCACCTGTGCAGTCATGGGCAAGCTGCACAGGCCCAAGGAACCCAGTTGCCCCCCAGCTGGCAGTTGCAGACAAGGAAGGGGCTGGCTTGTGCAGCTGTGGCAAGCTGAGCAGGCCCTCGCCAGCTGGGGAGGACTAGTCTCAGAGGGAGGCAATGGGAAACCCCCTCTGAATACCGCTTACCATGAAATCCCTATTCGTAGGGTGGCCATAAGTCGGGATCAACTTGAAGGCAGCCCATTTCCATATATATATATGGAAATATTATATATATATAAATGCTAAACTGGCATGGTGGAGGTGAATTAGAGGAGGGCAGGCAGAAATTAAGTGCAAAAAGAACAGAATTATGACTACCTGAAAGCAAAATGGTTACAATCCTCAGTCATCAAGGAAGCATTATTGTTATTATTATCTGTCTTTCACCATAAGAACCAAGGATGTTATAGCAATATTTGTTGTTATATGCCCTCAAGTTGATCCCGACTTATGGCGACCCAAAGGGGAGAGAATTCCACAGGACAGTTGCCGCCACACTCATCTGTACAAGCGCCACTCACCTTGCGCATGGTCAGCGCCACGTCCACATTAACCTCGGGCTTGATGCAGGTGCCCAGCATGTAACTCCCCACCACCTTCACTTCCGCAGGGGGGAGGAAGCGGAATTTGCCCTTGACGCTGGAAGGAAGCTGAAGGAATGGCACCTTCACCCCTTTCGGGAGCCATGACTGGTCAATGATCTAGAAGGAGATGGTGGAATAACAAAAGATAAAAGAGCAATCTATAAAGCATGGGGGTGTGGCCCAGCGGTGCAGCACCCCTTCCTTGCCACCGAAGTCTGACTGAAGGACACTATCCTAAGCATACTTACTAGGGAGTAAGCCCCATGGAACATAATGGGACTTACTTCCAAGTGAACATGCATAGGCATGCGCCGTAAAACTGCATGCATCTTGGACATACATCTTTTTCTGGGGCCTCTGGGACTGTGCTCAGCAAAGCATTGATTTCGTGGAGGAAGGAGTCGATTTTCTGTTTCCTCTTCTCCTTGAGCGTCACCTCTTTTAAAAGCTCCTCTATCTGCTCAGGGGAGAAAAGAGAGAAAGCATGGGAAGAAACGTCGCTTCTCGTATCGGCACTGCTCCTGTGCCACTTTTTACGTATTTATATACTGCACCTTCAACATAAATTTATATTCTCAGGGTGGCTAATAAAGTAGAACAATGAAAGTAAACAAAAAAACAGAAAATTATAAAATAAAGCATGCAAAAACAAAAAAAGCAACCGTACATTCCAACGTATGGTAAAATCAAAACTTCTTGTAAGTTAAAAGTGCTAGTGTTAGCAGTTCTCAAAAACCTAGGAAAAAAGAAACACTTTTGCTGGAGCCTAAATTATAGCAATGAGGGCACCAGGCAGGCCTCTCTGGGGAAGGCCTTTCAAAGGCAAGGAGCCACCACAGAAAAGGCTCTCCATCCACTTATTGCTCACTGCATTTCAGATGCCTTTTAAATAGCATCACTGTGCCAGGAGCTGAACAGAGCACTGGAACAATGTGGCCCATACCCTGAGATCCTAGAGTCTACATGCAGGACAGCATTGGGAGTCTGGCAAGAGACTACAGTGTGGGCCATGAAGGAGCAGGTCAGGTCAAGTCAGGTCAGCCCACGAGTGAATCTCCCCTGACTTAAGAACATAAGATGAGCCTGCTGGATCAGGCCAGTGGCCCATCTAGTCCAGCATCCTGTTCTCACAGTGGCCAACCAGGTGACTTCTCCCTCCCCTCTCCACCACATCCTTTCTTTGCTGTTATGAGTCTGAAAGCCACTACATTTGATCACTGTCAATCATCTCGACATGCTCTCAAATGCTGGATGGCTTTAAAAGAGGTTATAGCTTTCCCATAGGAGGCCTCTGGTTGGCCACTGTGAGAACACGACGCTGGACTAGATGAGTCATTTGCCTAACCCAGCAGGGCTCTCCTTACATTCTTATGCTCTTACGTTCTTCCCCTACCCAGTGCCCTCCAGATGTTTTGGAGTACCATTCTCATCGGCACCAGCCAGCCTGGAGCAGGCTGGGTTCATTGGGATTTCTAATCCAGAACACGTAGAAGGCACCAGTTTGGAAATACTGTTTTTTTTTTTATTAGTATCATCATCAGTTTAAATTTATTACCCACCCTTCAACTTGAGGTCCCAAGGTGGGTAACAACTGTTTAAAATACATCATTAAAAAGAATTTAAAACAACTTAAAATCACATAATTGCAAAAAATATCACAGATATTGGGGGTCCTAAAAATATATATCTCAGGTGTCAAAGGCCAGGGTAAAGAGGTGCGTCTTCAGCATATGGTGAAAGCTGTACAGTGAAGGTGCAAGATGCACCTCTGTGGGGAGGGAATTATACAGCTTAGGGGCTGCCACAGAGAATGCCCTGTGCTGGGTCACCCCCCACCCCAAAGCTTCTGAGGGTGGTGGAAGTACCAAGAGGGCCCCCTCTGCTGACCTCAACACCCAAGAGGGTCTGTAGGGAAGGAGACTCTCTTTCAGATATTTGGGACCTAAGTGGTTTAACGCTTTAAACACTAGCATGATCACCCTCACCTAAACCCAGAAACAAATTAGCAACCAATGCAGCTTTTTTAAAACAGGGGTTACATGAGATCTAAAGGGAACACTTGCCAATAATCCAGTCACTGCATTTTGGACCAGCTGGAGTTTAAAGGACAGCCCAACGTATAGCAGATTGCAATAATCCAATCTGGACATTACCAGAGCATGGAGTGCTGTGGCCAAGTCATCTCTGTACCAAACTGAAGCTGGCAAACTAGTTGGAGCTGGAAAAAGGCACTCCTAGCCACTGAGCCTCTAGTGTCAAGACTGGATGCAGAAGTACCCACAGCAGCAAGTTTCAAACCTACTCCTTCCAAGGGAAAGCAGCCCGATCCAGAATAAGCAGTCTCCCCACCTTCCCAACATGAAAACTCAGGACACATAACACCTCTGTCTTTTCAGGATTCAACTTCAGTTTATTGGCCCACATCCAGCCCATCAATGCCTCCAAGCACCAGTCTAACATTTCAACTGACTCTCCCAAATCAGACGGAACACAGAGATAGAGCTGGGTATCATCCACATGCTGATGACATCTTACACCAAATCTCTTTTTCGGAAGCGGCCCTTGAACCACCAAAGCTGAGTGCCTCCAACACCCAGTAAGACACTCCAAGAGGATACTGTGGTCAACAGTATCATAAGTGCTGAGAGATCGAGAAGAATGAGCAAGGCCGCACTCCCACTACCTTTCTCCCTAAAAAATGTCATCAATTATTAAATTTATATCCCGCCCTTCCTCCCAGAAGGCGCCCAGGGCAGCAAACAAAAACACTAAAAGCTGTCTAAAACATCTTAAAAACAAAAGACATTAAAATAAAACATCTAAAAACATATTTTTTAAAAAGCTTTAAAAACATCTTAAAAAGCAATTCTAACACAAATGCAGACAGGGATATAGTCTCTACTTGTAGGTGCTGAAAAGATAACAGAAATGGTGCCTGTCTAATATTTAAGGGGAGGGAATTCCAAAGGATAGGACCACCACACTAAAGGTTCGTTCCCTACATTGTGCAGAATGGACCTCCTGATAAGATGGTATCTGAAGGAGGCCCACAGTTGCAGTAATCTTCCACCTGCCCCCAGAAGGACTGTGCATGCCTTGCTAAGTAAGCCTGACCTGCAAACGCAGAAGGCTGGAATGGAACAGACTCTCTGTCTCCTTCAAGCGGCTCAGCTCCTCGTTAGTGGGCTGCTTATACAGTTCAGCCTTGCAGAGCTTCACCGGCTTCAGGATGCCTTCAGCAGCTAAAGACCTTTTCTTCCCCCGTGGTCTCCCCTCCTTGGTGAGAGCTTCACCCTTTTCTCTCTCCAGATCTCCCACACCTGCTTCCCTCTCTGCATCTTCAGACATCTGCAGTGATGACAATGAAAAATAGGTCAAAAAACAGGTCAGTCTTGAAAATAAGCCCACTAGTTTGCAGTTTATTTATTCATTGGTAAAAGCCTACTAAGACATTAGTACACAGAAGCATAGGCAGGAAGCTGTAGACCTTTGATCCATCTAACTCAGTATTGTCTACACTGACTGGGAGTGACTCTCCAGGGTTTCAGGCAGGAATACTTTCTCAGCCCACCTGGAGCCCTACCAGTGGGGACTGAACTGAGACCTTGTGCATGCAAAGAAGATGTTCTACCACTGGGCTACGGCCCCCAAGTGGCCTGTGTTTTCATGCTAGATAGAGGCAAGACAAAGCCACACTCCTTCACAGGCAACATAGAAGCATAGGCAAGTTTTTAAAAAAAATTTAAACTTCTGCCAAAGGATATGTTCTCCTCTGTGTTTCCATGCCATCTGAAGAGGAATGGGCATTCTGTTCACTTGTCTACATACATGTAATTCCTTGACAACCATTGTGACCAGGTAGGTGTTTCAATAAAAGGCTTGATTATGCTACAATCCTAACTAGAGAGTAAGCCGACTGAACTCATAATGAGTTACTTCTGAGTAAGCATGTTGGAAGTGGGGAAGAGCAACTCCTGTTTTGTTCTTTTGTTTATGTTCCAGAAGGGAGATAGAGTTAGGGTCCTCCAGCTGGATAGGCCTGATTACCTTTACCTGTGATGCTCTGACTGACTTCCTTCATCGTTAGACTGATATGTCTTAGGGAAGCTTATCTGCCCCTCCTCCTTCTGCCCTTTCCTCTCTTCTCCGACTGTTCAAGAAAGAGGAGCCACCTTTGTCACTGCTCTCTCTCTCCTAAGCCATGAGGGCAACTCCCAAGCCTGGGTGTTGCACCTCCAATTTAGTTAGTTAGAATTATGCCTTTCTATCTACTATGCATGTCTATAAATAAAGTAGCTTATCTTATTTTACTAAGTCTTAAGTCTCAGTGATCTCAATGCAGGGTAGAAGTCTGCTTTCTTAAGTAAACGCACACACTGGCACACACGCCTTTCATCCTGTTGTTGTTACTCTGCTTAACAAATATACAAATTTACACAACAACAAAGCATGCTTACGTTTGCACTGTTAGATACACAACCAATCAACCTTGGGCCATATCAGGATTGTGGCTTCCCCGCTGAGGAAGACAAGGTCACAGCCGGTTCATAGACATGAAATTTCAGTTTACACATTTTTTTCTGAATTTTGTCACCCACGAACTAGATATTTATATAGCATTTATATAGCCATGTGCAACAGTCAGCATTTATATAGCCATGTGCAATAGCCATGTGCAATGTTAAGGAAGGATGTAGACAAATGGTTAGAGGAAAGATGGAAGGCGCTGGGAAATGAGGGAGGAGCATGATATCCCTCTTCAAAGACCAGACAGGCTGTCACACAGAGGAGGTTAAAGCAGGGGTTCCCAAACTTTCCCCCCATGGGCCGCTTGAAAACTGATGAGGTTCATGGCAGACTACTTAATTATTTTTCTGCCTTTTGCCTAGCAATTGTAATGAGCTATTCTAGATGCTAGAGCATTTTTTTTAAAAGTATATGGAATGCAAACGTTAATGCAACAAAATAAATAAGAAATGCTGTATTCCTTCCTTTGTTCCCATGTATTGACTCTCTACTCCTTTCAAATGCCTTGTCAGCCTTTTTTTCTTTGGTCAATGTGGGAAGCCAAACACCAGACTTGATGGACTCTGCACAGCTCTTCTTGACTGCCCTGAATGCTAACCTTGAATCCACTGTGCCATGTCGCACTGTCTTTTACAAATCTTGCTTTAAAAGAGGATTGCACAGTTTCAGGGAACATCACTCTTATCATTTGACATTAGCGATGCTGGCTAAAAACCTCAAAGTTTAAGGGCAATGCAACTTTCTGTACCAGTTCTTGGGGAGCAACAGCAGGAGAAGCGTCTTGCCTTCATGCCCTGCCTGTGGGCTTCCCAGAGGAATCCAGTTGGCCATGATGGGCAAAGCAAAGCAAGAGCCACCTGTGATATTCTCTAGGGTTTTGTTTTTTGTCTGATCCAGACCAGTTCTCATTATCGCTCCCACCTTTCATCACTTGAATAATAATAATAATAATAAATTTAATTTCTTCGTCGCCTATCTGGCCAATGGCCACTCTAGGCGACTTACAAAATTATTAAAATACAATTAATAAAATACAGTAATACAATAAAAACAATAGATCTACAACAACAATATTAAAACTGGGTAGGAGGCATTACAATTATATCGATTAACCCTCCCCGGATACCCCGAAGGCCTGCTGAAAGAGCCAGGTCTTTAAGGCTTTCCGAAATACATTTAGGGAAGAGGCGTGCCAGAGATCTTGTGGGAGGGAGTTCCAAAGAGTGGGGGCCGCCACTGAGAACGCCCTCTCTCTTGTACCCGCCAATCTGGCTGTTTTTGTTGGCGGGATTGAGAGAAGGCCCTGTGTGGCCGATCTTGTCGGGCGGCATAATTGGTGGCGTTGAAGGCGCTCCGTGAGATAAACTGGGCCGGAACCGTATAGGGATTTAAAGGTCAATACCAACACCTTGAATTGGGCTCGGAAAACAACTGGAAGCCAGTGTAGGTCGAACAACACTGGTGTCATGTGATCTCGGCGGCGACTATTCATAAGTAGTCGAGCCGCCGCATTTTGTATCAGTTGTAATTTCCTGACCGTTTTCAAGGGTAACCCCACGTAGAGCGCATTACAGTAGTCCAAACGAGAGGTGATCAGGGCGTGTACCACCAGTGGGAGCTGATGAACAGGAAGGTAGGGTTGCAGCCTTCGTATGAGGTGTAGTTGGTACCAGGCTGCCCGGCTCACTGCCGAAATCTGAGCCTCCATGGACAGCCTGGAATCAAGCACAACCCCAAGGCTGCGGACCTGGTTCTTTAGGGGTAAACTGACCCCATTGAACTTCAGGTCAATGTCACCCAACCTTCTCTTGTCCCCCACAAGTAGTACCTCGGTTTTATCAGGGTTCAACTTCAGCTTGTTCCTTCCCATCCATCCACTCACGGATTCCAGGCAGTTGGACAAGGTCTCCACAGCCAACTCTGGTGAAGATTTAAACGAGAGATAAGAGCTGAGTGTCATCCGCATATTGATGACACTGCAGCCCAAATCTCCTGATGATTGCTCCCAGCGGCTTCATATAGATGTTAAATAGCATGGGAGAGAGGATAGAGCCCTGTGGCACACCACAATTGAGAGGCCAAGGGTCTGATACCTCCTCCCCCAACGCTACCTGTTGGTACCTGTCGGAGAGAAAGGAATGGAACCACTGTAATACACTTGAAGCCGGTCTTTAACCATCTTTGAGTTATAAAGTTTTATACCGGGGGGGGGGGGAGCTGTGACCCTCCATAGGTTGTTGGGCTTCACACCCATCGCCCCTGAGCACTGGCGATGCTTGCTGGGGCTGATGGGAGTTCAACAACATCTGGAGGGCCACAGATGTTCCCCCATTAAAGATGATGCAAGTCCACAGAGGGAGTCTCATCAACTGCCATTAAGGAACCTCCAAACCCGGCTGCAGTCTACCAGTGCGGGCCTCGATGGCCCTCTGGCTCGATCCAGCAGGGCCCTCCCGATCCGTCCCAACAGGATCCCCCCTTTCTTTCTTTTTTTTCATTCATTCATTCAATCAATCAATACCCAGCCAGCCACCTGCTACACCCACCTTCTACCCGGCCGCTTCTGCCTCCACGTGGGGGGAACTCAGCACCGCCACATGGAATCCAGAAGGGCATTTGCTCACTTCCGGGTCCTGGGACTATCTCACCTCCCGATTGGATAAACACAGGAGCCTTCCGCAGCTCTCACCAATGGGAACAAAGCCGTGAGGCTACGCCTACATAAGCAAGTTCGGTTGGCGCGTACATACCTATTGCTGCTGCTTTCGGAACCCGGCCATGATCTCCCTTGCCCTATGGGCGTGTCTGCCGTGACACAGAGATTAGCAAAAATGGAAGAACACATCTTGTTGTCTGGAGATGGAGCTTCCGGGTTCATATCTCGGTCGCTCGCTCGCGAAAGTGACCGCAAAAATGAAAGCAAAACTTCAGGATTCTAGCACTGCTGTGATTGGACAGTACTAAAGGATGGCCATTCTTAAGAGCTAGTCGCAGCAACGGTTGGAGTTCATGCTACTTTATAGAATAGTAGAGTTGGAAGGGGTCTATAAGGCCATTAAGTCCAGCCCCTTGCTCAATGCAGAAATCCAAATTAAAGCATCCCCAACAGGGGGCTGTCAAGCTGCCTCTTGAAGGCCTCCAGTGTTGGAGAGCCCACCACCTTCAGAGGTCATTGGTTTCATTGTCATACCACTCTTAGGAAGTTTTTCCTGATGTTCAGTCGAAATCTGGTTTCCAGAATAAGCCCATTATTCTATATCCTGCACTGTGGGACGATCGAGAAGAGATCCCGGCCCTCCTCTGTGTGGCAACCTTTCAAGAACTTTTCAGTCTCTCCTCATAGGGCTTTGTTTCTAGTCCCCTGATCATCCTTGTTGCCCTCCTCTGAACCCATTTCAGTTTGTCTGCATCCTTCTTAAAGTGTGGTGTCCAGAACTGGATGCAGTACTCAAGATGAGGCCCAACCAATGCATAGAGGGGAACCAATATTTCAGACAATTTGAAAACTATATCTCTGTTAATGCAGCCTAAAATAGCATTTGCCTTTTTTGCAGCCACATCACCCTGTAGGCTCATATTCAGCTTGTGATCAACAACAATCCCAAGATCCTTCTCACATGTAGTATTGTTCAGCCAAGTATCACCCATCTTATAACTGCATTTGCTTTCTTTTCCTAGATGTAAAACTGCACTTATCCCTATTGAATTTCATTCTGTTATTTTCAGCCCAGTGCTCCAGCCAATAAAGATCCCTTTGAATTTTGTTTATTCCAGGGTATTAGCTATCTCTCTCAATTTTGTGTAATCTGCAAATCTGATAAGCATTCCCTGCATCTCCTCACCCAAGTCATTAATAAAAATATTGAAGAGCACTGGGCCCAGGACTGAGGTCTGATTTCACGTGATTCTTATTTTTTATTTTGAAAATTTTTAATTACCCTTCCAGTGTCAATCTACACTACTATCTCCATATTGCAGTCTAGAAGACAGGTTGGGTGGCGGATGGGACTGAGAGTGGCTTAGAACAGCCCTGCAGTGTAGACCAGTGTTAATATCGCAGGTCAGAGAGGACCAGGCTGAGGTTGGTTTGGACTGCAGCCAAAATTTCTACGGACACAACACACACACACCAGGTTGCAGCAAAAATAAATCTGCTGAAATGGCCCCTCTGACCCTCTCTTAGCTCAGGTTCAGCGCTTTCATTGTATGCAAAAGCCTTGCTGCTTTTAAATGTTTAAATAAACGAATTGCATTTTTTGCACAAAATAAGCCCTGAGCTAGCAATCATCACCTTGCTGAGAGGGGGAGGGAAGCTGCCGCTCAGTCAAGGCTATGCTAAACTCCTCCATTGATTTCCATGGGCAAGGTCTTCTCAGAGAAGAAAAAGGAGGGGGGAAGGTACGGAATCAAAAGTTGGTGCCTACACTTGAGTCTATCACATTAAGTCTATACTCAATAACACAAGACATTATTTATTTATTTATTGTATTTGTATACCGCCCCATAGCCGAAGCTCTCTGGGCGGTTTACAGTAACTAAAAACATTAAAAACAAATATACAGATTTAAAACACATGTTTTAAAAACAATTTAAAGCACAATTTAACAAAATTTAAAACAATTTAAAAAAAATGCTAAAATGCCTGGGAGAAGAGGAAGTCTTGACCTGGCGTCGAAAAGATAACAGTGTTGGTGCCAGGCGCACCTCATCGTAAAGATCATTCTGTAATTTGGGGGCCACCACTGAGAAGGCCCTCTCCCTTGTTGCCACCCTCCGAGCTTCCCTCGGAGTAGGCACCCGGAGGAGGCCCTTAGATGTTGAGCGTAGTGTATGGGTGGGTTCGTATCGGGAGAGGAGTTCCATCAGGTATTGTGGTCCCAAGCCATGGAAGGCTTTATGGGTTAAAACCAGCACCTTGAATTGAGCTCAGAATTGGTTTTATATGTTCGGACCGTCTGGTCCCTGTTACCAATCTGGCTGCTGTATTTTGCACAAGCTGCAGTTTCCGAACCGTCTTCAAAGGCAGCCCCACGGAGAGTGCATTACAGTAATCTAACTTGGAGGTTACCAGAGCATGGACAACTGAAGCCAGGTTATCCCTGTCTAGATAGGGGTGCAGCTGGGCCACCAACCAAAGTTGGTAGAAGGCACTCCGTGCCACCAAGGCTACCTGAGCCTCAAGTGACAGAGATGGTTCTAGGAGAACCCCCAAGCTACGAACCTGCTCTTTCAGGGGGAGTGCAACCCCATCCAGGACAGGTTGGACATCCACCATCTGGTCAGAAGAACCACCCACTAGCAGCATCTTAGTCTTGTCTGGATTGAGCCTCAGTTTATTATCCCTCATCCAGTCCATTGTCGCAGCCAGGCACTGGTTCAGCACATTAGAAGTGGGAGAGGTGCTTTACGGCTGGTGGTTGTTATGGTGACAGAGGTGTTTCTATAGCTAACCCTAACCCTAACCTTTGATTGGTTCCAGCCCGTGATCCAACCAGGGGACAGCTCTGAGAGTTTGACACCCGGTTGGGGGAAACAGTGACCCTCCCAGTGACGCTGGACTACAGTTCCCATCAGCCCCAGCAAGCAGGGCCAGCAGTCAGGAGTGATGGGGGTTGTAGTCCAATAAAACAGCTGGAGGCACAATGGGATCCCCAACAATGTGTGGTGGTTTGCCCTGCCGTGTCAGACCTCATGAGAGCCAAGTTGACTGCAGAAGTGTAGAGGCAAATTCAGAAGCGCAGGGTCCCTTCATGTTAATCACAGCCATGCCCCCTCCCCACTTTTTTTGCTGTGTCCATAACACCTTTGATAATGGCTGACCTCCAACTGGGACATTCATGGGCCAAGACTTCCCAGTTCTCGATGCTCATGTTACATTTTTTTAGATTCGCTTTAAGAACATCTTTAAACCTCTTTTGCTGTCCACTGATATTCCATTTTCCATCCTTAAGTTGGGAGTAAAGTAGCTGCTTTGGAAGACGGTGATTAGGCATTCAAACAACATGGCCAATCCAGCAAAGTTGATGTTGAAGGATCATTGTTTCAACACTGGTGGTCTTTGCTTCTTCCAAAACGCTAACATTAGTCCGTCTGTCTTCCCAAGTAATTTGCAGAATTTTCCGGAGGCAGCGTTGATGGAATCTTTCAAGAAGTTGGGAGTGGCATTTATAAATGGTCCATATTTCACAGGCATATAGTAAGGTCGGTAGTACAATGACTTTGTAAATAAGCATTTTGGTCTCCCTGAGAATATCCCGATCCTCGAACACTCTACGCTTCATTCCGGAGAATGCGGCACTCGCAGAGCTCAGATGATGTTGAATTTCAGGATCGATGTCAGCTTTAACAGAGAGATGGCTGCCAAGATAGGGGAAGTTATCAACGTTCTCCAGCATCACACCATTAATCTGGACCAATGATGCTACAGAGGGACTAGTTCGCACCTGTTGATGAAGTACTTTGTTATTTTTAATATTAAGTGAGAGCCCAAGCTTTCCATATGCTTCTGCGAAGACATTTAGGATAGTTTGAAGATCTTTCTCTGAATGTGTGGAGAATACATTATCATTGGCATACTGTAGTTCAATGACAGAGGTTGACATTACTTTACTTTTTGCTTTCAGCCTACTGAGATTAAAAAGCTTTCCATCTGTTCGATATATGATTTCCACACCAGTAGGAAGCTTCCCCTCAATAAGGTGTAGAATCATAGCAATAAAGATAGCAAATAAGGCAGGAGCAATTACACATCCCTGTTTTACGCCTGATCCGACTCTGAATGGATCGCTCTGAAAGCCATTGTTATCCAAAATTGTCGCTGTCATGTTGTCATGAAGGAGTTTCAAAATATTCACAAATTTATCAGGGCATCCAGTTTTCAGAAGGATGGTCCAGAGAGCAGTTTGATTCACAGTATCAAAGGCCTTAGTCAGGTCAATAAATGCCATATATAAAGATCAATTCTGCTCCCGGCATTTTTCTTGAAGCTATTGTGCAGTGAAGATCATGTCCACTGTCCCCCAGAAGGGCGGAAACCATTTTGAGATTTGGGAAGGACATCCTCTGAGATAAGTAGGAGGCGATTTATGAGGATCCTTGCAAGGATTTTACCTGCGGTAGCAAGAAGAGAGATACCTCGATAGTTCCCACAATCTGTTCTATCACCCCTCTTAAAAAGGGTGATAATTAGGGTGTCCCTAAAGTCTTCCAGGATCTCCTCCCTCATCCAGATTTTTTTGATGAGCTTATGAAGTTGTTGTGTAAATTCAGGCCCACCTTCTTTAAAGACTTCAGCAGGAATCCCATCAGGTCCACTAGCTTTGTTGTTCTTTATTTGATTGATGGCTTTACTGACTTCATCCAAATTAGGGGATACTGCAAGCTCGTCTCTAGTTTGTTGTTGTGGAATTTGTGAGAAGACCTCACCTGCCACAATAGAGTTACAATTAAAGAGGTCGTGGTAATGCTCTTTCCAGCGCAGTGCAGTAGATTCTTTATCCTTAAGAAGTTTGCTACCATCCATTGAATGTAAGGGATATGTACCGTAATTTGTTGGTCCATAGATGGCCTTTGTGGCATTAAAAAAACCCCGTGCATAGTGAGCATCTGCAAAGTGCTGGATTTCTTGAGCTTTCTTTATCCACCAGGCGTTCTTAAGTTCTCTAGGTCTTCTTTGGACCTCAGCCTTTGCACTGGCATAGATTTTTTTCTTAGCAGCACAGTTAATGTCTTTCTGCCAAATCTGGAAGGCTTTCCTTTTCTTGTCAATGATATGTTTAATCTCACTATCATTCTCATCAAACCAATCCTGATTTTCTTAGTTTGGTATCCAATAGTTTGTTC
Source organism: Rhineura floridana (assembly GCF_030035675.1). Classification (NCBI taxonomy): domain Eukaryota; kingdom Metazoa; phylum Chordata; class Lepidosauria; order Squamata; family Rhineuridae; genus Rhineura; species Rhineura floridana. The sequence goes on along the minus strand of NC_084480.1, from coordinate 4,881,611 downwards.
ACATGCTGTAATAATGGATGTCTTCAGTTTAATCCAGTGTTCCTCGACATTTTCAGGGAGTTTCATCTATAGCTATTTCTTGAGAGTTGTTTGAAAGCAGGCTCATTTAATAGGATCTTGAAGGGCATGGATGTTCATTTTACGCCTTGGTTTTATTCCTTGGAGCCTACGTTGAGGAACAGTATTAATGGCCCTAGTGGATCAATTAATCGGTGATCCGTCATGCAGTCATCAGCAGTCGTCATGGACCTAGTGAGGAGTACATCACGACGATCTCTGGCATGGACAATTACGTAATCCAGGAGATGCCAGTGTTTTGACTGAGGGTGCTTCCATGATGTTTTAAATTTATCTTTCTGGTGAAAGAGTGTGTTTGTAATAACAAGATTATGCTCTGCACATTTAGTCAGAAGTAGAATGCCATTCAGGTTGCTATTGCCAACTCCTTCATTCCCAATGGTTTCTGGTCATAAATCAAAATCATGCCCAAGTCTTGCACTGAAATAGCCCAAGAGGATAATTTTATCCTTCTTAGGTATCTCTGATAAGATGGTGTCCAGCTGGTCATAAAAATTTTCCTTGATGTCTTCATCAGCATCTAATGTTGGTTCATTCCTTCAATTGACCTTCTCCTGCTCTTTGAGTTTCTTGGAGTGCTGCTGTGCTCGTATTAAAATGTCTCAACTCCCTCGCAATGACGGCAGTCCTGCATCCAGGACGTTCACTATCTGTATTGTCCAGCAATGTCTGTATATTCCATGTTCCAAAGTTCAATTGTCTTTTGCGACCGCTAAGTGGTGACCCCACTGGATGCGGGAATCCAGTCAGGGAGAGAGATGAGGCAGACTTAGGGCACCTTTTCTAGCTCCAGTCAAAATCTGGCTTCCTGCAACTTGAGCCCATTATTCCGTGTCCTGCACTCTGGGACGATCGAGAAGAGATCCCGGCCCTCCTCTGTGTGACAACCTTTCATGTACTTGAAGAGTGCTGTATATCTCCCCTCAGTCTTCTCTTCTCCAGGCCAAACATGCCCAGTTCTTTCAGTCTCTACTCATAGGGCTTTGTTTCCAGTCCCCTGAACATCCTTGTTGCCCTCCTCTGAACCTGTTCCAGTTTGTTTGCATCCTTCTTGAAGTGCAGAAACCAGAAAAGCGAACGTAGCAAAGACCGCTCCAAATGGTCCCCTCTGGTGTCGGCAATTTCTGCTGTTAGTTGCAGTGGGAGGGGGTGAAGAGGGACCCCAGGGACCCAATAGGATATTTATGGTCTCTGGGTGCCCAGCTGGCTTTGAGTGACAGCAGTGGAGGCTGGTCCAGGAGGACAAATGGAGCACTGACCCACCAACCTCAGTCTGCACTCAGCCAGCCCCCACTGGCCTGCCTTGCTACTTACAACCAGTCAGGGAGTGACTGCGCCTGCTGTTGGCCCTGGGTTCCACTGACTGCTGGTCCCCCTGCCCTCCGCCCTACCAGTCCCAGTGCACGCTAGCCCCCCTGCCCTGAGTGACAGGTTGCAGAGCCCAGCCAATCACAGGATGGCCCCTGGGAAATTGGGAGATGGGGCTGTCAAGACAGCCATCTGTCCTCCTCAGCCTGCGTGAGGGGAACTTGGTGGGAATGAGGTGACCTCTCCGCTTGGACACAATGGAGGGCTAAAGACACTCAGCCACACCCCGATCCCACAATCAACCCTCATCTAGAAGCACCCTGAGCAAAGAGGGCAAATCTTTCTCTTTTTTTTTATAATAATTTTTTTATTATTCAAATTTTTATAAAAACAAATACAAATACAACAAAAACAATACAACAAAAAATAAAAAAAAGAAAAACTTGACTTCCGATTTGTTACAGATCAGCTATAAGTATATAATATATATCAAACCTGTCTCCTAAAACATACGAAATTCACTTTTTTCCAAAGTCTATCTTAATTAATCATCAAATCCCATTATCATCATTTCATTTTTTTCTTTCAACAAAAAGTCTAAGAGAGGCTTCCATTCCTTAAGAAATGTATCTGTCGTTTTGTCTCTAATAAGACATGTCAATTTGTCCATCTCTACTAAGTGCATTAATTTCAATAGCCATTCTTCCATTGTTGGTATCGATTCCATTTTCCACTTTTGTGCATATAGTAATCTTGCTGCCGTGATCATATATAATATTATTCTTCCATATTTCTTTTCCTTTTGTTTATCCATAAAACCCAATAAAAAAAATTCTGGTTTTGACTGAATATTTATCTTTAAGATTTTCATATGAGGGCAAATCTTTCTGAGGGCACGCTCCAGGAACTGGTTGTACAGAGAGGGGAAAAGAAGAAGATCCAAGGAGGGGAATGTACTGGCTAACCTGTAAAAAGACCACAGGGGAGCACAGCTTGGAGAAGGCAAAATGTGTGTGGGGTTGAAGCTGATGATATCCCTACAGTCTGATAGCTGGGAAGGGGCATCCCTGCCCCTCAATATCTGAGCCCCGTGCTGGGCGCTAGGGCCCAGGGTAAGGAGCAGAGGTCCTGATGTAAAAGGAGCAATCAGCAAATCTCCTCCGGCGATGTGCATTCAGCTGCGGCCCTCCAGGCCAGAAGAACAAGGCTTCTGTGTTCTGATAAGGGAGCAGCTGCATGCTCTTGAGGAGATGAGCTCTGCCCGAAGGCCATGAGACAAAGGACGCAAAGATGGGAGGGAAAGGGGAAATCAGAAGCTCTTTTATTCATATACTGTATGAAATACAGGGGCTTGTGTCAGCGCTTGCTCTTATGTCAATGTCATGTCTCCCTGAGTTATGTAAGTTATAACTTGCTTTCTGTACAGCCTGTAGGCTTAATGGCCTGCTCCACTCAGCACAATATCATGCAGCTCAGCCTCTCTTTCTCTTTCTTGCTCTGAAATTGCCTCCGTCCAATTAACTGTCTTCAGTGCGGTCGGTACATGTCATATCCCTTCTTCTGGGAGCCTCAGCAGCTGAACCTCTTGCATCAGCCAGCCCCGCTCTTAGGGTTTTCTTTGGGACTCCAGACAAAGTAATGTTGTGTGCTTCCCACTTCACCGAACAGTGAGAAGTTCCAGGAGTAGAACCAGAAATCACAAGAAATAAAATAAACATTAAAAATGCCTGGGTGAATTAAAAGCAGGTTTTCCCTGGTGCCAAAAATATTGCAACATAGGTGCCAGGAGAGCATCTTTGCAGGGAAGGGTACTCCATAATTGGGGTGCCACTATGGCTTCCCCCAAAGAATCCTGGGAACTCACAGAGCTACAATCCCTAGCACCTTCTCAGTGGTGGCCCCCAAATTATGGAACGATCTTCCTGATGAGGTGTGCCTGGCGCCATCACTGTCATCTTTTCGGCACCAGGTCGAGACTTTCCTCTTCTCCCAGGCATTTTAGCATGTGTTTTTAAATTGTTTTCAATTGTTTTAAATTGTGTTTTAAATTGTTTTTAAAAGACATGTTTTAAATTTGTATATTTGTTTTTAATGTTTTTAGTTACTGTAAACCGCCCAGAGAGCTTCGGCTATGGGGCGGTATACAAATACAATAAATTAATAAATAACAAACTACAGTTCCCATTATTCTTTGGGGGAAGTCATGTGCTCTAAATGAATGGTACAGATGTGACTATGTCATTTGCATTTTTTTCCCCTTAGAGGTAGAAGGACAGAAATCATCACCAGCAATGGCTCACTTTTCAAACCAGAAGTTCCTTTTTTAGGAAAATATTTCACTCATTATATTCAGGGACAAACAAGGAAGACAGAAGAAACCATGCATTTCTGTAAGCAGTCTACCACCTGGTATACCTGGGAAACTCTATTCTGTGTTCACAACTGTTACATGTGCAGTAACAGTTCTTCAGCATAATCTTGAGAGCATGCTTTCATTATCCCATGATTACATGGTCTGCTGCAGGAAGATGGTGCGTCCTGAAATGGGTGTAGGAAAAATGCTACCGGTCCCTTTGGCTGAAAGGTTATTCATAATTTAGGAAGACCCTTTGCATATTCAAATAATATCGTGCTTGGGGTTTTTTTTAATGATGGAATGATCCTGAACATAGTGTGGGATTTCAGTTCTCACTATGGAAAATCACAGAGACCTCAGAATGTTGGTGCAATCAAAATGACTTTTCCTGAAACATCACAGCAGCTTCTCCAGATAGATCATCCTGGGCTTCAGGAAATAAACACAATGTGTTAGGTCAAGAGCTCGGAAGTAATTAGGAAAAAGGAATTACTTGTAAATTATTACTTTTTTGAGGAACGAGTGGGTGATTTCTTTACATGTTGATTGCAACAGAACAAGAAGTAATCTTACTACTTTGGAGGAGTAATTGTAATGTTTCCAGCGTTACCTTTGGGCATTACTCCCTCCTGGGAGGGAAGTATTCTGCTCCTCTTATTAGTGGATGAAAATAATGTGCCTCAGACTAGACCTCTGCACAGCGTCACTCTTCTCCCGTGTTCTGTGGGAGTTTAGGAGGCGACAAGGGAGGAGGTGGAGAGTGAAACAGGTGTGGAGCAGAGAAAAGAAAGTTTACAAAACGGATGGTGGTGGAGAAGAATGGAGTGGAAGGAGAAAGGAGCTGGAGGGCAAGGATGTGGATGGATGAAGAAGGCAGCAGCGGAATGGAGGTAAAGAACTATGGAGGTGAGAGATGTGTGTGTGTATTAATACTGTGTTAGCACTTGGTGCACGAAGTGGTCTCCGGCACCCTTCCTGGCTACTTTGCTGCATTTGCAGTGTTTTTACTTTTTTGCATTCCAGGGGAAAATGTTTGCTTGGGCGGGTGTGCCTTAGTTGGTAGCAGGACAGGGTCTGGAAGGTGGTTGAGTGAGGGAAACAACACTTGCTGGCTGAGTGTGTGTGTTTGCACTTGGTTTGGTGTGCGAAACTCAAAGCAGTGGCCTCTGCCTCCCTCCCCACCTCCCTTACCAAAGGAGAGATCACCACTGTTGTTTTATGGATTAAAAATGTATTCCACTACTCTCTGTTTGTGTTTATTTTTAATGTTGTTTTAGGCTACTTAGGTGTGCAGCAGCCAAAGTCAGCACCTTGTAGGCACTGTAGGTTTTTTTAAAATAACAACTGTAAATGTAGTGACTCCTTCTGAGTAACAGTAAAGTAATACATTTCTTTCAGAACAATTGTAATTGTAATGGTAATTTATTCCTTTTTGGGGCCATGTAACAGTAATTTTTTTCTTTTTTAAAAGTAATCTTCCAAGCTCTGGTCAGGTTCTAGCCAGGGGAGTCCTCATCAGAGGAAGACCAGGAGGCTCTGGTCTTGGATCCAGCCCTGGCTCAGGCTTCAACTGAAGGTGCAAGGCCAGGGTCCCATGATGAGGTCCAGGAGAGGCCATCTGCACCTGGGGCAAGTTTGGCCTCTGTCATCGAGGCTGAACAGCCCCAGAGCCCAAGAGAGAGGCGTCACCTCTGACGCCAGATGGACACCTGGCCCATCCAGAGAAGTGCCCGACTACAGCCCTGGACTACTCGGAAGTAAAGATCTAGCTGCAGGTGATCAATAGGAGTCAGCTGAGGTTTGGGGTGTGGTTCCAGCAACTCTGCCATAGAAACCCCAGGCATAGGCTGTAAGGGCTACTGGAACAACATCTATGCATCATCTGTGTACCTGACCCATATAAAGATTCCCTGTGGATCCCAGACCTGTGTACTGCCTTGTCCCTTACCTGCATTGCTTACAGACTGCTTGGCTTCTAACCCCAGACTGCTCTGACCCTGATTCTTGCCCGAACCCCTTGGTTTTGTGGTAGACTCTGGACTCTGACTTTGGACTGACACTGGATACTGCCCTTACCTGTGTTTCTTCTGGGGAGTCTCTCACTTCCTTAAGGTGCCTGCTGAGAACAGGACACAATGGTAGAATGGTGCAGAAACTTAACCAGAATGTGTCCAGATGCACATCTTTTCATGAAGCAACCTGGTCAGTTGCTTCTGAACTTGAAAAACAAACAAACAAAAAACTTTGAAGTAAGTGGAGAACAGCAATATTCCAAGTATGGTTTCAGCTGTAGGGGAAAAAATCCATCCTCCAGCACAGACAGACCAGAGGAAATCTTTTTAGCTGAAAATGGAAATGGACTTCCTTCAAGAGGATGTTAGTAAAAAGAACACAACTGAAACACGGGGGGGGGGATGGGACTTCAAAGCTTATCAATTATATTGACTCTCTTTTAGCTTGAGCTCTATAAAGCGAAACATGCACATAGATCAAGTGATGCTGTCCTTCATTAACCTGATAGAAGCAGGAAAATAAATTAAAACCTGCAAGGTCGGCTTTTAGGACGTAGTTGTTTGTTCCGAGTCATTAGCTTTGGATAAGGCAGAATTATTAGTTAAGGATATTGTTAACTTATTGAGTGTATATTGGGCTTTCCCTTGGTTTTTATTATGTTTCTTTGCATTCTGTGTATGTTAGCCACCTTGAGTCTCTTTGGAAAGATAGGCGGGAAAGAGTTAAAAAAATATACTAGTGCAAAATGTCGTTTGCACAATTGCTCTCAGAACAAAACTGAAAAAGTTTCAACTTATGGAAACAGCATGTTTCCTTGTCAGGGTAGTCGTTGATTGCTCTTCTCCTTTCCCCTTTCTATTTTCTTTTTACTTGTTGTTGGAGGGGTTAGTTACAAATGTACCTATCCGTTTACAAAAATAAATAAATAAAACCATTTAAAACAACGTTACACCTCAGTAGAAAGTGTTGCACTGTCTACCGGTTTGCTCCTGAGCTAGATTCAAGGTTTCATTGCTGTTGCATCAAGTCATCTGTGGATGAAGATCTATGGTCCCACACTCCCCCGCACCAGTTGCAGCTAGTGGCTCCATGTCAGCGGGGCAGTGGAATCCGCTCCGGGCCTTAGTCCAAAGTTTCAAGGAGCTGTCCAAGGTGCTTCAGCGCACATGCTTTTATCGTGCCACAAGATCTCTGGAATTATCTTCCTTTAGAAGCAAGCCCAACATTGTGATGTTTTCAACATTTATTGAAAGCTTTTTATTTCTCCTAAGCCTTTCCAAATTAATTGATTTTATTTCTGCAGTTTTTAATTCTTGTACTTTTAAACACTTTGATACTGTTTTATGACAGTATTTGTACACTGCCCAGAGAGCTATTAGCTATGGGCGGTTTAGAAATGAAAATAAATAAATAAATAAATAAATGATCTGTATTACATTTTATAATCTATTTCTGTATACCACTCAGGTACTCTCTGAATGTACAGTGGTATATAAACTGTGAAACAAACGAACTATTGACATCAGGCAGGCACAATTCACTGTACTTTGGGTGCCTGCTTAAAACTTTTTTGTTTAGGCAAGACTATCCAGACACAGAGATGTTGATGTGTTTTGATCTTTTTATTTAGTTACTGTTTTAATTGGTTTTTTAAAAGTTTTATTACTTGTTTTTAATTATTTATTAATATTTCTTTAAAATTGTAATCTGCTTAGAAGTTTTTTACAATCAAGCGGTGTATAAATTTTATTAAATAAATAAATAAATAAATAAAATGAACAAACAAATAAATACTTGGAGAAGAGCCCAGCAGAAGATCTTAAAGAATGGGCAGGTTAGTATAGTTACAGGCATTTCTTTCAGTGTTTTGGGACCTACACCACACCTGCACCTTGAATTGAGCTCAAAGCGGGCAGACAGGGAATGAAGTTATTTTAGGTATGAATATGAGCCAACAGTGTGGTGTGGCTGCAAAAAAGGCAAATGCTATTTTAGGCTGCGTTAACAGAAGTATAGTTTCCAAATCATGTGAAGTATTAGTTCCCCTCTATTCAGCACTGGTTAGGTCTCATCTTGACTACTGCATCCAGTTCTGGTCTCCACACTTCAAGAAGGATGCAGACAAACTGGAACAGGTTCAGAGGAGGCCAACAAGGATGATCAGGGGACTGGAAACAAAGCCTTATGAGGACTGAAAGAACTAGGCATGTTTAGCCTTGAGAAGAGAAGACTGAGGGGAGATATGATAGTGCTCTTCAAGTACATGGAAGGTTGTCACACAGAGGAAGGCCAGGATCTCTTCTCGATCATCCCAGAGTGCAGGACACGGAATAATGGGCTCAAGTTGCAGGATGCCAGATTCAACTGAACATCAGGAAAAACTTCCTAACGGTTAGAACCATACAACAACGGAACCAATTACCTAGAGAGGTAGTGAGCTCTCCAACACTGGAGGCGTTCAAGAGGCAGCTGGAGAGCCATCTGTTGGGAATGCTTTGATCTGGATTCCTTCATTGAGCAGGGGGTTGGACTTGATGGCCTTATAGGCCCCTTCCAACTCTACTAGTCTATGATTCTATGAGGTGTGATGTGCATAAGCCTGGTCTCGCCACTGTATTCTGCATCAGCTGATGCTTCTGCGTCATCTTCAAGGACAGCTCCACATATAATGCATTGCAACAATCCAACTATCTGCCGTCCTGGGCTCCCCTTGCCCATACATGCCTATTCAATCACTTTGATCTGAGGAACTTGCACTTTTAAAAGTGCCACATGCTGTCCTTTCAGCATTTGCAAGGAGTTGCTCTGTTAGTGTGGCATCACCTGTGCTTTGGAACTCCCTGCCTATTGAGCAAAATTCCATACAAAAATGTACATGTTAAAAGAAACTTATAGTAAAATGCTGATGAATTTTCATGAGAACTTAAAAGCTAAACTTAAGACTGGAAAAATGAGAAAGTGAGAAAAACAGGAATGGACAGATTCGCCCATCTCTAAGCACAATAAACGAAAAGGAGATGTGGAAATTGTTGCTCATGTGCTGCTGTATCGTCCTTTCTATCGAGACTCCTGATTTGATCTCATCACCCCAAAAAAATCCCAGGGAGGTCTGATGCATTTTATTTAGAATATTTACTCTCAGATAGGAACCCGCAGGTCACAGTTACTGTGGCAAGATTTTGTGCATCAGCTGTTACCTATAGAAGAGTAATGACGGAAAATAATAATAACAGCTAACCTTTTGGGGGCTTTTTGCCAATTGGTGTATTTATCCAACACCATTAGCGCCGTATTATCGTATGTTACAGCTGTTTCTTTCTTTCTCTGTATAATATTGATATGTTTTAATATTTTATAGTGCTGGTCTTTGACCATAATAAATGCTTGACTGATTGATTGACTGAATGAATAAAGAGGAGTTTTTATTCACAACACATTTTGCAGTCTGAATGAAAACGCAACAACAGAGCAATCCAAATCGTGGGAAGCCGGAGGAGAAGGAGACTTTGGAAAGCTCCGTGGTAGCCACTCCCCATTCAAGAGCTACCAGGCCAGCTGAATGCCACCTTAGTCGGGAGCCACACGTGGGGGGCGGAACAGAAGAATCCGGCTCCTGCGAATACCCCTACCGGGGAGTGCTTCCCATTGACCAGCATGAAAATAATTTCACTCCTGGTGGAAATATTACCTGGTTTGCGAACCGTGGCAGCATTCCAAATGCAAGGAGGATGCCACAGAAGTCCCCCTCAGCTCCTCCACCATGGCCCCGGAATGCCACTTTTTCGGGCCTTCCGCCGGCTCTCTGTCTGCTAGGCTGGCAGACCCCCAGCTGAGCCAGCAGGGTCCTGGCAACACTGCAGCTCAGCTGAGATGAGGGCTTTCTGCCGGCGGAGCCCGGTGGCACTGGGAGCCTGCTGGCTCAGCCGGGGGTGCACCATATCCAACTCCCCCCAGCCCAGCGCAAATACAAGTTGGATTGTGCCCTAAAGAGTCTCCTGGTCCCTTGAAGACTACTGTGGTATAAGGCTTTTGCCAGAATATATCTGTTGGTCCTTAAGGCTCTTTGTGGTTATTGCTGTAGCAGAGGAACACAGCAACCTCTCTGGAATTTGACCCTTGGTCGATAAAGGAACAGGGGAAACAGTTGTCTAGAAACTGGCAGAGGTAGGCTGATCCTTGCCTGTTGTTTCCTCAAAAGTAACAAAAAAAACCTCACCCTCTTTTATTTGTTAATTAATTGATCGTGGCGATTTCTTAACTGTCCTTAAAACAAAATCTCAGGATGGCTTTCCCAATACATGTAAGAAATATAATTAAAAACATGCAACAACATACTAAAGTGGAGAAAAAACATCCCCCCCCCGTTTTTCCAGTTTTCTTTCTTCACATCTCTGCAATGTACTCGAAACAGCAAACTCAAAAACAGCTGTGGGAAAAACTTTTGTCTGTTCCTTTGATGAGGAATAGTTCCCCTCAGTCTGTGAAAGCTGCTGGGGGCACCTCATCGGTCACTCTTTAAAAGAGGCTTGGTTACTCATTAAAGAATTCCTTTGTCTTTTGACCTATACTGTCTGTCACTTCCAAGCCTCTCTCCAGCCCAGACTCAAATTGAGGTACATACTTCCTATTATGGTCCACTGGGAGACAGAATTTTATTCATTTGTTATTAACTTTCTATCCTGCCTTCTTCCCAAAGGAGCCTAGGGTGGCACACATCAAAAAGTTAAAACAATACAAATTAAAATAAAAAGAGCACTTCAAAGCAATTTAAAACCAATTAAAAACATTTCAAAACAATTGCAAAACCATCAAAACATACAAAAAGCATAAATGCTTCCAGGTGGGGGCCTATTGTGGTTTTGGTGCTGCTGACCTATGCGTGCAAGTTTTTGCAGTGTCCACCCAATGTCATTGGGGTCAAAAGGCCAGCCCGTTCCCGCCCTTTAATCTGGATTTACCCATTCCATGGGAAATCTGTTGTTTTTTTTTAAAAAAAAACGCTGTTCCCAATGATCCACTTGTGATACCTGAATGACCAGTTTGGATGTCAATTCCTGACTGGAGGCACCATGGAGCCTTCAGCTTTGAGTCCCCAAATATTTTTGGGGCTACAACTCTCATCATTCCTGACTATTGTCTTGAGATAATGGAACTTGTAGTCCAACAACATCTGGGGACCCAAAGTTGAAGAATCCCGCCCTAGATGCTTGGCCTGATCTGATGTAATAAATTATTTATGTTCAAACTTTATATTGGAACTATAAATCCCAAGCCCCAGATAGACCATCTGGGAGTGCTCAAGATGTGGCGCCTCTCCAACCCACACCCCAGCTGAGAGGGTCCTAAACTGGGATATATGACTTACCCTGGCGTTATCTAGTTACACTGGCTGAGGGAAACTTTGCTGCTTACATCCACGCCATATATTTAACGCATATTTAAAGCACATGTCTTCCTGCAAAGAATCCTGGGAACTGTAGTCTACACAGGTCTCACAGAACAGCAATCCCTTAACAAACTACAGTTCCCAGGATTCTTTGCACGAAGCCATGTGCTCTAAATGTATGGTGCAGATGTGACATGATCAGTACAAGGACTAAAAGAGGGGCATATTAGGATGGGGAATGGACATGTAGGGGACAGGGACAGGGAAAAACAAGATTATGAAGTATCCTATCTCCAGTAATTCGCTGGTTCCGCACACAGAGCTTTGTGTAACTTATGACACAAAAAATGTGTAATTCAATTCACCTCATAGAAGTCAATGGAAGAGCAGAAAATGAAGGTTTACACTGCACGACCTCTACAACCCTTCCTGTGCTCCCTTGCAAGAAGCAGTTAGGATGCAGCTTAATTTACACAAGAGTTACATACTGTATGTTAATGGCTCTGCAAGTCTTTTTAACATATCTGCTTCTACATAATACATTGTTATGGGATTGGGGGTTGAGATAGATTATTTCTTTCAAGCCTATAATCTTGTACCTGGCAGCTGGGATATGCAAGGAAGAAACCTGTTCTACTGACCAGTTTCATTCACAAGTTAATGGATTCAGCCAAGGCTGTCAGGTTAACAGAAGCAATATGGGCCATTAAGAATTATTTCTGTTCTCAGGAGAGAGGCCTCTGTGAGGCCCCCTTCCCTGGCTCTCCCTGTCAGGTTCCTACCTGCTTGTGGTTACTGCCTGTCACTAGGCACCACCAGGGACTCCACCAGTCCGGACCGCTCTCTCTTATGGTTTCTCTCCCCGCTCTAGCACAGATCTCAACAGATCCCCCCTGCTAGGCAACCACCAGTAACGTCCCAATACTAGTATTCCCAGAGACTCTGAATACTGGTATTGTTATTCTCTTCACCGCTGCCACCATTTGTTACAGTTCCCCTTCAGCCTTGGTCATTACCTTACCCTCCCTTCTGGTCTGTGAAACCCCAGCCAAGGATCAGGCCTTTGGTAAACCAAATTAAGTATTTATTACAGATAACAAAGCTAACAAGATTAACAAGATTTCTTCTTAAGGCACATAAGCATATGGTTTTACTCAATACTAATCCGAACTCCACCTCCCTCCTGGCAAACAACTCTCTCAAACCCCACCAAGCAACCCACTCAGTTCTCTTCTCCCCCCCAGATTCCACTCTCACTCTTCCTTTTATACATTCAGCCATTTTAAACACTCAGCCAATCATCTCGAATTCTACTGCCTATTCACTCCCCCTCTTTCACTCCACTTACCATGTATCTTCTAAACAACCAACACTTACCATATATACATTAATATAGGAACATCACATTTCCCACCCCTTAAACAACAGCAGAGTATTATTCCTGTTCCAGGATTTATACGTCGCGTTAACAAATAAAAGTCTCTATGGGGAAAATGTCTTTCTTTGTTCCTCCGTCTGGTCACGTCACTGCAGTCCCAGCCACTTGCCTGGAAAGTCCATCAGCCAGTACATTGTCCTTGCCTTTGATGAACTGGAAGTCCACTTGATAGTCCTGTAGGGCCCAGGACCACCTCTGCAGCATAGTGTTATGGTTTTTCATAGTCTGCAACCATAACAAGGCCCGATGATCCGTAGTCACTGTGAATCTTCGTCCCCACACGTATGGGCGCAACTTGTTCAGTCCCCACACGACCGCTAGGCACTCCTTCTGGACCGACAAATAGTTTTACTCCCTCGGCGTCAGCTTGCGACTCAGATACGCCACTGGATGTCTGGTGCCTTCTCTCTCCTGTAGCAAGACGACTCCCAGCGCCAGGTCCGACGCATCTGTAGCCACGATGAATGGTTTCTCATAGTCTGGTGCTATTAATATGGGTCCTTGGCACAAGGCTTGCTTCAGTAGATCAAAAGCCTTCTGACATTCATCCGTCCATACCACACGCTCAGAACACTTCTTCTTTGTTAATTCATGCAAGGGGGTTGCTATTTCCCCAAAATTTCTCACAAACTTCCTATAAAATCCAACCACACCCAGAAATGCCCTTACTTGTTTTTTGGTTAAGGGGATCGGCCACGCTTGTATTGCCTCCACCTTGCTCCATAAGGGGGTGATTTTCCCACTCCCCACCTTATGTCCTAAATAGATTACTTCCTTTAGCCCATTTCTTAGCTTTTATTGTGAGGCCTGCTTTTCTTAAGGCCTCCAATACTGTTGTCAGGTGTTGGACATGCTCAGGCACCGACTTGCTAAAAATGGCCACGTCATCAATATAGGCCACTGCAAAATCTGACATGCCTCGCAACACAGTATTGATTAGCCTCTGAAATGAACTTGGTGAGTTCCTTAGTCCCATGGGTAAGGTCACAAACTCACATAACCCATCTGGTGTACTGAAGGCAGTTTTGGCTCTGGATTGCTCGTCTAGTTCCATTTGCCAAAATCCTTTACAGAGATCTAGTGTAGAGATAATGGTTGCTGCCCCCAATAACTCTAACATTGCTTCTACCCTAGGCATAGGATACGCATCTGGGACAGTAATTTTATTGATTAGCCGATAATCAATGCAAAACCTTGTCGTTCCATCTTTTTTCGGAACCAGGACAATACTTGAGGCCCAGGGACTGATGGATTCCCTGATCACTCCTAATTCCAGCATATCTTCCACCTCCTTTTTGATCTCATTCAAAACTTTCCCATTCACACGTTACGGAACAGATCTGATTGGGGCATGATCTCCAGTATCAATGGAATGTATAACTATACTGGTTCGGCCAGGTTTGTTGCTAAAGAGATTCCTATAGGTTTTCAAAACTCTCAGAATCTCCTCTTTTACTTCCTCCTTCACCTCCTCTGACCATTCCACTTGATCTACCCCTCCTTTGTCTTTGCTTTCCTGTACCAAATCTGGAAGTTCAGGCCCACTTCCCTCAGGGAATAAGGTAACTTGCAACACCTGTGCATCCCTGGTATGGTAAGGCTTCAACATATTTACATGAACCACTTTGCTTTTGTTTAATTGGTCTGTGGTAATTACATACGTCACTGTGTCAAGCCTTTCTCTGATGGTATATGGTCCTTCCCAGTTAGCCTGTAATTTGTCATGTTTCCTGGGTATGAACGCCATAACCATATCTCCCACATCATACACACGTTCCCTGGCTGTTCTGTCATACCAGTAACATTGCTTCTCCTGTGCTTGACTCAAATTCTTTTTCACCATCTCCATCATTGATGTTAATTTATTGTGGAATTCCAATACAAAATCTACTACAGATGTTTTGTACTCTCCCAGGGTTCCTTCCCATGAATTTTTTAATAGTTCCAAAGGTCCCCTCACTTTTCTAGTGAACATGAGTTCAAAGGGTGAGAAGCCTGTTGACTCCTGAGGGACTTCTCTGTATGCAAATAAGAAGCATCCCAACCGTTCATCCCAGTCTTGTGGGTGATCTTGAACATAGCTTCTGATCATGCCCTTCAAAACGCCATTGAATCTCTCTGTTAACCCATTAGTGGCGGATGGTAAGTAGTGGTCTTTAGATGTTTTAGACCACAACATTTCCACATACATTGCATCACTTCTCCCATGAATACACTGCCTTGATCCGTCAGCACTTCATGAGGGAAACCCAGCCTCATAAAGATTTTTAATAAAGCCTCTGCCACTACAGGGGCTTCCACGGATCTTAGTGCTTCTGCGTCTGGGTACCTGGTGGCAAAATCCACCACCACCACTAGATATTTCTTGCCATGCCTTGTGGGTTTGGAAAAAGGGCCCACCAAATCTATTCTCACTCTATAAAAGGGTTGTCCAATTATAGGAAGGGGCTTTAAGGGTGCCTTGGTCTTTACTCCACTCTTTCCCACCTTTTCGCATATTCCACAAGATAGACAATGTTGTTTTACATCCTTGGAGATATTTGGCCAATAATAATGTGCAGCCAATCTCCTCTTGGTCTTTTTTATTCCCAGATGTCCTGCACATGGGACATCGTGGGCTACCTCTAGCAATCTGGTTCTGTATTTGCTAGGTACTATCAATTGCTTCACTGGTTCACATTCATCCTTTCTCTCAGCAGGCATCCACAGTCTATATAAAATCCCATTCTCACACACAACTTGATTCCTCAGTTTGTCAGTGAAAGGAATCTGTTGGGTCAGCGCTTGTTCCTTTATCTGCTTCAGACTTATATCTTTATGCAGCTCTTCCCTGAATTGATCTGCTTCTTCCCCAGAGACCACTTGATACAGTTTGTCTCCTTCAGCAGGCCTGCTAGTGGTTGCTATGGTGACCTGAGTCTGGTTAACAGATTCCACCCTGTTTGTTTCAGCCCCCCTTAATATGGCTTCTTTTTCTCTGCCAATTTGCTGTCTGGTCACTACATATATTTTCCCCTGTGCCCCCATAACATCTCTTCCCAGTATTACTGGTTCTTGTTGCTGGGCATTAATACCAACTTTATATTGGCCCTTTCGGCCTCTCCATTCCATTTTCACTAGGGCCACAGGCAAACTCTCTGGTTGACCCCTCACTCCTTCGATAGTCACTGTTTCCTGAGGTAATATTTCTTCAGATTTTATTAAATCTGGCCTCAGTAACGTCTGAGCGGCACCAGTGTCAAGCAATGCCCAATAATTTGCCCCTTGTACACTCACTTCCTCTCTCAGACTTGAATCAAGGCCTGTTACTTCTGTCCAGTTTATCTGGCAAAACTGAACCTTTTTCGCTGTTTCTAAAGCCTTGGGCTCTGTTTTCACTGCCCTTGTCTGAGCAGGATTACTAATGGGGTTGGCAACCTCACATTGAAAACGTAGGTGCCCCGGTCTACCACATTTGTAGCATAATTTCTCCTCACTTTTAGGGTACACAGATCCACTCTGGGGTGTCCTGTGCCCTTCAGATTTTAGTGGAGGACTCACTCTCTGTGGTACCACATCCCTTCTGCCACCACTATATGGTCTGGGTTTAAAATCTCTTGATGTTTTCCCCACCCAGCCAGTTCTATTGGAGGCGAAGTGATCCGCCATCTCTGCAGCCTCCTGCACCGATGTAGGGGAACGGTCTTTGACCAGGAGGCTTATTTCTGGTGGTAACTGATGGTATAATTGATCCAATATCATGAGGTTTTTCACCTCCTCCACAGACTGAGCTTTTTCACTTGTCAGCCATTTCCCAAATATGTCCATCAGTTTTGCCCCCAGCTCCACAAAAGACCTCCCTGTCTGTATCTGGCAGTTTCTGAAAAGCTTTCTAAAATAATCAGGCCCCAGTCTGAATCTTTTAAACACTGCTTCTTTGAATTCAGCATAGGTGATGGGCCTGTCTGAGGGGAAATATTGGTATACCTCAGCCAATTCCCCTTTAATCAGGTTTGATAAATACTGCATGTATTTATCTTCAGGTAGCCCCCACAACTGAGCTGCTTTTTCAAAGGTGCTGAGGTAAATTTGAGGATCTTGACCAGGCTCATAGACAGCAAAGTCCTTTGGAGTAATTTTTATTTTTGCTCCATCTCTGTCCTTTCTTGTTTCATCAGAATGAAACTTCTCTCTTTCCAATTTTAATCTTTCCCCTTGTATCTCTGCATCCACTCTCATTCTCTCAGTTTCCATCCTCAATCTCTCAGTTTCCAACTCCCTCTGCTTGTCTTTTTCCTCAGCCTCCATCCTCAATCTCTCAGCTTCCAACTCTCTGTTTTTCCTTCTCTGCACCTTCCATCCTCAATCTCTCAGTTTCCATCTTCAACTTCTCTCTCAAGTACTCTATATAAGCGGGATTGCTTAAATATCCTTCTGGGGTCTCTTCCCTGACCGGTTGCTTTTGCTGGGCAGTAGCAAATCCTATAAGTGCTACCCTCAATTCATCTACCCCTTTACCCTCGTGAGGTAAATTGAATGTTATGCACTTCTCCACCAGCTCCTCTCTTTTCATTTTTATGTATTCAGCCATGGTGTTTAGAGTTCACTCACTCTTTGCCACACACTCTTTGCCAGTCACTCTCACAAGTAATCTTGTTTTGTTATTTCTGTTTGCCACACAACTATTAGGGATTGTCTAGTATTCGTATCTCACTGCTACAGCCAACACCTGTGACGTAGTCTCCTTTGTCACCACGTGTCTTTGGGACTCTCTTTGGTTTGTATCTGGATTCTCTGTTGTTCGTATCCCACCGCTACTGCCACCACATGTGAGGCCCCCTTCCCTGGCTCTTCCTGTCAGGTTCCTACCTGCTCGTGGTTACTGCCTGTCACTAGGCACCACCAGGGACTCCACCAGTCCGGACCGCTCTCTCTTATGGTTTCTCTCCCCGCTCTAGCACAGATCTCAACAGATCCCCCCTGCTAGGCAACCACCAGTAACGTCCCAATACTAGTATTCCCAGAGACTCTGAATACTGGTATTGTTATTCTCTTCACTGCTGCCACCATTTGTTACAGTTCCCCTTCAGCC
Source organism: Rhineura floridana (assembly GCF_030035675.1). Lineage (NCBI taxonomy): Eukaryota > Metazoa > Chordata > Lepidosauria > Squamata > Rhineuridae > Rhineura > Rhineura floridana. The sequence continues at coordinate 4,863,961 of NC_084480.1, read as the reverse complement.
TTGGTCATTACCTTACCCTCCCTTCTGGTCTGTGAAACCCCAGCCAAGGATCAGGCCTTTGGTAAACCAAATTAAGTATTTATTACAGATAACAAAGCTAACAAGATTAACAAGATTTCTTCTTAAGGCACATAAGCATATGGTTTTACTCAATACTAATCCGAACTCCAGAAAGCTGAAAAACAAAGTCCAGAGGGTCACATCACTCAAAAATGCTTGGAAGTTGTTTAAAAGCACTATATTAGAAGCTCAACTGGAGTGCATACCGCAGATCAGAAAAGGTACCGCCAGGGCCAAGAAGATGCCAGCATGGTTAACGAGCAAAGTCAAGAAAGCTCTTAGAGGCAAAAAGTCTTCCTTCAAAAAATGGAAGTCTTGTCCAAATGAAGAAAATAAAAAAGAACACAAACTCTGGCAAAAGAAATGCAAGAAGAGAATAAGGGATGCTAAAAAAGAATTTGAGGAGCACATTGCTAAGAACATAAAAACCAACAACAAAAAATTCTATAAATACATTCAAAGCAGGAGACCATCTAGGGAGACAATTGGACCCTTGGATGATAAGGGAGTCAAAGGTGTACTAAAGAACGATAAGGAGATTGCAGAGAAGCTAAATGAATTCTTTGCATCTGTCTTCACAGTGGAAGATATAGGGCAGATCCCTGAACCTGAACTAACATTTGCAGGAAGGGATTCTGAGGAACTGAGACAAATAGTGGTAACGAGAGAGGAAGTTCTAAGCTTAATGGACAATATAAAAACTGACAAATCACCGGGCCCGGATGGCATCCACCCGAGAGTTCTCAAAGAACTCAAAGGTGAAATTGCTGATCTGCTAACTAAAATATGTAACTTGTCCCTTGGGTCCTCCTCCGTGCCTGAGGACTGGAAAGTGGCAAATGTAACGCCAATCTTCAAAAAGGGATCCAGAGGGGATCCCGGAAATTACAGACCAGTTAGCTTAACTTCTGTCCCTGGAAAACTGGTAGAAAGTATTATTAAAGCTAGATTAACTAAGCACATAGAAGAACAAGCCTTGCTGAAGCAGAGCCAGCATGGCTTCTGCAAGGGAAAGTCCTCTCTCAGTAACCTATTAGAATTCTTTGAGAGTGTCAACAAGCATATAGATAGAGGTGATCCAGTGGACATAGTGTACTTAGACTTTCAAAAAGCGTTTGACAAGGTACCTCACCAAAGGCTTCTGAGGAAGCTTAGCAGTCATGGAATAAGAGGAGAGGTCCTCTTGTGGATAAGAAATTGGTTAAGAAGCAGAAAGCAGAGAGTAGGACTAAACGGACAGTTCTCCCAATGGAGGGCTGTAGAAAGTGGAGTCCCTCAAGGATCGGTATTGGGACCTGTACTTTTCAACTTGTTCATTAATGACCTAGAATTAGGAGTGAGCAGTGAAGTGGCCAAGTTTGCTGATGACACTAAATTGTTCAGGGTTGTTAAAACAAAAAGGGATTGCGAAGAGCTCCAAAAAGACCTCTCCAAACTGAGTGAATGGGCAGAAAAATGGCAAATGCAATTCAATATAAACAAGTGTAAAATTATGCATATTGGAGCAAAAAATCTTAATTTCACATATACGCTCATGGGGTCTGAACTGGCGGTGACCGACCAGGAGAGAGACCTCGGGGTTGTAGTGGACAGCACGATGAAAATGTCGACCCAGTGTGCGGCAACTGTGAAAAAGGCAAATTCCATGCTAGGGATAATTAGGAAAGGTATTGAAAATAAAACAGCCGATATCATAATGCCGTTGTATAAATCTATGGTGCGGCCGCATTTGGAATACTGTGTACGGTTCTGGTCGCCTCATCTCAAAAAGGATATTATAGAGTTGGAAAAGGTTCAGAAGAGGGCAACCAGAATGATCAAGGGGATGGAGCGACTCCCTTACGAGGAAAGGTTGCAGCATTTGGGGCTTTTTAGTTTAGAGAAAAGGTGGGTCAGAGGAGACATGATAGAAGTGTATAAAATTATGCATGGCATTGAGAATGTGGATAGAGAAAAGTTCTTCTCCCTCTCTCATAATACTAGAACTCGTGGACATTCAAAGAAGCTGAATGTTGGAAGATTCAGGACAGACAAAAGGAAGTACTTCTTTACTCAGCGCATAGTTAAACTATGGAATTTGCTCCCACAAGATGCAGTAATGGCCACCAGCTTGGACGGCTTTAAAAGAAGATTAGACAAATTCATGGAGGACAGGGCTATCAATGGCTACTAGCCGTGATGGCTGTGCTGTGCCACCCTAGTCAGAGGCAGCATGCTTCTGAAAACCAGTTGCCGGAAGCCTCAGGAGGGGAGAGTGTTCTTGCACTTGGGTCCTGCTTGCGGGCTTCCCCCAGGCACCTGGTTGGCCACTGTGAGAACAGGATGCTGGACTAGATGGGCCACTGGCCTGATCCAGCAGGCTCTTCTTATGTTCTTATGTTGTCCCTCCTGGCAAACAACTCTCTAAACCCCACCAAGCAACCCACTCAGTTCTCTTCTCTCCCCCAGATTCCACTCTCACTCTTCCTTTTATACGTTCAGCCATTTTAAACACTCAGCCAATCATCTCGCATTCTACTGCCCATTCACTCCCCCTCCTCTTTGTAAGAAACGTGGTTTTAGCGTGGTTTTCCTTAAGGGAAAAACCCCCTATGAGACCCCAAAAATGGTCTCCTGTGGAAGACCCACGACAGAGACAAGTGTGAATCAGTTTTAAAAGCTTTTATTTTCATACTTGCAAGGACGGGTGACTACCAGAAGGCAGACACACCCAAATGACATTGGTACAAATCTTTTATCCCCTAGCCCGACGCTTCATGCCCTCCCCTGTTTTCCCCATTGGTCAGGTACTTCCAGGGTTCACAGCCTATCAGATCCGCCTGTCCCTGTCACATGAAACTCCTCCCGTTTACATCTCCCACTCCTCAGTTTTAGGCTACCTTATACCCTTATTTATTATTTCCCATATATGGTATTTTACTCCCCTCCCCTCCTCATTAACTAAGCATAAAAACTCCCTTTACATCAAGCAAAGCAATGAAGGGCTAAAAACATCAGCTGAATTAGTCAAGTGTAAATCCCCTGTCTATTTTAAAGTGGAACTTTGACCACAAACTGTCTGTTCTGGCTGCTTTGTTTGAACTTCAGACAGATGTCCTATTCTAAGAAAAAGCCCTTTTTCTCTATCTACGTTAACTCCAGCTTCTATAGAATTATCTACTGCAAACAGTCTATTAACCTATTAACCATTTATTCTTAACAATCAAAATCACACATTTTATTTATCCTTAACATATTCTGAAAAAGCAACACAATATATACACTTCTCACATCTTTCACTCCACTTACCATGTATCTTCTAAACAACCAACACTTACCATATATACATTAATATAGGAACATCACAGCCTCCCCTTACCACAACAAGGAAGTAGTTTGTGTGTCTGTGTTAGAGTTACTCTGAGGAAAGGCTGAGAGTTGAAAAGAGACAGAGAGATTTGCTTGCTTTCCGTGTCTGAAAGAACCCCAAAGCTACGGGCATGGGGAACAAGATCTAATGGTCTGTGAGCCACTCCATTTTATGCTCAGGTTGTATATATGTGTAAATAAACCATATATCATAAAGACACTACAGTCTCTGCTGACCTTCTTTTCAAGGAAACCAAATCCTCGGTAAGCGCAGCAACCCCTGGAAGACTTGCAGCACTGCTTGGAGATTTAGGTGGTGCTCAACAATATTATAAACACTATATCAGTTCAAAAACGTATTACACATAGTGTGGCTTAACTTCTAAATAAAGGGTATGGAGTCAATATTCTCTGAAAGTCATACTTGGACCCTCTTACATAGTAGCTCTTCCCCTGTCTATAGATGCGCCGAGAATAATTGATATTTTTCAGTGAGGAGACAATGGCGCTCTGCACTTGTATAATGGCTGTGCAAGTCCTATTGTGAGGAAAACAGCAATGTTAAAAATTGCAGCTCTACCACATCAAAATATCATGAGCCGCCACTGATAATTATTATATTATGATCCAGAAGAGCCACTTCTCTAGATGCCAAACTGTAGACTGCAAATTTCTTGGGGCAAATTTCTTTTTGTGTATGCTGCAAAATGTACAAGATCATTAGGGATAGGGGAGAAATCTATTCTATTCTCAAAATCATTTCATTTAAAGGTGAACTTACCTAATTCACACTTTCTGAAACAATATGCAAACCGAAATGCAATTTTGACTTCTCCAAATTTTGCAATGCAATTCTCCAGCCAAGTAATGTGTACAAAAATGCACATACTACGGTAAAATGTGCGCCTTAATGCATGTAATAGTGAAAATAACATAAAAATGCATGATATTGGGTGACATTGGATTGCAAAACTTTGCATATTAGCCAAAATTGCATACAAAAATGTGTATATGAGCGGAGTGTTATGTTAACACTGACAGTTGAAAGAATAAAGAAACGCAGCCATGCAACATGCGCTCAGGGAGCCATTATTAACTAAGTGAGAACAGAGACAGGAAGAGAAGGGGGCAAGGGGAGAACCAAAGCCTGTAAAACAACAAACACTTTAGAGGAGGAATCATCAGAGGGAACAATAGATTGCCTTTCTGTCTACCCCCCCCTTAACCCCCCAACTGGTTTAGGTAACTTGTTACATGCATTGGTGCTTTACTCCCAACAGAAATGCAGAGAAGTCAACTTAATATTGGGAAAATGAGAAATGGAGGAAAAACTAAAACTGACAGATTCACCCATTCCTAATGCTGATGATGTTGCATTCATGCCAATTTTATTCAGAGCAAACCCGTTAAAATGAACGGGCATGACTAAGTAAGGTCCATTCATTTAAGTGGGTCTGCTCTGAATAAATCTTAATTGCCCATAACCTATTATTATTCCACTTTCTTAATAAATTTCTTTCTTTCTATTTTGGACACCTGCCCACATTTTGGGGTGGGGGAGAAGGCTTTTGGGCTAGGAGCCCGGGAGGGAATAATGGTTCTGCCCCTTTAAGAGAAGGTGGTCCAAAGAAAGAGATTGGTTCTGAATCTGGGAATAGAAACGGGAGTTAGCAAATAAGAAAAAGAATCTGTTTAAGAAGAGCAGCCAATAGAAAGAAACTGCTGCCCAGGGGGCGTGGTCTTATAGAATACTGCTTTGGCCAATAGAACAGCGAAGCAGAAGAGAAGGGTGGGCTCAATTGTAAACTTTATCCAATAGGAGAATGGAGGAGGCGCGGCTTTGCAACAAGCTCCTGATAAAGGATTGGGGGGGAGGAACCTTTGAATTTCGGCGGGGGAGGAAATGGGCGTGCCACCAGTCCACAGCGTGCCCAATAGGGGAGAGAGGGGAGGGGTTAAAATCGGACCCAATGAGCGGGCGTAGTGGTGGGAGTGACCGAGGCCTTATTGGCGGGCGGCAACCGAGGCGGAGAAGCGCCGCGCTGAAGGGGCGAGGTTTATTTGTGGAGGCGTCGGCGCCGTCGCGTAGTGATGACGGCAAGCGGAGGGCGGGGCCTGCTGTGGAACCTGCGCGTTGAGGTCACTGGCCGAGCGGCGGCGCCGTCACAAAAGGAAGCGGCGGCCGCGGCGGCTGCTGCTCCTTGTCCTCCTGCGGGCGGCTGTGTTTGTCTGTGGGGAGAGTCTGAGTGGAAGAAGAAAAAGAGGAGGAGGAAGGCCTCAGCAGGCCCAGGCTGAGCGGCTCCCTTGCCCCCGCCTCGGAGTAGCGCGTCAGACGGAGGCGGCTGAGGAGGAGCCGCCCCCACCGCCCCCTTCCTCCCTCGTTACCTCTCTCCCCTCAGAGGCCTCAGGGCCTGGCCGGAGCGCGCACCAGGCCCCGCCGCCGAGCCTCTCGAAGGAGGAGGAGGAGGAGAAGCGGCGGCGGCAGTAGCTACTGCTGAGGAGGGAGGCCCGAGGAGGCGGCGGCGGCCGGGCGGGGGATCCGGATCCCGGGGGGCGGGCGGGGGCCCCGGGGCTGGCGGGCGGAGGAGGAGGAGGAGGAGGAGGAGGGCGGCTGCTGGGGGGTTGCCCCGGCCTGTCCTGATTGCCCCCCGCGGCTCGCCTGGGTCGCCCTCCCGCCGCCGCCGCCTCTTCCCTTCCTCCTCCTCCGCCCGCCTCTCGCCCCTGCCGCGATGGCCCAGCAGCAGGTGAGCAGCTCCCAGAAAGCGCTGATGTTGGAGCTGAAGGGGCTGCAGGAGGAGCCCGTCGAGGGCTTCCGCATCACCCTGGTGGACGAGTCCGACCTCTACAACTGGGAGGTGGCCATCTTCGGGCCGCCCAACACCCTCTACGAGGGAGGCTACTTCAAGGTGAGAGGCAGCGGCCCCTTCCCCACCAAGGGGAGGCTGGGTTGGGGCGCGGGTGGCCGTTTGAGCCCCTCCCCTAATAGGAGGGGGGTCTGGAGGGGAGCCCCTTGGTGAGGTGCCTTCCCTTCTAAACCCTCCTCCTCCTCCTGCTCCCCAATCATGCTACTGCATGAGTGCTTAACGTTCAAAATCCTTGCCGCAGGTCTGTGGTGGTGGGTCAGTAGGAGCCAAAGTGAGGTTGCCCTGATCCTTGCGCCTGCCCTGTTATATAACCAGTAGTGAGTTCCTTTTCCCTTAAAACTAACGTTTCCTGCCCTACCTATACATGGTCCATCCCTGATTTAAAAAATGGCCCCTTCCCAAACACCCTGTCTCTGTCTGGCTTTTCACTTTGCTGCTGCTCAAGTATTCCCTTCTTTCTAGAGATCTCTTGGTGATGCTTTGGGATTCTCTCTCCCCCCACCCAACACCTCAGCATTCTTTGGGCATCTCAGGCCCTGTGTTCCTTGTCCTCCTCTTCCCAGAGTCTTGCAGATCTCTTTAACTTAACCAATGTAAGATGGGACTCTGGTATGCATTAAATCCTTTGCTACCGATACACACAACTCTTTCTCAGAAGGTGTGGGTTATAGGAGAGGACCTAGATGTTCCTTCCCGTTGTTGCCAGGCATGTTAGGGCAACTCTTTTTCTTGCTTGCACATCCTTAAGGACTGCTTCAGCTTTTCCACAGGCTTACGCCTTAGCCCCTATTCATTGAAAGCAGCATTTGCATCCGGGCTCCGTTTCCTGGTATTTGTAAACCAATGTGAGAGGTGCTGCTTTACGTCTATTCACTTGGAACTCTGCCTCTTTTAATCACTCTTTTTATCTCCTTGGCAGTTGCTGCTATCTTCCTGTTCAGGAATTGGAAGTATATGCATGCGTCTAGGGCAGGTGGTGTACACGAGATGGTGGACCTTCTTTTCCCCTATAGTCTTTTCTTGTAAAAATTTGAGCATGGGTAGGATATCCTGTTTATGTGCCACCGTTTGCTCTATAAACATATCACGCTGTTGGGCCCGGTCTCCTGATGTAGCTCAAACTAAACCAGAGTCAGGACGCTTTGTCCTCAGTTTGTGTTCTGTAAGAAGTGGGCTAGAAACAATAGGGGGTTCAGGTCACCTTAGTGGAGAGAGAGAGAAATTGCTCCATTTTTGTCTTTCTAAACTATAGAATGGTGGCATTCCTACCTGTGACTAGAAACTAATCTCAATTGGGAAAAATCTGTGTGAGGGTTTTCAAAGCCATGTTACTAGTTTGGGGGTGGTGTTGAGGAGGCAGTATTCACCACTAAATGCTACATCTGAAGTAGTCTCATCAAGAGTAAGGAAACTTACCATTGTGTGAATTTGAGCCAGCAAGTATTTCCATAGCATTGTGATCCTATTGAGCAGTTTACCCTGCACTCTGGAAGAGAGAGACAATTCAGTTGCTTACTTCAGTTGAGTTGTTGTGTGAACTGTGGCATGATCCATTTATCAGGCATACATGCATGCTGTATGACTGGAGCTTGCCTTTGAGGGAGACTTAAACATTCTTTTTAAGGAACACAAGTGAGCACACGTGGTTTTGAAGGAAAGGCCTTGCTGAGCTTCTGTCTGTTGTGACATAGTTCTAATTGCTGTATTTGAGTCATTTCCCATTAGAATGTGAATACAAGGGAGAGTTGTTTCCACTGACATCCTGAATGGTGGGGTTGACCATTAAAGCCTGTACATTAAAATCTGGTAGTAACGTGGATTTCCCCTTGTCTTGTATTCAGCTTGGTAGAGATAGAACATGTTGGATGCGGCATCTGCAGTTAGACTGTAAAATGAATGTGAATGAGCTGGTAAAAGATGAGCTTCGCAAACTTTGGAAACAGACACTGAGCTTCAGCTAGGAGCTTTATATATTGGGGATGCTTTTATTGTACCCAGCTCATACTGGTTTTTGTTTAACTTGGATATCTTTATGCTGCAGAACTGTTAAATGCTTGACATTATTGGTTCTTAAGAGTCCCAAGTACACATCAGCACTGCACTGGGTGATTAGTTACCACCATTGCTTGTCACATGCCATAATATATCTTTGAAACAGGTGGGATTCTGGTCAAGTAACTAGCCAAACTTTGTCAACTTCATGAAACAAAAAAATCTGTTATCTGTCTGGTGACCTGTTTGTTCACAGTGTGATCTTAAGCATATTTACTCAGAAGCAAGTCTTGCTGAATTCAGAGGGACTTAATCATAATGAATGTGTGTAGGGCTGAAGCCTTAATTGTATCAATGTCATTTGATAGAAATCACTCCTGTGTTTTTGTTTCTCCCTGTTGTGTAGGAGTCTAGGCATACAAGCCTTCCCTGTTTAGTAAAAGTCATACCCTGCTTTGCACTAACTACAGCAGGGTATTAAAAACTGTCGTCTTTAATTTTGTGTTCTTCTGAAACATCTGTGGCATATTTGTATAACTTAGCTACTTAACATAGGCTTTCAATAAACTGATCATGGGAGAACTCTAAAGCTTGTTGACAAATGCTTTGGAAAGGCAAACTTAGTGACCATCCCCTTTTTGTCTACGTTAACTGGTATTGAAATATTCTGTTGCTTAGGGAATTGTCAGTTTTTTAGTCATAACACATTTTGCTTTGGGGGGCAAGCGGACTGACACCCTGTTACCCAGGAGGAGGCATTTAGGAAGAAGCAGGGTTGGACCTAATGCTGTTGAAGATAAAATGTGTGCAGCTTTTGTAGCCTGACTTTTCACCAGAACATTGTACTTTGTACATTCCCAAGAAGTTGTTCCACTAACATCTGAGTCTGAGGCGGTATTGTTACCAAAGTATACTTCTTGACAATTGCAGAAGTAGCCATCCTGGAGGAATGGTAAGCAAATGGTTATCCCCTGGTGCTTGTGAAGATAAAAATAGCAGAGGGAGACAACTCGCATATGCTACACTGAGCACTTCAGACAGAGGGCAGCATGGAAATGAAGAGCAGCTTTTTAAGGCAGTGGTTAATGCTTGTCTTCCAAATACAGAACTTACTGTGTGTGCACACGTGTGTATGCTGAAGACAGACCTGGTTCTAGGGGTAAAATTTTGTATTGCAGTGTAGGAATGTCTGAGAGTTCCCTAGGCTAATTGCCTTGCGGGATCAAGCCAAGGTCCATCTTGTCAAGCAAGTGATCTGGAGAGCTTGCAAATGGTATATGCTGGAGATGACTGTCCCATGTTTGTCTTGCAGCATCTGGTATTCAAACATTGCGTTGCCTATAGAATATTTTTATTAGGTGACTCATAAATTAAATAAAGTACTACTACTGCCTGGAGGCTCCAATTAGCTGTCAATGCTGATAGCTATTGATAGAATAATCTTCTATCAACGTATTTAATCTTTTTAAAAAAAGACAACTAAGCCAGTGATAATCTTGCATGTTGATTGTATAAGTTAACTATGCGCCATGTGAAGTACTTCCTCCTATTTTACTTGAATATACTGCTATAGAATTCTTCTTACCTAGACTTCTGGCATTTAAGAGAGAAACTTGTCAACTTTCCCCTCACAATTCCTGTATATGTGTTTTGGTCTCAAAATTGTTATGGTACTATCCTAATGGGTGAAATAGGATGCCTGTCTTAGGAACTCCTTTCTTCAACAAGAAGCATACCCTCTTAAGCCATGATTGCTAAGTTTTCTTAGGAGTGAATTCATCAAAAGCTCTTCGAAAGTACAGATATATATTTACTGGATTACCTCAAAGGTCAATGAGGTAAGACTTGCTTTTGTCAGAAGTTATGCTGATGTTATCTTAGGAAGGCTGGGTTTAACCATTTGCCACCAACTTAGGGAAATTGGTATGGGGAGGGGATAGTTCTGTACATGGCTTCAGTCTCCAAAAGGAGCCTTTCGGGAAATAGTTCTGGAGTTCCTGAAGTAGGTAGAAATTAAGGATTAATGAGCACTTCTAGAATTGGTGACTCTTCTAGGAAATGTGCATGTTCACCTTCACAGGGTTTAAGAGATGTCCTGGACTTCAAGTACTATCTGTGTTGATTTATGCTCTGGTGCTGATTTAGAGCTACTCTCCATGGCTTAAAGAAACTGATGTGTATGTGCTATGAACTAGTTAGGGAAATAGCATGGTAACAGTGAATTATAGAGTCGCATTTGCAACAGAAGCTGAAGGGACTTTGTTCTAGTGATCAGCTTGCCAAGAGAGGCAAGTCTTTATTAGAGACTTGTTTGAGTTGGGCCTGCGCAGGAGTCTACAGTTAAACATCATGCTACAGTAAACCAGTCAGTAACAGATTCCAAAACTTTGTCTTTCTGCTAAAGGAGGTTTGAGGAATTACTGATCTGCTTAGTGCCTTGATGTCTGTGATGACTTTTCCATTTGGATTTGTTACCCTGTCCCTATTTATTGCCTCACTATTTGTTTGGTTGAATGTGGCCTTTGTGTGGCTGTTGCATTAAATTGCCAAATCCTCCCTGCCGGCTCCTGCACCCTTGGGTTGGAACAAAGGGGCCGGGTGGGATTTTTGAAACTAAGATTCCTCCCTTTATTTCCGCATAAGCACAGCAGGCCCTTCTGGCTTGCCCAAAGTTTACTGTCCACTATCACGAACAAGTGCTTCACACCCACAGCCCCATTACCTCACTGTTTTTGCCTCTTTCCTGGTCTTCCTGTGTCTTGAGAGCTTTTATCTGTTTGGGACTCTGTAGCATCTTTTACCTTTATGAGTGTGCCATAGTGGGTTGTATTGTAGAACCGCTTGTACTCTGCCTCCTACCCAATTGAAATTGCATAGATCTGATTATATGTATGAAACTGCCTTCTGCTTAGATGGACCATTAGTCCGTCTTGCTCAGCTTGCAGTGTTTACTCTAAAAGCAGCAACTGTCAAAAGACATTGGGAAAGAGATCTCTCCCAGCCCCTACTAGCTGCAGCCCTGATTTAACTAGAAATGATGACTGAATGTACTTATGGCTTTAAAAGAAGAAAAACTCACAGAAGGTAACACTATGAATGGTGACTAGTCCCAGTGGTTTTGTTTTTCTTCCACTGTCGCAGATAGTATACCTATAAATACCAGTTGCTGGGAATCACAACTGAAGAGAACACTGTTGCATTCAGGGCCTTTGTGGGCTTTCCATAGGCATCTGGTTGGCCACTTGAGAACAAGACGAGGTGAGCCTTTAGCCTGATCCAGCAGGGCTGCTCTTATGAATCTGGAAACTTGGCAGGCAGTAAGTCCCAGTTTTGATAGGTGAAGAGCCAAACTGGGGCTCTGGCAGGTAGACTGCTTGCTCTAGAGCCTTCGGTGTGTAGTGATGAAACTAATAGGAGAGGAGAAAGCTTGTACTCACCTAGGTGCAATGATTAGTTGCTACAGAAGACCAGGCAAGTGGCAATGTGACATACTGATTTTGTTGTTGCCTCTGATCAAGCATGTGTGGATATGCTTTTCCATTCTGTTCCCCCAAATTCTCAGTACCAACATTTAAAGCATTGCTGCCATGGCAGAAACCTCCTACTCCTTGCCCTTTAGATAAAAATCCCATTTCTCCTAATGAACAAGCTGGCCTCATTCTAAAACTCTTTCCTAAAGTCTACAAATAAATGGCAGGTAGTCCTGAATCAATTACTTATTTCTTACTTCAGAGCTAGGAATGTCAGTGTACCAGTTGGCATGTGATAATGCTATTCCTCAATCACCACTTCAGACTAGTGATGAGAGTTGCATGTTTGAATGTTTCCCAAGGGAGAAGGCTAGGCTGTCCTCTTCATATGGCTAACATTTTCTGTGCAGAGGTAGTTTCCTCTGCTAGGGAGGGACACCTTGTCTGCAGTTTAAAGTATGAAAAAATATTTACCTCTTGATCCCTCTGTATAAACTGGCCGTTAATGGAGAATTAAAGAAGGCTAGCTTTGTGCTGTTCTTCCTTTGTGCCTCCTGATGTTCAGGTTTTGAACTTCAGACCCCTTTAAGGTCTTGGGGATTAATGAGAGCTGACTGCTGACAAAGTTTTATGCATGAATGGAATGGAAACTTGGAGATGGCTACTTGAAATGTAATCTGGAGCCTGGCACAACATGCCTAGATAACTGTGGTGCCATAAAATTCCTAAGCTAGCTAGTTACCTAAAGTCATGTTTTCCAGGCCCAGTCCAGAAAAAGAGGGGAGCACTTCTGTCCTCATTTGCTTTAACTCTTCTGAAGTGAATTGGTGGCTATAATTTAATGGCTTTTGTAGACTGCACAGGAAAACACCTTTCAATACTTGCTTACACCCCAGAAGGAAGGAATGACCGTTCTCAATGGCAGCTCCCCAAAAACCAAAACAAACACAGACAAAAAAACCCTTCTTTCTGCAAAGGCTCCATCTAATTTAGGATCTTACCTGTACCTTACATGTTTCCATATGTTTGCTATCAAAGTCTGTCTTGCTTTTCTTGGACACATGGAATACTTAAAATAAGGCGTAACAACTTAATGACAAAACACCTGTAGATGCAGTCTTAAAGAGGTAAGTGTAATAGAGTTGAACAGGCTATGAAAACAATGAATTAGCAGAGGCCCCAATCCCTTAAGAACCCAACTTAAAATGTTGCTGAATATCTTGCTTGCTTTCAAGTACAGGTTTGTAAATGACTACTTGCGTTGACTGCTGTGGTAAATTAGAATAATCTCCAAGCGGAGAAGTTCTTTTCAGTTGGAAAAGTGGTTTCAATTGCTTCTCCTGCAGGAGTGCCACAAGTGACAAGCATGGCAATGTTCATGAAGTAATGACTTTTGTGGCTTTAACTGCAGTGCTTTTTTATGTGCCTTGGTGCAAAAAGTCAGTTTAGTACACCCTTGTCATCCAAATGTTGTATTTAGAAACATCTGGTTCTTGTTCCTATTTTGGAAAATGCCCATCTCAGTATCTTTTGGTTTTATTTAGCCAGATGTATGTACAGTGTGGTGTAGTAGTTAGGGCTGGGGAGGCCAGGCTTTAAATCCTCACTTGGCCATGAGCCTTACTGAGCAACCTTGGGCCAGTTTCTAACTACCTCTCAGCCTAACATATCACACAGGAGTTGTTAGGGTAAAATGGAGAACCCATCTATACTACTTGGAGCTCCTTAGAGGACAGGTGGGATAGAAACATAATAAATGAAATACTTATTTCTCTACAATGAGTGTATCATCCTCAACCCTCAGTGTAAGGCTGACTCTGAATTTAAAATACTGGCTACCTGAATCTACTTCAAGCACTGTGGTGGTGCAGTATCCATTTTCTATAAAGCTAGAGAGAAATGGCACAGCTACCTATTTGAACTCTCATTTGCCTCTAAAAGTCCTCCATAAACTATGATTTTCACTGTAAAATCAAAAGAAATAGCTTGCACCATAATATTCACACAAACACAACTCTGAATTAATGTAATTGTACTGTCAAAGAACGTTCAAAGCTCTTTTGGTGCAGCTAATTGTCTGCACATGAAACTGTCTTGAGTGAGCAAATATTAGTGTGCAAGTCACTATTTTTTTCAGAGTTAATCATTGGTACAGGCTACTTTCCTGTGGGCCATCTTAAAGACCAACACTTGTACTCCAGATTTTGTGGTTATTAGCAGTAGGATGAAATCTTTCTGGCTCAAAAGTTGTATTTCGAAAGCAGTCTGCAAGTTGGAAATTACGTAAACATTTACACCACCTTTCAATCCTAACAAAGGAGCCAAGGATGGTTTACAGCAGCAAAATTTCAATACACCTAAAACAGAAGGCATTAAAACCAAGTTTAAAATAGTTAAAATAGAAACCATAACTAGCAAATATCACAGTTAAGAACCAGTACTCTTAAGATTGGGAGGAAGGGCCTTGCTTCCAGTCCCATCTACAAGGAGGTGGAACAAGCTGCTTTTATTATAGCCCTAAAGTTTTAGAACAAGACCTTCAAGAAGATGCTGCTGTATACCTGTTTTAGTGTAAAACATATGAAAAGCACACCGCATTAAGCTGGTTTTTTGAAGAACTAGTGCTGATTTTATTGCATTTTTTATTTTGCTCCTCTTGATTCTGGTGGGTGGTTGCTTGGTTTTAAGCCATTTTTTTCTTTTTAGATGAGGTGAGATATGAACCAATTCCCAACTGCTTCATCTCCTATGCAGAAGTGACAAGGTGGAGGGTGTTGTGTGAAGTGTTGATGGTTTCACTGAACTACTCAGCAGTGTATGCAAGTTACAGACATGGGACAGTATTCAACCAACTAACTCCGCTTCTGCCATGTTTGCCGTGTGCCACTCCCAAATCTGCTCAGGAGGTTTCAGAGAACCCCCAAACAAATTTAGGGGGTGTGCAGGGGGAAGAGAGGGGAGATAGTTCTGTTGCACAAGGAGAAATTGTGCTGATGGAACAATTGCTTTAGTGCTACGTTGAATACAGGTCATGATTGCAACTCTTTCCATGTGGAGGGACTTGAGGAAAGGCACTCGATCAGTTGCTTAAATGTTGGCAAAGGAATCATTTCAGTCCGGTGTTGAGCACAGTGTCTGTAAAACTACTACCTATAGAGGCTGCACATACCTTTATATGACTGTTTGCCAATTGGAAACAGCTGTTTCCACCTCTTGCTCCATCCTCCATCCGTAAGAGTCTTCCTAAGGGAGCTGCTTTCAGAAGAACTGCGAGGGGTTTTCTGGCCTGATGGGTTTAGGTATAAAATGAGAAAGTATTAAGGACTGTTAATAACCTATTGATAAATTTTGTGTTCACTTTCTGATGCATTTTAAATGATGATTGTTAATTCTTGAATTGTTAGTGTTACAGTGATATTATAACTTTGGTTATGTATTGTAGATGGCATATTCTGTGAACTGCTTTGAGCACAAATGAGCATTTTCCACATTTGTAGAAAATGTGGTATATAAATTAACTGACCATGAATTTTCACCTTTCTAGTCTTGGAGGTATTGGCTATTTAAGCCAAAAAGGAGAATGCAGGAGAGATGGCTTCTGTTATGGATGCAGTGATGGACTGGATGAGGGTCAACAAACTGAGCTTGAATCCTGGAAAGGCAGAGACCTTGTGTGGGTGATTCCTATGTCCGGGAGATAGGTCAAGACCTTGTTCTGGACACTTCCTGTGAAGGAGGAAGTCCATAGACTAGGGGTACTCCTTGATCCATCTCTTTCACTAGAAGCCCATGTGACTACTGTAGCTTGGAATGTTTTCTATCGTTGTTGTTGTTATGTGCCTCCAAGTCGACACTATGAATCAGTGACCTCCAGAAGCATCTGTCATGATCTTGTAAGTTCAGGTCTGTGGCTTCCTTTATGGAATCAATCCCCTTCTATGATGAGCTTCCGCCGGGCCTTGAAGACCTGGCTCTTCAGGCAGGCTTTTGGGGTGGGTTAGGTTTTTACGGTTATGGTTTTAAATTTTAACGTTTTAATGTATTGTTTTTTTGTTTTTGTTTTTGTTTTTAATCTTGTACGTCGCCCAGAGTGGCTGGACAACCAGCCAGATGGGCGACTAATAAATTTAATAAATAAATAAATAAACAAATAAATAAATCCATCTTTTGTTTGGCCTTCCTCTTTTTCTACTCCCTTCTGTTTTTCCCAGCATTATTATCTTTTCTAATGAATCCTGTCTTCTCATTATGTGTCCAAAGTATGATAACCTCAGTTTCATCATTTTAGCTTCTAGTGATAGTTCTAGTTTAATTTGTTCTAACACCCAATTATTTGTCTTTTTTGTGGTCCATGGTATCCGCAAAGCTCTCCTGCAACACCACATTTCAAATGAGTTTTCAAATGTTTTCTATCAGCTCGCTGGTATGTCAGCTGCAACTGTTCCTGGTTCACAATAGCCTGACCACAGAGATCCATTCATTGGTAACCCCAAGACTTTATTGCTGTAATATGGTTTATGTGAGGCTGCCCTTATATCTGGCCCAGAACCTGCAGCTAAATGCAGAATTCAGTGACCAGACTGCTCACAGGAGCAAGCTACTGGTGACATGTTAAAACTCTCCTACTTGTGTTAATTCAGAAAGCCCTAAACAACTTGGGCCCAAAGTTCCTTAAGGATCGTCTGAACCTTTATGTGTCACCTAGATCACTGAGATATTCTGATGGGGCGCTACTTGTGCTTCCTCATGGCCCTGAGTTTTGGTTGGCCTTTAGTATGGACTGTGCTGCTGCTGGTAATAAAAATAACCGCCTGCCATTCACCCTGAGGTCGTAGAGCAGGATACAACAATTTAAAATACAACTGTAAAAACCATTTAAAACAACTTACAATTTAATGCGGCAGGTCCTGCCATGTGGAACTCCCTGCCAGATGAAGTTGGGCACAAATCATTCCTGCTGTTAATCAGGCAGGTCTTTGCACTGTGACTTTCCTTTTACCAGCCAGTATTTATGGATGATTTTATTGTAATTTTGTATGATGTACCCCATCTTGTTGTATGTTTATGAAAGTGCAGTTTATAAATACTTAAATAAAAACAAATAATGCTTCCTAGTGCTGAGGTGGGGACCTAGATGTGGAGGCTGGGCATATCTGCCCGCCCTTCTGCTCCAAGTTGGGTACCTGGATAATTGGCAGCAGAAACATGGGTGAAGAGTGGAGGAGGAGGAGGATAGGCAGCCTTCCCTGCGTGCATTTGAAGACTGCAGACAGGCATTCTGCAGTGTTGGGCAGCTACCTTTGTTTTTGTTTCGTTTTTAATGTATTTTAAGGTCTGTTTTTATGATGTTTTAAATTGTTTTTAGCATTTTTGTTTGCCGCCCTGGGCTGCTGCTGGGAGGAAGGGTGGGATATGATGATGATGATGATGATGATGATAATAAATACCACCTTTTCAAATACTTGAGCTTTTCATCTGTATCTTGCTATGCAAGTTTTGATTGTGCTGCTGAGCAGACAAGTGTTGTGCAGTTTGGTTTGGAGCTGATGATTGATACTCTTAATACCTGAAATATGAACATCATCATCATCACTGTTTATTTGTATGCTGCCTTTCCATAACAATTTATGCACAAGGCAGCTCACAACATGAACAGAAAAAAAGTTACACAACTCACTGTAAGAAATAAATTCAAATGGTCAATAAGTTAACAAAAACATCATAAAAAACATACAACAAATTGATACATCCTTATAATTCCTAATAAAATCCAGCAATAAAATACAGAAGCATAATCCCAGAAATAGCAAAACAAAAAACCGACCATCAGCTGTCTGATGTATTATCTGGTCAATTCGTGGCTGCACTGTTGGTTGATTCTTGCATTTCTTGAGAAACCATGTTTCTAGACCTCATGCTGGCAGAAAACAGCTTGGTGTGGAGTGCTGCAAAGCGGTGAGCAGAGTTCCTGCCTAGAACACAAATCTGCTTAACACCTGGGCACATGGCTGCGCGGCTGTTTCTTACAAGCTGAAAACTATGTAGGGAAGTAGCAGTGATTCCTAAACATCCTAATATGTCAGCCTGGGAGCCTTATTGATGAGAAGAAGAGCTTTTGTGTATCAGACTTTACAGTCCATTTAGTCCCAGCAGTCTGTTTCTCACCATAGCCAGCCAGCTGTGTCCAGGAAGCCCATGAGCAGGGCACGAAAGGCTTCCTTCCCCTTGTGTTCGTTCCTCAGCCACAGCGGCTCAGAGGATCGTCCCTGTCATGGCCTGCAGCAACCCTACTACCCCTACTCAACTTGTTGAACAGTCTTAAGGGCAAGAAAGAGATGCTGCGAGTGGGGCAAAGGACAGTGGCTGCGACGGCGCTTGCTGGATGCTGAGCACCTGCCATTCCTTTTCAAAAGTAGCACAGGAGTTGGAGCTGTGTGGAAAGTGTAGATGCAGGAGATGGAATGCGGCGCTGGCCAGCAGTTGCAGGCAAAGCGTAGTGAAGTGACCCTGCTGGAGAAGGCTGTCTGGATCGGCAGGACTGGAGGAGAGAGGGAAGCCTCTTTGGAGCAGGGCCTTTCAAGGTAAATTTAAATTGTTGTTGTTTTGATTTATTACCCACCCTTCGCCCTGAGGTTCTAGGACGGGTTACAGCAATTTAAACATACAGCATGAAGAAAAATTTGAAACAACTTACAATCACAAAAATAGAGTGGGTTCTAAAAATACACGTCTGAGGTTTTAAAGGCCAGGGTAAAGAGGTGCATCTTCAGCATCTGCCAAAAACTCTAGTGAAGGTGCCAGGTGCACCTCTGCTGGGTGGGAGTTCCACAACTTAGGGGCTGCCACAGAGAATGCCTTCTCCTGGGTCACTATCCCTTGAGTTTGAGGGCTGCGGACCTACCAAAAGAGCCCCTCTTCTGATCTTAACACCTGAGAGGGTCTGTAGAATGCAACTTTCAAAAAGTTAAGGCAACAGCATTCCAATATTTTTCACTAACAAACCCAAGTGTTGGGCTTGTAGGTGAGATGTGCAGGCTGTGCTGAGGGAGGCACTGTTTGGAATAGCAATAGTATTGCTGCAAGGACTGCACGTTAGAAATGGATGGAGGTATGTTTCTTTGAATTGATACCCACAAGTCCTACCGGAGTTCTCTCTCTCCCTCATCAAAAGCGGAAATTGCAATGGGTCTGGTATGGCATCTGGGTGACAGCTTTCGTTGTCCACTCTGCTGGAGTCTGGTCCTATTTGAACACTTTAAAAGGAGTTAGGACAGTGTTGAAACATTAAACTGAAGTACAGCCTTAGTATATCATTAAAGGAGGGAATATTAATCTGTGAAAAACTTGATGTGGTACTAGCTTTGCATCATTACAATGGTACAATTTGTTGACCATAGTGTTAATTAGAAGGCGTGTGTAAATGGCAATCCCTTTTTCCTAGCTGCTCCTGTCTTTTGCAGTACCGTACATAATTTTTATATATACAAAATTGGGGGAGGGAAATGCTAATATGAGGAATACTATAACTGTCTGGTGGAAATGGACTGCCTTCAAGTCGATCCCGACTTATGGCTACCCTATGAATAGGTATTTCATGGTAAGCGGTATTCAGAGGGGGTTTACCATTGCCTCCCTCTGAGGCTAGTCCTCCCCTGCTGTCAAGGGCCTGCTCAGCTTGCCACAGCTGCACAAGCCAGCCCCTTCCTTGTCTGCAACTGCCAGCTGAGGGGCAACTGGGCTCCTTGGGACTATGCAACTTGCCCACTGCTGAACAGGTGGCAGGGCACATAACCCCTGAGCCACTCCCTGTGGGGGTGATCTTTAGCTGGCCCTTGACACCCAGGAGACACGAGCGAGGATTTGAACTCACAGACTCTGGACTCCCAGCCAGGCTCTCCTCCCCACTGTGCTATAGCGTGCACTTAAAGAGACAAAATTGCCGAAGCAAATGGAAGGGGAAGGGGACATTTCACAGATGGACTTTCCAGGTCTTTGTTGCAAACACTTGTGAACAGTGAGGAAAGCTCAGAGGCTGGGCTGTGCAGTGTTCTGGATCCTAGGGACCTCAGTCGCAGGTAGCTGGAGTTACAAGCTGTGGGGACAAATGAAGTGTGGCAGAGGAGAAGCAGGCAGTGCTCAGTACGAACTGCACCTCAAGCACCTAGCTTAATCTTGTAGGTTGGGTTCACATCAGCTCTGAGACTTGCCTGTATCCGTCACTATTTTTCAGCTTGCTGTGCCTTGCAGGAGAGTCTGTTCATGCACTTGACGTGGAGATTTTTCTGGGAGGGGGAACCATTTCCCTTCCCAATCAAGGCAGTTGAGGTTATTGTAGTGCAGCGTTAGGGGTGGGTTGGAGGAGCTGGGGCTGTTGAGACATTTCACTCAGAGAAGGAAATGCATCCCCCTGATCAATTGTGGGGGAAGGGTACGACAGCCATGATTAGAGTTAATTAATTACCAAATTTGCCAGCTTTTGCAGAAGCACCACAGACAAGGCGCTGTGTTTCTGCAGCTCTCATCACATGGAGGGGGGCGTATGGAAGGCTTTTCCTAATTCTCTTCTGCGGCTTTCTCTCGGTTTACTCCTTCCACAAGTACTTGGGGCCCAGTGCACATGGTCTTAAGAGGTTAAGGTGTTGGACTATGACCTGGGAGACCAGGGTTCGAATCCCCACACAGCAACGAAGCTCACTGGGTGACCTTGGGCCAGTCACTGCCTCTCAGCCTCAGAGGGAGGCAATGGTAACCCCCCTCTAAATACCATTTACTGTGAAAACCCTATTCATAGGGTCGCCATAAGTCGGAATCAACTTGAAGGCAGTACACAATATGGGTTAGTTTTTATCAGTTGATTCCATCCCAAGATTGCCTCCCTTTAGGCCTACAGCATTGCTTCACCCAGCTGTCCACTGCTGCCACTGTCCTGAAGAAGAACTTAAAAACACTATTATCTGCAATCAGAGCTACATAGAGTTGCATTTTAATTGCAGGAATAGCACAAGCTATAAAACTACAGCAGTTTGCATCTTGCCAGTGTTGCCCCTCTCTCCCTATAGCACCCGTTCCAGGCAGAAGTCTGACTCACTTGACAACAAGATCCCCATTTCCTCCCATTGATGGCATCAGTGGGTGGTTCATCCACATGCACCCTGTTTAAGCCGTGCCAGTACTTCAGCCAGTCTTTCTGTTTGTAGGGTTTGTTTCTTGTGTCTGCCATGTGGTGTGTTGAATTTTGTTCAAACTCGAGCTGAGAAGACTAGACTAATTGTAAAGGGGAAATGTTACAGTACAGAGTATACACCGGTGATCTTTTTTATTATTTTACTGGGGGACTGTCGCATGAGCAGCTTTCCCTCGGTTATCACCATTGGGGGTGGGTGGGAAAGGGAATAAGTATTCCAAGGTGTCATGATCATAACAGGGTTACTCGAGCATTGGCCTCTGCTAAGGAGGCTTGTTTTGTAAGCCTTTCTAAGGGCTGGGCAAGACAGCTGTCTCTGCTGGCAGGCTTCCCTTTGCCGTTTACCTGGAAGCCAGATTATGTGAGGCTGCTGTGTGCTTTAAGGTCATATACCAGAGCCCACTTCAGCACCACATAATCCTTTTTCCAGACCAGGAGGAGCAGAAAGCAAAATAGGCTGCCTCCTTGGCACTGTCAGTATTTGGTTTGGTTCATATGGCATATGTCTCTCAAAGCATTACTCCCTCTTTCCAAGCTTGTCGAGAGAAGGAAAGTAAGCTGCAAGCTCATACTAAGTATAGTAGAAATCTAAGTGCTTCTGCCTGATGAGCACA
Organism: Rhineura floridana; assembly: GCF_030035675.1. Classification (NCBI taxonomy): domain Eukaryota; kingdom Metazoa; phylum Chordata; class Lepidosauria; order Squamata; family Rhineuridae; genus Rhineura; species Rhineura floridana. Next base: position 4,842,429 of record NC_084480.1, on the reverse strand, counting down.
CAGTTGCAGAAGCATAAATGCACAGATAAAAATGCAGTTCTTTAAATAATAGTCATCTGGTGAACCTAAGGGCTCAGACAGTGCATCTCACCTCTCTGTAACATGACCTTAGGAGGGGCCAGGGGTCAGGCTGCAGGGAAAGTGTTTGTTGTACTGTGATTGGTTGCAAGAGGCCCCGCCTCCTGCTGAGCACTTTTAGTTGCTTATAGGAGCAATATTGTGTGCACTGAATACATTGGCATCTTGGAAACAAAATCCAAGGGGTTGGAGTTGCTGGGAAGTGAAGCTTGATCTGCCATGCTGGCTCCTGGGAATTGTTGTCTTCTCCTGCTCAACTGGAAGGAGCCCAAGGCTGAGCCCAACTCCATCCTGCCTGAGGAGCAGCACACTACAGAGGATTACCTGCTGCTGCTAAATCCTTTGCTGCTGGGAGACCGAGGGCCTTAGCCTGAATCCAAGGCCACATTCAGCTTTCCTGTCAATCAGCACCTTGTTGTCAGAGTTCCCTCAGCCCCTTCTTCCTTGCACATCTTGCTGTCACCGTGTGTGTGTGTGGGGGGGGGCTAGGGTGGGACAAAACTGATGTGTTCAGTTGCTTTAGTTTAGGGAATGGCTGTACTTTAGTTGATAGAGCATCTGCTTTGCATGCAGAAGGTCACAGGTTCGACCCTCAGCATCTCCAAGACTGGGGAAATCCCCTGACTGAAAGCCTGGAGAGTTGCTGTTAGTCAATGTAGACCAGAGGTGGGGAACCTTGGGCCCGGGACCAAATGCAGCCCTCCAGGCCTCCCAGTGTAGCCATTGAAACTCTTCGCAGGCCACATCCTTCACTGGCCCTGCTTCCCACCTCAAGAGTTTTTGCCTAGCTGGACTTTGTCTTTGAGCTCTGATAATGCCTCTCTCTTGTGAGGATAGGGAGGGGTGTGTTGAGTGTGTATAGAAACTGGCTTACTGCACAAAAGTAAATTTGCATTTGTTGCTCTACCCATGTGAGTCTTTGCCACTGCTCGCCACTAGCTTGGGCCCTTGGAAGGTTTGCCCAGTTGGGAATGCAGCCCTTGTGCTGACAAAGGTTCTCCCGCCCTGGTGTGGGCAATACTGAGCTAGATAGACCCAGTGGGCTGTTGCGCTGCTTCCTATGCTCTAAGCAAACCCTGCACTCATGTGCAGTATGCCTCAGTTTCATGTTCTTGTTTGCTGGTGCTCAGGCGGGCTTTGATTCCTGCATGCACTGCTCTGCAAGGACAGGCGCACACAGCCACAACACTCCAGGACTGTGCACTGACAGCTTTTCCAAATGCCAGCCAGCGAGGAATGGAAGCCCATCTTAGACTTGGAGAACATTTGATTTGGTAGCACGCTAATGGTGGGAAAGGTGGTATAGGTTTATTCCAGGTTTGGCCGTCACGAAACCAAGGCACATCTGAAAGGGGACTCCTGGGATTGTAACGTTTGTCAAGGGGAAAAAGTCCTAGCACTCATGACAGCAGAGTGCGCTGAAATTTAGCTGAAGGGCTGGAAATAATGCATATTTTCCAATGTTTTCTCATTCGGGATTTATTGAGTAATATACAGGTTTTGTTAATGACAGAGAAGTGCGGTGTGTTTCAGCCCTCTGGCTCCCAGGTTTTGTGCTCATCATGTGAGTCATATAGGCTCATGCTACTGTTTAAAATACAAATAGAAGAGCTGTGAAATAACCTGAAGCTGTGCCGTGATAGTCAGCGGCTTCCTTGAAACCAGCCATAATCTGGACTGTGGATTACTCCCGATTCTCTCTATTGAGTTTCTAGATCAAGGTCAACTGTGAATTAGTAGTGTTCCGTTGTTAGTCTTAACACAGCCCAATTCCTCCCCAGGAAGTAAAATATAACCTGCTTAAAATGATCTAATATTGATGCTTGATGTTGTCGGAGGAGAATCCTCTCGTTGCGAGAAGGTCCTGTTTCAGCTACTTATGCCTAGGCTGTCTGTATACCTGCCTTTTCAAGAAATCCAGGCTTGATATATTTTTATGATGCACAATGCACAAATTGCCTTCAAAATTGAATTGTTCCAAACAAGTGACTACCTTTTTTGTTTCTTTTTAAAATAAATAATTTTACTGCAATTTCTATATACAAAAATGTGAAGACTAAATTAATCTATAACTATACAGATGTTAGATAAATAATAAATACATGCTGTCAAAAATATTCTACATCATTCAATATAAGATCACCCAGTCAGTACTTCTAATTTATAAAAATAATCACCATTCTAAAAAAAATAATACCAAGTCTATTTCATATACAACTGGACCTCGTATATATTTAAATTTATATCTTTCCCAATGAGCAATATGGATTTATCGCTTCCTGCATCTTTTCATTCCAATATAATACGAGCAAGCCCCATTTATGAATCTTACCTTGTGTTTCTTTCCCCTGTAGTGTCCTTCCCAGTTTATCTTGTTGCCCTGTTTTGGACTGATTAAAATTTCTGGTCTTCATATTTCTGCTACGCTCAGAGTTGTCCCACATTGAGATTGCTTGGAGAGGGGCTTTTGTGGTCCTGCCAGTGGGCAAAGCTTGCTGTGCAGAGACCTGGAGTAGGCTCTTCTCTGTACTGGTGCCTTAGCTGTGGAACTTCCTTCCCTGAAGCCATGGATGGCCACAACATTGGTAGGGCTTTGCTGCTTGGTGAAAACCTTGTCTCTCCCCCCCCCCCAGTTTTCAGAAGCCACGGTTAAGGTGTTTTGAGCCTTGAGTCTGTTTTGTGGTAAAGCTGATCTGCTGTGTTTTTATTATTTGATGTTTTAGTGTTGATTTTTAAAATTGTGCTTCTACTGGAGACACATGTCCTCTGTCTTAGAATGCCTTTTAACAGCTTTTGCTGGTATACTGCAAACTGTGACCCCCCCCCCCCCCCGGTCTATGCAGATAGCCTTGTTATAGTTATCTGTACTCCGATAACCTCCTGTTTTGATTACTTCAATGTGCTATAAGTGGGGCTGCCTTTTAAAACAGTCCTGACAACTTCAGTTAGTCCAAAATAAGACAACAAGGACTGGCCAATTACGACCATATTATTCCTGTGTTTTGTCATCTTGCACTGGCTGTCAATCCATTCCCAGGCCCAGTCAAAGTGCTCGAATCAGCCTTTAAAGGTCAACATGGCTTGGGGCCAACTTAACTGAAGGAGCATCTCTTAAGGTTATCATGTGAGGAATTTTTCTCAGGGTACCCCTGCCAAAAGAGGTGAAGTGGGTGGCTGGCACCTGGTGAACACCAGTGTTGGTTCGTTTTAGATCCTTGCATAGCTGTTATCTTCTGCTGTTGGCTTCTAGTCTATAGCTGTTTTAAATTTGTGTTGATTTTTTAAAGTTTTGTTTTATGGTTTTAACCTCCTGTTTTGTGAGCTGCAGAGAGCTTCAGATATTCAGTGGCACAGAAATTTAGTAAAATAAACCAATAGCAAGTTGAAGAGCAGAGACATGCTAGCAACCTAGCGGGGATGAGGAGCTGGTGTGTTTTGTGTGGATGATGCAATCAGGCTTTATGTGGTTTCAGTAGGCAGTGCCATTGCCTTAGACACCCCTCAACTCCATTGTGGCTAGAGTGGGCAGATGGGACAATATTTCAAAACTGGCTACACAAATAGGCCAGGCCACTCTTCTTGCCTGGAGGAAGGGTGGCTACTGACTACCATTTTGTACTGCTGCATTTGCATGGTCATTTGTTGTAAGCTTACAAGTAGTGACCATGTGGTCAATGAGTGTTGGTAGCCACTTAGGGAAAGGAAGAATAGAGCCCCCACTCAAACCATATTGTCTTTAAAAGAGTAATAATCTGGGAGTCGAGTAGTGCAGGGGTGGGGAGCCACTTTTCTCCAGAAAGTTGGATCAAAAAGTGGCCAACTCTCTGCAGGCCTTTTTTGAGAGGTGGATGAATGATCCCACTGGAAGGCAACAGGGATTGCATTTCTCACTGAATGTAAGTCCCATTGCAATCAAGAGCACATGGCTTAGAGTGCGGTCCTGGTTGTTTTGTGGCGGCCATGACTTTACCTGTCCCTACCTAATATCCTATGGCATCAGAAAAGTGACAGGTCAGTGTGGCCAGCCAAAATCAGCTGCCGGGGCCTAATTTGGCATTCAGGCCAGAGATTCCCCACCCCAGTGTGGTGGGTGGCACTTCTCTTTCATCCCAGAAGTGATGTCAGGAAATCAAACACTTCTGCTTCAAATCCCCGCTCGTGTCTCCTGGGTGTAGGGCCAGCTAAAGATCATCCTGTCAGGACCCTTCGTGTCAGGATCCCACCTCAGGCCACCACCTGCTAGGATCCTGCCTGTGGCTACCGCCTTGCCACAGTCCCACCTTGTGCGCCCCAGCTCTGGTCACCACCAGTCAGGATCCTGGTTTTTATGTGTTCTCTCACCGGCTCTAGCACAGATCTTGCATGATCCCACTGCTAGGCAGTGCCACCAGCCACTCCCTATTTCACAATATAGCCTGGGGACTTTGCCTTAGTCTCCTTCTGGCTTATTGTTACTTTGTGTCTGGGTGCACTTGCAGGCCACAACCCCCCTGTATCTTTGTGTCAATAAAGCATACAGCCTTGGGTTGCTCTGGATACTTGATGATGTTACACTATCTCTTCACCGCTGCCACCATTTGATACTGTTTCCCCACCTTGGTAAATACCCTGCCCACCCTTCTGCAGCCAAGGATCAGGCTTTTGGTAAACTAAGAAAATATTTATAAACACCAGGAAATAACAAGATTACTTAAGGTATATTTAACAAGCATATGGTTTCATATATTGCGTTACTCTTTATGTTTCTAGTCATATATTATCTGCCTCAATACCAGCCTAATGCAATCCAACCCACAACTCCCTCAACTCCTCACAACCCAAAACAACAACCCTCTCTCAACTGTCATCCTCCCATAAACTTGCACTTACCATATTTACAGTAATATCTATATACAGGGACATCACACATCCCCACGGTGAGTGGCTCAGGGGTTACATGCCCTGCCACCTGTGCAGCCATGGGCAAGTTGCATAGTCCCAAGGAGCCCAGTTGCCCCTCAGCTGGCAGTTGCGCACAGGAAGGGGCTGGCTTGTGCAGCTGTGGCAAGCTGAGCAGGCCCTAGCCAGCAGGGGAGGACTAGCCTCAGAGGGAGGCAATACCGCTTACCATGGAAACCTTATTCGTAGGGTCACCATAAGTCAGGATTGACTTGAAGGCAGTCCATTTCATTCAAAGTCCAAATATAGAAATGGAGGCTCCTGTTTTCTTTGAGTATTTTTTTCCTTGTATGCAAAAGGGATGGTTGGTATTCTCATTTCTGTGACTCACTCAGATCTGTTCAAAGCTGCTCTAACTTTGCCAAAATTAGGGAGTGATTTGTGTAAATAGCGTTTAAAAATTAAATTGGTCGTTATCAGGTTTTCAGTTAATTTTTTCTTCCATTGTCTGCAGTGTTGCTGTAAATGCATCAGCAAACACCCTAGAATCCTCTGCACCTGCCACTGATGCCTTCAGTTGGCTTTATAGCATTTTGGTACTATGGGTGGGATGGGGATTAGAAGACCCCCTCCTCCATGCACTGGGACTGCATAAGCTAGCTTGCCATCTGTGCAGCATGAGAACAGGTGCTGCGAGCATACTAATGTTCACATGTAGAACTCTTCCACACAAGGGATGATTCTGACACAGCTGGGGTCCTCCTTACATGGGCTGGCTCTACACATGTGTCAGTATGTGTGCAGAGGCCTTTCATGTATCAGTCGATGATGCAGTGCATGCACAAGGAGGCGGGGCTTGCTTACTTGGCTGCCTCTTGAATCTGTTTCAGTGTGTGGGGTTGGGTGTTGTCTGAACCCTTTGGCTTGCTGTTATGAAGCTCAGGTTGGACAGATTTACATACCTTTGTATAGCCAGCGGGAGTTTGTAGCTGAAATAGTCTGGAACTCTGTTTGTGTAGGTAGATAAGGTGATCACTTGGGATGTGACACAAGTTTTAGCATTGTATGTGGATCCTGGTTCATAAAGATTCTTGCGTGAATGTTAATGAAATCAAACAATCTCATGCTAAGGATGAAATCACATGTGGAAAACATTAAGGATTGGTTGGACACGTATTAGATGGAATTAAGCCTGGGATTACTCTTTAAAAGATACTTCAGTTTTGGTGAAGACAAATTGAAATTGGTTTATACCAAACTTCCTCTGTCTTATCCACTAGGAACAAAGTGTCCTGTAATGATAATTTAAACCATGCAGAGAGCAGAAGCTGTGTTGCAGAATTGTCAGATGAAATCCGAAATACCCAAATGCAAATGTTGTGTCCTCCTTTGCCTAACTGAATATCATTCTATTGCTATGAATTCATGTCATGAAGATGGTTTATTTTGGGATACCTAAAGCAGGAGAGTTCTTAGTAGTACTGGGGAATAAAAGTGAGAACAGAAAGAAGCTGTTAAGGTGCATTATTAAAAAACGTTTTCTTGGATTTCGTGAAGTCACAAATGGGGATGTGCTCAACATGGAGAGGATTAGGAGTGAAGAGGCAGAAGATACAGCCTTTTAAGCTAATGCATAATGAAAAGGAGTATCAGTGCTTGGGTTTCCTTCTGGATCCAAGTTAAACTTTTTAACTATTTCCCTTGCACAAATTGTTTCATCTGGAGTACTGGGTGAGTTTGTTCACTTTGTTTAAGATAGTCAGTATCTAAAAGCAGTGGCCATTGCTCACATGCTCAGTGAAGCCACATGAATGCATCGTGCTGTCTGAATCTACCCTCGGACCTGTTTGTCTGTCTTCAGGGTGGCACTCTTCACCAACTTTGTCTGCTCAGTGCAGGTTGAGTCCCCCTCCCCAGTTAAAAACAACCTCCCTTGTTTCCTAATAGCCTGCATTTTTTGCACACATGGTAATGTGGCCTTCTGTGCTGGGGAGTGTGTGCTTCTGTTGTAATCTGTAAAACATTGGGCTGTTGCACACGCTGCAACTCCTCCAGCATAATTGATTGCCACACAATGATACCAGACTGCACAATCTGTAGATCAGAGTAATTCAGCTAGTGCAGTGGGTGCCAAAGGATTTTTGAGCTTGTTAATATAGGTATCTGAAAATGTCCATGTCCTGGGTTTTAAAGTGTCTGTAGCATTTTTAGGGTGTACAAAGGGCACACAGTTTTGATGTTACTCTAGGAAAAGAGGAAAACCAGCAAACACCTTTATTCAGATGCAGGCTGGCTCTTCTGAAAGTTCCTGCAGCCTCTCTGTAAACATTGAGCAGATTGTACTGTAATACCCCTGAGGTCATTTCCCAAACATCTGATGACTTGGCTTTTTCTATATTAGGGAAGTAAGGGCTCCTGGGAACCTGGCATCCTGTCAGTCTTGGGTAGGGGTTGTTGTGTACACTGCAAAGGCAGCAACCCTCAGTGACTGGCAGACCTCTGCGAGGCTGTCCCAAAACAAAGTTAATGGCAGTGAACTTAAAAGGCCTGTGCATGCTGCCTTTCCTTTTCCTTGCAGCCTGAGTTTTTCTGCTTTTGGTGCTTTAGATAAACTTTCCAGCCTGGGGACAGACCTGAATATGTAAACATGTTGAGGTGGACGTGCTCCATTTTCTCTGCTCAAGGGATGGAGGTCCCAGTCACAAGCCACCTACTCTTAAATATTCCCCAGATTACTCTGTGAATCTTAAATTGTGTGAATCTGGAGCTGCATCAGTGTGGCATAGCAACTTTCATGTTGGCCACCATTCAGATGCTGGTTCAGGTTACATAGGAACCTGGGCATTGGCAGTAGAGTCATCTTCAAGGCATGTGGTATTATACAGCCACAAGAGTGGCTGTATACTACAGCCAGCGTGGGTTTTTCACATTCCACAATGTTAAATTGAAAATACCCCCATGCCATTCTGATGCTTCCCATAAGCTCATTTCAAAGCAAAACCTTATAAAACTTACAGTTCTGAACTCAGAAACACTTGCTTAATAACACTCTCAATTTTCATGGCGATACACAAAACAGTCAGAGAGAATAGAGAGTTCAAAGTCTAAAAAGAGGGGAAAAAACCCAGAGCCCTTTTGGACTTTTTTCTGAGAGTTCTCATAATCTGTTGAAATTCATTAAAAATCAGCCATATTCACAGAGTACCTGTAATCCTATTACTGACCTTGCCCCATACTCTGACCTTCATCTTCTGCAGTTTAAAAGTTAAAAAAAATGCCTGGCTGATTTTTAATTTAAGAAATTTTGGCTGGCAGCCTATGATAACACAGGGCATGCTCAGTAAGAACCAACTGTCAGAATTCTAAAAGCCAGACTCACAGCTGCTGGGCTTGCCTAATCAGGGGGCCACACCCACACCAGACTTTGATTTCACTTGAGACAGTCATGGCTTCCCTCAGAGAATCCTGGGAAGTGTAGTTTGTGAAGGGTGTTGAGAGGAGACTCCTGTTCCACTGAGAGAGCACCAGCGGCCAGACTGGTTTAACAGTCAGCTGCTCTGATTGAAGGTCTGTGAGGGGAACAGGGCATCTCCTAGCAACTCTCAGCACCCTTCACTAACTACACTTCCCAGGATTCTTTGAGAGAAGCCATGACTGTCCAAAGTGAAATAAAGGCTTGGTGTGGATGTGGCCAGGGACAGCTTTGGTTTAAATTTGGGTGGGAGACTACATGTGCCTGCTGTAGAATAAATAGGTGGGGGAAATACTGAAAAACAATGATACTGTTCACAGTGTTTTCCTTTTGGAAAGGAAAGGGGCTTCCCCTCTGCCCAGTGCCCACCCACCCAATCTCTTCCGCTCTCTGCCCCTCCCCCAGGTCAGTGTTGGACTACGACCTGGGAGACCAGGGTTTGAATCCCCGCACAGCCATGGAGCTCCCTGGGTGACCTTGGGCCAGTCACTGCCTCTCAGCCTCAGAGGAAGGCAATGGTAAACCACCTCTGAATACCGCTTGCCATGAAAACCCGATTCATAGGGTCGCCATAAGTCGGGATCGACTTGAAGGCAGTCCATTTCCATTTTCAAACATGATTGCATAGAAAAATCCCATTGAACTCAAAAAGTATGCAAATGATCAAACCCTCCCTCCCTTCTCCTCCCTCCTATCCCCTCCCTCTTGCCCCTTCCCAAAATAACAACCTCTCTACTTAATCTAGTGTGTGTTTTACAAAAGTTCTCTTTCTACTGAAGATTCTTCATACTGCTGCAACATTCTTGCACACTTCACAGCTAAAGCAGATGTATTGTTGGCAGTCTGAGATACACTCCTTCACGAACTCGGACCACTAAAGCTCAAACCATAAAAATCAAATGGCAATAGCATCAGAAACCTTTGGAGTGCTAGAGAAATCTAGTTAACTCGTACTCTCATCCGCTGTATTTTGGGGACTTGCACAGGAAAAATTCATGTTGGATTGTGTACATAAGTAGATGCTGACTGACTACTGCCTTTGGTTCGCTTCGATTGATACATTAGCTGTGTGTAGACATCATGCTAAACTATGGTTTAGAGGGGCAAAGAGTGATGTGCAGTAAACTGGGCTTGCAGGGCCTCAATGAGTAGCTTGAAACTTTGTTTCCTTTTTAGATTAACCACACCTTGTCATGTCAAAACTAAGGTTTATTTTAATTTTGGTTTGTTTGAAGCAAGCCACAGTAAAACCATGTGTTATAATACTGACTTTGCTAAACAAACCATAATTTATTTATTCTTTATTTTATTTATTGCATTTGTATACTGCCCATAGCTGAAGCTCTTTGGGCGGTTTACAACAATTAAAAACATTAAAAACAGATATACAAATTTAAAAACACAATTTTAAAAAGCAATTTAATATTAATTAGGATAAGGCTAAATGGTGAATAATAGAAACCAGAAGTGAATACCCCTCTTTGCAGCTATGCCGAAGTGGAGGGGGCAAGTTCACTAACCTGAGGCTTACTTTGTGCTGTGCTAAAACATCACTCACTGTTGATTCTGCAATTCTTACATATTTTCTTTTTTAAAAATGGTTCCTAATTGATACTTTGAATCTTTCCAAATTTCCCAGGTCCAGAAATATAAACATTGTAAGTTTCTCAATAGATATTGATCTGATTAAGCTGGTTTATTTGATCTTGTTTTATGCAATTGCGCTTGTTCATGGGCTTGTTACCATGAAGTAGCAATCCCCATTTGGAGGAGCACTGATTCTGTGGCATTTTGGCCACCCCACATCTCTCCCTGTCTTTGACTCGTAGGTCCTCCCTTAACCCACTTGTGAATAGCAGACACAACCTTCCTATTCTTTTCACTTATCTTTGGATGCAAGAGGCACAGTGGGAAACCATTGGGTTTTTTGCTAGAGATTCTTGACCCTCAACCGAAGCATTTCAAAAATAAACCAGCCTGCCACTTCCTGAACTTGGCCCTTGGCTTATTCCTGCGCTACTTTTAACACCCAGGCAAGCCAAATTCTTGCACTAAAGAAATATTCCAAGTGGGGGGTTTAGCCTTGGTTGAAGATCTGGAACTCTATAAATTAAAAGCAGCTTCCCATTCTATTAATGCACCTTCTCCCTATGCTGAGTTTCCCTTAGCAACTAGCATACTGCAGTAGTAGCAGTAGCAGCTGGTGCATGAGAGCTGTATGAGATATATGCACACTGAACGACATGGGACCCTGGCAAGGTGCTATCGGAAGTTGGCAACTGGTTGAGACTGGCAGGTGTTAGTATGTATGACAGTAAATGACTGTGGTCCAGATTCCATTGCCCACTGGGAGAATCGAAGTATCTTATTTCCATGATTATTATTTGCCTGCAACACCACTGCTGGTGGTGGTGGTGGTGGTGGGCAGTTTTAAGGCTACATGTTGGCCCTCTTTACCAGATTTCTGAAATTTAACATCTCTCCTCTGTGTGCTGCAGTAAGAGGTAACTAAGTGGCTTGTGCGAGGAAGGAAATGGGAAACTTCTATATCTTTTCGGTGGGTATACATGAATTCTACTAATGTGTGTTATGCATAGACTGCCACTTCACCCAGTGTAGTAGATGAGTTTTGTTTTTTTTTTTTTTTTCAATAATTTTTATTCAGATTTTCATAAAACATACAAGACAAAATCATAAAACATTCAAAGACAAAAAACAAAATCAAAAATAGTTAAACAAAAAGAAAAAAAGAAAAAAAAACAAAAATAAAAAATAAAGAGTAAAATATTGACTTCCCATTTGTCAAAGATCAAATCAGTTATAAGTCTATAATATATAACAATCCTGTCTCTTAAGTCATATTATAAAATCACTTTCCTCCAGTAGTTATCTTACTTAATCATCAAATCTCATAAACATTACTTTATTCTTTCCACAAAAAGTCAAAGAGAGGTTTCAATTCTTTAAGAAATATATCTATCAATTTTTTTTTCCAGATAAGCATATCGATTAATCCATCTCATTACTAATTATGATAATCTTATTGTCATAACCATAGTCAAAATAAACATTTCAATTAATCCATCACATCAGAATCTGTTAGGTTCAATAATTTCAGTAGCCATTGTTCTATTATCTCTATTAGTTCCATTTTCCATCTTCCATCTTCAGTAGTCTTGTTAAGTCCAGTAATTTCAATATCCAATCTTCCATTATCAGTATTCCATAATAATCTTGCTGTCAAAGCCATAGTCATATAGTAAGAGTCTGATGGGAATTACCTCTATCCCAAATATTTTCTTGCCATCCATTCTGAATAGGTTGCTGAAATACTGCTGTAAAATCATATCTCTGTTCTTTTTTTCAAAATACACTGGGTCATCTCTTAAAAGTTTTTCCATTGTCACATGGCTGCAGTTAATTCCATAGATTTTCTCTATATTGGGCTCCATCACATCATTCCAGTCCAGAAGATTATCCATGCCATTGATAACTTTATCTCTAGAATCTTCATTCATTTCTTCAGAGATAACATTGAGTTCCAAACAATAGATTTTATTTCTAAAGTCCATAAACTCCAAATCTTGTTCCTGTTCCACGTTGGTTCCAATCTCCGGGATCTCCTCTCTCACAGGGACCCCTATTCCAGTCTCCAGGGTCTCCTCTCTCACAGGGACCCCTGTTCCAATCTCCGGGGTCTCCTCTCTCACAGGGACCCCTTCCAGGGTCACCTCTCTCACAGGGACCCTTATATCTTTAATCTCCTGCTTCATTTTACTCAATTCAATTTTCATTATCTCAATCTCATCCATTATTTTATGAAACATAGTTATTTCCAGATTTTCAGCCACTTTCTTAATTGCCATTTTAAAAGAAAAATATAGGAAAACCACTTCTTATTTCAGCAACAATTGGGTTAATTCTCCAAACTTGGTGACATCACAGTATAAACAGAGCAGACAGCCTTATCTCTCCAATAGTTAAGTAAACAAAATGCAGTTCCCAGGATCGAAACAATTAATGGCAATCGTCAAGAAACAGATTCGTCAAAATAAAATAGACCAAAAAGAGAGTAGTCTCAAAACAGTATAATATTTTTCAAAATAAAAATCTGGAATAGAAATCCCTCTTCTGTGTATATCTTTAGAATGCAAATCCAGGACAGCTTTTTGCAACAAAAACAGAGATAAGCTATTAATTAGTGCGTAGCAGAGAGAAGTTATGGCTCCCCAGTGAGATGTCAAAAACTGATCAATCTGGCAAATCTCTTTTAAACAGCAACAATTTAAGTCAAGTAAAAGAGAAATATAGAAAGAAGGGTGCTTGCCTGTTAGTGCGTTCTCTCTTAGAAGATAAGATGAACGTTCGCTTTAACAGATAGAGCTTGCTGTTGAAAATCCGTCCCACCTTCGTCGGCTGGACCTCGTCCCATAAATTAATGAGATCTGGTCGTCCCAACAAAAATAGGCTTTGAGGTTAATCTCTTCGTTTCTCCCTACCCGGGAGAAGTTTAATCAGTCAAAAAAAAAAGAAAAAACTGACTGATATATCTGAATAAGCTTCTTTTGAGGCAGGAGCCCGTCTCAAAAGCAGGCACAGGCTAAGTCACCCTTCCCGGAAGTCCAGTAGATGAGTTTTGTTTTGAGCTTTTAACATATAGGGCAACAATAGCTTTTTTCTAGTATGTATGTGTTAGTTTAATAAAACATACGCTTTTTAAAACAGCGCGGTGCGTGCTATTCAGTAATAAATTTTGTGAATGGGAATGCACCATCAGCAAAGTGTGTGAAGCAGAGTGCACAGGCGCACTCAAGATGCGAGTCTTGATATGGTTGGGATGTTGCAACTATACAAGTGTTCCTGCTTCCATTTTTGAAATGTTGAAGGCTGTGGTGTCTGCATACAACCGTAGCCAAGCTTAAAAGCACTCCTATCACATGCCAGAAATTGGGTATACCTTGCTTGACTGACAAAGCAGAAACAAGATTGTATCCTCATTTCACACCAGTCACCTACATGCTAATCTTCATGTGGGAACTGGGTTGGGAAGAGGCTTATATGAGAGTCTAACTTAATTCTGGCTTTTAGAAAAGTGGTACCAACGAGAAGAGAATAGGGAGGCCTTGTTCTCGGTGTTCACTAGCTGAGCAAGTGGCTATAGCTGGTTTCCTGGGAAACTGCAAACCAGATAGTTCAATGTCTGCCTGTTGTGGAATATTCCAGATGGATTTGCTGACACAGTGGACTTTATTCAAACAGTTGCCCAACCAGCTGCAAGTTGCCCTCTGTACACCTCCTTTTAAGAATCTCTAAATTGGCTTCTAAAATCCAAAGTGGGAGTTCATCAACACTCAGATACATATAACATCTCTGGTGGACAGCCAGTGTGCCCTCCATTGAGGCAGCGCATGGCTCAAGAGTTAATGAAGCGGGCCTTTGTATTATTGTTGTTGTTTTTATTATTATCCCCCCACTCTTCCTCCCAGTAGGAGCCCAGGGCAGCTTTGTATTATATTGGTTTAATGCACAAACATATTATAAATAGTTTGCTACAAAATTTGAGTGAGGATAAGATTCTGGATACAGCTGTTAGTTGTAAAGGATACCAACTTGCACTTGGGTATGATTGCTTGAACACCAAGGCATGGTGCAGGTGTAATGCCATAGTCCCTTTACTATGCTTAAGAAATGGATCTCTTTTCGATTGTCCCAGGGTTCAGGACACGGAATATTGAGCTCAAGTTGCAGGAAGCCAGATTTCAGCTGAACATCAGGAAAAACTTCCTAATTGTTTGTGTGGTACAACAATGGAACCAATTACCGGGGGAGGTGGTGGGGTCTCCAGCACTAGAGGCCTTCAAGAGGCAGCTGGACAGCCATCTGTCAGGAATGCTTTGATTTGGATTCCTGCATTGAGCAGGGGGTTGGACTTGATGGCCTTATAGGCCTCTTCCAACTCTGCTATTCTGTGAAATTGGAGTATAAGCTAGTGTGTGTCATTCCCGTCCCCTTTTTCCCATGGTTACAACTGCAGATATATTAAAGCTGATTAGGCATAAACCATGGGCAACATTTTACTTCCCTAACCACAATTAAGGAGGCACATGATCCCACCACCCAGTCCCTTGTTAAGGGCTGCACAGCATCCCATCTGTACTACTTCCTAGAAGTGGTGTTTACCTCTGAAGGGTGAGGATGAAAAGTACACATAGCATTTGATAAGAACACATAGGAGTTAACAAGTGTGCATACTGTGAAGATTAGAGGCAACACAGTGACTAACCTTAAAGTTAGGATGGTGCCTGCACCAGCCCCCTTGCACTTGGAGTATCATTATAGCCTGTGGTCTTCAAAGGTGCCGCACCTGCTGCAAACAGTTCTCCACCTCCCTATTCAGCAGCAGCATGATCTCTTATCTTGGACTGAAAATCTGCACACAGTGTCCTAACAGTTGGCTTGTTTAGATTATTTCCTAAAATACAATGGGGTAAGTCCTTTATCTCACCCAAGAGGCACTTTGTAGCTGGTCTGACTGGGAACAGTCTTGCAGAGGTTATAGCATGGAACTGGCAGAGAAGGCTCTAAGTAGCCCACCTTTCGATAACTTTCCAATAGGTAGCTGTAAATAGCTTTGCTTCAAATACTTATTTAGCAAAGTGTATACACTGCTTAATAAAGTAGCTCTAAGCTGTTGACAATGAGGACATTGAACTTGTCAAGGATTATTAATACCTTAGCACAGTCCTTAACCAAAATGGAGACAATAGTCAAGAAATCAGAAGAAGGCTAGGACTGGGGAGGGCAGCTATGAGAGAACTAGAAAAGGTCCTCAAATGCAAAGATGTATCACTGAACACTAAAGTCAGCGTCATTCAGACCATGGTATTCCTGATCTCTATGTATGGATGTGAAAGTTGGACAGTGAAAAAGGCGGATAAGAGAAAAATCAACTCATTTCAAACGTGGTGCTGGAGGAGAGATCTGTGCGTACCATGGACTGCGAAAAAGACAAATAATTGGGTCATACAACAAATTAAAATGATGGAGCTAATGTTGTTATACTTTGGGCATATAATGAGAAGGCACGATTCACTAGAAAAGACAACAACAATAAAAAAAGCAAACAAGAGATGCAAGAGAAACAAGAGGAGGAAGCTGGGAACAGCCAGGCAGTTAGCTGCGCGGGCTCGAGCTGGAACTGGTAACGCGCCCCAAGCTGCTGCTGGGGGAGGCCCCTCCCCAGCCCCCCAGAGACGCGTCCACGCCGGGGGGCAACAGCGTTCTCACCACCAGCTTCAGCGCCAGCTTGGTGAGGAGCATCAGTAGTAACACCTGCAGCTCCAGATCCAGCAGCACCATGGATCTCTCCTTTATGGCCGCGCAGAATTCCTCAGTGTATTGCTTCCTGGAGGAGAAAATGGCGGCTGAGACGGACGCTCAGTTGGGAGCTCCGCAATTCTAAGAAAGAAAGCAGAAAAGACCTAAACAACTTTATGCCACCGCCTTTTATTATCATCTATTTAATTATTTATTATCATCTAATTGCGGTTATTGCTGTTACCTGGTGCCGTCGTGACCCTGCTGCCGCGTTACTGCTGGGGTGTTGTTGCGGCCCTACGTTGCTGGCGCTGCTTCTTGCCGCCTGCCACTTGCGTGCGGGCATTGCCCGGCTCCGCAGCCGCCGTTGTGGGCTGTGCCGCTACCCGGAGGATCATCATCACTGCGGCCTCGTGCTGCCGCTGCAGCCACCGCCTGCCGCTTGCGTGTGAGTGTTGCCTGTGGGCATCGCTGCTTGCGTGCGGGTGCTGCTTGTTGCCGCGGTCGCCATTGTAGGCTGTGTCGTTGTTGCCGCCGCGGGTGTTGCTGTGCTTGAGGCCGCTTGCGGGGGACTGTTGTGCGGCCTTGGGCTGCCGCTGTGCCATCTGGCTGCTGGTGTGCTTCGTCGCTACCTAGGACTCCACCCCTTCGCCGGGTGTGCTGTCGTCGTCGCCGCCCACTTGTTTATGTGAGCTGCAGACGCTGCAGCTGTTACTACGGACTGTGTCACTGCTGGGTGCCATCGCTGTGACTTTGTACTATCTATGGGCTGGCTCTGCCGCTGTTCGAGACGCCGGGGCCTTATCGTCATCCCGTCACTGTCGTCGCCACTGCCCCATCCTGTGGGTCGTGTCGTCGTCCAGATCATCTTCATCACGACCTTACATCACCGACACAGCCATTGTTGCTGTTATTGCCCCCTGCTGGCCGTTGCTGTCTGTTTTGCTGGCTGGCTTTGGATGCATATACCATCTCGCATTGGCATTATTGGGGTTTTATCATCACGATGGCTATCTGCATGGCACTGATACCATCTGTTATTAGTAGAGCCATAAAATTAAATAGTGTGCTGGGTGATTGATGTATGATTCTGTAGTAATACATTAGGTTGATTGTATGAGTGAATAATTTTGATTCACATTTAAATACTGGAATGTATGGATGTGGAGAATTTTGGGATTTGAATTTTTAGTGCTGCATTCTTAATAGAGCAGCGAGCAGTCTCCGGGGGTTTGGGGTGGATTTTGTTTTCTGTTATTAGTAGGGTAGGCCTGTCCTCCAGGCAACAGGGATAGGGGCATGTGTAAACCAAGGGGGGAGGTGTCAGAGAAGGATGGGGACCAAGTCATACCAAGGTTGGGCGGCAGGCACTGGATTGATGCTAGGGGCAGACCACGTCAGGTTAGAGGAACAAGTGATAGATGTGTAATATCCATCCCCTGTTCCGGGTCTGCCCAAACCCAGAAGTCAACTGGGAGACGCAGGATTCCTACCGACCTTCGACTGCTGCTGTGTAATGCCAGGTCTGTAACGCAAAAAACATCTATCATCCATGATATGATTCTGGATGAGTGTGCAGACCTGGTGTGTATTACGGAAACCTGGTTGGACGAGGCCTCAGCACCCATTCTTGGGGCCATGTGTCCACTAGGTTTCCATTATGCGCAGCAACCGAGGGTCGGAAGGCGGGGAGGTGGTGTGGCAGTCATCTACCGGGAGTCTCTGGTCTTCACCAGGCCTCCGCTCCCAAGGACCAAGTTTGTTGACTGCATGTACTGGAGGTTGGGCCCGAAGGGCAGTTTAGGGATCCTGCTTGTGTACCGCCCACCCCGCTGCACGGCAGACTCCCTGACCGAGGTGCTTGAGGTGGTCTCGGATGTACGAACGCTGTCCCCAGAATTGTTAGTATTGGGAGACTTCAACATGCATGCCGACACCACTCTCATTGGAGCCCCTCGGGATTTCCTAGAAACCATGGCTTCTTGGGAACTGTGCCTTAGTAATACTGAGCCCACACATGTAGCCGGTCATGCTCTCGACCTTGTATTTGTCCTGGGAGTGGAGGGGAGTGGTCTGAAGTTGGGGGCTATTTCTTCGACCCCCATGTCATGGTCAGACCACTGTCTGGTGAACTTTGTTCTCTCAATGCCACACACCCTCCGCAGGGGCAAAGGACCTATTAAAATGGTCCGCCCCAGGCGCCTGATGGATCCTGATGGATTCCTGACTGCCCTTGGGGAATGGGAACCTGCTGAAGGTCGCCTGGTCGAAACACTGGTGACGGAATGGAATGAGGGAATCACCAGTGCATTAGACCAGGTGGCTCCGAAACGTCCTCTCCCCCTGAATAGAACTGAGACAGCACCGTGGTACACACCCTGGTTGCATAGTCTGAGACAGGAGGTGAGACGACTAGAACGCCGGTGGTGGAAATCCCGTTCTGAAGATGTCCGAACACAGGTTAGAGCAGCAATAGCTGCCTACCAGGTGGCAATAAAGGCAACAAAGAAGGATTTCTTTGCTGCCTCTATTGCATCCGCAGAGTGCTGTCCCAGGAAGCTGTTCCAGGTGGTCCGAAGCCTGGTCGGTCCAGTCGCTCAGGAACCCCTGGAACATTCTAAGGCTTCCTGTGACAAATTGGCAAAGCACTTTGCGGATAAAGTCAAACATCTAAAGAACTCGATTCCATACGCCGTGGATGCGGTAGATGATCCTGAGTTGGCCAGCTGCAATCCGGTTTCATGGGATCTGTTTCGGCCTCTTCTTTCTGAGGATGTGGACAAGGTACTTTCAACTGTAAAGCCTACCACCTGTCTGACTGATCCTGGCCCATCATGGTTCCTTGTGAACTGTAAAGAAAGATTGGGCGAAGGGATTAGGGCGGTGGTAAATGCATCCTTGAAGGAGGGTGTAATGCTACCGGCCCTCAAGGAGGCAATTGTAAGACCTATCTTGAAAAAGTCCTCCTTGGATCCCCAAGTTTTGAACAACTTTCACCCTATTTCGAATTTACCATTCTTGGGCAAGATCATTGAGCGAGTGGTGGCAAATCAGCTGTCAGCACACTTGGAGGAAGCGGATTATTTGGATCCATACCAATCAGGTTTCAGGACTGGACATGGTCCTGAAACAGCCTTGGTCGCTTTGGTTGATGATATGAGGAGGGCTATGGATAGGGGAGAATTCACCTTCCTTGTCCTCCTGGATCTCTCAGCGGCTTTTGATACCGTTGACCACGGTATCCTGTTAGATCTCCTGGGAGGGTTGGGAATAGGAGGCACTGTTTTACAGTGGTTCCGTTCCTTTCTCTCTGACAGGCATCAACAGGTAGCATTGGGGGATGAGATTTCAGACCCTTGGCCTCTCACTTGTGGAGTGCCACAGGGTTCTATTCTCTCTCCCATGCTATTTAACATCTATTTAAAACCGCTGGGTGGTATCATCAGGAGATTTGGGCTGCGGTGTCACCAATATGCTGATGACACGCCGCTCTATCTCTCGTTTAAATCTTCACCAGAGTTGGCTGTAGAGACCTTGTCCAAGTGCCTGGAATCCGTGAGTGGATGGATGGGAAGAAACAGGCTGAAGCTCAATCCTGATAAAACCGAGGTACTGCTTGTGGGTGACAGGTGAAAGTTGGGTATTGTTGACCTGGAACTCAATGGGGTAAGATTGCCCCTGAAGGATCAGGTCCACAGCCTTGGGGTTATTCTTGACTCCAAGCTGTCCATGGAGGCTCAGATTTCGGCAGTGAGCCGGGCAGCTTGGTATCAGTTACACCTGATACGGACGCTGCAACCCTACCTCCCTGCTCATCAGCTCCCACTGGTAGTGCATGCACTGGTCACCTCTCGACTGGACTACTGCAATGCGCTCTATGTGGGGCTACCCTTGAAAACGACCCGGAAACTACAGCTGGTACAAAATGCGGCGGCCCGTTTACTTACAAATAGCCGCCGCCGTGATCACATTACGCCGGTGTTAGTTCATCTACACTGGCTTCCAGTTGCTTTCCGGGCCCAATTCAAGGTGTTGGTATTAACCTTTAAAGCCCTATACGGTCTCGGCCCAGTTTACCTGAAGGAGCACCTCCAGTACCACCAACTTAGCCGCCTGACTAGATCAGCCACGCAGGGCCTTCTCTCAGTACCACCAACGAAAACAGCTAGGTTGGTGGGAACTAGGGAGAGGGCATTTTCAGTGGCGGCCCCCACTCTCTGGAACTCCCTCCCGTTCGATCTTCGACATGCCCCTTCCCTGGATGCATTCCGCCGAGCATTAAAAACCTGGCTCTTTGGACAGGCCTTCGGGACCTCCGGGGTGGGCTAAGCTTTTATCACTATTACTGAACGCCCGTTGTTTACATACTGTTTTATGCTGTAATTTAATCCTTTATTGTCGACTGTATTGTATTGCTATGTATTTTAAATCGTATTTTAAATTGTATTTTACTGGAATTTAATTGTGTATGTCGCCTAGAGTGGCCTTGGCCAGATAGGCGACACAAAAATCAAATTATTATTATTATTATTATTATTATTATTATTATTGATTCCATAAAGGAAGCCACAGACCTGAACTTACAAGATCTGAACAGGGTGGTTCATGACAGATGCTCTTGGAGGTCACTGATTCATGGGGTCGCCATAAGTTGTGATCGACTTGAAGGCATATAATAACAAACAACAAAGCTGTTTACATAAAATGACATAAAACATTCATTAGGATAGCAATAAAAACATAACAAGTTATCAAAATATAGGTGATTTTTTAAAAAGAACATGCATAATAAAATTGCAAGTCTGGATAGGCTTGCCTAAATGAAAGGGTGTTTTTTTTTAGCAGGCGTCAAAACAGTGCAACAAATGCACCTGCCTCATATTGATAGGCAGGGAGTTCCAGAGAATAGGTGCTGCCACCCTAAAAGCTTAATACAGTATTGCAGCCAGGAAAAATATATTAAACAAAGTACTGGCAAATCTTGCCCACCACTCTCACCTGGAACTTAAAATATAGGCCAAAAAAAATTGCCAATCTGTTGGAGGTGTTTTGGATCATCACTCCTTTTAACCCCAGCCAGCACGGAAGGGGAAAGGCTGACATAGGAAGTAAAAGATGTTCTTCATCTTTGCACACAGTCCTGAATCAAACCAGGATCTTTTCCACATAGTGGATTTGTATGTCTGTTCTTCAATACAAAATCAAGGCAGACTCTACATTAGTATACCAATATCTCTCAATGGGGAGCCAGTGTGGTGTAGTGGTTAAGGTGTTGGACTACAACCTGGGGGACCAGGGTTCGAATCCCCACACAGCCATGAAGCTCACCGGGTGACCTTGGGCCAGTCACTGTCTCTCAGCCTCAGAGGGAGGCAATGAACCAAAACCGCCCTTTGAACCAATGCCTGACTTCAGTGATGGACTGGATGAAGGCGAATAAGCTGAAACTAAATCCAGACAAAACAGAAGTGCTCCTTGTTAGTCGTAGGACTGATCTGGACATTGGGCATTTACCTATGTTGGACGGGGATGCACTCCCCCGGAAGACCCAGGTTCGCAGTTTGGGTGTGCTTCTGGATTCGGCTTTGAACTTGGAGGCTCAGGTCTCGGCAGTTTCCAGGAACGCTTTTGCCCAGTTAAGACTGGTCCGCCAACTGCGCCCGTTTCTGGAGATATCCGACTTGACGAAGGTAACACATGCCTTAGTTACATCGCGATTAGACTACTGCAACGCGCTCTACGTGGGGCTGCCTCTGAAAACAGCTCGGAAGCTTAAATTAGTGCAGAGAGCGGCAGCTGGAGCTGGCCTACGGGCCTATACAAATCCCCTTTTACAACAACTACACTGGCTGCCAATCTGCTTCCGAGCCCAATTCAAAGTGCTGGTTTTAACCTTTAAAGCCCTACATGGCTTGGGCCCTCTCTATTTGTCTGGGCGTATATCTTGCTGTGAACCCTCCCGGCCCTTGAGGTCCTCTGCTGATCCTCCTCTTGTGATTCCCCCAACTTCTCAAGTACATCTAACGGGAACCAGAAATAAAGCCTTTTCTGTTATTGCCCCCAGACTTTGGAATTCTTTACCGATAGAGGTGTGGTCATGTCCTTCTCTTGTTATATTTCGTCGCCAGGTCAAGACGTTTCTTTTTCATCAAGCATTTAATTTGAGCGATATATAGGATGTTTTTATTGCTTGACAGGCTGTTGCTGCTGATATGCTTAGTTAATATTGTTTTTATCATGCTAATTTTAATTTTTATATGGGATTGTTCTCTGCTCTTTGTTTTTTGTTCGCCGCTCTGAGTCTCCGGAGATAGAGCGGGTTATACATGTTTTAAATAAATAAATAAATAAATGGTAAACCACCTCTGAATACCGCTTACCATGAAAACCCTATTCATAGGGTCGCTATATGTCGGAATTGACTTGAAGGCAGTCCATTTCCATTTTTTAATCTCTTAATGGTTCCTTGGAGTAAAGGCTGCATAAAAACCCCATCTCTACCAAAGTTAAAATTTATTAACATGAAACAAAAAATGTGTTCATTATTATGGTGCATCTTGCATATACAGTGCTTAGGAGGACTGGTATAGTGGTCTGTATGTGTGAGATTTGAGCTCTGAAGTCTCTAATTCACACTTGTGCTGAAATCTCTATTTCCTGGGTAGTCTTAAGCAGGGTAGAAAGGAAGCAGATCTCGTTCTACTAGTAGATCTCTTGCTTGGTTTGTGGTAGATTAGCAAGGGTTTCTGACTTCCATTTGTTTAACAATATCAACAACAGCACTACACCCACCTAAAGAAAGCTGCTGAGATGAAATCTAAATCAGGAATGGACTTTTATGTGAAAGATGTGAGCTCAGTTTCGTTCTGTTACTGGAAATAAATTCCAAGCCTCAGAATGTTCCTGTTCTTTAATTTTGACTGTGTTTTTGCACCTGACTCTAGTTGGTAGACTTTGGGATTCAAGAAAAATACAGTGTAGATCTGACAAGCCTGAAGTCTGCCTACCCCATGTCATAGACGTACCCTAGTCCTGCCCCTCTTTTGTTGTGTTTAAAAGATGCTGCTCTTTGGCCCTAAAAAAGGCTGCCAAAGTAGCTGAAGAATAAGTGACTTGAACATACATGCTATATAAATCCTAAATATTGAAAGTGTAGTTTGCAAAAGGTAAGGTGGGCCTCAAGAGACTATAAAGAAAAATAGGTTGATTAGAAATGAAAGCAGAATTGATATGAATGAGTGTTCTTTTAATTAAGCTGGCTTTTACCCAGCTAATCAGTTGAATCCAAATTTACATACTGCAAAACATCAGAGGTTCCTTCTTCAAGATTTAGAAGGAAGGAGACAGTTTCAGGGTGTGAACTTGCAATTTAATAAACACACCGTTAGAGGCCAGTTTTTACTGTCCTTTGTATCTTTTGTAATCTTATTTTTCACTGCTTAGAGACTCCAGTGTTAAACAGTATAGAAATTGTTGAAATAAATAATAAAAATAGGGCATGTAAGCCCAAGATTGAGCATGCCAATATTCAGCAGCGATTGGAATTAAAATAATTCTGACCTTAGTAATCCTAAATTGAAAAGTGCTGATTTTTAAACACTCTCCAGTAGCGGCTTTCCTAAAAATCTGTTGTGCCAGAGTGTGCAACAGCATCTTCTTAACGTGCCAGTAAAAACTTGATTTATGCTGACCTAATGGATACCACTGGTGCCAAAAACAGCTATTAATGCTGTTTATTATCTGCTTTGAAGATGGAATGAATGATAGATATAGGTTACAGGCTATCTTGGGGAAACCTTTGCGGTTGCATGGAGTATGAGACATGGCAGAAGCAAGTTGTTTTAAAAAAGACTATGAAAAGTTATAGTCCTTATGATAAAAGAAAATTCTAAGAATTGTAGTTTTCCTGGTGAAGACCTAGAAAATGAGGCATTGGGTGGGGATTCTAGGGATCCTTTGGACTTTCTCTCCTTGCAAAGCTGGCATGACTGGAAGCTTCTGCAGCACATTCTGCCTTGTACTTCAGTTAGGTGGGGTATTGTGCTTTGATGGAGCAAGTGTCTGCAGCTGTGGTTCCCAAACCTTTCCCCCAGCAGACCACTTGAAAATTGCTGAGGGTCTTGGTGGACCACTTGATAATTTTTGTGCCTGTTGTAGCAATAGTAATGTGCTGTCCTAGATGCTGTCTGATTTTAAATTGTATTTTTCCAGGCAAGCTGCAGACCACATGAATGAAGTTCACAAACCACAGTTCAGGAAACCCTGGTCTAGAGCTTGCCAGCGTTGGTTCTGAAGGGCTGAGATCATTTTTCGTTCCAAAAGACAGCCTTCCCACTTCAGTGCCACCCCCCCCCCCCGATGCTTTGGACTACATGAAGCCCTTGGGAGCAGTCATCAGGAGATTTGGGGTGAGGTGTTAGCAGTACGCTGATGATACCCAGCTCTGTTTCTCTGTAACATCTGAATCAGGAGAGGCCGTACAAGCCCTAGACCACTGCTTGGACTCGGTGGTGGGCTGGATGAGGGCCAATAAACCAAGTCTGAATCCTAGCAAGACAGAGGTGCTGTGGGTTGTTGGTTCCCAAGTTCAGATAATTTTTCAGTTGCCTGCTTTGGATGGGGCCGTACTCCCTCTGAAAGAGCAGGTCCATAGTCTGGGGGTGCTCCTGCATCCCTCTTTGTCACTAGAGGCCCAGGTGACCTCCATGGCTAAGGGTGCCTTTTACCAGCTTTGGCTGGTAAGACATATGCAGTCATTTCTGGACTAGAATAGCCTAACCACAGTTGTCCATGCACTGATAACCTCCAAGTTGGATTACTGTAATGTGCTCTATATGGGGGCTGCCCTTGAGATTGGTCCGGAAGCTGCAACTGGTGCAAAATGTGGCAGCGTAACTGCTCACTGGGGCAGGGTATTGTCAGCATGTCACTGTGCTGCCCGTTAACTTACGGGGATAAGTTCAAGGTTCTAGCTTTAGTGTACAAAGCCTTATATAACTTGGGACCAGGATACCTGGAAGATCGTCTTACCCCTTATATATCCAGTCGCTCACTGCACTCTGCAGGTGAGGGCCTCCTGCAGATACCATCTTATCAGGGCGTCCATTCCACACAATATAGGAAGTGGACTTTTAGTGTCGTGTCACCTACCCTTTGGAATTCCCTCCCCTTAAATATTAGACAAGCACCATCTCTATTATCTTTTTGGCACCTACTGAAGACCTTCCTCTTTCAACAAGCCGTTTAAGTAGAGACCTTAAACTTAAACATCTGTGTTGAAATTGCTTTTAAAGATTTCTTTAAAGCTTTTTTTAGAGTGGGAAATGATGATGATGATAATAATAATAGCAGTAACAGCAGCTTGTGAAACAACACTGGACATAAAAACATCAGAAGAGCCTGCTGGGTCAGGCCAGTGGCCCATCTAATCCAGCATCCTGTTCTCACAGTGGCCAACCAGATGCCCACGGGAAGCCGACAAGCGGGCCCTGAGTGCAAGAGCACTCTCCCCTCCTGCAGCCACCGGCAACTGGTTTTCAGAAACATACTGCATCTGACTATGGTGGCAGAGCACAGCCATCATGGCTGTCATTGATAGCCTTATCCTCCATGAATTTGTCTAATTTTCTTTTGGAAAAAGATGGAGTAGGAACTTGGAATGCTGCTGCTTTTAAAGCCATCCAAGTTGGTGGCCATCACTGCCTCTTGTGGGAGCAAATTCCACAGTTTAACTATATGCTGGGTGAAGAAGTCCTTTATTTTGTTTGTCCTGAATCTTACAACATTCAGCGTTATTAGAGAGTGAGGAAAATTTTTCTCTGTCCACTTTCTCCCTGCCGTGCATAATGTTGTGCACCTCTGTCCTGTTGCCTCTGACTTGCCTTTTCTCTAAACCAAACAGCCCCAAATGCTGCAACCTTTCTTCATATGGGAGTTGCTCCATCCCCTTGATCATTCTGGCTGCCGTCTTCTGAACCTGAACCAGGAGAGAGGATAAGCTGTGGATAAGCCAGTTTGAGGGGGAAATAGGCAGGACAGGGCTCATGTTCATATTCAGCTGCAGCATGGTTCTCCTCGTTTTGCGTCTTGAGCCCTTTTAAGGACTGGAGTGAGAAAGTGCCCCACACTGTTGCTGTTTGGATCTCCTAGAGCAGCCTTTCCTGACGAGTGTGCCTCCAGATGTTGTTGGACCACAACTTCCATCAGCCGCAGCCAGCATTGCCAATGGTCAGGAAAGAAGGGGCTTGTGGTCCAACAACATCTGGAGGCACACTGGTTGGGGAAGGCTGCCCTAGAGGGAACATGGCAGAACAGCTGTCCCAGCTGCCTGCCCCAACTTTAAGGGCAGGCTCATATTGCAGCAGTTGTGGGGAAGTAGCGACGGTGGAGGGGAGCAACTCTGTTGCTGCATAGGCAAGGCTAGGGGTACAATGTGGGACTTTGTAAGGGGTGAGTTCTACAACATAGCTACCTCAGTAGAGGATGGGAAGGCGTGTCTACTCCATAACTTGTCAGTCTAAAATGCCTTGAGTTTGGAGGGGGTCAGGGAGGCTTTTCTCAAGCCCAAAGGTGGGTGATCTATTAATCCTGTAAGCCTTTAAATGCTAGAAGTAATCAGCAGGGGCTAAAAAGGTGCCCTTCTGTTGCTTTCTTCAAAACAAGTGTGAGTGAATTTTGAGGCATTAGGCAGCATGGACCCAAAATGCTGTTTTAGAAAGTCTGCGTATATCAGCCTTTCTAGCCCTCACGGTAGAACAATGTGTGAAAATAGCATGTGTTGAATAAGCCATCAGCCCTAGAGATAGAGAACGAAACCTTGTTTTCCTGGCTGGAATTCTAAACCCATCTCATGGCTAAATCATGGCTCGAAAGACATGGGTGAGCCAAACCAGAGCAGCTTGGAACTTGTCCACAAGCAGTGATCTAGCTGTGCCCTTGACCGCATAAGCCCTAGCTATATTTCAAACCAGCCCCTGGAGACCTTCTGAAATGTCTATTTTTTTCCCCCAGGCACCAATTCTTTCTAGTATCTCTTCCCCCCCGTTAAACAGGCAGGTCAGGCTTCTGTTCGGCAGCCTTCTGAGTATGGCCAATACATTCATTTTCAATGGTTGTCTTGAATAGTTCTGAGCTGCAAGAGGGAGGGTGTTCTTGCCAAAGCTTTCATCAGCTGCAAAAGTGGAGCCCCACTGATGAACAGCCATGAGCAAGTCTGAAAACCAATTTGGAATGAGGGCAGGAATTGGATTTGTGACATTGTCATGTAGCTAAGTCTGCCTGTGTAGCATCATGTCATATTCACTACATGGTCACTGATTGGCTAGGATCTCTTGGAAGAGGAGAAATGGGGCTTCAGTAGCTGCTGTGTATGTAGAGAGAGAGAACATGTGCAGCAGGTAAAGGTACAGTTAAAAGGCGCCTGAAGGAGTATTTTGGCCCTCTGAAAGGCCACTCATGTTGGGGACAAATATTTGACAGGCACTACTCTTGCACTTTTCTAGTTTATATGCTGTAATCTGTATTTTATTCACCCAGTTTCTCATATTATGGAGGAGAATTATAACCAGTTGTGAAGCTGGATTGTACGCCGTATTCCATTAGTGTTTGCCCAAAGTTCAGTGAATAGTACAGGTGTGTTACATCACAATTAAGTTTTCTTCTCCTCTTACAGTTGTCTGGATCCAAGCCATTGGGGGTACTGGGTTCACACTAATTTTAAAAGTTTCTACTGCATAATGCTTGACCTGCAAACTTCCCAGATCCTATTCTCTCTTCTTGGGCTGGGATACAGTGGTCGGAGGGTACAAAACATGTTTTGTTGCATGACTGAGTCCCCTCACAAGAGGTCAGGGTCTGAAATAAAGTTGTCAGATTGTCACTTGATGCTTCCTCTTTATGGAGCGTGTATGTGGACATGGAATTACATAATAGTGGGTTCATATACAACACATGTGAATGCATATTACAGCTGTACAGTATCTGACTTGCAGGCTGAAAAATGTCTCGTGGGCAAAACTGCTGTCTGAATGTTTTACCATATATTGACTTCAATTCTGGTACAGTCGCTGTGTTCTAGGTAAAACTGCTTTCTGGCTACATAAAGGCCTGGTTCAGCATTACAGGAACAAGACTAGCTTCTCCCAAGCTTGCATGCTGCTCTCTCTGCAAATAAACCAGAAATTTCTGTTTGTTTTAGATTAACTGCAGTTTAGCATGTCATCTGAACCTTAAATTGTGGTTTTATCTTATCATTGGTGGAAACGAGCCAGCTCCCAAGTCATAGCTTCTGAAATTGGCTTGTTCCCACCTACCGTAGTTAAGATAAATTACAGTTGTTCAGGTACAGATGACATGGCAAGCTTCAGTTAATGAAAAATGTAAGTGAAACCTTGCAAATGTCTCCTTGCCCCCATGCAGAAGTGGGGAGCATGCATACCCAAAGGAAGGCAAGGCTTATTCTCGTAGCACTCAATTGTGGCTTAGTGCTGCATGCAAGCCAGCTCGCAGTCTGCTGGTGAACCACCAGTTAGCATTTTGTTATCTTTTGGCAGGGCAGTGAAAAGCCTTCTAGGAGCCCTCCACCCTACCAGATGGCAGCTCACCTCAGGAGGGTGAAGTGTTTTCACCACAACATAAATGCATCTCAGAAGCAGTTGCGTCAGTGAGAGGAAATAATTTTAGTATAGCCATATACTCTCATTTCCTAACTTTTTCACTTTGAACCTTTCCTATTCCCCTACTAAGTTGACTAGTGTCCAGTTGTGTATTAATACAGCACTTCATTGCCGGCACGCAGCTTTTGCAATTGCTTGAGTTAAAAGTTGCTGGGGCAGCAGGAATGGGGAACGCAGCTTTTCAGTACAGAGGAGGACTGTGCGGCTGCTTGCCAGTAACAAGGTCTGGTCCCCCTAGTGGTGGTGCTGTGTTCTGCGCACAAGTGCCAGCCCTCTGTGCATGGCAGATACCCCCATCATCTCTTCATTGATGACACTTTGTGCATTGTCAGACATGGAATGGAGAGGAACACGGTCAACTTTCTTCTGCTAGGAGGATCGGATGTTAGTAGAGACCTCTCGAAAGTTGGCCTGAGGAGAAGAGGGAGTGCAGCGTTGCCCTTTCAAAGTGTGGAGCAGGAGAACTCAGCCCGGGACACCTTTCTTCCTGTGTTCAGAGTGCTGTTTTGTAACCTTATTGGCATTAAGTGTGGAGGTAAGCCACTATCCTGTTTCTTGCAGGTGCAGCCTGCAGAGCTAGGACTTGAACTCATGCCTCGTAGCTCAGCGTTGAAAAGCCTTAATACATCTGATCACACATACATCTTAAAAGCTGCTAACTACTTCAGATATGCTGGCTTTTTAGGATTTCAGTTTTGAAAGATGTTTCTTAACTTGGGTCTCCAGCCAGCTTCCATTCCTAACAGTCACTCCTTCTTAAGTACTTCCCGCTCAGTTGCTGTGAATAAGAAGGGAGTGGCTGTTTGATTTTTTTTATTTTTGGAAGCCGTAAATGCAGTATGCCATGCTTGAAGGTAATAAATGAGCTATTTAATTGAGTGGCTCCCCCTTTCTCCCTCCCTCTTTCCCTCTGGCTTCTAGTTGAAGGAGTCGTTCTGGAGTAGGGAGTTCTTTAGAAGTAGATCAGAGCAAGCCTTTTTGAAGCCTGAGACACAATGGCAAGAGGTCATGACTGGGTTGTCTTGATAACACAAACACACACTGTCAAAGAGCTGCTGTGTGAAGCTGTTTATCTTTAGACCAGCCTTCACCAAACCGGCACACACACACACACCCAGATGTTTGGGACTACAGCTCTGTGCTGGCTGGGCTGATGGGCATCTGGTGCATGTCAAGATGGGGAAGGTTGTTTTAGATTGATTTCATAGAATCATAGAATAGTAGAGTTGGAAGGGGCCTATAAGGCCATCAAGCCCAACCCCCTGCTCAATGCAGGAATCCAAATCGAAGCATTCCAGACAGATGGCTGTCCAGCTGCCTCTTGAAGGCCTCCAGTGTTGGAGAGCCTACTACCTCTCTAGGTAATTAGTTCCATTGTAGTATCGCTCTGACAGTTAGGAAGTTTTTCCTGATGTTCAGTTGAAATCTGGCTTCCTGTAACTTGAGCCCATTATTCCGTGTCCTGCACTCTGGGTCAATCGAGAAGAGATCCTGGCCCTCCTCTGTGTGACAACCTTTCATGTACTTGAAAAGTGCTATCATATCTCCCCTCAGTCTTCTCTTCTCCAGGCTATACATGCCCAGTTCTTTCAGTCTCTCCTCATAGGGCTTTGTTTCCACCCCCCTGATCATCCTTGTTGCCCTCCTCTGAACCTGTTCCAGTTTGTCTGTGTCCTTCTTGAACAGGTCACTTCCATGTTCTTACATACTACACAGACAGAAGTTTTCCCTACATTGTGATTTCTTGACTCTTCTGTCTCATTCTGTGCATCAACTCAGTTCTTAACTAGCTGCAGTTTCTGGCTGTAAAGCTATTTTGGGTCTTGACATGCAGAGTGGAGAAACAGTTTGCCAGGCCAACTGAGAAGCTCTTAAATAAAACACCCACAATGGTTGTGGTAAACAAGCTGCTGTAACAGTTCCATGATCTGTGCACAGACAGGCTACTGGTACTTCCATTTCCCAATCTTGCTCAGGAAGAACCAGCTTCACTAGCCCAAAAGCGTTGCTTTTGAATGCCAAAAATGTGGAATCTGAATCTGGCTTCCTTCCCAGCCAGCGCATGAGTGATATCTGTCAACTTAATTGCACTGGTAATAGGAAGTTTGAGGATGTGTTCTGCTATAGTTTTACAGAGAGGTCGCAGCAAAAACAACAATGTATTGTGGCATTGTGATGTTCCTATATTAATGTATATATGGTAAGTGTTGTTGTTTTAGAAGATACATGGTAAGTGGAGTGAAAGAGGGGGAGTGAATAGGCAGTAGAATGCGAGATGATTGGCTGAGTGTTTAAAATGGCTGAATGTATAAAAGGAAGAGTGAGAGTGGAATAGGGGGGAGAAGAGAACTGAGTGGGTTGCTTGGTGGGGTTTAGAGAGTTGTTTACCAGGAGGGAGGTGGAGTTCGGATTAGTATTGAGTAAAACCATATGCTTATGTGCCTTAAGAAGAAATCTTGTTAATCTTGTTAGCTTTGTTATCTTTAATAAATACTTAATTTGGTTTACCAAAGGCCTGATCCTTGGCTGGAGTTTCACAGACCAGAAGGGAGGGTAAGGTAATGACCAAGGCTGAAGGGGAACTGTAACAAATGGTGGCAGCGGTGAAGAGAATAACAATACCAGTATTCAGAGTCTCTGGGAATACTAGTATTGGGACGTTACTGGTGGTTGCCTAGCAGGGGGATCTGTTGAGATCTGTGCTAGAGCGGATAGGTAAACCATAAGAGAGTGCGGTCCGGACTGGTAGAGTCCCTGGTGGTGCCTAGAGACAGGCAGTAACCACGAGCAGGTAGGAACCTGACAGGGAGAGCCAGGGAAGGACGCATCACAGGCATCTTAAGGACTTGATATATTTATTATGGCATAAGCTTTTCTCTTACAGGCTTGCCCTTTAGTAGACTAGAAATAATTTACTATAGGGCATACCTCGTAGAGAAGACAACAGATCCCCACTTTTTGTCACTTCTAGTTCCCAGCTGAAACTGCTTGCTACGTCTTCAGTGCATCCTGTACAGTGATACTCCCCTTTCTGAGGCCTTGGGTGGAAGGCCTGTACTGTCTTACAGATGGTTATCCAGCCTAAAACAGCTACTCACAAGTAACAAGCAGACTACAAAACAGGGACCTGCTCCTGAGGCAGACCCAGATGTCAGCTGTGTCACTGTGGCTTCTTCAGCAGCACTATTACAATTGTCACCCACAATATAAGGGATTCAGTCAAATCTGACACCAGAATGTCCTAACACCAGTGGAGGAAGTATCCAGCCTCCAAGCAAACTCTGCAGTTGACATTCACAGGGAGACTGCAACAGGAAACTACGGCATTATTCATCGAGAGGTTTAGTGCTGTCACTTGCGGGTTGAATTCAGACAAAGGGGGCTGTGTCCAGCATTGGTCACACTTGGAGAGTACATATCAAACTCAATGAACATGACTAACTTAGATCCACTAACTTTACCAGGTCTACCCTGAGTAGGACTTAGTTGGCTACAACCCACAATTTTTAGGACACTATTTGTGTTAATTGGTTTACCATTGGTATTTTTTTGGTGACGGACATTGTTAAAAACGCAATGTCGCCTTCTGATGTTTTCTGCATTTCCCTTCCTTCTGACTTCCAGTAGTGTAGTGGCAAATTCAGAAATGCAGGGTCCCTTCATGATAGTCATAGCCATGCTTCTTCTAAGATTATACAACCAAGATTATAGAATAATCTGGCCAAGCTTGAATACCACTTTTTGCTTCTCTGTCACTGTCACCATTGACAGTGAATTACTTGAATTACTGCATTCATTGTCTACATATTTATCTCCTGCTGCTCCAGACTGCTTGATGATGTAGATCGGATGCTATCATCAAGATTCGCTGTCTGTTCTGTGTTACAAAATTGTCACTCTTCACAACTTAGCTTTTTGAAGTAAGAACTAATAAGTCCTTTGGCTCCAATCAGCAAAAAAACAACAGGGAAGAAAGTTAGAAGACTCTGATTGGCTCATAGGATGCTAGAGACATAGGGACCCTTCTGAGACCTGGTTCTTCAAAAAGTAAAGGGTTTAAGACCCCTTGAGACCCTAGATGACTACACCTCTGCTGACTTCACTGTTTACAATTTCTCCATATCGGTTATCTCTAACTAAGGGTAACGTGCCATGCAACTGAACTGGACTGAAGCCCACAAATGTTTATGCCATAATAATTTTGTTACACTTAAAGGTGCCACAAGATTTTCTGTTCCCTTTTAGTTTCTGCAGTTTAGTAAGACTCATTTCCGTTCAGTCCTGTAGACTTAAGGAGCCATTCTGGGAGCTGTGCTAGCAGGGGTCAGGCGCTTCTTGTGCAGGTATGTGTCACTGTCCCATTTCCAGGGATTTTTTACAGGTGGTTGTGAAACAGAGCTTTCAGTCTGTCTCATTTCGGGTTGTCTTGAAGACCTAGTGTGTGGCAGCTGTGATGAAGGCAAGTTCTATGCTAGCAATCATAAGGAAAGGAACTGAAAATAAAACCCCGCTGTCATAATGTTGTTATACAAATCTATGGTGTGTCCGCATTTGAAAAGGATATTGTAGGTTTGGAAAAGGTTCAGAAAAGGGTACCGAAATGATCAAGGAGATGGAGCAATTCCCCGTTGAAGAAAGGTTGCACTTGGAGCCAGAGCAGATTCTGATCCCCATGACTGCTAGGGGAGTTTGGGGGGGGGGGAAACTGCCACTGATAACACTATCAGAATGTGGACAGACTACTGCCAGCACATAACTCCAGTGCTTAAAAAGCTTGTGCTAGTTGCCCATATGTTACCAGGCCAGGTTCAAGGTTCTTGTTTAAATTTATAAGGCCCTTCTTGGGTCCAGGATATTTTAAGGACCTCCTGGTCCCTTCTATGCGGCCTGATTACTGAGATCTTTGGTGGTCTCCTATGGCTCAGATGCCATAGCTTGTAATGACTAGGAGCCATGCATTCATTGTAGTGGGCCCAAGCCTGTGGAACTCCCTCCCACCTGAGATTAGATGGGTACCTTCTTTGTGGAACTTTAGGTGTGTGACTAAGACTTTCTTGTTCCAGCAGGCATTTTAAGGTTTTATGGTGATTTTATTCTTTCACTTTATGCATGGCTTGTTTTTATGTACACCACTAAGAAATGTGAATGATGAAGTGGTTTATAAATCTCTTGAAATAAAATAAGTGCTTGAAAATGGAACTAGACTGCCTTGAAGTCGATTTTGACGTATGGCGACCCTACGAATAGGGTTTTCATGGTAAGCGGTATTCAGAGGGGGTTTACCATTGCCTTTCACTGAGGCTAAGAGGCAGTGACTGGCCCAAAGCAACCCGGCGAGTTTAATGGCTGTGTGGGGATTCGAACCCTGGTCTCCAAGGTGATAGTCCAACACCTTAACCACTACACCATACTGCCTCTGTGTTTCCAGCATGTAAAATCCATGATAATAGTAATAGCTACACTTAGGAAGTCAGTGATGTTGGCTTTCTCTTGCAAATAAGGAAAGACGGGAGAGAATAAAGGCTTGCTTGAGATCTGGTGCTGGTGTCATGGTAAAAGTGAGACTTAAGTTTGGAGGTCTCTTGGCTTACAGCTCCCACTTCTTACCTATAATAGCTAATGTACATTGTGTGTGGGGGGAGCTAGCATGATGTTCTTCCATTTGAAAAAAGTTTACTCCACACAGAAAGTCAATATGGGGAAGAGGCTAGGATATCCTCCTTCCCGACATCCTAGTTTTCTGTGTGGAAGAAACTCTTCTCACCCTTCCCTCTGCCCCCAATCGTGTGAATTTTTATTTGCAGTCTGCAGTGGCTCAGTGAGAAATAGACCTACATTTTGTTGGGGGTGGCAGAAGGCAGAGGAATTTTATTTCAGTGCATTTGCATGAACATGGACTTCAGAAAATGGGTTTCCTCCTGTATAGAAGCTGGCCTTTCAGCTAATGGAATGGGGTGCTGCGATTCTGGGATGGTGGCAGGGTCTGGGATGGGTCCTCTTGGGGAGGATAGCTGCCTGGAAGGATGGCAGGAAGGTAGAGAGTTGTGTAACATTGCAGCAATGCCTTAGTTTACATTTCCCCAGTCTATAAATAATTCCCATCGCCTTGCTGCTTCCAGCGGGGCGATGGCTCCTTGTGATAGAGGTGACTGCCTTGTGTTTTTAACAAAACATGTGACTGCCTGGGGGTGGAGGGAAGAGAGAAGTGGGAGGGAGGGGTGGGGTGGGGTGGGAGAACTGAGCTGGTACAGACTGAACTGCACAGGGGGAGGCACTGAATCAAGGTGGATCTGTCAGCCAGTGACTCATGAGCGCTCGGTTGGCTTGAAGATATTGCTGGCGTTCCACTTTAAAACTGCTGCCTAAAATATTTAAGACGAACAAGAGGAAGCGTTGATCGAAAGTGATTATTTCTTCATGCAGTTCTTCTCTCTGTTTGCCAAATGCTGAGGTAGTTCCATCCCCCCCACATACACATGAAGCAGGTTATGGCCAAACTCCTCCAGAGCTCTGCAACATTTTGAGCGAGATTCTTGTACGTGTTGTACACATCAGCCTACATTGGGGAATACTTCAGCAAGCTGGCAGGTGTCCTGAACCCCATGGCTCTGCTACCAGCCTCCTGTGGGTGTTCCTGCCTTCTTGGTAATGACATTCACTGGTGGAACACTCTTCCTGAAGAGGTTTGCCTGGTGCTTACCTTATTTTTGGGTGACAGGCAAAGACCTTTTTATTTTCCCAAGCTTTTTTGATGTGATTTTAATCTTTGTGGCTGGCTGATGCTGGTTTTGGTTATCTTGTGGAAAGGCACAAAAAACAGGAAGCATCCAGTGATGGAAACTGAAAAAGAGAAATGTATCTCAAGGTGCTGAAAAGGGCGAGAGTTCTTGTTATTCAGCTAACCCATCCTTTTCAGCATGTTTGAGATCCATTTGTTACTTTGTGGCCTTTTAGTTTAAGGTTTGTTTATATATAAATTTTAATTTGTGTTCGTTCTTGTAAACTGTCCTGGGAATACCTCTGAAAGGTTGTTTAAAAATACATCCAGTAAACAAAGAACGTTGCCTCCACAGCACCTCTCCCTGCTGCTTGCTTATTCATGTGTGACTCTGGTGCAACCGTTTTCTTAAGGCGTCCTGTTGCTCACAGGCTGTGTGCCACTCTCTGTCTTCTACCCCTGCTCCCATCCCCAGGACACAAGCGTGCCTGTCTGCATAGATAGAATGTGCCACACATATCTTCATTTATTACATTTACATCGCATCTTTCCTTCAAGGAGCTCAAAATGTGATGCACATGGTTCTCCCCCTCCCCATTTTATCCTCACAACTACCCTGCAAGGTAGTTTAGGCTGAGAGGCAGTAGCTGGTCCAAGGTTGCTTCCAGTGAGCTTTGTGGTTTAGTGGGGATTTGAACCCTGGTCTCCTAGGAGTCCAACACTCTGTGCACCACACTGGCTCTCATCTGGATAGTCCAGCATAATGGTGCATAAATGTCATATGTAGACATGTGTCAGGCCCAGGATGTGACTCAGGAACCAGACCAACGATTGTAGTTAATTCGTGTTTTATTAGGGCAATGTCCAAACAAAGACTGCGTTTTCTCATGAAGCAATACAGGGATACAGGTCCTGCGGCATTGGGAGAAAGTTGACAGAGCAAGGGACTCCTTCCTGCCTGTTCTTTAAGAAGGGGCCAAACGGGCGCGCAATCTTTCGCTCCTCCTTAACTGCCCCTCAGGTACTGCCCGCCTTCCCCCCCTTCTTTCCTGTCTTTTCAGCTGTCTGCGTGTGCGCGGTGAGGGGGGAAGCATCGGCCCCTCCTCGTCTGAAGTTTCCGATTCCAGGATGGGGGATAGGGGAGGGGCTGATGGTAAACTGCCTCCCCGCTTTTCGGCTGTGAGCAGCCCTCCCTCTTCCCCCTCTTGCTCTGAGCCTGAAAGAGGGGGAGGCGTGAGAATGTCCAGGGAGGGCTCAGGCTCCCCGTGGCTAAGCGACCTTATCACTGGCAGTTCCTCTGTTTCGTCTTCGCTCCAAAGGGGGGGAAGTTCCTCCCCCTTCCCTCTGCCATCCATCCGAATACTCTTCTCCCAACTCTCCGGGATCCAGCTCCCCGGGATTGGGACCCCAGCTCTGCCTTCCGACACCATCCCCCCTCCCAGGCTGTGCCCCCCTCCCCTTGTCTGGCTTGGGACGGTGGGGAAAACGTTGATGGAAAAGTTTTACCAATTCTGGAGCATGCACATCAGCTGCATCTTCCCATGATCTGTCAGCCACCCCATAGCCTTTCCAGTGAATCAAGTACTGCAGTTTGTGGCGTCTGATCCTGGAATCTAAGATCTCCTCAACTTCAAACTCAAGCTGCTCATTTACCAGGAGTGGAGCTCCGGGAGGTTCCTCCGGCCGTAACTCACTGGGAGGGGCGGCTTTCATTAAGAGGGATCGATGGAACACAGGATGTATTTTAAACGTGTCAGGCAGCTTCAGTCGGTACGCCACGGGATTGATTTGAGTTTCTATTTCGAAAGGACCCACCCTCTTGTCTTGTAATTTTCTACATTTGCCCGGCATCTGGAGGAAGCGGGTGGACAGCCATACCTGGTCTCCCGGTTGAAGGGGGGGGCCCTCCTTCTTGTGCAGGTCAGCAACTCGCTTGTACTCCGTTTTGGCTTCGTTTAACTGCTGTTTCAGTGTCTGTTGCGCCGCTTGCAATTCCTTAAGGAAGTTCTCAGCTGCCAGTACCAGCATTCCTTCTGAGCTGCTTGGAAAGACTTTAGGATGGAATCCATAATTAGCGAAGAACGGGGTTTGTTGAGTGCTGGAGTGCAGAGAATTGTTGTAGGTGAACTCTGCAAAATGCAAATATGATACCCAGTCAGTCTGTTGATAGGACACATAACTTCGTAAATATCTTTCCAAAACGGCGTTCAAGCGTTCCGTCTGCCCATCTGTCTGGGGGTGATGGGCGGAGGAGAGTTTTAATTCCGTCTGCAACTGTTTCCACATTGCTCTCCAAAATTTGGCTGTGAACTGAGTTCCTCGGTCTGAGACTACGCTGTTTGGCAATCCATGCAGCCGGTAGACTTCTTTTATGAATAACTTGGCCGTTTCTTTAGCCTCTAAGGCCCCTGCACAAGGAAGAAAGTGTGCCATTTTGGTAGGTAGATCCACCACTACTAAGATGGCTGTCATTCCTTGGGACTTGGGTAGATCAGTTATAAAATCCATGGAGAGGTCCTTCCAGGGTTCGTGTGGGACAGGCAACGGTTGTAACAGTCCTGCTGGTGTCCCTGTTTGTGTTTTTGTCCGCAGACAGAGCAGGACTTTACATAACTCTCAATATCCCGACGCATTTTAGGCCACCAGAAGTCCTTGGCCACATTCTGAATGGTCTTGTAAATCCCAAAGTGTCCCGCTGTGATGGAATCATGACACTGGCGTAGGATTCTGAGCCTTAATTCCCCTTCTGGCACATATCCGGCGGTTTTGAACCATAACAGTCCATTTCTCCAGTGAAAGGTTACTTCTGAGTCTTGACCTTGTCCCGTCTCCTGCTGATATTTTAGCATGTCTGCATCTTCTTGTTGTGCCTTTTTGAGTTCCTCTTCCCATGAAGGCTGGCATACTCCCAACGTTAATTGCTCTGGCAGGATTACGTACTGAGGCTGGTCCTCGGATTCACTTTCTTTGTATTGTAGCTGTCTGGATAAGGCATCCGCTCTCTGGTTTTTGGCTTGGGCATGGTAAGTAATCTGGAAGTTAAACCTCGTGAAGAACTGGGACCATGTTATCTGTCTCTGGTTCAGCTTTCTGGCTGTTTGGAGGCTTTCAAGATTCTTGTGGTCGGAGCGCACTTCAATTCGATGAGAGGTCCCCTCTAGGTATTGTCTCCAGTTTTCAAAAGAGTCCTTGATGGCCAGCAGCTCCTTCTCCCAAACTGTGTAGTTCTTCTCTGCAGGCTTTAACTTCCGAGAGAAGTACGCACAGGGGTGCAGCTCCTTCCCTTCTTGGTCTAATTGTAGCAGGACCCCCCCGATGGCAAAATCTGAAGCATCTGCTTCCACTACGAAAGGGCGGTTCGGATCAGCAAAGCGCAGAATGGGCTCAGTAGCAAACCTTCTCTTCAGCTCCTCAAAGGGCTCGGTGGCGTTCTCTGTCCATTGAAACTTCTTCTTCCCCCTTAAACAGTCAGTCAGAGGAGCTGTTAATTTGGAAAACCCTGGAATGAACTTTCTGTAATAATTGGCAAACCCCAAAAACCGTTGTACATCCTCTTTGGTGACAGGTTGGCCCCAGTCCAATATGCAGCTTACTTTCCCTGGGTCCATCTCCACGCCTTCCGCTGAGATTCGATATCCAAGGAAGTCTAGAGACTTGAGGTCAAATCCACATTTCTCTAATTTAGCATACAGGTGATTTTCTCTCAGTCTCTTCAACACCGTCTTCACATGCTGGTCGTGGTCTTCCTGGTTATTTGAGAACACCAGGATATCATCTAAGTAACAGATTACATACGTGTCCAACAAGTCTCTAAACACGTCGTTCATGAATTTTTGAAAAATTCCTGGACTTCCACAAAGCCCGAACGGCATGACCAGGTATTCATACTGTCCGTAAGCGGTCAAGAATCCTGTTTTCCATTCATCTCCCTCCTTCATTCTGATCAGATTGTACGCTCCTCTCAAATCCAACTTCGTGAAGATTTTTGCAGAGCGCAGTCGGTCCAGCAACTCTGAGATCAGGGGCAGCGGGTAGCTGTTGGGGATGGTGATCTGGTTCAATGCGCGATAGTCGTTACAAGGTCTGAGTTCCCCCCCTTCTTTTTCGCAAATAATAGTGGCGCTCCAGCAGGGGATTGTGAGGGGCGTATGAATCCTCGCCTCAGGTTTTTATCCAGGAATTCCTTCAGGGCCTCCCTCTCATTCTCTGTGAGAGAGTAGATTCTCCCTGATGGGATGCTGGCTCCTGGCACTAGATCAATCGCACAGTCGTAAGGGTGGTGGTGGGGGGTAAAGTCTCTGCCTCTTTTTCATCAAACACATCTTTGAATTCTTCATACTTTGGCGGCAGGGTCACTTGCTCGATCTCTTGCACTGCCCCCGCTAGGGTGTTCTTGATTCCTTCAGGTTGACAGTTCTCCTGGCAATACTGTGAGGTGAACCACACCACCGCCTCCTTCCAACTTATTTTGGGTTCATGCTTTGCTAGCCAGGGCATTCCCAGAATCACCTCAAAGCTCGAGAGATCTGACACGTATAGCGAAATGAACTCTTCGTGCCCAGGGATTTGAAGTTTCACTTCCTCCGTGGCTTGTGTCACCCCTCCTGACTTCAGGGGTCTCCCATCGATAGTCTCCACAGCTAGGGGAGCGTCCAGTTTCCACCAGGAAATTCCATGACGCTTGACTAACTTTGCATCAATAAAATTTGTGGAGGCTCCACTGTCAATTAAGGCAGTGGAATTAAACACCACTCCTCTGGAAGTTGTAATCCGAATAGGCAAGACCAACACCCCCTTTGAGGGAGGTTGGATCGTTGGGGGGCCTTTATACAACGCTGCCCCCAGTCCACCGGCCTGCACGTGGACTGGGTGTTCTAGTTTCCCGACGGCTCGGCTTTCCCCCCTTTCAGTCCACAGTCTCTGGCCACATGGCCCGGCTTTGAACAATAAAAGCATAAACGTTCCTGGCGTCGTCTTTCCTTTTCTTCTTCCGACAGTCTTGGCCTAGCCCCTCCCTGTCCCTCAGTTGCATTACCTGCCATCCCTGTAGTGGGAAGGGTCTTGTTGCGGGATGCTGAGGCTGAGTATCTCGGGACCTCCTGCTTCCTTTCCAGGCGCCTTCCTTCCATCCGGTGATCTATCTGTAGGCATAGCCGGATGAGCCCTGGTAGGTCAGCGGGGGGGGGGGAGGTCCTGGCCAACTCATCCAGGATTTCAGCATTTAATCCACTCCGGTACATAAACATCAGGGCGGCGTCATTGTAACCAGTTTCCTGGGACAGAATTTTAAAAGCGTTAGTGTACTCGGAAACAGTCCCTTTAGCTTGCTTCAGAGCGCCTAGTTGCCGCGCTACTGTTTCAGCCCTTTGCGGGTCTTGAAACATCTCGGTCATCTCCTGTATAAATCCTCTGTACCTTCCTAAGACAGTATCCTTTCTCACGAGATACGGAGTCACCCATTTTGCAGCTTCTCCCTCCAGGAGGCTAATCACGAAAGCTACTTTAGCCCCATCGTCTGGAAATTCCGTGTGCCTGACATCCAGATATAACTCACATTGAGCCACGAAGGTTGCCAACTGATCACTTTGTCCCGCGTATTTTGGGGGCAATCCAATGGGAACCTTTACTACGGCAGCTGGAGGGGCTGTTCGCATCTGGTCTATCGTGGCCTTCAAGGTTTGATTATCCGTCTTCAGCGCCTTGACTGCTGCTAGCAGGGCTTGAACATCCGTCTGCGAATCAGCTACCTTAGTCCTCAAGAGTTCCACTTCTTCCGTCTCAGAAGTGGGGTTCGTCCCTCCCGCTGCTCCCTTTGACATCTTGTCCCAGTCAAGTAAAGAGAGCATTGAGGGTGATTTAGGTGGCTCTGTCAAGCTGTCAGGCCCAGGATGTGACTCAGGAACCAGACCAACGATTGTAGTTAATTTGTGTTTTATTAGGGTAATGTCCAAACAAAGACTGCGTTTTCTCATGAATCAATACAGGGATACAGGTCCTGCGGCATTGGAAGAAAGTTGACAGAGCAAGGGACTTCTTCCCGCCTGTTCTTTAAGAAGGGGCCAAACGGGCGCGCAATCTTTTGCTCCTCCTTAACTGCCCCTCAGGTACTGCCTGCCTTCCCCCCCTTCTCTCCTGTCTTTTCAGCTGTCTGCGTGTGCGCGGTGAGGGGGGAAGTATCACCCCTTCCTCGTCTGAAGTTTCCGATTCCAGGATGGGGGATAGGGGAGGGGCTGATGGTAAACTGCCTCCCCACTTTTCGGCTGTGAGCAGCCCTCCTTCTTTCCCCTCTTCCTCTGAGCCTGAAAGAGGGGGAGGCGTGAGAATGTCCAGGGAGGGCTCAGGCTCCCCGTTGCTAAGCGACCTTATCACTGGCAGTTCCTCTGTTTCGTCTTCGCTCCAAAGGGGGGAAGTTCCTCCCCCTTCCCTCTGCCATCCATCCGAATACTCTTCTCCCAACTCTCCGGGATCCAGCTCCCCGGGATTGGGACCCCAGCTCTGCCTTCCGACAACATGCTCCTAGCAAGAATGGAGGCACTGTTTTACAGTGGTTCCGTTCCTTTCTCTCTGACAGGCACCAACAGATAGCATTGGGAGATGAGGTTTCAGACCCTTGGCCCCTCACTTGTGGAGTGCCACAGGGTTCTATCCTCTCTCCCATGCTATTTAACATCTACATGAAGCCGTTGGGATCTATCATCAGGAGATTTGGGCTGCGGTGTCACCAATATGCGGATGACACACAGCTCTCTCTCTCGTTTAAGTCTTCACCAGAGTTGGCTGTGGAGACCATGTCCAAGTGCCTGGAATCCGTGAGTGGATGGATGGGAAGGAACAGGCTGAAGCTAAATCCTGACAAGACCGAGGTACTGCTTGTGGGAGACAGGGGTAGGCTGGGTTCTGTTGACCTGAGGTTTAATGGGGTACAATTGCCCCTGAAGGACCAGGTCCGCAGTCTGGGGGTTGTTCTTGATTCCAGGCTGTCCATGGAGGCTCAGATTTCGGCAGTGAGCCGGGCAGCCTGGTACCAACTACACCTCATACGCAGGCTGCAACCCTACCTCCCTGTTCATCAGCTCCCACTGGTAGTACATGCCCTGGTCACCTCTTGATTAGACTACTGCAATGTGCTCTTCGTGGGGTTACCCTTGAAAACGGTCCGGAAACTTCAACTGGTACAGAATGCGACGGCTCGTTTACTTACAAACAGCCGTCGCCGTGATCATATTACACCAGTATTATTTAATCTACACTGGCTTCCAGTAGTTTTCCGGGCCCAATTCAAGGTGTTGGTGTTAACCTTTAAATCCCTATATGGTTTCGGCCCGGTTTATCTGAAGGAGCACCTCCAGCGTCACCAACTATGCCGCCCGACAAGATCCGCCACGCAGGGCCTTCTCTCAATCCCACCAACAAAAGTAGTTAGGTTGGTGGGGACTAGAGAGAGGGCTTTTTCAGTGGTGGCCCCCACTCTCTGGAATTCCCTCCCGTTCGATCTTCGACATGCCCCTTCCCTGCATACCTTCCACCGAGCATTAAAAACTTGGCTGTTTGGTCAGGCCTTTGAGACTATCGTGATGGGCTAATTATATACTCAATCCCCACTGCTATGTATTACAATTGCTGCTATTCTGTCACTGATGATTATTTGTATTTTATTGTATTTATTGTATTTACTGTATTTTGTATTTTATTGAATTTAATATGTACACCGCCTAGAGTGGCTTCGGCCAGATAGGCGGCCTAAAAATTAAATTATTATTATTAATGGGGTTGAGACAAATGGGAAAGGACACTCTAAAACTGCTGCACACTTAAGGTCAGGAGGGGCTCTATACTATTTTATCTATCTATGTATTTAACAGGAAATGTATATTATTTAATCATCAAAACATTTTAAGTGGTTTACATAAAATATACAGTAAAGTCTCCAATAAAATAAGATTTCAAAAAAAATTAGCCATTTTTTCCCCAAAATAAAATCAGTTTTAAAAATACACATTGTAAAATAAAATTATGTATGAAAATGCATGCCAAGTTTGCACGTCTGGGTAAGCAGGCACTAAAAACAGTACAGCGAAGGGACCTGCCTGATGCCATTGGGCAGGGAATTCCAAAGTTTAGGTGCTGCCACGCTTGCAAGTGTAGAATGAGCATTATGTGCTTTTTCTAAGAATGTCATTTTCACAGATGGAGGTGGTCTAGTAGACATGTATGGAGTAAGGTGATCCTTCAAGTAAACTGAGGAAGGGGCCAGAAATGTGGGGGCGGAACTATGGGACTAAAGAGAGCAGGGCTGGGAGTGGGTACTTCTGGGAAGGAGGTTTTGGAGGCCTGGTGACTGGGAAGCATAAGTCAGGATCAAGACCACCAATGGCGCCCTCCAGAGTTGTTGTAACTACAACTCCCATCAGCCCTGACCAACCCAGGTGATGCTAGGGGATGATGGGAATGGGAATCCAGCAACCTTTAGAGGGAACTGCATTGGCAACCCGTGATCTAGACTCCCGGCATGGACAACCTGATAGCTTTGGCTTCTGCATGGTCACCCGGCAGCCCGAAGGTGGCACCAAGGGCCAAAAAGCACAGCGAGGGCTGATCTTCAGGTACCATTTTGAATGTGGGCCACAGGGCGTTTAGGTTTTGTTTTTGTCTTTTGGTTGTTGTTGGCGCTGACGGCACCCAGTTTTGACAGTGTGTTGATACTCTGG
Organism: Rhineura floridana; assembly: GCF_030035675.1. Taxonomy (NCBI): domain Eukaryota; kingdom Metazoa; phylum Chordata; class Lepidosauria; order Squamata; family Rhineuridae; genus Rhineura; species Rhineura floridana. The sequence goes on along the minus strand of NC_084480.1, from coordinate 4,798,584 downwards.
CCTGCTTAAGTCTTGAGTGGTTCCTCTCGTAAAAATAGTCACATAACTGCCAGCTTGCTGTGGCCAATTCCTAAGCAGCAAGATGTGTTGTGCTGATTTTTTTTATTGGATGAAGCAAGGAGGGGTTGCTTACCCTTCAGTTCCATCTGGTGCAGCCTGGCTCTTGCTAATTGCTCCAGATTGGAACACTTCTCAACATGCTGAGTCACTTCTTTGCTGTTGGTTGGCAGGTGCTCTTGCCTGCTGCCTCTTGTTAGACCCAAATGAACATTCAGCGGCTGGCCCGTCACCTAATTCCTGTTTGCACATAATCCGAAGGGCTCAGAGCATGTTTACAGTTGTATCCTGGTCCCATTTGCAACCATCTCAGAATCTCTGTAGATTGCTCTTAGAAAATGTGGCAACCCCCCTCCCCCTGAGATCGTCACTGAGTGAAGGAATCTCCCCTTGGCGATCCTGAGACAGAACTCACAGGAACCTCGCAAGCTGCTTTAGACGGAGTCAGACCCACCTTGGCCTGTCCAGCTCAGTATTGTGAACGCTGACTAGCAGCAACTCTCCAGGGTTTCAAGCAGGAGTCCTACCTGGGATGCCCTTGGGAGTTGAGCTTGGGGCCTTCTGCATCAAAGCAGATGCTCTGCTAGCAAGCCACAGCCCTTCCCTAAATCCCAACCTCCAGGATTCGTGCTCGATGGAGACGTAGTTCTCACGTTTCCCTTTTCTCACCATGTGTCTTTGTTTCACCTAAATGGCAGTAGGCGAGTTAGTCTTGACTACGTACAACTGAAAAGAGTTCCACTGGGATTCATTGGGACTTGAGCCTTTAAACATGTGTGCTGGTGGGCTTTTATTATGCAGTGAGCTGGAGAACAACTCCATGCTAAGAGTGTGAGTTCATATGTTCACAGGTAATCATCTAGACCATCGATCATCACCCTGACTACTTTTGGCCATTTTCCGCAGGGCCACTGTCATTCCATAAATTCATGCATCTTGCCACGTGCTGTGATCTCAGCTTTGTTCTAGGGCAGGTTTCTACTGCTGTGTGTGACCAGGGGTGGGGAAGTTGTGTCTCAGAACCTTCAACTGATACAAGAGAGCATCTTGCAGGATTTCTAGCTAGTTGGGCAAGTGGGTCTTCTATGGACATCTGCACTTCCATTTCGCCAAGCGGATTCCAGCACCAGCTCAGGAATCCTGCTTCTGTGCGACTTGCCAGTTTTCCACGTGTACTTACCCCCTTACAATGGAGGGCTGTGCCTGAAATATTTCTCATGCTTCAGTAGCTTTATTTAAAGAAAGAGTTCTGTTAAGAAGCATCTTTTTGGCTGCTATAACTCCGCACATTGATCTATACATGTTTTTTCTTCCTCCTGTGTGCACACAGAGCAAGTGGTCCTTAGGCTTACATGCTGCCTCACCTATTTGGTTCACACTCATAAGGTGATGTCTGAACCTTGAGATCTGCTAATTCAATATGTAGGTGAAATGAGATCCAGTGTTAAAGTAAGCATGTGATCTCCTGTTCAGCTGTAGCATAAAAGTTGGGCTGGACAGCAGGACCCTGAGGAGTCATGCGAACCTTGCTAATGACGGAAGGTGGGGAAGGGATGTCTGACAAGGTCCTCTTGCTTGGTAGGTAAGCATATGGGTGGGCGTGGCCTCACTGGAAGAACATCCTGCGGCTTGGCCATGTCTCCGGCTTGTGTCTCCCTGTTTTTCCTTTCATGGACATGCTCAGCAGCTGTCAATTGTCATGTTGCACTTTTATAATGCTACGGCGGTCTTGTAATCGCTGTCCTCCATGTGCAAGGATTGGAAATGCTTGTATGCGTCTCACTGGTGGGTGGGGAGCACCCGGCAAGTCTCTCCCTGCCCTCCTCCAAGGTGAGGAGGGAGCTGGAGGTGGCTGGACAGCTGTGTGACTGAGGCCCAAGATGCACCTTGACCACATGGGACCAAGCCAGCAAGCGCCCACCCTGATTCTCCCTGCCCCTGAGTGGGAATGGGGATTGGGTATGGGCTCTAAGCCCCTATGTTGGGCATTGGCTGAAGTATGCCTGCTCCCTTCCTCCCTTTGGGGCCATCTGAGGCCAGGTGCAGGGGTGGGGTGCTTATTTTGCTGCCGGTGGGCGGCATCCTTCAAGCTGGAGGTGGAGAAACCCTCTGCTTCAGAGGGGGGTAGGATGCATACCCCTCCCCCTGTGTGGTCTGACAGCACAGCAGAAGGGGAGCTAAGTGATTGCCCTCATTTTGGGAGAAGTGGTGGAAAACCAAGGGCCAAATCTTCTGCTAGTATTTATGCACAGATTCATACTTTGTGTTAACTGATAGTGGCCATATTCATGTGTGGTGCTGATGCGGCTGGCTGGCTGGCTGGGAGCTAATGTGAACATAAGAGCCTGCTGTATCAAGCTGGTTGCCCATCTTGTCAGCATCCTGTTCTCACTGGCCAATCGTATGCCTATGGGAAGCCTGCAAGTAGGACTTGAATGCAAGAACGCTCTCCTGCCAGTCCAGCAACAGATATTGAGAGGCACACTGTCTCTGACAGTGGAGGTAGAACATAGCTGTCACGGTTAGTTAGCCATTAGGGTTGGTTAGTTAGTCTCATCTCCATGAACTTGTCTAACTTTCTAAAGCTGTCCAAGTTGGTGGTCATCTCTGCAGTGGGAGCAAATTCCACAGTTTAAGTATGCACTGAGGTTTCACATTACTTGTCTCTGTGCCAAGCAATTCCTTTTTTACATGCTTTTGTCTCTGAGTAATATGAGAATTGTCCCTGTTAACTTCTATAGCGTTTGGCACTTTCTCCTTTTTTGTGTGTGTTTGCAGTCTTTACCTTTTTGCAAGATGTGAGGGTAATCCTTATTCCCATTTTATAGATTAGGGGCAACAAAAGCAGACACTGACAATTGCACATAGAAGGTGTCTTTCCTGGGTCCCAGTAAATACTTGATCAGTGTGAGCAAACTGGCTTTAACAACTATTTAGCATGCTTCAATTCTTATCAAAAGAGGTGTGAAAGTGATGAAGGAATATTCCCTAGCGCAAAAGCATCACAAAAGAGCACTTTTTATCCATTTCCCTGAGTAATTCTGCAGCCTTGGTTTACATAATGATAGCTATGGTTTCATGGTGTGGAGTATAATCCACTTTGCTAATATATGCAGGATGTGTAGTCTGTTTCTAGGTTGCAATTCAGTGACCTGCCTGTTTCTTTTAAATTCCCAAGGCAGGGCAGCCAACCTTCCTTGTTAGGTGGGGCAGACATATTTTGGGGAAGCATTTTGGAGGACCTCAAAGCATCAGCCAATCCCCCACCCTACTCACTGGTGAAGACAATACGAGGGCCAGGGGAGGGAAAAGGCAGTGGCCTTCCCACTCACTCCTCCATGGAGAGAGAGTGTTGACTTTACATGAATTAAGTTTAATCTGTTGAATTGTCTCAGCCTTTCTTGAGAGATCCCCATGAATAACAGACTCAGAAGCTTGATTTTGCCTATAGCTACAGTCCTCTTTTACCTGTGGTCTCTCCGTGTTCTGGTTCTTCATGAACAGAACTACTTTAGTAAGGACAGTGAGCTCCTGGGCTTGGCTTTGATGCTGGATTACATACCTCATTTTAGATTCCACCTGCAAGAAAACCTCCTCTATACTACATGTTTAGGGAAGGGTAGAGAGAAGATAAATACTTTAGGATGTGTTAACTCCTCCTTGAAGGTCCCTCCATCTAGTCCTTTTCCTGACCTTTAGACTTTCCTTCCTGTTGTACAAACAAGGGAAAACTTTTTGCTATATAAAGGACTAACTAAGCTATTGGAAACTAATTGTGGAAAGCAACTGGATTTTTTTACTGGTTGCTGGGTGCTTTTCCTGCCCAGAAACCCTGAGGAGGCCTCATGCTGAGCTGCACACATTGGGAAAATAAGAAATTAGGCTTCAGTTACAACCTAGGTAGTTGACCTGCTAACTGTAGTGTGCACAGCAGTGTTTCTATTCCTCTGGGGCTTTTTTCATCCTTTGCCATCAAATTCTCAAAAAAAAAAGAAACAAAAATAGCCATTATGATTGTGAGTATAGTGATTGCTTTAAAAGAGTAAAGGGTAACTTAGAGTAGATATTTTTTCAGATCACTTTATTTCTTTATTTCATCCTTTAGCAATAAGCACCCAATCCTGCTCGATTCATTAAAACAACTGCACGATAAACATACTCTTACTTCTTACCACAGGCAAACAAACATGCTTTATTGCTGGCCAGGCAGAGAACACAACTGAAACTGAAACGCAGAGCAAAGTCTACTACATCACTAGCCTAGTAGATGGTGGAAATGCTGTAGATGTCATCTATCTAGATTTCAGCAAAGTGTTTGACAAAGTCCCCCACGACCTTTTGATTAGCAAACTCGTCAAATGCGGACTAGATGGAAATACTGTCAGGTGGATTCACAACTGGTTGGAAAACCATACTCAAAGAGTGGTCGTCGGTGGCTCTGCTTCGCACTGGAAGGAGGTTTCGAGTGGAGTGCCACAGGGTTCTGTCCTGGGGCCGATACTCTTCAACATTTTTATCAATGACTTAGATGATGGGGTGGAGGGAAGCCTTATGAAGTTTGTGGATGATACGAAACTGGGAGGGATAGCTAACACAATGGAAGACAGGAATAAAATCCAAAGGGACCTGGATAGACTAGAAAATTGGGCTGAAATTAATAAAATGACATTCAATAAAGACAAATGCAGGATTCTGCATTTAGGCCACAAAAACAAAATGCACGGGTACAGGATGGGAAATACCCGGCTTAGTAGTAGTGCGTGTGAGAAGGACCTTGGAATTGTAGTGGATCGCAAGTTGAACATGACCCAGCAGTGTGATGCTGCGGCAAAAAGGGCAAACGCAGTTTTGGGCTGCATAAACAGAGCTATAGTTTCCAGGTCGAGGGAAGTAATAGTCCCACTATATTCTGCATTAGTCAGGCCTCATCTGGAATACTGCGTTCAGTTCTGGGCACCTCATTTTAAGAAAGATAATAATAATAAAATTTAATTTATGTGTTGCCTATCTGGCCAATGGCCACTCTAGGCGACGTACATATAGTAAAATACAGCAAAATACAATACAATAAAATACAATATAACAATATAAATTATAAATTATGATAACAACAATACAGGGTAGGAGGCATTTCGATCATAAGAACATTAAGCCTCCCCAGAAGTCCCAAAAGCCTGTTGAAAAAGCCAGGTCTTTAAGGCCTTGCAGAACATATTCAGGGAAGAGGCGTGCCGAAGATCTTGTGGGAGGGAGTTCCAGAGGGTGGGGGCCGCCACTGAAAAGGCCCTCTCTCTGTAGACAAGTCTATAGATATAGACAAGTTAGAGCAGGTTCAGAAGAGGGCGACAAGGATGATAGCCGGTATGGAGAACAAGTCTTATGAGGAAAGGTTGAAGGAACTTGGCATGTTCAGTCTGGTGAAGAGAAGGCTGAGGGGTGACATGATTGCACTCTTTAAGTACCTGAAGGGCTGTCACATAGAGGAGGGTACAGATTTGTTCTCTGCTGCCCCAGAGGGGAGGACTAGGTCTAATGGTTTTAAGTTGCAGGAGCGTAGATTCAGATTGGACATTAGAAGGAACTTCTTGACAGTAAGGGCAGTTCGGCAATGGAACCAACTGCCTAGGGAGGTGGTGGGATCCCCTTCGCTGGATGTCTTCAAGCAGAGGCTGGACAGCGATCTGCGGGAGATGCTCTACCTGTGGATTTCCTGCTGTGAGCAGGGGGTTGGACTCGATGGCCTACAAGGCCCCTTCCAACTCTATGATTCTATGATTCAAGTCCAAGGGGTGGAGTCTAATTCTAGCTCATAATATAAAGTTCTAATATTTAACTCTTCAAGGGTCATATTCATAGGGTTTTTGTGGTAAGAGGTATTCAGAGGTGGTTTACCATTGCCTTCCTCTGAGTTTGGATGCATCTTAGTCTGGTGTCTCAGCTTTGACCATTCCGCCATGGGTGCCCCTGCTAGGAGTCTAGCCTCTTGGTCTAGACTCCTGACGGTATTGGTCTCAGCTTCTTCAACACTCTCAAACCCCCTCACCACATTAAGGTGTGCATCCTAAAGGGGGGTGTTAGAACAAATTAAACCAGAACTGTTATTAAAAGCTAAAATGCTGAAACTGATGTTATCATGGACACATCATGAGAAGACATGATTTACTAGAAAAGACAATGCTGGGAAAAACAGAAGGGAGTAGAAAAAGAGGAAGGCCAAACAAGAGATGGATTGATTCCATCAAGGAAGCACAGACCTGAACTTATAAGATCTGAACAGGGTAGTTCATGACAGATGCTATTGGAGGTCACTAATTCATAGGGTCGCCATAAGTCGTAATCGACTTGAAGGCACATAGCAACAAGGGTCATATTACTATACAGGCTGGTTTTTTTTCCAGGATCGCCTAAGTAATTATAGAGTGATTGTAATCATGAAAAATCCACCCTCAGTCAGGGAAAGTCTTGAGCGTGTAGACTTTGACTGCTCTTCCAGATGAGGCTTTTGTGGTGCAGTCACCCTATTCACTGAGTTTTTCAGAGGGTCCTATTCTTAAATTACCCCTGCTCTTAAAACAAACTGTCGTTCTTTAAATGGAGTCTATCACTGTCTGTCATGTCACAAATTAAAAAGACAAATTTCCCCCCAAAAATGGCCGGTTGTGGTGGTGACAAAGCGCAGCCCCGCTCTGGCTACAGAGCTGGAGAGATCACTGTTATCAAAGGAGAACAATCTTGCAGCACAGTCTTTATTGATGCTTCCGGTCTAAAATTGAGCTTCTTCTCCATTCTTTCTATCTCTCTCCCAGTGTAAAGTATGTAAGGTTTTTTTCCCTTCAAGGTGGGCAGGGTGAGAGCTCTACATCTATTGAGAATTTCGGAGAGTTGCTACGATTCCGTGTGTGCATGAGAGAGAGAAGTGGGGGACTCTTCATTCTTCCTGCCTCTGTGATCTCCATCAGTTGCTTTCTCCACCCATCTTCCCCTACCTGCTTTTGCAAACCTAAGTACAGCATTTGGCAAAGAATTATGTGGGCAGGATTTTCCAAAGCAGGGGTGGTGAACCTCCCAGGCCCACGGGGTGAATGCAGCCCTCGGAACTCTCCCCAGACCTCCCCTCCTTGAGTACTTTTGCCTGGCCAGGATGCATCCTTGGACTTGGATAATGCATCTTCCTTGCATGGATGGAGGGATGTTTGTGTGTAGAAACCTCTGACTTCGGGTGTGTAAAGATTCACATCCATTGCTCCACCCTCTTTTGCCTCTGGCCCCGCCCACCATTGGTATTTGGCCCCTGGAAGGTTTCCCACAAAGTAATGTGGCCCTCAAGCTGAGAATCTCCCTAGCTCTGTCCTAGGTAGGCTGTCCAGGTTTACTGCCAAGTCAGATCCTGAGCTGCAGATTCTTCCTTTAACTGTCCTATCATTTCCTCACTGTCTATCTCTATTTCTTTTGCTCTTTCCTTCTGAAAATCCCAGCACTGCTTCGCTTCTGAGTGTGGTGCAGCTCATGAAGGCATCCCCAAGTCCAGCTCCGGACTGAGCCAGATGAATTTCAGCAGCGTTGTGTTGCACATTGCCGGGGCAGTCATTCTTTCCCCTCCCCACCCTGTCCTGTGGTGCTCAGGCGCTGCAGACACGCTGGCAGCCTGTGCTGACAAAGCAGTGGAAAGCAAAACCTGCCTGGTGAGGGAAAGGGTTGCTTCAGAACACGCAGCCTCTGCCTGTTGCCAAGGGGGGAGCTGTACTCTGCTTCATCACGTATCTGCCATTTTAAAAAACGGCCCCATCACAAGCTGAGCTACAAGGCTATGCTTCTGGCTGCCAAGTCCTGCCCAATCAGAGACAGGGAATGATAGCTGTGCATGAGCCGGGGCATTTGCCGTCTGTGGCACTGGGCACCATTCATTCCAAGTCTGGCTTTTACCCTTTCACTAGAGAGGTGCTGTTGGCTTCTTGTTGCTGTTAGGTGGCTGAATTGCAACTGAGCTCTGATTTGATAAGGAACCTAGTTTTTAAAATGAGATCCTTGACGCTTGTGGGTGGGGATGGAGTGGGCGTGCGTGCTGCAAAGCAGCTTTTACTGGTCAGGATCACTTGACAGCTGAAATTCATCCTGGAGGCAGAGATCAGAGCATCCAGGGAGGCTTTCAGAAAAGATGTGGCCCTCCTTCTCCAGTGTCATGTAGACTTGGATATGGTATGGAACAGAAGAGCAAATGGGGTCCTTAGTTGTAGGGTGGCCATACCGAAGTCTGATCTCCTAGCATGGCCTTTATGTGAAAAATCCTAATAGATGCTTTATGAAGCACTGCCAGCGTTGTTCGTGTGGAAGTAGTACTGACAAAGTTCAAACAGTGTCCACGTTGGGCCTTGAGACATGAGGGAGCTGGCACTCCTGAATAGCTGGTAGGGCAAGTGTGCCAAGCTAGTTTAGATTTGCCCATCATCTACACCTTGCCCTCCTCGTTGGGGGCCACAACTTGGCTGTTGTTTATTTTATTTTATTATTTAATTTGTATCCCACCCTTCCTCCCAGCAGGAGCCCAGGGTGGCAAACAAAGCGCTAAAAACACTTTTAAACATCATAAAAACAGATCTTAAAATACATTAAAACAAAACGGCGTTAAAAACATCTTAAAAAATTATCAAAATTGGATCCAGCCTCTCACACTAGAGACTTAAGCAGTTGTGAGGAGGACTGTGTGATGAGAGGTACAAATATCTCCAGCATGGGTCAGGAGAGAGTCCCCTTAATCAGAGATTTGCAGCTTGCTGTAGCGGGACGATGCTTGGAGCTGTCCAGGGTGGGTTTGCACCAAAGCTCCATAGTGGGGTTTTTTTCATTTGGTTTGCTGGTTATTTCAATTTGTCTGGCTTCCAACTTGCGGAGGCTTATTAAGCCATATTTCACTTGAGAGACTTGATTTGACAGAGAGTGAGAACTGCCTGGCTGCTCTAAAGCCGCTGCATGAATGTGCCAGGAGAAGGTACGTGTCCAGAAACAGCCAATGTGAATGGCAGGAGACCTGTGAGTTCCCTCCGTAGGTCAAGTGCATTTGTAGGCTCAGGCCTTATTTGTGATAAAAACAAGACACCATCAGGCTGCACAGGAACCTAGGAGTTGCTTCACCAATCCTCTTAACATTTCTCCCTGGAGTAGTTTCCCTTTTTCCTTCCTCCGAGACAAATCCCTGGTTTCAGAAACTTGCATCAACTATTGCCTTAGGTGGAAAAGAGGAGGAATTTGTTCATTGTGAGACATTCCTGTACATCTCTTAGAACCAGAATAGAAACTTATTGCTTTTAGCTGTTGCCATGGAAACAATCTAGGAATGTCCTCTTTTATTATTATTATTATTATTATTATTATTAATGGGGAATTTTCCCTGGTAAAGGAAATGAAACTCTCAAATTCAGATGCTTGTTAAAGCCAAGCAGCTCTCAGCCAGTGGGTCCAGCTGCTTCAAGTTCAGGGGGAATCCCACAGCTGATGTGATTGAAGTTGCGTTCCCAAGGTGGTGCTCTGTTCAGCACTCTCAAGGTTGGTTTAAGAGACTGCAAATGCACCATTGGCTTTTGGCTGCTGTTGTGGTGTTCTAGGAATCTGAGGATTTCTGCAACAGCCCACACCTTGGTCCAAAGCTTAGTGGGAACTCTGATGTGCAAGCATGTTCCTCCAATGTGTGAGCAGCAGCCCCCTGAGAGCACCATGGGTGGGAAAGGTAGGCACGGATGTCCCAGACAGTGAAGTGGATGAAGAAACCCTTGCTTGCACAGAGAGATGCTTGCTTGGGATTCTTCTCTTCCAAATAGCCTTTAGCTATATAGGGTCTGATGACTTCACCCACCCCATCCAGTACATCACCCTTCTGTTGCTCATTTACTTGCAAGTCGCTCTGACCTGCCTCCACTAAAAAGTTTTGCTGGTGATTCTTTGAGTTTTTCACATATGCAAGCTGCTGGCTGAGTGCCTGTGTGTTTCTGGAGCTTCAGAGGGGCCCATAGATCAGGTATAGAGTGCATGGCCAATTTCCAGAGCTTAATTCCCTGGCATCGTCTGTTAAAAAGATGTCACATGGGGGGGGGACTTGGGAGCCAGGCGCTGCTGGCTAGTGTAGGTGATGCTGCAACAGAGTGAGCGGTTATCTGACTGCATAAGGCAGTGCCCTGTGTTCTTAAACTGTCCTGCTCCGAAAGGGTCCACTTGTCATGCCTGTTCCCAAATACATGTACGGGAATGAAATCTTCAGTTCTCCCTTGAATATGAGAATTTGCTTTTTGGTTTGCAAAGGTGTCCAGTTATAAACAGTAATGTCATGTTCATGTGTACTCTTCCCCCCCCCTTTAAATCCATGAACTTCAGGCAACCTCATACTTTCTTGCTGTTATTGAAATCTGCTAGAGGATATTTCTTGCCTGCTGGAACCCCTGGCATGTTCCTGGGAGATGAGCTGCTCTCCTCTCTTGCAAACCCACTTGAGGCAAAAGCCCTAGAGCCAGGCAGTCTGAGTCTCAAAGAATCGGTTGCATTGCTTCTCCGCTACCCCTTTTAAACATTTTTGTATTGGGCTTTTCCAGTGGATTCTGCCTCCTTGTTTAGACGTTTTCCCAGTAAGGTGGTTTTCCATGCTAGTCGTACTCAGAGTAGACCCACTGAATTTAATAAGACACAGCTAAGTTAGGTTCATGAATTTCAGCAGGTCTACTCTGAGTAGAACTTAGTTGAATATAGCCCTTTTGTGTCCATAGTGTTTTGTTAAAAGCTACTGCATAGGAAGTGCAGTAATTCAGCTGGGGCAGTTGCTGAAGGATGAGTTTGTGTAGTGGATGGAATTTCCAGAAGTCATTAATACTATTTTAGATTTGCCTAACCTGGATATGGCAGAGAGGTCAGTACTATATACCTGGTGGAACGCCTCTCCCAATATGAACCTGCCCGTACACTACGCTCAACATCTAAGGCCCTCCTCCGAGTACCATCCCATCGAGAGGCTCGGAGGGTGATGACTAGAACCAGGGCCTTTTCAGTAGTGGCCCCCGAACTGTGGAACAGTCTGCCTGATGAGGTGCGCCTGGCGCCGATGCTACTATCTTTTCGGCGCCAGGTGAAAACCTTTTTATACTCCCAGGCATTTTAAAGTGTATTTTAAACAGCATTTCCGTATTTTGGATGTTGTTTGGTTCGTTATTGTTTGTTTGTTTTGTTTTTTTAATTTATTGTATTTATTGTATTTATATATTGTGCTTGTTTTTATCTTTTGTACACCGCCCAGAGAGCCTTCGGGCTTAGGGCGGTATATAAATTAAACTAAATAAATAAAATACTGGAATTGATCTCACTGGATTTGGTTGTAGTACGCGGTGCCACTTTGAAACGGCAGCCGTTGAGTATTAAGAACATAAGAAGAGCCTGCTGGATCAGGCCAGTGGTCCATCTAGTCCAGCATCCTGTTCTCACAGTGGCCAACGAGGTGCCTGGGGGAAGCCCGCAAGCAGGACCCGAGTGCAAGAACACTCTCCCCTCCTGAGGCTTCCGGCAACTGGTTTTCAGAAGCATGCTGCCTCTGACTAGGGTGGCACAGCACAGCCATCACGGCTAGTAGCCATTGATAGCCCTGTTCTCCATGAATTTGTCTAATCTTCTTTTAAAGCCATCCAAGCTGGCGGCCATTACTGCATCTTGTGGGAGCAAATTCCGTAGTTTAACTATGCGCTGAGTAAAGAAGTACTTCCTTTTGTCTGTCCTGAATCTTCCAACATTCAGCTTCTTTGAATGTCCACGAGTTCTAGTATTATGAGAGAGGGAGAAGAACTTTTCTCTATCCACTTTCTCAGTGCCATGCATAATTTTATACACTTCTATCATGTCTCCTCTGACCCGCCTTTTCTCTAAACTAAAAAGCCCCAAATGCTGCAACCTTTCCTCGTAAGGGAGTCGCTCCATCCCCTTGATCATTCTGGTTTTTGTTTATTTATTTATTTTATTTATTTAAAATATTTATACCCCGCCCTTTCTCCAAAGACTCAGGGCGGCTTACAATTAAAACATAATTAGATTAAAAAAAACACAATTAAAATCAAATAAGAATACAATTAAACAGTTAAAAGTACATTAAATCCAAAATAGATTAAAAATAGATAAACATTATTAATTAAAAGCCCGTCTAAACAAAACAGTCTTCAACTGGGTACGAAAAGACCATAACGAGGGAGCCGTACGAACCTCATTGGGGAGAGAGTTCCATAATCTAGGGGCAGCCACTGAGAAGGCCCTATGCTGTGTCTGCGAAAGAAAAACTTGCCCTCTTCTGAACCTTTTCCAGCTCTATAATATCCTTTTTGAGATGAGGCGACCAGAACTGTACACAGTATTCCAAATGCGGCCGCACCATAGATTTATACAACGGCATTATGATATCGGCTGTTTTATTTTCAATACCTTTCCTAATTATCGCTAGCATGGAATTTGCCTTTTTCACAGCTGCCGCACACTGGGTCGACATTTTCATTGTGCTGTCCACTACAACCCCGAGGTCTCTCTCCTGGTCGGTCACCGCCAGTTCAGACCCCATGAGCGTATATGTGAAATTCAGATTTTTTGCTCCAATATGCATAATTTTACACTTGTTTATATTGAATTGCATTTGCCATTTTTCTGCCCATTCACTCAGTTTGGAGAGGTCTTTTTGGAGCTCTTCGCAATCCCTTTTTGTTTTAACAGCCCTGAACAATTTAGTGTCGTCAGCAAACTTGGCCACTTCACTGCTCACTCCTAATTCTAGGTCATTAATGAACAAGTTGAAAAGTACAGGTCCCAATACCGATCCTTGAGGGACTCCGTTTTCTACAGCCCTCCATTGGGAGAACTGTCCGTTTATTCCTACTCTCTGCTTTCTGCTTCTTAACCAATTTCTTATCCACAAGAGGACCTCTCCTCTTATTCCATGACTGCTAAGCTTCCTCAGAAGCCTTTGGTGAGGTACCTTGTCAAACACTTTTTGAAAGTCTAAGTACACTATGTCCACTGGATCACCTCTATCTATATGCTTGTTGACACTCTTAAAGAATTCTAATAGGTTACTGAGACAGGACTTTCCCTTGCAGAAGCCATGCTGGCTCTGCTTCACCAAGGCTTGTTCTTCCAGCTTTAATAATACTTTCTACCAGTTTTCCAGGGACAGAAGTTAAGCTAACTGGCCTGTAATTTCCGGGATCCCCTCTGGATCTCTTTTTGAAGATTGGCGTTACATTTGCCACTTTCCAGTCCTCAGGCACGGAGGAGGACCCAAGGGACAAGTTACATATTTTAGTTAGCAGATCAGCAGTTTCACATTTGAGTTCTTTGAGAACTCTCGGGTGGATGCCATCCGGGCCCGGTGATTTGTCAGTTTTTATATTGTCCATTAAGCCTAGAACTTCCTCTCTCGTTACCACTATTTGTCTCAGTTCCTCAGAATCCCTTCCTGCAAATGTTAGCTCAGGTTCAGGGATCTGCCCTATATCTTCCACTGTGAAGACAGATGCAAAGAATTCATTTAGCTTCTCTGCAATCTCCTGATCGTTCTTTAGTACACCTTTGACTCCCTTATCATCCAAGGGTCCAATCGCCTCCGTAGATGGTCTCCTGCTTTGAATGTATTTATAGCATTTTTTGTTGTTGGTTTTTATGTTCTTAGCAATGTGCTCCTCAAATTCTTTTTTAGCATCTCTTATTGTCTTCTTGCATTTCTTTTGCCAGAGTTTGTGTTCTTTTTTATTTTCTTCATTTGGACAAGACTTCCATTTTCTGAAGGAAGACTTTTTTCCTCTAAGAGCTTCCTTGACTTTGCTCGTTAACCATGCTGGCATCTTCTTGGCCCTGGCGGTACCTTTTCTGATCTGCGGTATGCACTCCAGTTGAACTTCTAATATGGTTTTTTTAAACAACTTCCAAGCATTTTCGAGTGATGTGACCCTCTGGACTTTGTTTTTCAGCTTTCTTTTTACCAATCCCCTCATTTTTGTGAAGTTTCCTCTTTTGAAGTCAAATGTGACCGTGTTGGATTTTCTTGGCAATTGGCCAGTTACATGTATGTTTAATTTAATAGCACTGTGGTCACTGCTCCCAATCGGTTCAACAACACTTAAATCTCGCACCAGGTCCCGGTCCCCACTGAGGATTAAGTCCAGGGTTGCCGTCCCTCTGGTCGGTTCCATGACCAACTGGTCTAGGGAATAGTCATTTAGAATATCTAGAAACTTTGCTTCTTTGTCATGACTGGAACACATATGCGGCCAGTCTATGTCCAGGAAGTTGAAGTCACCCATTACTACCACATTTCCTAGTTTGGATGCTTCCTCAATTTCATATCTCATTTCAAGGTCTCCCTGAACATTTTGATCAGGAGGACGATAGATCGTTCCCAGTATTAAGTCCCTCCTGGGGCATGGTATCACCACCCACAACGATTCTGTGGAGGAGTCCGCCTCTTTTGGGGTTTCGAGCTTGTTGGATTTAATGCCTTCTTTCACGTATAGAGCGACTCCGCCACCAATACGTCCTTCCCTGTCCTTCCGATATAGTTTATATCCAGGGATAACCGTATCCCACTGGTTTTCTCCATTCCACCAGGTCTCCGTTATGCTCACTATATCAATGCTCTCCTCTAAGACCAAGCACTCCAGTTCTCCCATCTTGGTTCGCAGGCTCCTAGCATTAGCGTACAGGCACTTGTAAGCAGTGTCTCTCTTCAAGTGTCTTTGGCACTTGTGGTTTGGCCTGTGGTAATTTTGCTCTTCTGAATTTATATGCTGTGCCCCTGCTCTCACAATGCCTACTTCTAGGCCTACCCCTTTTAAAATGTCATCATTTCTTTGGTTTTTATCCCAGGGGGGAGGTTTATTCCGAACCGGACCTTTCTCAGCTCCTGTCGGGTTTCCCCCCTCAGTCAGTTTAAAAGCTGCTCTGCCACCTTTTTAATTTTAAGTGCCAGCAGTCTGGTTCCATTCTGGTTCAAGTGGAGCCCGTCCCTTTTGTACAGGCCCGGCTTGTCCCAAAATGTTCCCCAGTGCCTAACAAATCCGAACCCTTCCACCCGACACCATCGTCTCATCCACGCATTGAGACTGCAAAGCTGGGCCTGTCTGGCTGGTCCTGTGCGTGGAACCAGTAGCATTTCAGAGAAAGCCACCTTGGAGGTCCTGGCTTTCAGCATCCTACCTAGCAACCTAAATTTTGCTTCCAGGACCTCACGGCTGCATTTCCCCATGTCGTTGGTGCCAACGTGCACCACGACCACTGACTCCTCCCCAGCACTGTCTACCAAACTATCTAAACGACGGGCGATATCCGCAACCTTCACACCAGGCAGGCAAAACACCTTGCGGTCTACACGCCCATCACACACCCCACTGTCTATGTTCCTAATGATCGAATCACCCACTACAAGGATCCCTCCACCCCCTGGAGATATATCCTCGGCACGAGAGGATAGCTGCTCATCCCCCAAGGAATGGGTCCCTTCTAAGGGATCGTTTCCCTCTTCCTCAGCTCGATGCTGTCCTTCCCCGAGACCATCGTTCTCCATGATAGCAGGAGAGCTATCATCGTTGGAGTGGGACACAGCTATAACGTCCCTGAAGGCCTCCTCCACACACCTCTCTGCCTCTCTCCACTTTTCCAGGTCCGCCACCTTGGCCTCAAGGAAATGAAGTCGTTCCCGGAGAGCCAGGAGCTCATTGCACCGAGATCACACCCACGACTTCTGTCCAACAGGCGGATAGTCGTACATGCTGCAGGCGGTGCAAAACACTGGAAAGCCCCCACACCCCTGCTGGCTTCTTACCTGCATAGTTTTGTTTATTCTTCATTGGGGCAGTGTTGCATGAAGCGTGTGCCCTTTCTGGCTTGGGAAAAAAGTGTTCTATAAAAGCATGATGTGGTGGCTGTAGCTCTGGAGCAGTTACCACACTTTGTTCAGAAGGCTTTGCTGTCTGTCCTTAGTAACTTCTTGGCATTCCTAGTCCTAACCTCTGGCTCCTCTGACAGGAATCATGTCTTTTTGCATATAGCGATGGCTCTTCCATGTGCCTCGCATAGCTTTATCTCTTGCTCCATGTGCACATGCCTCTCTATGTGAGAGCCAGCACCTGAGATGCAGAACATGACAGTGGCTCTGTTACCACACACACATGTGTTAGAGCAACCCCTTGCCTTAGTGTTTTAGGAGAGCATCAGAGGCACATACGGAAGCCTACAGGTATCTTTTTCACGTTAGGGGGTGCACAAAGCTGGCATCCACATAAGAAGTCACACTAGGTTCCCAGATTACCAATATACTTCTGGCATCTCCAAAACTGTCTGCATCGGTCCACAGTAGCCTTTAAATATTACAAGTTTTAAAAGTTACAGAATGTCATTTGCCACATATACATCTAGACTCCCACAAAGCATACAGTTTCCCAGGCCTTGTCCAGAAAATTGCTGTTGGTTTATTTTACTGTACTTATATACCGCCCCATAGCCGAAGCTCTCTGGGCAGTTTACAGTTTATCACACTTTTGTATTCCACATTTCCTCCAAGGAGCTCATGACGGCATACATGGTTCTTCCTCATTTTATCCTTGAACAACCCTGTGAGGTGGGCCACAGTCATTTCAGCCTAAGCCCAACCAGTGAGCTTTATGGCTGAGTAGGGGCTGTACCCAGGTTTCCACCATTTAACTGGTAAAATTCTGTTAGGATTTGGTTGCCCTCTGCTTGAGACTCTGTTCTCTTCTTTGTTAAAGATTTTTCTATGGGAGCTGGTTTTCCACCTTTTTAAAAGATGCTGTAAGAGTGTTTCCTGTATTGACAGAAGGTTTAGGAGAGCCTGCAGGACTAGGCCAAGGGGGCCCATCTAGTCCGGCATTCTGTTCTCAGTAGCCAACTCAGTGCCCATTATGGGAAGCCTGCCAGCAGGTCATGGGTGCAAGAGCACTCTCCCTACGTTGAATACCACTTTCTGGGAATCCTGAGACGTACGTTGCCTTTGACAGTGGAGGCAGAACATAGAGGTGACCTTCTGCGGCGCCTTCCAAGCCTGTGGTTCTGTGACTCCTGGTTACTCCTTTGGAGTCTCATTTGAAGGTTTTAGTCCATGCATTTACGGCTCATTCCAGCTCTTTGTTACCCCTTGAGCTCAGTGCCTTAGGCCTTGTTTTCTTTTCCTTTGCACAGACCCACCTTCCACTGAGCTCTTCCCTCCAGTGGCTTTTTTTTTGCTCCTAACTTCAGACCTTTTCCTAATAATGCTGCTAATACATGTACACTTGACTCTTACTTCCCAAATTCCAGTTCTGTCAGGTCTTCAGTTGCCGCTTTTTTCTTTTTTGTGAAGCTCCATATTCCAACATAGATTGCCGTCCCCTTACACTTGGTCTGCCCATCTTCAAGCTCAGGGGTGCAAAATGTGGAACTAGTACAGGAGTGAGGAACCTTTTGTGGCTCCCACTGGCCACCTTGACAGGGAGCAGGACACCCACCTGTCAGCTGCATGACATCATTAATGGCATCTCATGAGTGGCAGGTGGGTTGTCCTGCCCACCTGTCAGAATCCCTTGCAGGGCGGGAGGGGCACTGCGTGTCCTGTGCTTGGCCAGAGCCATGGGGCTGGCAGAGCGGTCCTTTCCCCGCTCTCACCAGGTGATGGGGAAGGGAGGAAGATGTCTGCCTCCCGCAAGCACGAGGTGGGCATGGGAGAAATCCCTCTTGCAGCTGGTGCCTGTGAAAAATGGGACTGCTTGCTTTGGCTGTACGTTGCCTGTTCACAGCAGGGCAGAGGCGTGCACAGCCAAACTGAGCAGGATTTGAACCCCCCTCGCTACTCACGAGTTGATGGCTGGGGGGGGCAAAATCGGGCCCTACCCGCCTGCGGAGTGACATCGCTGATTCACATGGGGGTGTGGTTTGGGGAGGTGGTCTTGCGGGCTAAAATTAGCCCATGGGCCAGAACATTCCCTATCCCTGAGGTAGCAGGACAGCATGGGAGGGTGAGTTTTTGCTGCTACTTTGTTGGGCTAAACAAGTGTTTAAATGTGTTTTTCCCTCCTCTGTTTCAGGCTCACATTAAATTTCCTATGGACTACCCATATTCACCACCTACCTTCAGATTCCTGACCAAAATGTGGCATCCCAACATTTATGAGGTAGGTGTGTGCCTGTCTGTCCATGACACATCTTTTATTTTGTCAGAATACTGACCACTGTGTGCCCTAATGTGACCTGTATAGCATAATCTCATTATATTCTCTCTCCCCCTGTTGTTTTCTCTCCACACTCCCCCCTCCCCCCCCAATTTCATCTTTCTTCACCATCATGAAGCCTGGAATGTGATTCCAATTTATTTATTTATTTATTTATTTATTTAAGCTTATATACCGCCCGACTAGCAACAGCTCTCTGGGCGGTGAACATTAAAAATACAATAAAAATAACACAAAACTGTACACAAAACTGTACAGTCTAAAATCAAAATATAATAATTTAGAATTAACAGGAATTAAAATGCCTCAGAGAAAAGAAAGGTTTTAACCTGGCGCCGAAAAGATGATAGTGTCAGCGCCAGGCGCACCTCCTCAGGGAGACCATTCCATAGTTCGGGGGCCACCACTGAGAAGGCCCTAGATCTTGTCACCACTCTCCGGGCTTCCCTATGAGTCGGAACCCGGAGGAGGGCCTTCGTAGTAGACCGTAGTGTACGGGCCGGTTCGTATCGGGAGAGGCGTTCCGACAGATATCGTGGTCCCGCGCCGTATAAGGCTTTATAGGTAAGTACCAACACTTTGAATCTGGCCCGGAAGCATATTGGAAGCCAGTGCAAACGGGCTAGCACAGGTGTTATATGCTCAGACCGCTTAGTTCTTGTTAGCAGTCTGGCCACCGCATTTTGCACTAGCTGTGGCTTCCGAATCGTCTTCAAAGGTAGCCCTACGTAAAGCGCATTGCAGTAGTCCAGACGCGAGGTTACCATAGCATGTACCACTGATGAAAGGTCCTCCTTACTCAGATAGGGACGTAGCTGGGCTACCAACCGAAGTTGGTAGAACGCATTCCGGGCCACCGAGGCTACATGAGCCTCAAGCGTGAGGGAAGAGTCTAAGATGACTCCCAGACTACGAACCTGTTCCTTTAGGGGGAGTGTAACCCCATCCAGGACAGGGTATATATCCACCATCCGATCAGAGAAACCACCCACCAACAGCATCTCAGTCTTGTCAGGATTGAGTCTCAGTTTGTTAGTTCTCATCCAGTCCATTGTCGCAGCCAGGGAACGGTTCAGCACGTCGACTGCCTCACCTGAAGAAGATGTAAAGGAGAAGTAGAGCTGCGTGTCATCAGCATCACCAAGTTTTTAGGTAAATCAGAATGTCTAGAGCACTTAATATCTAAGAAGAAAGAGACTGAAGATCAAATGGGAGCCTTGCCTGGTGTGGTGCTCCTTGATAACAAACATAGCTGCAACTCTTGATACTGTTGTAGAAGCTTCCTCTTTTCCTTCCTGTAAAAGCAGGATCAGGTTCCCTCCCCCTTTTAGCCGTACTGCTATCCTGGGGTGTCCATAAGAAGGACCTGCATTATGTGTTGAAAGTGTGGACTTGGCCTTAAGGTCAGAGAGGTCAAACGCTCTCTACTAGTGGGCTTGCATATTTAACCCAGTCTCCCACCTCTGGAGGGAGGGCAGCCGCCTATTTGCTCTGCATCTCTCCAGTCTCCAGGTTTCCTGTTGCTGTTCCCACCAGCTGACAAGATTTGGCAGAGCACCGTGATATTGTAGCCCCAGCAGCGGGCAACAGGTAGTCATTTGTGTTTGCTGGCCAGGATAACGGCCACTCCTGAGATGAGGTGTAGATTTGCAGAGCAGCTGAGAAAAAGAGCTGCTTTGGAGAACCTGCAGAACCAGAGTGAAGACTCCTGAACAGAAGGCCTCCCAGTGGCTCAGAGGAAGGAAACCCTGCTCTGCCATAAGTTCACGTATGCTGGGTGCTCCAGTAATCCGGATCATTGGTTCCCGCATGGCGAGCCCAGTTTATCCTCTAGCGCACGTCATGGATTCTGTAGAACCAGGATTTCCCAAACGGAGTGTTTGGGGTGCACTCGGACAGGGGTCCCAAACTGTTTCCTCCCCACGACAATTGCTGAGGGTCTTGACGGACCACTTAATGATTTCTCTGCCTGTTGTGGCAGTTGTAACGTGTTGTGCTCGATGCTGTGTGGTTTTTAATTTTATCTTCATTGCTTTTTATTTCTTCTATATTTTATTGCATTACAACGTGAATTCCGTAGAATCCAACTGTAAGTGTTCTTCAGGCAAAGCGCAGACCACAGTGTGGGGACCCCTGCACGAAGGTTTGCACTTCAGCCTTTGTGTTGGAGGCTCCTGCAGCACTTACTTACTTACTTACTTACTTCCAGTTTTAGCTGAAAATGGGGCGGGCAGTGACCTGGTCCCAGGGGAGGACAGCGAGTGTGTGCTGGATTCCTTCATAGAGAGAGGAGAGTGAGTGTGTGCTGGATTCCTTCATAGAGAGAGGAGAGCGAGTGTGTGCTGGATTCCTTCATAGAGAGAGGAGAGCGAGTGTGTGCTGGATTCCTTCATAGAGAGAGGAGAGCGAGTGTGTGCTGGATTCCTTCATAGAGAGAGGAGAGCGAGTGTGTGCTGGATTCCTTCATAGAGAGAGGAGAGCGAGTGTGTGCTGGATTCCTTCATAGAGAGAGGAGAGTGTGTGCTGGATTCCTTCATAGAGAGAGGAGAGCGAGTGTGTGCTGGATTCCTTCATAGAGAGAGGAGAGCGAGTGTGTGCTGGATTCCTTCATAGAGAGAGGAGAGCGAGTGTGTGCTGGATTCCTTCATAGAGAGAGGAGAGCGAGTGTGTGCTGGATTCCTTCATAGAGAGAGGAGAGCGAGTGTGTGCTGGATTCCTTCATAGAGAGAGGAGAGCGAGTGTGTGCTGGATTCCTTCATAGAGAGAGGAGAGCGAGTGTGTGCTGGATTCCTTCATAGAGAGAGGAGAGCGAGTGTGTGCTGGATTCCTTCATAGAGAGAGGAGAGCGAGTGTGTGCTGGATTCCTTCATAGAGACTGCACCCCAGTTTCTCAGGAAGCACACTGCTGTCCCAGAGATTGGACTGCATGGGCACAGGGGAGCCTCGAGTGCCAGGGGCCAGTGTTACCCAGACTACCCTGTCGTTGCTAGAAGGATGACTGTTCCGCCTTTAGGAGCCCCCCAGAAAAATGTGTGGGGCAGGGCTGTAGTGGCAGAGTAGCTGCTTGCATGCAAAAGGTCCCAGGTTCATTCCCCCACACATTTCCTGCTAGGGCAGGGGAAAAGTCCCACCTGAAATCCTGGAGAGCATCTGCCAGTCGGTGCGAATACTGAGCTCCAGTAGGACAAGCGTGGCTGACTCTCGGTATATGGCAGCTTCCCTGTG
Organism: Rhineura floridana; assembly: GCF_030035675.1. Lineage (NCBI taxonomy): Eukaryota > Metazoa > Chordata > Lepidosauria > Squamata > Rhineuridae > Rhineura > Rhineura floridana. Next base: position 4,777,081 of record NC_084480.1, on the reverse strand, counting down.
TTTTTAAGTGCGCTTCCAGGGGGAGAGAAGAACATGTCCTAGATAGCAACAGGCTTGAAGGGGAGGAGCAGGATGGGGCCTGTCATAGCTCTCGCTTCCCCAGTGGACATCCATCAGCCTCCAGCTACAAGCTGGGCAAGGCCTGTTAGCAAACCTTTTGGCCTTGGTCATCCGCTTCTCTTCCCCTGATCTGGCATAACTAAATCTTACTTTTATGCCAGAGCAGTCTCCAGTGTAAATTGTCCCCCTTGAATCTTGCATCTGAGCAAAAGGTGGGTTTTTTCCATGTTACGATGGAAAACGCATAAGCAAGTAAGTGCCAGGGCAGTTTTATTCCTTTTTCTGAGACCTCTGGCACCCCCTGCTGGACCACTGTGGGTTTGGCATGCCACCCAACAAAATAAAGGTGTATTTTACAAGGAAGCACTTTAAGGAGAGTGAAAAACATAAGAGGAACTGTGCTGGATCAGGCCAAAGGCTGCCCAGCATGTCTAGCACTCTGTTCTCTCAGTGGTCCATAATGGGAAGCCTGCCAGCAGGTCATGAGTGCAAGAGCACTCTCTCTACGTTGAATACCACTTGCTGGGAATCCTGAGACATATGTTGCCTTTGACAGTGGAGGCAGAACATAGCCCTTGTAGTTGAACGAGATGACGTTCTGCGGCGCCTTCCAAGTCTGTGGTTCTGTGACTCCTGGTTACTCCTTTGGAGTCTCATTTGAAGGTTTTAGTCCATGCATTTACGGCTCATTCCAGCTCTTTGTTACCCCTTGAGCTCAGTGCCTTAGGCCTTGTTTTCTTTTCCTTTGCACAGACCCACCTTCTGCTGAGCCTCCTCCCCAAGTGCCCTCTTCCTTGGTCCTGCCTTCAAAAGGACATGCATGCAAAAGAACTCTGCCTGGTTTTCAGAAACTGGTATTCGGAAGCATCCTGCCTCCATCTGTGGAGGCAGAGCTTAGTCATTGTGGCCAGCAGGGCTGTGGAGTCGGAATCGTGGAGTCGGAGTCAGAAGCAATTTTGGGTGGAGTCGGAAGAAATGTTCCGACTCCGGCTTCAGAATAAATTTTGATTGACAAATTTTTTAAAATATAAATTCACAATGTCAAAGATTAAGAAGACATTTACAGCACTTTCCAGGGCTGTGGAGTTGGAGTCGTGGAGTCAGAAGCAATTTTGGGTGGAGTCGGAGTTGGACCGTAGAAAAATAGAGGAGTCAGAGTCAAAGGTTTGACGTACAGACTCCATAGCTCTGGTGGCCAGTAGCCATTTATTGCTTTATTCTCCCTTAAGATGCCTACGTGGTAGACAATAGTTTGTGTACTTGAGGTTTGCAAGGTTGGAAGTGTGTATTTTCTTGGTGGCTCCTGTTTGTAAATGCATCCTTCCCTTCGGATGAAAGTTCAGTTCAGACTGCAATCAAATAAGGGTGGTGGTGGTGGGGAATTCTGTATTCTCGTGGACCACTATTTGTTCTCCGAGAGGGAGGCCAGTGCCTGAAGGGGTGCTTGCTTGCTGCACAGCTTGACCCTTGTGTCTGTGTGTCTCTCCTCTCTTGGCAGAACGGAGATGTATGTATTTCAATCCTTCACCCACCTGTAGATGACCCTCAAAGTGGAGAGCTGCCATCTGAAAGGTGGAACCCAACACAGAACGTCAGGTAAGGCCCTGCAGAGGTAGGAAGCTTGCTGTGCGGGGGTGTATGGAATCAGAAGGAGCCTTTCCTCTCCTTGTATTTTCTGTGTTTTCCGACCTGCAAGTAAGAAGTGACAAGTGTCAGCAAATTTTGTATGCTTTAAAACTGGGATAGTCAATGTGGTGCCCTTCAGACGTTTGGACTTCAACTCCCATCATCCCTTACCATTGGCTGTGCTTGCTGGGGCTGATGGGAGCTGGAGATCAGGAGCACCTGGAAGGCACCATGCTGGCTGCCCTGCTTCAATCCCAGCTCTGCAGTAGACACTTTTTAAGCTCAGGGTGATAGCAGAAGTTCAAATTCCTCCATGAGGACTGTTGACATGAAGGCCAGGATGAAGAAAGAAAATCTCATAGTGGTCCATACAGGCTTCATAAAATTTCAAAAAGGGTCATTAAAATTTTTAAATTTATTTTTATTATTTGATTTATATCCCACCCTTTCTCCCAGCAGGAGCCCAGGACGGCAAACAAAAGCACTAAAAACACTTAAAAAGTCATAAAAACAGACTCCCAACACGAAGCCACCCGTACACTACGCTCAACACCAAAGGCCTTCCTCCAGGTGCCTCCTCCGGGGGAAGCTTGGAGGATGGCAACAAGGGAGAGGGACTTCTCAGTGGTGGCCCCCAAATTATGGAATGATGCCTGTGATGAGGTGCGCCTGGTGCCAACACAGTTATCTTTTCGGCACCAGGTCAAGATCTTCCTCTTCTCCCAGGCATTTTAGCATGTGTTTTTAAATTGCTTTTTAAAAATGTGTTTTTAAATTTGCATATTTGTTTTTAATGTTTTTAATGGTTGTAAACCACCCAGAGAGCTTTGGCTATGGGGCGGTAAATAAATGCAATAAAATAAATAAATAAATTGAAACAAAACATCTTTAAAAATATTTCTTTAAAAAGCTTCAAAATATATTTTTTAAAAAGGTTAAAAACTTTTTAAAAAAAGGTTTAAAAACATCTTAAAAAGCAATTCCAACACATGCAGACTGGGAGAAGGTCTCAAATTAGAAGGCTTGTTGAACAAGGAAGAGAGAATAACAGTGAACGGCACAGGTCTAAGCAGATAGCAGTGGTGGGTTGCATTCAGTGTAGGCCTAAGGCGTTCATTCTTTGGCACAAGGACTTCTGCTTGCGCACTAGAACTTCTCCCTTTCCGCACAACTCGGCCTGTTCTAGGGGTCCCCCCAGTCCTCCAGAGTAAATGGGGGGAAGGTGCGGGCCATGGTCATGGGGAAAAGAGGGGGGGAGTCCCACTGCACTAGCAGTAATCCTTGCGCTGACAGGATGGGTTAGGTGAATACCACCCTGTGGTGGTGGATGAAGCCAGAACAGAATTCTAAGCTAGAAGGGCAAAATACTATTTTGCAAAAGTGGTAGCAGAGTTGTTATACATGTTCATTGCCCTTACCTTTTAGGAGAGGTTTGCAGTTCAGCCTGGTTTTAGGGTCACGTGCCTACTCTTTTTCTAGGGGAGGCTGAGAATTCTTTCCTGAACTGCTTAGTGGAAGAGGCAGAGTCCGAGCAGAAGCAAGATGGCGCTATCTAGCACCAGGAGGGCTTGCACCCCCTCCAGGGTGGGATCTGCCCACACAGTGTCCCCAGGGATGTTACCCTGCCTAGACACTTGCCTTCATCAAGCCTGCCTCTTCTTCCTTCCCTAGCGAGTGCTGTGTCCAACAGTTTGTTTTTCCTAAGTCCCATGGCATTTTCCCTTCCTTCACGAGTCTGCCTGCTTTTTTCCCCTTTTCTGGCTCCCTGTGCAGCCTAGCTTCAAGTCTTCACATTCAAAGCTCTTTGCCTTCTCCTAAGGGCCCTTTCTGTTTCTTGCTGGCCTCCTCCCTCCTTCAAAAAGACCATCTTGGAGTCCCTTAGCATCCCTTTGTCTATGCAACAATCTCTATCTCTCTCACACTCACACTGCATTCCCACTATCCTTTTCTACCCTGTGGAGTGTCGACTATGAGCCTCGTCTGCAGGAAACACCACAGTGCCTGTATCCCTTCAACATCTGCCCTATGCTGATGTGCACGTACACTTGCAACTCAACCCTTTCTTGGGGTTTCTAATTGTTCTCGATACCAGTGGCATTGCATGTGAATATGGGAGGAAGGGCGGGATATAAATTTTAATTTTTTAAAAAGTATCTCAAGATTTCTATACCAGCCTTTGCCAACCTGGTGCCTGCCAGATTCTTGGATTGTAACTCCTCATCAATCTCAGCCAGCACTGATGGGAGTTGTAATCCAAAACTCTGGAGGGCACCAGTTTGGTGGAGACTGGATTAATTTAAATAAACCGTCCAAGCAGTTTACGTAAAATAATGTGAAATTCATAAGAAAAATACCAAGAATATTGAGAGACCTCAAACTAAACATGATCAAATAAACTATTCTGCAGAACAGTCAGTGCCATTATTCCACAATTGTTTGAGTTTTTTTAGTGTTGCTGTACTTCACATATTTACAGAAACAAAAGCAAAAGAAAATAATTTACTATAGGAAACGTCACTAAAATTGCAAAGTAAATCAAACATATTTAAAGTGATTATCTGAACTGTATCAACTGTCTTAATATTGTTGCTTCATCCCAGCTAAAACAAGATCAGCACAGCACGTCTTGTTTCACCACTCACCATATGCTCAGAGGCACATGTTACCACATTCTTCCAAACTACTCAGGAGGTGGATTGGACTGTGAAAGACCAACCCAAATTGTGTGTTCATTTTTACAAATTTGTAGGGCAGTACAATATCTCAGAGAGGAGGTCAGGTCTTCTGCTCCCTTGGTGCATTCACTATAGCTGCCCAATTTTCCTGCTTTTTAAAGTTTGATAGAAATATCTGTTGGCTAAAGGTACCTTCTTAAACCACAAGAATTTTTGCCTATTGGTTAATTTCTCTGCTTTTTAATCTGGGAGGTAAGAAATGGGATCCTGTGCAAGCTTATTGAGAATGGATTGATCATTTCATACTTACTGAGTTTAATGGGATTTAGTCCCCTGCAGTCATGCTTAGGGTAGGTAAAACTGACCACGGTGGAGTAGGGGGATGGGAGCAGGAGAGAGGGTGAGGGGAGGACAGGTTTGATCATTTCCATGTTTATTGAGTTCAGTGGGATTCACTCCAGTGCAATCATGCTTAGGATAGGTGAAACTGACCATGGAAGAGGAACAAAAAGGGGAGGGTGGGCTAGAATGGGCAGGGAAGGAGGAAGAAGGAAGAGGGGCAGGAGAGAGGGAGAAGAGAGGAGAAAGGCAGGTCTGATCATTTCATACTTATTGAGTTCAGTGGAATTTACTCCCATGCAATCATGCTTAGCATAGGTGAAACTAACCGTGGGGGAGAGGTGAAGAGGAAGGGAGGGGCAGGAGGGGGGAAGGAAGGGGCAGGAGGGAGGAGGGTAGGGTAGGTTTGATCAGCTGAATGATTATTGAGTTCAGTGGGATTTACTCCTGTGCAGTCATGCTTTTAGGATCGGTGAAACTGACCTGGGGGAGGGAGGGGAGGAGTTTGAGTTTGAGTTGGGGGAGATTGGGTGGGTGGGCACTGGGCAGAAGGGCACTGGCCCTTTCCTTTCCAAAAGGAAAACACAGTGAACGGTATCATTTTTGGCGGTTTCCCCCACCTTTTTATTCTACAGCAGACACATGTAGTCTCCCACCCAAATTTAAACCAAAGCTGTCACCGGTCTCATCCACACCAGACATTTATTCCACTTTAGTCATGGTTGCCCCCAAAGAATCCTGGGAAGTGTAGTGTACAATCAGCAGAAGAGGGGCTGATTGTTCATCCACTCTGGCCACTGGAGCTCTGTCAGAGGAATAGGAGTCCCTTAACAATTCTCAGCACCCTTCACAAACTACACTTCCCAGGATTCTTTGGGGGAAGCCAGGACTGTTTAAAGTGGAATACATGACTGGCCTGGGTGTGGTCCCCTGATTAGCCAAGCCAAACTGCTGTTAGTCTGGCTTTTAGAACACTGACAGTTGGTTCTTACTGGGCATGCCTATGCTATCATAGAGTCCAATGTTAAATTTCTTAATTAATTAAATATCAGCCAGGCAATTTTAAAAACGTTTAAACTGTAGAAGATGAAGATCAGATTATGGGGCAAGGTCAGTAATAGGATTACAGGTATTCTGTGCACATGGCTGATTTTTAATTAATTTCAACAGATTATGAGACCACTGACAGAAAAAAGTCCAACAGGATTTTTCTCTTGTTTTACACTTTGAACTCTTGATTTTCTCTGACTGTTTTGTGTATCGCCATGAAAACTTAAGAGGGTTGTTAAGCAAGTGGTTCTGAGTTCAGGACTATATGTTTTGTAAAATGTTGTTTTGAAATGAGCTTATGGGAAGCATCAGAATGGCATGGGTGGTATTTTCAATTTAACATGGCAGAATGTGAAAAATCCACGCTGGCTATAGTATACAGCCACTCGGTTGGCTGTATAAAAAGTCTTTTAAGTAGGCACTGGACATTCAACAGTGAGTGGGAACATCTGACCTCAACTAGTTCCATCAAAGTATTTATTCCAAATACTTGCAAATGGGGGTGGTTGGGAAATCTTTCTCCTCTGCCTTGTTTGTGGGAAAAGCCATGAGTGTTGTGTGTCTTTGGATGTGCTCTGCTCATGCAAACATGACATCCCACAAACATGAATGGCAAAAACAAAACAAATAGCTTAACAGGATTTTTATGAGACATGGCAACTGCAGTCTGAGGTGGGCAGGTTGGCTAGCTGGCCCTAGATGACGTTTGTCCTACACATGAAGCCTTTTAAGCGAGAGTGCTGGGTTTCTGCCATGCCTCCCAAGTGATAATGTTCGCTGTCCCAGAAAGGATTCCTGCCAGGGGTGCAAATAGAGATATGAAGGTGGGGGATGATGACTTTTTTCCCTGTTTCCCCCTGAAATTTTCCAGTTTTTTCCTGGGTCTTCACATCTCTAGATTCAAAGGGCGTTGTGATCAAGGTTTCCTTGTGTCCCCCTCCCTTGCATGCATGCAGGCAGGCTGCTGTGTCTGTCTGATTTGGCACTAAAACATTAGTTGAAACTAGTTTGCCACTTTGGTCCATCCAGCATTTTTAACAAACGCTGCATGGCCCACAAATGGTGCAGAAAGAACGTCTTCCCAGCAGGAGGGCTCAGTGTGTCTTGGGTTTTTTAATCATGCTATTGTGAGGCTTTTGAGAGAGGTGGTGGGACACTGCACCAGCAGAAAAATAAAACAGCAGATCCTTGGGCATCTGTGACCCTGGTGCATCTCAGCCTCCTTGCCTTATACTCCCTTCCCCTCCCCTCGACGTTTGGGATTAATGTTCATGGAAGACTTCTTTGCCTGTCCTGAACTTGTGAAAGCGTGGTAGGGCTGCCAGCTTTAAATCAGGATTGAGCCCTCAACCCCCATCAAGCCCAGCTAACATGGCCAGGGGCAATCGGAACTCTGGTCCAGCAACACCTGAAGGGCCACAGGTTCCCCACCCTTGAAATCAGGCCTTTAGCTCTCCAGATGTCGCCGCCACTCCCATCATCCTTGGGCATTGCCCATACTTGCTAGGGCACACTGCTGTTTTATTATTTATTGATATTTAACAATGTTTTGTTGATGGATTCTCTGTTTTTACTGACATATTTCTTTGTGTAATGTTGTATGTATATTCTTTTTTATGACATTATGGTATTTTACGTAAACCACTTAGGGAATTTGCATTTTAAGCAGTATATAAACATTTTTAATGATGAAGGATGATGATGATGGGAGTTGTCATTCAGCAGCATTTGGAGGGGCAAAGGTTCCCCACCCCTGCTTTAAATGGTAGACTAAATCATTTGATCCCAGCCACTGAGCGATTCCCCTCAAACGTAGCTTGGCCCACATCAAAGCCATGAGCAGCTGTTTATCACGTAGGTACAAACGTTGCTGTTTCTATGGTCCTAAATCTCTCCTCCCCTCCTGCTCTTGCTTTCCTCCAGGACTATCCTACTGAGCGTAATCTCTTTACTTAATGAACCCAACACCTTCTCTCCGGCGAACGTAGATGCTTCGGTCATGTTCAGGAAATGGAGGGACAGCAAAGGGAAAGACAAAGAATATGCTGAAATAATTCGGTAAGCCAAGGAGGGCTCATCTCTTCCTTCATATGGGGTAAACCTGCGTGGGCTGGTGGCTCTGCTTTCTGGGGCCCTCTTCACAGTTGCCTGCGGGCCAAACATGGAAAGTGTGTGTGAGGAACAAAGACACATCTTGGAACACTCTGCCTGCCCACTCCCAGTGGGTCTCCCGAGAGCTCAGAGATCTTTCCCAGCTCTACTGCTGCAGAGCCTGAACTGGAAGGCTTGGCCTGTTCCTCTGCCCCCCAAGCCGTGCTCCCTCTTCCAGCATGCACTGCCTGGGCTGGGAGCCTGACATTCCTGTGGGGTGTTTGTTGCCTTGCACCCCCCTCTGAGACAGCTCCCAGTGTGGCCCTCCTGCTATCTGGCCCTTCACAGAAACCTTTAGAAGCCTCATGACACCTCTGCCTGTTTGCCAAAATGGAGGTGCATGGTAGACAGTGGGGCTTGGGTGAGTTGCAGGGCACCTCGTTGTCTTGCTTGTACGTCCAGGCAAGCCGGTGGGGTTTTGCTGCCGTAGGCACATGAGAATCTTGCACTCTTCCCCCTTTTGTGTCTCATGGGATGCTGGGTAGCATAACAGTCGCCCAATAAATGATCAAAAGTGGACCATAATATATAGAATAACAGTCAATTCTTACTTGTGTCCTGCCCCTTTGCCAATTTTGTTTATGCCCTAGGCAACCAGTATTCCTGATCTTGCTCCCTGGACTACAAGGGAGCGGGGAATTTCATCCAGCCCCAGAGTGTAGCCGTGGTCTTTTTATGTCTCCAGGACATTTACATGGCCCATGGAATTTTGGCACTCTAGACAGTTACCTAGTCCATCTCCCGTCTGCCTTTGCTTGCCCCCATGCCATTGCTTTATTCGGTGGCCAGTCGTTGCCAGCCCCCTCACTCGCCTCCCCTGAGCATGCAAGCTCAGATTTCAAAACTCTCCTCAGCCACAACTGGCCTTGGCTAAGCCACTGTCTCTTAGCCACAGCAATAGGAAGATAATAAACTCCAGCCTGTTGGGTCCCCAACTCCTTGAACCAGTTTCACCTCGGTGACTGCTTCCAAACGATGCTGTTTGTGGAAATGAGATTTGGGCCCAAGCTGAACTAACTGAGGAGAGGGAGTTGCAGCTAGCAAGAGGAGGAAGTGTGGGGTCAGCCCTTGAGCTTGGGATTCTCCATGCCTACCTGTGGGCTCTTACGGGGCATATGGGTAGAAAGACTCTTCCAAACATTGCCTTACTCTTCCCAATTTCAAAACTGATTCCACCATAATTTAATTCAAAGTTTTGGAACTATGGAAAAGGTCCATCTGAGGTAGGGGTCAAAATTTGTTTCCAGTCAGAGGGCCACGTTCCTTGTGGACAACCTTCTGGGGGCTACATATGACGGTGGGTGGGGCCAGAGGCTAAAAAGTGGGTGGAGCAACTTTTAACTTGTGTGTGATAGGCTACACTCCAGCCACACACAAGTCAGAGGTACCTAATCTGCGCACAGACATACATAGGCCTGTCTAACTGCCTCTCCATCCAGTCAACCAGCAGGTATGATCACTGTTCAAGGACGTGCTCCAGTCAGGCAAAAAGCACTCAAGGATCCACGGAGCAAGACCAGGGAGGGTGTCAAAGGAGGGAAGTTTATTCCAGCTGCCATACAGGTTTTTAGATCAAAGATAATCTCACAACTGTTATATGGTGTCCCAATATGGATTGTTGATTTCAATGCTTCCGTAGAGGCGGTACTATCTGTTTTTGTAAGACAGCTCTTAGGCTTACCAAGGTGTGTGCCAAATGCAGCCCTCAGACTCGAAACCGGCGTAGCCTCAATTGAATGTCTGGCGTGGTCCTACGCATTCAACTTTTGGTGTAAGCTGTCTTATGGCCCAGTAAGTGGTTTTTTAAATGTAATCTGGAATGATTCATTTATATCTAGCTGGACGAATGCATTTCATTCCAAACTGCCAAAATTAGGGTACTCGTTGGCATACATATCCCAAATAGAACCAGCAATGGCAAAACATATAATTGGAACCAGACTCAGGGATATAGATAGGCAAACCGCAAATGCAGCAGCCACCAAAGTCTGCTCTCCGCTTTACCACAATCTGAGCTTTGTTACAGATTCTCACGCTCGTTACTTGGAATTTTTAATTATTCCCAAATTTCGACACGCCTTTACTAAGGCAAGATTTAACTGTCTCAACTCAGCAGTCCTGGATGGAAGATACTGAGGCATCCCACAAGCCCAACGGATTTGCCCTTGTAAACTGGGGGAGATAGAAACATTGTCCCACGTTTTATTTGCTTGCCCAATATATCTTATGGAGAGAACCAAATTCCTTCATCCCTTTACTAAACGGTTTCCTAACAGTCCCCTTGAATGGCTGTTGGAACAACTCCTGAATGGCTCAAATAGGTATCTCACTCTATCGGTGGCCAAATTTATCCATGTAGCTCAACTCAAACGCGCTAACTTTGTGCCCTGATGTCCTATCTGACAGCTATAGACTGTTTAGTCTTTTATACTTATTTGTTTTTTAATATTTATTTTACTATTTTTACTATTCTTGTATTTTATGTTCTGTTCCGGGTCTTTGACCGCAAATAAAGATGTTGTTGACCAGGGAGGGCGTGGCCTGGGGGGACTGGAGAGGGCACGTTCGGTCCTCGGTCCTGTGGTTCCCCACGCCTGACCTTAAGCCAGCACGTGCAATTAAAGGCAGCTATAATAGGACGAAAGTTAACCGTTAACAACCTCGCTCTGCTTTCATCCGTATGGCTGGATCTTTCCCCATTTGCCTGCCCAGGCCTCAGAACAACAAAAGACAACCCACCCAAGACATGGAGGAGGGGAAGGCAGAGGCTCAGTGGGCCTCTGGGAGACAAAGGCGGGTGGGGTGTTGCCGTTTGGCGGGGCTGGCTTGGGTGGCCAGGCCCACTCCCTCCTCACACCCTCCTCTTCCTCTGCCTCCCAGGAAACAAGTCCAGGCAACCAAGGCAGAAGCAGAAAAGGACGGCGTGAAGGTTCCCACCACGCTGGCGGAGTATTGCATCAAAACTAAAGTGCCTTCCAGTGACAACAGCTCAGATTTGCTTTATGACGACTTGTACGACGATGACATTGAGGATGAGGAGGAGGAGGAGGAAGAGGAGGACGCCGATTGCTATGACGATGATGATTCTGGCAACGAGGAGTCGTGACGTGCCCCCTCCAGCTCCGCGTGGCTCCACCTGTTTTGCCAGAGGGGCGGAGCAGTGGTAACCTAGTGACAGTTCAGCAAAAAATATATATATGTACACACACGCGCGTGGGGGAGGGGAATACCAACCGAACCTGCGTCTCCTGCTTTCTCCTGTTGTATGGATCTCGATCTTTCCCACCACCCTGTCCTCATCTTTGGGCCTCTTAGGAAGAAAGTCCTCTGCAGAAGGCCACATGAACTTTTGCATTCTTCCCTGTCCCATCACGGTGTTCTGATTTTTTTTCTTTTTTTTTAAAAAAGGAAAGATGCTGTTCCCCCCCTTCACTCGCCTTCCCTTTCTGCCCCCCCCTCCCTCCCCCTTTTCGGGAGCATTCATAACCCAACCCAACCGGTTTGCTCTGTGTTTAGATTCTTGAATTAAACACAGTCTTTCATCAAGATGTTTAATGTATTTAACGCTGGAGACTGGGGCGGGGAGCTCCCCACGAGCTGCACTTATACAGGGACAAGTACAAAAGCAAATCTGCCGCAGAGCCTGAGGTTTTGCTGCTCCGTTGACAATGACTGTGTGCGCACTTGTTTAGCCTTGTGGTGGTGGTTTTCTTTCTCTCTCTCGCTTTCCCCCCTTCCTAAGGCGTTGGGCAGAGAGCATCAGCTCCATTGTACTGAACTTGAGAAGATATGATGGTGCTGAAAGGTCCAGTATTCCATTTCAGTTCTGCTAAGTGCGTGCAGGGAGAGGGTGGGAATGATTCTGGGCCTGAGGGCTCTAGCCCCCCAGAGATTTGGGGCTGGGAGAGGGTGGTTGTCTTGTGATATGACCTTCCAATAAACACTTCAAAACTCTCTGCGTATTCTTGTCCCACTGAACCCTTCTAGTTGCTGATCTAAACACAGCAACTGCTCGTGAATTCCTTGATGCCTCTGAACGCGTAGCAAACCCCAACAGTTCTTGGCAAGGGTGGTTGAGATTCTCCAGCATGCTGCTTTCCTGCAGGAGTTGCTGCTCTGGCGACTGCTGTCTGCACCCCAGCTGTGGCACATCGTTCCCGGGGACTGAACGCCAGAGGACCCATGGACAGAAGGTAGCATTCTCAAGGCCGTGCAGGCAGCTGGTTGCCCTGCAGTCTTGTCTAGTGGAAAGCCTTCTTGCCAGGCAATGGATACTGGACCTTGGCAAGGGGGGTGGCTTGGATCGTGCCAGTGCTGGTAGAGGACTTGTTGAGGCTCTGGGATCAGATCCTCGGGGCATATTCAGATTGCTTTTCCTTGATCGGAGACAGAAGGCCATGGACACACATTGTCTTAAATGTTTGGATGAGCCTGTATGAGTTAGGCACACAGAACTGGTCTTTGAATAGCATGGCCTTTGCTGCATGTCTATTTGCAGTGGACAGATAATATTACCATGGAGAATACTGTGGGATCTATGCCCACCTTCTCAGATTCCTGTATTTTAGGAGCAGTCAACCCCCACCTACCACATTTTGATGCTTACCCCAAAGAACAGCCATCATCATAGTCTGCTTTTGTGAGCAGTGTAAACACAGACAAAGTTCCTGTGGAAAAAGTGAACTACTTGCACCCTCAGGGGTGAGGACAGCTTCATTACCACTTCCTGCAACAGTGATGGGTTCAATAGATGAGCGTCAACTATGTGGTAGTTTACACAGGGCTCCTGTGACAGATATCTGCATGTTGAATTTACCAAGGAAAGGCTGTGGTGGATGGCAGCAAGAGGTGAAGCAGAAGTCATGTGGTCACTCAGGACAGTTTGCTCTGCCTCCATGCCAGCTCAGCTACCTTTTTTCTCCAGATCAGAGCCGTGAATGTTCAGGTAGTGAAGCTGTGTCATTCAGAAAGTGTGCAAGCCTATCCTGTCTTTAACAGTTGGCCTGGATGTTAACCATGTCCCAACCCTAAGGGAATGAGTCTGGTCTATAGCTGTGCATGCTGAAGGCCTATAGACCAAGTAGAGCCCCACTTGTGTGCTTTTTGTGGGGAGCTACTTGTTAGTTCCTCTATACGTTGTCTTGTGCCATCTAAAATAAGCATCTATACTTTCAATTTCAACTGTGGTGCCCCTTAGTAGAATGGCTGTCTGGTAGGCTACTTCAGCAACTAGTGCTGCTAGAGAATTTGTACGTGGCAACTTCAGGGAGATAGCAAATGTGGGAGATGATGTGAGACTGGAGTATAAAATCTAACTGAAATTCACAGCCCTTCCAACTTGCCATGCCTGTTTACAATCCAACATGTGTGAGGCAGCAAATTTTGTAGAAGGACTTGTGTTATTATGTGTGGGGGGTGTCAAGAGGGCCACTGTAAGTACAACCATCAGTTCTCGCAAGAGGGCAACAAACGAAGGCTACCCTTTTCTTAATTCAAGCTTGTGGGTGGAGGGGAGGCTGCATGTGCTGAACTGGGCAATTGAAGTGAGGAGTGGGTCGATGCTCTTGGCGCAACCTGAAATGAGGATACTGTGTCTTTCAGCTGTTTGCCTCTTGTTCTTTGACCGTTTCCACTATATAGGCTCCAGTGACGTTTATTCTCAAGCTTGGTGATGTGAGATGCATTGTAACACCTCTGTCCTCCCCTCGCCATAACATTTTTTGGGGGGTAAGTGGGAAACACTTATTCAGAGAAGTTGTTCTCTCTCCACTTGGCCAGGCGGGCTCTTCTTACCCACCACAATGCCACTGCCGGTTGCCTTGCTGGTTTCCTTCTCCTCGAGATCCAACCAACCTCCTGAAATGCAACTATCAAGCTACTTAAAGAGATTGTGGACAAATGTTTACTTGAGCCAGCTATCGCCTGGTTCTCTCTTATCCCACCCATGTCTGCGTTTACATTTCCAACTCAGAAACTAATTCAGATGCAGTTCTTGAATCATTCTGAAACCAGCAGGGAGCACTAGCATCCTATCGGTATTTTCTTTTTCAGTGCTAAAATCCTGGATGTTTCTCTTCCTCCTACCCCTCCCCCTTTGGTTGATGCAACTTATCAGACCAGATTAACTAATGCATATTTTCTTTTGTGTTGTCTCCCTCTCCTTTGGCAATTTAGTTTCGGTTTTTCTGCACATCTGTCTACTAATAAAATGTGAAATAAAGTATACCTCTCTTGTTAGTTCCCTGTTCAAAATCCACCTTTTATTAGTTATCAGAGGTTTAAACGTTGTAGAAGATTGGCTCTCTTAATGCCCTGTGAGGTAACTGCTGATGCAACCACTTGGTAGGATCTTTCCACCCTGCCTGTCTTTGCTTCTCTAAGTGTATTGCAAAAGTGATCACCTGGACCCACTCAGAGAGTGGCCTTTCCTGTAACACAAACACTGATGGTCCTCCTGTTAGTAGCCAATGGCTACTAGCCGTGATGGCTGTGCTCTGCCACCCTAGTCAGAGGCAGCATGCTTCTGAAAACCAGTTGCCGGAAGCCTCAGGAGGGGAGAGTGTTCTTGCACTCGGGTCCTGCTTGCGGGCTTCCCCCAGGCCCCTGGTTGGCCACTGTGAGAACAGGATGCTGGACTAGATGGGCCACTGGCCTGATCCAGCAGGCTCTTCTTATGTTCTTATGTTCCTGTTGTCACCACACACTTGTTTCTCTTGCATGTTCAGCCATGTGCTGGTTGGTTTCCCTGCATCCTTTTCTAAAATATAAGTGTCTCTGAAGTGTCCCTCTGCTCCTGCCCACACTGCGGTATATGCACCAAACCCCTCTCCTTTAATCCCTTTCCTGCTTGTCCCCCTCCCATGGATGTCACATTCTTTAAACTTCCCCTGCACAACTAAAGTGTGCATGTTGATGTAGGTGATGCTAAGTGAGGTGGTAGCTGTGTGGGTGTAGCTCATGCCATAATACATTACTCTTCAAAGGTTTTTTTTGGGGGGGGGAGGGGAGTGTCTCCCTGAGAAAACAGTCCACTTATCCTGCACTGGATAGCCATAGAGCGGTATTAGTTTTTACAAGGGTATATGCACCCAATCTGTGCTGGACAGCCAGCCCCCTAATGTACATCATACATAAAAACCCTCTGTAAATGTAAAAGGGGTTACATGGGTAGTGGGCAAGGCTTTGCCACCTAGTGAAACTGGTGTGGAAATTAAAGTATTAAAACTACCGCCACAACAGAGTGACTCCTCTCTACAAAAACCAGAAAACATAAATCCGCACCAAACCACAACAGGGAAAACAGGCAGAGGTGGCCGTCTAGTGCCAGTTCCTCCATAGGAAGGAGCACTGCAGTGCCATGAAGGCTGTAGTGGTATCCTGGGAGAGAATTCACACCAAAGTAACTCTTAAATGTCTCCATTTCAGATGGAGCAGTCTCTTTGCTAACACCTTGTTTTGATAAGAGTTGCAAAAAGGAAAATGCCTTTGCCACACACACAAAAAGTAGGAAGCATTACCTACTTCAGGTATTTTTCTAAAATTAAATTGGTCTCTGGCAATAGATCTGGGTGTTTCTCAGGTTTCTTCAATGGTCTCTTAAAAATGTCTTCAAGCTTCAGTGTCTTGTGCCCACACGATCCTAAACTGGCCTTTACTACAAGCAGGGTAACATTTCAAGTAGCTGCAGTGTAGCTTTTGCTGAATCCTACAGTGCCAACCCATACTTACCAGCATTGAAATGCCCTCTATGAAAGAGCAAATGGACCAAGACTCATAGAATAGAACTTCCTTTTTCATATAGTAAACCCCTTGCAAATTCTTATGGTCACGTGGCTGGCTGTAGGCCTCTGTTGTGGTCCCTTGAGTAGTGAAGGAGACTAAGGATCAGTTGGAGCTTCCCCATATGCATAGCATGCTTAAAAGAAATGCAGCATTTAGCTGCTCGGATAATCTTATGATTTTGTAACCTCAATATTGGGCCAATAATGCACACATCATGCTGTTGAAACCATGGTTCATAATATAATACTCCAACACCCGTTGCTGAGAATACATCATTACTGAACATTCTGGTCCCACTACCTTTCTCAATGCCTGAGATGACGTTCTGATTTTGCCCAAGAAACTTGCTTTCTCTGTGGTGTCAGAGAGGGATATTGGTCTTAACAGGTTTTTTTGTTCACTTTGAAACAAATGTTTTACTTAATCACTTAAACTTACAGTTGATTAAAGATAGTGGAAAATTATGCAGGATAAACTGCATGAATCTTAACATGGCACCTGTGAAGACTAATGTATTATGGCATAAACTTTTGTAAAGCCAAGCTTGCATCATGAGATGTATTAAATCTCATCTTATGGAGATCCTCATGAGTTTTGCTAGAGAATATCTCCACAGCAATCCTTTTGTAAACTGGAATTATGGAATAAAATGTAGCTGGAAGATGACTGAGCATAAGATGATCATCTTCCATAAGAGGGATTTAGTTGCAGGTTGGCATTGCATTAGGTAAAGTACCTCTCCAAGGGGAGTTCCAATGCAGGGCCCAGTAGGATGACATTTAGAATGCTCATTTTGGTTATGTTAAATTCAAGCTGATCAGTCCATAAATTATTACTTGAATTGAAAACATAATAGAAATAAAACATTGCCACCCTACATTTTGAAGAAGTGAGGCAGAGATGGGGATAAGGATATCAAATGCATCCAAACGTTCATATGGTATGAAGATACTTGTAGGGTAAAATTGAGATAGGTTGCAAGGATGAATGGCTGCACCTTAGGGAATTAACTACAGGGGTCATATGCACTAATGGGTTAAAATTCTAAACAAAAGTTACCTGAAGCAGTCTGGATAGTAAATACTCCTGTTCTGAAAACAGATTTTGAAAATTAGATTTAAGTAATAAACAGCATAGTATTCTCTGAAGTGCAGGGCAAAGTGAAACACTGAAATGTCACATTTCAGTACTGAAGCGTGACTTATGGGAACATACAAAAGGCAGAGGTTAGAAGAGTGTGTGCGCACATCAGAAAGAATATGCTGAGGAAGGCTGTTTTTTTCTAATTGAGAATAAATTATACAAATAAAGAGCTATGCAAGTTTCCTGACTTTGCAACTGCAAGTTTCTCAGTGTGCCAGTATGGTTTTGAACCCCCGAACCCCCAATGAGTAATAGCAGGCAAAGGTGAAAGTGCAGGGAGGACAGAAGCTTATATGTGGAAAAGAAGTGACAGGCACAATTTGCAACAAGAGGGGAACTGCTGGTGTGGAATCTGGCTGCAGGCCAGGGGCTCCTGTCTTAGGTTTGAAAAACAGTTTTCTGTTAACAGCAGATTTATTTTCAAGCCTAATTCCATGGGGGGGGGCAGGGTGTGAAGCTGGGAAGCATCTAAAAGCACTGCCGTATATTTTACAAAATAAAAGACCCTTCTGTGATTTTGGTCATAACTAGATGTCTGTACTGGGAATATAAATTTCCCTACCATGCCGCAACCCTAGGAGTGACTTATCAGCAGGCCCTTAAGTGCAGTGTACAAAGAAAGGGCTGGGCATGTTCCTTTTGATCTCAGCTCTATGAAAGAAAGAGGCTAAAACAAAGGAGGGGAAACCCAGACAGCTTCATTTTGTTGCAATGAAAGAAAGACCCACGCCCAGCCTGCCTTCAGTGGCTCAGTGGCTGAAGTAGAGCAAGTTGGCTTCAAACTATTTATTTCTGTCAGGATGGGCTGGGTGGGACATTCCTTTTTCTACCTACTTCATTCCTGCAAAGTAGAAATTAAAAAATAGCCTTTCTAGTACAGAAATGGGGAACCTGTGGCCCTCCAGAGATTAGTGAACTACAACTCCTGTTATCCCTGATCACTGGCTGGGGCTGGTGGGATTCACAGTCCCAACAGCATCTGGAAGACCACAGGTTCTCCATCCCTGCTCAAAGGATGTGCTCATTCCTCAGAGCTGGATCCTTAAAGAGTGCAGGTGGTGGTGGTGGTACAACTTAACATGGACAGAGCCATTATTTTGCATACAAAAGGGCCTAGGTTCAGTCCCTTGCCTGTCCAGTTTAAAAGGTTAGGTTGCAAGTAACGGTCAAGAGCTCTCCCGTGTGAGGCTCAGGAAAGCCATCACAGTCAAAAATAGATCATGGAGGCAAGATGGGCTAAGAGTCTGATATGCTATGAAGGCAGCTTCTGCAATCCAAAGGCAAGAAAGGATACAGGACAGTGGTGTTTTAATGCTCACCTGCCTCAGCCAAAGCTTCCATATTATTTTGATACACAGATAAAGAAAATGGAATAAATGCTTAAACAGGCACATTATGTTCTGACGGTCACTTATCTGAAATGTGCCTGTTTTGAGCTACAAAAATACAACCAGACAAGAGGGGTGATTCCAAGTTTTAAAAATATGCAGCTTTCACCCACCTGGTGCCCTCCAGACATTTTGGGCTAATAAACTGTGGAGCTGCAATTTGCAACAAGACTGCATGTAAATGTTAAATCCTGCTGACAGGAAGGGGAGAAAGAGAAGGCTCCTAATAATCTTCAGAAATGGTCATGTAAGAAGCTAGGATGAGACAACGACGAAACAAATGGCCAGTTCTTGTGAGCCTTACTGCTTGCCTGAGCTATGAATTGTTTTTATATTGGAAACTTCCAGGTCCAAAATGAGGAAAAAACAGCACATTTTGTCCTTTATGCATTTTCAAAGTCCTTAAAGCTACACAAACGGAAAGCTGCCCTGTTGTCAAAAAGGAAGTGTGTCGAGTTTGCGCTCCCTGAAAGGTAGGAAATGAACAGACTTCAAAAAAAGATGCAGAAACCACCATTAGGCTCTATTACATTTACAAATACATACATAAATATATTACATACAACAGCAAATCATAGAGGAAGCAGGTAAGGAGTCACACGCAAGGAGGATGGGCATGGGCTAATGTCCCAACCCATCCACTCACCCACCCTCCCTCCCTCCCCTTCTGAGTGGAGTCCAAGAAGGGGCACCATCTACTTGCTGTCTCCTCCCAACTTCCTTCTGTGTCTGGGGTTAATTTGTCCAGTATGGAGACGTTCCATAGGCAGTTTTGGTAGCCTGAGACTTCTGCTGCAGGGCGCTCGGTGGATTGCGTGGGCCAGACCCACCCTAGAGAGGAGGGGAGAGGACATTGCATGGGTCAAAAGTTGCTCTGTGCTTGCCTGAACACCATTTGCCTACGTACACAGCGACTATCCAGAGGCCCCTTTCAAAACAAGGGAGGAAAATAATGACCACATCATTCTGCAGCATTGTAGCCCATGCTGGGTGAACAGAATTCCTCTCCCACATGCCCCCAAAATCTGCTCCGGAGGGTCTCCCAATACAGATTTGGGTGTGTGCGCAAGGGAGAGAAGATGCAGAACTTCTGTCACCTAAGTGGGCTCTGTGGCGCAAGCGGAATGCCAGCACCGGATACAGTCCTCAGGTTTTCATGCCAGAGATACAGTACTATGTGCACAGCCAGATGTGCAGTTACTTTCCTTTTGGTTGAAGAAGTCACTACCTTCAGGCTGGGTGTCAAGGAATGTTCATAAGCCTGGCTGTACTGTAGAGCAGGCAGTTTCCTAAACCCAGGAGTGGGGAAACTTCCCTGCTTGAAGGCTGAATAAAGAACTGGCCCACCAGCCACTGGCATGGTATCAGGTCACAACTTCAAAGGGACTGTCAATGCCAAGCAGCTGATTGGCACTGACAGTAAGCCCCTTTGAAGGTATCCATCTGAAAGCGCAGTTTGGCTCTGGAGGTTCTAAAAGAACAGCACTGGCTGTCAATCTTCTTCCGGCGCTTCTTTTTTGCCACACACAAGTGGTGCCTGTAGGCCTGAGAGAGGCAGCAGCACAGCCACTACTGAAGTAGTCCTCCCTGGACCCCGAGGTATATGGCAGCTACCATGCAGTTGCAAACATCTCTTTTGTGAGCTGGGTGCTTGGCAAGAGTGGCAGCTGGGCAGCTTCAGACATTAAAGGAGGAAATGAATCATCAGGACCCATTCCGGGCTGGTCTGGGGAGTGAAATGGCCTTGGCGGCTCTGGCAGATGACCCCCTTTGGAAGAGAGTCACAGGGACAGCAACTCTGCCTTGTTGATCTTTCAGTGGCTTTTGATACTATCAATCATGGTATTTTAACTGGACTGATTCTGGAAGTTGGAGGCACAGTGATACAGTAATTCCGTTCTTTCCTGCAGAGCCGGTTCCAGAAGGTGGCATGGAGGGGAGGGGGAGAGTTTTGCTCTGCCCCACGGCAACCGAGTTGTGGAGTACCATGGGACTCAGTTCTGTCTCCCATGCTGTTTAGCATCTATATGAAGCTGCGGGCAGCAGTCATTGGGTCTGCAGGGGGTTCCCCGTTAATATGCGGATGACACTGGGCTTATTTCTCTCTGATACCTGAGTCAGGTGTGGTCAGGCAAGTGCTAGAAATTAGGGAGATGGGCTGTCCTAAATGAGGCTGAACTCGCCTTGAAGCTGCCTGGCAATACTCCTTGATCCAGCTTTCTCAATGCTGCGAAGACCTGCTGCTGGGAGGAGCGGGGGGGGGGGAATAATGTAAATTCATTAAAGAAATAATATACTACATCATGAAGGCTCTAGGGAACTCAGTGGCCCAGAGTCCTGTGGTTGGCTTACCAGCTACAGCGATTCCTGGACAAGGTTAACCTGGCCCCAGTAATCTCTACTCTGACAACCTCCTGGTCAAACTACTTCCAACACACTCTACATGAAGCTGGCCTTCGAGACGAAGCGGAAGCTTTACCTCGTACAGAATACAGCTGCCAGGTTGTCATAGGGCCTCCAGCTGGCAAGTTCTAAAGCAACTGCCCTGGCTGTCTATAAGTTTCCGATCTGGCATTTAGGGGATTTTAATTATTCAGCATAGTTGGAAGTCACCACTCTGGTGTTTTATGACTGCTGATGTCACTGATGGATTTCATTAGTTCAGCTGCTTTATTATGAAACGGGTTTAGATGGAGTTATTGTTCCCTGCCCTCAGACAGATACAATACAAGGAGAATTATGAATATTCCAAATAAATACTACTGACTTGGGATAAGAGCAATCTGTAAGGCACAGGGCTGTTTTCTCCAGCCTGCCTCTGGGAGGTGGGGAGAGCGCTGCGCTGTGTTGCTTAGGCCACAGTAGGAACTGGATGCTGGACCAGATGGGCCCCATCTGGCTTGACCCAGCATCAGGGCTCTTCTCGTGTTGGTGGTGGCTCCACCCCAGCCCTGCCCCTCGGCAACTCACCTGCCCATCCTGCTGAAGGTGATGGTGCAGCATCTGGGAATGAGGCTGCTGATGGGCAGGTAAAATATGGAGGAAGGGGGGTGGAGCATAACCAGGAGCGGCGCCAGGATTCAGGGGCCCCGTGGAGCCCAGGGCCGATGGCAGGTTGAACGGGGGTGGAGTGCCGGCATGGAATCCCTGCTTGTCAAACGTCTGGGCAAAGAGAACAAACAAGACAGACACTTGAACACACTGAAATGGGACACTCCCTATTCCCTTATTACAAACCCAAGATAATCTGCAACCAGAATCCGCTCCAGAAACATATCAGCACTCACCAGGAGGCTAATCCAAAATTCAGGGAGATACCAGCACCAAAAAGAGAGGGGAAGTAGACAAAGTGCTGGGTTGGACGTGGAGGGGGGATGAGCACTGATAATCGGGGACGGGGCAAATTAATCATTTGACGAGCGGACACGACCCACCCCCACCCCAGGAGCTGCTCTGTACTGATCAGCTGAGGAGGAGGCTGTGTACCTCTGTGTGTGTGTGTGTGAGCTGCCAACAGGGATGCCAAAATGGTAACGAGGTAAGCCAAAATGAGCAGAACCCACTGGGCACAAAAGGTGCCAGACACGGAGCAGTTCCTCACCTGAGTCTTGTTGTAGACTGAGCCACTAATATCAGGCACACCTGTGTTACCTGAGGTCACAGAAACACCTGGGGAGGGGGGGAGAAGAGAGAACAATGAGCTACCAAAGGAGTAAAAGGCAACGGGACCTCCCAAACCACAGGGATAACCAGCAGCCTTCTTCAGGGCGCTCTGAGCTCAGTTCTTCCTGCCTAAAACAAAAACAAAACACCAGCTCCATCAACCTGCAGCTTTAGTTATTTATTTGATGCCCCACCCTTCCTTCCAAAAGTTGCCCAGGGTGGCAAACAACAAGAGAGAAAAAACATCTTAAAAACAATTCTAATACAGATGCACGGTGGGGAAAAAAGGTCTCTACTTAAAAGGCATGTTGGAAGAGGAAGGTCTTCGGTGCCAACTGACGGCAACTAATATTTGACGGGAGCAAATTCCAAATTTAAATTATGTTGATACACATCAAGGAAGGCGAGTACTGGCTGCGCCAGCAAAATGCAACCTCCCAGGAAATGGGGCGGGGCACATTTCACTGCCAGGAGCAAGGGTGGCAGCAGGATTTTCTGGGCCCACTACAGTGTTTGTGGCTTGGGCCGCCCAAGCCACTTGTGAAAGAGGACAGAGCTTTGCATGACAACTGCATATGATTTACATCCTGTACCCATTTATCCAAGGGTACACCCCATTAAACACAAAGAGGGATTTACTTCTGAGAAGATAAGAAAGTTACCTGTACAATGAATCCTTAACTTTGACCTGGCCTTTAGCTCCTGCCCAGCAACAGACACAACAGACAGACACATTCGACACTGGGGAGAGGGGGGAATTCTTCAACATCCACCTGCGCTTATTTCCTGCAACTATTACTACTACCTAATAGGGAGTACCTGGTCTCAGACAATCCTGAAAAAAGGAACAGCACACTCGTGAAATTCCAAGGGCTAGAAAATGAGAGAAGCAGAAAAGTGTACTAATGGGAAGGGGAAACAGGAACTTTTTAGGTCTCTGGGGGCTCCTATTGCCTGGTATCCAAACAACTCGCTCATCAACTAACTTCATTCATTGGCTAACAGCACTAAAGGGCAGGAGCATCTCACAGAAGCCGCTTAGAAGTGTGCCTGCATATTTCCTTCGTAACTTTCTTTTTAGGAGGGCAAGAGACTCACTTTGGAAAAAAAAAAGCTCAGAGTCTGGCTGAGCACACTGCCTCTGCCTAGGGAGGTAAAGCACGGTGGTTATGCTCTGCCTCCCTAGGGAGAGGCAGTATGTTTCCAAACACCAGTTGCTGGAAACTGCAGGAGGGCATAATGCTCTTTGCACTCAGGTCCTGCCTGCGGGCTTCCCAATGGGGCATCTGGTTGGCCTCTTGTGAGACTGGAATGCCGGATTACATGGGCCATTGGCCTGATCCAGCCAGCCCTTATGTTCTTATGTCTGGGACACCTGCCGGTTGTGGACCTGGTACATCACTCCTCCTGTGCCTACTGCTTGGTGGCCCTGGAAAGGAGCACACAATGGCCATTCACTTTCATGTCCTTCCTGTGAGAAAGGTCCTCCCTGGCCCTTTGGTCTGATGCAGCAAAGCAAGGCTTGCTTTATCTCATAATACTTTTTTTCTTAGTTAAGGGGGGGGGAATAAAAAGTCTCTCTCCAAGCCAATTACCTTTTCCTGGTCCACTGCCAGAAGATTTGTTTTGTGCTTGAGCAGATCCAGCATAGCCTCCTTTGCTATAGTCTCCGGCTGCCGTTCCCTGTGTTAGGTCATCATAGCCTGGAGGCATGCACAAGAATGCAGTTACTGGCAGAACAGCATCTAGGCCTATTGCACCAGGTAATACGGCTAGAGGGTGGAGTTTGGATGGGAGAAATCTGTGTTCAAACCCACCCTCAGCTGTTGGTCAGTCACTCTTGACCTAACCTAACTCACAGGGCTGCTGCAAGGACAAAATGAGAACACACACACACACATTGTGTTCCTTTTCATTTGTATCCTGACCTTCTCCCAAGAAAGGCAAAGCTAAGAATTTTTAAAAGGCTTCTGGTTGGTCACTTGCTCCCGGAGAGGAAGAATGCCTTTAGGGCAAGAAGCTTAAGCAGGCACCCTCATCCAACCAACTTTGTTGCAGGAGGTGCAGAGGAATAAGGACTGCCTGCATTTCTCACGAGGGCTGGTTAACCGAGGAGCAAATCTGGTGGTGGTGGTTGTAGTGGGGGCCAGGGGCGTTGGTTCACAAGGAACAACCACTGAAATGTATTTCCCCTCCTTCAGAAAGGGAGTTTTGTGGTCTTCAGTTCCTCTCTCCTAAGACAGGCCACCTGGTCTGCTGGGGGTGGGGGGATCTCTAATGGCCTTCTAGTGAGTCCAGCTGGAAGCCCCTTACGGTATGGACCACCAGACTGACAGGCCCTTTTGCACCCCTCTTCCTTGTGGTCACCCCTTGGCTTCCCCTACACACTTGAAATGTGTCCTGTCACATCAGCCGCTGCAACAGGAGAGCACTCTTACTCTCCCCCTCTACATTTCTCTCCCTTTTAACCAGCAGCTCCCCCATCATCTGCACATACCCCCCCCCCCCCGAGTCGGGTTCTAAAATTCCAGACTGAGTGAGCGACTGGCCAAGTATTGCAACTTGAGAGGGGGGGGGTGGGGGGAGAAAGAGCCGGATCATCAGCACCAGTGCTTAGCCCAGCTCAACAGAGATAAATCACATCCCAGCCATAGTGCCGTGCTGGGACGTTTCTGCTAGTGGCGTCTCCCAATGTGTGCCATGCACCCAAACTTCATCTGCACTCAGGCCTATGCCTGAGACTATGGCCCAAGAGCTAAACGTCGAACCCAAGCAGCTCTCGGAGCAGGCAAGCACAGGAAGGCACTGCTAACTGTGGAAGAGGCTGCTGAAGGCTCCCCTTTGACAGAGGTGACTCCCTCCCCCAACGCATGTCATGATGTTTTGAGCAGCCTTTCCCAAACTGGTACCCCCCAGATGCTTTGAACTACAATTCCCATCAGCCCCAATCTGGTATGGCCAATGGTCAGGGAGGATGGGATGGGAGGGGTGTTGTCCCAAAGATCTGGAAGGCACCATGTTGGGAGACGTCTAGCTTTGAGGGACTGCCATAAGTTGCCTGCTTTCAGGCAGTGTCTCTCTCTTGCTCTCTGAGGGCAGGGAACAATGATTCCATCTAAACCCTAGTTTCATAATAAAGCAGCTGAACTAATGAAATCCATAAGTGACATCAGCAGTCATAAAACACCAGAGTGGTGTCTGACTTCCACACCACACCCCAGTGGAGGTTTACAAAATCCTGCATCCTTTGAGTGGATGGGTGCACATCTTCTTCCCATAACCAGGAGAAGCAACATTAAAAATATCAAAGCACATCCAGCATTAGTTGCATCCTATGTCTAACAGACAGACGCAAGAGGTTTTCCTGCGGATTTGCCCACTCTACCCACATGCAAGAGAACTGACCACATATGATCCTGTTACCTGCTCCATAGCTGTGCTGACCGTAGCCGCTCGCCTGCTGGAAGGGTGATGA
This sequence comes from Rhineura floridana, assembly GCF_030035675.1. Lineage (NCBI taxonomy): Eukaryota > Metazoa > Chordata > Lepidosauria > Squamata > Rhineuridae > Rhineura > Rhineura floridana. The sequence continues at coordinate 4,751,729 of NC_084480.1, read as the reverse complement.
TGCGGTGTTTAAGCTGACACCATGCTGCTTGGCTGATGCTGGAGGGACCTGAATGTGGGCAAAGGGATACAGATAATGCAGTCACATGACAGCCTCAGCTGAAAATGTCTATGGCTACTTAGTGGGATAGTGAAAGGAGGCATCTCTCCTCTCAAGGAACTGTGCCACACCACTAAGAGATGATCCGCAGGGGAGCCCAACACCAAGATAGGCAGGAAACACATGAGAGGCAACTAGCAGCACACTAGCTAGCTCCTGTCACAGGTTGATGGAAGCCAAGGTCCAGGCACTCACTTCTCAGTATACCTAAACAATACTGCTTTATGTAGCAGCACAGGGGTCACCATAATCCATACATGCATTCTATTTGAGCCGATCACCATGCTTTGCTAACGAACTTTGCAAAACGGGGGGGGGGAGGGGGATGCAAACTGGATACACAAGTCTTTCCGGATCTCACTGCACTGAAAGGACTCAGAAATATATTTATCCTGCATTTATATATATAAATGTATATATATAAATGTATATATGGCTGTATATATGTCTGTTTTTATACGTTTAATTGTTGTATATTTTAGTTGTATTATGTGCTTCGGAGAAAGTTTTATCCATCAGGCGGGGAGACTTGAGGGGCCCCCAATTACCGTAGTGACGGGCAAAGGAAGGTATGGCGCTGTGAGAAGGACATGCCAGGTAAGGGGAACGCAGTCCAGACATGTTGTGGCTGTGCCTTGTTCCGGTCCTTCCCACACCCGCAAGGTCGTTGGTAGTCCTATCAGCCAACTCTCAGATCTCCAGTTGCTGTTATTAAATGCCAGATCGGTATATAATAAAACCTCCCTCGTCCACGATTTGATTGTGGATGAGGCAGCCGATCTGGCATGTATAACCGAGACCTGGGTGGGTGAGCAGGGAGGAGTTGGTCTCTCTCAGCTCTGCCCACCGGGGTACCTGGTCCAGCATCATGGTAGATCTGAGGGTCGGGGAGGTGGGGTTGCTGTCGTCTATAAGAGTTCCATCTCACTCACCAAGCACCATGTTCATTCAGTTACTGGCCTGGAGTATTTGCACCTTGTGTTGGGCCAGAGGGACAGGCTGGGAATCCTTTTGGTGTACCGCCCACCTTGCTGCCCAATGGCTTCCCTAACTGAGCTGGCGGAAGTGGTCTCGGATATATTGTTGAGGTCCCCCAGACTAATAGTACTGGGGGATTTCAACATTCATGCCGAGACCACTTTGTCTGGCGCGGCTCAGGACTTCACGGCTTCCATGACAGCCATGGGGCTGTCTCAATATGTTAGTGGTCCAACACAAGTATCGGGGCACACTCTAGACCTTGTTTTTGCTACTGAGCATGGGGAAAGTGATCTGGGTGTGGGGAGTTTTACAACACGCCCTTTGTCATGGACAGACCACTGCTTGCTGAAGTTTAGACTTTCAGTAACCTCTTCCCTCTGCAAGGGTGGGGGACCTATTAAAATGGTCCGCCCCCGGAGACTAATGGATCCTGAAGGTTTTCAAAGGGCTCTGGGGGATTTTCCGGCTGATAGGACTGGCGCTCCTGCTGAAGCCCTGGTCGCTCTGCGGAATACGGAGATGACCCGGGCTGTAAACACGATCGCTCCTGCACGCCCTCTCCTGTGTAGAGCTCATACAGCTCCATGGTATACTCCGGAGCTGAGAGCGATGAAGCAAGATAGGAGGAGGCTTGAGCGGAAATGGAGACGAACTCCCGACGGATACAATTATGCGCTGGTTAGTGCTTCAACTAAGCTCTATGTAGGAGCAGTGAAGGCAGCTAAAAAACATCATTTTGCTGCCACTATTAAATCATCTCTTTGCCGCCCAGCGGAGCTCTTTCGAGTTGTCCGGGGGCTTCTCAATTCAAACCCTCCGGACACGGTGGAATCATCGGAGGCCCGCTGTAATCAGTTTGCCGATCACTTCTAGAATAAGATCTCATGTATCCACCAGGACCTAGAGTCTCAAGTTATAGCAGTAGATCCTAGTGAGATGTCCGGAGCACAGTCTTGTCCTGTTTTGTTGGATGAGCTTCAGTTGGTTCAACTCGAGGACGTGGACAAGGTGCTTGGACAGGTACGTGCAACCACTTCGGTACTGGATCTTTGCCCCTCCTGGCTGATAAAAACTAGTAGGAATGGAACAGGTAGCTGGGCCAAGGAAGTGATAAATGCCTCTTTACAAGAGGGAGTTGGTCCCGGGCTGTCTGAAAGAGGCAGTGGTGAGACCACTCCTGAAAAAGCCTTCCTTGGACCCAGACAATTTTAACAGCTACAGGCTGTTAAAGTACGTATAAGTACGATACCTGTCGGAACACCTCTCCCGATACGAACCGGCCCGTACGCTACGGTCTACTACGAAGGCCCTCCTCCAGGTTCCGACTCATAGGGAGGCCCGGAGGGTGATGACAAGATCTAGGGCCTTCTCAGTGGTGGCCCCCGAACTATGGAACAGTCTCCCTGAGGAAGTACGCCTGGCGCCGACTCTGCTCTCCTTCCGGCACCAGGTCAAAACCTTCCTATTCTCTGAAGCATTTTAAGTTACACTGATTTACTTTTAAAAATGTTTATTGTATTGGATTGTTGATTGTATTTTAGTATTATTTTGTTATTCATTGTATTTTTATGCTATTTTATGTTCACCGCCCAGAGAGCTATTGCTAGTCGGGCGGTATATAAATTTAATAAATAAATAAATAAATAAATTTATGTGGATGCATCTCCACCCCCAAAACAAGATACAGCAAGAGAGAGAGAGACAGCGCACTTGACAGAGACCCTGCAAGATGCATCCAGTCCTTCTGGATCCAGTAAAGGCAGTCTCCAAAAATTATTCCCACCTTCTGTGCCTTTTTCACTTGGTCTGTGTGAAATGAGAATCCACCTCAGATGAATTTGGCTTAGCATTTTATGCACTTGTGAGGATCTGCTTTTCTTAGGGTGTTTCCTGAGAAAAATAGGTATCTTGTCCACTGGTTTGCCCTCATATAAGGGGGACAGTCATGGGTAGCTGGCTTGAGGGAACAGTAGGCTGGTATTTGAGAAAAGACTATGCACACTCCAACGTCCGTCTTCAGTACAGTTTGCCCAGTCATTTGCAAGATGGCAACGTGTCATTTTAATAAAAATGGGTCGAAATGATGCCTGTGGGAAGTTGGGAAATGCTACATAACCCAACATTCAAAGGGCAAAGTCACTGGAACCTTGACATTTGGAGTCCATTACAATAGACCACATGTCAAACAATGTGGCCAAACCAGTCTTAGATTAGAATTAAACAGATTACCTTAATTATCAATTAACACTTTCAACATTATATATATATAGGTTTTCATGATGTATGTAAATCTTGTTTAAAAATAAAGAAAGCCCTTGCCCTTCTGCTGCTGTGGTTTCTTTGTCTGCTGGGGGTGGTGGTGAGGTTCTGAAGTGGAAAGGCTCCTGTGTTACTGGAGGTTCCCCGTGCAATTTAAAGCTCTGAATATGCAGGTCTCTAATACTGAGTGCACCAAATATGCAAAACTCCGTGCAAGAGTTCTCTCTGGTCACTTTATTTTTCTGCAACAGCGAAACTTAATTCTTTCCTGCGTCAGTAATTTATACAGTTATTTCTAGTCCATGTTAGACCTCTTCCTCCTCCTCCTCTGGCATGATCACCCAACACTCCCTGTGTGCAATTTTCTACAAAAAAAATGATCTCCACTGCACTTTAGCGCCATCCCATCTCACAAGATTCTAGCCTTCAAAAGGCAGGCTGTGAGTTGCACTGTAATCTACAGTTGATCACACTAGCGGCAGCGGCAACACCACCACTTCAATTGCTGCTGCTGTTAAACTTTTTTAAAAAGAAGAGTAGGGGAAAGAGGGAGAGAGAGAAGAGGAACAGTTGGAAGAATGGGGAAAAAGCAGAAAGATGTATAATTTTTTTAAAAAAAAACACCCACAGAAGTGGATCTCATGCTTCAAGTCAAGGTGCAACACAAGTCCAAGGCCTGAAAAAGCTGGCCCCCTCTCTGCCCCAAGAGATCTGGGCCAGCTTTCCTGACTGAAACACATCCTTGGGCTCACACTTCCGTAACTGCATAGATGGCAACACCTGCCTGCAAACCATCAGAGGGCACTTCTTGAGTTCTCTTGGCATGGCCATCCTTCACCCCCGCCCCGAGTTAGACAAGCAACATGGTGCAATGAGAGGGCAAGTGCGCTGCACAAAGGCGACTGCAGAACTAACAGGTCCAGGCCACACACACAGCCAGGACTGGATGCAAATCCTTCCACACCAAACATGAGGACAACCCATCCACACAACCTTCCCAGGAGAAAAAATTATGGGGTGAGCTATCATACAACCCAATGTGGCACCTCTCAAATTATGCAGCTGCCAGAGAGGGTGCAATTTTGTACTCCAGTCCAGATCCTCAAAATCCCTCTTTGTTCTGTAAAGCCTGCTCACCCACCCTGGGTGGATCCCCAAGGATCCTGGGACTTGGAACCCGAGCAAAGCCCCGGGGGCAGCCATTTGGATTCCTGCAACTTACAAACATGGCGGGCCCATACTGGAATGCGCTGGGGACTCCTGGCACGCCGGCGTAATAGGGCAAGCCAGTGTAGCTGTACCCAGGTGGCAGTGTGGGGTTGAGGAAGGGCTGCTGAGCCGTGTGGAGAGTCTGGGCCTGGTTCTGCTGGGCCTGGGCTAGGGTGGTGGCAGGTGCAGGTGAAGCAGAATCTCCACGGCCAAATTTCGTTACATCACCTGGGGAGGAAAAAACACCATGAAGGAGAATGCCAGGAATCGGGTGGCTGAGTACACGCAGGCACTAAGGTGGTAGGGACTTCCCATGCACAGTGACTGACAAGGCTGGGGCTGCCAACCAACTTGGCAGCATTGCCCATGTCCCCTGCCTTCATCACTCAGCCCACAAAGCACTTTCTGCACTGCGAGAAATGGGCCCTTGAGAACTTACAACTCGGGGATGACCAATGAAGTGGCCTGCAGATCTCATTGCGCCACAACTCCCATCATCCCTGACCACTGGCCATGCTGCTGGAGCTGGTGGAAACTGGAGTCCAATAACATCTGGAGGGCACCATGTTGGCTAGCCCTGCTATAGCTGGTCAAGCTAGCCTCCTCCAGATCTGAAAGGTGGATGATGTACTTGGGACCAGGGCTGTGGAGTCGGTATGCTAAACCTTCGACTCCGACTCCACCCAAAATTACTTCCAACTCCACAGCCCTAGAAAGGGCTGTAAATGTCTTTTTAAATTGGATGCTCTCATAGGAGCATTTTTATCGCTGCCTGAATATGCGCTGATCTTGGCATCACAGCATTTGTCTTCGTCTGGGTCCTGTGTCATACACCGACACATAAAATGTTTTCCATCTTGAGTTATGGTGAAATGCTCAACTACAGCTGACTTCATGGGAAGCTTCTTTGACATTTTGAATTTATATTTTAAAAAATTTGTCAATCAAAATTTATTTTGAAGCGAGAGTCGGAGTCAGTACATTTCTACCGACTCCGACTCCACCCAAAATTGCTTCCGACTCCACAGCCCTGCTTGGGACAGCTTGATGGGCCTGGGTGCTCTCTCTCTTTCTCTCTCTCTCACACACACAAACCCCCTCATCTACCCCCACCAGATACTAAAAGGCTCCCATCTGCTATGCTTGGACTCTGCACATTCAGTAGGGGAGTCATTCCTGAGCTTTAGAGAAAACCAAGGAATCCCTGGCTCTGGTCTATTCACCAACTTGTGTTTCTCACACGTTTAACAGCCAAGGCACCTGGTACACTTCCTTGTTACCCCTGTAGAATTTTACTTTTAGAGTACAAAAAGAGAGAGAACAAGAGTAAGAATTAGCCACCTATAGTGAAGTCGATCCCTTCCGTTTCTGCCTGACTCACCAATCTGGCCATACCTCCGTGACTCATGCAGGATGCAACAGGCACCTCTGCCTAGACAGCAACTCCCCAACAAGGCCAGGGAAGTACATCATCAGAGTCATGGCAGGAAGCCTCCTCTGTAGTAGCCCTTTGGCTCACAGGAGACCTTAATCTATCCCTTTCTTTCTCCTGCCAAGCTGCAGCTCCTCCTAGCTTTACTGCTCTGGCCCTAAGGCAAGCACCTATTTAATTCCTTGATCCTTATGAAGCTGATGGCTAGCTCTGGCAAAAGAAGCAGGTGAGGCAATAACCTAGTTCTTGGGCTGTACCATGTCAGACAAAAGGTAATGGAATGCACGGCCATCGGTGTGGGGAGAAAGTCTTTCTGCATATAGGAAGTTAACACGTTAGGAAGGATTCTAGCCTCACCTTCACTCTAGTCCAGATTCTATGTGCAAAAGATCTTTTTTGGGTGCAGGGAGCAGAGTGCTGCAAACTGGAGTGATCGATACAGTTTCACCCTTTATTTGCTCTTGGGAACACCAGACCCAAGTTGTCTAACTTAAATGGGCTTTTGCCAAAGTCTTCATAGGTAGTACTATTGCACTTTGCTTTACAGCAACTCTTAAAAGAGAGGACCCTCCCCCCCTTTTTTTTTGTAATCCCTGCATATTATGCAACCTCAAGTGTAAGGTTCTCATTCATAAAATAGAAGGGGCAGGATTTCTAAAATGCAGAGATTTCTTGGAAATGAAAAATACAAATCAGCAACTGATAAACGCACATCTTTAACACCTGTCCATGCACAGGAAGAGAAAACTGCACTTCCACAGACTTTTAACACCCACACGTTCAAGGACTGTATCTAAAATTAAAATGGCTTTTTCCTGCATTAAGTGTCATGGTAATCATGCTTGTAATAAGTTAACAGCTAAAATAAAAAAACAGTCCCAGAAGCTCCTGCAGACATCACCCTAAAAGGCCTGATTCCATCTTAGTACCATAAGTAAACATTTATGACAGCCAGCAGGGCCTTCTCAACAGAGGCCCTGGACCCTGGGAAAATGTTTGTTTTCAGAAAAACAAACATTTAGTAATATTTAATATTCTGTTCATAGAAAAGAAGATTCTTGCCAAGGGTATGTACTTTATGCTGGACCCTCATTTTGTCTTAGCGTTGCTTAATAAAAATGCCATAAATCTCCAGAGCTGAATGAATGTTAAGGACCACCCAAAAGAATCAAATCCAAAGAACCCAGTCTGGGTTCAGGCCTGGTTATGGGTCTGAATCGGCCTTGGTTGCCCTGATGGATGACCTTGATTGGAGAAAGACAGGGGGAGTGTGACCCTGTTATTCTTACTTGATCTCTCAGAGACTTTTGATACCATTGACCATGGTATCCTTCTGGGCCGACTTGGTGAGATGGGTATTGGAGGCACTGTTTTAGTGGTTCCAATCTTATCTCCAGCGTCACTCTCAGAGAATAGCATTGGGTGACTGCCTTTCGCCCCCCTGGCAGCTGTGCTGTGGGGTGCCGTAGGGTACCATCTTGTCCCCCATGCTGTTTAACATCTATATGAAGCCCTTGGGAGCAGTCAACAGGAGCTTTGGGGCAAGGTGTCAGCAGTATGCTGATGATACCCAGCTCTATTTCCCCGTAACATTTGAATTGGGAGAGGCCGTGCAAGCCTCGGACCACTGCCTGTACTCGGTGGTGGGCTGGATGGCGGCCAATAAACTGAGTCTGAATCATAGCAAGATGGAGGCACTGTGGGTTGTTGGTTCCCAAGTTCTGATAATTGGTCAGTTGCCTCCTTTGGACGGGGTCATACTCCCTCTGAAAGAGCAGATCCGTAGTCTGGGGGTGCTCCTGGATCCCTCTTTGTCGCTAGGAGTGCCTTTTATCAGCTTCGGCTGGTAAGACAGCTGGGGCCGTTTCTGGACCGGGATAGCCTGACCACTGTTGTCCATGCACTGGTAAGGTCCAGGTTGGATTACTGTAATGCGCTCTATGTGGGGCTGCCCTTGAGGTTGGTCTGGAAGTTGCAGCTGGTGCACAATGCGGCGGCGAGACTGCTCACTGGGGCAGGGTATCACCAACATGTCACCCTGCTGCTGAAAGAATTGTACTGGCTGCCCATTTGCTACCGGGCCAAGTTCAGGGTTCTAGTCTTGATGTACAAAGCCTTATACAGCTTGGGATCAGGATATCTGAAAGACCATTTTATCCCTTATATACCCAGTCGATCACTGCGCTCTGCAGGTGAGGGCCTCCTGCACATACCATCTTATCAGAAGGTCCGTTCCACACAACATAGGAAATGGACCTTTAGTGTAGAGGCACCTACCCTTTGGAATTCCCTCCCCTTGAATATTAGACAGGCACCATCTCTGTTATCTTTTCAGAGCCTACTGAAAACGTTCCTCTTTCAACAAGCCTTTTGAGACCTTATCCCAGGCTGCGTCTGTGTTAGAATTGCTTTTTAATATGTTCTTAAGCCTTATTTTTAAAATGTTTTTAATATTAGATGTTTTGAAAGTTTTCTTTAAGTAATGTTTTTGAATATGTTTTGTTTTAATGCATTTTAAAGTTTGTTTTTATGATGTTTTAATGTTTTTGGTGCTTTTGTTTGCCACCCTGGGCTCCTACTGGGAGGAAAGGTGGGATATAAATCTATTATTATTATTATTATTATTATTAGTAGTAGTAGTAGTAGTAGTAGTAGTAGTAGTAGTAGTAGTAGTAGTAATAGTAATAGTAATAATAATAATAATAATAATAATAATAAAGGTCCACCTCTTGTATTCCTAACATTGGTCAGAAAGATGTTTCTGAGACGCTCACAAGTGCATGGCATCAAGGGAGCAGTCCCCACTTCCATGAAAATAAACTTCCATTATTAATTAACAGGTTTGCAGCATAAATACTGGAACCTGCACAAGATCACTTCTAAAAATTAGTGGCAAAACTGAGCAAAACATCACCTTTTGCATTTGGTATGGCCAACATCTTGGAATTCATACTCACCTGAATAAGGGTTGTTAGCAAGGCTCCCCTCTCTGCCCGTCAAGGTTGCAGCAGCAGGGAATGTAATTCCATAGTAATCCTGAAGAAAGGGTAAACATCAACAGTATTTATTTTAAAGCCTAGATTCAAAATGAAGCCAGCTACAAGGAAAATAAATAAACCTCCAATTGTACGGTGCCCACAAACACAGGGTGCTGCTTAACAGACATTTCTTTCAACAGTCAACAGGTCTTTTACACTGAAGCTCAAACAATGCACCAAATCATGGTTAAGGATGAAGTGTAGCACCCTTGTCATACAAACAGAAGAGTGGAATTGTGTTTTGCCCCCAATTTTTTTATTGGTTCATCAAAACATAATACTGAGGAATAAAGGCAATATTATATTATACACACACAAAATCTATGCATATGTAATATACATAGTTTTTTTTGAGAGAGAGAGAGAGAGAGAAAGAGAGAGAGAGAGAGAGAAAGAGAGAGAGAGAAAGAGGGAGAGGGAGAGAGAGAGAGAGAGAGGGAGAGAGAAAGAAAGAAAGAAAGAAAGAAAGAAAGAAAGAAAGAAAGAAAGAAAGAAAGAAAGAAAGAAAGAAAGAAAGAAAGAAAGAAAGAAAGAAAGAAAGAAAGAAAGAGTATGCTAAACCATTCCTTAAAATTGTTTCCAGCAAGATACACGGGCAGAAATTTTCTTGTGTCTTACCGCATCAGTATATAATTAAATTCCCGTACTTGTCAATAAATAAATTATTGGGTTGCCTGCCATCTCTTCCAGTTTTAACATATTGCCATATGGACAGCTGTTAACAGATGTGTCATCAATTCTATATCTACTGGTAAGACATTATTACTACTATTACTTAAAACTTATATCCTGCCTTTCCTCCAAAAAAGGAGTCCAGGATGGCAAACAAGTGATAAACCGATAAAAATATCTTAACAATTCTGGTACAGATGCAGACTAGGAAAGATCTCTACTTGAAAAGCTTGTTGAAAGAGGAAGGTCTTCAGTAAGCACCAAAAAGGCCTGTCTAATATTTTCCACTCAATGTAGTTAGTGGTTCTGCTGGTAATTCATACCCTGTTATAGGTCTAATTAAACAGCCACAAGAGAATATTTATATAGCCAGTATTGATTTTTCTCATTCCACAATGTTAAATTGAAAATACCCCCCAGGCCATTCTGCTGCTTCCCATAAGCTCATTTCAAAACAAAATCTTACAAAACTCATAGTCCTGAACTCAGAAATGCTTGCTTAACACCCTCCATGTTTTCATGGCGATACACAAAACACTCAAAGACAATCGAGAGTTCCAAGTGTAAAACACGGAAAAAAATCCAGACCTCTTACTGGGCTTTTTTCTGTCACTGGTCTCATAATTAATTAAAAATCAGCAATGTTCACAGAGTACCTGTAAATCCTATTACTGACCTTGCCCCATACTCTGACCTTCATCTCCTAGAGTAGAAAAGTTTTTTAAAAAAACATTGCTGATTTTTAATTAAGAAATTTAACATTGGAGTCTATGATAGCGCACGTATGGTCAGTAAGAACCAACTGTCAGTGTTCTAAAAGCCAGACTCGCAGCTGTTTGGCTTGCCTAATCAGGGGACCACACCCACACCAGACCTTTATTTCACCTTAAATAGTTATGGCTTCGCCCAGAGAATCCTGGGAAATGTAGCTTGTGAAGGGTGCTGAGAATTGTTAGGAGACTCCTATTCCCTTGACAAAGCTCCAGTGGTCAGAGTGGTTTAGTCAGCCCCTCTTCCCAAAGAATTCTGGGGACTGTAGCTTTGTGAGGTGAATGAGGTGTCTCCTAACAACTGTCAGCACTCTTCACAAAGTGCACTTTTCAGGATTCTTTGTGGTAAGCCACAACTGTCTAAAGTGAAATAAAGGTCTGGTGTGGATGTGGCCAGGGACACCTTTGGCTTAAATTTTGGTGGGAGACTACACGTGTCTGCCATAGAATTAAAAGGTGGAGGAAACCCTGAAAAACAATGATACTGTTCACAATGTTTTCCTTTTGGAAATCAAAGTGGCTTCCCCTCTGCCCAGTGCTCACCCCCCAATCCCCTCCCCTCCCCTCCCTCCTCCCACTTCCTCTCTACCCCTCCCTCCCCTTCCCCCAGGTCAGTTTCACCTATCTTAAGCATGATTGTACAGACGTAAATCGCACTGAACTCAGTAAGCATGCAAATGATCAAACCTGCCCTCCCCTCCTATCCCCTCCCTTCCCCTTCCCACCACTCTGCTTCCAATCCCCTCCCCTCCCCCTTCTCATCCCCTCTCTTCTTGGTCAATGTCATATGATGGCGAAGACAGCCTTTAGTGTTTCAAACTGGAGGGTATATTTTATTTCTATTTTGGGTGCATTAACAGTTGAATGTGAAACTGCAGTTTGATGTAAAATTAGACTGATTACAATATGTTGCTACTCAAGCAGTGAATCTAACTGTTGGAAAAAACAAACTTGGCCTGCCCAAGATGCATGTTTTCAGCCTGTTATGCTTAAACCACTCCACTTAAGGAAGGGTGGGCATGGTCAATTAAAAACATATAGCACACCTAGAAATTTGCTAGAATATATTTCACCTGCCACCGTTTTATCTTGTGCAAACTGAGATACACCTCATGTCCACAGAAGACTATTCTGCAGAGTAGTCAGTGTCATTATTCCACAATTGTTTTTGGAGCTTTTTTAAATGTAAATTATGCAAAGTATTGCTGTACTTCACATATTCACAGAAACAGAAGCAAATGAAAATAATTTACGATAGGAAACTTCACTTAAGTTGCAAAGTAAATCAGGCATATTTAAAGTGACTATCTGAACAGAATCAACTGTCTTAATATAGTTCCTTCCTCCCTGCTAAAACAAGATCAGCACAGCACATGTCTTGTTTCACCACTCACCATATACTCAGGAGCACGTTATCAAATTCTTCCAAGCAACACAAGAAGTGGATTGGACTGTGAAAGACCAACCCAAATTGTGTTCGCATTTTGTCAAATTTGTAGGACAGTACAATATCTCAGAGAGGTCAGGTCTCCTGGTGGATTCCCTATAGCCCAATTTCCCTGCTTTTTAATGTTTGATAGTAATGTCTGTTGGCTATAGGTATATTCTTAACCCGCAAGGGGTTTTTGCCTATTAGTGAATTTCATCTAGTATGACCTCCCAAATGCCATAATATGGGGGCATGACATGGAGCCTATTGACGTTACTTTATAAAAGCTTTCTTTTAGATTTGTATACACAGTCTTTTGTGGAATGTGTTGCCAAACTCATTTTCATATATCTTCATGGACATCTTTTCTCAGTTCCTTACTCTATCTGGATTAATATGCATTTTAGATGTATCAATATTCATAATAAAACTGTATATTTTACTCCATAGTATTTCTCTTATTTTATCATTAAGTTTTGAAGTTTTGTTACCTCTCCTTAAAGCAGTGGTTCTTAACCTTTTCCACTGCCAGCACCCCTTGGATTTCCAAAATATGCTCTCGCACCCCCTGGAAAAATACTGTTCGTTTTTTATTTTTATTTTATTTTATTTTAATGTGTGTTTTAGCCTAACTTAGCTAAGATAAATGACAGTTTTCCAAAATCTTTGAACACCGTGCACCCCTAGAAAAAGTGTCTCACACCCCTGGGGGGGGGTGCACCCCAGGTTAACAGCCACTGCCTTAAAGGGTCGTATTTGCTCAACAGTTTGTGATGTCTAACCAGAAAATATTGAAAAAGGAGAACAATGTTGCCCCATTTTATTGCTTATTTCTAGTTAAATTTTAAAAATACCGGCTTTACACAATTTCCTTAATTCAATCATATTATTCTTAATTCATATCGTAACTTGCCTAGGAATGTTCAATCGAATTCTTGAATGTAATCCCCAGTGGTGGGTCAGCCCTAAGCTTAAGGTTCCCTTTATACCAAATGCTGAATACAGTTTGAGTGCATGGTTTTGTTTTAATTCTCTCCTTGTCAAATCTGTTCCAGTGACAAAGTGTCTTTTTAAGTTCTGTTGACACATTATATTGTCCCATAATTAATGTTTTATTTGGATGAAAACATGCTCCTAAATGAGTTAACATAGCTGCCTCATAATACTTTTTTAATGCAAGATAATGTGGCCTTGATAATGTGTTCCATACAACCCTAGATATTTCCCCCCGCCCCAAATAAAATTTATAAATAATTTTTGCCAAATAGCAATTGTTAGAGAAGTTCCTGATACGTCCATAAACAAAAGTAATCTTTTGGCAGGAGTGTCATTTTCAGAACTGACAATTATCCCATCCATGAGATTTTTTAACTCATTCCCATTCACGAGTTTCTCATGGTTAAATTCAGTTAACTTTTCTATATTTTGTGTGACATTTCCTAGATACCTAGTAGAATAGTTTATAAATCACTGAAATAAGAAGTATTAAAACAATGTACAATGTTATATGCTATTTTGTCTCATAATTTTACTTTTTTAAAAACTTCGTTTTACTGTTGAACCTTTTTATTCAATCTATTTCTGTTGAATAAAAAAGGACAAAAGAGGTTAGCTGTAGTTTTGAGTATGTCTCCCAGTCTGTCCATGGTTTGAAATGGGTTTGTGAAACTATGATTCAATGTGGTGTCTGAACTGACAAACCATAGTTAACATCACTGCTAACATCTGGAGGCCCCACAAAAACAGGAGTGCTGAGCAAGTGGAAAAAGGAAGCAGGGAAAAAGGAAAAAGGCTATCAAGGGCTATCAATGGCTACTAGCCATGATGGCTGTGCTCTGCCACCCTAGTCAGAGGCAGCATGCTTCTGAAAACCAGTTGCCGGAAGCCTCAGGAGGGGAGAGTGTTCTTGCACTCGGGTCCTGCTTGCGGGCTTCCCCCAGGCACCTGGTTGGCCACTGTGAGAACAGGATGCTGGACTAGATGGGCCACTGGCCTGATCCAGCAGGCTCTTCTTATGTTCTTATGTTCTTACGTTCTTATGACAAGCTGCTTCAAGCAGGACGTGCCACAACACATTTGGAAGTTCAAGCCCTGCTTTGTGTTCTAAAACGGGTTCCCAAACTGTGGTCCATGAGCTTCATTCTGGTGGTCTGTGGCATGTCCACAGAATTCAAATTCTATAGAATTGAAATTGTAATACAATAAAATACAATAAAAGAAATAAAAGCAGCAACAAAAGCAATTAAAATCATACAGCATCTAGCACTGTACATTATAACTGCTACAAGAGGCAGAAAAATCGTTAACAGGTCTGCCAAGACCGTCAGCGATTTTCAAGGAGTCCAGTTTAGAAGTTGAGAAACCAGCATTCTAAATTATGGGCAATGCAAACTATGCTTCAGTGGGATGTTTGAATTGTCTGTTTTCCCTCGTAGCTTTTCTTCCTGCCTCACCAGTATGATCTCAAAAGGGGCACCAGAATTCATCTCTATTAAAAAAAAAACACCCACATCTCTGTGTGCTTGGTTTCTGCTGGAAAGCATATTAAGGAGTGACACATTTCATCTTAGTCCCCACCTTCCCTGCCCATATTTGGAGCAGTCCCTTTCCATTTTCAGTTTATCACCAATTTTACTTTCAATATTTCAAGACGGATTCCCCACCCAGCTTTTTGGTTTCCAAAGCTGGAAAAGATGGCCCAGAGCCGAAGGAAGCAGGCATGCCTGGAAATGGTGCTGCAATCCACAGAAATATAGACCAGCAAAGTGTTGAACTTGGGCAGTGACTCACTTCATAATTGCTTCCATAATGTTCCATGAACATGCTATTCTACAGAACAAATTTTGAAGGACTGGAGGCTTGCCAAAGGATTCTGGCATTAAAGCTACTTTTGCATGAGTTCCTAGATGACTTTAGCATTTATTTAAAAATTAGAATATTTATTTTTGGCTCACTTAAGTTTGCCATTTGGGTAGTTTTAAGATGGCTGGATCTTTTTATTTTAGGTCAGTGCCAAGGCTACGCAACAGTTAACAGAGTTAAAAAACTTTTCCCATTTTTATTTATTTTGCAAAAACATCATGATGTCTGCATTGATTAGGTTTGATGTTGCTTACAATTTGATATTGAGATGATTCACTAATAGGTAAAAAAAACCTTGTGGGTTAAAAATGTATCTATAGCCAACAGATATTTCTGTCAAACTATAAAAAGCAGGGAAATTGGGCAGCTATAGTGAATGCACCAGGGCAGCAGCAGACCTGACCTCCTCTCTGAGATATTGGACTGCCCTATAAATTGGTCAAAATGCAAACACAATTTGGGTTGGTCTTTCACAGTCCAATTCAACTCAATGATAAGCTTGGAAGAATTTGGTAACATTTGCCTCTGAGCATATGGTGAGTGGTGGCAACACCTGCCATCTCCAAAGATGGAGAATTACATTTTTGTATGTTTGTTGGTGTCCTTCTTACTTTGCTTCTTCCCTGTGTTACTGCTGTTTCTACAGAGAATCTAACCTAGAAAATTATATTTCACTCATTATTCATCCTAGAAATCTGTGTCAAATTTATTTTTATTAATTTCAAAGCATTTTTACACCAGTGTGGTGTAGTGGTTAGAGTGTTGGACTACGACGTGGGAGACCAGGGTTCGAATTCCCACACAGCCATGAAGCTCACTGGGTGACCTTGGGCCAGACACTGCCTTTCAGCCTCAGAGGAAGACAAGGGTAAACCACCTCTGAATACCGCTTACCATAAAAATCCTATTCATCGCCTTGAAGGCAGTCCATTTTTTTATTGGTCAATGTCATATGATGGCGAAGACAGTCTTTTGTGTTTCAAACTGGAGGTTTCTATTTCTATTCTGGATGCTTAACGGTTGAACTTCAAACTGCAGTTTGATGTAAAGTCAGACTGATTACGATATGTTGCTACTTAAGCAAAGACTCTAGCTGTTGGAAAAAACAAACTTGGCCTGCCCAAGATGCATGTTTTCAGCCTGTTATGCTTAAACCACTCCACTTAAGGAAAAGTGGGCATGATCAATTAAAAACAGAGCACACCTAGAATTTTGCTATATTTTCACCTCCCACCGTTTTATCCTGTGCAAACTCAGACACTCCTCATGTCCATTAGAAACTATTCTGCAGAATAAGTGCCATTATTCCACAATTGTCTGAGTTTTTTTAGTGTTGCTGTACTTCACATATTCACAGAAACAGAAGGAAATGAAAATAATTTACGATAGGAAACTTCACTTAAATTGCAAGTAAATCAGGCATATTTAAAGTGACTATCTGAACAGAATCAACTGTCTTAATATAGTTCCTACCTCCCTGCTAAAACAAGATCAGCACAGCACATGTCTTGTTTCACCACTCACCATATACTCAGGAGCACGTTATCAAATTCTTCCAAGCAACACAAGAAGTGGATTGGACTGTGAAAGACCAACCCAAATTGTGTTCGCATTTTGTCAAATTTGTGGGACAGTACAATATCTCAGAGAGGTCAAGTCTCCTGGTGGATTCCCTATAGCTGCCCAATTTCCCTGCTTTTTAATGTTTGATAGTAATGTCTGTTGGCTATAGATATATACTTAACCCACAAGGGGTTTTTGCCTATTAGTGAATTTCATCTAGTATGACCTCCCAAATGCCATAATATGGGGGCATGACATGGAGCCTATTGACGTTACTTTATAAAAGCTTTCTTTTAGATTTGTATACACAGTCTGTTGTGGAATGTGTTGCCAAACTCATTTTCATATATCTTCATGGACATCTTTTCTCAGTTCCTTACTCTATCTGGATTAATATGCATTTTAGATGTATCAATATTCATAATAAAACTGTATATTTTACTCCATAGTATTTCTCTTATTTTATCATTAAGTTTTGAAGTTTTGTTACCTCTCCTTAAAGCAGTGGTTCTTAACCTTTTCCACTGCCAGCACCCCTTGGATTTCCAAAATATGCTCTCGCACCCCCTGGAAAAATACTGTTCGTTTTTTATTTTTATTTTATTTTATTTTAATGTGTGTTTTAGCCTAACTTAGCTAAGATGACAGTTTTCCAAAATCTTTGAACACCTTGCACCTTGAACACCTTAGAAAATTTCACTAAAATTGCAAAGGAAATCAAACATATTTAAAGTGACAATCTGAACAGTATCGACTGTCTTAATATTGTTGCTTCCTCCCTGCTAAAACATGTCTTTTTTCTGTTATTTGGGCTGATTGCATGTGTTATCACCACTACCATATGCTCAGAGGCACACGTTATCAAATTCTTCCAAGCTACACAGGAAGTGGATTTGACTCTGAAAAATAGAAATGGAAATGGACTGCCTTCAAGCTGATTCCAAATTATGGCAACCCTATGAATAGGGTTTTTAATGTAAGTGGTATTGAGAGAGGGTTTACCACTGCCTTCCTCTGAGGCCGAGAGGCAGTGACTGGCTGAAGATCACCCAGTGAGTTTCATAGCTGTGTGGGGATTCAAACCCTAGTCTCCCAGGTCGTAGTCCAACACCCTAACCACTACACCACACTAGCTCTCTCCAGGACTCTGAAAGACCAATCCAAATTGTGTTTGCATTTTTACAAATTTGTAGGGCAGTACAATATATCAGAAAGGAGGTTGGGTCTCCTGCTTCCCTGGTGCATTCGCTATAGCTGCCCGATTTTCCTGCTTTTAAAAGTTTGATAGAAATGTCTGTTGGCTATAGGGAAGTTCTTAAACAGCAAGGTTTTTTGCCTATTAGTGAATTTCTCTGCTTTTTAATATTGGGGGTGGGTGGGTAAGAAATGGGATCCTGTGCAAGTTTACTGAGAATGGATTGATCATTTCATGCTTATTGAGTTTAATGGGATTTACTCCCCTGCAATCATGCTTAAGATAGGTGAAACTGACTATGGGGGATGGGGAGGAAGAGGATGGGAGCAGAGGGCAGGAGGAGGGGAGGTTTGAACGTTTGCTTGTTTACTGAATTCAGTGGGATTTACTCCTGTGCAATCATGCGTATGATAGGTAAAACTGACCATGAGGGAGGGAGGGGGAGGGCTGGAGTGGTCAGAAGGGCTGGAGAAGGGAGGGCTGGAGAAGGGAGAAGGAAGAGCGGAGGGGAGAAGGAAGAGCGGAGGGGAGGAGGAAGAGCGGAGGGGAGGAGGAAGAGCGGAGGGGAGGAGGAAGAGCGGAGGGGAGGAGGAAGAGCGGAGGGGAGGAGGAAGAGCGGAGGGGAGGAGGAAGGAGGGGAAAAGCAGGTCTGATCATTTGCATGTGTATTAAGTTCAATGAGATTTACTCCTGTGCAATCATGGTTAGGATAGGAAAAACTGACCATGGGGGAGGAGGAGGGGAGAGGATAGGGAAAAAGGAGGGGAGGGGAGAGGATAGGGAAAAAGGAGGGGAGGGGAGGAGAAGGAGGGGGGAGGAGGGGATTGGAAGGGGAGGGGAGGGGCAAAAGGGAGGTGAGATGGGAGGGGGGGAGGGGAGGGAGGTTTGTTCATTTGCATGCTTACAGAGTTCAATGGGATTTACTTCTGTGCAATCATGTTCAGGATAGGTGAAACTGACCTGGGGGAGGGGAAGGAGAGGATTAGAAGGGGAGGAGGATAGGTGAAACTGACCTGGGGTAGGGGGAGATTGGGTGGGTGGGCACTGGGCAGAGGGGAAGCCCCTTTCCTTTCCACAAGGAAAACATAGTGAACCATGTCATTCTTTTTCAGGGTTCCCCCCACCTTTTTATTCTACAGCAGGCACATGTAGCCTCCCACCCAAATTTAAACCAAAGCTGTCCCTGGCCACATCCTCACCAGACCTTTATTTCACGTTAGACAGTCACTGATTCTCCAAAAGAATCCTGGGAAGTGTAGTTAGTGAAGGGTGCTGAGAGTTGCTAGGAGATGCCCTGTTCCCCTCACAGAGCTTCAATCAGAGTGACTGACTGTTCAACCACTCTGGCCACTGGAACTCTGTCAAGGGAATAGGAGTCTCCTCTCAGCACCCTTCACAAACTACACTTCCCAGGATTCTTTGGGGGAAAGCCATGACTGCCTAAAGTGAAATAAAGGTCTGGTCATCCCCTGATTAGGCAAGCCCAGCAGAGTATGGGGCAAGGTCAGTAATAGGATTACAGGTACTCTGTGAACATGGCTGTGTTGTTTTTTTAATGAATTTCAACAGATTAGGAGAACTCAGACAGAAAAAAGTCCAAAAGGGTCTAGTTTTTCTCTCTCTCTTTTTACACATTGAACTCTCAGTCCTCTTTGACTGTTTTGTGTATTGCCATGAATATTTAGAGGGTTGTTAAGCAACTGTTTCTGAGCTCTGGACTATACGTTTTGTAAGGTTTGTTTGAAATGAGCTTATAGGAAGGAGAAGAATGGCTTGGGGGATATTTTCAATTTAACATGGCAGAATGCAAAAAATCCATGCTGACAATAGTATACAGCCACACACAAGATTATTTCCCCAGAGGTGTGGGGGAGGTGCTACAAAAACAATTTAGGAGGTCCCCAAACTGCAACTGACTATTGCTATATTCTCCCACTAGTCTCAAAAAAGATTTATTTGAGCGCCAAAAGCTCCAATTAGATCAGGCACCTAATTGCCTCTCTCTTTCGTGGCAACACTATCCTCCAGGTTAGATGGATTCATCAATGAGGAAGTTTATGTTCTCTCTCTCTCTTCACACACACACACATAAGAGAACCTGCGTTAAGGCAGGTGTAGACTTGATGATCTTCAGATAAACCTCTTGACAATGTTACAGTTCTACAGACATGGCAGACCCCCCCCCCCAAAAAAAAACCCTGCTCTTGAACCTTTATGTGTCATTTGTTTCAGCTGCTATGTAGGATTCATTAACAAAATATGGCCAATATGGTAACTGAATGAAACCTTCATGAGCAACAGAGAAAGGCATAGGAACACTGCTGTTGGATGGAGGTTGGGGGGGGAGGGGGGAGGAAGAGGCTAATGAGTTTCTATTCAATAACCAAGCAGTCACAACACATGTATTTTATGCATAAGGTAACAGGTACAATCCGTGGTATCTCTAGTCTGAAGGGGGAAACCATGACATACCAGAGGGACTGTCTCCCTAAAGAGGAAGCTTTAATTGCCCAGTGACTGGTGGCTCCAAAGGCTGCATGCTAAGAAACAGAGTTTTATCACATATTATCTAAAGGCCAGCCAGGCTTGGGAGGTTAGGGCTGGAGAGTTCAAATCCTTTGTTCTCCTTCTGTCTATCACATTCCTACCTCTCCCTCTCCCAAATCCCACTCGGATATAAATTACAGGGGCCATGGCTCTCCTACCTTGCCGGGTCTTCCCCTCCCCCTACTAGCTTCCTTCTCAAAGGTTCTCCCCTTCCCACTTCAAGCCACTTCCTTTATTGCCCCCAAATCTCACCTTGTTTCCAGCTACCCATAGTCATCTAGCTCATTTGCACAGTCCCTGTCTCAGAATTTCCCTAACGTTGTCCGCCTCTCTCCTTGGTTCTGCCTGAGAACCCCACTATGGAACAAGTTTTCTCTCTTTCTCTGTCCTTCTCCCAGACACCCTCCCCCAGCCACTGCCAATTTGTAAAGCCTCCCCTCCCAAATTTCATAGCTATTCTCATCCCTCATCTGATTTTAAGGCTTAGGAGGACCCCTGAACCTCCCCCACCCACAGGAATCCCACCCAAACTCCCCAGCTCCTGCAGACTCCCTCTGAATTCATTAGCACATCCAGGGTCCATCTCTCCTCCTTCAGCAAAGATCCTTCCCCTTCCTCTCCCCACCCTGGTTTTTCTCTTACTCAATTTCATTGCACCTTAGCTGCCTTAAACTTTTCTCTGTGCACTGTTTGTAATTGTTAGACCAAATGACTACCTTTAACCCTCTAATGCTTGCTACTAATTTGTGTGGCTTATGATACCTTTTTAATAATGTTCACATTCCTTTTATTTCCACAAATTGCTCGAATGAGGCAGTATTCTTTGACTCCATAAATCCTTGAATGACACTCCCCAGACATGCTGAGGTAGGTCTCAATGGGGAAAAAATACCAAACATAGGCCAGGGTTGCAGACTTGCATGCAAAAGGCATAGTTCTACTTGATTATTTGGTTTTTATCTATCCCTTCCTCTCAAAGGAGCCCACAGTACCAAACAACAAATCAATAAACACAAAACAATGTCAAGAAATAATTAGTAATGCTGGGAGGAAGGGCGGAATACAAATAACAACAACAACATGTGCCAAATTTCTGCTTTCTGGGTAGTCCGGAAGTACCTTTAACCATTTCGGAGTACACCAGCTCCTTCATTTTGAGAAGACTTAAAAAATGTCTCCCCATCACGTTTTTGTAACAGCCTTCATGTCTCATGCAACACGCACAGCAAATTTCAGCTTTATGGCTAATTTGTGAGAAGTGCAATTTGAGGGGGCACAATGAGTCTCCCATTTTGAGGAAGAGGTGCACAAAATGTCCCATTTTCAAGTGTCTTTGCAGTAGGCTAGGGAAGACCTGGCACTATATGCATACCAGCTTCCAGAACTCTAGCTCATGTGCGATACCCCTCCCCACCCACACACAGAGCTTCAGAGAGGGTCAAGTGTGGCTTTTATTTATGACTTTCCTCTTCTCCCAGGCATTTTAGCATGTGTTTTAAATTGTGTTTTAAATTGTTTTTAAAAGATGTGTTTTAAATTTGCATATTTGGTTTTAGTTACTGTGAACCGCCCAGAGAGCTTTGGCTATGGGGTGGTAAATAAATAAATAAATAAATAAATAAGAAAAGGCCTTATACAATTGATCCATCTAGCCCACCATTGCCTACTCTGACATTTAGTAACTTTCCAAAGTCTCAGGCAGAAATCTGAGATCCTTGGCTCTGATGGTCTATTTGGACTGGAAAGATGTATAACAAATGTAAATAGCCCCATGAGCTTGTTGAAATATTGGGGGAGCAGGGGCAAGGAGAGAATGCAAAATCTATTCCGGGTTACCAAGAAAAGAGAACATGAAAGAGCCTTCAGGACCCAACAAAAAATGTACATGGCTGAAAAGATTCTGCCTGGCAAGTGGAAAGTGAAAATGAAACCTGGAAATCCCTAGAGGACGAAATGATGAAAGGAAAGCAGCCCTACAGAATAAAAGCACACCTCAAGACTGCTCTGGCAGGCACTGCCTGAGAACCTATCATGGCGATTGGAATCCACATGCATGCAGGGGCCCTTTGCTTAGTGCTACTGTCATCTGTTCAAGTCACAGCTCTGGACTGCAACTTTCTGAAAGTCCAACAACAAAGATTTAATTTGCAGAGTTTGAAGCTGTGGAAAGAGAGGAGCGCAAAGTTTCCTTCAGCATGCCTGAAGGAACTGACTGCATTCAGTTTTCCTTCAGATATCCTGGAAATAAGTGAATCACGGCTTGCCATGATAGCAGTCTACGAAATACTTCATGGATTCTTGAACATCTTAAGACGTGATCTACTGGGAACTGGCTTGGAGGTCACACAAAGGAAGAGGTCAGTCTCTGCTCCCCACTGCACAGGTCTCTGTTGTAGAGGAGGCAACAAAGTATTGGGGCAGGGTGGGGAGGTGGAGAAAAAGATAGATAGCCTCTTTTCTCTTCAAACTCTGCCATTCTGTCACAGCAGGTTTCTTCAGATGCTGCATGCACAAACTGAAGTTATCGAAAGGTGCCTCGAGGAAAGAAAAGTTACACTGAGAGGTGCAAAGGGAAGGAAAACCGTTCTGAGACTGAAGAGGTATTTTCAGAGGATCATAACTTTTATCAGAGAGAAAGAACGCGGAACATGCATCTGGGAGAGCCTGCAGCTAGAGATCAGGACCAGTTTCACATACATTGACATACTGACAAAGAGGATGAACAGCTAGGAAGCATTTGAAACTTTTGGATAATTGCTGGAGCAAGGAAATGATGTACTGGCAGCTAGTATTTATAAAGTGGTAAAAGAAGCACCTCTTTACCCTGGCCTTTGACACTTGAGACGTATTTTAGGACCCACCCTATTTTTGTGAATGTAAATTGTTTTAAGTTGTTTTTAAATACATACTCTAAACTGTTGTAACACACCTTGGGACCTCAGGGTGAAGGGCGGGTAATAAATGATGACGACAATGATAATAGAGATAAATAAGGGATGTGATAAGAATTGTGATGTCAAGTTTGTGATATCACTTGGATACAAAATGTTTTTCTCCAAATGTGACTTTCTTGGAAACAGTGCTTAAAGTTTCTTAGATATTATGAGAGTTTTAAAGAATGTGAACTGGATTAAATATATGGAAAATTAAGAAATGATTTATTATAATTTATGAATACTAAAGCATATATGAAAGGTTATATATTTGTAAGAATTTGGTAGGCTACGACAAAAGAAAAAATGAAAACATTTGGACTCTGTAGCCCTGTAAAGCTGCAGGATGGAAGAAGATGGAATACATTCTCTTCTACCAACCAGCCTATCACAGCACTTCCCACAGAAACAGGCAGGGCTAAAAGGCTTATTATTTTTAATGTATGTGTTTTGTGTATGTATAGTATTTATTTCTAAAATTTGATACTTTATTTACAAAATGTAATATAGTTGTATTTTTGCATTTTATTCATTAATAAAATCTGATATAAAAAGTTCTACATATATTATTATTTTTATTTCTTATATTAATTCATCACTTTCAACAAAAAGTCTTTAGATGACTTGCAAATATATAAAACACCCAACAGCTTGTGAATCACTTATGCATGACTACATAGAACAAAACACGAGCACATTTTTCATTACTTAGGGTAGAGCTTGGAAAAGTTACTTTTTTGAACTACAACTCCCATCAGCCCCAGCCAGCATGGCCACTAGACTGGGCTGATGGGAGTTGTAGTTCCAACAAGTAACTTTTCCAAGCTCTGGCGCGCAAACCAACTCACCATCAGGAGACTGCCTTCATTGCCAGGGGTACGCTGGGGACAGCCTGCCCGATGGACTGAGGGCTGGCAGAAGCCGGAAGCCTCAGGAGGGGAGAGTGTTCTTGCACTCGGGTCCTGCTTGCGGGCTTCCCCAAGGCACCTGGTTGGCCACTGTGAGAACAGGATGCTGGACTAGATGGGCCACTGGCCTGATCCAGCAGGCTCTTCTTATGTTCTTATGTTCTTATGTAAGCCCCCAAAGTGGGGCTTTCTGGGAGAGTGGTGGGGGAGGAGCCACAGGGGGACTTACATGAGATCCTCCTCTCATTCAGAGCCCTCCCCCTGGATCCCACTCCACCCATTACAAAAAACTGTGATGGGTCTCTACAGAGAGCGCTTACTCCCTGGGAGGCCAATTTATGGGAGCTGACACTTTCTTACTGGCTTGTGCGTGCAGTTCCCAACATTCAGCCTGGCCAGTGGCTCTCGGGAAGGAGGAGGATCCCATTGAGCTCCTCCTCTGCCAATGTTGAGCCTCAGCTATCCCAGAAGGAACGGTGGGGGGGAGGGATGAGTTTCAAGCGCCTCTGCTGCCAGAAGACGCAGAAGATTTGGAAGTTGTTGAGTCTGAGCAGGACCTTGAGGGAGGGGGTGAGTCCGAACTCCAGCCAGTTCCCACAAAAGGCGCGATCTCTGAGGAACAGAGCGCGCCGTCCCCAGCTCCTGCAGAGGACCTATTAGGGGAAGTTCCAGAGACAGTGCCAACTCCTCCCTTGCCCAGCTGTTCCCAGGATGCTACCAGCGTGGTGCAGCCCCGACCTCGAGCCCGTTGCTCAGGAGCAGGTGTCTTCTGATGAGCCGTTGGAGACACGCCCCCCCCTCGCCTCGTTCCCGCCACCGCAAGAAACGAACAGGGCAGAGACAGGACTTGCGAAGGAGTCAGACATTACGATCGAAAACGTTCCCTACTTAAGCTTGCCGCTCACAGCGGGGAGTTGCTGAGTCAACTTCCTTCATACGCCGCAGAGCATGTCTAGAGTGTAGTTAGGGATTCTAGTGAGTTAGCACAGGGTTTTCTATGAAGCGCAATGCCTTTGATGTATCCATTACTCTAAGAAAACGAGATTTATTTGCACCCTCGTCTCAACCTCGTCCTTCCGGCTCTGGACGGGACAGCCAGCCCCTCTTCCGCTGGCTCCCCAGCATTAAAATTGCTCTTATACATTTCTTCCTTTTACTTTTAAATTTGATACAATATATAATGCTCAAGGTAGATCTCTATACAAATCTTAGATAGATGAAGCTTCAAAAAAAAGTTTAAAAAAAGCCCAAACCTTAAAATAATACAACTATAGCAACAACACACTAAAAAGAAAACCAACCGCCCCAAACACACAAATGGACACGTTACAGAACCTGATATTGTTTTTATTTTATTTGTAATCGGCAGGAGAAAAATATGGAGCATCTCTGGGGTGTGTGTGTGTGCGGCCGGCCAATACAATACAGAGCATAACATATTCATATTAAGCTTGCCCCTCACCCAATCCGCTCTCGGTTTAACCACAGTGAAACCTCTCTCAATTGTTTTAACTGAGGGGGATGCACTTGGGAAGAAGGGGCTGCAGAAGGTGTTTGTTTATGATTTGATATATATCCTGCCCTTCCTCCCAGCAGGAGCCCAGAGTGGCAAACAAAAGCACTAAAAACTCTTTAAATCATCATAAAAACAGACTTTAAAGTACATTAAAACAGAAAATCTTTAAAAACATTTTTAAAAAATCTTTCAAGACATCTTTAAAAAAAGAATAAAAACATATTGCTTAAAAAAGAATAAAAACATATTGCTTAAAAAAAGGTTTAAAAACATATTAAAAAGTAATTCCAACACAGACGCAGACTGGGATAGGTCTCAACTTAAAAGGCTTGTTGAAAGAGGAAAGTCTTCAAAAGGTGCCGAAAAGATAGCAGAGATGGCGCCTGCCTAATATTTAAGGGGAGGGAATTCCACAGGGTAGGTGCTGCCACACTAAAGGTCCATTTCCTATGTTGTGCAGAACTGACCTGATAAGATGGTATCTGCAGGAGGCCCTTGTGATAAGAACATAGGAAGAGCCTGCTGGATCAGGCCAGTGGCCCATCTAGTCCAGCATCCTCTTCTCACAGTGGCCAACCAGGTGCCTGGGGGAAGCCCGCAAGCAGGACCCGAGTGCAAGAACACTCTCCCCTCCTGAGGCTTCCAGCAACTGGTTTTCAGAAGCATGCTGCCTCTGACTAGGGTGGCAGAGCACAGCCATCACGGCTAGTAGCCATTGATAGCCCTGTCCTCCATGAATTTGTCTAATCTTCTTTTAAAGCCGTCCAAGCTGGTGGCCATTACTGCATCTTGTGGGAGCAAATTCCATAGTTTAACTATGCGCTGAGTAAAGAAGTACTTCCTTTTGTCTGTCCTGAATCTTCCAACATTCAGCTTCTTTGAATGTCCACAAGTTCTAGTATTATGAGAGAGGGAGAAGAACTTTTCTCTATCCACATTCTCAATGCCATGCATAATTTTATACACTTCTATCATGTCTCCTCTGACCCACCTTTTCTCTAAACTAAAATGCCCCAAATGCTGCAACCTTTCCTCGTAAGGGAGTCGCTCCATCCCCTTGATCATTCTGGTTGCCCTCTTCTGAACCTTTTCCAACTCTATAATATCCTTTTTGAGATGAGGCGACCAGAACTGTACACAGTATTCCAAATGCGGCTGCACCATAGATTTATACAATGGCATTATGATATCGGATGTTTTATTTTCAATACCTTTCCTAATTATCCCTAGCATGGAATTTGCCTTTTTCACAGCTGCCGCACACTGGGTCGACATTTTCATAGTGCTGTCCACTACAACCCCGAGGTCTCTCTCCTGGTCGGTCACCGCCAGTTCAGACCCCATGAGCGTATATGTGAAATTAAGATTTTTTGCTCCAATATGCATAATATTACACTTGTTTATATTGAATTGCATTTGCCATTTTTCCGCCCATTCACTCAGTTTGGAGAGGTCTTTTTGGAGCTCTTTGCAATCCCTTTTTGTTTTAACAACCCTGAACAATTTAGTGTCATCAGCAAACTTGGCCACTTCACTGCTCACTCCTAATTCTAGGTCATTAATGAACAAGTTGAAAAGTACAGGTCCCAATACCGATCCTTGAGGGACTCCACTTTCTACAGCCCTCCATTGGGAAAACTGTCCGTTGATTCCTACTCTCTGCTTTCTGCTTCTTAACCAATTCCTTATCCACAAGAGGACCTCTCCTCTTATTCCATGACTGCTAAGCTTCCTCAGAAGCCTTTGGTGAGGTACCTTGTCAAACGCTTTTTGAAAGTCTAAGTACACTATGTCCACTGGATCACCTCTATTTATATGCTTGTTGACACTCTCAAAGAATTCTAATAGGTTACTGAGAGAGGACTTTCCCTTGCAGAAGCCATGCTGGCTCTGCTTCAGCAAGGCTTGTTCTTCTATGTGCTTAGTTAATCTAGCTTTAATAATACTTTCTACCAGTTTTCCAGGGACAGAAGTTAAGCTAACTGGCCTGTAATTTCCGGGATCCCCTCTGGATCCCTTTTTGAAGATTGGCGTTACATTTGCCACTTTCCAGTCCTCAGGCACGGAGGAGGACCCGAGGGACAAGTTACATATTTTAGTTAGCAGATCAGCAATTTCACCTTTGAGTTCTTTGAGAACTCTTGGGTGGGTGCCATCCGGGCCCGGTGATTTGTCAGTTTTTATATTGTCCATTAAGCCTAGAACTTCCTCTCTCGTTACCACTATTTGTCTTAGTTCCTCAGAATCCCTTCCTGCAAATGTTAGTTCAGGTTCAGGGATCTGCCCTATATCTTCCACTGTGAAGACAGATGCAAAGAATTCATTTAGCTTCTCTGCAATCTCCTTATCGTTCTTTAGGACACCTTTGACTCCCTTATCATCCAAGGGTCCAATTGTCTCCCTAGATGGTCTCCTGCTTTGAATGTATTTATAGAATTTTTTGTTGTTGGTTTTTATGTTCTTAGCAATGTGCTCCTCAAATTCTTTTTTAGCATCCCTTATTGTCTTCTTGCATTTCTTTTGCCAGAGTTTGTGTTCTTTTTTATTTTCTTCATTCGGACAAGACTTCCATTTTCTGAAGGAAGACTTTTTGCCTCTAAGAGCTTCCTTGACTTTGCTCGTTAACCATGCTGGCATCTTCTTGGCCCTGGCGGTACCTTTTCTGATCTGCGGTATGCAGTTGAGCTTCTAATATAGTGTTTTTAAACAACTTCCAAGTTGTTTAAGATGTTCCTATATTAATGTATATATGGTAAGTCGTGTTGTTTTAGAAGATACATGGTAAGTGGAGTGAAAGAGGAGGGGGAGTGAATGGGCAGTAGAATGCGAGATGATTGGCTGAGTGTTTAAAATGGCTGAATGTATAAAAGGAAGAGTGAGAGTGGAATCGGGGGGGGGGAGAAGAGAACGAGTGGGTTGCTTGGTGGGGTTTGAGAGAGTTGTTTGCCAGGAGGGAGGTGGAGTTCGGATTAGTATTGAGTAAAACCATATGCTTATGTGCTTTAAGAAGAAATCTTGTTAATCTTGTTAGCTTTGTTATCTGTAATAAATACTTAATTTGGTTTAGCAAAGGCCTGATCCTTGGCTGGGGTTTCACAGACCAGAAGGGAGGGTAAGGTAATGACCAAGGCTGAAGGGGAACTGTAACAAATGGTGGCAGCGGTGAAGAGAATAACAATACCAGTATTCAGAGTCTCTGGGAATACTAGTATTGGGACGTTACTGGTGGTTGCCTAGCAGGGGGATCTGTTGAGATCTGTGCTAGAGCGGATAGGTAAACCATAAGAGAGTGCGGTCCGGACTGGTGGAGTCCCTGGTGGTGCCTAGAGACAGGCAGTAACCACGAGCAGGTAGGAACCTGACAGGGAGAGCCAGGGAAGGATGCATCACAGCCCTCAGCTGCAGAGCGCAGTGATCGGCTGGGTATATAAGGGGTAAGATGGTCTTTCAGGTATCCTGGTCCCGAGCTGTATAGGGCTTTGTACACCAAGACTAGAACCTTGAACTTGCCTCAGTAGCAAATGGGCAGCCAGCAGCAGGTGTTCAGGATCCAAGGTGCTTTCACTTGCACCTTGGCTTGTGTCCAGAAGTTCATAGGCAGCCAATGCACTTGGCATGCCTCTCTTTCACACACCAGCCAACAAAATGAGCACTATGGACTAACTTTCCAAGCCATTTTCAATGGAACACCCAGTTAAGGACACTACAATAGTCTCAACATGTGGCTAGTAATTCATGGAATATGAACAAGGCCCTGATCTATAGCCATCTTACTAACCAAAGCTGGTAAAATATACTCCTGACTTCTACCACCGCCTATGAATTAAATAGCACATTAGTGTCCAGGAGAACCTCCGGAATACAGACTACTGGGGTGGGGAAAGGATGAGAAGGGGAACTCTTGTCCTGAATACCACTCTCAACTCTACCTTTCAAGATCTTTTAAACATCATATAGGGGAAGGGCCATAGCTCAATAACAGAGCATCCTCTTTGTGTACAAAAAGCCCCAGGTTAAATCCTCAGCCTCTTCAGCTAGAAAACCCTGCCTGAATCCTGGAGAGCCACTGCCAGTCAGTGTGAACAGTACTGAGCTAGATGGACCCAAGTCTGACTCAGTGAAAAGGCAGCTTTCTCTGTTCCTAACAACACTGCCTTGGCTGGATACAATTTCTAATTTACTGATCCTCAGCCAGCTCACAACAGCACTCAGGTACCCATTCAAAAGAACCTAACTGCTGTCCTTGGATCAGATATAAATTAAAAACAGAGTTGAGTAACAAAACCAACAAGACTTTGGCTAATAGCACCCAGAGGCTACTGAAATATATTAAACATTGTTGAGGACAAGATGGAACTTTGTGAGCTCCACAGGACAAGTATTCCAGAGCAGGGCAACCTGACACTATCTTGCAAAGAACTGTTGAAGGATGTCCCTTCAACTCTGGAAATAAATTATCAACCCAGATCAGAAGGAATTGATGATTTAACTGTGACAACACTGCAAGGTCTAAGAATATCTATACTAATCAGCAGTCTATTCTGAACCTCGGCACGAACCTCAGTGGGAACAGATCTAAAATATTTGTTTCATAGAAGAACCTCTGGAGTTACTTCACCTCACTCCAGTGCAGAGACAAAAAGACTTACACGCGAAGGCTTCCCCCCCTCCCCCCCAAAAAACCAGGGAGTACCAGTCTCATCTCTCCCTCCTACAAGATACTGTAATTTGCAGGCTTGAACATTTGTCAATCAACAGAAACTTACAAAATTCAGACCTGGATTAATCATTCTCCTTCCACCACCACATTTAACAGCCTTCCCCAGCCTAGTGCCTCTAGATGTTTGGCCTACAACTCCCATCAGTCCCCGCCAGCAAGGCCAATTGTCAGGGTAACAAGAGTTATAGTTCAAAACTTCTGGAGGGTGCCTGCAATCTGAATCCTGACAAGGTAACACTTTCACCACCAGAGAAAGACAGTAGTAATGCCACCCAAATTGAGATCGCCAATATCCAGTGTAGAACATCAGATCTCATTCAAAGAAACCTTGAATTCCTGTGCTGCTGCTAAGGCAACTTTGGTATAGCCTTTGAGTTCCTAATATGGCACCAAGAGGCACCATGGCATCCTCTGGCATTCTCCTTGTAACCCACCAACACCCTCTGCCCCTCCCATTTTAAAAAAATAGGTTTTTTTACTTGTTTTGCCTATTTGGTTAAGGGAGTTTTTTGGGGGGGGTCTGACTTTTTTGTCTATGTTTTATTTGTTTTAGGGCATGAGATGTTTTGCCTATTTAAGTTCTGTCACAACTTTCTGTCTGGGTATTTTGTGGATTTCCAAATGTGCCCCTGAGTGCACAAAGGTTGGGGACCCCTAAGGTGGACAGAGATCCCACTACCTCTGCAAGCTCAAACAGCTCCTCATTCAAAAGAAACTAACTGCTCTTTGGGAAAAGGGGTGTTGCTCAGTGGGGGAGCATCTGCCTTACATGCAGAAGGTCCCAGGTTCAATCCCCAATGGCACCAACCAGTCTGAAATCCTGTAGAGCCACTATTGGTCACTGTGGACGAAAGGTCTGACTCAGTGTAAGGAAGCTTGCTATGTTCGTAAACAAACTCTCTGCAGAGGGATAGTGGTACATCTTAGTTGGCTCCTTTTTTGGACTTTTTCTGGGTTCTAGGCTGATGTGGACATGGAGCATGCTCACTTAAGGACTGAACCAGAGTTTGCCATAATGATCCCTTGTCTATATGGCAAATTTGTTCTGTCCAGAGTGAATTTCTAAGAGTAGTTTTTATATATAGCAGACACTGGGACTAGCAGTTTATTTATTATTTGATTTATATCCCGCCCTTCCTCCCAGCAGGCGCCCAGGGCGGCAAATAACAGCACTAAAAACACTTTAAAACATCATAAAAACACACATTAAAATAAATTTAAACAAAACAACTTTTAAAACATTTTTTAAAAACTTTGAAGACATTTTTAAGTTAAACTTCACCTTAGCTCCCTTTGCAGCAGATGCCATATTAATATTTATTTATTTATTTGTTTGTTTGTTTCTTTGTTTGTTTGTTTGTTTGTTTATTTATTTATTTACTTATTTACTTATTTACTTACTTACTTACTTATTGTACTTGTATACCACCCCGTAGCCGAATTTCTCTGGGCGGTTTAAAAGGCAAAGGTGTCCCTGCGCTTGTAGTGCGAGTCATTTCCGACTCTTAGGGTGACGTCTTGCAACGTTTACTAGGCAGACCGTATGTTCCTTCCCCGGCCTTTCTTTACCCCCCATCATATCCCGGGTACTCATTTTACCGACCACGGATGGATGGAAGGCTGAGTGGACCTCAACCCCTTTTACCGGAGATTCGACTTCCTCCTTCCGTTGGAATCGAACTCCGGCCGTGAGCAGAGCTTCGGCTGCGTTACCGCCGTTTACCACTCTGCGCCACGGAGGGTCTTGGGCTGTTTACAGTAACTAAAAACAGTAAAACAAATATACAAATTTTAAAACACAATTAAAAAATTTAAAACAATTTAAAACAATTAATAGGGAGTGTTCTGGTCTCAAAGTTCTATAGAAATGGGTGGATTACGCCTAATGTGGCACTTCTCATCCATGTGTGTTTATAGCTTCCCCAACAGAATACCAGCTCAACTAAAGCATGAAAAACAAACATTAGAAAACACTACTTACCACAGGCAACCTGGACTGGAGCATTTGCAGATCATCATAACCATAAATCTGCTTGAAGACAGAGATGAAGAGGAAAAGACAAAAAAAAAAGTTGTAAGGCTCTACTCTCAAGTAACCGCTTAGCTAGGCAAGTACTTAGATTCCAAGCCAGAGCCATAAAATAAGTAACATTTTATGATCACCAGGTTTTGTTTTGTCAAATGCCATCTTGGTGAACAACTACTATTTAAAGAACATTTACTAATTGTATATTTGTTTTAATGTTCAGTGTTTTTAATATTTGTAAACCACCCAGAGAGCTTTGGCTATGGGCGGTATATAAATGTAATAAATAAATAAACAAACTGCTGCATTTGAGGTCTAGGGCTTGCTCATACATTACACCTTGGCGCAGATTAGCCTTGCGCTTCTGACTGAAGGAAAGTGAAGCTTCTTGTATTCAGCAACAGCAACACAGTTTAAGTGCTTAGCATTTATATTCCTCTGAGGATTTCATATGCTTCGTCTACATTACCTTCTTATAATGTTTACGACAACCCAGTAAGGTAGGTCAGTATTGTTATATTCCTATGCAGACTGGGAGCAGGGGGCTGAAGCGAAGAGACTACTGGCTTGCCTAAGGAAGGAGATGGGGAAAATGGAGTCCAACAACATCTAGATAACCACAGCTCCCATCGACTCCAGCCAGCATGGCTAGCGGTCAGAGATGAGGGGAGTTTTAATCCAGCAGCATCTGACTAGCCATGCATTTCCTATCCCTGGCCTAAGCTTTGCTACACAAGTCCTATAAGGGCCAAAAATGCAGCACAGCAGGATTTGATGATACATTCCATGGAGAGAATTGCATCTGTATTTTTCCTCACTCTCCACCCCTGGATTTAATTCATGACATACTGGTCTTTTAACTTGTGAATTTTAAAAAAATAAAGAAGAAAGCCTTAACAAAACCAAGACAGAACACTCTGAATGCAAAACTGCCTTTTTTGTCTGTGAAAGCCTATCAGAAAGCTTATCTTAGTCCAGCACTCCGACTCCCACCTTCTCCTCAACATCAGTTTCAAGGTTATGGTTTGAGATTTACTGCAAAAGGCAGCCTGTTTGTGAGTGACTTCATGAGAGAAGTCTAATTGGGGAAGCAAAAAAAGCCAGTTCAAAAAAGAGTTCATCTTGGGGGAGGCACAAGGAAACCGCTTACTGGGTAGGCCGGCAGAAGTCCTCCAGGTCCGACAATATACTGGTTATGTAACAAGGGCGGTACACCCTGGGGCAGGTTGGGGGGAGCTTTGCCTGTGAAACCAAAAGAAAGGGCTTTTTAAGGAAAAAAAGAGAAAAGAAAAAGAGTCACAAGGTTCAGGGTGTGAAATATGCTCTCTGAACTCTTCCAGACAACCTGTTTACTGAGCATTCCTCTCGATTTGCTTGTGGGGTGTTTTAAGATGACTTCCTGTTAAATCATTTGATCACCCCACACTTTCCAATGCATTTCCCCATCACTTTTCAAAGTGCAAAAAGTTTGTGTATTTTTTAAAGTGTGTTTGTTGCCCACGGGTGAGAGAGTGCTTTAATCCACTTTAAACATGCAAACCTAATGTCTGGGTACATGTTCCCTCCCACAAAATGTGGTCGAATGTCTGGGTACGTGTTCCCTCCCACAAAATGTGGTCTGGAGGCAACCTTTGACAAGCTTCATAGCTTCTCACCACATAACCATGAGAGAAGAACGCTGTCGAGGAAGGGAATTTGGCCAATAATCACCCTGACGTGAGATGTAAGGAACTCTTTAAAACGGGCACGTCAGGGCGCTGCCTTGGTTTCCACTTTGTCCTCACCCCCTTGTTTCCCCCTCCTGCTCTTCTGCCTCTTCAGTCTTTCCTGTGGTGCTTTCTCCTGCACTGCAGCAGTCTCATTTATTCCACCATCCTGATTTCTTGCAAGTTAACCATTCCTCAGTACCATCCTGTCAATTTCTGTATCAAGCCTTTCTCGTCTTTGTCTGAGTATGCAAACCCTCTGGGACCAGGATTTTATATTGTACAGTAGTTTAATTCTGAAATCTGCAGGCAAGTTATTAAGGGGCTGTTCTCTTCCCTAGCCGGCTTTTTAACACTTCCCTGAGGGGAAGAACCCACTAGCTTTCTTGCTGGTTCTCTGGGTTTGTCCTATAGTTTATGGCTGGAGATTTGTCCAAGAAAGCTAAATCATGAGCCTGGGTTTGGACCACATACTAAGCCAAATCATGATTTAGCTCAGTGTGATGGGAAGGAGCAAAGTGGCATTCCCTCTCTGTGAACCTGCACACTCTCACCAAGCCATGATTTGGCTTACCATGATGTGCGAACCAGGCTATTGTTCAAACTCTGACAGAAGACACACCTTTGCACGTTTCATTAAATTTTGCTGGAAAAGATCAGTTCAGCACCATGCTGGTGGTGTATGGTTTCTACCGAGAATACATTTATGCTCAAGAAAGGGACAACTACTCAGGCTCAAAGCTGCTGCCATCTCTCAACCATTTTGACATAGAAGTCTGGCTATGTTGACCTTGGCCACAAAATGTCTCCAAACATGGGCTGGCTAAACTCTCATCTGGGTTTAGAAGAACCTGGCTGAGAGCATTCCTGAATTCACTTTCCACATTCCATTTCACTTTCTAACACTGGCCTGAAGTGGTCACAAGAGCTAACCCTAATCAATGATGCTTTAATTTGGATTCCTGCATTGAGGAGGGAACTAGACTCAATGGCTTTATAGGATCCTTCCAACTCTATGATTCCATGACAAGAAAAATGGGCTCTCATTCTTGACTCACAGCTGCAAGTCCTATCCAGATAGTACAAGCAGAAGGCTTACCCACAACCACCTTGAGAAGTTCAGCAAGGCGTAGGACCATTTTCTGGAATTGATGCAAGCCCCGTTTGGGAAAGTGTATAGCAACTAAGGATAACCATAAGGTAAGCCACAGCTAGTATAGCACAGTGAGGAGGACAGCCTGGCTGGGAGTCCAGAGTCTGTGAGTTCGAATCCCCACTCGTGTTTCCTGGGTGTCAAGGGCCAGCTAAAGATCACCCCACAGTGAGTGGCTCAGGGGTTATGTGACCTGACACCTGTGCAACCCTGGGCAAGCTGCATAACCCCAAGGAGCCCAGTTGTCCCCCAGCTGGCAGTTGCAGACAAGGAAGGGGCTGGCTAGTGCAGCTGTGGCAAGCTGAGCAGGTCCTAGCCAGCTGGGGAGGACTAGTCTCAGAGGGAGGCAATGGGAAACCCCCTCTGAATAATGTTTACCATGAAATCCCTATTCATAGGATAGGCATAAGTCAGGATTGACTTGAAGGAAGTCCATTTCCATTTAAGCCAACGTATCTTAAAATGTTTTATTGTTTAAGAACTGTCGGTAAATATGATCTGCTAAGGGCATAAGCAACAGAGCAGGATGTAAATTTAAGCTAAGCTTGTAATGGCCTGTGCCTAAAACCAAGAGTAAGGAACCTGCGATCCTCCAGATTTTGTTGGGACTACAACCCCCATCAGCAGTCAGAGGTGATGCGAGTTTTAGTCCAACAACATGCAGAGGGCCACAGGTTTCCCACTGCAAAATTAAACAATAAAGATTGAATCAAACTAACACCACCCCCCTTGTTGAATTAGTTTGTTTCCCATTCCTTGGGGTAAATCATTCAATTGAGATAACTTGATATGCAATTCTGCCTCTTTACAATCAAAGAATGTAAGAACTATCAGTGCAATCCAACCTTATCTACTCAGAAGTAAACTCCAGAAAATTCACCATGGTTAACTCCCAGGTAAGTGTGGTTAGAATTGCAGTCTATGAAACTGCTGAGTCAGATCACTGGTCCATCTAGCCCAGAATTGTCTTCTCCAACATAAAGCAGCTTTGCAATATCATGGGCAGTGAAAAGTCTTTCCCAGCCCTGCCACTCAAGATCTTTCAACAGGAAATGTCAGGGATTATGAACCTTCTGGAGGCAAAGCATGTGCCCTACCACTAAATTATACCCTCTTTCCCATGTGACTCACTACATGAGAGTTGTAAGGTCTCTTCAGTCTGGAGAAACAGTAACATAAGAACGTAAGAAGAGCCTTCCGGATCAGGCCAATGGCCCATCTAGTCCAGCATCCTGTTCTCACAGTGGCCAACCAGATGCCAACCAAGTATTTTCCCTGTCTATACTGCCTCCTTTCAAAGTAATCAAACTTTGCATCCCACTCCCTATTTGTCCCATGCACCCCCAGGATTCCAAGCCTGCTAGAACTTACTTTGTTAGATTGGGGGAGGGGGGAATACCAGGGGATATTCTGCCAATGAATTATGGAAATTATATCTGCACAATTTTTCTTATTTTAACTCAAATCTGAAAATCTTAATCATGAAAGCAAAGAGTTCGCAGTGTTTCTAGCAAGGCTGGAGAAGAGGGAACTGACAATGAGGCTGTTCTAGCTTCTTACAACCGTGAGGAATAATTTTTTTTTTTAAGTATTAAGTTAAATGCTAGGTAGAGGTTTTCCCCATCAAATATTCCCACACATTAAAAAGGCAGCCAACTTTTATTTTACAAGCCACTGTGCAAAGTGAGCTGAAAAGGCAAAGTCTTTTAAGAAAAGGCATAGAATTTCTCAACGCAGTTTACGGCTGGACAAGAGGCACTCAACAGGCAGACCAACGTCCTCTCTCGCTCTATCCACAAGATCTGTTAATATTGCGAACCTGAAGACACTAAGGGAGCTGCCCGCGTGGTGGGAGCCTGCAGAGAGACACTGGTGGCGTTCAGGCCAAGGCTGTTGGTAGTGCTGGCCATGCTGCTGGCCATGCTGGAGACCGAAGAGGTGGTGACCAATGCTGAAGAAACTGAAAAGGTGGTGGGAGGCTGGAGCACAGCGGAGTTCTCAACACTAGTGTGCTGGAAAGGAAAAAAACACACATAGAGAGAGAAAGGAGGTTAAAGAGCAAGCAAAGGGGGCTGCAGGGAGATAAATGTAAGCTTTGTAGGCAAGCTGCACGGGAGCTGGGAGAAGAGGGCCTTGCCCTGCTACCTGCAAATCGTTCTTAAAGCTCTAGGGGGAATTCCCCAATATTTAAGGGGCAACTTGCTCAAGCTGACTTCCAATAGACATTAAGGGCCATTAACCAATTCAAGTATCACTGAACACCAAAGTAAGGATCATTCAGACCATGGTATTCCCGATCTCTATGTATGGTGTTGAAAGTTGGACAGTGAAAAAAGCAGGTAAGAGAAAAATCAACTCATTTCAAACGTGGTGTTGGAGGAGAGCTTTGCGCATACCATGGACTGCGAAAAAGACAAATAATTGGGTATTAGAACAAATTAAACCAGAACTATAATGAGCAGCTAAAATGGTAAAACTGAGTTTATCATACTCTGGACACATAATTAGAAGACATAATTCACTAGAAAAGACAATAATGCCTGGAAAAACAGAAGGGAGTAGAAAAAGAGGAAGGCCAAACAAGAGATGGATTGATTCCATAAAGGAAGCCACAGACCTGAATTTACAAGATCTGAACAGGGTGGTCCATGACAGATGCTCTTGGAGGTCACTGATTCACAGGGTCGCCATAAGTCATAGTCGACTTGAAGGCACATAACAACAACAACCAATTCAAGGTGCGTTTTGTCTAGGAATTCACCACTTAGCAGGAAGTTTATATGGTTCTCCCAATTGCCTGCTCTTACAAAAATGCACCTGCATGAATAAACTGAAGTATAATCAAGGATTTAAACATTTATTTTTTAAACAACAACTTAGTTCTAATTTTATTGCTTGTCAATTGCTATGTGAGAGCACATTTTAAGTAGTAACTGAAGCATTATAGGGATTCCTCTGTGAATAACCCACTGTAAAATAGGAATCTATAAACTGTCCAAGTGTTTGGGAGTTTTTGCTTTTAATAACAAAGCAGACAAAACTAAGAAAGAGTTCTGCCAACTGCCACCAAACTTCAATTCTGCCATCATTATGTACAAGATTGCCAATTCTCTGTTGCCAGTTGGCATCTACAATTATGTCTTGGATGTCTCTCCTACCAACACCATCCACTGCTACATTACTTTGGCTGCTGCTTCTGCCAACTTCTACCCTTCAAGCAGCATCCCTTTCCTCCAGTGCTCTGCCATTTCTCCTTTTAATTGTGGAGGAAGCCTCGTATCAGGCAAACCTCACTGTCTTCAGGCACTGAGGAAAGGGAAATTTATTCTGAGCTATAGAACTGACAGTTCTGGTACATAGCGACAAGTGACAAAGAGACCGTGCTATTTGGCACAATGATCCCCACTCCAAGTCAAAAGGAAGCCACCCCTTTCCACTGCAAAAGAGTCTAGTTCTTTTCAGGGTGGATAGTTTAGCAGGCCGAGACATGCAAACAACTTACTGTGTGTGCTGTGGATGAAGACAGTGCTGAGGGAGATGAGAGGCTGCTCTGATGATTTGAGAGAGAACTGGGAAGAAAACAAGTGTAAAGGGTTAAGCTAGAAACAGCCAGTTCACACCTCAGCATCTTGGGGGCGGGGGGCTGTCATTTGGGGGCATTTTTTGTTTCTCTCAACACAACAATTGCAAGCACCATAACAGACAGATAATCAGTTCAGGTGGTTTAAGAGAGATCTCTTGTGAGCAGATTGATAGGTTCACTGGGCAACTCCCACCATTTAAAAACCAGACATCTTGCAACCTCAGGGCTGAGTTGCACACTAGAAGCTTCAGCTGATGCAGTACTGGTGGTCCACACCTCATAAGAGTTAGTCATTCACTAGCATCACACAAATCCAGTGTTGCTGCATCCTAATTGGCTTCCTTTTGGTAACCAATTGGAGTGGGGTGTAGTAGATTCCTGTGTCATTGTGCTTCTTGGGCCTCTGATGGAGGTGTGTTATGTATAAATGAATTAAAATAAATTATAAATCCACATACAGCTGGCATAGCACAGTGGGGAGGAGAACCTGGCTGGGAGTCCAGAATCTGTGAGTTCAAATCCCCGCTCGTGTCTCCTGGGCGTCAAGGGCCAGCTAAAGATCACCTGCACAGGGAGTGGCTCAGGGGTTACGTGCCCTGCCACCTGTGCAGCCATGGGTAAGCTGCAAAGTCCCAAGGAGCCCAGTTGCCCCCTAGCTGGCAGTTGCAGACAAGGAAGGGGCTGGCTTGTGCAGTGGGGAGGACTAGCCTCAGAGGGAGGCAATGGTAAACCCCCTCTGTATACCGCTTACCATGAAATCCCTATTCATAGGGTAGCCGTAAGTTGGGATCGACTTCAAGGCAGGCTATTTCCATTATTTCATAAACCCACATGGCTTCATGCAAGTTAAGAAAACATAAGGGAACCCCCAGGGAACTGGCTTCTTGTCTGCTTGCTCACCCAACACCTCGTCATGTTCACCCCACACCTTCTATTGTACCTGCTTAACTGGGAGAGTGAGCTGCTGACCAAGTCATTTGACTGCGGCAAGCTGGGAAGTGCTGCTGTATGTGGTGGTGTCGAAGATAGAAGCAAAGCTGTAGCGGCTGTGGTGTTAGGCAAGGAAGAGCCTTTGGCAGGGAGAGCCGGAGGAGAAGTTTCTGTCTTAGATGTTGGAACTGATGAACTGGCTGAAAGAATTCAAGAAAAGCAATTCAGAGAAGGCGCATGCGTACACACACACACAGCACAACTAAGTCAGTAAGCTGGATGGATGGGTGGAGATGGATGGATGGAGTGGAGGGAAAGAAAAATATATAGCCAATCGCTATGCCATAAAGGAGTTACAAAAGAATCAGCAACTTTGTGGTGTTTTTCAAGTTGTCTCGGTGGCAAGGGCACACACAGCACATTATTACCTTTCTGCAAGCTCCCCCAGCAAGCAGTTCTCTTAATTGGCCAAATTCCAGTGAGAGACTGTACCTTCCTAACCTGTAATGGCATTCAGCTTTTCAAAGATATCCACCGACAAATTCACGAAGTCACCAATATCCAAAACCTTGTTTTCCCAGCAGCCTAACAAGATTTTGGGCTATATATCTACTCCTAAACATTATGCCTCTGACATATGACAGTTCTCTCCCTCAGCCCACTCAGCTTCTAATGGCATGTTTCAGGCAAGTGAAAATCCATCAGGAGATCTAAAAGTGAGACATGCTGCTGTAAGAGGTGGCATCTGTGCCAGTGACCAAACAGCCAGCCAACACAGGTTTCTCTATTGTGTGAAAAATAAACAAAGCTCTAGGAATGGACAACACAGATTTGCACAAGTTAAGCACAAAACAAGCAGTGACACCTTTCTAGAAGTTAAGAGCTGAGCTGCCTAATGTGATTCAGACTGCTGGGGGGGGGAGACAGATGATAGACACTATCTGTTTATTGCCCAATTCATACATTCGTTTTCAGGCTCAACTGCACCTTCAAGATGATATACAAAATTTTATAAAAAACAGTACTAGTGATAAGACATAATAAATTTTTCATTCAGTTAAAGCCATATTAAACCCCCTTAAGAGTGCTGAATTTTTAGTGGTACTGAAAGCTACTGAGAGATCCTAAGGAAACAGCAGGATCACATTCCTCCCATCCATCATGCTAAGTCATCCAGGAGGGTAATCAGGATGGGATTTATCCCAAATTCCACCCAAAAGCCAGACCTTTCCAGTGTCCTCTCTGAGACTGCTCAAAAATGGTAAATTTGAGATTGGGCAATAATTTTCCATATTCAATGGATTTAAATTTTGTTTCTTCAGCAGTGGTTTTACCACTATGGCCTCCAGAGCGGCTGGGATTACCTTATTCCTCAATAAATGCCTCTGAAGTCCATACTGACAGCTCAGTCTTGGCAGATTCTATTAGCCAGTAAAGATAAACATTTAACAAGCAACTGCTAGATCTCAGTCCTCCAAATATCTTAACAACTTCAGGCAGTACAAGCTGAAATTAATCCACAAGAACAGGACTAGACAGTGTTCTGGCTGTGGTCATCTTGAATTCTGTCACATGTTACTGCATCCAGTCACAGTGGATGCAAGCTATTTTGTCTGCAGAATGCGCCACAAACTGGTCACAATAGGATTTTGAGGATTTCACAGGCTGATCTACTATGCCTATACAAAGCAAGCCCCTTGCCACTCAACTGGCCAATATTGTGCAGGCACAATGGTGGCAAAAAATTAAATTATTTGCTGCCATGACTGCACAGCATAATGGGCTCTAATCTGTGGTTGTATTCACCTCAAGTTTTCCACCATCTGCATTCCAGTCATCCATGTCAGAGTACTTCCCTGCATTAAAAACTAGATGCCAATGAGGTGGTCCTAATCTTGTTTTGATTAGGCAGAGTTTATTTTTTTAAAATGAGGATATACCGTTTAAGTTCAGTTACAGCACAACTGTGTATTTTGTTTCTAACGGTGTCAAGCAGAATTATATTCATGTGTGAACTGATAAATCTATGTTACAATGGCACAGTGCATCACATGAAGAATTCCTGTTTAACACAGAGGAATCTGGAAGTCTCCCCAAAATGGTTGCTAAGATCAAAGAGCGCTACAATGGAAGAAAAAACACACACACAAAACCTCAGAACCATTCATAGACCTTCCAATATGGCAATTAACCGCTTACTACTTTAGCCCACTGTTTGTTCTCCAAATGTGATGTCAACCCAGAGGATTTCCTTATTGATAAGCCTCAGGCAGTTACATTTCCTTACCCAGTCCTGGCCATACCCAAATCCTAGCCATATAATGTGCCTTATAGGTCAACTGGTCAGGCTCTTTTGGGTACGTTAATTGCCCCATAAAGACATCCCACCAAGAAAAGCTATTTTGTCCAGCTAGAAAAATCTAGAAGTTCCTAAGGAGGGCAGCTATAAGCACTGGAAGCTTGAAAAAAACTGACTTGCTTTCCATTGTTAGAACATGGCTGGCTCTCCCCCTCCCCCCACAAAAAAAAATGTTTTTGGAGTTTGTAATATTTTACTGGCCCTATTTTGTAAGCATGACCCAAACATATGCATCTCTTTATATATAAATTAGCAAAAAAGACTCAGCCACAGGATATTCCACAGCATACAGTATCAGATATGTGCTTGGAAAGTGAGCATCATTGCCTTTTCATTGTGTCTTGCTAGATTCCACAGCAATAGCAACTTGCTCCAGGAGCAAGTCCTTCCCCCAGACAAGTTAGCTAGTCATTTAAGGTGAAGGGTTAACTATTACTATTTTTTTAAATTATATCCTGCCGTTCCTCCCAAAGGATCCCAAGGCAGCAAACACACAAATCTTCTATCTGTACCTTCAAACATACATCAAAGAACACTGAATGCTCAACCAAAGCCACAGTGTCTCAGAGACAGATTACTCCAGATGATTCAAGCAAAAGAATCAGGTTTCAAGGGGAACACAACGTTGGTACCCTGGGAATTCAGCAATGTGCCACCATTTTAATTTGGGCCCATCACTCTCACTACGTCTGCACTTGCGTGAGGCTGTGGGTTCAACTCCAACAGTCCTCCTAGTCAAGTGAGAGGTGTGGGGGAGGGAAGGGAAGAGTAAGTTTTCCCATCATCCCAGAACATTTCAGTAGAGGTGTCAATACTTCAGCAACAGAGCACATGTCTTGCACGTTGAAGGTCCAATCCCTAGCATATCTAGCTAAATGGATATTGGAAAGTGGGCCTGAGAATTATGTCTCTCTAACCTTTTGAGAGCTAGTCCTCCAATCAAAAGACAATACTGGGCTCAATGGACCCTGGTACAAGACAGATTCCCATGTCAGGAATGTGAATTTGAGAGTACCGGGCAAGCAAAGTGCTGTGAAGGTACAAGGGAATTCTAGCCATACACTGTTTCCCATTAACAAATCTGGTAACAAAAGAGGAGCTCTGCATCTGGATCAGGCCAGTGGCCCATCTAGTCCAGCATCCTCTGCTCACAGTAGCCAACCAGATGTCCCCACTTGTGATTCCCAGCAACTGGTATTCCAGGGCATACTGCCTCTGACAGCAGAGGTAGACAAACCTAGCAAACTGTCATCGAACCCAAGTCAAAACCTTGCCCCACAAGGGGACAGCAGCAAACCAAATGGTGGCAGTAAGTGGAATGCTAACTCAATCCAGGATTGCCTCCAGTTTAGTCTTGCTAAGCATTCCAAATGAGGCTATGTGCAGGCACAACACCCATGCGAGTGACTGCAGAGACCGTGAAGAACCACCGAACATACTGGCAGTACAGAGAATGCTAGCTCACTGCAGGATCGCCTCAGCTATTCTTAGTGAAGAATAAAAGGGAGGGGTGTCCATGATCACTTGGTGGGAGTCAGCCTGTCAAAATTCAGGATTTGGACACAGGATTAGCATTAGTGAAGGAAGTAGGAAATTGACTTGAACTCAACACAGGTAAGAAAATGTCAGCTGATAACAGCCATCTGAATACTGTACGGTAAGCTCCACATGGCTGGTTTGAGTGTTAACTACTAAGCCTGCAAGGAAAAGCACCATAACCTCTACAAATACAAAACTTTTTCCCCCAACAAGTATAGAAGGCAGATAGTGGTATCAATTCACACCACAGAACAGCACAGCAAGGAAAAAGGAAAGTCATAACTACATACATAGCAAAGGTTTTATAAACTTACTGTCCGGAGCTGACTGTGTTTGTATACTGTTGTGTCCATTCTGAAAGAGTC
Organism: Rhineura floridana; assembly: GCF_030035675.1. Lineage (NCBI taxonomy): Eukaryota > Metazoa > Chordata > Lepidosauria > Squamata > Rhineuridae > Rhineura > Rhineura floridana. The sequence continues at coordinate 4,707,935 of NC_084480.1, read as the reverse complement.
AAAATGAAGTAAAGAAATTAGTGGCTCACCTCTCCAAAAGGTGAAATCAAATAGGCAACTAGATTATCTTATGTTTTACCAAGACTCCTTTCAAAAAACTTTTAATACAAATCTCAGCTAACGCAGTGAGAAAGGAGGAGACATGATAGAAGTGTATAAAATTATGCATAGCATTGAGAAAGTGGATAGAGAAAAGTTCTTCTCCCTCTCTCAGAATACTAGAACTCGTGGACATTCAAAGAAGCTGAATGAGGGAAGATTCAGGACAGACAAAAGGAAGTACTTCTTTACTCAGCGCACAGTTAAACTATGGAATTTGCTCCCACAAGACGCAGTAATGGCCACCAGCTTGGACGGCTTTAAAAGAAGATTAGACAAATTCATGGAGGACAGGGCTATCAATGGCTACTAGCCATGATGGCTGTGCTCTGCCACCCTAGTCAGAGGCAGCATGCTTCTGAAAACCAGTTGCCGGAAGCCTCAGGAGGGGAGAGTGTTCTTGCACTCGGGTCCTGCTTGCGGGCTTCCCCCAGGCACCTGGTTGGCCACTGTGAGAACAGGATGCTGGACTAGATGGGCCACTGGCCTGATCCAGCAGGCTCTTCTTATGTTCTTCTGTTCTTATGAACTCAGCTCATTTCATTCTTTGTGCTAGCATAGTGTGAAAAATGTATTAATACATTAATCAATAGATTAAATAAATGTATTAAAGGATGTACATTAGGAGGTACATTCCACTAATTCAAAGCACCCTTGTAGCACATCAAGGGCAGTTCAACTAAAACTTGTGGTAAGATTTTAGCACTGTTATATGTCATCTTTTTAAATCCAATTTTAACTGGACATACTTTTCCCCAAGTCATTGTTATCTGCTGCAAGCTTGTGGGATGCAGTAGGCAGATGTCCAACACTCTAGTCAGATTCTCCCCAATCACTAGCAAAGGCTAAAGATCCATTCTACTATGAGTACTACTGGGAGGTGGCAGGCATATGCCTGAAGACATAAGAAGGTTTACTGCTAGGCAAACCTCTCCCCCCACCCCCCGTGCAGAATGGGGCATGAAAACATTCATCCTGAACCATGAAAAAGGATGCTCTAAACCTCATCATGATCATACAAGAGATCTGAAAAAGTTACAAAAATTGGTAATAAAACTTCCAAATGGGTTGCCATATTAGTGTTTTTTTCTGCTGTGAAGAGAATCTGTGGCACTTCAACAGACTAACAGATTTATCATTCTGGTGGACTGTAGTCCATGAAAACTCATGGACTAATAAATTTGTTGGCCTTTCAGATCCTACAAGACTTTCCTTGTTTTTGCTGTGAAAGACTAACATAGCAACTCCTCTGGAGATTTATTACGTCTCCATGAGAGATCTTTAATGGGCCACCTTCCTACAGATGTGAAGGACACATAAATTTTCACAGAACTCTTCATAGGCAGAAAACATTTGCCAGATCTAAAACTGGAGTGATAGCAAGGATGCTTACTAAGGGCAACTGCTTTATAAACAATTTACGTAGGTAGTAGATGGCTATCTAGGATTTCAAACATATTAAATTGGGGTGCATACACTAGAATTGCACTGCACAACTTTGCATCGAATTTAGCGCCCGAAGAACCTCTGCTTTTATTGCTTTCAAAGAAAACTGGCATTGACGCTTGACAGGACCTTCTCTGTAGCAGCCCCACTTATAAGTGACCTCCCTGACATTTGAGGGCTGAAAAATACTAAAGGATATTGTTTCTGGCAAGCCTGAAATATTAGTTGAGGGTATTAGGTATGATTTTAAATGGTTTTTTTTTATTGTATTGTTTTTACTGTTTTGTGGTTTGCCACCTGGGCTCTTTAGAGAGGAAGGGTGGGATAAAAATCTAATTAATAAAGAAAACAAAGTATTTCAGTCAATGGGATCTGAAGGTAAGCCTCAGACACTGTGAGCTGTATGTATGAATTCAGTCTGGCAGCAAATGACCCTTTATGTTATTTATCTCCCATCCCTGCCTCCCCCACAACCTCTGCTATGTCTTGTCTGACGAGGTGCCCCTGGCGCCAACACTGTTATCTTTTCGGCACCAGGTCAAGACTTTCCTCTTCTCCCAGGCATCTTAGCATGTGTTTTTAAATTGTTTTTTAAAAAACGTGTTTTTAAATTTGTATATTTGTTTTTAATGTTTTTAATTGCTGTAAACCGCCCAGAGAGCTTCAGCTATGGGGCAGTATATAAATGTAATAAATTAATTAAATAAATACATACATACATACTATGGTGACGTTTTCAGTAATGATGCTTTGTAAAGCCTACTCACAGTGACAACAGCTGGGGACGGTTCTGATGGAGGCACGGAGGTCTGGTATGTTAATCTGCTGTGCACAGAAGCCTGGTCAAAGGAGGTGGTGGTCGTAATGGGACTAGCGCTCTGGGAAGAGCCACTCAGGCTGGCAGATGTGATGTCAGGGGTGGTGTAGGTGGACTCCTGTACTGTATTGGACATTGGCAAAGAGGTATTCAAAGGATCGCTGAAAGAAGTAAAAGTCATTTACCATCACGGCCAGTGTTGATTCAGATACCATTACAAAGTTAACCAACTCTCAACAGAGTTATTTTGAAACTTGATATAAAACACTTTGAATAGCTTTAAAAAGAAAAGTCCTATGTTGAACACGTGCACAACTCAAAAACAAAGCCTTAAAATAAGGTATGAGTACTGCCACAGGGGTAAAACCAAAGGTTCGAGAAGATCTCTCAACACCACTTGCTTCCCATGGCTCCACCCCATTGCTTCCAGGTAAAAATAATTCCCGTCTTCAAGAGAATTCTAAGGGAAGACATAATAATAATTGGAGAGAATTATTAAAACGCAATGAATTTTTCAGTCCTCAGTTTGCTACCAAAGGCCTACACAAAAAGTAAAATGGTCGCTGTCTTGGCCCATTAGAAAAAATCCACAGACCTTACTAGGGCATTAGGCCAGAAAAAGTCACAAAATGGCATGCAAGCTTCCACGTTCCCCAGAACTCTTAACCAGGTTAGCTGGTAAAAAACACAAAGTGTGCACAGGGGGAGGCTTTTCCAAGTAATCTGTGTCTGTAATCTGCTACGAGTTTTAAGGTGGAATGTGGGAGGAGGTAGCAGACATTCACATCAGGCCATTTCAAGTGCTTTGCAAATTCCACCCAGGCCTCCTGGGAAGGAGAACACACATGGCTGATCCCCCATCTCCGCCAATATTGTACTTGTATATTGTATTTCCAGAAATGGAGGATCAGCAATTATAAAATATATATCAAAGGTAACTTTATGCTAGTGTGAAGACTTGCAGAATTCACTGCCACCAGACTTGGTGATGACATCTAGCTCTCACTGCATTACAGGAACACTAGAGAATTTGTGGGAAATAGCTCTACTCTGAGGTTATTAACGCAGTACTAGAACTGGGAACAGATAATGGGAAGGGACACTCCCTTCAGAGCCTGCTTTGTGATCTTATCAGAGACATCTGTCTAATGTGGATTTTTGGTCCAATTTAGCAGGGCTCTGGAGTCCAAAACAGGGATTTTGCAAACCAAACTATAATCCTACTAAGGGCAGACCACTGCTGCATTAACCTGCTTCTTAAGCAGTGTACCTTGAGCAACAAAATACTGTTGCACTGTACTTCATAGAAAATGGCTTGTCACTACATTAAGATCATCATCCTAAAGTAACAACAATGTCAATGTTTAAAGCAACCCAGAAAGAGTGCAGATGCACATACAAGACGTATTGCAATATTCTTTTGTTCTTCCTGTGCACTCTCCTTTACGGCACTTCTGTTTTTTGGCAGTCAGTAAAATGTGAACTGGAGGTATAAACCTGAACCTCAGGCCAGCTAAGTTTTGGGCCTTAGCCCATGTGCAAGACTGCTATGTGGACAGAAAGGAGATCTCTTCTGTTAATAATTGAGGCTTGTATCAATAAAGAGCCTGTCCCTTTCTGAGGTCTTACTCCCAACTCAAGCTTTTCCATGTAGCAGTGTCAGACCTGAGCCTAATGTTGCCAAGAAATAAATGGGGCCAGATGAAGTCAAACCAACAGACTACCCTTAGATCTAATTAGGGAGTTTCTAAGAAAGCTAAGTCATTCACAGCCATCTAACTCTCCCCTTTCAACATGATTTTCCAGACAGCTCTTTCCACTCAGCAAGGAGTAAATTTGCTTATGGGATTTACAATCTGTTAACAGGCCAAGTTCAAGATGTTGGTACTAACATGTAAGGCCCTATTCAGCTCAGGACCAGGTTACTCGAGAGACCGGCCTTATCTTTATATACCCAGTTTGCCACTATGGTCTATGGGAGAACTCCTGCAAGTTCCAAAGATCTCAAAGCCCGTTCTACAGTAACTTGGAGCAGGGCTTCCACGGTGTTTGCCCCTGTTCTGTGGAACAACATTGCTGCTGAGATACAACAGGTGCCCACTATCTGCCTGCACTTTCTGGCAACAATTGGACATTTTTGTTCCAATGGGCGTTCCCAGCTGGATGAATGGGTCTCTCCCATCAGTTTATTTTGTAGTTTTAAATATATCTGCTATTTTTATTGTACATCATCTTGAGATGATCTTGGAGAAGGCAATTTAATAATAATAATAATAATAATAATAACAACAACAACAACAACAACAACAACAACAACAACAACAATAACAATAACAATAATAGGCTGAAGAAGACTGTTCTTAGCAACCTGGAGATCACTGGATGGACGAATGTTTTTATGTGTAACTGTTTTTAGAGTGTTTTCAGATTGTCTTTTTAAAAAAATAATGTGTTGATATGTTTGCCACACGGGACTCCTTTGGGAGGAAGGTGGTATGTACAATAAATAAACAGACAAATAAATAGACTTTTTTGCTTTCACAATCCTACTCCCAGGATTATCTGATCAAGAAGCAGCTCAGTTTCAGGCCTCCGGAGGGTTATGTCACAGAGCACCTGGAACCAGACACCTTTATGTTCAGGAATCTTTCTTGGCACAAAGCCAAGCTTGGTGAGAAGCAGACCAGAGGCAAGAAGTAGGACAGCATACATACTTTACGGGTTTCGGGTACAGGATGTTGTTGGGCGCCTGGCTGGTGTTCTCATAGCTTGAAGCAGTTCCAAACTCTGAGAGAGAAGGCTCTAACCCAAACTCAAGAGCGCCAAACTGCACATTTAACCCTGATACATCTGTGGATCCAGGCATCTCCACAGCAGAGGAAGGGATCTGAAAATTAAGAAAACATACAGTAACCTATTAATTTGGCACAGAAAGGAATCATTTCTGCTGTGCAGATGCTGTTCTGCTAGAAGAGACAGGTACAATATATTTTCTTTATTTCTGCTTAAGACATGAATACCCTGTTTATAAAACAGACTTCCAAATGCAAATAAATGTATTTAAAAAACCAAAAAAAAAAAGAAAAATAAAACTAAAATTTAACAAACCAAGAATAAAACTATACATCATCCAAGAAACTGAAGCTCAATCCAGACAAGACTGAGGCGCTGTTAGTGAGTGATTCCCTAGACCAGATGGAGGGAATGTGGCATGATCTTGATGGGCGACACTCCCTCTGAAAGAGAAGGTGTGTAGCTTGGGGTGCTTCTGGATCCATGACCATCGCCTGAGACTCAAGTGGCCTCAGTGGTAAGGAATGCCTTCCATTAGCTTTGGCTGGCAGTCCAGTTACGATCCTATTCGAAAAGGGATAGCCTGACTTCTCTTAACTATACTCTGATAACCTCTAGGCTAGGCTATTGCAGTGTGTTATATGTTGGTTCTTCTACCTTCAAAACAAGACCTCAGCCAAGTGCAATTGCATGAAATTGGGCTCACAGAAGGCGTATCTTAATTTACAGGACTACAAGTTAAGGTCACACTTATTTATTCTGATTCCGGTGTATTACACCTGTATCTATCAGTTTGGTAGTTCCAGCAAGCAAGTAGAGGCCTATAGCAAGATATTAGCCTTATGTTAAGCATAGATTTAGAATGTATTTGTTAGTGAGCCTGAAGGTTTGTATTCCCTCTTTCAGGCCCCTGCATTTCATAAGCACCTGAAAGCCTAAGATAGTCAAGGGCATGATGACCTGCCCAGTACCTTGTTAGAGAGGCATCAAAGGAGCCCAATTAGGCATATATCCAAGAATATGTTATCAGTAAGGTGTTTTATAGATGATTTAAGTCTAGGTTATACTCCCAAGGACGACGGTTAATGAGTGGTTACTTGTTAGTATAGCCAGGTGGATAAGTCACAGGACGGTCAATGATGGGAGTTGCTTGTTAGCAGAGATATATGGCCAACATATAGCTTGCCAAGGAAGTGCCAGGGAGTTTCCATATAGTTTTCTAGCAATTAGTTTGCTTTTGAAGATGTTCTGTGAAAAGGTCAGAATAGCCAATTATAGGTAACAGGTGCCATGATGCAATGTATTGATGCTTTAAAGTCATCGTTTGTGTATGTAATCTTGCCAATATTGTATGTAATCATGCCAATACCACGTGCTAGTTTCAATACTATAAAAGTGTTGCGTGTGCCCCAATGGGGTGTTCAGTCTGCCCCAGCTACTGCAGAGCTGCGGACTGTTCCACTTTTATTGGGCTACTTGGCTGTATGCTTGTAAGTTACTCAATAAATTTTAACTCTTTGTAAGCAAATCTCTTGTCTGCATCTCATCTCTGGTAATCCAAAACCTGAAGGTACACAACACCAAAAATTTTAAAGATGGCCTTTCCTTCCAACAATGAACATCAGCTTTTCTTGAAACTGTTAATTACCTTACACATATCTTCATTATTAATAATAATGTGCAGTTTTTAATTATTTTTCATGTTTTATTGTTTACATACTGCTATTTTATGAGATGATGGTATACCAACACATCTATAAATAAATTTGTGTTATTAATTTATGTACCACTTAATGCCAAAATAAGACTTCTGAGAATGACACCTGTATTGAGGCTTGGGGTCAGATAATTCAGCATTTATTTATTTATGTTATTTAAAATATTTTTATCCCACCCTTCTACCCTATAACAGGGAACTCAGGGCAGCTTACAAAAATAAAATCAAACATATACAGTACATAATAAAATTGTAAACAGTAAAATCACAAAAACATAAAATACAATTAAAATACATACAATACTATACACACACACACACACACACACACAGAATACTACAAAGGTAAAATTAAATGCAGAAGGCATAAAATCAGTGTCAGGCTCTACTTTAAGTAAGTAAAGATCTTTCATCAGTTGACAGTCTTAGCCTATTTCCTGGCTGGAAAGTCCATCAAAGTGGCAACACTGCCACTGCTCGAGCCCTGCAGCTTGACCCACCTTAGAAGCGAGGGGTATCCTCCGTTTGGGCAGCTTGATCTGTTTCTGCTGCATTTGCTGGGAAGGTGCCACCTGGCTATCCGCAGACAGGCTGGGGAGGTGCATCGTTTTGCTGGCAGCCAAGGAGCTGTCCGCTGGCAATGGCTCTCTGGCTTTTTGTGGGGTGAAGGATTCCAATCCAGGAGGTGGGGTAGGGGCTGCCGGTGTCTGCTGCTGCTGCCGCTGTGTCATCTGACTCAGAACTGGGGATGGTTCAGGCTGGGATTTGAAGTCTACACACCATCAGCCAGGGAAGAAATGGAACAAGAACATCAGGCTTTGCTTCAGTAGCCTTAGATAGTCAGCAAGTTTCATTACACAGTACAGAATTGTTGCTTCTTCCTTAATTATATCTTGTTTCAATAAAAGGGGTCACTTACCAAACTGACTGAGGATAGAAGGCTGTGAAATTGACGGTTTTACATCCCAGGAGGATGTTGTGGTTGTGGAAACAGGGGAGTTCGTATTGAGAGAACCTTGTGAGGTAAACTGGCCCAAACCTGGAGATTTCAATTGGTCTAATATCTGAGGTCCAGCGGAATTGGCCAGCTTTGAAGATCCAAGCTCTCCAAACCCAGAACAGAGGACTGAAGACTAAGCAGACGGGGAAGAAGAAAACACATGCACCAAGACTCACTAGACCATAGGCATTACAATTCATGTTCTTATATTATGCAACAAAATAAAAAGTACAAATAAATTATATACAATCAGTGATTAAAACCACAAATATCCAGGGAAACTTGTGACAACTTTAGCGTTCACCTTCCACAGCAAGGGTACAGAACTTTTTTGGCTTCGCGGGCCAGATTTATATCGCCCTACCCCCCACCAGGGAGGCCACATTATGTTGACATCAGGCCACTCCAAAACAAGTAGTTAGAAAGAAACAAAAGGTAGAAGAGAGTATGAACAGGAAGGATTCTTCAGTGGTTGTGACCTGCAAGGTGTGTGCCATGTTTGTTTTCTTGCCTGAGAACAACATGGCGTACACGTGCAACAAGTGCAAGCAGGTTGCACTGTTGGAAGAAAAGGTGAGAGGCCTGGAATGGCGGGTAGCCACACTGAGGACAGTAAGAGAAGATGAAGAGTTCTTAGACAGAACGCTGAAACAACAGCAGCAAAGAGACGTGGAGACGGAGGAGCATCAGCATGCGGTAGCAGAAGAGGAGACTGCTTTGGAGAGGAATAATGAAGTGGAGGAAACTCCGTACGGTTTCGGCCCAGTTTATCTCACGGAGCGCCTTCAACGCCACCAATTATGCCGCCCGACAAGATCGGCCACACAGGGCCTTCTCTCAATCCCGCCAACAAAAACAGCCAGATTGGTGGGTACAAGAGAGAGGGCATTCTCAGTGGCGGCCCCCACTCTTTGGAACTCCCTCCCACAAGATCTCCGGCATGCCTCTTCCCTAAATGTATTTCGGAAAGCCTTAAAGACCTGGCTTTTTCAGCAGGCCTTCGGGGTATCCGGGGAGGGTTAATCGATATAATTGTAATGCCTCCTACCCAGTTTTAATATTGTTGTTGTAGATCTATTGTTTTTATTGTATTACTGTATTTTATTAATTGTATTTTAATAATTTTGTAAGTCGCCTAGAGTGGCCATTGGCCAGATAGGCGACGAAGAAATTAAATTTATTATTATTATTAAAAGGGTGACAGTTAGGAGCAGAAGAGCTAGAAGACACCCTTCACCAGTGGAGCTATGGAACCTCTTTCAACCACTTGAGGAGGAGACTAGAGGACAGCCTGTGGTGGAAGAATTACAGGAGACCCTGTGCGACAATAAGCAAGAGGCTGAAGCTCAATCAAGCAGGGACAATGAAACCACACCTAACAACAAGAAGAGAAGAGTACTAGTAGTGGGAGACTCCCTACTGCTTGAGATCGAAACCCAAGTATGCAGAGAAGATCCATGGACTCGCCAGGTATGCTGTCTACCAGGAGGACGGATTAAAGATGTGACGGAAAGGTTGCCATCACTCATCAAGCCCACCGACAGGTATCCCTTTCTCCTCATCCATGTGGGAACAAATGATACTGCCAAACAGAGCTATGAAGAAATCACTTCAGACTTTGAAGCTCTGAGAAGGAAACTCAAGGACATTGGGGCCCAGATAGTTTTTTCATCCATCCTTCCAGTACTTAGAAGAGGAGTAGAAAGGGAAAGAAAAATACTCCGTGTAAATGAATGGCTACGAAGGTGGTGCAGACATGAGAGATTTGGATTCTAGGACCACGGGCTATGGTTCCTGGAAGATGGACTGCTGGCAAGTGATAGGTTGCATCTCACAAGGACTGGGAAGAGTATGTTTGGCCACAGCATGGAGAAGTTCATCAGGAGGGCTTTAAACTGAATCCTAAAGGGGAAGGAGACGTAAACTTGGTGGTAACGACTGATGAAGGCTTATGCACAGTAGTGGGACCAGAGAGATCGGCTCTAATAGCGCCCAGTAACAGCCTTCAGAAAAATGTAGTAAGGAAACCAAGCCATACATCACATGGTCTTCAATGTCTGTATACTAATGCGCAGAGCATGGGAAACAAGCAGGACGAACTTGAACTCTTAATACAGGAGGGCAATTACGACTTGATAGGTATAACTGAAACTTGGTGGGATAACTCCCATGACTGGAATACAGCAACTGAAGGATACAAGTGGTTCAAGAAGAACAGAAGGAATAAAAAGGGAGGTGGAGTTGCGCTATATGTTAAAAATATATATCCCTGTACAGAAATACAGGAAGATGAGCTTGGTAGCTCCACCGAGAGCATCTGGATTAAAACTAATGGGGCAAGTAATAAAAGGAATGTGGTGCTTGGAGTCTACTACCGACCACCCAATCAAGGAGAAGACGAGAATGTAACTTTTGCAAAGCAAATTGCCAATGTTTCAAGGAGGCATGATGTAGTAGTAATGGGGGATTTCAATTATCCCGATATCTGTTGGGAGACAAATTCTGCCAAACACGGCCCCTCCAAGAAATTTCTGACTTGTGTTGCAGATAACTTCCTCCTACAGAAAGTGGAGGAAGCAACCAGAGGATCAGCTATCCTGGACTTGATTCTACCCAACAGAGATTATTTGGTGGATGAAGTGACAGTTACGGGAACTCTGGGGGAAAGTGTCCACACCATACTTGAATTCGTGATTTTAACAGAAGCGAAAGCTGAGAGTAGCCATATGCGCACCCTGGACTTCAGGAAAGCTGATTTTAATCAACTCAGAACAATTGTAAGTACGGTTCCAAGGCAGCTACCCAAATGAGAAAAGGAGTCCAAGATGGGTGTGAGTTTCAAAAAAAGGAAATTCTAAAAGCGCAATGGAAAGCAATTCCAACAAGGAAAAAAAGGGGGAAACAACAGAAGAAGCCAATGTGGCTTCACAAAAAGGTTAGAGATGACCTGAAAACAAAAAAGAACACATACAGGAAGTGGAAAGAAGGCCAGGACACAAAGGAAGAGTACGGGCAGGTATCACGGAATTGCAGGGATGATGTCAGGAAGGCTAAAGCTGAGAATGAGCTGAGGCTAGTAAGGGATGCTAAAAGCAACAAAAAAAGCTTTCTTCAGGTATGTCCATAGTAAAAGACAGAGAAAAGAAATGGTGGCACAGCTACTTAATGAGGATGGCAAAATGATAACAGATGACAAAGAAAAGGCAGAAGTGCTCAATTCCTACTTTGGCTCAGTCTTCTCCCAAAAAAGGGTCCATGACCCTCCCAGGAAACATGAAGTAGAAGAGGCAGGACTAGCGCTTGAGATTGATAGAAAAATGGTCAAGGAATACCTAATCACTTTGAACGAGTTCAAATCTCCAGGGCCCGATAAACTGCATCCTAGAGTATTGAAGAAACTGGCTGAAGAACTCTCAGAACCGCTGTCTATTATCTTTGCGAAATCATGGAGGACTGGTGAAGTGCCAGATGACTGGAGGACAGCTAATGTTGTCCCTATCTTCAAAAAGGGCAAGAAGGAGGAAAAGGGGAACTACAGACTAGTCAGCCTAACATCAATCCCTGGAAAAATTCTGGAGCAGATTATAAAGCAGTCAATCTGCAAGCACCTTGAAAGCAATGCAGTGATTACTAGGAGCCAACATGGATTTATGAAGAACAAATCCTGCCAAATTAATCTCATCTCATTTTTTGATCAGGTTATGTCCCTTGTAGACTGTGGGAATGCTGTGGACATAATATATCTCGACTTCAGCAAAGTTTTTGACAAAATGCCCAATGATATTCTGATTAGCAAGCTAGCTAAATGTGGGCTGGATGAAACAACTATCAGATGGATCCACAGTTGGCTCCAGAATCGTACTCAAAGAGTGCTTATCAATGGTTCCTTCTCAAACTGGGGGGAAGTAATGAGTGGGGTAGCACAGGGCTCGGTCCTGGGCCCAGTGCCCTTTAACATTTTTATTAAAGACTTGGGTGAGGAGGTACAAAGCCTGCTTATCAAATTTGCAGATGATACAAAGTTGGGGGGCATAGCTAATACCATGGAAGACAGAAAAAAAATTCAAAGGGACCTTGATAGGCTGGAACATTGGGCAGAAAACAACAGAATGAAATTCAACAGGGATAAATGCAAAGTTCTACACTTAGGAAAAAGAAACCAAATGCACAGTTATAAGATTGGGGATACTTGGCTCAGCAGTACAACATGTGAGAAGGATCTTGGAATTGTCGTTGATCACAAGCTGAATATGAGCCAACAGTGTGATGTGGCTGCAAAAAAGGCAAATGATATATAAGTCTGCATTAACAGAAGTATAGTTTCCAAATTGCGTGAAGTACTAGTTCCCCTCTATTCAGCACTGGTTAGGCCCCATCTTGAATACTGTGTCCAGTTCTGGTCTCCACACTTCAAGAAGGACGCAGACAAACTGGAATGGGTTCAGAGGGCAACAAAGATGATCAGGGGACTGGAAACAAAGCCCTATGAGGAGAGACTGAAAGAACTGGGCATGCTTAGCCTGGAGAAGACGGGAGATATGATAGCACTCTTCAAGTACATGAAAGGTGTCATACAGAGGAGGGTCGGGATCTCTTCTTGATCATCCCAGAGTGCAGGACACGGAATAATGGGCTCAAGTTGCAGGAAGCCAGATTTCAACTGGACATCAGGAAAAACTTCCTATTAGAGCCATACGACAATGGAACCAATGACCTAGAGAGGTAGTGGGCTCTCCGACACTGGAGGCACTCAAGAGGCAGCTGGACAGCTATCTGTCGAGAATGCTTTGATTTGGATTCCTGCATTGAGCAGGGGTTTGGACTTGACAGCCTTATAGGCCCCTTCCAACTCTACTATTCTATGATTCTATGATCTATGACTAATAAGTGGACGATCCCTCTCACCTTCCCAACTAGGATGTACACTTTAACATGGTAATGGGGTTTGAGACTGTCAAAGAAACTGAGACCAAGAGGCTAGACTCCTAGCAGGGGCACCCAAGACAGAAGACTAAGATGCATCCAAACTCAGAGGAAGGCAACGGTAAACCCCCTCTGAATACCTCTTACCACGAAAACCCTATGAACAGAGTATCCAAAATGCAACATGAGATAGTGCCGGAAGATGAGATCTCCAGGTCAGATTATTTATTTATTTATTATACTTGTATACCGCCCCATAGCCGAAGCTCTCTGGGCGGTTTACAGTAACTAAAAACAAATACAATTTAAAATACATCTTTTAAAAAACAATTTAAAACACAATTTAAAAATTTAAAACAATTTAAAAAACACATGCTAAAATGCCTGGGAGAAGAGGAAAGTCTTGACCTGGTGCCGAAAAGATAACAGTGTTGGCGCCAGGCACACCTCATCAGGAAAATCATTCCATAATTTGGGGACCACCACTGAGAAGGCCCTTTCCCTCGTTGCCACCCTCCAAGCTTCCCTTGGAGTAGGCACCCAGAGGAGGGCCTTTGATCTTGAACGTAGTGTACGGGTGGGTTCGTATCGGGAGAGGCGTTCCATCAGGTATTGTGGTCCCAAGCTGTGTAAGGCTTTATAGGGCAAAACCAGCACCTTGAATCGAGCTCAGAAACATACAGGCAGCCAGTGCAAGCGGGTCAGAATCGGTTTTATATGTTCGGACCGTCTGGTCCCTGTTACCAATCTGGCCACTGCATTTTGTACAAGCTGCAGTTTCCGAACCGTCTTCAAAGGCAGCCCCACGTAGCGTGCACTGTAGTAATCTAATTTAGATGGCACTCACTGAGCTACCGGGGAAGAACAAAGGACAAGGACAAGTAGCGCTGTGACTAATGATGCCACTAGGTCAAAGCCAAAAGGAAGCCTAGAGGCTGATGTGCACAGATGCGAAAGGAGAGTCCGGAGCTGTACAATGTGCACAAAAGGAACATGGAATGTGAAAAGCATGAACCAAGGAAAGTCAGAAATTGTCAAGCATGAAATGGAACATATCAACTTTACAATAGGTGTGAGTGAATTAAAATGGATAGGAATGGGACAGGCAACTACAAAATATTTTATGCAGAAAATGAGAAATTAAAAAGAAACGGGGTTGTTCTAATAGTGAGAAATGGTAGAGCAAAAGCAATTAGGGGCTATGACGCAAGGTCTGAGTGAGTGATTTCAATGAGGTTTAACAGGAAGCCTATTAACATAACCATCATCCAATTCTATGCTCCAATGGCAAAAGCAGAAGAGGAGGAATTGGAGAAATGTTACTCAGAAGTACAGGAAGTAACTGATCACACACCAAAACAAGATGTGCTGATAATCATGGTGGACTGGAACACAAAAGTAATGAACAGAGAAGAACTACAAACATGGGGAAATGGAGCTTAGGAGAAAGACTTACTGAATTCTGTGAAGCCAATAATTTATTTCTTGCAAATACATTTTTTTGAGCAACTGAAAAGACAACTGTACATGTTGACATCACCAAATGGTCAAAATACGAATCAAATTGATTATATAATTAGAAGCAGAAGATGGAGAAGTTCCATACTTTCTGTGAAAACAAGAGCAGGAGCAGACTGCAGTACAGATCATGAACTGGTCATACTGAACATCAGAGTTAAGCTAAAGAAGAAGAACAAAGCAATCATGATTTAAATAACATCCCAGAAGAATATAAAGATCAAATAAGGAACAGATTTGAGGCTTTAAATCTAGCTGATAGAGAACCAGAACTACTGTGGAATGAAGTCAGAGACATTATCAGAGGAGAATGTAAAAAGACAGTACTCCAGTTAAAAAGAGAGAAAACCCTCAATGGATGACTGATGAAATTCTTAAAATGGTTAAAGATAGAAAGAAAGCAAAAGCAAAAGTAGATAGAAACACGGTTATAACCCTAAACGCAACAATACAGCAACTAGTTCGTAGGGACAAAGAGAACTATTACAATAGTTATTGCACAGAAATATATAAGAGGATAATAAAAAAGATAGGACAAGAGCCCTATTCCAAAAGATTAGAGAAGTGAAAGGGAAATTTAAACCAAAAGAAGGGATGTTGAATAATCAACAGAGGAACACAGTGACTGACGGACTGAGATAAAATAAAAGGAAGATGGAAGCAATATACTGAAGAACTCTATAAAAGAGATGCAAGGATGACAGATTCATTCATGGAGGAACCATATGATGAAGAACCAGGAATTTTAGAATGCGAGGTGAAAGCTGCTCTTAAAATACTTGGAAGAAACAAATCCCCAGGAATAGATGGCACTACCAATAGAGTTGGTGCAAGTTACTGAGACTGAATCTGTCCAGATTTTGACAAAAAATTGTCAACAAATATGGAAAATAAAACAATGACCCACAGACTGGAAGTGTTCAATATACATCCCAATTTTAAAGAAAGGGAATCCCAGGGAATGCAGTAATTATCGAACCATTGCCTTAATATCCCATGCAAGTAAAGTAATGCTCAGGATTCTACAACAAAGGTTCTTACCATATACGCAGCGAGAAATGCCAAGCTGGATTTAGAAAAGGATGAGGTACCAGAGATCATATTGCAAACATATGTTAGATAATGGAATGGAGCAAGGAATTTCAGAAGAAAATCACCCTGTGCTTTATAGATTACAGCAAAGACTTTGACTGTGTAAATCATGAAAACCTATGGAATGCTTTAAAAGAAATGGGGGTGCCACAGCATCTGATTGTCCTGATACGCAACCTATACTCTGCACAAGAGGCTACCGTAAGGACAGAATATGGAGAAACCGATTGGTTCCCCATCGGAAACGGTGTGAGACAGGGGTGTATTCTATCACCCTATTTATTTAATCTATACGCAGAACATATCATGTGGAAAGCAGGTTTGGACCAATATGAAGGAAGTGTGAAAATTGGAGGGAGAAATATCAATAATTTAAGATATGCAGATGACACCATACTACTAGCAGAAACCAGTAATGATCTGAAATGAATGCTGATGAAAGTTAAAGAGAAAAGCACAAAAGCAGGACTACAGCTGAATGTCAAGAAGATTAAGGTAATGACAGGAGAAGATTTATGTAACTTCCAAGTTGATAATGAGGACACTGAACTTGTCAACGATTATCAATACCTTGGCACAGTAATTAACCAAAATGGAGACAATAGTCAAGAAATGAGAAGAAGGCTAGGACTGGGGAGGGCAGCTGTGAGAGAACTAGAAAAGGTCCTCAAATGCAAAGATGTATCACTGAACACCAAAGTCAGGATCATTCAAGACCATGGTATTCCTGATCTCTATGTATGGATGTGAAAGTTGGACAATGAAAAAAGTGGATAAGAGAAAAATCAGCCGAAATGCGGTGTTGAGCTTTGCGCATGCCATAGACCATGAAAAAGACAAATAATTGGGTGTTAGAACAAATTAAACCAGAACTGTCACTAGAAGCTAAAATGATGAAACTGAGGTTAGCATACTTCGGACACATCATGAGAAGACATGATTCTCTAGAAAAGACAATAATGCTGGGGAAAACAGAAGGGAGTAGAAAAAGAGGAAGGCCGAACAAGAGATAAGATTGATTCCATCAAAGAATCCACAGACCTGAACTTGCAAGATCTGAACAGGGAGGTTCAGGATGGATGCTACTGGAGGCCACTGAGTCATAGGGTCACCATGAATCATAATTGACTTGAAGGCACATAAGACACACACCCTCTCACCCGTCAAAGTTAACCTGCTGGGGTGAGGGGAGAGTCCTGCTTCACCAGTGTGTTCCACATTGGGAATGTACTGATGAAACAGCACTGAGCAGGACTGGACCCTGACACCCGGCCCGCCAGCTGATGTTGCTCAGTGATGTCAGCTGACTAAGAAGCAGGGGTGGTTTAGGTAAAGATTGGCCCACAGGGTGAAGGTTCCCCATCCCCACTGTATAGAAACTAAAGCTTAAGCACACGTAACTGTACTTGTGCATATTCTCATCCTGTTAACCTTCCCGCCTCCCTCTGCTGTCTCCTCTGTCAAAATTTGGTTGTAAACACACTGGGGCGTAAATCTATCCTTTTGGTCACTTTACTCTGTAAACTGCCATATACACCATTGATGTTGTAGCAGTAAGCACAAAATAAAAAGTGGAAAATGCATCTAAACAAATCTATACATTCATAATTGTACGAGAGTTTGGGGGGGAGGGACGGATTAAGTTGTGCCAAACATACTGAAATATTCTTCATTTGGAGGACAATACCTGTCCATACTAGCAAAGCAATTTTCACAGAGCTAGAAGACTCAGAAATTGTTCATTTCCACATGCAGCAGTCAGATATGTGCTTGGAAAGAATACATCACAGTCTTCCAGCCTGGAACAGAATTGCACTTCATTAACAAACTGCTTCTTTTTAATTATTATGCACAGTGTGTTATACACCGTGCTCTCAAGAATCCATACAAGTAGGTCACTTCAGCTGCCGACAAGAAAGTCAGTAAACCAAAGATGGGCTCCCCAAGAAAGGCTGCAACACCGATTGCTTCACTTCTGCACCCCTATATTTCAAAGCCATCTAATTTCACTTTTGCAAATAAACAGGCAAGATGGCAGACATTATTCAGGGCACAGGACTGCTTCGCTTTCTTTTTTTTAAAGAACACAAAGGGCCACATTACCAGGCTCTGCGGAGAATAGGAATTCACAGTGCTTGTGTTGCTTGCTCCCAAGGCCATCTGAGAATTGTGCTGGGAATTTGTGAAGACCAAAGCCTGCCCAAAGCTTTGGTGCTGAGAAGTCTCACAGGAGTTTGCCTCTGTTTCTCGGCCAGAAGTTAAAGGCTTCTGAAGTAGTGTCACAAGGTCAATGCTACAAGACAGAGAGGTAAGGACAGGGCATCAAGACACAAACAAGGTATAGATGGGGGGAAATCATACTTGGAGTCCCTATCCAGTGTATGTATGTATTTATTTATTATTTTGTTTATATTCCGCCCCTCCTCCCAGCAGGAGCCCACATTATCTCTCTTTGTGTGTAATGTTATTTACACACACATGGAAGGACAGCCAGGCTGCTTTTTTTTAAAGAAAAAAACCAACTGACTATAACTCAACTAATCCATCATCTGAGTTAAAACTTACTTAAGCTCAAAATTTAGAACAAAATCCAATCGTCCAATGCTGAATTGTGTGTGTGGGGGGGAGCATAGTTTCACATTTATGCAAAACAAACTGTCACCGATTAAAAGAACCGGGGCATTGCAGTTTTTTTTAAAAAAAATGCAAAAGCATGTCCAGATATCAGCAAGCAGATCAAAAACAAAAAGGTATTATTTAAACCTCCCCAGGCCAAACCAAATGGCTGTACCAAAGGACCACCATCTGGTATGACCTTCTAGCACATGGAGGAAGAGCCATGGCTCAGTGGCGGAGCGTCTGCTTTGCATGCAGAAGGTCCCAAGTTCAATCCCCTAGGAATGTCCCTTGCCTAAAACCCCCAAGAGCAGCTGCCAGTCAGCGTTGACAATACTCTGCTGGATAGACCAGCGGCCTGTGTCAAGCAGCTTCCTGTGTCCCCACAGTTCATTTGGCAACTTGACAGGTTTATAAGAGGCCCAAAGGGGCCACAGCAATAGCAGTCCTCCTTGCCACTATTAATGCAGTTCATAGATCAAGGAAGGGATTGGTTGCCGTTCTAGCACACAACCAACCAGCTCATGCCACTCGCAGGAAAAGTAACAGTTCTCTAAATATCCAAAGGAGGGTCGCATTCCTCCCAAGTAAGCTACATCTGAACAAGTCTTAGGCCTTAGAAAGGAGCTAATAAATACAGATGTGAAGTCAGAGTCCTGAGAGACACAATCACAGCAATAGCTTACGGCAGGTATGGGGAACCTTTGGCCCTCTGGATGTTGCTTAACTACACCTCCCATCAGCTCCAGCAAACATGACCAGTGGCCAAAGATGACAGCAGCTGTAGTTCAGCAACATCTGGAGGGCCAAATGGGTCCCCCACATCTGGTTTATGGCCTGCTGTAGGTCAAAGTGCACACATAACGTGAAGAAGATTTGGTGAATGGCTCCTCCAAATGTGGAATAAAAGAGGCAGGAAAAGGTATACCTTTGGCCAGGAGCGACACGGCTCTCAGCGGGAACAGATGAAGCGGTGAAGACCTTTGTTTCTGAAAGCTGAGATGTGGGGGGGGGGGAGAGAGTGGGGAAAAGAAATTGTAGTTCAGCTACATTAAGTACAGAACTCATTTTCAGGAGACAATATTCATGAGAAAGGTAAGAACTGGCATGTTGAGAAAGGGGAAATGTTCCATCTAGCCAATTATCTTGTCTCAAACTGTAGCTAGCACAAAATGGTTTCATGAGAAAAATAATTGTTCAAAGCAGGGGTTCTCAAGCTTGATGGGAAATCACACACACCCCTCAGAGATAGAGACAGACACCCCTACCTGCTGGAGACCACCTGGAATCAAATACAAGGTGCTCTGAGGAAGAAGGGACGGGTATAAACATTTTAAAGATGGTTTATAGACTACCGTTAAGAGGCCAATATAGAATGGGTGCATGCTGTCAGAGGCAGAAAGTGATTGGGGGGCAGGTTGATTGTTGCGCCAGCCTTGAGCTGGCAAAGCAATTGTGCTAATGCCATCATGTGACATCAGCGAGGCCAGCTCAGGATCAAATGGATCCTGGGCTCAATTAGTAGCCCCTCCCTGCCCCCAAAATGGTCCATTCAGCAGGCATCATTCCACAAGCCCCCAATCCATGCACCCCCAGCCCAGCACAAAGGGGGGTTCAGATTGCTCTGTTAAGTGTCCTTTCTTCTACCTCACAATATACTAAATCAGGAAGTCTATACATGCACAGTGCTCACTCAGTGGAGGTACCTATCGGATCCCCTTCTGTCATATAGATTTCCAGGAACAGGAAGAAGCATGGTACATTGGAGCTGTGCTTGGTGGTTACATATGAAGGCTGTTGTACATAGGAGAAACTGTCAGCCCAACTAAAGCCCAGTATAGTTTGCCTTACAGCAGCTCTTCAGAATGTTAGGCAGAAGCTGAGCAGACGTGCTCCCAAAGCAGACACAGTCAAGGCATGCATGGGCAGTACCACAAAGGGCTTGCACCTCCCATGACAACTCCCTATTCCCGGGTACAATATGACAGATATCACTGGATAGCTGCTTTGGTTCTTCAGGAATTGCTAAGAATGGCTACTGACAATTATCTGCAAATTAGAAACGTATTTATGTTAAAAGCTAGCCATAGCCATTGCATATGGTTCACAAGAAATAATTCAGAACTTGATAAGGAAATAAATGTATTATATTTATTTATTTATTAATTATTTGATTTATATCCCACCCTTCCTCCCAGCAGGAGCCCAGGCAGGCAAGGAGGATCCTGATTCAAAGCAGGATCCTGATGAATTTTTGGTAACTGTTGTTGTTGTTATGTGCCTCCAAGTCGACTACGACTTATGGCGTCCCTATGAATCAGCAACCTCCAAGAGCATCGGTCATGATGCTGACATGGTAACTGATACCAGTTTAATTCACAAGGTGGAATGATTTTTTGTTTATAAACATAGGAAGACCTTTGGATCATAAAACTCTAATGTTTGATGTTAAAGATTTATCTGAATGCTTAATCTGTCATTTAAGGTCATAAGGTGTAAACACAATGAACTGAATATATGGCAGTCGTGATAAGGACACTCATAAAAATGATATATATTTGTCCAAGTAAATTTAGAACTTGCCTTATCCAGAATATATGTGTCTCCATGTTTATGTTGCTGAGCAATGTTTAGAAAAAGCAATTTAGTTAGTATGAGTAAACCTCCTTTTTACATGTTAAAGTTGTGGGAATGTTTAGAAACAATAAGATAATTTAGACTGTGAGCCTAAAAATTTATGGGACAGTGACTTATTATATTCACGTGATAAGATTCTTTGAATTTTGTGTGCATCAGCTTTCATGCCATCTGAAGCTCATCTGACTGCCTATGCTGGCAGCTTGTCACAAGAGCTGGTAAGACCTGGAAACTTAGAAAAAGTGCTCTCCTATTTTGAAATATTAAGGGTCTAGACTTTGTAACAAGAAATATTTAAGTACTACTATTCCTCACCTTAGGCTGCATATATGTGCTATATGCATGCATTATTAGAATTTATATTTACAATTAAAAATAGAAAATGAACAGATTTTCCTGTACTAAAAATTACTTTTGGGTAAAACCTGAGTTGAAGCCACAACAATTCTAGGTGTATACTTTGTTGAAGTGGATTAATCACAGGCACCCTAAAGACCGGCAATATAAACTGATAACACTAAAATTCCTGACTCCAGCTCACACATGGCAAACCACTGATATTAAGGTTTAAGTAGACACAGACTTGGAAGCTGTTGTCTTTGCATGTTTTTGCCAAGGCATCTGTTGGGAAGGGCTGTAGCTCAGTGGTAAAGCATCTGCTCTGCACACAGAAGGTCCCGGGTTCAATCCGCTGCACCTTGAGGTAGGACTGGGAGAGCCGCCTGCCTGAAACCCTGGAGAGCCACTGCCAGTCAGTGTAGACAATACTGAGCTAGATGGACC
Source organism: Rhineura floridana (assembly GCF_030035675.1). Lineage (NCBI taxonomy): Eukaryota > Metazoa > Chordata > Lepidosauria > Squamata > Rhineuridae > Rhineura > Rhineura floridana. The sequence goes on along the minus strand of NC_084480.1, from coordinate 4,686,494 downwards.
AATGGTCTGACTCAGTATAAGGCAGCTTTCTTTGTTCCTACGGCTCTAAGCGTTTTTGGCTGATCATTGATCTAGATCACTGTAATGAAACTTGTAAGGTCCAGAAGAAGCTTCTTAGCCCACACATTTTTCTATCACTGCATCATTCTGATAGAGCTCTACTGTACTTTACTCCCTGGACTGCAAGTGCCTCATGTTATGGCAGCCAGGAGGATTCAAGGAAGGGCAAGAGAAGTATCTTTTAAGGATCTTGTATTTCAAGATTTTTCTCATGCCCAGGTCACCTAGAGGGTTCAACCCAGAGGTCACTGGCCTGCTTTCATAAATCCTGGGTTAAACAGCGTTGTCAAGCAAGTCCCAACTCCTCCAACAACAAGAAAGGGTGGAAGAGCCTCTGCTCTGAAAGATCAGCCACCCAATCAGCCTACAGCTCCTTGTGACCGGAACTGATGCTACAAGCTGGGTAGTTTTTAAACAGGTGATGGCTTGGACAGCCTGCTGGGGACGGTGGCATTTATCAGACTATATGATGTTCCCAGCAGCTGAAACGTTTTTTGTTACACAGAGTCCAACAAGGCTTCTGGGAAGGAATTTAATCCACCTCTGAATAGCTGTCTGGGAGAGCCCAATCATGGCACAACAGCAAACAGCAGCAGCGAAAACCCCTCACTGGCACATTGGCAAGTTCCTCGAAACAAACAGATGAAAATATGTAGTTGCCAATTACTATGTGAGAGTCACATTACCATGCTCAGCCCCTTTTAGTAAGAATCTGTTCAGAAGCAAATTTGGGCCTATGTTATCACTTTGAAAGTGTCAGTCATTCATCAAACATACATGGTATTTTAACAGAAAAGCCCAGCTCCGACCTACTTTAGAATACAAGTTACTGAAGATGAACAGCAGAGAACTGCCACTTTCACACTCTGCTTGTGAACGTTTCTTGTTGGGAGCAGAAGGCTGCGCTAGCTGGGTCATGACCAGATTGGTGCTGGAGCTAAGTGGAGAAACATTTTCGCTCTGGTTATCTGTGCCATCAGCGTTATGAATATGGAAGTTTGCAAATCATCCAGGAGGTACACACAAACGTACCCCAGATGGCAAGTCCTGTTGATGCCAACAGAACCACTCACAAGTGAGTTTGTATAGTTCTGCCTTTTCTACAAAGACCCACATCAAACTTGGGATATTGTTCAAATATGTCTTTCCAAAGAGTCGTTGCAGTGCTGGTTAGATGAGTTCTTACCAGCCTTTGCAGCAAAGATTCTTTGAAAAGAATATTAAAGTTAGCCAAAGTTAACACAACATTCAAAATGTGGCATCCAAAAATCTGGCCAAATCTTCTACATAGCTCCTTCAGAAGAAGTGGCACTGGCTTATCACAGAGTGAACTGAATGTTCCTGCTTACTTAAATATAGACTTACATCTTCATTCCAGTCTTCAGCAGTCCATTCTTCTATTGAGTTCTTCCATGCTCCTGTGGCAATGAAGGAGAGGACAGACAAGCAATTAACCCATAATTGCTGGTGCCATAACTCCCTTCCAACAGCTCTTTCCCTAACTGGAAATTCATGTGGCATAAAGAAAAAGACCTACGATGGAACTTGCAAGGTATCAGTCAACATGTTTCTTGGCAAAGCTTTCATCTATCAAAAAGCCAACTTAACCAGTATGCTAAATTACTTCCAAAATGTTACTCAAGTATTCATGCACTGAGTAAGAAAAAACCAGACACCACCCCTCATTAACACTGACTAAATGCAAACAGAACTATTATTTTTAATGCTTCAAAAGAACCTCACATCTGCCTCCAAAGGGCAGTCACCTGGTGGCGCTGTCATCAGTGGTGCAGAGTGTTGCAGTGTTTTAGGACAGAGATGAAGGCAGAGTAGAGATTATGGTGTAGTGACATCTTTTTCTAAAATTTATTTTGAAAATTCCACCGTTGCATGTTAGTAACAATTCAAAATGGCATAGGTTATATCAGTGTTCAGTCCGTGTCTTCTAAGTTTCTATCCAGGTCATATGTAAAACTGTCTTCTGTCATAGCCAGGTCTCACTTGTTGCCATCATTTTTTAAGAGAGGGAAGCCAGGCTACTGTCTTCATGAACATGAAGAAAGCATGCAAATTAATGTCCCAGGGCAAATCAGAAGAGGTCAGTGAATCTCTGTGACTGCATCCTGGCTCTGGAACACACTTCCCCAGAGAGTTTCACCTGTCATTCCGTTTTCAATCTTTTTGGCTTCAGGTGAAAACATTTCAGAAGGCATAAAGGGTGTTAATGGCAGCTTGTGGAAAATCCAGATGGCCCAGTCTGAACAGTTACCTGCTAGGCTTGAACCAGGTTTATTCCCTTCTCTAAAAACCTCACACATACAAACGGTGGGGTGGGGGGCTACCGGTACTTTTAAATTAGTCCATTGAGTGCCACTCTAGTCTCCCGAGGAAAGGTAAGGATTAGGATTCATCCTTATCTTGCACTGCGCCTTGGACATCAGCTTGGAGCCAAGGAGGAGTTGACGGTGAGGTCACCTTTGCATTGGGGCACATCTGAAGGCCAGTGCAACTGCAGGCACAAACCCCCATCCTACACTGTGAAGGGACAGGATCTGTTGCAAACACAAAATCTATGAAGCTTCTTTTACACCCAATCCTGCACAATTCTTTTTTTGGAGATCATCCAAACCTCCTCCTCCCTCATTCCAACACAAAGATGACCATGGAAAACCTCCTTTTTCAGATATAGGATTAGAAACAGGAATAGAATTGCAGCAAAAAATGTCACTTCTCTGCCTTTAGTTCTGTATTTCCAAAGTAAAAAAGTCCACAATCCAGAGAGAACATGCATGCACATGCACACGCACACAGACAAATATTTACACCAATGACAACTTCTGGCATATTTTTAATTCTTGAACTTTTTTGTGGAGTTGCCTCACCTGTTCCATCATCTGCATCATTCTGCCCAGACTCCCAAGATTCTTGTTTTGTCCCAAAACCATCTGCAGCAGAAGATTCTGTATAATCTGCAGGGTTAAATGTCCTACAGGTCAAGAGAGTTGAGAAAGTCAGAAATATTTAGAAAATTGAGTTTATGTACCTGCCTTAGACAGAGTCAGATCACTGGTCTGTCTAACCTAATACTGCCTCCACCAATAGGCAACTGCTCCCTGGGGAAGTCCTGGGGACTGAATATAGGATATTGTGCAAGCAAACCATGTGCTCTTCCACAGAGTATGGAATAGGCAAGTGACACCATGAACCTCCACACCCAGAAACACTAAAAGAAACCCCTTCCATTTTCAGCATCACTGGAACTGAACTTTTTTTTTGGGGGGGGGGGAGAAGGATAAAAAAAATCATTTCCTATCTGGTTGTTAAAAGGCTATTACTAATTAATCAGAATAAGCCATAGTTCCTTGTGGTTGGTCTGGAAACTACAGCTGCTGCAGATATTTACGAAACTTGCACATATACAAGTGCCATATAATATTCATTCCGCACCAATCTTTCATTGTGGCAGCACCCGTGGACACCACTGTTCCATCTAACTTGGTATTGTCTACACTGACTGGCAGTGGCTCTCCAGGGTTCCAGGCAGGAATCTCTCCCAACCCTAACTGGAGATGTCAGGAATTGAGCCTGAGACCTTCTGTATGCAAAACAGATGCTCTGCCACTGAGCTACAGACCTTCCCCATTAACATTAGGCAGGCATTCTCACTATATTGTTACAGACATCTGCTAAAAACTCTTCCAACAAGCCTATCCAGATATATAATTTTTTGCTTGTAAATTTTGATGATTTTACCTGTGAATTATTGATAATCATTTTTATTGTTTTATCTACACTGCATAAGAGACTTCTTTATTCAGCGGTTTATAAACTTTTCAAAATGTATACATAAGGTCTGTAGCCTTGGGGTCGTTCTTGACTCCCAGCTGTCCATGGAGGCTCAGGTTTCGGCAGTGAGCCGGGCAGCTTGGTATCAATTACATCTGATACAGAGGCTGCGACCCTACCTTCCTGACCATCTACTCCCACGAGTGATACATGCCCTGGTCTCCTCTCGCTTAGACTACTGCAATGCGCTCTACGTGGGGTTACCCTTGAAAACGGTCCGGAAATTACAGCTGGTGCAGAACGCAGCGGCAAGTTTGATTAAGAACAGTCGCCGCTGTGATCATATCACTCCGGTGTTAATAGATCTACACTGGCTACCAGTTGTCTACTGGACCCAATTCAAGGTGTTGGTATTGACCTTTAAAGCCCCACACGGTTTCGGCCCAGTTTATCTGAAGGAGCGCCTCCAGCATCACCAATTATGCCGCCTGATGAGATCATCTACGCAAAGCCTCCTCTCGGTCCTACCAGCTAAAATCGCTAGGCTGGTGCGGACCAGAGAGAGGGCATTTTCGATTGTGGCTCCCACCCTCTGGAATTCCCTACCTCTTGACCTTCGCCATGCCCCCTCCCTGATAAGTTTTCGCCGGGCCTTAAAGACCTGGCTCTTCAGACAGGCCTACAGGATTTCCGGGGTGGATTAACCTTTATGCTGCTGTTAACTGGAAGGGTGTTTTTAGATAATTACTGATTGTGATTGTTGGTTTTTATTGTATTTTAATGTGTTAATGTACGTCGCCTAGAGTGACCGTTAATTCGGCCGGATAGGCGACTCAAAAATAAAATTTTATTATTATTATTATTAAAAGCATTTCATTTGTTTTGCATGCGTAACTTTTCCGGATCCAAGAGTCAACATTTCCTCTTCCAGAACCTCAGCCACCCACAATGAGAACAGACAGTGCTGCTTGAGATCAACCAATGGGCTAACTCACCATACGGCAGTTCCTTATATACATTAAAGAGCAATAACTAAGATAAACTAACACTTTTAAACTCGAACAGTTTATGAAATAAAGTGACCATTAAATACTACATAGAAAAGGGAAGTGAACATGCAAATCAGTACTGATTTCCAGTGACTAAGAATCCATTTCAAAAGCATGTCATTTTGCTCACTTTTGGTTCGAAATAGGGTTCTAATGCTGAACTAATGCAACAAGATTTAGGGTACCAAACACATTAATGGAAATCAAGTATGATGTGGTCACTTTTCCCCTTAAGTTTAAGGGTTTGCAGCACAGGGGTGCAATTAAATCCAGCTCTGGTCATAGATGTTCAAGTGATATCCACATATTAACTCTGGTGGGTTTGCCAGCTACACCCCTTTCCTGGAGAAAGACCCTGGCAAGCTCATCCCCAACTTGGACAATTCTACACACAATTACTAAAACATACTCTATGGAGCATTTGACTATTCAGAAGTACTCAGAAACGTCTGACTGGTGCAGCAGCCAGGTTACTTTGAAAATATAACCTCATTGCTTAAAGATCTTCATTAGCTCCCAGTGCATTTCTGGGTGAAAATCAGAATGTTTGTGTTAATCTATAGAAACCTAAATGGCCAACACAGATGAAGGACCCCCTTCTTCTGCATGAGCCTGCCTGTTTACTGAAATAATAATCCTACATCCTACTCTGAGCATCTCCATCTTGGGAGGTCAGACAAGTAGCAAAGAAGGGCCTTTTCAGTAGTGGTACCTAGACTGTGAAAAACCTTTCAAGATACATTCTCTTTACTTCTCCTCCCGCTCCCAATTTGTTGACTGTAGCACGAACTTAGAACTTTTATTACAATGAGATTTCAATGAGACACAGCTTGAGGGTCCTTCAGCTGTTTACATTTATTAGCTGTTTTATTTTGATCTAATATTTTTAAAAGCGTTTCTGTGAGGGGTATTTATCTGAATTGTATTTTACATATTTGTTAGCCACCTTGTAGATTATACTGTGAAATGGCTGGATACAAAGTATTTTAAATAAAAGATACTCCCTCCTCTCTGCATACAGCAAGATCCTTGGCCATGCATGCTCCCACCCTGCCCTTCTAGCTGCATGAAAGCAGCAACATCGCAGCTGGGAGATCCCATGGCTATTTGAACACACAAGAACGCGAGGACTAAGAAAACACAGGTGAAGACCCCTGCACTGAAAAGTAATCCTGCACTGAAAACACTGTAAAATTGGATATGCCTTCTATACAGCGAGGAAGCAAACCTATTCAAGGCTCTCTCCTGAACCATGGAGGGAGGGAGCAATTTAGGCACTAATGTGCTTCTTAAAAGCATACCTGTTTGTGACTCAAAACTACCATTTAGACCGGCTGTGCTCATGAACTGCAGTACATCATGAGGGAAAGGGGGAAAATGCCACGGTTGGTAAGTTTTTAGCTGCACAGTAAGGGGCGTTGCAAGTGAACAAGTGAAAGTGCGATTAACTTGACACTGCCAGATGGTGCCAAGGAGCAACCGCCAACTACTGCCAGCAGAGGATGTAATTTCAGAAACCCTCAACTGGAGTATGGCTGGGGTGAATGAGCTTAAGTAGTCCTTTTAACTCTTTGTGCACTCCAGCCTGCTGCCTACATTAGACTATAAAAACACTTTCTGTTAATGCTCACACAGTGTTGGATTTTGACTTCCCGAGAGGGAAGCGTGTTACAGCAAAAATAACAAAAAGTCTTGCAGCATCGTAAAGCATTTATTATGTTTTAAATGTTACGTGGATGAGTCCACTACATCAGATGCCTGCTGGGTTGATGGCTAATGTAACAGTCAACATTAGTCACCAATTCTGTTTCCAAAGTAAAAAAAAAAAGAAACACCCAACAACTTCAACCATCGCTATGAATGCCTCAGAGTGCAGCTGGGAAGCCTTCAAGGTTTTTGAATTTGACAGAATGTTTGATTTGGATACCAATTTCTTCCAAGGCGTCTTAAAAATTCTGAACGTATGGCCAACAGGAAATCACAGCTAGGATATTACAACCCAGATAAGTTTTATGTTCACATTATTGGAACACATTAACATTTATTTTGCTTTCACATTTTAGTATTTCCGAAACCTATTCGCCACTTGTAAGTAGTATTTTGATTTCTATAGAGTATCTTCAAGTGCACCCCTCTCCATATTAGCAAGAATAAACTGCGTGGAATTTGTTCCCCAGGTTTGCAAGTCCCTTCCTTCACTAGATCCAGAGGATTTCCTGGAGATCATGCACAATAATATTATTGGCAAAAAACAAAGAAAAAGCCCTCACATTATTCAATATCACAATGCCCCAAGGTGTACTCAGTATCCATAACGTGCCCCTACTTTGAACACTTAACTACACAATTGCAAAGGCAGCAACAGCAACAGCTATCAGCATCATCAGTGAGGAAGAAAATTCTTGGGATAATTGGACATAACTAATTCTCATCTTGGGTTTATGTTGACCTTAGGCAACAAATCAGCCCACTTGAGGTTATCAATCTTTCTCTCTGTCTCTGCAAGTCTCGCTGAATTACTCAGGAAAGTTTGCCTGCCTGGCTGGAGTGGCAAAGGAAGTGAGGCAGGAAAACTAACTAACACTCCATGGGAGGGGCTGAGGTGAGAGTCCCATGGAGTGTTAACTCTTTCCTGCCTCAAGCAAGAAGAGAGGAAGATGATATCCCACTTGGGGGTTTCTTGGTGCCCATTGGAGAATGAAGTTTTCACTGCGTGACATTTTATCAAGTTTCCTGATATAGGGACGAAACGAGCCAGTAAGTCCTTGAATATAATCAAATGTTTAACAGGTTCTCCATTACACAGATTTGTATAATTTCCTGTCATACACAGTTAAGCAGTGTTGACAGGTCCTCTTTTAGTTAATATATTATCTTTCATCCGACATGCTATGAAAAACCTACCCCATGCCTTGGGCTGAAAACCTCCCTGCTCCTCTTCCTCTGCCACGTCCAAATCCTGTAGGAAGAAAAGAGCCTTGTTCAAGTGTGCAAAGTGGAAAAGCTGAACATTCAGCCCCAAAGGTTTCAGGAGATGAAGTCAGCTTGACTAAGTAAGGTTTAGTCATCCCTTCTCTTCTGTAGCAACACACTCTCTTCTTATACAAGGAAGGAAAACCAAGTTATAGCAGAATAGCAACTCTTCATCCACCCTCTTTATAAATAGAGAAACCAAGATGATGCCAGTGTGCTACAGTGGTTAGAGTGTTGGACTAGGACCTGGGAGACCAAGGTTCAAATCCCCACTCAGCCATGAAGCTCACTGGGTTACTGTGAGCGAGTCACTAACTCTCTACCTAACCCATCTCACAAGAATTGTTGTGAGGATGAAATGGAGAAAGGGAGAACCACGTACTTGAAGGAAAGGTGGGATATAATGAAATAGTAAAATTCCCTCCCCTTAAATATTAGGCAGGCGCCATCTCTGCTATCTTTTCAGCACCTTTTGAAGACTTTCCTCTTCCAACAAGCCTTTTAAGTTGAGACCTATCCCAGTCTGCGTCTGTGTTAGAATTGATTTTAATTTGTCTTTTAATATCTTTAACCCCTTTTTTAAAAGATGTTTTTAAAGTTTTTTTAAAACATTTTTAATGTTGTTTTGTTTTAATGTATGTTAAGGTTGTTTTATGATGTTTTAAAGTGTTTTTAGTGTTTCTGTTTGCTGCCCTGGGCTCCTGCTGGAAGGAAGGGCAGGGTATAAATAAATAAATAAATAAATAAATAAATAAAATGATGATGATGATGATGATGATGATAATAATAAATAAAATAAAATACCAAGCGGAGTCACAATATAGAGCTAAAGAGATTAAAACCCCTCCCCACTTAGACTGTCACCACAGGGGCTTCTGAAGGACCATCTTGCTCTAGGGGAAAAGGAGAAGGAGAATTTACTTAACCGCTTCTTCAAAACAAATGGTTTGTCTTTTCCATTTTATTGTAACTTTTTATTTTTAATCAATGCTTGTTTTTGTAATAATCTTATGTAAACCGCTTTGCAAGGTACACCTAAAAAGCAGTATATAAATACCTTAAATAAATAAAATATGCATTAAAAACGATGAGTTCCCAACAGAAACCAGGGATGAATTATCCATGTTTATCCAGTTGCCTTGCCTGGCAGGACACCTTTCCCCTGCCCCGGGAACCTATCACCATCCCCCCCACCTGCTGCTTCCAGCATCTGACAGCTCCTCAACTCTCACCTATGCAGCATCTCAGAACCACAGCAGTCACTGAGGAATCTGAAGTGCAGGAACAATGGAAAGGGAGGATAAGGAAGGGGATTGAGGTAATAGCTGGAATGGCTCAGAAGGTCAAAGCCACACCATAGGCAGCTTATTAAGCAACCGGGTGTTCTGTCATATTTAGGAACAGAACTCAAGAGGAAGATCCACTCCAGTGCTGAACCTCAAGATTCTTCTTAGCTTTACCACATTTCCGGACATTTTACTACTGATGCACAAGAGTGGCTATGCTCCAGAATTCTGTACTGATTACACCCACACTCTGTACGCCAAATAAATTATTCAAAGCTGCATGCATTTGCTTCTTTGGAATAACTACAGCAACATTCTAATCAACTTGGTAAGCTCCCATCCAATATTTGGAAGACACACATCCTAGGGATTCAGTAGACAAGGCTTTCCAGCACACACAGCCTCAAACTTTAATCCATAATCATGAAAAACTACTTCAGCACAGATATACAAGGGGTCGTAGCAAAAAGTCTCAGAAATCCTAATACTTTGCCAGAGGTCTGTCTCAAATTTACCTCATACTGACTTCTGGATAATTCTCCAAATCTTATGTCAACCTCAAATTTCAACTGAATCTTTTCCCCACTTTCATTCCTGCTTTATTTATTTTTATTCTTTTTTATTTATTATTTGATTTATATTATTTTATTATTTAATTTGATTTATATACCGCCCTAAGCCCGAAGGCTCTCTGGGCGGTGTACAAAAAGATAAAACAAGCACAGTATATAAATACAATAAATACAATAAATCAAGAAACAAAAACAAACAAACAATAAAAGAACCAAACAACGTCCAAAATACAAAATAATAGTGAAATACTGTTAAAATACACTTTAAAATGCCTGGGAGTATAAAAAGGTTTTCACCTGGCGCCGAAAAGATAGTAGCATCGGCGCCAGGCGCACCTCATCAGGGAGACTGTTCCACAGTTCGGGGGCCACTACTGAAAAGGCCCTGGTTCTAGTCATCACCCTCCGAGCCTCTCGATGGGATGGTACTCGGAGGACGGCCTTAGATGTTGAGCGTAGTGTACGGGTAGGTTCATATTGGGAGAGGCGTTCCACCAGGTATTGCGGTCCCATGCCGTGTAGGGCTTTATAGGTCAAAACCAGCACTTTGAATCTAGCCCGGAAACAAACAGGAAGCCAGTGCAGACGGGCCAGAACAGGTGTTATATGAGTGGACCTTCTGGTCCGCGTCAACAATCTGGCCGCTGCATTCTGGACTAGCTGTAGTTTCCGAACAGTCTTCAAGGGCAGCCCCACGTAGAGCGCGTTGCAGTAGTCCAATCTAGAGGTTACCAGAGCATGAACAACTGAAGCGAGGTCGTCACTGTCCAGATAGGGACGTAGCTGGGCTACCAATCGAAGATGGTAAAAAGCATTCCGTGCCACCGAGGCCACCTGGGCCTCAAGAGACAGGGAAGGATCGAAAAGAACTCCCAAGCTACGAACCTGTTCCTTCAAGGGGAATGTAACCCCATAAAGAACAGGATGAACATCCACCATCTGGGCAGAGAAGGCACTCACCAACAGCGTCTCAGTCTTGTCTGGATTGAGCTTCAGTCTGTTAGCTCCCATCCAGTCCATTATCGCGGCCAGGCAACGGTTTAGCACGTTAACAGCCTCACCTGAAGAGCATGAAAAGGAGAAATAGAGCTGCATGTCATCAGCGTACTGATGACAACGTACCCCAAAACTTCTGATGACTGCACCCAGCGGCTTCATGTAGATGTTAAAAAGCATGGGGGACAGTACCGATCCCTGCGGGACTCCACAATGGAGAGTCCAGGGTATCGAGCAATGTTCCCCAAGCACTACCTTCTGGTGGCGACCCACCAAGTAGGAGCGGAGCCACTGCCAAGCAGTACCCTCAACTCCCAACTCCGTGAGTCTTCCCAGAAGGATACCATGGTCGATGGTATCCTGCCCTTCCTCCCAGTAGAACCTAGGGTGGCAAACAAAAGCACTAAACACACTTTAAAATATCATAAAAACAGACTTTAAAATATATTAAAACAAAACATCTTTAAAAACATTTTTCAAAAAACTTTAAAAACATCTTTTAAAAAAGGTTTAAAAACTTATTAAAAAGCAATTCCAATACAGACGCAGACTGGGATAAGGTCTCAACATAAAAGGCTTGTTGAAAGCGGAACGTTTTCAATAGGCACTGGAAAGATTTAAAGGGAGGGAATTCCAAAGGGTTGGTGCCACTACACTAAAGGTCTGCTTCCTATGTTGTGCAGAACAGACCTCCTGATAAGATGGTATCTGCAGAAGGCCCTCACCTGCAGAGCCCAGTGATCAACTGGGTATATTAGGGATAAGCCGGTCTTTCAGGTATCCTGGTCCTAAGTTGTATAGGGCTTTGAACATCAACACTATTCTGACCTCAGATTTTTTTTGTTTCCAGAAGGAAAACAGTAGGTGGTAACTGGCTGAAATTTGAGGATGATGTACAGGTTAAAATTTGTGACAATGTCCTAGGAGGACATCCCTGTAAGTCTACTTATGTGTAAATTACACAATGGAAAGTGCACCTCGGGTCCAAATGGACCCCATAAGACTGACTGAATTAAGAACATTCCAATCAGATAGTAGTAACCTGAAATAAAATTTCTTTAAAGCAATTTATCATTCGTACTTAACACCACACAGGTTAAGCAAAACAGCCAATCAAAATATGTACTGTCGGAGATACAGAACAAGGCAGACAGACTTCATACACATTTTTGGGACTGTGCTAAAATAAAACTGTTCTGGAATACAATTCTAGACTTTATACATGAAATGACAGACCAAGCAATATCAAGAAATCCCAAAACAATTCTCCTGTGTATGTTCCATGGGGAAGTTACAAATGTGGACTCCCAGTCAGTAGCAACTTTGCTCATAGTACTGAAAATATGTGTCACTAAGCAGTGGAAAAAAAATAAACCCCTAATGTTGACAAAATGGATGAGAAAGACCTGGGAAAGTATTAATGATAAAAACAACATATAATAATAATAATAATAAATAATAAAATTTTATTTATTAGTCGCCCATCTGTCCGACTTAACGGACACTCTGGGCGATGTACACAATATAAAATACAATATCAACATATTCATAACAATCACAGTATTAATATCATATAATCTAAAAAACCATCCTACACTGGTACAGTATAAAACCTAACCCACCCCAGAGATCTCATAGGCCTGCCTGAAAAGCCAGGTTTTTAAGGCGCGGCGAAAGGTCATCAGGGAGGGGGCATGCCGAAGGTCAAAGGGAAGCAAGTTCCAGAGGGTGGGGGCCACGATCGAAAAAGCCCTCTCCCTGGTCCGCACCAGCCTAGCTGTTTTCACCGGTGGGACCGAGAGAAGGTCTTGTGAGGCTGATCTCGTTTGGCGGCATATTTGGTGATACTGGAGGCGTTCCTTCAGATAAAACAGGAATGCAGTGTACAACAATTATCAAAATAAGTTTTTAGTGAGATGGGCCTTGTTTATGTAGTTCTGGAACGATAAAAGTGATAGATGAAATAGTCCTGTTTAATTCATTTACATTAATATTATTTACATTATTTTAATTCATTTACATTAACCTACCAATATGCTTAATAACACAAATATGATTTAAATAACGTTCTATTTTTATCATTTTCTCATCTTTTCCCCTCTCTCCCAATGTTTTTGTATTATAAGTTCTATTATATAACTCAAGCCTTTTATATTTTTTGCTTTGTTTTATTTACTTATGGTATGTTAACGTAAAATTTGTAATTTAATTAAAAAAATAAAGTGGAGGCACAACCTATTTGTCTTCAAGCCTCAGCTTTTACCTAGTCTCCCCTCAGACACAGATATAGTTACTGAGATATGCCACATGTGAAAGGGAGATGGCATGCTTTAAGCCATGAAGTACAACAGGAATTTTTAATAGCACACTCCCTGAGCTGCCAATATTTTAGGCTTATTTTGCACCAATTGAATGGAAGGTGCTGGATTTCAGCAATATTGCAGGAAGTTTTAATTTTTTATTATTACATTTATATCCCACCTTTCCTCCAAGGAGTTCAAGGTGGCATAAAAACACCTCCCCCTCCTTATTTTATCCCCACAACAATCCTGTGAGGTAGGTTAGGGCTGAGAGACAGTGACTGGCCCAAGGTCATGCAGTGAGCTTCACGGATAAGCAGTGATTTGAACCCTGGCAAAAACTCTGGCAAAGTATTTCCAGTCATCTGCCACTGACGCTTTTAACTGGAGTTTCCAGGGATTAAGCGGAGAGCCTTCCAAGTGAAAAGCATGTTTTCTCCCACTGCGTTATTATCTGCCCCCAACGGAGGTCAAACCACCTACTTCCCCATCCCCCGCCCCTCTGGGCAGGATTATCTGGGATTTTAACAAAGCACCTCTCACACCCTAAGTTATAACAAGCCAGATAAAAATGTTGATGAACATTATGTGAACAGGAGCTCCCTCTTCATGCTAACCTTACTCAGTGAAAACAAATGGTGTGTTAAAACTGATAGCGGAGCAGAAGGTTGGGCAAAATCACAGACCAAGCTTTGTTCAGCATCCCGTCATTTCTATCCACCTTGTGCAAGAGAAGTTCTGGTAATTCAAGCACCCCAGATATGGTACTGCTGGAATCACTGTATTGTTCACATTCTTCCTTATCACCAACATTCATAGTCCAGTTCATTAAAACAGAAGCGGCAGCCATTGTGGCTACAACTAGAAGCAGAACACAAGATAACCCAGCCCCAACCAGTGGCCTTCCTAAGCAAGAAGAGGAAGGAGCACCAAAAAACGCATGGCCCCATCCACTAGCCAGCAGACTGACTGGTACTGGGAGCTTTGTATTCCCTCCTTTCCAGCTGTTCTCCAAGCTGCTACAAAGGGCTGCATTTTGGAGAGGCATTTAACAGAAGTTATTTCTTGGAAAGTGCCTTTTTTAAAATTGCAAAACTGAGCAGCCTTTAGTACTGGGGATAAGGTGGAATATAAGCATCAACATATTTGTCTTACCTCTCCCTCTGCCACGTTTCCCACGATCAGAAGGCCTATCCACTTGGCTGTTGTCCACTCCATTCTCCTCTGCTCTGACTAGATACAGGAGGAGAGACACAGAAAGCAATATTTGAATCTTAGACCATTAATGTATGCAATTTCAAAATCTCCCACTCGATCACACATTTTTTCAACTGTGCAGGAGACAAAATCACACAGCAAGAGTGGAGAGGGTGAGGTGTCCTAATGAGACACAAGGATCTGGACTTGCACTTGCTACTCTGCCTGTTGGCTCAAGCCTCCGATCACTGAGAAACCTACAGATATCAATGGTTTGACGGTATTATGCCAAAACCTTTTTATAAGCTCCTACCTTCAATGTCTTTCCTTTTATTTAGCTATATATTTTAAGGCTCCAGTTTTAATCTGCACGAAATTGGCTTTGCTTTTATCCTGTGCTGCTCTTTTAGGATGTGTGTTATGGAGCACTTCTTATTTTTAAATCTTTGCAAGCAGCTCCAAGAGCTCCTTTGAGGTTGAAGAGCAGGCTTTAAATGCACACACACACAAACATAAAATATTTGATAACTTCTTAGATTTCATGTGTCCATACCCAATGCAGAAAATGCACTCCAATATTCTAAAGCGGAGGAAAGTGTCATTAAACCAAACCAATATCAGATTCTCATGGCTGCACAGATTATACCAAAACTGGGCAAATCCTGTAGTTAAAGAAAAAACATCTCTGTGTACAGTACAGTAGGGCCCCGCTTTACAGCGCTTTGCTAATGCGGCGCTCTCAATTGGACGCAATTAGACTAAAGCCCCACTCATAAGGTGCTTGTTCCGCTTTTACGGCGGTTTTTGGGTGTCGCGCACCATTCTATTCAATGAGTTCTGCTTTTCAGTGGTTTTCGCCTTTCAGCAGGGGTCCAGAACATAACCCGCCATATGAGTGGGGCCCTACTGTATTTGTGGTTCTTTCCCCAGTACTCTACTGCAAACATACAACAAAGCAACTCAAGCACAACACGCTTCTATGTGAATGCAAAGGCAAACTAAGGCAACCGCGTTCCTAGGAGCAAGGTGCCTGTGCTTACCCTCTCGACCACGGCTGCCCCCTCTTCCTCGTCTGCTGGAACTTCCCCGTCCACGGCTCACTTCTCTGTCCCCTCGCTTTTCTCTGTTTTCTTTGTTTTCTGAACTCTCTTTTCCAAGACTTTTCTTCTTTCCTCCCACTGTCTCCCACGAAGTCTATTTGGGTGGAGAAGGAAAACATAGAACAATTCAAATGGGATTTGAAGACTGCCTTGAGAATATCTTCCAGTCTGAAACCCCCAGATCTATGGGAACTTTTTAGAGCCCTCCAGATGTCCAAGGGCCATTGTTACACACATGCACTCAAGGCATCTGTAAAGACTAGAAACCTACAATAATGTTCTAGGAACTGAACTGGGACAAAGTAAGTGACATTAAAACAGGTTTAACATTATTTATTTTAACTGTAAACAGTCACTGGGTGGCCAAATCAAGATCCAGACCTTGGGAAAGGGGGCTACCCCCCAAAAAAACATGCTACAGTACTGATGAAAATCATCCCTCCCATTTAAAGCTATTTGACATGAGAGAGATGCTATCATGGGCGCCAAATAGTAGTGCAAATGGGAGGGGGGGCTGGTGGTAGTCAAGACTCTGGCATTTACTTTTTAAAAAATGCATACAACATTAAACCATAAGTTTAATGGCATGTGTAGTTTGGCTCATAGTCTTTATCTCTACTGTTAATGAATGATGCCCATCAGGTCCATTTGTCAGACAGGGCCAAGACTGTCAGCACAGTCGTGGCTGAGAAGGGGGCTGGTACCCAGAACTGAAGTCTGACTCTCCATTCACTATACCAGCCTTCCTCAACCTTGGGTCTCCAGATGATGTTGGACTACAGCCCCCATCATCCCCCATCCAGGATGGCCAGAGGTCAGGATGATGCAGGTTATAGCCCAAAAGCATAGGGACCCAATGCTGGGGAAGGCTGCACTATACTATTCTCTTATGACTAACTCTGGTAGTGCATCCTGGGCCTCATTCATACATTACCGATTAGGGTACAAAACCCTACCGGTTAAAAACTATTCTGACTATACTCATGCCATCTCCTTTCAAGTGACCGCCATGGATGGTGGAAGTGGGAATTTTTGCCACCAACACTCACACCTTCAGTGGTAAAGGGGTAAAGTTCCCTGAAAACCTTGTCTATCAGTTCTTAAGCTATGGCACAAGCAGCTGCTGGTTAAACAGCAAGAACTGTATTTCCGGTGGCAGGGAAGAGAGAGAGGCTGTTTTTCTGTTGGCTTAATTTATAAATCCAGTTTCCAGGCAAATACTGTCTTCCCAAAGCAGCTCACATCAGTCCATACAAAAATGAGACACAAACCCACAAGATACAAAATGGGAAGGAATTAGAAAAGGGATAAGAGAGAGATGAGTTTGACAATGCCAGTGGAGGTATACAAATGAGGATTTAAATCCAATTGGTGCCAGGCTAGTCTTCCCTTCGGAAAGACATGCTTAAGCATTCTCTGTTAAAGATTAATTTTGAATGGGTGTAACATGCAGGTATCTGTTAGCTCTGCTTAGTTTAATCTGAATTATTCTGGCCAGAACTGGGGATGTTAAAGAGCCAGGCATTATTCCTAGCAAAATCTACCAAGATGAATATATGCACACTTGATTACTCTAATCTAGCAGTACAGCCTGAATTAAAGTGACTCGACTGCCAAAATGACAGCCACTATTGTGAACTATACCCCACTCCTGCTCAAGGGCCAGTTCCCAAACAACCAAAGGGCAACCCAAGTGAATCCTTGCTGAACCTGCAAGAGGCTCAAAACTTCATCTTTTGCTAGCCTTCAGGGAGAGAATTTTCTCTGATGCTGCTCAGTCAGAAAATAAAAGTTCCACACACACTCCCAAACATTGCGCAAATCAACCCAGAATAAGACAGAGAGGAGGTGCCAGCTGTTTCATTTATTCTGTCAGAGCATTCTAAAAAATTCTGATCTGGATAGCGTACAGCCTCACTCCAGAGATGAGACTGAGCAGATACTATGAACAGCATCCCTTCTCCAGTGTCTATTGTCCTAATTCAAAATGCAGATGTAAGCTCAAGGGGCATCTCAGTCACTCATAAACAGATAGCGATGGGTTTTTTAACCATAATAAACTAGACAGAAAGCAGCCCATCCTTGTTCTACACACACTGGAGCACAATAGTCAGAACTGGGGCTGTGTTCTTGCTGCAGTTGTACAGAAGAAAAAGTAGAGGAGTAGAAACTGCTGAACACAGAATTCAGTTTCCAGAGAATCCATGCTCCTATTTTTCAAGAAAGCAGCAAGGCCCTAGGCCTTATGGTTGCAAAGCAATATTAGGCATTGTCCACCCACATTTGACTGACATCTCAAAAGCCAGACAGGTGACCGAATAAGGGTGGGGGAAGCAGCTTAAAATGTCCTGCATAATTCCTTGCCCCTCCTCCATGACCAGCAAAACCAGAATTATGAAAAGAAAGAAACAAGGAAAGCTACAAGTGTTTATTTTCTTTGTGTTCTATTTTTTAAAAAAGCATTAAACACACAGTTTTGGGCAGGAGCAGTCAAGTTACCTTTCAGTACCCCAGCTGAGCTTTTCCAGACATCTTCACCTCACAGAACAGAGGTAGCAGATATCAAGGATTAGGGATAGCTGACCCTAAGTAGGCACACAGAGTACCCTGGACCGACTGCCAAGCTACCAAATGCCAGGCAAGTGGTCTGCCGTGTTACCAGGGCAGACATGCAATTCACCCGCTCCTAACTCACAAGAAACCCAAGATTTAGAGACTTTCAGGCTCTTCAAAGCCAGGGACAATGTTATGTTGGTCTGAAGAAAACTGATAAGATACTGATAGCAGCCCAGAAAGTCGAATCTGAGCAATAACTCCTCTGGACTACTTCCTAGCACTTGACACTCTAAAATAACAGTGTGCAGTGTGCAGAAGGTGGGATCTACTGGTAAATCTCAGAGTGATTTGCAGTAGATAAGCAGAGCTTTCGATGCTGTGTTATTTAACAATTATGACAAAAAGGCTTCCCACCCTGTTCCTAAATCAGGCTGTTGAGATCAAGAAGTGATCCAGGTGATCCAAGTGATCCAAGAAGTGCCCCAGGCACCTGGTTGGCCACTGTGAGAACAGGATGCTGGACTAGATGGGCCACTGGCCTGATCCAGCAGGCTCTTCTTATGTTCTTATGTTTAAGTGGGGGGGAGGAGGGAGAGGCAGTAGATTTTTGTGTGACAGACCTGTGAGCTCTGTTCTGGTAATGAAAACATATTCCTGGGCATCTATTAAAAGTCACTTTCCCCCTTAACTGTAAGAGCTTCCTGCCCTTGAACACACAACTATTTTACACCTAGCTCTGGCTGGTAGATTTATTTATTTATTGTACTTATATACCGCCCCATAGCTGAAGCTCTCTGGGCAGTTTACAGTAGATCTCGGGGTTCTAGTAAAAAACAACAAAGTAGATCTCAAAAGCTTGAGTTCTGCTCAATCCATCTCTAAAACAGCCTTTCTCAACCTGGTGTTTTCCCTCTAGATGTTTTGGACTACAATGCCCATCAGCCATTGCCAGCACGACGTCTAGAGGGCACCAGGTTTGTAAAGGCTGCTCTACACCATAGCGGCATGTTTAGGGCTGATGTACTGGCCAAGAGCATTAGAAATTGTCACACAGAGATGATACTGCTATGGCAAATCAAGAGACCACTTTGTGACAGTAATGTTGCACAGCATGTTACACTTAAAAATTTACCAGCTCTTTTCACTTTTTAGTTTCTAGGAAAGTCCATGACAGCAAGGCTCAAATCTGTTTGGAAATAATAACTACTGATCTTCATGCAGATGAAAAACATCTCTTTGGCCATTCGTAGGTAGGGAGAAGTGAACAATAATCAACTGAGCTTCTGCCAATTAAGATAATGCATGCTAATGGAGAGAGCGGGGGGGGGAAGGGGGATTTCAAGCACTCAGTAGTTCTAAAGGTTTTTGAGCCCTACATGTACAAGGCTGGTCCTACAACGTAAGAATTGGACATTTTCCAGCCTTGGCAATGGCCACGTTCCCAGCAAAAACCAGGAAGGCTCCATGTGTTCAGTCTTCAGACAAGGCTACTCTTAAAGCTTAAGGAGAGGGACTGGGGTCCTTACTGTGTCCGAGTTTCCTTCCAGCAAGATATTGATTGCTCTGTTCACATCTCCATTACAGTCATGTAGAGCCACTATGCAATCGTCCTGGTTCTTCCCAGTCACTTCCATAAGCTGGAAATAGACAAATACGTGAGGCATGTAAAAAAGACCTGGACACCATGACTAGGGGAGTATAGACAACAATGGGCACTGGCTGACCATTTGCTACTGGGCCAAATTCAAGGTTCTAGTTTTGGTGTACAAAGCCTTATACAGCTTGGGACCAAGATAACTGAAAGACCGTCTTATCCCTTATATACCCATTCGATCCCTACGCTGTGCAGGTGAGCGCCTCCTGCAGATACCATCTTATCACGAGGTCTGTTGTGCACAACATGGGAAACGGAGCTTTAGTGTGGCGGCACCTGCCCTGTGGTATTCCCTCCTCTTAAGTATTAGGCAGGCGCCATCTGTGTTATCTTTTCAGCACCTATTGAAAACGTTCGTCTTTCAACAAGCCTTTTAAGTTGAGACCTATCCCAGTCTCCACCTGTGTTGGAATTGCTTTTTAATATGTTCTTAAACTTTCTTTTTTGAAATGTTTTTAATCTTAGAAGATGTTTTGATAGCTTTTTTTAATTAACTTTTTGAAGATGTTTTGTTTTAAAGTTTGTTTTTATGATGTTTTAATGTTTTTAGTCCTTTTGTTTGCCGCCCTGGGCTTCTGCTGGGAGGAAGGGTGGGATATAAATATAAATAATAACAACAACAACAACAATAATAATAAAGTGGGAAAATAGGCAAATATCTGCACTTATATAAACATACATACTCAGCCCATCCAAAAGGCACTGGAAGGGTGACAATACAAGTTAAAAAAGTCCATTAAAGCAGCCAGGATTCTATAATTACTTCAGAGACATTTTCTAGCGTAGAGCAAGCAGTTACACATGGTCAGAATTACTGCCATTCACTGCTCATACCTTCAGAAGTTAACCTATTAATCTGCATTTACTGCTTTCACCTCCCATTGCTAAATTAGAGACTGGGCAAAGGGATTAAGGCAATGGTAAATGCGTCCTTGGAGGAGGGTGCAATGCCATTAGCCTTCAAGGAGGCAGTGATAAGACCTATTCTGAAAAAACCCTCCTTGGATCCCCAAGACTTAAACAACTTCCGCCCAGTCTCCAATTTACCATTCTTGGGCAAGGTGATTGAACGTGTGGTGGCTAAACAGCTACAGACACACTTGGAGGAAGCAGATTATTTAGATCCTTTCCAATCGGGCTTCAGGACTGGACACGGAACTGAAACAGCCTTGGTCGCTCTGGTGGATGATATGAGGAGGGCATTGGATAGGGGAGAACATACTTTCCTCGTCCTCCTGGATCTCTCAGCGGCTTTCAATACCGTCGACCACGGTATCTTGTTGAGTTGCCTGGAGGAACTGGGAATAGGAGGCACTGTTTTACGGTGGTTCCGTTCCTATCTCTCCAGTAGATATCAACGGGTAAGCATTGGGGGATGAGGTTTCAGACCCTTGGCCCCTCAACTGTGGTGTGCCACAGGGTTCTATCCTCTCCCCCATGCTATTCAACATTTATATGAAACCGCTGGGAGCCATCATCAGGAGTTTTGGGCTGCAGTGTCACCAATATGCGGATGACACGCAGCTCTATCTCTCATTTAAATCTTCACCAGAGTTGGCTGTGGATACCTTGTCCAATTGCCTGGAGTCCGTAAGTGGATGGATGGGAGAGAACAGGCTGAAGCTGAACCCCGACAAAACCGAGGTGTTGCTGGTGGGGGATAAGAGAAGGTTGGGAAATTTAGACCTGGTGCTTAATGGGGTGAGATTGCCCCTGACCAGGTCCGCAGTCTCGGGGTCATTTTGGACTCCCAGCTGTCTATGGAGGCGCAGATTTCTGCAGTGAGCCGGGCAGCCTGGTACCAACTTCATCTGGTACAGAGGCTGCAACCCTATCTTCCTATACATCTGCTCCCACGAGTAATACACGCCCTGGTCTCCTCTTGATTAGACTACTGTAATGCGCTCTACGTGGGGTTACCCTTGAAGACGGTCCGGAAACTCCAGCTGGTACAAAATGCAGCGGCACGCTTAATAAAGCAGACCCGTCGCCGGGACCATATCACCCCAGTGCTGATTGAGTTGCACTGGTTGCCAGTTGTATACCGGGCCCAATTCAAGGTGTTGGTATTAACCTTTAAAACCCTATACGGTTCCGGCCCAGTTTATCTGAAGGAACGCCTCCAGTATCACCAAATATGCCGCCAAACGAGATCAGCCTCACAAGACCTTCTCTCGGTCCCACCGGTGAAAACAGCTAGGCTGGTGCGGACCAGGGAGAGGGCTTTTTCGATCGTGGCCCCCACCCTCTGGAACTTGCTTCCCTTTGACCTTCGGCATGCCCCCTCCCTGATGACCTTTCGCCGCGCCTTAAAAACCTGGCTTTTCAGGCAGGCCTATGGGATCTCTGGGGTGGGTTAGGTTTTATACTGCATTAGCGTAGGATGGTTTTTTAGATGATATGATATTAATACTGTGATTGTTATGAATATGTTGATATGTATTTTATATTGTGTACGTCGCCCAGAGTGTCCGTTAAGTCAGACAGATGGGCGACTAATAAATAAAATTTTATTATTATTATTATTATTATTAAATCACAGAAGACCATCTAACATCTGAAGGAATTACCAATGCACCTGCATGAGCAGCACAACCAGAGGCCTGGCCTATAACCCAGAATGACAAGCAAAGAGAGATGAATGACATGAAAGTGAGTTCATCATCTATAAAAATCTAGGCCTGTATTAACCTGGGTGCTCAATGGATTCAGTTTGGGTGTTGCTATTTTTTAATGGATTATTTCACCTTCAAGCTATGTTCTCACTTTGTATGAGAAGCTGCCAACAGGTAATACACAACTGATAAATATTTCCTGTGTGTACAATGCCCAACAGGAGTTGTATCCTTCTTTTGCTGTTATTTAAATCGCACTTTGAAATATGCATGGTGGCAGGGGAAGTGCCAAGAAAGAACAAATCTGCCTAGGGTGAAAGCAAAGCACAAACAGCAGTTGGCTCCAATTCAATCTCAACAAAGCAAAAGGACAAACAAGCAACCAGAGAAAGAAAAAGATTGGGTGCCAACTGCACATTATTTTAGGAACCCTGTTACAAAATCTGGCTTTCCAGATTTTGGCACTTATTTTATTTTTTGTGATTCTAGTCTTCATGGTCACAGGAAAAAAAAGTTTTGAAAAAGTGTGTTAACAATTCATGCTCATCCTTTCATGAACAAGTGGGCCTGAATGTAGTTTCAAGTAGCAAAGGGTAGGACTTCATTCAAGCAAGTTTTGTAGCTATCACCCTGTCCAAATCTGTCCTCCTCACCGGCCCATGAAATCCAAAAGGACAGGGGAGACATCTACCTGTTTCACTTTATCTTCAAAGTCTGCATCATTCTTGTCGTATATCATCTGAGCAAGGCGAATTTGTTCCGCTGTTGCCTGAGAAGCAGAAGCATATTCAATTTAAAAATAGATGTGCAAACCCCCAAACCACTGGAGTCTCCTGCCACTTGTAATTTTGTTCCAGGGGTGTGGGACCATGCTGACTGAGGCTGATGTGAGTTGGGAGTCCAACTGCACCTGAAAGACCACTGGTTTCCTTCTCCTGTTTTACTCTTAACCAGGTATGTTTCCCTGGGGATGCTGCAGGATGCAGCCCCATTACTTTTTTCAGCAGGTCCCCTGCTGGAGTTCCTTTGTCTGTCTCTACAGCCAATCAAGCCACCGCAATTCGAGTGTATGCTTGCATTCAAAAGCTACACCCTTTCCTCTTGCCTTGGAAAAACTGGAGAATCCAGCAAGGTCAGGGGTCACTACAGCTAATCAGCAGTCAGTATGAATCTCCTTGCATGCTAATTGCCTCCCATCATCTATTGCTGCAGGGAGGAGGGAAACAGGAGGAGGGAGCAGAGTCAACAGGAGTTAAGAGAGGGGAGTTTACTGAGAAGAAGAGGGACAGCCAAGCCTGATTTAAGATAAGGTTTGCATCAGAATCTTACTGAAACAAAGGGCTTTGAAGCAGTCCCAAGCAGCCAACACGGAGGGTAGGTGAAGACAGCATTTTCTCACAGAAAGGGAGGATGAAGGAAGGAAGGCTTCTTGTAAAATACAAGGTGCACTGCTTGTAAAGCATTTTTTTATCCCTCAGTGGTGCTTTTTGCAGATTGTCTGGGAGAAAGTGGAGGGTGGGGGGAGAGAGACAAAGGGCTAAGAAGAGTGGGGGTATTTTACAGATATCACTGTGCGAGACAGAATTCCTTCTCATAGCTGATCTACAAAAAGCAGGTTTCTTCCTCTTGTAAAATAAAAGCAGCCTCATTCTTCTTAGGCCTTTGCTCTTTCTATCTCCCCCCACCCTCTGTGAGGCTCTCTCTCCCAACCGTCCTCCACTTTCTCAAGACAATCTGTAAAAAGCACAATCGAGGGGAAAACTGCTTTACAAGCAATTCCCCTTGTATTTTCCAGGCACCCTTTTCCCTTTCTTCAGCCCTTTCCTTTGCCCCCTTCTTTGTGATGAAATGCCACCTCACCTCACTCTCCACCCACTCTTCTTAGCCCTCTTTCTCCCCCCCCCAAGTGTACCCTCCGTTTTGGCTGCAGTGAGTTTGTGCAAGGAGAAAGAAACATTGTCAAGCAATGTCCCTTGTATTTTACAGGTATCATGTGCAAAACTAAGGGGGAAGAAACCTGTTTTTTGCAGATCAGTTGTGAGAAGTACCTTCTTGCCGGCAACAATGCCTATAAAATAGCAGCTTCTTTGTCCCCAAGGGGAGGGGAGAAAACAACCACTTTGCTAGCTCTGTATTTGGTGCTTTGGGAAATGCCAATCACAGGGCTAGCAATGCCCCCTGTGCAATGATTTCCAAGCACCTGATTGCCAGCAGGATGTTGTGGCTTGGGAACCTCTTGCAAGGGGTTTTGATAAGTGGGTTGGATAATGATGCCATGTAATTGACAGGTGGGTGCCCTCAATCATCTGTCAAATTTGGCCTGTGATGCCAACTCATGAAGGGACCTTGAACTCTAAAGTTGCCACTACCTGACTGGGCTTAACTTCAAGAGAAAGAAACACTGAGACAGATTTCAAGCAAAAATAGGAAAAACCACAAGTGGTAGTCCCACAGACAACAGTTCTTAAGAAAGAGGCTTTAGCATGGCACACGAGAAGCTGATACAGTCTTCTCTAAACTATCAAAAGAAACACAGTTCAGAGGCATTGGTTATGATGAACCCTAATCAGATAGCCTCAAGCCTTTCCTGTCTGTTTTTTGCCTAATTCTGTCCTCAACTTTTGTACACAATTTAACACATTAGCATTTTATCTTTTCTCATCTCAGAGCACTGTTGTTTGGTGGAAGGAGGGAATACTGGTATTTTCCCCCTCCTCAAACCAGACAACAGTAATCTCACTGGGAATGGACGCTTATAAAGCACCATGGCTAGAAAAAAGCCACCATAAACACTGATGTTCTTTTAACTAATACATTTCTTAAGGCAACAATCTTTAAACATTTAGGCAATATTATTAATCTAGTTTTTAGTTAAAGGTGTAAAATGTGAGTTTTTAGTTAGAGACGAGTTTGCAATCCTATTTTAGACAGTACGCACAAACTAATTTCAAAGTGTGGCCTGCAATCCTGGTTTGGTTGAAACCACAAACTATGGTTTGGTCAACCTAGGAAACAGCTGAAGCCAATTGCACTGGGAGAGCACATGCAAACACAGTGCTTCTTCAGAAACCAAATCATGGTTTGGTGTTATATGTGAATCAAACCTCGGGTGGCGAAGTTTCTGAGGGATGCCGTGAATTCTATTTAGCAGTGTCAGCTCTCATGTACACGAACAGGAAAATGAGGCCGCATAATTGACTGCATGAGTTTAAACTGCAGGTAGGGGATAACATTTGAGAACTCTTCCACAAGAAAAACTACCTGCAAATGAAAGTGCTGTGGAGAGTGCTGTGGACTTGCCAGCAAGGAAGCATTCAA
Source organism: Rhineura floridana (assembly GCF_030035675.1). Lineage (NCBI taxonomy): Eukaryota > Metazoa > Chordata > Lepidosauria > Squamata > Rhineuridae > Rhineura > Rhineura floridana. The sequence goes on along the minus strand of NC_084480.1, from coordinate 4,661,032 downwards.
AAGCCATGCCCCCAGTCTGTAGTCAGAAGGGATTCAGTCCATTCTACCACACTGTGCAGACTGAGCCCCAGATGTTGCTACTGTAGTCAGGGTTTTATTTTCTCCCCATATAACATCTTAGGGTTGCCCTGTCACCACAGAAGTAACTAAAGAAAAGAAGTTACCATAGTGCACTCAATAAAATTCCAGAGGGACAATTATTTACACAGTGCTGTGGACATACTTGGTACTTCACAAAGAACAAATAGACAAGTCCCTGCCCTTGGGAGCTTCCAGTCTAAATGTGGGACTTGCTTAAATGGCGCACCAAGTTACTGTCACATTTTAGTGTCAAGAGGGAAAAAACCCACCCCAAATCATGCTAGTTAGTGACATTGAGGAACTCAGCCCCCACCTTCGGCATAAGGGTTTCTTTCTTGCTTATGTTCTCTGAAGTACTATCCGCATTTTCTGCAGCGCACCTGCTTTTGTAGAAAACAACGTTCCAAATTTTCCTGGGCTGATCTCTAGGAAACAACCTGCCTGACTAGCTTTGCCTTGCTGAATAGAATGGACTTTGGTTCCCTCCAGCTCTTGAGGGTAATTAAAGCACTTACACCTGCTGAGGCTTAAATAAACCAGCATTCAAGAGCACTGTGAAATTACCGGTTACTCCCACTGAAAAAAGACTCTTTTCTCCTTTAGCACCTGTCCTTAAGGTCACAAAATAAATGCTGGTGAGATGTTATTTGCTCCTCACATGACTTCAGTGGCTACTGCACTGATTATTCCTCCAAGCTGCTCAGTGCTGTATATGTAGGGGAAGGGGCCCCTATTTTATCCTCACAAGAACCCTGCAGGGTAGGTTGGGCCACTCACTATCTCATAGCCACTGAGTTTCATGGATGAGCAGAGACCTCAGTCTTCCAAGTCCCAGTCACAAACTATCCATTACACTACACTGACTCTCAGTAATTTTAGGACAGAAGTATCAGCATACTGCCCCTTCAAGCAGGGACTCTGCTGTGCAGAGTTACAAACCAGGTGGCTTTACTTTCAGCAGAATATTCCATCAGGCACTCCTTCCACACAGAAAAAGGACGTGGGTTGAAGCACACCTGTGGCCTAAAACTGAAAATTTAGAACTTTCATTTAAAAAAAGAGGGACGTCCAACCCTCAAGTTTAAAAGATAGGTTTGAAAATGTAATGGCCAAAACCAAGTGACAGATTTATGAAATAAAAAAATATATTCTACTTCTCAAGATTATCAACAGATTTCAGGACAATAGCATTCACTTAGTGTCACTTCACGCATGACTTGCTTCAGGTGTCACAGCAAAGCATACTAGTTTGGGAGCTCTAATTGGCTGCCACTGCGAGTGTGCATAGATGAAAACCCAGGCCTGCAACTCTGTGAGGTATGAATTGGCCTTTATCCTGTAACAAATGTAGGCATGCATGAGCATCCTGACGTTTTGATATCCTGAAGGGTTGAGCTTAGGGGAATATAGGAATTGAGTGATCGCAAAAGCTCAAGACTTGTATAAGTGCCTGGTCCAAGTATTCACAAAAGTCTCACATTCATAGGTGCTCTAAGCACCCACTACCACCTCCTCTACCCCAACATGAACTTACCTCAGAGCGAAGGAAAGGTTGTGGCAGGGACTGCAAGGCCCCTGGCACACATTGTGTTCAAGCTGGTGAATGGGAATGGAACAACCAGTTCTATAATCTCTGGTGGGGAAATGACACTATTTGCCAGGGCTTCCGGACTGCCTGTTTCCACTGCCCTTCAACATTTGAACAGGGGTACAAGCATTTCAAGCACCCCTAAATGAAATGCTTGCAACACCCCTAGATAAATCTTATAACATGATTATGTGCATAAATCCACTGAGCAATTACAAGGTAACTTTTCAGCATAATTGCTTGCTCTTCATTCATTCATTCTTACAGGTTAACAGAATGCCCACATTTCCCCCCTACCTGCACTACTGGTTTCTGTGGTTGCGTCAGTTGCGTGGCTGAAATCTGCACTTTGTCTCGAGTGCCCCGGGTACGTTCACTGTCCACCGAAGTCATCATATACAGTATATACAAAACGATGTATGTACAAAATAGAAAATCTGAAAAGAGAGAAAAAATCCTAGAGTCAAGCACCATTTCCAGTATAAAGAACTAGCATAGATGACAGTATAAAGGTGAACAGAAATAAGAGCCAGTTACGTTCACCTGCCGAGTAACAACATATAGCACTTCTTTTGCACAGATGGGAGGAAGGAATACATTTTCTAAAAGGCTTGGCGGGGAGCTGTCCTGAAACTCTAAGAAAACTCTTTCAGCAGAGGGCAGGACTGGGACCCAGAAAGTTACTTTGCTCAAGCCCTGAGGGATCTCTGACTTTCCTTCTCTCAACAACAGATTCCAAGCCAATCTACAGATTGCTTTTGGGTACCTCCCAGTTTCAAACGTGGTTTTCCATGAGGCATGAAGGACAGGCTGTCTAGAAATCACAAGCCCCAAGTCTACTTGGGCACTACAAAGAACTTGTGTGGTTGTTTACATCTTTTGCACCAAAGACAATTCACCCCATTAAAAAAAAAAACATTGTGAAGCCATTGTAGCCCCTGGATTAAAAATGTATGTACACTACTATATTTCGATGTGTGTGTGTTTCAACTTGGTGTTTTGTTTTGGTCAAAGGATGTTCACTGTGACTAGTCAAACTCATGATTACATCAGCCTTCAGATGAATGGGGGCAATCCCCACACACCCATGTGAGCATATGTATGTATGCATTTTATTAAATTTGTTAGTCACTTTTGTACACAAATATGCACACCCAAGTGATTTACAGTTAATAAAAATAAAAAGTTAAAAACAGTACATAAGGCAACGGAGCTACCCTTCTTAGGAAGGCTGTACAACAGAAGCCCTCCAAAAGCCTTCCAGAGTTAAGAACCAAATGCCTGGGAGAAATGTTTCTGCCTGGTGCCCAAAGATGGATCATGATGGTGCCAGGCATATCCCCCTGGGAAGAGTGTTCCATAAACAGGAGGCCACCATTGAGAAGGCCTGTTCTTGTATTGCCACTCTCTGCACCTCCTTCAGAGGGAGCACACGAAGAAGGGCTGCGATGCAGAGTGTGAGGTCCAAGTTGTTACATATAGGGAGAGGTGGTCCTTGAGGTATTACGGTCCTGAGCCGTATAAGGCTTTATAGGTTTAAATCCAGCACTTTGAATTGAGCCTGGAAACAAATTGGTAACCAGTGCAGTTGTGCCAGAATTATGTGCCCAAACCGTCTTGTCGTGTGAGCAGACTGGCTGTTGAATTCTGCACCAGCTGCAGTTTCTGAACTGTCTTCAAAGGCAGATTCACTTACAACACATTGCAGTAATCTAATTGAGAGGTAACAAACAGAGTATAGACAACAGAAGTCATGCTATTCCTGCCCAGAAAGGGTCGTAGCTGGGCCCAGGATCAGGGCCAGAAGGTGACCAGGCCAGGCCCTGGCCAAGGGTGCCTGAAGGGCCCCTCCTTAGGGTGGGTGAGTAGCACTCCCATTCCATGATACATGGCAGCATTGGCTCCCAACCCTGCTGCAGATTACAAAGAGGAAGCTCCCAGGCACCCCCACAATACAGTCAGTGCAGGCTTCAGTAAGCCCACACACATATCCCATCTACCTCTCCCCATTGCTGTGAATGACACGCACCCCACCGCCATCTTGGTTGATGGTAGGTGTGCACGTACATCATTCACAGGGATGGGAGAGGCAGGTGGGATGTGCAGGTGGGCTTATTAGCCCTGCACTGCCTCGGGGGGGTCTATGCCACTGCGGGCCAGGGGCAGGCTAGTCCCCAAGAGCCCAATCATGCCTGGCTGATAGAAGTCACTCCTCACCACTTGCACCTCAAGTGATGATAGTGGATCCAGAAGTACTCCCAAGCTACACACTTTGACCGAAACAAAACAGCAAGTTGAAAGACACACACATCAAAATATAGTAGTGTACATACATCTCGAATCCAGGGGCTACAATCCCCTGAGGGGGGGGAGGAAAAAAGGTCCATGACTTAAAAGTCAGATGGGGGGCAAAGGAGAAACAAAATACGTTCTGGAAAAGTCAGTGACTACCTCACTCTGCATGATCTTATTGTGTATCTAAAGGACCCACTCAGAAGCATTGTTATGTGCCTCCGTTCTTTGGATTGGGCAGGAAGATGTGACCAAGAGAGACATGCCAGTCACCTGTGAAGAACACAGGACAAGAAAAACCCTGCAGGAGGTAAGGCTGGCCCATTAGGACAAATGGGGCACTGCTCCACCAACCTCAATCTGCCCTCAGCCAGCCCCTGCCTGCCTGCCTGCCTTCTTACTTACAGTTAGGCAAGGGGTGGCTCTGTCATTGGCTCTGACTCCACCTACTGTTGGTCTCCCTGCCCTCCACCCTACCAGTCCAAAAGGTACCAGCCATAACTGTTCTGGAGTGGAAGAGTTCTTGAGCTGCTTAGTCTAGCTAATGTTTTGTTTCCTTGTTCAAGAAAATGAGCTAGAGGCTTCATGAAGGAACCGGTAGCTAGGACACAGGACTGACCAGCATTGTGTGAACCTTCTGTCTATTAGGATGGCTTAGGTCAAACCAATGTACAAGAAGGGAGCAAGCTATGGTATTTTTTTCATTTGCAACAGGAATAATTCCACACACAAACCCAAAACAGTTTTTGCTACCTGAAGAAGCTTCCCAGCTTGCTGCAGAGGTCATTGACATTTCACTGGTGACTTGTGCAGTCTCACAGGCATCTGAACTAGGGTTGGCCCAAATGTCTGATCTCCCCACATTTCTCAACATTGGGGGGGGGGGGAAATCATGAGTGTGGTGGAAAACCCACCCAAAATCTGGGAGAGGAGTACTTGCATATGAGCTGATCCAAGAGCCTTGTTTCTTGTTGCCCACCCTCTTCCTTTCTTTTTGAAAGTGAAACCACAGCTCGGCTAAGTCCCCACTGGCAGCACAGCTGCTGCACACTTTGTACTTTGAAAATGGCTAGGGATAGCTGCTAATGTCCCTGGAAAAATGCTACGTAACAACATTGCATCCATAACCAGGGCCAATGTACTGGGGGGAAATGATGGCTGCCCCCATGGTCCACACTGTCAAAATAGAAGGGGGGAGGGGGAAAGAACAAAGTCCTTAGATCGCCAGGTATTAGTTATTTTATTTATTTATTTATTGAATTTGTTAATCGCCTATCTGACTGACCATCCAGCCACTCTAGGCGATGTACAAAGCAAAATGATACAAAAACAACAACAGATCTAAAAAACTAAACAATGAAATAACACCTAACCAGCATTAAAAATAACATAATACAACCAAACAAAACAGTAAGGACAAGGAATCTTCCACAATCTTCTTCTGATCTTCTTCTCCAGGTGACCTCAAGGCGACTCCAAGTGCGCCGCTAAGTGCTATGCAAGTACTACCCACCTCTGACAAAAGGTGTTTGGGGGGTGACTTTGAATAGCCTTAATTTTAACCTCCTCTTGCATCTACTAACAAGTTTAGTTTTTGCAGCCAGCAACTGAAACCTTTAATGTAATAAGAAAAGAATCACTCCACAGATATGGAAAACAATACAGAACTCTTGCCGTTGTACAGTTAACTAGAGAGAGCTGCCTATGCCAAGAACTGACTGCATGATCCGACCTAGAAGATCACATTCCATTTGGCTTTATGAATGGGCTTGGTAAAGCCAGCTTGCTTGTTACCCTGAAGATGGCTTAAGATTGTCCACTCAGTTTTTCCCATACACACACTCGGAATCTTCACACCAATCAATTACTGAGCATAAATCTTGGGCAACAATAATTCTCAGATAGAAAACACACCGAAAGTGTAAACACCTCTTTGACTGCTGTCCAAAAGCTTGTCATGGAAGGCACTTCTACGCAAGAATTAACATGTAGCCTGTGTATAGTTTGGTATGATGTGACAATTGAATTTGCAGGTTTTGACAATGCCAGGCAGGTACAGTGATGCTATGACAGACTCAGGTCCTCAAGCGTGTTCAGAGTGCGATAAACCCGCACATACTACCACTACCCAACTACAGGGTGAGGTTTCCTGCTAATTTCTAAGCAGAAGTGCACAGCATTATGTTAACGCCCTTAAGCAGTTTTAAGGAAATGTTCCCATGTGCAGCAGATGTGAATACTGCCCTGGGCTCCTACTGGGAGGAAGGGCAGGATATAAATCAAATAATAAATAAAATAATACCCACTTTCTTCCACTAGTAGCTTTGTCACATTATCTTCACTGAAGAAACAATTTACAGGAGTTGAAGCAGGACCATTATGCATCTCTCATAAACACAGGAACCTGGATTTTGCAGCACTTCACACATTTAGGGAAAAGTAATTACAAATATGCTTAGGAGCAGAAGTGTTTACCCTTATTATAATGAAGCCACTCATCAATTCCCTTACAAGATAAGCATGTACAGCTACTCCACTTCTGAATCAATCTTATTACAGTAAAGAATGGAATGTGTTTCCGAGATGAAAAATCTGTAGTGTCCAAGTTTCTACTTCGAGGGAACTTCCCTCAGGCTGACTTCTCTGCTGGGGGACTCCAGTGCAAAGCAGAGCATTTGGAGGCATATTCTAAGCAACACACTTGGTTCACACTGACTGATGGCCATTCCTATTGGGCTTTTCCATCACCCTGCCTACAGGAATTGAGTGCAACCCCTAATTCACACCTAATATTCTGAGCACTGCAGGGAAATGCAATAGTGAACAAGCTGTCTTTCATGAAATTTTGTCTGCTTGCATTCACCTTCTCACTGAGGAAATCCAATCAACTTCTCAGGAAACTCAGTGATTCATGAAACTAGGATCACTCCGCAAGAAATCCTGGTCAGCTTTAGTTGATTAACTGGTAGCTAGTCACATAATGTTAAAGACAATACTTTTAAGCAAGCAGTATATTTTAAAAAAAAAAAAACACATGCATCTTATAGCAAGCATCATCTTAGCAGAAACAATCCCCCTGTGCATGCATGTGGGAGAGTTTGGCCTGGTTCATAAGTCACATTAAACTGCAGTTAAAAACAAACTATGGTTTAATGTTAATAAGCAGTGTGCTGGTGCATGCTTCTGAAGAGTTCTTGCCCTGCTGCTGCAGCCATACTACTGGGAAACAAGCCAGAGCCTGGCCTGATGTGACGTTAAACCCGGGCTTGTGGTTTTGTTTCCCCAAAACAAACTACAAGCAGTAAGCCAAGAACAAACCTTTGAGAGAAACAAACCACGAGCCTAGTGGGATCAGACATCACAACACCCCAGACCCTGGCTTGTTTCTGGTAGGAGCAGGAGTTGGGTAGGAGTGGAACAAGAACTTTACAGCAGCACACAGCACATTTGTACTGAACTATTGTTTTTAATTATACTTCAGTGTCATGTGTGAACTGGGCCAGAGAGAGATGGGGACAAGCTTCTAAAATGATGTTTGCCATCTGCAGGTGTTTTTTTTTTAAAAAGCACTTTTTAAAAAGTCTACTGCCTAATCAGACATTCACTTGTACTGTATTAATCACGTAAAACATTTCAGACCTTCCCAGGTCACTGAAATACAAAATCAAACATTTGCAAAATGAATTTGATTTGCATAAATAGCGAGCCAGCTGTCTGAGGGAAGAACTGTGTGGCAGGGTTAAGACAGTCCTTCTGCTCTGCTCTGCTCCAGATCCAATATTTAGGGGGAAAGGGCTCCTGGGGAGGAATTGCTCCCTGCTAAGGCCATCCGCCAGAGCCACCACTGACAGAAGTGAGGGAGGGAGGCAATGCCATCAAGTGAGGATTCCAAATGCCATCAAGTCCGCCGCTTGACGGAAGAACTGTATGGCAGACCCAGAGACTGCTACCTGCTCTCCCAGATCTGATGGAAAAAGGAATAAAAGGTGTCTCAGCTTGCTTTTCCTCTTCCTCCTCTCTCTCCATCCCATTTTCCTTGTATATCAGATCTTTTAGAGTGTGGCGTAGTGGTTAGAGTGTTGGACTACGACCTGGGAGACCAGGGTTCGAATCCCCACACAGCCATGAAGCTCACTGGGTGACCTTGGGACAGTCACTGCCTCTCAGCATCAGAGGAAGGCAATGGTAAACCACCTCTGAATACCGCTTACAATGAAAACCCTGTTCATAGGGTCGCCATAAGTCGGAATTGACTTGAAGGCAGTTCATTTCATTCCCCCCCCCCATTTTAGATTGTAAGCCTGAAGGCAGGAACAGTCTTATTACTGTTTTTTTGTAAACCATTCTAGAAGCATTTTTTTTGCACTAAAGCACAAGATGTAAGTGCTTTAAATAAATAAATAATAAACAATTTGTTGCAATCACTGTGAACTTGCAGAAAACTAGTGTACCTGCCTGGAACAGTGCCCCACCTCAGTGACGACAATCATCTTTCAAAGTCATTTGTTTTGAACTCTTCTGCTTATCCAACTTACCAGCAGTGGATGAAGTACTACAGTGGCATTCCTGATTTTCAAAAAGAAATAGCTTCCCCCAACAGGCTCACCTGGCACCATCTTTATGGGTCATTTCAGCACCAAATGAAGATCGTTTAATTTGTCTGGGCCTACCATTCTAACCAGCCAAAATCTGGACTCCCACTGAGGAAGCTGTGCTCTGTTTGTTTTTTGTTAATTCATTCTACTTGAAAGGAGGTTTTTTACACACATTTTTATGTTTCATTATTTTCTTGTGTTTAAAGATTGTGTTTTACTTCTTGGCTTATAAGCTACCTAAAGAACATGTGTTGATCGGCAGTCATATAGATCTAATAAATAAAAATATAAGTACAGAGTTTCATTTGGGTACCTAAATACAGTAATTGATTCTCCTTAAGCCACTTTTTTTAGAAAATAAAAAACAGGATTCATACTACTTGCTAGCTTGCTTTCAAAACACTTTCAAATGTAATAGCACACATTCAAGGATTGCTGGGTTTTTTGTCTTAGTAAAACTGAAACACACAGGCTGCATTCAAACAAACCATGAAACCATTGTTTCAGTGCTACAAGGATGAGCCAGAGCAATAATGAGTGTTTGGAACCTTTTGCTTTCATTTTAGACCATGGCTTACCATGACATAAAACCTCAATTACACTTAAGTACAGTTAGAGAAAACAAACCAATAATCAAACCACAACTTATGAAGCTGGCTTGTTTTCACTAATCATAGTTAAGATTAACCACAGTTTAGGTTTCAGATGTTACAACAAGCTGCAGTTAGCCTGAAATGAAAGCAGAAACATTCAATCTCCTCCTTGCAGCTTTGCCGGGGAAGGGGAGATGTATGAGATGGCTGATCCTTCTTAAACCACGGTTTAGTGCTTTATGCAAATCGGGGCACAGACCTCCTACTCTGAATATGAACTAATCATGAAAGGATGTTGTGCCCATTCCTCTTTTTTAATGTATGTATTTTAAACCTTACAAGAACATGACAAATAGTCAATGGCAGCAACAAACCTTAATTAACTCTGCAGCCTAGATCTTTTTGTGCCTGTTTAAACACTTATGGTTGCCTATAAGCTGAGTAATTGTTTGTGGTTTCACTGCTTTTGGATTAAGCAGTCTGCTGGGTCCACTATCTGGAATTTTTTTTAAATTATATTTATATCCAGCAAGATGCCTTTCAGTATGTACCTAGTCCTCTGGACTCAGAAGCTAAGTATGAAATTGTACGGGAATGTGCCTAATAAATCTCAGAAGCCAATGAGGGTAGCAAATGAATAAGCAAATGAGTAATTTCTATTAGCTCAGTACTACAGGGTCACAGCTCAGTGGTAGAGCATCTGCTTTCTTTGCAGAATGTCCAAGCAATCCTTGGTTTCTTCAGGTAGGGCTGGTAATATCTCATCTGAAACCATGAAATGCCACTGCTAGTCAGTGTAGACCAGGTACAGTAAACCTTTGGCCCTCCAGATGTTGCTGAACTACAACTCCCACCAGCCCCAGCAAATAGGGTCAATGGCAAGAGATGGTGGGAGTTGTAGTTCCGGAACATATGGAGGGCCAAATGTTCCCCACACCTGGTATAGACAATAAGCTAGATGGACCAGAAGAACCAGAGTAGCCCTGCTGGATCAGTCTATAGGATCATCTGTACATAGGAGGCTGCCTTATACAGAGTCAAGTCATTAGTCCATCTAGCTCAATGTTGTCTACACTGACCGGCAGCAGCTCTCCGGCGTTTAAGACTGAAATCTCTCCCAGATCTACCTGGAGATTGAACCAGAGACCTTCTGCATGCAAAGCAGATGTTCTACCACTGAGCCATAGCTTTTCCTCAGTATCCTGTTCGCAGAGGGGGCAACCAGATGACTACAGAAAGCCCCCAAGTAAGATCTGTGCAACAGCACTCTCCCCACTTGTGCTTCCCAGCAACTGGCATTCAGAGGCATATTGCCTCCCACAGTGCAGGTAGAACGTAGCCTCATCCTCTGTGGATTTGTGTAATACCCTTTGGACTCTCTCCAAATTGGTGGTCATCACCATAAGGGAGCTTCCTGTGCTCCTAGTAGTTGGGGTTTCATTGCCCCATATAAATCTCCTGCCACTTTGCACGACAAGGAGAATATAGAAACTCCCAAATGTTCCTGGAGCTTAAGCAAAGCAGACTCTGGCCTGTGGCCATTTTAGAATCTGGGGTTTTTTTTTTACCGCTTCAAGCGGGTTTGCACAAAACCTATGTGACAGCAGAATGGAAAGCCGAGCAAAAAGTGCTATTTGTGTGATATGCAACTTCAGAATCTGCAGAAAAACCACAGCTCGAGATTTTCCCACGGTATCAGTTAATCAAGGACATGGAGCACAATTTCTCTGTATTCTTTAACACTACCTCTCTAAGTAATTGGTTCCATTAGAGCCATACGACAATGGAACCAATGACCTAGAGAGGTAGTGGGCTCTCCGACACTGGAGGCATTCAAGAGGCAGCTGGACAGCCGTCTCTCAGGAATGCTATGATTTGTATTCCTGCACTGAGCAGGGGGTTGGACCAGATGGCCTTATAGGCCCCTTCCAACTCTACTATTCTATGATTCATGTCAGGGCATTCACAATGTCAGTCTCCTTACCACAAAATACCAACTTGATAAGGTCATCACAGTGTCAAACTAGCTCTATAAATTGACCCTAATTCTTTACTTGGAGGAAGAGCAGGATATAAATCTAATAAACAAATTATTCACAGATCAATTTTGTTGTGTCTTCTACAAGGAGGAGGAGAAATTTGCTCTTTAAAAATCTACAATGGCTGCTGCATTCTGTTATCAGAGAGGTTTACTCTTAAGATTTCTGATGCAATTAGGGCTTGGAGGTAGTCAAGTTTCCCCTTTCATTGTGCTATTTCTTCACTGCCGCTTCCACACGTTTCTCACCCATTATCTGCAATTCCAAGGATATATTAGCATATAATTTTTCTGCTCCATTGTAAGGGTGTTTTGTCATTGTTTTGTTTTGGGTCTTTTTGGAATTGGAAAGGCAGCTAATAAAGCTTGAGGCTAGAACATCACTTGGGTTCCCCAATATCAAACAGGCAATTGTTTATTGTTTAAAATCTGCTTTTAGCAAAAGCTTCTTTCTCTACCAATCTGTCCCACCCCTTCCCCCACTTCTACTCAGATCCAGCAGGTTAATCATATCTGTTTGACAAGCCTGTTGCCATGGTGATGGCCAGGATGTCAAATTCAGGCATTACATTTTGAATGCAGGGTAAAGTGAAAAAGGTGCTTGGCAGGTCGGGGGGGGGGGACAACCCAAAGGTCTATTCTGAAAAGTTGACAATAATTTGTACGTCAATTAGTGAAGTCCAGTCATCTCCTCAAATTGCCCTTGATGTTTGACCTTGGGAAGACAGGAACACAGTAGGCTTCTTGTCCCTGCTACAGCCTGCAGAAATAAATTCACAAATGCCCCTTTGCATGGCACACACAATGTGTGAGAAACTGTAGATCCAAGGTCTTCTCAACCACAACTTTTCTACACTCTGCAATGTTATTCAACCCCTTTAAAACACTTACCTTCTACACAGAAGGCCCCAGTTTCAATCCCCTGCCATTTCCAGTTTAAAAGATTAAGACAGTAGGTGCTGGGAAAGATCTCCGATGGAGATCCCAGAGAACTGCTGCCAATCAGAGTAGACAGCACTTGGCCTGATGGCCTAGCTCTGTCCCATGCAGCTTCATAAGTTTATTATCTTTGTTTGATAAAGATGTGCCCTTCTCTTCATCTTTGCCCTACTGTAGTCATTTTGCTGGCATTATAAACTTACTGAAAAGGGTACCACAAACTCTCATATTTGACTATGAGTAAGCGTCCCTACAGCGATCTGCTTATCACACTATCAAACTATTCCTGGACTGTACCGCTTGCAATCTTTCAACTGCACTCAAATGTGGTTCCCTCTCCCCAGAATTTGTGGGGAGTGTTGATGTGTGATGAGATTAGAGAAAGGTGAAATACAAAATTACATTCTTCCTCTCTTCTGACTCCACCTGAAGAGCGAGAGTTCAGAGAACATGAAGCTGCAGCACCTTTTTGCACAATTTCCATGTCTCAGAATGCAGATATTCCGGGTTCAGCTGTGCTCCATGTTTTAAGAATTTAAAAAACAGCTGAGAAAGATTCCCGTTACAAAGCCTGGATCATCCGGAAGCAGAAGCAGAGCGCAGCACATTATAACCACTGTTGTTCTTTTTAAGACACATTATCCTCCCGAATTGAAGGAAGAAAACCAACAGACCCTATCATTCCTTTACAATAGTGATGTGTCAGAGTGCAGCATTTTGTACTTTAAAACATGCCTGTTCATAAATGCCTTTGGGATGTTCCTACCAGAGGACAGACGACCAAAAGCCTATTATCTCTACTCAAGCACATTCCATTGGCAATCACTTGTGACCAAGTAACATTGTCTTCCATGATAAGGTCTTTAACAGTGGGTAACTCAATAGACTGCCTACTCCAGGAACAAGCAGGTAGTTGCTTTCTTATACTCAGGGTTTTTGGGAGGGGGGAGAGGATTGGCACATTAGGAAGAAATTGGAGTGAGAGAAGAGAACCAGTTAACCTTGAGGGATCTAAAATTCTGAGCTAGAACTTGAATTTGGTCTATTTTATAAATTTAAGTTGGCTAGACACGCTTAACTTGATATTTGCTTTAGGCTTCAAGGATAGTATGGATTTTTTAAAGACGAAAAGGATGAGATGAAAAGTAGGATGAGAAATGAAGGAAACTCCATACAGTGCCCCAAAACAATGAAACAAAGTTACATTAAACTTTATTACAAAACAAAATATGGCGTCACGTGAATGAGCAGCACAGTGGTGCCACACTGCTGGCAAATTCTTGCTGAATTCTTCCCCCATTCCCGCTAGACTCTAGCTTGTCACGACATCCAAACCCAGGCTCAAAGCATGGTGGTCTCCAAACAAGCCACAGGAGGTAAGTCTGGGTTTGGATGTTACAAGCCAGAGTATGTCTTATTTCCTGGAGTTAGGGCAGCAGAAACAGGGAAGGAGTGCAACAACAACTTTTCTGCAGTGTGCACAATAACGCTTCTAACACTAAACCGTAGTTTGTTTTTAACTGTGGTTTAATGCAACATGCAAAACACCTCAGTCTGTGCCTATGGGGCCAGAGTTTAAAGACTATGGGGAGGGAAGATGGACGTTACAGTTTAACATACACATTGCACCAACATTATCTCTAAGGGAAACAGAAGTGGTAATCCCTATCAGAGGACTTAAAATCTTACATCACACAAGATCAGAGAGAAGAGTTCAGACACAAAATTTGTAGGGATGAACTAGGGTAAAGGAGCGTTAATAGGCATAAAGAAGGGGTTTGAAGGAAGAGAGGGAAGTAGCTTCAAAACAGCTGGAGGGGAGAGAGGCTGGCTGTTCCACTTATAGGGAGAAGGCACAGGTATTTATTGTAGCCCATCATTCTACCAAGGAGCTCAGAATGGCATAATTCCATTTTGTCTTCAAAATCACCCTGCAAAGTAGGAGAGAGAAAACCTGCTAAAGACCACAGCAGATGTTTGAGCAGAAATCTGAACCCAGTCTAACTTCTTACACTCTATAATACCATGCTAGATCTAAGAGTGAGAGAAGGAGCTAATGAAGCGGCTAACAGTAGCCACTCTGGGCTCCTGCTGGGAGGAAAGGGGGGATATAAATCAAATAATTAATAAATACATAATACAGGGGCTTTTGCAGACTGCAGAAAGCAAGAAGAGGTTTAAGGAGAAGTCATTTATCACTACAGCACAGAAACTGCAGCATGGTCCAGCTCCCCTGCAGACTAGTGATGTTTTCTACCACATGGATCAGAAAACCAATATTACCATTTCCTATGCCAGTGTCACCCCCGCCCCTAGCCAAGGCAAAAATGTTAAAGAGATTTGCAAGAATTGAATGTTTCGTTAGTTGCTCTAGTAGCCCAATTCATCTAGCAGAAACAGTCATGGAAGGCATTCCAAAACCTGTCACTGTCATATAAAAGTATCATTTTAATGACAGCCCCTCGGGCTTTGAAAGGTAGCAAGCAAACTAGCAATCAACAGAACAGCACCTGCCCTGAAGTATCAGTGGACAACCCAGGTGGAGTTTCACTGTTTTCAGTGAATGCTTTACTCTGATCCCCAAATACCATCTAATGGTAACTTGTAGTTCTCCATTAGGGTGCAACTACCTATTCTGACAGGGCCTGTCAGTTGTCCACAAATACTCATAAAGAAGCCTAGTGTTAGTAAAACATTTGTGTCTCCAGTTGGTTTCTTTTTTGACCCTTTGCAAAGCAACTGTGGTCGAGGTTTGCTGAACTAACCACATTTGAGATTTTCTCTCAGGCAGTTAATCGTCAAACCTTTGATCTCCAATGAACTTGACTATTGAGGAGCCTCTGTACATCTACCATAAGACTCCTGCCTAATGCAGAGGGAATCTGGCAGGGAGAATTCTAGAGGACACTCTCAACACTCTCCTGGGGCCACAGCAAGAGGTCAAGCTATCCTTCATGGATGCTTGTCCATCATTACTCATCTTCTGATTGAAAAAATCCCCAAATAAGTTTCAAGGGTTCCCCAAAAAGACAGTTTGAAAACCTACTGGGCTAGGGACACAAGAGAAAGGTGAATGAATGCCTGAGCTACAGCTTGGATCACTTGTTTCAGTCACACCTCAACTTATTTTACTCTGAAGTGCACCACTACTTTGGTTTCTGAAACACTACAGTCTGCATTGATCTATAGAAAACTGATGGGATAACAGCCCTCTCTGTGGACACAGGGCTGCACTCTATGGCTTCTCAGTCCTTTCCAACTCCACAAATTAGTTCACATGGTGGGCACCAGGAGTGCTGTCTATGAGCCTGGTCAAGATCCTCAAATTTACCTCAGCACCTTTGAAAAAGCAGCTCAGTTGTGGGGGCTACCTGAAGATAAATACATGCAGTATTTATCAAACCTGATTAAAGGGGAATTGGCTGAGGTATACCAATATTTCCCCTCAGACAGGCCCGTCACCTATGCTGAATTCAAAGAAGCAGTGTTTAAAAGATTCAGACTGGGGCCTGATTATTTTAGAAAGCTTTTCAGAAACTGCCAGATACAGACAGGGAGGTCTTTTGTGGAACTGGGAGCAAAGTTGATGGATATATTTGGAAAGTGGATGAGTAGTGCCAAAGCTCAGTCAGCGGAAGAGGTGAAAAGCCTCATGATACTGGATCAATTATACCATCAGTTACCACCAGAAATAAGGCTCCTGGTCAAAGACCGTTCCCCTACATCTGTGCAGGAGGCCACAGAGTTGGCGGATCACTTCGCCTCCAATAGAACTGGCTGGGTGGGGAAAACATCAAGAGAGTTTAAACCCAGACCATATAGTGCTGGCAGAAGGGATGTGGTACCACAGCGAGTGAGTCCTCCATTAAAATCTGAAGGGCACAGGACACCCCAGAGTGGGTCTCGGGAGGTTCTTAAGACCCCTTATTTTTGGGGGAGCAGAGTCCCAATGTCCCCAACATACTACAAGCCAATCAGTGTGAAATGGGAGTCTCTTAGCCACTGAGAAGAGTCTAACATGCTTTCTTGTCCTTTCCTGCTGATTGGAGCCAATCAGAGAGAAAGGAGGTAAGTCAGCCAATGAAAAGCCTCTTCTCAGTAGCTAACACTTGCCCTTTCATGCTTATTGGCTCCTAGGTGTGACTGTTGCAAGAAGACATTAAGAAAGATCTAATTCTCAACCCAGCAGCAAAAGGGGGGAGGGGAGCTGTGACTAACATGAAGGGACCCTGCACTTTTGCAGGGTTTGTCACTAAACTCCTGTTGGGCACCCTGCGGCCCTTGGCCTAATTTAAAAGCCCTCTGAAAATGATCAGTTCAGACCTCTGGCAAGAGCAATCTGTCTTTACCCCAGCAGCCTTTCCCAATGTTTGCTAGGGACTTGTGACCTGTCCACCATTGCCTTTGGCTCCATGTATAAGTTACATGTGGCCTCTGACAGATTACCCGCCACGGAATGTGGCTTTCAACAGAAAAAAAGGTAAATGTGTCTTCATGTTACATGAAGTAAGACTTGGGTCACTCAGACCGTCCACCCCCTCTGGTACCTGTTTGGTACAAACCAGATTGCCAGTACAGCTGCAATGGCAAAATACAGTTTGTTTTAAATGGGGCATGAGGAAGGAAACTGGCATGCGCACAGGAAGGACAAGGGAGCTTTCATGCTCAATGCTTACTCCCACAGTGCCAAACTATGGCTTGGCAATGCATGTCAACCAAGCCTATGATTCAATAAAAGAACAAAAATTCTAGAACAGGAGATTCACAAAAACAAATTGGTTTCCCCTCATACTACACTCTCTCTTCTCAGTGCCCTATTCCTATAAATCAGGACTGACAGCAATATTCCTTGTCTCATTCAACCTCACAAGAACTCTGAGACATCCCAACTCTAATCTGACCATCTAGGGAACTGAGAAGCAAAGCGTGACTTGTAGAAGGATCTTGAGGAAGGGCTATAGCACAGTGGTAGGGGTGTCTGTTGTGCATGCAAAAAGTCCTAGGTTCAATCCCCAACACTTCTTGGTAGGACTGGGAAAGAACTCTGTCTGAAATCCTGGAAAGTCGCTACCAGTCAGTGCACACCATACTGAACTAGAAGGACCAAGTATGAGGCAGCTTTCTATGTTTAATCTAGGTTTAAGCCTCCATCCACCACACCATATTAGATTACGAGTGAGCGAGTAAGCCAGCCCTCCCCATCTCATGCTCTCCAAATGTTTTGAACTACAACTCCAATCAGCCCCAGCCAGCACAGCAATGTAGTCATAGTCCTAAACATCTCAAAGGCACCAGACTGGGGAAGGACAGACTACGCACTCTGCTTTGAATTCTGCTAAAGAAACCCAAGACACAACAGCTACACGACAGTTGCTAGGAATTTACATTTAAGAGCAAGTGTCTTATAAACTTAGCACTGTACAAGGAAATGAAGTGTACTGAACCAGGATATTGCATGCTTTTGCCTAATGAGGGACACAACAATTCATGTATGTGCTGCTCACACACAAAAACACGCATGGTGCACTCTCCTGAACTTTCTAAACAGTTTCCCCTTACCCCACCTCTGGCAACAAGTCACAAATACTTCCCAAGAATAGAAGCAGACAAGCAGCACTTGCTAAAAATAAACAAACTGAGGGCTCAAAAGTTAATCAGGAGATCACAGATGAACACACTCTAAATGCCCCTGGCCAAGACTGGCCTTAATGCACAAAAGTAATGGGCAACATTAGCTGGCTGAATGATAAAAGAACAAAGGAAAGAACACCATCCGGACAACACTACAGTGACTGCACTTTACCACTTTATTTATTTATTTATTTATTATTTAATTTGTATCCTGCCCCTCCTCCGAGTAGGAGCCCAGGGCGGCAAACAAAGCACTAAAAACACTATAAAACATCATAAAAACAGATTTTAAAATACATTAAAACAAATCAGCGTTAAAAATATTCTTTAAAAAAACCTTTTAAAAGGGTTAAAACATTATTAAAAAACATATTAAGCAATTCTAACACACTTTGGTTGAAATTACCACTTTTTGAAGAAGTAAAATAACTACTCTCTAAATCGGGTTCCCAAACTGTGGCCCATGGACCACCAGTGGCCCATCAGTTTCATTCAGGTGGTCTGCAACATAGTTGTGGTTAAAGATGGGAGATGGCACATCCATTACATTAAATGTTCTTATTGATCTTTAATTGTATTTAATTATTTCTTTTACTTCTGATATTGTATTTTATGGAACTACAATTAGAATTATATGTATGTGAAAGTTGTAATAAAATAAAATTCAATATTTAATCCTTCATTTAACAAGATTTAAATATCACTTGATTATAATAAAACCTCAAAGCAGTTCACAAAAAGTAAAGTTAAACATTAAAATTATCCAAACAAGTTAAAAAAACAGGTATTTTAAAAAACACTAAAACTAATTAAAATGAACTATTAGCTAAAAATAGGTTAAAACACATCTAACGTCTACAAGTCTGAATAGGCTTGCCTAAACAAAAATGTGTTAAGCAGGAGCTAAAAAGTAAGCAAGAAATTCCAAAGTGTAGGTGCTGCCACACTAAAAGACTGATTTCTTATAGTGTGGAATGAGTATTATGCAGTACCAGTAACAGCGCCAGTTCTGCAGACTGAAGCAGTTGAGTGGACATATATATATGAGAAAAGAAATAGAATACAATTAAAAACCATGCGGCATCTAACACAGCACATTTATAATTGCTACAACAGGCAGAAAAATAATTAAGACGCCTGCTACGACCCTCAGCAATATTCAAGTGGTCCATGGGGGGGGGGAGTTTGGGAACCACTGCTCTAAACAAAAAAAAGTCCATCTTGAATATTTTTTTTAAATAACGTAAGTGCTGAAACAAGTTTTACAAAGTATTACAATCATTTGATTACCATTATTGTTAGAACCACAGTTCCAACACTAGACATTCCTCACTAGGGACCAAGAGATCCCACCTGCCCATGTCCCAAAGAAGAAATTGCCGCAGCTGTGTTACTAAGGCTGGAAAGGTTAAAGGACAAATGTCAGCCGGTCATGTGTACATTACATATACATTAAACTGCTTTAAGGAATCTTGGGAATTGTTTTCTTAGCAGAATAAGGATCAATAGCACCCTCAGCTTCCCTTCCTCCAAAAAACCCTACAATTTCCAGGGTTCTTTGATGAAAACCAGCAAACTGGTTTAATACAGCCTGGACTTCCGGGAAGGGTGACTTAGCCTGTGCCTGCTTTTGAGACGGGCTCCTGCCTCAAAAGAAGCTTATTCAGATATATCAGTCAGTTTTTTCTTTTTTTTTTGACTGATTAAACTTCTCCCGGGTAGGGAGAAACGAAGAGATTAACCTCAAAGCCTATTTTTGTTGGGACGACCAGATCTCATTAATTTATGGGACGAGGTCCAGCCGACGAAGGTGGGACGGATTTTCAACAGCAAGCTCTATCTGTTAAAGCGAACGTTCATCTTATCTTCTAAGAGAGAACGCACTAACAGGCAAGCACCCTTCTTTCTATATTTTTCTTTTACTTGACTTAAATTGTTGCTGTTTAAAAGAGATTTGCCAGATTGATCGGTTTTTGACATCTCACTGGGGAGCCGTAACTTCTCTCTGCTACGCACTAATTAATAGCTTATCTCTGTTTTTGTTGCAAAAAGCTGTCCTGGATTTGCATTCTAAAGATACACACAGAAGAGGGATTTCTATTCCAGATTTTTATTTTGAAAAATATTATACTGTTTTGAGACTACTCTCTTTTTGGTCTATTTTATTTTGACGAATCTGTTTCTTGACGATTGCCATTAATTGCTTCGATCCTGGGAACTGCATTTTGTTTACTTAACTACTGGAGAGATAAGGCTGTCTGCTCTGTTTATACTGTGATGTCACCAAGTTTGGAGTATTAACCCAATTGTTGCTGAAATAAGAAGTGGTTTTCCTATATTTTTCTTTTAAAATGGCAATTAAGAAAGTGGCTGAGAATCTGGAAATAACTATGTTTCAGAGAATAATGAATGAGATTGAGATAACGAAAATTGAATTGAGTAAAATGAAGCAGGAGATTAAAGATATAAGGGTCCCTGTGAGAGAGGTGACCCTGGAAGGGGTCCCTGTGAGAGAGGAGACCCCGGAGATTGGAATAGGGGTCCCTGTGAGAGAGGAGACCCTGGAGACTGGAATAGGGGTCCCTGTGAGAGAGGAGATCCCGGAGATTGGAACAAACGTGGAACAGGAACAAGATTTGGAGTCTATGGACTTTAGAAATAAAATCTATTGTTTGGAACTCAATGTTATCTCTGAAGAAATTAATGAAGATTCTAGAGATAAAGTTATCAATGGCATGGATTATCTTCTGGACTGGAATGATGTGATGGAGCCCAATATAGAGAAAATCTATGGAATTAACTGCAGCCATGTGACAATGGAAAAACTTTTAAGAGATGACCCAGTGTATTTTGAAAAAAAGAACAGAGATATGATTTTACAGCAGTATTTCAGCAACTTATTCAGAATGGATGGCAAGAAAATATTTGGGATAGAGGTAATTCCCATCAGACTCTTATTATATGACTATGGCTTTGACAGCAAGATTATTATGGAATACTGATAATGGAAGATTGGATATTGAAATTACTGGACTTAACAAGACTACTGAAGATGGAAGATGGAAAATGGAACTAATAGAGATAATAGAACAATGGCTACTGAAATTACTGAACCTAACAGATTCTGATGTGATGGATTAATTGAAATGTTTATTTTGACTATGGTTATGACAATAAGATTATCATAATTAGTAATGAGATGGATTAATCGATATGCTTATCTGGAAAAAAAAATTGATAGATATATTTCTTAAAGAATTGAAACCTCTCTTTGACTTTTTGTGGAAAGAATAAAGTAATGTTTATGAGATTTGATGATTAAGTAAGATAACTACTGGAGGAAAGTGATTTTATAATATGATTTAAGAGACAGGATTGCTATATATTATAGACTTATAACTGATTTGATCTTTGACAAATGGGAAGTCAATATTTTACTCTTTATTTTTTATTTTTGTTTTTTTTTTTTTTCTTCTTTTCTTTTTTTCTTTTTGTTTAACTATTTTTGATTTTGTTTTTTGTCTTTGAATGTTTTATGATTTTGTCTTGTATGTTTTATGAAAATCTGAATAAAAATTATTGAAAAAAAAAAAAAATACAGTTTAGCCTTCTAGCAAAATTGCTACCAAAGACAGTTACCATGTATATTTTTGTGCTCTCTTGGTTTGTATTGGTCACAGTGCACTTATGTACTAATTCACATTCCCTTATTTAGACTCCCAGTTACCCGTGATTACTGGGAACTGGGCATGGCTAATCAGACATCTGTTAGCCAACTCAATGTTATGTAATCTTCAAGCAAGACTTAAAATAAACCAATAAGGTATGGCAATTCACAGTGGAAACTGCCACATGAGCACAGTATGCTGGGCCAGACAGACAGAACGGGGATTTTGTTAGTGTACTGCCTACTTCTCTGCTCCCATTGTGGCTGCAAGGAGCCGCCTGACAGAGCTTTTAAAAATGGTGAATGGGCTCTTGTTATCGGGCCAAGACAGCTTTGCTCTGACATTCTCGGAAGCTAGCTATAACAACTTTGGGAGGGACTTTAGGGCCAAAACCACTCAGATTCAGACTGAGTTGGATGCCACAGAGCAAGTCCAGTAGAGGCATCCATAGCAATGTGTGTTCCAAATGTACTGGATCAGTTTCAATTATTGTGGCCTAAGTATGTATGTGGACAAGCTGCTTTAAGAAGTGTGGCCGACTACTTGCCCCCTTGACCCTTGCCCATCTTGGCTTCTGATATCTAGCTGTGAGAAGTTGACTGCTTGGGTCCAGGGAGTGAATAATGCTTCAGTGGAGGAGAGGAGGGTACCATCTGCCTTGAAGGAGGCAGGCTGCATCTCCTCCTTAAGAAGGCCTCCTTGGACGCAGACATGTTAAATAACTGTTCCCCAGTGGCAAATATAACCTTCTTGGGGCAAGGTGCTCGAGAAGGTACTGGTGGTCCAAATTTAGGCATGTTTGGAGGAAACGGAATATCTGGATCCATTTCAGTCTGGCTTTAAGCCAGTCATGGCATTGAAACTGCCTTGGTCACCGTGGTAAGTAACATTTGTTGAGAGAGACACGGCTGAAGGGCAACCTTGTTTGTTCTTCTTGATCAGTAGCTTTTGATACTGCTGACCATGGTATCCTTTCTGGAATGTCTCAGTGAGGTGGGGGTTGGGGGCACTGTACTTCAGTGGCTCTGCTCCTACCTCCAGGGATGTTTTCAGAAAGTAGTTATGACAGGCTTTTGTTTAATACCATGGGAGCTTTCCTGTGGTGTCTGCAAGGTTTTATCTTGTCCGCCATGCTATTTCATTTCTATATGAAGTCACTTGGAGCAGTCAGGAGTTTTGGAGTGAAGTGTCACCAATACACAGATGACACTCAGCTGCATACCTCTGTGCCATCTGAATCAGGAGAGGCAACTGAGGTGCTGGACAGGTGTCTGGAGACTGTGGTGGGCTGTATGTCTTCTGAAAAAACAGAAGTGTATGCGTTCCAGGTTCTCAAGTTCAGGAAATGGGAAGACAACCTGTTCCGGATGGGGTTGTACTCTACTGGAAGGAGCAGGTTTGTAGCTTGGGGGAACTCCTCACTCCAGCATTTTCATTGGAGGTTCAGATAGCCTCAGTGGCTAGGGGGGCATATTTCCGTCTCCAGCTGGCTCATCAGCTAGGGCCTGTTTTGGACAGAGATGACTTAGCAACAGTACTCCAGGCTCTGGGAACTTCCAAATTGCACTACTGCAATGTGCTCTTTGGAACTTCCAAATTGGATTATTGCAATGTGCTCTCCTCCTCTAGGATGCACACCTTAATGTGGGGAGGGGGTTTGAGAATGTTGATGAAGCTGAAAGCAATGCCGTCAGGAGTCTAGACCAGCCTTTCCCAACCAGTGTGCCTCCAGATGTTGTTGGACCACAACTCCCATCAGCCTCAGCCAGCAATGGCTGAGGCTGATGGGAGTTGTGGTCCAACAACATCTGGAGGCACACTGGTTGGGAAAGACTGGTCTAGACCAAGTGGCTAGATTCCCAGCAGAGGCACCGAAGGCGGAATGGTCAAAGCTGAGACACCAGACTAAGATGCATCCAAACTCAGAGGAAGGCAATAGTAAACTACCTCTGAATACCTCTTACCATGAAAACCCTATGAACAGAGAATCTAAAATGCAACAAGAGATAGTGCTGGAAGATAAGACCCCCCAGGTCAGAAGGCACTCACCAAGCTACTGGGAAAGAACCATGGACAAGTACGAGTAGTACTGTGACTAATGACACAACTGGGTCAAAGCTGAAAGGAAGCCCAGAGGCTTATGCGCACAGATGCTAATGGAGAGTCAGGATTTGTACGACATGCACAATAAGAGCATGGAATGTGAGAAGCATGAACCAGGGAAAGTTAGGAATTGTCAAGCAAGAAATGGAACGCATCAACATTACAGTATTTGACAAGAGTGAATTAAAATGGCAGGAATATGACATTTTCAATCAGGCAACTACAAAATATTTTATGCAGGAAACGAGAAATTAAGAAGAAACGGGGTTGCTTTAATAGTGAGAAGTGATGTAGCAAAAGCAATTGGAGCTATAACACAAGGTCTGAGCGAGTGATATCAATTCGATTAAATGGGAAACCTATTGATATAACCATCATCCAAGTCTGTACTGTAAGGACAGAATATGGAGAAACTAATTGGTTCCCAATAGGAAAGGGTGTGAGACGGGTAGATCACCCTAATTGTTTAATCTATATGCAGAACATATCATACAGAAAGCAGGACTGGACCAAGATGAAGGAGGTGTGAAAACTGGAGGGAGAAATATCAATAATTTAAGATATGCAAACGATACCATCCTACTCATCTTGAATACTGCATCCAGTTCTGGTCTCCACACTAAAAGAAGGATGCAGACAAACTGGAACGGGTTCAGAAGAGGGCAACAAAGATGATCAGGAGACTGGAAACAAAGCCCTATGAGGAGAGACTGAAAGAACTGGGCATGTTTAGCCTGGAGAAGAGAAGACTGAGGGGAGATAGCACTCTTCAAGTACATGAAAGGTTGTCACATAGAGGAGGGCCGGGATCTCTTCTCGATCGTCCCAAAGTGCAGGACACAGAATAATGGGCTCAAGTTGCACGAAGCCAGATTTCGACTGGACATCAGGAAAAACTTCCTAACTGTTAGAGCCATACGACAATGGAACCAATTACCTAGAGAAGTAGTGGGCTCTCCAACACTGAAGGCATTCAAGAGGCAGCTGGAGAGCCATCTGTTGGGAATGCTTTGATTTGGATTCCTGCATTGAGCAGGGGGTTGGACTTGATGGCCTTGTAGGCCCCTTCCACCTCTACTATTCTATGATTCTATGATTCTACAAACAGAAACCAGTAATGATCTGAAACGAATGCTAATTGACTTTGAAGAGAAACCAAATGAGCCACTGTTGGAAGCCATATTAAATTTACAAGACTGCTGTTTGAAATATATTATTGCTTATTATTATTAGATTTATTAGTCTCTTGACACCCAAAGGTCCCCAAGCAACTTACACAATGTTAAAACAAAAACAAATGAAGCACACTATAAAACCTAACAATAAACAACAACAAGACACCCACACACAGCCACAGGAAGGTCTGGCAACATATTAAAACAAAACATCATTTAAATCTATCAAATGCCTGGGAGAAAGGGTACATCTTTACCTGGCACCGAAAAGATGCCAACGAAGGTGCCAGGTGCACCACACTGGGGAGCATATTCCACAGATGTTGAGCCACAACTGAAAAGGCCCTCTCCCTTGTCACTACCCTCCAAGCCTCCCTCTGAAGGGGGACCTGGAGAAGGGCCTCAAAGGAAGATCTAAGGGTCTGGGTAGTTTCATATTGGGAGAGGTGTTCCAAAAGATACTGGGGTCCTGAGCCATAAACAGCTTTATAGGTCAAAACCAGCACTTTGAATTGGGCTCAGAAGTGTACAGGCAGCCAGTGTAATTAGAACAGGATAGGTGCTATATGCTCTGTTTGTCTTGAACCCATCAACAATCGGGCAGCTGCATTCTGCACTAATTGAAGCTTCCGAACCATTTTCAAAGGCAGCCCTATGTAAAGCGCATTGCAATTATCCATCCTTGACATTACTAGAACATACATTACTGTAGCCAGGTTATCCCTGTCCAGATGCGCCACTGAGGCCACCTGCGCCTCAAGCAATAGCAGTGGATCCAGGAGAACTCCCGAACTACAAAACGGCTCCTTCAGAGGGAGTGTGGCCCCATCTAGAGCTTGCCATACCGCTCAGCCCGTCAGAGGAACCACCCACAACAGCATCTCTGTCTTGTCTGGCTAAAGCTTCAGTTTATTGGCCCTCATCCAGTCCATATCACAACCATGCACTGATTCAGCACATCTACTGCCTCACCTGCAGGAGATGAAAAGGGGAACTAGAGCTGTGTGTCATCAGCATACTGACAACACACTCCAAAACTCCGTATGACCCTATTCAGCAGTTTCATGTAGATGTTAAACAACATGGGGGGCAGAACTCTGTACTGGAGAACCCCCAGAGCCAAGCAATGCTCCTGAAGAACCACTTTCAGGAGCAGGCCATCCAAGTAAAAACGGAACTACTGTAATACACTAGCCCCAAAACCCAACTCGGACAGTCGCCCCAGAAAGATACCATGGTCAATGGTATCAAAAGCCACTAAAAGGTCAAGGAGGATCAACGGAGTCACACTCCTCCATCTCTCTCCCAACACAAGTCATCGTACAGAGCGACTAAGGCAGTTTCCATACCAAGCCAAGGACTGAAAGAAATGTCTCCTCCAAGAGTACCTAGATCTGGTTGGCAACCACCCTCTCCTCTTGATAACCTTGCCCAGAAAGAGGACATTTGCTACTGGTCTAGAATTATTAGGATCTTCTGGGTCCACAGGAAGTTTCTTCAGGAGTGATTTGACTACTGTCTCCTTCAGACATCCTGGGACCACTCCTTCTTGGAGAGAAGCATGAGCTATCTCCCTGGCCCACCCAGCTGTTCCCTTCCTGGCAGATATTATTAGCCATGAAGGGCAGAGGTCCAAGATACAAGTGGTTGTACGGACCTGAACAAATACCTTGTCCACATCCTCAGGCCGCAACAACTGAAACCCATCCAATGACACCGGACAAGAAGGCGCTCCAGACACCTCACCTGGATCATCAGCATTAAAAATGGAGATCAAATCCCTGTGGATGGAAGTGATTTTATCCTCAAAATGCTCGCAAATATGTCAGTGGGGGCTTTAGATGGCTCTACTACCTCCTCAGGGCCAATATGCAATAAGCCCTTAGTCACTCTAAACAGCTCAGCTGGATGGCAAGCTGAGAATTTTCTTTGCCACCTTCACTGCCACTGAGTAGGTCCAAACATCAGCACGTATCAGTGTTTGGTTACATTCGTTAGGCATTTTTCTCCACCTGCGCAGAAGCCATTTCCCTTCTCGCTTCATTGATCTTAGCTCCAGTGTATACCATGGAGCTTTCTAAGCTCTGACAGTTGGGAAAGGATGCACAGATGCAATCATGCCTACCCACTCTTACTTTCTGTGAACAAAGCTTGCCCAATTATCTTATCAGTTGTGATATCAGACTTCAACTTAAACATTCTCAGGACAGGTCACAACAATAAAAATTAACGTAACACTAAAACAATTAAAAACTAGAAGCAATAAAAACCATCACAGTTCATTAGTCAAATGCCTGGCACCAAAAAGATAGCAACCTAGGTGTCAGGCAATTCTTCCTGGGGAGAGTTCCATACATGGTAATGCCACAACTGAGAAAGTCTTCTCTACAGCCACCAACTAGCAACCAAGGACTTATAGGCAAACTGCTCACAAGTCCTTCATAGTATTTATCCAACACCATCTAAACCATTTATCCAACACCATCTCCACTTTGGGGGAGGTGCATAGCTCAGAGGCAGGAGACATTCTTTGCATGTAAAAGTTTCAGTTTCTGTCCTTGGCATCTCCAGGTGGGCTGGAAAATATTCCTTACTGAAATCCTGGAGAGCCAGTGCCAGTCAGCATAGATCCACCTTCCCCAGGGAGTTATAGCCCTAGGCAACTGGAGGGCATGAGGTTGAAAATGTCTGTTGTCATTTCACTGGCAATCACTCGTGGCCGGGTAAGATTGTCTTCCAAGGTTTGGTTGGAAGACACCTGTGCGTGAATTTGTTTTATGTGGGGAGATCAGCACACAATGATCAACGCACAATCTTGACAGAAAAAGGCTTTGATCCAATGGCATGGATACCACGACAATTGGAAGGCTTTTATCTGCTGCAGCCTTCATCCGCCTTCACAGCCGTTGTAACATATACATTGTTATCCTCCACCTGTTCTGCCATTGAGGACATTCTTGGATCGTTCTTTGTCTGGTTTCTCTCCCTTGACCTTACCACCATGCGTGACCCTGCTGAGAGTACATGACTCCCAACGGCATCGCTCACAGGGTTCATTGGAACACACAAGCCCACTCACCACTACAAGGTGATGATCCAGCGAGGGGAATGTCTGTTGTACACAATACTAGGCAAGATGGACCAATGGTCAGACAGCTTCTCAGGCTCCTATGCTTTCATAACTATTCTTTGGGACCTATTTTAAAGTGGCACATTTAACAGAAACGTCTGCAGAGCCAAATAACAGGGGGCTTATAATCAGCAGTTCCATTTCCTTATTCTCAAAACATTTTAACAGAAGCAATAACTTTATTTTGCACTTAATATCCTGACAGCACTTTTAATCTTTACTGCATTTCGGTACACCACGGCCTAGATGGCACTGTGGCGGTGAATCATCCCAATACCAGTCTACACTGCGTCACATCTTGACAAGCATTAGGATCCACTTTGTGCCGCTGGAGTCGGCATCTCCACAAGTGCATGAAACCCAACCCACAGAGAATTACTTAGGAATTTAAGAGCTGCAGTCCAATAAGCACTACTTCACTGACAGCGCTCACTCCAGAGCAAATGTACAGCACACTGCCCAAGCATGTGGCTTTATTTCTATCTTCAAGCCCTCTGAATTTCAGTACCAAAAACCCATAAATGGAATAACCCATGCAAACTGGGAGAAAACAAGCATATATCTCAACTGTAACTCTGTGTAAAGCAGGATGACATATGTAAAGCATTATGTCAACAAGCATATAGATAGATGTGACCTGGTTGACATAGTGTACTTGGACTTTCAAACAGGTTTTGGCAAGTCACCTCACCAAAGACTTCTACAAAAGCTTAGCAATCATGGAATAGGAGGAGAGGTCCTCTTGTGGATCAGGAACTGTTAGGAAACAAGAAGCAGAGAGTAGGAATAAATGGGCAGTTCTTCCAATAGGCAGTGTGTGTTTGTATAACTTGTTCATGAACAATCTAGAGTTAGGGGTCAGCAATGAGGTGGCCAAGTTTGCTGTTGAAACTAAATTGTTCAAAAAATGATTTGTGAAGAGCTCGAAAAGGACCTCTCCAAACTAAGCGAATGGGTAGTAAAATGGCAAATGCAATTCAATGTAAACATAAAATGATGCCTGTCAAGGCAACCCTCCCCGTTATTTTCTCATATATACTCATGGGGTCTGAACTGGCAGTGACTGACCAGGAACAAGACCTTGGGGTCACAGTTGACAATTCAATGAAGATGTTGACCCTTGCTGAAGTTAAGTTGGTCTGGGCTATAAGGTCTAGAGAGCAGGATGCCCAAGAGTGTATGAATTGAGTTCTATCATACAAGAAAGGGGGATTTAAATCTAATTCACGAATAGGCAAAAAACCTTTGTGGTTTAAGAACGTACCTATAGCCAACAGATATTTCTATCAAACTTTAAAAAGCAGGGAAATGGGGCAGCTATGGTGAATGCACCAGGGGAACAGGAGACCTGACCCTCTCTCTGAGATATTGTACTGCCCTACAAATTTGTAAAAATGCAAACACAATTTGGGTTGGTCTTTCACAGTCCAATCCACTTCCTGTGTAGCTTGGAAGAATTTGGTAACATGGGCCTCTGAGCATGAATTTCTCTGCTTTAATCCAGGAGGTAAGAAATGGGATTCTGTGCAGGTTTGCTGAGAATGGATTCATTATTTGCATGCTTATTGATTTCAATGGGATTCAGTCCCATGCAAATGGTTAGGATAGGTAAAACTGACCATGGGGGAGGAGGGGATAGGAGAGAGAAGAAAGAAGGGAGGGGAGAGGGAAGCGAAAGGAGGGGGAGGGAGAGGATTGGAAGGGGAGAGGGAGAGGCAAAGGTAGGGGGAGGGAAGGGGCAAAAGGGAGGAGATGGGAGGGAGGAGATGGGAGGGCGTAGGAGGGGAGGGCAGGTTTGATCATTTGCATGCTTTTTGAGTTCAATGGGATTTACTCCTGGGGTAGAGATGGGGGGGAGGGAGGGAGGGAGGGGGAGGAGAGGAGATTGGGTGGTTGGGCACTAGACAGTAGGGAAGCCCCTTTCCTTTCCAAAAGGAAAACACTGTGAACGGCATTGTTTTTCAGCATTTCCCCCACCTTTTTATTCTATAGCAGGCACATGTAGTCTCCCACCCAAATTTAAACCAAAGGTGTCCCTGACCACATCCACACCAGACCTTTATTTCACTTTAGACAGTCATGGCTTCTCCCAAAGAATCCTGAGAAGTGTAGTTTGTAGGTTGCTGCTAGGAGACCCCCTATTCCCCTCTGAGAGCTTTCACCCACAACGCTAGAGAGCAGATCGACAAAAATAAAAATACTGAGAATAGAAGAACTCCAGAAAGAGTCATTCCCCCAACTCCACCCCAAAGTTTAGTTGATCAAATTTTAATCTGCAACAGACACTGAGAAATTCCTGGCTTCATTTATTGGACAGCCTTATACAATTTACTGGCAGAGTGGCAACAAGTTTTAAGTTACGATACTTGCTGTAACTCAAGGTGTCACCTTAAATGAATTAACAAAGCAACTTCATCGTAAGTTGAAAACGCATGGTGGTCCATTCATCGCTTTCAAGAAGCACTAAAGGCTTAACAGCCTTTGTGCATTAACAGCAGCAATTGCTTCAAAGAAATCCTATTTTAAAGACAGACTATAAAAGTAAGTCTTGTTTTTCCACCATATTTGTTCCAATGTCTACAATATCAAAACAATGAGAAGAACAAGTTGCAGAATACCCTTAATACCAGAATACATTAGTTTACTGCCAAAAGGTATACAGGTGCATGTTTCTGCATTAACCATCTACCTCTGAGGCCATCTGAAGAGAGACATTATAATGACTTTTTGGCTAACCCAGTTAACTAACACACACACACCACCATTATGTGATACAAATGGTACAGAAGGGGCAAGAACTAGTCCATCCAACTCAAAGTGCTACTACTACTGTGCCAAATTTGCTATGGTGCAACAACAGTCATCACGCCCATCAGCCCCAGGGATTGGGCTCGTGGGAGTTGTAGTTCAAAAAAGTAACTTTTCCAAGCTCTGGATTCACGTGGTGGTGATGAAATGCCTTCTGCTACCATTTTACTACAGTAAATTTGTTATTACTAGTTAATAATATACATTTGCCATTTATGAAGGAGTCGGAGTCAGAGTCAGACAGTAGAAAAATAGAGGAGTCCCAGTCGAAGGTCTGGCATACCGACTCCACAGCCCTGGGGGCAAGGCAGACCTCTAAGGGTTTACAAACTTCTCTTTGCCCCATCCAACCCTCGGTTTTATTTTCACTGGGCCAAAAGATGAAGCATGACCTAAAGACAAAAGTTCCCAGCTTTGCTAAGAAATCTTGATTCCTTTCAATAACTCACATCCATCTATCATTTGTATGTTTCCAATATCCCTGCAAGAGAAGATACCACTGACTTGCAACCAGGGCCGGTTCTAAAGGGCAGCCAGATGTAGCACGCGTGCATGCCATCAACCAAGATGGCGGCAGAGGCTTCAGCCCTTTAGGGAAACCTCGGCCGCCATCTTGGTTGATGGCAAACCTGCACATGCACTGCACGCTGCCGAAAAAACAGCACTGAGAAAGGTAAGTAGAGCAGGGGAATGGTGGGCAGCTTGTGAACTCCCACCCTGTGATTTGCAATCCTGCTGCGAATCGCAGGGGCCTCGGCATGCCTGGGGCCGGCCCTGCTTGCAACTCTTCTCTTATCCCAACAGCTACACATATTTCTGAAGCCTATACTTTAAAGTTTATCTTAATTTGCACCATGTTCATTCAACTCTCATTGATATTACTTCAGTTGTGTTATTCTAAAGGCCAATTCTGACACAGAATAATTGTATATGATCTTTCATTTACAGTTGGTTGGCTCTCAAAGATTTGTGAGCAGTACGCTGGAGATGTGTATCCAAATTAAGCCGAAACATGATAGCGATCTCTCTGCAAGCATTCTCCCATTTGATCATGTTGATCCTGTCATTTAGTCTGTTGATGCTTATGTTCTTTAAAGCCTCAAATTGTTTGAATGTAAGTATTTTTATTTTGGCAATTTTCAATTTTACCATTTATTTAAGCCATTTATATACCACTTCATCATTATCATTTCTAAGCAGACTGCTGCAATAAATGATTTATTTTTTTATTTGGTTAGCCACTCTGAGTCTAGCAAAGACAACATAACAAGTATTTTAAATATTTCTCATATATTTACAAAAACTGCAGGATCAAACTGATGACCAAAGTCTGTTAACATAATGCTGGAGAAATCAATACAAATGATTAAAACCTGTAGCGAAGTAAACCACAATTCATATATCTAGAAACTGTTCACATTACTGCTTTCCATTAACAGGCAAATGTTAATGTAAGAAAAGACTCTAGGCTCCATCAGGAATCAAACTGACCTGGATTGAAAATATTTTTTCCCATTAAAAATATTTTTCCCATAAAAAAAAAATCAATATACTGTGTTCATTCTTTGAAGCTATTATGTTGAACCTAACAGAACAAAAAACATCCACCAAATAGAGTACTGGTTCAAAATAAAGGAAAACACCAGACGCAGAAGTATGCTCCTTCCCATAATTAAACCAGCCCAGTTCACATGTCATGGTAAAATATAGTTAATGGTTTACCATGGATAGACCTAGGGACTCTTGCTTCTCCCAGTTCACACTGGGAGGAAACAAACCATGCTTCCTAGCTTAGCATTAAATATGAACCAGGGATCATGGGTTGTTTCACTCCAAGAAGCCACAATCAGTCAAGCAAGAACAAACCTTGGTTACAGATTATGGTTTCTTGGGAGGAAAACAAACCACAATCTCTGCTTTGGACATACCACTAAGCCAGGGATCGCAGTTCTTTTATTTATTTATTTATCATTTTATTTATATCCTGCCGTTCCTCCCAGCAGGACCCCAGGGAGGCAAACAGAAGCGCTAAAAATACTTTAAACCATCATAAAAACAGACCTTAAAATACATTAAAACAAAACGTTAAAAACATTTTTTTAAAAAAGCTTTAAAAACATCTTTTCAAAAAAGGGTTAAAAACATTATAAAAAGACATTAACAAACAATTCTATCACAGACTCAGATTGGGATAGGTCTCAACTTAAAAGGCTTGTTGAAAGAGGAAAGTCTTCAAAAGGTGCAAAAAAGATAGCAGAGATGGCGCCTGCCTAATATTCAAGGGAAGGGAATTCCACAGGGTAGGTGCTGCCACACTAAAGGTCTGTTTCCTATATTGTGCAGAACGAACCTCTTGATAAGATGGTATCTGCAGGAGGCCCTCACCTGCAGAGCGCAGTGATCAACTGGGTATATAAGGGGTAAGATGGTCTTTCAGGTATCCTGGTTACGAGCTGTATAGGGCTTTGTATACCAAAACTAGAACCTTGAACTTGGCCCAGTAGCAAATGGGCAGCCAGTGCAATTCTTTCAGCAGCGGAGTGACATGTTGGCGATACCCTGCCCCAGTGAGCAGTCTCACCACCACATTTTGCACCAGCTGCAGCTTCTGGACCAATTTCAAGGGCAGCCCCACAGAGCACATTACAGTAATCCAACCTGCAGGTTACCAGTGTATGGACAACAGTGGTCAGGCTATCCCGGTCCAGAAACGGCCCCAGCTGTCTTACCAGATGAAGCTGGTAAAAGGCACTCCTAGCCACTGAGGTCATCTGGGCCTCTAACAACAAAGATGGATCCAGGAGCACCCCCAGACTACGGACCTGCTCTTTCAGAGGGAGCATGACCCCGTCCAAAGCAGGCAACTGACCAATTCTCCAAACTCGGGAACCACCAACCCACAGTGCCTCCATCTTGCTAAGATTCAGACTCAGTTTATTGGCCCTCATCCAGCCCACCATCGAGTCCAGGCAGCAGTCAAGTGCTTGCACGGCCTCTCCCGATTCAGATGTTATGGAGAAATAGAGCTGGGTATTGTCAGCATACTGCTGACACCTCACCCCAAAGCTCCTGATGACTGTTCCCAAGGGCATCCTATAGATGTTAAACAGCATGGGGGACAAGATGGTACCCTGTGGCACCCCACAGCACAGCTGCCAGGGGGCCGAAAGACAGTCATCCAATGCTATTCTCTGAGACCGACCCTGGAGATAGGATCGGAACCACTGTAAAACAGTTCCTCCAATACCCAGCTCACCAAGTTGGCCCAGAAGGATACCATGGTCAATGGTATCAAAAGCCGCTGGGAGATCAAGTAAGAACAACAGGGTGGCACTCCCCCTGTCCTCCCGATAAAGGTCATCCATCAGGGCAACCAAGGCCGATTCACACCCATAACCAAGGTGCAAGCCAGGCTCCACAATGTTGGTGAGGGTGCTCGGGGACAACTGTGTCAAGAGCCCAACGCGCCTCGCTCTTACACAGCATGACAAGGGCTTCAACAGGGTCACTTGCTCTATCTACTGGGAACTCCCCCAGGGCATTCAGGAATCCTATGGATTCCATTAGTCTCCGGGGACGGACCATCTTAATCTGCCCACCAGCCCTGCAGGGAAGTATTGGCGCCACAAGTCTAAACTTCACCAGGAAGTCATCTGACCATGACAATGGGGTGACGGTATGCCCTGCCCTATGTGTTGGGCCAGTAACAACTTGAGACGGCCCCATGGTCGTCATGGAGGCCATGAAGTCCCGACCCAGAACACTATAGGCAGCCTCAGCATGGTCATTGAAATCACCCAGCACTATCGGTCTGGGCTCCTCCAACACCACAGCCGACACAGCCTCCACCAGCTTGGTCAGAGAAGCTGCTTGGCAGCAGGGTGGATGATACACCAGCAGCAACCCAAGTTTACTGTCTCCTCGGTCCGACACCAGGTGCAGGCCCTCACAGCCAGCTCCAAGACACAGTGGTTTCCTGGTTACAGAGATGGAAGTTCTGTAGACCACAGCAACTCCTTCCCCC
The DNA here is from genome assembly GCF_030035675.1 of Rhineura floridana. Lineage (NCBI taxonomy): Eukaryota > Metazoa > Chordata > Lepidosauria > Squamata > Rhineuridae > Rhineura > Rhineura floridana. The sequence goes on along the minus strand of NC_084480.1, from coordinate 4,626,367 downwards.
CCATCCCTGCAGCCTGTGCTGGTGTTGCACCAAGTATCCAGCTGTGCAAAGTTGGGTCAGATCAACTCCTCCAAGCTCACCCACCCAGGTCTTGGTAATACACACCAAATCAGCAGCTTCATCCACAATCAAATCATGGATGAGAGTGGTCTTACTGTGTACCGATCTGGCGTTAAAGAACAACACACGCAGGCCAGTGGGCACAGCAGATGAGCAACAAGGAACCTATCCATGAGAGGAGTTCTTTTCCTGCATGAACTAGCAGGCAGGAGCAATACAGGCCAAAAAGGCACTATCATGACAACACATTTATTGTAGTTTACTGTGACATGAAAACAAGTCTAATGTGTTGTGATTAAGACACAGTCTGGGAGGATTTGTTTGGGTTGACTAGCTTCATTGCCGTTCTGCATTCAAGGATTTGGGAAGGAGCAAGGAGGATGGAACCCACTGCTCTATGGCTACAACCCACTACACCCTGGATACAAAAGGTCTCAGGTTCAATAAAAGATCAGGTACCAAGGTCTTTTTGAGACCTTGGAGAGCTGCTGCCAGTGACAAGATGCAATACTGATCTAGATGGATAAAATGATCTGACTCCATGTAAGGCAACTTCAGGTGTTCACTGTATGGAGACATGACAACTTTTTCCATGCTCCCAGCATCCAAGACACTCTCAGTTAGATAGCTCCAAGACAGAAAGAAGTGGATAGCGTGCAGGTATGCAAGAAATGCTTTTCCAGTTAATTTTAGGGAGGGGATGCATTTATGTTCTCTTGGTCAGTATCTCTGTATCAAGTAATAATTCCAGAATATTGTAGATTGCCTTGTACATTTAAGTACTTTTAATGGGAATGATATTTCATTTTCTTCATCACGTAAATTGGAACTGGATCAATGTGGGTGTGCCAAACCAGTGACGAAGTCTTTATTGGCCTTATACTGAACCAAGCTAAACAATTAACAGTTTCGGCTAGACCTGAACTAGAATCAGCCAGAAAATCTAGTACTGTGTTTAATTTATGGGCACACAGATGTGTATGATAAGCCAGAGTTCTTTAATGTGCACAACTGGGTGGAGCTGCAGCTACAAGTTATATAGTTCAAATCATTTTTTTAAATGCATGGTATTTGGAAAAGAGCCATTGCTAGCAATTCTCTGAAAGTTTAGTAAAGTCTGGACAATATGTTAACATTTCAAGTTTTTTTCCGAGGGGGTGTCAAAAACATTTTTTGCCAAAGTGTTAAATAGCTATTCACAACACTACAATTTAATCCAACAATGTTTATATATGCTGTATGTTTTCCCTCCCCCTAAATATTAGACATGTACCATCTCTGTTATCTATTGAAGACCTTCCTCTTTCAACAAGCCTTTTTAGAGACCTTATCCCATTCTGCGAATTACTTTTTAAGTTGTTCTTTAAGCTTTTTTTTAATGATGTTTTTAAAGAATTTTTAAAATATGTTTTAAAGTCTTTTTTTAAAAATGTTTTAGAGTGTTTTTAGTATTTTTGTTGGCTGCCTGGGCTCCCTTCTGGGAGGAAGGGCAGGATATATATTTAATAAATAAATATAATCAGTAAGTCACAAAAGAGTATTGGGCAAACTCCCTCTTCTTCTTAAGTAACCTTGCAGTGCTGAATAGATTAAAACATTTTCAGGGGAAAATGTTGCAGAACTGCATTAATAAGGATTTTCTGTTTTAAAGCTGCTTGAGAGAACAGCCACTCTTGTATAAAGCTAATCTCACCACAAATTATCAAAAGAACAAGGTGTTTTGTCCCTCATCAAGTCAAGTTACTTAAATGGCCCAGACAAATAAATCATAAAAAATGTTTTTGTTCCATCCACATAACCAGATTCATTTGGTATTTGTAACACACATCACTGATAAAATACACAGCACAATATAAAATTAAGACTCAGCTTAAACTTTTTTTAAAAAAAAATAATAGAATGAAAGGAAGATCTTCACCCTCTCAAAATAAGTATTTAGAATTACTTTTTTCAAAAACAAAAAGCACCCAGGGACAAATCAAAATTCCTTCAACACTCCAGTGATTTTAATGCAAGCTATTCCCCTTAGCCAGGTTACCATCTCTTCTAGCCAGTTTGTTAAAAGACTAAACTAAGTTGTAAGAAAAAGGATTTCACCATCCAGTATTCCTCAGAACATTTCTTGCACTGACATAAATGGGAAATCTCAAAAGTGCATGACAGGAAATCCTCCTTTAAAAGAATGGCACTAATGAAAAGATATACAATCAAACTACAGACTAAGTACTCACAATGCCATATGTACTGGTGCACACAACGGGCAGGAAGAAAGTAATGAAGTTATGGATTTTGGTATTATGTCTCAGGCTGCACTAAACATTCCCCAATGTTTAATTTAGTGGAGAAATATTTTCCAAACATTAACTTTGTGACTCATTTTTTTCCAACCTTTTTTTATGCAACTTTTCCCCTTGCAAGCTGCTGCTTCTTTCTTCCTCCACAATGGTACATAGGCAAAGTCAGCTAATCAGAGGGAGGATGACATCACAATGCTATGCAGCCAGTCACTGAGGACAAGTGAAGTCAAGTGAGAGCATGAGCAAGACAAGCTGGAAATGTTTGTGAAAAACGGAGTACATCTGTGTCACTTCTAATTATGCCTTGACGCTTGCAAGCTTTTCCATTTCAGTATTTAAGATTTTTAAGACATATGTGCATCACTTTAAAGGGGGGCAAAGCCTCACTGCCACTTCATAGTATGGAAATACAACTGGGGCTTATCTGTACTCCTCATACTACTAAGGAATTTAAAAAATGGCTTGAGGGAACACATTTCTGGAGCACACAGAAGAGTCTCTTGAGGAAGTGGAGATTCAGGCTAAAGGTAGTTTGTCAACATAAGAAGAAAGTCTTCCAAAGTTTTCTGTGCTCCATTTCTTTTCTTTTTCTCAAAAGGTTTACTTGCAGATTATCCACATATTGTCCTTCCTACAATTAAAATCTATGTCTCTTTTGCAGTTCAGAATATTGCAAGCTCAGCATTAGGATTTTTCTCATAGTGAGGCAAAAAATAAATAAGCAGCTTAAAAAGATATAAGAAAAAAAACACAGTAAAGTGTCTATCACAAGTAATACCTACACAGTGCTGTATAGGTTGCTATCATTTTGGTGATGGGAAACAGGCACTGAGAAATAGCCTGCCTATCAAAGCAGTGACTACATAAGCTGATGGTCAGAATGAAGCCAAGACGTGCTATAGTGGGCTACTCTCATCACCATATTACTTTGAGATCTATTATAAAGGACCATCAATAAGCATTACCACAGTGTGACACAGGAATACTACAGAAGATGGGACCTTTAATGACCTAGAATTAGGAGTGAGCAGTGAAGTGGCCAAGTTTGCTGATGACACTAAATTGTTCAGGGTTGTTAAAACAAAAAGGGATTGCGAAGAGCTCCAAAAAGATCTCTCCAAACTGAGTGAATGGGCAGAAAAATGGCAAATGCAATTCAATATAAACAAGTGTAAAATTATGCATATTGGAGCAAAAAATCTGAATTTCACATATACGCTCATGGGGTCTGAACTGGCGGTGACCGACCAGGAGAGAGACCTTGGGGTTGTAGTGGACAGCACGATGAAAATGTCGACCCAGTGTGCGGCAGCTGTGAAAAAGGCAAATTCCATGCTAGCGATAATTAGGAAAGGTATTGAAAATAAAACAGCCAATATCATAATGCCGTTGTATAAATCTATGGTGCGGCCACATTTGGAATACTGTGTACAGTTCTGGTCACCTCATCTCAAAAAGGATATTATGGAGTTGGAAAAGGTTCAGAAGAGGGCAACCAGAATGATCAAGGGGATGGAGCGACTCCCTTACGAGGAAAGGTTGCAGCATTTGGGGCTTTTTAGTTTAGAGAAAAGGCGGGTCAGAGGAGACATGATAGAAGTGTATAAAATTATGCATGGCATTGAGAAAGTGGATAGAGAAAAGTTCTTCTCCCTCTCTCATAATACTAGAACTCATGGACATTCAAAGAAGCTGAATGTGGGAAGATTCAGGACAGACAAAAGGAAGTACTTCTTTACTCAGCGCATAGTTAAACTATGGAATTTGCTCCCACAAGATGCAGTAATGGCCACCAGCTTGGATGGCTTTAAAAGAAGATTAGACAAATTCATGGAGGACAGGGCTATCAATGGCTACTAGCCATGATGGCTGTGCTCTGCCACCCTAGTCAGAGGCAGCATGCTTCTGAAAACCAGTTGCTGGAAGCCTCAGGAGGGGAGAGTGTTCTTGCACTCGGGTCCTGCTTGCGGGCTTCCCCCAGGCCCCTGGTTGGCCACTGTGAGAACAGGATGCTGGACTAGATGGACCACTGGCCTGATCCAGCAGGCTCTTCTTATGTTCTTATGTTCTTACCTTAAAAGAAGGATCCCAATCAGCTGAATATCAGCTTAGAGGGATGCTGTGGCAAGACATGTCTACATTTTGGATTTGGTTTTGGTTTTTTACAGACCATCAAAATATTAATCCTCACTTCCTATATTTGTAAAGTGGAACGTTCATGTATGCATACATCAGGTGCCTAAATAGAAGCAGGAGGGAAAAGAAGACAGGAGAAGGTAACAGGAGCCTCTACCATCTTTCAAAATAAAATAGCATGTTATTAGAACACCCTCCTCCCAGTGCATTTGCCCCAAAATTACTTCCTTCCATAATAAGGCTTAGAGGGCAAAGGGGGAATAGAAGTCCCGTGTGATCCCAAAGCCCAGTTCATTCCCCTCTATACAGCAATGACCCTTTCAGCAGCAAGATGGACTATCCATTTGCCAATTAATGGATAGGGAGGGTGAAACTGAGCTTGGACGACATGCAGTGTGGTGTAGCAGTTAGAGTGTTGGACTAGGACCTGGAAGACCAGGGTTCAAATCCCCACTCAGACATGAAGCTTGCTGGGTGACCTTCAGCCACTCATAGTCTCTCAAACTAACCTAACTCACAGGGCTGCTGCAAGGATAAAATGGAGGGAGGAGAACCATATACACTACCTTGAGCTCCTTGGAGGAAAGGTGGCATATAAATGCAATAATAAATAAATCATAAAAAGCCAAATTCTTACTCAAGTAAGTTCTTCACAGGTTCCTAGCAGCAAGATTTAGGCATTTTCACTTTACTGTATTACCCTACGCCGATCACCACACACTGGAAGCCTCATTTAAAATTATCCAATATAATATAAACACAAAGCACAAGCTCAGACTTTGGCAGACCTGCAGAGGGAGGTTTGTGGGATCTATTAAAGAAGCCACTGAAAACAAAAGTCTCACAGAGCAGATTTTATCATTCTTGCATTTGTCAAACATTGTATACAACTGCCACTCAGCATCTCTGGAATAAAGATACGTAGGAGGCTGCCTAGCAATGCACTAACCCTATATGGATGGTTGCCAGAAATGGCAAAACAAAGAACCCCTAAGCAGCCACTGAACAGCCGCTTGCTGCAAAAAAAATCTGAAACTCATCCCCCCTCTTTCCAAGATACTCTATTTTATGTTTATGTTTAAAGAACGATTATACAGTTAAGACAAAACACATGGAGAAGCCTACAGTTGCATTGCTGCCCTAGACTATATTTAAATTATAACTCAAATACATTTGAAGATATAACAACTTGGAACATATCTACTTATCTCTCAAGCAGAAAGGGCAAAAAGAGCTTAATCTGAATTTCTGGCTTTTACCCAAATTGTAGCAAGAGTATATTTAAAGAGCATTTTCCATATATATTGCAAGACCTGTCAGATACAGAAAAGCCCATTCACAGCTTAAGTTAAACCTCACAAATATCTGGGGAAATGGAAAAACAAGACACCTTCTCTTCTCCCAGATTGTACATTTACATGTGTTTGCAATGATTAGCACAACACCTCCAAATAACACATTTGGAATACAAAAAGGGAACTCCAGCGCTACAAGCTGATTTTAGCTTTGGTGGTGTATATATTTCATACAAAGCTAAAGGCATCAGACGTTGTTTATCTTCCATTTAAATACAAAGCCAGCTAAGTAAATATCCAAACTGAGAATCCAAGGAAACGTGTGACATGAGGAACTACTATAAACAGCTGCTAAGGATATGAAAGCAAGTAACACCTTTCATGATGCTATTTCAGGGATGAAGGGTTGCTTTCCTCAGTCTGCTTACATTTACATAGACCCTCTTTTTTTCCTATACTTGAATTCAGCTCCTACTTCCCTTCCTGGGTGGAAAAAGCAGCTATTCCAAACACAAGTCCTCCATTTTTCCTGTCCAAAATCACCCAAGAGAGTATTCTCTCAGTTGTGCTACATTATTACAACTCCTTTCATCACTGATTCAAATTAAGACAACAGAGTAGAGGAAGACAGATGGCTCTTTGGCACCAAGAGGGCAGCACAGGACTAGTCACAGGAGAACAAGTTAACCACTGGGAAATTCACAGCAGAAGAGGTACTGGCTTCAATTTTGCAGGATCATCACTTCCTTTAGGTATAAGCAAGTTGTAAACACACACTTGAGGCTAGCCTTATACCTGTTTACCCTCAGTCTAACAAAAGCAGATGTCCCATACCTAGAGAGTTGAATACTTAGACTATTCCTCAGACTTTGTCAGCTGAATGCCAGAGCTCATTGCAGTCAAATAGCAAGTGACTGTTTCCAATGTCCAACACTTTTTAAAGAAAATGGGTCACCATTTTACTGCAGTTTCCTTCACAAACAGCAATATAAGACAGTATTACTTGGCTTCCTGAAGAATGCAGCCCTGCCCCAGTTTCCATTTCCTCACAAGCCCAAACATCAGAGACAGACAAGGTATGAGGGTCACAACTACAGAGATGACTGTTCACAGCTCTTGTCCTCAAGTAACCTCCTGCTGCTCTGTAGGTGGTGCCATTGTTTGCAGAGGCTCTTCTAGTACCAGTGCTTTCTTCAAAAAGGAGTATAATTTAAATTAACCCTAAAGCATCCTCCAGCATGTTTGTGGAAGGAAGGGGTGACAGCAAAATTCCCTCCTCTCCCAGGATCATATTGAAGACCCTCAGATGTACCTATGGGGTGATACAATCAAATCAGGGAGAACAACTGAGATCACACACATTGCAAGAAGATTGGGAAGGGGCAGGGGGAAGAGAGAGAGAAACTTAAGTATCAGGAGACCCTGTTCCAAACAAGGGTGGGAGACCGATTGGCTACTGCTACTACTGGGAAAGGAGCCAATGCTAGTAGAACCTTAGAATGGCACCAAATCCAGGGAAAGGGATGACCAATCTCCCAAAATAAAACCAAGCTGGGGGGGAGGGCAGCAAGCTAGCTACTGTATTCTCCCTGGCCTAATAGCAGCTCCAGGGCCTAGTTAGCAGTAGGCTGTTCATCACACAGCCTTTCTTTCTAACAAGGATAGGAAGGGGTTGAAAGACTTTCTGAACTTTTCATTTCCATCACTCACTAATGCAGCAGGGAGAGTTCAGCCCAGTTCAGAGTTCTCATCACTGTGAACATGACAAGGCGTTTGGGGGGTGAGGGGGCAGCCTGCCAACTTATCCTGCCCCCTCAGGAGTAAAGAAGGGTTTCCACGGGGGGGGGGGTGTCACAACCCATTCCGCCTTAAATCTCAGCAAAGGGGAGGGGAAAAACAAATCGGTAACTTTTCCTTCATTTACGTGGTTATTTATGCCACCGCTGTCTCTCTTGGGAGTGGGGGGGGGGCTTTGGGGGGAGGGGGAAGGGTGTCAGGCGCTGAAGGAAAGAGGCAACTGGAGGGCACGCGCCACCCACGTTTTTTTCCTCCCCCAAAATGCAAGCGCCTTTCCAAGTGTTAACTAAGCAACCCGGCTCCGAACTGCCACAATCGTCCTTTATCCCCCCACACCGTCGCCCCCCGCCCAAGCTTGGGCTGAACCCAGCAGCAGGGGAAATTCAGAGCAGCAGCTCCGCCACCCGCCACCCCACATCCTAGGAGTTGCGACCATCCCGCACACAGACCCCTTCCCCCCTCCCGGAGTGCGGCCGCCCCATAACCCGTCGCCCCCGGGGGGGAGGGCGGCACGGTATCACCCCACCCCCTCAGAAACACGGTCTTGCCCCCTTTCGTTTTCCTTGACGGGGGGGTGGGGGCGACGCCGTTCTGAGGGAATGAAGGGGGGAGGGGGAGGGGGAGAGGAGCCTCCTGTTTGACACCCCTCCTTTAAACGGAGCGGGGGGGTCGTCATCGCCGTCTTCGGGCTCCCTCCCCACCGACTCTGAGGGGACTAAGGGGGGCGCGCGCGTGTTACATATACATCCCTCTCGCGTGGTACTTCTCCCCCTTTTTCCCCTTCCTCCATAAAGGAGCGAATACACGGAATCATCCGCTCCCCGCCGCGGACGCGCGCTCGTTACCTGCCCAATGTGCTCACAAAGCGGCGGCGGCAGCAGCAGCAGCGGCAGCGGCGCCCACCACTGTCACGTGACTCTTGTTCGCTTTCCTCCCCCCGCTCTCCCTTGCGGCCGCAGAGCCCCGCCCTCACCACGTGACGAGGCGGCAGGCAAGCGGGCGAGCGCGAGCCTTACCAATTTACGCATGCGCCGTACAAGCAGCAGTCCAGCGCCCTTTCTTTCCTCCGCCTCCCACCCGCCTCTTTCCCACGTGACCCTGAGGGGAGAGAAGGCGGGCACTCCCACAGAAGTCTGTTTCGCTGCTGTTTGCGCCCCACGTGACTTGCCTCAGGCTGAGATGGGAGGGAGTCAGACTAAGTCCGCTCGCACGTGACCTCTCGCTGCCCTTCAGTTATGACGGTTGGGGGACAGGCGGGGAATATGTGTGTGTGTGTGGCGTGGCCATTACGAGATCAAACGTCACCATGGGAAGGGGCGGGGCTTGGGAAGGGGCGGGGCGGAGTTGAAAGGGGACAGTGCTGGCCCCGCCCGCTGTTGTGTTTGCTAGGGAATGATTTATTTAAAGAGGCGGTTCGTTGACTACTAAATAAAGCACTTTGTGTATAATTATTTTATGATTTTATAAATAATTTTATTGTTATTTGTATTATTTTATAAATAATTTTTGTTTGTTTAATAAGAAACTCTGGGTTGCATTCAGCCTTAATCCTGATTCGTAGGGTCGCCATGAGTCCTGGTCGAGTTGAAGGCACATAACAATAACAACTTAGTCATGTCCATTAATTTCAATGGGTTTCCCCTGAGTAAGGCTTAGCTGGTCACTTTTTAATTATTTTGCTAAGATAAACTTGGCAGAAAAGGCAACAAATCATAATTTTGCTATGGGTGAAAAAGTATTTAGAGAAAGAAAAAAGAAGGAAAAGAAAGAAAAAAGAATACAGATTAAACACACCTGTAGCATCCCAAAGGATTAACCACGTTGTTCATAAAAGAGAATCGCAATAGGTTCATAAATCCATCAACAATATCAGAGGTCCTGCCAAAAGACTAATCAAACACATATTGTGTGCTGGTCTTGAGAAATTTCATGGCTGATTTTGATGCCCCATTAATTTTACCAACTACAAATTTATGAAACAAAACCAACAACAATAAAGCAAAAGCAAAATGAAACTGCCATGCAACTATCATACATTATTATAAAAATGACGGCATATACTGTAAAGGGAAGAACTTCTCTTTAAAAACAACTCGGTGTGACCTCAAGCTTCATTTAAAAATCGGGGGGAAAGTAACAAGGCAGCCTCTCCCAGGGGGCTTTTTCAGGTCAGTGGTTAAGGTGTTGGACTGCGACCTGGGAGACCAGGGTTCAAATCCCCATACAGCCATGAAGCTCACTGGGTGACCTTGGGCCAGTCACTGCCTCTCAGCCTCATAAAACCCCTATTCAGAGGGTAGCCATAAGTCGGAATCGACTTAAATTTACATTTAAGTGTGGGATGCTGGGGAGGCTTCAGAACCCTGGAGAAATGCTTCACAGAAGAAAAAACCCACACACCATCACAAAGATAAAGCAAACTCCATCCTGCACCCATCAAAATTCTAACAAAATTCTAAAGTGCCCTGGGAGAAACACACAAAAATAAAAGCTTCCTTGCAGGGGAAGAACTTTTCAGAAACAGGAGGACAGGTTTCGACACAATGTAATACGCTGCCTGTGTCTCTAATCCATTCACAGTTAACGCTCTTTAAGTGTAACAAGGCTGCAGTCGGTCAGTCCTATGCACACTTACTTGTGAGTACAGCTCTGTGGGGCTTAATTTGGAAAGAAACACACATAGGATTACAGCCTTATAGTTTGATTCTGGCTGCGCTTACTCAGAAGTAAGCCTCAGTAAGCTGATTAGAGTCCACTCCCTGGTGAATAAACCAGAGGGTTGCACCCGGACAGAAAAATATAAGGAGTGTGAATATGACAGGTAGCACATTTGCAAACACATATCACTGATACGCTCTGTAGGGAGCGATGATTGGCTACAGAAAATACTACCACACCGCCTAACATCAGTGGCCTATCTAATGCTGCATCAACACTAACTGGCAGCAGCTCTCAAGGGTTTCAGGCTGGGGCTTTCCCCAAGCCTCCCTGGAAACATCAGGGATTGAACCACAGGCTTTCTATTTGCAAAACATGTGCTCTATCACTGACCTATAGATCTTGCAGCTCTTCACTAGGTACACTCTGTAGCGAGCCTGGTTCTTTCGCCACATAAGGTGTCAAGCAGCCCAATGTTGATGCAGATGCAGATATAAATGAGCTGGGCTTTGCAAGTTTGCTTTATCTCTGTACCAGGGTGGGGGGATAATTACAGGTCTCAAAGCCATTTTGCCAAGTGTTTTGTGAGAAACAACTGTATTTGCTCCCTTAATCTGTGCAGTGTTAATTACTATTATTAGCAAATTTTAATCGTGCCTTGGCATTACTCTTCTAATGAAGATGGGTTGTTGGCAGGCAGTGTCCAGCAACAAAAGAAGAAGCTGTAGAGGAGGATGTTTCATCCTGCTGGTGGTAACTGCAGTTGGATTCACCCAATCACACCACAATATCACAACCTCCTGGACCAGGAGTAGAGTGATGATGCAGGGTTGCCATTTTCCAGCTGAGAGGAAGGCTGTCAACACACTAGTCACCAGAGCAAAGCATTTCCATTGGCTACACCTGGAGGGGGAACAGGTTGATCTGCCAATCAATTGCGAAATCTCTTTGAAGCTGAATTTTTTTTAAAAAAATGCATTCAAACTGCTCCCACCAGGTTTTACAGTAAAAAGAGTTGTGTACCCCCATTTTCAAAAGATAGAGGTGGAGATGCATGGGAACTGGCAGAACAGGGTGTGCTGTGAGGCTTCCTTCCCTGGCTCTCCCTGTCAGGCTCCTACCTGCTCGTGGTTACTGCCTGTCTCTAGGCACCACCAGGGACTCCACCAGTCCGGACCGTCCTCTCTTATGGTTTCTCTCCCCGCTCTAGCACAGATCTCAGCAGATCCCCCTGCTAGGCAGCACCACCAGTCACGTCCTATAACCAGTATTCCCAGAGACTCTGCCTGAGTCTCCCTCAATCTGGTTACCTCTGTGACTGAGTGCTTAAGGTGTCCCCAATCCCTTTGATTTACTCAGACTGCTTATAATTCTGGTTTGCTCTGAATACTTGTGGTGTTATTCTTCCCTTCCCCGCTGCCACCATATTATCCTTCAGCCTTGGTATTTACCTCACCCTCCCTTCTGGTCTGTGAAACCCCAGCCAAGGATCAGGCCTTTGGTAAACCAAATTAAGTATTTATTAAATAACACAGATAACAAGCTAACAAGATTTTTTCATAAGGCACATAAGCATATGGTTTTATCTAATACTAATCCGAACTCCACCCCCCTCCTTCTCCATGCTCTCCTGACAAACCACTCTCTCAAACCCACCAAACAACCCACTCTTTCTCTTCTCCCCCCCAGATTCCACTGTCACTCTTCCTTTTATACTGTCAGCCATTTTAAACATTCAGCCAATCATCCAGCATTCTACTGCCCATTCACTCCCCCTTCCTCTTACATTCCACTTACCATGTATCTCCTATACAAACAGCACTTACCATATATACAATAATAGAGAATCATCACATGTGCTTCTACCTGTAGTTCCTTACTTCCTTAAGAACTTCAGGGCAGAGAGAAATTCTATATACACCAAACTTTGCACAGGCCTGCTATGTAAGGCAGAGTTAGGTGACCATCTTATGCAGAAAAAAATTGGGTGATATAAGAGCAAACTGACAGATCAGAAAAGGTACCGCCAGGGCCAAGAAGATGCCAGCATGGTTAACGAGCAAAGTCAAGGAAGCTCTTAGAGGCAAAAAGTCTTCCTTCAGAAAATGGAAGTCTTGTCCGAATGAAGAAAATAAAAAAGAACACAAACTCTGGCAAAAGAAATGCAAGAAGACAATAAGGGATGCTAAAAAAGAATTTGAGGAGCACATTGCTAAGAACATAAAAACCAACAACAAAAAATTCTATAAATACATTCAAAGCAGGAGACCATCTAGGGAGACAATTGGACCCTTAGATGATAAGGGAGTCAAAGGTGTACTAAAGAACGATAAGGAGATTGCAGAGAAGCTAAATGAATTCTTTGCATCTGTCTTCACAGTGGAAGATATAGGGCAGATCCCTGAACCTGAACTAACATTTGCAGGAAGGGATTCTGAGGAACTGAGACAAATAGTGGTAACGAGAGAGGAAGTTCTAAGCTTAATGGACAATATAAAAACTGACAAATCACCGGGCCCGGATGGCATCCACCCGAGAGTTCTCAAAGAACTCAAAGGTGAAATTGCTGATCTGCTAACTAAAATATGTAACGTCCCTTGGGTCCTCCTCCGTGCCTGAGGACTGGAAAGTGGCAAATGTAATGCCAATCTTCAAAAAGGGATCCAGAGGGGATCCCGGAAATTACAGGCCAGTTAGCTTAACTTCTGTCCCTGGAAAACTGGTAGAAAGTATTATTAAAGCTAGATTAACTAAGCACATAGAAGAACAAGCCTTGCTGAAGCAGAGCCAGCATGGCTTCTGCAAGGGAAAGTCCTGTCTCAGTAACCTATTAGAATTCTTTGAGAGTGTCAACAAGCATATAGATAGAGGTGATCCAGTGGACATAGTGTACTTAGACTTTCAAAAAGCGTTTGACAAGGTACCTCACCAAAGGCTTCTGAGGAAGCTTAGCAGTCATGGAATAAGAGGAGAGGTCCTCTTGTGGATAAGAAATTGGTTAAGAAGCAGAAAGCACAGAGTAGGACTAAACGGACAGTTCTCCCAATGGAGGGCTGTAGAAAGTGGAGTCCCTCAAGGATCGGTATTGGGACCTGTACTTTTCAACTTGTTCATTAATGACCTAGAATTAGGAGTGAGCAGTGAAGTGGCCAAGTTTGCTGATGACACTAAACTGTTCAGGGTTGTTAAAACAAAAAGGGATTGCGAAGAGCTCCAAAAAGACCTCTCCAAACTGAGTGAATGGGCAGAAAAATGGCAAATGCAATTCAATATAAACAAGTGTAAAATTATGCATATTGGAGCAAAAAATCTGAATTTCACATATACGCTCATGGGGTCTGAACTGGCGGTGACGGACCAGGAGAGAGACCTCAGGGTTGTAGTGGACAGCACGATGAAAATGTCGACCCAGTGTGCGGCAGCTGTGAAAAAGGCAAATTCCATGCTAGCGATAATTAGGAAAGGTATTGAAAATAAAACAGCCGATATCATAATGCCATTGTATAAATCTATGGTGCGGCCGCATTTGGAATACTGTGTACAGTTCTGGTCGCCTCATCTCAAAAGGATATTATAGAGTTGGAAAAGGTTCAGAAGAGGGCAACCAGAATGATCAAGGGGATGGAGCGACTCCCGTACGAGGAAAGGTTGCAGCATTTGGGGCTTTTTAGTTTAGAGAAAAGGCGGGTCAGAGGAGACATGATAGAAGTGTATAAAATTATGCATGGCATTGAGAAAGTGGATAGAGAAAAGTTCTTCTCCCTCTCTCATAATACTAGAACTCGTGGACATTCAAAGAAGCTGAATGTTGGAAGATTCAGGACAGACAAAAGGAAGTACTTCTTTACTCAGCGCATAGTTAAACTATGGAATTTGCTCCCACAAGATGCAGTAATGGCCACCAGCTTGGACGGCTTTAAAAGAAGATTAGACAAATTCATGGAGGACAGGGCTATCAATGGCTACTAGCCGTGATGGCTGTGCTCTGCCACCCTAGTCAGAGGCAGCATGCTTCTGAAAACCAGTTGCCGGAAGCCTCAGGAGGGGAGAGTGTTCTTGCACTCGGGTCCTGCTTGCGGGCTTCCCCCAGGCCCCTGGTTGGCCACTGTGAGAACAGGATGCTGGACTAGATGGGCCACTGGCCTGATCCAGCAGACTCTTCTTATGTTCTTATGTTCTTAAGTTAATTATTTTATTTTATTGCCGTTTGATTTTAAAATTTGTAGATTGTACTGTGAATTGTAATTATCTGGGGTTGTGAAACTGGTTTGGGCTGTGCTTTAGGTGATGGTGGAGAGACATGTCTTTAAAAGAGTGGCATAGAGGTTGGTGTGCACCACAAGGGTTTCTTGGAGGACTAGACTCGAACTGATGTGTATTAGCCAAAGGCATTGTTTCAAATACCTTTGGCTGATTCTAGCAGAGGGGCTGTTAGACTGTGACACTGCAAATAATTACAATGCCTTTGCAGGAGGACCTGAAACCCAGTTTAGACTGAGCTCTCCCTCTTACAAAATTGTTTCAGCTAGCTTGTGGAACTTGTTTGTAAACATGCAATATTTTATTTGCAAGTATCTTTTTCCTTTTTAGTCATTATTCTTGGAAGTGCTATATATGCATTGTACGGGTATCAGGCAGCAATCCTAACCATGTCTGTTCAGAAGGAAATCCCATTGAATTCAGTGGGGTTTAACTCCCAGGTAAGTGAGGTTAGGATTTTCCTGACCCAAATGCAGCTCGCTTAAAATCATTATACTGAGAACAGAAAGCATCTTTCTATTTTTGTCCTTCATACCAGCTTTGCAAGCCAGACTGGTACATCGCCACTCCCCCATTCCCTATCTTGAACCAATACACCCGGGGCTCCTGTTATAAAAATAAAACCTTGAATTGGCAAGGCTCAGTCAGTCCACATTTACAGATTATAAATCGTGTTCACAGCAGATGCCATTTTAACATTGATACATTTACTACGCCCAGATGTGAATCAGCCACATATATACAATATAATTAGGTTTTGATAATAAAATAGCAATTATTGTTTGTGTTTGATGTAGTTCTAGTAGATATGGCTATAATTATTTTGCTTTGATGATAGTAGGCATTTAATAAACATTGTTGCAAAAATTACGATGTATGTTACCTTGGCATTTGACTTATCAAAGTCTTTAATGTAGTTGGATTCTTTGGGGAATGTATTATTTTTCTGATAATTGAGAAAGTTAGCAATTACATTTAGGCATGCATCATAAACATATCTTCTTCAAAGGAAAATGTTAACATAAACATCCCTTCCTTTGATCATCTCTTTTCTTGAAAGAAGGGGAGGTATGATAGCACTGTTCAAGTACTTGAAAAGTTGCCACACAGAGGAAGGTCAGGATCTCTTCTCAATTGTCCCAAAGTGCAGGACACAGAATCATGGGCTCAAGTTACAGGAAGCCAGATTTCGACTGAACATCAGGAAAAACTTCCTAACTGTTAGAGCGGTACGACAATGGAACCAATGACCTCGGGAGGTGGTGGGCTCTCCAACACTGGAGGCATTCAACAGGCAGCTGGACAGCCATCTGTTGAGGATGCTTTAACTTGGATTCCTGCACTGAGCAGGAGATTGGACTTAATGGTTCTATAGGCCCCTTCCAACTCTACAATTCTATGACCCCTATCACCTTTGCTTGTGTCCTAGATAGCCATGCTGATTAAGGTAATTATGATTCAATAGGTTTTCTCAGCTCTGCATCAGTATTTTAGAACTGAAATAACAGCCATTGCATTTTATAATGCTTCTATGTTTGACTAATTTCATTAGTTTTCTCTTCTGTGATGTTTAAGTTATGTTAAAGGAAACACATTAACCAAACTTATATGCCTAAAACTCATCCCTGAACCTTAAATTTCTGTGTGCTAAACCGAAGGGGGACTAACTCTCTCCCTTAACGTGGCATCTATTGCAGAGGGAGCTACGGTGAAGCTTAACTCCCAGACCCAGGTTTTGCTCCGTGGAAATCACACTTAAGAGTTTCGTTCTGAACAGAGCAAATCTGCCATAAATCTACTGGTGTTTTGTTTCATTCTAAGCAAGCTTTGTAGCAAACTGGCTGATAGGTAGCATAAAAATGCAAGAAATATAAAATATATACAATTATTTCACCAGCTCCTCAAGATCTCCTTGAGGATCAAGACTGTTTGGTTTCATTTAACCCATTTTGTTTCCTGACTGCCATCTATGTAGGTCAAGAGTGGTGGCATTTTATCCAAAACAGCCCAATGGAAGTAGATTTGGTCGAAAGAGCATGGCTAGCCTGTGAGCCTCGTGGCTGAATGCGGAATTGAAGGCCAATCTCCATACTTCCTTGATCCAATTTTCTATCCAATGACGCCATACTGGCTCTAACCAAACTTTTAAGAAATCAGCTGTTCTTAACGTGTCTCTCTCTACAGCCTCTGCAACATCTGTTCACAAGTTCCTTTTCAGATGCAATGCATGTGTGCTGCAAGTGGGCATGTGTTTGGCTGGCTGCGTAGGATTGTCATTCCTGAAGGCACCCTCACAGTGGGGTGAGTCAGCATGGGCAGCAGCCTATGCAGCAGAGGTAGGAAACTCCACGTGCACCTTCATGCATTGGCGGAAGCAGACAGCCGCCCGCCAACGTTCACATCAAAGTGAGTCACTGTTTCATTTCTTGCTGGTACAGACAAAAGATACCACCTGCCAAATCAAATACAAATGCAAGGTTTTAGCAGCCTAAGAGAGAGAAATTGCTCTCTCAGCCTGTTACTTCTAGAGTTGCCACGTTTTTGCCCGCCATAAGGTCTGTGCCTTTTACATTTGCTCAACAGGCCATAGCAGTGCAATGTTAAAACTATGAAATTCACTCCCATAGGAAGCAGTGATGGACACCAACTAGAATGGCTTTAAAAAGATTAAATAAATACATGGATAACACTATCAGTGGCTACTGGCCATGATGGCTATGCTCTGGTCGGAGGCAGTATGCTTCCAGTTGCAGGAAACCACAGGAGGGGACAGTGCTCTTGCACTCAAGCTGTGCTTGCAGGCTGCCCATTGGCATCTAATTGGCCACCATGAGAATAGGATGCTGGACAAGATAATCCAGCAGGACTCTTCTTGTTGGAATAGGCAAACATTGCATGTTCATTTTAAGGGATATTTGGGGAAATATCCCATGTACCTGTTTACCATGATGTAACTTCCTAATGGGTGGGATTAGTTACCTGACTTCCTCCTCCCTTTGTCCTGGAGATTCTTTGAATATTCTCCATTGCTGATCTTTCTACCACTGGGAGAGGCCGCATGGCAGATGCTCTCTACTGAGAGCATCACTCTAAAGACTAAGATGGACTAAGACTTCTATTTTCTTTCATCTAAGCTAAAGCCGATGTTTCTGAACATATGAAAAGGTTGTGAATAAATGCTCTTTATCTTTTACCTAAGAAGATTGTGTCTTTTGTTATTTGTGCCTGGGAAAGGTGGGACTTGTTTTATCTCACTCTGCTGCTTGCATTTTTATATCTCTGCTAAGAAATAGGACCACCAAACTTAGTTCCCATTTCACTTTATATTTTTAAAATGCCAAACACTTCTCATGCTCATAACCCAAGAAGTGCAATTTCTTCTCAATGACAGGAAAAACAGCACAGGTTATGTTTATGCCTGTTACACAGCCATGGAAGAAGGCACAGGGAGCAGAAAGGCAGAAGCAGCCCCAACACCATCCATCTCTAAACCTGTCCAAGTTGCCAAGTGGGTGTTCCTTCCTAAGAGGCAAGATCCTGGGAGGGCTATAGCTCACTGGTGAAGCACATGCATTGCATGCATAAGATTCCAGGCTCAGTCCCTAGCCTCTCCACATAAGGCCAGGAAAGTCCACTGTCTGGAATGCTGGAGAGCCAGTGCCAGTTGGGATTAGACAGTACTGAGCTAAGTGGACCAACGGTCTGACAGGCAGCTTCCTATGTTTGCTGTGTTGCAGAGTAGGTTCGTTGTCTTATTCCCAGGCAGACAGACAACTTACTTAGTAACATCAGCCATTGCCTATCGCAGCAAGAAGCAAGGAAGGGGAAAAGAGAAATCAAACTTGCAACTCAGGAAGGTCACTTAATGAGCCTAGATACATTAAACTTTTAGTGGCTTTTTCCTCTCAGTACAGTGGGTATTAATTAAAGACTGTTGCTTATTCTTATCCCAACATTTTGCACAGTGAGTTGGACCCAGCAAGTTCTGTCCTCCCCCAGGGATCACACCAAGGAAGATCCAGGATACAGTTGTGTATGTCTGAAGTAAAAAGAGATCAGCCTCACAAAGGATGTTGAGGGCACCAACTGTTACTGATGAGGTAGGAAACTGTTCAACTGACATTTCATATTCTTCCTCCAAATCTCCAAAAAAACTTTGGATGATGAATGAACAAGTCTTCCTGTCTCTTTAACAAGGGCATTCATCTATTGCAACTTCTGGCCAAGGTGTTAAGAGTTCTAGGTCTTGGAGCTATATATCCGTTCATCACTTATAGACAGCAATAGCTGAAGATTTGTGCATAAAGTTCTCTGTGGGCATTTCCCCCTCTTACGCTCATTTTGCATGTGTACAGTTTTTTCAGCTGCATTTCTTGTTCTGATGTGCAGGAGGTGCCTCGAAAAGGGGATAGTTTTCCTATCAACCACTACTCTGGTTGTTGAACATTTTTTAAAAATTATAGATGGGAGTGCCAAGAGACTTGAATGTGACAGCCATAAAAAGAATTAAAAATAGAAAACATATTAGAAATTTTCTACCAAACTTGACCCTCGAAAGTACTGCAGCCCTATAGATTCAATTAGCTTAGTTGCTATGATGTTGCAAGGGCACGAGTTAAATAGCGATGACCAACCTAGAAGATGCTGAAATTCAAATGGCAACACCATTAAACAGGGTAGGTATTTCCTAGGTCAGCCTTTGCCAACCTGGTGCCCTCCAGATGTTTTGGACAACAACTTCTATCAGCCTCAACCAGCACAGGCTGGTTGAGTTGTTCTGGAGCATTTTGACTGAAGCAGACAGATACTGGGCAATGCTCATTTCTAATGACTTTTAATGCTGTATATGGTGCTGTTTTTGAAGATTGTTTGAAAACTAGTTAGTGCAAAATAAAGCAGCATGTTTATTAAGCTGGAACTGGGCATAGGGAACATATCTTGACGGTTCTCAAACAGTTGTACTGTCTTCTAATCCAACTCTGAGGCCAATATGATATGCCGTTTTTGATCTATAAAGCCCTATGTGTCTTGGGACATGCGTACTTGGAGGGCTGCATTTTCCCACGTGAGCCTGCCTCGATGTTAAGACTGATCTCTGAGACACTGTTTTGGGTCCCTCTGCCATTTGATGTAAGGTAGGTAGTGCCGGAAGACAGGGCCTTCTCTGTTCTGGTGCCCTGCCTCTGGAATTCCCTCCCCCAGAAAGGTTTACTCGGGGCTGTCTCATTCACATGAAAAGAAAACCCCTTTTTATTTGCTGAGGTCTTTTAAGTGTTTTAACATGTAGGTTTTAATGCTGTTATTTATTTTGTGTTTTTATTGTGTTATTGCTCAATTTTGTAAGCTGCTCAGAGTGTACAATAATTAAAACACCATCTACAACTTCTAGTATAATACTGTATAGCTAAGCATGCCACATGTGAAGCTATCAGAAGGAATTGCCCACCATTCATAAACCAAACTGGAATAAGCACCTGGAATCACTGTACAAATACACTTTATTGAGATACCCATATTAAGATGCACAAAGTACTTCTCTTCACCAGATTTCAGTTCACACAACTTCAAGTACTGGAGTGGGGAAAAACAAACTGCACTTGAGAACAATTACTCTATATAGAACAAGGCTGAAGTAGAAAGGATTAGGTTGTCAGGTTGCAAAGCAGATGATACTCAGGGTGAGAACAGCATGTAATGCTACCAGGTAATGCACAGACTACCTCCTCCGTATTGTCAGATTGTCCATCTGGAGTCTTCCAAAGAGGTCCAGGGCTTAACTTTTGCATCCAGGAAATTGATTTAGGTCTAAGGAATGATCTTGTAGACATTATTAGTAATCAGTTTGGAGCTGTTCTACGTAAAGTGGGAAAACAACTCAGCTAGCTCTACTTCAGAAATCCATGCTTCATTTTGCAACAGCTGGAAGCAGGATCATGACTGTTCTTGTCCTGCATCCTCACACGGGCGAACAATAAGAAACAATAGGAAATGAAGATGCTGGAATCCCATCGATTTAAGCGTTGCTGGAAATGAACAGGGCCCATGTCTATCCACTCTTGCATGCAGAAAGATATCTGTTTACCATCTGCATCCCTTTTTATTTCTTCCAACCAAGAAATAGCACTACAAAGTGCTCAACAAAAGACATGTGGAGACACTATTATGAACATCAACATTTACTATCAAGAAACAAAATGAAACGATTAAACTTGCGTTTATTTTCTTGCACCCTGTTAGGGGGGTGGGGGAGAAATAGGACATTTCAATTATTCTTTATGAAATTTGAGGCACGCTTTGCAGCGTTAATGAACAGAGTCACCATATTACATATTGCAACCAGTGGATTTCTACACGTGCAGTTTCAAATAAGCTGATTTGAACAGATGGAAAAATCATCCAGATTCAACATCCTTACATTAAAAATTCCAATTGACTCCCTCACTCCATAATCAGTTGTGGCTTATCTTCTTTCCTATAGCTTATTTTAATTGTTTGGAACACTTGTAAGGAAAAGACAGCAACTCAAGTTGGTAGATTTTTGCAAGCCAGGACGTAGGCAAGTCTTGTAAGACCACTTTTTTTGAGGGGGGGATTTAAGTAACCTAGTGTGCAGAATTGAAGAGTGCACATGTGAGGAAGCCCTTCCAAGGAGTAAACTGGAGAATTAAAACAGAAGATTTGCAGTCAGTTGAACATGAAGCAGACACTCAACAGAAAAGGGGAATGTTTCTTGGGAAAAAATATGGTGGAGCTAGCCAGGCTATTAACAGCTTTGAATTCATCAAAGATGCGGTATGCACCATATATTTAAAACACATTGCTTTCCTCCCCAAGAATCCTGGGAATTTTCATTTATGTCTCACAGAGCTCCCCAGCACCTTTAACAAGCTAAATTTATTAGGATTCTTTGGGGAACGTCATGTGCTTCAAATGTATGGTGTCTATGCAGCTGGTCACGCAACTTGACCTGACTTGATTTAGACGAGGCAAAGTAATACCAACTTCTACAAAAAACATATTGCTAGTGCAAATCCCAAGTTTTTTAAATATATATATATATATATATATATCCCCCAAAAGATCAAGGAGTCAAGACACCAGGGCAGATGCTCTCAAAAAGGAAAGGCTCTGGCACCAAAGATGGACACAGTCTGTATTCTAAACTGAAGGGCTGAGCGCATGCCTTGCCTTTTCTCATGGCATATTTGTAAAGGAAAAGAGCACAACACTACACCCCTAACTCTCCTCATCCTAAAAGGATTAGAGCACTAATGCTGCAATAAGAATTTATGTGCAGGGGCAGACAGGAGTACAAGCACACATGATGGAGTCCTGCAAAGGCACTTCATTCATCCATAGTTCTGTGCAAGCAGGTTTTGTTTTTAAATACTATTATAATAAAGAAACCGGGCAGGGTATCTCTAGAATCTTGTTGGGAAAGGATCATCACTGAGTGCTTTCCTCACTTTGATATTGCAAACCCAGCACACAGACAAAAATTGTGACTTACTACCCAACATACATTAGTGATGGGCTAATAGTTCATCATCAGCCAAGGGCTCTCAGTCTTCAATGTGGTCAGGCAGCATCTTTCTATCATTCAAGCTACCAGGCAGATAGTGTAGTTGCTACCACTAACCTCTTGTCCATTTCAAGGCAGAAAACCCATCTCTGCAATAGATTTCAGCCTATAATGGTTGTCTTGGGTCAATCCCAAACTGAAATGTGGACTCCCTCAACTTTGAAGCTGAAACCACCCCCAATGGCTGTTCTAGGGCCAATGGCTTCAGCAGAAGCATCAACAATTCCAATATCAAATGGCATGTTTGTTCTGTATTCAGATCACCACATATTTATGGGGGATATGGCCAGATGTAGTTTCTGTCCGCTAAATGTATAAATCACTGAGCCTATTACTAGTTCCATACCCTTCTGCACAGTGGTGATATGCAGTTTGCATAACTTAAAACATTTGAGGTCAGCATGAAGTATTCCCACACCACATTGTGATGACTTTTGTGGGGTGGAAACATGTTCCATATGTTCAGGTCAGCACAATTGCAAGTAGAATAAGTTATCGTGTGCAAACACGCTGTTAGGGAATCCTCAAGAAGCATTCTAGGTGTACATACAGAAATCTGCAACGCTGCCTAGCAGTGAACCAATCCTACATAGTATCCAAATGAAATTCAGGTTGCAAGGAGGGAAGGTGGAAGTCACAGTAGGGCTCAACTTTTCATCACATTGGCTAAAGAGGCCTCGCAGCCATATTCAGAGCTCCTCCTAAAACCACAACAGCTTGCCACAGACTGACTGGGGCAGCAACTCAATGCAATGGGAAATCTTGCCCATGCAAAGTAAGGGTGACTTATCTGTGGCCCTGTAGGTGCTGCTGAACTACAACTTCCATTATTCCTGGACATTTGCCATGCTGGCGAGACTGATAGGGGTTGTAGCGCAGCATCATACTCTAGAGGGTCACAGGCTAGCCAACCCTAGTGTAACGCAATGCTTTCCCAATAAATAAGGGCATTATCCCATTGAAGTTTCTTGTACCTACTCCTAAATAGTTGGAGTAAGTCTTAAAGCAGTGATGGGGAGTCTGTGGCCCTCCCCCTTGGACCTATAAAATGATGAACACTCAACATTCAAGAGGCAGCTGGACAGCCACCTGTTGGGTATAACTTGGATTCCTGCATTGAGCAGAGGGTTGGACGTGATGGCCTTACAGACCCTTCCAACTACTATTTTACAATTCTATAATCATCCCTGATCATTAGCCATGTTGATTGGGGCTGATGGGAGTTGGGGAGGGCACATATGTGCTACCCCTACCTTAAAAGTGTAGGAAGCAGTACCAATTTGGGATGGGGGAGTTGAAGTCACATTCCCTCCATGAGGCAGCCTGGGGAGGAATGGGCAATAGAGGTTAGGGCAGCCAGCCACCACCACACAATCGGAGAACATATGGGCTAGGGGAGGATGCAGCATTCTCCAAGGGGTGGGCCTAGAATTGAAGAACAATGCATCTAAGCATAATTTAGCTGAGGAATTCATTTTTAGTGCCAGAACTGAGTTTACAGTCCTTTCACACAGAAATCTATTCTTGTTTCCCCCCCCCAAGCTTTCTTAGTTTCAGCTTAATTGGGGGGGGGGATTGCTGTTGTTGTTAAACAATTAAGTGAGAAATCAAATAAATGAGACTGAAAATCAACCAGAGATCCCCCAGTAGATCCCAATCTAGTATGACAGTGGGACACAGTGATGAGAACCATTGCCCCCAAGTGGAATGTACGGATCAAGGAAAGTGAGCTCTGCAGGATGAGAGCATTTTAAAAATAAGAATACAAAACAGAGTGGAGGCAGCAGAGCCAGCGTGAGATTATTTTGCTGCCCCAATCAACTGCAGTTCAAGGTGCACTACAAGATCCTATGTAACATCCATAGGTTATGTGCAGTTGGGCCAGCTATGGCAGACATGGATAAAAGGCGGTGGGACAAACCACACACATTAAACAAACAATGGTTTCAGTAATCCCAAACCTGTGAGATTTGGGGGGTGGGGAGGTGGGTAAAGGCAATAGCACTTACCCTTCCACATAGACGGCACCACCCATGCACATCTGACTATGTTCTCCTCCTGCTCCATGAACAGAAGGGAAGTCAATGACCCTGTGGATAACTGGGTGATTGCCTAAGACCCATTTAAAAAGTGCAGTTGCAACTCAAGGACCATGTCACATGTACTAAGCAGGACCATACCTCAATGCTCTTTCAGCAATGTTTCCTGTAATGCGTGGAAGCCATGCTAAGTCTTTTTAACCATCTCTACACACCATGAATTACAGCTGGTATAGCACAGTGGGGAGGAGAGCCTGGCTGGGAGTCCAGAATCTGTGAGTTCAAATCCCCGCTTGTGTCTCCTGAGTGTCAGGGGCCAGCTAAAGATCACCCCACAGTGAGTGGCTCAGGGGTTACATGCCCTGCCACCTGTGGGCAAGCTGCATAGTCCCAAGGAGCCCAGTTGCCCCCCAGCTGGCAGTTGCGGACAAGGAAGGGGCTGGCTTGTGCCGCTGTGGCAAGCCGAGCAGGCCCTAGCCAGCTGGGGAGGACTAGTCACAGAGGGAGGCAATGGGAAACCCCCTCTGAATACCGCTTACCATGAACACCCTATTCATAGAGTAGCCATAAATAGGAATCGACCATAAGGCAGTCCATTTCCATTTTACACACCATGAGGACCCACTCCAGGAACCTACTATTTCTGTAGTGTGCAAATACAGCCTATTTAGCTTAGCATTGTCTACACTGACTGCAGCTCTCCAGAGTTTCAGACAGATGTCTTCTCCAGCCATATCTCAGAAACTGAATCTGGGACCTTTGGCATGCAAAGCGTGTGCTTTATCACTGAGCTACAGCCCTTACTATGGGAAGCACCGAACTGCCAGTTTACTTGAATTATAACTACATATATGCCCCACAAAAAGTGTCAGGCTTGGTTTTCCAGGATCGTGCCTTAAAACATACCGAAAGCAGCAGAAGCAACTCTCCCTTTAGTCATTGTTTCTCCTCCCACCCCTGCCAGCACTTTCAAATTGTATTTTGCACATGCCAAAACATTTGTTTCTCATGGTATCCACAGCCTTTCAGCTGGATTAATAATGCAAACTGCAGACAATTTTGAATGTGCAGTTTCCAGATTAAACATTGTCAAAGGCTAATTTTTACGTAATTGCGATCTTCCCTCTTTTTCAGCTTGCCTGTGTGAGAGTTCAAAGTCAGGTTTGTCCAGAAGCTTCTGAAAATTTAAATGGTAAATGTGACACTACGCATGTATCTCTTGTAGATACTAAGAATGCTTTTGAGGAAATATTAACACTTTGCTTTGGATTATTAGCTTAATAACCATCTGTTTTGATTAATAACCATCTATGTGTAGCCAAGCTGTGCAGTTTGCAAATCACCATCCAAAAATAAAGCGATCCACTGTCCCCTCAAGTTAAGCACAGCAGTTAGTGGAAAAACTTGCACTCCAGACAAATCCACACATTTGATTTTATACATCACACTCTTGAACATCAAATGGAAAAAAGTTACAATTCATTGAACAGGTTGGTTGCATCTTAGAACATTTCATTATTATTTTTTAATAAAAAAAGACAAAATAAATATCCAGATCAAAGACGGTGACAAACAGCAAATCCTGTTGTAGGTAGCTTTGCAAAGATCAAGGTACCATAGGAGAAAGGCACGTTAACCTCCAATTGGTCCTTTGTATTATTATTTGGATGAAAACTGTAGTGACATATAACCCTGAGACTGTGGGAGACTATGAATAAGAGTTGACCAGGTGCACAGGCCAATTTTTAAAAGTACAAGTTTAATGAGGTTTAAGATCCAGCACCCAGATGTAAACATTCATTTATACTTAATGGAACTGCAGGGAAACATTCTTCAAAGGGACACTGTTTAGGGAAGGCTGGGGAAATGATATAGTCTGCATTGGCAAAGTAGTTGTGATTATTTTTCGGAAGTGCCTCTCTCTTTGTTCAACTTAGGAACAGTTTCACACTCCTTTTTAAAGTGAATGGGTTGTGTCCAACAGTGTTACTTACATGACGGTCGGCTTCCATCCGTGGAATGGGAAGGGAAACCATTTTGGCAATTCCACCTCCTCTCTGTGCCTCCCCTAAATCTGCTCCAAAACATCCCCCACTCTTTTGGAGCAGATTTAGGAGAGGTCTACAGGGTGAAGTAGGGTTTGCAGAAAACTGCTCTCCTCCCTATTCCACTGACAGAAGCTTTACCATCGGCTGACCAACACCAGTGAATACAACTATACGGCTAAGACGTTATTAAATATAAAAAGTGAAAAACATGCCATGCAAATGGCACATATATTTTGGAAACAGGCATATCACAGAGCTGCTAGCCAGGGGTCCAAGACTAGCTAAGGCTTCCTATGTTCCATCAGCATATGCAATATGCAAATCACCCTTCAGGTGAAGATCTTCCTATGTGTCCAGGCACTTTTAAGAGTGGAAATTATTTGAGGGAATTGTCTTTTATTCTGAGGGGACAGGCTGTGCTTGTCTGTATCTAACAAAATCATTGCGTGCGCAGAACTTCTGCAAGAGCAACCAAACTTCCCCTCTCTTTGCTCCCCCCATGTGCCCATATCTGCTCTGCGGAATGCAACCTTCAAAATCTACTGGGGGGCATGTAAAAGAAGAGGAAGTTCAACTGAAGCCATTTTATGCATTCACTCATTTAGCGGATACATTCATTGGGGGGGTGTATTTTGTTTGTTGGCTTTAGTGTGTATTTGATATTGTGTGAATCTTGATCACACTTTTATAAACCACCCTGGAATCTTTTGATAAAAAGCAACTAAGAAATATATTTAATTTTAAAAATTCACTGTGGTTTTTTTTTTTTTTTTTTACACATTGCAAGACTAAACATACACCAAAGGCAAAAAAACTCTTTGCTTAAAAAGCAAAAAACAAAAGACTTGTGGTGATTTAACACTGCTAAGCCTCTAACAAGCAGTAGTTCTTAAACACACACTGATTTGGAGGGCGTGTTTTTTTTCTCAGTTCACCTTTTGATGTTTTGAAGATCAGGCTTGTGGTTCCAAGTGTTTTTCCTCCTGCTCCCCCATGAAACCTGAATTGACATGCTAATGCTGTTCTTCTACTCCTGGGGACCTATGGCTCTAAAAGGTGCACTCACATTGGCAGCTTACTGTCAGTGTTTAAAGCCCTAAATGACTTAGGTCCCAAATATCCGA
Organism: Rhineura floridana; assembly: GCF_030035675.1. NCBI lineage: Eukaryota > Metazoa > Chordata > Lepidosauria > Squamata > Rhineuridae > Rhineura > Rhineura floridana. Next base: position 4,599,071 of record NC_084480.1, on the reverse strand, counting down.
TTGTCTCCATCTCTACTGGCCTTCTGCAGAGAGGGCTCTCTTTGTAGTTCCACCACCCCTGGAAGTTCAGGCAATGGCAGCCTGGGTGATGGGAAGTCCTACGTTGTAGAACTCCCTCCCCACAGAGGTGTGCCTGGCATCTGCATTGTACAGCTTTCACCATATACTGAAGACACACGTCTTTACATTCCCCTTTGACAGTTAAGGCTTTTGTTTTGTGGGACCCAACTCTTTTGCTAAATTTATACAGTTCTGTTCCACTTGGAATGGTTTTACTTGTTTTATTATTGTTACATTCAATCTGTTTTTATAATTGTGTATTACACTGTTGTAACACACCCCAAGATCCTATAGTGAAGGGCAGGTAAAAAAAGTCATTGCCATAGGGTTCATAATTCCTCACTGCTGACTTCGCATTTGCCACGGCCCCTGGGATCTTTCAGAAAGATCATTTGGACAGTTAGAGGACAGTGTGCAACTTCTCCTGAACAGAAATATTTGCATCAACTGCATTTTTCTAAGACGGCACCTTCTCTCTCATTGCAAGGGTTTATAGGATACTTGTAACTTTTTGGCGTATGGATAAAGGGACAGAATAGAGACCAACAGCAATTATTTAAGGCCCAAGCACACAGACAGGAGATGAAAACCTCAACGTTGCAGTAATTTTTTAAGGACAAATCTGAAAATAACACCATCTTATACCTCCAGGCGTTCAATAAATATGTCTTAAGACAGCATTATAATCCCCTTTAATAAAATATTTGGTTACATTTACCTACTTTAACAAATTTAATTCTGTTTCTTGATTTTTTATTGTTTTGATCTAGTATGTAAATGTTGAAATATTAATGGGCCCCTTCTGGGAGGAAAGGCAGGACATACATTTAACTAATAAATATTATGTATGAATATCTTACTGCTGTCTGGAAATCACTGCTATGCCTTATCATACAGAAAAACTATGCCTGCTTTATTTTAGTTCTACAGTAATTCTCCTTTCAAATTTACAAGTGAAGAGGCTCCAAGTGCAGTAAACTGCTATCCCCTCTCAGCTTCCAAATATCAAACTGCTGTTGTGTGATCTGTGACAGAGATGCACCTAGCTCAGGTAAGAAATGTGCTAAAGGATATGTTCCTTATTTGAGCTTCAAAATTACATTCTGGGGACATCCTTTAAAGGCCTAATAGTAGTATTCTCTTCTAGAGTAGAGCATGATTGGAAAGATTCAAGAATACATGTAGAAAGTATTAAATCCAAATTAGTTTAAAAAAAATAGGTGAAGGTATTGCTAAAAAGCTACATAAGCAGAAATTGATCAGGAAACTAGTATCTTGCCCAGACTTTAACTCCAATGTAGCTTTTTCCAGCTTGTATTCACCTGTGTAGAATAACTTTAAAGTACTCCTGTAGAGAAAAGTATAAACATCGAGACCAGTCATTTCTTAAATCCAACTTTAAAGTACAGAATAATTTTTAAAGCCAACTGCCCTTTCAGAGAGATATCACTGAATACCCTTTCCTTCTTCAAAAAGAACGAAGAATCTTGTGGCTCCTTAAAGACTAACAAATTTGTTACAGCATAAACTGTCATGGATTAGAGCCTATTTCAAGTGTTATCCCCAGTTATCTGGGTATGTGCATGAGCACACAGTTGTAGAGGGGGTATTGTAAGCAGTAGGGTTAGAGGGAAATGAAATGCACAGATCGTGATAATTCAATCTGAGCTAAAATGTATGCAAAATAAGCACAGTGTCCCTTCCCAACAGCAACAGTAAGTAACAGCTTAGCAATGCTAAGTTAATTAACAGTGGCAGTGGGAGAAAATACCTTTGTTTCTATTCAAACCTAAATGAACATAGTTGAACTTCTTGATGAATTATAATTAAGCAGATTCACTTCACTCAGTATTTCCCAGTTGATCACCTGTGACTCCTGAATTGCCACTGTCTGTACTTTCTGTATTTAATTTTCTCTGGCCACTCTACTTACAAAGCCTCTTACAACCATGTATGTATACAAAGTGTTTACATGTACACATATAAAACTATACCATACACGTTTACTACTATGTGTACAATGCGCCTAGGAGCTGGAACTGGCTGCAGCAGTACATTGCATGCATGTTCACTGTTAAATAAACATTTGCCATCATGTAATATGTGATGCAGCCTTCAATGGCTATAGGTACAGATCCTATGTCAGCCTCAACTCCACACACGTAAGATATTAAGGACTTGATAAGGATTCCAGCATTTGACATCTGAAGTGCTTTTAAAAGTCCTCTCCTCTTTTAAATAGGAAAGACTTTCACGCTTGGTCATACTAAGTAGTTCCCAAGCAGGAATGAGAGGAGGTTACTATGAAACATGCTTTCTCCAGGCCCCAGAGCAAAATCCGGGGCATGTTTGTGTATACAAGCAAGCTTTATGCTTACAGTATAAAAGCCGCAACTCAATGCCAGTTGCCCCAAAGTAGCACAGCAATGGCTCTCTGTGGATTTCAGACTCCTGATAGCCAAGGCACATTTTCTGAATTAGAAACTGAAGGCATGGCTCACTCTTCTCTTCCCCTGCCCCCTGGGGGGAAAAAGGTTTAATTTCAGACTCTTAATTCAGAGACAGGGCTGCTTCCCTCCTCAGAGGACACAGCCCCTTGTTCTGCATGAGTCACTGCTCCAGGCATGCCTCCAAAATAAAGGAAGCCGGTGTACACAACAGACAACCTTTTTCAAAAGCAGATACTCCTGCTGCTTCTCTTAAGCAGCTCTGCATCATGCTGGGTGCAGAGATGAGACAGAACTACCCGGAACCAACCAAAACTGCTTGGAAGGATGCCAAGCCAGAGAGGTGAATCACACAGAGATGCTGCAGCCTCACCTAGAAGGTGGATTCTTTGGTGCCTTAACATTGTTTCCAACCCCACACATGCACAGTTCTCTTGTGGCACAGCAGCATCCTTTGGCAAACTCTTATCTGAATCCCATCCAAGAGAAGCAAAAGGGCTTTAAGCTCCAATTTTGTCTTGGGAGAAGCTTCTTGCCTTGGCAGAGAGGAAGCAACCCACTTTCTTTGCCATAGCAACAGGTGTTGTGCTGCAAATAAAATTTCTCGGATCATCCAATTTAGATGGATTAAAAATTGGGGGGTATACCCACACCAGGTTCAGCTGCTGTTCAGCCACATGGGCCCCTGCGGGACTTCACCAAGACGACAAAAATCCCAAGGCCAAGCACAAAGGCTCACCTCACTTCAAGTAAGTCTAGAAGCCCAGCCTATGACTTGCGCTGCTTCCTTGTAGAATTGTGTGTGGCACAACTCATGAAAGTGATAGTGACCAAAAACATAAATACTACATAGTAAAAATGGTAGTTACTTAAATCAACCTCTGTTTAATATGTGGCAGTGCTAACTACCTTGTGCTGGCTTTATTAGCGAGGCAACCCACCATTTTCAACACTGGAGGCTGGTTAAGACAGCTATTGGGCCGATCTCATAAGGCATGGACATTTCACCCACCAGTGCTGCTTCGGCTGAAAACCTCACCCAGATGGACAAATGAAGTTGGCAACTGGCTCTAGCACCACCACCTTTAAGGGCTCTCCCCCTCACATCATTTTCATGGACCACTAACTTCCCCCTGAAACCAGCCTGTGTCCCCCATATCATTCTTCCAATGCAGCCGTGGGAGCAGGAACAGGGAAAAGAGAAGGCAAGATAGGTGGCCCAGGTGGAAGAGGCACAACAGGCCTAGTCCACAGGCCACACGTTGGACCACAGTGATATAAATTTCATCATTAAACTTGTACTTTTCAAAATCACACGAAGCCAGATGCAAGCTGGGCTCTGTGGATAAAGTAGTAGCATATCTCATTATATAAATACTTTTTAATTTTTTTCCTTTTAATTACAAGAAGCTTTTATTCCAGGTAATGTGACTGACAAAGTACCTGCACGTACATACACACGCACACAGCCCCTGGGCTTTCACAGAAAGCTCGGCAGCAGCCGATCTAATGGGGGATTTCTACCTCACAGCAAAGTAAGGGTAGGAAGGGACAAGTATGTTTGGTTAGCTGAAGCTTGGGGCAAAGACCCAGCCATTTTCAAGAATGCAATAAAAAGGGGAGGTTTAAAAACCCTACTGTATAAAGATCAAAGGAGATTAAAACAAAACAAAAAAATTGTCCAAAAATGTACAAAAACTGCTGGGAGACTATTAGAAGACACTGTTCCCCATCTTCCCCCCCCCAAAAAAAAGGGGGGGAAGAAAAGAAAGAAGTTAACCCCAAGTTGCATCAAAACCAGAAGAGAACAGTGTCGCCACACAATTCCTTTGTTTGTTTTTAAAAAAGAAATAAGGGGGAGAAGGAAAAGAAATAGCACTAGAGAACCTTGTTTGGAAAGGAAGCTATTAGCTCCAGAGACCAGCATAGTTCCCATGGAGTCCAGACGGGAGGGGGCCTCCTGCCACGAAGAGTTTTGTGCCAGACGAGTCGTAGCAGTGGGTGTAAACAGCGTTCGGGAAGAAGCTGATGTCCGAGAAGTAATTCCGCCAGGTTTCATCATGATTCTGCCAAAGGAAAGCGCACATCAGTCGGGCCTCCAACCAAGGCCACCACGACCTTCTCCGCAACTGGTCAGGCATCCCCAGGAACTCTCAATGAAGAGAATGGGAGCTGCTGTGGAAAAACACGGACGATTCCCCTTTGGAAACCCAAACTTCTTTACAAGATGTGGCACAGCAGGAACATCCAAGTCACCAGTTCAGCTGAAGATTAGCCACCTCCCACTCTGGGCACTTAACAGGCCAGCCCTTCCATTAGGGAAACTGAGGCAATCGCCTCAGATGGCAAACTCCCCCCTCCTGCACCTGCCACCCACCGAGCCAGGCTTTCCATCTTCTCTTCCACCTCCTAGTCTCACTCTAGGAAAGGCCTTTAAGCGTACACCATTTACCGCACCACTCTCACACCCACCCTGCACAGATTGCCTCGCTCTGGGGAAGGACCTTCTTGCCCTTCACAGAGGTGCGCTGCCCCCAGCAGGGGATATGAAGAGAAAGTGTGGCAGCACTGTGTGAGATGAAGAGCAACGAGGGAGGCTGCACAATCTCTTGCACCGGCCCAAAGGAATAACCACATTTAGAGAACAGGGAATGCGAATGCTTCCAATAGGATACTGTTTATGTAGTTATCTGATAGACATAACGAACACCTTATTTCACCTTTACCTGAGATTGGCAACACTGCCGGAAACAGAGCTCTCAGTCCCTGAAAGACCCTTTTAAGCAATGTTTGTGGCATGTCAGCCTCTCTTTCAAGCTACACGTTACTTACCAGCCAACCTTTGCCAGTTGACAACTTAAGAATTTCACTTCCTCCTAATTTTGTTCCATAGCAACTGTGTGGTGGCTTCTCATCCAGGAATCGCTGGGCTCGGATGTCGTAGAACAGCAAGGAACCCTGCCCTGTCCCCACTGTGATGATGTGTTCATAAAAGCTCACAGAGCGAATACCTGTCAAGGAAAAGGGAAGGGAATGATTAACGGCAGAACCTGTGCCCGTGCTTTTCAGAAAGTTTATTTGTTGGTTTCCCAAATAGGGCACTTCTTTGGTAGAACTCAACTGTCCCAATATCATGGTAAAAGTCATGCTGTGAAAAGGGGGGGCACTACTGCAGCAGAGCTCACTTAGAAACAGATCCTTGGCTCTTCGAGGATTTGGGCTATGTTAAATAAGGGCAGAAGCAATTGCCTGTTCAACAGACACAGCTCCTCACCAAGTGGAAGAGTGGCTCCATGCAAAGCTGCAGCAGCTAGAAATGAAACCTCCATGTTCAAAGGAAGTGTAAACCTCTGCTTACTAGGCGCTAAAGACACACAACAGGGGATGGTTGTGATCACCCTGCCATGTTTGTGAGCTTCCTTTGAACATCTGGCTGGCCACTGCTGGAGGAGAAGGCAAGGAATGTAGGTGGTAGCAACACATGATGCTTGAGAGAGGGCAGGGTTCAAAGGCATCCTGTCACAGACCCCTTGATTTGTTCCAGCATGGCATTTTTGTGGAGGCAAATGTACTTTCAGTAACAGGAACCTGAATGTAAGATAATAGCAAACAGCAACTGCTGCATCTTATATCTTATTAGTAGCAAAAACTGCCCCTTTCCTCAATTATATGATAAACTGAGGAGATAAACATATGCCAATTAGATAGTGGGGAGCTGCGGAATACACCAGGACACATTTTGAAACTTTTGACACTTCAAAATAGATCCCTTAAGTGCCTCAAAATTCTGTACATTAAAGGATTTGATGTCAAGCCACAGGCACAATTTGTACCTGGAGATAATGGGAAACCTTTTCTTGTGTGCACCCACTCTCTGAACTATTTTGGGCATACGCTTCATGTCAGAGAACCTTGCTGCTGCAATTTAAGAACATGACGAATTACTTTTCAGTAAACTAAACTGTGTTATTTTTTAAAAAATCACAGACAGGAAAGTATTATTATTACACAGTCCTGAGCTAATATGCGGTCTGTACTTATTACATACATTTTTCTTCTTCAACATGTATCAAGCAACACGAGCAGCCAGATGCCCTGGCCTACGCCATCAAGTGTGGTCCAAGATTTGGCTAAAAATAAAGTAGAGCCTTGGCAGTCACAAAAGATCAATGAGGCTCAGGGAACTGAACTGCCTGTCTTTTTTTAAAAAAAGGGAGAAAAACCTAGGAATTTAAGACAAGTCAGCCTCACTTTGATCCCAGAAAGATGTAGGAACAAAATCAAATAATTTACATTCTTGAAAACATGAATAAGACGGTGATGCTCAAGAAATGTGGACATGGATTTACAGAATATCATGCCGGATTTGTTTTCTCTAGAAGAGGGATACACCTTGCTGATAAGCTGGAGCCAGTAGGGAAGAGATATTTTAAAAAATCTTTAGACACAGCGTCTTACTCTTACATGACATATTCATAAAGCCAACATGGAGTAAATTTCGGAGGAGTGCATAACTGGCTATAAAACTGTGCAGCATTTGCCCAGGTGTTATAAGCCTAAATTCAGTCAAGAGAATAAGACTCTTCTGGGCATTAACATTTCTAATCCCACCCACCTATCCCCCACCCTCTGGCAAGCCTCTGAACAAATACCCATGATGAACTTGCACAGGAATGACTACAAGAGGGGGGTGCAGCCTCCAAATGCCAACAAGCCGTATCTTAAGAATTCAACAGGAGATTCTCCCCAATATCACAGGTTTCTATGCATGATTACTGCAGAAACTCTTCAAATGTGTTCCAAACCTTTTCAGAATCTCCACGGAGAAGCAGAATCATCCTTAGTAACAACAGGGAAGTTTATCATGAAGAATCCTTACCACTGCCTCGCTCCCTGGAACAGACGGACTTAACGTTGTGAGAAGGCTGCCTTGGATCCAGAAAAGAGACATGTGCCTGAGATCCAACTGCGTACACAGACCACTCCTGACCATAGGCCAGACACACATTCTCCCTGCAGTATGGTAGCTTTGTTGACAGCAGCTGGGAAAAAAATGAAGAGAGGAAATGACCTACATGAGAACCAGCAGAAAGGACAATGAAGAATACAATCTAATGAAGTCTCATTCAGGGAAGCCAGACTGAAGACTCAATATTCAGCTGTAAGAGAACCTGAATGATTTCCTAGGGAAGAAAAGGTTATGATCTGGGCCTACTCAACAACGAAAGCAATAAAGGATGCTTGGCCAAATGGCCACTGCTTCAGCAAATATCCACACAGAGTGTGCAATTGACATTCAACTAACAATACACATATTCAAACTTTTGTATTGGGGTGGTGAGCTTTTTTGGCGCAGTGAGCCCGATTGCTACATGTCCTCACCCCTGCAGACCAACTTTGACAGGTGGGTGAGACAACCCACCTATCAATCACCTGACATTATTACGTCAGGTGACTGACTGGCTTGAAAACCACAGCACAAGAGGCATTGCCAGCCCTATGTTTAGCAAAGTACTGAGCATAGAGCTGGCAAAGCTGCTTTCTGCAGGATCAGCTCTGTGATCCATGAGAAACTCAGTCACACAGCCGATCCACCTGCATCTCTACCCTCCCTACATCTGACGCCACGTGAGCCATGGATAAAGGAAGACTGAACTCAAGTGGTGCCTGCAAGGAAAGGTCTTCCATTGCAGACACAGATGAAATTCAAGCTGGGTTCAAAGTAAGAATCAGAAGCGTACTTCCAGTTCTCTTCTTTGAAGTCAAGATCAGAGGATGTCATGGTGACATCAGATGACTGAGAGGCAAGTGGCCCTGTCCACCTGTTAAAGTAGCCCATAAGGGGTGGCACCCCTAGCCACTGACATCACATGCACCTCCATGAACAGGGCTGAGTCTAGGAGGATCCCCAAACTATGTACTTGGCCTTTCATGGGAAGCACGGATCTGCGCAAAACTGACTGCAAATTTCCAACCATTTTAACAGTTGTCATTAGAAACGCAGAGATTGCATTACAACTGACCAGAGAGCCTTTGATTAACAAATTGTCCGTTTCAGAGGCTGATCTTCTGCACATCTACTCAGAAGTAGCTCCCCTTACTACTCAAAAGTAATCAGTTCCATGGCGCTTACTACCATGCTAGTGTGTAGAACTGCCAGAAAGTGTTATAACTGGGATATAGCAGTTTTTCCACTTTTGTTTTTAAGAGAGTCCTTTCTCCCATATTTTTTTTATATAACCCTGCTGAGGCATTTCACAGGCTCAAACAATGGATCCTGCAGGCCAAGAACGGATTTAATCCTGAATGCTGAATAAGGAATAAACCCCAGAACACATTTTCCCCAAAATCCCATGAACAAAGAATTGTGCCTATTAGCAGATGTAACAGGTCACCTTTGAAAGTGTGTGTTCGGCTTTCCAGAGGTGGAAATATCCATCCAGGGACACAGCTCCCAGCTCCTGGAAAAGCAAGAATTTAATCAGCCACTAAATCGTCTCAGAACATCCACTGCAGAGCACCGTTCAGTATCAAAGGTTTGCCGGTATAATGCTCTTAAACTAAGAGGCTCCATCGTAGAACCTCAGCACTGACACCGGCTCATCCAGACTCCCCAATCTAACTTCCATGGTTGTACTAAGGATTATTGAAGTCATTTAAAGCAAAATGTTTTAAACAGGGATAGGGAACCAGTGGTTCTCCAGATGTTGTTGGATTCCAACTCCCATCAGCCCCAGCCAGCAAAGTCAGTTATCAGGCATGGTGGGAGTCGCAGTTGAGCAGTATCTGGAGGGCCACAGGTTACCCAGTATTATTTCTCACTGGGCTACTGGTAAGCCATTAAAATTCAAAAGAGTAGCACTGAAAGCAAGGATGGCACAAGCCTTTATCCACAGGTAGGTATAGGCTGCTGTGTGCAGCTATTAAGAATCCAGAGTGCCCAACTTTTAATTTAAAAACAAAACACTCAACAGTTTCCAGCCCTCGGAAGAAGATGTACAGGTTTGAAAATCTGATGGCAAAAGCCAACCATGAGTGTCAGATATCCCTTATTCACAGAACAACAGATGGGACATGGGACCTTCTCAGTGCCTTTGCCATACACAACACAGACCATAGTATCTGATGATTTTAATTTCTGTGCTAGCCTTGGCAAACCAATGGGAAGCAAAGTGAGTGCCTACCTCAGTTTCATTACAACCACAAATTCTTATGAAACCCCTGCATTCTGCAGAGGCAAACAGCACACATTTGCTCTAATTTGTTTAATTTGCAGCACCTGCAAAAATGTGGGTGTTTCACTCCCTCTCCCCTCAGCAATTTGTATTCTAGGACAGACTAGGATGATAGGAGAGGGGGGAATGTGTTTAAAACTGAAAGAGTGAAGGAAAAGCAGACTCTGTGGCATAGAAATGCCACAGGGTAATTACTGGCAAACTCAAGCGCATAATGTTTTGTTTTGAGGTTTCAGCAAACACTTTTTTCAGAGTAACTTAAGGTGCTCTCAGTCAGAAAAGAACCAAAAGTGAGGATTAGAAAATTCTTAGGATCACAGATAGTTTCAACCTATTCTAGCATCAGCCATGGGATCAGATGCATTTATTTTACTTACCTTGTTCTTATTGTTGAAAGCAAGAGCCCGAACCTTGCAGTTGTCCGGATTAGTATTCTCTTTGGGGATGTCCTTCAGAGCCCTGTGTGTTATGTGAGCATAGACAGGAACTCGAGACAAGTTGCGTCTTGCATCGCTCTTTGCTAGGACTTCATCTGTCACTTCCCAGAGCCCCATTGATCCATCTCGGGAACCTGCATGGGAAAGAATACCAGAGAACCCACTTAACACAGTCAACAGTAGTTCCTTGTCGTGCTCTCCGATTGAGATGGAGCACATCCCCAGAAAGAGCCATGTGCTACGCACCCAATCGTATGTCATTCTTAACATATCTCTGTCTCCCACTGGCCAAGCCAGGAACACTGTCATAGTGCAGCACCCAAGAAAGCATGTTCTAAGCAAGCAAGGGGAGCAGAACACTCATAATTTTTTGACAGAGTGCAAATTCTGTACACGGAATGAATTACAAAAGTTGCACACAACTGAAATTCTTGCAAGATTAATTGAACTCTGACAGTTTTCTGCAACCCTTAGTTTATTCAACACCAATTCACCTAAAGAATAAACTGCATAAACACAATCCAGCAGAGAAACCTGACATAGGCATAATGATAGTCTTTACAGAAGGTTGCAGACAAAAACAAAAAGAGCCATGCAATGACACCCTGGCATTCCTCCATTGGATATGGCATGACAAAGTCCAGTCAGCTTTCACTAAAGCTTGCATCACAAGGGCTTTGAAGCTATGCCAAACATTATGAGCACCACTCAATACACCCTGTGTCCTGTTACTTACATTGACTGTAAAACAGCACAATTCTGATTACTATGGAAGTGTAAAATATGTCATGGTTCAATCATTGATTTTAAGATATGCAAATGCTGCAACAGTTCTTGACATAGCAGTTGCTGGCTGGGTCCAAAGGCCATTTCACCTTCCAGGTGAGGATATGGCAATGCAGAACTTGGGCCAACCAGCCCAGCTCCTCAGAGCAGGTCTGTATTTTAAGTATCAGTATTTTAGAACATTCACATAGAAGTGGATGCAAAGTTTGGAAGCTAGAGGATGTCAGATTTTCTTCTTTAAAACCTCAAGTTTCTGGCCTTTCTAACTTGAGGGGTGTGGATCCAAAAGGAGTCTCGGGAACTACAGGGGGCCTAGACAGGCCTTTCAAGCCATGACGACTTCAGTGCTCCCTCCACAGCTTCTTATCCGCTTTGCCACAGCTACAAATCCACCTTCTGGTGACCTAAAAGTGGCCACCTATCCCCACCCTCAAGTCCATTACCCCCTTTTCCTCCTATTCTCTGCTGAATTTTAGAACGGAATGACAAAACTCTATTAAGAAAATTATATCTTGGATGCCAGGAAGCACGATTCTCTCATACAAGCCCAAGCTAAATGCAGGGGACGCGGGCAAGTGCCAAGCTCATGTGCAGCTTCTAGTCATTTCCAAAGAGCTTGCGCTAGAGCAGCCTATGTTTTGAGAGTAAAGCCACAGAAGGTGCTCAAGGGACTACAGAGAAAGCACAAAGCCACCATGGTACAGTGGCAGTTCCCCAGGGAGAATCCAAACGACTAGTGCAGACACAGCTTTACGCTCAGTAAGAGCTACATTTCTATTAGAAACTTCAAAGATGCGATTTATTTGTTGTAAGCTGCTTTGGGCACAGCTCACTAAGCAACCACAGTAAATAAAAAAAAAGTCACTTATTCCTCCTTTAAAATTTGGATTTATTTTTTCAACTATTGTCAGTGCCTTTTTTTTTTTACAGAAAAGCCCATTTATAATGAAATATGAGTAATAATGCAAAAATGTACAATTATACTTTATTAAATCTGAAATTTATGACCTCCTATCTATCAAATATATTAAAAGCTGCACGTTTGTTTAGAAAAAACATAAACTAGGAAACATTATTTAAATCTCTTTTTGACAAATTTGCATCATGTCAATTTAGAATCCAATCTTCGCCGCAAGCAACTCTGTGAATTGTACTTTGATGAGGACACTGAGTTGTGTGAGATTTCTAACCCCTTGCAAGAACTGCAATTTTCTTTTGGGTCAACTGGGTGATGGTGGGGAATGAGTTAAAAGAAGCAGCCACAACCAGCTTAAGTAGTTAGCACGGATGTGCCTAAAAAGTGATCCCTTTCAGCATGACACCTTTGAAGCCTCAGGCATTCCACTCATGTGTAAAAACAACACATGCTGAGCTCCGTTGTCCGCCTCACCCTCCAAAGTATTTGAGAGCAAACCTCTGAAGCAGGAATCCTCCCTTTTCTCATGAAGGCTCCCTGTGTGATGTAGAACCCTGGAAGATCTTATGGAAGGTGAGTGCTGCTGTGCTCACACCCTGCTTGTGGGCTTCCCAGAGGCATCCAGCTGGTCAATATGGGAAGAGAATGCTGGACTAGATGAGCCTTCGGTCTGATCCAGTAGTGAGGCTCTCCCCATGTTCTTATGGGTATAGGAGGCTCCCTGCTTCAGATGTTCACCAGCCAGTTCATGAAAAAGGATGGTGACCGGGGGATAGAATTTAACACACATGTTCCTTCACATTGCTCTTACATGCATGTGCAATGCCTGAAAAGGGCTTGCAAGTTGCAAGAGAAGCCACAGTCTGTTAGACCTTAGCGTTCATCGAAATAAAGCCATTAGCAGAAATTAAAATTTTACCAGAAACAGCCATGGTGTCACTGATCCATGCAATAGAAAATATCCAGTCTTTGTGGCCATCCTAAAGAAAGAAAGAAAGAAAGGATGCGGGAGAATTATTTGAAAGCAAAGGTATTTGCTTAAGCACCAAATACAGCTACTTTATCACAAGCATGCCAAGTTGTTCCCTAAAAAAGCATCTGGAAATGCCTGATGAGAAGGGCAATTCTTGCATTTTTACACTAGAGCATTGTAAGCAAGTACACAGGAAATCAACCAGGTCCAATACCCTTCAATGTCCGCCTCAGCTAAACAATATTAAACGTTCCAGGAACATAGAAAGACATCACCGCATCAGCCATCTGACTAACTAACTTAAAGAACACAGGTGCCTCAGAAGGTCAGGTAGTGGCCCAGGAGAAGGCATTCTCTCTGACTGCCTCCGAGTTATGGAACTCCCTTCCAGAGAAGTGTGTCCTCATTATACAGTTTTCGGCAAATGTTGAAGATGCACCTCTTCATGCTAGTCTTTGACACCCGAGATGTATATTTTTAGGACCCACCCTACCTGTGCAATTGCAATTTTTTAAAAACTGTTTTCAGTGTTGTATTTTAAATTGCTGCGATGCACTCTGGGATGTTAGAGTGAAAATTAATATGTTACTATTAGAGATTAATAATATAAATTTAGCCAAATGGTTCCATCACCATATTGTGACATTTATACTAAAATCATAAAATAAAACCACAAAACAACCAACAACAAAATAACAAGAAAGTGGCCTTTCGTATGCAAGGGCACTTACATCTCCCACGCAGACAGGATCAAGAGTAGGCAGACGATAAATTGCAAGGCTGTTTGGGTTGTCCCCTCCAGTTGCCAAGAGGGTCCTTGAAGGGTTCAGCTCAATGGCATGAATCCCACAGCCCTGCTGGTTCACCATGTCAGGTTCCCGATCCTTCAAAATGGGAATCTTGGTAATCTGACCAGTCTGGACATCGACCACGAACAACTGAGAGTGAGAAAAAAACCAACACCTGTGGTCAGAAAGTGCCCATGGGCTCATTCCTAAAGTTGAATCTATACAGAGGACACTTTGATCACCGAGCATGTTTAATCAAACATGCATCCTATGAAGAGAAGCAGCAGCCAGTACTTTCGTGATAATATCCTGAAAAAGAATGTGAACTAAGAACCAGGGAGTCACTGGTTTAAGTCTTATTAGATGGCTGAACGTCAAGAAGACTAAAGTAATGACAACAGATTTATGCAACTTTAGAGTTGACATGGAGGACATTGAACTTGTTAACGATTATCAATACCTTGGCATAGTCATTAACTAAAATGGAGACAATACTCAAGAATTCAGAAGAAGGCTAGGACTGGGGAGGGCAGCTATGAAGAGAACTAGTAAAGATCCTCAAATGCAAAGATGTATCACTGAACACTAAAGTCAGGATCATTCAGACCATGGTATTCCCGATCTCTATGTATGGATGTGAAAGTTGGACAGTGAAAAAAGCGGATAAGAGAAAAATCAGCTCATTTGAAATGTGGTGTTGGAGGAGAGCTTTGCTGATACCATGGACTGCAAAAAAGACAAATAATTGGATGTTAGAACAAATTAAACCAGAACTGTCCCTAGAAGCTAAAATGATGAAACAGAGTATCATACTTTGAACACATCATGAGAAGACATGATTCCCTAGAAAAGACAATAATGCTGGGGAAAACAGAAGCGAGTAGAAAAAGAGGAAGGCCGAACAAGAGATGGTTTGATTCCATCAAGGAAGCCACAGACCTGAACTTACAGGATCTGAACAGGGAGGTTCACGACGGATGCTATTGGAGGTCACTGATTCATAGGGTCGCCATAAGTCGTAGTTGACTTGAAATCACATAAACACAACATTGTATTTTATTGTATTACAATTCGCATTTCTCTGAACTCGGATCTAAGACATATAATAAACCATAAAAATGCCATTAAAATCAATATTAATATTTAATATAGACATGCCACATAATACCTGAATGAAGGTTGGCGACCCACTGACCACAGTTTGGGAACCTACGTATATAAGTGCTTTACAAAGAATGACAATGCTCAAGGAGCTTAGAATCTACAGTCAGATACAAGGAAAACAGAAGAAGAGGAAGGAAATGGAGGTAAGAGGAAATGGAAATAATATGTGATTATTTCAGTTTGAATGCAGTTTGCCTATACTGCAATATGTATTGGGTTTGTGGGTTGGTCCCAGTGCATCATAAAAAACTATGAGGTAGCTAAGAAACCATTTCAGTGCTCTTTACATACTTATGTACCAGCATCAAGAGAGCTAGTGTGGCATAGTGATTAGAGTGTTCGACTATGACCTAGGGGACCAGGGTTCGAATCCCTACCCAGCCATGAAGCTCACTAGGTGACCTTGGGCCAGTTACTGCCTCTCAGCCTCAGAGGAAGGCAATGGTAAACCACCTCTGAATACCACTTACCATGAAAACCCTATTCATAGTGTCGCCATAATTCGGAATCGAGGCAGTCCATTTCCATTTTACCAGCATCAATATATGGAAACACTAGTCCTACATAGATAGGACCAGTATTACAGGCTGTTATGCATGTTGTGTTATGCCATGCCCTCCCCACATTGAATTATTTGGTGACTGACGCTATCAGCATTCTCTCAAAATTCAAAATGTGCCCCCAGTCCAAAGAGGTTGGTGACCCCTGATGCATACCACTGTACTGTAAGGTATACTGTAAGATTCACTATACACTGAATCCTAAATGGGTACCAGAACATCAGCTCCTGCACAGCAGGAGACATGCCTAAGCCTCTGCAAAGTTTTCACATTTTACATTTGTCAATTAAGATCCACCAGCACTTACTGTACAGTGATAGTTGGAGAAAATAACTTCTACGGAGTACTAATCTCAGACAAACCCACCGCAGGAAAAATGCATCCTGGTCGCTAGGGGAAAAAAAGAAAGGGAAGCTACGGAGATCCCAAGGACCATTAGAAAATAAGAGAAGCAAGACAAGTACACTAAAGTGGAAGGGGAAACAAGCTCTTTAGGACACCAGGGATTCCTATTGTCTAATGTATGAACAACTCACTTATCAATTACAGCTCTAACTTCACTCATTGGCTAAAAATACCAACAGACAGAAGCAGCTAGGCCGGCTCACTTGATAGAAATCGCATAGAAGGGTCCTGCACATTTTACTTCATAACTTTCTTTCTAGGACAGCTCAAGATTTATTTATTTTTTAAAAAGTTCATAATCGGGGGCACCAATGGAGACCTTCACAGGCACCATGGTACTTGTGAGCACAGGGCTGGCGATCCCCATCCAAGGCTTTCCTCTTTCAACAAGCCTTTTAGGTTGAGACCTATCCCAGTCTGTGTTAGAATTGGGTAATATGTTTTTTAATGTTTTTAACCCTTTTTTAAAGTTTTTTTAAAAATATTTTGAACGCTGTTTTGTTTTAATGTATTTTAAGATCTGTTTTTATGATGTTTTAAAGTGTTTTTAGCGCTTTGTTTGCTGCCCTGGGCTCCTGCTGGGAGAAAGGGCAGGATACAAATTAAATATTAAATAAATAAGGCTATCTCCATTCAAAGAGCAAGCCAGGAAGCTGATAAAGTATGCTCCAGCACACTGGGGCAAGGATCCAAATATTTGTGTATTCTGGAGACACTAACTAAAAGAAGAAATATTCACTTATGCAGCCTAGAAAGCCACGTTGCAGCACTGCTATCTTCATTCAGATCTATCCTGTTTGGCTGCATTTTCTCCAGATCTATTAAGGAAGAGCCAACAAGAGGCTGCTTAAAGAGGCTGGTGTGCTTAGCAGGTTGCAACAGCCTACAAAACAGATGCTTTGCTCTGTTCAAATAGAACACCATGAACAAGACAAACAGGAAGCCAAATCATAGGAGCCTGTTTTAGATACCACAATCTGCAGCCAAGTAACAACTCTATAAGGAGAAGGACTGTATCTCAGCGGTCCCAGATTCAACCCATGGCGTTTCCAAGTAGGGCTGCGTGGAACATAGGAAGCCACCTTGTGCTGAGGTAGACCCTAGGCTCATCTGGTTCTGTACTGTCAACACTGACTGGCAGCAGCTCTCCAGGGTTTCAGGCAGGGGACATTCCCACCATTACCTGGAGATGCTAGATTGAACCCGGGGCCTTCTGCATGCAAAGCAGGTGCACTAGGACTGAGCCACAGCCCATGCTAAACTTAGGCTTTCTGGGATGCCTACAGAACAGCCCTCAGGGCTGATTGGTTCTACCCAAATACCTTCATGCTGCAAGCCAGGTCCAGCAGCCTCTTGGCTTTCTCCTGTCGGAACTCTGGAAAGCCTCTGCCAGTGACCATCGACAACACTGAGGTAGATAATTGGTCTGACTTTGTGCAAGGCAGCTTTCTATGTATGGATAAGGCACTTTTGTGCTGCTATTGAAACAGGGTGTTTTGCTGCAACCATGAAGGCTCGAAATTCATTTTAAAGAATGAAGAGCGAGAATTCTCAGGAATAACAGAACCCAGTCAGATGCCCAGAACTGCCTCTGGGGTCTTGCAGAGCCCGCCCCTGTCACAGGCCACACAAACCATTTTAAGCACAAGCTCCATCCTTAGGCTGAGGCAGAGCAATCCTACAAATGCAGAACATAGCACAGACCACCATGGGCAGAACCCTAGTATGCAAATAATTCTTAAAAGGTCTGATGCGGAACTCCTTAAGACTGATGGTAAAGCAACAATCCCTGTTATGAAAACAGGAGGGAGCCGTCATGTTATTATTTACCAAAATGCCACTAGGAAAGTTACAAGCTTTTTTAAAAAACCTCCTTTTCCACATTCATTTGTAAGCAGGGGATCTGAAGGGATTTGAAAATGGAAATGTAGTGCCTTCAAGTCGATCCTGACTCATGGCGACTCTATGAATAGGGTTTTCATGGTAAGCGGTATTCAGAGGGGGTTTCCCATTGCCTTCCTCTGAGGCCGAGAGACAGTGCTTGGCCCAAGGTCACCCAGTGAGCTTCATGGCTGGGTGGGGATTTGAATCCTGGTCTCTCAGGTTGTAGTCCAACACTCTAACCACTACACCACACTGGCTCTCAAATGGAAATGGACTGTCTTCGACTTACGGTGACCCTATGAACAGGGTTTTCATGGTAAGCGGTATTCAGAGGGGGTTTCCCATTGCCTTCCTCTGAGGCCGAGAGACAGTGACTGGCCCAAGGTCACCCAGTGAGCTTCATGGCTGGGTGGAGATTTGAATCCTGGTCTCTCAGGTTGTAGTCCAACACTCTAACCACACCACACTGGCTCTCTGAAGGGAATTTAGGAGATGCCTTTTTGGAAAACTGCAAAGACACAAACCTTGGGAGAAGCGATACAAGCTGCATAGAGGTAGCTACCGCCAGCCTAATTCACGTGCCAAGAGGAATATACTGAAGAACAAGGAGGCCCACTGTGAATTGTTGCTCGCCTCCATAGCAATCCTGATGCCCCCAGGGCCGGCTCCAGGCATGCCCGGGCCCTTGGGCTCCAGCCTGCCCTGGGCCCAACACACGCTGCTGCAGATCACACCACCCGCCCATTCCCTTGCTCTGCATATCTTTCTGTCCTGTGTTTTGCGGCTGCATGCGCAAGCACTGCCCTTAACCAAGATGGAGGCTGAGATTTCCCTAAGGGGCTGAAGCCTCCACCGCCATTTTGGTTGATATCGTGCATGCATGCTACGCACACGTAGGGCTGCCATCAACCAAGATGGCGACGGACCCTTTTTAAAGATGGATTAGAGTGTTTTTAGTATTTTTGTTTGCCACTCTAGGCTCCTTCTGGGAGGAAAGGCAGGATGTAAACGTAGTAAATAATAAGAACAAGAGCAGGGCACAGGAGAGGAGAGGAGAAGGGGTTCAAAAACTACTCCCCTTGTTTGATACTATTCTCTCTTTCTCCTCCAGGTTAGACTGAGAAAGTATTGTTTTTCCAAAATGCACACAGTCAGTTTGACTGAGTAAGGATCTAAGCCCTGTTCTGCAGCATGCATGAGATGGCCCGTAGTGTTCTGCATGTTGTCCTGTCATTAAGAAAGCAATACCAAGAACCTCAGCACCTCAAAGTCTGTCCAGCTGTCTCTAGCAGAATGCCCAACCCCAAATGGATGAAAATGGTGCCAAAAAGTAGCTTCTTGAACCATAGAGAGATGTTTACACAAGCCAGGAAGCTGCATCTTGCCACACAGACTGAACTTTAAGCACCAAAACATACTATTTCAAGGGGTCCTACTTAGGTCCTACTTGTGGACTTAGATCCTTCTTGTGGGCTTCCCATGAGCATCTGGTTGCCACTGTGAGAACAGGATGCTGGACTAGATAGGCCACTGGCCTGATCCAGCAGACTCTGCTTATGTTCTTACGGGCATTGTGTGGGATCTGGCTAAAAACAGGGAAACCATATCAAAGGTTAAAGATCATATCAGAAACCTGAACAGAGCCTGCAATAAAAAAGGTATCACACTCTGGGCTCCAAAACAGAAATTATAATTTAGATTTGAACACAAACAAACATGACCATATGATAACAAGTCCCCATGATGTTCTACCAGATGGTACTGAGCCAATAGTCTCATTAAGATGTTGCATCACCTGGACACTTCCTGTTTATAAAGCTGTTTATAAAGAGTTGACAGCCAGCGGTATTGTTGTAGACCAGGACTGGGAAATTCTCAGTCCTCTGCTTCATGCCCAGGCACCTAAAACGTTGCTCACCAAAAAGTGTAAGATGCTAAACACACTCCTTATCCACAAGGCTGATACTTATCATGTGCATAGGTGTTTCACACATAGGTGTGTGGCTGTTTTACATTAGCTTGGATACCCACATTATACAGCTCAAATTTGAACTAGATCAAAACTGCAAAGTACTGGTTCTACTCATCTACAAAACTCAAAAGAGCCAATGCAATTCCCCTGCATTATGACAAAAAAAAGAAACAAAACCCAGACACATGCCACTGAGACAACATCAGCTTCTCCCTTACTCTTGAGACCCTACATTCTTCAGTCAGTTGAATGCCTTTAAAAGAGGATTAGACAAATTCGTGGAAGAGAAAGCTATCAATAGCTATGAAAGCCAAGTTCTACCTTCCGTGCTGGAGGAAGTATGACCCCATGTTTTTTCCCCATTTTTTTTCCAGGGTTTTCTTAGGGCCTTCATTGTTCTACTTTGAATAGCAGTTGCTGGGAACTGCAGGTGGGGAGGGCGCTGTTGCTGGACTTCCCATGGGCATCTTGTTGGCCACTATGATTACAGAGTGCTGGACTGATGCCTTTGGCCTGATCCAGCAGGGTTCTTCTTATGTCCTTAGCCATCCGAGATCACAAGAACAACCTTGCTACATCAGGCCAAAGGCTCGCCTACTCACATCCTGTTCTCACACAGGAAGTAGCCTTATACCAAGTCAGATCATTGGTCCATCCAGCTCAGTATTGTCTACATTAATTGACAGTGGCTCTCCAGGGTTTCAGGAACAAGTCTCTCCCCACCCTATCTGAATATGCAGAGGATTGATCTTGGTACCTCCTGCATCCACAGCAGATGCTCTGCCATTGAACTATGCCCCTTCCCCTTCACAGAGGCCAACCAGATGCCTATGGGAAGCCCGCAAACAGGACCTGAGTGCAACAGCTCTCACCCCTCTTGTCATTCCCAGAGACAGGTATTCCGAGACATACTGCCTCTGAAAAGCTTCAAGCAGTCTGCTATTGAGTATTGTTCATCTGTAGGTGCCAAGGACCGTCTTCATTCAAAGCGTGCACTCATCCACTGAGCTGCTGGTATTTCCTGACAGTAGTTGTAATTGCCGAAAGGGCAAAAGCCAAGCTGCAAGACAAGTTAGTCATCTTAATAATACAGCCTTATATTTAAGGCAAACATAAGCCTGGATGCCACAGGCAAGCAGGAATTGCACACAGGTGAGCAGAGGAGAGAAGGTTCTTCCCTCTGCCAGCTCCCAGCAGATCAGTACAAAACGCTACAGGCTAGCAGCTTTTGGGGGTTTGTTCACAAGGCTGAAAAATAAGGTAATGGACTCTCTTTCAATCAGCTGAAGACAAATGCTACCTAAGCCCAAAGGGAAAGAGGAAGTTTGTATAAACATGTGACAAATGCAAAGAAAATCCAGACAGAATTTTAGCTAGAAAGAGACAAGACCCAGACTCAACTGTTTCTATAGCTACACAACATCCAGGAACGGTTTGGGCTGAAGAAAATATGAGATTTGCACTTACTGTGTTGCATTTTGTCCCACACACTACTTGCCGGTGATTCAGCCACTGAGATGCAAACACTTTATTAAGGGTCCCAAGATGAAATTCTCTTTCCTTCAGGAGACCAGGCAGTTGCTGGGCTGCATATCCATGCAACAGTCGGTAGTAGCTGGACTCATTCTGCATCCGCACCTCTCTTCCTTTTAGGTAGCACACCAGTGACCTTTTAACTGGGGGGAGCCGCTTCCTTTTGTGGGCTGAGTGATCCCAGCCATACTGTGGGAAAAGAACAGTTTATCATATAGCTTAATACATTGAAATGATTCTGTGTAACCTGCCCCAGAGTGAAGATTCACTTTGTCTAACATCAGACACTCCTTAACACTGTAAACGCATCTTTCACTGGACCAGAGCAACATTCCAGGATCTTGTTCTACACTCTACAGCATGATGGGCACGTCTTCACAACGACCTTAAGCCAGTGTTAACAGCCCCCCACAGGAATTTGCCCATTTTTTCCAGAGGTTCTGTTTCAAGTTTCCCTGACTTCAGAGGTCAGGTGGGTGGCAAACAGCGATAGGACTTCCTCTGTGGTGGTTCTCCATTTACGCAACACCCTCCTTAGAAATATTTTGTGACACAGTTGAATTTCAGGCATCTTGTTAACACTTGTTATTTTCCTATATGTTTGATGTACAATATGTTTTTGATTATCTCTTTATTTTAAAGTGATAATTATTGGAGTTTAGCTAGTGTTTTGATTAATTCTAGTTTTGGGGTAAACTGTTTTGAACATTCGACAAAAGCAAACTTCACAGCATCTCTTTGGTAAAACCTCCCTCCCTCCCTCCCTCCCTCCCTCCCTCCCTCCCTCCGTGAGTGAGTGAGTGAGTGAGTGAGTGAGTGAGTGAGTGAGTGAGTGAGTGAGTGCGTGCGTGCGTGCGTGCGTGCGTGCGTGCGTGCGTGCGTGCGTGCGTGCGTGCGTGCGTGCTAACAATTTCTTCCAGGAGTTAATGCTAAGAAGCATTAGATTCTATCACTGAGCCAAGATGCAGTTTCCAATTGAAAAGCACGCAGCCAGTTCAATTACATCAAGTGAGTTGCTTTGGAGTTTAAAAAACTTGTGAGTAGTTTTAAGATATAAATTAGCTAGAAGGAAGCAGAAAGCATTACAAACT
This sequence comes from Rhineura floridana, assembly GCF_030035675.1. Classification (NCBI taxonomy): domain Eukaryota; kingdom Metazoa; phylum Chordata; class Lepidosauria; order Squamata; family Rhineuridae; genus Rhineura; species Rhineura floridana. The sequence goes on along the minus strand of NC_084480.1, from coordinate 4,576,820 downwards.
GCCAAACAATCATGGAGGAACCATCTTAAAACTGAAGAGGATGTAACTTCCCATTGATAGGCAAAACCAGCATCCATTCTGCAATACAGCAGAAAGTGTCCTGAGTTTACATGCACGACAGAAGCTGAAGTTCTTGCTCAGAAACAAAGCCCACTGCTTGGACTGGTTGAATTTTTTGTTATGAGGATTCCACAAGGTGAACATAAAGAGGGCCTGCTGGATCAAGCCAGTGGCCCATCTAATCCAGCATTCTGTTCTCACAGTGTCCAGCCAGATCCCCACGGGAAGTCCACAAGAAGGCCCTGAGTGCAAGATCACTCTCCCCTCCTGCAGTTTCCAGCAGAAGGCACTCAGAAGCATACCAACTCCAACTATGGAGGCCGAGCATAGCCATCATGGCTAGTTGCCACTGATAATCTTATCCTCCATGAATTTGTCTAATCCTCTTTTAAAGCCATCCCTGTTTGGGGCCACCACTGTCTCTTGTGGGAGCAAATTCCTTAATTTAACTATGCGCTGTGTGAAGCTGTACTTTCTTTTGCCTGTCCTGAATCTTCCAATATTTAGCTTTATTGGATGCCCACGAGTTCTAGTGTTATGAGAAAGGGAGAAAAACTTTCCTCTATCCAATTTCTCCATGCCATGCATAATTTTATACAACTTCTATCGTGTCAAGGTGAGATAATATAGATTCTAAAATCCATATTAGAGCAAATCCATATTAGAGCAAATATGGATCACAAAATAGTATGCAAGCTTTCAAGCTCTCCAAAACTCTGTCAGGTTAGACTGTATACAAAGCAAGGAGCAGGGAAACAAAAAGTGTGGCTTACTTTCCCCCCCCTCTCCCCCTCCCTTCTTTACCATTTAGCCTGATTAAGAATTCTGAAGAACTCAAGGTTTGCACAATATTTTGTGACATTGTGTTTGGCCCAATAAAGCTATTGATTGCCCTAGTATAGATTTTAGCCTACAGCCATACTACCCTGCACACACCAATCTCATCTGATCTCAGAAGGTAAGCAGGATCAGGCCTGGTTAGTAATTGGATGGGAGACTGCCTGGGAATACCTGGCGCCCTAGGCAGGAAGGCAATGGTAAACCACCTCTGAATACCTCTTACCATGAAAACCCTATGAATACATCCAAAAAAGATTCATAGCGTCGACATAAGTCATAATCGACTTGAAGGCATATAACAACGTAGATTTAGAATCTCTCTTCTGGACCAATGCAGCTATCTTTATATTGAGATAATATAGTTTAACATACCCTAAATCCTTCGGTTAGATTATGAAATAATGAGCCATCACTACCCTGAAAATGGTCTGCAGTGTGGACTCTACATCTAGAACATATCAAGATGTATTCATATAATTTTAAATCTTCAAGTTACTGATCTTAATCCCCACCAAGACGGTAAATTGCATGTAGACAAACTCTTAAGACAACAGGAGAGTTGCTGCTCATGTGACTGAATATTGCTCCAATACAAAATTAAAAACAAAATCCCTGCATACAGAAAAATGGCAGGCCAGGAAAGTATAGCTCAGAAGCCACACACAAGCCTAACTTTCAGCCTGACATGCTTTTTCGGTTTTGTTTTTAAAGGGATTTCCCTTCCCCACTTTTTCTATGAAGAAGCATTCAATCACAAGGGTCTTAATTGGAACGAGTCCTTGTCAAAGGCTTCTGGGAGGACTTGGCCACAGTCCTTGAGGTTCAACAGGGCCATAAAGGCCAACAAGATTCTTTGGGACGAAGGAATAGGAACCGCTGCTGTGAACACCCCACTTCCTCCTTCCACTCCCCCCCCCGAAAACAGACCTGCCCCCTCCCTTGGTCTGCCAAGCCCCGTCTCCATCCCCTCTGTTTACAGGCGGTCCGCAACATCGAGTCAGGCGCTGCGGAAGCGGAGCAGCAGCCGTGCCCGGTCGCCCTCCTGGCGTTCGGCCGAGTCGGTTACAGACCTCCGAACATTGAATCCAAACAAGGTCTCGGGCGGCGCAAGAGCCGCTCGCTTCGGGCGGGGGCGGGAGAAGGACGAGTCTTTCCAGGGGGCGCAACAGTGACTCCCCCCCGGGCACTTCGGGCGCTCTCCTGGGCAGCTGTGACGCGCCCAGATCCCTCGCCCTCCGCCTGCCGCTTCACCACCACCGCTCCCAATCCAGACGCACAGCCTTTCCCAAAGTTTGGCAAAGAGCGGCAGCCCCTTTGGCAGCCCCACGGGCCCTTCCCAGCACGACGCACCTCCAGCAGCGTGGACAGCTTTAGACGGAAAGATCAGACGCAACCTGTTTTTTTGGGGGGGGGGTGCACGCGAAGCAAATGGAACCTGCATGTTCAGGGGCAGCCTACCCCTGATTACTGGGGAACCAGGCAAGGCAGGGGGGCAAACACGTCTGATGCTCGGGAGCTCTCCAGGAAGCGCCTCCAAGGGGAACAGGCCCGCTGGGCAGATGGCGACTAGCCCTTCGGGCAGGTCTCCGCCTCCGGTGTCCAGCCGGCTTAGGGAGCGGGGCCAAGCACGCAACCTCTCGCTCGCCTTCTGCAAAGCGGCGGAGCCGACAAGGCTGGTTTATTGTTTGTGTCCCTCCATGACTCTGTGGGCGCCTTTGCGGGAAGGGCTGCGACGATCCAATACATGTCTACTCAGTAGTAAGGTCCACTGCGTTCAGTGGAATTTACTCCCAAGCAAGCGTGTATTGGATTGCAGCCTAAGGAATTAAATGAAGGAAGCCTCCTCCCTCCCGGCTCCTCTCCAACCCTCCAAAAAAAAAACCCTGAGTACAGTATGAGACACGCAGGATGTTACACTCACATTCTTTCGGTAAGGGTGCCTGCGGGCGTGTGTGTGTCTATCTCCGACACACATTTTATCTATGTGTTTGGGGATATCATACATATATATACACACACAGAGATACCTACACGTCACTCTGCTTCTGTGCTGGGTTTGCTTTTTAAGATGTTTTTAAAGGTTTGTTAAAATGTGTTTTTAAAGATGGCTTGTTAATATGTTTTAAATTCTAAGACGTTTCTCCTGTTCTTGTTTGCGGCCCTGGGCTCCTACTGGGAGGAAGGGCAGAATAATAATAATAATAATAATAATAGTTTCCCCCGGTTCCTCCTGCAGTCACTCCCCTACAGCCCCCCCCATAACCATCGTCATCTGTTATCGATTATTGATTAATAAGCAGCGACCTGGACTGGCCAGGAAGGGTGTGTGCGCGCGTGTATGCGTGAAACGGACCCCCGGAGCCGAAACCGATCGCCCCCTGCCCGTGGCCTCACCGGGCCACTGAGCCCCTTCCTCCAACATGGCCCCCACCCCCGTTTCTCGGTGTCCCCGCTGCTGCTGCTGCTCCTGCCTTCTTCCCCTCCCCCGCCACCCCCTCCCACCCTCATGAGAAAAGGGTCAAGTATTTGGGGATCAGCCCCTCCCCCATTCGCCACAGCATCCGCCCTCCCCCCCCCCCGCGGCCAGCCAACCTACCTCTCTACTACCCCTCCTCCTCCTTCTCCCCTCCTTTTTTACCTGCTCTCCTCCGGGCCCCACTGCGGGGGCGGCCGCTCTCCTCTTCCTGCTAACTGTTTTCCTGGCCATGTCGGCGGGCGAGGGAGTCTCCGGCGCGGCCCCTGCCCGGGCCCCGCATGAAGGGGGAGGGGAAGGAAAGGGCCTCCCGCCGCCGTCGCCCCCGACGACGGAGCATGGGACGGAGCCGGGTCGCCCCCTCCCCTTCTCTTTCTTTCTTTCTTTCCTTCTTTCTTTCCTCCCTCCTTCTCTTCCTTCCTTCCTTCCTCACGACCGACCGACCAACCGACCGGGCGCCGCTCACGGCATTTTGCGCCTAATAGCGACGGGAAACAGGCTGAGGGGGAAGATTTTACGGTTGCGCGCTTTATGGCAAGTCCCGGTCGCGCGCGCGCGCGCCCACACACACGCAACCTGCGTAACAACCACAGCCGCCCGTGGTTACCCAGCAACGGCCGCCCACCCCAACCGCCGCCGCATCCGGCCGGCCCGCCTTATCCGGATGTTGCTAGGCAACCGAAGGAGGCAAGACGGGAAACGTCGGGCGCTGGACTTCAAGCTGGATCCCGCCCCCAGTTGCTCATTGGTTAAACCGCGAGTCGAGGGTTATTATGGAGCCCCCTGCAGGGCGCTTAGAGAACTGGCGCCTCCACCCTTCGTAGCCCGCAATCAGCTTCTTTAAGGTGGTAATAAAAAGCTAAAACGGTGAAACTGAGGTGATCATACTTTGGACACATAATGAGAAGATATGACTCACTAGAACAGACAATAATGCTGGGGAAAACAGAAGAGAGTAGAAAAAGAGGAAGGCCAAACAAGAGATGGATTGATTCCATAAAGGAAGCCACAGACCTGAACTTACAAGATCTGAACAGGATGGTTCACAACAGATGCTCTTGGAGGTCGCTGATTCATAGGGGCTCCATAAGTCGTAATCGATTTGAAAGCATATAACAACGAGTGGTAAACTACTGCACCCAGGGTTCTTTAGGGGGGAAGTCAGATGCCCCACATGGAGATGCTAGGTATTGAACCTGGGCCTTTCTGCATTCAAAAAAGTTGGACAGTGAAAAAAGTGGATAAGAGAAAAATCAACTCATTTGAAATATGTTGTTGGAGGAGAGCTTTGCACATACCATGGACTGCGAAAAAGACAAATAATTGGGTGTTAGAACAAATTAAACCAGAACTATCACTAGTAGCCAAAATGAAGCTGAAGTTATCATACTATGGACACATAATGAGAAGACATGATTCACTAGAAAAGACAATAATGCTGGGGAAAACAGAAGGGAGTAGAAAAAGAGGAAAGCCAAACAAGAGATGGATTGATTCCATAAAGGAAGCCACAGACCTGAACTTACAAGATCTGAACAGGGTGGTTCATGACAGATGCTCTTGGAGGTCGCTGATTCATAGGGTCGCCATAAGTCGTAATTGACTTGAAGGCACATAACATAACAACAACAAAAAGCCTTGAAGCTGGATCAGGCCAAAGGGCCCCACCTAGTCCAGCATCCTGTTTTCACAGAGGCCAACCAGTTGCCTAAGGCAGTGGTTCCCAACCTGGGGGGCCTCAAAGTAATCCAAAGGGGCCGCGAACAGTAAAGAAATTTTTTATTTAAAAAAATCTTCATTCCCTGGACACTGTCTGCTCCCCACTGCTGCTGTAGATGACACCTCTCCCTTGCTCCAAACAAAAGGGGAGGACTTTTACTGAAGTGCCAGAGCATCTGTCAGGCACGTCGAAAGGAGATGCCAAAGGAGGCTGAGGGTGGAGCCACCAAGAAGAAAAGGGGATTAACTGACTCCCGTCTCCTCGCACTGCAGCTGCTGACGATACCCTTGCTCAGAACAAGAGGAGAGGGCTTTTTGTGAAGCAAACAGAACCAAGGCCGCAAGAAAAGGCTGCTTTTCTTCTTCCTTTCTGGCAACCAGCCTGTCTGCCTTTCTTGGCTTCTAATTCATTGCCATCTCCTTTAAAAATTATTCTTATTTGCAAGACTTCCCAGATCTCGCCTTCGGCCCAGACGAAGCCAAGGAGCCATGAGGAAGCTCAGGACTTGCTCATCCCCCATCTCTGAGGCTAAGTTTGTGCGTGCCAGCATCTCCCCTTTCTTCCACCTACACTCTGCCCTGCCAGTCTCACTTTCCAAGATTCTGTGGCAGTTGAGGGCTTCCCCCCTCCCACATGCCCAAATGCATACAAGCCTGCAGATGCTTGCAGGATGAGCAGGAGTGTTTGTGTGTGTGCATGCGCTGATCTGTCTTCTACTCCACTCTCATTCCCCAAGTGTACGCTAACCAAGTCATCCATTCTGATGATCATCCCAAGGCCTAAAAGCACTAACGCCCCACTCAATCTGTGCACCTTGTTGTCTTCACAATCTAGCATCCTCACCACTACCACATTGCTGCTGCTTATTATTATTATTATTAGTTGGACAGTGAAAAAAGTGGATAAGAGAAAAATCATCTCATTTGAAGTGTGGTGTTGGAGGGGAGCTTTGCGGATACCATGGACTGCAAAAAGGACAAATAATTGGGTGTTAGTGCAAATTAAACCAGAACTATCACTCGAAGCTCAAATGATGAAACTGAGTTTATCATACTTTGGACACATAATGAGAAGACATGATTCATTCACATCATTATTTGATTGGGTCTGTGACCGTAATAAACAAATACATACATACATGATTCATTAGAAAAGATCATAATGCTTGGAAAAACAGAAGGGAGTAGAAAAAGAGGAAGGCCTAACAAGAGATGGATTGATTCCATAAAGGAAGCCACAGATCTGAACTAACAAGATCTGAACAGAGTGGTTCACGACAGATGCTGTTGGAGGTCGCTGATTCATAGGGTCGCCATAAGCCGTAGTCGACTTGGAGGCACATAACAACAACAACAACAACAAATTATTATTATTATTATTATTATTATTATAAACGCTAAGCAGTTTGGCTGGGGTCCACATACTGCAGCTGAAATGTATTTATTTAATTATTACCGCATTTATATCCTATCTTTTCTCCAAGTTGCTCAAGGTGGTGCGCATAGCCCCCCCCCCAGTTTCCATAGGTCAGGCTGAGAGACTGTGTCTGGCCCCAGGTCACCCAGTGGGCGTCATGGCTGGGTGGGCATTTGAACCTGGATCTTACTCCAACACTGTAACCCACTGGTGTTGGGAGACTGGACTGTACATCTTCAGACTATGTATGTGTGGGGAGGAGGGGGATATCAATTTGATGAACCTTTACATTAAGAAAAGAAAGCAACACCTTTCTGTCTGCAGGGAGATTTTTATGGAAAGAGATACTTGCAGCTGTGATTTTGCCATGCACCATTTTTTCCCATTAACAGAGGCTAACATTACAATTAGTGGGGGGGAGGTGGACACGAACTTTTTGAGCTTATGAAGGGGGTCCCTGTGAGGCGTCCTTCCCGGCTCTCCTTGTCAGGTTCCTACCTGCGCGTGGCTACTGCCTGTCACTAGGCACCACCAGGGACTCCACCAGTCCGGACTGTCCTTTTTTATTGTTTCTCTCCCCGCTCTAGCACAGATCTCAACAGATCCCCCTGCTAGGCAACCACCAGTAACGTCCCAATACTAGTATTCCCAGAGACTCTGAATACTGGTATTGTTATTCTCTTCACCGCTGCCACCATTTGTTACAGTTCCCCTTCAGCCTTGGTCATTACCTTACCCTCCCTTCTGGTCTGTGAAACCCCAGCCAAGGATCAGGCCTTTGGTAAACCAAATTAAGTATTTATTACAGATAACAAAGCTAACAAGATTAACAAGATTTCTTCTTAAGGCACATAAGCATATGGTTTTACTCAATACTTATCCGAACTCCACCTCCCTCCTGGTAAACAACTCTCTAAACCCCACCAAGCAACCCACTCAGTTCTCTTCTCCCCCCCGATTCCACTCTCACTCTTCCTTTTATACGTTCAGCCATTTTAAACACTCAGCCAATCATCTAGCATTCTACCGCCCATTCACTCCCCCTCCTCTTTCACTCCACTTACCATGTATCTTCTAAACAACAACACTTACCATATATACATTAATATAGGAACATCACAGTCCCGTACTCATAAAGGTTGGGAACCACTAAGGGAAACCCTCAAGTAGGACATGAGTCCTTGGCTGTGTACAGATCAGATATTTAAAGCACATTCCCCCCCTTCAATAATCCTGTGAATTGTACGTTTGTTAAGGGTGCTGGGAATTGTAGCTCTGTGAGGGGTGAATGGCACTTCTGAGGATTATTGGGGGGGGCTTTAAATGTATGGTGTATATTAACAATGTGATCTAGCTGGATCGTCACCTTGCAGTGGTGAGTGGGCTTGCGTGTTCCAATTAACCCTGTGAGCGATCCCGTCGGGAGTCCTGTACTCCCAGCAGGGTCACCCATGGCGGTAAGGTCAAGGGAGAGGAACCAGACAAAGAACGATCCAAGAAAGTCCTCAACTGCAGAACAGGCAGAGGATAACAATGTGTATGTTACAACGGCTGTAAGGGTGGATGAAGGCTGCAGCAGATAAAAGACTTCCAATCGTCGTGGTATCCATGCCATTGGATCAAAGCCTTTTTCTGTCAAGATTGTGTGTTGATCATCGTGCACCCATCTCCCCACATAAAACAAATTCATGCACAGGCGTCCTCCAACCAAATGAAACCAAAAGTCCCATGGCGATCGGCGAATGGAAACGGAGGCAGGACTGTGAAATCTGGAAGCCCTTAGTCATGGACCGGCACATGGGCAGTGGATATAGACTCAGTCGTCCTGGCTCAAGGACCGAGGCAGTTGAGTAGTTCAGCAGCTGACTGAGCAATCCTATTCAGGATCCACTCTGCTCACCCCGTATGGGGAGGGGGCTAGAAAAGGTGCCCTAAACATACTCTGCCTCATCTCTCTCCCTGACTGGATCACCGCATCCAGTGGGGCCACCACTTAGCGGTCGCAAAAGACAAATGAACTTTGGAATGTGGAATAAACTGACATTGCTTGACAATACAGATAGTGAACATCCTGAACGCAGGACTGCCATCATTGCAAGGAAGTTGAGACATTTTAATATCGACATAGCAGCACTCCAAGAAACTCAAAGAGCAGAAGAGGGACAATTGAAGGAAGAAACAGAAGGTTTCACCTTGTTCTGGAAAGGACTGCCTGAACAAGAATGACGAATACATGGAGTAGGCTTTGCTATTAAAAATGATCTTGTGAAGCTCTTGTCAGAAGTTCCTACTGGCATTAATGAACAGCTCTCAACTCTCCGGTTAAAACTTGCCAAAAACCAGCAGGCAACTATTGTAAGTGCTTATGCACCATTAGATGCTGATGAAGACATCAAGGAAAATTTTTATACCCAGCTGGACACCATCTTATCAGAGATACCTAAGGAGGATAAAATTATCCTCCTGGGCGATTTCAATGCAAGACTTGGGCTTGATTTTGATTTATGGCCAGAAACCAATGGAAAAGAAGGAGTTGGCAATAGCAACCTGAATGGCATTCTAATTCTGACTAAATGTGCAGAGCATAATCTTGGTATTACAAACACACTCTTTCACCAGAAAGATAAATTTAAAACATCATGGAAGCACCCTCGGTTGAAGCACTGGCATCTCCTGGATTACGTAATTGTCCGTGCCAGAGATCGTCGTGATGTACTCCTCACCAGGGCCATGACGAGTGCCGATGACTGCTGGACAGATCACCTTAATTCGATCCACTAGGGCCATTAATATTGTTCCTCAACGTAGGCTCCAAGGAAGAAAACCAAGGCATAAAATGAACATCCACACCCTTCAAGATCCTATTAAGCGAGCTTGCTTTCAAACAACTCTCAAGAAACATCTACCTACGGAACTCCCTGAAAATGTTGAGGAACACTGGATTAAACCGAAACTTCCATCATTGCAGCATGTGAACAAACTATTGGATACCAAACTAAGAAACGTCAGGACTGGTTTGATGAGAATGATAGTGAGATTGAACACATCATTGAAAAGAAAAGGAAAGCCTTCCAGATACGGCAAAAAGACATTAACTGTGCTGCTAAAAAGAAAATTATGCTAGTGCAGAGGCTGAGGTCCAAAGAAGAACTAGAGAACTTAAGAACGCCTGGTTGGTGGATAAAGAAAACTCAAGTAATCCAGCATTTTGCAGATGTTCATGCTACAAAGGCCATCTACAGACCAGCAAATTACGGTACAAATCCCCTACGTTCAATAGATGGTACCTGTCCCGTCCAGAACCGGAACTACAAGGCTGACACGCGGGTGCAATTAAATCTCATTTTATTAAAGTAATGGATACATCAAAGGCATTGCGCTTCATAGAAAAACCTGCACTAACTCACTAAAATCCCTAACTACACTCTAGACATGCTCTGCGGTGTATGAAGGAAGTTGACTCAGCAGCTCCCCACTGTGAGCGGCAAGCTTAAGTAGGGAACATTTTTTATCGTAATGTCTGACTCCTTCGCAAGTCCTGTCTCTGCCCTGTCCATTTCTCGCGGCGGCGGGAGTGAGGTGACAGGGGGCGTGTCTCTAACGGCTCACCAGAAGACACCTGCTCCTGAGCAACAGGCTTGAGGTCAGGGGGCTGCGTCACGCTGGTGGCATCCTGGGAACTGCTTGGCAAGGGAGGAGTTGGCACTTTCGCTGGAGCTTCCCCCAACATGTCCTCAACAGCAACTGGGGGCGGCACGCTCTCCGCCTCGGAGATCGCACCATCTGTGGGAACTGGCTGGAGTTCAGGCTTGCTTCCCCCCCCCAAGGTCCTGCTCAGACTCAACAACTCCTAAGTCTCCTGCATCTTCTGGCAGCGGAGGCACCTGAACCTTATGCCTCCCCCCTTCCTGTCCCTTCTGGGAGAGCTGAGGCTCAACAGTACCAAACTTCTAAAGGACAAAGAGTCTATTGCACTGCGTTGGAAAGAGCATTACCACGACCTCCTTAATCGTAACTCTATTGTGGCTGATGAGGTCTTCTCGCAAATCCCACAACAACAAATTAGAGATGAGTTTGCAGTATCCCCAAATTTGGATGAAGTCAGTAAAGCCATTAATCAAATGAAGAATAACAAAGCTAGTGGACCTGATGGGATTCCTGCTGAAGTCTTTGAAGAAGGTGGGCCTGAATTTACACAACAACTTCATAAGCTCATCAAAAAAATCTGGATGAGGGAGGAGATCCCAGAAGACTTATGCCATAATTATTACTCTTTTCAAGAAGGGTGATAGAACAGATTGTGGGAACTACCCAGGCATCTAGCTACTGCAGGTAAAATCCTTGCAAGGATCCTCATAAATTGCCTCCTACCTATCTCAGAAGACATCCTCCCTGAATACCAAAATGGTTTCCACCCTTCCAGGGGGACAGTGGACATGATCTTCACTGCACAACAGCTTCACGGCATGGGACCTCAATACCTGGTGGAACGCCTCTCCCAATATGAAACTACCCGTACACTGTGCTCGACATCTAAGGCCCTCCTCCGAGTGCCATCACATCGAGAAGCTCGGAGGGCGGTGACTAGATCCAGGGCCTTTTCGGTGGTGGCCCCCGAATTGTGGAATAGTCTCCCCGATGAGGTACGCCTGGCGCCGACGCTGCTATCTTTTCCGCGCCAGGTGAAAACCTTTTTATACTCCCAGGCATTTTAAAAATTTTTAAATATTCTATTTTAAAATAAATTGTTTTATAGTGTATTTTAAAACAGTATTTCATTACTGGTATATTCTGAGGTTGTTTGGTTTTTGTTCTTTGTTTGTTTTGCTTTTTGATTTTCTTATATTTGTTCTATTCATATATTTTCTTGTTTATCCTCTATGTACACCGCCCAGAGAGCCTTTTTGGCTTAGGGCGGTATATAAATTAAATTAAATAAAAAAATAAATAAAATTAAATTCAAGAAAAATGCAGGGAGCAAAACCAACCTCTGTCTATGGTGTTTATCAATCTGACTAAGGCCTTTGATACAGTAAATTGAACTGCTCTCTGGACCATCCTTCTGAAAATTGGATGCCCTGATAAATTTGTGAATATTTTGCGACTCCTCCATGACAACATGACGGCAACAATTTTGGATAACAATGGCTCTCAAAGTGGTCCATTCAAAGTGGGATCAGGTGTCAAACAGGGATGTGTCATTGCTCTGACCTTATTTGCTATTTTTATCGCCATGATTCTACACCTTGTTGAGGGGAAACTTCCCACTGGCGTGGAAATCACATATCGTACAGATGGAAAGCTTTTTAATCTCAGTAGGCTGAAAGCAAAAAGTAAGATAATTACAACCTCTGTCATAGAACTTCAATATGCCGATGATAATGTAGTCTCCACGCATTCAGAGGAAGATCTTCAAACTATCCTAAATGTCTTTGCAGAAGCATGTGAAAAGCTTGGCCTCTCGCTTAACACCAAAAAAACCAAAGTGCTTCATCAGCAAGTGCGAACCAATTGCTCTGTAGCACCATCAATCCAGCTTAATGGTGCAACACTGGAGAATGTCTGTCACTTTTCTTATCTTGGCAGCCATCTCTCTGTAAAAGCTGACATCGATGCTGAAATTCAGCATTGTCTGAGTTCTGCGAGTGCCGCATTCTCCTGAATGAAGCGTAGAGTGTTCGAGGATCAGGATATTCGCAGGGAGACCAAAATGCTTATTTACAAAGCCATTGTACTACCGACCTTACTGTAATCCTGTGAAACATGAACCATCTATAAACGCCACTCCCAACTTCTTGAAAGATTCCACCAATGCTGCCTCCGGAAAATTCTGCAAATTACTTGGGAAGATAGTCGGACTAATGTTAGTGTATTGGAAGAAGCAAAGACCACCAGTGTGGAAACAATGATCATTCAACATCAACTTTGCTGGACCGGCCATGTTGTTCGAATGCCTGATCACCGTCTTCCAAAGCAGCTACTTTACTCCCAACTTAAGGATGGAAAACGGAATACTGGTGGACAGCAAAAGAGGTTTAAAGATGTTCTTAAAGCGAATCTAAAAAAATGTAACATGAGCATCGAGAACTGGGAAGCCTTGGCCCATGAGTGTCCCCATTGGAGGTCAGCCATTATCAAAGGTGCTATGGACTTTGAAGAAGCACGAGTACAGGGCGAAAGGGACAAATGAGCTAAGTGGAAGGCACGTCAAGCAAATCCTCATCGTGACCATCCTCCATCTGGAAACCTACGTCCTCACTGTGGGAGGCTGTGTGGATCCAGAATTGGCCTCCACCGTCACTTACAGACCCACCGTTAAAGACCTTACCCTGGAAGACAATCTTGGGGCCCATCCAAACTCACCTGGATAATCCACATTTTCCCTATTTGCTATTCTAGTCCCCACGAAGGCTGTTTGTCCACTGTTTTAAATGTTAAGAAAACCGCTGTTTTTGCTCCCACACTTCAAACACATTCTTTCCGGTTTTTCACAAGGTCCAACCTCTAACTCCGCCCCTATGAGCCTATTGGTCCACAGAATATGACGTGTGCTCTCCCCCCCTGCACCGAAGCACACTAACGCAGACGCTTGGACACAAGAGCGGGAAATTTGAATTTGGTTCAAGTTTAAGTTCCTGTAATGGAGGGTGAGCGAGGGAGCTAGCGGAGGGTGAGGGAGCAAGCGGGCGCGAGCCAAGAAATCCCCAGCCAGGCAGGGTGGGAGTTGCAATGGAAGCAACATGCCATCCACAGCCCCCTCGCTTACCCGGGATGGGATGGGGAAAGCCTGCTTTGGTTTATGCCACCTCTGAGTTACGACACTGAAGTTGGTTCCTAGCTCCCAGTTCCTTATTTGCTTGAAAGTTCAAAACACTAAAAAAGAAGAAGAGTTGACAACTACAGCAACTTCAAGCCAAACTTAACATGTCTCTGAACCCCAACATATATGTTGGGGTACCCTGTATGATATAATACTGTGATCGGGGGACTCTCCCCATCAAGAATAACAATACATTTATGCAACCAAAATAATCAGGCTTCTGATATTATCATAAACACATAATGATGTCATAAAATAAAATAAAGTAACTGGGGGTGCCCACCCCAAAATCTGCTCTGGGCCAGGACAAATCATATACCCCAGGAAAGGGGAGCGTGTCCTCTATGGGATGCCAGTGTGTTCCGTCTGGCCCAGAGCTTCTGCTGGACGCAGGGCACCAAAGGGAGCATCTATGCAACATCAAAATAGACAAAAACAAGCAGAAAATAATAAGTAACTGTGAGTGCCCACCCCAAAATCTGCTCTGGGCCAGGACCACACTGGCATCTCCTAGAGGACACCCTCCCCTTTCCTGGGCTGTATGATTTGTCCTGGCCCAGAGCAGATTTTGGGGTGCGCACCCCCAGTTACTTATTTTTTCCTGTATGTTTTTGTCTGTTTTGTTTTTGCATAGATGCCCTCCTCCGTGTCCTGCGCCCAATAGAGGCTCTAGGGCAGGTGGGAAACAGTGGCATCTCATAGAGGACACCCTCCCCTTTCCCGGGCTATATGATTTGTCCTGGCCCAGAGCAGATTTTGGGGTGGGCACCCCCCATTACTTATCTTTAACAATTTTATGACATCATTATATATTTGTGATAATAACAGAAGCCTGATGATTTTGATTGCATAAATGTATTGTTATTCTTGACAGGGAGAGTCCCCCAATCACAGTGATATATCATACAGGGTACCCCAACATATATGTTGGGGTTCAGAGACATGTTAAGTTTGGCTTGAAGTTGTTGTAGCTGTCAACTTTTCCTCTTTTTTAGTCTTTTGAACTTTCGAGCAAATAAGGAACTGGGAACTAGGAACCAACTTCAGCGCCGTCTTTGAGTTTGGATAGCCAGTTCCTGTTGGGGATAATTCTGCCCAGTAGCGCTTTGGGGGAATCAGGTTTGGGGTCCAGCCTACCGTTTGAAATGCTGGAAGGCATTTATAGGGGTAAACCAGATCTTTAAAACCATAGATGACAACAGTCTCCTACCTATTAGTGCTAGGTGACAAGAAAGGTGGAAGGCAGCTGGATGGACATGTGTGAAGAGGCTATAGTCAAAGAAAGGATGGAAGAATGATAGGAAAATGTCTTAGCCACTGGGAAGAGTCTTCTTGCATGCTTCCTTGCCCGTTCTTGTTGATTGGATCTCATTGTAATGAAAGGAGCCCAGTCAGCCACCGAGAAGACTCTTCTCAGTGGTAAACACACTCAACTTTCATGGTGATTGTCTCCCAGGGATGTCTTCTGTTGTGAGAGAAGGCATTAATAAGTAAGAGAACCTAAAAGTAGAGAGGGAGAAGCCCCCCTCCCCAGCTTAGTAGTCGTAGGCAATCCATACTGTATATTAAAGTATCGCATTGTTGCAACAATGACGAAACACAACAGTAATAATGTGATTTGTTTTGGTTATAGATAATGGATGGTTTTTGAATTTCCTGCTGGTTTGGTAGTAGTGGGAGAGGCGGACAGTGGCTGTAATGGAGTTCACCGAGTATTTGTCTCTGGTACAGCTTCACTTACAGCTATTGAATTTCTGCCTTGTGCTGCTGAAGGATGTTTCCGTTCAGTTAATGTTGGCAGCACAAGAAAGGGAGGAGAATCAGGTGCGTACAATATTGAAGACATCCCGAAATCGATTGGTGTTTCTTAGGGGAAAACAACTGCAGAACCGCAAAAAAAAAGGTGTACACCATGGCGGAAGTTGGCTGTCATGGCTCATTGCACCTTAAAACACAATATCCCTCACAGTGTTTGGGTTCGAGATTGTGCAAGATGTTGGTCAGTGACGCAGGTTATGAGACTCACAGACAAGGTTTTTTAGCAGAGAGAGAGAAACCTGAAGCAGAAGGGTTAAACTGTGAGAACAGAGTTCCAGACAACCAAGGTCAGTCTGGCTAGCTGAAAGTGTGATAAGCTGGGAACTGGCAGGATCTCGAGTGTGGGGGAAGAATTCTCAATGGAGGAAGATGTCTCTAATGTCTTTGCCTAGTAAAGACTCTTACATGAAACTTGCCTGGCCTGTCTTATTCCTGTTCTAAATGGTTCTTGGATTCATACCACGTCTCACCTACACACGCGGAGCGCTACAGGGGTTATGGGCCCAGATTATGAGGCGTTGTAGCGGGTTCGAGAAGTGGTGAAGTGGCGTTGTTGCAGAGAGAAACAAACGCAAGTGAGAGGCAAGTAAGAGTGAGCAACATGGCTGTAAATCTGTCTTCCGGGATGCCGATGGAGAGACTGAATGCTGTAAATTACTCCAGCTGGAAGTGGAGAATGAGAGCTGTTCTGATTAAAGAGGATTTAAATGATGTCGTGGAAAAAACCCCTCCGGCGGCTCCTTCAGCAGCGTGGCTGAAGAAAGACGAGAAAGCGAAGGCTTTTATTACTCTGGGGCTATCAGATTCACAACTGTTGCTGGTGAGTAATGAGCCGACTGCTAATCAGATGTGGGAAAAGTTAAGAGCTGCACATGTACAACAAACTGCGGGAAGCAGGCTGTGTTTGGCACGGAAGCTTTATCAGATGCGTTTTACTGATGATGTGACTATGGAAGAGCATTTGGCTGAATTTCGTAGATTAAATGCTGAGCTCCAAGATCGAGGCGTACATCATAATGACTTGCAGATGGTTTATCTCCTGTTATCTTCATTTGATCAAAAATGGGACGTGCTGGTTGCTGGTCTTGAAAGTCAACCTGACGGGACTCTATCTTTGGAATTTGTGGAACAGAAACTTCAACAAGAGTGGTGTAGGAGACAAGAAAACAAGAAAATGGACTTAAAAGAGGCTGAGACTGTGTCTGTACAACGGAATCAAAGAAGCAGGGAAGAGACTAAAACATGTTATTTTTGCGGGTCACGTGGGCATATACAGAGACATTGTTTAAAGAAGAGGAATTACAGAGACTTTGAAAGTCAGAGGGCAAGCGTGAACTTTGTTTCTAAAGAGAGCAATAAACTGATTAACTCTAAGTGGCTTCTTGACAGTGGAGCGTCTAATTGCCTAATCACAGACTCTAGTTTATTTTTCACTTCAAAGCCGACGCAGGAGAAGCTTTATCTGGCTGACGCTACAGCAAGAGGAACGCTGAAGATGGGTAATTTGGGAATTTTAACAGATGTATTATTGATTTCTGGTTTAAAATATAACATTCTATCAGTGAGAAAATTGGCTCAAATAGGTTGTAAAGTAACATTTGAAGGGGATAGATGTTTTGTGAGAAAAGATGGCGAAATATGCATGCAAGGGAAATTACAGAACAACATGTTTATAGTTGAATGCAAGATAGATAAAGACATGTGTGCTTGGATAGCAGTAAATAAAGAGAAACATGAGAATTGTGTCCATGAATGGCACAGAAAATTAGCACACGGAAATTTTCAAAAGATACAAAACACCCCAAAATATAGTCAAGATTTGAAGTTAACACACTGTGAGCATGTGGATGAGTGTGAGGTATGTTATAAAACAAAAATGACTGTGAAGCCAGTAAATAAGAGCTGTGAAAGCACGACTTCAGAACCCTATCAGCTTATACATGTGGATTTAGCTGGTCCTTTTCAGTGCTCAAAAGGTGGAGCAAGGTTTTATTTAGTGATTGTGGATGATTTTTCCAGATTTACACATGTGTTCTTATTGAAAAAGAAAAGTGATGCAGAAGAGAAATTAAAGACATTCATACAGAAAACAGAGACACTACATGGGGCTGTTATCAAAAATATCAGATCAGATAGAGGAGGAGAATTTACCAGTAATTCATTTCAAACATATTTGGAAAAGAAGGGAATAATTCATGGTCTCACCGCTCCCTACAGCCCATCCTCCAATGGCACGGCAGAGAGGAGGAACAGGTCTTTGCAGGATTCCTTGAGAGCAATGCTAGCAGATGCAGATATGAATCAAACTTATTGGGGTGAATGTATACTGTACACTGTTTATATTCAGAACCGCCTAATGCACAGAACAATAGGCATGTCTCCCTATGAGAAACTGACTGGGAGAAAACCCAGGGTGAAACACATAGAACGTTTTGGGGCAAAATGCTGGGTACATGTTGCAAAACACTCAAGAGCACAAGCAGGACGCATTTTGGGATTTCAGAATTCATATTACAGAGTTTGGTTACCTGAGAAACAACAAGTAGTGTTAAGCAGAAACATAAAGGTGATAGATAAACCTTGGAGACACAGCCAAACAGTGATCTTAGAAAGTGAAAATAAACAGGAAGCTGCAGATGTTCCTTTCGGGCAGCAAATTCCATTAAAACCTGCATTAACAGATTTGATTCAGAGTGACAAACGTACTGTTAAAAGGCTGAGAAGTGAAGACATAACAACACATGATACAGAAATGCCAAGTACCAGTGCTGGTCCAACTAAAGTTGAAAGTGAGGAAGAAATGGAAATAGATAATGTCAGGAGATCAGAGAGAAAAACGAAAGGTCAACCTCCTCAGAGATTTGCATTTAATGTTACACAACAGAATAATGAAACAGATGAAATTCCAGAGGAATGGGAAAAAGAGGGGCCTATAGATAAAGAAACAATGGATCTAATGTGGAAGTATTGTGTTGAAGAATGTAATGAAATGTAATCAAATAAAAGCAAACATGAATCTGTGAAACTTGTGTAAATAAAGAATAAAGAGAAACTGAACTGAACTGAAACTGTAAATAGAAGCTGTAAGAAACCATGTACTGAAATGTATTTGTAATGAAAAGTTAATGTTGTAGAGATGTAATAATTGTAACTTGATGTTTTGTGGTCTGTAAGTCTCAGGTGGGGGCTGTTGGTCAGTGATGCAGGTTATGAGACTCACAGACAAGGTTTTTTAGCAGAGAGAGAGAAACCTGAAGCAGAAGGGTTAAACTGTGAGAACAGAGTTCCAGACAACCAAGGTCAGTCTGGCTAGCTGAAAGTGTGATAAGCTGGGAACTGGCAGGATCTCGAGTGTGGGGGAAGAATTCTCAATGGAGGAAGATGTCTCTAATGTCTTTGCCTAGTAAAGACTCTTACATGAAACTCGCCTGGCCTGTCTTATTCCTGTTCTAAACGGTTCTTGGATTCATACCACGTCTCACCTACACACGCAGTGCGCCACACAAGATCCTGGTGGGAGGCAGAAGTTCCGCAATATTGGGATGATGATCTATGGCTCGCCAACTTTCGTATGATGAGGACAACGTTATACAAAATAGCAGATCTTCTTAGACCTCATCTTGAACGGCAGGGAACCAATATGAGAGCTGCAATTCCAGTAGAGAAGAGGGTTGTTGTAACTGTTTGGTGGCTGGCAACACTGGAGTGTTATTGGGAGGTAGCAGTGAACTTCAGACTTGGAAAGTCAACTGTGGGAGACATTGTCATGGAGGTATGCCTGGCAATAGAACATGTTCTTCTCTCAAGAACTGTTAATATTGGAAACCCTCAGGAGGCAACTTTTAAAAATGTATTTATATGTCTTAGTAGCGCAAAACCGATAAAACAACACTGCAATAAAGTGGATTTGTTTATGTTTCAGATAATGGACGGCTTCATGAGAATGGGATTCCCTCAGGTAGTGGGGGTTGTTGATGGATGTCACATTCCGATAATGGCTCCCACAGGACAGGGTGAAGAATATATAAACCGTAAGGGTTTTTATTCAATTCTATTGCAAGGGACGTGACCATAATGGACGTTTCCTAAACATTGAGGTTGGTTGGAGTGGGCGAAATCATGACTCTTTCGTTTTCCGGAATTCAGCAATCTTCCAAGCAATGGATGCTGGGGTATTTGTTCCCAGGAACCCCACAATAACAATCAGGGGAGTTCAGGTGCCACCACTCATCCTTGTAGATGCTGCCTACCCAATGCACCATTGGCTGATGAAGCCCTATGGCGGACATCTGGACAACTGCAAGATGGCTTTTAATCGAGTCTTTAACAGCTGCAGAAATGTGGTGGAAAGAAGTTTTGGACGCTTAAAATCAAGGTGGAGACGTCTAACTGCTTGCCTTCCTGTTGCTGAGGAAAATGTTGTTAGTGTGGTGACTTCCTATGTGGTACTACACAACATTTGTGAGAGCAGAGGACATATTGTCCACGAACAATTTGACATATCTGATGAGTTGGAACTGCCAGCATATGAGGAGCAGTTCCGCAGAAATCACAGGAATGCATGCAGGGGGAATAAGGTTACAGCTGCTACAGCCCAGTTTATAATGGACAACAATTTTTAACTGGAGGACAGCTTGAAAATGAATGTCTGGGTAATATTTAACATATAAAGACATTGTTTTTTCAAATTTAGTGTCCCAACTTTATTGTTATTTCCCAACCTTTCATAAAATCCTTTCCAACCAAATACTTGTGGAAGTCCTGTTTGTAGTGGATGCTGATAGTTGCTGCGAGACACCATATTCCCCTCACAGAGCTGTCATTAACAGACTGCTGTCACAGTCAGCCCCTCCAACCAGAAAATACTTTGACTGTAACCTCTGTGTGAGAAATAGGGGTGTCCTCAACCACTATCAGCACTCTGCAGAAAGAACACTCCCCAGGAATCTTTGTGGAGAACAATAACTGTCGAACGTTAAACACATGTTTGGTGAGCATGTTTCAAAAGTTGTGAGAATAAGAAACTTTTTTTTCCTTTTGGCTGTTTACAAGAAAGCTTCGAGGTTCATTTTAATTGGCTATCCTATTGCTTGTCATTTAAGATTGTAGTAACTCCTGTGAGCATGGGGTCTCCTAAAAAAAAAAAAAGTTGAACTACCATTTTGGCAGTATCAAGATACATTGGCTAGTGGCAACTCAGATGGCCATTTAAGCTATGACTTCCTTAATATTTCTTCTAAAAGCTGCTTACATCCACATCTTACACAGAGGCTTGATGGTTTCTTTGTATCACAACTCTGACATTACCAACACATTACCGACTAAGATGGTATTTAAAATTAGTTGACAACCATTTCCCCCCATAAACAAAGGAATTTGGTCTATTATGTGTGCACTATCTTCTCTGCTCCCTTTTTCCCCCAGCTTTCAGACTGTTGTAGATCCCTCACACACCCCTCAACGTATCTGCTACCTACATGACTTGCCTTTTCTTTCCTCCTATTCCCCCTGCTCCTTCATGATGTGCTACTTGTGGGAAGTTAACAGCCACTCCAATGACATTCTACCTCACAAATAGAAAGGATGGCAGTTTCTATCAAGTCTAGGGGATGCAAAAGGGGAGAAATCTTTCCAGGTGCTATTAGACTTGATGCTGTAGCTCATATTCCTTTTGCAAGCATTTTATGAAGCAACATTTTATATATATCCGCTGTCCAACAGCCTGTCTCACAGTCTTAGCCTTAAGGAGCAGAGCATGGTACTGCTAGCCTATACGCACCCAAGGCCCACTTCCTCTCCCAAAAAAGGACATGTAGCAAGCGTTGTGAGACTAACAACCTTTTTTTGTTCTTTCAGTGGTTTTCAAAAAAGCTTCCTTGATGTTTTTTTTAACACAAAAGAATGTTTTGTTGCATTGAGGTTTACATGTTGTCATTCCAGATAATCATTATTTTCCAATGTACTGTCAATATACAGCCGAACTTTTGCATGGCTGAATTACAGACACTACCACTCTTACTTTTCTTATAATGCCCCAAAGTCACTGTTGTCCTTAAGTTATATCCTGTTTTGGGGATGGGGGGGTATGAAGGCCATTTCCTTTTTTTGTCTGCTGGTATATCTGTTAATTACAAAAGGGTAATTTTACTGTGTGCCTCTCTTTTTTTTGGTGTTTATGCTACTTTATTTACTGCAATAATTACTGGAGCACATTTTTGTTAAGCATTAAAAAAAAATCAATTTTGGAAAGAATGGCCACTTTATTTCTTACGTACAAACAACCCAGAAACTTATGTGCAGAAAGCAATCCCATGTTTTGCTACACCTATTACAAAGGAACGCAATTCAAAAACATCATTCATGAAAGTGACTTGTGCCAATACAGTCATAACCAGAAGTCATTGCTTGCTCAGTAATTCAACACGTAAACTTTAAACACAGCGAAACAGTACAAGAACCATTTATTAACAACACCAACCCCCACAGCAAAACCGTTTCAATACATGCACACACACACACAAAAAAGGTTGGACATAGGTAGCAATTGTCTTTCCGGATATCTCAAACCAACCATAGAAAATGCAAGGAATAGTATTTTATGTCTTCTTGTTTGGTGTCACATGAAATGCATCCTGTAAATGCTTACATAGCAGTAGAAAGACCACAAGAGAAACAGACGCATTCACAGGGGCATAGAACATGTTATATCAACAGGTGGACACAAACTAGGGTTGCCAGGTCCATGGCCTGAGACTGATCCTGTCTCTTTAGGAGAAGAGAAAGTCAGCCAAGTTCATGTCTTCTTGCAGCATTGCACTGAGAAAACCCCCAATGTAGAATTCTCCCTAACCCCTGCACAGCTTGGCTGACTTTCTCTTCTCCTACAGGGCCAGTAGCAGGCGATGGACCTTGCAGCCGTAACACAAACTGAGAAGGTGTCAGACTCCACAGTTATGAAGAATCTCCTTTGCAGAATCAAAGTGATGCAAGTCGAGGCGAGCTGAATTAATATTCCACAAACTTTTTCAGAGCTTCAGACAGACACATAGACTGGCCGCATATGTGTTCCAGTCATGACAAAGAAGCAAAGTTTCTAGATATTCTAAATGACTATTCCCTAGACCAGTTGGTCATGGAACCAACCAGAGGGACGGCAATCCTGGACTTAATCCTCAGTGGGGACTGGGACCTGGTGCGAGATGTAAGTGTTGTTGAACCGATTGGGAGCAGTGACCACAGTGCTATTAAATTAAACATACATGTAAATGGCCAATTGCCAAGAAAATCCAACACGGTCACATTTGACTTCAAAAGAGGAAACTTCACAAAAATGAGGGGATTGGTACAAAGAAAGCTGAAAAACAAAGTCCAGAGGGTCACATCACTCGAAAATGCTTGGAAGTTGTTTAAAAACACTATATTAGAAGCTCAACTGGAGTGCATACCGCAGATCAGAAAAGGTACCGCCAGGGCCAAGAAGATGCCAGCATGGTTAACGAGCAAAGTCAAGGAAGCTCTTAGAGGCAAAAAGTCTTCCTTCAGAAAATGGAAGTCTTGTCCAAATGAAGAAAATAAAAAAGAACACAAACTCTGGCAAAAGAAATGCAAGAAGACAATAAGGGATGCTAAAAAAGAATTTGAGGAGCACATTGCTAAGAACATAAAAACCAACAACAAAAAATTCTATAAATACATTCAAAGCAGGAGACCATCTAGGGAGGCGATTGGACCCTTGGATGATAAGGAAGTCAAAGGTGTACTAAAGAACGATAAGGAGATTGCAGAGAAGCTAAATGAATTCTTTGCATCTGTCTTCACAGTGGAAGATATAGGGCAGATCCCTGAACCTGAACTAACATTTGCAGGAAGGGATTCTGAGGAACTGAGACAAATAGTGGTAACGAGAGAGGAAGTTCTAGGCTTAATGGACAATATAAAAACTGAGAAATCACCGGGCCCGGATGGCATCCACCCGAGAGTTCTCAAAGAACTCAAAGGTGAAATTGCTGATCTGCTAACTAAAATATGTAACTTGTCCCTCGGGTCCTGCTCCGTGCCTGAGAACTGGAAAGTGGCAAATGTAACGCCAATCTTCAAAAAGGGATCCAGAGGGGATCCCGGAAATTACAGGCCAGTTAGCTTAACTTATGTCCCTGGAAAACTGGTAGAAAGTATGATTAAAGCTAGATTAACTAAGCACATAGAAGAACAAGCCTTGCTGAAGCAGAGCCAGCATGGCTTCTGCAAGGGAAAGTCCTGTCTCAGTAACCTATTAGAATTCTTTGAGAGTGTCAACAAGCATATAGAGAGGTGATCCAGTGGACATAGTGTACTTAGACTTTCAAAAAGCGTTTGACAAGGTACCTCACCAAAGACTTCTGAGGAAGCTTAGCAGTCATGGAATAAGAGGAGAGGTCCTCTTGTGGATAAGGAATTGGTTAAGAAGCAGAAAGCAGAGAGTAGGAATAAACGGACAGTTCTCCCAATGGAGGGCTGTAGAAAGTGGAGTCCCTCAAGAATCGGTATTGGGACCTGTACTTTTCAACTTGTTCATTAATGACCTAGAATTAGGAGTGAGCAGTGAAGTGGCCAAGTTTGCTGACGACACTAAATTGTTCAGGGTTGTTAAAACAAAAAGGGATTGTGAAGAGCTCCAAAAAGATCTCTCCAAACTGAGTGAATGGGCGGAAAAATGGCAAATGCAATTCAATATAAACAAGTGTAAAATTATGCATATTGGAGCAAAAAAATCTGAATTTCACATATACGCTCATGGGGTCTGAACTGGCGGTGACCGACCAGGAGAGAGACCTCGGGGTTGTAGTGGACAGCACAATGAAAATGTCGACCCAGTGTGCGGCAGCTGTGAAAAAGTCAAATTCCATGCTAGCAATAATTAGGAAAGGTATTGAAAATAAAACAGCCGATATCATAATGCCGTTGTATAAATCTATGGTGCGGCCGCATTTGGAATACTGTGTACAGTTCTGGTTGCCTCATCTCAAAAAGGATATTATAGAGTTGGAAAAGGTTCAGAAGAGGGCAACCAGAATGATCAAGGGGATGGAGCGACTCCCTTACGAGGAAAGGTTGCAGCATTTGGGGCTTTTTAGTTTAGAGAAAAGGCGGGTCAGAGGAGACATGATAGAAGTGTATAAAATTATGCATGGCATTGAGAAAGTGGATAGAGAAAAGTTCTTCTCCCTCATAATACTAGAACTCGTGGACATTCAAAGAAGCTGAACGTTGGAAGATTCAGGACAGACAAAAGGAAGTACTTCTTTACTCAGCGCATAGTTAAACTATGGAATTTGCTCCCACAAGATGCAGTAATGGCCACCAGCTTGGACGGCTTTAAAAGAAGATTAGACAAATTCATGGAGGACAGGGCTATCAATGGCTACTAGCCATGATGGCTGTGCTCTGCCACCCTAGTCAGAGGCAGCATGCTTCTGAAAACCAGTTGCCGGAAGCCTCAGGAGGCTTGCACTCAGGTCCTGCTTGCGGGCTTCCCCCAGGCACCTGGTTGGCCACTGTGAGAACAGGATGCTGGACTAGATGGGCCACTGGCCTGATCCAGCAGGCTCTTCTTATGTTCTTATGTGCAGAAACAACCAAACAACCTTAACAAATGTTAAGCATTGCACCTGAGTATGCCATTGCTTTCACAGCACAGAGCTTTGAGGTACGTCTCAACTCGCTCGAAGTTGTCGTGAAAGAAATTGGGAACATTTGCATTACAGCAATCGACAAGAGGATAAAAGTAATGGAGGCCACATTTTACACTGCATTAACAACCCAACTCCAATTATGAGCACATGCATGCACCCCTTCTTTCTATAGATTGTTGTGTGCCAATATAGTCATTTTGCAACCGTGAAAGCCATGAAACATTATTTATCCTTGGGTTAAGCATGTACAAACATACCCCTAGGGGCTATAGGGTTGTGGCTTTCTGACACATCTTGCATGGCGAGATATTTGTGGGGTGGACATTAGTGGCTTGATTGAGGGGACACCGAACTGGG
Source organism: Rhineura floridana (assembly GCF_030035675.1). Classification (NCBI taxonomy): domain Eukaryota; kingdom Metazoa; phylum Chordata; class Lepidosauria; order Squamata; family Rhineuridae; genus Rhineura; species Rhineura floridana. The sequence goes on along the minus strand of NC_084480.1, from coordinate 4,551,645 downwards.
ACAGACACACTTCCGAGCTCTGTGGGTTAACAATTCCAGCAATGGGACTTGGTGGTGGCCTAATCTGTGCAACTGATGATGAACTCTCCGCATCAATTACTGTCTCATCATCAGACTCAGCACTGGACGATATGAGGTCCTGAGAAGAAGGGGACAACTGGGAACTTTATTTATTTATTTAAAAAGTTTATATCCCACTTCAGTTCCAAAGAATTCTAAGCGGCAAAACAATAATATAATATATAGACAAATTATACAATATACAATAAAAACAATTATCTCTCACATTATACTTCAAAAGCTAACCGAAATAAAAAGGTCTTAACTTGATGACGAAAACTAATCAAAGACGGGGAAAAATGAATTTCCTGCGGAAGAGAGTTCCAAAGAGTTGGAGCTACCACCAAAAAAGATTTATTCCTAATGCCAGTCCGATGAATTTGAGAAAAGGAAGGAATATTAAGGTCAGGGTGTGATGAAGATCTTAGGGGACGAGTAGGTTCATAAAATGAGATACGATTTGATAGGTAACTAGGGCCTGAGCCAGATAACGCTCTAAATGTTAACATCAAAATTTTAAACTGAATTCGATAAGAAATTGGAAGCCAGTGTAGTTGTTTTAGGAGTGGGGTAGTGTGGGCTCGCCAACTCGCTCCTGTTAACATCCTGGCAGCTGCTCTTTGGACTAATTTCAGTTGATGAAGTGTTTTAAGAGGAAGTCCTGTGTAAAGTGAATTACAATAGTCTAACTTAGACGTAACCAAGGCGTAAGTAACCGTGGTTAGGTCAGAGAGCTCCAGAAAAGGGCGCAGTTGGCGAACGAGTTTTAGGCGGGCCAAAGCGCTTCTGGACGTTGGTAAAACATGGGCCTCCAAGGTCAAGGCTGAATCCAGAAGGACACCCAGACTCCGAACCTGGGTCTAAAGGGAGTAAAGTTCCATCAAATGACGGTACATTCCCTGTTTCCAACTTGGTTCGGTCCCCAACCACCAGCACCTCTGTTTTATCTGGGTTCTATTTCAGTTTGTTCTGCATCATCCAGATCTTAATTGCTGTTAGACATTTATTTAAGGGGAGAATAGCATCTCTCATATCCGGAGGGAAGGAAAAATAAAGCTGGGTGTCATCAGCATATTGGTGAAACCGAATTCCAAAACTCCGGATGATCTCACCTAGCGGCTTCATATAAATATTAAATAGCATCGGTGAAAGCACCGAGCCTTGTGGCACTCCGCATGACAACGGCCAGGGATCAGAACTAAAATCCCCAAACCGTACTCTCTGTGATCTGCCCTCCAAGAAAGAGCAGAGCCACTGAAAAAGTGCCCCGTAAGCCCATCTCAGAGAGGCGGCCCAGGAGAATGTCATGGTCAATCATGTCAAACGCTGCTGAAAGATCCAGAAGGACCAACAGAGACATCCTTCCCCTGTCCAACTCCTTCCGGAGATCATCCACTAAGGCCACCAGTACAGTCTCAGTACCATTGCCCGGCCTAAAACCAGACTGGAATGAGTCATAGTAATCTGTTAGCTCCAAAAAACTCTGGAGCTGAGAGGCCACAACTCTCTCAATAATTTTACTTAAAAAAGGCAGATTAGACACAGGATGAAAATTGTTTAAACAGGAGGGGTTCAAGGAAGGCTTTTTTAATAGGGGAATAATAATTGCTTCCTTTAGGCTTCCTGGGAGATGGCCTTGCTGGAGGGAGGCATTAATCACCTCACAGATCTGATTTGCAAGTCCCATCCTGGACTGTTCTATAATCCAGGAGGGACAAGGATCTAATGGACACGTGGTGGGTCTCATCCCTTCCAGAAGATTATCTATATCAGCAGGATGGACAAGCTGAAAAGAGTCTAAAGTAGGAGAACAATCAATCACAATGGTGGGGGTCATAATATCAGATATAATGTTATTAGAGTCAAGGTTAGAACGAATCTGGGCAATTTTCGTACTAAAATATGTGGCTAGTTCTTGGCAACGAGAAGCAGAATGATCAAGGTTCGGCTTATGTTGGTCTTGGTTAAGCAGACTCTTAACCACTCGGAAGAGTTCCTTTGGACGGTTGTCGGCAGACAAAATGGCAGCCGAGAAAAAAGCTCTTTGTGCCGTAAGTCTAGATGTCATATAATGCTTCAAAAAGTTCCTAGCCTGACGTTGGTCAAAAAGGCTCCGTGTCTTTAGCCAACGATGCTCTAAGCCCCTATAAATCCTTTTCATATCTGCCAACTCTTTAGAAAACCATGGGGCAACTTTAGAACGAGAATGAGTAAGTGGACGTAGAGGGGCAATAGCATCTATAGTCCTAGACATTGTGTTATTCCAAGCGTCGACTAAATCGACAATAAAGTTACTGGTTCAGGGAACAGAAAATTTTTCAACAGTAGATAAGAAAACAGTTGGATTTAATAGTCTTTTTGGGCGGATCATTTCTAAAGGATTCTTTCCTTTCACAGGAATATGTAATGGTGGTATTTTGAATTTAATCAAATAGTGTTCTGTCCAAAGTAATGGACGAATAAATAGGTCACTAATTGCCGAGTTCTCTTTATCAGAGCCAGTATAGAAAACCAGATCAAGAGTATGACCAGCTCTATGTGTGGGTCCATTAATTAATTGAGATAGTCCCAAAGTGGTCATAGTCATCACAAAATCACGGGCCGCACCATATAAAGAGGAATTAACATGAATGTTAAAGTCTCCCAATACTAACAGTTTAGGGGACACCAGCATTAGTTCTAATATCAAATTAAACAGCTCCTGCAAGGCGGTCATAGGGCAACATGGAGAGCGGTAAATCAATAAAATTACTAAGCCATTCTGACCACCAGACTTTAAACTAAGGGCTTCAAATCCAAGCAGGGGTGGTAGCGGTATTCTAGTCAGAGATATGGTCTCTCTATATATTATTGCTACTCCACCTCCAGGATCCCCAAGTCTGGGTTGATGTAAAGCCAAGAAACCAGGTGGGCAAAGGTTAATCAGGTTTACTCCGCCCGCCTCATTTAACCAGGTTTCAGTAATGCACAACAAATTGTGGTTTTGGGGTGTTTGCCTGCAAAGAAGGGCAAACTCCAGATCTTTGTGGTTTTTTGGTGTGTCCCTTGTTTTCCTTTCCTGTCGGCAAAGGTGGTCTTTTTCTCTTCCTACTTAAATTACTGTCACAGGTAGAGGATGTTGTTGGAAGCTGCTGCAGTGGCACACTGATGGTTTCTGTTCTGCTTCTCCTACCAATCCCACTTACATTGCCACCGCTTGCAGCAGCATTGGTTTATTCCTGCAAAGTGCAGGTCAATGTTTCGAGATTAGACACAATGGCAGTAACAGCTGAGACTATTCCATTCATTGTGTTCAAGTACTTGTTTCTGTCCCGCATGTTCTGTGCAGCACGCTCGTCCATATTGGCAAGGCTCTGACGAAAAAGGTCATTATTTTCTCTCATTAGCAACATGAACTGCTCATGTTCAGTTGCTGCTGCTCTCTCTCTCCTACAAGCGTCCTCTTTTGCCGCTTCCAGTATTGACAAGAGCAGTGTTTCCGTACGTGTTCCTTTGGGCTTCTTTCGTCTCAGTGCTGCAAGACGAACTGCCGGTGACAAGGTCGCTGTCTGGTTGTGCACTTCTGGGTCTGTGAATTGTACAACGTTACATGTTAGTGTTGTTCTGTGAAATAATGGGAAGCATTGCTCCACACCATAACCAACAGGGTCCATAATTTGTCTTACATTGCAGGAGTAACTCTCACACACAGTTCAAATCATCCCCCTTAGACAACGTACCAACATTTCCACGTGCATCTTCTGCATCCTCATGTTTAAGTTCAGGTACATCCGGTTCCAAACCTTCTGGAGACATGGCGAGACAAGAATGAAAATACAGTGAAACCTACCATACAGTCTTTGCAACGGTTTCAGATCGAGAACATACAGCAACAGTGGTCTGGGTAGTTTAACAATCAGTCCCTCTTTGCAGTCGGCTCAGGCAATTGCAGTTTGGTGAGAGGAATAGTGGGTATCCTAACAGCTCGGAGCACCTTGGCACATGGTAATGAACGTTGTTAGCAGAGCACTGTTGGTGTAAATGCGCAACAATTGGCATAACTTGATGGGGTTAGGGTGGTGTCCACTACACATTGCTTTGCCAAGCAATGATTCAAATGTCAGGATTCTTTGGTAAAAAATGTTTAACAACTCTGGGCAGCAGTAGCACTTGTACATGAAAAACCTTCAGACAAAACAAGTTTACAATGAAAAATTATTTGGGAACACCATTTCTTGTAAGTGTTGTTCAGAAGTGGTGTGTGGCAGCTGTGAAAAAGGAAAATTCCATGCTAGCGATAATTAGGAAAGGTATTGAAAATAAAACAGCCGATATCATAATGCCGTTGTATAAATCTATGGTGCAGCCACATTTGGAATACTGTGTACAGTTCTGGTCGCCTCATCTCAAAAAGGATATGATAGTGTTGGAAAAGGTTCAGAAGAGGGCAACCAGAATGATCAAGGGGATGGAGCGACTCCCTTATGAGGAAAGGTTGCAGCATTTGGGGTTTTTTAGTTTAGAGAAAAGGCGGGTCAGAGGAGACATGATAGAAGTGTATAAAATTATGCATGGCATTGAGAAAGTGGATAGAGAAAAGTTTTTCTCCCTCTCTCATAATACTAGAACTCGTGGACATTCAAAGAAGCTGAATGTTGGAAGATTCAGGACAGACAAAAGGAAGTACTTCTTTACTCAGCGCACAGTTAAACTATGGAATTTGCTCCCACAAGACGCAGTAATGGCCACCAGCTTGGACGGCTTTAAAAGAAGATTAGACAAATTCATGGAGGACAGGGCTATCAATGGCTACTAGCTGTGATGGCTGTGCTCTGCCACCCTAGTCAGAGGCAGCATGCTTCTGAAAACCAGTTGCCGGAAGCCTCAGGAGGGGAGAGTGTTCTTGCACTCGGGTCCTGCTTGTGGGCTTCCCCCAGGCACCTGGTTGGCCACTGTGAGAACAGGATGCTGAACTAGATGGGCCACTGGCCTGATCCAGCAGGGTCTTCTTATGTTCTTAAGAGACAGAGCTTGGAAAATTTCGGTTTGTGAACTACAAGTCCCATCAGCCTCAGCCAGCATGGGCACTGGAATGGGCTGATTGGAGTTGAAGTTCAAGAACTCACTTTTCAAAGCTCTGGGAATAGAGTGGTGCTTCTGTAACAGGCGCAGGAGAGAAGACAGTATATTTGTATACCAAGGACCTCCACTTTAATTACAATGCAAACCAATTAAAAAACCAAAACGAAGTGGAGATACATAAACGAGACCAACTGTCCAAGTCACCTCAATGGAACAAGTGGCATTTCCTTATTTCTGGCCCCTAATTGGAAAAATGAGAGCCATTTTGGTATAGTGGTAATGGTGTAGGACCAGGGATCCATAACCACATAGCCATGAAGGTCACTGGGTCACCTTTGGCCACTCAATGCCACTCATCCTCAGAGGAACTCAATGGGAAACCACTGCTATTTTCCTAAATGGGATAAAAGAAAGCCTACCTGCTTGCTGTACGCAGATATCTTCATCTCTATGCACATCTCCAGCCTCTTCATTGCAAATGGTTTCTCTCCCTGCAAGACAAAAGTAATATCAAGTTCTATACCCATGCATGTTATTTCAAAAAAATTTCACACCAATATAGGTTGGTGCATTCCAAATAAAGTCGTTAGGTTACCACATTGTTTAAAATACTTGAGGTGGTACTGAATGTCACTGTTTAACTAATGTCCTGCACTGAATGGGGAATGGTCTGGCGCACCCCCTTATTGACTGTAGCCAGGGCTCCCTGCCCCCCCATCCCTCCCTCTTAGAATGCCACCGAATGTTAAATAAACATATTGAACTTAACCACAACATAGGGTTAATGGAAAAATACTTACACGAGAGAGCACAGTCACTGAGGTCGCTTAAATTCACTGTTGTGTGGTCATGTAGCCGAGACGAATCCGCATGGACTGCTGTAGGGGAAGTTGTCGATGTAGTTAAATTCTTGACTGAAGATGCCAGCAGCAGAGCATCATTATGTCTACGAACATGAAGATTCCGCGACACTCGAAGTGGCGTCACACTAGCATCCCCTCTAAGAATTCGGTGCAACTGATTATAGTATGGACACGTGGTTCTATTGTTTCCCGATTTTGAATTGTGGGCGATGACCCTGCGATACTCCCCTCTCATTACCTTGGTCTTGTTTCTGCACTCCAGAGCTGTCCGGAAGTGTCCTCTGCTCGCCATGTGCTTTGCGATATTTTCAAAGGTATCAATATTACGGTGGCTACTTCTAAGTTGTCCTTGTACTTTGGATTCCCCCCAAATGTCCAACAAATCTAATACCTCGCAGGAACGCCAGCTGGGACCTCGGGCTCCACTGCAACGTTCCTGACCTCCAACATCATGAGAGACAAGACCTTGCTGTTCCATCCTCTGTTTCCTGAATTGGCTTTCCCTGTCTCTCTGTCCCTCTCCTTTCCTTTCTCTTTACTCCTCTTGGCTGCAGTTCACCTTGGGCAGGAGAGACTTTCCTGGTAGATGTGTTCTTCCTCCCCTACGTAGAACGTGGCTGGATGGCTAGGAGTAATAATAGTAAAGAAACACTTTGAAAAAAACATTTTTTAAAATAATAAATAATAATAAAATTTAATTTATGTGTCGCCTATCTGGCCGATGGCCACTCTAGGCGACGTACATACAATAAATTACAATGAAATAGAATACAAAATACAGTGTAACAGTAAACAATATATGGTAAGCAGTATTTAAATCATAAAGACATTAAACCTCCCCAGAAATCCCAAAAGCCTCTTGGAAAAGCCAGGTCTTTAAGGCCTTGCGGAACATATTCAGGGAAGAGATGTGCCGAAGATCTTGTGGGAGGGAGTTCCAGAGGGTGGGGGCCGCCACTGAAAAGGCCCTCTCTGTAGTTCCCGCCAACCTAGCTGCTTTGGTTGGCGGGATTGAGAGAAGGCCTTGAGTGGCCGATCTTGTCAGGCGGCATAATTGGTGGCGTTGTAGGCGCTCCTTTAGATAAACTGGGCCGAGACCGTATAGGGATTTATAGGTTAATACCAACACCTTGAATTGGGCCCGGAAAACAACTGGAAGCCAGTGCAGATCGAACAACACTGGCGAGATGTGGTCCTGGCGACGACTGTTTGTAAGTAGCCGAGCCGCCGCATGTTGTATAAGTTGTAATTTCCAGACCGTTTTCAAGGGTAACACCACGTAGAGCGCATTACAGTAATCTAATCGAGAGGTGACCAGGGCATGTACCACCAGTGGGAGCTGATGAACAGGAAGGTAGGGTTGCAGCCTACGTATGAGGTGTAGTTGATACCAAGCTGCCCGGCTCACAGCCGAAATCTGAGCCTCCATGGACAGCTTGGAATCAAGTACAACCCCGAGGCTGCGGACCTGGTCCTTCAGGGGTAGACTCACCCCATTGAACTTCAGGTCAACAAATCCCAGCCTTCTCTTGTCCCCCACGAGTAGTACCTCGGTCTTGTCGGGGTTCAGTTTCAGCCTATTCCTTCCCATCCATCCACTCACGGACTCCAGGCACTTGGACACAGTCTCCACAGCCAACTCTGGTGAACATTTAAACAAGAGATAGAGCTGAGTGTCATCCGCATATTGGTGACACTGCAGCCCAAATCTCCTGATGATAGCCCCCAGCGGCTTCATATAAATGTTAAATAGCATGGGAGAGAGGATAGAGCCCTGTGGCACACCACAATTGAGTGGCCAAGGGTCTGAAACCTCCTCCCCCAATGCCACCTGTTGGTATCTGTCAGAGAGAAAGGAACGGAACCACCGTAGAACGGTACCTCCTATTCCCAATCCCTCTAGGCGATACAACAGGATACTGTGGTCGACAGTATCAAAAGCCGCTGAGAGATCGAGGAGGACAAGAAAGGTGAATTCTCCCCTATCTAATGCCCTCCTCAAATCATCTACCAGAGCGACCAAGGCTGTTTCAGTTCCATGACCAGTCCTGAAGCCCGATTGGTATGGATCTAAGTAATCCGTTTCATCCAAGTGTGTCGACAACTGATTAGCCACCACTCGCTCAATGACCTTGCCCAAGAATGGTAAGTTCGAAATTGGGCGGAAGTTATTGAAAACTTGGGGATCCGAGGAGGGCTTCTTCAAGATGGGCTTTACAATTGCCTCCTTGAGGGCTGATGGCATCACACCCTCTTTCAAGGATGTGTTTACCACCGCCTTAATCCCCTCACCCAATTTCTCTCTGCAGCTCATAATGAGCCACGATGGGCAAGGATCAGTTAGACAGGTGGTAGGCTTTACAGTCGAGAGCACCTTGTCCACATCCTCAGAAGAGAGAGGCTGAAAATGATCCAAAGAAACCGGCGTGCAACTGGCCAACTCTGGTTCATTCACTGTGTCCACGGCGCACGGGATCGAGCTCCGTAAGCGTTCGATTTTATCGGCAAAGTGCTTAGCCAAGATGTCACAGGAGGCTTTTGACTGTTCCAAGGGTTCCTGAGCAACTGGACCGACCAGGCTTCGGACCACTTGGAATAACCTCTGGGACAGCACTCTGCAGACGCAATAGAGGCAGTAAAGAAAGTTTTCTTTTCTGCCTTTATTGCCACTTGGTAGGCAGTTACTGCTGCTCTAACTTGTGTCCGGACACCTTCGGAGCGGGATTTCCGCCACCGGCGTTCTAGTCGTCTCACCTCCTGTCTCAGAGTACGCAGCCGTGGTGTATACCATGGAGCCAACTGAGTTCTGTTCAGGGGGAGAGGACGTTTCGGAGCCACCCGGTCTAACGCCCCGGTGATCCTTTCGTTCCACTCCATCACCAGGGTTTCGACCAGGCGACCTTCAGCAGGTTCCAAATCCCCCAGCGCAGTCAGGAATCCATCAGGATCCATCAGGCGCCTGGGGCGGACCATTCTAATAGGTCTATCACCCCTGCGGAGGGGGTGTGGCAACGAAAAGTCCATGTTTACCAGGTGGTGATCTGACCATGACACAGGGGTGGAAAGAACCACTCCCAACTTCAGACCACTTCTCTCCTCTCCCAGGACAAACACAAAGTCGAGAGCACGACCGGCTACATGGGTGGGCCCAGTATTACTAAGGTGCAGTTCCCAGGAAGCCATGGTTTCCAGGAAATCCCGAGGGGCTCCAGTGAGAGTGGTCTCGGCATGCACGTTGAAGTCACCCAGTACTACCAGCTCTGGGGACAACGCCCGTACAGCCGAGAGCACCTCCAGCACCTCGGCCAGGGAGTCTGCTGTGCAGCGGGGTGGGCGGTACACAAGCAGGATCCCCAAACTGCCCTTCGGGCCCAACCTCCAGTACATGCAATCAACAAACTTGGTCCTATAGAGAGGAGGTCTGGCAAAAACTAAGGACTCCCAGTAAATAACTGCCACACCCCCTCCCCGCCTTCCCACCCTCGGCTGCTGTGCGCAATGGAAACCTGGTGGACACATGGCCTCAAGAATGGGAGCAGAGGCCTCATCCAACCAAGTCTCCGTAATACATGCCAGGTCTGCACACTCATCCAGGATCATGTCGTGAATGAGTGAAGTTTTTTGTGCCACAGACCTGGCATTACACAACAGCAGACGAAGGTCGGTAGGAACCTTGCGTCCCCCAGTTAAAACTCTGAAACTATTATCCTACTATAAAGTGACGGTTGACAATGCAGCCATAATCACTTTGAAAAGGAATGCTACATTTATACTTTAATCACGGTTCAGTTCCAAATCAAAATAACTGTAAGCAACACAACACTTTGTTAGCACATGCAGGTATCCCTTCTTGCCATACATTTGGTTTATGTGCAAATATTGACATGTAGCAACATTGCAAGCCATGAAACGTAATTTCTCCCGAGGTTTAGCATGGAGGGGAAAAACCTAGGGCCTATATGGTTGTGGCTTTCGAAGACATCTTGCACTGCTTGAAAAGTGTGGGGTGCACGTAAGTGGCTGGAGTAAGGGGGTGCTTAACTCAGAGAGTATGCCATTCCTTGTGTCTAGGTACAGGGTTGTCTCCCGCATGTGGTGTTAGGCACACCCAGAGACCTTGGTTGAACTGATATGAACATTGCCTCTGTGGTTCTCAGATTTCTTGTTCTGTCTATGAACACCCTGAGTGCCCACTGCTGCAACTCCTTCTCCTTGCCCCTTTCAACTCTATGCAAATTGCTTCTGAGTAAATGTGATACAGGTTTTTAGTCTGCTCAATCATAAATACATAGATGTCATCAGTGGTGTGCTGGCAAATGTTTAACAACCAGCTCTCTGGGGGGGGAAAGGATGCATATGTATACGTACATAAGTTGGGCATTTCCAGAAGGGTGGCAGTGTAAGTTTGTAGCCGCAAAAGTCTTGTGGCACCCTAAAGACAAACAGATTTATGATGGCATAAGCCAAAGGTAGCCAACGTGGTGCCTTCCAGTTGTTGTTGGACTGTCTTTGGACTCTTATCAGCCCCATCCGGTATGGCCAATGATCAGAGATGATACTTGTAGCCCAGCAACATCTGGAGGGCACAACATTGGCTACCCCGATCTAATTGGCTTATGGCTATGGTCCTCCTCTGAAAAGCAGCAGTGAGGAACCTGTGGCCCTAAAGATACCAGACTCCAGCTCTCATCAGCCTCAGGTAGCAGGGCCAATGGTCAGGGATGATGATTATGAATTCTCAGCATTCCATTTGGAAAACATGCAGTGTGTCCAGAAACACACCCAGCCTCTAGAAATAATGCAATGTAACATTGCCCTCTGAATTATCTGAAATCTCCTTAGCATGCACCATCAATGCAGTCTATTGTCCTTGCAGTGGTATTCCCCAACTATTTATAGTGATGGCAATACACTATGTACTCAAAGGGCAGCCATTCCAAATTTAGGGATACATTTGAAAAAATAAAAAAGCTGCATGATATAACAGCTTATATCCAGCTACTATTTGGGTCCCTATTTCATTGTGCATAACTATCTTTCCCTTTCATGAATTCAAGCTGCCATAGGAGTTAAACATCAAGCAGCGAAAGAGAACATTAGTTCTTTCATAAAGGGATAGGATCATTAGCCTTTGCAACTTTTTTCTTGTTTTGGACACAATGTTGCCTCTGACTCAGAATCAATTTCCACTTCAATGTGAAATTAACAAGCAAGCAGTAGGGGCAGCTCTGCAGAGAGCAAAAAACATTCCTTCTTTCATCCTTAAGAGGGGCAAAATAATTTAAAAGGGAAGAAGGGGCGGTAGAGAGAAAAGGAAAAAAATCCCTAAAAGCTCTTAAAAGCCAGGTAGAGCGTGGTGTTCAGGGCCAGGTCTATGCCGATCTCCTTCGCCCTGGAAGTTTGAGAGTGCTCTGAGCCGAGGGCAAGTGTGAAGCAGGCAGGGTGCCCTTCCTTCCCCTTCCCTGCTCCCCACCATTCTTAATCTTTGTGCAATGTGCTTTGCAGTTACTACTGAGGAACCAAGCAGATTCTTGCAAGTCGGGGATTTGGGGAAAGTTCCCAGGCAGCCTTGAGCTCACGAGCCATCTCCATTTCACACATGAGCAGCAGCAGAGGCATGCATCAGCCCCATCCTGGCCTCGTTCGCTGGCCGAGAAGGATCAGATGCAGGGAGCTTACTTCTCTCTCCTGTTTGCGGGCAGGGGGAATGGGGCCTCTGTTTGCTTCTGCTTGTTTTTTCTCCCACCCACCCAAACCCTTTCCTTTCAAGCCTGAGAGCAAGGACAGGGTTATTCCTGATTGCTGTAAGGTGCTCCGGAGTTTTTTCAGCTGGACAGCCGAGTAAAAACAAGTAAATAGGCCAGACGGGGCCAGCGTGGTCCCCCTGAAAGGGACTTGGGAGGAAAAGTTAAGCAAGTAGCCCGGAGAGGAGAGAAGGGAGACGTTCCAGGCAGAGGGAGGAGCACGCAAGAGGCAGCATGAAGCAAAGGGCAAGGCCTGAGGAGGCTTTCTTGTGGCTACTGCCGCTTGCTGCCTGGGCAGTGCAGCAACCGATCAGCATCAGCTGGTGGGCAGCTTGGCGCCCTGCCCCCCCGCGCCTTTTGTCGCGGCTACTGCCCCTGGCTTCCATCAACCTGGGCTAGCTGCGGCCGACCTGCCACCCCTCGTTAGCTTGCCCCCCCCCGCTGGCTCACTCACCCTTCTTGCTGTGGATCGCAGGGAGGGAGCTGCCTAGCCTGCCCGCCCGCGCCCGTTGGAGCTCACCACAGGAGGAACAGATGCTGCGGCAGCCTTTCTAGGCACGTGGATTTGTGGCTGCCTAATGGCGTCCCGTCGGTGAAGAATTGCCATTCCGCTTTCAGGGGGGCTTATCCAAGCACATGCGCAAACGTTGAAAGATGTGATTGGCTGGGAATGAGGGAAAGGAGATGTGGAAACGCCCACGGACCGCCTACTGCTGTAAACTCCGCGGCATTGCATCCTAGCGCCATAAAGTGAAAGCGGATGCTTCCCGGTTTAGGAAAGCATATCGGCCAGGAGTGATCGCCAGTGAATGAAATTAGCTAGCTTAGGGTTTATTCTAAACTTTTTTCCTACTGCAAAATCAGCCAGCATACTGCCCGCCCCCCAAACGCTTCCAGTGAATAAATCCCATAAATATACTATTAGCAGGGCTTCTTTGTGACAGTACTCACCCATACGGAGTACTGGCACCTCTTTTTTTTTGGCTGCTCATGCCAGGCAGCTTGTGCTGGCACCCACAGTACTTTTATCAAGATATAAGAACTGGCACCTTATTTTTTTTCCAAAAAAGCATGTACTAATAATATAAGGTTATGAAGATTTGAAAGGAACCAGTATTTATCTTCATTTTCTATTTCTTTTTATCTTTTCTCATCTATTTCTTTTTTTAGAAATTACCTAGCTCCTTATTAAATCCCATATGCTCAATTGCACATAAATTTTACACTGCCCATTTTTTACATTGCACAAAATGTATCCAGCTGCACCTTAGAATAAACCTTGATCTAGCTGAAGCCTCCCTCTCTCATCCACGTCCTTCCAGTCCATGACACATACATTTCACCTCTTATTTAGATGAATCAATGACCCACTCCATCCAAGTTTATTTTATTTACCTGCAACACAACTTTTTTAAAAAGGAATAATTCCTTATCTTTGTCTTTCTTTTCTGCCATTTAAAGCAGTACCTTTAAGCACAATTCCTTAAGGACCCCTTCAGTCTCATTTCAATCAGCAGGAATTACTTCAGAGTAACAGGAACCTAAAAAGAGCCCTGCTGGGTCAGACCAAAGGTGCATTTAGCCCAACATCCTGTCTCCCACAGTGGCTCACTTTATATGCCTCTGAGAAACCCAGGAACAGGGAAGTGAATTCCAGAGTAATTCCTGATACACGGAGACAGGCTGTTAAGACTTTTTAATGTAACTAAAGCTTGCATACTCCCATACATTATTTTTTAAAAAATACGTCTGTATTGCTTCATGCACTTCTAATGTTAATGCACCTTGGAGAACATGTTCTAAGCTTGTGGTACACTACAGAATTAATATCAAGGTTAACATGCCCTCCTATGGTACCTATTTTGTCACAGTTCCCATTTTTCTCATTATGTACTACATTTGTGCCGGATGCTGCAGTATATTCTCCAAATTTAGTAGTAGAGCCTCTTAACAATGCAATCTTACTTGAGTTAGGATTTGGGGACAGAGATAGGATTGCAACTAAATCCCACTACAGCCATGAAACACAATGTTAAACTGGCATAGCATTACTATTATTTATTTCTTATTTAATTTGTATCCCGCCCTTCCTCCCAGCAGGAGCCCAGGGTGGCAAACAAAGCACTAAAAACACTATAAAAATGATAAAAACAGATCTTAAAATACATTAAAACAAAACAGCATTAAAAACATTTAAAAAACTATTTTAAAGGATTAAAAACATTATTAAAAAACATATTAAGCAATTCTAACACAGATGCAGACTGGGATAGGTCTCAACCTAAAAGGCTTGTTGAAAGAGGAAAGTCTTCAAAAGGCGCTGAAAAGATAGCAGGGATGGCACAATTATGACAGCAATTCACAATGCCACCATAACCACTATGCCAACCCACCACCAATGCAAGGGGCAAACATGGGCAGAGTTGGGGGCATGGCAAGGAAGGAGTTGAGTTTGTTCAAGATCCTGTGCTGAATATTGGCCCTAGCCTTGCAAAAGGCTTAATACTACACCGGCCAAAGACATGGTGCGAGTTAACACCCCAATCCCAATGGATTCCAGAGGAGTAAACCATGTTAATCTTTTGCAAAACCAAACAGAAAAGTGTGTTGTCCATTTACTCTTATGGAGAACCCAAGCTGACTGCTCTTTCACCTTCCTTTCTCCCTCTTCCTGTCAAGTCCAGCTTGGAGTCAGACTCTTGACTCCCCAGAAGATGGCCCAGACCTCCTGTGGACCAAACATTTGGAGCTGGCAAGGTCCACTGTCATTAGCCCTGAAGACTCTGAGATTGTTTATTTTTTATTTTATTTTATGTATAAAGGTATATATATATATATATATTGCCCTCTTGCAAAACATCACGGCAGTGTACAGCAACATAAAAGCATTTAAAACAGTGACTGGCTACTCATGAGACATTTTCAATGTCTGCATAGGCCTGTCAGCATAACAAAAAACCTTCAAGAGATGCCTGAAAGTCAAAAGCAAGGGCACTGCTGCCAATTTAGTGATTTTCCTACTAAATCTAATGTTTTTAGGTGCATGTCTGCTGACCAATTTTCTTGTGTAGTCGCTAGCGGGAAATCTAGGGGATGTCAAAACATTTTAGAGTCAGAATCTGGCAGTTTTTACAAATATTTCAATTTCATTTCCCCCCCCCCTTATGTATTTCATGAAACTGCCTAGCCAAACCATAGCCTTTTTTTTAAAATGACTTTCATATATTATCTTGTATTTTTCATTGTTTGCAAATACTTCAATTTCATTTTTCCATTTCATTACTTTTTCACACGGGGGTATTGGGTGTTACTTAATTTTCTTTAATAAATAAATGAAATAAGTATCAAAATTTTTGGTTGTTCACCCATCTTCCCTTTTCTCTAATACTAGGTTTTGGTTCAAGATCTGACAACATTCTGTGCCAAAAATGTGCAATAATGCAGAAAATCAGACAGGGGGCAAATACTTTTTCACAGCACTGTACTTGCCTCCCCAATGAGGAGCCCCTGTTTGTATTTAATATAGTGATTCCACAACAGGTATCTTTTGTATAACAGTACATCTTATAATCATTGTGGTTAATGTTAATTGAAAATGGAAGGAAATGATCCCAAAAGTTTAATCATTCACCAGCAACACTTGCTGTTGTATTTCAGCAGCTTTTTCTGTTTTGACTTTCAGTTGCAGAATAATACATTAGAGTTGAGCAAGAAACAACAATGGGTCTCATTTTATTGTAGTTGTTGTTATGTCCCTCCAAGTCAATCATGACTTATGGTGATCCCATGAATCAGCGACCTCCAAGAGCATCTCTCATGGACCACCCTGTTCAGATCTTGTAAGTTCAGGTCTGTGGCTTCCTTTATGGAATCAATCCATCTCTTGTTTGGCCTTCCTCTTTTTCTACTCCCTTCTGTTTTTCCCAGGATTATTGTCTTTTCTAGTGAATCATGTCTTCTCATGATGTGTCCAAAGTATGCTAACCTCAATTTCATCCTTTTAGCTTTTAGTGACAACTCTAGTTTAATTTGTTCTAACACCCAATTATTTGTCTTTTTTGCAGTCCATGGTATGCGCAAAGCTCTCCTCCAACACCACATTTCAAATGCGTGGATTTTTATCTTTTCTGCTTTTTTCACTATCCAACTTTCATATCCATACATAGAGATCGGGAATACCATGGTCTGACTTTGGTGTTCAGTGATACATCTTTGCATTTGAGGACCTTTTCTAGTTCTCTCATAGCTAGTTTCTTTAGATTAATGGATCTGTCAAGTACCCATTTGTTGGTTAGAGAGGGATGCTGCATTTCAAAAGACTAGACCAAGACAATATGTGTTGCCATAGGAATGAGGGTAGCCCTCCCTCCTCACATGGCTGGGGAAGGACGTAGATTTTGTATTAGTCTGATTTGGAACTGGAAGCTGGAAAGACAGAGAGAGGCTTGTTCTCTGTGCTGAATCCAAGGCTTTCAGGAGTCCCCTAGAAACCTAATGGGGAAGCAAAATCTGTTGGACTCTTAATATCGAGATCCATCTTACGCTCAGGTTGTGTATATGTGTAAATAAACCTTATATCATAAAGACACCACAGTCTCTGCTGACCTTCATTACAAGGAAACCAAACCCTGGGTAACTGCTGAAACCCCCAGAAGTGTCTCACTGCTCAGAGACTAGGGTGCACGCAATACTACATGTTATGGAGAAAGAGAGCAGAGTGTCAGCAATAAACTGATGGCACCATGTCCCAAACCACCTAATTACCACTCCAAATGGCTTTACATATATATTAAATACCATTGGGATAGAAAAGCGCCTTATGGCACACCATAGTGTAATTGCCAAGGGGTGGAAAAGCACTCTCTGGACATGGTCCTATAAGGTAGAACTGGAACCGGTGTAGCACAGTGCTACCGATTCCCATTCCCTAAAGCCGCAGAAACCAGTACTGATTTGAAACGAATGCTGTTGAAAGTTAAAAAGGAAAGCACAAAAGCAGAACTACAGCTGAATGTCAAGAAGAATAAAGTAATGACAACAGAAGAGTTATGTAACATCAAAGTTGACAATGAGGACATTGAACTTGTCAAGGATTATCAGTACCTTGGCACAGTCATTAACCAAAATGGAGGCAATAGTCAAGAAATCAGAAGAAGGCTAGGACTGGGGAGGGCAGCTATGAGAGAACTAGAAAAGGTCCTCAAATGCAAAGATGTATCACTAAACACTAAAGTCAGGATCATTCAGACCATAGTATTCCCGATCTCTATGTATGGATGTGAAAGTTGGACTGTGAAAAAAGTTGATAAGAGAAAAATCCACTCCTTTGAAATGTGGTGTTGGAGGAGAGCTTTGCGCATACCATAGACTGCAAACAAAATAAATAATTGGGTGTTAGAACAAATTAAACCAGAACTATCACTAGAAGCTAAAATGATGAAACTGAGTTTATCATACTTTGGACACTTAATGAGAAGACATGATTCACTAGAAAAGACAATAATGCTGGGGAAAACAGAAGGGAGTAGAAAAAGAGGAAGGCCAAACAAGAGATGGATTGATTCCATCATGGAAGCCACAGACCTGAACTTGCAAGATCTGAACAGGGTGGTTCATAACAGATGCTATTGGAGGTCGCTGATTTATAAGGTCACCATACGTTGAATTCATTTCAAATCATTACTGGTAACTTCAGACTCAGAGGAAGGCAATGGTAAACCACCTCTGGATACCTCTTAGCACGAAAACTCTAGGTTTGAAAATTGGAGGGAGAAATATCAATAATTTATCAGAGCTTGGAAAAGTTACTTTTTTGAACTACAACTCCAATCAGCCCAATCCAGTGGCCATGCTGGCTGGGGCTGATGGGAGCTGTAGTTCAAAAAAGTAACTTTTCCAAGCTCTGTAAGATATGCAGACGATACCATACTCTTAGCAGAAACCAGTAATGAATTGAAACGAATGCTGATAAAAGCCTTCAGTATAAGAGGACAATAATCCCCAACTACAACAACGAAGGAGAACCCCTAACGCACTCCCTTGGGCTGCATTTCCACCACCCTTGCCCCGCACATGGAACCTCCCACTAGCGGCAATCAGGAAACCGGAAGTATTAATCGAAAACATTAGCCCTGCTCCTCCTTATTCCTTCCTTCCTTCCCTCCTCCTTCCACGCCGCGTCACTGGCGTCGTGACGCAGCACGCCGCTGCTCGAATCGGAGGAGGAGGATGGTGAGGGGCGTGTGTGTGGGACAGGGAGACAAGATGGCGTCGCTCTGTTGCCGAGGCGGGTCCCGCGAAGGAAGGCGGCTTGTCCTCGTCGCCGCTTCTGCTGCTGTGGCCACGGCCGGTCAGGACTTGTAGCGGGGCGAACTCCGGGCGAGTGTGAGGAGGAGCGGCAGCATCTGCAGCCGCCGCCGCCGTAAGGGGTGAGTGAGCCGGCGGAGGGCAGCGAGTAGGCGAGGAGGAGGAGGCCGCCCCTCAAGGAGGGGGCGGATGGGGAGGGGGTAGTGAGCCCTTTCTGCGCCTGCGCGCTTGGTCAGGAGGCGGGGGGGGAGGACCCCCCGACGCCTTCCAGGTAGGCGGGGGCCTGGGCAGTTTTCCTGTTCCCTCGCCGGGCGCTTCAGGTGAACGAGTGGTCGCAGGAAGTGCCTCCACGGCGGGCCTCCCCTTCCTGGGACGCGGGATGGTGAGAGCTGGCGGGGCCCGGAGGCTGTGAGAGGGGCTGAGCTCTTGCTGGCCGGGCAGCCGCCGCAGGGTCGAGCCTGGCCCTTGCTAGGCTGCGGCTCCCGGGGGTGAGGTTGTCTTTCTGTGTCTCTCTCTTTTTCTGTCTCTCATCTTGCTTAGCTCGATTATTTATTACTGGTTTTTTTTGGTCCCGCTTCCCTGGCCATTATTATCTCCCACAGCCGCTCACGTCGGTTAAAGAGAGAGAAAGGGGGGGCGGGTTTCTTCTGGCCGACAAGTTTACAAACCAAAAAAAGCGAAAAAGAGGCACGAGAGGAGTGGGGTTTAAAGGCAGAGTGGGGAGACCAGTTTTTCAAGGCTAGAACAGACTGGAAATTATGAGTTTCTTTTCTGTGCAATTCAGGCTGGATCTTCTCCCAGCTAGTGTTCTTTCTTCAATAGCAGTTGGTGACTCTCCTTCCTTCTGGTGATGGATGGGAGTCATAAGATTTAATCTACCTTACAGGGCTGTTGTAAGGTATACGGTACTCTGATGTTTTGGGGTGTTTTTAGTGTTTTGTTTGCCTCCCTGGGCTTCTCCTGGGAGGAAGGGCGGGATGTACATTAAAATAATAATATTCCAGAGTACTTTATGTCGCATTGGCCTGCTGTGATCTTTACAGCAGCCCTTATTATTCCTGTTAGTTCGTAGAAGTGAGAGAGTTGCTTCCTTAAGGTGCCCTTTATGAGTCTGTGGCAGAGGGGAACAACAAACTAGCAATTTACTGGTTTGTGGATCAGTCTCATTTTATTGACTAAGAACATAAGAAGAGCCTGCTGGATCAGGCCAGTGGCCCATCTAGTCCAGCATCCTGTTCTCACAGTGGCCAACCAGGTGCCTAGGGTGTTCCAGTTGGAGAAGATAATGTTTGTAGAGTGCTTTGAACAGTCTAATCTCTTTTTAAATATTAAATGCTTGCCTTAGGAGTACAAGCAGTACTAGAAGGTCCCTGCTGTTAAAAATCTCCCTCTGGTCCGTGGTCTTGATAGAGAGCTCCAAGGAGGCAACTACTAATGGCCCTGTGACTTGGATTTTGGGCAGATAATGGGGGTGTACTTCATAAGGTTATTGTGTAAATTACAGTTCTTGCACTGTACAGCAGGTGATTAGGGCTGCTCACAAGGGGAGATGCTTATTTTCTGGAAATATATATTTGTCACACATATCCTGCCTTTTTCCAAATAACTCAGACCAATGTTTTAGCCCAACAATGTCCCTGTGAGGTAGAGAGCTAATGCTTGACTCTTAATGTAGATGTGGAAAGCAGCACTGTTGTTATACCATGCGGAGTATCAGTATTTAGGCATACACTTTGGTCTGTAAGGCAATCCATCCTTTTGGAAGCAAGGAGTTTTTTGCTTGCTCGTTCAAAGTAACATCATATGTATTGAGAAGTATATGCTGCAACTTTTTGAAAGGGAGGAGGAATGTCTGCCTAGCTTGCTTGGGTTCAGACCTACAGAGCCTGTGTCTTGTGAGACAAATGTCTCATTTTTGACTGGTTAGACCCTAAAGTATCTAAATGTCCTATTATTTAAATGTGGGATCCTCTTCTCATGCATGCCACATGTGACGTTTACAGTGTGATAAATCTCCCAGTTCACCTTATTTATTGGAAGGCTATTTTCTCTCTCTGAAAATATTTATGGAAGCCTTCCTGTGATCTGAAGGATGGGAGACTTTGTTTTGTGGGTTGTGTTCCATGTCTCTCATCTTTTAATGAGACCCCTATGTTTTGAGTAGAATGTTTTGTGCTTGGAAGCATCCTATGCCTTAGTAGCACAGTCTTGTGCACAATTGAGAGTAATTCCTGTTAAACATGAGGTATCCGTGTAAGCATGTGTGGGATTGTACTGTAACTAATACTACTGTTTTTGACTCTTCTGAATGGGGATCATTGGTTATCACCCTTCCCAAGAGATTGTTCCAGGTTTCCCATGCCTTCTGTGTTCTCTGTAGATTAGAATAATGCTTTCTCTGTTGGTAATTTTGTGAAGATGCGTTAACTAGGGATTCTGATGGGGAAGGGCTGCCATAAAGACCTTTTTCTAGTCTGGGGTTGATCGCAATCACACCCACAGTGCACACACAGAATCACTGATTTTAGCCGAAATAGTTAACTATTTCCTAATCTACATCCAGTGTCAGTGAAACAGAGTGGTGTAGAGGTTGGACTAGAACTGGGGGTTCCCAGGTTCAAATTCTCAAGTATGACCTTGGGCAAGTCACGCTCTCAGAGCCTTGGGTCACAGAGTTGTTGCAAGGAGAAAGTTTGGGGGACATAAATGCTGTTATGAGCTCCCTCAAAGAAAGGGAAGATTAAAATATAAAAGAAAAGCAAGTTTAAGCGGAAGAATGTTGTGCTCTGACTGGCTTTAATAATTAGTCTCTCTTTTATTTTTTTCCCACTTTAACTTTTGGGATGGGCTGCCAGGAGGAACTCTGGACTCAATCAGTGACGACAAGGTTGACTAATGCTCAGCTGAAACTTCCTCTTACTGAGTCACAATTACTTCATTTGGAGTGTTGACTTCTTAGGTGCTGCTTGTTAATCCTTTATACAGCACCTTTTAACAAAAAAACATTTAAGCACAGATATGAAGAACAGGACTTTACTTGGCTCAACTAACATATATGATAATAGTAGAATAATTTTTAATTTGTTTTATTTATTATTACTTTTATATCTCACCTTTTATCTAAGAAGCTCATGGTAGCGTACTTGGTTTTCCACCTCCTCGTTTTATCCTTGCAACAACTCTGTGAGGTAGGTTAGGCTAAAAGTGACTGGTCCGAGGTCACCCAATGAGCTTCATTGCTGAGTGGGGATTGGAAACCTGTTTTCAGAGTCGTACCGTAACATTGTAACCACTATACCACACTGGCTCTCCAATGCATGATTATTTGGAGCACAATAAAGTTGTAGAAATCAGTCTTCATTATTCTAAAGCTAAGATAGTGCTTAGACATGATGATATGTGTGCAGGCAAGAGTCAATCTATGGCCTGGAGAACTTTCTAGTTTACATTTCCAGAAGTCAGCCAAGCGGATGAGGGACAAAACACCAACAACTGATGATCAACTACATCATGCCCAGAGTAGACACACTGAAATCAATCTACTCAAGTAACAAGTCCATTGAATTCAATGGGTCTTCTCTGAGTATAACATTGAACATCACCCACTTTATGCAAAGATTCTTGCAAACTAAGCAATGTTCCCTGCTTGTAATGTTATCGCAATGTGATCTATCAAAACCTAGAGAATGCAGTGTATTTTGGCTTTCATCCTAAGGTTGGCATGGGGAATAGCATGCAAATGTAATTTGTATCATGATGATCTTGAATTTCAAATGTTAACATGTCTGCTACTTTGTGGCAGTTTTTTAAAGAAATGTTTTAACTTTTTAAAATTGGGGAAATGCTGCCCATGTTCTTCTGTGGGAGAATACTTGTGAAAATACATTTATACTACTGAACAGCTTGGGGAACTTAAAACGCACATACAATTCTGAAAACTTGAATCCTAAATTTATATGCAGTAATACCTCAGTTAATGAAGCATATGCGTTCCTTGACACTACTTCTTTAACAGAAACTTTGGTACCAGAGGTAGGAATAACATGAAAAGAATAGGAATAGGTTCCTACTCCATAAAAAAGAAGAGCAGTTCAACATATTTCAGCAAACTTCTTATTCGAAACTAACAATATGCATGTCTGAAATGAAACAATCAGGTCAGGTAAGCCCCTTGACCACTTGAAGGCTTCGTACACTTGAGTAGGCAGGCAAGGGGCAGCCACCACCACCGTGCAATTGCTCTCTCTCTGTCTCTCTGCCATCCTCCCCTACACTCAAGCAGATGCGTCTGCAGTAAACAGTGCTTCCAGGGCACTCAAATCACTGTTTACTGTGAAGGTCCTGCCAGACGTCAGGGAGCTGCTTGCGGCAGCCACAATGCAGTTGATACGGAGCCACATTCTGACTATGTCAGAGTGTGTGACCCCCCCATGTCCCCCGCACCCAAGAAAGACTTTGTTAAAAGGAGCTTCTTTCCTGGATGATTTGTTAACTGAGGTATGACTGGACATGAAAGTAGGGACAGTTGGTTTTCACTGGAGTTTGCTTTGTTCAAATGTATAGACGTTTGGGGGTGTAAAGCATTGTATACGTGGGCAATATTATGTTGCCCAGACATACAGCAGGCCTGTGGAAGCTACAAATAGATATTAATATGTTCCTGTTGATATTAAATCTTTGACACCGTACAGATATACCACATTGATTAAATGATATGGCAATATATTAAAGCAGTAATGGAATTTAGGCTGGTCACATTTTCATGGCATTCTTTTTTCCCCAAAGTGTGTAAGAATGGCAGAAAAGAAATGTTTATTGGTGTAGGGAATAAATAGGAAGTGCAACAAGCAGCTGCTGCAACATGACATTAAATAGCCAAAATTCTGTACTGAACCATTTAAATATAAGAAATTTCAAGCCTGGAACAGGTTTGAGAACCTGAAAAACAGGCTGTGGAAGTTTGTTAGGCATGTGAGGTTTTCAGCAAATTTTTGTGGCTGCACCACACATACAAGGGAGTTATTTTATGGTCTGACATGTCCTTCTGCATATGGCAGCCTTCCCCACCCTGCTGCTTCCCAGATCTTTTGTGCAATCAGGGGCTGATCTATTTATTTATTTGTTTATTTGCAGATTTATGAATTGTTTCACAAAACAAGTTACTGAACTCACGTACAATAACATAGGATAAAGTGCCAGAGATTACAAACTCAGTAAACAAAAGTCAATAAAAACATTTCTACAATTATATAGTTGTACCATAAAATGACTGGGTCACATTTCAGGACAAGCTGCCTTAAACAAAAGTGTCTTTGATGGGAGTTCTAGTCCAAAACATCTGGAGGGCATCACGTGGCGGAAGTCATTCCTCACCTTGTAATTTCCAAGAATGCACTCACAATTTCTTGAGCGGTATTACTGTAAAATTGCAAGAATTCAAAAGTTATGTATTTGTGAAGCTTTGACATGAACTGTCAAAAATGTATGCTATTACGTTTTTTAATGAGAATAAAGACTAATACATTTATTATGACATAAGTTTTTGTCATTGATAAGCCAATGAACAAACACATACACACTCCTTTCTGCCCAGTTCAGAATTGATAACATCAAACCTCTTTCATTGATTTTCATTGATTTTACGTTGCTGTCTCCCTTTAAAGTTCCTTTGCTCCATGATAGCTACTGTTCATTTCTGGAAATTATAATTGATGTTGTGTTGTAGGATGCAGTATGCCTAGGGTAGAGTGCTGCCTGCGGGTGTAATGACACATGTCCCAGTTTGGCCTGCGAGGCCATGCCCACCTGCCTATACCTGAAGTCATATATTTTATCAGATATGGGTCAGGTACAAAGGAACAATTGAAAGCTTAAAGTGAGCTTCTGATTGTTCCTTTGAGTGTTAAACAGCTTTCTATGTTCCAGTCAGACCATTTTTCCTTCGAGCTATCGTGGCTGGGGCCTTCTGCATGCAAAACAGATACTCTACGCCTGAGCTGTGACACTTTGTAAGTGGGGCTCCCTGTCGGTCCCAATATAGTATTATAACTCAGTGAGAGAACATCTGCTTTGTATGCAGAAGGTCCCAGATTCAATCCCTGGCATCTTTTGGCAGGGCTAGAAAAGACTCCTACCTGGAAACAATGCCCATGAGGAGAGACCGAAAGAGCTAAGCATGTTTGAGAAGACTGAGATACGATAGCACTCCAAGTACTTGAAAGGTTATCACACAGAGGAGGGTCAGGATCTCTTCTCAGTCATTCCAGAGTGCAAGACACAGAATAATGGGCTCAAGCCAGATTTCGACTGAACATCAGGAAAAACTTCCTAACTGTTAGAGCAGTACAACAGTGGAACCAGGTATCTAGGGAGCTGGTGGGCTCTCAAGCACTGAGGCCTTCAAGAGGCAGCTGGAC
This sequence comes from Rhineura floridana, assembly GCF_030035675.1. Taxonomy (NCBI): domain Eukaryota; kingdom Metazoa; phylum Chordata; class Lepidosauria; order Squamata; family Rhineuridae; genus Rhineura; species Rhineura floridana. The sequence continues at coordinate 4,527,195 of NC_084480.1, read as the reverse complement.
AGTCACCTGTCAGGGATGCTTTAACTTGGATTCTTGCATTGAGCAGGGGGTTGGACTTGATGGCCTTATACACCGTTTCCAACTCTACCATTCTGTGAAACCCTGGATGACTACTGATAGTCGTAGTTAGTACTGAGCTAGATGGACCAATGGCCTGACTTGGTATAAAGTAGCTTCATATGTACCTAGGGAGTCCCACTGGGATTGGCTGCGCTAGGGAGTTCTCTATCCATTTCCTTTCCTGCCAGATTCCTGTGAGAATGTATCAGTGTTGATTGCTTGAGGCAATGCCTGAACTTGACAAAAGAGTATTGATAGCTCCATGATGTTCTGGTGATATGTCTTCATGAGAGCTAAGAAGTTTCCCCCCTTCATTTTAGCATGAGATTCCAATATAACCCCCTTCCTGAATCAGGAAGAGGTTTGCATGGAACTGAGCAGGATTTCAATTCACCTTATCAGCAGATGAGTCAGGGGGTTAAATCCTGCTGCTTTAGCTGTGTGCCTCTGTTCCCTGCTGGCACTGGGCTCTCGCAGTCAGCCGATTGGGTGGGTGTAGTTTGAGGGAAATTGCCTCACCAGCTAAGTTGGACCACCTCTTGGGCCAAGATTGGTTCATGGGCTGGAGGTTCCCCATCCCAATATTTTCTTCTTGGCGATCACTCGTGACCGAGTAAGATTGTCTTCCAAAATAAAGTCTTTAACAATGGATCCGTCTGAATCTGTATCCACCCCTGATGTACCAGACCATGACTAGGGGCTTCTGGATTTCACAGTCCTGCCCCCGTCGCTGTTTGCCAATAGCCATGGGACTTTTGTTATGGAAGATGCCTGTGTGTGAATTTGTTTTATGTGGGGAGATCGGTGCACCACGATCAACCCACAATCTTGACAGAAAAAGGCTTTGATCCAGTGGCATGGGTGCCATGACGATTGGAAGCCTTTTATCTGCTGCAGCCATTGTAACGTACACATTATTATCCTCTGCCTGTTCTGCCGTTGAGGACTTTCTTGGATCGTTCTTAGTCTGGTTCCTCTCTGTTGACCTTACGTGCATGAGTGACCCTGCTGGGAGTACATGACTCCCGACAGCATCGCTCATAGGGTTCATTGGAACATGCAAGCCCACTCACCACTACAAGGTAACAAGATACATTAAGACATAATCCTGAAGGTATGAGAGTAGGAAATAGTTGTAATGTTAAAATATGGGTTTGTGTTTAATGCAGGAGTAAGAAACCTGTGGCCCCTCAGATGTTGTGGGCTACCAAATCTAAGCCGACATGATCAGTGGTAAAGGATGATGTTAGTTTTAGTCCAACAATATCTGGAGGGTTGCAGGTTATCCATGTCTGGTTTAAAGGGCTTGTTTTATTAAATCTTGGCCTCATGCTCAGTGTGGAGGAACTATACTTTTCACATGCAATGGCTCACCTTAATTAAAAGGACTCTGGCTGATTGCTCTCAGCCTGAGTGCACCTCATCTGAATAGCTAATCTCTCGCAGGATGCTACTTAATTGGTCAGACCCCATGATAGACTTTGAATAACAGTCCCAGCAACCTCTTGCAATTTGAAGCAGTCGTTCAAAAGAGGCTTTTTCTGGAACTGCCTATGTTGATGTTTGAAGAGAAGTATAAAAGGAGTATCAGATTTTAAGTATTTATTAAAATTATTATTGCAATATGCTCTAAGTGGGGCAGCCCTTGAAGACAACTCAGACACTTCAACTGGTGCAAAACGCAGCACCCAGATTACTGACTGAGATTGCTTTTAAAATTCATGTTTTAAAACATATGCATTAGTTGCCAGTTCATTCCTGGGTCCAGTTTAAGATGCTCATGCTAGTGTTTAAAGCCCTAAATGCCTTCAGTCCCAAATATCTGAAAGACCGTCATGTTCCCTACAGACCCTCTTGGCTGTTGAGGTCAGCAGAGGGGGCCCTTTTGGTAATTCTGGTACCCTTGGAAATTCGGGGTGTGTGGCCTGGGAGAGGGCATTCTCTATGGCAGCCTCTGATTTGTGGAACGCCCCACTGAGGTGCATCCGGCAACCTCACTGTACAGCTTTAGGCAAATGCTGAAGACTCATCTCTTTACTCTGGCCCTTGACATCTGAGATGTATCTTTTTAGGACCCATCCTATTTTGTGTTTCTGGTTGTTTTTAATTGTTTTAAACACTGTATTTTAAGGTTGTTGTAACCCGCTCTGGGATGTCTGGGTGAAGGGCAGGCAATTAATTCGAATAATAATATTTCTCTAAACACCTAACTCTGTGAATAGTGTCTCTTCAGCCAGGTGAGTTGCAGAGGTTATTGCTGGCTTCCTGCATGGAAGATATCATAGGTCTGCAGTTGGAGAACAGTAATAGAATGCAACCCAGTCGCAGTATTTTAAGTTGCTTGATTGGTCAGTATTTAATTAGATTCAGCTCCTGCTTAGAGTCAAGGTGAAGATACCAATTTGCAGTTAGCATCTCTCCTTGCATTCTCTTTTGATGGTGAATTCTGATGCTATTTGAGTATGGTGAGGTGAAAATAGCAGTAGTTCTATAGAGCAGAAATCAGTCTTTGTGATTTTTTTTTGTATGGGACACACATGTTTACTTGGCTGACAGGAAATGATCTTTCAGGCATGACCAATAGGATAAGCAGCCAAGCAGTTGACAATATTTATTGACTGCCAGCAGTGGCCTGTGTAAATCTAATATCAGATCCATAAAGTGACATTTGTATACCTTTCCTACTGCAGGCCCCACTTCTGAACTTATTGAAGACTGAATTCCTAAGCATTGTCCTGGGCAGGCTCCTCAGAAAGTAGTGCTATAGGCCTGGAGTGATTCTTAGCCGGCAAGGCCTTTCTCTGGTACTACCTGTTCTAGTAGTAAAACAGCTAATTTTTGAAGTTCATCCTGTTCTTGTTTTTTTCCCTGTGGATGGAAGAAATGTCTTGTCTTCCTTCTAAGGATTATTAGTGGCATCATTTTGAGGTAGCCCAAATTTGAAATTGTCTTTGACTGTCTCCTTTGACTTTCAGTGTGGACAAATCAGTCTTTTCAATTACCCAGTTGTCCCCAAGGCACAATACACTGAAAATTGCCTGAGGACCCTTGTATTGTGTAACTTGATGTGTAGCACAGTCCTTAGGTTCAGTCAGAAATAAGCCACACTGATTTCAGTTCAGCTCCCAAATAATGACAGTGGCAGACTAAGGCTGCAGTTCTCAACTACCTATCCTTTTCTGTTCCCTACATTGATTAATGGGTTGTGTCATTTAGATCATGAGCCTTTGGGTGGGTGTGGTCCTCTTGGTTTCCCCCCCTTCTATTTAATAGTCTTACTCATACTTTGGGAATAAGTCAGTAACTGACTCCAGTTTCTTGCCATGGCAGATGACTGCCCTCCTTCCCTGTAGCTGTGAAGATTGAGCTTGCTTCATCTGCCTAAACATCTGCCTGTGATGCCTGGATGAAGTCTGGTTGCTCTTGTCCCCTTGTCCCAATCAGTGTATGTGCATGTGCACTTGGAGGATGGGGAAAGAAGGGCACAAGCATCCTTTGTGTAAGAAGAGAAGCCAGTGGATTTATAGGAGAATGTCCCAACACCATAGTATGAGCAAATCGTACAAATTGAATGAATGAGAAAATGAACACTATTGCAAGCTATCTCGGAATAGTCTTAAGTATGATGTGCCTTCCGATGTAACTCTTAGTTATGAGGGCAATACAAGTAGAATGGCAGGGATTATTGCAAAAACTTTGTTCTCTGTGTGATGTCACTTTTCATCCTAAGGTTTCTGTTTCAGAGTTCTGTCAATTTCCATTGATAACAGCATTCATCTCCTTGCTTGGGGTGTTGCCAGTCACTAATAGACATCATTGGCACTTTGTGTTACACTGCAGCCAGCTCAGAAGGGACAGGAAAGGGGGAGTTATGAGTTTCAGGCACCTCTGGAGCCAGAAGAAGCAGAGTTGGGGATTGTTGTGTCTGAGCAGGAGCGAACGGGAGGGGGGCAGCCTGCTCTTCAGCCAGTTCCCATGAGTAACGTCCTTCCTGAGGAGCCGAGTGCGCTGCCCCCAGTTGATGCAGAGAACGAGTGGCGGGAGTTTCAGAGTCAGTGCCAGCTCCTCCTTTTCCAAGCAGTTCCCAGGAGGATTCCAGTGCGGCACCGCCCTCTGACCTCGAGCCTGTTGCTCGGGAGCAGGTGTCCTCTGATGAGCAGTTGGATGCGCGTCCCCTGTCTCCTCGTTCCCGCCGGCGTGAGAAACGGACAGGGCAAAGACAGGAATTACGAAGGAGCCAGAGATTGAGTTCAAATACATCTCCTATATAAGCCTGCCGCTCGCAGTAGGGGGTTGTTGAGTCAACTTCCTTCACACGCTGCAGAGCATGTCTAGAGTTTAGTTAGGGATTTCAGTGAGTTAGTCTAGGGTATCCTATGAAGTGCAATGCCTTTGATGTATCCATTACTCTAATAAAACGAGATTTACTCGCACACACACTCCAGCCTCATTCTTTCGGCTCTTGACGGGACACTTTGGCAGTATGCTTCATAGTTGCAACACTTCCCGTTGTAGCCACGTTTAGATTCTAGTAGGCTAGTCTTACGCCAGGTTCTTGAAGACGTGTGGATGGTGCTATTTGGGAGGTTATTAAATAGGCTGTTACAGCTGGTATAGCACAGTGAGGAGGAGAGCCTTGCTGGGAGTCCAGAGTCTGTGAGTTCAAATCCCCACTCGTGTCTCCTGGGCGTCAAGGGCCAGCTAAAGATCACCCTCACAGGGAGTGGCTCGGGTTAGGTGCCCTGCCAACTGTGCAACCGTGGGCAAGCGGCATAGTCCTAAGGAACCCAGTTGCCTCCCAGCTGGCAGTTGCGGACAAGGAAGGGGCTGACTTGTGCAGCTGTGGCAAGCTGAGCAGGCCCTAGCCAGCTGGGGAGGACTAGTCACAGAGGGAGGCAGTGGTAAACCCCCTTACTGCTTACCATGAAATCCCTATTTATAGGGTTGACTTACGTCGGGATTGACTTGAAGGCAGTCCATTTCCATTTTAAATAGACTGATGTCCTTCCTTAATCATAGTTGTGAGGTTAGACTTGTGGCAGCCAGGATGAGGTTGGGGGGGAGGAAATACAGCTTTTCTACAAGAAAAGCAGGCTTGGACAGTATGATGTGCCTCGTTTTGGGGCTGTTCTTTCCAATGCTTACCAAGAATGGCCTTGCTTTCTCAGAACTTAGCACAGCCCACTTAATTCTCCCAAGTCACATAACCAGTGTTATTTTTTTACAGGCCCGTTAGAATAGACGAAGGCAAAGGTCTCTTGTTGAAGCCACCATTAGCAGTCATTTCTAGGTCAGGCTTGAATTTCTGCTGGTATCATACAACACGCATGGAATAATGCTTGGAGATACACAATGCCCCAAAGCTAGCTACCTGTTTTATTTGTTCATGAAACTTATACACCACTTGTGTACAGCAATAGTAGGCTCTCTTACACTTGCGCGCGCACACACACAAAATTAAGGAACAATGTAACAGTAACCATTCATCCTATAGCCAAAAAAAGTGTTTTGAACTCAAAGTAACAATAAAATGTTAAATACCGAAAAAGAAAATAAAAATGTTTCCTTGACTCTGCAAAGTGGTGGAATGGCAGGCCTTCCTGGGATGGGAGCTCTATTGTAGAATCGCCTCTCAAGCAGCCTGTTGCAAGCTGTTGCAGATTTTGCATTCCTTCAAGAGCAGATGAAGAAGGCAGGCACAGGCAGTGAGACTGCCTCTTGGGCCACCACCCCCACCCATTCCTTTTTTTCTTGCAAGAATAAATGGTAACTGGATAGTCCTTTCTAATAGGTCAGTAGTTCTGCAACTGTGGGGACTGGGTACAGAACACCTGAAGGGAAGGTGTGAAATTCCATGAAAAGATAAAATCCTATCCTGCCCTTCTTCCCCTCCCCACCCCTCCCTGGGCAAGGCCTGAGTCAGCTGAGTCCTCGCTGTTCTGCACCAAGTATGTGGCAATGATTTACTGTACCCCCTTCCCCCCCATCTTGAAAGAATGGAGTCCAAGAAGACCTGCAGCTTTTATTTTAATTATAGTTTCCTGTGTGTGGTTTTAGGAAGGAATTAGGTGTCCTATTTTATTTCTGTGTATGTCAGGGCCAAGTGTTGTACTTGGACCAGGGGAAATTAGGTTCAAATCTTTGCTCAGCCATGTTACTTCTCAGCTTTACCTGCCTTATGGGATAGAATGGGATAACATCCCAAGCTCCTTGGAGGAAGGTTGGAATACAAATGTGACTAATAAGCATCAGTGATGTGTGTTTTTTGTATATGTATTATAAAGTCCAACTTTTGCTATAAGAATGGTAGCCACACTTCTCCAGGACTTCCTTCTGCTATTGTAGCTCAGATCTGGCTGCCTTTTGGTGAAGGTAGATATGTAAAGTGGACACTCCCTCCACATTCCTCATAGTTTCTGGCAAAACAAAAATGTGCCAAAACAGCTGTCCTTTTTCCTGCTGTTGAATGATGTCTGATAATTGCCTCATATTTCTGAAGTTCAGAGGTGTGTTACAAAGCACCCCTAAAATCCAGCTCTTGCTGTAAGTATGGCAGCCTGCACCTGGAAAGGGAAAATCTATTTTGGCCTGGAAAGGCAAGGGGGGAGCCCCCATTACAGTAATGCAGGCAGGGTGTTTTCAAGGGAGCTGAGTTGCAACACCTCCTGCTAAATCCATTGATTGCTGTCTCCTTTCACTGTAAATCTTTGCCACTGTCAGTCTGTAAATTTATCCCTTGTAAATGTAAGCAACAGAGCATCAGAAGTGTTAAGCCAAGATATAAACACTTAAAGTGTCACTCCCAACACAAGTTTTAGTGGCCTGAGGCTCCAGCCAGGAAAGCCTGAAAGAAATGTTATCTCTTCCCCCCACCTCTAACTGGACAGCAGAATGGTGCATTTTTAGCAGCCCTTTCTCAGAGATTTAGGGCAAACTCTATTCCCGACTGGGACTCTTTAAAAACCTTTCACAACCAGTCACTCTCAGGATTTGTAGTCTTTTGATTTTTAAATCCAACTTGCGTATAAAAAGTGATGCTTTTCACCTTGGTGGCTAGTAGTATTGAGAATTCCGAAAGAAACCTCACTTCTTCCACGCTTCTTTTAGAACCTCCCCCTTTCATGTTCTCTTTTCCTGCCTTCTGCTGTTTTTGACTCTGACACTGCAGAGATTTTATTTATTTATATTTCCATTTATAGACCGCTCACTATCTGACAGATCTCAAAGCGGTTATCTGTATGGAGATACCCATATGGCCCCTGCAGCTTCACAGAAATAAAGACCGGTATTAAAGCTCCCCTCTTCCCTGACAAGTCCATCAGTTAGCCAAACTTTTGGGGTTTTTTTCCCCCTCGTGCATTCCCCCCCCATCTCCTCTAAAGGACACCAGCCATCTACCTTCTCCCATTCTCTCCATAAGGCAACTCTTCTCTTCCCTCTCCCTTTTCATGTTCCCAGACATCTTAGTGCTTCTTCCCCCCCCCGTCCCGCTCTCCCCCTACCCATTTGCACTTTTATTCTCTTTTTTGTCATCTCATTCTCTCTGGGGGCCACATTCCCTGCCTCTCCTTCCCTCATCTTCTGCTTTCAAGCCCAATCAGGTCTGAGGGGGATGTGCTCCCTTTCTTCCCCTTGCTGTGCCAGTTTCTTCTTTCTTCACTGTCTTTCCCCAAATCTCCAGTCCCGCTTTCCTCACTACCCATAACTGCTTGCTGCAGCTCTTTTGCAGAAACACACCTTCAGCTCATTCTCTTTCTAGCCATGCACCAAACTCTTCCAATTGCTTTCTTCCAACCCTTGCCCTACCCCTTTCCAAAACCCACACAAAATCACTGTCTAAGCCTCTTATTCCCTTTGACAACCTCTCCTTCTCTTTCTAAGTAGGTGGCTCTAGCCAGTGTTTGTTTTCCTCCTAATACCACTTCCCTCTTCAGCAACCCCTGCTTCTCCTGGTTTTAGCCAACATCCCTTTTTTCTTCTCTCTCCTGACAATTCTGCTCCATCCTACCCTTGTTATGGATTTTTATACACGTTTAGAAGTCATCTTTTAAATCAAGGGTGGGCAACCTTTTTCTGCCCAAGGGCCGCATTCCCGCATGGGCAGCCTTCCGGGAGGGGGCATGCCAGTGGTGTGGTGGGCAGAGCTGGGCCAGAGCAATAAATATGAACTTGACGTTTGTAAGTAGGCCAGTTTCTACATGCATTCCTGTTCCCAATCCTCCCAATCCTTCAGGCAAGCAAGAAGCATTCTCAGGGTTCAAGGATACACACTAGCAAGGCAAAGCCACTCAAGGAACAGGACTTGTTGAGGGGTGTGGCTCAGGAGAGGGTGTGGCCTATCCCTGGGGGGAGTCCTGAAGGCCAGATATAGAGGCCTGTGTGGCCACATTTGACCCTAGGCATGAGGTTCCCTACCTTATCCCTGACTTTACATGTTTTATTTATTTTTAAAATATATATCCCGTCCTTCCTCCCAAGGTTATCATTTTAAAAACTAGCCTATTGTTAGTGTGTTACTTATGGAAGTGTCAGTTTATTATATTTAATGTTTTTTAAAACAAATACACTACTTTTCCTTTTATTCCAGAAAATTACTTGAATGAGCAATTGGTGGTGTTCATAAAGTGCCAGTTTCAGGACACACCCAACTTTCAGTGTCAAAAGAGCCTAAAACAAATGTCAGGGTTGCATGTGAGAACTCAGGTTTGAATTCAAACTGCACACTTCTTAACATTTAGTATAAGGACCATCTGATTCCTGCAAACCTGGATGTTTTAACTTGGATGAGCAGCCAATATTCTGTGGTGGTGTGTTTTAAAATTTGACTTTGGCCCGGTGCTCTTATGGTATGTATGATTCACATAATTTTCAAACATATGGAATGTCAGCCTGCATTTGAGGGGAGTGAGCGTACCTGCTCAGTGTAAGGGATCCCTGCAAGCCACATGCATTTGAAGCTGATTCCTTATTGGTCTCCCTAAGCACATGCCTAGCAGAGAAGTACCATTGCACTTGGCAGCATTAGTTGCTTTCTGCGTTATTCAAGGTGGGAGGCTGGTGGAGAGTTTTCCAATGCCACAAGTCTGTCTGCTTTGTTGGGCAATTTCTTCCAGTTACCTGTTTGATGAAGGAGAAATTCCTGGATGCTCACGCTGTAAAGCCCATGGAAATGTTTTACTGAATTGTACTGTTTTTAATGTTCACCGCCCAGAGAGCTTTTGCTAGTCGGGCGGTATATAAGCTTAAATAAATAAATAAAATAAATAAATACTGTTTTACATTTACATAATGCCAACAGCAAACTGGGTGCTGTTTGCCATCTTGCTGTTCAGGAACTGCTTCTGGTTCAATCTCATGTCATGTGTGGGAAGGGTTGGAGAATTAATGAGATAAGAATGGTAAATCATTTTGAAATGTGCTGTGGAAACCATGAATAGCCCCTAACAACTTGCTGCTAATGATGTACTATATTGCCAGTCCACTATACTGCGGATACTTGTCCAACAGAAGGAATATGTTTATTTTTATATTTAACATATTTATAAACTGTTCCACAGCCAAAACTATCAAAGCAGTGTGTAAAATAAGAGAAAATGAGATAAAATACAAAAATATAGATTCTAAAGAGAATAAAACTATTACTACAATGTAATTAATATTCCATAAAATGACTGTTTTACACTTCAGGGGAAACCTCCTTAAACCAACATTTCTTCAGTAGTTGCCTAAATATCAGAACAATAGGCACTTGTGTGGTTTCAGCTGGTCAATTGCTCCAGAGATCTGGAGCTGCAAATCTCAAACTCTGCTTTCTAGTACAGACTCAGTGCACCTCTGCGGCTTGCAGTACTGCCAGGGGTGCCCAATCTGAGGAGCATAGTTGTTAGGCAAGGTGATATGGGGTGTGGCAGTCCTTTACCTAACATCCCAAGTTGTATGCCTTACACCTCAGTCCTTAATATAATTAGGAGTAGATATCCACTTAGCCGAATGATGTACTTGGGACCTCGCCCTTAGCAAAAATATATCAGCTACTGAGGACTTTGTGTGTGAAATGCAGCTGTGCTGCAGTTTCACCTTATTTTGGTTAAAGTATTACTTATTATTTATCTATTAAATTTATATTCCACCCTTCCTCCCAGAAGGAGACCAGGACACTAGTTTCCTGTGGAGCAGACTTATGGTAGCTGGAACAGCACTCTCTTCTGTTCTCGAAGTACCCCAATTATTTGCTGCATAACCATGGAGCATAGGTTATTTTGTGAAGTGACCAGACTTGGCTACGGCACACTGGGTTATTCAGGGCAGGTTGGAACTGGTTCTTGGCGGACAGGGTTGGGAGGGAAGTGGCAGGCAAGAACAGGGAAAGTATTGGCATGTACTAATGGGCGGCATTTAAAATGATGCTACTTAATTGGTCAGACCCCATGATAGACTTTGAATAACAGTCCCAGCAACCTCTTGCAATTTGAAGCAGTCGTTCAAAAGAGGCTTTTTCTGGAACTGCCTATGTTGATGTTTGAAGAGAAGTATAAAAGGAGTATCAGATTTTAAGTATTTATTAAAATTATTATTGCAATATGCTCTAAGTGGGGCAGCCCTTGAAGACAACTCAGACACTTCAACTGGTGCAAAACGCAGCACCCAGATTACTGACTGAGATTGCTTTTAAAATTCATGTTTTAAAACATATGCATTAGTTGCCAGTTCATTCCTGGGTCCAGTTTAAGATGCTCATGCTAGTGTTTAAAGCCCTAAATGCCTTCAGTCCCAAATATCTGAAAGACCGTCATGTTCCCTACAGACCCTCTTGGCTGTTGAGGTCAGCAGAGGGGGCCCTTTTGGTAATTCTGGTACCCTTGGAAATTCGGGGTGTGTGGCCTGGGAGAGGGCATTCTCTATGGCAGCCTCTGATTTGTGGAACGCCCCACTGAGGTGCATCCGGCAACCTCACTGTACAGCTTTAGGCAAATGCTGAAGACTCATCTCTTTACTCTGGCCCTTGACATCTGAGATGTATCTTTTTAGGACCCATCCTATTTTGTGTTTCTGGTTGTTTTTAATTGTTTTAAACACTGTATTTTAAGGTTGTTGTAACCCGCTCTGGGATGTCTGGGTGAAGGGCAGGCAATTAATTCGAATAATAATATTTCTCTAAACACCTAACTCTGTGAATAGTGTCTCTTCAGCCAGGTGAGTTGCAGAGGTTATTGCTGGCTTCCTGCATGGAAGATATCATAGGTCTGCAGTTGGAGAACAGTAATAGAATGCAACCCAGTCGCAGTATTTTAAGTTGCTTGATTGGTCAGTATTTAATTAGATTCAGCTCCTGCTTAGAGTCAAGGTGAAGATACCAATTTGTAGTTAGCATCTCTCCTTGCATTGGGTTATTCAGGGCAGGCTGGAACTGGTTCTTGGCGGACAGGGTTGGGAGGGAAGTGGCAGGCAAGAACAGGGAAAGTATTGGCATGTGCTAATGGGCGGCATTTAAAATGAACTTGGATGTGATAGCCACATCTTATATGTCTGTCTCTCTTGTCAGGCCCTTTTGAAAAGAAGTTTCTGTAGACTGCTTCAGAATATGGCATATTCTTGCTACATGAAGCCATATACTTAAGCAGTTTGCAGATGCTTCTTTTCAAAAGAGCTGTTTGTGTCAAGATCCAAGATTTATCTGGTCCAACATTCTTTTCCCCAACAGCATCTATCCAGTTGTCTCTAGGAAGCTTACAATCGGGGCATGAAAGCCACATGGTGTCTGTTTCCATCATCTGATACCTCCTTTGGAGTTGCTATTACTTTTTGCTGAAGTGGGTGTGTCTAGGCCAAACCATCAACAGCTGTCACATCCAGGATCCTAGCAGTTGCATTTTGTAAATTGATTACACCTGGTTTGTGTTTCCATTGAAATACTGAGGGAAAGGAGCTGGATGATTTAAGGAAACTGTAGCCTTTGCTTTTAATGGTGTGCGTTGTCTGCTTAATTCTCATTGGTTTGCCAAAGCTGCTATAATGTGGAAGATAAATGCCTTATTGGATACACCTCAGTGAGGCTGAAGGTGAAAGCTGGTAATTAGTATGGAATAGCATAGTTGAGTGAAGACAATAAAAATGTATGACTTAATGTTCCCTGAACGAAATCCAATTACAGGTTAAAAGTATAATAGAGAAACTAAAAATTAAATGCTCGATTTAATGTGAAGAAAGAAATATGAGGGAAGCCTATTTAGGCCTGCAGGAGATTGGGCACGGACAGCGGTATAGAGGTAGCACTTGAGGGTGAAATGAAAACTTAACAGCAACTGCAGGATTCCCCTCCCCAGGTTTGCTTCCAGCATGCCAAGTGGTAGAGGGATTTACTGGAGAGGAAGCAGCTCCCTATCTGCCCCACTTCTTCCGTTCTCTCAGCCACTTTGGTGCACTTTGGCCAGGAAACCCAATATTTGGAGCCAGGCTACAGGAGGGATGCAGAACGATAGTAGCAGCAAGTGAGAAAAGGGCTCATGTTAGAGGTTAACATCGTATTGGGAATCCAGTGCGTACCACCAGTTACCTTACTCAGACAGGGTAAAACAGGGAGATCTCAGACTAGCACTAGTGCTTAGGAAATGCACAAAATCGCTGTCGAATGGCTGCCAGCCTCTGTATAAGGGGCCAGAAGCTGTGCAATAAATGAATCTTGGCATCTGTGCTAAAATGGTTGTGGCAGTCATGGCCAGAGAGGGACCATAGCTTCGTGTTCAGTCACACACAGCGCAGGCCAAAGGTCCCAGTTTCAGTCTGTGGCATCTCAAGTTAAAAGACCATGTATCTGGTGGTGGAAAAGACCTCTGCTGGAGACTGGACAGTACTGGATTAGATGGACAAACAGTCTGAGCTGGCCTTGGGCTGCTTCCTCTGTCAGCTTTTATAACAGTTTGAATGAAAAGGCAGTAACAGCCTGGGAGGGTAATTTAAATTTGCCGTGTGGCTGTTTTACTCTTCCATATCATGGGAACACAGGAAGCTGCCGTATATCGAGTCAGACCATTCATCTGCCTAGCTCAGTATTGTCCGTATTGACCAGCAGTGGCTGTCCCGGATTCTCTCCCTACCTGGAGATGCCGGGATTGAATTTAGGACCTTCTGCATGCAAAGCAAATGATCAGGGCTGCAAGGAGACCAGTACCACCGGAGCATAACAACAGCAGTGCGCATTAAGGGGAAAGGAAGTGCCCCACAGGAGGTGAAACAAGTCATCTTTCTCCTCCCTTCACCCCGAGTGGTAAAACACTGAGCTTTGACTGGCAAACATTCCTAAAAATACGGACCTGTTACTTGACTATAGTAGCTGCTCAGGGAATGGTGCTGTTAGCATATTTGCAGTCCTCTTTGCTGTACAGAAGAGGAAGCCAGTTTGGGTGGGGAAAAGCTTTTACAAACAGTCCTGAGTAAACCTCCCAGACATGGAAAAGAGGACAGACCTTCATTATTATGATTATTGTTCATTAATTATTTCATGCTCCTGTTCCTCATATTTCTTGGCTTCTGAGAAATGGTACGCTTTCACATGATTCCACTTCTGTGATAAACACAAAGTGTGAGTTACTGTCGACATGAAGCACCAGGGAGTTTCTAAACTGAATAACGGTGTTCTTTAGTGGTCTCTAGTTGGGTAAATTAAAACTACTTCAACTTCCATTCTGCACCTTGCAGGTAAATTACAAGGTGTCCTTTTTTGTTGTGTCTCATTTTCTCCCTCCATGTCTGTACTGATTGGTATAATGAGCAAATGGGAGCTGTCTACCCTCGAGGAATGTAGGCACTAGATTTACTGTTTCTGTGAAGTTGTCTGAGAGTTCAGTTCTAGTTTTGGGTTGGTGGCTATTTGTCATTGAGGGATTTGCACAATGAACATGGGATGCTTAACACTTTGCTATTCTTGAGGGGATTCTGTGATAGCAAGCCATGTAGAGATTCTCTGTCTGCTGAAAATGTAAAGCAGATGACCTTGGCCTGGACAGAGGCAGAGTTCAGACATGCAACATATTATTCTGGTGCAACTTGAGGTCTGCGTACTTGAGCCAATCTCGTGCTGTCATGAAATAGTAGCTCAAAGCTGTCCTGTCTGAATACGTCTCTGTGATATATTGAGGAATTCTTACCTGACTTCGATGTAGCAACTACTCATATATTTGTTTAATTATTTATAAAAATATTTATGTAGCAGCCACTCCGTATAAAATATTAAGGCGGTATACAACAATGTATACAGATAAAATAGGACATATATCATAAAAACAATATAAAATAACTATAAAAAGGTAAACAACTGAATAGGCCTGTTAACATAAAAATGGTCTTCAAGAGACTTGTGAAAGTTAGCAAAGATACTTGACAGATCTCTGCTGGAAGAGTATTCCACAGCATGGAACTGGCGACACTAAATACCTGTGGTCTTCTAAAGCATGAGGAACAACTAATGGTGCTCCTCCAGATGACCTCAGTGATCAAGCTGAGATATAACAACTCAGGTGGTCCTTAAGTTGTCCTAGGCTGTAGTTGTGATAACATTCAAAGCCCTGAACAAGTAAACCTTAAACCTAGTCCAGTAGCATATGGGCAGCCAGTGTAGATGGTTTAGCAGAGGTGTGTCACATGCTGTTGGCTGTCTGTCAGCAATCTAGCTGCTGCATTCTGCACTAGCTCTTCTGGAACATGTCCAAGGGTAGCCCCACACAGAGTGCATTGTTGTAACCCACTCTCAAGGTTGCCAGTGCATGGACTAGAGTGGCCAGGCTATCCCAGTCCAGATACAGCTGTAGCTGGTGTACCAAACGAGGCTGGTAAAAGGCCTTCCTAGCCACAGAGGTCATTTGGACCTCTTAACTGTAAAGGTGTATCCAGAAGTAACCCCCCCCAAGGCACGTACCTGCTCCTTCAGAGGAAGTACAACCCTGTCCAGAGCAGGCAACTGGCCTATCATTTAAACAAAAGAACCATCTATGCAGAGAACCATAGTCATTCCAGGATTCAAACTCAGTTTACTGGTCCTCATCCAGTCCACCATTGCATTTATGCAATGGCCCAGGGCTTTCACAGCCACTCCTGATTCAGATGTTATGCAGAAATAGAGCTGTATGTCATCTGTGTATTGATGACACCATGCTCCAAAGCTCTTAATGACCATTCCCAATTGCTTCACGCAGATGTTAAATGGAACTGGGGACAAAATAGTGCCCTGTGGAGCCCCATTGCACAAGTTGTGAGCTCCTGCTGGGAGGAAGGGCGGGATATAAATCAAATAATAAATAAAAAGTTCCAGGGAGCAAAACCACAATCCCCCAATGCTACTCTTGGGACTTGATCTCACAGACAGGAATGAAACCACTGTAGTACATTTTCTTTGATGTTCCTCTGAGGCAGTGTATCCAGGAGGATGCTATAGTCCAGCCTTTCCCAACCGGTGTGCCTCCAGACATTGTTGGACCACACCTCCCATCTTTCCTGATCATTGGCAATGCTGGCTGAGGCTGATGGGAGTTGTGGTCCAACAACATCTGGAGGCACACTGGTTGGGAAAGGCTGCTATAGTCAATGGTACCAAAGGCTGCTGAGAGGTTGAATAAGAGTAACATTTGTTGCACTCCCCATTCCCTCTCTTAATAAAGGTCATCCATCATGACGGCCAAGACTGATTCAATCCGAAATCTAGGCCTGAACCAAGTTTGAAGTGGATCCAGGTAATCATTGTAATCTAGGAACACTTGCAGTTGCTCTGCCATAACTCTCTCCATAGTCTCCCCTCCCCCAAAAGGTGTATTGGTGACTGGTTGGTAGTTGTTACACACCATCAGATCTAGGGTGGGCTTATTAAGGCGAGGACTCACCACTGCCTCTTTAAGGACGACAGGCACCACCCTAACACAGTGATGCGTTCACAATATCCTGGACCCATCCAGCCACTCCACTTTAGCTAGAGTTTAACCAGCCAGAAAGTACAGGGGTCCAGAGCTCACATGGCCAGATACATTACTGTAAGCATTCTGTCCATATCATCAGGCCACATCCACTGCAAATTATCCCATAACACAGGGTCATATATAGCATTGTACATCTTGACTGGATATCACATAATAGTGGCATCTAAGTCACTTCGAAGATGAGCAACTTCGTCGTGCAAACTGCTCACGGCTAGTCACTGTGTGTTCTCAAGGCTGGCCCCAAATCCGCATTATCTAGGGTCTGAACCACATGGAACAAATCTGCTAGCTGACTCTCCAAGGACACTGTGAGGTATGACTTTGCTGCTTTCACAGTCATGTGGTAGGTGCTGTTATGTGTCCTAAAACGTGTGTGTTTGGCTTCAGATTTCTGCCACTTGCGCTCCAGTCTTCATCCAACCCATTTTATCAATCACAACTCCTTAGAACACTAGGGAGCAATGTGTTCTCTATGGTTGGTGCTGGAGAGGACCCTTTGGAGCAATTGTGCTCATGGCCCCTACGCACCTTGCTGTTGTGCAGCAAAATAAGAGCCTTGACATGATCACTCGCTCTGTCCACTGGGAAGTCCTCCAGAGAAATCGGAAGTCTGTTCTCTGAGAGCTGACCTTTCAAACTCTTCATCAAGTAATTGTCATTAATTTCTCTTCCTCGCTTTTTGATCCTTGTTCTAAAAGCCTGTTAAAGGATTGGGTGACCAGATAATGAGTGGTTTTAAATGCCACCTATGTTTAGACAGTAAATGTGATATTCCTCAACTTACTGCTTGAAGCTGATTAAGAACAACTTATACTTTGTCATATAGATAGTGCAGGGAATGGCTTGGAGGCTGAAATTCCTATCATTAAAAGGGATAGGAGTTGCCTGAGCCATAGCCAAAAGCCAGATGGGACACATCCTGTGAAATGCTGTCTACTTGACACATGGTCAGCACCATGTCCATTGTTTCCAACTTAATCTGTTTCTGCCTCCTCTGCCGCTCCTTGGAATTGCTTGTTAAGTTGGAAAATTAAGTCCCCGGTGAGTCTAAGTGACTGGTTTGGATTCAACCCAATGTAAAGAACAAAAATTAGTGTCTTACTCAGCTAGCAGAAGCCAGTACAAGGATTCCCACTAGCACAACAGGACTTTGCCCCCCCTTGCCCTCCCCAAATCTGTTCCAGAGGGTCAGGAGAAGCCCCAGAACAGCGTGTGGAGGGAAGATAGGGCAGATTGTTCTGTCAACGCAAGCATTTCTGCTTGCCTGATGAAACAATCTCCTAAGTGCTACGTTAAATATAACCGTTAGGTTTTTAAAGCACCATGACTTGCATTGCTGATGCAGTATGTGTATCATTGTCTGGAAAGTGGGATATCATAAGTTTGCAAATATGACATCATACACAGATCCAGGAACAAGTTATTCACATGTTGACCTTTTCAGCTGAGCTTGGTGAGAAAGACCATTAAAACAGCTTCTAGCATCATATGGAGTTGTGGGCTATAAGGGTGGCGTATGAGGCTTGTGGAGCTAGGAGTCTCCCCTGTATGAAAGAGGAATGCCAGCAAGTAGCTTCACATACGCAGTCCGTGTCTGACTCTGCAGACTTGTTTAGAGTACACAACACAAAACTGCACTAGTTGCTGCAAACCTTTGGGAAATGCCATCTGTTTTGAAGCTAAAATGACGGTGGACTCTTAATTCAGCCATTCCGGCTTCTCTTCCTCCGCCTTGATCCAGCTTGGGTCCACTATACTCGCAGATTGCATTGCAAATTTTGTTTCAGAATAATACCGTAACCCAAAAGTGATTTGTATTTTAACTCTTGATTTTAAAATTGCAATATATAGAAATAGATATCTCTTTGTAAGCCAGATCACACTGTACAATCCTAGCAAGGCTGTCAACCAGGGAGAGGCTGGTGACTCCTGTAAAATTTCGATGGTGCTATTTGTAGTTTTCTAGGTGGGTAGAATGTGCAAAATTTGACCACACCAAATTGTGCCCTTCTGTAATTAATTCTCATCTCCAAAGAAAATAATGTCTTCCAGTGCAGATAAAGCTTGGTTGAAATGTGTGGTGTGCATGAGCCTCTCTTATCCCCTCCAGTAATCCACCACGAAAGGGATGGGAACAGGAGCCTCTTCGTTGCCTTCTTCTAATGTTTCAGCATGTAGGTGGCTGCACCTGCAAAAGAAAGGCTTATGCCACAGTTCCCCAGGCCTTCCTTCTGCTATTGTAGCTCAGATCTGGCTGCCTTTTGGTGAAGGTAGATATGTAAAGTGGACACTCCCTCCACATTCCTCATAGTTTCTGGCAAAACAAAAATGTGCCAGCATTCCTGCTGTTGAATGATGTCTGATAATTGCCTCATATTTCTGAAGTTCAGAGGTGTGTTACAAAGCACCCCTAAAATCCAGCTCTTGCTGTAAGTATGGCAGCCTGCACCTGGAAAGGGAAAATCTATTTTGGCCTGGAAAGGCAAGGGGGGAGCCCCCATTACAGTAATGCAGGCAGGGTGTTTTCAAGGGAGCTGAGTTGCAACACCTCCTGCTAAATCCATTGATTGCTGTCTCCTTTCACTGTAAATCTTTGCCACTGTCAGTCTGTAAATTTATCCCTTGTAAATGTAAGCAACAGAAGTGTTAAGCCAAGATATAAACACTTAAAGTGTCACTCCCAACACAAGTTTTAGTGGCCTGAGGCTCCAGCCAGGAAAGCCTGAAAGAAATGTTAATCTTTTATTTATTTATTTATTATTTGATTTATATCCCGGCCTTCCTCCCAGCAGGAGCCCAGGGCAGCTTTTCCCCCACCCACCTAGACAGCAGAATGAAGGTGCATTTTTAGCAGCCCTTTCTCAGAGATTTGGGGCAAACTCTATTCCCGGTTGGCACCCCTTTAAACTTTTAACAGTCAGCAGCTACCAGGAAGTCTTTGTTTTTATTTTAATAAGCAGAGGTCTGGCCATAAAAGCTGCTACTAGCCAGTCAGATTTTGGGGGTTTCCCTCCAGGGGGAGCTTCTCTCCAAAGTCCCTTGCAGAGGGGGCAGATTTCCTGCCAGCGATCTCTTCTGCAGAAGAGGTAGTATAGCTCTTCCTTATGCTCACCCAGTTTCTCTGGAGCTCCTTCCTCTTTTTCCTTGCTTTGTTGTTTTGCAGTATCACAATCGCTCAAGGAAGATGGTGTCAAACCTCTCTGCATTCCTGACCAAAATTCTCTGAGCCAGTGCTTTAAGCTGGCAATAGGTCTTTTCCCTTCTCTAGGCTTCTGTGACCTTTCACAAGATGCTGTTTTTTCCACTCTAAGTCCAAACTTAGTTGCCATTTCCTCTTTATCCATTTCTTCCCAAAGCTTTGTAGCAGCCCCCTTCAAACATCTCCACTGGGTGTATTTCTCCCTACCTTCCTGCTGCCTATTTTTATATCTGTTTTCCTTTCTGTTAAAATAGGTCATACTGGTGGCTGCTTTGAGCTCTCTAGAACTGAACTCTTTGCCTTTCCTAGTGGCCCAAACCTTCCTCATTCCAAATGTTTTTCCACAAGTCTTCACCCCACACACGCGTGCACTATCAGTAGTTTCTTTGTGTTATGTTGGACTGCATTAGAACTTTCTTTCTTTCTTTCTTTCTTTCTTTCTTTCTTTCTTTCTTTCTTTCTTTCTTTCTTTCTTTCTTTCTTTCTTTCTTTCTTTCTTTCTTTCTTGATTGATTGATTGATTGATTGATTGATTGATTGATTGATTGATTGATTGATTGATTGATTGATTGATTGATTGATTGATTGATTGATTGATTGATTGATTGAATGATTGATTGATTGAATGAATGAATGAATGAATGAATGAATGAATGAATGAATGAATGAATGAATGAATGAATGAATGATATCCCGTTCTTCCTCCCAGCAGGAGCCCAGGGCGGCAAACAAAAGCACTAAAAACACTTTAAAACATCAAGAAAACAGACTTTAAAATACATTCAAACAAAACACCTTTAAAAATTGTCTTAAAAAGCTTTCATCTTAAAAAAAAGGTTAAAAACACATTGTTTAAAATTCACTAATAGGCAAAAAAAATCTTGCGGTTTAAGAATGTACCTATAGCCCACAGATATTTCTATCAAACTTTAAAAAACAGGAAAATTGGGCAGCTATAGTGAACGTACCAGGGGAGCAGGAGACCTGACCTCCTCTCTGAGATATTGTACTGCCCTACAAATTTGGCAAAATACAAACACAATTTGGGTTGGTCTCTCACAGTCCAATCCACTTCCTGTGTAGCTTGGAAGAATTTGGAGAGAGTTCCAGTATTTCAAAAATACCTTAAAAATACAGTCCCTTGGATTGTCTTTAAGTGAATGTGCCATCTCTCATTCTGAGGTCTTCTGCTGCCAGTAAAGTATAAAAGTAGTTTTGTTGCAAGAGGGTCTCCTCTAGGGTCAGCCCAGGCCTTGGGTTACACAGCCAGTACCCAAAGGGCCCACATCCACATGTAGCAGAAGCACAGCCTGCCAACAGATGTGCACATGTGGAAAACATTCCTGAAAGATCAGTTCAGTGGCAACCTGGCAGGTTTAGTATCAAAAGTAAAGCCCTTACATTTGAAGTTTCCTCCTGTCCATTTGGCGTAAGCTGTGCTGCATAACCCATATATTTGTACCTTTGAATGTTAAGAGTTTGCCGATTCTTGCTTCACTGCTGGCTGATGCTGACAAGATTCTTTTCTGGACACATTGGACAGGCTGCATCATAGAGGTTATGCAGGGAAAAGGCTGTTAGGAATAGGTGAGGGAGGGTGCCTTGGTGAACTATCACTTCATGATTTATTGTAGTCATTTCAGTTGGAGAAGGGGTAGATTATCTGACTGTGCACTAAATGTTTATTAACCTGCACATATTTCATAATTTGGATTACAATATTTCGGGTACAGGGGTTTGGTTACAGGGTTTGAAGGAAACTTTAGTAAGGCATGAGAGGATAGTGAGCTTGAGCCATCATGGTGACAAGTAGTTTGGCGAAACTTCCAGTGGCCAAAGGGGGCACATTTTCCTCCTGTGTAAGGAGGATTTTAAACCCCTTGATTTTGTATCTAATTCTCATAACCCTTATGCACATTTTAAAACTTCTAGTGTGGTATGTAGAATCTTAATTTTTGTGCCAGATTCCAGGTGTGTTGAATACAGGCAGCTTTATTGATAAAGTAGGGTTGTGGTGTTTATCACATTATAAAAAGCTGAACCAATATTTACAGAATGATTCCACTAGGTAGAGAGCGTGTGGTGGAAGAATATGCTGGTATGATGACAGAAGGTTACTAATGCTTTTTGAAAATGTCTTTCAGATTCTAAATGGCTGCTAGGAAGTCGGGGTCCGACTTTCATGGTAAGTGAAGTGCAAGTCTTGTGTTTTGGGTGTGGCAGGGTACTCAACATCCCAAAGCAGTGTAGAGAATGTTAAAAATGAAACTATCAACAAAGATTTATACTGGGGTCACCAACCTTTTTTTGACCAGCTGGCACATTTTGAATTTTGAGCAAGTGTTATGAATGCCAGTCACAAAATGGTTGCCAGAGGCACATGGCATAACACAAAGTTAAAATGTAGTCATTTCTGTGTGCGCCCCCCCCCCCCCCCAGCAACCTCATGCCTGCCATGGGAAGTCATCTGTGTCCTGTTGGTCCTGATTGTGGAGATCATGCAGTATTACTCTCACAAATACACAACAATGCTGTTGCAGCCTAATATCAGGGAGCATTTCCCGGTAGTAGAAAAAATATAAAAGGTGACCACACTGTGTACACTCATGCATGTGTGCACACTGTCTGGTTGTCTGCCTGTTTGTCTCTCATACACACTCACAAGCACACACTCACCGTACTTTAGCATCCACCCCAGAAATCAGAAAAGCATCTCCACATACATCTCTCTTTCTGCCTAAGAGCATCTCTCTCTGTTTCTCAGAAAAGTCCCTCCATGGGTGAAGGGCCTGCCATTTACTTACCCCCCCCAAAAAAAAGAAGACATGAGGGAGAATGGGGAAGTAGGTGCCTCCAGAGAGTAGACAGCATGGGCCCAGATGGACCAGTGGCCTGGCTTGGTATCCAGCATGCACCCTCCAAGCTTCCTAAGGCCTGCTGATCCCCTAAATCTGTTGCTGTCCCCCTAGAATCATAGAATGGCAGAGTTGGAAGGGGCCTGTAAGGCCATCGAGTCCAACCCCCTGCTCAGTGCAGGACTCAAACTTGAATCATACCTGACAGGTGGCTGTCCAGCTGCCTCTTGAAAGCCTCCAGTGCTGGAGAGCCCTCCACCTCCCAAGGCCATTAGCTTCTGTTAGCTCTACTCTCTTGCATACTTCTATGTACTGTGCTACCTTCTTGCCTGTTGTTATAGTACAATGCAGTGATATGGAAAATAGACTTGGGATGCCAACAGCTATTGGAAACAGGTGTGTAGAGAATCAGATGGACCATGAAGCTGCAGGACAAGAAATGGGCAGGCCTGCTTTTGTAGAGGTGGAAGGGTGCCTGGAAACCCCATTAAGCCCATCTGTGTACTTAACAGGGAGAGGATGCTTAGTTTTAGTTACAGTAGCATATGCCTTCAGATTATTATCTGGGTGCCTAATATTATAAAATATGGCCTTTTAAGCATAAAAATTGAAGGGGGTTTGTAACTAAAAATGCCAGCATATGGTTATTTTTATCAGTTTTGGGGGAGAGCGGGATATGGCAGTTTTTAGGAGACAGTTGCCGAACCAGACACTCTGTGATTACATTTGAATTGAAAATAAATAGTTTGCTTTTCAGTTGGCGTCATACTTTTTTGCTCTTACTGAGGACTTGGTTTAGACTGGCAAAATGGGTATTTGTATTGAAAGATGAATACAAAATCACTGATGTGTTTCACTCCTTCCCATTAGGGACCTTCAGTTATCTTGATGACGTCCCGTTCAAGATAGGAGACAAGTTCAAAGCACCAGCTAAAGTTGGCTTGCCCATTGGCTTCTGTTTGCCTGACTCTCCACAGCTTGTAAGGGACGCCCAGGTGAATTTTCCTTGTTTTGTGCAGAACTGTAGTAGAAGTCTTTTTGAATTTGCCGAGCCATACTTTTGCACAAGCATACTTAGGATCCGCTTCAGTTGTTACTCTGAACTCGCTCACTATCACTATACATGATTAAAAGCACTTCATTCTGAACAACTAAAGCCGGCCTCCCTCTCATTAGCTGCACTAGAATGACTGCTTCTGGCTTCCTTAAAATAGAATTTTTGGTTTGTCAGCCCCTGCCCTGTGCCTGCCTTAATCCATCTCAAAGCCAAATAAGGAAGAGGAGGTTCTAAAGCAAGAGTGCACAGCTCAGGGCATAAATACATATCTAGCTTTGGTAACCAGTAGCAGAAAATTCATCTTGAAGATATGGAAGGGGAGCTTCTTCCTTTGCTCGTTGTTCTAAAAGTTGCTGGATGAATGCTTTGTCTTCACAGCTGATCTGTATTGGCCTCACTTAGCCTTTGCATACTGTAACATCATAAAGTTTAGGGTTTTTTAAATTCTGTTCCTAGTAAACTTATTCAACAATGCAGGAGAAGGCTGTATAATTATTTCTATATAGCTTTAAAACTAAAGTTTTAAAAAATAATCCTTGAGAGCTCTCAGGAAGCAAATTGCAATTCCAGGTCAGTTGGAACAAACCTCTCAAAAAGACATTTAGACCTCTGGTGTTGTTTTTTTAAATTATCCTAAAGTAGAAAAAGGTTTTAAAAAGAGGATTATTACTACTTGTATCCATAATACGAAAGAGCATAAAAAGAGAAATAAGTACTCAGTATACAATAGCTTAGCTTCACAGCATGATCGTCATGTTCAATAAATATTGAGTATAATACATAATTTATTCAACAAATCATTATTTTTCCTGGTAACGAGACTGCTACAAATTGCTCCTACTTTATTAAGGCTCCACCTTCTATCATGTAATTCATGCCATTCACAAGGGCATACAATGTATGCTGACAGTTCCTAATATTTCCTTAATATATTTGACCACAGGGTCCTTAGCGCTTACTTAGCACTTCTGTTCTTCTAACTTTGCTGTTAGATTAATTGTTCTCATTTTTTCCTAATTAATTCTATTTTAGTTGGGGGTTGGCTTTTCCTCCAATATCTAGCATATCGCATCCATGCTCAGGTAAGTACTTACAGCGGCTGCCTCTGTTGTATTTTTGGTCTGCTGTGGTCTCAGCTCTTGCTTCTATGCAACATGCCTTGGAGTTTTGCAGTCCGCAACAGTCACAGGTTCTTCTGCACTCTGGTCAAGCTGCCATGTTAGCAGGGGCCAGAATATTCTTGGACAAACTGGAGTCCTCCTTCTCATTGTTGTTGCCATCCTTCCAGTCCTCATTTGCTTTACTACTTGGAGGGATAGACAATTTCTTTGTGTTTGAGTTAGCAAAAATTCTGACCTAAAATTTAAGTAAGAGGTATATAAATGTGTTTAAATGAGTAAGACCCTTACACCCCTAATGAAGAGGTTGGTCTGATGTCACACATCAGCACATATCGCTTCGGAGAGGATGTCATTGGTCCCATCGTTCCTGCATCTCTTCTTACCTTGGTGTCTTGTGTCTCCTCTCCCCCCCCCCCCGGCAGTATGATTTCTCCCTGGAAAAGAGGACTATTGAGTGGGCTGAGAACATTAAAAGAATTCAGGCTGCCCAGGAAGAGGCTGAACGAAAGGCGGGGGTGGCCCAAGCAAATACAAAGGCAGCCTTGGAGGAGCCGAGCCCAGCCGGCTTCTCGGACAGCAGTTGCCCAGAGAATGTCATGCCACCACCCATCAACCCTATCCTTGCCAGTCTGCACCACAATTACATTCTTATTCCTACCCCAGCCAACAGCAGCACTCTAAAGCAAAAAGTCTTAAGTCCTCCCCATACAAAGGCTGATTTCAACCCAGCAGATTTTGAGTGTGAAGAAGACCCCTTTGACAAACTGGAATTAAAAACGCTTGACGATAAAGAGGAACTGAAAAACATTCTGCAGCTCCATGTTGGTACCACAGGCCCAATAGTGGCCCAACTACTAGACAATAGCTTGCCCAAAGTATCATCTGAGTCTGTATTACAAGATCAGGAGGTTTTGGCATCCTTGGAAAGGGCCACTTTGGACCTCAAGCCCCTTCATAAACCAAATGGTCTTATTGCTTTACCGCAGCTGGGGGGTTGTGAAAAGATGTCCCTGTCTTCCAAAGTGTCCCTCTCGCCTGTGACATCAGTGAGCAATATCAAGTCTCTCTCCTTCCCAAAGCTTGACTCGGATGAGAGTGACTTGCAAACAGCGAAGCTCGCAAACACGTTCCTCGGCGCATCCTGCCTTCGTAACAGCACTTTCCTCAGCTCTTTGCAGAGCAAAGCCAGCGAACTGAATGGGCATCATGTGGCTGGGCTTTCCAACCTCAACATGGAGAGTGGCCCAGAGGCGCAAACAGTATCCTCCACATCCAGACTGCCTTCTCTGCCCACCTCAGTAGCATGTACAGAAGAAATTCCAGCTCTCACCACAGCCACGGTGGTAAGTGCTGCACAACAGGGCACTTGATGTGGGCAGCAGGGGAGGGAAACGCAGTAGCGAGTCAACATAGTCTAAATGAAACTGGGATTCCTTATTTCTGAAAAGGGGGAAATCTTGTTGTCATTTTGTTGCTGTTGGGGTTATTGATGTGTTGGATTGCATGATGCTCCACCATGAGTCTTCTTTCCTGCATCTAATGACCCAGACTGTGCCTGTAGGTGCAACACACATACATGTATGCGCTCTTCTCTCGCTTTTGTCATGGATACTTCTTGGGTGGCTTTGGTTTTTTGCAGAACAGCCTAGTGAGGGTTGCTTGGCTTCAAGTTTAGTGGACTTTAGCTTGGCTGAATGTGAAATCTAATTCATGTTGTGGCTCTTCCTGAGAGTGGTTCTGCAGTTTGTACCCAAATGTGTAATGGAAATTAATGTCTAGAGGGCCAGACATGTTGACCTGTTGCTGCAGAAACAGCAGTCTCATGTGATGAGACGATAAACATCCTTTATTATGGCATAATAAACTTTTGTGGACTAGAGCCCACTCCCATCTGAAGTTGGTTCTAGTGTGGAAAAGCTTACTGTGCTACAATAAAATTTGTTAGGCTCTAAGGTGCCACAGGACTGTGTTCTTTTTATGGAGAAAACAACAGCCCCCTGGATGGGGCTTGTTAGCAATTGCCCAGCAAGCTGGAATGTTGCAGTGGCTGGAGTGGATTTCCCTTTAGAGACTATCCTGATTCTTCGACTGTGTTAATTAAACATAATCCTATTGCACGTCCTGGAAGTGATTTTTACAAGGTCTCTTCCTATAACGCATCTCTGAAATGTGGGTTTCTGGCTGTGCAGGTCTGAGAGTTCCGTTGCAACTTTCTCTGTTGGCTTTTGCCTTGGTTGTTAGCTCTCCTGGGTCCTACTCTTTGTCTCTTAGGAAATATCCTTATGGAGAATCCTTCTCGGGGTCCTGCTTTTCCCCCAGCTGCCTCTCTCTTAACATGTAATTGATTCTGCCTGTCTTACTGATCTTGTTGCCATGGTAAAAGCTGGCAGTAGGCCCAGCTACAGAGATCTAGGTCCAGCATGCTTTAAACTTGGTGTTTGCCCTTTGGGGAAATCTTAAAACAACACAGCCAAGTTGGGACAGTACGGCTCTCGATAAATGGGCACCATTTCAGTTCTTTTAGGTATTCTCACTTCTTTCATTCTGGGTTACTTGAGTGGTAAATGGTAAAACTGCTCGTTTTTTACACAGGCAGGTGAAACAGCACCCCCTCCCCCAAATAGCTGTCATTCAAGGCTTTTGCTCAGGATGAATTGATTTCAATAAAGCTGATGAATAGTTTTTTTGGGGGGGAGACCATAAAAGTTATTAATAGCTTCCCTTTTTGAAATTCATGTTTTCTGGCCAACTATTTATTATAACGGGTTGCTCAGCTGCTAGAACGAACTGGTTTGCAACTAGATTGAGCATAAAGTTAACACAAAGCAGCCTTGTGTTTAAGAATTTGCCTGGTAATCCCAGGTCAGAAGGAATTCTGTGGCAACGAATGGCCTGTAAAAGGAGGAAAGATTGCTTCATTCCTGCTGCTGATAGCTTGCTTGTCATATCTGCTCCCCATGGAAAGAGGGGCTTTTCCTCCTCTGTGGCCTGCATGGAAATGCAGCAGGCTGGCAGAAGAGGGAGGGATTGCTTTACCCACCAGTGCATTTGGCAGAAGCAATCTTTTTTTACTAGCTACTAGACAAGATTAATATTAATATTGTATGCTAATATCTGTGGAGGGAAGTAAATTGAGGCTGAATCCTGAAAAGACGGATGTTATATGTCCAGAGTTCTCATGTCTCTGTGTCAGATTTGCTTAATATGTTTTTAACCTTTAAAAAAAGTTTTTAAAATGTTTTTAATGCTGTTTTGGCTTAATGTATTTTAAGATTTGTTTTTATTATGTTTTAAAGTGTTTTAGTGCTTTGTTTGCTGCCCTGGGCTCCTGCTGGGAGGAAGGTTGGGATACAGAATGAATGAATGTATGTATGTCTGGGAGATGGCCTGTTCTGGATGGGGTTGCAGTCCCCTGGAAGGAGCAGACCTGCAGCTTGGAGGGACTCCTGGATCCAGCCTTGTCACTGGAGGCTGAGGTGGTCTCAGTGGCTAGGAATGCTTTTTTCCAGTTCTGGCCCCTTTTGGACAGAGAAGACTCCATGCTCTGGTAATTTCCAGATTTGATTATTACAATGTGCTTTATGTAGGGCTGCCCTTAAGATGACTCGGAAATTTCAACTGGTCCAAAATGCAGCAACCAGATTACTGGCTGGGGGTCCCTTTAGAACTCCTAACCCCGGTTTTAAAACAGCTGCATTGGTTACCAATTTGTTTCTGGGCCCAATTCAAGAGGCTCATGTTAGTGTTTTAAGCCCTAAACAAAAGACCACCTCCTTCCCTGCAGACCTCCTCGGGTGTTGAGATAGGCAGAGGGGGCCATTTGGTAGTTCTGCCATCCTCGGAAGCTCAGGGGAGGGGGCAGAAGGTGGTCCAGGAGAGGCCATTCTCTGTGGCAACCCGAGTTGTGGAACTCTCCGCAGAGGTGCACCTGGCAGCTTCACTGTAGTTTTCAGTGAATGCTGAAGACGCATCTCTTTACTCTGGCGTTTGACACCTGAGATGTATATTTTTAGGAATCACCCTAATTTTTGTGATTTGATTTAGATTGTTTTTAACCGTTTTTAATGATATGTTTTTAAACTCTTGTCACCCGCCCTGGGACCTTTGGGTGAAGGGCAGGCAATACATCGAAAGACGAGTAATAGTGATAACGATGACATCAAAACCTTTGGCTGTAGAGCACACACTCCATTTGCACTGCTGAATTATGTCTGCTTATGGAAAATGCAAGGATACTAAGTGAGATTGCTCATTCAAAGACTAAGGCTTCAACCCTACGTATACTTGTATGGAAAGGAATCTCACTGAAGAAAATGGAACTTATTTTTGCTCAAATAAATATAAGATTGGTCTGTAAAAGGTGCCCAGGCTTTTCCAGAAGCAAGGGGTGATAGTTACTGGGCAAAATAGTCTATCTCTGTGAGATGGAAAACAAGTGTCAGTGTCAGAGACAAATAGTGGTAACGAGAGAGGAAGTTCTAAGCTTAATGGACAATATAAAAACTGACAAATCACCGGGCCCGGATGGCATCCACCCGAGAGTTCTCAAAGAACTCAAATGTGAAATTGCTGATCTGCTAACTAAAATATGTAACTTGTCCCTTGGGTTCTCCTCCGTGCCTGAGGACTGGAAAGTGGCAAATGTAACGCCAATCTTCAAAAAGGGATCCAGAGGGGATCCCAGAAATTACAGGCCAGTTAGCTTAACTTCTGTCCCTGGAAAACTGGTAGAAAGTATTATTAAAGCTAGATTAACTAAGCACATAGAAGAACAAGCCTTGCTGAAGCAGAGCCAGCATGGCTTCTGCAAGGGAAAGTCCTGTCTCAGTAACCTATTAGAATTCTTTGAGAGTGTCAACAAGCATATAGATAGAGGTGATCCAGTGGACATAGTGTACTTAGACTTTCAAAAAGCGTTTGACAAGGTACCTCACCAAAGGCTTCTGAGGAAGCTTAGCAGTCATGGAATAAGAGGAGAGGTCCTCTTGTGGATAAGGAATTGGTTAAGAAGCAGAAAGCAGAGAGTAGGACTAAACGGACAGTTCTCCCAATGGAGGGCTGTAGAAAGTGGAGTCCCTCAAGGATCGGTATTGGGACCTGTACTTTTCAACTTGTTCATTAATGACCTAGAATTAGGAGTGAGCAGTGAAGTGGCCAAGTTTGCTGACGACACTAAATTGTTCAGGGTTGTTAAAACAAAAAGGGATTGCGAAGAGACCCAAAAAGACCTCTCCAAACTGAGCGAACGGGCAGAAAAATGGCAAATGCAATTCAGTATAAACAAGTGTAAAATTATGCATATTGGAGCAAAAAATCTTAATTTCACATATACGCTCATGGGGTCTGAACTGGCGGTGACCGACCAGGAGAGAGACCTCGGGGTTGTAGTGGACAGCACGATGAAAATGTCGACCCAGTGTGCGGCAGCTGTGAAAAAGGCAAATTCCATGCTAGCGATAATTAGGAAAGGTATTGAAAATAAAACAGCCGATATCATAATGCCATTGTATAAATCTATGGTGCGGCCGCATTTGGAATACTGTGTACAGTTCTGGTCGCCTCATCTCAAAAAGGATATTATAGAGTTGGAAAAGGTTCAGAAGAGGGCAACCAGAATGATCAAGGGGATGGAGCGACTCCCTTACGAGGAAAGGTTGCAGCATTTGGGGCTTTTTAGTTTAGAGAAAAGGCGGGTCAGAGGAGACATGATAGAAGTGTATAAAATTATGCATGGCATTGAGAAAGTGGATAGAGAAAAGTTCTTCTCTCTCATAATACTAGAACTCGTGGACATTCAAAGAAGCTGAATGTTGGAAGATTCAGGACAGACAAAAGGAAGTACTTCTTTACTCAGCGCATAGTTAAACTATGGAATTTGCTCCCACAAGATGCAGTAATGGCCACCAGCTTGGACGGCTTTAAAAGAAGATTAGACAAATTCATGGAGGACAGGGCTATCAATGGCTACTAGCCATGATGGCTGTGCTCTGCCACCCTAGTCAGAGGCAGCATGCTTCTGAAAACCAGTTGCCGGAAGCCTCAGGAGGGGAGAGTGTTCTTGCACTCGGGTCCTGCTTGCGGGCTTCCCCCAGGCACCTGGTTGGCCACTGTGAGAACAGGATGCTGGACTAGATGGGTCACTGGCCTGATCCAGCAGGCTCTTCTTATGTTCTTATGTTCTTATGTCGTTTGTGGCAGAATCATACATGCTCATTTTCAGAACTGAACATATTGCAGGACTCTGGTCACTGGGCATCGAGAGAGAGCACAAGGTCTTCCATAGGGACTCAGTGATAATCCTGGTAAGATGCACAAAGGCATCGCCTGGGTTCTGGGGCCGGGCCCCCACTATCAAGCCGCTCAGAGAAGGGTGTGTTGTGCTGCATTGCATCATGGCTGTTGGAGGACTGCCTCACAATTCTTCCTTACAAAGACAAGCAATCTGTCATAAGTTCAGTTTTAAGAGGTTATATATTTGCTTTAAGTTCAGATGTCATTGCAATTTAGGTTATTTTTTAAAAGTGAAATAATGTAGCTGAAATTTCTTTTAAAATCTGGATTAAATAAGCAGATTTTTTAAAAAATCTGCCCTGCTCTTGATAAGATGCCTATAGCTCCTCAAAGTAGAAAGTGGTGTCCTGTAGAAGGCCTACTACTGTGTGTGTGTTTAAGTGTCCCTTATTGCCTCACTTCCTCTGTAACAAAGGCTGGGTACTGGATCTGGCCACTAGGCCAGATTCCCAAATCCCCCCCCCCAAATCACCTACATGTCAATCACCTGATATGATCATAATGACATCTGGTGATTGATACATGTCAGACTTCAAAGGAGGTTGCTGTAACCACTGATCAGCTGATTGGTGGTTACAGCAACCTCCGTTGGAGATGAGCTTTCAAGGGGGCTTGCTCTCGAAAGAGGGAAAATGCTGTTTTTGTTTATTAAATGGAGCATTTTTCCCTCTGCAGAGGAAATGGTTTGGATTCAAGCTGTTTCTTCCAGCCCCTTTGGCTGCAGGAGGGAATTCCTGCTGAGCAACTAGAGCTTCCTTTAAGCTCCTGATTGTGCCTTTCTAGCTGTGTCCATGCCTGGCCCACATGTGATGTTACATACCACTTCAGGTGTGGAGCAGGTGGGCGTGATTTGTGGGGAAACAGCTTCACAGGCCAAATTGGGATCCCTGCCAGGCCTAGTTAAGCCTGTGGGCTAGCGGTGCCCCACCCCTCTTCTGTAAGGTGCCCTTTGGCCGTACAACCCAAATCAGTCTCCATGCTGTTTGGGGGGAGGGGCCGTAGCTCAGTGCTGTAGGGTCTGCTTTGCATGCAGAAGGTCCCAGCTTCAATCCTTGACAGCATCTCTAGGTAGACTCCCTGCCTGGGACCTTGGAGAGCCTCTGCCAGTCAGTGCAGGCAGTACCCTGCATAAGACAGCCTCCTGTATCCCTGTTTTCTTGGCACCTCTGAGCCAGTCTAAAACAATGTTTTGGTTCAGGGATCTGAAGCAAATAATGGATTTTGTGCAGTAACATTTAAGTATTATATCATTCTGTTCTAGTCACCGAATAGGGACTTACTTGTCATGGGGTTGTATTCAACCAATTTTTACTAAGTAGATCCATTGAAATTACCGGGCACAACTAATTTAAGGCCATTAATTTCAATGGGTCTCCTCTGAGTAGAAGTCAGATGAATACAATCCCAAGTGTCTGTCACGAGCTGGTATGGTGGAGGGTATAAAATGGGCTCCCTCCCTTTACGGAGCACAGAGTGGCAGACATGGGCCTTGCTGAGCAACGTCCTCTTCAGGTTACTGGCCAAGCCAAGATAAGCCTCTCTGAGGACTCTGTGTGGGACCCAGAGTTGCTTGCCTGTTCTCCTCCACTTCTTGTTTTTGAGCTGTCACTTGATTATTCCTTTGTCCATGGAGGGAGGAGGGGCTTGACCTCAGATCAAGCCCAGCTCTCTCCAGTGTTGTACAACGGCTCGTAAGGGTTTTATAGGAAGACTTCTGCCCTCACTTACATTGGGACAGCAGTGTTCCACCTTCTCTCTCCTCCTCCTTCTGAAAGGGT
The DNA here is from genome assembly GCF_030035675.1 of Rhineura floridana. NCBI lineage: Eukaryota > Metazoa > Chordata > Lepidosauria > Squamata > Rhineuridae > Rhineura > Rhineura floridana. The sequence goes on along the minus strand of NC_084480.1, from coordinate 4,494,872 downwards.
TTTACTTCCCTCTTGTTAACTAGGTAACTCACCAAAGTTTCCTGATGTCTCAAGTGCCCAATACCACCAGCTGTGCAAAATGGCCAAGTGGCTCCATCTATGTAGATGTGTTGCAGGCCCTTTCCTCCAGTGAGCGGCAGTGTGTCGAAACTGTTGTCAACATGGGCTATTCCTACGAGGACGTCCTGAAGGCAATGAAGAAGAAGGGGCAGAACATAGAACAGGTAAGAGGAGTCTTTCTTCTGCTTTCAGCAAACCAGGAAAAGGAAGCGAGGCTAGATGAAAGCCAACATTTGGCTTAGTTTGAGTGTTGAATGGTAGGAGCTGTATGATGTGATGTATTGGGGTTGACAATGTCCATTGGCAGAGGTCCCTTGAAGGATATGGATAGAGCCTTGCATTACTCACAACTTGGTAATAATACTGGGCTCATGAAAGAACCCATGGTGCTACTAAAGAGGAAGGGAGTGTTTGGCAACTGCTAGCCACAAAATGTTTTCAAAACGTAAGACTGTGGCCATAGCAGTGTTGGCTTTTATATCTGTGATGATGGCAAGTGTTCTTTGTGACCAGTCAGATTTAGAATCTCTAAACTCTGGCAATCAGGAAGGAACATCATAGCTTAGTAGTAGAGCTCATCGTTTGTTTACAGAAGATCCCAGGTTTGGCATTTCCAGTCAAAAGATCTTGAGAATTAGTAATTGCCAAAGAGCTATTACCATGATCCTTGGAAACCTGCTATTGGTCAGATTCTCCTGGTGTAGATGGATCCATTCATGGTCTGACCTGGTGTAAGATGTTTGTACCACCTCTCTCCCCTACCACCCTGGAAGGGCAGGATAGAAGTTTAATTAATTGTTAAAAATAGTAATAGTGGGATCATGCATGGAGTGCAGAGTGTCTCAGTTCCTTTCTGTACTGTTCCTCCTTGTAGGTTCTTGATTACCTGTTTGTCCATGGGCAGCTCTGTGAGAAGGGCTTTGATCCACTCCTTGTAGAAGCTGCGCTTGAAATGTATCAGTGTTCAGAGGAGAAGGTGAGTGCTCAATTGGTGGTTACACATTGGTGTTATACAATCACTCCTGTGATTCAGCTTAGTGCTACCTGCTTAACTTTCTGATCTTCCTACTACTGCTCTTTCACTGTGGTGACTGTTAAATCCTCTGGCTTGTATTTTGAATACCGAAAGCGATTGACTTGTAGTTTGTTATTCATTTGTTGTAATCATCCTTCAGCTCACCACTCTTTTCTGCCTTGGTATATGGTGACTTTCCTTAACCTCATGGCTGGCTCAGGATGTGGCTAGGGTTTGGCACTTTTCATGACAACATCTGAGAAAAGGGACAAGCCCAGTAGGAAGAACACCCAGTGCATGCAGTAGGTAAGCCAGATCGACACATGTGGGAAATGAGAACCCCTTAGAGACCTGTAGCCCAACTGCCTCCTATAGTGTACAGATCTTGGTCTTCTGAAATTCTCTAGAAGGTGCTTAGTAGCTGACCTGCTGAATAGGCTCAATGGGCCAAGCTGGTGGACTTTGCTACTCAGAATCCATTGGAAAATAGCTGTTATGTCTAGTTTCATACTCAGACAACATAACCAAAAGTGTTGCTGTAGAATCTACAGTGTGGATGAAGGGTGAACTGGATCTGACCAGCTGGTCAGGTTGTTTGCTCCCATGCTCCCCACAGGCCAAATTTGACAGGTCAGTGATGTTGGGTGACCCATTTGAATCAAACCATGCAGGCAAGTGCACAACCCACAAAGCCTTTCATAGCGCTCTGGGCCCTTTTCAATGGGTTGCACAAGACCCAGCAATCACTTATTGGGTCTTGCAAAGCCAGTACACACTGCTTGCCACCTGGGTCTCAAGTGACAGTGCTGGATCCAGAAGTATTCTAGACTGCAGATCTGTTTCTTCAGATGGAGTACAACTCCATCAACACCCCATACACCCAATTTTCAGATACAAGAACTGCCCACCAGTAGTGCTGCACTCTTGTCAGAATTCAGCTTCAGTTTATTGGACCTCCAATCACTTGGTTAACATAATAGCGGCCTTATCTGTTTCGGGTATGATATCCAAACTTCCTAATGACAAATCATACTGGCTTCATACAGTTTTATCTTATGTGTATATTGCCCAGATTGCTGAGAACTTTCTGCCCTAGGAGATCAGTCAATCTCTATATTTTGTGGTTCACTCCTTTCAAGGACCTATTTTAGGCAGGCATTTAATCTCAATTAGCTGCTTGGTCTTACTCTCCAATCAATTCAGTGCCTCTGCTCTTTTACGGTTCAGTTTTTTAAATTGATTTGATGTTAATTCCAGTTAAGTATCTTTTATTGGTTGGACACAAATTTGTAATTAAATAACATGTCTTGGAAGTTGTTGCATCAGGCTCTGGCTTTTCCATGGCTGTTCCTTAATGGAAGACTTTGCCTACCTAGAAACACTTAGTGGGGTCTAAGCAGTCTTTTGTCCAGATGAGGTCTCTTCCTAGAATGCTCTTAAAGGTATCCTCTTCCTTTTCTCTTCCTCAGACGACGGAACTTCTCCAGCTAATGAGTAAATTTAAAGAAATGGGATTTGAACTGAAAGACATTAAAGAGGTTTTATTATTGCACAACGACCAGGAAAATGCACTGGAAGATCTAATGACCCGGGCAGGAGCCAGTTGAAGAGTGCTGGGCGGAGCACAAGCCTTGCCCTGCCAACCAGACCATTTACCGCCATCATCATGTGGCTCTCCCTGCAGGTGCGGGAAGGAGGACAACACCGCAAGGATTCTGCCTTTCCTGGATGCTGAGAGAGCTGGTCCGTTGGCACACATCAATCCAGTATGCCATTCCCATCGGAGAGAGCCCAGGCTGCTTTCTTCAATTAAAGTTTAAGTGTCCTTTCCTGAGTTTCCTTTTTTTGGCTAGGCCACGGAGAATCTTGACTGGAGTTGTACATAGTCAGACCAGGCTAGTTGTATATCTCCCCCACCCCACCCCCACATCTTGCACTGGACTCGGTCAGAGAAGTATCAGCCTGGCTCTGAAACGAACAATGCTTTGGCTCCTTGAAGCTGCTTTCATTTGTGTGTCTGCTTGTACTGAAAACATTGACCCTCGGTCAAGATTAACAGAAGTCTACCTTTAGTGCAATGGAATTTCAGTTTTGTTCAGTGGAGAGGGGAGTCTTTGGTTTAAGGTTAGCATGTAACTTAGTGTGACACTGGTTCTGAAACTGCCGCTATGCATAGAGAAGCTGTATTGCTTCTTTTTCTGGTGTGTTGGCTCTGGCTGCTCACATTCTTGCCAGTGCTTGAATAAATACGTTCTCAGAACAGGTAAGCTGTGAATCCCAATTTGGACCCCTCGTCCACTGGCTGTTTTTTTAAGCCTGGGGAAAGAGACTCGAACCTCGGTACTTTCCTGTCCTCCCCAGGGTGGTAGTTTTTTTATTTAAGCAGAGGCCCTTCTGGGAAATCAGCTGATCATCAGTTTAAAATAGTTACGCAGTGTGAAATTGGAAGTCTATCTTTCAAGCACTTTCTTTTTAATCTTCACCGCATTGGTTCCATTTTTTCGCACTGTTATAGTTATCATTAATCTATTAACATCCTAGTAATAGGAATCAGACTTTAGGTTTTGATAGTACAAAAGTGTATTATGTTGTACATGGTTAAAGATCTAAATACATAAAATATAAGCAGTCTTGATCTTTGGAGTAATTTGCTAAGTATTTTGGTTCTGCAGAAAGAGATACTAATAAAACCTTAAAATGTGGCTTGTGGTGTCCTGCTTTCGGGCTGTAGCAGGGAGAAGAAATGACTGAATCTGGAATGGCTGTAGCTAATTAACTCTCCTATAACGTAAGAACATCTTGAGACGTCTCAAAGTTCCAGGTTTGGAGGGTTTTTTCCTAAGTCACTACAGAGATTTCAGTAAGCACAGTATAAAAACACTTTCAGCACTCTGGATCCCCCAATTGGGTAACACCCCACCACCAAACCATTTCAATATCTGATTTGCTTCTGTCTTCAAGTGAGTCATCATAAGGGATCAGAGTGGGATTGACCTCTAGAGTTCATGGTTCACTATAGGAACATGCAGCAGCTGCACAGTGTCCAGTGACGGTTAACAGTGGCTTTGTGACTTGAATGTTGGAATCAGGTTTAAACTTACCATGTCACGTCCGAGCAGAAAGGAAACTAAATCTCATATATTAAACTACCGTCCCATTCTACAGGATGTGATGACTGGCAATAAAGACCTGAGTTTCTGCACTTTTCAATTGGGAGCAGAGCCCCGTGCCCCTGATCCACATCTTTTCATGCCTGAGATATATTGTAACTATTGGCCATGCACGCACACACACACACAAAACCCCCTCACTGCTTAAGCGACTCCTTGTGGTTGGCCTACCACTTTCCTAATGGCAACTTGCCTCTGCTAACTGGAGGGATCCAACAGCTTTAAGACAATAATTACTGAGTGACATCTGAGGCAAGGGTGCTGTTTACACTGTAGTCTCTCTGCATATGTGAGCCTAATTATGTGCTGATCCTGCAGCCACAGTGATGGCACTTAGCCATGTGGACAGAGCACAAGAAAATATAATTAGCCACACACTGCATATGTGTTGGCATAAAAGCCTGCCCACTTTCCACCCTCCAGGGGGCCTGTGCTGCTGCTGCTGCTCAGTTTCCTTCCATGACTTGCAAGCAGGATGCTGTCAGCCTCTCATCTCTGCAGCCAAAGGCAGCTACTGATCCAGTTGTACATCCAGTGTATGTTTCTGAGCTGCTGGTGCTGGTATTTAGCGCTTCTGCCCTGATGTGAAATCCTTTTGCAATCAAACATAGATTACATTTTATCAGAGTATTTAATGACACAATTTAGATTGCTGTGCAAGTTTTGCTCAATTATCTTTTTACTTCAATTAAAAACTCGGTATAAAAGTGACATGCATACTAAAACTCATTCTAACTCCATTCACTTTACCTTCCAGGAGTTGGGGTGCACTACCTTTCAAAACCTTTAGAAACATTTCCACGTATTTAGTGCAAAGCTCTTGTGTCAAGTTGCTAACCTAGATTCTCAACCATTTTACTAATTGGCTAAGCTGTGCAGTACTGAAAAGTAGAAGCAGCGTCCTTGCTGCCTTTATACTTGAAAGCTCTACTCACTGAGCCCTGAAGCTGTGGGGTGCTAATGGAAGTCCCTGGGTTGGGCCTGATCTGCAGTAAAGAGATCAGTGCTATAGCCTCTGAAGGGCTGTGTCAAAGTCACAAAGGCCAAGCAAGAAAAAGGTGAGATTAGGCTACGGCCTCTTGTGTCATGTGAATGACAACACTCCTTCTTTCAAATGGAGCATGTTTGCAGTCTAGAGGTACCACAGGCAGGACCATATAGCTGCCTGACTAGCAAGCTTCTGGCTTAGATGAGCCTCTGGACAGAAGGCTCCATTAATAAACGCAAAGCTACCTTTCAGAAACTGCAAGCTAGACAGACTAAATCTCAACTCCTCAATATACTTTCTCCCTGATGCACAGAAGGAAACAAATGAAAAACTGCTACAGTGATGTATAGCACGATGGTATCCAGGTATTGCCAGGTTTTAGAGTGTACTGGCTCACGACCTTATATTGTCTCATTGGGGGTTTTAGCATCTCAAGCTTCTGTTACCACTTTTGTGAATCCTTTTATATTTCCTTTCAGTCCATCTTGGAAAAGCCCCTGAAGTGCCTACAAGGTTACTGTCCAAAGTTCTGCTTCCTCTTGTGGTTGTTACCATAAACTAAGAATTCACAAATTCTTTTGGCAGGCAGGATAGGTAGGGTGGCTTAATGAAAAGTTCCTGCTTAGAAATCTTGTCTAGCGAGGCACCAATTTCACAGCGTTGTTAGGCAAGTGATCTTTACGACAGTCATGTAAAAGCTTCAGGCAACATGTCACCCTGCTTTCCCTCTTGCAGTCTGACAGCCTGTTTCTCCTAAGTCATCTTCACAAGGATCTTGAAGGTCATAGTGCGTGAAGCACAGTGATGCTCAACGCAGCAGCATCGCAGTGACTGAAATCACTTGGTGTGCAAGCACCTGATGAGTAGATAGCCAAGGCGTTAATGTAGAATGTTTGGTAAACCGGGGTGGAAGGGAAGACAGGGATAACTGTATGGATGTAAGTAGTCTGTGTCCCTGCCTTCAATGCTCCACCAGCTCCACTGTCTCATTTGATACTTTAGAAGCCCTAAGCTGCCACAGAGCAGCCATGCAGTGGATTGTATTACTTTGGTGGCAACTGGTACCTCTTCTTCAAAACACACTGCCTGATCGCCCAGCTGGTTTGTGGTTTGGGTAGGGCAGGGGGAAAGTACAAAAAACTGCCATTAACATGAGCAGTTGTTGGGATGATTGTGGGATCACTTTTTCCACTTCCCAATGACTTGGCCACCAAGGTCGAGTCTATGTGTGAATGGCAAAGCACACGAAGTGCACAGGCTGCCGCTGAGTTTCTTCTGCTACTGCTGAAGCTAACCCATAGTCCTTCCCTAGAACATGTGCCACAAAGAAGTAGTCCTCCCTGCCTTGAGATGCTGGCTGCTGAAGGCCATGCATGTCCACAGCTATTGCATGAGGAAGTGGTCTGGTGCCGTCCCACTCGCAGGAGCAGCCAAGAAAGGCTGCAACTGAGTTCGCAACCTGTGAATGGATTTTGATTTCAGCAGCAGGATGTCATCTAGTTGTGTCACAAAGTCTTCGAAATCCTAACAGAAGAAAAACAAAGTCAGTAGGAAATAAGGATGGGGGAATGTGCTTGTTAGAGACCATGAAGAGTGTTTTTAGAATCTGAATTGAATGTCACCTCAAAGGTCATCTAGTCCAGGCTTCTGCCTCTGAAGGAATTTCACTGCTGCAGAATCTCCAATAAGTGGTCCTAGAATCTTGGCCTGGCTACCTCTAGCAAAGGAGAGGCCAACAACCGTCCACGGCAGCTTGTACTGTTAGGCAGTTTTTGCTAGTATTTAGTTGAAATACCCTTTCTTGTAAATTTAACTGCTGGTTTCCCCCTCCATCATCTGCAACAGCCTTTCAAATATTTGAAGATGGCTATTAAATTGCCTTTTAATAATCGCCTCCAGGCTTGATAAGGTTCCATTTGAGTAAAAGGTACAAGGTCAGTTTCACAGATCAGAAACTTGAATGGAAAAAATGTACTTGAATTCTGAGCTCTGACAGGATATTTGCATTTTGAGGCTTTTAAGCTGAAACCATTTCTCGCCCTGGAGTGCTTTGGGACATTACCACAAAATTCTTCTGCCAAGAGCAGTGGGACTGCTCTGTAGCAAAATATTCCTTCAAAAGGGTAGAGTCTCTGCTATATCCAAAGCCCTATTTCTGCTTCCTATATCCATATATCCCCCCACTTCAGTTTTCTTCCCAGGACTGGTGTATTATTGCTAAACCTATTTGTGGGTGTGCCCTGGGACTGAGGAGAATTCAGATCCTGCAGTTCTACAAGGTCTATGGCCACACCCCATTCCTGCCCTCACTGAACTTGGAGCACTACCTGCAGGTCAGCCATGGTAGCAGATCTTTCCACAGCAACACGGGGGGGGGGGCACTTCAACCAAAGATCTGTTCTGCCCCCAGAGAGGGAGAACTGCCTGCTCAAACAACACCTCAGCTACCTGGGAGGTTAGGATTGCTCCGTTAATCACTTTAAATTTTAGGCACACAGTTATGCATTATTGTAGTAATTATCTCTAAACCACACATCTCAAGGATTTTTCAGGAAAGATTTTTTGAGAAATAAGTCACACCTGGAGCAGGAAATGAGTGAAACTTGCTGAGAATTAGGGACTATAATTGCAAAATTCCCAACCACGCAAGGTCAGAAGAAAATGTGCGTATTTCTATTAATTTTATTTACTAGATTGTTGTTCAGTATGGTGATGGCAGGACAGAAGTTGACAAGAAGGGGGCACAAAACAAGGCCAAGGACAAACATTCCTCTTTGCCTTCCTTACCCCACACCAAAGGCCTGTCCTGAAGCCTCTCTTTGGTATTGAATTAGCAAAGCACACACTGGGATTTCCTCTACAACCAAGTGGGCAAGTGAAAGTACACTCCTAGTGAACAAAGATTTTGACTTTGTTGTTGTTATGTGCCTTCAAGTCAATTACGACTTATGGCGACGCTATGAATCAGTGACCTCCAATAGCATCCTATTCCAACCCTATTCCAACGGTTTCTATATATTCATGAACCTGTGGAATACACCCAGCCATACTCTCAAATATCTTGAGCAGGGCTTTGTGTGCTTAAAAAAAGCTTTTTTTTAAAAAAGTTCTGCATTAAGAAAAGTTGCAATGAGTAAATTATGTACATTTGTGTATATTCCCTTAGATATTACTAAAACTGGTAGGAATGGCAAGGACCTATATCCCAATGTACAGTGACCCCTTCTAACTTTAGAGATTTTATCAAACCTTGTCCAAAAAATGGAAACCATTTTTTCAGGCTTTAGACCCTCCAGCCCCCAAAGGAAACAGATGAAAGCTAGGGCAGGATACTGATCTGTTGCCACTAACAAATGTATGTGCAGAAAAACTACAGCAGCACTATCACAGGTAATTTGTAGATGAATTAAACAATACTGTCAACTAAAAAGCAGTAAATGAAATTGGGAACAGAAACGTTGCCCCAGAACATGTCCTGCTGCACAACACCTACTGAAGTGGCTTATAGACTGAGCAAAGTAGGGCAAGAGCGGTCAGTCACACGGTCAAGCTCTATCCCTCCAAATTGTAGAAAAAATATACACATTTGAAACTCAGGTTCAGGCAGCAGCACAAGCATGGGAACTTTATGGTAAGAGCAGCATAAGCTGCTGTAGACCAGAACCTCCAACCTACAGGCTTAATTAGGCCCAGAAAGAGCCTTCATTTGGTCTGTGAGGCCATTTTCCCCTAAAGCAAGCCCACCTGTCCCACACCTGATGTCAGGTGTGAAGCAGATAAAGACGTAGCTGCAAAGGAACAATTGGGAGCTGGCAAGCAGGGCTTACTGACAGCAAGCCCCTTTGCAATTGTCCGTTTGCAGGTGTGGTTTCAATCTAAACTGCATCTTTAAATGGACAAAGTGGTTCAATCAGCTGATTGGTGCTGACAGTGAACCCCTTTAACTTGTTACCTGATGTCAGTGACATGCTGTTGACTTGAGGGTGGAACTGCCCACATGTCAAAAGTGGTCCACAGGGGATAGGGGGAGGGGTTACTGTCTGGTCCCCTGGCTGGATGCAGTTTCCCTGTCTCTGCTATAGGCCATGACCTACCCCTATTAAATGCAGGAAGCTGCCACAAGGGTGCCTCTGTGCATCTTTGTTGTCTTCAAAAGGTTTGGGCCAAGAAGCTGCCCCCATACACCCTTTCTGCTACTGCAGAATTAAGAACCAGCCTCACTGAGAGTTTTCATAAATGCTCTTCGACAAATACTTAAAATGCAAGACATCATCCAAAGATGGGCCTGAAGAGTTCTGTATGGTTTGGAAGTTGGGAGTCTTTTGAAATTCTCCTAACTAGGCACTTTCAAATATCTTAAAGGTTCAGCCAAGTTGGGAGGTGTTTTTTTGTTTTGTTTTTACAGATAATCCCTGCTGCTGCCAGGAAGCTCTCTGTGCAGTCCCTCTCTTTGACCTTCCTTGCCGATATTCAGTTTGCTGACTATCAGGAAAGGGAGCTGGCAATGGCCTTTCAGGTTGGCTTCTTCTGTCAGGCGAAGTCCCCCCCCAAATGAATGCCAAGATTGTTTTTTTAATTTTTACTAAAGGGTGTCCCCCTTATGAACCCAGAAGACTCTGCACCCAGTATAGAGCTTCTGCAGTCTCAGCAACAAGAAGAGATGATCCATGTAGAAATAAACACGGCTGCAGGGGGCTTTGAAGAACCTTCAAACACACTCACCAAGTCCGACACCTTACTGATCAAGCTCTCTTCCTGAAAACATAGGAGGGCCATTTCGTCCAGCTGTTCCTGATGGATTTGGAGCACAAACTGCCTATTGGGCAATATTAAAAACAACAACCTTGGTAACAGAGTCCTTGGCATTACTCACTGCAGCCACCTTTGGCAGTTCTCAGGTTTGCCCTACAGAGGCTAACCAGCTTGCCAGGGGCCTCCTACGGCCACCCTGACATACTGTTCCTGGGCAGGGGAAAAGCCACGAACAGACAGTATGTGGCCTTGCTTTCGTCTTGAGCATTCAGAGCATGTTCACCTTGCCAGTCATTCTTACCACCGCCCAGTCCATCTAATTATCCCTATACTGCAGAAGGAAGTGGGAGCTTCTTCACTGCTCAGTCCCTTTATTACTATACTAGAAACACAGGGGAAGTTGCTGAGGAAGCGGTGGTGGATTGTGCTCTCTGCAAGGGGTGTGGCTTAGAACAAGGGTTCCCAAACTGTGGCCTATGAGCGTCATTCAGGCAGCCTGCAGCATATCAGTGAATTTGTGGCTCAAGGTGGGAAATAGCACATCCACCATATGAAATATTCATACTGATTTAATTGTATTTTATTGCTTCTTTTATTTTATATTGTATCTTATTGTATTAGACAATATTTACAATGTATGAGAAATAAGAAACAATAAAATAAAATTAAAAATCATACCGCATCTAGCACAGGGCATTACAATTACTACAACTGGGAAAAAATATTAAGTGGTCTGCCAAGATCCTCAGCAATTTTCAAGTGGTCCATGGTGGTGGTGGTGCGTTTGGGAACCCCTGGCTTATAAATTTCCCATCAGCTGCCAACCGTTGCAACAGCCAACTCTCTCTTGCAAACTGGTGGTGTGGCGGGAAACGAGAATCCAGAAAACTCACCTTCCCAAAGCTTCCTTATACTGGGGTGAGCTTTGAGACAAATCCTGTAGACTAGAAGAATTCAGTGAGGTCTTGGGAGACTTGGAGTTCATCCCCTCGGAGGCAACCCTTGAATCCTGTTCTGTGTCATCAGAAGGCATGTGTGTAAACATATTCTGAGTAAATTTGTTCTTAAGGAAACCCATTTTCTTGCCACTGAATGTTAACTTGAACGCTTTCTGCGAATAGCCAAGTTCCAGTTTCCCAAGACCCAAGCTGGGCCACGGTGTAACGCTCTCCCCAGAGGGCTCCTTGTTTCCTGCATCGTGAGAGTTGGACAGTGCACTGGAAATGGAAGCCTTTCCCATTGCGTCAGTATGTTTGAGATGTGTCGTGGGCTTGGAATCACCTTCTTCATCCAGGCTGAATTGCCCTGAGCAGCTCAAGGAGGCAATCCCGGTCGCTTCGGTGTCTGCATCATACTGTGGGCTAGCCAGATACTCACTGAACTGTAGGTTACTTAGGAGCAAGGTGTCCCCGCTGTCTGCATGTCGAGAGAGGAGATCGACCAGGCCTGCGTCTCTGGGAGAGTATCCACAAACACAACCATAAGGTTCAGTCAAGCCTGATGCACCCCCCAAGGGAGAAGAAACCTTTGGACTGTGACAAGACTGAGAGTGCCACTTGGGGTTGCCTTGTGGAGAGAGCACCTGGTCAGCTTTTCTCCTCCAGTGACCTGCTTCATGCAAGCTGGGTGCAGGGGGGAGTTCTTCCCCATGAAGATGCCTGGTGCCCTCATCCAATTGCTTTCTGGGGCTAAAGGGTTTCTCCTCCACCATCCCCTCCTTCGGCAGAGCCCTCTCTTGCCCCTGGAGGGAAGGGTCGTCTTCTGGCCTGTCTGTAGTCCCAGTGCTGAGAAGGGACACCCCCAAAGGACTCACCCCTCTAGCAGCAACGTCCACGGAGAAATCCAGAGTTCCACAAAGGTCTGTTCCTGTTTGGAGATGCTTTTTCCCTGCAATTCCTGACAGCGGACCATGTCTGCTTCCCATCAGGTCATCAGCAGAGCAACTTAGGGTTCCCAGCGGGGGGGCCAAAGGTGGACTTTGTGCTGCCTTTTCAGGCCCGGGGAAGCACTCACCGGGGCAACTTAGAGGTAAATCTATACATTTGAGTTGCTTTTGCCCAAGAAGCAATTCTTTGGTGCTCATCCTGTTACACATAATACTGTCCTGTGAGCAGTAAGGTTTCTCTGGCATGTCATTCTTTGGAGAGGAATCGAGTGCCGGGGTTTCTTCTGTGCTCCAGTCGGAATGACAGTTGTTGGCTTCCTCAAAGCTAACAGCCTCCTCCGCCCTTGGCACAGCTGCCCCTTTATTCTCAAGCCCACACGGTTTGAAAAATAGGCTTTGTCCGCCCTGGACTTCCCAACTTTCGCCGCATTCTCTCTGGTGGAGGAAGAAGGACCCTCCCTGGCTGCATTCCCCCCCAGCCTCCACCTCAGGCTTCTCCTGGCTGGGGCCAGCAGAGAAGGAATCCTCACTGAAGTCGCTGTCCTCCAGATCCTCCAGCTGCATCATTTCATCGTGATACTGAGGAGGAGACACGGGAGTCTGGCAAGGGGGCTCCGGCTTCACCCGAATCTCCTGAGGCTTATACTGGGCCAAGAATTTCTCTAGCGGCTGGTAGTCCAGTTTCTGCTGCAGGATCGGAGGCTGCTGGAATTGCTGGTGGTAAAGGCGGAGGTGTTGCTCCCTGTCTTTCTGATGTGGCGGGAGACTTGTCCAGGCTGCAGCGCACTGCTCTGCAAACACTCTCACACCTTTCTCCAGGTGGGCTGACGGAGGCTCTGTGCCACCAAGGGAAAAGTCTGCTCTAGAAACGAGCTGCTTCTGCACCGGTTGTGCTCTCAGGCACTTGATGCGCTGTCTGTCTCCTTGGCCACCTTCTCTCCTGGCCGCAAAGTCCTTCCCAATGTTGCTCTTCCCAGAATGCAGCTCCGTTGGGTCCTCTGTTGTCTTTTTGCCCGGTGGAGCTGCCCTCAGAACTTTAACCGGGCTGGTGCAGCCAAGCCACTGTGCACCAAAATGCCCTTTGCGGGCCTGTCCTTTGGGGGTAGAAGAGAAAGGCGGGTGCAGTGGATGAAAAAGCAATGGCGAAGCCTTCACCCTTGAAGCTAGAGGTGTTGGGGGATGCTGCAGCCCCAGCTTTACTTTCTTAGGAGAGCTCTTTTCCCCACCTTGTGAACAAGAACTCTGTATGCGTTTGGGAGACATGCTGCCTGGAGTTCGCCGCCTGCTTGCAACAGGCGTGCAACATTTCAACCCTCTCTTCAACTCTTTCACCCTGGCAACGAAAAACTGGACATTAGACAAAGAAATTATTTCAGACCATGTTCAGTATTTACTGTTGCTTAATACCTGTGTATAGTACTTACCAGTGCTCAGAGCATTTGAGATACATTATCTTGTTGCAGCCCTGGCAGCGACCATGCAAGACAGATCCCCATACCACAGCCACCTGGTCAGCTCATGGTAGAAGGGAAATCCTGAACTACGGACTTCCCAATTCGTAGCTCTACCTCTACACTAGCCATCTAAGTGGACACCTTTAAGGCGGGCTCATCCTGGTGCAGTTCCATCAGAACCAATGGCGCTACACTGGTAGGAGGAACTCTCTTAAAGCTCATATAAAAATATACAGAACTGTGGAGTTCCAGTGCCCTTCTGCTAGATTTCTCCATCTGCTGGTGAAATACAATCTCTCCTGTTGAGTTTCTTTCGTACACTTTGCAGAAGTGTAAACCACAGTACAGAGAAGAGGCGGTAAGCGCAAGCATAGGGGAGGAGGGGGTGCACTGCCAGGGTTAGTCAGTGGGAGGTGGTGCCTTTGGTGGCAAGCTGGAGGTCAGCCAAGGTGGAGGGAGGTGCAGAGACATGAGACTAAACTAGTAATCATGCTTGACGATATTAATCCAAACATTCTGCCTTGCATGTATGTTTCCATTTGGGTTTTCCAGAATCTGCAAGTTTGGCTGGAGCTGTTCACAAACAGTGACATGAATCAATGAGTACTGAGAGGTGGCCTAGGCCCTCCGCTAGAGCACAGAGAGAGAGTGCCCTAGGGCACTGTCATGTGTTCTGGGGTGAGGTAAACGCCCCTATTTAGATAAATTTTTGGGTGGCGAATGAATTCAAAAAAATTCCAGGGTGTGTCTGATCTTTAAGTATGATGGTGCTGAGAGTGTGTTTGTTCCTTTTATCAGGAAAAAAATCCTTCTGCTGGTGCTGCGTAAAACAGCAGCTTGGCTGGCCTCAGCTGCCTGCCCATCTTTCTGAATGAGACCGGGCTACTGCTGAGAGCAGCCAAACCACTGCTTGAAGGGACAGCAAGAAGTGAAAAGAAGTAATCAGCTATCACACACACACACATTTTTCTGGGGGCTGAATGGCCATGCAAAAATTGGGAGGGGGATAGTTGACCCAGCTTTAAAGAGCAGCGAAGCAGGGGACTTTAGGACTTGCCACTTCCAAGCTCTCTCAACGGCTACAAATCCCAGAATTCCTTTGTTGATGCTGGCATTTATTCAGCATAGGCAGAAGGTGTGTGGTGTTGAGATCCTGGCAACAGCAGGATCCAGTACTGCTGATCAGATTTACAGGGCCCAGGAATGGATCAGATCCCCAGAGTGGATAGAACTGATCCTAGATCCCAGAGACAGCGAGCAGGCTCTAAAGGGCAGTTGCCACTTGTTGTGTGTTGTAAATACACACATGTGCCATATTGCCAAGTCTGGCTTTAAATAACAATCATGCAACCAGAAACAAGGAGATTAAGCACAGAGATCTCAAGCTAAAGGACACCAATCCACCCTCCCAGTTTTTGAAAAACAGGGTCTGTTGTACAGCAGATGGGGAGTGTAATCTGCACTGAGCACAGAAAACAGATTCTTGGGCACTGAGGAAAAGACCAGCTAGTTCCCTCAAAAGAAAGGCAGTACAACCATAAAAAAAGGGGGGGAGAAAGGTTTCATCTGCCAAAGAGAGAACCCAATTTTAGAATTCTTCACCAAACAGGAGAGCACTTACAGGAAAGACCTATTTTAATTATCAGTAATACTGCAATTCATTGTTTCCTCAGGAAGGGATTTAGCAGTGGAGAAGACCAGTGTATGTGGACAAATGTACCCAAGATGATTGTAACCTCTCTAAACATGACAGCAATGTCCTCAAGATGTACAAAATCATTATTAATATATTTGCATATTTATTAGAAAGCAATCAAATCAAGACATTTTAGAAACTGCTATTGATATGAAATGGAAATGGACTTATGGTGACCCTATGAATAGGGTTTTCATGGTAAGCGGTATTCAGAGGGGGTTTACCCTTGCCTTCCTCTGAGGCTGAGACTATCCCAGGGTCACCCAGTGAGCTCCATGGCTGTATGGGGATTTGAACCCTGGTCTCCGAGGTCATAGTCCAACATCTTAACCACTACACAACACTGGTATACATAGAATAAATTACTGGCTACAAATTTCAATAGGATCTCTTTAATATTATTAAAATTATTTGGATGGATTAGTAGAGGATGTAGATTTGGAACTGGTAACACATTAGTAGACTGCTGTTAAAGTTGCTGTTGCATGTTATTCATAAGAGACTTTACCTCCCAGTTTATCAGAATACTGTTTTTAAGAGGTTTTTAAAAAATCACCTATATATTTTTTTTACAAGCTAGAGAAAGAAATGGTCCGGGAGTGGTCATCACTTGACTTTAATAAACGGGCCTTGTTTACTTAAACTTGGAATGTTTTAGCATCCTAATACCTATGTTACCATTTTTCACATTTGTACTTTTTGTAAATTTTCTATTTAAAGTAGTATCTGTATTATTATTTACAGTAGTTATAAAATTATGTGTGCTGGGTAAAAACACACATAGGAAGTTAACCAGCAGAGGGCGTGGATGAAAGGTGTCCCTTAAAGAGTATTTCCCCAACACAAATGAGTAGACGAGGGCTGCATTTTCTCAGTTACACAGCCAACCTATTTAGCGGCCTCCTCCAAATAAACATCTCCAGATTATGCTAGATGGTATTTGCCCTGGTATGTGGCCAAAATTAGCCTAGCAAGCCTTTTAAAAAATTTATAGCCGACCATTCTTGTCCAAGGACAACCCACATCTGCAAGCAACCCAATTCCCTTATGCCAATAATGAATTAATGCATATGAATAGGAAAACACACAAACTAAAAGCTGCTTGACAAAGAACACCAGTGTCCAGCTGGCTCAGACTAAAGGTCCCTCTCGCCCAGCATCTCGATTCCCACAGAAGCCAACCAGATGCTTCTGAGAAGTTCACAACCAGGGCCTGAAGACAGTAATAGCCCATCCCAAATTCCAGCTGGCAACTAGTCTGTAGAGGGGGACTGAACAGGCCTCTGAACGTGAAGGTTCTATTTAGCTGTCATGGCTAACAGAGGACTCCCGCACAACAGGCTTGCAGTGTAGCCGCTCTCTGTGGTCTGGGTGTGCCTCATGATGATGTGCTCAGATCTTTCCACATGTGCCACATGATTTCATCTCTCTCCTGCCAGAACTTTCAGAGTCGAATCTGCGCTCTCTCTTGTGCTCTCTCTCTCTCTCTCTCTCTCAAATCTGCCTCCCTCTTTCTTCCCGACTCTTCTCTTGCCCTGAATGTTGTGTCTCTTTGTTGTTTCTTGGTTTGCTTTGTCTCCTTCCCTGGTTCCAGTTTCTGCTGTGCCTTGAACATTCATCCCCCTCTGGATTCATCAAGCTACTCTTCTCTTTAAAGCCCTTCCTCAAAATTAAACCTGAGAAAGATGTTCCTGAATCACCCAATTCATCCTGCTGCCCTCACTGCTGACTGCACCCCATGGAGCTTCCGAGTCCCCTGATAAGGACTGTATTATTTCAGTGGTTTTCTGTCTGTGTATAGCACCCACCAGACTGCTACAAATTTGCTAGCAGAGAATTCTTCTGCTTTGCTTTGCCCTTTAGTACAAGAAATGCTGACATCCACCATCGGTCCTTGGGGTACAGCAGGTTGTGGATCTAAACATTTGTAACTTGGCTAGGAATAGGCACTGCACTTGTTATTTTGAATCAGCTAGCTACAGATAGCTTCTAGCTGGTCTTCAACAAGTCTCAGCCTCTGAGAAATATCTGAACAGCATTTTTGTTCATGCTTCTGGACAGCAGCCCATCATTAGACATCTTTATTACTGTGCAGCTCCTGGTAATTTCAGTGAGACTTGCAACGTAAAAGTTCCTGATAGATTGTGCTGTTTATCTCATTTCCCATGAAGAAAAGAAACCTGTAGAGTAAGTAGGTTGGGAAATAATGCGAGGAGACCACAAACCAAGACTGCTTAGGAAAAGCTTTCATTTCTAAGACCAGCAGCACATTCCTTAGAACAGAGCTTGGAAAAGTTACTTTTTTGAACTACAACTCCCATCAGCCCCAGCCAGCATGGCCACTGCATTGGGCTGATGGGAGTTGTAGTTCAAAAAAGTAACTTTTCCAAGCTCTGCCTTAGAACTTGAGGGATGGAAGGGCTCAGTCCTCTACCCACTCCTGACAATAAGTGACAGCTTGAGATAGGAACCAGCAACATGCCACCTTGTAAGTAAACTAGGCAGCTAAAGTGGCATTTGCATCTCACCCCCACAATGGTGAGCCTCCCTTGGCCCAGGATTGATTCCAGGGGAGTCTATTTCATTTCAGTTCTGTCACTTACCTGTCAGCATACCGTAAGGTATTTAAGGTGTGCTCAGTCGCAATGTGGCTGGGCGAGACATTGGCTATCATGCAGGTCTTGGAATTGCCGACAAAAGAATCTTTTAGGACCTTGAAAGGGAAGGAAGGCATGTTCTAAGCTCTTGATCATAAAATACATGTTTAAAGATTGTTGTTACTCGCCTTGAACCTTTGGGAGAAGACAAAATGTACAATGAACTAAATAAAATAATACTAACCACTTTTCAAAAGTTAAACTATATACAGTCACCAGCAAAAATTAGTGCATTATGCTACTTGGTACTGGAAGGGAACTCAGATTTTGTTAATTACATTTATTGTATATTCCACCCCTCCTCCAAGGACTTCAAGGTGGCATACATCATTCCCATCTCCCATTTTATCCTCACAGCAACCCTGTGAGGTATGAGAGGCTGAGAGAGAGAAGGACAGTGAGTGCCATGAACTGCATTAGATAACCTTCAGCCAGTGGCTGAGTGAGAATTTGACTGGGTCTACATGTGCAGTACTTCCTGGGATGTAAGCTATCCAATCTAAGGTGTCTTTCCACCATGCAGCTCCTCACTTCCTTGAGAAAACTGTTGCGGTGCTTATCATTCTCTTAATTCAGAATTTATTCCAGATATCCAAGCAGGCCACATGATATTTTGTAACTGAGCAGACCTGGGACTTCATCAGGGAATTTACAGTATCCTTGCAGAACTACAATGCACTGGGGAAGAAGGTAGAATCCACTTGAGAGAGTTTAAAGACTATGAAAATTTGGAGCACAGAAAGGTGTTATTTTCCTGTAACTTGACCCCATCAGTTAATCCTCTTCCCATTCATAAGCCCTGGATAAACTGTTTAAAGCAGACTTTGGGAAATATGAAACTCATCCTGGTATTAAAATGGGTTTTACCTGAGTCAGCTTGCTTTGCCTGAACGGAGTGTGAGCATGCTCCTGATCCAGTGCACGGATGCATTCTTTCAACTAAAGACAGACAACAAAAGGTGGCATCACACAGCAGTACAGGACACAGCTGTTTTCTCACAAGACCACACTTCTCTCTAGAGAAGAAGTTCTCAACGTTTTGGAGGGGTCTCGCAATTAGAGGATAGTGCCAGCTCCTCCCTGGCTCTTCCCAAGTTGGCACTGACTGAGGCAAGAATTATTATTTATTATTGTTGTTGATGATGATGATAAAATTTATATCCTGTCCTTCTTCCCAGAAGGAGCCCAAGTGGCAAATGAAACACTAAACACATGCCAAAACATCTTAAAAACAGACTTTAGAATATATAAAAACATCTTTAAAAACATATTAAAACAAAATTATCATTAAAAACATCTTTTAAAAAAAGCTTGAAAAACATCTCAAAAAGCAGCTCTAGCACAGATGCAGACTGGAATAAGGTCTCTACTTAAAAGAGAAGAGTAACAATAATGGTTGTCAGTTTTCCACCACTGAATGATCTCAAAGAAGTGAGGTGTCTGGTGCACAGTCTTATCATGTTTTGTTGGATGAATTTCAGTCGGTTCAGTTCGAGGACGTGGACAAGGTGCTTGGACAGGTACGTGCAACCACTTCGGTACTAGATCCTTGCCCCTCTTGGCTAATAAAAACTGGCAAGGAGGGAACAGTTGGCTGGGCCAGGGAAGTGATAAATGCCTCCTTGCGAGAGGGAGTGGTCCCTGGCTGTCTGAAAGAGGCAGCAGTGAGACCACTCCTGAAAAAGCCTTCCCTGGACCCAGAGGATTTCAGCAGCTACAGACCAGTGGCAAATGTTCCATATCTCGGCAAGATCTTGGAACGAGTGGTTGCTGACCAGCTCCAGGCGCTATTGGATGAAACCGATTATCTAGATCCATTTCAATCGGGTTTCAGCCCCGGTTTCAGCACTGAGACGGCCTTGGTCGCCCTGTTTGATGACCTATGTTGGGAGAGAGACAGAGGGAGTGTAACTCTGTTGATTCTCCTTGATCTCTCAGCAGCTTTTGATACCATCAACCATGGTATCCTTCTGGAGAGGCTTGCAGAGTTGGGAGTTGGAGGCACTGCGTGGCAGTGGTTCCGCTCCTACTTGGCAGGCCGTCTCCAGAAGATAGTGCTTGGGGAACATTGCTCGACACCGTGGGTACTCCAATGTGGGGTCCCGCAGGGTTCGGTTTTGTCTCCCATGCTTTTTAACATCTATATGAAGCCGTTGGGTGCGGTCATCAGGAGTTTTGGAGTGCGTTGTCACCAGTACGCTGATGACACGCAGCTCTACTTCTCCTTTTCATCTTCCTCAGGTGAGGCAGTCAATGTGCTGAACCGTTGCCTGGACGCGACAATGGACTGGATGAGAACTAACAAACTGAGACTCAATCCTGATAAGACTGAGATGCTGTTGGTGGATGGTTTCTCCAATCAGATGGTGGATACATATCCTGTCCTGGATGGGGTTACACTCCCCCTAAAGGAACAGGTTCGTAGTCTGGGAGTCGTTCTAGACTCTTCCCTGTCACTTGAGGCTCATGTAGCCTCGGTGGCACGGAATGTGTTCTACCAACTTCGATTGGTAGCCCAGCTACGTCCCTACCTGAGTAAGGAGGATCTTACATCAGTAGTACATGCTCTGGTAACCTCATGTTTGGATTACTGTAATGCGCTCTACGTAGGGCTACCTCTGAAGACAGTTCGGAAGCTACAGCTGGTGCAAAATGCGGCGGCCAGACTGCTAACAAGAACGAAGCGGTCTGACCATATAACACCTGTTTTGGCCCGCTTGCACTGGCTTCCAATACGCTTCCGGGCCAAATTCAAAGTGTTGGTATTAACCTATAAAGCCTTATACGGCGCGGGACCTCAATATCTGTCGGAACGCCTCTCCCGCTATGAACCGGCTCGTACACTACGGTCTGCTACGAAGGCCCTCCTCCGGGTCCCGACTCATAGGGAGGCCCGGAGGGCAGTGACAAGATCAAGGGCCTTCTCAGTGGTGGCCCCCGAACTATGGAATAGTCTCCCCGAGGAGGTTCGCCTGGCGCCGACACTATCATCCTTTCGGCGCCAGGTTAAAACCTTTCTCTACTCCGAGGCATTTTAATTTTTTGTTAATGATTGTAATGTTTGTAATTTGATTTTAGCCTTTGCTGTTTTTAGACTGTGAAATTTGATTTTAGACTGATGTTTTGTATTATATTGTATTTTATTGTATCTATGTTCACCGCCCAGAGAGCTATTGCTAGTCGGGCGGTATATAAGTTTTAAAAATAAATAAATAAATAAATAAAAAGAAGTGCACTGCACACCAACTTACAGCTAGAAGACTTTGGTTTATTTCTGCACCTTCCATTTTCGTCTGCCTGTCAGAGTCTCTGGCATCAGCTGCTCTTTCACTGCCAGCCAGATCAATGAACGAGATCCTGGAAAACCAAAATTATTTTAGCATCTCTTGCCTTTCCTCCAGCGAGTCCAGAGTGAGGTTTTTGCTATGAGGAAACTAGGCCAAGAGACTGGCGTGCTCAAAGCCGTTTAAGTAAGCCATCCCACCTTTGGCCCTCCTTCAATTGTTACAGAGTGGCAGCCATGCCATCAGGCTACCTCAACTGTTGCCACCACGCCCTGCTGGTCAATGTAAGAACTGTTAACTTTAAGAAGTGGTGCGAGGGCTTGCTTCTTCCCTCCCTCCCCATCCTTTCATCCCTCTGTGCCATGTCTTTTAGACTGCAATCTTGACGACAGGAAATGCATTAATGCTGATTGTAAGCTGCTCTGGCAGAGGTGTTGCTAAGGACTTAAAAGACTCTTTGACTGTATAAGCCAGGATGGAATAGTAGTTGCCTTTCGAGCCCTAAATGGCTTGGATCCAAGACACCTAAGGGAGCATCTCTTCCTGTACTGCTCTGTCCATTCGCCAAGATCTATTGGTGAGGCCCTTCTCCATGTTCCGTGTGTAGCTGAGGATCAATTGGTTAGGAGAAGAGAGAAGGGCCTCTGGATGGCTGCACCCAGATTTTGGAATGCCCACTGCCCACTGAGAATTATTTGGCCCTCTCTCATTGTTTTTTGTCAGCTGGTTAAAACTTTCCTGTTCCAACAAGCGTTTCTCTTGTCTGGCTGAGCAGTGGACCCTCATTTTAGAATGTTTTTATGTTGTTTTACTTTCTTTTATGGGATTGTTTTTAATTGGTGTAACCCCCTCTGCGTGATGAAAATACACTGGACAGGCTGGGTATACAATTTTCACAAGCATTTTGCCAGTAGTTTCCGATGAGCTGAGTATTCGGGTCCCCTAGAGGTCACCAGTCTAAATCATGCAGAACTGCAGAGCGCTCGTGCATGTAAGGAGCAGGCACTCCAAAATCCTGCCCTAAACAAATGCCAAATTCTGCACTCAGAATACAGTGAAAGCTTGTTATAATGCTTCTCACTGTACTGTGGTTTCAGATGCACTATGGGTACGACCATGTCCTCCGAGTAAAACAACTCTGGCTTTAACCTTTTCATTATAACGTGAAACCACTATAACACGGGTGCATCCTTTGTCTCCCAACCCCCATGTTATAATGAGCTTTCACTGCAGTAGGACAAAGTGGGCATGAAGCAGTGAAATGCATGATCAGGATCTCCCATGCAAGCTTTTTTACAAAAGGAGCAGCTCCTGGGGATGGCTTACACACACAATGTGATCTCCATGAATTTACACGGAGAGCATGAACTACAACTGCCGTGCAAAGACAATCTCAAAAAGCCTCTACACAGTGGCTGCGTTCCGAGAAAAGGCCCGCAAGACTCATGTTCTCCAGGTTCCAGTGGCCATGGAGGCATGAGGGGAAGTTCCCAGCTCATTACTGCTCACCTCCCAAAGACTCTGTTTGCTGAGTCTTTAATCTGAATCTGGATAATGGCATGGGAACGGGAGGAATCCGAGTTGACTCCGGTTGCCCCTGTGCTGCGCTCTTTCCCACCTCTCAGAATGGCCTGGAATGAACGAGGAGCACAGTAAGTGCATTTTACACATACCCAAACTATTCAGAATCTCAAGAGAAAGCATCACTGGAAAACCGATGGTCCTACTCAGATCTTCCCTTTCTATTTGCAGAGCTTTGAAATTCCAAACGATGACAGGATTCCAAATGGAATTATGGGCCCTGGATGGACGAGACAGTCCCCAGTCCCAGCCAGAATTATCTACTGGTTCCATCAAGCTTAAACACAATGGCCTTGTTCACACGTAGCAGGCTGTTCTTCATCTACCACTCACTGTTTGTTGGG
Source organism: Rhineura floridana (assembly GCF_030035675.1). NCBI lineage: Eukaryota > Metazoa > Chordata > Lepidosauria > Squamata > Rhineuridae > Rhineura > Rhineura floridana. Next base: position 4,471,986 of record NC_084480.1, on the reverse strand, counting down.
GGTGACAGTTTGGATGTAACATTAACAAAACCATGGCTTAGCTTTGGCAGTGCAGCAGCAGCAGAACCAGGGGAGGACTGAAGGTGCTACAATTTTATTTCCAGGTACCAGCCTGCTTGCTCATTCGCGGGTAAACCTTAGTTTGGCTGGCCATTACATGCAAATGAGGCCAGTGTGCCACAAGCAGGACTGAAAAAGGCGTACTGCACAGTAACATCTATAGAACCGATTACAACGTTAGCCCACTCATCCAGCCATCAGGCTCAGGCTGTTCAACCCACAGAGCAAAGAGCAACTGCAATGCAAGAGGTGCTTAAGAGAGCAATAGCCACAGAGATCCATGCAAGCCACCTACCAATGGGAGAAGCAAAGGAAAAAAAGCCAGTCGCAAGCCAATCTGATTAATTCCTCTCCAAACTCCAACCAGGAGATCAATCGGACCTCTGGCCAAGCGCAACAACTACCCATGGAACTACCACAGGAAAAGTTTATTTGTACCAAGACATGCTAGCCAGCAACATGCCCACTGTTATGTCCCAGAGGACTCAAGTAAGGAGGCCAATTCACACATCCGGGGGGGTGGGAAGAGAGAGAGAGAGAGAGAGAGAGAGAGAGACAGACAGACAGACAGACAGACATCAGTTCCACAGCTCCCCATCCCCATTTTCCACCATAAATCTAAGAGGTAGATATTTAAAGCCAACAACTCGCTGAGTCCTCGTCACTGCTGCAAGGTCCATTCATGTGGCTCATTTGTCACTTTGACTATCTGTAAAACTCCTTCACAACCTGCCCATGTGGAACAACTGCACAGCAGAAATGAACAAAGCAAAATGCATTTTGTTAAGGCTGCACATGAGCTGGGCCTTTTCTCTCCCTGCCCGCAACGTTCAAGTCACATCAAAGGATTTTGTGAGTACAGTGTGGAGTGTCATCTTGCTCACCTTTCTCCATGGCCAACAGTGAAGAAAATATGGCTAAAGTCAACAGCTAGGCTGAAAACGCCGCCACAGCAACTGGAATTCCTGGCCAACAGAACTAAACGAGGAATGGGAGGCAGAGCAGAGACCCTCAGGTTTAAAATTTACATCTACTACAGGGTACAAAAAGTGAAGTACCCACCAACACAAACAGAATGAGGGAAGAGGGAGAGAAGCAACTGAACGGCAAGAACAAAGGCATGGAGGTTGTTCAGCACTGAAAGCTGTTGATTGTGAATCCAGAGCAGGGAAAGGAAGCACTGCAGAACACATTGCCCCAAATACATAAGTAAAATCCTCAAAACTGTTAACCCCAAACATGGAAACCTGGGGTTGTATCCAACAAGGTCGTCCCGTGAGTGAAAGCACTTCTGTGTGTGCAATGGGACTTCCTCTCCCCACGAACCCTCTCAAATCTGCTCCAGAGGGTGCAGGAAAAGGAAGTCCTTGTGCTAACTGGACAACGTTGTTGGATATAAGCCATGGAAAGTAATTCTTTAAAATGTCACTAACTCAGAGGTCACAAAGACAATTTAAGTAAGATATTTTTAACTCTCCTTTTGCTTTCTTCTTCTTGCTCCAATTTCCATTTTTTTCCTTAACAAGATGCTTAAACGGAACAATTGTTCTGATCACACACCCAGTTTTGTTGTTGTTCTGTGCCTTCAAGTCGATTACGACTTATGGCAACCCTATGAATCAGTGACCTCCAATAGCATCTGTCATGAACCACCCTGTTCAGATCTCGTAAGTTCAGGTCTGTGGCTTCCTTTATGGAATCAATCCATCTCTTGTTTGGCCTTCCCCTATTTCTACTCCCTTCTGTTTTTCCCAGCATCATTGTCTTTTCTAGTGAATCATGTCTTCTCATTACGAGCCAAAAGTATGATAACCTCAGTTTCATCATTTTAGCTTCTAGTGACAGTTCTGGTTTAATTTGTTCCAACACCCAATTATTTGTCTTTTTTGCACTCCATGGTATGAACAAAGCTCTCCTCCATCACCACATTTCAAATGAGTTGATTTTTTTCTTACCCACTTTTTTCACTGGCTAACTTTCACATCCATACATAGAGATTGGGAATACCATGGTCTGAATGACCCTGACTTTGGTGTTCAGTGATACATCTTTGCATTTGAGGACCTTTTCTAGTTCTCTCATAGCTGCCCTCCCCAGTCCTAGCCGCCTTCTGATTTCTTGGCTATTGACTCCATTTTGGTTAATGACTGTGCCAAGGTATTAATAATCCTTGACAAGTTCAATGTCCTCACTGTCAACTTTAAAGTTACATAAATCTTCTGTTGTCCTTACTTTAGTCTTTTTGATGTTGAGCTGTAGTCCTGCTTTTGTGCTTTAACTTTCATCAGCGTTCTTTTCAAATCATTAGTGGACACACCTAATACACACCCTGAAACATTTGATAAACATGAAGTGGGGCAGAGGAGCCTTTCCATGGCACCTGCCCCCTCAAAGATGGATAAAACAGATCTATCTGAGAAAGACTTAAATGCTATTCTCTCTCTAAGAAATGAGACTGTCTCATCTAAGGTGGTTATGTAGAATGGTAATAATGTTCAGGAAAATAATAGTAATTAAATAGGTAATCTATAGTTTCGTCTTGATCAAATAATACGCTTGCTTGCTGAAATTGTTTTGTATCTGCTCACTGCAGCAAGGCATCACGGAGATGACCAATAAAACCCCAGATGGTTGAACAGAATGTGGGACTTGGTTAAATTAACTCCTTATCAAAATGTAAATGAATTTTTTAAAAAACCTATGATGCCTAGAGAGCAGTGGTGCATTACATTTCCTGAAAGAGGAGGTGATCCGACCCCTCCTGAAAAAGCCCACCCTGGCCCCATTGGTCTGCGACAACTACCGGGTCACAAATACCCCCTTTTTAGGGAAGGTGATTGAGAGGGTTGTGGTGCAGCAATTGCAAGTCCTCTTGGACGAAACAGATTATCTTGACCCACTCCAGCCTGGGTTCAGGCCTGGTTATGGGACTGAATCGGCCTTGGTCACCCTGATGGATGACCTTTATTGGGAGAAGGACAGGGAGAGTGCGACCCTGTTACCCTTACTTGATCTCTCAGTGGCTTTTGATACCATTGACCATGGTATCCTTCTGGGCCAATTTGGTGAGATGGGTACTGGAGGAACTGTTTTACAGTGGTTCCAATCCTATCTCCAAGGTTGTTTTCAGAAAATAGCATTGGGCGATTGTCTTTTGAGCCCCTGGATGTTGTGCTGTGGGGTGCCACAGGGTACCATCTTGTCCCCCATGCTGTTTAACATTTATATGAAGCCCTTGGAAGCGGTCATCAGGAGATTTGGGGCGAGGTGTCAGCAGTATGCTGATGATACCCAGATCTATTTCTCTGTAACAACTGAATCAGGAGAGGCCATGCAAGCCCTGGACCGCTGCCTGGACTCGGTGGTGGGCTAGATGAGGGCCAATAAACTGAGTCTGAATCCTAGCAAGATGGGGGCGCTGTGGGTTGGTGGTTCCTGAGTTCAGATAATTGGTCAGTTGCCTGCTTTGGATGGGGTCGTACTCCCTCTGAAAGAGCAGGTCCATAGTCTGGGGGTGCTCCTGGATCCATCTTTGTCGCTAGAGGCCCAGGTGACCTCAGTGGCTAGGAGTGCCTTTTACCAGCTTCAACTGGTAAGACAGCTGCGGCCATTTCTGCACCAGGATAGCCTGACCACTGTTGTCCATGCACTGGTAACCTCCAGGCTGGATTACTGTAATGTGCTCTATGTGGAGCTGCCCTTGAGGTTGGTCCAGAAGCTGCAGCTGGTGCAAAATGTGGCAGCGAGACTGCTCACTAGGGCAGGGTATCACCAACATGTCACCCCACTGGTGAAAGAATTGCACTGGCAGCCCATTGGCTACCAGGCCAAGTTCAAGGTTCTAGTTTTGGTGTACAAAGCCCTATACAGCTTGGGATCAGGATACCTGAAAGACAGTCTTACCCCTTATATACCCAGTCGATCACTGCGCTCTGCAGGTGAGGGCCTCCTGCAGACACCATCTTATCAGGAGGTTTGTTCTGCACAATATAGGAAGCGGACCTTTAGTGTGGCGGCACCTACCCTGTGGAATTCCCTCCCCTTAAACATTAGACAGGCACCATCTCTGCTATCTTTTTGGCACCTATTAAGAACCTTACTCTTTCAACAAGCCTTTTAAGTTGAGACCTTAACCCAGTCTGTGTTGGAATTGCTTTTTAATATGTTTTTAAACCTTTTTTTAAAAAAAATGTTTTTTATCCTTTTTTAAAGATGTCTTCAAAGCTTTTTTTAAATTTTTTTTTAAAGTTGTTTTGTTTTAATGTATTTTAAAGTCTGTTTTTATGATGTTTTAAAGTAGTTTTGGTGCTTTTGTTTGTTGCCCTGGGCTCCTGCTGGGAGGAAGGGCGGGATATTAAACAAACAAACCTCCATTGAAATTACTCTTCATAGAACTAACGGCTGTCTTATTCCACAACTCTTAGTTTTAGTATAAATGCTTTCTTGCAATTTCAGTTTTCATTATATGTACAATTCTTACAAAAATAAATGAATTTAATGAGCATTAGCCAATGCTACTCCTACTCAAGAGTAGATCCCATTTTACTCCATTTATTTCAATGGTTCTACTCTGCAAGCTGCAAAAATGCAATGAAGAGATAGAGAAATTCAAAAGCTAACAAAGTGATAACGCTGCCAGGGGGAGGGAGAGGTGGTTTTGTTCTGAAATGCGGACAGCATCATGCTAAGTTTTAATACAACATCATGTTAATTGCCACTTTGGGGCTACAGAGATCATTTCCAGTGCTTTCCAGGATTTTATTTATTTATTTTATTTATTTGTTTCATTTATAAACCGCCCATTAGCAAGTAGGATGGCTGCTATTTGCAGCTAGACGTGTCAGAAAATAGGAATGGAAGATTGTAGAGTGCCAACAGAAAGAGAAGGCTAAGGGAAAGTAATGCACTGCCACGATATGCATCCAACAGACACACACATGTTCTAAGACAGCAGCCACAGAGGGCAATACCACCTAACAAAAGCTGCAACGTACAGTACCCATGTGCTTTTTGGTGAGAAATATATACACAGCACTCTCTCCCAGAGGAGCTAGCTGCTCTTCAACTCTGGAAGGGCAGCAGTGAAGATTTAGAGCGAAACCCAACGCACGTTTACTCAGAAGCAAGTCTCAGTGAGCTCAATAGGGCTTACCCTGAGGTAAGGAGCTGTAAGATTGCAGCTTTAGACAAACAAAAAAAGCTGTGACTGCCTGTACATTGTTGACATGTATGCACAGATTCTGTGGATCACAGCTGGTGCTCAGAGCACAGAAGGAAAGAGTAGAAAACCTCCTTAAGGGGAGAGTGATCCACTCCTCCTGAATGCAAAAGCAGCGAGCAAATGGCAGATCCTTTTATAGGCAGGGTGACCTTAGTTGTGTTTTTTTTTTAAGGATTCCCCTCCACCTTGCATCATTTCAGAGTTGTTCCACGTAGTTCCCCACCATTTGCAGATGTTTCACTAGACCAACTCTGCTTTAAACTGAAATTGCAATGTGAAGTCGGAGAGAGGGAGCAGAGAGTAGAGGAATTAGTCAAATGCAGTCCCAAGATATCACCGTGTCCTAGCTTTCCTTTCACTTTTAAAAATTGTTCTTGTGATGCACAAACCCTTACAGCCCCCCCTCCCGTGAAGGTCACCAAATTGACTGCCATGTGGCATTCCTGCATGCAGCAGGTACAGGGACTGAAAGTACCTCGCTTCATGCCTTCATTTGGCCACAGACAGCGTCACGACATCAGCAGCAGCAGCAGCCTCCGGCTACCTGGACTTGGTCACATAAACTGTCATCCACAGGATTATTTACCTACTCCAGAGTGCTGTGCAGACAGAATACGAATGAGGCAAATGTCTCCCTTGGACAGCTGGCTGGACATTCTAAGCAGTGTTGCGTGGACCCAAGAGTCGCTTCACTGGTACAATTTTAAGAAACATTATATATGTTGTATAAGAAATTGTATTCACTAATAGGCAAAAAACCCTTCTGGTTTAAGAACCTATAGCCACAGGTATTTCTATCACACTTTAAATAGCAGGGAAATTGGGCAGCTATAGTGAATGCACCAGGGGAGCAGGAGACCTGAACTCCTCTCTGAGATATTAGACTGCCCTACAAATTTGTCAGAATGCAAACACAATTTGGGTTGGTCTTTCACAGTCCAATCCACTTGCTGTGTAGCTTGCAAGAATTTGGTAACATGTGCCTCTGAGCATATGGTGAGGGGAGGAAGAGAAAGGAAGAGGAGATGGGGAGGGGAAAGGAGGAGTAAGGAAAAGGGGAGGAGAGTGGGAGGGGAGAAAGAGGGAAAGGATAGGAGGGAGGAGAAGGGGAGGACAGGTTTGATCATTTGCATGCTTACTGAGTTCAGTGGTGTTTATTCCTGTGCAATCATGCTTACGATAGATGAAACTGACCTGAGGGAGGGGCAGGATGAGGGGAGGAAGGGTAGGGATAGGAAGGAAGGTGGAGGAAGAAGGGAAATTGGGTGGGTGGGCACTGGGCAGAGTGAAAGCCCCTTTCCTTTCCAAAAGGAAAACATTGTGAACGGTATCACTGTTTTTCAGGGTTTCCCCCACCTTTTTATTCTACTGCATGTAATCTCCTACCGAAATTTAAACCAAAGCTGTCCCTGGCCACATCCACATCAGACATTTATTCCACTTGAAACAGTCATCGCTTCCTCCAAAGAATCCTGTGAAGTGTAGTTTGTGAAGGGTCCTAAGAAGAGACGTCCTATTCCCCTCAGAGAGCTACAATCCCCAGAATTCTCTGGGAAGAGGGGCTGACTATTAAACCACCCTGGCCACTGGAGCTCTGTCAGAGGAATAGGAGTCTCCTAACAACTCTCAGCACCCTTCACAAACTACACTTCCCAGGATTCTTTGGGGGAAGCCAGGACTGTTTAAAGTGGAATCAATGTCTGGCATGGGTGTGGCCCCAATTAGCCAAGCCAAACAGCAGTTAGTCTAGCTTTCAGAACACTGATAGTTGGATCATTGGATAGTTGGAGTCGCAGTGGTCTTTCGAGATACCATTCACCTGGCCAGGTATCCTCTCCCACAGTCCTCAGGATTCGAATGCGTTTATTTGAAGTTGGGTGCCCGGGACAGAATAGGGATTCTGTTGGTGTACCGCCCACCCCGCTGCCCAACTGTCTCCCTTCCTGAGCTAACCAGGATAATCTCGGAGTTGGTACTGGAGTCCCCTAGGCTTGTAGTATTGGGCAACTTCAATATCCATGCCGATGTTGCCCTTTCTGGAGTGGCTCAGGATTTCATGGCCTCCATGGCAACCATGGGTCTGTCCCAAATAATATCAGGCCCCACTCATGCCGCTGGTCATACCTTGGACCTTGTCTTCTGTGTTGGACGGGATATTTGTGATCTGGGGGTGGAGGAACTCTCATTAGTTCCGTTGTCATGGACAGACCACTACCTGGTCAGGTTTAGACTTACTGGGACTCAGAACCTCTGCAGGGGTGGGGGACCGATTAAAATGGTCCGCCCCAGGAGACTGATGCATCCAGATGGTTTCCTGACGGCTCTTGGGGACTTTCCTGTCACCTCGGCAGGTGATTCCGTTGAAGCCTTGGCCGACCTCTGGAATGAGGAAATGACCAGGGCGGTAGACACAATCGCTCCTAAGCGTCTCCTTCCGCGGATCGGAGCTAAATCTGCCCCTTGGTTTACTGGAGAGCTGACGGCGATGAAACGCGAAAAAAGGAGACTAGAGCGACGTTGGTGGAAAACTCTGAGCGAATCTGACCGAAAACGGGCTAGAAGCTATTTAAAGACCTATTCCGCAGCAATGCAGGCTCAGAAGAAATCTTTCTTCTCCGCCACCATTGCATCTGCTAACTCTCGTCCTGCGGAACTGTTCCGAGTGGTCAAGAGTCTTTTAAGTTCTGACCCACATGAATATGATGCTGACCACTCAACAGCCCGCTGTCACGAATTTGCTCGATATTTTGCAGATAAAGTCGCTCAGATTCGCTCTGACTTAGACGCCAAAATTAATACAGTCTCTGTGGATGTAACTTCGGCCTCTACTTGTATAATTAGAATGGATTCCTTTCAACTTGTTCAACCCGAGGATGTGGACAAAATCCTTGGAGAGGCGCGTCCTACCACCTGTATGTTAGATCCTTGCCCATCCTGGCTTATAAAAAATGCCAGAAAGGGACTGGTCGAGTGGGTCAAGGAAGTGATCAACGCCTCTCTACAACAGGGCAGATTACCACCCTGTCTAAAGGAAGCTGTAATAAGACCTTTGCTGAAAAAATCCTCCCTTGACCCCTCATTATTAGGTAACTATCGTCCAGTCTCCAATATTCCTTTTTTGGGCAAGATAATAGAACGAGTGGTAACCGCCCAGCTCCAGAGATTTTTGGATGAGACGGATTATCTAGATCCATTTCAATCTGGTTTCAGGCCCGGCTATGGGACTGAGACGGCTTTGGTCACCTTGGTGGATGACCTACGCAGGGAACTGGACAGGGGGAGTGTGTCCCTGTTGGTTCTACTGGACCTCTCAGCCGCTTTCGATACCATCGACCATGGTATCCTCCTGGGTCGCCTCGCAGGGATGGGACTTGGAGGCATGGTGCTACGGTGGCTCCGATCCTTCCTAGAGGGGCAAACCCAGAAGGTGGTTATGGGGGATACCTGCTCGACCCCTTGGCCATTGACCTATGGGGTCCCCCAGGGTTCAGTCCTGTCCCCCATACTATTTAATATCTACATGAAACCGCTGGGAGAGGTTATCCGGAGTTTTGGGGTTCGGTGTCACCAATATGCGGATGACACCCAACTCTATTCCTCCTTTCCACCTAATGAAACCAAGGAAGCCGTCCAGGTCCTAAACCGCTGCTTGGTATCAGTGATGGACTGGATGGGGACGAACAAGCTGAAACTAAATCCTGACAAGACAGAGGTGCTCCTTGTTAGTCGGAGGGCGGATCAGGGAATAGGGATTCAACTTGTGCTGGACGCGGTTACACTCCCCCTGAAATCTCAAGTTCGCAGCTTGGGAGTACTCCTGGACTCGACTTTGAGCTTGGAGGCGCAGGTCTCTGCTGTGGCTGGGAGTGCCTTCGCTCAATTAAGATTAGTGCGTCAGCTGCGCCCGTTCCTTGACCTGTCAGACTTGACTACGGTAACACATGCCTTAGTTACATCCCGATTAGACTACTGTAACGCGCTCTACGTAGGGCTGCCCTTGAAGACTGCTCGGAAACTTGAAATTGGTACAAAGAGCGGCAGCCAGAATGTTAACTGGAGCTGGGTTCAAAGAACATACTACTCCTTTGCTATACCAGCTCCACTGGCTGCCAATCTGTTTCCGGGCACAATTCAAAGTGCTGGTTTTGACCTATAAAGCCTTATACGGCTTAGGTCCAGGCTATCTGTTAGACAGTGTCTCCCTCTATGAACCTGTCCGGATTTTAAGATCATCCGGTGAGGCCCTCCTTACTATTCCATCTTTCTCGCAAGTTCTTCTTGCCGAGACACAGAATAGGGCCTTTTCGATGGCTGCCCCTAGATTGTGGAATTCCCTCCCTAGCAAGGTTCGGTTGGCTTCCTCGCTATCGTCCTTTCGCGCCCAGGTGAAGACTGTTTTATTTAGGCGGGCTTTTAACTGAAAATGTTATAGTTTTAATCTATTTTGATTTAATCTATTTTTAATTGTTTTTAACATGCATATTGGTTGTTCTGATTGTTTATTGTTTTAATTGTGAGCCGCCCTGAGTTCCTCGGAAGAAGGGCGGGGTATAAGTATTTAAAATAAATAAATAAAAATCATACTCAGCATGCCTGCTCTATCATAGACTCCAATGTTAATTTTCTTAAATTAAAAGTCAGCCATGCATTTTTTATTTTACTTTTAAACTGCAAAAGATGAAAGTCAGAGTATGGGGAAAGATCAGTAATAGGATTACAGGTACTTTGCGAATGCGGCTGATTTTTAATTAATTTCAACAAATTACGAGACCACTGACAGAAAGAAGTCCAACAGGGGTATGCATTATTTTACACTTGTTTTAGACTTTGAACTCTCGATTCTCTGAGTGTTTTGTGTATTGCCCTGAAAACTTAGAGGATTGTTAAGCAAACATTTCTGAGTTCAGGACTATGAGTTTTGTAAGGTTTTGTTTTGAAATGAGTTTATGGGAAGCAGCAGAATAGCATGAGGGGGTACTTTCAGTTTAACATGGCGGAATGTGAAAAATCCATGCTAGCTATAGTATAGAGCCACTCTCGTGGCTGTATAATTACCTGGGAACCCATTTTTAAAGTACAATGCAATGCCGTTGTACCCTGGCCAGCAGAGCTGGTCTGATCCCTGCTCCAGTTCCGTGCCCTGGAGCTCATGCCAGGACGCAATTCAACTCCACTCAGTGGCATTAGTTTAAGGAATTAGTGCTTTTACCATCCAAAGATATATTTATTGTGAATGTAGTAGAAGTGAATAGGGAAGAATTCCATACTCTTAATTACACTAAAAAGCGGCAAATTTAAGGTAATCTCTTTCCATTAAATATATTTTATCTAGCTTAATCTGACAGCAGCACAATGAGAAGCCAGCCTCTAATACCAAAATGAGAATAATCACAAATTTGAACATGCACCACAGGCCCCAAAAAGACAAGCAGCAGCATCCAGGTGGTCAGAAAATTACCTCTAGAAGCAGGCCGACGGTGTTCACTTGGACCTCACGCAGTCCGACTATTTGTACAATATGCTTACTATCTTCCCTTGCAAAAAGCCTGTGGAGGAAACCACATAGATAAGTAGAGAAAGGGCTTTGGGGAAAAAAGGTTCAACAAACATCTGTTTTTAATGTAAAATATACTTTGACAAAAATCCCCCCAATTATTCTTTCACCCATGAAGTGAAAGAAATCAATCTAATAACAATTAGAAAAACAATGACTTCAGCTCCCATCAGTCCTAGGCAGCGTGGCCAATAGCTAGAGATTATGGGAGTTGCAATCCAACTACATCTGGAGATCTGTCAGTTCCCATTAATACAGTAGGCCCCACTCATACGGTGGGTTACGATCCGGACCCCCGCTGAAAAGCGAAAACCGCTGAAAAGCAGAACTCATTGAATAGAATGGCACGCAACACCCGAAAACAGCCGTAAAAGCGGAACAAGCGCCGTATGAGTGGGGCTTTACTCTAATTGCATCTAACGGAGACCACCGCATTAGCGAAGCGCTGTAAAACAGGGCCCTACTGTAATCTGGCTACAATATTCTTGACAGCAGAAGCACTGTACAACTCATCTCTTTCCAAGAAGAGTTATAATGGGTGCACCACACAAAGCTGGCTAAAAGGTGCTTCATGTCCGAGATGTCGCTTTGCTACCAAGAGACAAGGTTGAATGGCACCCTGCAGTCTGTGAACTTGTTCCTCAAGGGAATGCAACACCATTAACAGGGCCGGCACCAGGCATGCTGGGGCCCTTGGGCCCCAGCCCCTGCACACACGCCCCACCTACCTACCTTCAGCGATCCACAGCAGCATCGGCTCCCGACCCTGCCATGGATCACGGAAAGGGAGGTCCTAGACACCCCCCTACTGCCGCACAGGCCCGCAACACCCGCCTGCATGCCCCACCTACCTCTCCCTTGATGTAAATGGTGCTGCGGGCACAAGCCTGCCATCAACTAAGATGGCGGCCAAGGCTTCCCTAAGGGGCTGATGCCTCTGCCACCATCTTGGTTGACGGCAGACTTGCACCCGCAGTGCAACCACCATTTACATCAAGGGAGAGGTAGGTGTGGCATGCAGGCGGGTGCCATGGGCCTGCGTGGCAGTAGGGGGGTGTCTGGGAGCTTCCTCTCACAATCCGCAGCAGGGTTGGGAGCTGACGCTGCCACAGATTGCAAAAGGGAGTGCTACCCACCCACCTACCCTAAGGAGAGGCCCTTGGCCAGGGCCTGACCTGGCTGCTCTCTGGTGCTGGACCTGACCATCAAGCACAGGGTGAATATCTCCTTCCTGGCCAACTAAAGCACCCACTAGCAGCACCCATCCATCTTGTCTGGGTTGAGTTTCCATTTATTAGCTCTCATCAAACCCGTAACTGACTCCAGACACCTGTGGTATCCATAGACACATCTGAATTAGATGAACATTAGATGAGAGTACAGAATTATTAGCATACTGATGGTGAAGAGCCGAGTTAGATCCAACCAAAGGCCTATCTAGTGCAGCATCCTGTTTCCTTGAGGACCACACCCACTGGTTGAGAAGCACTGTTAAAAAAAGGAAGATGGACAGCACCCTCAACCAGGGACCCAAACGTATAAACGGATCTCACTGTCAACTCTGGCAGGCAACTGCATGTCTTCATTCCCCTCAGTCGGCAGTGGAATAGCTCCAGCTATATTTGAAATACACAGCCAGTTGCTGGAAACTGTTTTTATTTCAAACACACAGTCCACTCCATCCTGAAGCAGAATTGATAGCTGAAATTTCCCAGTCGGGAGTCCTCATTTCATTTCACACTTGAAATTGTAGGGGCAGCCAACATTGCTGAGTGTATCAGCTAGAACACTGGAGAAAATTTACTATGATATTTAAACTGTCACCTGCCTGTTGCAGAGCTAATAACCCAAAGAGATGATTGCGTATTTGCAGTCTTCCATCCCTAGGGGACTCCTACCAAACAGAAAGCAGTCCCTTGACCATGCAAACGGTCAACACATCTGTCAGGTCACCTTGCTAAAGAACAGACAAAAACTAATGTGACTGAGCCACACAGGAGCTGTCTCCGTTCTTGAGACTACAGAAAAGATAAGGTCTAGCACAGCAGTTGCAAAAAAATAAAAATAAAAAAGTGTGGCCTTTTTGTTTTTATTGAACCAGATGTATCAGCAACTAGTTTTATGGGAAGGATCTGGTTTCATCCCCACATCCCCAGGATGGATTGCCAGCAACTCATGTTGCATAGCTACTGCTTGTTGCCACACTCACCCTGTTGCTTTTGCGGTGGCAACAGAGGGATCAGCAGGTACTTCTCAAGGGGACAGATTTGGCTCTGGACCTCTAGCTACCGATTCCTAAATTTCATGCTTATGAAAATACCAACTGAGAGCCCCCCTTAGGCAAACTGAACAAGATGCACACCTCTTGAGACAAGGCTTTATTGTGCCTCCATTTACTTAAAAAAAGTCATCCCCAGATATGTTCCAAAAAATGTTAATTGTTCCACTTCATCCGATTTACAGATCTTTGTTTCAAAAGCTTCACTCTCAGATTACAAGTACCTCTTCCTTCCATTTAGCAGATCATAAAGCTGCCCACAGTAGATCTCATAAAAGCTGATCCAGACATGGAGGTCTTTTCTAATCGGTGACGCTTCTAATTGCCTGAAGATATCATTAGCAGCCAGGGCATAGAGTCCTGGATTTTGGTGAGTGCCAATCATGGTATAGGTCTTACCAGCACCTGTCTGCCCATATGCAAAGCAAGTGGCGTTGCCGCTGTAACAAAAGAGAAGGACCTTTTAAAATAGATTACGATAAAACCCAGACACCAAGTGCTTCTCTGAAATTACTTGTGCAAGACAAACAAATGTGGAAGTAGCAACCAAGAGACCTCCTTCAGTCCTCTTACAGTTTGTTTATTGTACAGAAGGCATCTTCAAAAGGCTTGAGGGTAGTGAAGGCAACAGAGCATATAGAAGGACCATCATGACGCTTAGAGGCGATAGAACTATGCCGCCCGACAAGATCCGCCACGCAGGGCCTTCTCTCAATCCCACCAACAAAAGTAGTTAGGTTGGTGGGGACTAGAGAGAGGGCTTTTTCGGTGGCGGCCCCCACTCTCTGGAATTCCCTCCCGTTCGATCTTCGACATGCCCCTTCCCTGGATACCTTCCACCGAGCATTAAAAACTTGGCTGTTTGGTCAGGCCTTTGAGACTATCGGGATGGGCTAATTATATACTCAATCCCCGCTGCTATGTATTACAATGGCTGCTATTCTGTCACTGATGATTATTTGTATTTTATTGTATTTATTGTATTTACTGTATTTTGTATTTTATTGAATTTAATATGTACGCCACCTAGAGTGGCTTCGGCCAGATAGGCGGCCTAAAAAATAAATTATTATTATTATTATTATTAGAAGAAGAAGAAAACCACCGCAAGCTACAAGAGCTGAACTTTTCAGCCTTTGTTGCTGCCACAGTCCCCCAGCAGGTGGGCTAAGCAGGGCAAAGAATGCACCTTTCCAAACACTCATCTGGACCTGCTTGCTCTTCTACCTTGCATGCACTGCTCCCTGACCCCATTTCTCTGTCAGGGTGCTGCCGTTCTAGTGCTAACCTTCCCAGCCTCATCGGACAGAACAGCTGCGTGATGCCTTTGTGGCTTGGGCACAGCACAGGGCCTTTCCTCATCAAGCTGGAGTTACATGTACATTAGACTGGAGGAAAATATGCCTGCATGTTTTTTAGAAAATGGCAATGCCAAAGATGGGAGGGGATCACACCAAATGGGTATACTTCAAGGGGCAGAGATGGAACTGCAAGACGACAGCTGCTGGTGCTTGCAAGAGAGTTTTCTTCTACTTATACCAAAGGAGATGGTCTCTAAGGACTGATGTAATTTATTTCCCAGTGTGATGCAGATTCAAATCCCTGCTCAGCCATAAACCCCACAGGGTGATCTCACTGGTCAAGTAATTATCAGCCTCACTCAGGAAGGCTGACATAGTGCCTGACAGATGCTTTTGCACTCTAGCTCTTATCAGCCTTAGCCAGTCAGCACAGCCAATTGCCAGGGATGACATCAGTTGTAATCCAGCAACATCTGGAGGACACCACGTTGGCTGCCTCTGGCATAGTTTATCTATCATCATCTATCCAGAGCATCTGAGACAGGGCAGGAAAGAAATTTGAGTATGTTCAAGATGAAATCCAAAAACTGCTTATGCCAGAGCAGTACCACTCAAATCTTTGCCGACTCCTCCGGCATAAAAATTAGTGGGCAGCACCTAAGCTTTATTTGCAATTAGCATCTGAAATCCCACATGGCCACAAGAGGCTGCTCTTTTCATAAAGAGCGAAGCTGCACAGGCCATCAGCTGATCTGAATTCCAGATTCACATTAAAAAAAAATCCCACTGTAAACCCACAGCAAAAAACTGTAATCTTTCAAAAGCAAAATGGGATATAGCCCATGATACATTTGCTAGTGTTTAAAGTACTATGAGACTTTGTGGTTTTTGCCATTAAGATAAATAGTTTCTGACCTGTCATTGTTACAGAAGTAAATACAGGTCACCAAAGTTTTTCAAAAATTAGAACGTATTTTCCTACCCTGCTCCTTTCAATGCTTTACTGGCATTGCCTTCTTCCCTATAAACATTGGTTATTTGCACTGCCAAAAAGCAAGGTCAAGGAGGACCTTGAACCACCCTGCTCAATCTGGCCACTGGCCCACTTGGTCCAGCATCCTGTTCTCACAGTGGCCAAAACCAGAGACCTATGGGAAGCCCGCAAGCAGGACCAGAGCAAGCCAATCCATGGACTGCCCCAAATACAGGATTTTACTATCCAAGTGATATAAAAATGCAAATAACTCCATCTCTATTGTAAAGGCAACAGCTCCAACCCAGAGATGAAGAACAGCACAAGATTGGAATTGTAGTGGATCGCAAGTTGAACATGACCCAGCAGTGTGATGCTGCGGCAAAAAAGGCAAACACGGTTTTGGGCTGCATAAACAGAGCTATAGTTTCCAGGACGAGGGAAGTAATAGTCCCACTATATTCTGCATTAGTCAGGCCTCATCTGGAATACTGCGTTCAGTTCTGGGCGCCTCATTTTAAGAAAGATATAGACAAGTTGGAGCAGGTTCAGAAGAGGGTGACAAGGATGATAGCCGGTATGGAGAACAAGTCTTATGAGGAAAGGTTGAAGGAACTTGGCATGTTCAGTCTGGTGAAGAGAAGGCTGAGGGGTGACATGATTGCACTCTTTAAGTACCTGAAGGGCTGTCACATAGAGGAGGGTACAGATTTGTTCTCTGCTGCCCCAGAGGGGAGGACTAGTTCTAATGGTTTTAAGTTGCAGGAGCGTAGATTCAGATTGGACATTAGAAGGAACTTCTTGACAGTAAGGGCAGTTCGGCAATGGAACCGACTGCCTAGGGAGGTGGTGGGATCCCCTTCGCTGGATGTCTTCAAGCAGAGGCTGGACAGCTATCTGCGGGAGATGCTCTAGCTGTGGATTTCCTGCTGTGAGCAGGGGGTTGGACTCGATGGCCTACAAGGCCCCTTCCAACTCTATGATTCTATGATCATTTGCCTGCTGCAGTGCTCCAAGATACCCTCAGCTATTCAGAAGGCCCCGTAATGCCAACTTGAAAACTAACCAAGCATTGCTATTGTACTTTTAGCATGCCTGTGCAGTTCCTGTCCTTTCTGTGGGACTTGTGCGTGATGCCTGAAACATTTTAGGGTTTATTGTTATTTACATTTAAGGAGAATTTGATTTTTCTCACAAAAAAACCCCTTAAAATAGGGCTGTCCTTGAAGATTATTCAGAAACAGGACTCAGATGTGCACTGGTGCCTAGTCCCAGCTTAGCAACAATTGCAGAATACATGAACATTCATTCTGAAGAAACTCCACTGGTTGCTGATTGGTTTCCAGGCTCCATTCAGAACACTGCTTTTTACTTTAAAGCCCTAAATGGCCAAGGAAGGTACCTGCTCCCTGCATGCTGCAATTGTCAAAACTGCTTCAGATATCTTTTTTTGTTTTATTTTTATTTATTTAATAAAATGTATACACTGTTTAATTGTAAAAAAAACTCTTCAGTGGTTTACAAAAAGCATTAACATTATCAACAAAACAGTTTAAAACAAGTAATTAAAAACACTGTTAAAAAAGCAACAGACTAAACAGATTAGAACACACCAACATCTGTGTGTCTGGGTAGTCTTGCCTAAAAAAAGGTTCCAAAAAGAGTACAGCAAAGGCGCCCGCCTGCTATCAATAACGGAGTTCCAAAGACCAGATGCTGCCACAGTAAACAAACAATTTTTACAAGCACAGAATGATGATTATTATGCAGCACCTATACCAGGGCCTATCCTACAAATTGAAGTGCTTGAGCGGGCACACAAGGGTAAGGCAGTCCCACAAGTAAAGTGGTCCCAAACTGTTAAGGGCTTTATATGCCAACAGTAACACCTTGAACTCGGCCCAGTATCTGCTAGAAGGGTCTTCCCTGTGATGCTACTGTCTTCATGAAATACTTTCCTAAGGGATGCCCATCACATTAATTCCATGGAACCCTTCAGGAGAACAATAAAAATGTTTTAGCCTTGAAGTTAGGATGGTCGGAAGAATTGAGTTATGCTCTATTAGGTTATTAACTTTATACTTGGTGCCTTTTTACTATGCATTTCATTTCGGGCTTCATCCGTTTGTTTTAGGATTATTCTATTTAATTATTCAGATTATTCAGATTTTAAATCGTGAGCTGCCTTCAAGGCTCCTCCGAGTCAAATTCAGGATATAAACCTAATTAAATAGAATGGAAAAACAGAGATATAAATTCACTTTCCTACTTTTAGCCACCCATTTTTTTAAAAAATGAAACATAATTCAGACATAGGATAATTGGGGGGGGGGGAGAACACAGTGAAAATGTCCAAAGACACAGTTACCAATAGCATAGAACCACACCCTACCCGTTGAAAATGTGTTGAATGAGGGGGTGAGCAGTCTTCATGTACACATCGTGATTGGAACAAGCCTCCCCAAAGACTTCATCAAAGTAAAACACGTGCTGCAAAAGGAAAAGGCATATTTACACAAAAAGGAATTTTACTTGTTTTCACCCATCCAGGATTACAAAATACAGAGCCATGGATGTGGGTCCCATTCAAAGTAAAATCAGAAAGCTCAGATGCTGCATGGCTAGATTCATACAGGCCAGCTCCAGACACTCTTGGACAAGACCGATTATCTGGATCCATTTCAGTTGGGTTTCAGGTCTGGTTCTGGCACGGAAACAGCCTTGGTCGCCCTGTATGATGACCTTTGTTGGGAGAAAGATAGGGGGAGTGTGACTCTGTTGATTCTCCTTGACCTCTCAGCGGCTTTCGATATCATCGACCATGGTATCCTTCTGGGGAGACTAGCTGAGTTGGGAGTGGAAGGTACTACATTGCGGTGGTTCCACTCCTACTTGGCAGGTCGCCTCCATAAGGTGGTGCTTGGGGAACATTACTCGGCACCCTGGACTCTCCAGTATGAGGTTCCACAGGGGTCAGTTCTGTCCCCCATGCTGTTCAACATCTACATGAAACCGTTGGGTGCCATCATCCGGAGCTTTGGAGTGCGTTGCCATCAGTATGCTGATGACACGCAGCTCTATTTCTCCTTTTCATCTTCTTCAGGTGAGGCTGTCAATGTGATGAACCGGTGCCTGGCTGCGACAATGGACTGGATGAGGACTAATAAACTGAGGCTCAATCCAGACAAGACTGAGGTGCTGCTAGTGGGTGGTTCTTCTGACCAGATGGTGGATGTCCAACCTGTTCTGGATGGGGTTGCACTCCCCCTGAAGGAGGTTCGTAGCTTGAGGGTTCTCCTAGAACCATCTCTGTCACTTGAGGGTCAGGTAGCCTCGGTGGCACGGAGTGCCTTCTACCAACTTCGGTTGGTGGCCCAACTACGTCCCTATCTGGACAGGGATAACCTGGCTTCAGTTGTCCATGCTCTGGTAACCTCTAAATTAGGTTACTGCAATGCAGTCTACATGGGGCTGGCTTTGAAGAGGGTTCGGAAACTGCAGCTTGTGCAAAATGCAGCAGCCAGATTGGTAACAGGGACCAGACGGTCCGAACATATAAAACCGATTCTGGCCCGCTTGCATTGGCTGCCTGTATGTTTCCGAGCTCAATTCAAGGTGCTGGCTTTGACCTATAAAGCCTTACACGGCTTGGGACCACAATACCTGATGGAACACCTCTCCTGATATGAACCCACCCATACACTGCGTTCAAGATCAAAGGCCCTCCTCCGAGTGCCTACTCCAAGGGAAGTTCGGAGGGTGCCAACAAGGGAGAGGGCCTTCTCAGTGGTGGCCCCCAAATTATGGAATGATCTCTCTGATGAGGTGTGACTGGCGCCAGCACTGTTATCTTTTCAGCGCCAGGTCAAGACTTTTCTTCCAGGCATTTTAGCATGTGTTTTAAATTGTTTTTATATTGTTTTAAATTTTAAAATTGTGTTTTAAATTGTTTTTAAAATATGTGTTTTAAATTGTATATTTGTTTTAATGTTTTTGATTGCTGTAAACAGCCCAGAGAGCTTCAGCTATGGGGCGGTATCCAAGTGCATAAATAAATAAATAAATAAATAAATAAATAAATAAATAAATAAATACAGCATACAAATCATAAGCAGCCAAAGCAAACTAGGGAATTCAGCGACTCTGCTATGCCAGTGTCACTGGAAATAAAGCAATGAGCCTAGATAAGAAATGGATGGGTGCGGGGAGAAGAGGAAGAATACTTCATATCTCTTTAAGTGGAACAGGTGCACAATGATGATGTGGAATGATGCAATATAAAGTTAGGGCCCCAAATCAGGCCTTGGATCTTAGTGTTGAAAAGGATCTTCCAATGTTTGGTTTATTTTTGGGACACAGGAAACTAGAAACACATTTCTAGGCAATCATCGTTTTATCGTTTCAAAAGTAAAGCTTCCTGCACTTAGAGCTTCTTGATCTTAAACTGATTGTATTAGTGGGTACATTCCACAAGGACATTTTCCTGCAAGAGCCCCATTCAATAGCTCTGCAGACTGGTTACCTTCCTGCTGTTGTCAATCAGAAGCAGCAGAAGGTACCTGGGATCAAGAAGAAAAGATGCAAGACTATTTACTCAAAAAATCATTAACCACTGGGGGAGGGGGCAGAGAAGGTAGAGGAAGTGACCACATGGATCATAAAGATGGAACTGATGCACTGAAGGTCTGTGACAACCATGCCCTCTAGTACTGTGGAAACTGGTAAAATGGGAGTTCACTAGGCAGGCAGCCCAGGTCTGTTGCCTTTGTTCAACTCATAAGCCTCAGGCAATAATTAAAATATGCTCACTTTCTAGCAGAAAAAAAAATAATACAATGAAGAGAAGTACATTTAATATTTAGAACTTCCTGGTTAAGTTAGAGGCAAGTCCAATAGAATTACAGAATTAAGAGTTCAAGCAAGAGAAATTGCATGTTTATCAGAGTTCAGATATTGATAAGTAAAAGTCTGGATCATGTCACCCTTATAACACAATCTCAAATGTACTTTGGGAATTGTTCCAGCACTGGCCAGAGATGCTGCGCCCCTCCCTTGGCCACCAGTCACAGGAACAGTGATGTGGCTGGAGTACCTCTTTCTGCATAATATATTTTGGAATAGAAAGTGACCTCTTCTATTGTACCATAGCTGTTCACACTAAAGTGACTTGTGAAAAGTTATCATGCAATATGAAAAGTACTATAGCTGCACTTAATTACCATGCAATCATTTTCTGATAATGTGAACACTCTTTCTCTCCCCCCCCCAACAAACATTTTACTGGGGTTGTAGGACAGATAATCATGTTTGCTCCTTTGAGTTGGCCAAGAATACAGTCTAGCTTTCTCCTAGAGACTGCATTGCTATTCAACTCTCAGGTGGCAGAGGCACCAAAAACATCTTTTCTTTTCCATCATAAAAAGATGAAGCACCCTTTTCTGGAGCACAGTGGCACAGCAACTATCAATTGTGCATTTGTAACCGCAAAAAAACCCCAAAACCTAACAATTGTGATGCTACCATACAGAAATGTTCAGAAATTTCAGCAACTGCAGAAATCAGCTACTTCTCTATTATCAGGAGGTGTATGGCAAGGACATGCAATACTGCTATTAATGCAATTGTGGTAGCTCCCTTTTACATTTCAAGAGCCATTCAAGGTGTGGACTTTCCACTTTCATATTCTGTATTTCTCAGGCCCAAGGACTGTGTCTCCTTGTCAAGGCTGAAACATTAAGATTTCTGGAGGAGGTCCTTCGCTGCCTGTTTGTTCTGTACACAAATGACAAAGCTGCCCTCTCTGACTATCAGCCCTCTCTCTCCTCTGCATGTCATAGGCATGCCTAAAGCCTTATCTATGGTGCCTCTGGAAGTCAATGAAAAAGCTCTCCTTTTCAAGGAAGACTTTGATGTTCAGTATGATGGGGTGTTTTCAGGAATAGTCTGAATTTGACCATTTTTACTATTTTGTAAGCTCAGATTTATGTATTCTGCTCTCTCTCTTTTTTAAAAAAGGCTGAATTTTTGGAATATAGGTAAGTACATATAAATAGGCAAGACACCAATTTCTGACGTGGAAAGTTGTTTTTTGTCATATTTGACTGTAAGGAGATCTGCTTGATGTAATCATTTGAAGTGTTTAATGTATGATAGGAGATGAAAGGAGCTAAGGCACAAAAATATTGCAACCTGCAAAATGTACTGGGTGAGGTCAACAGCTTCCTTTTTCTCGTGGAGGAGGAGAGTTTCTTTATCTTCTACTGTGAGGATATTCACTTCTCCACGGCGCTCTTCTCTTAAGCAGAGGGGACGTTTCCTAACACACACACGGATCCTGTCTGTTTCAGTCCATGGCGTCCCTTTCTCAGAAGTATTAGGTCTGCAAAACACAGGGGTGTTAAAAATGTTTCAAAGTCAATCTACACCATACAAATTAAAGCATGAAATTCAAATGTATGCCCAATGTATTCATAGAACAGTATTTGGGATCACTGGTTATAGAATTTAATTTAATTTTATTTTTATTTGGTAAATTTGGCCCTTCCTCCACATGCGTTCAGGAGAGAACTGGACTGCCTTCAAGTCGATCCCGACTTATGGCAACCCTATGAATAGGGTTTTATGGTAAGCGGTATTCAGAGGGGGTTTACCATTGCCTCCCTCTGAGGCTAGTCCTCACCAGCTGGCTAGGGCCTGCTCAGCTTGCCACAGCTGCACGAGCCAGCCCCTTTCTTGTCTGCAACCGCCAGTGGGGGGCAACTGGGCTCCTTGGGACTATACAGCTTGCCCACGGCTGTACAGGTGGCAGGGCATGTAACCCCTGAGCCACTCGCTGTGGGGGTGATCTTTAGCTGGCCCTTGACGCCCAGGAGACACAAGCAGGGATTTGAGCTCACAGTCTCTGGACTCCCAGCCAGGCTCTCCTCCCAGCTGTGCTATTGTTATATATGAAGGATTACGAATGAATGATTATTACCTGATACAAGAATGAGGCACTCCATAATTATAACCAGAAATATGAGCTACCCTTTGTACAACAGGGGCTTCGGTATCCCCTAAGAGAGGGGCAATGTCATTAGATGAACTGACACCTGGAATGTCCCGTTTATGTTCTGTCCAAGTTGCAGCAGCGTCCAAAGAGTCTTTTCTAGGTCTTTTATACTCTGAGTCACGGCTCAGTGCTGTCGCTAAATCATTCTTATCTTCATTTACAGAGCAATTAGATAATGTACACGATTCAGGTTCGTGGTCTTTCCTTCCATCTTTTTCCCCTGAGAGGGAATCAAAGTGCAACTGCCTTCGAGGACCACATGTAGTCACCTGAGGCTGGAGGTAGAGAGCACCTGCCTGAAAATGCTGTGGTTTCCCCCCCGTTGCGGCTTCCTCTTCTGCCTGCAACATTTTGATTATTCGAATGAGCTGGAAGAGGCGCTTGCGGTCTTTCATGTTACGTACCCCCAGTTTGGTGTAATCTTTCATGGAGACCTTGGCAAGCTCATCAATCCGCTGAAAGCCAAGGGCAGTAAAATGGGGAAAATATTTCTCAAGCTCTGCCTCACAGAGGCATTCATATAGACACAAGGCCATCTTCTATTCAAAGTCTACCAAATAACGCAAACAAGACAAAATGAAACATTGCTACATGAAAACAGTGGTTTCTGAACATGGGAACAATCTTTTAAGGACTGCTGCAACAGAACATCCATCTCATGCTAAAAGGTTGACTGGAAATCCTGCACAGATCCTGACAAAAGAAAAAAAAAGAAGCAAATCAGGGTCTTGTAGCCACAGCACTCAGAACCCAAGAATGCATAATCCCCACTACCCGGCACCCCACCCAAAGCTGTGTTCACATGAAATATTCCTAGACCCAAATATTTTATACATTTAATGAATTATTCTCAAATAAAGTTACAAACAGCAGCACCGCTTAAGATCCAGTCACAGGCCTACCTGGGAATCAACCCTGCTGAACACAGTGGGACTTCCATGTTTATATGACTGTCATCAGTGCCAGTGGATCAGGAAAACCCACGTTCAAGTCCCTACTCATCTACAAACCTCCTATTTCAGTAATCCTCACATCAACTCTGTCAAGTAGGCCAGTAAGGAACCACCACATTACAGGCAAAGAAGTGAAGAATGGTGGCTTAGCAAAACTCCCCAGGGAGCAAACAGCCAAGGAGACTAGAAACAGAAGCCTTCATTTCCCTTTGACCTTGCCTTTTGCCATTATTATTTATTAGATTTATTAGTTGCTTGCCATCCGAGGGTCTCTTAAGCGACTTACAACATCATTAAAACAAAAAACAGATATTTCATGCTATTAAAAAACAAAACAATAAAACAACAACACCCCCATACAGCCACAGGAAGCTTTGGCAGCATACTAATAACTGGGAACATCATCTCAGCCTATGAAATGCTGGGGGGGGGGGGGAAGAAGAATGTCTTTACCTGGCACCAAAAAGATGTCAATGAAGGCCCCGGGTGAGACCTCACTGGAAAGCATATTGGGGGGCCACAACTGAAAAGGCCCTCTCCCTTGCCACTACCCTCCAAGCCTCGCTCACAGGTACCAACAGCAGTATGTGCATAAACCTGCCAACAGGATAACACTTCATGCATCCATTGTGTTGTTACGATAAGGCAAGGCCCTGGCGCCTGCTAAACTACAGTTTCCACCCCACACCCCTTCTTATGTGACTCGTTACGCATTCCAGAGGTGTTGTGCGAAGAACAACAAGGACAGCTGTTGAGATACAAAATTAACTAAAGCTACTGCATAAATGTTATCTTCTCCTTGGCAGGCTTCCCTTAGGCACCACAGTGAATCCCACTGTTCGTTAGAAGGAGCCTTAGTTTTTCAGGGTCAGTAAGAAACTCGCACACACACACAAAATCAGCAGATTCCCAGACCCCTCCTTTGCAGGAGGGGGAGAGAGGAAAAAGTATTTTAAAACAAGGCTTGAATCTAGAGAGAGAAGGAGGGGGGAGCAGGGTGATCGGAGCTCTAACAAGTGTACTACGCTCTCAAGGAACGCATCGAAGGACTGCAGGGACAGAACTGGGGAGAGACTCTGGGTCTCAGTGCAAATCCTCGAGACCAAGAAATCCCTTCCTGGTTTGGGATCAGAGCTTGTTCACATAGCTCCAGCTGTATTCAGTTGCTCACTCAGGGCCTAGGAGAGGTAATCATTCCTACCTGTCACTCTTAATAGTAATAGGGTCCTTGATCTCTTTAACTTTAAAGTTATGAATGGGTTAGGATATCAATGATTAATGCTGCCACGCACCCAAGTAATTCTGTAATGCCATTCGATTCTTTCTCTCAATAAAATCAAGCTCTGCTTTATTTTGGTTTGGACCTGCGGGTCTGCTGAAGGAGGTTGGGAGCACATGAGCAAAAGGAGGCTCCTCCTTAGTTGAGTCTGTTGAATTTCCCGGAGCCTTGGCCAGTCTTTCGTCTTCCCCCTCCGATGGAGGGGGGCTGATAATTGTCAGTGCAGTCATGGGAGATGGAGGTGTTTCCAGGTGGGGAGCGTCTGACGGGCCTGGCTGAGCTGTCACATGGGGGTCTGGAGCTGCAGGGGCTGTGGGGTCCAAGACAGGGGTCAGGGCACCCTCTATGTCTGTTCTGCTGCCAGCCCCCTCCCCAGGTGACTTGTCCCAGTCCGCGTCCTCATCGTCTGTCCTGCCCCCGCCGGTCCGTTCTCGCCTGGTGGGGGTCACAACACAGCGAAGTGGACTCCAAACCAAAAAAGCTTATGCCATAGGAATATAGGAAGCGGCCTTACACCGAGTCAGATCCTTGGCCCATCCAGCTCAGTTCTGCCCATCCTGCCTGGCAGCAACAGTTCTCCAGGTTTCAGGCAGGGGCACTCTCAACCTTACCTGGAGTTATCAGGGATTGAACCTGGGACCTTCTGCATGCAAGGCAAATGCCGCATTGCTGAGCTAGTCCCCTTCCCCATAAAAAAAGTAGTTGACATTTAAGGTAACACAAGACTCTTTGCTGTTTCTGCTTCAACCAATAAGCACGGCAAGCTTGCTGGAAATTGTGACGCATGGGATACTTCTGTACATCTAATATATTAGTTAGAGATACAAACTGGATCCGCTTCTGTACGTTCCAAGTGGGTTTGACTCCCCTTTGTATTCTGCCAATTGCCTTTTCATTGCTAGATTTTAAATAGTTTTGATGTTATCACTGATGTTGTTTTTACATAGAATCATAGATTCTATGTAACAGATTCTATGTATTATAATGTTTGTGTGCGCTTTGAATTATGAATGAAAAATGCGACATACATTTAAAAAATAAATAAATAAAAGATTTGTTTATATAAGTGGTGCCATTTGTTGAATCTGTCACTTAAAACCTTAAGGAAATCAATCCACTATGTAATCTGGCACCTCATTGTCTTGGGGAATAGCCTCCTTTTCCGCTTCAGAATTTATGCATTTAATTATTTAATTTTGACCATGTTTAACTTTCCCTTCAGCATCAGTCCTCCCTGGACAGCTTTCGTCATTTTGCTGGAGTAAAGGAATACAATGAAAGAAAACTATGCGTATCCCAGGTAAATCAGTGGCTCATATAAAGGTATTCAGCAACGCTTCTTATTGTGAAGAAGCTATGCTCATCTCGTCACTCTGCCAAAATGAACAAACAGGTGACTTTAAAATCACAGCCATAGAATAAGATCTTCTAAGGCGAATAGAACTCTGAACCTCCAAATCTGCCACTTAAGGCAGAACAGTGTCTAGTTCACACACAAATTCCATTAAAAGATGACTTTCATTTTTCCAACCAAACTAGTAGATCCTGTTGCTTTACCTCTTAAATTGTCACCTTCATTCAGGAGTCTTAAAAAGCACCTCTAATGAAGTAGCGCAGTATGTAAATAGAATCAGTTAATCAGTCACCAAGCCAGACAGTTAATCACCTACATTCACTACATGCAATAAAATCACATGGAGAAGCATATACTAAAACCTACAATCACTTACTTGTTATCTCCCAGCTTCATACACTTGCAAAGTCTCTATAACTAATGCTACCAGCTGCAGAAATGAACTCAACCATCTAGAGAGAGCAATGTGCCTAAATTTAGACGTGCCTCTTCTGGGATGGCCAAACAGCCCCCATGGCTAATGATCAAAAGGCTACGAAATGGATATGGGCAAATTCAAAAGGTCATGCCACAAAGATACAGAGGTGCTTGCATATATTAATAGATAAAAGAAGCTCTGCTCCAATCTCAAGCATACTATTGCTGCTTCCGAAATCAAACACTTTCACTCTAGACAAAATGTTTTTAAGATGAGCAAGCAAATAGTTTCAAGTTTAATTTCCTTTTTATCATGCACTCAAAATTTTCTCAAGCATACAGTCAACTATGATACACTATTTTTAATTCATATTTATTTCAAGTTAGCGATGCTTCCCTCTCAGGTCTTAATGCTACCTATGTGCAGGATGCATCCTTATACAATAATCTGGAAACAGCTCACAAACCTCCCCCAAATGTAACTTCTGTTGGTCTCCCACTGGGATCTTCTTTTTTCCCTTGGATCTAACAAATTCTAAAATCTTCATACAAACTTTGTCAACTGATTACAAGATTGCTCTCCAGCAATTCAGTGTTAAAAAAAACTAGGCTTGTTGAGGAGGAAAGCAAATCTTAAGCTGAGTCTACTACAATAAAATGTTGTGTTATTTAAAATCTTTTCAGGCTACCTTTGAGTGCAAAAGCCTTACAAGATAAAATGGAATACAGCAAAACGCAATAACCGGCAACAAGCAATAAAACTGGCCTAAAAATGTTAAAATCCAGTAACAAGGTAAGACCAAAACAATCAGTCCAACAAGCACACCTCAAAAAGCAGCAAAGGAAAACACATGCATCTTCAGAGCTTTCGAAAAGGACTGCAATGATGGGGCCTACCAGACCTCAAATGGTAAATCATTCCAGAGACAAAGGGCCTCCTCCTTTGTGCCTGACAATCTGACTGCTCTCACGTTGCTGTCCTTAAAGTGCAGGAAGACAGATATGCATTATTATAGTAAAATATAGCTTCTGTCTGATAATATCCTGGATGCTTGGGATATTAGGGAGACCAGAAGCATACACAGAAGGATGACTGAA
This sequence comes from Rhineura floridana, assembly GCF_030035675.1. Classification (NCBI taxonomy): domain Eukaryota; kingdom Metazoa; phylum Chordata; class Lepidosauria; order Squamata; family Rhineuridae; genus Rhineura; species Rhineura floridana. The sequence goes on along the minus strand of NC_084480.1, from coordinate 4,444,447 downwards.
TACTATTGGAAGGAGACAAATTCTTTTAGTGCCTGCTTAAAACTTTTCTGTTTAGGCAAGCCTTTGCAGACACAGAGATATTGATCTGTTTTAGTTTTTTAAGGTATTATTATTTATGAAAAAATCAGATAAGAGGAAAATCAACTCATTTGAAATGTGGTGTTGGAGGAGAACTTTGTGCATACCATGGACCGCGAAAAAGACAAATAATTGGATGTTAGAACAAATTAAACCAGAACTGTCACCAGAAGCTAAAATGATGAAACTGAGGTTATCATACTTTGGACACACAATGAGAAGACATGATTCACTAGAAAAGATCATAATGCTGGGGAAAACAGATGGGAGTAGAAAAAGAGGAAGGCCAAACAAGAGATGGATTGATTCCACAAAGGAAGCCACAGATCTGAACTAACAAGATCTGAACAGGGTAGTTCATGACAGATGCTCTTGGAGGTCGCTGATTCATAGGGTCGCCATAAGTCGAAATCGACTTGAAGGCACATAACAGACAACCAGGAGGTCCTCAAGCAACCAGTAGCTGTTTTAATTGTTTTACATATGCTTTTGCTTACTTGTTTTTAACTGTTTAATTGATGTTATTTTTTTTGTAAGTCACTTAGAGGTCTTTACATTCAAGTGGTATATAATTTTTGTTAAATAAATAAATAAATAAATAAATAAATAAAGAAAGAAAGAAAGAAAGAAAGAAAGAAAGAAAGAAAGAAAGAAAGAAAGAAAGAAAGAAAGAAAGAAAGAAAATAATGATGAGGCTAAAATAACCATTAATTCAGCAATATATATTTTAACCACCAAGAAGGCACAACCACTTGCTATATTGAGGATTTCTGGATTACGAGATGCAGACAGCACTTTCCACATCATGTTTAGTTTGCATTTAAAAAGGAAAACAAACAAACAAACAAAAAGGAGATGTGAGGAAATTCACCTGATCCACAAGAATACCAGTTTTGCACTCTGTAGCTTAAACACCTAGTATTAAGTGTAAGTTATTTGCTTCACTGAAATTAGCAGGGTCCACTTCAGACAAAGCATACATAAAACCAGGCTATAGAAAAGCCTCCCCCCCCCAGACATATTTTACTTAGTTATCTTGTGGATGTCCCTGGTAACTCATGAAACTGACATTTTTATCTGATGCTACATCTAAAAATCCAACAATTTAGTTTGAATGATCATGCCACCACCTACCAGGATCATACAGAATTAGTTCTGAGCTACAGGCAGAATCAGGTCAATTTACTAAGCAAAAGTCACATTTAAGATGCATTCCACCCTCAAGCCAGGGGCAAAATTCCCCTTGTTCTCAATTAGGCTGGATTGTGTTCATTGCTGAATAGTGCTCCAAGCCATTATAGCCCACAGCTATATATATAGTTAGTGATTAAGGGGGAGGCTTACTCCAGCCTACTACTCTAATTTATTGCTGATGCACAGCTTGTAATGACTAGAAGCCGTCCCTTCTGTATAGTGGGCCAAGGCCTGAGGAACTCCCTGCCAAATGAGATTAGACAGGATCCTCCTTCTTGAATTTCAGGTGCATGACTACGTCTTTCTTGTGACAACAGGCATTTTAAAGTAGTGTTTGATTTAATGATGATTATATTGTTTTACTGTTTATTTTATGTATGGTGTGTTCTTATGTACACCGCTTAGAGGTGCAACTGATTAAGCAGTATAGAAATGTTTTAAATAAATAAAAACAACATTTTTTATCCTTCTCTTCATCCAAGGACCTTAGGACAATATACATAGCTTCTCCCACAGCTTCCATTTATTCCAACAACCACTCTGTGAGGTAGGCTAGGCACCGACTGGCCCAGGATCATTCAGTGAGTTTCATGGTAGAATGAGAATATGAACCAGGATTCTTCCGATTTTAAGCCAAAACTGTCAGCTATACAGCACCAGTTTGAAAAATGGCCTGTGGCTCCACCAGTCTCTTACCTGTTGTGATCCTCACATGCATATACTCAGAGCTTGGAAAAGTTACTTTTTTGAACTACAACTCCCATCAGCCCAATCCAGTGGCCATGCTGGCTGGGGCTTATGGGAGTTGTAGTTCAAAAAAGTAACTTTTCCAAGCTCTGCATATACTAATATTTTTCAAAAGCAAATAGCCTCCCCCCAGAGCTTGGAAAAGTTACTTTTTTAAACTACAACTCCCATCAGCCCCAGCCAGCATGGCCACTGGATTGGGCTGATGGGACTTGTAGTTCAAAAAAGTAACTTTTCCAAGCTCTGCCTCCCCCCCCCCCCCAGCTGAATTATATTAAAAGCAGGCTTTCTTTAGAAAAAGAGCTACATTCTTATCTTCAGTGCCACCTACTGGTGCAAGAGAGGGATGCCAATTATCTGATCATGTAAACATTGATTATTAGACCTACACTATTTGGTTATGTATCCATGAGGCAATGATATCTACAGATGTACAAAAAAAGAGTAAGCTGGCCTCCAGGAAAAATAACTTCCTATTTAATATGGCATGCCCTTCTTAAACAGTGAAATATCCATATCGTTATTAAGGATCTATTAGTGTTCAGTGGTTTGACCAGTTAGATACCAGTTCTTTCTTTACTTAGCAGGAGAATATTCTGCCAAAAGAATCAGTGCTCATGCAATATTAGCAAGAGCATCTTATTATTATCATTGCCACTAAACTGTAAGTTCTTCCTAAAAGAGCTACTATAAATGAACAAAAATTAGCACTGCTACCATGCCTGCTGACAGGAATGTGCCTCATCTCAAGTAATGAACAGAAGTCAGGATGCAACTAAAAGCAAAAGATTTACATTTCTGGAAAAACCAAAATTATCCTCTGCAGATGAACTAGATTTTCATAGTCAAATTTTAAGTCTTCTCTTAAAAAAAAAGCTTGAAGGAGGATCTTGTACTTTAAAGAAAACCCATTTAATGTAAACCTCTCTGCATGGAGACAGCTGCAATAAATACATTTTTAAAAATTGAACTATGTTGCTCATGAAGGCCACATTGTCTAGATAAACTAAAACAGGCAGGCTTTAAGCAGATTATTAAGATACAACATAAAGGGAAAAGAAATCTGTCTTTAAAAGTTCATCCAGCTATTTTTAATAGCACACTCCTATGTGGCAGCCAGAACTGGATAAAGGTGCAGGGATCATATCGACCCTGTGCTTCATTGACTCCACTGGCTCCCAATTTGTTTCTGGGCCCAATTCAAAGTGCTGGTTCTGATCTTTAAAGCCCTAAATGGCCTTGGACCAATGTACCTGAGGGACTGCATACGTACCTGCTTGTGATTTAAGATCAGTTGCCTCTGGTCTTTTTCTGTGTGTCTGAAATGAGATGTGAGACTGGCAGGCACATGGGAGAGAGCCTTTTCAGCTGTGCCCACCAAGCTTTGGAATACCCTACCTCAAGAAGCCTGCTCTGTTCCCTCCCTGATGGTGTTTTGGAGACATCTGAAAACCATCATGTTCCAGAGAGCCTCTGGGAGGGACTGAAGCTGATTTTATTTCCCTCCCTTTCTAGTTTTACCTCTTTAGTCCCTTTTAATATCACTCCCCTGTAATTCTCAACTGTATTTTGTGTGTGTTTATCTATTTTAATGTTTTTGTGGTATTTTTGTGTATGATTTTATTGTGAGCCACCCTGAATACCCTATTGTAGGGTAGAAGGGTGGGATAGAAATATTTCAAATAAATAAATAAATGTTTAATATCCTTTACACCTCCTGAGAGCTAGTTCTGTACCCATCCAGAGCCCCCAGGAAATTCACTCACAGGAATAAATGGCACCAGGAGAGGGGGTCTGGTTCAGGGTGTGTGGAGGAATTTGTCGCTCAGATTTAAATTTCAGCTCCACAAGGAGCAGCTGTCGCTTTCCGTTTTGTCTTAATTTTTTTGCAACGCAAAGTGGCCACAGGGCAGACAGACGGAACAAGGCAGCCAAGCAGAACGGCTGCGTTATCTTTGCCTCATTCAAACACAGTGAAATACTCCCAAAAAGGGACTATACTTTGAACCTTCTGGTAATCTTCGCAAATGACACTTCGTAGACTTGGAGGGGCAGCTGCGGGGGGTGGGTGGAGAGTGAGAAGTCCCTGTGTGTATAAATGGTGCACGCGTGTATGGACCCATTGGATGCAACCCGCTGTTGAGAGAAGTAGTTGAGAAAACATCTCCCTGCATGCCCATTCCTATTCTGACCTGGCACCAAACTGGTGAACTCGAGGGCATTCCCAATTTTAGGGAGTATGAGCAGCATGACATTAAAAGGGGTGGGGGGCTTTACATCCTGCACTAACTTCTAGCCTCATCTAGTACTCTGATGTGCTGGGACATGGGGGTAGGGGAAAGAGAAACAGAGCATATTTCTAAGTCCTGGTTTTATAGCTCTTCTTCAACTGCATGGATGAGCATGACTTCATCCCCTTTGAAAAGCAGCAATGAAAGCCACAGGGTAATATTGTTTGCCTACCCTTCCCTTAGCAAAGCAAATCATTTACACAAGCAGTGCATGTGAAATCAGAGCAATCCAGGAAACCTCTATTCCATTCATTGTTCATTTATTTGCAATCCATCAAGCTCTAGTCTGTAGTTTAGTTTCTTCACTCTCCCTATATAAGTGTTCTGTAAAACTTTCAAACTAATTTAAAAAATACCTAATAAAAACAAAAACACAATCTATGTTATGTCTCATTCTCGTTGCAACAGTAGGTAGAAACTAGCAAGTTAGGATTACTCTTTCCATGTACTAGCTTCAAAGAAAAGAGGCTGATCAATTTCCTGATCATTCTTGCACATTAATTTTAGCCTGATGATCTCACTGAAAAAGCCTCTGGTCCACAACTGATATAGGACAACTGCTTTAAACAACAGCTGTTGCAGTGCCTGGAAACGTCTCATTTTCATGGTGCATGAATGAAACAAGTCTGAGTTATGCTGGGCAGGTAATTATTTAAAAATTGCATGCAATTCTTTCCTGAAAGGAAAGCTTTCAGAAGTCCAAGGATGTTTTCTTCATTATGTTTCAATATAAAAGGAAATGTGTCGTTACACACTGGAAGCTATTATTGCTATGTTCCCTGCGTTCATGTGCTGTGTTAGTAGTTTCTGTTACATAGCAACCAGCTTCTTCCAGTTATAGACGTGATGTGGGGGGAGCTTCCTATACTTTATCAAGTTCCACTTCAGGGGAAGAAGACATTCCAAAGCCCTAATAGGGCTTTTGAGCTAAGCTGCAATTGTAGTTCCGAGCAAATTAACCACAAGAGAGGGTTCAAGGAACATTCTACATTTTACCAAGTTTACTCACAGATAAAGCCAGCACCAAGTGTTCACTGTATGACAAGAGGTATCATGCACAAGCAAACTCCCCTCAATGCACATATCTGACACAGAATCCATCCCAATGAATGCATTTATCTTAAGGTCGCCTGGTCCAGATCCCAACACTGAAGCAGGATCCTCTCAAGCTCTGCCATATTTCGTGGGAGGGAGGACCATGTCAGTTGTTAGTATTAATATGGCTCTTCCTGGCAATCCAGCCTCGTTGGAGGAAGGGCTGAATGACTCAGCATAGAGAAAGAGTCCTTTTAGCATACATAGACCACTTCCCTAGCATACCTCTACTTGAGAGGATACATGGCGTAGCACTGCTTGAAAGACTGAAATGATGTGCTGCTGCGATTCCCAAGAAAATTTAGGGTTGTATCCAATGGAATTTCTACTCAAGAGTAAACCTACTGAAATTAATGAACCAAAGTTAGCCATGCCCATTAATTTCAGTAGGTTTACTCTGAGGAAGATGAGCATGGACACAGCCCTTAGTCAGGGACAGGAATTCCAGACCATCATTTGAACCCCAACAAGATCATGGCATTACACAATGCTGGCGAACAAACAGAATGGCGAATTCATTCACTACACCGTCCCTTCCTATTTCAAGGAAAACATTGAAGGAGAAGCAGGACACCCTTTGAAGAACTGCAGAGGAAGATCACTCCTCCTCTTTCTCTGGCATCCCATGGCCTTGAAAATGTGAACCCCAAGGGGACATTGTTGGATGGGCCAAGGAGGCCTGGGCCTTTTGCAGCATGCCCCTGATCTCTTGCCCCTTTCCCAGTTTTTTAAGCCTTACTTTGCTCTCACCCTTTTTTTTTTTTTTTTACTTTGCTTCTGGGACAGCTCGCCACGCTGCAAAGCACAGTGCTGGTCAGACTCTACACATGTACCATATTCATTTCCCATAGGCACCTATACATACAAGTTAGCCTACGCCAACTAAATAAGCCTAAGTTTATTTCCATGTTCAGGAAATATGCCCTTCTAAAACACAAATGACTGAGGACGATTTAGCTCAAATCTTGTACTAGGGAAGGGGTGGGGAACCTGTGGTCCTCCAGATGTTCCTAGACCTTAGCTCCCATTACCCCTGACCATTAGCCATGGTGGCTGAAAGTGATGGGAAAATCCAACAACATCTGGAGGGTCACAGATTTCCTACCCCTGCTTTAAACTGAGTTATGTAAGACAAGTGGAAATATTTTAAAATGCAGGTAAGGTATCTTCGAATGTTTAAAAAGTTGGAAATGCTTATGATGTCCAGCATATTATCCATTCTTTTGTAGAATCAATCAAACAGGTTAGTGGCAACTAACTTAAGAACCATTAGTTCCAATGCCATATACATGTAATTAGCTTTCTTGTATCAGTGTCTCTGTATGTTATTTTCCCCCAAGGCATGTTGGCAAGTTGAAACATGCTTGTGAAAGCTCCAAGATTCACCAGTATTTCTTGGAAAACTAGGGGAAAATGTTGAGTCAAGGCCAATTAAGTCATATTCTTTGCACACATACAAACATTCACAAGTTCATACAAAAATCCCTTCATTTTCAGACTTTATATCTAAATTCAGACACGCACACCACACACACTCATTCAGATTATGAGGTAAACTGGAAAAGCACGATACTTGCCCAGTATCAAGCTGATGTAGATTTAGCTCTGTAAACCAGCATATCAGGGGAGATGATTCATGTTTTTGTTTTCTAATGCCCTAATCCTCCCCGTATCTAAAGATCCTCACACACAGTGTAACCATCTTGATTTACTCAGAAAACTATTCTGCCTTAGGCAACATTTTGCACGTGGATTAAGACTTTGATTAAGCCAGTTTTTACTTGGGGGAAAAAAATTCTTTGGAGATACCTTATGAAGTTCTGTATTATTATTATTTAATTGGTAGTGTTATATATCTATCTAATATCTATATATCTATCTGTATCTATAGATGTGAGAATGCTTTTTGTAATATTCATGTGATTTTTTTAGATATATTTTATAATTGCTATTTTTTGTTCTGTATAGGATCCGCTTTGTTTTCATTTTATGTATTGTTTAGAGATTTATTGCTCAGTTATGTTACTTAAAATGTGGATTATTGTTGTTATTATTAGCAACTGTATTGAATGTGAAATTTTTGTTGAAAGTAAACCACTTTGAAATTTTTTGAAATGTAAAATGGTATACAAGTTAAATAAATAAGCAACTGTTATGCAAGTTTGTGCCATGGGCCTGTGCCTCAAATCTCTTAAGTACCTGGCAACATCCCTGCAAGGGGGTGATCAACCCACTCACTCGTGTTCTGATCACCTTCTCCACCTCCCAACCCTTCCCTCTGCCATCAACTGCATGGGAACTCTCTCCCTATAACAGCTATACATCACAGGCCAGAAAGTGATGAAAGGAGAAGACTGGCAAGAACCACTGATCACTCAGCAGCACTCCTGGCAGGAAGTGGCAAATTGCTCATCTCCACTACCCTGCCCATTTCCCCATGTATGCAGGGGTGGGAAACTTCATCCCCGGGGTCCAAATGCAGTTATCCAGGCCACTCTATCCAACCCTTGGAATTCTCACCAGCCCATGTTACCCCAGCCACATCTCTCAGTGTCTTCGCTTTGTGCCCTCCTCTAGTGGCTGGAATGCACCCTTGGACTGTGATAATACCTCTTGCGTGCCTGGGTGGAAAATTGAGAGTGTGTCTCGCCACACCCTCTCTTGCTACACCTACCACAGGCATGTGGCCCCCAGAAGGTTGCAAGGATGGGATGTGGCTCTCGGACTGAAAAAGATTCCCCATCCCTGTATGAATGGATTAGTCACATCACCCCAATAAGGCTGTGCCACCAGCACAAACCAGAAGGAAGGAGAGAGATGCCATGACAAGAACAGTGCCTCCACCCCAAGGACGAGCTTTAATAATGGCATGCCAGAATGGCCAACTGTGCCACACAAAGAATTTGCCACCAAAAGATTTAATGCACATATGCTTCCACAGTGCCTTTTAAAATAACTGCAAGTCCCTGCCCCAAAGGCAGCAGCATTTCAGCAATTCCTGGGCACGAACAAGCATATAGAACCATAAGCTGAATGACTCAAGCACAGATTCAGTTCTATCTTTAGCCTGTAATTCTGATGCACCACACAGTGTGTAAGACTGCAAGCTAAAACATGCTGAGGAGAAAGACTGAGCCTGTTTCATTTTCCAAACAGAAATGCATTATCCAAGAGCGGCTGAGATTACAAGAAATGTTGCCTCAGCCCTGTTCATTTCCAATTTTGCAAATTCTAAAGGAAGCCAGTCTCATAGCAAGAGTCTCCCATCTAGGACAAGGCAGCACCTCCTCACCTGGAATGCACAAATATCCCCACCAGACCTATTTGCATAACTGCAGCTATAGCTAAGCTGCTGATTCTAGCAGAGCTTCTCCCATGCTAGAGATGTTTAGAGATTCTGCAGCAGAGATAAAATGGGAAAAGGCAAGATGGAGCTGGCACTTCTATATGTCACTTTTTTTCCTGCCCTTCTCTAAGGCAAGAGTGTGGAACCTCTGGTCACAGATCTAATTAGAAACAACAGACTCCTTATTTGACCAATGATGCAATTTTGGCTAAGCCACACCCACAATATAAGACACCAGATGCGGGGCAGGTAAAAGCACAGCTGGGCTAAATGGGGTTTGCAGAAAAACAAACAAAAAAGCCACACAGCACTTTACACGCACCAACAATCAGCTAATCTTCAGGGCTTGCATAGCTCTGAAGCAGTGCCTTACAAGCTGCGATGATCAGTTGATTGTCCATCACAGGGCCAAAAACAGACCATCTGACATCATTGTGATGTTGGTGCTCTAAGACACTCAGTGACATACATGTTTCTCCCACCATGCATTTTATCTTCTTAACAATCTTGTGTATTAAGTTAAGCCAGAGAGAGAGGGACAGGACGAATGACCTAGTACTGTATCCTTCATGAGGATTTGAAGCTGGGTCTCCCTGATACTGGCCCAACACTCTTAACCACCATACTAGCCCTCAAGGTGGCTCATAAGAACATAAGAACATAAGAAGAGCCTGCTGGATCAGGCCAGTGGCCCATCTAGTCCAGCATCCTGTTCTCACAGTGGCCAACCAGGTGCCTGGGGGAAGCCCGCAAGCAGGACCCGAGTGCAAGAACACTCTCCCCTCCTGAGGCTTCCGGCAACTGGTTTTCAGAAGCATGCTGCCTCTGACTAGGGTGGCAGAGCACAGCCATCATGGCTAGTAGCCATTGATAGCCCTGTCCTCCATGAATTTGTCTAATCTTCTTTTAAAGCCATCCAAGCTGGTGGCCATTACTGCATCTTGTGGGAGCAAATTCCGTAGTTTAACTATGCCCTGAGTAAAGAAGTACTTCCTTTTGTCTGTCCTGAATCTTCCAACATTCAGCTTCTTTGAATGTCCACGAGTTCTAGTATTATGAGAGAGGGAGAAGAACTTTTCTCTATCCACTTTCTCAATGCCATGCATAATTTTATACACTTCTATCATGTCTCCTCTGACCCGCCTTTTCTCTAAACTAAAAAGCCCCAAATGCTGCAACCTTTCCTCGTAAGGGAGTCGCTCCATCCCCTTGATCATTCTGGTTGCCCTCTTCTGAACCTTTTCCAACTCTATAATATCCTTTTTGAGATGAGGCGACCAGAACTGTACACAGTATTCCAAATGCGGCCGCACTATAGATTTATACAACGGCATTATGATATCGGCTGTTTTATTTTCAATACCTTTCCTAATTATCGCTAGCATGGAATTTGCCTTTTTCACAGCTGCCGCACACTGGGTCGACATTTTCATCGTGCTGTCCACTACAACCCCGAGGTCTCTCTCCTGGTCGGTCACCGCCAGTTCAGACCCCATGAGCGTATATGTGAAATTCAGATTTTTTGCTCCAATATGCATAATTTTACACTTGTTTATATTGAATTGCATTTGCCATTTTTCCGCCCATTCACTCAGTTTGGAGAGGTCTTTTTGGAGCTCTTCGCAATCCCTTTTTGTTTTAACAACCCTGAACAATTTAGTGTCGTCAGCAAACTTGGCCACTTCACTGCTCACTCCTAATTCTAGGTCATTAATGAACAAGTTGAAAAGTACAGGTCCCAATACCGATCCTTGAGGAACTCCACTTTCTACAGCCCTCCATTGGGAGAACTGTCCGTTTAGTCCTACTCTCTGCTTTCTGCTTCTTAACCAATTCCTTATCCACAAGAGGACCTCTCCTCTTATTCCATGACTGCTAAGCTTCCTCAGAAGCCTTTGCTGAGGTACCTTGTCAAACGCTTTTTGAAAGTCTAAGTACACTATGTCCACTGGATCACCTCTATCTATATGCTTGTTGACACTCTCAAAGAATTCTAATAGGTTACTGAGACAGGACTTTCCCTTGCAGAAGCCATGCTGGCTCTGCTTCAGCAAGGCTTGTTCTTCTATGTGCTTGGTTAATCTAGCTTTAATAATACTTTCTACCAGTTTTCCAGGGACAGAAGTTAAGCTAACTGGCCTGTAATTTCCGGGATCCCCTCTGGATCCCTTTTTGAAGATTGGTGTTACATTTGCCACTTTCCAGTCCTCAGGCACGGAGGAGGACCCGAGGGACAAGTTACATATTTTAGTTAGCAGATCAGCAATTTCACCTTTGAGTTCTTTGAGAACTCTCGGGTGGATGCCATCCGGGCACGGTGATTTGTCAGTTTTTATATTGTCCATTAAGCTTAGAACTTCCTCTCTCATTACCACTATTTGTCTCAGTTCCTCAGAATCCCTTCCTGCAAATGTTAGTTCAGGTTCAGGGATCTGCCCTATATCTTCCACTGTGAAGACAGATGCAAAGAATTCATTTAGCTTCTCTGCAATCTCCTTATCGTTCTTTAGTACACCTTTGACTCCCTTATCATCTAAGGGTCCAATTGTCTCCCTAGATGGTCTCCTGCTTTGAATGTATTTATAGAATTTTTTGTTGTTGGTTTTTATGTTCTTAGCAATGTGCTCCTCAAATTCTTTTTTAGCATCCCTTATTGTCTTCTTGCATTTCTTTTGCCAGAGTTTGTGTTCTTTTTTATTTTCTTCATTCGGACAAGACTTCCATTTTCTGAAGGAAGACTTTTTGCCTCTAAGAGCTTCCTTGACTTTGCTTGTTAACCATGCTGGCATTTTCTTGGCCCTGGCGGTACCTTTTCTGATCTGCGGTATGCACTCCAGTTGAGCTTCTAATATGGTGTTTTTAAACAACTTCCAAGCATTTTCGAGTGATGTGACCCTCTGGACTTTGTTTTTCAGCTTTCTTTTCACCAATCCCCTCATTTTTGTGAAGTTTCCTCTTTTGAAGTCAAATGTGACCGTGTTGGATTTTCTTGGCAACTGGCCATTTACATGTATGTTTAATTTAATAGCACTGTGGTCACTGCTCCCAATCGGTTCAACAACACTTACATCTCGCACCAGGTCCCGGTCCCCACTGAGGATTAAGTCCAGGGTTGCCATCCCTCTGGTCGGTTCCATGACCAACTGATCTAGGGAATAGTCATTTAGAATATCTAGAAACTTTGTTTCTTTGTCATGACTGGAACACATATGCAGCCAGTCTATGTCCGGGTAGTTGAAGTCACCCATTACTACCACATTTCCTAGTTTGGATGCTTCCTCAATTTCATATCTCATCTCAAGGTCTCCCTGAGCATTTTGATCAGGGGGACGATAGATCGTTCCCAGTATTAAGTCCCTCCTGGGGCACGGTATCACCACCCACAACGATTCTGTGGAGGAGTCTGCCTCTTTTGGGGTTTCGAGCTTGCTGGATTCAATGCCTTCTTTCACGTATAGAGCGACTCCGCCACCAATACGTCCTTCCCTGTCCTTCCGATATAGTTTATATCCAGGGATAACCGTATCCCACTGGTTTTCTCCATTCCACCAGGTCTCGGTTATGCTCACTATATCAATGCTCTTCTCTAAGACCAAGCACTCCAGTTCTCCCATCTTGGTTCGGAGGCTCCTAGCATTAGTGTACAGGCACTTGTAAGCAGTGTCTCTCTTCAAGTGTCTTTGGCACTTGTGGTTAGGCCTGTGGTAATTTTGCTCTTCTGAATTTATATCCTGTGCCCCTGCTCTCACAATGCCTACTTCTAGGCCTACCCCTTTTAAAATTTCATCATTTCTTTGGTTTTTATCCCAGGGGCGAGGTTTATTCCGAACCGGACCTTTCTCAGCTCCTGTCGGGTTTCCCCCCTCAGTCAGTTTAAAAGCTGCTCTGCTACCTTTTTAATTTTAAGTGCCAGCAGTCTGGTTCCATTCTGGTTCAAGTGGAGCCCGTCCCTTTAGTACAGGCCCGGCTTGTCCCAAAATGTTCCCCAGTGCCTAACAAATCCGAACCCTTCCACCCGACACCATCGTCTCATCCACGCATTGAGACTGCGAAGCTGGGCCTGTCTGGCTGGTCCTGCGCGTGGAACCGGTAGCATTTCAGAGAAAGCCACCTTGGAGGTCCTGGCTTTCAGCATCCTACCAAGCAACCTAAATTTTGCTTCCAGGACCTCACGGCTGCATTTCCCCATGTCGTTGGTGCCAACGTGCACCACGACCACTGACTCCTTCCCAGCACTGTCTACCAAACTATCTCCACCACCACCACCATCATATGGGAGGAAGGGAAAGAACAATTAAAGCCCTCATTATCTTAAGGAATGCCTTTTCCCACACCAACTTACCCATGCATTTTCTTCCTCAGAATGCCTTCTATAGGTTCTACTACTGTCAGAAGAGACACAGACAGTGACTAGAGAGAGACAAGGAGCTTCTTAGTGATGGCATCGCAGCTTTGGTATTCTCTTCCCAAGGAGATTTGACTGGCAACATTAGACAACTTTTGGCTTCAGGTGAAAGCCTTCTCTATATTCCCAGGCCTTTTAAACCTATTGACATTAATTCTCTCCTAAACATTGTATTTTTTTCATGCTGTCAGGCCTAACTACACTTTCCCTGTTATTTTAAAGCTTCTGATTTTATTGTTCGAGGCAAGTTAAAATTCTGCACAACCTGTTGTGAAAAATTCTTCCTCGACTGAAAGGCAGGTCTTCAAACTCTATGATATTGTTTATGTATTTTGCTTTGTAAATTAATTTGATATTTTTATTGTACCTTGTGTATTCTATTATAAGCTTTGAGATCTTTTAGATAGTAAGCAGTCTATAAATTGAAATATTATATAATATATACACATATATATATGAAGAAAATAAATAAAAACGCTATAATCAAACCTGCATTCAAGATGAACAAAGGTACCAGATGTATATGCAACAAGTTTAACTGCTAAAGTTATGCCAAAACTATTCTGAACCTTTTTTTTTTGCTAAATGGCCAGTCAAGGTGATCTTCCAGTTCCTGAACTGCAAGTCACCCACACACACACACATACATATACACCATCTTAATGCTTAGACAACAGGAGTTGCATAGGTTTTGCCCACCTCCAGGTTTTCAGTCTCCCTCCTCACCTTAAAGACTTCTTCACACACACACCGACCCTTCCAGCAGGTCCAAGGTCGGATCTTCCATTATAACATCCACTCCACTCTTTCCACCACCACCCCGCACGCACGCACGCTTTTAAAATTGCTTTAAGCGGATTTTAAAACGTGGCCTGACTGCATCTTTTTAAAACGGGGGGGGGAATGCCTCAAAAGCCAATTGTTTGATAATTACCTTGTTTTTTAAGAAGTGCATTATCTTAAAATAAGCTTGTATGGATATGAAAGCCTGCAAATAGTAGCACAAATCGGCATCACTCATTTTTCCCGACTTCCTTCGTGAACTTATAGCAAATAAGAACCCCCCTAGGCGTGTTCCCCCCTCCCTTTTACGCCGAGTTACAACTAACCTGTAGCCCTAGTTACGGCTCCCTTAGGAATCCAGGAAAGCTCTGCAGGCGCTAGCTAGGCCGCGTCTCCATGGCAACACCCCCAAGCCTGCGTTCAAAGACTCGCGCCCATTTGTCGCGCCGTCGTACGTCACCTCAACCGCCCAATAGAACGTCGCATGAGGGAGGAAAGGGGCGGAGCCCCATCTTTGCCAATCAGAGAGACAACAAAAAAAGGCGGGAAGTAAGCCTCCGAGAGGCGGCAGCTTAGCCTCACTTTTTTTCACGTCAACATTTGTTGGCTGTGCGTGTTCGTCAGGCGGGAGGCTACGCTTCTTTGCTATTGATGGGCTGCCTGTCAATCACGTTCGCGAAATCCAGTCAACTTTTCTACTCTCACGCCTCGCGCAGCATCCACCTCGCTGATTGGATGCTGCCTCCACGAGGGCGGGCGCTGTTTCCATTGAGGCCACGAAACGGCCCTTCTGACGCCACTCGCTGACTCTGATTGGGCTGGGGTCGGTGACGCCAGGATCGGCAGGCCTAGAGCCCAATGGGGAGGCGCCGATCTTGCCGTGTTCTGAGCAGGACATTTCCTCCTCGTTTGAAGCGCCTCGGGCGAGGGAGGGAGAGGGAGAGGGAGAGTCCCGCTTGGCTGCCCCGGAGAGTCACCCGTCGGCGCCCGCTTGGCCGGCGTGCCTGCCTGGCTGCTCTTTCTGGACAAGGCCCATTGCTTCCAGCAGGGAGGAAAAACCGAAGGAGCCGGCTAAGTAGGTCAGCCCGGCTTGGCTGCTGCTTCGCGGCGGGCTGGAAGGAAGGCCCGCAGGAGGGAGCCCCGCTGGCTTCAGGGAGCTTGTGGGCAGCCCTGGCGTGCGGCGCGAAATCTGGTTATTAACTTGATATGACAATAACAGCTAATAACAACAAGAATAATAATTCTTGTGCTTCACCTAATCTGTTTATTTAATAATAATCAAATAAAAATGTGCACTTCACCTAATCTGGTTAATTTAACAGCTTAATATCATAACAACTAATAATAACAATTATTGCCCTGGGCTCCTGCTGGGAGGAAGGGCGGGACTTAAATCAAACAAATAAGTAATAAATAACAACAACTAACAGTAGCAATAATTCTTGTGCTTCACATAATCTGGTTATTAGTTTAATAACTTAATATAAAACTAATAATAACAATAATTTTTGTGCTTCACATAATCTCATTATTTAATAATAATAAGCATAATGAATATTTTGTGGTTCAACTAAATCTGGTTATTTGCTTAATATCTTAATATTTTTGTCCCTTGCACAATCTGGTTAGTGATAATTAAAATTTTGTGTTTCATGTAGTCTGGTTATTTAATTAATATCTCAACGACAATAATATTTTTTGTGCTTCAGATAATCTGGTTACTTAAATATCTTATAACAATAATAATATTATTAATACCTTAACAACAACAGCAACAAAGAGTCTTGTGACACATTAGAGAACAAATGCTATGGCATAAGCTTTTGTGGACTGCTTCATCAGATGCATGAGATGTATATACACAAGGTTTCAGTGACGGGGTGTGTGGAATTCTAAACAGTGAGATCACAGGGAAATGAAACACAAAAAAGTACAGACAGTGATAAGAAGGTAACAATGGCTGTTCACCAAAACAAATTAACAGTGAATGGCCACTGTTAATAGGGTAATTATAATTGTCTGTACTTTTCCGTCTTCCTTCTGACTTCCCTATTTATAATTCTTCTTCCCAGCCATGTTGATAAATTTGCCTGCAACTCAGGATAACACTTCCTGCATCTGATAAAGTGGCTGTAATTCACAGAAGCTAATGTCATAATCAAATTTATTAGCCTTTGAGGTGCCACAAGACTTCTTGTTGTTGTTCCTGCAACAGGCTTGTATGGCTACCCTTCTTATCTGGAAATGGTTCAGTAGTACAGTAGGGCCCCGCTAATACGGCGGGTTAGGGACCAGGCCCCCGCCGTAAAGCGTGGCCCCATAGACTATAATGGGCTGCGTTGCGCAAAAATGATGTCAAAATGGCGCGCAACGGAAAAAAAACGCCGTATTAGCAGAACAAGCGCTGTAAGAGCGGGGCCTTTCCCTAATTGAAGACCGCCGCATGAACGAAGCGCCGTAAAACGGAACACCGTAAAGCAGGGCCCTACTGTAATCATAATTCATTGTTACAGTTCTAAAGCAGCTTGAGGTGGAGCAGCGTGGATTGACAGACTAATGCAATTTAAAGCAGCAAAAGGGGAGAGGAGTAAACTGACTTAAAATCATTGATTTTAATCAAGTTTTCTATTAATATTATACCAGCCTTCCCCGACCTGATACCCTTTAGATGTTTTTGGGTACAACTGCAGTCGGCCCAAGGCAGCATGGACAGGAGTGTGATTGGAGAAGATTGTATTATACTTACTTATATGTGAGTTCAAATGGCATACATATACTTGGTCACTTAGCTGTGATCCTTGTCCAGAGCCCATGCATTTTATCCAGAAGGTCCCAGGTTCATTTCCCATGGGCATCTCCAGGTAGAGGAGCTTCTGCTGTTAATTACAGACATCTACACAATCAAAGGCTTTGCTGTAATCTGTAAAGCACGGTGATTTTCTTCTGAAATTCCTTAGTCCATTCCATTATCCAACATATGTTTGTGATACACTCTCTGTTACTTCTTCCTTATCTAAATCCAGCTTGGATATCTGGCATTTCTCACTCCATATATTTTAAGAGCCTTTGATTTAAAATCTTGAGCATTACCTTACTTGCATGGGATATTAAGGCAATAGTTCGATAATTACTGCATTCCCTGGGATCCCCTTCCTTTGGAACTGGGATATATATTGAATGCTTCCAGTGGGCCATTGTTTAGTTTTCCATATTTGTTGACAAATGTTTGTCAAAATTTGGACAGATTCAGTCTCAGTAGCTTGTAGCAACTCTATTGTTATGCCATCTGTTCCTGGTGATTTGTTTCTTCCAAGTATTTTAAGAGCAGTTTTCACCTCACATTCTAAAATTTCTGGTTCTTCATCATACGGTTCCTCCGTGAATGAATCTGTCATCCTTGCATCTCTTTTATATAGTTCTTTAATGTATTGCTTCCATCTTCCTTTTATTTCACCTCGGTCAGTCAGTGTGTTCATCTGTTGATTATTCAACATCCCTACTCTTGGTTTGAATTTCCCTTTAATTTCTCTAATCTTTTGGAATAGGGCTCTTGTTCTACCCTTTTTGTTGTCCTCTGGTATTCCTATACAATAACTATTGTAATAGTTCTCTTTGTCCCCACGTACTAGTCACTGTATTGTTGCATTTAGAGTTCTGACCGTGTTTCTATCTCCTTTTGCTTTTGCTTTCCTTCCTTCTTTAACCATTTTAAGAGTTTCATCAGTCATCCATTGCGATCTTTCCATCTTTTTAACTAGAGGTATTGTCTTTTTGCATTATTCCCTGATAATGTCTCTGATTTCAACACATAGTTCTTCTGGTTCTCTGTCAACTAAGTTTAAAGCCTCAAATCTGTTCCTTACTTGATCTTTATATTCTTCTAGGATGTTCTTTAAATTGTATTTTGGCAGTATGATTGTTGTTTTTCTTTAGCTTTACTCTGATTTTCAATATTACCAGTTCATGATCTGTACCGCAGCCTGCTCCTGGTCTTGTTTTTGCAGAAAGTATGGAACTTCTCCGTCTTCTGCTACCAATTAATAATAAATTTGATTCCTATATTGACTATTTGATGAGGTCCACGTGCAGTCATCTTTTTTGTTGCTCAAAAAAAGTGTTCACATGAAACAAATTATTGGCTTCACAGAATTCAATAAGTCTTTCTCCTGCTTCATTTCTATCTCCTAAGCACCATTTCCCCTCAATTTCTAGGTCTTCTCTGTTCCCTGCTTTTGCATTCCAGTCCCCCATGATTATCAGAACATCTTGTTTTGGTGTGTGATCAATTCCTGTACTTCTATGTAAAATCTCTCCCTTCTGCGTTTGTTGTTGGAGTGTAGACTTGGATGATGGTTATGTTAATAGGTTCCCTGTTAAATCTCATTGATATCACTTGCTCAGACCTTGCGTTATAGCTCCTAATTGCTTTTGCTACATCACTTCTCACTATTAAAGTGACCCTGTTTCTTCTTAATTTCTCATTTCCTGCATAAAATATTTTGTAGTTACCTGATTGAAAATGTCCCATTCCCGGCCATTTTAATTCACTCGCGCCAAGTATTGTAATGTTGATACGTTCCATTTCTTTCTTGACAATTTCTAACTTTCCTTGGTTCATGCTTCCCACATTACATGTTCCTATTGTGTGCGTCGTACAACTCTGGACTCTTCTTTCACATCTGTGCACATCAGCCTCTGCACTTCCTTTCGGCTTTGATGCAGTGGCATCATTAGTCACAGCGCTACTCATACTTGTCTCTGGTTCTTCCCCAGTAGCTCGCTGAGTGCCATCTGACCTAGGGGTCTCATCATATTTATTTATTTATTATACTTGTATACCGCCCCATAGCCGAAGCTCTTTGGGCGGTTTACAGTAACTAAAAACAAATACAATTTAAAATACATCTTTTAAAAAACAATTTAAAACACAATTAAAAAAATTAAAACAATATAAAACACATGCTAAAATGCCTGGGAGAAGAGGAAAGTCTTGACCTGGTGCCGAAAAGATAACAGTGTTGGCACCAGGCGCACCTCGTCAGAAAAATCATTCCATAATTTGGGGGCCACCACTGAGAAGGCCCTCTCCCTTGTTGCCATTCTCCGAGCTTTCCTTGGAGTAGGCACCCGGAGGAGGGCCTTTGATCTTGAACATAGTGTACGGGTGGGTTCGTATTGGGAGAGGCGTTCCATCAGGCATTGTGGTCCCAAGCCGTGTAAGGCTTTATAGGTCAAAATCAGCACCTTGAATCAAGCTCAATAACATAAAGGCAGCCAGTGCAAGTGGGCCAGAATCGGTTTTATATGTTCAGACCATCTGGTCCCTGTTACCAATCTGGCTGCTGCATATTGCACAAGCTGCAGTTTCTGAACCGTCTTCAAAGGCAGCCCCACGTAGAGTGCATTGCAGTAATCTAATTTAGAGGTTACCAGAGCATGGACAACTGAAGCCAGGTTATCCCTGTGCAGATAGGGACGTAGTTGGGCCATCAACCAAAGTTTATTTATTTATTCGACTTATTAGTCACTTATCTGGCTGAATTGTCAGCCACTCTAAGCGACGTACAAAGCAGAACATGCAAACATCAAAACATTAAGAGACTAACAATAAAAACTAACAATAACGGAAAAGCTAAAAAAACAGGAACAGCAAACCAAAAACATTCATCTTCCTGGTAAAGGACAAAGTTGGTAGAAGGCACTCCGTGCTTCCGAGGCTACATGAGCGACAGTGACAGAGATGGTTCTAGGAGAACCCCCAAGCTACGAACCTGCTCCTTCAGGGGGAGTGCAACCCCATCCAGGACAGGCTGGACATCCACCATCCAGTCAGAAGAACCACCCACTAACAGCATCTCAGTCTTGTCTGGATTGAGCTTCAGTTTATTAGCCCTCATCCAGTCCATTGTTGCAGCCAGGCACCGGTTCACCACATTGACAGCCTCACCTGAAGAGGATGAAAAGGAGAAATAGAGCTGCGTGTCATCAGCATACTGATGGCAATGCACTCCAAAGCTCTGGATGACTGCACTCAACGGTTTCATGTAGATGTTAAACAGCATGGGGGATAGAACTGACCCCTGCGGAACCCCATACTGGAGAGTTCAGGGTGCTGAGCAATGTTCCCCAAGCACCACCTTCTGGAGGCAACCTGCCAAGTAGGAGCGGAACCACTGCAATGCAGTACCTCCCACTCCCAACTCAGCCAGTCTCCCCAGAAGGATACCATGGTCGATGGTATCAAAAGCTGCTGAGAGGTCAAGGAGAATCAGCAGAGTCACACTCCCCTTGTCTCTCTCCCGACAAAGGTCATCATACAGGGTGACCAAGGCTGTTTCCGTGCCAAACCAGGCCTGAAACCCGACTGAAATGGATCCAGTTAATCGATCTCATCCAAGAGTGTCTGGAGCTGGCCCGCAACCACTCGTTCCAGGACCTTGCCCAGGAATGGAATATTTGCTACCGGCCTATAGTTATTAAGATTTTCTGGGTCCAGGGAGGGTGTCTTCAGGAGTGGTCTCACTACTGCCTCTTTCAGGCAGCCAGGGACCACCCCCTCTTACAGAGAGGCATTAATCACCTCCCTGGCCCAGCCGGCTGTTCCATCCCTGCTAGCTTTTATTAGCCAAGAAGGGCAAGGATCCAGCACAGAAGTGGTTGCACGAACCTGTCCAAGCACCTTGTCAACGTCCTCAAGCTGCACCAACTGAAACTCATCCAAGAAATCGGGAGAAGGCTGTGCTCTGGATACCTTGCTTGATTCACCTACTATAACACTGGAGTCTAAGCCCTGGCGGATGCTAAAGATTTTATCCTGGAAGTGCCTAGCAAATTCATTACAGTGGGCCTCAGATGGTTCTACCATGTCCCTGGGGCCAGAGCGTAATAGCCCCCGGACAATTCTGAAGAGCTCCGCTGGGTGGCAGATTGATGATTTGATAGTGGCAGCAAAATATTGTTTTTTTTGCTGCCCTTACTGCCCCTAAATACAGCTTACCATAGGCACTTACCAGTGTATAATTGCATCCACTAGGAGTTCGTCTCCATCTGCACTCAAGTCGTCTCCGATATTGTTTCATTGCTCTCAACTCTGGGGTATACCATGGAGCCGTACGAGCTCTACACAGGAGAGGGCGCTCAGGAGCTATCATGTCAACCACCCGGGTCATTTCTGTATTCCACAGCTCGACCAGGGTTTCGACAGGAGCACCAGCCCTATCAGCCGGAAAACTCTCCAGAGCCCTTTGGAAACCATCCGGATCCATTAGTCTCTGGGGGTGGACCAACTTAATAGGTCCCCCACCCTTGCAGAGGGGAAAAGCCACTGTAAGTCTAAACTTCAACAAGTAGTGATCTGTCCATGACAGAGGGACTGATGTCAGGCCCCCCACATTCAGGTCACCGACTCCATGTCCAGTTGCAAAAACCAAATCTAGAGTATGCCCTGCTACATGTGTTGGGCCAATGGCATATTGGGACAGTCCCATGGTTGTCATGGAGACCATGAAATCCTGAGCCGCCCCGGATAAGGTGGCCTTGGCATGGATGTTGACATCCCCTAGAACCAACAGTCTCGTGTTGCATTTTGGATACTTGGTTCATAGGGTTTTCGTAGTAAGAGGTATTCAGAGGTGGTTTACCACTGCCTTCCTCTGAGTTTGGATGTATCTTAGTCTGGTGTCTCAGCTTTGACCATTCCGCCTTGGGTGCCCCTGCTAGGAGTTTAGCCTCTTGGTCTAGACTCCTGACGGTTTTGCTCTCAGCTTCTTCAACACTCTCAAACCCCTTCCCCACATTAAGGTGTGCATTCTAAAGAAGGGCATCCATTTATAGAAACAGAATAGTAGAGTTGGAACCCTATAAGGCCATCAAGTCCAACCCCCTGCTCAGTGCAGGAATCCATCTTATAGCTACTGGGAGGAAGAGCAGAGTATAAATTTAATAAGTAAATAAAGCGTACCCAACAGGTTGCTGTCTAGCTGCCTCTTGAATGCCCCCAGAGTTTGAGAGCGCACTGCCTCCCTAGGCAATTCATTCATTGTTTCTAAATAACTTGTGAAACTTACTAATTAACTTTTGAAATCTTCCATGGAAAAATAAAGCACTGGGGAAAAAATTCCACCCCACATCATTTTGTAGAGCTTGTGGGGGCATACCTGACACTCCCAATATCCCTGCATACACCAGACGCCCCAGTTGAACCTCCAAAGTTCCCACATTTGAGTGAAAAGGTCTAAAGGGGGATTCTTCACATATTCAACTAAACACACTTAGAAGCGCCCCCGATCAAGAACCCTGTGAAATCAGGATTCTAAGAACATTCAGCTAAACACAAGGAACCTTTCCTAACCTGGTGCCCTTTAGATATTTGGACTACATATCCTATGGGCAATGATCAGGGATGATGAAGCTTCACAGTGAATTTGCCCCATAGGTCTGGTCCATATGTCTCCTCCTGGCTGACCCCACCTCGGAGTTTGCAACTGCTGACGCTACTTGTATTTATTGTAGGCAGGACAATCATGACCTTGCGAGCCTGTGGCTTGATTATCTTCAGGAAGCTGCATGAGGCAACATCTGCTTCTGATGCTGGGAACAATATTGAGTACCTTCTCCTGCAGACATCCTATGGGACTCATCACTGGACCCCTCCAAAAGGTGTGCCATTCATTCCTGTTACTCTCTTCATTATTGTGAGTTTCAGCGAGATTCTCAATAGGGCTATCAACTGACCAAGGAATTATAGTTTCGTTTGTATCTTAAATGATCAGCTTCCATGCAGTTGGAATGTTCATAAGCGTTCTATGACATACACAACCAGTTCCTCATGCCCTACTTTTAGTAAGGTTGGGCACATATAAGTGAAGTCAGACATATTCTTCAGACAGGTTGATGGATAATTCCAGCTTCCATCAAGGTAGAAGGGATGGAAAGCCTGAGCAAGGAGGTAGTAACAGGTGGCATGCACAGATGATTCCAGTTTCAGATATCAGCTTTATAATATTAAATCACTGAGTATCCCTCTATAGTTTGGGACTGGAGGAATTGTAAAGACAGTTGACGGGCTGGACAGTTCACTTGCAGATCTGCATGTTTTCCCCCCATCAGAAGGCAGGGGTCTGTGTTCTCACTAGAGACCCTCTGCTTGACCCCAGTTTCCAACCTTGCACGTGGATTGACTAGAAACAGGAGATTGATTATGCATTATGTAAACTGTACTTTCTTTTGTCTTTAAGCGTCTGCTTCTTCATCTCCTGACTAATCTGATTGTTGCCCTGCGCTTTGCAAGTGCCACTGTCAAGCTGATCATTGGTGCTTGCAAAGCACTGTAACTGTGCTCACATGGTTTGATTTCAGCAGTTTGATGCTGGTCACCAGGCATCAATGTGATGTCGAGTGATTGACAAGTGCGAGGCCCCACCCATCTTTCAAATTTGGCTCTCAGGAAGTGGGGGATAAAAGAATCCGGCCCATTGACTCGCTCCAGCCCCTCACCCCCACCTTAGAGAGAAGGACGAACTTTTCTTGTATATTGCAAGTAAATAACAATAACAATTTGCATGAAGTTGCATGGGTGTGATACGTGCCATTCCACTGTAGCCTTAAAAGCCCTTTTCCCTTGGCTTTGTGTCATCTTTGGCATGTTGCTTCCCCTGATGCTGTTCTTGGGACATGACACTTGGAGTCGCTGCATGTCCACTGAGACTCCTCGGCTGGCTCTTCATGTCTGGCGATGTTTCAGGGCAGGAGCTCTGCTTTAGACTTTATTTCTGGTGCCTGTGTTTTTGTTAGACCTCATGTGGTTTGCTTTGTTTATATTCTTGTCCAGAATATATCTGTGAGAATGCAGAGTCTGTTTTTTTCCCCAGGAAATGCTCAAGCCAGCTTTACATGACTTAAAATGGGATCTTTGCGGTAGAAATAATGGCATAGCTGGTGAGAGGTTGTAAAGGACAACCTCCTGCCTCCTCAGATGCGCTTCTCTCTACACCCACTAACTTTCTTCAGGAGCATTTAAAATGCAGTGTTATCCTTTATTTTATTTTATGGCAATGATGCTCTTAGGTTTTTGTAGCAGTCACTATTTGCAGCCTGAGTGTGGTGGCTGATCTGTGGCCCTTCAGATTTTGCTGTACTACAACTCCCATCATTCCTGACAGTTGACCATCCTGGCTGGGGCTGACAGGAGCAGCTAGAGGTTCACAGCTTCGCCATCCCTGCCTTAAGTGCTGCTAGTTAATGTTTCAAAGAATGTTTCAAAGAATAGACTTACCTTATAGACCGTCTCTTTGCTTGTGCCCCCTTTATGCCCTCGCTGTATCAGTTCAGACTAAGGGCACCAAAAGGACGTTGTGGACCTGCAGGCAAGCCCCTATTCATTTTATTTATAAACAGTGCCTGGCACAATGTTCTTCGGTTTTGGGTCCCCAGGTGTTGTTGGACTAAAACTCCCATGATCCCTTGATAAATGGCTAAGCTGGCTGGGGATGATGGGAGTTGTCATCCAAGAACATCTGGGGACCCAGGGTTGCAGAACAGTGGCCTAGCATATTTGAGGCATTTTTTATACATGCTGCTGCTGCTGCTGTTGGAAGTCTGGCAAAAACAACTCCTACTTGGTTCTCTTTGCGTTCCTAAGAGGAGACAGAGTGAGGGTCCTCCACAGGCTAGGCTGCCTCATCTTACCTGTGTTCCTCTACCTGTCTTCCTTCCGTTGTAAATTGATAGTCTCAGCGCGCTGACCTCGCTTCTGTCCTCTCCTTCATTCCTTCCTTCTCGGACCAGCTGAAGGAGAGCAGATATCTTCCTTTTGTCTCTCCCCTGGTGCATGAAGGCAGTGACCAAGCCTGGCCATTACGCCTCCAGCTTAGTTAGCTAGAAGTAAAGCCTTTCCTCTCAAGTACGTATTTCTAATAATAATGTAGTCTTTTCTTAATTTACTAAGTGTAAAGCCTCAGTGACTCAAAGCAAGGTAAAAACTTGCTTTCTCTCAGGTAATCCATACACGCTAACTCTGCACAGAAAAACTGAGCAAGCTACACAGCTAAACGCTGCTAATTTTACCAGTACTCCCAACAGATAAAAGGTTCCCCCTTTCCCTAGTTAAGGAGCACTTTTCTCTAATTGCACACGTGACAAAGTCCAAGCCTGAATGCCTTTTGGAAGCATTGTCAGATGTGGAGGGTAGAGCACCTGCTTTGCATATAGCTTATAGTTAAAAAAGGATCAGGTATCAAGTGATGGGAAAGGTCCTCCGTGTAAGACCTTGGAGATGCATTCCTGACCATCAGAGTAGAAAATAACTTGAGCTAGGTAGAAACAATAGTCTGACCCTGGTATACGGCAGCTTTCTCTGTTTAGATTGGCCTTCGGAGCTCAGGGTTAAATCTGGAAAGAGTGTGAGACTTGAGCTGATTTAGAATGGGTTACTGAGTTTTGCTTTGTTACCTGTCTGAAGCCTTGAGAATGGGGCAGTCTGTAACAGATATGGGGAACCTTTGCTGATGAACTACAACTCCAATCAGCCCTAGCAAGATTGGCGAATGGCCTTGGATGATGGGAGTCGTAGTTCAGCAACATCTGGAGGACCTGGTCTATAACTCTAAATAATTAGAGATGCCATTAAATGCAGCTGACTCTGGAATAAAGCATGGCGATGTTTGGAGCCAACCACAGCATACTTTTTTTTTGATCGTCTTGTTTCTATGCCAACATACAAAGTACTCTAGAACCAAGTGTTAAAAGAGAAGAGCAAAGGCCTGTTCTTGCTTTTCTGAAAACCCTACTTTCCTTTCTTTATGTCAGGCCATGTTGATCCTGGGGAAGATGACCGGCAGACCGCCCTCCGGGAGACGCAGGAGGAGGCTGGGCTGGACTCCACTCACTTCACCATTGTTGACGGCTTTAAGAAGGAACTGAGCTACAATGTAAATGGCAAGCCCAAAACTGTCATCTACTGGCTAGCTGAAATGAAGGACAGTAACACAGAGGTCAGACTCTCGTCGGAGCACCAGGCCTTTTGTTGGCTGACCCTTAGTGAAGCCTGCAAGCTTGCGAAGTACGAAGAAATGCAAAGTGCCTTCAAAGAGGCACATCATTTTCTCTGCTCCAAAACGTGAATGCTCTGGGGGAATGCAAGATTGTTTTTAGCTGAAATTTCACTGCTAATTCCATAGAAATAAAAGCAGAGAATACTGGGGGGAAATGCAAATCTTCTGCAGATGTATTGTAATTGTGTCAAGCTGCTTAGAGTGTGGATGCTTCTGTTTCCCTGTATTCTTACAGAGGGGCATTTAGCATGAACAGAATTCAAAACTAGCCTCAAGAAGGCTTTTTACCAACTTCTAAGTCTCTAACACTAGGCATTGACAATAGGCAAACCAGGAGCCGGATGCATTTGGAGTTTATGGAACCCTGTAATGTCCATAGAGGAGAGATTTAGCAATTACTATTAGACACTCTAACTAAGTGGATGGTTCAGAGGAGGCATATTCCTTTTGAGTGCTGCATGGTGGGAAACTGATGTGGACAGCATCCTGGTCACTGCTGTGGCTGCTTGTGAACGTTCCGTAGGCATTTTGGTGACCTTGTTTATGTTAGAAACAATGCTGGACTAAATGGGCCTTTGGTCTGACCCAGCAAGGCAGTTTCCTAGATATTTGTGTAAGCTCTCTGCAATGTTTGCAGGGCTATGCGGGGTTGCCTGTATGTGATAAAGAGTGTTCATGTGGACAGAAAGCTAACCATTTTCCAGATCCTGTCATCCTTTTCTTAATACCTTTATAGGCTTCGATCTCTGCTTTTGAGCCAGTGTGGCATAGTGGTTAGTGTGTCAGACTAGGAGCAGGGAGACCCACACAGACCTTGGGCCAATCACTGCCTCTCAGCCTAACCTACCTCAGAGGATTGTTGTGAAGATAAACAGGTAAGAATATAAAAAGAGCCCAGCTGCTGGATCAGCCCAGTGGCCCATCTAGTCCATCATCCTGTTCTCACAGTGGCCAGCCAGATGCCCATTATGGGGAGTCCGCAAGCAGGACCTGAGCACAAGAGCATTCTCCCCTCCTGCGGTTTCCAGTGACCGGTTTTCAACAATGCAGCCATCCTGGAGGTCAATGCACGTCACGCCTGCAGGCAGCATCTATCGAAGTTGCTGCCTTAAAAGATGGTGGCCAGCAGCAGCCACAACACTCAGGTGTGTGACCTTGTCACAGCAGAACTCTTGCCTCCTGTGTTGTTGCTTACACCCGTATAGTTTTGTAACTAGGGAGTATGTGGTGCAGGACACAGTCCGCACGGTGGCACTAGACAGCCTCGTCCCACTGCTGCCTCCTGGCCATAACTGGCCAGCAGCATGCCTGGACCTGACTGCACATAAGAGAGGTGCAGGGCAAGTGTGTTGTGGGATCCCATTGGCCTTAGTTACTTCTGCAAGAGCTTGGGATTATTTTCTTCCAGGAGGCGGTTACAGTGACCAAGTTCCAGAGCTAGTGGGCTGTAGCCTGTCCTCAGTAAAAACCTTAGAGTGATTAGATGCACAGCACAGCCGGGAGGCAGCATGCTCCTTGCAGCTCCTTTTTGTCCTTTAGAAAACTCACTGAGCCCCCACTTTGTTCGCAGTAACTTGAAGAAGCTTAGTGTCAGGGAGGGGGAAACCTCGGCTGCCCCAGTACAATGACCGACACAAAACTGCAGTATGTGGTATGAGAAATTGTGTGTATTTTTTTTAAAAAAAAAATCCCATTCACATTTAGTCTTTTATTCTGAGCCACATTTTTAACAGACTATATTTGAGCGCAGGCAGACGGTGGCAGCGTGGATTTAGTGACATCCAGAAGAGTCAAGCAAAGAGTAGTGCCATAGTTTAATTAATACACAGTGAGAGGGACTAGGAACCAGAGTCGTTCACAGTAGAATCGTTCCATTGCTTTTCTTAGGATATCATTGTATCACTGTGGAGCTAATAGTGCATGCTGCTTTCAGAAGCCTCATCTTGTCCTTGAAAATCTGAGATGAGTGAAGCAAGTTACTAGTCCTTAAGAATACCTGACTCTTCCTTGCCCAATCCCCTTTGCTCGTGGGGTCCTAACTGCTCACCTTTCATGCAAATGGGCCACCCCTGTGAGGACTATTCCAACTTAGCATGGCAAGCATAACCTAGCCTAGCCCTTGGTTACTTCTTAATGCAGGCTACAACATGGGCACCTACTTGTACATTTTAGACACATTAAAACTCTCTGCCTACCAGCATAACTGCAAGCCAAATGTTGATCATAAACAGTTATCTCAAGGTTACCTGTTTTCTTATCAGGACTGTTATTCTAAGGGAGGGCCGTACAACCAAGCCCTGACCACAGTATGAAGGTCCCTGCCAGAAAGCCTTGATCTGAAAGCAGATTCAGAGCCGGCTCAGATCACATCTGGCATAGCTGATAGCTCATGTTGTCAAAGAGCGGGGTGATGGTTCCGTCCTTCCATTCGATCAAGATCTCGCCATGCTTCAATGAAGGACAGGGGGACGTGGGAATTATCTGCGTCTTGGGGCTGGTGCTGGGTGACCCAGGTAAGGGAAGGCTCTCCTCGTGAACCACCTGGCAGCTCTTCAAAGGTGAGAGCTGCTGTTTCTTCTTCCTTAGGTGGGAAGAAGAAGGAGGTTTCACTTTGAAATTCTTAAAGAGATCTAGAAAGGGATTTCCCAGCAGCAGAGTTGCCTGTTGGATAGGCTAACCAAGTGAATGGATTCTTAAAATGTTAAGTGGTGCCAATTTGAGGTGGCCATTAAGCTTAACTGATGGATTGATTGAGAAATTCCCATTTGACAGACACCCCCTCTCCCCATCTTACCTGTTGTGCTGGATGTTAAGCAAGAGTATGATCACCCCCAGGATAAAGGCCAGCGGACTCAGGACAAGCATCAGTATCTTCCAGTTCATACCTGAAATGGCATTGCATCACATCTTTTAATCGCATCTTCCCTATTTGCTTCCTTAATTTTTTCCCCTGAATTATCTCAGGCAGTTTCCCTGCTCCCTGGAGAATTTGAGGGGTGGTGGTGGTGGAGGAGGGAGAGAAGCCAGCTGGGGAAGGAAGGGTTAACCCTATAAGTTTACCTGCTGTCTCCATGATCTCTCTTACACACACATGCACGAACACAGAGAGAGAGAGTGTGCGCTAGCGAAGAGGCTTTGACAGTTTGAATTGCTGGAGTGGGTAGAAGTGTGTGTCAGAATGGATGGGTGTGCCTTAGGGGGTCAGAATATATGTGAATGTGTGTATATGAGAGAAAGAGTGTGAATGGAGGAGATCGCTGAACCCACCGCTGATATGCATTTGGAAGGTTAGCTATTAGGGAAAAGGGCCTTTGAGTGTAATGAAACAACCAGGTTAGGCAAGCTTTCACATAGAGGAAGCCTTCTTACACTCAAGCAGGCAGAACAGGCAGCTGCCACCACCCTGTGCCATCTTCCCCTACATTCTCTCTGCCCTCTTCCCCTACATTCAAGCAGATGTGTCTGCAGTAAACAGTGCTTCCAGGGGAAGCACTGTTTTCTATGGAGGCACCTGCACAGCCCGACAAGGAGCGTCATTCCAGCCACGCGTGAGAGAGCTGCCTCCAGCAGCCACAATCCAGTAGATAAGGAGCCACATTCCGACTATGTCAGAGTGTGTGCCCCCCACCCAAAAAAGACTTTGTAAAAAGGAGCTTCTTTCCCGGGGAATTTGTTAACTGAGGTGTTGCTGTGTTTCTAAGGAGGGTTGTCAACCAAAACGCATTGGCTGTTTTATCATTTCACAAAGGTTCTCGTTATTGTGCAGAAAGATTTCTTTCAGTGCTACTTTCAAAGGCCTCTTCTTTTGCTTCCTTTAGGGTTTTTTTGTCGTTTCCCCTTCCCCCACATCCTTTGGATCAGATCCACGGATGGGGAACATCTGTGGCCCTCCAAATGTTACTGGACTTCCATCAGCCCCAGCCAGCATGGCCAATAGTGAGGGATGATGGGAACTGGAGTCCAGCAGCATCTGGAGGGCTGCAATTTCCCCATTCCTGGGTTAGTCAAATTACAAGGAGAAGTCTCCCATTGGTTCTTGAATAACAAGATAAAAAGTGTGAAGCATTCACTGGAAGCACAAAAAGGAGGTCAAAAACCAGAATGCTGGAAAGATGTGGCTTTATTCTGTGCACAGTGGCACCAGTAATTTCTTGTATATAAAAAAAAAGAAATTTCTGTATAAAATATGTTAAAGCCCAACGCGTTTCAGCCTGTGTAGTCAAGCCTTCATCAGGGGCTAAAATACAAAACAATGAATATTCTTAAAAAAACATACTAACAACTTAAACACACACATTCATTTTGAGAAGGACACAGTTACAATTACAAAAATATATTGCAGTCAAATATTGCTTTCATTATTTTCAAAATATAATTACAAAACTCTAACAACTTAAATACATACTAACAAACTTAAACACACTCATTTTCATTTCTGGGAGAACACAGTTACAGAAATGTTGCAGCCAAATGTTGATTTTATTATATATCAAAATATAGTTGTAAAACTCTAACAACTTGAATACATATCTAATTCTAAAAGAACAATTACAGTCAATATTTTCAAAATATACTCACAAAATTAAACTCTTCAGTAAAGTATTAAGACAACCTTTTTCTGGTATTTTCCTTATTGCTGTTGTCATGTAAAGCAAACTGAAACCCAAATTCAAAGAAATATAGAACTCTGTAGCATGCAATGAGTTGAACCTGCTTGATAATTACTTCACCACACCTGACTTGAGTTGACTATGTTTGTTCTGAATTAGAGTAGAGGTAACAGGTTGAATTCCTCATTTAACCCATTAGGAATCATAGTATCTAGTTCCAAAATCCAATATAGTTTTCTACGCAATAAGTTATCTATGTTTCTTCCAAAAACCTTTTCCAAAACCCAAAACTTGTATTCTGTTATAGAATGAGGGCACTGATGATGTTCTACAAGAGGCGCCCCTCTTCTATTATTCCTTAAATTACTCCAATGTTCCCCTATCCTTATTTTCACCATTCTTGAGGTTTGTCCTATGTACAGTTTTTTACATCCACATTGTATAATATAGATGACCCCACCTGTATTACAAGTGGAAAAGTGCCTCAAATGATATTTCTTCTGATTAGCAGGATTAACAAAAACTGTCATTCTGCTGGTGTTTTTACAAAAAATGCAGTGGCCACAGGGATGATGACCCAGGGGAGAAGTTGTACCTGGGAGTAAGCTCTGTCTTTGTTGAGTGACATCTTTTAAATCACTATGAACTAGAATGTCCTTAAGATTCTTTGTTCTTTTATAAGAGATCCTTGGAGGTTCCTGACAGCCCTTAAGGTGTTCCACTATATGCCAGTGTTTTCTTATACTATTTTCTAACTTATTAGTGATATGATCAAACGTTAATATGCAGTTTACACGGCTAGAATCTTTTTGTGATGATTTTATGAAGAGTTCCTCCCGTTTCTTATTAGCTGCTTTTTTAAAGTTATTCTCAATAATAGGGGATGGATATCCTCTATTCCATAGCTGTTTTTTTAAAGACGAAGATTGAGTTAAGAAATCTTCCTCTGTAGTGCAGTTCCGTTTTATTCTAAGAAACTGTCCATGGGGTAGATTATCTCTTAATACTTTTGGGTGTGAACTATCATATTTTAAATAAGTATTTTTATCTGTAGGTTTTTTATAAATTTTTGTATGTAGACTATTGTTTAGTTTCTTAATATCTAAATCCAAAAAATTTATTTGATCCAAATTGTATTGATAATCAAATTGAATATTGGTGTTTTTATTGTTAACCCATCTTACAAAATCATTGAGAGATTCTGGGGTGCCTCTCCAAATCAAAAAAACATCATCAATATATCTCCACCACCCTATTAGTTGTTTAACACGAGATTCATTATTGATATCTTTTTCAAAATCTGCCATATAAAGGTTTGCTATTTCTGGAGCCATGGGGCATCCCATTGCTACTCCTTTAATTTGCCAATAAAAATGATTATCAAATTTAAAATAATTATTATGCATAGCTATTTCTGCTAAATCATAAAGGAAATGGGTAGGAGGATAAATCTCTGTTCTTAAATCCAATGTAGCACGTATGATATCAAGGGCTTCATTCTGAGGAATATTAGTGTATAATGATCTAACGTGTGTTCTCCCAGAAATGAAAATGAGTGTGTTTAAGTTTGTTAGTATGTATTTAAGTTGTTAGAGTTTTGTAATTATATTTTGAAAATAATGAAAGCAATATTTGACTGCAATATATTTTTGTAATTGTAACTGTGTCCTTCTCAAAATGAATGTGTGTGTTTAAGTTGTTAGTATGTTTTTTTAAGAATATTCATTGTTTTGTATTTTAGCCCCTGATGAAGGCTTGACTACACAGGCTGAAACGCGTTGGGCTTTAACATATTTTATACAGAAATTTCTCTTTTTTTATATACAAGAAATTATTGGTGCCACTGTGCACAGAATAAAGCCACATCTTTCCAGCATTCTGGTTTTTGACCTCCTTTTTGTGCTCCCATTGGCCATTGTCGTTAAATGCCATCTCCATGTACAAAACCTCATTGTCAAATACCATTAACTGTTGGTGATGACCATTACCTTTATGTGCTACTTGCACTGAGGGCCAACCAAACTGGAACTAGATTCACCTGGTATTTCAAGGTACACTGCCTCTGAACAGGGAGGCTCCACTAAGCTCCCTGTTGAACACAGTTAATCTTTTTTTGAAAAGCCATCCAACCCAGTGGCTAAAGATA
Source organism: Rhineura floridana (assembly GCF_030035675.1). Taxonomy (NCBI): domain Eukaryota; kingdom Metazoa; phylum Chordata; class Lepidosauria; order Squamata; family Rhineuridae; genus Rhineura; species Rhineura floridana. The sequence continues at coordinate 4,411,702 of NC_084480.1, read as the reverse complement.
CATTTTGTGTTTGTGAATTCAAGACGTTTTTATTTTTTAACTTATGATTATTCAGTTTTCCTTTCAGCATCTATCATACCTGAATATCTGGAACCCGCACCCTTCCTTTGATGTCTCTTATGATGTGCATGCCTTTCTGGCAAGGAAAAAAATAGGGAGAATGAGACTAAAGGATCTGGAGCAGAAGAGAAGCAGCATCACACATCCTTTACTGGCATCCACATCTTTGTTTCCAGGCTAGCCACACTCAGACTTCGTTCTCACTGCGGAGGTCTGGACTTGACCTCTTCAGGCTGCTGGCAAAGGCACACACAAGTGAACACTCCTCCATAAAAGAAAAGAAAATGAATAAATATCCCTGCACATAGAAAAAAAAAGGAATAGCATTCCAGTCTAGCCTTCTTCCTAACATGCTAGTCTTTCTGTGTGCAGGGATTTTTAGTTCTGTATAGAGGTGCATTCCATCACATGAGATGCCACTCGCAGTCTGAATCCACCATATGTGGGTTGTCCATCTCAGCAAGAACTAGGTCAGAGAGACCAGATAGGAATTGTTTGGGAGCAGGAGGAAACTCAATCACACTAGGGTAGCCGGTACTCCTGGTCTTATAACCTGAAGGAAGTACAGACTTAATCAGCATGGCAATCATTGTGACATGAGCTGGGCTTGCTAAAGCCTTTCCATCTATCCCCTATTGACAGGTACTGGGCTCCTGGCCTGTTCATTCTTACCTCTGGTCTGCTTAGTTCATATATACTACAGGGCCACAATCAGGGATACTCTGTAAAAACCCCATTGAAAATATTGCGGGTTGCTCAAGAGCATGTCGGTGTTACCTGGGTATGCCTCCCTCCCACCTCAAGTCATCCTCCCCTGATCCATTGTCACTTTCTGCCTTAATTTCACACTGGGTGTTTCACCACCACCACGCTCTCTTCTGCTGATAGGGTGGGGCAAGTCTCACAAGGCCTATTTCACTGTTCCGAAGAAGTGTGTCATCTGATGTGCAAGGGATGCTTCGAGGACACATCCTGTGGGTACCACCCACTCAAGAGTCAATGCCCTTGTAGGACTGATGCAAACCACCAGCGGTTGCCGAGCCAGTGCCCTCCAGATGTTTTGGCCTGCAACTCTCAGCAGCCCCAGCCAGCATGCCATGGAGGACCCTGGGTTGGCAAAATCTGCAACACACCACATCATGCAATTCTTCAAATGTTACTAGAGTGGTTGAGGATCCAGCTGTATGGAACTGGCAACTGGCACTCTCTGTCTTTCACAGTGGAGCCACGCAAACATCATCACTACACTATTTTTTATAATTGTTATTACTATTACAATTACCTACAGCTACAGCAAAACGCTGCAGCATGGAAGTGTTCCTCTTCAGAATGCCAGCTAGCCAGCTATGCCCTTTTCTAGGAAACTCCATTCCATTCCCCCTCCCACACCATTTTCATGTTTTTCCCCCCTCTCATCAGCCAGCATTCTGATGGCTGTTTTGGGTCTCTCCAAAAGAGTCCCCTAAAGATTACCTTGCTGATATCTCCCTCTTATGAATTGATGGCGCAGTTCTGGCCAAGAATTGTGTTTTACTACATGTGATTATTATTTTACATCCTGTTCTACTGTTCATAGTGCACTCAGCAAAATTACATAGTGTATCTCTGACTGCATTGAACCATTTCACATTGCAGGTGGGGGAACTGCATCTATCAATGGTTCCCCATAAAAGGCATCCCCTGCACAGAGGTAGAAACTAGCACACCAGAGAAAGGGCAAGGTTAGAGCCCTTCGAGACAGTTCTGTGAAATATGTCAGTTAAAACACATTCAAACATGGTTGTGCTTCCAGACTCCTTTTTATTGTGCATTCATGATGATTTGTGCTCATGGTGGTATCAGGGCAATCCTGCTTTCAGTACTCTGCACCTGCAAAAGTTTTAGGTCAGACATATTGCTTCATTTCCAATCAGGGCATGTCTTGTAGCTTCCTGCTGAAATCCTGTAACTGTTCATGAAACAAATGTCCCAGCTGTGGTAGTGGGGAGGGGGAATTGTCCTGCTTTTATTGTGCTGCTATTTCGTTAAAAACTTTTTGCAACACATTAAAAAAAACCCCACAACCATAGAACAAAACCATTAAAAATACAATTAAAAACAAAGGTCAGCTGTTGCAAAAAGAGTATCTTTTTAATTGCCTGAATAAGCCTGGCAGAACAGAAAGTGGAATAGTCTCCCCGAGGAGGTATGCCTGGCGCCGACACTATTATCCTTTCGGCGCCAGGTTAAAACCTTTCTCTTCTCTGAGGCATTTTAATCTAAGTTAATTTGAGTAAATGTTGTAATTTTATTTTAGATGGTGTACTTCACCACCCAGAGAGCTGTTTGCTAGTCGGGCGGTATATAAGCTTAATAAAATAAAATAAAATAAAGGTTTTCAGCAAGCGCTGATGGCAATAGTTCAATAATAAATAAATAATAACAACATTGGGGAAGCTTTGTAGGAGAATTAATGTGTGGATGGTCCAGTATAAACCCACTACTAATGCACTCTTTTTGCATCAATAGCATGTTGCAGAACACAGCCACCCACAAAAGCAATAACACCACCTGTCTGTAGGGGCCCACGGAACCCTTCTCCCTGGTGTGATAGATCTTTCTCATAGAGGATGATCTTTATACACAGGAGTATTCAAACATTCTGTTCCCCCACTTGCAATCTGAAGTGGCACAGTCCAGATCAGCAAGGGCTGCACATCATGTGCTTCTGCAAATCATCAGCCCAGGCTCTGGGTAGGGCCAACGTGCCTTCAGTGTCCTGGGCAGTCCCTAGAACAGTACACTGGCCCTAAATAAATGTTAGCAGCAGGTAAGAGAGGAAGCAGATGAACAGTGCAACTCTCTGAGAGGCAAACAGAGAAGCCTAGGAAATAAAAGCAGTTTTTGCCTTTGATGAATACTGAAGCTGGAATTGGCATGTTTGCTGAAAGAATGGAAAATGTGTGCCATGCCGATTTTTAATACCTAATTCAGAAATAGCTTATTCAGTGATGCCCACAGACTCTGGGTGGCTTTGAAAGAGCATTATACAAATTCACAGAACAGCGTAGATCTATTGCTGTCTAATAACTATGGTGGCTAAACTGAACCTCCAAGATCAGCAGCAGTCTGCCTCTGAATACCAGTTGCTGGGAACAACCAGCAGGAGAGGGCTGACCCCTGCTGGAAAAGGAAGCTGTGCTGCTTGGACTATTTGCTTTATTCTGACTGGTTCTCCTCTGTTCCTATGCCTTCGTTAAAATCCTGCTTGTAGTAACTCACCTTCACCTGCTTCCAAGATGATGTCTTCATTCTTTGGAAGAGTGGTGGTGATATTAGGCTCATCCTCCAAAATGCTGGCTGCATATGTGGTTCTGGTGGCTATAAAGGGAGTGTGGATCTCCGATAAGGTAATAGTTTTATCTGGGGGGAAAATACCCGAAAGGAGCTATGAACATTTCTCCAGTATATGAAAGACACAAATAGTTTGGTCCAGTGGGGTAAAATTCCAAAATCATAGTAAAGCAATGCATTTATTGAGTACTACTAAAATTTCTCAAAATAATAAGCACACTTCCAAGTTCTCCAGAGTTCTATTTCAGGTTGGATATTAAGCAAAACAGGGTAGGGAGAGAAGGTGATATCCAACACCGTGCAAGTGGTCTCTTCCCTGGTCCAACCCCCCAAAAACTGCTCCAGAGGGACCCAACCCTTTAAAGTGAATTTGGTAGGCATACTGCTGACACTGGCGAGGGACAACGGTGACTCCATTGAGCCCCCTCCTGCGAGGATTCCAACTGCCATCGCCTGCTTTCTGTGTGGCAGGAAATGCCCTGTCCTCTGGATCTGGATATTGTCACTGGTTTTGCTTTTGGATCTGATCTAGGGGTGGGGAGATTGCTTCAGGGGAGGGACTGCTCTTTATTAAGGACCAGGCAGCCAGGACTGCCACTGACATCCACTGCCACTTTAAGAACTGTAACTTTGAGAACTGGTGTTTGAGCTTGCTTGTCCCTCTTCCCTCCTGTTCCTCTTTCCTTGTGTGTTGTGACTTTTTAGATTCTAAGCCTGAAAGCAGGGATTGTCTTAGGATTGTTTTTTATAGGCCACTCTGACAGCCTTTTCGCCTAAAGGGGCCAGGCAGATATGTTGTAAATAAATTGTAGTGGGCCCAGCCCATATAAGCTTAATATATGTTTAAAATTGCTGTAATAGTTATATAGTCTAGAGCAAAAAAGTTCTTTTTAAAAAAAAAGGTTTCTCTGCCCCCCTTTTCTTTGTAAGGCAGTGCCTCCTGCCAGAGTTAGAACACAGAGTATAAATGATAAACATGTTTGGGAAGGCAGCCAGGTGTTCAGAGAGCCTGGCTCCTGCTGGGAGGAAGGATGGGATATCAATCAATCAATCAAATGAGATTTGTCAACATCTGATAATAGTTCTGGCAAACTGGCAAATTTGTCAAAATGCAAACACAATTTGTGTTGGTCTTTCACAGTCCAATCCACTTTCTGTGTAGCTTGCAAGAATTTGGTAACAAATTGACAAATTTGTAGGGCAGTACAATATCTCAGAGAGGAGGTCAGGTCTCCTGCTCCCTTAGTGCATTCACTATGTAGTGCCTTCAAGTCGATTCCGACTTATGGCGACCCTATGAATAGGGTTTTCATGGTAAGCGCCATTCAGAGGTGGTTTACCATTGCCTTCCCTTGAGGCTGAGAGGCAGTGACTGGCCCAAGGTCACCCAGTGAGCTTCATGGCTATGTAGGGATTCGAATCCTGGTCTCCCAGGTCGTAGTCCAACACCTTAACCACTACACCACACTGGCTCTCGCATTCACTATAGCCGCCCAATTTTCCTGATTTTTAAAGTTTGATAGAAATATCTATTGGCTATAGGTACATTCTTAAACCACAAGGTTTTTTGCCTATTAGTGAATTTCTCTGCTTTTTAATCCGGGAGGTAAGAAATGGGATCCTGTGCAAGTTTGCCGAGAATGGATTGATCATTTGCATGCTTACTGAGTTCAGTGTGAATTACTCCCCTACAACCATGCTTAGGATAGGTGAAACTAACCTGGGGGAGCAGGGAGGGGGAGGAGGAGGGCAGAAAGGGATGTGTGGGGATTCGAACCCTGGTCTCCCAGGTCGTAGTCCAACACTGACCTGGGGGATGGGCAGCGAAGGGAGGAGGAGGGAGAAGAGAGGAGATTGGGTAGGTGGGCACTAGGCAGAAGGGAAGCCCCTTTCCTTTCCAAAAGGAAAACATTGTCAACAGTATCATTGCTTTTCAGCATTTCCCTCAGCTTTTTATTCTACAGCAGGCACATGTAGCCTCCCACCCAAATTTAAACCAAAGCTGTCCCTGGCCACATCCACACCAGGCCTGCATTACACTTTGGACAATCATGACTTCTCCCAAAGAATCCTGGGAAGTGTAGTTAGTGAAGGGTGCTGAGAGTTGCTAGGAGACACCTTGTTCTCCTCACAGACCTTCAATCAGAGTGGCTGACTGTTAAACCAGTCTGGCCACTGGAACTCTCTCAGCACCCTTCACAAACTACACTTCCCAGGATTCTTTGGGGGAAGCCATGACTGTCTCACGTGAAATCAAAGTCAGGTGTGGGTGCGGCCCCCTGATTAGGCAAGCCGAGCAGCTGGGAGTCTGGCTTTTAGAACACGGACAGCTAGTTCTTACTGAGCATGCCTATTATTATCATTGAGTTTAAGGCAAAATTTCTTAAATTAATTAAAAATCAGCCAGGCATTTTTTTTAACTTTTAAGCTGCAGAAGATGAAAGTCAGAGTATGGGACAAGGTTAGTAACATGATTACGGGTACTCTGTGAACATGGCTGATTTTTTTTTTTTTTTTCAATAATTTTTATTCAGATTTTCATAAAACATACAAGACAAAATCATAAAACATTCAAAGACAAAAAACAAAATCAAAAATAGTTAAACAAAAAGAAAAAAAGAAAAGAAGAAAAAAAAAAAACAAAAATAAAAAATAAAGAGTAAAATATTGACTTCCCATTTGTCAAAGATCAAATCAGTTATAAGTCTATAATATATAGCAATCCTGTCTCTTAAGTCATATTATAAAATCACTTTCCTCCAGTAGTTATCTTACTTAATCATCAAATCTCATAAACATTACTTTATTCTTTCCACAAAAAGTCAAAGAGAGGTTTCAATTCTTTAAGAAATATATCTATCGACTTCCGGGAAGGGTGACTTAGCCTGTGCCTGCTTTTGAGACGGGCTCCTGCCTCAAAAGAAGCTTATTCAGATATATCAGTCAGTTTTTTCTTTTTTTTTTGACTGATTAAACTTCTCCCGGGTAGGGAGAAACGAAGAGATTAACCTCAAAGCCTATTTTTGTTGGGACGACCAGATCTCATTAATTTATGGGACGAGGTCCAGCCGACGGAGGTGGGACGGATTTTTAACAGCAAGCTCTATCTGATAAAGCGAACGTTCACCTTATCTTCTAAGAGAGAACGCACTAACAGGCAAGCACCCTTCTTTCTATATTTTTCTTTTACTTGACTTAAATTGTTGCTGTTTAAAAGAGATTTGCCAGATTGATCGGTTTTTGACATCTCACTGGGGAGCCATAACTTCTCTCTGCTACGCACTAATTAATAGCTTATCTCTGTTTTTGTTGCAAAAAGCTGTCCTGGATTTGCATTCTAAAGATATACACAGAAGAGGGATTTCTATTCCAGATTTTTATTTTGAAAAATATTATATTGTTTTGAGACTACTCTCTTTTTGGTCTATTTTATTTTGACGAATCTGTTTCTTGACGATTGCCATTAATTGTTTCGATCCTGGGAACTGCATTTTGTTTACTTAACTATTGGAGAGATAAGGCTGTCTGCTCTGTTTATACTGTGATGTCACCAAGTTTGGAGTATTAACCCAATTGTTGCTGAAATAAGAAGTGGTTTTCCTATATTTTTCTTTTAAAATGGCAATTAAGAAAGTGGCTGAAAATCTGGAAATAACTATGTTTCAGAAAATAATGGATGAGATTGAGATAATGAAAATTGAATTGAGTAAAATGAAGCAGGAGATTAAAGATATAAGGGTCCCTGTGAGAGAGGTGACCCTGGAAGGGGTCCCTGTGAGAGAGGAGACCCCGGAGATTGGAACAGGGGTCCCTGTGAGAGAGGTGACCCTGGAGACTGGAATAGGGGTCCCTGTGAGAGAGGAGATCCCGGAGATTGGAACCAACGTGGAACAGGAACAAGATTTGGAGTCTATGGACTTTAGAAATAAAATCTATTGTTTGGAACTCAATGTTATCTCTGAAGAAATGAATGAAGATTCTAGAGATAAAGTTATCAATGGCATGGATAATCTTCTGGACTGGAATGATGTGATGGAGCCCAATATAGAGAAAATCTATGGAATTAACTGCAGCCATGTGACAATGGAAAAACTTTTAAGAGATGACCCAGTGTATTTTGAAAAAAAGAACAGAGATATGATTTTACAGCAGTATTTCAGCAACCTATTCAGAATGGATGGCAAGAAAATATTTGGGATAGAGGTAATCCCCATCAGACTCTTACTATATGACTATGGCTTTGACAGCAAGATTATTATGGAATACTGATAATGGAAGATTGGATATTGAAATTACTGGACTTAACAAGACTACTGAAGATGGAAGATGGAAAATGGAACTAATAGAGATAATAGAACAATGGCTACTGAAATTATTGAACCTAACAGATTCTGATGTGATGGATTAATTGAAATGTTTATTTTGACTATGGTTATGACAATAAGATTATCATAATTAGTAATGAGATGGATTAATCGATATGCTTATCTGGAAAAAAAAAATTGATAGATATATTTCTTAAAGAATTGAAACCTCTCTTTGACTTTTTGTGGAAAGAATAAAGTAATGTTTATGAGATTTGATGATTAAGTAAGATAACTACTGGAGGAAAGTGATTTTATAATATGACTTAAGAGACAGGATTGTTATATATTATAGACTTATAACTGATTTGATCTTTGACAAATGGGAAGTCAATATTTTACTCTTTATTTTTTATTTTTGTTTTTTTTTTCTTTTTTTCTTTTTGTTTAACTATTTTTGATTTTGTTTTTTGTCTTTGAATGTTTTATGATTTTGTCTTGTATGTTTTATGAAAATCTGAATAAAAATTATTGAAAAAAAAAAAAAAAAAAGAAATATATCTATCAATTTTTTTTTCCAGATAAGCATATCGATTAATCCATCTCATTACTAATTATGATAATCTTATTGTCATAACCATAGTCAAAATAAACATTTCAATTAATCCATCACATCAGAATCTGTTAGGTTCAGTAATTTCAGTAGCCATTGTTCTATTATCTCTATTAGTTCCATTTTCCATCTTCCATCTTCAGTAGTCTTGTTAAGTCCAGTAATTTCAATATCCAATCTTCCATTATCAGTATTCCATAATAATCTTGCTGTCAAAGCCATAGTCATATAATAAGAGTCTGATGGGAATTACCTCTATCCCAAATATTTTCTTGCCATCCATTCTGAATAAGTTGCTGAAATACTGCTGTAAAATCATATCTCTGTTCTTTTTTTCAAAATACACTGGGTCATCTCTTAAAAGTTTTTCCATTGTCACATGGCTGCAGTTAATTCCATAGATTTTCTCTATATTGGGCTCCATCACATCATTCCAGTCCAGAAGATAATCCATGCCATTGATAACTTTATCTCTAGAATCTTCATTAATTTCTTCAGAGATAACATTGAGTTCCAAACAATAGATTTTATTTCTAAAGTCCATAGACTCCAAATCTTGTTCCTGTTCCACGTTTGTTCCAATCTCCGGGATCTCCTCTCTCACAGGGACCCCTATTCCAGTCTCCAGGGTCTCCTCTCTCACAGGGACCCCTATTCCAATCTCCGGGGTCTCCTCTCTCACAGGGACCCCTTCCAGGGTCACCTCTCTCACAGGGACCCTTATATCTTTAATCTCCTGCTTCATTTTACTCAATTCAATTTTCGTTATCTCAATCTCATTCATTATTCTCTGAAACATAGTTATTTCCAGATTCTCAGCCACTTTCTTAATTGCCATTTTAAAAGAAAAATATAGGAAAACCACTTCTTATTTCAGCAACAATTGGGTTAATACTCCAAACTTGGTGACATCACAGTATAAACAGAGCAGACAGCCTTATCTCTCCAATAGTTAAGTAAACAAAATGCAGTTCCCAGGATCGAAGCAATTAATGGCAATCGTCAAGAAACAGATTCGTCAAAATAAAATAGACCAAAAAGAGAGTAGTCTCAAAACAGTATAATATTTTTCAAAATAAAAATCTGGAATAGAAATCCCTCTTCTGTGTGTATCTTTAGAATGCAAATCCAGGACAGCTTTTTGCAACAAAAACAGAGATAAGCTATTAATTAGTGCGTAGCAGAGAGAAGTTACGGCTCCCCAGTGAGATGTCAAAAACCGATCAATCTGGCAAATCTCTTTTAAACAGCAACAATTTAAGTCAAGTAAAAGAAAAATATAGAAAGAAGGGTGCTTGCCTGTTAGTGCGTTCTCTCTTAGAAGATAAGATGAACGTTCGCTTTAACAGATAGAGCTTGCTGTTGAAAATCCGTCCCACCTTCGTCGGCTGGACCTCGTCCCATAAATTAATGAGATCTGGTCGTCCCAACAAAAATAGGCTTTGAGGTTAATCTCTTCGTTTCTCCCTACCCGGGAGAAGTTTAATCAGTCAAAAAAAAAAGAAAAAACTGACTGATATATCTGAATAAGCTTCTTTTGAGGCAGGAGCCCGTCTCAAAAGCAGGCACAGGCTAAGTCACCCTTCCCGGAAGTCGAACATGGCTGATTTTTAATGAATTTCAACAGATTATTAGAACTCTGACAGAATAAAGTCCAAAAGGGGTCTGGTTTTTTCCTCTCATTTTAGACTTTGCACTCTCTATTCTCTCTGACTGTTTTGTGTATCACCATGAAAATTTGGAGGGTTGTTAAGCAAGTGTTTCTGAGTTCAGGACTATACATTTTGTAAGGTTTTGTTTTGAAATGACCTTGTGGGAAGCATCAGAATGGCATGGGGGTATTTTCAATTTAACATTGTGGAATGTGAAAAATCCACACTGGCTATAGTATACAGCCATACAGCCATTCTCATGGCTGTATAATTAAGTAAGTTGCCCCTTCAAGGTCTTATACTTGGACGTTGAATGAATGAATGATTTCTGTTCTCATTTTCTGCTTCTGCTATGATGGCTAAGGCCACATAGAATGCATTTTGATAGATGCAGTGTACACAATATTCATAAATAGTACATCTATATTATAAGACTATTCTGCTGGGTGAAGTTTGACTCCCAAATAGAAAATTTCTAGTACCTCCCAAGACTCAAGAATCCTTGGGTGGAGTCTCTTATCTGAATCCGCCTACTATTGACAACAGCTGTTGGAAACCTGTGAGCTTAAGTGAACTAATGTTCAACATAGAAGGACTCTGAATAGACACAAATCAAGGGAGAAAGCAAGAACTCTCGACCCTGTGCGTTCCCAAGTAAGAGGGCTAGCCTTGCTGGCATCAAAAATAATAAAAATAGTGGATTGGCACAGTTAGATATCACCTAGAGAGTAAATGTTGGCCACTGGCTGGACCAGTGTGCAAGAATCTGAAAATCAAAATCAGAAAGTTGTAGGGAAAGTGGTTGCATTCTTTTCTGGTAGGTGCAAAATGATTTTGGGGTACCTCAAAGGCTGCTGAAGCAAGGCAGAACAATGGCTGTTCCCCATATTTTGAAAATATGAAATCTAGCAGGGTTTGGCTTTTTTTTTTTTAATCTGTCTAGATTTTATATCTTCAAAAGGTTCAAGGTTCAATCCCTTGGATTTCAAGGTAAACAAATCTCAGGGCAGCAGGGCTAAGAATGGCATCTCTCTCTGCCTAGTCCCAGGTTCAATTCCTGACATCTCCAGTTCTAAAGATCGCAGGCAGGTGGTAGGGCAGACGTTTCTATTCCTGAAGCCCTGGAGAACTACTGCCAATCAGTGTAGAAAATACTGGGCTAGGTGGACCAATAGTCTGCTTGACTCATTAAGGCAGTGGTGGGCAACCTCAGCCCCTCAGGCCTCTTTATTTGGCCCTTGGAACTTTCTCCAGGCCACACCCCTCACCACTAGCCCTGCTTTGCACCCCAGGTGGCTGGAATGCCTCCTTCAGTTCTGATCATGCCTCTTTCTTGTCTGGATGGAGGATAAAGAGGAATGTGTAGAAACAAGCCTGCTGTGCAAAGGTAAGATTTACATGCATTGCTCCACTTTTGCCACTGCCCCCTGCCCACCATTGGGGTGTGGCCCTCAGAAGGTTGTGCAGAAGAGACTGCAGCTCTCATGTTGGAAAAGGTTCCCCACTCCTGCATTAAGGCAACTTCACATGTCGCTGGGTTTAGCCAGCTGCAGCAATGTCTGCACCGCTTTAGAGGGAGGGACAGAAGCCAGGTAATGGGCTGTGTGGTTTCCTTAGAGTAAATCCATCTTGCCTACCTTCAGGGACCCACACCGAGGTGTCCACAGATTCCTCCACTGGGTCGCTGAGTCCAGGGTCCGCAGTCAGGTCTACAGCACAGATGATTTCATCCATCGCAGTCTTCCACCTGCTGAACTTGTCCTTCTCTCGGGACAGGAACGCCTTGTGTCCTCCTTGCTTGGTGCTGAGGTGCAGCCCCTGACCTTGCAGAGTGAGGTGGCCCTTCCTGCTGCACACCCAGACTTGGTGCTGTCCATCCCCTCCGCAGGCCTCCAGCTGAGCCAATGCAAATTCTTGTGCTTTGGGAACTGTCAGGCACTGCCTGGTTTTCCAGTTGATGATGGCCTGGGTGGCGGCATCCCAGCTCCAGTGGTGATGCAAGGAATGTGGCTTGCAGTCGGCCAGGCCAATTTTTCCGGCTTCGTGGGAGGAGGCATGAACGCACTTTTCCAGACGGACATTCTTGATGAGGAAGCCGCCACCTCCTGACACTGTGGAGAACAGCAAACAACTATATTGCATCTATATGTATTGTTGCATGTCTGACTTTCCCAGGCAGAGCCAGAGGCTGGCAGGATCTGTTTTGTTTTTTCTAGAACGTCAAGGTCCACCAATGGAAGCCAGATGCAAAATGGTAGCTCAGGAAGCGAGCCAGTTATCGTCTACTCTGCTACATCAGTAGAGATGGACGGATTGGTCCATTTTGCTTCTCTCTCATTTTTCCAATCTAAATTCAGTTCTTGATATTTCAGCAGCAATTTGCATTAAAAAAAAACCTCATGGAAATTCCTCAGCATTTTAGGGTGAATTTCTCCCAATAAACACATTTTTGTAAGCAGTTTTGACTAATGTACACATTTTTACAAACAATTTCCCCTAACATAATGCATTTTTGTATGTTGTTTTCACTAACATGTTCATTTTTAATGCACACTTTCCCCTAATATTTGCATTTTTGTAAATATTGGTTGGTTGCAGAACTGCACAGCAAAATTCAGGCAAGTGTGAATTTTTGAAGGATGGCTGTGTTTCAGAAAGTGCACATTTGTTAATTTGGCTTTAAATGCAAACTGAATCAAATTCCTCCCTCCCTCCTGAGCATTTGGGAGGGAATAGCTGGCACTCAGCGGACCAACCCCAGTGAGGCACACAATGGGGCTGGGGTGAGAAGCCCACTTGTCCTGCTTCCAAGGAGAGGCTGCCTTACAAGGCTGTACATGTCTCTCTTTGTTATAGCAGTCTCTGCAGAACTTCCTGGCCTCTCCAAGAACAATCCCTTTCAGCAGGTACTATTCCAGTCACAAACAACAGATCTGCAATGTAAACAGAATCAAGGGTGGGGAAAGAGCACACAATAGTTGAAAGGATTATTTTCTTAAAGGAAACCTGAGATACCTGATATACACTGTGCCTAACATCTGTTCTTGGCTGCAGGCAGAAAGAAGGGACTTTTTTTAAGGGGGTGGGAAGGATGTCCCAGTGACCCACTGAAAATGGAAGAAGACAGAAATGTGATCCCATTTCTCCTAAAAAAATGTTGCCGTTTATATATGGCTGTTCTGCCAGCCATCCTATAAGGGTACATGTAAGGCAGCCTTCACCAACCTGGTGGTCTCCAGATATGTTGGACTACTTCAGGCTGGAGCTGATGGGAGGTGTAGTCCAAAGCATCTGCAGGGTTCTGGGTTGGGGAAAGCTGATCTAAGGGATTTTAAAAATATATTATTCCCACTGCTGTGAGACTATCCTTTGCAAAGCAGATTGCTTGCTAATTGTTTAAGGACAATGATTTGATGTTTTGTCAATCAGAACTAATATCAGGAGATGGTCTCCTGATAATTAGGAATCACTCTCCATATTTTGAATGTGATGCCTGATGGAGCTTGCAGAGGGAGAAAACTAGAGAGCAAAAGGCTGTCTTGCAGTTTGAATTTGGATAGAATGCAACACTTTTTGGAGCTGGGGTCACATCCACACCACACATTTAAAGCATATGGCTTAAGAACATAAGAAGAATCCTGCTAGATCAGGCCAGTGGTCCATCTAGTCCAGCATCCTGTTCTCACAGTGGCCAACCAGATGCCCCAATGGGAAGCCCACAAGCAGGACCTGAGTCCAAGAGCACTCTCCCCTCCTGCGGCTACCAGCAACTGGTTTTCAGAAGGATACTGCCTCTGACTATGGTGGCAGAGTGAAGCCATCATGGTTAGCAGCCATTGATAGCCTTATCATCCATGAATTTGTCTCATCCTCTTTTAAAGCCATCCAAGTTGGTGGCCATCACTACTTCCTGTGGGAGCAAATTCTATCATTTAACTATGCGCTGCGTGAAGGACTTTTCTTTTGCCTGTCCCGAATCTTCCAACATTCAGTTTCATTGGATGTCCACGAGTTCTAATATGTGAGAGGAAGAAAAACTTTTTTCTATTCACTTTCTCCATGCCATGCATAATTTTATACACTTCTATCATGTCACCTCCGACTTACCTTTTCTCAAAGCTAAAAAGCCCCAAATGCTGCAACCTTTCCTCATAGGGGAGTCACTCCATCCCCTTGATCATTCTGGTTGCCCTTTCCTGAACCTTTTCCAACTCTGTTGTTGTTATATGCCTTCAAGTCGATTACAACTTATGGCGACCCTATGAATCTTTTTTTAAAAAACATATTCATAGAGATTTCATGGTAAGAGGTATTCAGAGGTGGTTTACCATCGCCTTTCTCTAAGCCTATGGCACCTGGTATTCCCAAGCGGTCTTCCATCCAACTACTAACCAGGCCTAATCTTGCTTAGCTTCCAAGATCAGATGAGATCAACTCTACAATATCCTTTTTGAGGTGAGGCAACCAGAACAGTAAGCAGTGTTCCAAATGTGGCTGCACCACAGATTTATACAACGGCATTATGATATCAGCAGTTTTATTTTCAATACCTTTCCTAACGATCCCGAGCATGGAATTTGCCCTTTTCACAGCGGGCGCACTCTGGGTCGACATCTTCATCAAGCTATCCACTACAACCCCAAAGTCTCATTCCTGGTCAGTCACCACCAGCTGAGACTCCATAGGCATGTATGTGAAAGTAAGATTTTTTGCTCTAAAATGCATAACATGATCGTTGCTGGCACTGAATTGCATTTGCCATTTTACCACCCATTCACTAACCCAATGAAAAGCCAGATTAGATTTTCTTTGTTCTTCCAGTCTCCAGAATTTTATTTGCTAAACCATGCAAGAGTAACCAAATGCCAAGTAAGACCAAATTGTTAAATACGATTTGGCTGAGATTAGTAAAAATGGCTGCATTAATGAAAAATTAACAAGAATACTGTACAGCTGCAAGGAAATGGGATTCAACGATAAGGTATATAACAGGGAATTTATGATTAGATGCCATAAGTAACGATGCTGTAATAATATTGATAAATTAGAAGACAATAACACCACTGACTTCTAGTATGAAGAGGTAATGTAACATTTCTAATATTTATATAATGGGTAAATTTGTTGATAAAATGTTTTTTGTGTATTTTAAAATTACTTTTTGTATGATGACTGAATAGAACAATAAATAAATAAAGATTTCAAAGGGGTGGGGATAGGAAAAAATCCAAAAGTGTCAAAGGTTCTGTTCACTGCAGCAAAGCTCCTCTCCGCCCCCCCATGCATTATGCAGCTTTTGCCAACTTGGTAACCTCCAGATGTTTTGAACTACAACTCCCATCAGCCCCTTGCAGTTTAAAACATCTGGAGAACACCAGGTTGGCAAATGCTACATTGCTGGATACTGTGCTGGACTGAAACCAGTGCTAAACTAGTGCTAAGAGTAAGCTCTTTCTTCTTGTGTCACCTGGAAAGGCCCTAACATTTGTGCAATTCTTAAAAAACAAGACACTCCAGCCCAGATTTTCCTCTCCAAATTAGCAGGGCTAGAAATAACCCAAATGGTGCATGTTAATTTATCATTTTATCACATTTCTAGCCTTCCTTCAACTGTGTATACAGGGGGTTGTTCCATTTTATCCTCACAACATTCTTTTGAGGTAGGCCACACTGAGAGCATGACTGAGCATGCATGGATCTGAAGCAAGGTCTCCTAGTCCAGCTGCAACACACTGTTGGCTTGTCACACTAGAGCTGTTTGCATATTCATGGCTTGCATAACAACATTTTTTGTAAGTCCAGGCCAGGCCTCCTGGAACACTTTTGTCCTCTGTTTCAAATACCCTTCAATGGTCACCTGGCTGCACACACAGACATGTGAATACAAAATACCTCTCATTGCCGGGAGAATCGGTTTCACAATCAGACCAACACTGATTGCACAGCAAAGTCAAACTAAAAAGCTTTCCATGAATGGGAAATGAGAGAGAGACAGAGACAGAGACAGAGAGAGTGTGTAAGAAACTTATTGATGAGGAGAAAAATTATATTTACAAAAAGCAAACTTACCCTGCAGCCAGTGAAGAAGGAGCATCCAGGGCAGGCTCCACTTGAAACCCTTCATTGTCTCCCCGGCCAAGAAAGTGAGGTTGGGAGGGAAGAGTTTCTGAAAGGGCCAAAGGGGCAGCTGCTTTGGTTTCCTTTCATCCAAAAGTGGTGGAAAAGGAAGCGTAGAATGCTAAAAGGCACACATATAATTTAAGAAAACAAGTTCAGTCTGTCTCTCTCTTCCCCACACTACCCCTTAGCGCCAAAGACAGCAGCAGGCAGATTTCCCACAGTGAAGGGCTGTGAGAAGTCTGCATCCGAGGAAGGGCATCCACTCCAGGCCCTTCCCTTCCCAGCATCCGAGAGACAAAACTGCAGAGGAGATGCCTGTTTTTCAACGATGGAAAAGAAGGGAAGCTTTCGAGCACCACAGAGTTCTTCAGGCAGGGTAAGAGGGAAAGAGGAGCCCAGTCTAGCCGCAAGTGCTTCCCAAATAACAAAGGGGTGTAAAAATCTAGTACATGGTAAAAACAGCAGCAGCAGCAGCAATGGGGGCAGGCAAGTGGGGGGAGGAGGGGAGCAGGCACAGAGCTGTGGGGCTCCCCTCTCTTTACCAGCTGAGATTTCTGAATAATGGAGGAGAATTCTAAAGAGCGTGAGCTGTTTGTTGATGGGGGCACTGCTGGGAGATGGAGGAAGGCCAAAGTATCCACTTCAGTCTACAAAAGAGAACAGGAAAAGGAAGCATTTGACTCCCACACTGGGACGTTCCCTTTTTGTGCTATCCCCTTTTCGCACTCTGTTACAAGCTACAAGTCTGTTGTGGTGCTGCGTAAAAACTTACAGAGCTGCCTTAATCCATTGGTTCACTGAGCCCAGTCCTAGGCCCATGGCTCAGTGCATGCAGAAGGTCCCAGATTCAGACTGCAGCAGCATCTGCAGGTAGGACTGGGAGAGACTCTCCGCCTGAAACCATGAATAGCTGCTGCCAGTCAGTGCAGACTATACTGGGCTAGATTGACCAGTGGCCTAATTCAGTATATGTTCTTCTCCTCTCTATTCCAACTGGCAGCTGCTCTGGGGAGAGGGCGGAGGCTCCACAACTCAAGATCCTTGTAAGTAGAGGCAGTGCCAGGGTTGAACCTGTGATCTTCTGCATACAAAGTGCACATGCTCCAAAGGCCTTTCGTTGCTTTAGAAAATAAAAATAAATAAATGAGAGGTGAGGTCCCGATCCACCTATGGTCATCATCCTTTCCAGCATTTCCAGAGGGAAATGGAATCCTTGGGCATGTTATCAAGGCTTGCCGTTTTCCCGTATTTGCCCTCTTCCAAACACAGTGATATCACAACTCAGGCACAAAAAGGGGGAGTACCTCCCTCCTCGAAAAAGTTACCAAAGAACAGAAGGGGAAGATTAAACTTTTTATTTGTTTGTTTGTTTGTTTCTATCCTGCCCTTCCTCCCAGTAGGAGCCCAGGGCAGCAAACAAAAGCACTAAAAACACTTTAAAACATCATAAAAACAGACTTTAAAATATATTAAAAGAAAACATCTTAAAAAATATTTTTTAAGCTTTAAAAACATCTTTTTAAAAAAAGATTTAAAGACATATTAAAATGCAATTCCAACACAGACGCAGACTGGGATAAGGTCTCTACTTAAAAGGCTTGTTGAAAGAGGAAGGTCTTGTGTAGGTGTTGAAAAGACAACAGAGATTGCACCTGTCTAATATTTAAGGGGAGGGAATGCCAAAGGGTCGGTGCCACTACACTGAACTTGAATCTAACAATAAAACACAAGAAAAGCCCTGAACAGCTGGATCATGCCAAAGGGGGCCCATCTGGTCCAGCAATCCTAGAGACTTGCATACTTGCTTGAAAACAGTGGGCCTTACTTCTGAGTAGGATTGCACTAAAACTTAGTTGCACTTAGTTCCCGTTGAAATCAATGAGACTTGTCAAATCATGACTAAGTTCTTGCACTGATTTATACAGGGCCAAACTGCCAGTAACTTCCCAGTATGGGTCCAATCCAGTCTTTTTAAAATATAACTTCAAAATCAGCAAGAACTCTGCACATTGTGCAAGCGAACAGGCTATACAAAAGTTGCAGAAACATTCTGCAATTGCAAAAGGATTTCCCCTCTGCTGCTTCACTATCATGTCAGGGCTCATTTTGCACCGAAGTTCTAGGAGAGCACAAATGTGTTTTGATTTTATAATGCCCCTGCATAAGATTTCATTTGAAATGCATTAAACCTAATGTGCATCTTGCGTTTCACTCCTTTTGTTCTTGCATTAGTGCCTTCTCTCCTTTGCTAACTGCCCCAAACTATTAAATACATATATGTGTGTCTGTGCGCGCACACACACACACTCACAAAATCTCTCTCTCTCTCTGTGTGTGTGTGTGTGTGTGTGTGTGTATGTGTGTAAATTACTTCCCTCTGCTACCATCTTCAGGAACTAAGTTCAATTGCAGCCTAAGAATTTTTAAAACTTCTCTGTGACCATTTCTGGTCCGGCTGTTCTCTAAGGACTCCTACAGACAACCTTTTATTGATCATTCATCCTAATTTGCTTGCACAAAACTTACACAGACTCCTGCATTGCTCTTCAACTTTGGGTTCCCATAGAACATCAAGAAGACTAAAGCAATGACAACAGAAGATTTATGTAACTTTAATGTTGACAACAAGGGCATTGAACTTGTGAAGGATTATCAATAATGGACACAGGAAATCAGGTGGCTAGGACTGGGGAGGGCACTGTCCAACTTTCACTGTTCAACTTTCACATCCATACATAGAGATCGGGAATACCATGGTCTGAATGATCCTGACTTTAGTGTACAGTGATACATCTTTGCATTTGATGAAGAGGCACCTTAGCAATTTTAGGCCACTGCATAGGGAAGCTGGCCAGGATGGGACCTGGGGCCTCAGTGCTTAGGAATTTTGCTGGAAGTGATGCAAAAATGGAATGTAGGCCACCAATGGCTTAACTCTTGCAGCACCCTCACTCTCTCTCATCCACAAAAAGACAGAGAGATGTCTTGATCCTCCTCAGCAGTCATGACCTGCTCGGCACAGGCTTGCGGGCCCGCCATGCACTTGCTTTTATACCACTTTTGCCACTGATGCCCATCCACATAGGCCTCTGGGCCCAGCGCTACCCTTCCTGTTGTCTGCCCACGACGGAAAAGAGTCAGTCAGCATTTTCTCTTGGCCTTTTCACAAAGGAGTTTTAGGCTATTGCAAAGGGGTGCTTTTGAAAATGGCTCCTTTGTTTGCTGAGGTTATAAAGAGGCTGAAGTGCTCATTTTCTCAACTGCACACCACCTACCCCTCAAAAAAAAAAATCTGTTATCCCACCATCAACCGTTAACTGCAGTTCTTTGAGAAACCATCGAACAAACACCTCCAGTTCCTGAGTCTCCCAGAACCCACTCTTTACACTGGTCCCTTATCCCCCCTCCAAAAAAACCCACTCACACTGCAGGGCTTACTTTGACCCAGGGGCTTATCCATTGCATACAAACAGATTGTGAACAGTTGTCTAAGTGCTGATCCTTAATTATGTAGCCCAAACACCACTATCTACACATACAAGTAGGCTGGGAGGAGCCACAAGGTTTGCAGAACTACAGAAGGGGGGGAAGGGTGCCCCCACCTCCAGACAGCCCAGCAAGGACTGAGTATGCTCAGTGCCCATAGAACGCTGTGCCTCCACAGTCAGGGGCAGGGTGCCTCTGAACACCAGTTGCTGGAAACTGCAGGAGGGGAGAGTGCTCTTGCGCTCAGGTCCTGCTTGTGGGCTTCCCGTTGGGGCATCTGGCTGGCCACAGTGATAACAGGATGCTGGACTTGATGGGCCCCCTTTAGCTTGATCTAGCAGCCAGGCTCTTCTGATGTTCTTTTGATCTTAGTGCTGATTTCATCATATTAGGGTGGCCATGCGCCCTGCTTTACAGAGGACAGACCTTTATTTGAAGGAGTCCTCTGTTTGAAGGGGCTGTCTGGTTTAAAGATACAGAACCTTAAGAATGGGGGGTTGAAGTTGCCCATCAAGAGTTAGCACTTGGGCAGTAGTCAGGAGGGACACAGGTCAGCTGGTCACATCCCCACTATTTAAATTATAGTAATTATTTCTTTAATTGCATGCCTGCATCTTCTTTGGTCCTCTCTCTCGCTCCCTCTCTCTGGTAATGCATAAGTGACCACCCTATTAGCAGTTTGGACTGGAGGGGGTATGGACAAGCAGGTGGGAGGGAGTAATGTAATGGAGTATATGGAAAGAAGGTGTGGCTGGCTGGAGGGAACCCTGAACAGGATCGCTCCACACGACAGCATTAGCTACCGGGCCAAGTTCAAGGTTCTGGTTTTGTATGTACAAAGGCTTATGCAGCTTGGGACCTGGATACCTGAAAGACCTTCTTACCCCTTACATACCCAGTTGATCACTGTGCTCTGCAGATGAGGGCCTCCTGTAGATACCATCTTATCAGGAGGTCCATTCACACAACATAGAAAATGGATCTTCAGTGTGGCGGCACCTACCCTGTGGAATTCCCTCCCCTTAAATATTAGACAGGCGCCATCTCTGTTATCTTTTTGGTGCCTACTGAAGACCTTCCTCTTTCAACAAGCCTTTTAAGTAGAGACCTTATCCCAGTCTGTGTCTGTGTCAGAACAGCTTTTTAATATGTTTTTAAAGATGTTTTGCTTTAATATATTTTAAAGTATTTTGTTCTAAGAGTGCTTTTAGTGTTTTTGTTTGCCGCCCTGGGCTCCTTCGGGGAGGAAGGATGGGATATAAATTTAATAAATATATAAACAAACATTTTGTTGCAGGATCCACTGGTCAGATTGCAACTTGGAGGTCCTGGCTTTCCTTTTAAATCTTGTGAGGTGGCAGGATAGCACTGGAAGCAGCCAAGGGGATCTCCTACACTTGCTCCTGCACTGGCCACCTCTCACTGCCCCCTCCTCCCTGCCAAATGTAGGGCAAATTGAGTCCTGCTGGCCAAAGCAGGCAGGGGAAGAGGGTGGGTGAGGACCCATGGAGGAATGGGGCAGGAGGCAGAATGGCTGCATGCTCCTTTGCTGCCTCAGGATGTTTAGAGAGAGAGAGGTACAACTGGAGACAGGGAGGGTGCTGTAAAATATATCTTCAGTACTCAGCCCTGGAACCCAGGCAGCCCTGTAGCCAGCCTTCCTTGTTCAGTGGGGCAGCCACATTTCTGGGTGGGGCATAGTGCCAGCCAACCCCCCACACACACACACTCACACACACACTGGTGGAGAAGATGTGATGGCCAGGCTAGAGGAAGGGGAAGGCAAGTGACCTTACCTGTCACTCCACCTCCATCCAGAGAGTGTGTTAACTTGCATGAATGAAGTTCAATCTGTTGAATTGTCTCACCCATTTCTGAGAGATCCCCAGGAATACCAGACTTAAAAGCTTTTCTTTGTCTATAGCTACAGTCCTCTTTCACCTGTAGTATGTCCCTGTATTCTGGTTCTGATTCTTCATGAACTGAACTGCTTTGGTAATGACAGTGGGCTGCTGAGCTTGGCTTTGATGCTGCATTAGGTATCTCAGTTTAGATTCCACCTGAAAAACAAACTTGCCCATACTGCAAGTTTAGGGAAGGGCAGAGAAAAAATAAATACTATAGGGTGTATTTGTTAATTCCTCCTTGAGAGTCCCTCCTTCTAGTCTTGTTCCTGGTCTTTAGATTTTCCTTCCTGTTGGACAATAAATGGAAAACTTTTTAACTGGCTGCTATGTAAAGGATGAACTAAGCAGCTGGAAACTAATTGTGGAAAGCAATGAAAATTTTTTTACTGGTTGATGGGTAGATTTTTCTGTCCAGAAATCCTGAAAAGGCCTCATGCTGAGCTGCACATATTGGGAAAATCAGAAATTAAGTCTGAATTACAGCTTAGGTGTCCAGCCAGCCAGCTATCTAACTGTGGTATACACAGCAATATTTCTATTCCTCTAGGGCTGTTTTCATCCTTTGCCATCAAATAGAAAAATAGAAAAAGAAAGAAATAGCCACTATGATTATGAGTATAGTGAGTACTTTAAAAGAGTAGAGTAGCCATTTTTTCAGATGGTTAAGTTATTTCTTTATTTCACCCTTTAGCAATAAGCACCCAATCCTGCTCAACTCAGTATAATAACTGCAGAATAAACAAACTCTTTCTTCTTACTGCAGGCAAACAAATATCCTTCTTTATTGCTGGCTGGGTAGAGAACACAACTGAAATTGAAAAGCAGAGCAAAGGAAAGTTCAAGGGGTGGAGTCTAACTTTAGCCCATGAGACAAAGTTCTAATATTTAACTCTTCAAGGGTCATGTTACCATTCAGTCTCTTTTTCCCCCCAGGATCACTTAAGTAATTATAGGATGACTGTGATCATGAAAAATCCACCCTCATTCAGGGAAAATCTTGAGCGAGCAGATTTTTGGGGGCTCTTCCAGATGAGGCTGTTGTTGTGCACTCGCCCAGCGTTATTTACTGAATTTTTCAGAGGGTCCTATTTTTAAACTGCTTCTGTTCTTAAAACAAGTGATCATTCCTTAAATGGAGGTTGTCATAAATTAAAAATAAGATAATTTCCCAAACAAATCCTGGGGGAGGGGGGTGAAGCACAGCTTTAGGGGGGACAGAGCCCCCATTCCCCCCCCGCTACAGGCCTGAACCCAGGCTGTAATAATAGTTGATTGTGAATCGATTAAGAGTTTGCCTTCTAGAGTTAAATTGTGGTTTCACTTCCCCCACCCTGAGATCAAATGATATAAGGCAGGCTTGAAATATTTCTTTAATAATAATAAAAAAGATTTAATTTATGAATCGCTTCCCATAAAACATCTCAAAGTGATTTCACAGTAAAAACATCAATAATAAAAACAATTAAAAACAATTCCATATATAAAAACAATTAAGAACAACTCCATATGTGAAAACAGTTTCAAATCCAATACCGATGCAGACTGGGATAAAGCTCTCTACTTAAAAGGTGTGTTGGAAAAGGACAGTCAGTCTTCAGCAGGCACCAAAGAGATGGTTCCATCCTGTCCGATATGTAACAGGGAAGGAATTTCAAAGGGTAGATGCCGCCACACAAGAGGCCCTGCAGAATGGACCTCCTCATGAGATGGTATCTGCAGGATGTTCTCTCCTGCAGAACATAGTGATTGGTTGGGTATATAAGGGGTGAGACAATCTTTTATGTATCCTGATCGGGTCCCAAGCTGTACAGGGATTGTTACACCAGAACCAACACCTGTACTAAACAAACAAACAGAGAAGAAATCAGAGTACTTCAGAGCATGTGATGAGTAATTTTCCTTTACTGCTGAGCAACCATAGGCTGCCTCACCCCCGAGATCTGGCTTTGTGTTTGTTTATTTCTGGTATTTCCAACCTGTCCTTCATCACAGAGTCCCAGGGCAGGAGAACAATATAAAACCAACATCAAATAGGTAATAAAAGCTAAAAGTGTTTTAATATTAATTAAACTTCTACTCCCCACATGCTGTTGTGCTGCCAAATGTGTGTGCATGTGTGTGCGCGCCTGCACTGTACTTGCAATTAAAACAAAAACTCAACCCTCACATGGTTTTTAATGACATGGGCTAGCATCATCTTTAGTTTGGACTTCAGTATGTGGCCTTAAGCAAACCTCAGCTCTGCAATCTGCATTATGGGAAGAATACTGCTGACTTGCCTTACAGCATTGTTTTAAGCAGTAGAGGCTGCTGGCTCCAATGTCAATGGGGAATCTGCTCTGGGTTTTAGTCCAAACTTTCAAGGAGCTGTCCAAGGTGAAGGGTGTGGCATGAGGAGACTTCTAAGGGTCAGAGAGAGAGGGAGAAAGAACCTCATTTGACCCTGGTTGTAAGGGAACACTTTTTTGCACCCCCCCTCCAAAAAAACATTATATAGATGCTAAGTATGATTTCACAAGTCACTTCTTGCCTAGTGTCCCTGAACCATAAGAGTTCCCTGGATGATTACTACAAATCTTAAGAGATATTAATGAAGTTTTTAATTGCTGCAGAGAAAATTATTGCCAACACAGAGATTCCAGAGAATGACAAAGCAATGCATCTCAATGGCAACTAGTGAGGGAGATGTGACCACCAGGGGACTCCCCTGCCTTTTGGTAGAACATGGCTCTATGTGTTTGCACTGCCCCATTTCCTGCTCTTGGGGCCTCTCTTCTTGAAGCCAGTTCTTTGCTGCTGTTCCCTCCCCTGAAACTTGGCTGAGGCTTCACAGGGAGTTCTGCCATTGCTCTCCCCTGGGAAATTTGCTTGCATAATAACCCTTCTCAGTCAGCTGATAATCTCACTTGGAGTCCAAAAGTGCTGCACTCAGGAGGGCACAGTCTCTAGCAGGAGTAACAACAGAGAAATGTTACTCCCAGTAACCAGAATTCACTTATTAGGGAGCTTAGCTTGGCTGAGATCTGCACTTTCATTGTATTCTAAAAGGCAGCAAATCTGTATTCCGAGAGAGAGAGAGAGAGAGAGAGAGAGAGAGAGCTGTTCTGAAGCACAATCTTTATAAAGCCAGACAAAACTCTCACCATAACAAGTGCCTCACACACACACACACACACACACACACAGCTAGTGATCACAGTTATTAGATCTGCGATATTATGGAAGCCCAACTGTTCCATCGTCGAGGAAAAGGACAGAGGTTGCAGAGAGAAAAAAGCTCCAGAACTAAATCAACCCTACATTCATCTCTGAAGTCTCACACATCCTGGCAAACTTATCTTGGAATAGCTGCATCATTAGCAACAGGACTCATCTCAGCTGTGTTGGCTTGGTATTGCTATGTGGTTGCACCTGCACAGACAGACCTGGTGAAGATGATGCAGGTGGACCTGCGGCAGAATGGCTTTACCATTGAAAACTGGAATGGAGAGGTGGTCTTCAGATTGGCCTTCCAATCAGGCATCCTTGACCTGGAGTCTTGCTCTGAGGAAGGGGAAGTTTTAATCTGTACTGGCACAGAAAAAGGGGTGTTTAATTTCATCCTCCAAACTGTCAAGCAGAAAGATGCTGTGATGTGTTACAATGTCTGCTGGGAAGAGTTTGTAGCAGACACGGTCGTTGAGCACAAAATGTTCTGGGGGGATGCCCACTGGTATGGAGGCTATGAGATGAGCGAACAGCAGTGGCCAATTATGCTCCCTGGAAGCCAAGAACCTATGGCATTTGTGACCAGCGATGTGTATTCTTTCAGGAACAGCTTTGGGGGCATCCTGGAGAGGTACTGGTTGTCCTCCAAAGCAGCAGCCATCAAGATTAATGACTCGGTGCCCTTTCACCTTGGGTTCAACGCCTCTGAAAGGTCCCTCGTCTTCCAAGCCAGGTATAAAGATTCCCCATATGAGCCTTTATTAGGGCATCAGCCCTTTCCAGAACTGAGTTACCATATCTGCATAGGCTCAGACATGACTTCTGTCCACAAATACATGGCAAAGAGCCATTTCAAAAAACCTTTGAAGGTTCCTTCAGAAAGGATGTTCCGGTTTCCAATCTGGTCAACATGGGCCATGTACAAAAAAGAGGTTGACCAGGATAAAATTCTGGAATTTGCACAGATGATTCAGAATTACAGTTTCAAATACAGCCACATTGAAATAGATGACATGTATATGCAGAATTATGGTGACTTTGACTTTGACCCCTTAAAGTTCCCTCATGTGATGGATATGTTTGACAAACTTAAGAAAGATGGATTTAATGTTACCATCTGGATACACCCCTTTGTACATAAAAATTCCCCAAACTTTGAGGTAGCGATAGAGAAGCAGCTTTTTGTCACAGAGCACAGAGGGGCATTCCCTGCTTTGGTTCAGTGGTGGAATGGCGTGGGCGCCATATTGGATTTCACCAACCCTTTAGCCAGAAACTGGTTTCAGAGCCATCTGAGGCAATTCCACACTAAGTATGGCATATCATCCTTCAAGTTTGATGCTGGTGAAACGTGTTATCTTCCCAAACAATTCCGCACCTTCAGTCCCTTGTCAGATCCTAGCATCTGGTCCCAGCACTATGCAGAAATGGCCATTCCTTTCCATGAACTTGCAGAGGTCCGAGTCGGGTACCGATCCCAGCATATCTGTTGTTTTGTTCGTATTATTGACCGAGACTCAATCTGGGGGCATGAGCTTGGGCTAAAGTCCTTGATCCCTACAGTGTTGACCATTGGCCTTTTGGGATACCCTTTTGTTCTGCCAGATATGATTGGTGGAAATTTTCTCCCCAACAAAACAGATGGTGCTGTAGACATCCCAGAGAAGGAGCTTTACATCCGATGGCTGGAGCTGTCAGCCTTCATGCCTTCCATGCAGTTCTCCATCCCACCCTGGCTTTATGACAAAGAGGTCATAGAAATTGCCCTGAAGTTCACAAGGCTCCATGAGTCTTTGGTTGCCCCCCTCTTGTTGGAGCTGGCCGGGGAGATTACCGACACTGGGGACCCCATCATACGCCCCATCTGGTGGATTTCTCCCAGCGACGAGTCTGCGCACAAGATAGATTCCCAGTTTCTCATTGGGGACACCCTGATGGTGGCTCCTGTCTTGGAGATGGGCAAGCAAGAGCGAGATATTTACATCCCAGCGGGCAAATGGCGCAGTTACAAAGGAGAGTTGTTTGAAAAGACACCCACCTTGGTGACGGATTATCCTGTTGATTTGGATGAAGTAGCTTATTTCATGTGGGCTTCTTAAGCGACCTCAGAGCCAGAGCCAGAGCAAGGACTCAACCTCCTCATCTCTAGCCCTCAAGGTGACTTTGACTTAATTTGTTTATCTTTAAACCGGTATTTCTGCACAGAGCAATTTAAAAAAAGCTAATATATTCTTGTTACAGTCCTGATATGGCTTTTAGTTCTGCTGAATCTGTGCTGCTTACAATCTTTTTATCTCACTCTTCCACGACTGGGAAGGGCTGTTATCTCTACGTTGCACATGAGGAACTCAGGACCAGGTTAACTATTTGACGTGTGAGCATGGAGCAAGGCTAACTTTCAATATAATGGGTTGATTCCACACAGCACAGTAGGAGTGCTTTGGGAGTGATTTTCCATGGAGGACTATACACTGAAACTATCATGGAAAATGGATACGGATGATGCAAACAAGGTTCTGTGAGCCGAACACCTTTTATTAGTCGAAGATAATTATTCTGTGTGGTTTGCAAAACTGGGTGTGTCCTACACCAAAAATATCCAAATTATGCATCATTGTATCTTTCTTTCAGAATAAATTACATCTGCACAATTGCACAATGTTTAAGTAGCATCTCTAGGCTGAATTAAGAGTTCTGCAGAATGCAGAAGAATTTAGCAAAGGCTGAGGTGGAGCAGAGCAAAGGTAGTGGTAAGACAGCCTTTCCCAACTAGTGGGCCACCAGGTGTTGCTGGACCACAACTCCCATCAGCCTCAGACAGCATTGCCAATGGTCAGGAAAGATGGGAATTGTGGTCCAACAACATCTGGTGGCCCACTAGTTGGGAAAGGCTGTGGTAAGACCTTGAGCAGGATGTAAGGAGCCGGAGGCAAACAAAGGAGATGGGAGGCGGGCAAGACCTGGACAAGAGGAAAGAAGGTTGTCAGTTAGACCCCCTGTGGCCCTCTACGTGTTACCAGATTACAGCGCCCATCCTCATCCCTGATGATTGGCCCTGCTGGTCGGGGATGATGGGAGTTGGCATCAAAACAATATTTTCTCCATCCTTGCCTTATGTGTCCTTTGGCTGCTAAGGCACCAGGAAATCCTGCCTTTCCAACTGGAAAGTCTTCTCAATGAAGTCTGGAAGCTTGCTTCTTTACATAGAGAAAAACTGATGTTTTCCAAAAGCTTAATTCTGTGTCAGGGCCTGTATTTAATGCTTCAAGGGTTGGACAAACAGAGGCGTATCTACTATTAAGAGAGAGAAAAGGCCACACAAAGTCACTGCGTGAGTGGCAACCTGAGAGACATAGGGAAAAGGTAATGATCTTGCAGACAATACAG
Source organism: Rhineura floridana (assembly GCF_030035675.1). Taxonomy (NCBI): domain Eukaryota; kingdom Metazoa; phylum Chordata; class Lepidosauria; order Squamata; family Rhineuridae; genus Rhineura; species Rhineura floridana. The sequence continues at coordinate 4,383,633 of NC_084480.1, read as the reverse complement.
AAGCCAGGGCCAGCAGGACTTTGTCCCTTCTCTGGGTGAAACAACTGAAGCTGGAGACATGCCAAGTGGGAAGGCAGCTTGTAATGCACCAGTGGCCTGCTAGTGGGGGTTGGGGAAAAATTCAATCAGTTCACATTTAAAGCAGAGTTTATCAAATCCACACTTTCCAGAAACACAGTCATCCTTCGAAATTTGCTGTCGTCCGAATTTTGCAATGCAATTCTCCAACCAAGTAATGCTTTAAAAAATGCATATATTAAGAGGAAGTGTGCATAACAAATGAATATATTAGTGACCATGACATACAAAAATGCATCATATTAGGAGAAACTACTTGCAAAAATGTGTACTTTAGTCAAAATTGTATTCAAAAATGTGATTATTAGGACAAATTATTAGGACGGGGTTACACTCCCCCTAAAGGACCGGGTTCGTAGTCTGGGAGTCTTTTTAGACTCTTCCCTCTCACTTGAGGCTCAAGTAGCCTCGGTGGTTAGGAATGCGTTTTACCAACTTCGGTTGGTAGCCCAGCTACGTCCCTATTTGAGTAAAGAGGACCTTACATCAGTGGTACATGCTCTGGTAACCTCACGTTTGGATTACTGTAATGCGCTTTACGTAGGGCTACCTTTGAAGACAGTTCGGAAGCTACAACTAGTGCAAAATGCGGCGGCCAGATTGCTGACAAGGACCAAGCGGTCCGAGCATATAACACCTGTTCTGGCCAGCTTGCACTGGTTGCCAATATGTTTCCGGGCTAGATTCAAAGTGTTGGTATTAACCTATAAAGCCTTATACGGTGCGGGACCACGATACCTTGCGGAACGCCTCTTCCGATATGAACCGGCCCGTGCACTACGTTCTGCTACGAAGGCCCTCCTCCGGGTTCCAACTCACAGGGAGGCCCGGAGGGTGATGACAAGATCTAGGGCCTTCTCAGTGGTGGCCCCCGAACTATGGAACAGTCTCCCTGAGGAAGTACGCCTGGCGCCGACTCTGCTTTCCTTCCGGCGCCAGGTCAAAACCTTCCTATTCTCTGAAGCATTTTAAGTTACATTGATCTAATTTTAAAAATGTTTATTGTATTGTTGATTGTATTTTAATATTATTTTGTTATTCATTGTATTTTTATACTATTTTATGTACACCGCCCAGAGAGCTATCGCTAGTCGGGCGGTATATAAACTTAATAAATAAATAAATAAAATAAATAAATCAGGATTAAAATACTGACAAATTTTCATGAGGAGTTTAAAAAAAACAAACTCGCAGTGCAGAAATGTGGCGGACTGAATTTAAGATTGGAAAAATGAGAAAACCAAAATGAGCAGATTTGCCCATCCCTTCTTGAGTGACAAAATCTGTCAGCGCTTCTTTGGTTTAAAATCTTTGGTAAGGATGGTCCAGGCATCTGTGAGTCTACTCACCTCCTTCTCCTGACTTTGCAAGGGTTGTCTGGAGAAGCACTGTTGAAAGGCTGAAGGAAGTTGAGGGGAAATAGAACCCGTCTGTGTTTGGGGAAGCCTGCCACAAGCCCCCTTTCTTGTGCATCTGCCTGGGATTAAAGACACAGGAATAGCGTCGGTGGCTTGTGTGTTACATTCAGGGCCGCTTCCTGTGTTACACTTTTAGCATGTGCCCCCATGTGGCAAAATGGATTGCACACACTCAGTTCTACCAGGAGAAGAGGGCCGCCCCTTCCATTAGGCCATAGATGGGGAACCTCAGCCCAGGGGCCAGATGTGGCCCTCCAAGCCTCTCTATCAGGCCCTCGGGAATCTCCCCACACCAGGCCCCCTCTCCCCAGGCCATGTCCCTCACTGGCCTTACTTAACCGTCTTTGAGTGTCTTTTGCCTGGCTGAAACGTGTCCACAAACGCTGATAATGCCTCTTAGGAAGCTGCCTCATACTAAATCCGACCAATTGGTCTGTCCGGCTCAGTGCTGTCTACACTGACTGGCAATGGCTTGCCGGGAGTCTGTACCAACCCTGTCTGGAGATGCCTGGGGCTGAAACTGGGCCCTTCTGCATGCAAGGCAGATCCTCTATCACTGAGGGACATAGGACGCTGCCTTATACTGAGTCAGCCCATCAGCCCATCTAGTTCAGTATTGTCTACACTGACTGGCAGCAGCTCTCCAGAGTTTCAGGCAGCAGTCTCTGGAGATGCTGGGGATTGAACATGGGACCTTCTGCATGCAGGACGGATGCTCTACCACTGAGCTATACAGCCCTTCCCTTGCATGCCTGAAAGGAGGATGGAGAGCGGTGTGTGAATGTGACGAAACGAGCACACGGTCCAAGGGGAAAATGCACATTTTGTTGCTCCACCTGCTTTTGCGTCCGTCTCCACCCATCTCTGGCATGGGGCACGTGGTCCCTGGAAGGTTGCCTGGAAAGGAATGCAGCCGTTGGGTTGGAAAAGGGTCTCCCCCTCTGTGTTAGGCAAAGTGAGGCCACCTTCTCCAGTGGCAGATACTGGGGTCCAGCGGCAACAATCCCCAGGCTGTTCCTTTTAAGCTTCCCAGCCATTCCTTTCCATTGGGCGACAGAACAGAGGCTGCTTCCTGGCCTGGTTGCTGCCTCAGCTGCAGGCTGTTCTGGTCACCCGTGCTGAAGTCAGATTCAACATGGTGAGTGAGTCTGTGTATGCACCAAACACTTACAGCACATGACTTCTCCTCTCTTGCAAAGAATCCTGGGAACCATAGTTTGTTCAGGGTACTGGGGATTGTAGCTCTGCGAGTGGTACAAGCCAGTTCCCAGAATTCTTTGAGGGAAGCAATGTGTACTAATCTGCTTTAAATATATCATATGTATGCGGCCCCAGTCTGTTTATATTGGTGTGTTTGGCTGCTGAATTTACTATGGGTTGTATTCAGCTAAGTCCTACTCAGAGTAGGCCCATTAAAATTAATGAACCTAAGTTGTTGTTATTATTATTATTATTATTATTATTATTATTATTATATACCACCCTTCCTCCCAGAAGGAGCCCAGGGCGGCATGTCTATTCGTCGTCTCAAGTTAGTCATGTCTATTAACTTCAGTGGGTCTACTCTGAGTAGGACTAGCCTTAAATACAACCCTGTGTATTTTATTGACACAATGGAACAAGTGGTAGGGAAAAGCAGGTAACAAATGTTTAAATTAAACAGCCAGCCCATCCATATGCGGAAAGTGTGTGTGCGTGGAATCTTGGTCCTTTGCCTTAGCTGCAAAATATCTTGGATTGGCCTTGCTCTTTGATGGCAATTTCAGACAGGATGAAACCTCCAGCTGTTAGATCGTAACAAAAAGAATTCTCTCTGTTTCTCTGCCTTAGGAATATTGAGAGAGAAAACCAGAGGATGTTATAAACATGAAAAGGATAAGAAGTATATACAAAACGTCTCTTTTAAAATGTGTTTTATACGGCCGAGACAGAGTGTTCTTTCTGTCATCTTCCCATTGGCTCTGAGACGCTTCATTCTTCATGTCGGGAGGGTAGGAAGAGCACAGAAGTATATTTCTAGTTTGAAGAACAGATTGGAAGCGAAATGAGCCTTTGCACACTGCCAGTGATCACGCTTCCCCATCTGGAAGGTTGGCTGCTCAATTTCCAAACAGCTGAGTAAGCAATATGAAGAAGATTGATTTAAGTGTTAATTGAAGGCTCAGTCCCCTTGTTGCAAACCGCAGCACATGTCCCACTGAAATGAAGGGGGAGCTACAGTGTCTGTGTGTGTGTGATATATATGCAATTTTTGAAAGCAGCCTTCCCCAACGTGGTGCCCTCCAGATAGTTTGGACAACAGCTCCCCTCAGCCCCAGCCAGCACACCTTTAAATAACACATTATTTAAAGGGTTCTGAGCCGGTCCAGCCCCATCATTAGGCAGAGTGAGGTAACCATGACAGGCAGTAGGTGCTGAGGGCAGGAATTGGCAGCTGCAAGGTGTTGGGTAGGGGGCAGCACTGTGTGTGCCAAATAGCCTGCCCTGGCCTGCTGCCTTTAGATGGGCCAAGGGCTATCCCAGCTACCAACTGCCAGCCCAGTCAACTTCCATACATGGAATGAGGGAGGCCACCATCTTGTCTTTTGCAGCAAAACATCTTGCGCGAGCCTTGTCTCTGAGCAGTACTGGGCAGCTGGTTCCCATGACCATTTCAGCTTCCCCCAGAGCCCCAAAGCAATGCTATGTCAGGGGCATTGTGGGAAATCAAAATGGCAGTCAGGCCCAGCCTCCTGCTCTGAAGGCCAGCAGGAGTGGTGGGCCTTCCAGTCGCCCAAGAATGGCTGGTGTTGATGCTGTTCCTGTAAGAGTTAGAAATGAGAGCATTATTAAAAACCATTTGAGGCAGCAGGACCGGTCATTATAACAATCCAAAAGCCTTGCAAAATAGAAACATCTTGGCCATTTGCCCAAAGTAGCCTTTTATTTATTTATTTATTTTATTTATTTATTTATTAGACTTTTATACCGCCCGACTAGCAATAGCTCTCTGGGCGGTGAACACAAGAAATACAATAAAATCACACAGTATAATACAACAAAACATATAAAAATAAAACAATCTAAAATCAATTACAACAGATTTTAAAATTAAGTGACTTGAATTAAAATGCCTCGGAAAAGAGGAAGGTTTTAACTTGGCACCGAAAGGATAACAATGTCGGCGCCAAGCGCACCTCCTCGGGGAGACTATTCCACAGTTCGGGGGCCACCACTGAGAAGGCCATAGATCTTGTCACCACCCTCCGGGCTTCCCTATGAGTCGGAACCCGGAGGAGGGCCTTCGTAGTAGACCGTAGCGTACGGGCCGGTTCATATCGGGAGAGGCGTTCCGACAGATATCGTGGTCCCGCGCCGTATAAGGCTTTATAGGTTAAAACCAACCCTTTGAATCTGTCCCGGAAGCATATTGGTAGCCAGTGCAAGCGAGCCAGGACAGGTGTTATGTGTTTAGACCGCTTGGTCCTCATTATTAATCTGGCCGCCGCGTTTTGCACGAGCTGTAGCTTCCGAACTGTCTTCAAAGGTAGCCCTACGTAGAGCGCATTGCAGTAGTCCAAACGCGAGGTTAGCAGAGCATGTACAACTGATGTGAGGTCCTCCTTACTCAAATAGGGATGTAGCTGGGCTACCAACCGAAGTTGGTAGAACGCATACCGTGCCACCGAGGCTACTTGAGCCTCAAGTGAAAGGGAAGAGTGTAAGAAGACTCCTAGACTACGAACCTGCTCCTTTGGGGAAGTGTAACCCCATCCAGGACAGGGTATATATCCACCATCTGATCAGAGAAACCATCCACCAACAGCATCTCAGTCTTGTCAGGATTGAGCCTCAGTTTATTAGCTCTCATCCAGTCCATTGTCGCGGCCAGGCAACGTTTCAGCACATCGACAGCCTCACCTGAAGAGGATGAAAAGGAGAAGTAGAGCTGCGTGTCATCAGCATACTGATGACAACGCACTCCAAAACTCCTGATGAGTGCACCCAACGGCTTCATGTAGATGTTAAAAAGCATGGGAGACAAAACCGAACCCTGCGGGACCCCACATTGGGGAGCCCACGGTGTCGAGCAATGTTCCCCAAGCACTACCTTCTGGAGACGGCCCGCCAAGTAGGAGCGGAACCACTGCCACGCAGTACCTCCAACTCCCAACTCCGCGAGCCTCTCCAGAAGGATACCATGGTCGATGGTATCAAAAGCCGCTGAGAGATCAAGGAGAATCAACAGAGTTACACTCCCTCTGTCTCTCTCCCGACATAGGTCATCAAACAGGGCGACCAAGGCCGTCTCAGTGCCAAAACCAGGCCTAAAACCCGATTGAAATGGATCTAGATAATCGGTTTCATCCAATAGCACCTGGAGCTGGCCAGCAACCATTCGTTCCAAGATCTTGCCCAGGAATGGAACATTCGCCACTGGTCTGTAGCTGCTGAAATTTTCTGGGTCCAAGGAAGGTTTTTTCAGAAGTGGTCTCACCACCGCCTCTTTCAGACAGCCAGGGACCACTCCCTCTCGTAAAGAGGCATTTATCACTTCCTTGGCCCAGCCAACTGTTCCATTCCTGCTAGTTTTTATTAGCCAAGAGGGGCAAGGATCAAGTACCGAAGTGGTTGCACGTACCTGTCCAAGCACCTTGTCCACGTCCTCGAGCTGAACCAACTGGAACTCATCCAATAAAACATGACAAGACTGTGCTCCGGACACCTCATTAGGATCAACTGCTATAAAGTGGGAGTCTAAGTCCCGGCGGATGCATGAGATCTTATGCTGGAAGTGCTCAGCAAACTCATTACAGCGGGCCACCGATGATTCTACCGTGTCCTGAAGGCCTGGATGGAGTAGCCCTCGGACAAATCTAAAAAGCTCTGCTGGGCAGCAAAGAGATGACTTAATAGTGGCAGCAAAATGATGTTTTTTCGCCACCCTCACCGCTCCTACATACAGCTTGGTAGAGGCACAAACCAGCGCATAATTGCATCCGTCGGGAGTTCGTCTCCATCTCCGCTCAAGCCGCCTCCTATCTTGTTTCATCGCTCTCAGCTCTGGAGTATACCAAGAAGCTGTATGAGCTCTACACAGGAGAGGGCACGCAGGAGTGATCATGTCAGCAGCCCGGGTCATCTCCGCATTCCACAGATCAGCCAGGGCTTCAACAGGAGCGCCAGTCCTATCAGCTGGAAAATCCCCCAGAGCCCTTTGAAAACCTTCAGGATTCATTAGTCTCCGGGGGCGGACCAATTTAATAGGTCCCCCACCCTTGCAGAGGGGAAAGGCCACTGAAAGTCTAAACTTCAACAAGCAGTGATCTGTCCATGACAAAGGGAGAGATGTAAGACTCCCCACATCCAGATCACTATCCCCATGTCCAGTAGCAAAGATAAGGTCCAGAGTATGCCCCGACATGTGTTGGACCACTAACATATTGAGACAGCCCCATGGTTGTCATGGCAGCCATGAAGTCCTGAGCTGCCCCGGAAAAAGTAGCCTCGGCATGGGTGTTGACATCCCCCCAACCTGATACCCTCCAGCTGTTGTGGGCTACAACTCCCATTAGCCCCAGTCAGCACAACTGTCGGGAGCTTATTCCATCTGGACCCCACAACGACTTTATTCTTTCATTTGTCAATATGCCGTAGAACTTGATTGCTTCTTCACCTCTAGGTGGCTTCATTCGTTCAACACCCTCCCAGAAAAAAGTGCTTCAGGCACGGGGATTTATCCAGGATCTTCTGCTATGAACATTCATTCTGCTTTTCTGTAACCTCCCCTCCACTTACAATAAACCGTTCACTCATCAATAGCTGCCTTCACTAGTTTCCTGTTTTTGATATAAATACAGTTTAGCGTTAATGTTTCCAGCAAGTCTTCCCGCTCTGCATCCATTGTATTATTATTGACTGTTATTGTTTTGTTTTTTCAGAATTTGTGCGTTCATCATTTCCACATTTGGGCTTCAATTTTTTAAAGGATGCCTCCACTCTTTCCAAAATTTTCTAAGTTCTGTTTGTTAACCCTGACAACATAGAATCAGAGAATTGTAGAGTTGGAAGGGGCCTATAAGGCCACCGAGTCCATCCCCCTGCAAAATGGGGGTTAGTGGGTTAGTGCTAATGCTTGCACAAATGCAACTATTTACTGGAATACATTTCATTTCAGCTTCCATTATGTGGTTGTAAACAGCCACTAAGCCTCCTGTATAGATTTGAACCTCTTGATTCTTCTTTCAAAGAAGTTCCTTCAAAAGTGATCCTCTCACTATCAAGAAGTTTTATTTTTTTTGCTGTCCTGGATAGACAGTTTAATAAAAAACATTTTTTTAAAAAAATAAATAAAAGCAACAGTGTTTGGTCCACAAGGGAGAAAATAACAATTGGACAATATCTTTCTCAGGAGTCAGGACCCACAAAAATGTCACAAAACAGTGGAAAGCAAGGTGCAACAAAAAGCAGGAAGAATGAAATAAAACAAAAGAGTAGACGAATTAAGCTGCCTGCTGTAGCCATAAGATCAGTTTTAGACTTAATTCAGAGATGGAAATTGAAGGCTGAATAATGCTACCAATATTAGGTTACATCAGTAGGATTATAGGATAATGGCTTATCCATGGGGGTGACAGCAGTGGCATGTCATTGGAGCAGTGGAATCTGTTCCACATTTTAGTCTGAACTTTCAAGGAACTATCCAAAGTGCTGAAGCTCCTTGCACAGTTCCTTGAAGGTTGGGGCTCAAACAGATTCCACTGCCCCATTGACATGAAGCCACCAGCCAGCACTGAGTAACAGGAGGGTATTCCCATGGGTAACCAACTATACTTAAGGACCAGATTAGTGGTCACATTCATTGCACAATTCCTTTCAATATCTGTCTGTCTGTCCACCTACACATGACCATGTTTTTTTGTGTGGGCACAGATGTGTATGATTAGACTGTTTGTCGCCGCATGAGAAAATAGAATAAGTGAAACAGCAACTGTGTACTTGTCCAACCTTTTATTTGGACTATAAAAATAACAGTATTTTTAAATATCAAAATTAGGTAGCCATGCCTGTTCATTTAAACAGAACAATTAATTAATTAATTCTCTCGTCTCTTTTTCTAGACTGCCCTTCATCCAAAGGGATCTGAGGGCAATGCACAAAATACCATGAAAACAGTACATAAATACACAAGGTCAGCAAAATTAATAGCTTTATGAGTTCCAGCCACCACTCCCAATACCATGTGCAAGCTTCTGAGTTATGCAAAACTCATCCTCGGGCTGGATGTTGACTTTTTTTTTTTTTTTAAGGGAAAACAAATGCTTCTGCGTGAGAGTATGGCGTTGACGGTTAAGCTATAATCTCCAAGTTATTTCAGTCTTAAATGGTAATCTGCAACCATGCAGCCTGATACTTTGCATTTTTACTTGGCAGTAGTCCCACTGAGAGAGCCAGTGTGGCATAGTGGTTAGAGTGTTGGACTACAACCTGGGAGACCAGGGTTTGAATCCCCACACAGCCACGAAGCTCCCTGGGTGACCTTGGGCCAGCCACTGCCTCTCAGCCTCAGAGGAAGGCAATGGTAACCCCCTCTGAATACTGCTTACCATGAAAACCCTATTCACAGGGTCACCATAAGTTGGGATCGACTTGAAGGCAGTCCATTTCCATTTAGTCCCACTGAGTTCAGTGGGGCTCACACCCAAGTAAGTGTGCACAAGATTGGAGTATTCTTTGGAAGCAAGCCCCAGTGAATTCTAGAGGATTAATTCCACGGAAGCATGCATAGATATTGCATCAATAAGATGATAATGGAGGAAGTTCTTACTCCTTAACCTGGTTAAGAGTAAAAAGCAATTACACTTGACTCAGTTAACATGGCCAATGTGCTCAGGCTACTTACTCCAATAAAAAGGCATTGTTTCGCTTGCTCTCTGCTTAAGTTTGTAACCCCAGGCAACAGACCTCTTGTTCCAGTACTTTTGGCCTTGTTTATTACATCCTGTTTGCATATCACTTTTGTATGTACACAGTACTTTACAGCTAATCCCTTATTAATTAGAGAAGCCCAAGTAAGGAACAGACTGAATGCAAAACATGTTGCTTGTTCCCATGAATCTACAAAATACTATTTTCTGCAACAACCTGGTTGCAAAGAAACATTTTATTGCTGCCCGGGAACAAGCGACACATTTCACATTCTAGATTAACGTTCCCCCCTCCCTTGGCCTTCTATGATTAATGAGATTGGGATGACAAAGGGCTTTGTACACACAGAAGTCCCATGGGAATGGTACATAATAAATCATGTGTAAAAGTGGATGGTTCCAAAAAGGCACCCCCGTTACTTTTGTCATCCTAATTCTTTTACACCAAAATGTGAATGGAAAACATAAGGTGCATAGAAAGCTGTTCATCCATCTAGCTCAGTATTACCTGCACTGACTGGCAGCCGCTCTTCAGGGTTCACTGTTTCCTAGCCCAGCCTGGAGATGCTGGGGATTTAGGGGAAAGGGCTGTAGCTCAGAGGCACAGCATCTGTTTTCCATGCAGAAAGACCCAAGACAAATGCTCAGCATCTCCAGGTAGGGTTGGGAGAGCTTCCTGCCTGAAACCTTAGGGGGCTGCTGCCAGTCAGTGTAGGCAGTACTGAGCCAGATGGGCCAATGTTATAAAGCAGCTTCCTGTGTTCTTTCCTACTGAGCCTGGGGCCTTCTGAACTGCACAGCATGTGTTCTGCCACCATGCTCTGGGCTTTCCCTGTATCCAAGAAAATTATACACATGAACTGGGTGGTGGGGGTGGAGAGATGAGAGAAATGTGGCTTGCATACCATACAAGTCCCCATATAAAGGCAACACACATGTGGCATTATAGTAAAGCTTGTTGAGCAAAGAATAGGATCAAACTGGCAAAACAAAACCAACTGGGAACATAAGGAGAGCCCTAAAGCTGGATCAGCCCAACTAGTTCTGCATATCCTCTTCTCACAGTGGCCAATCAGACACTCCCATGGGAAACCCCCAAGCAGGACCTGAGCGCAACAGCATCCCTCCCCACTTGCAAATTCTAGCAACTGGTGTTCTAGGGCATACCAACTATGCCTAGTGGTGCTTTTGCCAAACCAGGGGCCACGATGGAGATTAAAAAAAAACACCACCCAGAAGTCTAGTTAGGCAATCCCTTTCCTTTCAGTATCGTGTCAAGGTAAGCAAATAGGCATTTTGCTAGATGCAGGATAGTCTTGTCAATTCAACCCTTAAAGGAAAAAAAAAGTAAAAGAGAATATTAACACTGCAGGGTACGGAGTAATATCACACAGAGCTATTTAAAACACTGAGTTCTTCTGCAGTATCACTCCCAATTTGGGATTAGGAAGCCCATCTTAAAACATCATGAATGGAGAATTCCTTCAGAATATGCACCTGTCTCCAATACAGGGTCCACCTTTACAGCTCTGTGCCTTCAGTGATGTAATGTTAGGTCCTCTTCATACATTATGCTTTTAAAATTGCTCTTAAATGACCTGGAGTTATGGTGAGCTGCTCAGTGGCCATGTTTGCTGGTGACACCTAATAGCTCAGGGTGGTTAAAAAAAAAAGGGATTGCAAAGAGCTCCAAAAAGCTCTCTCCAAACAGGGTGAATAGGCAGTAAAATGGCAAATGCAATTCAGTGCAAGCAAGTTTAAAGTGATTGACACTGGGTCACAACCACTTCATTTCACATACAGGTTAATGGGGTCTGAACTGGCCATGACTGACCAGGAATAGGACCTTGGGGTCATAGTGGATAGCCTGATGAAATTGTCGACCCAGTGTGTAGCAGCTGTGAAAAACTCCATGCTACGGATCATTAGGAAAGGGCTTGAAAATCAAACTGGTCTCTACACCTCAAAATAAACATTGTAGAGCTGGAAAGGTGCAGAAACAGGGCCCGAACAACTCCCCTATAAGCACAATGTATATTTTTTTGAATGGACCCCAAAAACAGAACCCAGCAAGAACGTTAGCTTTGGCCCAGTAGACAAATGAGGCCATGAGACAGAGAGTTTCAAAAGTCACACAATAAGCTGATGGTGGTGTTTTCACAGATGAGGTCAAGAACACCTTTTAGTATTATGAACATATAAAGCTGCCTTCTAGCACAGGAGGGGAGAGTGCCCTTTGCATCAGTTCCTGCTTGCAGGTTTCCCATGGGCAACTGGATGGCCACTGTGAGAACAAGATAAGCCATTGGCCTGAACCAGCAGGCTACTTATTAGAACTGGAACTTTCATCCACTCACTGGCAGTGACTCTATCAGGTCACAGGCAGAGGTCCATCCTAGCCCTGCTATGTGAAATCTCCAGATTTTACTGGAGACTGAACTCATCACCTTCTGCACACAAAGTATGTTGTGTCTTTCCACTGATCTATGGGGAAGAGTGTTGCCTTTACCTGCCCCCGCCATGTCCTAAATGGCTTCCCTATAGGGCTAGCCCAAGACCTTTTGCTTGGGTGAAGGACAAGATGGCTGCCCTCAACCTTCCTTGCACAGCACCTGGCTGGCCTGGTAGCTGGATTGTACTGGCAACAGGACAATCTCCTCCACTACTGCACCAGAGGGCAGCAGGCTAGTTATGGGGGTTCTGGACAGGCCACTTGGTAGACACAGCTCTGCCCTCCAACAGAAGGGAACAGCCAAGGGGCACCATCACTGCCCACCCCCACATCTCCTGCTGTGGGCTTTCATCTCACTCTACCTGATGATGGGGCCAACTCCACTGCCCTGGCTGCTTTAGAGGGATTCAGAAGAGGCATGATTCTGAGATTCTAGTTTGACCCTGAACAGCTGTACCAGGATTGAACCAGTGAGCCAAAGCATTCTGGGCTAATGCACCACTTGTGAACATTGTTAATGAAGAACAGAAAGCCGAAAGGGGAGCCAACATCAGAAGTACACTCTTATGCACTTGCACCTTACACTCGAGTAACAGGCACAAGATAGTCCAACAATTATTGAAGGGTGGCTTCTTAAAAACGGCCAGATTCTCTAACCTCTCATCAGCCAAGCACAGGCCTCTTCCTGCTGCTTTGTCCTACATTGACAGTTTTTGTTTTTTAAACATTGAACCTGATTAATAAAGTCTGCCTGCCAGTTATCCACAGCAGATCTGCTTATTAAAGCAGTTTAGATCTCTCTAGTAGGAAGGTGATCCTATTCACCATTCTCCTTGGGGAAAAAAATGAAATGAATTGAAAGCTGTCCAGACACCTGGATCCGCCAGGGAGGCAATTTTCCATGACGGAGAGTCCTTGCACAGTTAACACTGATGGGACTGGGGTGAAAATGGAGCACTGAACCCCTTCCTTGGCTTCTTTCCCTTCATAAGCTTGCACAAGCTTTGTTTCCAAAGTGGGAAGGGGGGGGAGTCCCTAGCATGGGACTGTGCAGCCAGTGGCTAAATGGGGATGGGCCATAGCTCAGTGGTACAGCATCTCCTTTAGTCAGTCTCTCCAAGGAGGGCTGGGAGAGACCCCTCTCTGATATCCTAGAGAGTCATTGCTGCCAACCAGCGTAAACAATATTGAGCTAGATGGGCAAATGCTCTTACTCTGCTTAAGGCAGCTTCCTATAACACACAGAACTGCCTTAGACCAAGTCAGACCATTTGTCCACCTATGCCAGCATTGTTCACTCTGGCTGGCAGCAGCTTCAAGGCACATGGAGAGGGGCGTCCCAGCATCTGCAGCCTGAGATCCTTCTTAGATGGATCTAAGATGAAACAAAGATGTACGTCGCCTAGAGTGGCCATTGGCCAGATAGGCGACACAGAAATTAAATCATTATTATTATTATTATGCCAGGGGCTGAACCTGGGATCTTTGGGAACAGGTGCTGTGCCTCTCACCTACAATTCCTCCTGATTAACAGTGGCTCTCCAGCATCTCAAGTAGGGGCGGGCCTTTCCCAGGTCTGCCACCAAAGATCCTTTAAAGCAGCCTTCCCCAACCTGGTGCTCTCCAGATGGTTTGAACTACAACTCCCATCAGCTCCAGCAGCACTTCCTCCTGTACCTTGATTTGAATGTATTCAGCATTTGGTAAAAGCAGTGCTGTTTTTCAGGACGTGGTGAGATCTAGCACAGTCCTGTCTCACATAAGAAAAGCCCCCTCCACCCCCCCCGAGAGGAGAGCTCTCTCTAAAAAAAGGGAGTCTCTCAAGTGGAGCGCCTTGGCAGAGAACGGCAGACACTAGAGAAATGGTGTGGGCCCCCCAACACATCCATCTCCCAACTTTCTAGAAGGGGATGGGAAATGTTTTTCAGACCAAGGGCCACTGTGTCGTCTGGGTAACCTTCTGGTGGCCGCAGGCTAGTGGTGGGCGAGGCCAGAGGCAAAAGCGGGCGGAGCAACAGTAAATGTTGCCTTCTACAGTAATTAGTTTCTACACATGCTCCCACGCCCCTCCCTATCCTTCTTGCAGTCAAGCAAGGGGCACAGAGTTCCAGGGTATGTTCCGACCAGTGGTGATGGGTGTGGCCTAGGAGGAGGGGTGTGGTTGAAGAGAGGCCCAGAGGGCTGCCTTTGCACCCTGGGCTCAAGGTTCCCCACCTGTTCCAGAACAAGAACCTCCGTGGTGAATCCAGAACCCTCTGGCTTCTCTTCCCTTCCTTATAGACCTCAGCAGCATGGAGAATGTGTGGCTTGCTGTGGTTTGTGTGAAAACGCTATACCTAAAGCCTAGATAAGTTATGAAGCAGCAGAGATACTCATATATACATACACACACCACAAACACACACACCATCTAGTCACCAGTCAAAACTGGACTGCCCACATTTTGCAGCAGAAAATTGTATGTCAGCACATCTATATCTATCTATCTTGCTCTCTCTGTGTACATATATATATATATACATACCACCACGGATGGGAAGACCTGTTAATTTCGGTCCCCTCCATTTCTCATTTTTCCAGTCCTAAATTCAGTTCACCACATTTCTGCAGCAACTGAATTTTTTATTTAAAAATCCTCGTGAACATTCTCCAGGATCTTAGTGCAAATTTCTCCTACATTTTTTGTAGGGAGTTTTGACTCATGTACACATTTTTGCAAGCCATTCTCATATAATGCATTTTTGCATGTTATTTTCACTCGTAACAGTAGGGCCCCACTTCCCAGCGCTCCGCTTCCCGGCGTTCCACTAACGCGGCAGCTTTCTTCCCCTCTTTTAAAGCTGATTTTGTGGCACTTTTGCATCATTTTTGTGCAACGCGCCCCATTAAAATCAATGGGGTTCCGCTTTACGGCGATTTCCGCTTTATGGCGGGGGTCCGGAACGGAACCCGCCGTATAAGCGGGGCCCTACTGTATATTCATTTTTATGCATGCTTTCCCCCAACATATGCATTTTTATAAACACTATTTGGTTGGTGACCTGCATCGCAAAATTCAGATAAGTGTGAATTTTGAAGGGTGGCTGTGTTTTGGCTCTCATATTGCTTTGGAAAGTGCAAATTTGATAAATTCAGCTTGAAATGGGAACTGAATAGAAATTCTCGCCCATCCCTTATGCATATACACACACACTCTGTCTGAAGTCAGGATCCTTTTGCACCTTGAATGAGATCACCAAGGTGAAGAGAAATGAAACCTTGTGAGAGTGGTCCAGACAGTTCACTAGCAGCTCTGCTGTTCTATTAACAAAGCATACACATTTCTGTCCTTGGATGAATTCGTTTTTTAACCAGTTCTGCAGTCTTTCTGAAGTGCTTCTCCTTGAACGAGGAAAAGGCAGCCGTGGAACTTGCCAATCACTTAGGAACCTGCATGTAACTGACATAAGCACCTCCATCTGCCGCCCCCAAATGCAACTCCTAGAACAATTTAAATGTTTGAAAAACAAAATAATAGGCAGTCTGCCTACCTTGAGATAGGGGTGGAAGGAACAGATGGGGCTGAAATGGGGATCTAAATTGACAGATCCTTGCATCCCTGCTTGGGGCTATGGAGGAGCAGGTTTGATTCTCAGTGGTTGGGCTCACAAGTCACCATGAGCAAAGAGCAAGTTTAACCCATGTTGAATGGTATCTCTATGTACATTCATCCATTTACTTTATATAGAGAGGAATAGTTGCCTTTCTTTCCTGTGGAGAATAGTAATAAGCAGCTCTTAGTAACGTAACCTTGTAAAGAAAAACCTGTCCACTGCTGAGTATGGGTAGCTTGGTGTTCAGTGACCAGGGATCCAGTGTGTCTTTCTCTCTGTGTGTGTGCATGCAATGTTTCTAGCCAAGAGGTCTTTGCAGTGTATGAGCCCCATCTCATAATAAGCAGCTCGACGTCGAAGGCCCTTCTCCGGGTTCCAACTCACAAGGAGGCCCGGAGAGCAATAACGAGATCTAAGGCCTTCTCAGTGGTGGCCCCCGAATTATGGAATGCCCTTCCTGACGAGATACGCTTGGCGCCTTCTTTGATATCTTTTCGGCGCCAGGTAAAGACCTACCTCTTTGCCCAGGCATTTTAGTCTTAGTTTTTAATTTTAATGTTATAGTTAATTAATTGTAATTTTTATTAATTTTGTCTTAAATCTGTTTTTAATGTGTTTTATACTTATATGTTGTACTCACATTCGCTGGTTTTAAATGTGTTTTTATCCTGTTGTACACCGCCCTGAGAGCCTGTTGCTATAGGGCGGTCTAAAAGTGCAATAAATAAATAAATAATAAATAAATATGTAATGAGTGTCTTAAAATGATGGCTCCTACAATCGTACATCTGGCTTCATGTGGTTAACTGGTTGCCTGCATAAGATCAACTATTCTGTGTCACACCGACAGTCCATCCAGCTGAGAATCCAGATGTGTGAAGACATTTATCAAAGTGAAGTGCATCAGAGAATTCAGGTCTGAGAACATAGGAAGCCACCTTGTCCTGAGTCCATCTAGCTCAGTATTGTTTACTCTGACTAGCAGCAGCTCTTAAGGGTTTCAGAGAGGGGACATTCCCACCCCTACCTGGAGATGCTACTGGGGACCTTCTACATGCAAATCAGATGCCCCATCACTGAGCTATACAGCTCTTCCCTTAAGATATATGAGCACAGGAAGCCTCCTTATACTGAGTCAGCCCATTGGTACATCTACCTCAGTATTGTATACACTGGCTGGCAGCAGCTCTCCTGAGTTTCAGACAGGGATTTTCTCCCAGCCCTACCTGGGAATTGAACCTCTTTTGAAACACCTCTCCCAGAATGAACCTACCCAGATCCTGAGACCTTTTTCTGAGGCTCTTCTCCCACGAAGGAGGCTCGGAGGGTGGTGACAAGGGAGAGGGCCTTTTCAGCCATGCCTCCACATATGTGGAAGGCACTCCCCAGTGAGGTCCACCTGGCTTCTTCACTGACATCTTTTTGGCGCCAGGTAAAGACTTGCAGGTTCCCCAGACATTCGATCATCTGATAGATGGAGATAATGTTGTTTGTGTCAGTGCGCTTCCAAAGCTTTCTGTGGAAGTGTAGGGACGGTTGTTGTTTCATTGGTTTTTTTATGGACTGGGATGGTATTTTCACTTTTGTTTTCAACAGGGTTGTGAATGGCTTGGGGACCTTTGGGCGGCAAGAAATTAACACATCTAATAACAAATAGCAACCACCACCACCTGGGACCTTCGCACGCAAAACAGGTGCTCTGGTAGGGTCCCCTAAACATGTGGGGCACCATGTTTGTTTTTCATGTGTTTTGTGCCATGTTAACATGTGTTATGTTAAAATCTTTATTTTTAAGGAACTGGGAGATTTAAAAAAAAATTACAGGAGTGCTCAGGTTATCTCAACCTCCCCTTTCCTGCTTTAACCCCACCCCACCCCAACCTAGTGCTCTGTCACATCAGGTGCTTTTCTACCAGCCCAGTTCCGACATGGAAACTGAGTCAGGATGGGCACAAAACTGATTGAAGCAAAAGACGGCAGAGGGGTGGGTGGGGAGGGGAGAGGGTTCGGCTTCCCTCATTCATGAACCCATTTTCTTGTAAAGACCAAACTTCGCTCCCTGCCTTACAGGGGAAGTGGGCAGACGCAGGAATAAACAAGCACAATGCCTGAAGACTTCTGCCTTGGCTTTTAGGTGATGTCTCTTCTACTGTTAGTCACATCCACACCTCACATTTAAAGCACATTCAATGCACATTTAAAGCACATGGCTTCCCCATCACCACAGTCCTGGGAACTGCAGTTTACCCTACCCAGAGCTACAATTCCCAGCACCCTTAACGAGCCACAGTTCTCACGATTCTTTGCAGAAAGTAAGGTGCTTTACATGTATGGTGCGGATGTGCAAGGAAGCTCCGATGGACCAGACCAAAGGGCCAGGTAAGTCCAGAATCCTGTTTCCCCCAGTGGTCAAGCAGATGCCTCTGGGAAATCTGCAAGAAGGACAGAAAGGCAACAGCCCCTCCCAATGTTCGTTCCCCCAGCACCTGGAATTCAGAGGTATACTGTCTTTGACCATGGAGGTTCCACTTAGCCATCATGACTAATAGCCATTGCGAGATCTGCCCTCCATGAATGTCTGAATGTCTAAAAGGGATTTAAGCTTTTGAAACACCTTGTGGCAATGATTACCATATACTAATCTTTCTTATGTGAAGGGCTTCTTCTGCTGTTTGCTCTGTCCTGGATATCCTACCAATCAGTTTCTTCACATTCTGTTTTTGGCCCTGGTTGCCATCTCCCATGCTTCTCTCCAACACAGAATGTCCTTCTTCTCAGGATTGAGAGTCTTTAAAGCTAAATACGTACAAGGAGAGGGCATAGAAACTGGAGGGAAAGTCCTTATGATGTTCGGAGTCTACCACTCTGGAAAGACGGGGAGATCCTAGGACTAGCCCATTTTTCTAAGCATGGCCCAGTTCTGGGGAGCCGAATAGGAGTTTTTGCACAGTAGATTCTACCTCCTCACTCCCCAAAAAACTGACTGCAGTGGACTTTGAGAGAATGATTTCCCTTATCAAATTCTAATGAAAACAGCAATAACCACCCACAGCAACACCACACCAGGCTGCATTTGCTTCAAGTTGTCTTCTGGAAAAAGAAAACACATACCTCCCCATCTAGCACAGCCTTGCTTAGCACAGGAATAACTGTTTTATTCCTTGCCCTTTATTAGGAAAATCGGCAGTAAAGGTTTGATCCTCTGCACCTCCCACCCTCCAGTAGCCTCATATGGGCTGCCAACAAGAGCTTGCAGTCTCTCCGGAGCAGGGGTGTAGTCGTCCAGGGTCTCAGGGGGTCTTAGACCCTTTACTTTTTGGGGAGCAGGGTCCCTATGTCTTCAGCATCCTATGAGACAATTAGCATGAAATGGGAGTGTGCTAGCCACTTTCCTGCTGATTGGAGCCAATCAGAGTGAAAGGACGTGAGTCAGCCGCTGAGAAGAGTCTTCTCAGAAGCTAACACGCTCCTCTTTAACGCTTATTGGCTCCTAGGGATGTCTGTTGTTGTGGAAGAAGGCATTAACGAGGATCTCATTCTCAATCCAGCAGCAAAAAAGGGGATGTGGCTGTGACTAACATGAAGAGACCGTGCACTTCTGAATTTGCCACTACACTACTGGTCTGGAGGAGTCTGATGCTCTTCCTGGAAACTGTTGATGAGTTGAAAGTAATTCTTCAAATGACAACAAAACTGCAAAGGCACCTTTGAAAATATCCCAGGAGCAGCAGCAGCAGGAGATGCAGATAAGAAAGGAATGGCTTGAACAGTTTTAAAACACCCTTTTAAACACATCTGTTGCTGTGGGTGCAAACATGTTATCCATATATTGGAGGTGGGGTTTTTTTGGGGGGGGGCTAACCAGCAGGTGCCTGAGCAAGACAGCAGGCTAGCAGCAAGAGGAAAGGCTGAGATGTCTTCAGTTCAAAAGCCCCAGAGCTGAGTAAACTGCCCAGCTTGGGAACTAAAAGTGTGCTGCAGCCTCATCTAACATCAGACAAGGAGAAAAAGATATATGTATATCTATGCCTACCATACACTGGAGCTATCCTCTGCAGGAAAAAAAAGAATTTTTTTCAAATAATAGCTTACTGCACTGTAAAACGTAAGGCTAGTTGTCCTATAGTGACCCTGAACACGTCCGCACCTGGAGAAACACCCATCCCCTGGGAGGACAAGCGTTGTTGCTCCTGCTGTGAAGGGTCCCTTGGCTCGTATCTGGAAAAACAAAAAGGCAGGGAGCAGCTCCCCACAGCTTACAGAAAGATCCAGCCTGGACCGTTTAGCTAACAGCCTGTGACTTCGATCCAGTCTGAGGCACTAGAGATGGATTTGTAATGACCGCATCGGGCATTACAAGTGCCCCAGAGTCACACCTTGAACAATGGAAGAAACACTTCTGAGTCTGTGCATATCAAGCAACTGAGAGAGGACCTGGGTAGTTCTGGGCTTCCCAAGGGGAGGCTGCAAAGACCATTTCCTCAAACGTGCAAATCCTGTGACATTGTTAGCCTTCTCCCAGCATTTCTAGATCACACAAATGAAGCTGGACCTTTATAGCATATTTAAGGGGCTATTGTAGAGTCATTTCCAGTTTCCCCCTTCCGCCTCCTTAACGGATTAGAATTATTTGTTGTTACAATCCTAGAATAAGGCATGGTTGACTTTCACATAGCTTAAAAGCTGGTGGCAGCAGTGGAAACCAGTTAGGAGACCCACAAAAAATAAGCTACTTCATCCAAATCAACAGGATAATCCGTCACCAAGGTGGGTGTCTTTTCAAACAACTCTCCTTTGTAACTGCGCCATTTGCCCGCTGGGATGTAAATATCTCGCTCTTGCTTGCCCATCTCCAAGACAGGAGCCACCATCAGGGTGTCCCCAATGAGAAACTGAGAATCTATCTTGTGCGCAGACTCGTCACTGGGAGAAATCCACCAGATGGGGCGTATGATGGGGTCCCCAGTGTCGGTAATCTCCCCGGCCAGCTCCAACAAGAGGGGGGCAACCAAAGACTCATGGAGCCTTGTGAACTTCAGGGCAATTTCTATGACCTCTTTGTCATAAAGCCAGGGTGGGATGGAGAACTGCATGGAAGGCATGAAGGCTGACAGCTCCAGCCATCGGATGTAGAGTTCTCGGTCTGGGATTTCTACTGCCCCATCTGTTTTGTTGGGGAAGAAGTTTCCGCCAATCATGTCAGCCGATATAAAAGGGTATCCCAGCATACTAATAGTCAGTACAGTGGGTATCAAGGACTTCAGCCCAAGTTCGTACCCCCACACGGAATCCCGGTCAATGATCCGGAAGAAGCAAGAGATATTCTGAGACTGGTAGCCAACTCTGACCTCAGCGAGCTCATAAAATGGGATGGCCATTTCTGTGTAGCGCCGAGACCAAATGCTGGGATCTGACAAGGGGCGGAAGGTGCTAAATTGCTTTGGCAGGTAGCTAATCTCCCCTGCGTCAAACTTGAAGGATGATATGCCATACTTGTTGCGGAGTTGCCTCAAGTGGCTCTGAAACCAATCCCTGGCTGAAGGGTTGGTGAAATCCAATATGGCGCCAATGCCATTCCACCACTCAACCATAGCAGGAAGCCTCCCTGTTGGCTCCTTGATGAAAAGCTGCCTCTCTATTCCCACCCCAAAGTTGGAGGAATTGTAGTTTATGAATGGGTGTGTCCAAAGTGTGATCTGAAACCCATCTTCTCTGAGCTTCTTGAACGTTTCTGTCACATTAGGGAACTTTTCTGGGTCAAAGTCAAAGTCACCGTAGGCTTGCGTGTAAGTGTCGTCTATTTCAATATGGCTGCAGTTGAACTTATACTTTTTAATCTTTCCCGCAAAGCGCAGCAGTTTCTCCTGGTCAATGTCATTTTTGTACAAGGCCCAGGTTGACCAGATCGGATACTTGAAGGCATTTTCTGAGGGTATCTTAGAAGGTTTGTAGAAATAATGCCGCACCATGTATTTGTGGATGGAAGTGACGTCAGAACCTATACAGACACGGTAGCTCAGCTCTGGGAAAGGTTGCTGCCCCAAAGGAGGCTTGTAGGGAGAATCTTTATACCTGGCTTGGAAGACAAGGGACCTTTCAGAGGCGTTGAACCCAAGGTGAAAGGGCACCGAGTCATTAATCTTGATGGCTGCTGCTTTGGAGGACAACCAGTACCTCTCCAGGATGCCCCCAAAGCTGTTCCTGAAAGAATACACATCGCTGGTCACAAATGGCATTGGTTCCTGGTATCCTGGGAGCATAATTGGCCAGTGCTGTACGCTCATCTCGCAACCTCCATACCAGTGGGCATCCCCCCAGAACATTTTGTGCTCAACGACCGTGTCTGCTACAAACTCCTCCCAACGGACACGATAGCACATCACGGTGTCTTTGGGGTTGACAATCTTTATGAAGAAATTGAGTTTCCCTTTGTCAGTCCTGGTGCAGGTTAAATTTGCACCTTCCCTGGAGCACGACTCCAAGTCAAGGATGCCCGATTGGAAGGCCACCCTGAAGACGATCTCTCCATCGTGGTTTTTGATGGTGAAGCCATCCTGCCGTAAGTCCATCTGTTCTGTCTTCAGCCTCTCTGCTTTCCGAAGAGAAGCCACATAGTAGCACCAGGCTACCACTGCGGCAATAAATAGGATGAGGCCCAGCACAATGGCAACAATCATGGGTTTCAACTCTTTGACTGGTTTTGGCTTCACAGGAGTGAAGTTCTCTGGCAGAAATGAGTACATGGTCCTGTCTTATCTTAGAACCTCTTTCCAAAACAGAGAATCTAGCAACTTATCTGCAGAGGTGTGAAATCTATATATACACACATATGTCTATAGCTTTGGGTCCTGCTCCTTATAACTGGGTCTTTCTCAATTGCTCATTAAAACAAAGGCATTTGTCTTCATTAGAACACCCGTCATTTCATTTCCTGTCCAATTCAATCCCAGAGTGCAATTATCTGGAAGGAAAAAAAGAGAAAAGAAAGGAGGTCAGGACAATATTGTTTTAAAACAGGGGTCCTCAACCTTCTTGTGACCAGGGGGACATTTTTAAAAATCTAAGAAACTGCTGTGGGCCCCACAAAATACCCATTTCACAGAAGAAAAACACAATTCTCAGAAAATTGCACCCCACTTTCCAACAACAAATACACCTTTACACATCCCAGAACATATAAAACCAGAAAAAAGCACACATCCCCCCCAAAGGTAATCCCTCTACCAAACAACCTACCCTAAAAGTAAAAACAACCCCTTCCTGTGCAGAATTTAAAAGTAAATAAAAACAGATATGGAGGAGTAGGGGGCAGCAGAGGGCAGGCACCAAGCTGGGTGTCTGAGGGCAGCTGTAGTGCCCACCGATTCCATGTTGTGGACCCTAGGTTTAAAAGGTTTATATATCCTTTATCACTAGGGTTTCACTGATCAAACGAGTGCAATGCCACTGACTGACAAAGCAGTGGCTGCTTTTGTCACCTACAATTAACACATGCCCCTGAGGGCTGGTGGCGCTGATGCAAGGACATACTATACCAAGGCAACCAATTGCAGTTAGCGCTACAAGACAAGTGCAGAGCTGGGAAACCTCGCTTGTCTTGCAACATGTTGTGCTACTCTTACTGTGTTGAGCAGTGGTCCCTTCCGCTTTTGAGATTGCCTCTAACAACAAGGTTCCTGCAGCCCCCCAATTTATGAATCCGTTACATACAGCAGGCATTTCTGTGAAATACGTGAGAGTGTTAAAGCATACACTCACAACGAGTGTTTAAGCATGGGGCCCCTTCAGGCAACATTTTTATTGTTCATTCATGATGATTTGTGCATGGGAGGGGGAGAGCGTCACACACAAACCTGCTTTCAGTACTGTCTGTGCCTGTAAAAGTTTGGGACAGCCATACTGCTTTGTTTCCAATCAGTCTCCCTTCCTGCTAAAAATGTGTTACTTTTCATTCTCCAAAAGTTTCCGTTTATCTTTTTGTCACGCTTTTGTTGCACTATAGCACAAGAGCGCTTCTCCAGATGACAATAGTACAGTAACACTGAGGAAGCATCGCTGAGAAACTAATAAAATTGGATTCTGTGTGGACAGTCCAGTATAAATCCACCGCTAAAGCACTATTATTGCATCAAAAACATGTTGCAGAATATACCTGGGGGGGGAAACAAACACCAGTCCAGAGGGGCTCATGGCTTTTAAATATCTCTGAAGGGCCGCCATACTGAAAATGAAGCAAACTTGTTTTCTGTTGCTCCAGCAGGCACGATGGGTGGGAACGACATGTGGTTGTTATGTGCCTCCAAGTCGACTACGACTTATGGCGACCCTATGAATCAGCCACCTCCAAGAGCATCTGTCATAAACCACCCCGTTCAGATCTTGTAAGTTGAGGTCTGTGGCTTCCTTTATGGAATCAATCCATCTCTTGGTTGGCCTTCCTGTTTTTCTACTCCCTTCTGTTTTTCCAAGCATTATTATCTTTTCTAGTGAATCATGTCTTCTCATTATGTGTCCAAAGTATGATAACCTCAGTTTCATCATTAGAAGAACCTTCCTAACAGTGTAAGATGTTCTGACAGAGGAACAGAGGTGCCTCGGGAGGTGGTGGGTCTTCTTCCCTGGAGGTATCTAAACAGATGACCAGCTGTCAGAGATGCTGTATCTGTGGATTCTTGCACTGTATACCCTGCAATCATCAGCAGGCTGGACTAGATGACCACAAAGCTCCCTTCCAATGTTATGATTCTCTGTACCTTCCTCTTTCATCAAACCTCTTAAGTAGAAACTTTTATCACAGTCTGCATCTGTATTGGAATTGTTTTTAACATGTTTTTATTCTTTTATCGTTGTTTGCTGCCCTGGGCTCCTTTTGGGAGGAAGGGCAGGATATAAATTTAATAAATAACAATATATAATTAAATAAAAAAGGTGGTCTTCGACCAATTGCTGCAATGAAGCCAGCCTCAACATTGTTCATTCACGCAGTGCCACGAATGCTGACCTCAGCAGCTTTATGAGGCGGCGCTAATTAATAAATCACCAAGGGTTGCAATATAAAACGTTCGTAAACTTGTAGAATCAGATTTCATCTTTAACTGGAAGAATGCATGACCCTGAGAAAGTCTCAGGTTTCTGTTAGCACTGAGAGTGCCCCTCCCGACCCCTAAATATCATCATATCCAAATGCCACTGGCCAGAGAAGCAAGTTATTTTTGCTAACAAACCTTGGGGCCTCACCAGGGAATATTCCTAAGAGGCAACTGAAGTTCTCGCCTGCCTCTTTGCACTTGTGGCTGTTGCTCTGAATAGTGGCAGCTGCCAAAGGATGAGAGCACTAAGCCCACTCTCTGAAGCCGGGATATTCAGCCATCCCACTTGGCTGTTGTTTCTGTTGCTTCGGCCAAACGTAGATGGCAAGGATCTAGAAAAGAGCCCAGAAACCATTCTGGCTCCAATGTAACATTCAAGGTATCAGATGACTCATGAAGCAATTCACATGATTGGATACATGAGTCACAAAACACACACACACACATACATGCACATACCCTTGCTAATAAAAAATCCTGTAAACAGTGTCTGTACTGGAACTCTTTTTAACTGATTGTATAAATGGAATTGCTTTTAAACGTTTGCATTATTTTTATATATGGAACTGTTTTTAATTGTTTTTATATTTTTCTTGTTTTATGGTTACAATTGTTTTATTTGCTTCATATAGTATATTTTATTGTAACCTGCCCTGGGACCTTATGGTAAAGGGCGGTTAAGGAATCTAATAAAAGTAAATTTAAAAACAGAACAAGCTGCAATGAAGTGGAATCCAGTTTGTAGCTTTCAAGGCCATCCAGGAGCACACTCTATAGAATTTTACTTTTTTAAAAAAATGTATGTACTGATTAAAATGTTACAAGCAGCAATTCATAAACGAAACAACACATTATAAATAGAAAAAGAACTGTACAGATACCACTCAAGACCCTGCAACATTGGTTCTTACAGGTAACAATTAATTCCAATTTCCTCTAAAGAAATATTAACAAGTGTTTCTCCCACGCTTGGCGATGAAACCCTACAAAATACTACGGAGTCTGCACAGACCGCTGTTTTAACATTATTGCTATTATTTATTTAATAAATTCCTACACTGACTTTTAAAGATAAAATTATTCCTGAGGCGGTTCACACAAAATGCAACAATCACATACATTGTTTATTATTATTATTTATTGCATTTATATACTGCCCCATAGCCGAAGCTCTCTGGGTGGTTTACAACAATTAAAAACATTAAAAACAAATATACAAATTGATTTTTTTTTTAAAAAAATAGCAATTGAAAAACACATGCTAAAATGCCTGGGAGAAGAGGAATCTGATCACGTATAAAAATATCTCAACAAGACAACTCCTTATTATTAAAACCAGCATTCCAGTCTAAAAATACAGCATACCAGGCCACAAAATCTTATCCCTAGCCACAAATAGTCACTGTAAACCAAGGTATAAAGGCCTGCTTGAAAATATCCAGGAATGAGGCCTGCCTAATATCACATGGGATAGCATTCCACAATTGTGTGGCCACCACCAAAAAGGTCCTACCCTGTGTGCTTCCCAAACTAACTTCCTTCATTGGTGGGGATCTCAACAGGACTTCAGACACAGATCTTAAGGTTTGGGCAGGTATGTATGGATTTAGGTGATCATTTAAGTCAGCACCAGATTGGTGAAGGCTGCTTTAAGTAACCGAATTCCAAACCATTCAGGGCTTCAAAAGTCATCATCAGCATTTTCAACTGGGCCTGGAAACACACCAGCAACCAGTGCAACTGATATAATCCTGGTGCCATACGCTCTGTTCGTCTGGTTCCAGGCAGGAGCTGAACACCCACATTTTGTACAACATTGCTATACCCTGAGTTATTTAAAGGTTCTTCTGTTTACTTATTTTTATTATGTACCTGTTGATTTTATTTTGATGTTGTTTTTGTATTTTTATTCCTTTGTAAGTCACCTAGAGTGACAGGTTGTCCTGCCAGATAGGCGTCGAATAAATCTTAGATAATAATAATAATAATAATAATAATAATTAGCAATTCAGTTCTGCTCAATATTCAAAAAACACATCCATGTCATGAAACCTTCTATTTCAGAAACTTTGTAGATTTAAACTTTAAATGGATCACAGCCCTGTAAGAGATAAAGACAATCCATCTTTTAAGCTACCTTCTTAAGATGGAAGCCTTGTGCAGATATTCTACCTGTATGGAGTGCTACATGTACCAAGGAGGTCACAACTACATCTGCTAGCCCTGTCCTTTCACTGGCTACAGGGTCCCCACATTTGAAGCTCCATATGCAAGGAGAATGGGTCTATTAAGGGCATGGAAGATAGCTCTCTATATTTATAATATTAGTTATAATAGCTATATCAAACCTCCATGTTCAGGGGCAGTCTACCTCAGCGTAGAAGATGCTAGGGACAAACAACAGAGCAAGATTGTTGCTTTCATCTCCAGCTTGTGTGTCTCCTTTTGATCTGATGCATGAGGGCTCTTTTTATGGGACAATCTATCTATAAACAGCCTGGCGTGTATACAAAGCTGATGAGTGTTGTGGTATACATGCATAGGCCCAACATCAGGGGTGAGGAATCTTTCTCAGCTCAAGGCATCAGTGGCTCCATGTCAGTGGGGCAGTGGAATCCACTCTGGGCTTCAGTCTGAACTGTCAAGGGGCTGTCCAAGGGGCTGAAAGTTCAGACTAAAAGTCGGGGCAAATTCCACTGCCCCACTGATATGGAGACACCAGCTGCCATTGGCTCAAGAGCTGTATTCATCTTGGTGTTCATCTTTTAATAGGGTGGAGTAGGGTTTGCCCTTTCTTTGTTATTGGAAGATGAACACTGTTAGTCAATTAATGTTCTTTTGTATTTTTTGATTAATTTAGTATCATGTATGCTTTTATAATTGTAAGTTGCTTTGAGACATTTTTGTAGTAAGAGACTAATAATAATATTAATATTAATCATCATCATCATCATCTCTTCTGAGCAATCCTCCCAGAGCCTCCTACCACTGGTGGGCTGGTCTAAAGGTAAGCGTGGACAAAGCAACATATGTGAATTTCACCTTTGTAGACAAGTAAGAAGCACTATCACAACGCATTCCAGTCAGGCAAAAGCACTCATCAAGGAGGGTGTGCAAGAGGGGCAGTCTGGGCAGAGGGGCCTGGGAAGGGTCAGGCAGAGAGGCCTTTCTGTCCTACACAGAGGCGCTCTCCAGCATATGGGAGACAGGCACAGCAAGGGGAGCAAGGCCAGAAGGCACAATCCTGACACCCCCTCCCACAAATGCATTTGCTGTTTTGCATTGTACTGCATTTTTAATATTTTAGGAACACAGAAAGCTGCCTTGTAGTGAGTTAAACTATTGGTCCATCTAGCTCAATGCTTCCCTCACAGACTGGCAGCAGAGAACAGGACAGCCACACAAACATAGTTGATAAGCAAAGCAAAGAAATGCAGGTTCTGCACAGATCGAGTATTTTCCTGTACTCAAACCACCACTTCCCTGGGCATCTCGTTCCACTGTTTACCTGCTTTGATAGATTACACTTAGGAAGAGGTATCCTTCTTTCTTCCTCCTTCCCACATCCTTCTAAATATTTGAAAACATTCACATATCCAACACGAATGTGTTCTTTTTTTGAGGCAACTGTATCCAGATCTTTCAGTCTTGTAGCAATCAGCCCTCAAAGAGGATGGCAGCGGCAATGTCTTAATACAGGGGTGAAAGGTCAATGGTCAAGCTTCCATCACCCCTGAATGCCCAAAATTGTATTTATTATTGTTATTAATTTTTATATAGTGCCATCCCTGTGTATAACATTGTTTGCAGAGTACGGCAAGACAGATAAGGACTTAAGAATAGCCTGCTGGATTGGACCAGTGGCCCATCCAGTCCAGCAAACTGTTCTCACAGTGGCCAAGCAGATGCGTCAATGGGAGACCCACAGGCAAGACCCACAGGCAAGACCCACAAAGTGCAAGAGCATTCTCCCTTCCTGTGGTTTCCAGCAACTGGTATCCAGTCTCTGACCATGAAGGCAAAGGATAGCCTTCATGGCTAGTAGCCATCGATCATCTAATTCTCCATGAATTTGTCAAATCCTCTTTCAAAGGCATCCAAGTTGGGAGTCACCATTGCCTCCTGTGGGAGCAAATTCCACAGTTTAATTATGTGCTGCGTGAAGAACTTTCTTTTGTCTTTGCTTTGTTCCTTGAAGATAACACTTGCTTATGGATGAATTGTTCTAGAGTAGGCACAGTCATTAACCAAAATGGAGACAATAGTCAAGAAATTAGAAGAAGGCTAGGACTGGGGAGGGCAGCTGTGAGAGAACTAGAAAAGGTCCTCAAATGCAAAGATGTATCACTGAACACCAAAGTCAGGATCATTCAGACCACGGTATTCCTGTATGGATGTGAAAGTTGGACAGTGAAAAAGGCGGATAAGAGAAAAATCAGCTCATTTGAAATGTGGTGCTAGAGGAGAGCCTTGCGCATACCATGGACTGTGAAAAAGACAAATAATTGAGTGTTAGAACAAATTAAACTAGAACTGTCACTAGAAGCTAAAATGATGAAACTGAAGTTATCATACTTTGGACACATAATGAGAAGACATGATTCACTAGAAAAGACAATAGTGATGGGAAAAACAGAAGGGAGCAGAAAAAGAGGAAGGCCAAACAAGAGATGGATTGCTTCCATCAAGGAAGCCACAGACCTGAACTTACAAGTTCTGAACAGGGTGGTTCATGACAGATGCTATCGGAGGTCGCTGATTCATAGGATCACTATGAGTCGTGATCGACTTGAAGGCACATAACAACAACAACAGGCTGCAAATGCAGAAGAATCTAACAGCCTGGGTGTGAGGAAACTGTGGTCCTCACATTATTGTTGGACTATTAACTCCAGTCATCACTGACCGCTGGCTGGAGATGAAGTCATCTGGAAGGACACAGGGCCCACATTTCTGCTTTAGATATGGTTAAAAGTATGACCACCAAAGTCACTTGTTAGCTGAAGAAAGGGCAGTGGAGCTAGAGATCCATGACACTGGAAAAAGCACAGACTGGATCTAAATATGATTTGAAGAACTGGAGCCAGAGACCAAATAGCAGATTGCATGGGGGAAGGTAGCAACTTCCATCAAGCTCTTGCAGCAGAGACAAAATAAATCTTTTCATCCTTTTAACTCCTAGCTTTTCGGTTGTTTTCAATAATGGGATTATGATGGCGTTAGAAGAGATTAGCCACAGCAAGCGACAGATTTAACCAAAGGAAACGTTCAGCTGCCAAGTTCCAACACAAGGGCCGGCTGATGGAGGAAAGCAGAGACAAGAGAGCACTCTGCTACCCATTACGGGTGCCAGTGCCAGTTCTAAAGGGCGGCCAGGTGGGGCACTGGCTGAGGGCCCCTGAGGCTACAGGGGCCCCTGCAGGGCCCCTACGCTCCCCTTCAGCAATCCGCTGCTGGATTGCTGCCACGGATAGCACAGCAGGAGCTTCAGAGCCGCCTGCCATTCTGCCGCTTCACCTACCTTTCTCTCTGCTGTTTTTTGCGGCTGCGCACACTGCGTGCGCAGGTTTCCCATCAACAAAGACGACAGCCAAGGTTTCGCTAAGGGGCTGAAGCAGCTGCCACCATCTTGGTTGATGGCAGCAATGCACATGTGTAGCACGCATGTGTGCCAGCAACCAAGATGGCGGCAGAGACTTCGGCCCCTTAGGGAAACCTCGGCCACCATCTTGATTGATGGCAAACCTGCGTGAGCAGTGCATGCAGCCACAAAAAACAGCAGAGAAAGATAGGTGAAGCAGGGGAATGGCAGGCGGCTTGGGATCTCCCACCCTGCGATCCATGGTATCAATCCTGCCGCGAATCGCAGAAGGGGAGCGCCGGGGCCTGGGGCAGGCTGGTGCCCAAGGGCCCCCGCATGCCTGGGGCCGGCCCTGATGGGTGTGACCCAATTAAAGACCAATTAATTGTGAGAGTTTTAATTTAATTTAATTTTATTTTATTTTTAAAACTTCTATACCGCCCGACTAGCAATAGCTCTCTGGGCGGTGAACATAGATACAATAAAATACAATATAATACAAAAACATCAGTCTAAAATCAAATTTCACAATCTAAAAACATCAAAGGCTAAAATCAAATTACAAACATTACAATCATTAACAAAAAAATTAAAATGCCTCGGAGTAGAGAAAGGTTTTAACCTGGCGCCGAAAGGATGATAGTGTCGGCGCCAGGCGAACCTCCTCGGGGAGACTATTCCATAGTTCGGGGGCCACCACTGAGAAGGCCCTTGATCTTGTCACTGCCCTCCGGGCCTCCCTATGAGTCGGGACCCGGAGGAGGGCCTTCGTAGCAGACCGTAGTGTACGAGCCGGTTCATAGCGGGAGAGGCGTTCCGACAGATATTGAGGTCCCGCGCCGTATAAGGCTTTATAGGTTAATACCAACACTTTGAATTTGGCCTGGAAGTGTATTAGAAGCCAGTGCAAGCGGGCCAAAACAGGTGTTACATGGTCAGACCGCTTCGTTCTTGTTAGCAGTCTGGCCGCCGCATTTTGCACCAGCTGTAGCTTCCGAACCGTCTTCAGAGGTAGCCCTACGTAGAGTGCATTACAGTAATCCAAACGTGAGGTTACCAGAGCATGTACTACTGATGTAAGATCCTCCTTACTCAGGTAGGGACGTAGCTGGGCTACCAATCGAAGTTGGTAGAACGCATTCCGTGCCACCGAGGCTACATGAGCCTCAAGTGACAGGGAAGAGTCTAGAACGACTCCCAGACTACGAACCTGTTCCTTTAGGGGGAGTGTAACCCCATCCAGGACAGGATATGTATCCACCATCTGATTGGAAAAACCATCCACCAACAGCATCTCAGTCTTATCAGGATTGAGTCTCAGTTTGTTAGTTCTCATCCAGTCCATTGTCGCGTCCAGGCAACGGTTCAGCACATTGACCGCCTCACCTGAGGAAGATGAAAAGGAGAAGTAGAGCTGCGTGTCATCAGCGTACTGGTGACAACGCACTCCAAAACTCCTGATGACCGCACCAACGGCTTCATATAGATGTTAAAAAGCATGGGAGACAAAACCGAACCCTGCGGGACCCCACATTGGAGTACCCACGGTGTCGAGCAATGTTCCCCAAGCACTATCTTCTGGAGACGGCCTGCCAAGTAGGAGCGGAACCACTGCCACGCAGTGCCTCCAACTCCCAACTCCGCAAGCCTCTCCAGAAGGATACCATGGTTGATGGTATCAAAAGCCGCTGAGAGATCAAGGAGAATCAACAGAGTTACACTCCCTCTGTCTCTCTCCCGACATAGATCATCAAACAAATCAATTAAATATGCATATATTGGAGCATGAGTGTGGAAGATAAATACTGCATGTGGAAGGGCACCTTTGGATTCCACCTATAATAGAGAAAAACAGAGGAATGTCTATTTTCAGCAGGCAGCTCCCACACATGATTTTTATATGGACTTGTTTTAAAAATAAGTAACAACCTTATGTTCAGTTCTCCACATCAATTTGAAGTTTTTTTAAAAGTATCAGCATTTTAGTACACATTTCTCCTAATAAACACATTTCTGTAGGCAATTTTGCCTAATACATTTTTGCAAAGTGATATTCTCTAATCTAATACATTGCTGTATGTTATTTTCACTAATATATGCTTTTTAATGCAAACCTTACCCCTGTATATGCATTTTTGTACACATTACATGGCTGGAGCACTGTAAAATTCTGAGAAGTGTTCATTTTGAAGGATGGCTGCGTTTTGATTTGCATATCGTTTTGGAAAGTAATAATTAGGTAGGGATGCCTTTAAATGTGAACTAAAGCAAATTTCTCCACCCCTCATCCTTACCTTCCATCAGTAAGACAGGGAGGGAAGCAATTTTCAGCAATTTCCCCTTCCCCTGCAGCTCCCCCTGAATCTGGACGATCCCTCAGCCCTCTGGAAGAGATTTAGAGGGTGCTGCAGGCAGGAAGGATTGCCAAAAATGGTTTCCCACCCTGTTCCACTAATGGAACCTTGATCCATCACCTGAGCGACAGACTAGAGGTGAGGGAGGCGTTCAATTCAGTTTGCATTTAAAGCTGAAGCTATTAAATTTGTACGTTCCAAAATGTGAGAACCGAAAACACAGCCGACCTTCAAAATTCACACACTTTTGAATTTTGCAATGCAGTCCTCCATCCCAAGAATGTTTACAAAAATGCATACATTGGGGACACGTGTGCATAGAAATCAATGTATTAGTGAAAGTAACATATCAGAATTTATTGTACTGTGAGAAATTGCTTGCTGAAATATGTACATCGGACAAAACTGCAGCCGTTTCTGGACAGGGATAGCCTGACCACTGTTGTCCACGCACTGGATTACAGGCTGGATTACTGTAATGCACTCTATGTGGGGCTGCCCTTGAAGTTGTTCCGGAAGTTGCAGCTAGTGCAAAATGTGGTGGTGAGACTGCTCACTGGGGCAGGGTATGGCCAACATGTCACCCCATTGCTGAAAGAATTGCCCTGGCTGCCCATTGGTTACCAGGCCAAGTTCAAGGTTCTAGTTTTGGTGTACAAAGCCCTATACAGCTTGGGACCAGGGTACCTGAAAGACCATCTTATCCCTTATATACCCAGTAAATCACTGCGCTCTGCAGGTAAGGAGGGCCTCCTTCAAATACCATCTTATCAGGAGGTCCGTTCTGCACAATGTAGGAAATGGACCTTTAGTCTGGTGGCACCTACCCTGTGGAACTGCCTACCCTTAAGTATTAGACAGGCGCCATCTCTGTTATCTTTTCAGAGTCTATTAAAGACCTTCGCCTTTCAACAAGCCTTTTAAGTTGAGACCTATCCCAGTCTGTGTCTGTGTTGGAATTGCTTTTTAATATGTTCTTAAAACTTCTTTTTTAAAATATGTTTTTAACATTAGACAAAGTTTTTAAAGCTTTTTAAAAGAGATGTTTTTAAAGATGTTTTGTTTTAATGTGTTTTAAAGTTTGTTTTTATGATGTTTTAAAGTTTGTAGTGTGCCGCTCTGGGCTCCTGCCGGGAGGAAGCGTGGGATAGAAATCAAATAATAAATAAATAAAATAAATAAAACTGTATAGCAAAATGTGTTTATTAGGATAAATTCATACTAAGCTACTGAAGAATTTTCATGATTATTTTTTAAAAAACAGCAAATTGCTGAAGAAATGTGGCAAACTGAATTTAAGATGGAAAAAATAAGAAACTCAGAGAACTGAAGTAGATGGATTCTTCCATCACTAGACCCCACTGGCTACAACCCAATAATTTTTAAAATTAGCTGTTGCCTTAATTAATCAGGAGCACCATTTTAATGGAACAAAAGTTTCTTAGATTGATTATACCAGGGATGAGAAACCTGTGGCCCTTTAGATGTTGTTGGGATTCCCTTACTCACATCAGCCCCAGCCAGCAAGGCCAGTGGTCAGAGATGATAGGACTTGTAGTCCAACAAGATCTGGAAAGTCACACAGGATCCCCAGCCCTGGATTAACCTAACTGATTGATCCACCAACATAGCAGTCTCTTCCTTGTCATTCTTCACCTTGTCAGTCCTGGGTGTTATCTCTGTTCTAGAATGATAGATATCGGAAAGCAAACAGATATGAAAGGGATGCATAATGGCTTATTAGTATATTGTTAATATATTCAGGCCTCCACTGACAGAACATATTTCAAGGACAACTACTTTTCAACTTCATTTAAAAAAAAATGGCACATTTTTCCTTCCAATGACATTGGATAAAGAATTAGATTACTAAAAAGACCATTCCCCTATCATTCGATTGAGCCTCTCCCCTATTTCCTCTGGAAGCTAAAGTCATAATGTTAAGCAAAAGTGGTCTTCTAGGAGGTGCCACAAACGTACCAAATCCGAGCCCTTGTCCCAGTGTAGGGTGATCAAAACATTTGGTTTTCGCCTTGTTACAGAAACCACAGCAACCTGTTCCAAAAGCAGATAGCATATGGGAGGCCCAAGCAGATGCAAGATTAGGCCAGAGAAGGACTGAAGGCCAGAGAAAGAATGCCAGCCTTAAATCCAGCCTGTTTGGCAGAAGCACAGGAAAGCCAAGGTGCAGGGTCTGTTGGCACCCAGACTGTGGAACGGTCTCCCTAGCGAGGTACACCAGGCCCCAGCACTGCCCACCTTAAGACAAACAGTCCTGTGAACTTTTCAGAACTCAAGAGTCTCACTGAATTTGCTAGTATTGTTTTAAATTAAATAAATAAGGTTTTTAATTTCTGGCTTACTTACTGTTTTACAGGGCTCACTTTTACTTTTACTAGATTTCTTGTAAGCCTCCCTGGCTGTTGTTGTTGTTTTTTAACAGAAAGGTAGGATATAAATGTGTGGTTGTTGTTAATCATAACACAACAACAAGAGGAAGAAAGACGAAGCACAATGATGATGATGCAGATGGAGGAATCCTCAGGCAGAAAGAGAGGCGTCTCTAAGGCCCCCTAGAAAATTCATGGCCTGGGCAGGCTTTGAATCCAGGACTTCTTTGCTGGCACTCCAGCCACTATGTTGCACCAATCCTGTCCCTCTGAAGAAACAGTTCAGTGTCGTGAGCCACGCTGGGAGGGGGCAGATAGAAGAGGGTGAAACAGATCATGAGGACTAGGACTGGGAACCCAGAGAGGGGGCAAGCAGCGGAGTGGGCTCACAGGCTGCCGCCAGAGACTCAGCCTTGCATGTCAGAAGTTTCCCAGCTGAGTGCTGCCCAGCTTCCCACGCCTGAACTGACAGCAGCCCTCCTCCATTGCAGGGGGAAGCTGAGATCAAACCACCTTCGCCCCATGCTCGGAGGTGCTTGAGGCAGGAAGTTCAACAGCTGAGGCACAGTCTTTGTTTGCGTGCCCGATCCAAGCCTACTTAAGGGGACTGGGGGGGGGGACCAGGTTGCTGAGTCAAAGTCTTAGAGTCGCAAAGTCAAATCTTAGTTAGAGCGAGAGCAGAGCTGAGTTCCTAGAAGAGTAGCTAGGTTAATGAGGTGAACTGCATTGGATGTATCTATTGTTGTTGTTGTTATGTGCCTTCAAGTCGATTACGACTTATGGCGACCCTATGAATCAGCGACCTCCAAGAGCATCTGCCGTGAACCACCCTGTTCAGATCTTGTGAGTTCAGGTCTGTGGCTTCCTGTATGGAATCAATCCATCTCTTGTTTGGCCTTCTTCTTTTTCTACTTCCTTCTGTTTTTCCCAGCATTCTTGTCTTTTCTAGTGAATCATGTCTTCTCATTATGTGTCCAAAGTATGATAACCTCAGTTTCATCATTTTAGCTTCTAGTGACAGTTCTAGTTTAATTTGTTCTAACACCCAATTATTTGTCTTTTTCACAGTCCATGGTATGCGCAAGCCTCTCCTCCAACACCACATTTCAAATGAGTTGATTTTTCTCTTATCCGCCTTTTTCACCATCCAACTTTCACATCCATACATAGAGATCGGGAATATCATGGTGTGAATGATCCTGATTTTAGTGTTCAGTGATACATCTTTGCATTTGAGGACCTTTTCTAGTTCTCCCAGAGCTGCCCTCCCCAGTCCTAGCCTTCTTCTAATTTCTTGACTATTGTCTCCATTTTGGTCAGCTGTTCTGCCCTCTGGCTGGTTTCCCCCCCTCCACCCCAACACCCACGTTCTTTTTGTTTCAATGGTTCAACATCTTTGCAGATGAACAATATTTCAAGTCAGACGCGAAGGCCTGAAAAGGAGGCAGTGGGAAGATAAATAATTTCAACATTTGGAGAATTTGCTGCAACGGCCTTTGGGTACGGAGAGACTGTAGGGCTTCTTGCCTGCATCATCCAGGCCTGCAGCCACAAATTTTCTCTCCCTGACTCTGTCCAGTGCCAAGAACGCAACCGTCTTCTCCTGAAGGCTAGTACATTTCA
Organism: Rhineura floridana; assembly: GCF_030035675.1. Taxonomy (NCBI): domain Eukaryota; kingdom Metazoa; phylum Chordata; class Lepidosauria; order Squamata; family Rhineuridae; genus Rhineura; species Rhineura floridana. The sequence continues at coordinate 4,347,148 of NC_084480.1, read as the reverse complement.
TAACAGCAAGAACAAAGAATCTTGTGATGAGGGGAACAAGCTGGAAGAAGCTGAGGCGGGCTCCTGTCAGGCTCTCTGAGAATCAAATCTTGGCCAAGTTGTGCTGTAGGCTTCAATGCACTTAGGAATAATTGAGAGAGCGCTCCCATTTTCAAGGGTGAGAGACACCATTTGACATGAGCTCTTGACAGGGCTTTCTAAACTAGTTAACTACATTAGATTAGCTGTCATCAGAAGCAGGCAGCTGTATATAGTTTCCAAATAGCGTGAAGTATTAGTTCCCCTCTATTCAGCACTGGTTAGGCCTCAACTTGAATACTGCATCCAGTTCTGGTCTCCGCACTTCAAGAAGGATGCAGACAAACTGGAACAGGTTCAGAGGAGGGCAGCACGGATGACCAGGGGACTGGCAACAAAGCCCTATGAGGAGAGACTGAAAGAACTGGGCATGTTTAGCCTGGAGAAGAGAAGACTGAGGGCAGAGCTTGGAAAAGTTACTTTTTTGAACTACAACTCCCATCAGCCCCAGCCAGCATGGCTGCTGGATTGGGCTGATGGGAGTTGTAGTTCCAAAAAAGTAACATTTCCAAGCTCTGACTGAGGGGAGATATGATAGCACTCTTCAAGTACATGAAAGGTTGTCACATAGAGGAGGGCCAGGATCTCTTCTCGATCGTCCCAGAGTGCAGGACATGGAATAATGGGTTCAAGTTGCAGGAAGCCAGATTTCGACTGGACATCAGGAGAAACTTCCTAACTGTTAGAGCCATACGACAATGGAACCAATGACCTAGAGAGGTAGTGGGCTCTCCGACACTGGAAGCCTTCAAGAGGCAGCTGGACAGCCATCTGTCGGGAATGCTTTGATTTGGATTCCTGCATTGCGCAGGGGGTTGGACTCGATGGCCTTGTAGGCCCCTTCCAACTCTACTATGCTATGATTGTGATTCTATAAAAACAAACACACAGCCTGTACGAGCCTCCTAGCTGCGTGAGGTTCAGGAGATCATGGCAACAAGGCACCGTCAAATTCAGCGCATAAGAACCTAAGAGCTCTGCAGTGCAATCAAGCCAAAGGGTGCCCACCTAGTCCAGCATCCTGTTCTCACAGTGGCCAGCCAGACGCCTCTTCTGGGAAGCCCAATAGGAGGACCTGAGTGCAGCAGCATTATTCCCTTCTGTGGTTTCCAGCAACTGGCGTTCAGAGACACACTGCCTCACACAGTCGTGGTGGAACATGGTCGTTGTCAGTGGCAGTTGGTGGATCCATGTCAGTGGGACAGTGGAATCTGCTCTGGGTTCTAGTCTGAACTTTCAAGACTGCACCACAGTTCTGACAAAAATTAACAGTAAGCAAACATCTAATTTCAGGTGCTTCATGTCTAGTTTGGCTCTGCCCTAAGGCTGCACTACCTCCAGTTTCCATTAGCTCCAGGAAGGTGCTCTTCACGTTTTCTGTTCCTCTGCTAATTAAGAACCTGAGAAGAACCTGCAGATCAGTACAGTAACCTGTTTTCACAGTGGCCAGCATGATGCCTATGGGATTCAAACTGCAAACTACTTCTTCCTGTCTCTGTCTTCTGCCCTCAGAAGGAAGGATACCTTTTGTCTGGTATTGCATTCCAAAACTTGGAGAGAGATAACCAGCTATCAGGAGATCACCTCCTGTCACCCATTCTGTCTGATGAAACATCAGCTGAACATCCTCAACTATCAGCCAGCAATCAGCTTAATAAAGGAATTGTCAGCTAGCAGCTGAAACATCATTTAGCCTCACAACCCAGCAAGACAGGCCAACGTGTGAAATAATGTCTTGTCCGAGGCCACCGCTCAGTTGGCTTCATACCTTAGCTAGGACTTGAATCCAGACCTTCCATATGCAAATCAAAAAATATTATTTCCCTTGTAATCTCCCTGCATGGTAGAACAGAGAGGTAGACTGTATATCCTGTACAAAGGACTAATATTATATAGATGATCCTAGTGCCAGCCCCCAATTGAGGCCTTGTGTAGACACTACAAGGGCCACGCCAGCCAGAAGTGCAACCCACCATTTGGTTACATTAGGGGTTGGGGTCTATAGCCCCTTGAAGCACTACAGCACCCATCATCCCTAACCAGCATGCCAAATGGCCGGGGAAGATGGGAGGGCCATCAGTATCCCATCCTTAGGTTACACAGTGATAAAGCAAAGAATCATTTATTTATTTATTTTATTTATTTAGTTTAATTTATATACCGCCCTAAGCCCGAAGGCTCTCTGGGCGGTGTACAAAAAGATAAAAACAAGCACAATATATAAATACAATAAATACAATAAATCAAAAAACAAAACAAACAAACAATAACGAACCAAACAACATCCAAAATACGGAAATGCTGTTTAAAATACACTTTAAAATGCCTGGGAGTATAAAAAGGTTTTCACCTGGTGCCGAAAAGATAGTAGCGTCGGTGCCAGGCGCACCTCATCAGGGAGACTGTTCCACAGTTCGGGGGCCACTACTGAAAAGGCCCTGGTTCTAGTCATCACCCTCCGAGCCTCTCCAAGGGGTGGTACTCGGAGGAGGGCCTTAGATGTTGAGCGTAATGTACAGGTAGGTTCATATTGGGAGAGGCGTTCCACCAGGTATTGCGGTCCCATGCCGTGTAGGGCTTTATAGGTCAAAACCAGCACTTTGAATCTAGCCCGGAAACAAATAGGAAGCCAGTGCAGACGGGCCAGAACAGGTGTTATATGAGCGGACCTTCTGGTCCGCGTCAACAATCTGGCCGCTGCATTCTGGACTAGCTGTAGTTTCCGAACAGTCTTCAAGGGCAGCCCCACATAGAGCGCGTTGCAGTAGTCCAATCTAGAGGTTACCAGAGCATGAACAACTGAAGCGAGGTCGTCACTGTCCAGATAGGGACGTAGCTGGGCTACCAATCGAAGATGGTAAAAAGCATTCCGTGCCACCGAGGCCACCTGGGCCTCAAGAGACAGGGAAGGATCGAAAAGAACTCCCAAGCTACGAACCTGTTCCTTCAAGGGGAGTGTAACCCCATCAAGAACAGGATGAACATCCTCCATCTGAGCAGAGAAGGCACTCACCAACAGCGTCTCAGTCTTGTCTGGATTGAGCTTCAGTCTGTTAGCTCCCATCCAGTCCATTATCGCGGTCAGGCAACGGTTTAGCACGTTAACAGCCTCACCTGAGGAGGATGAAAAGGAGAAATAGAGCTGCGTGTCATCAGCGTATTGATGGCAACGCACCCCAAAACTCCTGATGACCACACCCAGTGGCTTCATGTAGATGTTGAAAAGCATGGGGGACAGTACCGATCCCTGCGGGACTCCACAATGGAGAGTCCAGGGTATCGAGCAATGTTCCCCAAGCACTACCTTCTGGTGTCGACCCACCAAGTAGGAGTGGAGCCACTGCCAAGCAGTACCCCCAACTCCCAACTCCGTGAGTCTTCCCAGAAGGATACCATGGTCGATGGTATCAAAAGCCGCTGAGAGATCAAGGAGAATCAACAGAGTCACACTCCCCCTGTCCCTCTCCCGACAAAGGTCATCGTACAGGGCGACCAAGGCTGTTTCGGTGCCAAAACCGGGCCTAAAACCGGATTGAAATGGATCAAGATAATCAGTGTCATCCAAGAGCCCCTGGAGCTGGCCGGCAACCACCCGTTCCAGTACCTTGCCCAAGAACGGAACATTTGCCACAGGTCTATAATTGTTCAGGTTATCTGGGTCCAAAGAGGATTTCTTCAGGAGCGGTCTCACTACTGCCTCTTTTAGGCAGTCAGGGACCACTCCCTCTCTCAAAGAGGCGTTTATTATCTCCTTGGCCCAGCCGGCGGTTCCAGTCCTGCCAGCTTTCACCAGCCAAAAGGGGCAAGGGTCCAGAACAGATGTGGTCGCCCGCACCAGTCCAAGGATCTTGTCAACTTCCTCAAGCTGTACAGACTGAAACTCATCTAATAAATAAGGACAAGACCGCGTTCTGGATGCTTCATTGGAACTCACTGTCATAACATTGGAGTCTAAGTCCCGGCGAATGCATGCGATCTTATCCTGGAAGTGCCTCGCGAACTCATCACAGCGGGCTACAGATGAATCCATAATATCCCGAGGGCCAGAATGTAAAAGCCCTCGTACAATTTTAAAGAGCTCTGCCGGGCGGGAGAGAGATGCCTTAATTGTGGCAGCAAAATATCTCTTTTTTGCTGCCCTCACCGCTACTATATACCGCTTAGAAGAAGCACTTACCAAAGCATAATTGCATCCATCAGGAGTTCGCCTCCATCTGTACTCAAGCCTCCTCCTCTCTTGCTTCATCACTCTCAGCTCCATGGTATACCATGGGGCTGTATGAGCTCTACATAGGAGGGGGCGCATGGGAGCGATCGTGTCAACCGCCCGGGTCAGCTCCGTATTCCACAATCCAACCAGGGCTTCGACAGGAGTGCCAGTCTTCTCAGTCGGAAAATCCCCCAGAGCCCTTTGGAAACCCTCAGGATCCATTAGTCTCCGGGGGCGGACCAATTTAATAGGTCCCCCACCCTTGCAGAGGGAAAGGGTCGCTGTGAGCCTAAACTTCAGCAAGCGGTGATCTGTCCATGACAATGGGGTAGATGACAAATCCCCAACCGCCAGATCACCATCTCCATGCCCAGTGGCGAAGATCAAATCAAGAGTATGTCCCGACACATGCGTTGGGCCGGTAACAACCTGAGACAGCCCCATGGTTGTCATGGAGGCCATGAAGTCCTGAGCCGCCCCAGATAAAGCAGTCTCGGCATGGACGTTGAAGTCCCCGAGTACCAAAAGTCTAGGGGACTGCAACAGTACCTCCGAGACTACCTCTGTCAGCTCAGTTAGGGAATTTGTTGGGCAGCAGGGCGGGCGGTACACCAACAAAATTCCCAGTCTGTCTCTCTGGCCCAACACAAGGTGGAGACACTCTAAACCAGTCGTCACCTGGACAGGGTGCTTGGTGAGTGAGAAAGAACTCCTATAGACCACAGCAACCCCACCTCCCCGTCCTTCGGTTCTACCATGATGCTGAACCGCATACCCAGGTGGGCAGAGCTGGGAAAGAGCAACGCCTCCCTGATCGCCCACCCAGGTCTCAGTTATACACGCCAGGTCGGCAGCCTCGTCCACAATTAAATCATGGACAAGGGAGATCTTATGGTGAACCGACCTGGCGTTTAACAACAGCACATGGAGATCCGAAGGCTGACTGATAGAACAACCATCAGTCCTGGGGATGTGAGGAGAACCGGAACAAGTCACAGACACTACTTGTCTAGGACGAATTCCCCTTACCTGGCACGTTCTCCTCACAACACCGTACCTCCCGTTACCCGTCACTACGCTAATTGGGCCCCCCAAAAGTCTCCCCGGTCGATGTATAATACTCTCTCCCAGGCACATATTAAAACAAATAAAACTCACATATACACACACACCAAGTCACAGACACTCACACAATGCACATTCACACCGATACACACTAAATTCACACACACACACGACATACACACACACAATCCTCACTCATACAACACAACAACATTAAAATAATAAAGTGCCAGTAGTGATGGCAACGTCCACACTCAGGTCAAGGCAATAGCAGCCGCAGCAACAGCGTCCACAACGGTTCTAGGCAAGCGACAGATGACAATAGCAGGTGACAATAGCACACAGCAATCGACCGCAGCAGCTGATAGAAGCAGGCAGCAGATGGCAGCAGCAGATGATAGCAGCAGCACAGTGATGGTATTAGCGTCCTCTCCCGAGCGACAGCAACCCTATCCAGGCCAACGACCGCAACAGAGATCCAGACAGCTGGGGCCTGGTTCTGGGGCCTGGTCCTGCAAGGTGCCCACGTGCAGAGCAGGAGCCCAAGAAGGAGAGAGCAGAGATGTTGGCCAAGCAGCAGCAGCAAAGCAGGCAGATGGCTCTCCCTCCCTGGGCGGTGATGGTCCTCTTCCCTTGCAGGCAGTGCGTCATAGAGTTGGAAGGGGCCTATAAGGCCATCAAGTCCAACCCCCTGCTCAATGCAGGAATCCAAATCAAAGCATACCCAACAGGCAGCTGTCCAGCTGCCTCTTGAAGGCCTCCAGTGTTGGAGAGCCCACGACCTCTCTAGGTAATTGGTTCCATTGTCATATGGCTCTAACAGTCAAGATGTTTTCACTGATGTTCAGTCGAAATCTGGCTTCCTGCAACTTGAGCCCATTATTCCATGTCCTGCACTCTGGGACGATCAAGAAGAGATCCCGACCCTCCTCTATGTGACAACCTTTCATGTACTTGAAGAGTGCTATCATATCTCAGTCTTCTCTTCTCCCGGCTAAATATACCCAGTTCTTTCAGTCTCTCCTCATAGGGCTTTATTTCCAGTCCCCTGATCATCCTTGTTGCCCTCCTCTGAACCCATTCTAGTTTGTCTGCATCCTTCTTAAAGTGTGGTGTCCAGAACTGGACACAGTACTCAAGATGAAGTCTAACAAGTGCCGAATAGAGGGGAACCAATACTTCACGTGATTTGGAAACTATACTTCTGTTAAAGCAGCCTAAAATGGCATTTGCCTTTTTTGTAGCCACATCACACTTATGGCTCATATCCAGCTTATGATCAACAAAAATCCCAAGATCCTTCTGGCATGTAGGACTGCTGAGCCAAGTATCCCCCCATCTTATAACTTTGATGCCTCTCAAATCCAACTATCCAGCAAAGAGTCTTTAATCGACTCTCCTTCTTTTTGAGGAAGCCAAGTCCCCAACCTGACCACACTCACACGTGTGCAGAGACCATCTCTCCTGGCAACCCACATGCTGAATTCAGGGGAAACAGTGGCAGGCAAATTTCTACAGCATACTCACGAGTGGGTGATGTTTTCTTTTTTAGGTGTGAAAGATCTGGAGCTGAAAATGGGAAAGGACAGGCTTTGCAAGCAAATGCAACCTAAGACAGACTGCTGCCACAGCAGTGTCTGGCTTCTGCTCGCTTTGAAGTTGCCAAGGACTTTGCATCACAGAATCTATTTTAGACTCTAGCAGCAGGGAACATACAGGATGTTTATGAAGGGTGGGCTATTAAAATGAAGCCTTTGAGACTGGCTGCCACTACATATCAAAGACTGGTCAATATTATGCATGTAATGTTATACTAGTATATGAATGGAAATGGGCTGCCTTCAAGTCGATCCCGAGTTATGGCTACCCTACGAATAGGGATTTCATGGTAAGTGGTATTCAGAGGGGGTTTCCCATTGGCTCCCTCTGCGGCTAGTCCTCACCAGCTGGCTAGGGCCTGCTCAGCTTGCCATAGCTGCACATGCCAGCCCCTTCCTTGTCTGCAACTGCCAGCTGAGGGGCAACTGGGCTCCTTGGGACTATGCAACTTGCCAACCGCTGCACAGGTGGCAGGACATGTAACCCCTGAGCCACTCACTGTGGAGGTGATCTTGACACCCGGGAGACATGAGCGGGGATTTGAACTCACAGACTCTGGACTCCCAGCCAGGCTCTCCTCCCCACTCTGCTATACCAGCTATATACTAGTATATACAACCATTTTAAACACTTTTTTCTATCTATTAGGAAGCTGCCTTATATTGGGTTAGAACAAGGGTTCACAAACTATGGTCCATGGATCACCAGTTGTCCACAAGCTTCATTCAGATAGGTTGTGATGTGTCTGTGGTTTTGTGGTTGAAGATGGGAGACGGCACATCCATTGAATTATATATTCAATATTGGTTTGTAATTGTATTTTTTTTATTTATTGCATTTATATCTTGCCCTTCCTCCCAGTAGGAGTCCAGAGTGGCAAACAAAAACACTAAAAACAATCTAAAACACTATAAAAGTAGTCGTTAAAATATCTTTTTTTTAAAATTAAAAACATATTAAAACAAAACATCTTTAAAAACATCTTTTTAAAAAAGCTTGAAAAACATCTTAAAAAGCAATTATATATATATAATTATACATATATATATTGCAGCAGAGTGCAGAAATATTACTATTATTACTAAATTTCTACCCTGCCATTCCTCCCAGAAGGAGCCCAGGGCAGCAATAACTAGCCTATTAAAACTGATACTTGAAAGAATAAAGAAACGTAAGGTTTATTTCTACAAAGAGATAAAGTTATACATGCTACAGCAGCTATGCAGCCTCTGCATAGGGAGCCATGACAACCTACTTGGAACAGAGATGAGAAGGGAGGAAGGGGAGGAGCAAAGTCTGCAAAAACAACAAACACTTTAGACAAAACAATCAGCAGAGGGAACTTTCTGCCATCCCCCCCCACCCCCGGGTTCAGGTCTCTTGTAACATGCATTGGTGCTTTACTCCCAACATTTTAATCACTGCTTTTACTTCTTTTAATCCATCTTATTGTATTACAATTTGAATTCTATGGAACACAATAAAATACAATATATGAGAAATGAAAGAAGCAATAAAATACAATTAAAAATCATAGAGCATTTGGCACAGCACATTACAATTACTACAACAGGCAGAGAAATCATTAAGTGGTCTGTTTTCAAGTGGTCCGTGGGAAAGAGTTTGGCAATCCCTGGTTTAGATTGCCTGTCTGCAGGGCCGGTGCGAGGCATGCCAGGGTCCTTCGCAGCCGCCTGCCCTGGGCCCCGGCACCCGCCTGCAGGCCCCACCTACCTTTTCCTTGAAGTGAACGCTGGCCTTGCCACGCGCTCATACCTGCCATCAACCATTGAACCTACCTAATCTGAACTTTCCAGAATAATACCATCCTGGGCTTCTTTGAGAGGAACAGCGGAATATAAATTTAACAAAACAAAACAAATAAAAACAAGCAAGCAAAGACATCCACCAAAATTCAGAGTTGTGCAGTGCAGTTCTCCACCCAAAGAACGTGCACAAAAGGGTGAAGTGTGCATAAAGATGTATATATTAGTGAAAACATACAAAAATGCTTTTTGTTAGGGGACAACTATTTACAAAAATGTATATATTAGGCAAAATTGCATAAAAATGTGTACCCTATTGCACTAAAATGCTGATTAATTTCCCTGAGAACTTTTTTTAAAGCTCCAAAATGAAATGGAAAGGCAGAGTACTGAACATAAGATTGGAAAAATGAGAAACTGAAATGGACATATCCTCCCACCTGTACCATTTCCCTTTCAAACCTGTAGTCATCCTGACTTACTGAGCGTTCATCCTGATTTGCTTGCACAAGCTTATGCAGAGGTTAGACCATGACCAGATTTTATTCAGCATTCATCCTGACTTGTTTGCAGGGAGATTATACAACAACAAGCATTCATCCTGACTTGTTTGCAGGGTATTGTTTATACATCTTCCGGTTCATCACTCCACACTTTTCAGTGCCTTTCCCCCATCACTTTCCTAAACACAAAAAGTCTGAGTTTGTTTGCCTTTTAAGTCGATCTGGCAACAATGGTGTTTTAATCCACTTAAATTGCACAAGCCTAAATTTCCATTATGTGGTTGATTCCCTCCTGCAAACTGGTGACAGTCCCTCTATCACCTCTGCTCAGATGGCACATTTAACCATGCAAGCCATCAACAGTTGAATGTAGGTGTGGACCGGGCCTCAGCTGACCCTCCTCAAAAGAGAGCGAGCAAGCAATAATGGATGAAAAATGAGCACAGAAAACAATTGCACAAAAGGCTCCTCATAGCAGAGTTTAAACTTTAAAATTAGGGCTGGCCCAAGGCATTTTGCTGCCTGAGGCAAAGGACAAGATGGTGCCCCCTCCTCAAGCCACACAGAGAATCCAACTGGACAGGCAGCTGACTTACTTCCACAATGTGAACTAGTGTACTGTAGTGCTTAGAGTGTTGGGCTAGGACCTGGGAGACCAAGGTTCAAATCCCCACTCCACCAGGCAGCTTACTGGCTGACCCTAGGGCAATCACTGCCTCTCAACCTAACCTACCTCACAGGGTTGTTGTGAGGATAAAATGGGGGAGGAAGAGAAGCATGTATTCCACCTTTGGCTCTTTGGAGGAAAGGTGGGAGATATATATAGATAAGAAACAAACAGTGGTAATGGGATAGTATCCTCCAATGCATGTGAAGCAGCTGACTAGCTTGGGGAGGGGTCAGGATAGACCATGTAGCATACACAGCTGTCCTCTAAGTAGGGGAAATGACTTAGGAAGAACAGCCCAGGGGGCTGTCACTGTTGCCCTCCAATATCTACCACCTGAGGCAGCTGTCTCAACATTGCCTAACAATAGAGCCGGCCCTGCAGGACAGCTTGGAGCTGGCGTATGTGAAACATAAAACGTTGTACCTTCATGAGTCAAGTTAATCTCTCTCCACAGAGGGACAAAAGTCCCCAGTAAAACTCCACAAGGTGTTTTTTTGGGGGGGGGATGTTGTAGAGGAGACAGATGTCCAAGTTATCCCTGAAGACCACCCATGCATTTGTTGCGTGCAGACCAAATTAGTCTTTGCCTGTGCCCTCCCTTGCCCCTCTCTCCGCCGCCTTTGTCCAATCTGTCCTGCAAAATCAGGACGTGATTTCCATTATCAGCGGGCTATTTTTCACCTGACTTGCGGCTGCTTCTCTGTTTTGTGTGGAACATTTGCTGGATGTTCCAGGGGATATAGGGGCGGGGGGAAGAGGCAGACAGACAAAGGGTCTGGAAATGGATTCCTTGCAGCCTGACCTTTCCTAAGCAAGAAGAGGCTCCTTCATCAGACCGCAGGAGTCATTGCTAACCACCTCAGATTGAACACTGATTACTACACGCCAGAGATGGGCATTTAATGTAGCAGATCCATCAGCAAGGCCAGTCGTGTCAACACACACAAACTGAGGCTGCTGTTGTTGTTGCTCAGATCCAATTCCTCAAATGCTCCTCTTTAGCCCTACTTTCTAGGTAAAGAAATTGTGCCCCTCCAAACGTTGCTGGGCCACAACTTCCACGGTCTGTGACCACCAGCCACGCTGGATGGGCTGATGGAAGCTGGAGTCCAGAAGCACTTGGAGGACTCCAGGCTGCCCCCAGTCCTGGGTCTAATCCTTTCCAAGCCACCGTCTCCTCCTTTATGTATTCTATTTCCTTATAAATGTATTTCTATACTGCCCACTCACATAAAGTAATCAAGGTGTTGCACAACATAAAAACGTAAATGGACTGCCTTCAAGTCGATTCCGACTTATGGCGACCCTATGAATAGGGTTTTCATGGTAATCAGTAATCAGAGGGGGTTTCCCATTGCCTCCCTCTGAGGCTAAGAGGCAGTGACTGGCCCAAGGTCACCCAATGAGCTTCATGGCTGTGTGGGGATTTGAACCCTAGTTCAACACTCTAACCACTACACCACACTGGCTCTCACTGCACAACATAAAACACCACAAAACCAATACAAGTTTTTTAAAAAATGACTGGCTCATCTAAAAAGAAAAATCAACACCTGAATAGGCCTAAGGGCATAAAGAAGTCTTCGAGGAATGCCTGGAAGTCAAAAGCGAGGATGCCTTTCGTTTCTCTGCCAGAAGAGTGTTCCACAGTATGGGAGCAGCAACACCAAATGCCCAACTACTAGTTGAGGCCAGTCAGGCCTCTGTAACACGTAGGACAAGTGGCAATGCTTCTTCGCATGTGCTCAGTGGTTGGGCTGGGATACAAGGGCTCAAGCAGTCCTTAAGGTATCCTGGACCCAAATTGTTCAGGGCTTTGTGTACCAGGACAAGGACCTTGAATCTGGCCTGGCAGCATATGGGCAGCCAGTGCAGATGTTTTAACAGATGTGTCTCATGCGGTCGGCTGCCTGCCCCTTTCAGCAATCTACCCGCTGCATTCTGCCTCAGCTGGAGTTTCCGTACCAGGCCCAAGAGAAACCGTACAAAGAGCGCATTAAAGTAATCCCATCTTGAGGTTACCAACACATGGACTACAACGGCCAGGCCATCCCAGTCCGCATATGCCTGTAGCTGATGTACCAAAGCTGGTAAATGGCATTCCTAGCCACAGAGGTCACTTGGGCCTCTAATGACAAAGATGCATCCAGGAGAACCCCCAAGTTACATGCCTGCTTCTTCAGAGGGGGTGTAATCTGGCCAGAACAGGAACTGGCCTGTGACCTCTTCCTCTCTTCTTCCCCTGTTCAGCCCTACCAGCTCAGACTGTTTTCTTGGAACTGGTCTCTGCTTTCAATTGGATCCTGAGGGAGAGAGGTAACCTGAGGTAAGATACATCCAGGTGGCAAAATCTCTACCTTGTTGCTGTACCACCAGGTGCCCTGATCCCGCTGTGATGCTCTGAGCCCTTCCATGGCATGACACTGCAAACATACATGCTGCAGTCGGGCGGCCAGACCAGGGCTCCTGCACCTTTAATAGTGGTGCAGATGTGAGAAACTTTTGCATCCAGCTGCCCTACTGGGAAAGCTCTAAGCCAGGAGTGAATAACTTCTGGCCTTCCAAATATTGCTGGACCACATTTCCCATCATTCTTGAACACTGGCCATGCTGGCTAGGGCTGATGCTATCTGCAGCCCAACAACATCCCCGCAACTGCTCTGAGCACGGAGATCTGTGGGTACTTGGGCAGGGGGTGGGAAGAAGTGTTTTTCTTAGGGTTTACCAAATCCATGCTCGGTAACTTAAGTGTTCACAACTTACTGTTCTGTACCAATGCAGTTGGCAGCAAGAGAAGGTCCCCTCTGAGCATATGCAGAGTGTTCTTCTCTCGCCACTACCACTGAGTCTCAGCATACAGCACTCAAATGTTCATGATCTGCACCTGCCCTCTAAGCACCGTTTCATTTGGCTCCTGGGTATGACGGCAGTTTTACGTCTACCGTCTCCTGCCTCTGTGTATTTGAAACTAGGTTTAAAAATTAGGCTGGCTAACGTTCCACTTGTGGGATCCAGAGAGCCTCTCACTTTCCCAGCAGCTGCCAAGAAGGCGTGTTGAACCGCTGCAGGCTGGCAAAGTCCCAAGCACGCCTGCAGTAGATAAACTTCAATCAGGTATCAGGTGGCTTTAAACAAAGCCTGGCTGAACCTGGCCGATGGTGAAGGCCTTTCCGTGGCACACTCACAATTTCCGATGCCAGGTGCTCTCTGCACCAGGAAACCGAAGGCTGGGCACCAAAGCTCACGAATGCAATGCATGCATCATTTATTCTGACAGCAGGATTTGCATTTTGCAATATTTTTAAACATTTTTGGCAAGATCTAAGGAGGCAAGAGACAATGACAGGGGGAACTTAGGAAAACGCCTTATACCAACACAAACCCTTGATCCATCTCGCTGTCGACACTGACTGACAACAGCTCTCTAGGGTTTCAGGCAGGAATCTCTTGCAGCCCTACCTGGGGATAGCAATGGGGTTCGGTCAGTGGTTCCTCTCCCTTTGAATTCCAACAGTCGGGCTTTCAGTTCTGATCTGCTTTTTTTCGTTCCCAATTGTTTGCGCAATTGCCAATTTGCGGGGGTTTCCCCCCAGCAAAAAAAAAACGTAATTGTTAACAAAGATGCTTATGCTGTAAGCACTTGGTCCACTGAGTTAAGAATGCATCAGCTTAGAGGAAAGCTGATTACAAAGACAATAACTTAAAGTTCGGAGTGAATGTTAAAAAAAGTGCCGATGACATCTGCGACCCACTGCAAGAAATCAATGCCGGTCCAAAAACATTGTGGATTGTTGGATTATGTCAACATCCAGAATAAAAATCCAGTAATAACACCACCTCCTCTTTCTTGGCGGTGCCGATAATGATAATGTTATATGTTATTTAATGTTATTTGTTATTTAATTTAATTTTTGTAAATTGTATTGCTTTTATTGTATTTTTATACTTGTGTTTATTTTTTCTTGTAAGGTGCCTTGAGGGCCTTTGGCCAAAAGGTGGGGTATAAACAATAATAACAATAATAAATCCAATTTAGCAAATATTCTCTCCCATCCCTACCTGGAGATGCTGAGGATTGAACTTCTGGATACAAAGCAGGTGCTCTACCACTGAGCTATAAGCCTTCACCATCGCGAGTCAGACCACTGGTCTGCTGTCTGTCTCAATATTTACGCTGATTGGCAGTGGCTCTCCGGGACTTGCATTGAGCAGGGGGTTGGACTTGATGGCCTTATAGGCCCCTTCCAACTCTACTATTCTAAGATTCTATCACTTCAGACAGGGAGTCTTTTCCCAATCCTACCTGGAGAAGCCAAGGACTGAAACAGGAACCTTTTGTGCGCAATGTCCTCTACCATTGATCCACGGCCCTTCCCAAACTGATGGAAGGATTCCTAGACTAGGAGCCACAGAAGAGAGTTGGGAGCCATGTTGACAGGCAGGAATCTGCCTACCACTGGTCTAGGATAGCCTTCCCCAACCTGGTGCCCCCTAGATGCTTTGGACTACCAACTCCGATCAGCCCCAGCCAGAATCTCCAGTTAAAAGAATTTTGTGATGCTTCTCAAGAAAATACTGGCACAGATGGATAAAGTCTCAGTATATAAGTAAGCTTCTCTTCTACGACAAGGAGGCAATAGGGCAGGAGATGCAAGAAACCAAGAAAACGTCCAGGCTTGGGCAGAGCTTGGAAGTAACTAGTTACAAGTAACGAATTACTTGTAATTTATTACTTTTTTGAGTAACGAGTGGGTAACTTCATTACATTTTGCTGGTAATAGAACGAGTAGTAACTTCATTACTTTTGAGGAGTAATTGTAATGTTTCCAGCATTACTTTTGTGCATTACTTGGGGGGTGGGGAGCAGGGGAAGTCTTCTGCTGATTTGTGAATAAAAATCATGTGCTTCAAATTGGGCTTCTATGCAGCGTTGTTCTTCCTTAATGTTCTGTTGGTGCTTAGGAGGCAACGAGGGAGGAGGTGGAGAGCAAGAGGTGGAGAAAACAATTGTTTAAAAATTGACAGGAGTGGAAGGAGAAAAGAGCTGGAGGCAATATATATATATACAAAAATATGTGTGTTGGGGTATCATCATTGCTGGGGGTGGGGTGAGGGGATGTGAGATTCTGTTATGGCATTCTGTTAATCTTATGGATAGAAAAAAATATTCTACTACCCTCTGTGTGTGGGTGCTTATTTTTAATGTTGTTTTAGGCTACTTAGAAGTGCAGCAGCCAAGGCCAGCGGGCTTTTTTTTTTTAAAGTAACTAAAATGTAATTGTAGCAATTACTCTTAAGTAAAAGTAAAGTAATCAGTTACTTTCAGAGCAATTGTAATTGTAACGGTAATTACTACTTTGGGGGGCCATGTAACTGTAACTTAATTTATTACTTTTTAAAAGTAATCTTCCAGGCTCTGGCCTTGGGTCTGATCCGGGCTGTATCCAGAACTTTCAGCCAATCAGAGAGCTAAAACTAGAGAAAGTTGGGTGCTTGCCTTCCATACTATAGCAGGGAGACAACAGTAGGTGGAACCAGAGCCAATGTGGTCACATCCACACCACACATGTAAAGCACTCTTATACTACTTTAACAGTCATGGCTTCCCCCAAAGAATCCTGGGAGCTGTAGTTTGTTTGCCCAGCTAGTGGGGAAAATACCTGCAGCAACCATTTGCTCACGGGCCTCCTGTCTCTCTCACTTCCCTTTGCAGTCTCCGCCACTTCAGAAATTACTAATCTCCATGCAGTCTCCCCCTCCCCCGCTTCATTTTTTTTTTAAAGAAACACAATCATGATGAAAGGAAATAGTGATGAAAGCAACAAAACCACATATGTATTTTTATAGAGTTATATGCACTGTTGAGCGTATCCACTTACGTTCTGGTCACATTAGGAAACCTGAGGTGTAGACATGTATAATATGCACACAATATTATACAATTAATAATGCATATTAATTGTTTGTATTTTTAGTGGAACCTTAAAAACTAACTCGCTTCTTGTCATGATCCAGGAGCGAGACAGGAATTAGAAAAAATCATTGCGAACAAGCTCCACATTGAGAAAATTCAGTCCCTGCTTATCTGGTGGTATCCTTGCTGGTCATGGGTCCATTCCATCTAGAGGAGACATCTCTAGCAGGAGTGACCTGGGATCTCCTGCCCCCTCCTTCTTCAAGATATCTTGTGCACTTGGAAGAATCAAGGCAGCTATCAGAAAGGGAAGTGATATGCAATGGCACTGTAGGATTTGTGCAAACACCACACGGCACTCCACAGCTAGCATTCTTGCTGTGCAAATACTTTCCTAGGACAAAGCAGATTAACATCTCATTTGCACAGCGGGAGTGGGTGGGAACTGGCACCCTTGCACTGTGACGAAGAGTCACAGGAAGGATTATGCGCTACTAGAAGACTCAAAGATTTAACATGACCCCTCTGCCCATCACCAAAGGCACAAGCTCTCCTCATTATCCATGCGTGTTAACATTTTCTATGCTGCTCTTGAAAGCACTGGGAGATCTGTGCAACCTGTGACTCAACCAGCTGCTGAACCCAACCGGCTGCATATACACCATGGCCAGAGAGGTGCTTGACAATTTCTCCAAAGTTCCAGTCTAAGGCAGGCAGCAAAACAAAAAAAAGTTTATTCATGCCCTTGCGGGTTGCTATTCATTGGTGGTGGGGCTGTATATATTGTACCTCTCTCTCTCTCTCTCTCTCTCACACACACACACACGCAATTGCTTTGTGTCTCCATACCTTAAAAAGTAATAATAATAATAATAATCATAATAAATTTAATTTCTGTGTCGCCTATCTGGCCAAAGGCCACTCTAGGCGACGTACAAAACAGTTAAAACACAATGAGATAAAATACAATAATACAATAAAAAACAGTATGAGAATAATACAGCAGCAACGATATTAAAACAGGGTAGGAGGCATTTCAGTCACAGTAATTAACCCTCCCCGGAGATCCCAAAGGCCTGTTGAAAGAGCCAGGTCTTTAAGGCTTTACGGAATACATTTAGGGAAGAGGCGTGCCGTAGATCTTGTGGGAGGGAGTTCCAAAGGGTGGGGGCCGCCACTGAGAATGCCCTCTCTCTAGTTCCCGCCAATCTAGCTGTTTTTGTCGGCGGGATTGAGAGAAGGCCTTGAGTGGCTGATCTTGTCGGGCGGCATAATTGGTGGCGTTCAAGGCACTCCGTAAGATAAACTGGGCCGAGACCGTATAGGGATTTAAAGGTTAATACCAACACCTTGAATTGGGCCCGGAAAACAGCTGGAAGCCAGTGTAGATCGAACAACACTGGTGTGATGTGATCCCGGTGGCGACTATTCGTAAGTAGTCGAGCCGCCACATTTTGTATAAGTTGTAATTTCCAGACCGTTTTCAAGGGTAACCCCATGTAGAGCGCATTACAGTAGTCCAAACGAGAGGTGACCAGGGCGTGTACTACCAGGGGGAGCTGATGAGCAGGAAGGTAGGGTTGCAGCCTACGTATGAGGTGTAGTTGATACCAGGCTGCCCGGCTCACCGCCGAAATCTGAGCCTCCATGGACAGCCTGGAGTCAAGTACAATCCCAAGGCTGCGGACCTGGTCCTTCAGGGGTAAACTCACCCCACTGAACTTCAGGTCAACATCTCCCTTTCTCTACATCAGATCATAAACTCTTAGCTTTATTGACACAGCAGAGGAAAGCAGCAGAGCCTCATGGGCCTCCTACCTAAGAAGAGGGTTTTCCAAACAAGGTGCTAGTCCTCTTGGCTGCTGTCAAACATCTTGGAAATGCAAGGCTCGTGTCTAGGAAAGCACGGCACCCAGAATGGTAGCTGGTCAAGCCACTGAGCAGTTGGGAGCTCTAGGAGCCTGGTACAACTCCACTAACCTTCTGCGGCAACAACTTCTCCATTTGCAGCAGTGGGCCTTGACCCATATCCGCCTGATCCGAGTCTTAGCCATACTGATTTGAGCCTAGCCCCTTTGGTAGAGGCGTACAACTGAAGCCAGGACAGTGGTCAAGAGATTCCCATTTCCGATTCAGAAAGGCACAGTCAGATCGGTCTCTTCTTGCTTGGGTCAAATAAGGTAACTGCATCCAGACGTGCTAGCTGGGGCTGATGGGAGTTGTAGTCCAAACTATTTGGAGGGCACCAGCTTGGGGAAGGTGGAAATACATACACTTTTACTCATTTCATTCCCTGTGCTTTAAAACAATTACAGCACAGGGGTAGGTGGTGTGTGGGAATACTGGATGGCGAGATTAGAGGGCTTCTTCTAAACAACACAGCCCACCTATTAAAAACATTACAGTCATTTCACACTCAGGACGCCTAATTAGAACGAGACAAGAGTCTGAAGAGAACTGTTCCTCCTCAGATCTTGCTGAAAATGAACATGTATTATCGTTGCACGGCCCTGCCCTATTCATTTCCGTGAGCCTTGTGAAGCATATGTTCCTAGATGCTCATGCCAACAGTGTGTGTTGGGAGACTGTTACCCATTAATAGCATTTAATCACTTTGGGAGAGCCTGTAAAATGGGATGGGGGCCATGTTTATGTGGAAGTGAATCTCACTGTGTTCCACGGAGCTTACTCCTCAGGAAGCGTGCATCGTCTCGAGAGCTCTCATCAGAACCACAGAGCTGGCACACAGTTGCTGAATGAGTCTGCAAATGACAAGAAGTCTCCAGGTGACTGTAGCAGCCAGCAGGCCTGACAGCTGTCAAAGCCACGTGCAGTAACTCTCCTCCAGCTCTCTCAGTGCTGCTATTGCCCACTTGCTCAGTCTTCCTCCAATAGCTACTGTTTTCTCAGGAAAAACAAATTACGGTGCCTTTGACTTTCATGGTCCTCTCCTGCAAGAATAGACAAGAGGTCCCAGAGTATGGGAAAACAGCACTGAGATAGGAGTTGTGCAGGAGTTCTGTATTGGGTGACTGTGGAGCTACAGGAATTAATCAGAACAACCACCACCACCTGCTGCTACAGTCATGTGGAGCCTTCTCATGATATAGAGGCTCAGTATATGAACCAGGGCACAGATTTGGGAAGGCCACTTAGCCCTAATAAGGCTCAAAGTGAGAACTCTTCTTTTTTCTTTACCAGCTGTTTATTTCCAGTCAGTATGGCAACTTTAAAAATGATAAGAGAGCGGTGTGCTTGTTTTAATTGCACTATTAATACGCATTTACACACAGTCAATTTGCTCTTGGTGATAGTTTTTCCTTGTTCCCAGCAAAGCTGTTAACTTCCCCTGACCTCCTAGAGAGACCGTAAGTCAGTGGCAGAGAGCACACATTGCTTTTAGAAGGACACAAGTTCAGTCCCTGGCACCTCCAGTTAAAAAGAACAGGTAGCAGGTGAAATGAAAGATCCTGAGACCCAGGAGAGCTGCTGCCAGTCCGAGCAGGAGGCAAACCAGCCTAGACAGACAAATGACCTGACCTGGTATAATACAAGTTCTCATGGCTCCCCAACTTCCCATGGCTCCCCATTTGCACAACAGATGTGCACTGCAGTAACAGCCAAAGGTGACTGACTGACCGGGCTCCTGCTGCGATGAAGGGAGGGATATAAATCAAATAAATAAATATGAGTGAACAGAAAAACAAAACTAGGAGGCAGTAGTTATTTGGGATTCGTAGAACTTCGCACAGGCACGTCTAGGCTACATCGCTCCAGATGCGGCTTCAGGGACCAGTGTGGCAAGACCCCATTTCGCACGGCTGCAAGGAAAGGGAGTTTCACGGGCCATAAATAACTTGGGTGTATTATCTATTAACCAGAGAATCAACAGTTCCTTCCTCTACAGGCAACAAGTCAACAGCAAGAAGCGGGGAGGGGGGCAGCCGAAAGGAATGGGAAAGCAGCTGACTCAGCACCCCTCCAACTGGCACGAGGGTGGGGCGAGCTCTCTTCCTGGGGTTCCCCGGGGGCCCCTGCGCAGGAGATCGCGGGGTCGTCGGAGGGGTGTCTTCAGGCACATCCGCAGGAGTAAAAAACAAACCAACAGGGTGCGGGGGGAGGGAGAGAAAGGCGGAGGAGGGGGCCACGCAACTTTCGAGGCAGAACCCAAACTACTGTAAGGAGGCAGACCCCCCCCCCGGCTTGAGCTGCCCCCAAGCCCACATCCTCCCTCCCTCCCTCCCTTTGACGCCCCCAAACAACGCCAAGCCAAGCCCGCTTGCAACAGGCCAGAAGTTTACCTGTCGCCCTGGAAGAGCCCCACATTTGCAAAGGGCGCCCCGGCGCTGGAGCATCTGCACGTGGGGGGCGGCAGCGGCGAGAGGAGATCGGCGGCGGGGTCCGGCCGGACAGCCCAAGCCGCCCCCTGCTCCCTCCTGCAAAGGAGCCGTCGGCGGGGACAGCTGCCGGGGCGGAGGGTGGGGGGAGACCTACTTCTCACAGCCTCGTTTACGCGCCCCCTCGGCTGCCCGTCCCCAGCCCGGTCGGGCCGAGGGAGGAAAGGGCAGGGCGGCCCAGCTCCCGCCCCGATGCGCCTGCAAACCCCCGAACTCACCGGGCTGCCCCGCGCGCTTGCGCCTGCCCAACTCCGGCCGGGATCCCCCGCGCAAGGAGCGGCGTCGGGGCTGAGCTGGTGCGGCTTCTGCTGACGCTGCCGCCGCCGCCGCCGGGCTGTGCTCCGGGTGCGAGGAGGAGGAGGAGGCGGTGGCGAGGGAGGGAAGAGGAGTCTGGGAGATGTAGTTTGCCAAGAGGAGCAGCGGCGGCAGCTGGAGCAGCGGGCCAAAGCGGCTCCCGAGCTCCTCCTCTCTCGGCCCGCGGCGGCAGCGAGGCGGGGACCCGGCCTGGAGGTGCGAATGGGGTGGATGAGCCGCCTCGCACTGGAAGCCCCCCCCCTGGTGGCAAGTGCAACCGACCCAGCCGAAGCCGGAACGGGGCGCAAAGGGCTGATCATGCGGGCCCGTTTCTTCTCCAGCCCCAGAAGAAAATCGCAGTGAACACCATGCGGCGACGGCCCCACCGGCGCAACGCCAAAGCGCGGCCGCGGGCCAGCAGAGGCAATCCGTGAGAGAATGCGAATACTATTACTGAGATTAACAACGGTTGCATTCAACCAAGTCCCCCTCAGAGTAGACCCACGGAAAGGAATGGACCTAAGTTAGTCGCATCTATTAACGACAGTGGGTCTCCTCTGAGTAGGACAAGCACTGAATGCCACCTGATAACAACCGTCCGATTGGCGTCAAGGGAGCGGGCGCTTCCTTCGGCAGTCGGCAAGAAAAAGCTTTCTTTGCTATTGGCCTTTCCACGACTGTTGACCAGATGGAACCTCCAGGGTCATGAGCAGTCTTCCTCTGAATTCCGGCTGCTGGGGACCAACAGCAGGAGAGGGCTCCCTGCTTCTCCTGCTTGTGGACTTCCTGGAGGGGGTTTAAGAGTGTTGAAGAAGCTGAGAGCAATGCCCTCAGGAGTCTAGACCAAGAGGCTAAACTCCTAGCAGGGGCACCCAAGGCGGAATGGTCAAAGCTGAGACACCAGACTGAGATGCATCCAGACTCAGAGGAAGGCAATGGTCAACCACCTCTGAATACCTCTTACCATGAAAACCCTATGAATGTGGTGTTGGAGGAGAGCTTTGCACATACCATGGACTGCAAAAGACACATAATTGGGTGTTAGGACAAATCAAACCAGAACTATCACTAGAAGCTAAAATGATGAAACTGAGGTTATCATATTTTGGACACATAATGAGAAGACACGATTCACTAGAAAAGACAATGATGCTGGGAAAAACAGAAAGGAGTAGAAAAAGAGGAAGGCCAAACAAGAGATGGATTGATTCCATAAAGGAAGCACAGACCTGAACTTACAAGATCTGAACAGGGTAGTTCATGACAGATGCTATTAGAGGTCCCTGATTCATAGGGTCGCCATAAGTTGTGATCGACTTGAAAGCACATAACAACAACAAAAGTTGGCAACAAGGACATTGAATTTGTCAAGGATTATCCATACCTTGGCACAGCTGTTAACCAAAATGGAGACAATAGTCAAGGAATCACAAGAAGGCTAGGACTGGGAAGGGCAGCTATGAGAGAACTAGAAAAGGTCCTCAAATGCAAAGATGTATCACTGAACACTAAAGTCAGGATCATTCAGACCATGGTATTCCCGATCTCTATGTTTGGATGTGAAAGTTGGACAGTGAAAAAAGCAGATAAGAGAAAAATCAACTCATTTGGATGAGCTTCAGTTGGTACAGCTTGAGGACGTTGACAAGGTGCTTGGACTGGTGCGTGCAACCACTTCTAAGTTGGACCCTTGCCCCTCTTGGCTAATAAAAGCTAGCAGGCCTCATTGCGAGAGGGAGTGGTCCCTAGCTGCCTGAAAGAGGTGGTGGTAAGACCACTTCTGAAGAAACCGGCCTTGGACCCAGAAAAACTTAACAATTACAGGCCGTTTTGTACACCACCCAGAGAGCTATTAGCTATGGGCAGTCTAGAAATGAAAATAAATAAATAAATAAATAAATAATAAATGTCCCATTCCTGGGCAAGGTCCTCGAACGAGTGGTTGCCAGCCAGCTCCAGACACTCTTGGATGAAACCAATTATCTAGATCCATTTCAATCGGGTTTCGGGCCTGGTTTTGGTACAGAGACAGCCTTGGTCGCCCTGTATGATGACCTTTGTCGGGAGAAAGACAGGGGGAGTGTGACTCTGTTGATTCTCCTTGATCTGTCAGCGGCTTTTGATACCATCGACCATGGTATCCTTCTGGGGAGACTCGCTGATCTGGGAGTTGGTGGCACTGCTTGGCAGTGGTTCCGCTCCTACTTGGCGGGTCGTCTCCAGAAGGTAGTGCTTGGGGAGCACTGCTCAACACCCTGGGTACTCCAGTATGGGGTTCCACAGGGGTCAGTTTTGTCCCCCATGCTTTTTACCATCTATATGAAGCCCCTGGGTGCGGTTATCCGGAGTTTTGGAGTGCGTTGCCATCAGTATGCTGATGACACGCAGCTCTACTTCTCCTTTTCATCTTTTTCAGGTGAGGCTGTCAATGTACTGAACCGTTGCCTGGCTGTGACAATGGACTGGATGAGAGCTAATAAGCTGAGGCTTAATCCAGACAAGACCGAGATGCTGTTAGTGGGAGGTTCTCCCGACCGGATGGTGGATATTCAACCTGTTCTGGACGGGGTTACACTCCCCCTGAAGGAGCAGGTTCGTAGTTTGGGAGTTCTTTTAGAACCTTCATTGTCACTTGAGGATCAAGTAGCCTCGGTGGCACGGAGTGCCTTTTACCAACTTCGTTTGGTGGCCCAACTTCGCCCCTATCTGGATAGGGATGACCTCGCTTCAGTTGTCCATGCTCTGGTAACCTCTAAACTAGATTACTGCAATGCGGTCTACGTGGGGCTGCCTTTGAAGACGGTTCGGAAACTGCAGCTCGTGCAAAATGCAGCAGCCAGATTGATAACGGGGACCAGGCGGTCCGAACACATAACACCGATTCTGGCCTGCTTGCATTGGCTGCCTATATGTTTCCGGGCCCGGTTCAAGGTGCTGGTTTTAATCTACAAAGCCTTATACAGCGCGGGACCATGATACCTGATGGAATGCCTCACCCAATATGAACCTACCCGTACGCTACGCTCAGCATCGAAGGCCCTCCTCCGGGTGCCTACTCAGAGGGAGGCTCGGAGGGTGGCGACAAGAAAGAGGGCCTTCTCAGTGGTGGCCCCGAAATTATGGAATAGTCTTCCTGATGAGGTACGCCTGGCGCCGACATTACTATGTTTTCAGCGCCAGGTTAAAACTTTCCTCTTTTCCCAGGCATTTTAGTGTATGTAAAAATGTTTGTTTTAAATTTAAATTTTAAGCTTTTAAAAAAACTGTTTTAAATATGTGTTTTATTGTATTTTATGCTGATTGTTGTGAACCGCCCAGGGAGCTTCGGCTATGGGCGGTATATAAATTTAATAAAATGAAAAAAATGAAAATGAAATGAAATGAAATGGTGTTGGAGGAGAGCTTTGCACATATCATGGACTGAGAAAAAGATAAATAATTGGGTGTTGTTGTTATGTGCCTCCAAGTCGACTACGACTTATGGCGACCCTATGAATCAGCGACCTCCAAGAGCATCTGTATTGCATTTTGGATACTCTGTTCATAAGGTTTTCGTGGTAAGAGGTATTCAGAGGTGGCATACCTTTGCCTTCCTCTGAGTCTGGATGCATCTCAGTCTGGTGTCTCAGCTTTGACCATTCTGCCTTAGGTGACCCTGCTAGGAATCTAGCCTCTTGGTCTAGACTCCTGACGGCATTGCTCTCAGCTCCCTCAACACTCTCAAACCCCCTCACCATGTTAAGGTATGCATCCTAAAGGGGGTAATTGGGTGTTAGAACAAATTAAACCAGAACTGTCATTAGAAGCTAAAATGATGAAACTGAGGTTATCATTCTTTTGGCACGTAATGAGAAGACACGATTCACTAGAAAAGACAATGATGCTGGGAAAAACAGAAGGGAGCAGAAAGAGAGGAAGGCCAAACAAGAGATGGATTGATTCCATCAAGGAAGCCACAGACCTGAACTTACTAGTTCTGAACAGGGTGGTTCATGACAGATGCTCTTGGAGGTCGCTGATTCATAGGGTCGCCATAAGTCAAAGTCGACTTGGAGGCACATAAGAACAAAAAACTGGGTGACCATTTCTTCATTCAGATGGCTTGTTGCAGGTGGAAGCCTCTCTGCCATGTACAAGCCCTGACATTTGGTTCAAACAAAAAACAAAAAAGGGAGGGGCGAATGCAGCCTTGCAAATGCTTTTACACAAGTCACCAGCCTAGCAAAATTCTTACAAGCCTGCCCACGCATGACACAGGAATAAAATACATGAATTAAAAAACACATTAAAATTAAAAACTGCTGCTTATGATCCATACCCTGCTGAAGCAGAATTCGTACAGAAAAAAGAAAAAAATGCAGAGAACCAGACATCACAGTGTACAAAGAGAGAGATTTTACCTTTTTTTTCCAAAAAAAACTGATGGTCTGTAATAATCCTAAGAATTATTGTGCAATGTGCCCCGTGTTCTAATGTTTCTGTTCAATTTCACTAAAAATTTCATACCTGTAGACAGTGTTTTAGTGGCTTCCAATCTGAATTTGTGTTCTTGGTTCATTGATTACATTTTCTGTGCCCATTTGTGTCCGCTGAGTGTCCAAAAGCTAGGTCTTTTGACCATTTGGACATGGAACGATTACTTTAAAAATGCCTTGGGCTGGAAGCTATAAGGGGCTGCCACAGTGCTCTTCTTTCCTAAATAGCCACGAAAAGTAGGAATGGAGCCTCCATTGTCAGACACAGTATATCATTGACAACAGTTGCTGAGGGATGTTGGTGGCAGCAGGGAAAAGCAAAGGCAGCTGGCTTTATATCAAACATGAGGGCTTCCTAGGAACATCTGCATACTCTGCCATGGGAAGTAAGATGCTGGCATAATAGGCCCCTTGGCCTGATCCAGAGGCCCTTTTTATGTACACATAAACCAGCGTTCTCCAACTTGGCGCCCTCCAGACGTTTCTTACTACAAAGTCTACTAGTTCCAGCCAACAACTGACTGGGGCTGTCAGGAACTGTAACCTTTTATTTATTTATTTGATTTCTGACTCTTTCACCATAAGGTCCCAGGGCTGGTCACAGCACTTTAAAAATCCAATATTAAAAACAGTTTAAAACAAATTACAAATTACAGCCTACAGACCACAAATGGAGTCTAAAGGTTAATGAGCGTTCATCCTGATGTGTTTGCGCAAAGCTTATGTGGAGTTTAGATTATATCTGGTCTTTATTGAGCATTTATTCTGATTTGATTGTGGGGCAATTATACAAAAATGAACACTTGTCCTGCATTCATTCTTACAGAGCATTTGTATGTCTTCTCGTTAATTGTTCGTACACTCCACCCTTCCCAATGCATTTCCCCATCACTTTCCAAACTACGAAAAAGTCTGATTCTCCTTTCAAAGTGAATTTGTTGTGCTAGAACAACAGAGCCTTTAATCTGCTTTAATTGCATGAACCTGAATTTACGGTATGCAAAATACTGAACATCTAGAGGCACCCTAAAATATCTGGAGAGCACCAAGTTGAGGAAGGCTGGTTTAGACAAGGGCACTGTATTGTTACAAAAAGCATGCCGACAGACAGAAATCAAGCTTGATTTGTAGCTATTAAAGGTGCGGAGCATTTGTTCAGCTATATATATATATGTATACACACACACACACACCATATACTGTATATATACCATATACTATCTATCTATCTATCTACACACACCCCAGATATATGGTGGCTCTTCAGCCTCTATGTGATCCAAATTACAAGGACTGCATGATGGCTTTTTTTAGGGCCACATGCTACTGTTACAATTTACTGCCACAAGCAGGAATCATCAGGAAGGAGTGAAAAAAGATGCTAAGCTGGTAGGCCTTTGGCTGATGCCTGAGTTGCCCAAGCCACGCAGATAGTGTACAAGGAAATCAAGGCAGAGTGGTGGCTCTTAATAGGGAGAAAGTCGGTGGGTGGGCCAGGGATTCAAAACACACGAGCAGCCAAGCAGATGACAAGCTCAATTTCCCCAGGAACACCCTATGCAAAAAATGTAGCAAGTTGGATTGGAGGGCCCAGATTCACAGGACACCTGCCCGACATTAGTGGCTGAAATGGAGCATGCCAGTTGAAGGATCCTTTTGGATCCTTTGCTCCTAATCTCTTGGATGAGCTTGCACACCAAGGTCCAACTTTCGACAGAAGAACCCTTTACTGTATGCAGGTCAAAGAGAGTATTTTTCCACTCCCCCCTTGGCTTTATTTATTGTTAGTATCTTGCTGTTCATTTATAGCCCACCTTTTGGTTACAAGAGCTTCTGATGTAGTTTATAATGTAGATTAAAAACAAACATAAATACACACACACAAATCACAATATCACAATAAGATATAAAAGAAGTGAGAGATTGAGGTCAGCTGCAGGCTTGAAGAAGTCCTGGACAAAGTACCCTGCAGTGGGTCCCTTCCCTTGTCAGAGGGCCCTGGAGGCCTCATTTCAGAGCGGCAGGCAACAGTGGCAGTGTTCTGAGCAAGTCTGGCCCTCTTGTCTGCCTGCTCACTAGCTGCCGGACTAAGTTCAAGGTGCTGGTTTTGGTGTACAAAGCCCTATACAGCTTGGGACCAGGATACCTGAAAGACCATCTCATCCCTTATATACCCAGTTGATCACTGTGCTCTGCCAGTGAGGGCCTCCTGCAGATACCACCTCATCAGGAGGTCTGTTCCGCATAACATGGGAAACGGACCTTTAGTGTGGTGGTGGCAATCCTTTGGAATTCCCTCCCCTTAAGTATTAGTGGAATTGCTTTTTAATATGTTTTTAAAGCTTTTTGTAAAAAAATTGGTTTTAATATATTTTAATGTCTGTTTTTAAGATGTGTTATTTATTTATTTATTTGGACAATTTATATCTACTTATATTTAAATGAAACTCGATATATTGATATAAACTCTATGTTGATATACTGAAAATATTTTAGAGTGTTTTTAGTATTTTGTTTGCTGCCCTGGGAGGAAGAGTGGGATAGAAATTTAATTAATTAATTATCCTTGTCATCGCCATCGTCATTGTTAGGATGCCTCTTCAAGCAGCAGGTACTGGGGGCAGGAAATGGCAGCAGCCAGGTGTTTGAAGAGCTTTGCAAAGGCACTCCTGCCCCCAACCTAAGTATCCAGGAACCCTCCCCTGAAAACAACAAAGGATGTGCAGCTCCGTTCATACTAGGCTGCCTTTCTAGTTCCAGGGAGCACCGGTTTCCCATTATCACAGTTTTTTTAATTCATTTTGATGGCAAAGTCCATTTGCTTAGTTGTTATGTGCCCATTTTGGTTGAATGCAGTTAAGAACACATGTCCCATTGGCTTAGAGCAGGAGGAATATCTGGTTGTTAGTTCTCTCCAATGGATTTCACCCAGATGTGCTGGTTTTGAAGCTAGAGGGCAGGCATGGTTGTTGGGGAACACCTGGCTGCAGTGCCAGCTGTTTCTACAAGGTCAGCAGCAACCAGAGGTTGGGCAGCACATGTATTCTTTACAAGGGCCCCATCACCCCTCAACTGGGAACAAGGATCTGTGTGCACAATCCTAGTACCAAACTGTAGGGCTCAGATATATCTGTGAAAGCTATAGGTGTATAACCCACAAGCTGCCCCTGTGGTATTCCAAATGGTTCTTTCTATGGCTGAGTTTTGTTACTGAGACAGTGGCAAAAAAGAAAGAAAATAAAATAGTTTTGTTTTATTTCATACATGCATTATTAATACAACATACATTTATCAAAATTATAATCCATTGTAATATTTAAAGCTTAAACAAGGCACAGCATTCTATTATTATGAAGAAAAATCATTGTCCTGCTGAAGTCACAGGATCATTCTTATCGCAATACAAACTCATATATCACATTTGGCCACAACCATTTATTTTTGCTGTATTCCTCAAAATGATTCCATCTTATCCAGAAGCTCTTTGTCACACTTTTGTTGTCTAAACCTGAGATAAATGGATTAGTTTGTTTGGCCATAGCAGCAAATTCCAAATTTTTTTAAAAAAATTTATATTTATAATTAATTAATTAATAATTTAGACCCCGCCTTATGGCCAAAAGGCCCTCAAGGCGGCTTACAAAAAACAGGAACATAACAATACATCAATAGAGCATACTACATCAATAAAATAAGACAATTCTCAAAATTAAATAACGATTCTCAAAATGAAATAACAAATAACGTTATTAAAAGCAAATTACTGAGCAAGTGTTACTTTAAATACTAGTATATACATGTCCACAAGCCAAGAACAAGAATAATGCTGGCAACTGGGTTCTTCATTCAACCCATGTGTCCCATGTAATGCAGCAGTCTTGCAGTCTTTGTCAGGCGATCTGATGGAAGGGAATGACCCAATAAAAGCTTCTGCTACAATAAAACGGGTATGGTTGGTTTACTTTATACAAACAGATATGCCACCCAGTATCTGAACACTTGTTGCCTTGCAACCAAATGTATGGATTGCCTCGTATGAAAACGACAGTGTTTGAGGTGATGTCAGCCAGCTGAAAAAATTGCCTCACTCAGTATCGTTTCCACTGATTAGCAATGGCTCTTCAGGTTTTCAGGCAGGGGCTTTGCTCTGTCTTCCTTGGATATGCCAGGAATCGAACCTGGGGCCTCTTGCATGCAAAGAAAGTGCTCTGCCATTGAGCTACCTGAAATCTCAATGTAAATCTGTGTGAGCTTTGAGATGATAACACGCTCTGAGCAGGAACAGACTCTAAATGTCTTCCCCAATGATCACTGCTCCCAGATTTTATTCTTAGTGCTGTATCATGTGAAATCTATTCTGTGCAACATAATGGTGTGTATGTGTGTGCTGTAGTATTGCACTCAGGTGTAGTTTTGCACATTGCCCTCCCAAGGAACAGATAAGCAAAGCATCCTCACCTGATAGGGCAATGTGAGGGTAACCTTGCTGCTTTTTAAAAAAAATCTTTAGAAAGGGAAGGATTGTTTGCTTATTTCAAGTATTAATAGGTTGCCTTTCTGGCAAAGGCCTCTCAGCGTTCAGTAACAGCAAGCCATTGCTGGAGGCACAAGCAAAAGATAAGCTACAACATTAATTAAAGTTCACAAAATTGTGCAGACACTGGAGGAGGAGGAGGCGGAGGGCTGTGTTGCTGTCCCTGATGACAGCACAGACGGTAGCCAAGAAGAGCTCACACCACTCACACGAAGACACTTCACAGAACAACGCAGTAGAGGCTTCAGGTTACGGAAGAATTTGCAACACACCACTTTTGTGGGCTGTAAGTGGGATGTTCCCGTAGCAGCACCGCCACGCAAGACACTTGAGCTGGCTTCAATAAATGGGCAAACCAGCCTTCCCCAGCCTGGCACCCTTCAGGTGTTTTGATCTACAACTCCCATCAGCCCCAGCCAGCTGGAGTTGTAGTTGTAGTCCAAAACATCCAGAAGGCACCATGTAGGGGAAGGCTGGCATAAACACTACAGATTTTAAAATGCTAACAAATGATTATCTGGCTATGATCTGACTCACGGGCAGCTAGTTCTGTGTACAAAATGGACCTTTGGACTTGGGTTTTATTGGACAGCAGCCCCACCAGTGCATGGCACGCTGTTTCTGATACAAAGGGGAGTTTCCAAAGCAATTTTTGACATGTCATGGAGGTGCCTGTTGCTCAAAATCCAGCTTGGTGCATGTGATGTTCCTGTAGGTTAAGCATCTGTAAATATGGTAAGTGCGGGTCTGTTAGGTGATGTATGGTAATTGACTGAGAGAGAAAGGGGGAGTACATGGGTGAGAAGCGGAAGTATGCTGGATGATGATTGGCTGAGTGGCTGGCTGGCTGAAGGTATAAATGGAGGTTTGTGAGTGATGGGGGGAGAAGTTGTTGAGTTGGTTGGAGTGAGGTTGGTTGGTGAGGGTTGGTTGGCAGAGTTCGGAGGGAAGTTTGTATTGTATTTGGCTGATATTTATATATATATGAACAGAAACATAAAGAGTGACCATATATGAAACCATACGCTTGTGAAACATTCCTAAAGTAATCTTGTTATTTCCTGTTGTTAGTAAATAAATACTTATTTGGTTTACCAAAGGCCTGATCCTTGGCTGGGGGAATATACAGACCAGAAGGAAGGGCAAGGTAATTACCAAGGCTGAACAGAAACTGTATCTAATGGTGACAGCGGTGAAGGGAGATACTGTAACAAGTCAAGTATCCAGAGCAACCCAGAGTTGTATGCTTTATATATAAAGATACAAGGGGGTTGGGAACAGCATAGGCACACAGTCACAAAGTAACAAGCTATAGAGAGATTTAGGCAAAGTCTCTGGGAGTATTGGTTACAGGAAGTGACTGGTGGTGTTGCCTAGCAGTGGGATCTAGTGAGATCTGTGCTAGAGCAGAGTGAGAAACCATATAAAGCACGGTCCTGACTGTTGGTGTCCCTGGTGGTGCCTAGTGAAAGGCAGTAGCCACAAGCAGGTGGGAACCTGACAGGGAGAACCAGGGAAGGACGTCACAGTGCACACGCAAGTGTCCAGGCACTGAAAGTCATGGTGACTCCTAATCCCAAGATTATAAAGGCTTTTCCTGCTTTTGTTACTCTTACCAAAAAGAAAAGCCTATTCCCCGAATTCAGATATGGAATTATGAGTGCTAATTTTTAGGATTAGCATTAGGCACTCAAAATCTTGCAAGTGAGCCACAGAATTCATTTTTTGGCAATGCCTGATCCTTAAAAGGCAGGCATAAGTGCAATAGCCCTCTCTAACTGTTGTTCTCCAGGAAACTGGCATTCAGAGGCTGATCACCTCTGACACTACGAACATCAGAAGAACCTGCTGGATCAGGCTAATGGCCCATCTAGTCCATTATCCTGTTCTCACAGTGGCCAACCAGATGCCTGTGGGAAACTGGCAATCAGGAAATGGGACTGCCTTCAAGTCGATCCCGACTTATGGCGACCTATGAATAGGGTTTTCATGGTAAGCGGTATTCAGAGGGAGCTTACCATTGCCTCCATCTGAGGCTAGTCCTCCCCAGCTGGCCAGAGCCTGCTCAGCTTGCCACAGCTGCACAAGCCAGCCCCCTCCTTGTCTGCAACTGCCAGCTGGGGGGCAACTGGGCTCCTTGGGACTATGCAGCTTGCCTACGGCTGCACAGGTGGCAAGACATGTAACCCCTGAGCCACTCCCTGTGGGGTGATCTTTAGCTGGCCCTTGACACCCAGGAGACACGAGCGGGGATTTGAACTCACAGACTCTGGACTCCCAGCCAGGCTGTCCTCCCCACTGTGCCATACCAGCTGTTTGGCAATCAGGACCCTCAAAGCAACAGCACTCTCCCCTCCTGTGGTTTCCTGCGGACACTGGAAGTAACCAGTGCCATCAAGATAAGTAACTATCGATAGCTATATCCTCCACCAATTTGTCCCTTTAGCCATCATGACTAATAGCCACTATCACACCTGTACTCCCTTAAACTTTGCAACTTTTAAAAAGCCATCCAAGCTAGTGGCCATTGTAAAATCTTGTGGTAGCAAATTCCATAGATTAATTATGCACTGAGTGTGTGGGGAAATTATTTTGCTTGGCCTACTTTGAACTTGCAGACATTATCACTGGATGACCTTGAGTTCAAGTATTATGACAGAGGCAGAAAAAATGGCCAAATGTTCTATGAGATCCAGTGGAGTCTCAGTCTAGGCACACGCAGGTAGCCTTAAAGCTTCTGATCTTCACACCCGATTACTTCCGATGTTGGCAGAGATTCTTATGGACTGGATACTTCATGCATCTCTACCAGGAGTGCATGGGGTGTCCTGTACACCTACACATCAGTGGCGGCTGGTGGCTCCATGTCAGTGGGGCAGGGGAATCCGCTCCAGCTTTTAGTGCTAACAGCACCTTGGACAACTACTTGAAAGTTTGGACTAAAACCCAGAGCGAATTTCACTGCCCCACTGAGTTACCAGCAGTTGTTCCTATTCAGGAAAGCTTCCATTTGGACACAGTTTGTATGACACTTTTAGCCTTATGCTAAAATTTGGCAGATACAAACAGTCCCTGCAAAAAAGCGCTCACTGTGTAGATGTTCTAATAATTAGTATATGGCCAAAAGTATCACCAGAAACATCAGTTAATGAGTTAATTTCTCTTTTCTTCTTGGGGTATTTCTGCTTTTACCTCCTCATATACAGCATATTTGCAATTAAAATGGAGTACAGATGCTCATCCAAGCACTTCCTTTGCTGAAAACACTGTCGTGCCTTCACTCCTCAAAGATGTATCCATACTATATAATAGGGGCATGGTGGATGTTGCTCAAAGTTTGCCTTAAAGTTTTAACGGCAGGACTTTAAATCTTCTGGATTTTGAACCTGGTTAAAGTTTCTGGGCGGCATTGAGTGCTGAAGCATATACTTTACTAACTTAGATGCATTGATTTCAAAGCGTCTCCTCTGAGTAGGACTTCATTAAATACAACCTTCTGCTTTTGTGGAGTTTTCTTTGTCGCTAGGAGAAGGAGATGGTGCTGCCTCCCTCTCCAAGCCGCCACATGTTGCCTTGGCTCTGGTTGGTGATTTGATTGCTAAGGGGAAGAGGGACTCCATTAGCCCAAGGACGGATCAGAGGCGCTATTAGTCACCAGTGGCAATTTTAATGGCAGCCTGTCTCAACTCTCTACTACCAACACGGTGGATTGGGGTATGACTCCGAAACAAACTCAGGATGAATGATAAAGCTGTCCCTCTTTGCTCCTCCAGCCCTCTTAAACTGGCTTGTATCCCACCTGATGGGGAGAGAGAGAAATGGAGAGAGAGAGAGAGAGAGTTAGCATGGGGCAGAACAGAACTTGGTTGTCAGACTGCAATTGTGCCTTACACCAGGGGTGGGGAATCTCTTTTGGCCCAAGGGCCACACTGCTGGCCAGGCAGCCCAATGAGGGCCATGTGACAATGGTGGCCATGGCCGGCGTATGTTTTCAGCACCGTGGACAGCTCATTGGAAGTTCATAATAAAACCCAGAGCAGATCCACTGCCCCACAAACATGGAGCCAACAGTCTGCATACAGATAATCACTCTCTGACAGAACAAACTGTGAAGATTTAAAGACTGCATTTCCAGTCCCCCACCTCACCCAAATGACACTGGGGTGGGGAATGCTGGCTTTTACTCCCATCAGCCCCAGGCAAGATGGCCAATAATCAGGAACGATGGACCATAGTTCAAAGCATAGGAAGCTGACTCATACTGAGTCAGAAGTCAGAAGTCTGACTTCTGACTTCTGACTACTGAGTCAGACCATTGGTCCATCTAGCTTAGTATTGTCTACACTGACTGGCAGTGGCTCTTCAGGATTCCCAGCTGGCCTCTCTCCCAGCCCTACCCAGAGATGGTGGGGATTGACCCTGGAACCTTCTATATGCAAAGTAGATGAGCTACGGCCCTTCCCCAAAGGCCCTTCCCCAAAGCATCCAAACGGCACTAGGTTGGGGAAGGATCTTATAGAGGATAATCACTTGAAAATGTGCAAGGTGGACAGAAAAACTGCAAGGTGGACAGAAGATAGTTAGGGATTTACTGTGAGATCTCGGGATAATTTGTATTACTATTTAATTGTTTAATTAATTAATTAGTTGCCTCATACACAGTGGTCTCTAGGTGACATACAACACATTTTAAAAACATACAATATAACATGAATTTTAAAACATGAGATATACAAAATGTAAAGCCCAAACGGACTAGGACAGTATACCAAAGCTCTGACTCCCAGTTTAAGTATAACAACAAATCAGCTTTTCCCACCTAAATGCGGTTGCTGAAATTAGAAAAGTTAACCAGTGAGTGAGTAAGTGAACGAGAGAGGGAGAGGACTTGTGAGCTCAGCTCAGTCCAGTTCTGGTAGCAAAAGCATATCCATCCACTCAGAAAGTGCTCAGAGGCACCTTTGTGTTTTAATTTCATCTGTGGGCACTTCCAGACTGTCACTATATTTAGGTAGGATTCAGTAACATGCTGGCACATGAGAGTTGCTTGGGGGATCTTCACAGAGCTACAATTCCCAGCACCCTTACCAGGAATCCATGACTGTTAAAGTGGTATAAAAGTGCTTTAAATGTATGGTATGGATGTGAGTTCATGTGGGATAATAATGTTGCTTTACATCTTGCAAATGAACTATTACCACACTGGTTCGATGCTCACACCAGGAACCTCCATCTGTAGTTACACCTCCGGACTATACAGGAGAGAAGCCCTGTTATTATTGGACCTTGTTGCTTCTACGTTATTGTTAGTTTTTATTGTTAGTCTCTTAATGTTTTGATGTTTGCATGTTCTGCTTTGTACGTCGCTTAGAGTGGCTGACAATTCAGCCAGATAAGCGACTAATAAGTCGAATAAATAAATAAATAAATAATAATAATAATAATAATAAATCTTTCATTTCAAGAACACCAAAGCAGTTCACAAGTAAGTAAAAGACATCAGCAAACTAACACGCATAAGACTGATTATACAAGTGTAAGTTACCCATAGTTAAAATATATAGTAAAACAATTTCATGAAAGCATCCCTAATCAAAATGTATAACAAAAGAACCAAGCCTCTTAAAGCAGTATGCCCAACTAGGCCTCACCATAGCTTTGTGTGAACCAAGAATGGAATCTGGAAATACCCAGAATTCCCCCGGCCCCGCGAATATGATTAGTGGGCAGTCAAGCTATCCTGCCGGCAAGTGCATTTGCCATTATGGATCCCCAGAAACAGGTTGTGGGTCGCCCCTCATCAAACCTGTTTGGATTTCTTACTTAAGGTTCATATACGGGAAATATGGCGGCAGGTCGGGCATGCGTGCACAGAGCATCATCTCTTGGTGGCGGCTGTAGTACGGGAAACTCCTGGAAGAGGAAGAAAAGAGGCTGCAGTTAGAGGCAGCAGGAGGAGACCTTGACCCACACCCTCCTTTGTTCAGGTACAAACTGAGAATTCTACATCTTAGCCACTCTTCCTGAATCCTGACCGACTCCAGCAGTGAGAGAGACGCAGAGGGCAGGGAGCTACAGCCAGAAGCATGGAGGAGCAGGTAACAAGGAAAGAGCAGCATTGCTGGATCAGACCAAGACCCAGCCAGCCCAGTGTTCTATGTCCAACAGTGGCCAGCAGCCTCTCATAATCAGGGTATGAAAGTAATGCCAACAGAAGATGTAACTTTAAAGCTGACAATGAGGACATTGAACTTGTCAAGGATTATCAATACCTCGGCAGAGTCATCAACCAAAATGGAGACAACAGTCAATAAATCAGCAGAAGGCTAGGACTGGGGAGGGCAGCTATGAGAGACCTAGAAAAGGTCCTCAAATGCAAAGATATATCACTGAACACTAAAGTCAGGATAATTCAGACCATGGTATTCCCGATTTCTATGTATGGATGTGAAAGCTGGACAGTGAAAAAAGCAGGTAAGAAAAAAAGCAACTCATTTGAAACGTGGTATTGGAGGAGAGCTTTGCTGATACTATGGACTGCAAAAAAGACAAATAATTGGGTGTTAGAACAAATTAAACCAGAACTATAACTAGAAGCCAAAATGATGAAACTGAGGTTATCCTATTTTGGACACATCATGAGAAGACATGATTCATTAGAAAAGACCATAATGCTGGGAAAAACAGAAGGGAGCAGAAAAAGAGGAAAGCCAAACAAGAGATGGTTTGATTCCATCAAGGAAGCCACAGACCTGAACTTACAAGATCTGAACAGGGTGGTTCATGACAGATGCTTCTGGAGGTCGCTGATTCATAGGGTCGCCATAAGCTGTGGTCAACTTGAAGGCACATAACAACAACAAATGAGATATACTGCATTTGCATGTGGAGGTTCCATTTAAAAACCATGGCTAATAGCCACTGATTGCCCTACTCTCCATGAATTTGTGTAATTTTATTTCTTTCAAGCCATCCAGAATTATCTCTTGTGGCACGGAATTCCTTAGGTTAACACTCAGTTGTGTGAAAAAGAGTGGGGAGCAGCTGAAGGCAGGAAAAGATTCAGCAAAGACTGAAAAACATGAAAAAAAAATTCCAGTACACTATTTAAACCAAGATAAAATCAGATAAGTGGTGGCACTGGGAGCTAGGGGAGGCTGAGTATCCCTAAGACCCCTCTTCTCCTAAATTGCACAAACTTTAAATGCCAACCCCTCCCCCTCCTCCAATTCCGAGACTCTAAAACATCCAGGACTGCTGGGAGGCTGCCAGTCTACAATAAAAATGTTGGGTATGCTCCACAAAACTCTGATCCAAAATCCTTAGAAAAGGGTTTGTCTGCAGCAGTGGCTCCCAAACATTTTTCCCCCACGGACCACTTGAAAACTGCTGATGGTCTAGGCAGACCACTTAATGATTTTTCTGCCTGTTGTAGCAATTGTAATGCTCTGCACTAGATGCCATATGATTTTTAACTGTATTTGTATTGCATTTATTGTATTCCACACAATTCAAATGGTAATACTATAAAACAATATAAGAAATGAAAAAAGGCATTAAAATACAATTAAAAATCAATATGAACATTCAGTGCAAAGGATGCGCCGTCTCCCATCTTCAGCCACAAATCCACAGAGATGCTGTGGACCACCTGAATGAAGCTTGTGGACCACTGGTGGTCCATGGAGCACAGTTTGGAACTCCTTGGCCTACAGACTTGCAAAGCCTTGCACAGCATGCCTGAAGCTCCAGCTGTATTCTGCTGGGGGCAGCAGGGCGGGTGGAAAGCACAGCAAAATCAACAGCGCCCCCCCCCCCGCTGTAAGCAGAGTGCACACAATTTCATCTCTCTGGCCCCATGATTCACTTGGTCTATTAGGCCAAGTGGCTAAGGCTCCCGATGTTGTTTTACTTTTTTCACACCTTCCTCTGTAGGGCACATCTCTGAGCCATAAATGCTGCTCTGCAATCTCCTTATAGCCATGCAGTTCACTTAGTGCCTTTTGGCTTCATAAGAACATAAGAAGAGCCTGCTGGATCAGGCCAGTGGCCCATCTAGTCCAGCATCCTGTTCTCACAGTGGCCAACCAGGTGCCTGGCTTCAAGGGACATGGCGGCACCAATACTAGCACTCTGCCTTTATCTGTCCTCTTAATCCAAACACTCCTTGCCCAGATTATATCATGCACTATCGCATGAATGTTCTTTCCAAACACTGTGCATAAATGTTTTTTCAGCACACATATTATATATGCCCACTTCTGTTTCCAGACTGGGAACTTTCTGCATACAAAGCATCTGCTCTGCCACTTAACTGTGGCAGGCGCCTTGTTGAACGGGGCAGGATAAATATTCTCTTTTTCATCTTGATTGCGTTCCAGGGCTGAGCCCCACCTTCGGAGGCAGGTTTCAAGCTGAGCCCTGGTTCAAACCGCAGCCTGTGCATAGCAGTCTCTTTGTATGGAATGCATCAACAGACGAGTGCTGGGGATGCTTTGATCTGGATTCCTGCATTGAGCAGGGGGTTGGACCTGATGGCCTTATAGGCCCCTTCCAACTCTTCTATTCTATGATTCTATATCTCATCTCTGTCCTGTGCTCAGCTGAGGACTGATGCTCAAACTACTCAGGTGTGCTGTATAGCAATGGCCGCCCTGAGTTCCAGTTTGGAAAAAGGGCGGGGTAAAAATAAAGTTTCAATCAATCAATCAATCAATCAAATATGTCCATTTTGGTTTCTCTCCATTTCTCAATTTTCCAACCTTAAACTCAGTTATCCCCATTTCCACATCAGTTGGGATTGTTTTTATGAAAATTCATCAGCATTTTTGTGTGAATCCCTCCTAATAAGCACATTTGTGTGCAAACTTGCCTAATATAGACATTGTTTGGAAATAATTTCCCCCATACTATGATGCATTTTTGTATGTTATTTTTACTAATATCTGCATTTATATGCACACTCTACCCTATTTTTTGCATTTTTGTACACATTATGTGCTGCAGAACTGCACTGCAAAATTGAGAGAACTGTGAATTTTCAAGGATGGCCACGTTTCCGTTTGTGTATTGTTTGGAAAGCGTGAATTAGATATATTCATCATTAAATGCAAACTGAATCAAATCTCTCTCCCCTCCCACCCCCAGGTCCCTAAACTTAAGTGTGATGAATGAATGTACTGGTGTCTGCTGGTGCCCATTGGGAGTGCAGAAGGCAGAGCAGGCAACAGCAGATGGAGGCAGACTCCTTCCAGAATGTCAGTTTTGCAGGTGGAAATCAGTCGGATATAGGCAAATTCAGGCTGTGCAATTTAAGTGTATTTGGCACTCGTAACAGTCTAGCTTTTTAAAAAAACCTCTGGACTTTGTGCAGTACAAAACGTGATAGGGAACTGTGCTAGAAAGTGTGGGATGACAATTGCTAGACATGGCGTCATCTATCCATCCTACAAATCAGACTAAATGCTCAGCTAATAGTGTACATTGTATAACCTCCCTGCAAATGTTGTGCAAATAAATCTGGATTAATGCTCAATGAACAGGTCTTCTGGAAGCGACCTAGGATGTGTCTTAATGGAAGACATGCAGTAGAGGTCGGTCTATTAGAGCACATGGAACACTGCCCCACCAACTCCAGTCTGCTCTGGGCCAGTTCCCACCTGCCTGGCTTCTTTCTCGCAACCAGCTCTGCCTATCATTGGTTCTGGCTTCAACCACTGTTGGTCTCTCTCTACATTCTGTCCTACCAGACCTAATGGGCACAAGCTACCACTGGAGACATGAAAACTGAAGGTCTGTCATGCAGAAGATGGAACAGACTCATTCCCTGTTGTTCCAAAGGGCAAGTCGAGAACCAATCGAGAACCTGACTAGGTGGAAATTGCAGGCAAGCAGGTTTTAGCTAAACATTGGGAGAAACTTCCTAACAGTGAGAGCTGTTCAACAGTGGAACAGATGACCTTGAGAGGTGCTGAGCTCTTCTTACTTGAAGTACGTAAGTGGAGGCTGAATGGCCAACTGTCTGGAGTGCTGTAATTGCATCCTGCATTGCAGATCCTGCATTGAGCAGGGGCTGGACTAGAAGATGATCTCCAAGGTCCCTTCCAACTCTATGAGTTTCTAGGCTGGCTACCACCAGGAGCAGGGTCTTCTCTGTTACAGCCCTAAACATATGGAACTCCCTTCCAAGGAAGGTTTATACTATCTCCTTCTTTCTGCAGACAAGTAAATAATGATTTATTCCTGTTGGCCTTTAGAAACTGAATCCAACTGCTGTATCCCATGTTTATTGGCTATTTTTCAAAGTCAGTCTTTTTCTCCTTTTTGTTGGTTTTCATGAAGAGTTATTTGCAATCTACCATGATATATTTTACCAATATAAGTAATTACTTGTAAAATTAAAAGAATAAATGCCCAGGGCACCCAGGTTTGAGAAGTTTGGCTGGGCTCCCGAAGTCACTTTTTAAAGTAAACTTAGGACCAGATGCATTTCCCCATCTATTCCTGCCCCACCTCCATCAAGCGAATCAGACTTTGATCACAGACTACTGACATCTGACAATTCTAAGCCAGAGATTCTCAAAGTCAAGGAAACAACTACTGAAAACTCCATCCTAACTTGGACCAGTTTATCTGGCATAAATGATATCATTGCATTTCCCCTCCCTTTTCCACCCCCTTGTTG
Organism: Rhineura floridana; assembly: GCF_030035675.1. Classification (NCBI taxonomy): domain Eukaryota; kingdom Metazoa; phylum Chordata; class Lepidosauria; order Squamata; family Rhineuridae; genus Rhineura; species Rhineura floridana. Next base: position 4,306,959 of record NC_084480.1, on the reverse strand, counting down.
TAAGGTATCATGCAAATGGATGGCATAAATAATAACAACTCTGTTGCGTGTGGCCATGGACAGGCTGGAAAATTGGGATGCTGTCCTGTTGGAATGAAGAGTTGGTTCTTACATTACCAATGGAGTGTGTTTGGTGCATCCGTGGGGTTCAGCACTACAACACTAATTATTTTTTTTTAAATGGGGAGACCATGTAGGGCAGGAACATTGTGTGACCAGGGAGGGGAAGTGTTGGGATGGACCATCATCCATGTTGTCTGAACATTGTGCCAGGTGGTCTCTCCAGTGTGGCATTGGAGGCAACCAGGCAGAAGCAGCAACTGCACCCCATAGGTAATGCAAGCATTGGGACAAAGGCCACTGCCAACCACCAGGGTGGTATCATAAGGAGCCCTGCACCCCTCTGGCAAGTGGAGGTTACTTCTGCCCAAGGGACTGTTGAACCCCAAGATGGCCAGCCTCAACGGCCTCTGGCAAAGCTGGCAACTGGGATGCAGTAGGGTGATAAAAACCACACTGCAGCTTCAGGCTTGTTTTCTACACTTCCTTTGTAAGCCCCTGAATCATAGAATGATAGACTAGTAGAGCTGGAAGGAGTCTATAAGGACATCAAGTCCAACCCCAACTAGGGTTGCCAGGCTCAGGGCCTGAGAATGATTCTGTATCTTTAAGAGAAGAGAAAATTCAGCCAAGTGCAGGTTTTCTTGCAACACTGAAATGGGAAAAAACGGGCCTGGCAACCAAGAGGTCTTCTGTATCTTTAAAAGTTGTGCAGGAGGAAGGGGGAATTCCACCTTGTGGTTTTTCCCATTACTGTATTTATTTATTTATTTATTTATTTTATTCAATTTTTATACCACCCAAAGGCAAAGGCTCTCTGGGCGGTGCACAGCATAAAGTAAATACAATACAATAAAATATAATAAAATAACAATAAAAACACTGAAAGCATACATATTAAATATTTAACAGCCTGGTATATATTAACAACAATAAAATATGTTAAAATGCCTGGGAAAATAAAATTGTTTTAACCAGGCGCCGAAAAGATAAAAGTGTAGGCGCCAGGCGCACCTCATCAGGAAGACTATTCCATAGTTCAGGGGCCACCACTGAAAAGGCCCTAGATCTCATTACAACCGTCCGAGCTTCTCTGTGAGTTGGAACTCGGAGGAGGGCCTTTGATGTTGAACATAGTGAGCGGGTAGGTTCATATCGGGAGAGGCGTTCTGCCAGGTATTGTGGTCCCGCACCGTGTAAGGCTTTATAAGTCAAAACTAGCACTTTGAATTTGGCCCGGAAACAGATAGGTAGCCAGTGTAAACGCGCCAGAACAGGTGTTATATGTGCGGACCGTCTGGTCCTCGTCAACAGTCTGGCTGCTGCGTTTTGCACTAGCTGTAGTTTCCGAACTGTTTTCAAAGGCAGCCCCACGTAGAGCGCATTGCAGTAATCCAATCTTGAGGTTACCAGAGCATGCACAACTGAGGCGAGGTCGTCGCTGTCCAGATAGGGACGTAGCTGGGCTACCAACCGAAGGTGGTAGAACGCATTCCGTGCCACCAAGGCTACCTGAGCCTCAAGAGACAGGAATGGATCAAAAAGAACCCCCAAGCTACGAACCTGTTCCTTCAAGGGGAGTGTAACCCCATCCAGAACAGGTTGAACATCCACCATCTGGGCCGAGAAGGCACCCACCAACAGCGTCTCAGTCTTGTCAGGATTGAGCCTCAGTTTATTAGCTCTCATCCAGTCCATTATCGCGGCCAGGCAATGGTTCAGCACATTAACAGCCTCACCTGAGGAGGATGAAAAGGAGAAATAGAGTTGCGTGTCATCAGCATACTGGTGACAACACACTCCAAAACTCCTGATGACCGCACCCAGTGGCTTCATATAGATGTTAAAAAGCATGGGGGACAGAACCGATCCCTGCGGGACTCCACAGTGGAGAGTCCAGGGTATCGAGCAGTGCTCCCCAAGCCCTACCTTCTGGAGACGGTCCACCAAGTAGGAGCGGAGCCACTGCCAAGCAGTACCTCCAACTCCCAACTCCGTGAGTCTCCCCAGAAGGATACCATGGTCAATGGTATCAAAAGCCGCTGAGAGATCAAGGAGAATCAACAGAGTTACACTCCCCCTGTCTCTCTCCCGACATAGGTCATCATACAGGGCGACCAAGGCCGTTTCAGTGCCGAAACCGGGCCTAAAACCGGATTGAAATGGATCAAGATAATCGGTTTCATCCAAGAGCACCTGGAGCTGGCTGGCAACCACCCGTTCCAAGACCTTGCCCAAGAAGGGAACATTTGCTACCGGTCTATAGTTGTTCAAATTATCTGGGTCCAAGGAAGGTTTCTTCAGGAGTGGTCTCACTACCGCCTCTTTCAAACAACTAGGGACCACTCCCTCTCTCAAGGAGGCATTTATCACTTCCCTGGCCCAGCCGGCTGTTTCAACCCTGGCAGCTTTCACTAGCCAAGAGGGGCAAGGATCAAGTACAGAAGTGGTTGCACGCACCAGTCCAAGCACCTTGTCAACTTCCTCAAGCTGTACCAAGAGCACCTGCATTTGGCTGACTTTCTCTTCTCCTAAAGATACAGGAACAGTCTCAGGCCCTGAACCTGGCAACCCTAGGCCAAAATGAGTTGGCTGTTTTGAAAACGAAGTCCTCATTTTCTCGGCATCTTGAACTACAATCTCTTTTGCCTTTGGGCCCCTGAAAGAAGCGACACCTTTGCTCTGACTTCAGAGATGGAAAGCTCACTGTGCCGGGCAAGCAAAGGACCAGCTGGGTCTCCTTCCACAGTGCCCTTCCCAAACCTTGGCTTCCCCCAGACATTACTGGGCTACAGGCCCTGTCATCCTCAGCCAGCGTGTATCATGGGAGCTGTCATCCAGCAACATCTGGGGAACCCCAGGACAAGGAAGGCTGTTCTACAGAGACAAAACACACCAAAAATAGCAAGCATCCAAGTAAGACTAAAAAGGAGAGTGAAAAATCACAAGATGCTGTAATTTATTTATTATCTCAAAGAGCCCTTTCAAGTCCCTCCTCTTTCCCAACCTCCCCCCCCCCGAGAGCCCCAAGGGAGGAGTTGGGGGTGTGGGCTGCAGAAGCCTCAAAGTAAATAAATAATGAATAGCTTAGAGCATCTTGTGATTTTTCACTCTCCTTTTTGTTCTACAGAGATAGGCATGAAGTTGGTGCAAGAGTGGCACAGTCCTGCAGGGTGCGAGAGTCCCTTAAATGCACTTGTGAGCCCTTTCAAACCCCTGTGCAGAGGTGCCACTTAGGGGCAGAGGTCTCTGCCTGCCTGAGCCCCTTTTATGCTCCCCCCCATTTCCTAGCCTTCCCCCAAGAGTTTCGAGGGGGGAAGTTGGGGGTGTGGGCTGCAGAACCCTCCGAACCTTACAATCTTCTCAACCAGTTGGCTGATCTGCCTCTCGTTGCTGGGCGCCCCATCAACGTAGTAGTCCATCCCTCGCATGCAGTAGTGGCGTCCAGTGCAGGGGCTGTAGTAACCTTGGTAGGGCATCCGGCCGGGGATGGTGTAGTGATGTTGGATGGACGGAAGCTGCTTCCGTGACAAGCTGTTCAACATGTTAACCACGACTTCCCGTTCTAAAGAAAATGGGTGGGGCGGGGCGGGGGGTGAGAAAGAGAGGAAATCTTGTGCCCCTGGAAAACTAGGAGGGAAGGGTACAGGGGGAGGGGTGTCACCATTTGGCAGCTACCATAAAACACCAGAATGCAGGATGACCCAAGACGACAGAGAAAAGAAAATGCTTTTTTCTTGAGTCGCATCATCAGAAATCCCGGCATTCACAACCGTTGCTTTTGAAGGTGGCTACTAGGATTAAGGGATTAGCAGCCAAATTGACAGACGATAAGACTCATCAGCAGTTATTAGGCCTAGGCAGCTATATAGAGCCTCCATGTTCAGAGGCAGTATATCCCCAAAAGATAAGTGGCTGAGCTTTATACCCCTCCCCCACTTGCTCACTTCCCAGAAACACCTGACTGGCCACTGCTGGAGAGAAAATGCTATACTAGATAGGCAGCGATGAGTAGCTAGGAAGCCTGCAGGATGCAATGGTTCCCCTCCACACAACTTGCATGCTTTTGCAGGATGAGGCCCCTGGTGTCCTTCCCAACAATAAAGGAGAGGGAGGGGCTGACGATGCAGTATTGTTGAGCTAAACAAGAGATCACCCCAGGAAAGCTGCCCTGAGCTCTTTCAAGCAAGAGGGCGACATGGGAAATGAGAAGCAAACAAAGTGCAAGGAACAAGCATGCATCTGTGTGTAATGATCCTACCAGCGAGCTTTGCTCCTCTACCAAGGCCCTCGCTTGGAGTTCATGAGGGACTGGGCCTTTCTGGTGGGGGCACCTAGACTGAGGAACAGTCTCCCCGGAGAGGCACTGCTGGCTCAACCATCAGGACCCACTTTCAAGAGGACAGTCACTGTGGCATTATTCCAGTGAGCTTTTAAGTGTGCAATACTTTGCATGCAGAAGTTCCCAGGTTCAATCCGTTGCATGTCCAAGTAGGTTTAGGAAAGAGCCCTGCCTGAAACTCAAGAGTTGCTGCCAGTCAGTGCAGACTGTATTGAGCTAGATGGACCAATAATCTGACTCAGTATAAGGCAATTTCCTTTGTTCCTTTCCTACAATAATTACTCTTTTGACATCTTGTTTTTCTCTCCTGCTGCTTTTGTGTGTGTTTGATATTGATTTTATAATGTATTATTGCCTACAGCCATATTACCCTGAACACGCCTGATCTCGTCTGTTCTTGGAAGCTAAGCAGGGTCAGACCTGGTTAGTAGTTGGATGGGAGACTGCCTGGGAATACCGGGCGCCGTAGGCTTCGAGGAAGGCAATGGTAAACCACTGTGAATAGGGTTGCCAGGTTCATGGCCTGAGACAGATCCTGTATCTTTAGGAGAAGAGAAAGTCAGCCAAGTGCAGGTGTTCTTGCAACACTGTAATGGGAAAAACCACAAGGTGGAATTCTCCCTTCCCCCTGCACAACTTGTAGAGATACAGAAGGCCTGCACTTGGCTGACTTTCTCTTCTCCTAAAGATACAGGATCAGTCTGAGGCCATGAACCTGCAACCCTAACCGTGAATACCTCTTACCATGAAAACCCTACAAATATATCCAAAAAAGATTCATAGGGTCGCCATAAGTCGTAATCGCCTGGAAGGCATTTAACAACAACGGTGTATTATTATTTTATTCTCTGTAAGCCACCCTGAATATATTTTACACAGAAAGGATATATATTAGCAAACAAAACTGGAAGAGAAACAGCTGAGAGGAGGGTCCTTGACTCTTTTGTTCCCCACGAATTGTTTTCTGCTTGAAGTTGCCTCACCCAGAGGATGAAGTGGGCCAAACTAGGGGAAGAGCTCAGCAGTAACAGCACCTGCTTTGCATGCAGAAGGTCCCAGGTTCAATCCCTGCCATCTCCGGGTACGACTGGGGATATCCCATCTCTGAAATCCTGCAAAGCTGCTGCCAAACTGTGTAGGCAATACTGAGCTACATGGACCAAGGATCTGATTCAGTATAAAGCAGCTTCCTATGACCTTAAACTAGACAGAATAACAAATTTTTGGCTTTGACATGCAAGATAAAAAAAAAGAAATAGGTTGCACAGGGTGGCTGAGGGGTAACAAGCCAGACTGGGGCCATGGCGTGGATCTTCTGTTCCAGGCACCACCGAAATGTTTTCAGTCACCTCTGCAATTATTCCAGCCCAAGGTCTTTGTCTGGGTATACATCCTCCCTTCTTCTTTGCCCTCTCTGACCCCTTTTTCTATCAATGGAGACTGGTCCCTCCAATGTCAGTGGGGCAGTGAATCCACTCCGGGCTTTACTCCGACCTTTCAAGGAACCGTCCAAGGTGCTTTCAACCTGGAGCAGATTCACTGCCCCACTGACATCAGAGCCACCAGCCGCTACTATTTCCTATTGAGAGGGGAGAATGTGGATAAGCTACCGTAATTGTTGAGGCGCTCAGGTTTGGGTGGGTACTGCATGGGCATCCCGCGAAGGATCGTCTCCATCCCCGCTTCCTGCAAGGAAAGATGACATGGCGTGAGCCAATTTCTGCCATGTTTATATGGGGACGTGCACATTTGGTATTGTGTGAATCCATGCTCAAGGTCAGAACTTGATATCCTGATGCTCGGTGAAGGCACACAACGCAGCTTTGCAGCTGAAGCTAAGCAGGCCTGGTCCCAAGACCTGCTTGGATGGGAGACTGGTGTGGAGCTGTCTCTCTGGTGGGAGCGCAGGGTACAAACAGATAATTAAAATAAACTACTCCAGGCATGGTGCTATGTGTTTTGGGCACTAGCCAGTTGGTGCCTACGCTAGGCCCAAACTAGACCTGCATGATGAGCATAGCCCTGGTTGTAGCCTGCCAGACTCTGGGGGGACCTTGGCACGGAGGTGCCCCCCCCCAAGTAGGGCAGGGCTCAGACATGCTCTCTCTGCCACCACTGGTGTCGCTGCTTTAATGGCGATGTCACTCACTGCCCTCCACTGAGTCCCAGGCACAGTTTGGAGGTGGATGAGCCCTGGCTCTTTTGAGTGGAAACTCAGCTCAGCTCCCATCCATGGTGGCTTTGCTGACTCTGATGACCTGTTGCTTCAGTCCTGGTCATCCTTCTGTCTGGGGCTAGTTTTGGAAGAACCGGTTTGTCAAGGGATCCTAGCAGCAGCAAATATAGGCTGTATGTTTTGCCTGCAACGACTGTTTACAATCATGTCTTCAAGCCTTTGAAAACCGTACATAGCCACCACCTCTACAATAGAGTTTACTTTGCAAAAAGGCTTATGCTTTACTGTTTCATAGTTACAAATAATTATTTTTAGATAAACCACCCTGAGCACACTTTTGCAGACTCACGGCACAAAAGATTAATTCTCTACTCCAGGGCCAAGGAAGCTTTTTTCAGGGCCGCATTCCCTTCTGGACAGCCTTCTGAGGGCCACATGGCAGTGGTGGGCAGGGCCAGAGGCAGAAGCTGAGAGAGCAATGAATATAATTTTCACCTTTGAACAGTAGGCGAGTGTCTACACACACTCATAAACCCCTCTCTGTTGTCCATTTAGGCAAGCAAAAGGCATGATCAAAGTTCGAGGACACATTCTGGGCAGGCAAAAAACCTTTGGGGTGTGAAGTAGAGCCAATCAGGGCTGTGGCCCAGGGAGAGTCCCAAAGGCCAGACAGAAAGGTCTTGAAGACTGCATTTGGCCCCCATCCCACCCCTGATCTAGAAGCAGCAGCTGCAGTGGGACTCCTACATGGCGTGGTGGTGATGACTGGGGCCTTAGATGGCTTTCAAAGGGAATTAGACTAGTTTGTGCAGGAAGAGAAGGCCTCTCATGAGCTAAGTGGAGCCTCTCATGAACGTTGTGGAACCTCCATGTTCAGGGGCAGTTTACCTCTGAATTCCATTTGCTGCACAGCCACTGTTGGCGAGGGCTGTGGAATTCATACCTTGCTTGTGGGCTTTCCAGAGGCGCTTTGCTGGCCACTGTGGGAAACAGGACTAGACGGACCTTTGGTCCAGCAGGACTCTTTTTATGTTCTCAGATGCTCAGCCACGGATCTCAAGGACTGGGGAAGCTCCTGTGGAAGACAGCTGATCCCAAGGGAGACATGGAGGCTGTCTCCAGCATAAGGAAGGAGGCCCAGGGGCTGAAGCAGGAGAGGAAGGCAAGGATGTGTGTGTGTGTGTGTGTGTGTGTTGACAATAGTGGAGCAGAGGGGGTGAAATAGGAAGTGGGGGGGAAGGAGGGAGAAATGATGGGGCCCACAAAGGGCAAGAATTTATTTATGTATTTATTTAAAAGCATTTTTTGACCTCTTAATATTTAAATATCCCTACACGGTATACAGGCTGACTTCTATAGCACAGTGGGGAGGAGAGCCTGGCTGGGAGTCCAGAGTCTGTGAGTTCAAATCCCCGCTTGTGTCTCCTGGATGTCAAGGGCCAGCTAAAGATCACCCCACAGGGAGTGGCTCAGGGGTTAGGTGCCCTGCCACCTGTGCAGCCGTGGGCAAGCTGCATAATCCCAAGGAGCCCAGTTGCCCCTCAGCTGGCAGTTGCGGACAAGGAAGGGGCTGGCTTGTGCAGCTGTGGCAAGCTGAGCAGGCCCTAGCCAGCTGGGGAGGACTAGCCTCAGAGGGAGGCAATGGGAAACCCCCTCTGAATACTGCTTACCATGAAATCCCTATTCATAGGGTAGCCATAAGTCGGGATCGACTTCAAGGCAAGTCCATCATCACACAGTATACAAAACATAAATAAAACTATCATAAAAAAGTATAACAGCAGCAGTCTAGAAACAGATGAAAAATGGGAATTCAGTCATGTAGACTGAAGCTGAATCCTGCTAAGACAGAGACGCTGTGGGTAAGTGGGGCCCAGGTCCGAGAACTGGGCACTCTGCCTGTTCTAGACGGGGTTGCACTCCTTCTGAAGGAACAGGTAGCTCAGTTTAGGGTTGCTCTTGGAACCATCTTTGTCCACGGAGGCCCAGGTGGCCTCTGTGGCAAAAAGCATCCATCACCACCTTCAGCTGCTGCATCAACTGCACCCTTTCCTGGACAGGGATAACTGTAGCAAGTGTTGGTAACCTCATGTCTGGACTACTGTTATGCACTCTGTTGGGGGCGTCCCTTGAACCTGGTTCAGAGGCTGCAGCTGGTGCAGAACAACACAGCCTGGGTGGTGAGTGGTGCTCCTTATCGGCCACCTATCACACCAGTGCTGAGATGTCTGAACTAGATGCTTATTAGCCACCAAGTGAGTTCTAAGGATCTGCTACTAACATGCAAAGCCCTAAATAATTCTGGAGCAGGTTATCTCAAAAACCGTCTTCCCCTCCACTGCCCAGTAACCCAGTTAGGTTTAACAACATAAGAACATAGGAAGAGCTTGCTGGATCAGGCCAAAGAGAGTCCATCTAGTCCAGAATCCTGTTCTCACAGTGGCCAGCCAGATGTCCCAGTGAGAATCCTGCAAGCGGGACCTGAGCGCAAGAGTACTCTCCCCTCCTGCAGTAGTTTCCTCCTGGTTGGTATTCAGAAGCATACATCTCCAACCGTGGAGGGAGAACATAGCCATCATGCCTAGTAGCCATTTGTAGCCTTTTCTTCCATATATTTGTCTAATCCCCTTTGGAAGGCCAAACAAGAGATGGATTGATTCCATAAAGGAAGCCACAGACCTGAACTTACAAGATCTGAACGGGGTGGTTCATGACAGATGCTCTTGGAGGTCGCTGATTCATAGGGTCGCCATAAGTCGTAATCGACTCGAAGGCACGTAACAACAACAAAGTTTTGCCACAGCCTGATGATTATTAGTTTGTGGTGACATGGAGGTGGGCTTTTCCGCTGGTGGCACCAGAGTTGTGGAATGTCCTCCCGATTGAATATGAGAAGCTGCATCTATATTGGCATTTTGCTGGCTCTTGAAGACACACCTGTTTAGGCAAAGATTTCCCTGCACTTGAACTTCTGGTTTTATTAACTGGTTTGTTTGATTGATTGTTTTTAACCGTTTTAATTGTCATGTTTTTTTAAAACTTGTTTGTTTTTATTGTATACTTTAATTAAGGATGCATTGACTGAATTATAATTTGGTATTTTAATTATGTATGCATTTTATAATTGATTTTATGTTGTAAACTGCTTAGAAGCCATTTTGGCACATAAGCAGTATATAAACAAACAGCAACAGTGCCTAGTCTTATGGGTCAAGGAGAGCCAGGGGGAAAAGATGTAACATCTGACGCCAGGGATGGAAGATGCTTTAGGGAAGGAAATTCCGGAGTGCAGGGGCAATAGTGAGGGGAAAAGCCTTTTGATGGGTCTCCATTCTGTGACTGATTGCAGCTTAAAGGCTACTACTGCTTGGAGTTGCCAGAGACCATCTTGACTGTGGGGCCAGAATTTAATTCTGCTGGTCAGTTATTTTTGCTGGTACTGGGATTGTTTTTGTATTATTGTTAAACCTTATTATGAACTGAAAAATGGAAATGGACTGCCTTTAAGTCAACCCCAACTTATGGCGACCCTATGAATAGGGTTTTCATAGTAAGCGGTATTCAGAGGGGGTTCACCATTGCCTCCCCCTGAGGCTAGTCCTCTCCAGCTGGCTAAGGCCTGCTCAGCTTGCACAAGCCAGCCCCTTCCTTGTCCGCAACTGCCAGCTGGGGGGCAACTGGGCTCCTTGGGACTATGCCGCTTGCCCACAGCTGCACAGGTGGCAGGACATGTAACCCCTGAGCCACTCACTGTGGGGGTGATCTTTAGCTGGCCCTTCATACCCAGGAGACACGAGCGGGGATTTGAACTCACAGACTCTGGACTCCCAGCCAGGCTCTCCTCCCCACTGTCAGGTTTCAAATCCCCACACAGCCATGAAGCTCACTGGGTGACCGTGGGCCAGTCACTGCCTCTCGGCCTCAGAGGGAGGCAATGGGAAACCCCCTCTGAATACTGCTCACCATGAAAACCCTATTCATAGGGTCGCCATAATTCGGAATTGACTTGAAGGCAGTCCATTTCCATTTTTCCATTTTTTCTAAATGTTTTCTTTAACATTAATGTTCTCTTAATGTTTTAACGTAGTATTTGACCATTTGAATTTTGTTTTGCAACAGTGAATTTTGTAACTTTTTTCATGTTGTGAGCCACCCTGAGCATAGATTGCCATGGAAAGGCAGCATGCAAATAAACCATCATTTCATTTATTTATTTAACATATTGTCTATCCTGCCCTCCTATCTACAGTGGGGCACTCAGGGGGGCTCATAATGCCATCATACACAGTAAATAAAAACAAAAAAAAAGTTGACATAGATTAAAAAATACATAAAATACACTTAACAATTCAAGATGATTCAAGGGATCTTACAGGTGGGCAGGTGGTTTTCAGTCCTGATGATATTTTGCTGCCTGAATTGGAGAAGACGCCCCCTGCCATGCCTTCTACATACAGACTCCACCCAGACCGGCAGCTCTGGAGTATCTTACTTCACTGCTGGCCACGAGACAACTTCCTCCACCACAGCAAGCTAGTTTTGGAGAGGCAAGGCACACTACGTGGTGCAGACGCTGTCCTCCAACACCTCAACGCTACTCCTTAGCCCCATCATCCATGGCCTGAGGCAGCTACCTCACTCTGCCTAATGGTAGAGCCGGCCCTGCTTAAGAGCTACCTTGAGCAATGCAGGAGCCCCTTCCCTGTGGCAAGGCCCGTCACCACCCTGCTAACTAACGTGGGGGCAAAAGAACCACATGGGTGGGGGCAATTGGATGGATCCTGCCCACATAAGCAGCATCTCACCACCACCACCCGTAACCTCCATAGAGTCACAAGGATTACCCTGGGGATCCGTGGAAGGTAGGTGGTATATTTGTTCCACGCCGCGCTGTTGTAGGGCCCAGTTCTCCACGTTGCATACCTGTCATCACCAATGAAGACCGGGTTGACCTTCTCTGTAAGTTAAAGAGAGAGGATAATTTTTCAACTGGGGTTGAGGATGGAAAGGCCATAGAGGGCAAGAAGGAAGGGAGGAAGGGAGGTGTGCAATCCAGAATAAAATAGGGGTGGAGGGCCTGGTGGAAGAGGAGGGGGTTAGGCATTGAACCGAAGTAGCAGTAGCACAAAGAGACATGCAAGGGGGGCTGGGCAGAGGCTGGAGGAGCAGCAGCTGTCACCATAGGGACTAGGAGCATGGGCTCGCTCATGTGGACGGGCAAAGAGGAGCTGCCTGGCTATCTGTGCAAACACAGAAACAAAGGAGCCCCCCTTAGGGACAGGTGGGATGGGGTATGCCTCTTTTTGGTTCCAAAAATCCTGGTAGCTCAGAGTGCTGCTGCTGCTGAACATGTGCAAAGTGCCTTTTTCCTTCTCCAAGTTAAAAAAAAGGACCTAAAAGCAAAAGGCTTAAAAAATACCAGTGGAAGGACGGAGCGACTGTTAAACATGTACAGAATGCTGCCAGTCTCAGCAGCACCTTCTGGGTTGTACGCAACGCAGCAGCATGAAGGCGAGCGTTCCCGTCAGCACAAGGATTTCTCCCCCTCTCTTCTGCCTGCACATTCCCTAAATCTGTTCTGCGGGTTACCCTAGCCCTCTGAAGCAGATTTCGGGACAGCACAGAGCATGCGCAGGGAAAGGAGAGGTGGAAATCCCCTTGCGCTAGCACATGTATTTCGTTGAATGCCACCTGCTATGTTTTTAAAAAAACACGTCTTTGAGGAGAACACTCAACCATTTTCTGGCCTTTACATCTTCCCTTTCTGGTGCAAGCCAAGAAGGAGAAAATATCATCAGGGCAGGAATATTTCTTACCCAGGGGCAAGACTAGCATTGTGTGTGTTTGGGGGGTCTGCCAGGCTCAAGAGAGTGCCCCTTCTTTCCACGTGACTGCTGTGCACCAGCCTTCCCCAACCTGATGCTGGAGCCTTCCTCATGTTTTGGCCCATGGTTCTCATAAGGAAGCAGCCTCGTTTGCTCTCCCCTGAGAGCTAGTAATGGGAGAGATGCAGGCCGGGGGTGGGGGTGGGGGGTGAGAGACAAGGAAGCCCTCAAGGGCTGGTTGACAGGTTTGCCCTCAGCCAGGGGCTACTAATTAAGGAAATGAGATCTGGGGCATCAAGTTGCCTCGGTCTAGTGCTGGATCCGAAGTTCGTGTGGACTCTGTGTGGCTGCTGCATGGTAGAGACCAGTGCTGGAGAGCTGTGCCTTGCCAGCAGAGACGCACAAAAATGAACACCAAGCCCCTTAAGTACCTTCCTCCCTGGTCACCCAATATTTGTAAGGCCGGTACGCTGTTGGCTCTATAGAGTTCTTGTACGAGTATTCCTGCACTGCCTTCTTCACCATCTTCTCCAGGTGGTTTTGATCTATCGGATGGTCGACTCTGGGCACAGACAAACCCTACAAGGCAGAAAACAGATCCCATTCACTCATGAGCGCAATGTGGGGCGTGGGGGAAATCAGGAGGCCCTAGGCAAACCATTTGTAGGAGGGCTGGGGAACTCTGCAGAAGTTGTTAGACTGCAACTCCCGACATTCAACAACATCTGGAGGGTCACAGATCCCACATTTTCCCCTTACAATGATGGGTATGTGGAATTGTTTTTGTTATCAGTGGTTAAAGTCAGTGCAGTTTTGAAAGGTACAGTCTGCCATCTTGGATTCCTGCATTGCGCAGGGGGTTGGACTTGATGGCCTTATAGGCCCCTTCCAACTCTACTGTTCTATGATTCTGTGGTTCATAATGGAATCCAACGGTATCCAAACATAAACAAAAGCCTGCTGCTTCATATGGAGCCATTGTGCAAGATTTGGTTATGATATCTTAACAGGTGTCCAATGCATAGTGAACAGACCAACAGCTTTCCAAAATATATTGTAGGTTGTAATTTTATCTCACCTTTCCTCTTCTCCCAGACATTTTAGCATGTGTTTTTAAATTGTTTTTAAATTTTTAAAAATTGTGTTTTAAATTGTTGTTGTGTTTTAAAATTTGTATATTTGTTTTTAATGTTTTTAATTGTTGTAAACCTCCCAGAGAGCTTTGGCTATGGGGCGGTATATAAATGTAATAAATAAATAATAATAATGATGATAAATAAAAGAGCAAAAGAAAAGAAAACAGCCGGTAGACTTTAAAACAACCTGTGAAGAACTGAAAGGGAACAGGAAGAGAGCCCTGCTGGTTTACTAATCAATCACCCCGCCAGGCACAGGTAAGCACTGCAGACACACAGCCTCACCTGAATAACTCCTCTAAAAGCTGGCTCAGCAAAGACCCACTGGAAGATACGGGCCCTCAGAGGCCTTTGGGAGAAGACAGCACTTGCTTTCTGGGTAATTGCTTGGAAACTGCTCTGAGGTCTGTGCGTGTGGCTTGTTATGGAGCAGAAGAACAAGGAAGAAATCTTGCTGAACAACCTGGAGAGGTTTGCCCTGGGAGATGGTAACTAGGAGCAATGTGGGGAGGGGAAGGCAGGCTAGCCTTTTCCTCTCTGGATCAACATAGGTGTGAAAGGCACACATTTAAAAGCAAATGCATTTAAAAGCAAATGCACTGGAGGCATTCAAGAGGCAGCTGGACAGCCATCTGTAATGGCTAATGCATAAAGTGGGATTATTAATACACGTGATGAATACTCTTCTAGCTGACCCATATCACACCCTCCCCCCTCAGCCACCCCGGCTGGCACCAGTTTGTCCTCCAAAAGCAGCTAGATTTATGTGAAATCTTTTTTAACCCGCAGCTTTCCTTTTTGTCAGCAACCACCTGGCATGGTACAACATTTCCCCATTTCTTTTGCAGCTAAGTAGAATGTACTTTAACAGGACGCCTTCAAGTTCTACATTATGTTTAAACTTATCAGTTATCATATATCCCTTTACTGATAAGGGGTCAGAATCCAGTTCTTCCTCACATGTACGAAGGCATTTGTCCAAAACTCAGGATTAGAGTTTCATTTAAATATAAGCACTATATAAATTGCCTAAATAAATTAAAATAAAATAGTGATCAGGGACTAGAAACAAAGCCCTATGAGGAGAGACTAAAAGACCTGGGCATGTTTAGCCTGGAGAAGACTGAGGGGAGATATGAGAGCACTCTTCAAGTACTTGAAAGGTTGCAACGCATAGACGGGCCAGGGTTTCTTCTCGATCATCCCAGAGTGCAGGACACGGAATAATGGGCTCAAGTTACAGGAAGCCAGATTTCAACTGAACATCAGGAAAAACTTCATAACTGTCAGAGTGGTATGACAATGGAACCAATGACGTAGGGCGGTGGTGGGTTCTCCAACACTGGAGGCATTCAAGAGGCAGCTGGACAGCCACCTGTTGGATGTGTTTTAATTTGGATTCCTGCGCTGAGCAAGGGGTTGGACTCGATGGCCTTATTAGCCCCTTCCAACTCTACGATTCTTTGATTCTGTAAAGATTATTTTGAATAGCTTAATTCAAGACTTAGTTTGTTTATTTCTTAATTGGTGTCAATTTGGGGGACTTTTTATGTTACCTTGTAACTTTTTCTACTTCTTTATACAATTTTAATTTAGTTTCACATTTTTATAGTGCTTTAATCAGCTTGAAGATTTTCATATACATTATCTCAGTAACATGTACAACTGCCCAACAAGGTAGGATGGTCTTATTGCATCTGTTCTCCAGATGGATCTGAAAGAGTGTGGCTTACCTAAGACCACCTAGCAATGTCATAGCTGAGGTGACATTGAGCTGGGAACATCCCAGCTCTTCACACAGAGATTGCATTAGAAATGTCTTTGTTTGGTGGGGTTCATCTGTCCTTCAGGAGTAGTTTTGCTTTATAGCTGATTTGGCTCGCCCTGGAAAATCCAGCAGTAATTTCCAGCTGAAATGGAATTGCAGAATGTTGACTCTTCCAGGACTCCTCTTTTGTCTTTCTGAGCACTGGATTCTCAAATAGGGGCCACCTTCAGAAGTGAGGCCAAGAATACCTGTACATTTCAAATGTTTCTCTTTCTTTTTAAATGAACACAGCTAATGCAAACTCTCTCACACACAGAGCCACCTTACATTCCAGTGGTAGTCTTTAGATATACGGCTGTGTTGGTGGAATGATCTGACATTAATGTACAAATAGGTGCAGTTTGACACATACCATATCTCGAGTGGGACTATTGCTCCATTTACTGCAGAATCATCAGTGGAGACTGGTGGCTCCAATGTCAGAAGGGCAGTGAATCCACTGTGGGCTTTACTCCAAACTTTCAAGGAGCTGTCCAAGGTAGAACACCTTGGAGTAAAACCCAGAGCGGATTCACTGCCTCTCTGACATTGGAGCAACCAGTCTCCACTAGGTATCATCTGTTCCAGCATTTGTCAACCTTGAGTCCTCCAGAGGGTTTGGACTACAGGTACCAAAAGCTCCAGTCAGCTGGCTCAGATTCACCCTCCGCAGATGCTATCTAACCTTCCTTGACGAAAGAAGATTCAGCTTCAAAAACATCAACCCTACTGCTGTTAAATTATCTTCTACGGCCCATTTCCAAAGGTTCTTAAAACAAACTCTCTCACACACATACACACACACCTTGACTTTTATCTCCAGACACATGAAAAATTTACCTTGGAGAGATAGTCACTTGCATTAGCCTTTATGGGAGCAGGCTCCTGATAAGATTCTTTCGTGAGGCATGGGATGTGATACGAGTCTGTGTAGGTGCTGATGGGAGTGTCTGTTTTATGCGCAAAGATGAACATCTTGCCAAAGGCTGGTCTTTCCTGAAGATTCTGCCTGGGATCTAAACTAAATTTTCTACTACTCTCAAGGTTGTCTAGCAAAAGGGGCTTTTTTTACATCACACTAAAGAACCCACTAATAACAATCCACACCACCCTCTAACAGGTAAGAAAATAAAAAGGGGAACCTTTGTACTCTAGTAAACAAACTACAGCCTGCTAAAGGCTCTCTAAACTCACAGCCTCAATACTGACACTGACCCTGTTTGCATCAGCTGTGATGTCACAGTCAGGGAGGGGAGCCACCATACAGGTGAGCAAAAAAAAGAGGGGGGTCCAGCACAGAGTACACAGGAGACAGTGTCAAGGGGAATAACTTTAGAATAGGGGAGCCTTTCCCTGGACTGAAGATACGTAAGAAAAAGAAGAGCCCTGTTAGATTTAGACCAAGGGTCCATCCAGACTTGCATCCTGTCTAACTGCAGCCAGCCAGGTATTTAGAGAAGACCACAGGCAAGGCAGAAAGGCAGTAGACTTCCCCCCCCCCCAGCTAGGGATGGACAAATCTGTCCATTTCAGTTTCTGCCAGTTTTTTATTTTTCCATTCTTAAGTTCGGTTTAACCCATTTGCACACACATTTATGTGTTTCTTTAAAAATAATTAAAAAGGTTTGCATGAAAATTTGTATGCATTTTTGTGCTCTTTCCCCCCAATATACACATTTTTGTATCCATTTTTGCCTTAGCATATTAATTATTGCATGAATGTTTCAGGTTATAGAATGCATCTTTGTATCTTTTTTTTCCACCAGTGTGCACATTTCTGCATGCACTTTTCACTAATTTACACATTTTTGTATGCATTCTTGGGTTGGAGAACTGCATCACAAAATTTGGGGAAGTGCAAATTTTAAAGGAGGGCTGAGTTTTGGCTCGCGTTCTCGTCTGGGGAGTGCAGATTTGGTTGGTCTCCTTCCTTCTTCTGATGCCCTTTTCCTTTTGTATCATGTCTTTTATTTATTTATTTATTACATTTATATTCCGCCCCATAGCTGAAGCTCTTTGGGCGGTTTACAGCACACCTGTTTTAGATCACAAACCTGAAGACAAACGCGAATAATGTAATAAACATAACATGGAAACAATTAATTTCTCCCCCGTGCCTACCCTCTGCTGGTTTCTCTCACAAGCAACTGGGTGCATGTTAAATGTTCTGAGTTTATAATTGTAGAGTTGGAAGATGGATTTCACATTTCTTAAACCCATTCCTCAACTATTACTTTACTCTGGCTGCTGTAAAAAAGGATTAAACCTGGGTGGCTTTAAAAGAAGATTAGACAAATTCATGGAGGATAAGGCTGTCAATGGCTACTAGCCATGAAGGGTGCGCTCTGCCACCATAATCAGAGAGGCAGCATGCTTCTGAAAACCAGTTGCCGGAAGCTGCAGGAGGGGAGTGCTCTTGCGCTCAGGTCCTGCTTGTGGGCTTCCCATTGGGGGCATCTGGTTGGCCACTGTGGGAACAGAAATGCTGGACGAGATGGGCCGTTGGGCTGATCCAGCAGGGTTTGCTGCTGTTGTTTTTAAGCACTGTTTTAGCCATGCTGTTTTTAAGCACTGTTCTGAAGGTGAATGTGCTCATATAGCCAAGTACTGCATCACAAAATTCCAAGCCCGTTACTTTGGAATGATGCATAGTATGGAGAAACTAGATAGAAAAAAAAGTTTTTCTCCCTCTCTCATAACACTAGAACTCGTGGACATCCAATGAAGCTGAATGTTGGAAGATTCAGGACAGACAAAAGAAAAGACTTAATGCGGAGCATAGTTAAATTATGGAGTTGGCTTCCACATGACGCAGTGATGGCCACCAACTTGGCTTTAAAAGAGGATTAGACAAATTTATGGCAGAATCTTCCCAGCCCTGCTATCAGATATTAAATCTGGGGTCTGGTGCACACAAAGCAGCTTCAATGAGATGTATTCACCCTTCCAATCTGTTTTAGACTCCTGCCGCTGAGTCAATTTCTACATTATTTATTTATTTAAAGCAGTTAAAACCCTGCAAGCCAAGTGAAAAAAGGTCCCAGAGTGGCTTACAGAATAATAAAAAAAAAATCCCTGCCTTTGGGCTTGCAGTGTAAAAGCATGACACAAAAGAAAAAGGGGTCGGAGAGGGAGGAGGAAAAACAAAGAAACCCAGGCACCAGCCGAGATGGGAAACATTTTAAAACTACTTTGCCTGGCCCTTATGTTGGGTGCGATAATTCAGAGAGGTAGATTTAAATACTTCCCCACTGATAAAAGGCCCAATGAGGGAGCAGGTTGCCTATGGAGGTGTGGCATCTCATCATTTGGGGTGGGGAAAAGACCCTTCACTTGTCTCTATTTGACACCAACCTTTTTAGGCTTGTGGGCACACATGAATTTTTCAGGAAGTGCTATGGGCACCACCCCCTCTGGTCACTTCTCTCCCCCAGATAACCCCCCCTGCCCACCCAAAACACCAAAAGAAAGAGCACGTGCACACATTTCACTTTTCCAAGCAAGCTGGGTAAAAGTCAGACCCAGCAGAATCCATCTGAGCCTTTAAAAGCACATAGAGCTGAAACAGAAAATGGGAAAGAGCGTCACTCTTCCAACTTCCTCCTTCAGCTCTATGTACTTCTCAAGGGCAGAAAGGTATCCACTCTTACCATCTCACAATGAAAAGGGCAGTGAATGACCGGGGTGGGGGGAAGCGACAGACATTCACAGGTATTGCCATTGCGTCCATGTTGGCAATCGCTGCTGTATCACAATGTTTCCCAGTCGTTTGATATCTGAGGCAAAGTTTCACCCCTGTTGAGTTAAAACTGGATGCATACCTTCTTCACGCAAAAAGATTTTATATATATACACAACACACCCACACCCACACAGAGTGTCAGCCCCCAGAAAAGTCAGGCAGAGTTTCTCCTCTAACCATGAGACAGCCTAGGTAAAACGCCCTCTTAGCCTCTCGCCCACCTCCCTTGTGCCCTCAGACTAGTCAGGGCTTTTGGGATGGGTCTCTGTTTTGCAGGCAATGGGTGCTGCTGTTGGGATGCCTCTGTGCTTCCCAGCTGCATCAGAGGACCTGGGGGAACCCTTTCATCGCTACGCATATATTGGCAGGAATCCTGCTGGGAAGAGGACCTAGCAGGCCAGCGCTTCCCAAACTTTGCGAGGGGTGGGATGGGGGGATGCTAATGTGCTTTAAAAATTAAGTTACTGTGTAGGATGTAGTGGCAGCGGGCGCCCCCTGGGATGGTGGGGCGGAAAGAAAGGAGCCCCACAGTAGCAGGAGCCAATGAGAGGTGGAGACAACTAATTTTAGTTGTGTCCCCATTTCCTTCCTTGCTGAGTTTTACAAGGGCAACCCTGAGACTAAAGAGGCAGGAGAAGCATGGCAGGCAGGCAGGGCCACCCATCTGGACTGGTTGTAAATGAGAAGGTTGGCAGGGAGGGGCTAGCTGAGGGTTGGTGGTAGGGTTACCATCATTTTGTCATTTCAAAAAGACTACATTTGGCTTCGATAAGTGAAAAGTAAGAGTATGCTGTTGCACCATCTCAAAAAGAGTATATGTACTCTTAAAAGAGTACGGTTGGTAACCCTAGTTGGTGGGGCACTGCCCCCTTTGCCCTCCGAGACCGGCCACCACTGGCAGGATGCTTCCCTCACTGCCTGGCGTTGACTCAACCGACTGAAGCACACAAACAACCTCTCTCATTGCAGGTGACAAGTTACTGGACTAATACAAGAGAATCATTCAACACATCCACTTTGTCTGTTTGTGGACATCTGCTGATGAAGATAAGGAGCAGGCTTATGTCGTTTCATTAGCAGGGACAGAGTAGGGCTCAAAGCCAGCTCTGCAGAGACAGAGAGTCAACTCACCCATCATTTCCAGCTGTTGCCACCTAGAGTTGCTAGTATTAATAGCTCCATCCATCCCCCCAAATTTTCAAAGCTATACACATTTTAACCACAAAATTCACATTGAAAGGGCTGGTTTGATACATCTTGATGATGACTTGCAAGCTCACCAAAGGTGCAGTCCTGTCAGGTGCCTGATGGATTGTAGTGGCTCCTTGGAACTGCCCTCCCCCCCACTGCCATATATATATATAATAAAATGAAATAAAATGTGGCTAGGCAACTCGATATCAGCTGCTGAACTTCAGGACTGCACTTGCCTTAATTATGCTTCTGTGCAACATCTTGCAGTTGAATGATGTTTTAAGTTGCTTTCCTGTTGTTTTTTTATGAGCCCTCGTGGGGGCCCTTTAATAGACAGGAAGGAAACATATAAATTTAACAAATAAATGAATGTTAATTCATACAAAATGACCCCCACTGATATTTTTAAGTGTCATCTAAGGACTTTTGTTGTCCAGGCATTTGGACTATGAAAGCTGCAACGTCTGGGCTTGTGTTTATGTGCGTTATTGTTGCTGTCACTGGATTTTATTGGAATCGTGTGGCTTTTATTTGCCAAGTTATGATGGCTTATTATAAGTCTTATTATATGACACAATGCAAGCCAGGCTTCGTTCTGCAGCTACTGGCTGTACTCAGGAGGTCCCAAGTGGACCTGACTCAGGGCAGCGTGACTTGCATTCGGCTGCAAGTTTAAACAGTGCCAAATTGGAAACACACTCTAAGGCAACTGCTGCTGCTGCTGCTGCTGCTGCTGCTGCTGCTGCTGCTGATTTTAGTTTATTGCCCACCCTTCACCAGCAAGTCCCAGGGCGGGTTACAACAGTTTAAAGTTCAATGTTAAAAACAATTAAAACAGATTACAATCACAGGAATAGGATGGTCCTTCAAGACATACCTCTCACGTGCCAAAGGCCAGGGTAAAGAGGTCATTCTTCAGCATTTACTGAAAACTTAAAACTGTATAGCGAACACACCAGGTGCACCTCTGTGAGGAGGGAATTCCGCAACTGAGGGGCTGCCACAGAGAAAGCCCTTTCCTGGGCGCCCACCCCCTGACCTTCTGGGGCAGAGGAACTACAAGGGGGTTCCAGAAGGTCTGTAGCGAAGGAGGCAGTCTCTCAGATATTTGGGGCCTAAGACATTCAGTGCTTTAAACACAAGCGTGAGCACCTTGAATTGGGCCCAAAAATGAACTGGCAGCTAATGGAGTTGTTTTACGACAGGGGTTATATGAGATCTAAAGAGAACCCCAGCCTGTAAGCCGGCTGCTGAGAGTGACCGGAGAATGTGGCTAGGGGGAAAACAGCCTTATGAGCCAAATTAGAAATGCTGGTGCATCTAAATCTAATGTGGCCTGTGGAGTCGAGGCTAGCCCCCCCCTCCATTACGCTGCCCTGTGCTCCAGATCAGAGAAAGGGTAGGAGATAGAAATATAAAATGAAATGGTTTACTGGTAGAGCCTAATCTACCTTATAGGGTTGTTGTGGTGTCATCTGAGGGTGGTCTTAGACCCCCTACTATTTTGGGAGCAAGGTCCCAACAGGGTCCCTATGTCTCCAGCATCCTATGAGCCAATCAGCATGAATGGAAGTGTCTTAGCCACTGAGAAGAGTCTTCCAACAAGCTTCCTTATCCTTTCCTTCTGATTGGAACCAATCAGAGTGAAAGGAGCTGAACCAGCCACTGAGAAGACTCTTCTCAGTAGCCAACACTCTCTCCTTACATGTTGATTGGCTCCTGTTGTCATGGGAGCAGGCATTAACAAGGCTCTCATTCTCAAATGAGCAGCAGAAATAAGTGTGGGTGGGGGGGAAGGGTGTGGCTATGGCTAACATGTTGGGACGCTGCACTTCTGAATTTGCCACCACACTATTGAGAGGGGGAATCGTTGCCTCAGGTAGCAAAATGTCTTGAGCTGTCCTGGGACACAGCACAGAGCTCAGTAACCCCCAAGAGACTGTCTCAAACCTTCAGCAATGGGCAATCTACCTGGATGCGGCCAACCATCAGTGTCTATGTTCTTATGTTGGGTGAATTTTATTCACACACTTGGACACTGCCTTGGAGTCTTGTGATGAAGGGTGGCTAAGTTTGTTTGCTTTTCAGAACAATAAATTCCAGGAACGACACATTCTGCTGCCCCCCCTGTTGAGCAGCCCCATCAACAGCCAGTGGTGCTTTGCAGAGTGTCAGATGACAGATCCTTGCTCCAAGGAGAATAGCAAGCAGCTGTATACCACGTCAGACCAATGGCCCATCTAGCCATGTCTACACTGACCGGCAGTGACTCTCCAGGGTTTTAGGCAGGAGTCTTTTGAAGCCCTGCCTAGAGATGCCAGGGGGTTGGGCCCGGGACCCTCGGCATGCAGAGCAGAGGCGACGGATGTGGATGCGTTCCACCAGCCATACCAAGGCTTAAGCGACAGTGGGGTTAAGAACATAAGAACATAAGAAGAGCCTGCTGGATCAGGCCAGTGGCCCATCTAGTTCAGCATCCTGTTCTCACAGTGGCCAACCAGGTGCCTGGGGGAAGCCCGCAAGCAGGACCCGAGTGCAAGAACACTCTCCCCTCCTGAGGCTTCTGGCAACTGGTTTTCAGAAGCATGCTGCCTCTGACTAGGGTGGCAGAGCACAGCCATCATGGCTAGTAGCCATTGATAGCCCTGTCCTCCATGAATTTGTCTAATCTTCTTTTAAAGCCATCCAAACTGGTGGCCATTACCGCATCTTGTGGGAGCAAATTCCATAGTTTAACTATGCGCTGAGTAAAGAAGTACTTCCTTTTGTCTGTCCTGAATCTTCCAACATTCAGCTTCTTTGAATGTCCCCGAGTTCTAGTATTATGAGAGAGGGAGAAGAACTTTTCTCTATCCATTTTCTCAATGCCATGCATAATTTTATACACTTCTATCATGTCTCCTCTGACCCGCCTTTTCTCTAAACTAAAAAGCCCCAAATGCTGCAACCTTTCCTCGTAAGGGAGTTGCTCCATCCCCTTGATCATTCTGGTTGCCCTCTTCTGAACCTTTTCCAACTCTATAATATCCTTTTTGAGATGAGGAGACCAGAACTGTACACAGTATTCCAAATGCGGCCGCACCATAGATTTATACAACGGCATTATGATATCGGCTGTTTTATTTTCAATACCTTTCCTAATTATTGCTAGCATGGAATTTGCCTTTTTCACAGCTGCCGCACACTGGGTCGACATTTTCATCGTGCTGTCCACTACAACCCCGAGGTCTCTCTCCTGGTCGGTCACCGCCAGTTCAGACCCCATGAGTGTATATGTGAAATTAAGATTTTTTGCTTCAATATGCATAATTTTACACTTCTTTATATTGAATTGCATTTGCCATTTTTCCACCCATTCACTCAGTTTGGAGAGATGTTTTTGGAGCTCTTCACAATCCCTTTTTGTTTTAACAACCCTGAACAATTTAGTATCGTCAGCAAACTTGGTCACTTCACTGCTCACTCCTAATTCTAGGTCATTAATGAACAAGTTGAAAAGTACAGGTCCCAATACCGATCCTTGAGGGACTCCACTTTCTACAGCCCTCCACTGGGAGAACTGTCCGTTGATTCCTACTCTCTGCTTTCTGCTTCTTAACCAATTCCTTATCCACAAGAGGACCTCTCCTCTTATTCCATGACTGCTAAGCTTCCTCAGAAGTCTTTGGTGAGGTACCTTGTCAAACGCTTTTTGAAAGTTATGCCCAAGGCTTCATGGGAAAGGCGGGTCTGGGCCTAATCACACAGCCTCAGCTTCTTCCTCAACAGGAAGCGCAGTACTTGCCAAGCTGCTAGGCCTCAGTGCGTATCATGCATCAGCACCACCACAGTGCTAGTGTGGCAGCAGATGTTGCTTGATGGAAATACAGGGAAACTCACAAACATTGTGTATGTGGACACTGCAACCTTACCACCAGGTTTTTTGGGGGAGGGTACAGGCCTGGAAAACTTGCTTAGGAATATAGCCTTGGGCAGACACCCCTTTTCTGAACGCTCTTACTTCAGTGATTCGCTTAGTAAATTTTACTATCTATACACTTTGTACCCAGCAGAGGGCGCTGCCTTCACAAAGAGAAACCACAAGGCCAGGAACAGACGGAAAGTTTAAGGGTTTTCAAGTTGATTCACACCATCTTCATCTCTCCCTGCGGATCCAGGTTTTCCCCATGCCTAGTCTTGCTGTAGTGGGATCCCCATTGAAAAAGGCAACAGGATCCAAGCCCTCAGCTGCCAGCTCCTTGGCTGTTCTAGAGCAGATGGCATGCAACATTGGATGTTTTATTTACATCTGAGTTGGATCCTACACTGGCCTGAAGCTCAGTGGAAGGCTGTTCATCTCAAAGTCCATTAACGCAAGAATTTGCCACCCCTCCTTTCATATCCCTCAGCTTTTCTCCTTAATCCCCATTGCCAAATGGAACTGAGCATCAAGGCCACGTAACTCAGGCATGGGGAACCTGTGGCCCTCCAGATGTTACTGGAGTCCAACCCTCACCAGCCCAGCCAATGGTCAGGGATGATGGGACCATGTTGTCTGACATCATCTGGAGGTCCACACGGTCCCTTACCCCAGCTGTAACCAAATTTGCTCTCAGTCTTCCCTCCAGTCAGGGTTGCCAGGTTCAGGGCCTGATCCTGATCCTGTATCTTTAGGAGAAGAGGAAGTCAGCCAAGTGCAGGTGTTCTTGCAACACAGTTATGGGAAAAACCACAAGGTGGAATTCTCTCTTCCCCTTGCAAAACTTTTAAAGATACAGAAGACCTCTTCGTTGCCAGGGCCAGCCTCCAAAAGTTCTTCTATATCTTTAAAAGTTGTGCAGGCGGGAGGGAGAATTCACAAAAACCTTGTGGTTTTTCCCATTACAGAGTTGCAAGAAACCTGCACTTGGCTGACTTCCTCTTCTCCTAAAGATACAGGATCACGATCAGGCCCTGAACCTGGCAACCCTCCTCCAGTGTCTCCCTCTGTTTTTCCACCGTCTATTTTGGATTGCAAACGACTCTGGACCAGGGACTTGTCTGTACCACAGAGAAGGGTTGTGGCTCAGCGGCAGAGCATCTGCCTTGCATTTAGAAGGCCCCAGGTTCAGCCCCCAATGGCACCTCCGAGTAGGGCTGGGGGAAAGCCCTAAAGGGCCACAGCCAGTGAGAAGATGTTCAACTAGTTGGAGCAAGGTCTGACAGTACGACACAGCTTGCTGTGCTCCTGCATTGTCTGCATAGCTGGGCACAGTGGACACCAACATACACTTCAGAATGAAGACAAATGCTTAAGCCCGAATCATAAACAACCCTTTTTCTCAGTACTGTGTGTCAGATATATCCAACACTTAACCTTGGACCTGTGCATCCACACGCACATGCATGCACACAATCCAGAAAGAATTATTACCGTGGCAACTGAAGACCGCCCCCCTCTGCAGGGATGGTGTCGTCCTCCTAGTGCTGCCATGGTAGGTGGCCAGAGGAAGGAACTGCTCTTCAGCACCACCACAATTGATGGCCAGAGCGTGGTACTGCAGCTATCAGTTAAGCACGTCATAGAATACCCCAGGCCCCTGAAGCATCATGAAACCAGTTCCCAAAATGACCCAACAGAAGAGAGATTTGGTGCCATGTTGGAACGGGGGTGGGTGGGTGTCTGCAAGCCTCAGCCACACACAGTAAATCAATGTTTCTCAACCTTTTTTCAACCCATGCCCTTTCCTTTAGCTAACATGAAAATCCCATGTCCCCACCAACCTGGCTCTCATAGTAATGCCAAACTACTGCACCCTTATGATGACATGCAGATCATGTAATAAGCTGCATACTATCTTCTGACCTTCTGAACACATTTCATATGTTTGTATTTTAATAGGTTTTTTTAACTTATATTGTACATATTTTTTGGAACCCCCCCCCAAGATCTTCATATACCCCCATGTTTGAGGAACACTTTTTTAAAGAAACATTTTTAAAGATGTTTTGTTTTAATGTGTTTTAAAGTTTGTTTTTATGATGTTTTAAAGTTTTTGGTGCTTTTGTTTGCTGCCCTCGGCTGCTGCTGGGAAGAAGGGCGGGATATAAATCAAATAATAAATAAATAAATAATAAAATAAATAACCACTGCAGGAAAACTATAGTGACTAACTGATGAAAAGAGGTTATCTTAAGTCACAAGTTCTGATCCCATCATCCCAGAAGTGAATTTGTAGGAGGTGGCAGAGATGAGTAAGGGCCACTGGAGAGGCACTCTGCAGCTGCCTGCCTGCACCCTCTTCTATCACTTCACATCTTGTAAAATGAGCCCCAACTCAAATTAAGCTTTGTGAGGGGCCTCCATATTAAAACCTTGCTGATAAGGGAGCCAGAGGAGAGATTGGAGGTCTTGGATGAAGAGCCCCAAGGAACAGACATGAAGATGGGATCTTGGGTCAGTCACTCGCCCTGAGCTTAACCCTACCTCACAGAGTTGTTGTGGGAATAAAATGGGAACTCAGTAATAAAACATGCATTTCTCCCATGAAGTTGATTAGTGGTAGGTTCAGGACAGGCCAAAAGGAATAACTTCTTCACACAATGCATGGCCTGCCTTGAAGTTGATCCTGACTTATGGCTACCCTATGAATAGGGATTTCATGGTAAGCGGTATCCAGAGGGGGTTTCCCATTGCCTCCCTCTGAGGCTAGTCCTCCCCAGCTGGCTAGGGCCTGCTCAGCTTGCCACAGCTGCACAAGCCGGCCCCTTCCTTGTCTGCAACTGCCAGCTGGGGGGCAACTGGGCTCCTTGGGACTATGCAGCTTGCCCATGGCTGCACAGGTGGCAGGGCACATAACCCCTGAGCCACGCACTGTGGGGGTGATCTTTAGCTGGCCCTTTACACCCAGGAGACATGAGTGGGGATTTGAGCTCACAGACTCTGGACTTCCAGCCAGACTCTCCTCTCCACTGTGCTATACCATAATGCATAATAAATGTTTAGAACACACAAGAACGCGAGAACCCACTGCTGGATCCGGCTATCTAGTCCAGCATCCTGTTCTCACAGTGGCCAACCAGATGCCCATTATGGGAAGTCTGCAAGTAGGACCTGAGCGCAAGAGTGCTCTCCCCTCCTGTGGTTGCCAGCAACTGGTATCCAGATGCATACTGCCTCTTACTGTGGAGACAGAGCACAGCCGTCATGGCGAATAGCCATTGGTAGCCTTATCCTCCATGAATTTGTCTAATCACTTTTAAAGACCCTAGTATGAGAGGGAGAAACACTTCTTCTCTGTCCACTCTCTCCATGCCATGCATAATTTCGTTCACCACTGTGGTGCCTCCTCTAACTCACGTTTGCTCTAAGCTAAAAAGCCACCAAAGTTGTACCTGCGTCACAAACTTGTTTTCGCTCCACAGGGCCACTGGAGGATCCTCAAAGGTCTTCTTCAAGGTATTTGGAGGCCTGTAGGAGTCCGCATAGGTGCTGATGGGCGTCTTAGTTTTGCTGGCAAAGAGGAACATCTTGAATGGGGGCCTGGCAGGTCTTCAGAGATCTTGGGAGTCGCCACGATGAACAGAGGAACAGCAGGAGGGGTACACTTCATTGGCAGAAGCAAGGTCTTGAGCCTCAACCTCATTTAGTTTGTGAATCTCCCCCCCACTATGGCTGCTGTGAATGGTGAGAAAGGAAGAGGGGCTCTTCATACCGGTGGGGCAAAATTGGTGAGTGGTTTTTTTCTTGAGGATCATAGCCCCTCCCAGCATCCAGCCTCTTGCATCATATGTGATGTCACAGTTAGCAGGGACACAGTGCTGCAGGAGTGAATAGGTTGGGGGGGCAGCCACACCCTGCTGTAGGGGCTAAGGGTCAGAGGCTTTGAAATTTTCAGAGCTTGGAAAAGTTACTTTTCACACTACAACTCCCATCAGCCCCAGCCAGCATGGCCACTGGATTGGGCAGATGGGAGTTGTAGTTCAAAAAAGTAACTTTTCCAAACTCTGCTTTGAATAAGTCAAGTGGATGGTTGCACAAGGAGGAAAACTTTGTGGTTCACTTGGGATCTATGCCTTGTTGCATCTTGGATGCGCGTGTCTGCGCTTCTCTCTCATTTCCCAATAGAGAAGTGCTGCCTTGGAAATCCTTTCCCACTTCCTAGCAGTTGGGATTTCTGAAGCTTAAAAAAACTTAGCAAGAGAACTTGCTGCAAGTTCTCCTGCTGAGTTTTTTTTAAGCTTCAGAAATTCCAAACGGTAGTAACATCTGGCATGCCAAAGGTTCGCCACCCCTGGGCTAGGCTAATAAAACCTTTAGCAAAAGCTCTCTGATGCAAAGCACCTGGGGAGCAGTTAGAAGGTCAAGGACAGTCAGAAGGTGGCAGCGGGCAATGGATGGTCAGGTAACAGCTCCCTGGTAACCAGGATTGCTTATGGAGAGATCTGCAGCCCCTCAACTTTGGAGGGAGGCTTTTGTGCCCTCTAGTGGACTAATGAGGTACTGCAATTTGTTTAAAAAAACTTCCCACATCCACTTGTGTCAAGCAACCTCTTGAGCAAACCTGTACATTGCAAAGAATTGATGCATATTCTATGGTGTCCACTTAGCTGTCATGAGCTACAGGCCAGGCCCAAGTGTATTCTGTGAGTGCAAGCTCAAACACCTGACACACTCTTGCACCTCCACACAGCAGATCAGCAATAGCAAACCATCTTTCTCACAGGGAAATGGCTCGTCTATTGATGGAGGAACACCTGATGTTCTATCTGAAATCCTCTGCACAATGGCACTAAACACAGACATCACTTGGGAAATCCATATTAGGGTCAATGCACGTTATTCCTTCCCTGATGTGGAATCAGTGCAACTAACCCTCATGGCTGGGAGATTCACATAGCACTACCACAAAAGAATCCTCTCAGCCAGCTCCTAGGAGGGAGAACAAACCTTTTGCAAAGAACCACAAACTGGGGTGGGGGTGGAGGAGAGGAGGCTGAATCCACTCTCATCTCTGCTGTGTGGCACTGATATTTTTGCAGTGAAGCTAGAGAAAGATGTGAGTGAAATAACAAGACTTATTTGACTGCATCTGAAGCACAGAGACTCCTGCTGTGGATGTAATTCAAGAACTAGGCTCGTACAGAGTGTGGCAACAGCTGAGCTGATCTCCACTGACCCGTTCAGGGCAGCTGCTTTGCAAATGGGTCAGGGCAGACAGCAAGTGCAAGACCTGCCAGACTGTAGGAAAACCAAGTCTTGTGAATCCATCTTTTGGTCTCTCTGTGCAGTCCATACAATGGGATGGAGTGATGGGTTTGGTAGTGGGTAGGCCAGATTCCTGAAACTGCTCCACCACGTAGCTCCCTGAACAGCCTCTTCTGCCGCCTACCTTCTTTCAAACGATAGACCCATGTTCTGAGGCGAGTTAAAGATGTACCTGTGATACACTGTCGCCATAGGCTAAAAATTAGGCTGTTGCCTGTGAACCCCTCGGCTCAGAACTTTCCCACAGTAATTGTTAAAGGGGAAGAGTTAGGTACAGAACGTCCAGGATCAGGACAGCTTCTGCAACAGATGTGCAAGGTTAGTTTGGGTTGCAATGAACCTTTTATATGGCCCACAATTAGGGAGATGGTGCGTCCCGCAGCAAATGAACCCGAGTGTGATGGGGCAGTTGAGAAAGTGGTGGATGAGCTAAAAGAGACACCACGCCCAGCTGTTAGGTACTGGAGAGGCTGTGCGCTGTTAACAGCAAGGGATGCGGCAGGGTATTTGGGCTTCATGTTTTAGGCTCAAAAGTAAACAAAGCAGTGTTTTTTTTTGTTTGCCAACAGATTTTAGGCATGACAATGAGAAAGTCACCCTCTCCTTATCCAGTGGTCAAGGGGCACCCAATGAGGCTGCAGAGGCAGATTTCATATGTATGCTTTTTAATGTTAATTCTGTTACACTACACACAACCAGTAACAATGATAAATACTGCATTGGAAATGTTAAAAAAATATTATACATGTTTCATGTCTTCCAAAAACCACTTTTTAAAAATAAATTAATGCATAAGCATGTTGGTAAATAATAATAATAATTAAAAAACACAACTGAATGGATTTGTTTAAGGCAGTATTCTACATGATGGGGAAAAGAAGGACTGTGCTACATCATTTGGATTAGGACAGCAACTCGACAAATGTTTGCGAGAAGATTAAGGTTGACTTCGTACATGTGGACATAAACCAAAACAAGATAATTCCCCCCTCCCCCCAGTCCTATTTCTGTGGCAAGGTTAAAAAGACAGTGATGTAACAGACGTCTCCCAACACATTTCAGACTAGAGCCAAGCTTTAAAGCCCAACATGGATTTCCAGGCTGCAGTTTAGACTGGCCTTCCCCAACCTGGTGCCCTCTTGAAGTCTTGTACTGTAACTCCCCATCGGCTCTGGCTAGCTCAGATTGGGGAAGGCTGATTTGGGCTAAAGACCCACCTCACATCTGACTGTTTCACACACACAAGAGCAGGACACTGATGGGAGTTTAAAACTTGGCTCGTGATCAAAATGTATGCTAGGGGTTCCCCCCTTAGAAAAAGATCCAAGGAAGGGAGTTTTAGTACATGATGCCCAGTCATCCCACTTTTCTGGCCCTGAAGAACTCAGTTCTGAGGGGTGACACTCCTAAAAAAAACCCCTGGCATTGAAGGAGATGTTTTCCAATTGGGAGCACAGAAACACAAAAAGGGCATCTTCTCTAAAAATGGTTTTCTCTCGAAAATGCCACTCGCACTGCAAATACGTTTACACACAATAAATCATGGCACATATTAATGGGGAAATGCAGAGGCCATGCACTGGCCAATATCCACCATATCAGAACAATATTATGTATTGATGCAGCCCTGATAATTTTGCCGAGGAGTGGAGACGCATCTTAGCAGATAGTGCAAAAAGTGAAAAGAACAACAACACAAAGGTCATCGCACCCTCCGCAACATAAAAAGGAACAGCTGACTCCTGCCATCTTCTTCCGTGGGCAGGACCATCTGCTTCCCCCAAATGAACTGTAGTGCATGCAAAAAAAGTCAGGGCAGATCTGACCAATCCGTTGTTGGTAATAAGGTGCATGTTGGCCAAATGCCATGGGCAAATAAACTAAGACTTCTGGAGGAATTCCCAGTGTCCCTTTGAAAGATAGCTAGAGAGGGAGATTACTATGACATAGATGAAAAGAAATAAACACGAGAAAAGGATTGGGGGTGGGGGATGAATGTGCCACCACTAGCTGTGGTCCACACAGCCACCTGAAACAGAGGGAACAGGGCTAGCCCAAGTGCACAATGCTGTAGGGCACCTCTCCTGGGGTGGGATGTTCTGGGCAGGCCCTGCATGCCAGAAATGGGGGGGGACAGGAGTCAGGAGAGGGGGATGGAGAAAGAGGCAACTGTGAGGGTCGTTTTAATAGAACAGACCTAGTCTGTGACGTTGCTAGCTCAAAGGAAAAAAAGTGGGAGAATGTTAACTCTGAAAAATGAAGGTGTGAACGATGGATGTGTGCAATCTAACAAGGCTTGTGATTCTAGAACTAACCACTGGACACAGATATCAAGGTTTACCTGCGATGACTAGTTTACATTTTGACTGCTCTTGCCACTGTTTGCCCCCCACCTCACCTCTTTTCCTGCAACTTCTCCAGTTTTCTTCACACTTGACATGGGTAGTCCACGGCTTGTGTTTTTACTTCCGCCCTAACTACACCGCATGAACAGAAGGACCCTGGATCTTCCGTATGTGCAACACAGACCTTCAGAAAAGGATGCCACCATGTGCTGGGGTATCTCCTGTTTTTCAGAACTGCTTCAAATGCCAAAATAGAACCAGTGAGCCTTGCCGAGCAGAGACTGTGCCCTCTCTGGAAGGGGTGAAGCACAAATGACATGGGCAGGAGATCCTGCCTCTTCCTTTCAATCCGTTCTTCTCTGCACAAAGCAGTCCTGCTACAGGTGCATGGAGCATGACATCTATGGACCCTCCCTGGGAACTTGGTATCTGCCTCTACTATCTAGGGAGGGCCTAAATCTTACCATTCAGATCAGGGTTAATACTCTCTGAAAAGGGGAGAGTGTCGGATCCCCTTTGCCTATAGTACAGCAGGAGAAAGAAGCAAAACCAGCTTGCTCAGTGCATTGCTGGAACTAGAGAGTGGGCTGCGCTCGTGAGAGCTTTCAGACACGCAGCTCAGAGCCGACAGCTGCCAATTCTGAACAAAACCCCCACTGGGAGACAGTGTTCAGACAACCCCCTCCCCAGGTCTGCTTCCCTGATTGTCTAATATCCACACTGTGTCCAGCAGTCACCTATCAGTGCTTGCTCCTGGCTACAGAAGCAGCAGCAACAAGGCTGAGAAAAAGGAGCGGGCTCCTCCCTCCAGGTGATGCACCAGAGGCTGTCCTGGTGCACTTGACCAGCACCACAGGATAGGGCCTTTCTCCCGCCACAGCAGCAAATTTTTCAGCAAGGAACACAGAACAACACCACAGAAAAAAAACTGCAAGTGAAAGGAGACAGAAGCTGTCAGTTTTGCCGCTGCATTGTATATGGGCAAGGAAGTATTGCTATTACATCCGGCGATCAACTAAGATGAGGCAGAACCCTAGACCAAATCTTCTGAAGGAAAGACTGCATCTGGGCCACTTGTTTAAAAGTATAACTATGTCAAGCCAAAAGAATATTGCAAGAAGGGCAGTAGCTTTAATGCTCCCCCACTGATGGGATTTGAAGAGGGCAGAGATAAAATCAAGAACTTCTAAAAGAGTACATGCAGTCCTTTAGCCTACAGCTGAGGGTGCCTCTATCTGCAACAGCCAAGTGATCCTGAATTTGGCATGGCCGGAATAAATCCCTACTGATCCCCAAATGTTCCTCCATTTAATATCACCCATGAAATAGCAATGAAGAAGCTTTAAGATGTCCCACCTGTTCCAGTTTGTTTTGCTTTCACATTAAAGCACCAAACATCTTTGGTGGCTTTCAACTCGTTTTGCATTTTGGGAACTGATGCAGACCCTCTTCCTCTGGAGCCAGAAGCCTTATCCCCCCTCCCAATACTTATGCCATTGTTTTCCATATGCTATTATTGGGATGTTCACTCTCATTTGGAGCACAGATCATAGCCGTTCCCACAAAGTCACTTGTTTTAGGGTTGTGGTGAAAGGACGGAACAGGCTTAGAAAGTGATTAGAATTTCTTTCGACGTTTCAGGGGTGGGACAAACTGATCAAGTCATCTCAGTGCTTTTTTAATGAGGAGCCAAAGACTGAAATAAACGTTGATGATGTACCCCAGAGATTAGCCTATGATAGTGTACAAAGCCCCTAAAGATGGAAAATTAACAAGGTGTCAGATGACTGGATGAGAAACATGGAAGGCACAGACATGAGACAGCAAGCCTCTCTCAGGCACACAGGATTATCTCAGAGTGCCATCTCCATCTGGGTTCTTGTCCCCATCTCCAGCATGCATTTTAGTGAGCTGTATCATAATCTTCGCTTCCCTTGATGTCAGGCGACTTCTTAGATCATAATTTGCTACTATGGAAACAAGTACGTCATAGCTGAGTTGTCTATCAGTGAGATGAAACAAGGAAACTTGGTTTTCCCTTAAAGATAACCCCTTGAAACACCACCAGGGCTCTCCCACAAGCACAAAGAGTGAGAGACTTGGAAATACCAAAAGGATACTCGATATGACAGATAAAAGAATTGCAATGCTGATGAAGAATGGCGAGAGAAGATAAACTTCAGTTTACAGACTGACACAGCCAACTTCTGCCTATTCTGAGAAATGGCTTGGTGAAGAACTACAAGCCCCAGAATGCAAGTCAAGTCAGTCAGCAGAACTTTGCCCCGAGTCCTGATGGGACAAATCTAGCCTTCATAAACTTCCATAATCTGCCTGTGGCAGAGATGAAGCCTTCTCGGTTGCCAGCTATCTGCAAGAGACTCTCAGATGCTGGAATTTTGCACAACCACAGCTGTGATGTGCTTTCACTTCCCAGGAAGCTGCTTTGACATATTTTGCACAAGACAAAAACTGATCCATGCTCCCAAATTACATGTGCACGTGCAATTCCACGTATGAAGCAAACCCACCAGAATCTTCAAATGCAAAGCAACTACCAAGTCATGTAACGGGTGTAGCACCGCTTTCCAGTCCTGTTGTATGTCTGAAAGAGGCTGTGAGCAAAAAGGTTCCAGTTATTACCAAGTTCCGAGCGCCGAATCAGAGAAAGTTACAGGAAGACAGAAAGGAGGGGGATGGAGAAAGCAAAGGACAGGAAATCTGGAAGATATATAGTGCCATGCCCCAAAATTAACATGCAGTAAGGCATACTTCAATTCTCCATTAAGAGGAGCCACGTCTTCATAAAGTTTTGAAAAAAATAATAACAAATGAGTCAGGAAGGTAGCTTGAAACACAAGAGAACCGAATACTGCAACATAGTTAGTTGTGCGCACAAGAAGGGAGGAATTTTCATGCAGAGAATCCTTGTGTGTTGGCTGCCCTAGGGGCCCTGCTCATTATCCTGTTTTCCTACTCCACCTTCCCTCTTTTTCTTCAGTTCCAGCTGCTCAGGAGGTTGCACGGTCAGGATGTTAAGAGGACCGCACTTGCTGAGCATGGGGACAGCAATGCAGGGCTGCCAGCCTACCGCTCCCTGAGGAACAGCTGCACAGAAGGCCTTCTGGCCGAGCTACCGGCCGGTGTACCAGCTACCTTCTCTATTTTGTCTCCGTGCTGTAACCCGACGGCATGCATGCCACTAAATCAAAGTCATTGGGGGAGAATCCCATGGAGTCATGGCATGAGCAGAACTGCCTCCACTCAGGTAACAGAACTGTTGTACTGATGTGTGTACTCCCACGCATCACCCCCAGATCTGCTCCAGAAGATTGGGTGAAACCCCCAGAGTGTATTTGGGTGGGTGGGTGGCACATGGGGGGAGGAGAAGTTCCATGCGAGAGCAAAAGTCATCCACTCCAGCAGTGGCCTTGTTGGGTACAATATCCTTGGACTCCAGGAAGGTTAAACTGTTTAAATGAGCCATATCTATTTCAAGCTAGGGTGTCGTCATTGTTGTTTTTAACTTTCCGTACCAACTAACTGGCAACAGCTTCTATGGTCTCTTGATGAAGGAATCTAACTGCTCCTGCTTTTGGATTAGACAGATACGCCAGGTCTCCTCAAGACCACAGTAAAAGAAGGAGCCACGAAACACTACCCACCTCAACCGGGCTACGAGCACTGGTGAGTTTTCTACCATGAGAATCTTGTTTGGATCCAGGAAGCACCCTGGTTCCTACCTGCTGCCCTCCTTTTGGCACCCCCCCACCTTCCCCTCTCCTTTTCCAACCATGATACCAATTGTTACCTATGTTCTCTCTACTTATTTGATACTGGTGTGCCAGGCAGGATGCTGCCAGCCAGGTGCAATGAATGCAGAATAACTTGTGGGCACACAAGCCTGGGTGCTTGTTTCGGGAAAGTAGAATGGATTCATATCCCACTGTAGTCTGGGCTTTGTGGATTGACAAGTGACCCTGGGCTTTTCCCTTTCACAGCCACTAAGGCCGATCAGACTAGCACAATGTCACTGCAGAGCCTACATGCCAGACAAAAGGATGTAACCGGAGTAAGTGTCCAGGAACAGGACCCATAGGTATACTTGCAT
Organism: Rhineura floridana; assembly: GCF_030035675.1. Taxonomy (NCBI): domain Eukaryota; kingdom Metazoa; phylum Chordata; class Lepidosauria; order Squamata; family Rhineuridae; genus Rhineura; species Rhineura floridana. Next base: position 4,270,995 of record NC_084480.1, on the reverse strand, counting down.
GCAAAATGTGGCCCTCCTACATTACGTGGCAGGAAAGCTCAGCACTTCCACCAACTGTGAAGGCTGGGACTTTATATGGTGGAGAAAAAACACTTGCAGTGATGAGAGCCTGGTTAAAATGACTCTTCTGAACCTATTGGGGATGGGGTAGGCGGAGGAAGCAAGTTGACCGACAAGTAGAATATTGCCTAGAGCAACTTGGGGGAGGGACTGTCACATCCCACAGATTTCACCCCAGCAGCACCAGAAATGCAAAGCCAATGATCCACATTCATTAACACAAGGGCAGAAGCTTGCCATTAATTAAGGCTGAACAACTAATGGGCACCTGCAGGTTAAATGTACATTTGCAGCATTTAAGCTGGCAGATATCTGCGTGGCCATGGTGGCCATTGGCCTTTCCTTTATGCTATGTGATGCTGTAATGCAAGTCAAGGCAGTCTAGAAGGGCTTTTAGATCAACACATCTACAGAGAGCAAATGCTCTTCTTTCCAGAATATCTTCTTGCTTACGGGGAATATGATCTACTTGGAACAAACAACTTTCTTTCCAAACAGAACCATCTGAGGTGACAAGCTCTTGTTGTTCCAGTTTTTCAATAGGCAATTGAATCCTCTCATGTGCACCCCCCTGTCCTTCATTCCTTCCGCCCCCAACAGCATCACAGAGCTATAGAGTTTTCAAATACATCCCCACAACCTATGCATGTGGCTCTTCTCCCCTTAAAATTTAAAGCTAAATGGCTAAAAATGAAAAGAAGGCTGCTTGGAGTCAAGACCTACACGTGGCGCTCTGTAAGGGAAAGAGAGGCAACCATAATTTAAACCCTCTTTTTTTATATAAAAAAAAGCAGTTTCAAGTTCCTTACAAGGGCTGCTTGCGTCATCAGTTTTCAGGCATATCTTTAGGATTCTGAGTACGCACTTGAAGTGAAAAGTGAGAATGCACACATAGGAATCGTGTGCTTGCAAACCTGTGTATCCTACAGATGCATCAGCTTTTAGCAATCTGTTGCCCTCCAGATGCCGTTGGACTACAACTCCCGAACAGTTCCAGTCAGTTGGAGGGTAACAGGTTGGCCAAGGCTGAGATACGCCCATCAAGGAGCTGTGACTGGCTGAAATGCCTGCTGACAGTACATGCTGTTGTAACACCCAGATTCGCCTCTGTGTCATGTATGAAATGCCCCCAAGAAAGTGCCGTGTAGCAGGGCCATTGGCATACTTCCTGCAACAGCTGCATGGGCTCCCATTAATACATTCAGCTTTCCTGATGGCAGCACAGCACTACTTACTCCCCCCTCCTCTTGTAACCACCCCCTTCTCAGAAAACAGACAGACACAAAGCCTACGAGCCAGGAGAAGCCATATATATATATATATTTCCATTTTATGTCTCCGCACTGACCTCACTAAAATTATGCCACAGAGAAGAAGGAAAGGAGCAAATCCTGCAGTTTCACTGATGTTTGTGGAAAGCCATACCAGGTGGAACAGCTCATAGGTAAGCCGGACTGTCTGCGGACCATAATATGTCAAATCTCATCTCTTCTGTGCACGCATAAAAAAGTTTCAATTGAAAAAGCACAGTCCTTTCACAATTCAAAAGGCTGGTGGGAGATAAAGCACAACTCGGTGTGTGGGGTGTGGGTGTGTTTGTGGGGGGGTAAGACAGAACATGAGCAATAAGAAAGTAAAAATTTGGGATTGGGCACTAATAACTTAAACAGGTATGCACAACAAACACTGATTAGTTAATGGCTAAGTAAAAGCTCTTGAAAGGGATTAAAATGTGCTTTTCCCAAGTCAATCATCCTAGGGCTAGGTTTTATTTCTGACAAGCTAATGTCATACCCTCCATATCCTGAGTTTTTAAAAAAAAAATTAGACCTTGCTAGGCTTCTATCAACTACCTGGAGCTCATTTGCTGTTGTGTTTTCAAATCTGTGCTGTCCCTTAACTTCGAACACCCAGCTCAGTAGAATGTGCCCAAGTCTCTGATGGCATTCCCACCCACCCCATTCTCAATGAGGCAATCTTGTTTCAGTTGCAATCTCCTCCGCCCTCCTTATTTCTGCTATTCTGGGATAACACATAGGAATGATACAAGACTTTCACCCAATACTCCTCTACGAAGAAACAGAAACCGCTATGCACATGGACTCAAGGAGGACCTGCGTGGTATAGTGGGATACGTAGGGTGATGGCGAATGCTAGTCCTGCTCAGAGTAGACCCACTGAATTTAACGGACATGACTAAACTAGGTCCATTCATTTCAGTGGGAATAGGACTTAGTTGAATACAACCCATAGTCTCCCCAGACAACAATACTACAATGGGTGGAAGGAGGCTGCAATCCACTATTTGGCTCTCATAAAGTAGAGGCCTATTAGGTTTACAGCAATTCACAAGAACAGCTCTGGTGGGAACCCTACACGGGACAGGAAACTTGGCACGGACAGGAAGAGGAGCAAACTATTCAGAGAAGTGTTAATGGCATCTGAAGCTGAGCCAATAGAAGACCTCTAAAGAGGCGCAGTATAAAGACATTAAAAAAAGAGAAGAATTTGCTTGTTTTGTTATAAAGTTTGTTACATCCTGAGTCAGCAAGCACAGTAAGACCGGGGGCAATCAAATCTTATTAATTTGCTTCCTGTAATTCCTCCATCATCACTGATGGTCTCTGGACATACAAATTGCTGGAGAAGCTGCTCAAAGCACCAGATTTACTAGCAATGCTGGTAACTGATGGGACACTTCTCGCACCAGTTTGTTAATGCTGGCAGCACGCTAGTAGTGTCAGACAGCAACACGGGCCCTGTGTCACGAGGAACAGATGCACGGGTGGTCCCTTACCCGCTCTAGTGCAAATGGGCCACTCCTTTTCTAGATTACATGTCTCATTTTGTGGCAATCAAGCACAGGCTGCAGGACGGGCCACCTGGTTCTTGGAAGCTGAAGAGCCTCCAATGCATTAGTCTGCGTTAAGAGCCAAAGGTTCAAGCCCCACTTTTTGCATGCACACAGCACACTATGCAGACATCACTGTGTTTACAGCCTCTGGGATAAGCTCTGCACAAGGCGAGGCTGTGGCAAGGCAGAAGCCTGACCAACAGTCTGTGTGCTCCCTGGAACTGGAGAAGTCTTATTCCGCAAATGCAAGCAGCAGCATCTAGTCAAGCGAAGAGCATTTTGTTGGTGTGAAAAGGTAAGGAAAACTGACTTCGTCTTAAAAGCCATCAAACGCTTCTCAACCCCTGTGCATGGGAACTTCAGGCAGCACCTTTAATCCTAACAGACTGTATTTTTATTTTTTTTGGCTTTCTTATGACAAGAGGCTAGGCCTCAGGACTGCAAATGTAAGCAAAGGTTAACAAATAAGACTAGACTGAACCTTTGGATAGGGTGTTCTCTTATTAGGCTGTGCAATGCATTTCACTATACTTAGTGTCGCTTATTTGGAAGCATGTTATAAATGCCACTTCTTGTGACATTTGCATGTTGTCTGTAACCAATTTTTGATGTTAATTAATCCTGGCTGACCCAATGCTGTTAATTCATCCTGGTTCCCTCCTGTACTTCATTCCTCCTCCCAACTCCCTGTGGAGGGCCAGTCCATCACAGAAGAAATAGGTTCGTCCCCAGGATGAATTTCATCTCATCCTTTCCTTTCTGGTCAGAGACGTTGGCATTTCAGACCCTGATCTTAACTCCTGCAGCTACAGTGAACTTGGGTAGGGGTAACTGCAGCAACTGCATCACATTTCCTACCTCCCCACAATCTTTTACAAGCTGTGCCCAAGTCCAAAGGGATCCAATGGGCTTTCCAGACCAAGGAGCCATATCTGGTTCACTTGCTGTAGTTTTCAAATAAAAATTAGAAGAGGAACATAAAATGAAGATATATTTTTTTGGTTTCTCCTGGCTCCATGAACACAGACAGGTGCACGTCCTACCATAGGAGGAAGCAATGGCTGTTAAGTTTTACAGTTATAGTGGAAAGCACTGATCAACCCTTGCCAGGCTTCCCTCATTACTGGATGTGGCAGGCAGTGGAGGAGGTGGCTTGACAGCACATGCAAGTTGGGTTGACTGACTTCGGGGGGATTAGGTCAAGGTCCTCGTCATCTGGGATCTCATCTAACCGATAGCCATCCTTTAGCAGCTGGATGTTCAAGTCCTGGTTGATCTGCTGCAGACAAAAAGTCAACGAGTCAAAAAAACTGACAGCGCAACACCATCTTTCATGCCCAGCAGAACTTGGCACTGAAGGTATCTGGTCCACGGTTGTCAATGACATGGTTGTCATTACTCATTTGTATTACCAACTTGTTTTCTTTTTTGCAGATAATTTAGAAGAACATTTATTTGTAATACCGGAGCTTTTAAAGATTTGAATGGGTTACCTAGGGGTCCCAGGTGACAACCCATCCAAGGTACTGGCCCTACACCTGCTTAGCTTTTGTGATGAAACTATATAAAAGTCTTTTCAGGTCATACTCTGGATTTGGACTGCAGAAAAACAGGAGGACCAGTTGCTTCAGCCAAAGAAAACCGCCACTAAGGTATGCTGCCTTTTTAAAAACAACATCAGCCAGCGATTTAAGTCCCTTTGGGAATGAGAAAGGTCTTTCTTAATCTTAGTAAGGGAAATGAACATAATAATAGTCTTAGTAAGGGGAACTCACCTCAGCTGAAGAATATCCCGAGGAGGAATATCTGGACATGTCAAAGTCATCATCACTGCAGAGGAAGACAAAGCGCAATGAGGAAAGTGAACCTAGTGAATGAGCGAGCGATACCCTCTCTTGTTCATTGGCCACATCACCTACCTCCATAGAGGGAACATGCAAGCTCTTCTCCCCTAGGAGTCTGGGCTCCTCCAAATGACCGGAGTATTCACCCAGAGTTGAATGCACAAAGTTTATGTGGAGGTTAGATTATAATCTGATTTTCACTAAGCATTTGTTCCTATTTGTTCACAGGGAGCTTATAGGACAATGAGCATTCATCCCGATTTACTTCCTTTATTATTATTATTATTATTATTATTATTATTATTATTATTATTATTATTATTATTATTATTATTATTATTATTATTATTAATAATAATAATAATAATAATAATAATAATAATAATAATTTATATCCCACCTTTCCTCCAAGAAGCTCAAGGCAGCGTACAAATATAATTCTTCCCTCCACCTGATTTTATCCTTACAACAACCGTGAGGTACAGTGCCTGGCCAAAGGTCACCAAGTGAGCTTCATGGCCAAGTGGGGATCTGAACCCTGGCTGCCCAGGTCCCAGTCCCACTCTAACCACTGCACTGCACTGGCTCTCCCTAACTGCTGGCTACTGCTGAAAGGAGACTAACAGTATCTGGATGGCCACAGATTTCTCACTCCTGATGTCACATACACAGTAAAACAGAACTACACCGTGAGATCGGGGCTCATAATTTTAGTTAACTAAAAGTAACCCAGAAAGATTACCTCAGAATAGCACTGGAGACACCGGCTTGCTTAATGGGCAAGGAGGGGTGATTTTTCCTTTGCTTTATCTGACATTCAAAATCTGGTAAGAAATGCTTTGATGCTCTTTGCTACAACACTGAACCAAAAACACAAGTCTTCCTGTTAATCATTCTTTCATTCCACCCTCTTCAATGCATTTTCCTATCACTTTCCTAACTACGAAAAGTCAGTTTCTTTTTTAAAGTGGATTTTTTCTGCTAGAGTGACAGAGAGTTTTAATCCACATTAATCGTACAAACCTGAATTCCCCAGAATGGCTTGAACCCCTTCTGCAAAATGCAGACAGTCTGGATGCACCCCAAATCTACCCTTTTAAAATGCCATCTAAGCTACTGCCAATCACCACATCTTGCGGCAATGTGTGTATTTACAATGTTACAAAACAATGTTGTGTTGTATGCCCTCCACTATGAGCTGGGAAGACATGTTTAGGAAAGTGAAAGTTGTTGCTGCTATTATCCTGTAAAAACATCCTTATCACACAAACCATTTTATGGTTACCATCTTGGTCACCCTCAACAGCTGACAAGGAAAAGTGCCCTTTTACAGATTTGGAGACTGAAAGCTCTGCCATGGCTGGCCAGCAAACCTGATTTCATTGCAGTGGTATGAGAAACAGGAAAACATTCCCATAAAATTCCCAGTATACCAACTGTATTTTACTATATGCAATTATATACCTGTCTGTGTCCAGCGCTACCAATGGCTTTTCATCAGGACTCTGGTCTAATGAGGAATAGCCTTTATTGGGAACAACCAGCCTGAAATTAAAAAGAAAACATTGCACATATTGTAAGTAAACCAAGTAAACCTTGAGAGGAGAAGTTAAGCAAGGATTAGAAGGGCAGTAAAACTGTTCCTCTAGTTTCAGAGTTATCAGAAGACCAAATCAAGTATAAAAGCACTTGGGCATTAGATAGAAGATCCTGTGAGGAATAGTCATGATCGCCTTTTCTGGATGCTGGGAAAAAAAATTCTGAATATCTGGAAAATACAGGCCAGGTCTAGTGAATCCAGCTATACAGAATTCAGACAAGACCCACGTGAGTAGCACACAGCCCGCTGTTTCTAAATGCAATCTGAGTATTCTTCAAAGGCATCCAGATTAGACTACTGTAACGCATTATGTGTGGGGCTGCCTTTGCAGAGAATTCAGAAATTACAACTGGACCAAACTGAAACTGATAAATGATTAACTGGGATGATTTGGCAAAAAATTGCTTCCCAGCTCTAGAACAGTTTCAGCGGCCAATCCATTTCAGACCACAATCCAAAACCCTGCCTAATTTTCCAAAGAAATTAAAGGTAGCTAAACAAACAAAATGACACAACAATGTAAAACAAATAATAATCTCCAAATTAAACCCAATATAAAGATTAACACAAAATAAAGACAAAATTAACAATTCAACAGCCATCAAAACATCAACAAACTAAACCAGCTAAGAAAATAGTCAGCCGAAGGCCTATTTAAAAAGCCATGTCTTTATCTGTTGCCTAAAGCAATATGGTGATGGGGCCTGACACACTTCGCTTGGCAAGATAGCCCTGAGACTGGTTGTCATCATCCTTGCTTCAAAAGGTCAAGAGATCTGGAGCAGGGTGTCACATGATGATCAGAGGATGTAGGATGACTCATATGAAAGACTGCAATCCTTATGGTACCCAGGTCCTAAGGTGTTTAGGGCCTTAAATCACCGGCACCCTAACGGACCCTTGAAATTGGCAACCGGTACAGATCACACAAAACTAGCATGATTGAATCAAATTGCCTCTAGGACCCATCAGCATCTTGGCTGCAGTATTTTCTACTAGTTGTACTTTTCAAACAGTTTTCAAGGGCATGCTAGCACAGTCTAATCTGCAAGTCACTTGGGCTTTGAAGCTGGTTATCTGAAGGGAGACTGCCTTTTCTATGAACCTGCCTGACTGTTAAGATCTTCATCCAAGAGCAGAGAGAGGTGATTAACTAAGAAAGAGCCTTCTCCATTGTGGCCCCCCACTTATGAAATGTTCTCTCCAGAAGGCTTGTCTAGTGCCACAATACAGCAACTATTATGCATTAAGTGAAGATTTTTGTTAATGCCTAGACTTTTGAAATTTGTCCTCCATCCACCCAGCCCAGCCAGCTAGCGAGGGTGAGACGTTGGGAAACCCTCGCCGCCGCCACTGCCGCCGGGCTCTTTCAAAGCTGGAGAAGAGGAGGAGGCGGGTGGTTGCCTCGCTGCCTTGCTGCCCTCCTCCTGACTGTGGAGCCCCAATTAACCCACTGGTTAGAGCCACTGCTGCAGTCTATCATGTGGCAATAAGGGCAACAAAAAAGGACTTTTATGCTGCCTCTATTGCATCTTGCAGAGTGCTGTCCCAGGAGACTGTTCCAAGTGGTCCGGAGCCTGGTCGGTCCAGTTGCTCCGGAACTGCTGGAACATGATAAGGTCTCCTGTGATGAGTTTGCTAAACACTTTGCGGATAAAATCGATCGTATTAAAAGCGATATTCCATACACTGTGGATACAGGGAGTGAGCCAGAGGTGATCAGTGTTGCTTCGGTGGCGTGGGATCGGTTTCAGCTTCTTCCCTCTGAGGAATTGGACAAGGTGCTTTCAACTTTAAAGCCGGCCACCTGCCTACTTGATCCTTGCCCTTCGTGGCTCATCATGAGCTGCAAAGATAGACTGGGAGAGAGATGGTAAATGCATCGCTTGAAGAGGGAGTAATGCCATCAGTGCTCAAGGAGGCGATAATAAAACCAATCTTAAAAAAGCCCTCCTTGAACCCTCAAGCTCTGAACAACTTTCGCCCAGTCTCAAATGTGCCATTCTTAGGCAAGGCAGTTGAGCGGGTGGTGGCTAAACAGCTGCAAGCACACTTGGAAGAAACGGATTATCTAGATCCATTTCAATCGGGCTTCAGACCGGGACATGGGACTGAAACAGCCTTGGTCGCCTTGGTAGATGATATGAGAAGGGCGTGGGATAGAGGCGAATGCACCTTCCTTGTCCTTCTCGATCTCTCGGCGGCTTTCAATACCGTTGACCACGGTATCCTCTTGGACCGCCTGCAGAGGCTAGGTATTGGGGGCACAGTGGTTCCATTCCTTCCTCTCTGGGAGGTACCAAAGAGTAGCACTGGAGGAGGTTTCAGATCCCTGGCCCCTCACTTGTGGGGTACCACAGGGGTCTATCCTTTCTCCAATGCTTTTTAACATCTATATAAAGCCGCTGGGAGCAATCATCAGGAGATTTGGGCTGCAGTGTCATCAGTATGCGGATGACACGCAGCTCTATCTCTCATTTAAATCTTCACCAAGGTTGGCTGTGGAAACCCTGTCCAAATGTCTGGAGTCGGTGAGTGGCTGGATGGGAAGGAATAAGCTGAAGCTGAATCCTGATAAAACCGAGGTGCTGTTTGTGGGAGACAAGGGAAGGTTGGGAGATATAGAACTGGTGCTTAACGGGGTATGACTGCCCCTGAAAGACCAGGTCCGTAGCCTGGGGGTCATTCTTGACTCCCAGCTGTCCATGGAGGCTCAAGTTTCGGCTGTGAGCCGGGCAGCTCTGTATCAACTCCATCTGATACAGAGGCTACGCCCCTACCTTCCCAATCATCTGCTCCCACCGGTGGTACATGCCCTGATCACCACTCGCCTAGACTACTGTAATGCGCTCTATGTGGGGTTACCCCTGAAAATGGTTCGGAAGTTACAGCTGGTACAAAATGCAGCGGCGCGTCTGATTACAGGCGGCCGCCATAGAGATCACATCACTCCTGTGTTGAAGGAGTTGCATTGGTTACCGGTTGTGTACCGAGCCTAATTCAAGGTGTTGGTCTTAACCTTTAAAACCCTATACGGTTGTGGCCCAGCTTATCTGAAGGAGCGCCTCCAGTATCGACAGGGATGCCGCTCAACAAGATCAGCCTCAGAAGACCTTCTCTGGATCCCACCTGTCAAAACAGCTAGACTGGTGAGGACTTGAGAGAGGGCCTTCTCAATTGTGGCCCCCACCCTATGGAATTATCTCCCAAATGATCTACGCCGTGCCCCGTCTATAATGAGCTTCCACCGGACCCTGAAGACCTGGTTTTTTAGGCAGGCTTTTGGAACGGGCTAGTTTTACTGTGTTTTTAATTTTTTATCTGTTTTATATACTGTTTTATTGTGTACGTCGCCCAGAGTGGCTGGCTTGCCAGCCAGATGGGTGACTAACAAATCTCATAATAAATAAATAAATAAATAGATAGATAGATAATGCTATCTGTTGATTTTATTTTTCAACATGGCATTTTAGTATGATTTTGTTTTCCGAACTGAAAGCTGCCTTGGATGTTTTCATGACAAAAAAGACACTGCAAAGTTTCTGGCCTCTGTGGTTAAATAAGATGCTCAGCCTAAAAAAACTGTAAGGATTTTAAAACAAAAATGGCCTTGTGGCATCTTAAAGATGAAGAAGTGTATTATGGCATTTGCTTTCACGGACTAGAACAGGTGTGAGGAACCTCTGGTCCTCCAGATCTTGCTGAACTATAATTTGCAGAAGCAGCAAGCAGGGTCAGTGCCAAAGGGCGGCCAGGTTGGGCCCTGGCCAAGGGCAACTCCTCAGGGTGTGGGGGTAGCGCTCCCCTTCCGCGATCCTTGGGAGGTCGACTCCCGACCCTGCTGCAGATTACAGAGATAGAGCTCCCATCCCAGACCATGCAGGCCCGCAGCGCCCACCCACACCACCTACCTCTCCACCTTTTCTGTGAATGCCCTGCATGCTGTGCACGCAGCTGCCATCAACCAAGATGGCAGAAGGTTCACTAAGGGGATGATGCCCCTACTGCCATCTTGATTGATGGCAGGCATGTGTCCTGCACTGCAGACTCTAACTCAAGCATAGTTATGGAAAACCCTCTGCAAACTGGTGACCATTATAAAAACGAAAGCTCAGTTAGGCACTGGGTACCAACTAAGCATCTCCTGGTAAAATCATTGACCTGCTGATACACACAGGTAATAGCACCAATCCTCTTTACCTTTATAGGGACATCAGCCCGCTCAAGAGTTCTTCCCGCTATGCCTCTTTTATAAATCAGGTTTAAAGAGAGAAAAGTAGATCCTTTTCGTTTTTTAGCTTAGAAAGAAATTTCTCAATTATTGCAGGTGGCCTGGCCAAAACTCTTATTTATTTTAACAGATTGAGAGCGCACTTCATTTATAAAATATGCAAAGGCAGGGACTTTGGGGATTTTACTTTTTCCTGAGATTATTTTTCTATTAATTACGTGATAAAATCATCATTAGCGCTAATTCCTCTATTTTGACACAAGTTTCACAGCATTTAAATCCTTTTAGAATTAACAACTAGTTTCTTCACTTGTACATTACTTTCCTCAGACTCCCAAGATTCTGCCTATAACCCTCAGGACTAGGAACATTAATTTTCTGAAACAAAGCTGTGATTGTCATTATTCCAACAGGAGTCCAAAATTTACATGAAAGCACGTCAAGAGCTACAAAGAAGCCAGCTTACACTTGATAAAACATAATTTTAAAAACAAAGAACAAAGAATCTGACCTGTACATTTGTTCTTTCTCTTGCTTGGATAAGTTATAAAGATCCGATGGGACTTTTCAGCTAAGGTGAGCGAACTCTTAAGAGCGCAATTCCTCTTTCAGTGCAGGTTTCCTGCTCTTATATTAACATGCTGTTCTTGACAAACTCTTGGCCCAGTTAGAATATAAGGGACTACAGGATCAGATCAAGGTGACCCCATTAAGTCCAGCATCTTGACCTTGGTGCCAGCAGCAGCCGGTCAGATGCTTGAAGGAAGCCCAGAGCAGGACATGAAGCCAACAGCTGGGGAAGACTTCAACCCCCACATAAACCTGCTTGGATGTTGAGTTCTTCTTCAGGTCTCCCAGATGGCGACCTGACATAGGGCCTTTTTGGTGGTAGTGCTCTCTCTATTAAATAGCTTCACTAAGGAGATGTGCTTGGCACCAACTCTTTATCCTTTTAGTACCAGGTGAGGCCCTTTTATTTGCCCCAGTTTTTAAAAACTTTTTCATTCGGCTCTGTTTTTATTTGGTATTAATATCTTTGATGCTGTTCTGATGGTTAATAGTTATTACTATGCTGTTTTCATCTATCTGCCATGGATTAGATTGCATTGGGCTGAAAAAAACAGAATGAAATTTAACAGGGATAAGTGCAAAGTTCTACACCTAGGAAAAAGAAAGCAAATGCACAGTTATAAGATGGTTCAGCAGTACTACATGCCAGAAGGATCTTGGAATTGTTGGTGATTGGCAGCTGAATATGAGTGAACAGCGTGATGAGACTGCAAAAGAGGCAAATGCTATTTTAGGCTGCATTAATAGAAGTATAGTTTCCAAATTGAGTGAAGTACTAGTTCCCCTCTACTCGGCACTGGTTAGGCTTTATCTTGAGTACTGTGTCCAGTCCTGGACACTGCACTTTAAGAAGGATGCAGATAAACTGGAACAGGTTCAGAGAAGGGCAACAAGGATGATCAGGGGACTGGAAATAAAGCCCTATGAGGAGAGACTGAAAGAACTGGGCATGTGTAACCTTGAGACGATTGAGGGGAGATATAATAGCACTCTTCAAGTACAAGAAAGGTTGTCACACAGAGGAGAGCCAGGATCTCTTCTTGATCATCCCAGAGTGCAGGACCCAGCATAATGGGCTCAAGTTGCACGAAGCCAGATTTCAACAAAACATCAGGAAAAACTTCCTAACTGTTAGAGCGATACGACAACAGAACCAGTGACCTAGGGAGGTGGTGAGCTCTCCGACACTGGAGGCCTTCAAGAGGCAGCTGGACAGCCATCTGTCGGGAATGCTTTAGGTTGGATTCCTGCATTGAGCAGGGGGTTGGACTGGATTGCCTTATAGGCCCCTTCTAACATTACTGTTCTGTGATTTCTCTCTTCCCTTTTCTAAGCTAGTGGCCACTGCCACAACTTGGCTCCTCAGAGTTGTGCATGAACAAAAGGCATGCCTACCCCAACTAGAGTCTACTGGTATAATTTACACATTAAGCACCTGAATATTATGAAGAGGTCTACCTTGTTCGTGCCATCACATTGTTCTTCTTGGGCTGCTGGTTAACCGGGCTCCCCATGTTGCCATTTTTCAGTGAGCCCTTACGAGCCAACTCTCTCTGTTTCTCTGCAGAAGAAAGGCACACATTAACACTCAGGTTAGTGATGCTGCTTCATTATAGCAATGATAGCTACAGACTATCAATTCCTTCCCTGAAAGTGACTTGGAAAATAGCCCTACCCCCTTGATGTACTATATAAACCAAGAAATAAACCAAGAATTACACCGTTTGGAAACAAAGGATGTTTGCAATGTCATATGCAAAAGCCCTTGTGGTTTCTGTTGCTTGGATGTGAGCCCCAGTGTGACCAAAGAGGAAGGTAAGCCCCGACATATAGAACAGAAATGGTGCGTTTCACTATATGTGAAATAAGAAAACCAAGGACAGGATCATTTCAGTGGTGGCCCCACATCTTTGGAACTTCCTTCCCCGAGGTCTTTGTCAAGCCCCTTTCCTTAGTAGTTTTCCTTAGTAGTTTTCAAACGTATCCTGGAGACTATTTCATAAAGCCTTCATCTGATTAGTTTTATGCTATCTATTTAAACCGATGCTGTTTAAGATAATTACGTCTTTAGTGTATTATTTTAATCTTTATGTGTAAGCTTCTTTGTGGTAGAAATACTTAGAATAAAAAATAATTGTAAGTTCTTTCCCTCATTAACCATTTATCATGGCTCCTTCAAGGAAGTTTCACATGTGACAGATCCTACATGGAGTTAACTCATATTGTTTCCAAACAGACACTTGAGTAATTTTCACATGGCAGTGTATCATTTACTTTGATTGACTGCTAACACGCAGACTCCAAACGAACACAATATATCATTAAGAATTTGTCCCTGGCGTGCAAACAGCTGAAAAAGGAATGGAAAGCCTGAAGAGAGAGCTGGGTGGAGTGAAGCAGGCATCCTGTTCTCACAGTTCTGCGTGGCTCGTTAACAGCAGCAGGACAGGGAGGTGAAAGAAAGGGCGATGCAAGGCTTCAGGGAATTACAAAGGCTTGCACTTGCCTCCAATTCTACATCAGGAAAAGGTTGATGAAAGCCTGCAGTTATTTCCTGACCTGCTACACTCCTTCGCTGGAGACTGAAAGCCTTTCAACTTGGAGGAAAAGCATAGTAAAGGCTTTTTTTTTAAATAGTGATGAAAGATGCAGGAGGGTCAGCCCTGACAGAAGAACGTTCTTCACTACACCTGCTATACAAGGGCTGGCTGCCAGTGAAGGAAAGTAATCTGTGATGGTATGGGTGTGCTCCTGTTTCACCATGGCAGATTTAATTCCTCATTGAATGATGTGCTGTCTAGGTTCAGAGCAATTTATTTTATTTAGAAAATGCCTTGACTTGCGGCATACAATCTATATTATTTAATTGCTTTATATTCAAACAAATATCAAAGCAATGTACAAAACAGAAATCAAATACAAGCCAATATGTAAATAATCAAATAAACGCCCATTAAAATAACACTATATTACTCCACCAACAATACCCACAATCACACACCCATCCATATCTCTCTACAGAAAAACCCAGCTTGTCCAACAAAGACAGGATAAAAACTCAAACAGCCTCGGAATTAAAATAAAAACCATTTCTTACCCCACCTCCCACCGTTCCCTCCCTCCCGGCCTCGCACACGGAGGGGGGTGCAGCTCTGTGCCAGTAAGACTTTCGCTCTGAACAGCAGCCAGGAACTTTATTGCATCACTATTCCAGCTGCTCAGGCTCTGCCCCTCAAAAGCACCAACCGCCCATCAGACAAACAACTGCAACATCCCAAAGCAAATGGAGCAGAGGAGGGCAGAAAGCCAACAGCACACGTCTGCCATCACGAGAGGCAAGGGGTGTGCATGCGTGTGCCAGGCCACCCCCTCCCCAGGCCCTCCCAGTGGTGGGGTGGACATCAGGCTTTGCCTTTGCTGTGTCAGGGGCCCCAAGGGCCCACAGGCAAGAAAGCCTCGCCTTGCTTATGGCTATAAAGGGACATCACAGGTGAGGAAGCTTGACCTTGCAGCTGCTCCTACCTGCATGGCCCCGCCCTAAGCTCTGCTTTTTGGGTACATTAGCATGATAGGGACAGGACGGAGGCGGCAAGGAACAGCTGGCCCCCAGACCCAGCTCTGGAGCACAGCATCACTGCAGCCAGAAAGGAACTGGTGTGTGCCTGCTGCACAAGTCAAGCTCGTGACGGTAGTCACCAAGACAGAAAGCACCTGGAATCCAACAGGCACCTGCTCGTCCTTGCCCAGTTGCAAGGCGTTCTCAGTATTTCTGAAGCAGCTTTCCAGCGAGGCACCCCAAGGCAATACTCTGCCAACTGAGTCCTTGTGCCCATCGATTCCTTCATCCCGCTATGTCTCAGACATTGAGCTTTGCGCTGCACTAAACTCTTCCCCCTCTGCCTCTTCTGCAGGTGAGCATACAGGTCAGCATCTTGAACTCTGACATGGGGTAGGGGATGGGGAGGGGAAAGGGAAGGAAGAGAAAGTGGTCTCTTGTTTATTGAGGCATTTCTATAGCACCCATTCAGCTGTGTCCCCTGGGCAGCTCACAATTTAAGATTAACAGCGCATGAATACAAATTCAACAGTGCTCAAAACAAACAATATATAAAAGCAACACATAAAGCTGCATCTGACAACATGGAGTGCTCTGCTCTTGCAAGTTTATTCCTAACCTGGCTTTTCACAGACAGCTGCCAAGTGGCAGCACAGCAGTAATTTGTACAGGTCCAACAGGGCTAAGCCATAAGACACTGAACTTGTCAAGGATTATCAGTACCTCGGAACAGTCATTAACTAAAATGGAGACCATAGTCAAGAAATCAGAAGAAGGCTAGCACTGGGGAGGGCAGCTGTGAGAGAACTAGAAAAGGTCCTCAAATGCAAAGATGTATCACTGAACACCAAAGTCAGGATCATTCAGACCATCGTATTCCTGTTCTATATGTATGGATGTGTAAGTTGGACAGTGAAAAAGGCGGATAAGAGAAAAATCAGCTCATTTGAAATGTGGTGCTAGAGGAGAGTTTTGCGCATACAATGAACTGTGAAAAAGACAAATAATTGGGTGTTAGAACATATTAAACCAGAACTGTCACTAGAAGCTAAAATGATGAAACTGAGATTATCATACTTTGGACACATAATGAGAAGACCTGAATCACTAGAAAAGACAATAATGCTGGGGAAAACAGAAGGGAGTAGAAAAAGAGGAAGGCCAAACAAGAGATGGATTGATTC
This sequence comes from Rhineura floridana, assembly GCF_030035675.1. Taxonomy (NCBI): domain Eukaryota; kingdom Metazoa; phylum Chordata; class Lepidosauria; order Squamata; family Rhineuridae; genus Rhineura; species Rhineura floridana. The sequence goes on along the minus strand of NC_084480.1, from coordinate 4,255,096 downwards.
CATACAGGAAGCCACAGACCTGAACTTACAAGATCTGAACCGGGTGGTTCACGATAGATGCTGTTGGAGGTCGCTGATTCATAGGTTCACCATAAGTCAAAATCAACTTTAAGGCACATAAGACACACACCCTCTCACCTCTGTTCCTCTGTCAGAACATCTTATACTGTTAGGAAGGTTCTTCCAATGATGAAACTGAGGTTATCATACTTTGGACACATAATGAGAAGACATGATTCACTAGAAAAGACAATAATGCTGGGGAAAACAGAAGGGAGTAGAAAAAGAGGAAGGCCAAACAAGAGATGGATTGATTCCATCATGAAAGCCACAGACCTGAACTTACAGGATCTGAACAGGGTGGTTCATGACAGATGCTCTTGGAGGTCACTGATTCATAGGGTTGCCATAAGTCATAGTCGACTTGGAGGCACATAACAACAAGAAGCCATAATACTATTTATATAGCATTTTGAACTCTCTAAAGGGCTTTGTGTATATCACATCACCAATCCTGTACTATCCCTATACTGTAAGAGGGGAGATAGGCCTCAACCTGTCTTCTAGCCCGTCTGTCAGTGTCTTTGTACAGGTATATCCGCTCCCCCCCTTTAAAAAAATTTAGCTGTTTGGGGCACTTTATGAACAAGCCCTCCCCTCTCCACAAGTTCATGGGCGAGGTGGGATTTGAACCAGGGCCTTCCTGAATAGTCCAGAAAAATGGTGGAGCAACTTGAACTCAAACCCTAAGGTGGACAAAGGGTTTATTGACTGAAACATGCTCTCCCACCTGCTACCCCGCAGACAGAAATTTGAGAACTGGAAAGATAAGAACTGTCACACAAGACAAGTCACTAAGACTTAAAATGATTGATATTTCACATGAATGTATTCAAGCACAATATTATGTGTTAATCTTATGTGGGTGGGGGAGAAGACAAGAGTGAATTGGCTCAGTTCTGGTACAGTGAGATATCATGCAGTTGCCTGCAAATCTTAAAGAGTCTGTTGTTGCTCTGCATCTCCATCCCCGTCAACACACACTGATGAATTGGGTTGGACCCAATGGGGAAGATTTTTCCTTTTCAGGATATCCCATCAGGAAAAAGGAAACTTCAGCAGTAAAGTCACTTCCTGAAAAAGGCTGATTAGTCAGGTTATGTTTTCCCGAGAAGAAATTAAAAACTCTTCTAGTGTGCATCAAAGGAATCAGATCAATATATTGGTATTTAGGGAAATTATGTTGTCCTATTTTTCTTCAAGGTTCTTATTCCTTTAATCACTTCAGTTAACCTGCTTTAAGAAGCCAGTTGTAGAGAGTGCCCATGAGGCTTCCTTCTCTCCCAAACAATTAATAGTTCTTAAAACAGGTTAAAGCTGTCAGATCACTTTCATAATCCAGAGAAAGTTTGGTGCAGTCTGATAGACTGCAATGAGTCTTAAGCATTAATACTACCTGAATTGCTCCCAGTCTACACAAAGTAGGCTTTCAGCAGCAGTGGCTTGAAAACCCACTCAGGGCCTCATCCTCCTCTCTAGCCCTTTTTAATTAAATTCATAAATGCCTCACAAGCATGACTAAACAGTATCCTTTCACTGAATCTGCCAGGACCTCCATGGATGCAGTCTTCAGCTACTACCTGGACCAGCAGACAGAGCTACTATCTTTTCGGCGCCAGGTGAAAACCTTTTTATACTCCCAGGCATTTTAAAGTGTATTTTAACAGTATTTCACTATTATTTTGTATTTTGGACGTTGTTTGGTTCTTTTATTGTTTGTTTGTTTTTGGTTCTTGATTTATTGTATTTATTGTACTTATACACTGTGCTTGTTTGATCTTTTATGTACACCGCCCAGAGAGCCTTCGGGCTTAGGGCGGTATATAAATTAAATTAAATAAATAAATAAATAAATGTGCTCGTTTAAAGGGCACCTTATGTCAAGAACCTTGAGCCTCCCGCTCAGACACTGCCGGTTCCGGACATCATGGCTCTGACTGCACAAAGTAAAAAGGTGCATTGCACTTTTGACGAATGCCCCCTGGAGAACAGGGGAGAGGTTCTCGGAGAATACTGCTTCTTGGGATACAGCAAAGAAGGAGACCAATTTGAGACCATCCCCCCCCCCACGATTTGTACATGTGCTGTGCTCCTGTGGGGAATGGGGAAGTTGAACGGTATTCCAATAAGGGGTTTAACCCTCCACAGCCCATTTCACTTTCTCCAGCAGAGAGCAGCCAATCCTGTTCCCAGCTAGATCATAATTCTGCCCCTCTGCTTTTTCTTGCAGTGAAAGGAGGGGGGCAGAAGAGAAGCAGAGCTGCCCCTCTGCATCCTTTAGTTAGTGGAAGGCAGTGCCAAATTAAAGAGACAACTACAGTCAGACCATCGGCTTGCCCACAGCAGGTTCAAAGAGACAGCCTAGAAAAAGACTGTGCTTGGCACTCTGCATCTTTAAAGGGACATCTCTATCACTGCAGTAGATGATTCTCTCTGTGTGTGTCATCTGGTTGTATCACAATAGAACCTTGGTGCAGTTTTTATATTAGGGAAAGGATATCTCATCTGTATGTGATGGGAATGTATATTTAACTGTCTGCTGGCCACTAATGCCCCTTTTCTTGATCTGATGGCAGGTAGTTACATAACATGATGCCATCTCATATTTTGATGAAAATGCACGTTCAGAGGGAAAGGGTTACTCTGTCCTTTCTGGTTCTGACCTTTGGCCATGTAGAGTGGTTTAATTCCTAAAGTACTGCAAGAACATGACACTAATTACATCCATTTCCATCAAAATGGACACAATTGGCATAATGTTCTCACCAGGCATGCTGGGATACTTGGTCCTGTGCCTAACTTGGTGGGAAGATGACTCTCCACTGAGGAGCTGCCGCTGTTGCTTCCCTCCCCTTCTCCTGTTCAAGGTAAATCTGGTGGCCTGAGAGGAAGCGGGGTAAGGTGCCAAAGGCGGCACTGGACATGTTAAGCACCCAGTTTACTTTTCAGTTTACTCACTTGGATCTTTGCACATTTTCGCTTGCAGCCCACGTAAATGATCTAGCCTCCCTAGTTGAAATTTCTGAACAGTTTTCAAAGACAGTAATCCAACCCAGGTATTATCAAAGCATGAATAACTGTGGCAAGATCAGCCTGTTCCCCAGATAAAAGCAATTAGTACATCACAGCTGGTACACGGTGCTCTGTACCATAGTCACCACTGGCCTCCATAACAGAAGCTGGGTCTTGAAGCACCCCTCAGCTCTGAACTTAACCTTTAAGGGGGAGTGCAGCATCAACTACAAAGGGCCAAACATTACTATCATGATGAGCTAAACCTCCTACCATCAGCATCTCTGCCTTGTGTGAATTGTGTTTAAGGACCTGGTTTTTTTTTCAAAGGTGCAATAAAAGGAGGGTATGGGGCATTAGGCAGCTTACACTGCAGAGCTCCTAACCTGCTCACAGAATATAAGCTGCAGTTAAACCACACACTATCAGGAACTGAGGGCTGAAATTTCATGTGCTGCTAAAGCACTATTGTGAGAAAGGATAACCAGTGTATTCTTGGGGGACACGTGACCCTGTTTCTCCAGAGTGTGGTCCAGGAGCAAGAACTACACAACTTGCCTTTACAGATGGTACTGAAGCCAAACCCTGCTAGGAATAAGAGCTTGATCGTTAAGATGAATATGCCCTTGAGTGTGCCTGGAACATTACATACAAAACTCAAAAGAGATGCATCATTCAAATATTACAAACCTGACACCTGTCTTTTTGGGGGGGTTGGTGGTGGTAATGCACATTGTAGTAGTATGTCCAACTGTCTCTTTTTCAGGAAACCATTCCCAAAGGAGTGAGGGAAAAAGAGTAGTGGTCACCCACTAACTGGGAACCTGAGCCAGGCCTCCAGAGGTGAAAGACTACTGCATTAACCCAAAAATTCATTCTCTCAGCCTAGCCTACTATAGGAAATCCAATCCAAGATCTAATTTTCAGTTTCACTTTCTAATGAAAGGAAAAAATGTCAGCCCAGGGAATTCACAAAGATGTCTTGAGGGAAAATGCTAGGCTTCCCATGAAAATGCATCTTCTTTACAGCAGGTGACCTTTTAGAGGAAATGAAATCTTAACAAGTTTACCTACTACTGGAGAATCCGACCTTAAGATTACAGATCAAAATATTGCACTAGAAGGGCAGCATTCTCTCAGTACATAGCACAAATCAAATAACTTAGGTGGCTTTAAAAAAAGGATTAGACCAATTCATGGAGGATAAAGCGATCAGTGACTACTATGCTACATGCTACCTCCAGGATGAGAGGCAGGATGTCTGAATGCCAGTCGCATTTGGGCGACTGTGAGAACAGAACGCTGGATTCGATGGGCCTTGGGTCTGATCCAGCAGGGCTCTTCTTACGTTTTTAACTTCAGTTTCAAAAAGCAATAATGTCATGTAGAAAACCGTTAAGATGGGATTTAAGCAACAATGAACAGGACAACACCTCTCTCAATACTGCTAAGCTATTACACTATATAGTAGGGCCCCGCTTTACGGTGCTTCACTAATGCGGCGGTCTCAATTAGATGCAATTAGACTAAAGCCCCACTCATACGGCACTTGTTCTGCTTTTACAGCAGTTTTCGGGCATTGCGCGCCATTCTATTCAATGAGTTCCACTTTTCAGAGGTTTTTGTTTTTCGGCGGGGGTCCAGAACATAACCCGCCATATGAGTGGGGCCCTACTGTACTGTAAAGTATTTTATAATAATTGTCAGCCATTTGTAGAATAACTTGTTCAGCAGGCCACTGTAATCCTGTTCAGATGTTCACCTGAACATGCTTCAAATTACCCTCCAGCCCTTCCCTCTCAATGCAGGAAGGTCTAAAGCTGAGCTGTTGCAGGGAAAGGGGGAGGCACTGCGGCAGAGATTGTGTGTGTGCCCCTTCTCACATTAAGCCCACATGTTTTCACCCGGCATGCCTGGAGGGGGGTTATTACACATGGGGAAAGGAAAAAGACATCTTACTCATGATTACCCAGGCAAGTTCATTCCTGGAGCTGTTTTAAAATATACAGAAAAAGCTAACTCACTCAAGTAGTAAAGATGAATCTGAACTAGAGACTCGTTAGACTGAAACCCATCACTCCACCCCACTAACTCATCTTAATAGCACAAGATGGTCTCCCTGACCACTCACCTGCATAGCCCAAGGCTGGCCAATTAAGAACATCCAAGAGGTACCAGAGATCATACTGCAAACATCCGTTGGATAATGGAACGGACCAAGGAATTTCAGAAGGAAATCACCCTGTGCTTTATAGATTACAGCAAAGCCTTTGATTGTGTAGATCATGAAAAACTATGGAATACTTTAAAAGAAATGGGGGTGACACAGCATCTGATTGTCCTGATGCACAGCTTATACTCTGGACAAGAGGCTACTGTAAGGACAGAATATGGAGAAGCTGCTTCTCAGTTGGAAAGGGTGTGAGAGAGGGGTGTGTTTTATCACCCTATTTGTTTAATCTATACGCAAGAACACATCATACAGAAAGTGGGATTGAACCAAGATGGAGGTGGAAAAATTGGAGGAAGAAATATCAATAATTTAAGATATGCAGATCATACTACTGGCAGAAACCAGTAATGATTTCAAACGAATGCTGATGAAAGTTAAAGAGGAAAGCACAAAAAGCAGGACTACAGCTGAACGTCAAGAAGACTAAAGTAATGACAACAGAAGATTTATGTAACTTTACAGTTGACAATGAGGACATTGAACTTGTCAAGGATTATCAATACCTCAGCACAGTCATTAACCAAAATGGAGACAAGAGTCAAGAAACCAGAAGAAGGCTAGGACTGGGGAGGGCAGCTATGAGAGCCCGAGAAAAGGTCCTCAAATGCAAAGATGTATCACTGAACACTAAAGTCAGGATCATTCAGACCATGGTATTCCCAATCTCTATGTATGGATGTGAAAGCTGGACAGTGAAAAAAGCAGGTAAGAAAAAAATCAACTCCTTTGAAATGTGGTGCTGGAGGAGAGCTTTGCGCATACCATGTACCGCGAAAAAGACAAATAATTGGATGTTAAAACAATTTAAACCAGAACTATCACCAGAAGCTAAAATGATGAAACTGAGGTTATCATACTCTGGACACATCATGAGAAGACATGATTCACTAGGAAAGACAACAATGCTGGGAAAAACAGAAGGGAGCAGAAAAAGAGGAGGGCTAAACAAGAGATGGACTGATTCCATAAAGGAAGCCACAGACCTGACCTTACAAGATCTGAACAGGGTGGTTCACAACAGATGCTATTGGAAGTCGCTGATTCATAGTGTCGACTTGAAGGCACATAACAAAACCAGTAAGAACAAACACAGAGCCTTGCTGGACCTTTCTAGTTCCAAAGCCCTTTCCAATTCCAGCAGTGAACTACCAGAAGCATATGGGCTGCCCACAAATAGGACTGAAGTGCAACAGCATCCCCCTCTACTTGTGCTTCCCAGCAACTAGTATTCAGAGGTATACTGCCTCTGATGCTGGAGGTAGTACATAGCCCAGCTACAGGAGCAATGAGCCCTTTATCTGTCCACACTCACAACTACGACAGTAGAGCAGATTAGCTGGTAGCACTGAGAGGGCAGACAGAGAAACAGAGATTGTAGAGGGAGACAGCAAAGGGGGAGGGGCATTTGGAGTTGTCAGGGGGGTTCCACGCAAGTTGGCGAGGCTGTAGCACAGTGGCAGAGGATACTCTTTGCACGACAAAGGTCCCAGGTTCAATCCCCAGCATCTCTAGACAGGGTTGGGACAGACTGCTGCCTGAAACTCTGGAGAGAACTGCCAATCAGCACAGACAACACAAAGGAATGGACCAATGTTCTGATACTGTTTAAGACAGCTGCCTATGAACTATGTGCTTCATGATTTGTCACTGTGAGTTAAATTAACTATGGTCACCCGAAACTTGTTCGTACAAAATGACAACGCTCATGGCTCAATGGCTGCACACAGGCTACTTTGTGGCCCCCACCCTCTGGAATTCCCTTCCTTTTGACCTTCGACATGCCTCCTCCCTGATGGGTTTTCGCGAGCCTTAAAGACCTGGCTATTCAGGCAGGCCTACAGGATTTCTGGGGTGGATTAGTTTTATGATGTATTAATTGAAGGCTGGTTTTAGATTAATTACTTATTGTGGCTTTTTGATTTGTATATTGTATTTTACTATGTTATTGTACGTCGCCTAGAGTGTCCGTTAATTCGGACAGATAGGCGACTCACAAATAAAAATTCATTATTATTATTTATTATTACTTTGTAGGATAAGAAGAGTAACGCCCTCCAAGGACTGTTAAAAAGAGCAAGCAAGCTAAGCTTACAGTATTCCTGCAGAACATTTATTATTAATGCACCTGTGCCCCGCACTTTACTTTCCATTAAGAAGCGTTCAAGATGACTAACAATGTTTCCATTAAAATGACAAAATACAACAGAGGACAACCACCACCACCAGAAGGAAGTCAGCATAGCATAGCACCGTTATTACAAGGAAGGGCACACACGATTAAGAGCAGCATAACTGATTGAAACATCACTACCCCCATATGAAGCTCAAAAGGAACATTTATTTGCAGCAGCAAGGTGTGCAACAACAGGAACATTTATCTCCCCTGCAAAGGGCATATGCTGCACTGCAACACGTTTGCACATGAGGAGGAGTGTTTAAATGTTACTATGATGCTCCTTGTTGGACCATAAGAGTTGGGGCCTCCTCAGTGAGAAAGGATCTCCCACAGCATTCCTTGGGTCAGGATTAGGTGCTTAAAACCTACACAAATGGAGAGATGAGGTATTTGAGTGGTCCAAGTTGATTCTACACAAGACCCAACTACTTAGGTGCCATGGTTTTAGTATGAGCGCAAACCTGATCACACACACGTGTTGATTATGTTGTTGTATTTTGATATCTGATGTTTACTGTGAGCCATTTTGAACACAATTCAATGTGGAAGATAATAAGGGAGCTTCCAAATGGCTTAGGTCACAGTGGGGAACCTCAGGCTTGGGAGATGAATGTGGCCCCCCAGGTGTCTCTATCTGGACCTTCAAATCTTTCCTCACTGGCCCTACTTCACACCCTGAGTGTTTCTGCCTGGCTGGAAAGTGTCCCTGACTCTCTGATAATGCCTCTTGCTTCTCTGGACGGAGGATAGAGAGGGCTGTGTGACTTGTGTGTAAAAACTAGCCTACTGTGCAAAACTGGCCCTTGGAAGGTGGCCCAGAAGGGAACGTGGCCTTCAGGCTGTAAAAGGTTCCCCACCTATGGCATAGGTGAGCCACTCCTGAATCAGGCACCTTAGCAGGGTCCCTGGTAGTAACATGACGTGAGTGGGAAGGTGCATTAGGCAGTAATGCCCACTGGCTCACCTAGTCACCATGTCCACTCCCCAGATCTCTCCACATTAAACAACAAGGTTGGGGTTACAAGTAGGCTTAAGGTGAAACAGACAACCAGCATAAAAAACAGCTTAAAGTTCTGGTTTAATAACCTAGACATGCTGTGCGTATCTCTAAGCAGACCCTCCACAGATTTCTTATAAAAGAACTAAGAATCTCAAGGACATCCTGATACATAGTGACTTAAAAGACGTCATCCAATCTAGACAAAGTTTACTCCCAGGTATAACTTCTCCCCTGGGCCATCATCCTTGTGGCCATTGCATTTTTTGTAAAAATACCAGCAAAATGACAAATTTTGTTAATCCAATTAATCAGAAGAAATATCATTTGAGGCACTTTTCCACTTGTAGTACAGATAGAGTTATCTACATTACACAATGTGGATGTAGAAAAATGTATATAGGACAGACCACAAGAATGGTAAAAATAAGAATAGGGGAGCATTGGAGTAATTTAAGGAATAATAGAAGAGGGGCACCGCTTGTAGAACATCACAATCAGTGCCCTTACCCTATAACAGAATATAAATTTTGGGTTTTGGAAAAGGTTTATGGTAAAAGTATAGACAATTTACTGCGTAGAGAACTACATTGGATTTTAGAATTGGATACCATGATTCCTAATGGGTTAAATGAAGAATTCAACCTCCTGCCTTTACTTTGATTTAAAGAAAGAATAGTCAACTCAAATCAGGTGTGATGAACTAATTATCAAGCTGGTTCAATTTATTGTATGTTTCTGAGCTTTATATTTCTGGGTTTGGTTTTGGTTCTTTACATGCTAACAGCTATAAGGAAAACAACAGTGAAAGTTGGTCTCTATATGTTGTTGAAGAGTGAATTTCTGTAAGTATATTTTGAGATTATTTGAAGTGAAAAGCAATATTGTTGTAGAAGCATCTCTGTAACTGTTTTTCTTATGCTAAAAAAATCATTTAAATAAGATGTACATATAATTTTGACTGTATAATTATAATTTTGACTGTGTGCTTAAAATGTCTGAATATTTTTAAAGCAAGTTCAAAAAATCTTTTATGTATTTTAGCCCGTGATGAAGGCTTGACTCCACAAGCTGAAACGCGTTGGGCTCTTGCATTTCCAAAAGGAACTTTTTTTACAAAGGATTTTTTTTACTACAGTGCCCTGGTGCACAGAATAAAGTTTCATCCCTTGAGCAATCTGGTTTTTTGACCTCTTACTTTTCTCCCTCCAGTGAATGCTGCACACTTTTGTTTTGCCATTTCAGGAAAGCAGACCATTTTTTTTGTAAGGCATGGTCCCTTTTTTGAATGCTGTTAGTTGTATGGGTTTTAATTTGTTATTGTCTTTTTATATTTTGTTACGTTTAGTGGTTGGTTTCAAATTATAAGTTGTGTATGAATTAGTTTTTATTCACACTTTCGTACACTGCCCAGGTATCTTTTGATGAAGGGTGGCTAAAGAAATATTTTAAATAAACAAGGAGGCAAGGGGATTCCAAGGAAATGGGCTGTTGGATCGTGGGGGAGGGAGGGGGGGAGAGAGAAAGAGAGAGAGAAGAGGAGCTATGAGTGGGACAGAACGCTCCCTTGTCTTCCTGACATGGAATTTATTTATTTATTTATTATTTGATTTTCATCCCGCCCTTCCTCCCAGCAGGAGCCCAGGGCGGCAAACAAAAGCCGTAAAAACACTTTAAACATCATAAAAACAGACTTTAAAATACATTAAAACATTTTTTAAAAAGCTTTCAAGACATCTTAAAAAAAGGTTAAAAACATAGTTTAAAAAAAAAGGTTTAAAAACATATTAAAAAGCAATTCCAACACAGATGCAGATTGGGATAAGGTCTCAGCTTAAAAGGCTTGTTGAAAGAGGAAGTTCTTTAATAGGTGCAGAAAAGATAACAGAGATGGCATGCCGCCTGTCTAATATTTAATTAATGCAGGTCCTTTCAGTGGCCTGGTTCATACATCACAATAAGGCACAGTTTGCCTTAAAAAGCATGATATAATCATGAACATGCCTCTCCCTTGCTCTGTAGGTCCCCACATGGCTTTTGACGCCCATGCACTCAAACAAGCCATACAATGGCTTGTTGTGTCATCCAAACTTGGACCATGAGGTTGTATTCAATGTGACACTATTCACAATTAAACCACAGCTTAAGACAAACTGTGTCTTATCATGGTGTGCAAAGAAGGCCAGTAGGAGCATGTCAGAAGCTTCACACATGGGGGATAGGCTTCTGTGCCACGGGAAAGATACACCATTCTGAGAGGTACAGTGGATTCTTTAAAAACAAGACAGGTATGCTGTTCTTAGGTTTTCAATAATTTCTTCTTCTTCATGGAGCTCTATCACAGGTAAATGCTTTTCAGAGTGCAGGCATGATTAATGTCTGTACAAGCCTACAGAGGTAATAAAATAAGAAACAGGACAAAAGATGCTCAAATTGGATTTCTGCTTCACTGCTCAGGACTGTGGAAACTGCTTCTAGAAAAAGCAAAGGACACATTGAGAAGAAACAACCAGGTCGCTTCCATGAACTGCAGCAGAGAAGCCAAATAACCCATGCTGTAAGTTAGAGGTGAGGAACTTCTGTCCCTCTGGACACATTTTAAAAATTATTATTTATTAAATTTCTGCCCTGCCCTTCCTCTCGGAAGGAGCCCAAGGTGGCAAACAAGGGACAAAACTCTAAAAATGTCTTAAAAATAAAACAACTTATAAACATCTTTTTTTAAAAAAAAACCTCTTTAAGAATGTTTTAAATGCAATTCCAAGACAAATATAGAATGGGATAAGGCCTCTACTTAAAATGTTTGTTGAAAGAGGAAGATCTTCTAGATGCCGAAAACATAGCAGAGATGGCACCTGTCTTCATGTTTAAGGGGAGTGAATTCCAAAGGGTTGGTGCCACAACACTAAAGGTCCGCTTCCTATGTTGTGCGAAATGGATCTCCTGATAAGATGGTATCTGCAGGAGACCCTCACCTGCAGAGTGCAGTGATCGACTGGGTATATAAGGGGTAAGATGATCTTTCAGGTATCCTGGTCTCAAGCTGTATAGGGCTTTGTACACCAAAACCAGCACCTTGAATTTGGCCCGGTAGCTAATAGGCAGCCAGTGCAATTCTTTCAGCAGCAGGGTGACATGTTGGTGATACCCTGCCCCAGTGAGCAGTTGGACCGCTGCATTTTGCACTAGCTGCAGCTTCCAGACCAACTTCAAGGATAGCCCTGCATAGACAGTAATCCAGCCTAGAGGTTATCAGTGCATGGACAACAGTGGTCAGGCTATCCCAGTCCAGAAACAGCCAAAGCTGGTAAAAGGCACTCCTAGCCACTGAGGTCACCTGGACCTCTAGCAACAAAGATAGATCCAGGAGCACCTCCAGACTATGGACCTGCTCTTTCAGAGGGAGTACGACCCCATCCAAAGCAGGCAACTGACCATATATGCAGACTCATGAAGCACCTACCCACAGCACCTTTGTCTTGCTAGGATTCAGACTCAGTTTACTGGCCCTCATCCAGCCCACCACCGAGCCCAAGCACTGGAATGTTGGACTCCAGCATCCAACAGCCCCAGGCAGGATGATGCGTGGTAAAGAACAATGGGAGTTGTAGTCCAGCAGCATCTGGAGGGCCACAGGTTGCCCACTCCTGCTCTAAGAGTGCACAGTATCAAGGTCTAGCAGTGTAAGGAGCCCTATATGTAGTTCCTTTCATACCTAGCCTGCTTACCATCCATGAGAGACAGCAGTTTTAGGGCTTGGGTGGGAGATAAGCAGTGCTGCTCTTCCATGCACATTCCGGCTTCTATGGCACTTATTCCTTCCTAAAGGTAGAGCAGCGTGAAAAGGGAATGAGTTCCCCGGGGAAGAGAGCCTGTTTAAACCAAAGACGAACAAAGGGAGCTGCTGCTTTAGAGATAGGAGCTAGAAGCCAAGGACACAGCAGATGAATTATAGCATCCCTTTAGAAGAATCCACTCTCAAAGATTGATCCTAAAAATAGCTAATCAGCATTAATTGCCCTAGCAGAGAAAACACTACAGACATTTCAGTACTTAAGAAATCAACAAGGGATACACACAAATGACATTTTTCCAGCCATTTATTTAGGAAAAAGAAAAGTAGAAGCCACAACAGTCTAATGAGGATTGAGCACACTCAATGGCTATGGAATGCTGACCAGCTATTGTGGAGGAGGGAAGAGAAAATGGTAACTTGGTTCGAGAGCTGGGAATGGAATGGAGTGGTTAGAGTCCACTCTACACAGCAACATCCTGTTGCAGGTTCCACCTGTACTGCCTCTGCAACTTTCAATTTAGCTCTTGTAGCTAATAGCCATGGATATTACCTATCCTCCCCAAATGCATCTAATCCCCATAAAAAGCCATTTAAGGCAGTGACCACCACATCACGTGGCAGCAAATTCCGTACATCGTGTGTTATGTGAAGCATTTTCTTTTCTGGGTCTATTCCCAATTTCAATAAGTGACCCAAAGTTCTAATGTTATACGAGAGGGAGAAATTCTATCCACTTTCTTCAAACCATGTATAGCCACCAGTGAAGTGGACTCTAGTCCACAAAAGCTTATGTCATAATAAGGTGCCACAAGACTTACCTGTTTTTGCTGCAACAGACCAACACACCTATCCATCCATCCCAGGGCTGCTCAAAGACATGGACTAGATGGTGCCCACACCCTGTTCCATGCTCAGAAGCAAACTAAACTGGAAGTTGAATGCAATTTCAACACTGACAACTGGCCAACATCTTCCACTGCACCAGAGGACAGCAAGCTGGCTGTGGGGGCAGAGGGTAGGATGCATGGCACATAGCTCTGTCCTCTAAAACGTTTCCACCCCTTCTCCAGCATTTTATGCCTGAGGCCTCACACCCAGCCCAGACTCTGGAAACTAAACTTCACAGTGTTCCAAATATGGTCACAGCAAAGGTTTATACAATAGCATTATGATAGTTGCTGCTGTATTTTTAGTATTCCTAACACACTGAGTTGACATTCAATAAAATTTTCAATATGGCCGAAAGAGCGATCTTTATGTTTTTGGGGTAGATACAATTTAGTCCTTATTAGCATCCCTGTGAAGTTGTCTGTACCAGTGTACACACTGAGCCTTATTTGCTATTCCATTACACGGTCACCAGGAGTGTAGTCATCCAGGGTGTTGGATCCTAGTCCCCCTACTTTTTTGAGAGCAGGGTCCCAATGTCTCCAGCATCCTACAAGCCAATCAGCATGAAAGGGGAGTGTGTTAGTCACTGAGAAGAATCTTCTAACATGCTTCCTTGTCCTGGAACTGATCAGGGTGAAAGGAGATGAGTCAGCCACTGAGTAGACTCTTTTCACTAGCTAACACTACCCCTCCCCCTTTTCATGTTGATTGGCTCCTAGAGATGTATGCTGTTGTGGGAGAAGGCATTAACAAGGATCTCATTCTCAACCCAGCAACAAAAAAGGGTGGCTGTGACTATCATGAAGAGAACCTGCACTTCTGAATTTGCCACTACACTACTGATGGTCACCCTATTTGGATTCTTTCAGTACTCTTTCCATGTCTTTTCAAAGTTTTACTATACTTAACTTTGCTATTTTACTACTCAACCTGATGTCACATCATTTATAAGCAGACTGCACCAATGCCAAAACGAGTTCACATGTGTGTGTGGAATTATTCCACCATTCTTAAAGTTGTCTTTTTATCATTCTCTGCTTTCTGCTTCGACAGTTCCCTCCTGATAAGATGACCTGGTAATTAGCTTTACTAGTACTTTCTGCCAATTCACTGAGGGCAGATGTCATGCTGAGAAGTCTGCAATTTCTGAGTTCCATTTTTAAAAAACTGGTGTCACACTGATTTGCTGTATAATCTTCCAACAACCAAGGTTGGTTTTAGTGATGTTGCATATTTACATTAGAAGATGGACCATGTTTCTTAGGCTATTAAATCAATTCCTGAACTATCACTTTACGCTGCTGCTGAAGGGAATTATTTGACCACCAGCTTAGATGGCTTTAAAAGACGATTACATAAATACATGGAGGATAAGGCTATAGAGGATGATGATGATTAAATTTATTACCTGCCCTTCACCAGTAGGTCCTAGGGCAGGTCACAGCAACATAAAACACATTATGAAAAATAGTTTAAAATAAATTACATTCACAACTAGAGTGTCGAATATACATATATCAAGTGTCAAAAGCTAGGGTACAGAGGAGCATCTTCAGCATATGACAAAAGCAGTACAGTGAAGGTCCTAGGTAGAGCTCTGTAGGGAGGGAATTCCACAACCTAGAGGACACCCCAGAGAATGTCCTCACCCAGGTCACCACCTCCCAAACTTCTGAGGGCAGTGGAACTACCAAGAGGGTCCCTTCTACTGGTCTCAACACATCCCAAGAGGGCTCTACCTCTTGTGTTGCAAGAAGTATGTCTTCAATGACCAGTTGCTGAGAATTGCAGGTGGGGAGAACACGGCAATGGCATTCAGGTCCTACTTGCGGGCTTCCCACAGGCATCAGGCCAGCTACTGTAAGCACAGGATGCTGGGGTAGATGAGCCTTGGCCTGATCCAGCAGGATTCTTATAGGGTTTTTTGGGGGGGGGGGCAGACAAGGGAGAAAATTCAGAGCCATACTCAAAGACCTGCTCTTGGATATAGTCTTAATTGTAATTCCCTTCTCCATTTACTGTGGTTGTTTTATTTCACATAATGGCCAGACATATCAATAATCTTGAGGAATAATGGCACTTTGCCTGGGATGCTGGGAGGCAGGGGAGGAAGATGCAAGTACCACCCCTTCAAGTCAGGGATGTATCAATCAAGATTTAAGGCTATCAAGACATGAACATGAGGCCATTATCTTGAATGCTGGAACTGTGTCACCTTCTGAATGGGCAATGATTAGTGTTTCCTTCCCTTATTTCCTCTTCCAGTCAGCAGAGCAATTTAGTACCCTTGATGGATCAATACCATTCAACAGACAAGACCACCACATGACATGTGCAAGTCAGTCTCTGCCGTCTCCTTTCTACTTCCCCAAACATATTACTTCTTTGACATCTACAAAGACACTCTCTCAAAAGCAAAGACAATCCATTAACCTGAGGTCACTAAAGCCTGGAGTTAACACCACCATGGCATTTGGGGGTGGTGGATTATGCGCCTGCACAATTCTGATCTAGGCAACTCTGTGCACAACTATGTGCTTGAGATTGTGAACTCTGGCATTCATTTTGAAATAAATATGTTTCTAGACTGTATGGCTTTAATGTTTTCACACATTAACACAGCTCCTGATGACACATGCAAATGAAGAACACCTTCCAGGGACAAGGGTTTTAGTAATATTAATTTCATGCAATATATACACATTTATTTGCAGCTCTCCAACTCATGATTTCTGATTTGAACCCTTACTGCTGTAAAGAGGTGTTTTACCTGCAATATGTAGACAATCAAAGCACTTAAAAATAGTTTTGAGACAGACAAGCAGTGACAATACACAGTCAAGAGAAGGGATTTCAGTTTACAGCCTGCAACCTCAAATGCATAATACTTCAGCGTTCCAACAGCAGCACAAGACAAGCCTTTAAGCAAATCAGCACTGCAGTACCCAGTGACTAGGGTTTACTCAAGTCATGGCCTTAAACAAATCACACTTTCTGCCTCACTCCTAGATTTGCAATATACGTATAATACCAAACCTGACAGGGCTGTTCAAAGGCAGCAATGAAGACCTTGTGGACTCCAGATGTTGCTGAACTCAGCCATAGGCCATGCTGGGTGGGGCTGATGGGAGCTGCAATCCAGCAACATGGGGATGCAAAACTGAATTATATGAGCATTTGCAAAACGTGGAGAGTGTGATCTGAGGGGTATGCTAGAACAATACATTTGAATATATTGGTTTAGAGTATCAATGTGTTTGATGTGAGGGTGTTGGTCATGTAAGGATGTGCTGGAGTGAAATGAAGATTATTTCCAGCCGTAGTTAGATTAAGGATTTTGTATTTGTAATTTTATGTCCTGATTTCTAGAGGATACTTTGTTTATGATTTTTCCTTGTATATTTGTAGCTGATTTTATGTGTAATGTTTATTTTGACACTAAAGAGGATATTCCGTGCAGGTGTTAATTGTGTTTTATAGGATTTATAAATTTCTTGTTTGTTTCCATTTGCTATTCATTTAAGATGCTTTAACTTGCATTGTAAACTTCTCATATTTATAATTGTATATAATTTATATAAGTTGTCAAAAAACATCCAACAAACATCTGGAGGTTTCCTACCCTCTTCTAAGGATTACTACTACATTTTATTCTATTCCTCCCAGCAGGAGCCCAGGGTGGCAAACAAAAGCGGTAAAAGCACTTTAAAACATCATAAAAACAGACCTTAAAATACATTAAACAAAACAACTTTAAAAACATTTTTTAAAAAGCTTTGAAGAAATCTTTTTAAAAAAGGTTAAAAAACACATTGCTTAAAAAAAAGATTTAAAAACATATTAAAAGCAATTCCAACACAGACGCAGACTGGGGTAAGGTCTCAACTTAAAGGCTTGTTGAAAGAGGAAAGTCTTCAATAGGTGCCGAAAAGATAGCAGAGACATGTGAGCTCATCTGCTACACTAATGCTAAGTATTAAGCTTAGGGAGTTGTGGAACATCCGGAAAATCCCACCTTTCCCTTTCCCTTCTAGGACTAAAAAACCTTCACTTTTTACCTCAGTTCTAGTTGGCATTTTACTTTGTTGTGTTATTTGATCTGCTCATAAGATAAGCACAGAATATTGAGTGACCAGGAGTCAATAGATTCAGTATTAATAATGTATTTTATATTGTTGGGACCTGCCCTGGGACTGACAGGTGAAGGGCAGGTGGTGGTAGTAGTCGTAATCATATTTATTTATTTATTTATTTAAAGTATTTCTATCCCGCCCTTCTACCCTATAATAGGACACTCAGGGCAGCTTACAAAAATAAAATCACACATGTACATAATAAAATTGTAAACAGTAAAATCACAAAAACATTAAAATAAATTTAAAATACATAAAATACAAATAAAATACATACAATACAATACACACACACACACACACACACACATATATATATACTAAAGCGACTACAAAGGTAAAATTTAACGCAGAAGGCATAAAATCAGTGTCAGGCTCTACCTTCAATCCCTCCCAAAGGCTCTCTGGAACAAGACCATTTTCAGAAGTCTCCGGAAAACCAATAGGGAGGGAGCAGAGCAAACTTCTTGGGGTAAAGTATTCCAAAGCTTGTGGGCCACAGCTGAAAAAGCTCTCTCCCGCGTAGTAATAATAATAATAACAACAACAACAAACTCTACAAAGCAACACGAGAAACTCCATTATTCCGAGTCAGACCATTGGTCCATCCAGCTCAGTATTGTCTACATTGACTGGCAGCAGCTCTCCAGGGTTTCAGGCAGGAGTCTCTCCCAGCCCTACCTGGAGATGCTGCTGGGATTAAGCCTGGGGCCTTCTGTATGCAAAGCAGATGCTCTGCCACTGAGCTATGGCCCATCCTCTACGAGACAGATTGCATAAGCTTCATTAAAAACTGTGTACTTCTGGACAGTCCTCCCTAACCCCAAGTCTACTGCTTCACAAGACTTTTGGACAAATTTGTTATAGAAATATTTTGATATATTTTGTCTCCTCCCTGCTCTGACTTGTTTTCATTGGCTTGCCAGGGTTAATTTCATGCCTTGCATCTGTCACAATGAGCCCATCTGCCTCTAACTTTCAAGAGAAGATCATTCACCATATTATGAGAACAGTTTTCCAAATAAAAGACAAGGTGCCTGTCCTTAGAAATAACCTTTCACACGAAATAAGTATTAGTGCCAAACCAAAGGACAATATAAAATTAACTGTCCCCTGGAGGGGAGCCTGCTGGGAGCCCTTTGTCAGAGCAAAATAAAAGTACAAATAACTATTTGGGGGGTGGAGGAGTGGGAGGAGAAATTATACTGGCTCTATGCAAAATTAAATTGCCATGGATTCCTCTACCCCAAATCTTAAGAACTGCAGTTTGGTGCAGGCACCAAAAGTTCTGTTCTTTGCCTCCCATCTAACCCTCAAATGCTGTTCCAAGAATTCTTTATAATGATTGTTGAACAAGTGTATGTCTGCAGATAGACATGCCCTGAGAGGCAGAGAGAGCAGAAAATGAGAAAGACATGTTAAAAAATTAAAAACTGGATCCGGTCTTACAGGTCTGCTCCTGCTTCAAACTGTGAGTGCTCTAGACACACAACTGGGACTCACATCTTTTCAAAATGGAGACATGACTCAAGTTCTAGGAAATTAAGTGTCAGCAACCTTCATAGCTATGTCCCGAAACCAAAGATCCTCCAGTTCTTCCGCTCAGATGCATAAAACCTACCTAGTTTCACTTGTAGTGGGGATGGTTTGTAATTCATAGCTACAGTCTCTCCCTCTCTCGTATCACAGTCTCTGTCAGAGACAGAGGCGGCTGTTGGATCCTGTTAAAAGAAAAAGAAAACCATCATGTGTGTTTGAACATGGATAGATATCACATCATTTCCCTACCCTCTATACAGTATTAGAGCTGAGACAACCTACTGGTTTTTGGATGGGGCACGAAAAGCATGCTTGATATATATTCTAGAATAGAGGTTGGAGGCCTTTAAGTTCACTTTGAGTTAAGTTCACTATATTTTTAAAATGTTGGCCTCTAGACTTCTATGATGGATCACCCAGGTGACTGCAAATAGAATACAGAGGCTTTTTTTGGGGGGGGGGGTGCAGGGAGGGTTGCACTAAGTGACTCCATGCTGGCCATGCCCCAAACCCATTAAGGTGTGAAAGCCTGTACAAAATATTTGGGTTTATTGATGCTGATTTCTAGAAGACATCAGCGCTTAACACGGAGATGATCCCAGTGGATTGACATTATCTGTTATGTCAGGGAGACCATTATTTAGTAAGTAACTTACTATTCAATTTTAAACCCACCCTTCATCTATACAGATGGTATAAGCAAAATACAAAATATGAGACATATAATAGGCTAAAACACAACAACAAAACATCAAACCCATAGAGGCAAATAAAAGCAGGCAAAGTAGACTGTAATATCAGCTTAAACTAAAATGCCTGGGCAAATAAACAGGTTTTGACTGGGCACTGAACACTGGGCACAATCCACAGGGAAACTCTTCAACGCAGAACCCACAAAAACGAATGGGAAGGGCACTGGATCTTGTGAGTGTCCTCACTATACTCACTGAACACAGAATTTTCACTTCCTAACCTTTTGTTAGAGGCCCCTTCAGGTGTTTTTTTTTTTTTTTAAGAGCTTTATTCTCTAAAATAAAAAAAGACTCTTCTTCATGCCATGCCATCTGCACAATATCCCAGAGGCACTGAATTGTAGAGTATATTATTCCATGAAATCCCCTAACACATGCTGATACAAAGAATTCCAGTGCTGATTTAAAATTTTTAAAATCCATTCAGTGCAAACTTCAAGGCCGTGACTGATCTGAATTCTTTTAAAAAGATCTGAAAAAGTAAGCTGCTGCCCTCCACAGACATGTCAGTCCCTAAGGAGCAGGAACACTTTATATTTTCTTGCTACTAATAAGCCACTGCTACTCTTCTGGAATTAATCTGAGGCACAAAGTTACAGCAGACTGACAAAACCTGTTCATTTCTTCCTGTCCTGATACCAGAAACTAAACAGACTACCTTGTGTGTAAAGGCATGATTTGTGGATTACAAATTCAAGGAATATTGCCAAAGGAAGCACCACCCTTGACCTCAATATGGAAGAAAACTAGAACATGCCTTTTTATGTAAGGGCAGCAACTTTCAATCTCCCCACTTTCTTCCATATCTATACAAAGTTCCCTTTCATGCAAAAAGGTACCCAACTTGGAACACAGGCAAGAAAGACTCTGTTTGCAAGAGGATTATGGAAGAGGAAGAGTGCAAAGAACACGGATTCCCTGCCAACAACAGGAGAATCTGAGTGAAACTACCATAACACCAATCAGTCTTTCTTCTTGCATCAAGGCCCTTTGCTATGTACAGAATGTGCTTGAAGAAACATGTGATTATGACATCTGAAGCCCATCTGAAAAGAACAGGACCACTCCAATACAGACAACAATATTGGCATTTTAACTTGGATTGTATATTCTTAAAAAAAATTAAATTCATTTTCATTAAGTAGTACAAATGAAAATAAAAATAGCAAATTCACAAAAATGCATTATAAATCATATTCAAAATAAAAATGAAAATAAATGAAAATAAATGTGACAGCGTGAATTATGAGTAATATGCTTGGAAGGTAAGTATAAAATAAAAATGCAGAATACATAATTACAGAATCCACAGTTTTCTGAAAACATTCGGCACAGGTGCTTTACATTCAGGGTCATTAGTATATACAATGAAATTCCATCAATCATCTACATCAATCTTTCTTTTCTTCCCCTGTGCTATAAGTAATTTTTGCGTGAGTTTTTCAATTAGAGCAATTCCCCATATTTTATTATACCATTTTTGTATACAGATTTCTTTTAGATCCTTTCAAAATCTGGCTATAAGAGTTCTGTTTTTGGATTGTATAATCTGCAATTATTGCTCTTCATTATATCAGTATTCTCATGTTTATTGTTTCCTTTTGAAAAAGGATTCCTAGGTTATTCAAACAACATGAAATCCTAACAGCTAACCTGTCAGAGTCATGATTTTTTTAAGATACTAGGGCAGTGTTTGCCAACCTGGTACCCTCCAGATGTTTTAGATTACCATTCCGATCAATAGAGGCTGCACTAGGGTTACTAAATTATTTCCCTATTTTTGTAAGTAGCAGAAAAATGCCCCCATCTTTAGGAGATATTTTCGTTTTGGTATCTCCTCTGCCAGCTCTGACCATAGATAATGATATTCCCCCTCCTCCTCCAAAATCCCTGTAACCCATCTCCATTGCCAAAAGCAGGAGTGGCAGCCTGGACACTGACGGACCAGGGAACAGGGGAGGTTAATACCCTTCACCATGTAGCCCAGATTGCACCAAGTCTTTATTTTCAGTTGTCTGCTGGACGCTTTCCCACTTTGATGATACCTCACGTAACCTGCGGTGTACAGACTACACAAGGGCAAGATAAAATGAACCAAATAATGTTTTTGTTACTTCTCTCACTGCTTACCAAGTATGGCCTTAGAACTCCTAGTACAGCCTTAGTCATTCTCCGAGTCACACCACCAGATAAAGTTATTTTCTGCCCTGGGGCATTAACAATTTACCACTTCCCTCAGCTATAGCTCTGAAATAAACTCCAACTATCCTGCTACCTTAAATTGCCCTCAAGAGATATCTATGGCTTCTGGCTCTCTGTGTTCAAGCAAAACTTGGGCTTGGGCCCAGAAAACAAAATTATTTCAAGCCCCCGTCCTTCGTTTCAGCACAAGTTCCCCAAAGGTAACCAGGGAAAGACAAAGCATTGTAGGACAGGTATGATAAACCACAGAACATTATTATCATCATCACAAGTGGGCACGAAGCAGTTCCTCAGGGATAGGAGGAACATTCTCATCAACACACATTCAGTGCTGAGAACAGTTAAGAAACAACAGTCATCGTATCTTCTGCCTGCTCCTTCCCTCAGGGAAAATAAGGAATGACAGCCACTGACTCAACTGACATGAACCCTGGCTGGTGGAAGACACAGCTTTTCAGCAAGATGCCTCCCAGCCTCTCCTGTACATCTCAGCCTTGCCATAACAGGGCACTTTTGGGGGCAATGCATGTGTTGTTGCACTGTACAAGGCATACATGCCTATGCCTGCATCTGCAGGAGTGGACTGGGAGAGGGAACCAGACACTTTTCTGTAAGGAGACAAATCTACTCTGTGCAAACTAATTACTGCCTTGGCCAGGATTCCAGAATAAGATCACGAAACGTGGACCTTGCATGCACCATGGTCCACCTGGAATGTCCACAAGGCTTACAACTCACGGGCTGATATTACTGAGCCAATGTTCTTCTCGCGCAACTGTTACCCAGGGCTGGCTCTAACATTGGAGAGAGTAAGCTTTCCAAGTTTTACATTGATGCTTAATACAGAGTAGGGTGTGACCCCATCCAGAAGGGGCAAACAACCAGTTTCCGGGGCATAGGGACCACACACCCACAGAGCCTCTGCATTGCCAGCAGGGCTGTGGAGTCGGAGTCATGGGGTCGGAAGCAATTTTGGGTGGAGTTGGAGTCGGTAGAAATGTACCGACTCTGATTCCAACTCCTTCATAAATGGCAAATGTATATTAACTAGTAATAACAAATTTACTGTTGTAAAATGGTAGCACAAGGCATTTCATCACCACCACGTGAATCCAGAGCTTGGAAAATCCCTGGGGCTGATGGGAGTTGTAGTTTAAAAAAGTAACTTTTCCAAGCTCTGGATTCACGTGGCGGTGATGAAATGCCTTGTGCTACCATTTTACTACAGTAAATTTGTTATTACTAGTTAATATACATTTGCCATTTATGAAGGAGTCGGAGTTGGACAGTAGAAAAATAGAGGAGTCAGAGTCGAAGGTCTGGCGTACTGACTCCACAGCCCTGGTTGCCAGGATTCAGTCTCAGTTTATTGGTCCTTATTCAGACCATCACTGCATCCAGACACTGGCTCAGGAACTTCATGTCCACTCCTGATTTACAAGTTACAGAGAAATAGAGTTGGCTGGCATCAGTACACTGAAGACATTGCGCTCCAAATCTCCTAACTGAAGCCCCCAAAGTTTAAAATGGGTGAAAAAGATTGGGCCATATCCCACACTGCTGGTCCACGAGCAGTGGACTCGCTTGTGCAACCGAACTTTCCCCTGCATCCACCTGTGTACCCTCAAACTCTGCTCCAGGGAGTTCAAGGACCCTCTAGAGCAGGTGTTGAGGGGGTGTGGGGAGAGGAAGGGGAAGCCCCATTGCATGAGCAGAACTTCACGCTTGCAGTGTTGGATAAAACCCACTGTTCTGTTAAGGTAGACATTTTAAGTAAGAGCTCTGATTTGCTATAGCAAATAAAGCAGGATGAAAAAGAGTGGTAGAAACATCTTAGGGTTGCATCCAATTGAGTCACTGCACGATGTCTGCTCATGCAGCAGAACTTCCCCCTTCCTCTCTTGTCTCCTCACCACCCCCTCACTCTCATCCCAGGCTACTCTGGAGATTCCCCTAATCCACCAGAGCAGATTTTGGTGTGTATGTGTGTAGGGGTGCTTGGGTGAAGGAGAGTGAGGGGACGTTCAATTTTGCAAATGGACATCAGTCAGCTCATGCCATTACTTCATTTGATTCAATCCAAAATATTTCTGGAATATGGACACTCCTTAATAATAAAAGCTGCAATCCTAAAGTCTAGGGAATAATTGTACACAATAGAACTTACTGCTTCTGTGTAAATACGCATAGGATTGCACTGTTAATATATTTTACCACCTCCCATGAGTTTGCTCATAAATAATAATGATAAGGGGTTGCATGTGCCCTTTTCATGGCATAAATCAGGTCATTAACATTACAAATTAAAGAAACACCAAAGCCCTTGCCTTTGTTGCCTGTAGCTTTCTCAGAGCATACTGAGAAGGATGATGGGCAGTAAGCAATAAACTATTTAAAACAAGTCACCAAAGCCTCTACCACAAAGCCTTTTATTAGTTGTTTTTAAAGGGTGCATTTAAACAGGACACAGTTTCTTTCCTCTTTAGCTTTACAGCCAAGTCCTTAACATACCACACACATAGAAGTCTGAACAGCATATTCTAGCAAGGAATGTTCTCCACAATTAGAACAAATTGTTGCTACAACACTTGGTACCTCTGAGGCACACAGAATGGCGATCAGAAAAGAGAAATGTTCGATTCAGACAATTCTTCAAACTGCGGTTTGGAGGATCAGGAACAACACGGGCAAGTTTCTGGGACACATGCTTATCTTTTCTCTAAATCAGCAAGGCACAAATGTTGTAACTGCAAGGGAAGACTGGAAACTTCCACCCCTAATTGACTTCCAGTTCTGGTCAGGCTATCTCAAAAGGATACTGCAGTGTTGGAAAAGGTGCGGATTGGACATACAAAAGAGTAAGGGGGACATGAGAGA
The DNA here is from genome assembly GCF_030035675.1 of Rhineura floridana. Lineage (NCBI taxonomy): Eukaryota > Metazoa > Chordata > Lepidosauria > Squamata > Rhineuridae > Rhineura > Rhineura floridana. The sequence goes on along the minus strand of NC_084480.1, from coordinate 4,230,428 downwards.
GGCATATAAAATTATGCATGGTGTTGAAGACATGAACAGATACAAGTTTTTATCAATCTCTCAGAATCTGGGTTCCCCAAGCTGTTTAAAAACAGGTTTCATGCATCTGGACAGAAAAAATATATATTTGTAATCTGCCCTAGCGGCATGTTTGAAGGGCAGGGTGAAAATGCCCAAAATAAACATAATTTGAGCAGTTGTGGTCCAATGACCTAGAACTCCATCAAAGGTCATAATCTGGGCTCAGTATCCACAATTATAGATAAAATGCAGAGGAGTAGAGAGAGAAGCATTTGTGAAAGATATCTCCAACTGCCAAGCAGGAAAACCATTATGCCCAATGGGGTAAGTCTTACATTCCTTTACCTTCTTTACATACAATTCAGTGCTTGTAAATTTCTACTGGACCAAAAACTTTGTTGCTGATCAAACTAGCCTGCACCACTGGAACAGGAAGGGCAACAGATTCCCTTTCAGTTAATAATTAAGTTGTGTTTCCTGCATCCTGTGCTTTCCTTGTTTTCCATTGCCCAGACTGAGACATTTTCCTCAATGTTTCTGTAACTCCTAGGAAAGGTTATCAAGCAAAATGAGCAAGTGTCCTTCTAAGCCATTTCTGAGAGATGAATCAACCTGGCTGCTCCTGCCTTTCAGTGTTTTTAGCCAGTAAGTGAAGTCAGAGCTGTGACTGAGGAGTGAGGTTTGAACATCAGAGTACTCCTTTGGTGTACCTTTCCTGCCTCTGTTTCATTTTCTAGTCCATGGAATCTTCATTGTTTGTTCCTCCTTTTTTCCTAGCAACCAGAATGCAACCCCCTCAAATGGGAAATGCAAAATGTGAAAATTTTACAAAGAGATTAAGGCATGCCACCTGCTATACAGTAAGAATTCACTGCATAGTTAGCTTACAGTTAACTCAGTATACATATATATATAGTTAACCTATATATATATAAGACAGTTTTGAAAGCAACAAACAGAACTTCACTCAAGCTTGCTCTGGATCCCTATAAGGATTCTGTTAATGTTGCAAAGCATTTTAACATCGAGGGTCACAGCCTGTTGGACTTTTCCATTACAGCGATAGAGATGCCAGCAGATCCAGCAGCACTGACCAAAAGGGAGAACTTTTGGATTTACTCTCTGGACACATTGGCACCACATGGCCTGAACCTGGAGGACAGTACCACCACTACTTAGCATCTGCAAAGGAAGCCCCTCTGAGCATTCCATCCTCAAAGCTCTATAACTGCCACCTTGGGAACAGCATTTGTATGTTGGCAGCTGATGAAGGCGGAAGCTGAAACGTTTTGTTAATATAATAAAAACCTCTGTTTGGTTAATCACAATTTTGTTCGTTTATATATATATATCTATATATCTATATCTATATCTATACAATTTCGTTCGTTTATATATATATATATATACACACACACACACTCAGAAGTAAGTCTGTGTGTTTAATAGGGATTACTCCCAGCTAAGTGGGTATAGGATGGTAGTCTAGGCTTTGGCTTAGGGTTGGCATTGGGGGAAAGCAGGGTTGTTGTGCCTATAACAGCTGTGTGGCAGGCAAAAACTCAACAGATTAAGCCTTTTCTAGTATGGAAATGCAACTATAGGAAAAGCTTCACCTGTTCAGATTCTGTCAGACATTTTTATTATGCGTATGAGGACACACAGTTACATATGACACAAACATAAGCCGATTTTATGAGATCTGTCAGACACAAAATGCAGAGTGCCTAGAGGGCTATGTGAAGGAAGTCTGCAAATTGTTTCTTGAAGTCTCTACTTTGCTGCTACACAGCTAGCGGGGATCCAATGCAAAGAGACTGGCAGCGCTCATGCACACATGATGCAAAACCAGTTAGTAAGACCATGAGTGTCCACACAAGAGGAGTAAAGCCCACATAAACATTTCAACAATTCTTTTTTACAAGCTAGAGGTATATGTTGTTGGACTCCAAAGCAAACCAATGTACAAGTATGCTACCCCTTTGGGTTCTCGGTCTTCTAGCATATTGTCTATGTCAGCACCTATTCAACTGAGAAATATTAATCTTACATTTTCTCCTCCCAGATTCCAGTTAGCCTTTAAAGGAGTGGGCAGAAACTAGATCAGGATTTATTGGCACATCTTTGGGTGATTTGCAGTAGATAAACAAGAATTCTGCCTCCTAATTGTTTCACAACAGGAACAAAATGGCTCCACCTGCCTAAATTATACTGTTGAAGTGAAGGAAGCTTGGGGTAACTACGAGTGGATTCCTGTGTGAAAGGCGTTTGAGCTCTGTTCACCTCCGGTACTCAAGACAAATTCCTGGCTTCAGAATTCTTTAATCATCAATATATTTCTTTTGCACCAAGTTGGTGGATATCAGGGTTTCAGTCAAAAACAAAATCTATGCCTCAAGCCTGAAGTCTGCCTGCTTTAGGAGACAAACTGGGAAAAGAATGCAAGGGATGGCCTAGGACAGGGCAAAATGAGCCGTAGCGCTAAGTATATTACTTGCTGCTGTAGTGTCAGTTAGTAAAATGTTAATGGCAGACAGGGGTGATTTTCATTAGGTCCTTGGTACAAGGGGGGGAGGAGGAAGGGCACCACCCATGGTGAGAACAAAACTCATGATCCTGTACCTGCTAAAAGCCCATGTAGAAAAGCTTCCAAGGGGTCAATTTGTTGGGACTGCAGCAGGGAACAAAAGGATTAACCTTCTCTTCCAACAAAAACCAGGGTTTCCTGCACCTGCTGGTAGCAATTAAAGAATGAAAGATGCAAGAGCAAGCAACACATCATGTCTAGTTTGGTCCTCAGTGGCTCACAGCATATGCTCTGCCTGCGGAATCTCAGGTTCAAGGTCAACCTAGATGCAGTGTTAACTGCATGGCTGTAATTAACTTATCTAGGTTTAAAATTTTAAATAGGAGCCTCAGGGATGTATGTAATCAGCACTGGGATCACAGTGTTCCTTTAACTGTAGATGTTCAGGACTGAGGGCTAAACTAGGCATAATGCTCATTCCAGGATTGCAATTAGCATATAAAGTTTACATTTTCAAATATCTGGGATGTGGGTGGGGAAGAAACCACTTAGCAGAGTTGAGATCAGGGGTGGTGCTTAGCTCTTTCCTCCTACCCTAATGAAAATGCCCCCTTCCAAAAAACTGCATGGGGGGAGAGAGGTGAACCAATACTCCCCTGGTCTCAATTCTGCTCAGCTGACCTGTGGGCTGTTACTTGGGGGAAAAAATCCAATCTAGGCATGCTAACTGCAATTATGCAATAAGCATGACATCTCATCCAGCCCTCAGTCCAAAGCATCTTCAGTTAAAAGGAACTCTGATTACCTGCAATGGGTAAACCTCCCTGCCCCAGTCCTTGAAGAGCCACTGCCAGAGTAAACAGTCCTGGGCAAGGCAGACCAAAGAGCCTGCCTCTGTACAAAGCAGCTTCAGAGATTTCTATAGGCTACCCAGTTCATGACACATCCGAGTGAAAGCCACAATGGGTAGGCTGAGCAGCATTAGACCTTACTCAAAGTAAACTCTGAATGACTTTTGCACTGAAACAGGGAACTCCCGAATACAGAACAGGCAGTCACTGTTTCTTGTTCAAACTATTAGAACTTTTCTCAAGAGACAGAGCTCAGTTATCAGATCCATATACTGTACAAGCATCATCTGTGTGTAACTTGGGAGTGTAGGTATGCTTTTAGCCGCCCTCTGTTGTCGCGTCTGCTTCTTGCAACAACCATGGGTGATAAAGAGTTCTCTGTAAAGCAGTTCCACATTGTGAGCTCCTGCGCGTGTGTAGAGACTCTGCGCAGTCAGGACACCTGGCTATGTTTCCACCACCAACGGTCCTGTGGGAAAGTACTCTAAGAGAGAGAGGGAGACAGGTGAAGAGGGCATCGGGGCATGCTCCAGCTGCACTATGGACCCCATCTTGAAGCAAACAGGACCATCTTATCATCAACTGCCCTGGGGAAAGGATCTTGATGGTATTTTATATGTTCATATTGTTCACTGTGCTTTTTTTAAAAGTAGTTTTATGTTACTTGCAAGGATTTGTATTCTAAAAGGTGGGACTTAAACAATTCTAACGGAAATAAATGAGGAGGGGGGGAAGTGTAGCAAATCCATTGCACCTTACATTATTGCTTGCCTCTCCAATAAAATTATGGTATGGGCCACTGTATAGAAGTGCCACTCTAACCTCTCATTTAAAAAAAAAAAGGTGTTTCTAGCAGTCACAACTGAGCAACTTGACAGTGTATGCTGTTTGATGAAGACACAAGCCAAAAAAAAGGCTCCAGGCTAGTCTTTGATACTCAAGTGGAAGTGTCTGAAATAACATTTGTTTGCACCATTGTACCTTTTTACAGGTTAAAGCTAGGGCTCTTTTTATTGGTACAAACTTAGATGGCTTTAAAAGGGGATCAAACGATTTATGAATAAGGCTATCAAATGGCTACTAGCCATGGAGGTGATAGGCTAGCTCCAGGATCTGGAGCAACATGCCTCTGAGCGCCAGTTATGGAGGAAAGGCAGGAAGACATGGCTAGTGCCTGTATGTCTTGCTTGTGGGCTTCTAACCGACCACTGTGGGGAACAAGATGCTGGACTGGAGAGGCCTTTGGTCTAGGGTTGCCATATTCCAATTCCACAAATCCGGGCAGGCTGATTTGCATATTATGCAAATTATAAATTAGTTGCGTAATTTGCATATTATGTAAATCATGTCCTGATTAGGCAAATTAATCATATTAAAAGTTGCATTGTCCAGTTTTGTTTTGTGCCTAACAATTACCACCAAAAACTGGGGGAGGATTTGAAGATTTAAAAAAATCCTTCATTTTCAACCTTAAATGCCTATTATGGAATATTTATTTATTAAGAGGATTTATATCCTGCCTTTCCACTGTTAAAAACGGAGTTCAGGGCAGCTTACAAACATAGTAAAAAGAATAAAAATGCACAATCAATGTAAAAACAATAAAAACACAACAAACATAAAACAAGTCAATGCAGCACTATAAAAATCATACAACTTTTAACGCAGATAAAAATCAAGATTTCAATATTATCAGTTCTGTCAATCATCTTATTTAAAGGGAGCATGTAAGAAGTGTCTTTAGTACACCAATTCTCACATATCCGATCAGAGATTGGGGAAATGGAGCCTTCTATGATAAAGGCTGGAACATGATGGAGACCTGGGTGCTGGCACCTCTTTTTTAAAAGAGAAAATAAAAATGCAGTGAATTCTAGAGACCTGGCAAGCTGTGGTAGCATTAGACAGGGTAGCTGTTCCAATTCCTATTAGTCTTAAGGGGGGGTGAGGTTATACCCCCCACTGCATTGATTATATGCACAGAGAGAGGGAGCGCCTCTGTGTGTATGTATATATATACACATGCGTGTAGGTATACATGCACACACACGCACACACACACATCCGTCCCTGGGGTGATGGAAGTAGGGTGATCTTTGGTGGGGAGATGCCTGCCAGTCATTCTGAAGAAGGGTATGTATCAAAAAATACTTTTTAGCCTTTTCTGAATTGCTGAACAGAGGCTCTGTCAGGCAACAGGGTGAGTGAGGCTGCATTCCAATGCAACTTTACTTAGGAGTAAGCACCATTTAACAAGGTGGGTACAGGGCTGAAAAATGCAAATGGTAGTATCACTGCCTTTTCTACAGAGAGGTCTGCTTTTATATCTTGTATCTGTTCAGGGAAGGGAGTGTTTGGTGGAATCAAACCCTTTTATTCCATCCTCCATGATGACAGGCAGACCCTCCCACTGCAGTCACCACTTAAAGACACATATCCTGAGAAACAGGCAACTGAGATGAAAGCTGCTTCTCCTTGCTGACGCAACTAGAAAGTGTATGGGTAAGGGGTGGAGCTGCATGTGTTGATCCAGTGGGCATGTGCAGTTTTCTAACTTGCTAGATTCTGCAGATGCAGCAGGCAAGCAGAGTAAAATTCTTCATTTTTCCAGGACAACTGTGGTGTCCCTCATTGGCTAAGAACAATGGAAGGCGGGAATTAGGGTTGCCAGGTCAGAAGCATCCCAAACCCTGAAATTTCAGGGGTGAGCTGCAGGGGGTACTCCTGAGTGATGTCAGGAGGTGCACCTGAGTGATGTCACAGGGATGGGCCCTAGTGCTATCATTAAGCATGATACATTAAGCATCAATCACAGTTGTTTAGAGTATACAATGAAAAAAAATTTCTCTGATTGGAAATTAAGATAGAAATCTTAGCTAAAATATGGAGCAGGGAACATTTAATCTAGCCCATTTGCTTTCAGCAAGAAGGGTTTAAGTGCCCCCAGGAACAGGCCAGTCACCAGAAGGCCACTGTAGGAAGAAAGGACCCTTGTGTTGTGGAGATGTTAGATGGGAGCACTCAGGAGTAAAGATGGATGCCCCCGAAGAGCTGCAATTCTAAACACACTTACTAAGGGACTAAGTCCCATGGAACTCAATAGGACTTACTTCTGAGTAGATATAGTATGGATTGTGCTGTTGGTAAACCTTGACTAGGGATCCTCTGCAAAGACATCCATATCCAAGCAGGGTTGTCAACCTCCTGCCTGCAGTGCCCTGCCCCTATCTTTTAACATGGCTGCTCCAAAATTCTTAACAGATTTGACCCTTCAGAAACAGGTCTGAGAAATGAGTAAGAGTAAGAAGATTCTCTACCCTTTCTGTCTACCCTGTGGGTGCTATAAACTCACTTTGACAGCCAACCCAATTCCAGTGAGCAATAATGGACAGAAAGAAAACACACATGGTTTGGTCTACTTTCATAGGCAGCAGCTTGGGAACAACAGTTGTAGCCACACTTCCAAATATGTGAATTCTCTTTTACCACTATTGGGCAAGAAACAAACTGTCATGCAACCGTCAAGGTGCATCATCAATGGCTTTAAGGGGGTTGACCTGAGCACATGGAACCACTGCTGTTGCTTCTATGGCTATAACAGAGTGAGGTTAAAGATAAGTGAAATGCAAATAGAAACAACACAGTAACACTTTCCTAAATGCAATACCATACCAACCACAACAAGATTCCTATGAGTAAGGCAGAAAGCATCCCACAACCAGTCAGGATTCATAACCAACAACCAAAACTAAAAAAATCCTGGCAGCCAGTCACAGAAATCCCCATGCAGCACAACCTGACCTGGCGACTGCAGTTAATGCAGAATGCTGCAGCATGATTGCTGACATGAGTGAGATCCTATCAGCACATTACACCTCTGCTCTGAAATCAGCATTGGTTGCTGATTTGCTACCAGGCCAAGTTCAAGCTGTGCTTTCCATGTTATGGGTGCCACATAGTGCTTGTTCTGCTCTTGTAAGAAATCAGTCCTTTTCTGCGGTAGCACCTATGCTTTGGAACTCCTTGCCTATTGACATTAGGCAGACGCCTCTTTTCAGCAGCTGCTAAAATCAGTTTTCTTGAGGCAAGCCTCTCCAGACATGTAGAAGCTATTGTGTTTTTAAATCTGTTTTTAACTCATTGTTCGTTTTATTATTTTGAATGTTTTTAAATATCTGTCCTTAACACTTTTGCCAATAATTTTATTGTTTTAATTCTTTCTGTAAACCGCTTTGAGATTTTTTACAATAAAGCGGTATATAAATGTTGTAAATAAAAATACATAAATAAATGTTGGAGTCACTGTGGCCCTTGAATCTCTTCCCACTTTTAGGAACCAAGGAATCTGCCTTATACTGACTCAGGCCATTTTGTACCATCTAGCTCAGTACTCATGACATGGACTAGCATTGGATAGAGAAAAGTTCTTCTCCCTCTCTCATAATACTAGAACTCGTGGACATTCAAAGAAGCTGAATGTTGGAAGATTCAGGACAGACAAAAGGAAGTACTTCTTTACTCAGCGCATAGTTAAACTATGGAATTTGCTCCCACAAGATGCAGTAATGGCCACCAGCTTGGACGGCTTTAAAAGAAGATTAGACAAATTCATGGAGGACAGGGCTATCAATGGCTACTAGCCGTGATGGCTGTGCTGTGCCACCCTAGTCAGAGGCAGCATGCTTCTGAAAACCAGTTGCTGGAAGCCTCAGGAGGGGAGAGTGTTCTTGCACTCGGGTCCTGCTTGCGGGCTTCCCCCAGGCACCTGGTTGGCCACTGTGAGAACAGGATGCTGGACTAGATGGGCCACTGGCCTGATCCAGCAGGCTCTTCTTATGTTCTTAGCATTGGCTCTCCAGGATTCCACGCAATAGTCTTTTCCAGGAACTGAATTTTGGACCTTGCATGCAAAGCATATGCCCTACCAATGAGCTACAACCCTCCCCCTGTTTAAAAAAGTATCTTTTAAAATTGTTCTTTGCAATTCACTCTTGAATGCACATCATACCTAGGGCAAATCCACACCATTCATTTATAGCACATTCAACACACATTTGAAGCACATGAATCCCACCACAGTATCATGGGAATTTTAGTTTGTTAAGGGTGGTGAGAACTATAACTGTGAGGGGGAAACTACACTTCCCAGGATTCTTTAGGGGAAGTCATGCGCTTTAAATGTGAGTTGGATGTGCTTTAAATGTGTTGATCTACTTAATCAACGTTGCCTACATGGAAATTGTTTTAATTAATTTTTCAAAATGGAAATGAGCTATAAAGTGTACTGGGTGACCATGTGCTACTCAACATCTCTCAGCCTATCCTCCCCTCAGGATGAAAACACCAGAGAACCATGACCACCTCAATGAAGAAGGGCACGCTTAAAATGTAGAGGAAAAAATCATCTACAACCATAGTGTGAAATCAAATACTTATTGGGACACAGTATGAATGAATATTTATATAAACATGACTATCAAATATGTTTATTAATTACACAATCTGTTAAGATATTTATAGTGCAATCCGATGTTTGTTTACTCAGAAGCAAGACCCAATGTATTCAATGGGGCTTACTCAAACTGGGAAGTGTGCAGAGAACTACAGCCTCAAGTGATAAGGAACTTGTTCTTTCAACAAGCCTTTTAAGTTGAGACCTTATCCCAGTCTGAGTCTGTGTTGGAACTGCTTTTTAATATGTTTTTAAGCCTTTTCTTTTTTTACAAAAAGATGCTTTTTTAAAAGCTTTTAAAATGTTAATATATTTTACAGTCTGTTTTTTATGATGTTTTAAAGTGCATTTAGTGCTTTTGTTTGCCGCCCTGGGCTCCTACTGGGAGGAAGGGCGGGATATAAATCAAATAATAAACAAACTTCATTCACCCAACCCAAAATTCAGAATCATGCCTCTTTAGGCTGTTTTCCAACTGTTTATTCTTGCTTTATGGTTATTGGATTTTAAAGGGATTTATTTCTTATTGTGAGTTGCCTTGGTTTCCAATCACCAACCCTACCTCACAGGGTTGTGGGAAAGACTCCATATACACACACTGCAGATGTATAAATACATACAGCCCATATAATAGTTTATTGTCAAACCAGTTGGTCATTGCAGAAAAATCAGCATTAGTTTAAAAAAAACAGTATTAGTTTCCTACATAATAAAAACTGTAATACCTAAGTAAGCCCTGCCTAATTGCTTTAAAATAGGACTGGAGGGGGACAGAAATATTTAGAACACAAACACAATTCTTTTTTACATTCACTCAAAAGTCCCATTAATTTACAGCACATTCATAACCATGTCTACTCAAAAGTTGCTTTTACCCCCACAAAAGCAAGTATTGGGAAGGTTTTCAAAACACTGCCCAGGATCTGACTCCTGCACACAAGAGGGAAAAAAACGGAAATGTATATACTTACCCAATTTATGAGATTTTCAGATAAACGGGGGGGGGGAACCACCATTTTCTGGCATTGCAATGAGGTTTTCTAGACACTGCCTCAGATCAACCAAACACAACCCTGGCTTGACTTATTGGCTGCAATCCTGAACGGGCGGGGTTAGCGCTACGAAGTGCTATACAGGACAGATTTGTTAAAAAAAAATTAAAAGTCCAGGGGGGCAGCGGCTGACGTTTTGATGTATATCTCGAGAACCGCACCACCTAGAAACTTTTTTTTTTATATATATTAAAGCTGAGGATCCGGGCCACCTAATGGGCTAAGCAGGCACCGCGTGGCATGGAAGGAATCCAGGTAAAATGCGGCTAACCGGGCAATATGGCAACCCTACTTTGGTGTGATCCAGCTGCAGGACTCTTCAGATTGTCTTATGGGTGTACTGCAATTCTGGTGAGGTATACAAAAGCTGCAGCATATGGTACCTGCCTTGTGGAACACGCTGCCCACTGAAGCGAAACAGGTTCTGACACTGTACGCATTTCGTTGGAAGCTTACACTTATTTTTTTCATTTTTACAGACTACTGTAAAAGTAAAAAAAATCAACTTCAGCTTTTTTAAAAGACTGTATTATCTGTTTTTACTTGGTGTTTTGTTGTTGTTGCTGTTGTATGTCACTATGGTATTTTGTAATGTGTAGCAGTGCATAATAATCCAAATAATTACCTAAACACTGAATACAGAATTCATCTTTATAAGAATATTAGCTTCCATTTTAACCAAGAGGCAAGTTTCTAGTTCTTAGGGATCAAAAGATACACTTGAGCATGAGGACAATGCCTGTTGACTTTTAAGAAGCCAGAGAAGTTGCTAATAAAGTTTTCAGTTACACAGCAGGACTTGTAATCTGTGCTCATGTTACCCTGTAAAGTCTTGCAGCACTTAAATGACTAACAGATGAAGTGGATCTGTAGTCCACAAAGACTTATAATATGTTTGTTAGTCTTTAAAGACTTTTTTATTTTTTCTGCAAGAGAATAACATGGCTGCCCCTCTGAAATCTGTAAAGATAGGTCTAAATATGTAGTGGCAGGACTTTAAAGTCCCACATGCAAGTAGAAAGCACTTGTGAACAGGGACCAGGGGGCGGGGGGGACAGTGAAAGAGAAAAGAGCAATTTCCCTTCTTGGTAATTTCCACCTGCACATGACACAATTCAAGGTTGTCCCCACCCAGGTCCCTCTGGAGTAGCTTTGGACAGCAAACTATGTATTTTATTGTACCAACATCAGACACTGCAAGGCTGCTACACCATGTGCTGCTATATGGCTAGTGTTTTAGAAAGCATGTTCTAAGTTAGACCCGCAAAGTACCAATTATGCCCTTTGATTTACACTGAAAACAATCACAACATTTAAAGTTCCTACACATACAGCACCATAAATATTGCACACATGGTGTAATTAAAGAACGATAAGGAGATTGCAGAGAAGCTAAATGAATTCTTTGCATCTGTCTTCACAGTGGAAGATATAGGGCAGATCCCTGAACCTGAACTAATATTTGCAGGAAGGGATCCTGAGGAACTGAGACAAATAGTGGTAACGAGAGAGGAAGTTCTAAGCTTAATGGACAATATAAAAACTGACAAATCACCGGGCCCGGATGGCATCCACCCGAGAGTTCTCAAAGAACTCAAAGGTGAAATTGCTGATCTGCTAACTAAAATATGTAACTTGTCCCTCGGGTCCTCCTCCGTGCCTGAGGACTGGAAAGTGGCAAATGTAACGCCAATCTTCAAAAAGGGATCCAGAGGGGATCCCGGAAATTACAGGCCAGTTAGCTTAACTTCTGTCCCTGGAAAACTGGTAGAAAGTATGATTAAAGCTAGATTAACTAAGCACACAGAAGAACAAGCCTTGCTGAAGCAGAGCCAGCATGGCTTCTGCAAGGGAAAGTCCTGTCTCAGTAACCTACTAGAATTCTTTGAGAGTGTCAACAAGCATATAGATAGAGGTGATCCAGTGGACATAGTGTACTTAGACTTTCAAAAAGCGTTTGACAAGGTACCTCAAGACTTCTGAGGAAGCTTAGCAGTCATGGAGTAAGAGGAGAGGTCCTCTTGTGGATAAGGAATTGGTTAAGAAGCAGAAAGCAGAGAGTAAGAATAAACGGACAGTTCTCCCAATGGAGGGCTGTAGAAAGTGGAGTCCCTCAAGGATCGGTATTGGGACCTGTACTTTTCAACTTGTTCATTAATGACTTAGAATTAGGAGTGAGCAGTGAAGTGGCCAAGTTTGCTGACGACACTAAATTGTTCAGGGTTGTTAAAACAAAAAGGGATTGCGAAGAGCTCCAAAAAGACCTCCAAACTGAGTGAATGGGCGGAAAAATGGCAAATGCAATTCAATATAAACAAGTGTAAAATTATGCATATTGGAGCAAAAAATCTTCATTTCACATATACGCTCATGGGGTCTGAACTGGCGGTGACCGACCAGGAGAGAGACCTCGGGGTTGTAGTGGACAGCACGATGAAAATGTCGACCCAGTGTGCGGCAGCTGTGAAAAAGACAAATTCCATGCTAGCGATAATTAGGAAAGGTATTGAAAATAAAACAGCCGATATCATAATGCCGTTGTATAAATCTATGGTGCGGCCGCATTTGGAATACTGTGTACAGTTCTGGTCGCCTCATCTCAAAAAGGATATTATAGAGTTGGAAAAGGTTCAGAAGAGGGCAACCAGAATGATCAAGGGGATGGAGCAACTCCCTTACGAGAAAAGGTTGCAGCATTTGGGGCTTTTTAGTTTAGAGAAAAGGCGGGTCAGAGGAGACATGATAGAAGTGTATAAAATTATGCATGGCATTGAGAAATTGGATAGAGAAAAGTTCTTCTCCCTTTCTCAGAATACTAGAACTCGTGGACATTCAAAGAAGCTGAATGAGGGAAGATTCAGGACAGACAAAAGGAAGTACTTCTTTACTCAGCGCATAGTTAAACTATGGAATTTGCTCCCACAAGATGCAGTAATGGCCACCAGCTTGGACGGCTTTAAATGAAGATTAGACAAATTCATGGAGGACAGGGCCATCAATGGCTACTAGCCGTGATGGCTGTGCTCTGCCACCCTAGTCAGAGGCAGCATGCTTCTGAAAACCAGTTGCTGGAAGCCTCAGGAGGGGAGAGTGTTCTTGCACTCGGGTCCTGCTTGTGGGCTTCCCCCAGGCACCTGGTTGGCCACTGTGAGAACAGGATGCTGGACTAGATGGGCCACTGGCCTGATCCAGCAGGCTCTTCTTATGTTCTTAATTTATTTATACCTCACTTTTCTGGCAAGATTGGCTTTCAAAAGGGCTTATAATTAATATACCTCACAAGATACAATAAAAGTAAATGCATGTGTATATTACATAATTTGCAACTAACTGTTCTAGGTTCATTTCCATCCACACTCTGATCATGTTTTAATGGCTCTTGGCATCAACAGCTTGGTTAGTTTATTCCTTCTGTGTATTTATAATGAAAGCGAATTGCTGAACTTTCAAAAACCCAAATAATATTCAGTTATATACATACTGTTGATGAGCAACGGTCAACAAGTTGTCTACATACACCAGACTGGTTCCCATCTAGGGAAGAGGATGAAACTAAACTGTAAGAAACAAGGGACAGTGCCACTCAACCTGTAGATGAGTATTTTAACCTTGCATCGAAGAACTTCAAAAACTGGCTGTTCACAAACAAATTAATTGGGATGGACTGACAAAATGCGACATGGCAGAATGAAAACCAACACAAAGATTTAACTGTGTGAAGCACGGTCTCTAAAAGGACTATGGATTACTCTCTTATTATAAAACCTGATAGAAATTAAGGTGTATCACCTTAAGATGGACTTAACCAAGACAACTGCAACAACTGCTCTTCTATGCTCACCATCATTCAGTTCGTTGCAGTACCCGATGAAGAAGACTGTAGACTGCAAACTCATGATCTTAGAGTAAGTTAGACTTTATGGTGTTACAAGACTTGATCTTTCACTCTGTTTAGACCCTTCTCTTTGCCATGAAATCCAGAAGGTGGTTTGGTTCAAGGTACCACCTACAAACAGGAATGACACTGAGGCTGCAATCCTATGCACACTTACCTGGGGGAACACAATGAGGCTTAATGCAATTCTATGCATGTCTACTTTGAAATGTGAACTGCCTTAGACCGCAAACCTTCACATTAAGGGTATATTAGGTGTCAATAAATGTGTCCACCTGGGTGGGGAAAAAACTGAACCAGTGTGGTGTAGTGGTTAAGGTGTTGGACTAGGACCTGGGAGACCAGGGTTCGAATCCCCACACAGCCATGAAGCTCACCGGGTGACCTTGGGCCAGTCACTGCCTCTCAGCCTCAGAGGGAAGCAATGGCAAACTCTGAATACCACTGACCATGAAAACCCCATTCGTAGGGTCGCCATAAGTCGGGATCGACTTGAAGGCAGTCCATCATCATCATCATTTATAGGTAAGGAATTGTACCTTATCTACATATGACCAGTCACAAAATTAAGAAACTTCTCATGCCTGCAGAAACCTGGAAAATTTAACCTGACAAGGAACGCTTGTGAAAATTTAGGAAAATGACTGAAGAGATATCACCCTCTTATGTGCCCTGTATTTTCATTTCACTAATGTAGGTTCCTAGGTTCATCCTAAAATCGCTGCTCCAGTGCAGCTCCAAGTGGCAGGTTGCTGGATGTAATTGGATGAACATTTCTTTTAAGACTAGCAGTGCAGCAGCAAACACATGTAATGTCAAGTATATGCCCATTCAGGCAGGGAAGACAAGGCTACATAGCATTGAAAATGACAACAGATTTCTATGTGACACTGATCAAGAGAGAGAAATTATTGTGACATGTTGCGTACACATGTGAACGAAGCCATGTTCCATTCAAAAAAACTTACAGATTAGTTAGCACCGTTGAGCTATAGCAAATATTTCCTTGTTTTGCAGGTACAAAAGTTTCTAATAATCCATGTGTTACAGAGCCAGCAGTCTAGATATTTCAGCCTCACACTTTAATAGAGCGCTGAACTAGATCCTTCCCCATTTCTCTTGGGTGTTGCAGTTTAACTAAAAACTCTCAAGCCAAAACTATTAAGCCAATCAATTGCAGGGAAAATCTGTGATATCAGGTCATTTCCTTTCCTCGGTGAATCATGTCATTACTATGACTCCCCCCTCCCCCAGGGGCTTGTCTATAAAATGTGATTTTGCTATGTATCATTTCTGCCTTCTACTGGCCTTACAGCCTGTTACTGTCCATCCTGTTAGGCTATGCCCCTGAACATTTCGTAAGAAATTAAGCAGAGCCTGCTGGATCAGGCCATCTGGTCCAGCATCCTGTTCTTACACAGTGGCCAACCAGATACCTGTGGGAAACCCACAAGCGAGACCTGAGCACAAGAGCGCTTTCCCTTCCTGTGGTTTCAAGCAGCTGGTATTCAGAAGCATACTCCCGCTAACTGTGGAGGCAGAGCATAGCCATCATGGCTAGTAGCCTTTGACAACCTTATCCTCCATGAATGTGTCATCTCTTTTAAAGCCCTCCAAGTTGGTGGCCATCACTGCCTCCTCTGGGAAAAAGTCTCATAATTTAACTCTGCATTGTGTGGAGATGTACTCCACACATTCAGCTGCATTGGATATCCACAAGTTCTAGAGTTGAGAGAGGGAGAATAGCTTCTCTTTATTCGCTCTCTCCGTGCCATGCATAATTTTATACGCTTCTATCATGTTGCCTCTGAGTCGCTTTTTCTCTAAATTAAAGGCCACAAATGCTGCAACCTTTCCTCTTAGGGGAGTTGCTCCATCCCCTTGATCATCTTGGTTGACTGCCAGTTCAGACCCCATGAGCGTACAGTATACGTGAAATTAAGATTTTTTGACCTGACATGCATCACTTTACACTTGCTCACATTAAATTTCATTTGCTATTTTACTGCCCATTTGGAGAGGTCCTTTTGGAGCTCTTCACAATCCTTTTTTGTTTTAACAACCCTGAATAATTTAGTATCATCAGCAAACTTGGCCACCTCACTGCTCACCACTAACTCTAGATTATTTATGAACAAGTTAAAAAACATAGGTCCCAATACCGATTCTTGGGGACTCCACTTTCTACAGCCCTCCATTGGGAGTACGGTCCATTTATTCCTACTCTCTGCTTCCTGCTACTTCTATTCCTTCTTGGTGTTTCTTAATCAGTTACTGATCCACAAGGGGACCCCTCGTCCTATTCCATGACTGCTAAGCTTACTCAGGAGTCACTGGTGAGGTACCTTGTCAAAAGCTTTTTGAAAGTCCAAGTACACTATGGCAACTGGATCACTTCTATCTATATGCTTGTTGACACTCTCAAAGAACTCCAATAGGCTGGTGAGACAAGACCTAAAACCATGCTAACTCTGTTCAGCAAGGCTTGTTCTTCTCTATGTTCAGGGTTTTTTTTACCTTTAATAATACTTTCAACAACTTTTCCCCAGACAGACATTAAGCTGGTCTATAAATTCTAGGATCTCCCCCCCCCCAATCCCTTTTTAAAAATTGGCATGACATTGGATACTTTCTAGTCTTTACTTATGGAAGCTGATGTGAGAGATAAGCTGCATATTTTTGTTAGAAGATCAGCATTTTGAGTGGATGCTCTTTGGTGGATGCCATCTCAACCCGGTGATTTATCAGTTTTGATTTTGTCTCATAGGCCTAGATCTTCATCTCTCATCACCACAATCTCCATTAGTTCCTCAGACTCCCTTCCTGCAAAAGTTAGTTGATGGGGAGTTTAAGACACTCAATCTTGCTGATGCATGGTTGAAGGGTACCAAAGTCTTCTACTCTAATAAATATATAAAAATGCACATTTTGATGTTGCTGCTTGAATTATTTGCTCATTTGACTGCTGCTTTCTGTCTGCTTTTATATTACCATTTTATTTTGAGCACATTCTTATTCCAAGTTCAACCAAACCCATGGTCTTAAGCCTAGATTTGCACTACTGGGGGTTGCCAGGAAGAAGAACAAATTCTACAAGTCTTGGCTCTGCCCCTTACATCCAAGAAACCACCTTCTAAGTGGATTTTGATTCCCAGACAGCAATCAGTCTGAGATGTCTGCAGAAGTGATCAACAGTGGCAGTGTCTTTATTCTGGTCTTTATAGTAAAGCAGGGTAGTCCAGAAAATCAACTGGTTTGGGATCATGATTGTCACATCCTGTGGTAAACCAGCTAGACCATTATGCTCTATATCAGCACAACAACACAGGAAGCGAACTACAGAAAGGCAAACTTAGTTTGATGAGTTAAACTCCTCTCCAATGGGATGAATTCCCAACACTTTAAAATTAAATAGCGGTGTCGCTCACATCAACTATTTGGAAGGTAGAACCAGTGAATACTGACTGCATACTAATATGAATAGATAACCATTTGCTCAAGCATGTTAGGGTTGACTGTTCCAACACATATAACACATAAACAAAAAATAATACTTGACAGGAATGGGCCAATTAGACAGTAATGAAAACAGAATGGCAGGATGGGGCTCGCTCTTGGAAAGCAAGGAGATAATGATAGCACAAGAAGAGTGAACTTTAGAAATCTAATCATACAAAATTAATGGTTAACAACAATCTTTAAAAAGATCATTAATGTGGCAAGATTAAGACTTGCACTTTTAATTCATGAGTAGAATTCGTATCAGTGAACACTAAAGACAGGATCAGTCAGACCATGTATGGATGTGAAAGTTGGACAGTGAAAAAAGTGGATAAGAGAAAAATCAACTCATTTGAAATGTGGTGTTGGAGGAGAGCTTTGAGCACACCATGGACTGCGAAAAAGACAAATAATTGGGTGTCAGAACAAATTAAACCAGAACTATCACCAGAAGCTAAAATGATGAAACTGAAGTTATACTTTGGACACATAATGAGAGGACATGATTCACTAGAAAAGACAATAATGCTGGGAAAAACAGAAGGGAGTAGAAAAAGAGGAAGACCAAAAAGAGATGGAATGATTCCATAAGGGAAGCCACAGACCTGAACTTACAAGATCTGAACAGGGTGGTTCACGACAAATACTATTGGAGGTCGCTGATTCATAGGGTCATCATAAGTCATGATCGACTTGAAGGCACATAAGAAGAAGAAGAATTCGGAAACTAAGTTGTGAGAAGACCAGGAGTGCACTGTATCCAAGAGAACATCAAGGGCATAATTTCATGTAAGATTCTTGGTAACAGATGCTCCCAATTCATTCCTCAGTATTTTTCCTCAGGTTTTTACTACCTCCGACTACCCTTTTGTCTCCCAGTGAAAACTTGTTTGAGGATATTTTTGGCTCACAATAGCCCACGAGCATTTTTTTTTTTTAGGTTCATAGCTTTTAAGCTGCCACAGCTAATCCATATACAGACCGGTAAATACAAGCAGACAGCCATGAGTGTGGGCCACATTTGAGAACTGCCATGCTCATTATTCCGACGGATGTTGGACTACAATCCAACGCTAGTAGCAAGCACCCTTAATTAACATTCACATTTTTAGGATGAGCAAGTTAGACTCGAGTGAGAAAAGATTCTCATATGGTGGATTTACCTTTTCAACAAGGAAATAAAAAATAGTGGTAAGAGGCCATTTCAGTGCAATTATGCACAAAAAGTCTTACCATTTGCAGAACTTATTTCTAAAACATTGTATGCATCAAAGTTTTGAGAATATCAGTTTTGCAGAAGGCAAAACTTCAAAATATACTGCAGTTACAGAACTCAAACATATCAAATCTCAGAATTATTCCAAGGAGGCATTTGGTGTAGTGGTGAGAGTGTTGGGCTAGGACCTGGGAGACCGGGGTTCAAATCCCCATTTAGCCATGAAGCTTACTAGGTGACCTTGGGGCAATCAATTTCTCAGTCTAACATACCTCATAGGGTTGTTGTGAGGATAAAATGGGGAGAGGGAGAACCACACACACCACCTTGAGCTCCTTGGAGGAAAGGTGGTATATAAATGTACGAAGTAAATTGCTCACCTTACCCTGATAGGCCATGGCAGCTACATATGGTGCTCTCTTTCCTGGCCTTACGAGTCAGTCTAATTGCAAAATCCTTAAGGCTGAAAGGCTGGCTACGGCCACATTCTAGTACTGTATGCTACCTTTGTGTGTTCAGTGAAACAAGCACTTGGTGCCTAAAAGCCTCTCTGCTATTGCAACAAACAGTGGAGTTACATGTGAATGAAGGAAGCAGCCTTATACCCATTAAGGCCATTAGGCCATTTAGCTTAGTACTGTTTGTAGTGACTTGCAGTGACCCTTCAGCGATTCAGACAGGGATCTTTTCCAGACCTACTTCAAAATGCCAGGAACTGGATCTAGAGCATTCTGCATACCCTATCCCTTTATACGACGCAATAAAATGTGTGGCCCGTTGTGGCATTCCACAACGCTTGATCTCAAAGTCATTTGTCTTTCATAGAAAGGCAGATTTAACTCAATGTCTGCCTGTGTTTGCATGATAAAATTCTGGCTTAACATGCCAGGATATGCACCAGCTCTGTGTATCCACACAGCACCCTTTTACTCCTCCCTTTGTGCAAGCAGAGAGGCAAGCCAGGAAGGCACAGGTGACCATGGCTTTCCTTTTCATGTGGCACATGTACAAATATGACCAGTGTGCTCCATATTGGATCACAGATTTTCAGACAAGGAGGGAGTCATATGGCAAGAAGTGCTACTTCTACATACAAGCAAGTATTTTTCCGCTTACTTTGTCTATGCCCTTTGAAGCAGTCTTCTGAAACCATACATTTTGGCACCGTTATGTGTGTGCAAAGATAACCTGACCCACTGAAAGCAAAGCAGGGGTGGGGAGCCTCAGGCCCAGGGACCAAATGCGGCCCTCCCTTCTCCCCAGGCCACACTCCTCCCCAGCCCTAATTCATATCCCCCTTGAGTGTTTATACCTGGCTAGAATGTGTCCTTGAACTCTTAATGTTGCCTGGAAGGAGGATAGAGAGGGGTGTGTGAGTGCATGTTGAAGTTAGCCTTCACATCACTGCTTCACCCACTTTTGCCTCTGCTTACTGCTGGCATATGGCTCCACGAACGAAATAGGGTTCTCAGTCTGAAAAAGTTCCCCACGTCTGTCCAAAAGCATTCTGTCTGCCTACTCAACAACATGCACTATCAACAACATGTCTAGAGACTGAGATATTTCCCAGGTTGCATCTGTACTGTTTTGGGGGTTTTATCATTTGTGTTTCCCCCACCCTGGGCTCCTTTGGGAGAAAGGGCAAGGTATAAATTTATTAAATAATACTGTGAATGTGAAATGCTTTTTTATGTGTTTAGACTTTCAAGAGACATTCCCTAAGGTAGCATAATTGTCTTGACACACAACCAGCACTAGCATCATATCTCACCTGATGGCAATAACATGTGTGCACATCTGTACACAACTCCCCCCCCCAAAGTTGAGCAGCCAAGTTACCTTCTCACTTTCAAATGTCTACATAAAAATAAATACCAATCTAGAGGTGCAAGGAAGCAGAAGCAATAGCATAGTAGGATCAGTTGCCAGGTGTTCAACCGGTAAATTTTTTAATTTGACATCTATGTTGCCCTAATTAAATACTCAACAAAGCCAATAAGTCCTTGGGTATGTGGGAGACTCCTTTAAAGTTCTAGGGCACCACGGTGTCATCTGGCATAACAAAAGGGAATGAGAGAAGTCTTCTTGCTCTCAAAGGAGTCAATGGCTACACAGACAGCTTTAGAAGCTCCACATCCTGAACGTCTTTGTAGTGCTTGAATCCTCCTTCCTGCCCTGTGGAGCTGCAAGGAGCTACACTTTGTGAGAGAGGAACCAAAACCAGATGCACACGAAAAAACCAAAACCCCACTGTTCTGCTGACAGCTTCACAGCCAACCAGGTTTCTTCCTCCCCCCATCTTGCTTTGCTTATCCTAATGAAGAGTTCTGGAGAACTTGAAAACTTGCACATGACTTTAAATATATATATATAAACTTTATTTCTACCCTGCCCTTTTTTCCAATAGGACTCAGAGCGGCTTACAACTAAAAAACAACACCATTAAAACATACAAAAGTATACAATTAAAAATAGAATTAAACTATGAGAAAAATTAAAACCATAAAACATACGTTAAAAACAGCAGACAGTTTAAAATAATAAGATCATATAATGTAGTCACCAATCCTATGACACTTAATCCTGGTCGTTCTCTATCCCAAATGCCGTTGAAATAAAACAGTCTTTACTTGTCGCCGGAAAGACGGCAAGGATGGAGCTAATCGCACCTCACTCGGGAGTTCCATAGCCTAGGGGCAGCCACTGAAAGGGCCCTATCTCGTGTCCCCGTCATATGTACTTGAGAAGGTGTGGGGAGCACAAGAAGGGCCTCACCTGAAGATCTCAAATCCCGGACAGATTCATGTTGGGAGATACGATCTGTCAAATAGCCTCGACTTGAGCTGTATAGGGCTTTGTAGGTCAAAACCAGCACTTTGAATTGTGACCGGAAACAAATTGGCAGCCAGTGGAGCTGTTGTAACAGGGGAGTTGTATGGTCCCTGTAACCAGCCCCGGTTAGCACTCTGGCTGCAGCTCTTTGTACCAATTTAAGTTTCCAAACAGTCTTCAAAGGCAGCCCCACGTAGAGCGCGTTACAGTAGTCTAAGCGGGATGTAACCAAGGCGTGCATCACCCTAGTCAGATCAGGCAGCTCCAGGAACAGGCGCAGCTGGCACACCAGTTTTAATTGGGCAAATGCGCTCCTGGCCACAGCAGTAATCTGGGCCTCCAAATTCAAAGCTGAGTCCAGTAGTACACCTAAACTGCGAACCTGAGACTTCAGGGGAGTGCGACCCCATCCAGCACTGGTTGAATCCCTATTCCCTGATCTGCCCTCCGACTGACCAGGAGTACCTCTGTTTTATCAGGATTTAATCTCAACTTATTTGCCCTCATCCAGTCCATCACTGATGTCAGGCACTGGTTTAGGACCTGTACGGCTTCCTTGGCTTCAGGTGGAAAAGAGAAATAGAGTTGAGTGTCATCGGCATACTGATGGCACCGAACCCCAAAAGCCTGGACAACCTCTCCTAGCGGTTTCATGTAGATGTTAAATAACATGGGGGACAAAACTGAACCCTGAGGGACCCCATAGGTCAATGGCCAAGGGGTCGAGCAGGAGTCCCCTAGCACCACCTTCTGGGTTCGGTCCTCCAGGAAGGACTGAAGCCACTGTAACACAGTGCCCCCAAGTCCCATCTCAGCAAGGCGGCCCAGAAAGATACCATGATTGATGGTATTGAAAGCCGTTGAGAGGTCCAGTAGAACCAACAGAGACACACTCCCCCTGTCCAGTTCTCTGCTCTGATTTTGTGACATTTTGGTTAGCCTAATAAAGACAACACAGATTTTGGAATATAAATAGGTAGTTCTGAAGTCAAATTTGTGAAATAAACTACAATAGACATAGAAAAGGACCAAAAAAGTATATACTGCATTCTTTCCCATTCCTTTTTGAAACTACAAATAACACAATGTTTTCTCAATCATTCCACAAACACAGTTCCAAGTTCTAAAAACGATACAGCAACAGAGTCTTTAGCAGAAATTTCTGACTGACACCATTTTTCTTACTATGAAGCTGGAGAAAGAATAAGATTTTCCCTATGGCAGAAATCTATTGTAATCTCTGTTACTTTAGGGTGGCAATTTTTGGCAGCTTCCTAATAAACACAGTCAGCCACTAAGGAGGCCTATATCCTCCCAATAAGTAAAACCTTGTGCTATAGTGTCCGTTTTGATTCATTGTCAAAAGAAGAACTGCACTGCAAGTAATACTGGAATATTCCATTTAATATGTCTTCACACTTCCTAGACTATTTAACAATTGTATAGGTTTACAAATAATTCCGTTTATAACAGCCATGCATATATACAATAAAAACCACACAAACATTTAGAAAAAACCCAGAGATCATCTACTATTATAGAAAGATGCTTCCTTCATCACCTGCATAAGCTTGGTGGCACAGAAACGTTTTCAGCAGATGTTTGCATGTTAAAACAGAAGGTACCTGGTGAATCTCTATTGGCAGAGCATCCCACATCCCTGACCAACCTGACCCAGGGGGCACATGGCTGACACCATTGTTAAAACATCTTCAATGGCTGCCCATCTGCTACTGAGCCAGGTTCAAGGACCTTGTATTAATTTACAAAGTCCTGAACAACTTAGGTCCAGGGTACTTTACAGACTGTCTGAACTAGAGATGTAAAATTTCAGGAAATGCTGAAGCCATGGGGAAAAAACCCAGTATTTTCTAGGTGTTTCCCCCCCTGTTGAGTAGCAGGGTGGGGGTACTTCAACAGCATTTCTAACCTCTCTCTTTGACTCAACACCAGATGCAGCTCCTCCAGCCCCGCTCCAGGAGAGGGAGGTTTCCCAGTGGTGGGAAGTAAACTCTTATGGACTACAGCAACACCTCCACACGCCTCCAGTCTGGGCTGATGCCACACTTGAGTACCTGGTTGGGAAGGGCTGAGTCAAATTAGGTCCAAGCAGATCTACGTGATACACACCACAATCAAATCATGGATTGGCATGGTTTTATTATGGACTGAACCTGGCATTCAACAGCAGAACCACCAGACTGATGGGGACAGTGGTAGAGCATCCATTAGTACCAGGGATAGGAAGGACCTCAGTGGGTGATATCAGGTGCAAACACCTACCATCACCCCTCTGACGTCTCTTTCAACCATGCCTACCCCTCCCCTCAATCATCGCGATAGGCTATCCAACAACCCGCTTTTCCAACAACCTTCCTCTGAGACACAGCCTGTATATTTCTAAGGAAAACACCCTAAAACTGAATTCTCAACATTATTTAGTATTTACATGACATCCACCCTACTTTCTACACACTAGGAGTGGCGTGGGGAGGGGGGAAGAAGGATGCTGCTGCATATGCTTGTTGCCTATGGCAACACCATACAATTCAGACCACAATTGCAATCAATACTAACCACTCGCAGCATCTAAAATGTACAGGTTGGCTGGGCACAAGCATATGACTGGATCCAGATTTGTAACGAGTGGAGTTCTGCCTATGCTGGAGGAAGGAAGCACAGAAGCAATTTCTGCCTCCACCCCAAAAAAAAGCTGCTCAGGAAGGTCGGGGAACCTTCCAGAAAAGTATGGGAACTGGTGCAGGGAGGAGGAGGAATCAGCAGAAACCACCTCCCCAGTAGGAAGCCTCCTGGAGGGTAAATCTGGATCCAGACCATAATATTTAAGGCAAAAAAAAAATCTGTCTTGATCAAGTATAGGTCGATCATGTAGGCAGATTCTGCTGGTTGCTGAGATTTTTACAAAGAGTGATGGACTCCATCTGTCCCAGCAAGACACATCTTTTTAGTTCACCCTTCCCCAACAGGGTGCCCTCTAGAGGTTTTGGACTGCAATTCTCATGCCAGTTGGAGCTGGTGGTAGTCCAAAATATCCAGAGGGCACCTGGTTAGCCAAGGGTGTTTTAGATTCTTAAGCAAGAGAGCAGAATCAGGATCCTGAGAATGCACTCTTGCTTTATGAAGTTAAGTATCAGTGGGGAAAAGTAGCTCCCATTTATTTATTTTATTACACTTGTATACCGCCTCATAGCCAAAGCTCTGTGGGCGGTTTACAGTAACTAAAAACATTAAAACAAATACAATTTAAAACAGATCTTATAAAAACAATTTAAAACACAATTTAAAAATTTAAACAGTATAAAACACATGCTAAAATGCCTGGGCGAAAAGGAAAGTCTTGACCTGGCGCCGAACAGATAACAGTGTTGGCGCCAGGTGCACCTTGTCAGACACATCATTCCATAATTTGGGGGCCACCACTGAGAAGGCCCTCTCTCTTGTTGCCACCCTCCGAGCTTCCCTTGGAGTAGGCACCCGGAGGACAGCCTTTGATCTTGAACGTAGTGTACAGGTGGGTTCGTATCGGGAGAGGCATTCCATCAGGTATTGTGGTCCCAAGACGTGTAAGGCTTTATAGGTCAAAACCAGCACCTTGAATCGAGCTCGGAAACATACAGGCAGCCAGTGCAAGTGGGCCAGAATCGGTTTTATATGTTTGGACCGTCTGGTCCCTGTTACCAATCTGGCCACTGCATTTTGCACAAGCTGCAGTTTCCGAACCCTCTTCAAAGCCAGCCCCATGTAGAGTGCATTGCAGTAATCTAATTTAGAGGTTACCAGAGCATGGACAACTGAAGCCAGGTTATCCCTGTCCAGATAGGGAGGTAGTTGGGCCACCAACCGAAGTTGGTAGAAGGCACTCCGTGCCACTGAGGCTACCTGAGCCTCAAGTGACAGAGATGATTCTAGGAGAACCCCCAAGCTACGAACCTGCTCCTTCAGGGGGAGTGCAACCCCATCCAGGACAGGCTGGACATCCACCATCCGGTCAGAAGAACCACCCACTAACAGCATCTCAGTCTTGTCTGGATTGAGCCTCAGTTTATTAGCCCTCATCCAGTCCATTGTTGCAGCCAGGCACCGGTTCACCACATTGACAGCCTCACCTGAAGAGGATGAAAAGGAGAAATAGAGCTGCGTGTCATCAGCATACTGATGGCAACGCACTCCAAAGCTCTGGATGACTGCACTCAACGGTTTCATGTAGATGTTGAATAGCATGGGGGGAAGAACTGACCCCTGCGGAACCCCATACTGGAGAGTCCAGGGTGCCGAGCAATGTTCCCCAAGCACCACCTTCTGGAGCCGACCTGCCAAGTAGGAGGGGAACCACTACAATGCAGTACCTCCCACTCCCAACTCAGCCAGTCTCCCCAGAAGGATTCCATGGTCGATGGTATCGAAAGCTGCTGAGAGATCAAGAAGAATCAGCAGAGTCACACCCCTCCTGTCTCTCTCCCAACAAAGGTCATCATACAGGGCGACCAAGGCTGTTTCTGTGCCAAAACCAGGCCTGAAACCCGACTGAAATGGATCCAGAATATCGGTCTCATCCAAGAGTGTCTGGAGCTGGCCCGCAACCACTCGTTCAAGGACCTTGCCCAGGAATGGAACATTTGCTACCGGCCTATAGTTATTAAGATTTTCTGGGTCCAGGGAGGGTGTCTTCAGGAGTGGTCTCACTACTGCCTCTTTCAGGCAGCCAGGGACCACCCCCTCTTGCAGAGAGGCATTAACCACCTCCTTGGCCCAGCCGGCTGTTCCATCCCTGCTAGCTTTTATTAGCTAAGAAGGGCAAGGATCCAGCACAGAAGTGGTTGCACAAACCTGTCCAAGCACCTTGTCAATGTCCTCAAGCTGCACCAACTGAAACTCATCCAAGAAATCGGGACAAGGCTGTGCTCTGGATACCTCACTTGATTCACCTACTATAACACTGGAGACCTCACTTGATTCACCTACTATAACACTGGAGTCTAAGTCCTGGCGGATGCTAAAGATTTTATCCGGGAAGTGCCTAGCAAATTCATTACAGTGGGCCTCAGATGGTTCTACCTTGTCCCTGGGGCCAGAGTGCAATAGCCCCCGGACAATTCTGAGGAGCTCTGCTGGGCGGCAGAGTGATGATTCGATAGTGGCAGCAAAATATTGTTTTGCTCCCATATCACTAAGCATGTTGCTTGACCTAGGTATTCTGCCTGAGCGCCTACAAACCCTGTCACACACCTTCGTCCAGTAGCGCAGGTAATAGTCATTCCTATCACTGTGGCAGGTTTGGAATTTTCAAACTAGGAGCAAGAGCAATGAGTAACACCCTGCCTCCCACACTTTTAATTTATATGAAATTTTCTTCTTATATCTCTGGCGTGGGATCTCTCCCAGATAACTGATTATGAATGAATGAATGAATGAATGAATGAATGAATGAATGAATGAATGAATGAATGAATGAATGAAACTTTATTTTTACCCCGCCCTTTTTCCAAACTGGAACTCAGGGCGGCTTACAAATAAAACTACATGTAATTAAAAACATAGAAAAACATACAATTAAAATACAATTAAACTGTGCACAACCTTAAAACCATAAAAGGCACTTAAAAATCTAAAAACAATTTAAAATAATACAGATAATAATGTAAAACAATAAAACAAGCCTTGTAAAGCCCAATTCTAAACACCTTCTATCCCAAAGGCCCGTCAGAATAAAAAAGTCTTTACTTGCCAACGGAAGGATGGCAAGGAGGGGGCCATTCGTGCCTCCCTAGGAAGGGAGTTCCAGAACCTAGGAGCAGCCACCGAAAAGGCCCTATCTCGCGTCTCCACCAATCGTACTTGTGAGGGTGTTGGGACTGAGAGAAGTCCTACTGTTGCACTCCCCCCCCCAATCACTCCTGAAGAAGAAAACATAGTTCCCAGATTTTATTTCAAGCTTTGCACAGGGGTTTCATTAGTGGAAAGGTCTTTTTATTTATTTAATTTATTTATTTAATTTCTTAGTCGCCCATCTGGCTGGCTATCCAGCCACTCTGGGCAACGTACAAAATAGGCATACAAACATAATAGACATTAAAAATCTAAAAACAATAACGATAAAATCTAACCCACCCCAAAAGCCTGCCTGAAGAGCCAGGTCTTCATGGCCCAGCAGAAACTCATTAGAGGGGGGCATGGCAGAGATCATTTGGGAGGGAGTTCCACAGGGTGGGGGCCACAATTGAAAAATTATGGGCCATTAAATTACAACTGCTTACTTCCAATGAAGTCTGAGAGACACTACTGGTCCCAAACTATGGTCTGAAGGCACATAAGGCCAGCTCCCTGGTGAAGCTAAGCAGGGTCAGGTCTGGTCAGTGCCTGGATGGGAGACCGCCTACGATTGGGTTTCAATCATGAAAATAAAAATGTAAATGTACTGTCTTCAAGTTGATTCCAACTTATGGCGATCCTATGAATAGGGTTTTCACAGACCTTGGAAGTAATTAGTTACAAGTAACACATTACTTATAATTCATTACTTTTTTGAGGAACAAATGGGTAATTCCTTTACATTTTGATTGTATGGAACAATGAGTAATTTTATTACTTTTGAGGAATAATTGTAATGTTTCCAGCATTACTTTTGGGCATTACTTGTGGGGGGGCAAGGAGGTGAAGTCTTCTGCTCCTCTGATTTGTGGATGAAAATCATGTGCCTCAAACTGGGCTTCTGCACAGCATCGCTCTTCCCTCATGCTCTGTGGGTGGGTAGGAGGCGACGACAGAAGGGGAGAGCGAGATGGGGTGGAGTGGAGAAAACAATTGTTTAAAAAAATGGATGGTGGTGGTGAAGAATGGAGTGGAGCGAAAAAGGAGCCAGAGGGCAAGAACATGGATAAAGGAAGAGAAGGAGGTGACAGCAGCAAAATGGAGATAAAGAACTGTGGAGGTGAAAGATGACAACGTGTGTGTATGTGTGTGTGAATACTGTGTTTGCACTTGGCACACAAAGTGGCCTCCACCACCCTCTCTAGCTACTGTGCTGCATTTGCAGTATTTTAACTTTTTTGCATCTGAGGGGAAAATGTTTGCTTGGGTGAATGTCCCTTAGTTGGTGGCAGGGCAGGGTCTGGGAGGTGGTTAAGTGAGAGAGATTATGCTTGCTGGCTGAGAGGCGGGTTTGCACTTGGTTTGACATGCAAAGATCTGAGTAGTGGCCTCTGCCTCCCTCCCCACCTCACTTACCTGCGGAGAGACCACCACTGCTAACTTATGGATAAAAAGAATTATTCTACTACTTTTGTATGTGTGTATTTATTTTTAGTGTTGTTTTAGGCTACTTAGATGTGCAGAAGCCAAGGCTAGCACCTTGTGGGCATTTTTTTAAAGTAACTGAAATGTAATTGTAGTGATTACTTTTGAGAAAAAGTAATCAGTTACTTTCAGAGCAATTGTAACGGTAATTACTACTTTTTGGGCCATGTAATTGTAACTGTAATTTATTATTTTTTAAAAGTAATCTTCCAAGCTCTGGGTTTTCATGGTAAGTGGTATTCAGAAGTGGTTATGGGAGAAGGCAAAAGACTGCATTTGAAGATAGCATGCAGGGGAGAGCATAAAATCCTTTCCCTCTTTCTGGTAGTTCCAGGCATTGCCATTGAGCAAGGGCTTACGGGGAATGTTGGGAAATTGCATTTTATAGATACTTACAAGTGAAACCTGAAACAATATGCTGCAAAGTGTAGCGTTTCTGTTCTGTTTTCCAGCCAGCCAGCCATGCATTCTCTTCCATTCTCCCACCACCTCCAGCTTTCTGGTTTCCAGCCAGTCAGTCAGCAATCTGGGTCCACCAAGCACATTCAGTCCTCCCTTGGCTGTTTTTGGGTTTGTTCTCAAGATATTTCATACTTCTGCAAACCTTGAGGTTCCCCCAACCCTGCCAATACTTCCCTCCTGTGCATGGGTGGCGCTGTTTTCACTACATAATGATCCAAACTGGAAGAATGAGCTCACAATTAGCATATAGGGCTGGTTACCACTCTCCCCCCACCACCACTTGCAACTTGCAGACTACTTAAATATTTTTCTGCTTGTTGTAGCAATTATAATACAGTAGGGCTCCGCTTCCCGGCGTTCCGCTAATGCGGCAGCTTTCATTCCCCATTTTAAAGCCGCTTTTTTGGGGCATTTTCGTGCAACGCGCCCCATTATACTCAATGGGGTTCCGCTTTACGGCGGGGGTCCGGAACGGAACCTGCCGTATAAGCAGGGCCCGCCTGTACACTGTGTTAGATGGGGTATGATTTTTAATTGCATTTTTATTGATTCTTTTCTTTCTTATACATGACATTTTGTTGTATTACATTTTGAATTCCATAGAATTCAAATTGTCATACAATAACTGAAGAAATAAAATCAGCATTAAAAATATAATTTAAATCAATATGAATATGTAATATGATGGGTATGCCATCTCCATTTTCAACCACAGATCCACAAACTAACCGCGAACCACCTGAACGAAGCTCTCAGACCACATTTTGGGAACTTCTGGCACATAGGATTGCAATAAATATTTTCCATTGCCAGTCAAACTGGAAAGCTTGAGAGAACAGCTTTGTCGATACACATTACTGACAGGACATTTGATTTTGAAAGAGGCCCAAAAGCCAACATTTTTCAATTGTCTCTGGAGGAAAAGAGAACACCACACATAGGGGAAATTACATGCTGCCTTCCATTAAGCAACCAGCAGCAGTTTCCTGAACAGAAGGAATAGAATCTTTTGAAGCTAACATGCAAGCCAAATTGAATTTGCCCTTTTCCTTTTCTTATCTGCTGGCATTTCAGAGATCAGTTGATCCAGTAATACATGCATATTTAGCTATGTATGTAACTGCATCCCAGCTGCTTGTGGGGGAATGCAGACTTCAAAATTTTTAAAAAAACCAAGCATTTCTCAACTTCCTTTGCTGACAGAACTATATATTCACTTAGACATCTACATATGTAGTTAAGAAGTTATTAAATAAAAGTGACACCTCACACTCTCTTCCGTTTCCTTAAATATAAAGCCAAAACAATGCTTATTTTTCCTCCAAGGGTGTTTAGAGACATGGTTAATTGATCCAGGGAGACTATTTCTATGTCAACAGGAGCAGTTTCTGCATTTCTAAAGAATGTTACTGGAAAGAAGATCACTTAATACTTAGTTTTTAAATATACTAACTCTATTCTCCCCAAAATAAAGTGTTATAAATTAAGAAAAAAATATTTTAACTCAGCCATCAAAAATGGGGAGCAGTACCCCACAGAAGTTACCTTTTATTCTGCTCTAACAAAATCATGAGAGAAGGCTGTATAGCCCTGTTGAACAGTAACCACTAAAGAAACATCAGGGGAAACTCCCTAACTGTTAGAGCCATACGACAATGGAACCAATTCCCTAGAGAGGTAGTGGGCTCTCCGACACTGGAGGCATTCAAGAGGCAGCTGGACAGCCATCTGTCAGGAATGCTTTGATGTGGATTCCTGCATTGAGCAGAGGGTTGGACTTGATGGCCTTATAGGCCCCTTCCAACTCTACTATTCTATTCTATTATTCTATGAAACATCGATTTTTTGGCCATGTTGAGTCCTAGTAAAGCTGATAACTATGTTCTTGGAAGTGTGGAATCAGACACGCTTATCCTATCACTTTACAGAGTTGTTACAGAGACCAAGGCTATCAGTGTTCAGGGAATACAAGCAGCAGCAGTGATTCAAGAGTCTGAATATATAAAGGCAAACTGACTTAGATTTGACAGGTTTCTCATCCCCAAATGTGTCAGTCTGCAGGAAATGGGCATATACAGTCAGATGCAGTGTATCCATTGTCAAGTGCTTTCAAAGAGGTACCACTACAACAAATAGTACAAAGCCAGGTGTAGAGATGTGAAGGCCCAGGGGGGACATGGTTTTTTTCCTGTTTTTTTCAGAAGCCCTTTTTTTTCTGAAAAATTGAAAAAAATGAAGAAACAATGGATTGTGGAATGTTTTATTTTAGCATGATGAATAAAATGTTTCATTGAATCTTGGTCCCACCCTTTTTCTCAGTTCTTTTTATGGGAATGCTTTATGTCGGCTTGAAACTATGGAGGACTAGCAGAGAAATAAATAATTTTCTTTGTTATTCATGTTGATGGTTTCTTCTTCCTTTTAATTGTTTTTTGTCTGCTCATAAACTGGCAAAACAAAAGAGGTTCCTTATAGTTCAGGATCTTGTAGATCCATTTGTTATATAAAAAAAGAAAGAATTTTTAAAAAGTAAATTCAATTTGTAGTAATTGTTTGAATAAAATGTACTTTTAATATACCGAATGTGATAATTTTATGCCAAACCAACTTGTACATAATTAATTTGATGTTCCTGAAATAACAAAGTGACTTTCAATCTGTAAAAAGTGCTAATATTACATTTTTTCAATTTTTCCCAAAATTTCCATTTTTTTCTGAAAAAACAGGGAAAACATTTTCCCCCCATGGCTTCAAAAATTCCAGAAATTTTACGTCTCTAGCCAGGTGAGTATCTTACTCTGTTATGTAGCTATTCCAGATGTAAGAACATCCAATGCCTTGCAAAAGTAATCAGACCCCTGACCATTGCTCTCATGTTACTGAAATACATTGAAATTTTGGACTGTATATTTTATTTTGAAACACTGAAACTCAAAATCAATTATTGTAAGATGACATTGGTTTTATGTTGGGAAATGTTTGTAAGAAACAAAAAAAACTGAAACATGTAGCTTGCATAAGTATTCAACCCCTGTGCTGTGGAAGCTCCCAGTTTACACAGATGAAAGAAATTGCCCTGTCAAGGACACAATTACCATTGGCCTCTGTGACAGCATTTCCTGGCTCTCCCTGTCAGGTTCCTACCTGCGCGTGGCTACTGCCTGTCACTAGGCACCACCAGGGACTCCACCAGTCTGGACTGTCCTTTTTTATTGTTTCTCTCCCCGCTCTAGCACAGATCTCAACAGATCCCCCTGCTAGGCAACCACCAGTAACATCCTAATACTAGTATTCCCAGAGACTCTGAATACTGGTATTGTTATTCTCTTCACCGCTGCCACCATTTGTTACAGTTTCCCTTCAGCCTTGGTCATTACCTTACCCTCCCTTCTGGTCTGTGAAACCCCAGCCAAGGATCAGACCTTTGGTAAACCAAATTAAGTATTTATTAAAGATAACAAAGCTAACAAGATTAACAAGATTTCTTCTTAAGGCACATAAGCATATGGTTTTACTCAATACTAATCCGAACTCCACCTCCCTCCTGGCAAACAACTCTCTAAACCCCACCAAGCAACCCACTCGTTCTCTTCTCCCCCCCCCGATTCCACTCTCACTCTTCCTTTTATACGTTCAGCCATTTTAAACACTCAGCCAATCATCTAGCATTCTACTGCCCATTCACTCCCCCTCCTCTTTCACTCCACTTACCATGTATCTTCTAAACAACCAACACTTACCATATATACATTAATATAGGAACATCACAGCCTCCACCTGTGAACTATTAAAGTTGCTGTCACATTGTCAGGATAAAAACCACACTGTTGAAGGATCATTGGTCAGGCTGTGGATCGGAAGGAAAATGAAGACCAATGAGCATTCTACAGAAGTGACAGATAATGTAATACAAATGCATAGATTAGGAAAAAGGTACAAAATAATATCCAAGTGTTTGGATATCCCAGTGAGCACAGTTGGATCAATAATCAGGAAGTGTAAGTGGCATCACACCACTCAGGCACTTCCAAGAAAAGGCCATCCCTCAAAACTCAGCGATCGAACAAGGAGACTTATGAAAGAAACCACAGAGAAGCCAACAATCACTTTGAAGCAGCTACAGAGTTCAGTGGCTGTGAGTGGAGTAATGGTGCACCAGTCAACCGTATCAAGAGCTCTGCATAACACTGGCCTGTATGGGAGAGTTACAAGAAAGAAGCCGTTACTCAAAAAGTACCATCTGAAAGCATGTCTGGAGTTTGCCAGAAAGCATGAGAGTGCCCCAGCTGTCATGTGGGAAAAGGCTTTGTGGTAAGATGAGACCAAGATAGAGCTTTTTGGCCAAAACTCAAAGCACTATATGTGGCGCAAACCTAACACTGCCATGCCTCAAGACACATCAATCCCTACAGTGAAGTATGGTGGTGGCAGCATCATGCTGTAGGGATTCTTCTCATCAGCAGGGACTGGGCATCTTGTTAAATCGAAGGAAGACTGGATGGAGCAAAATACAGGGAAATAGTGCAAGAGAACCTGCTTCAGTCCACTAAAAAACTGACGATTGGAAAGAAAATCACTTTTCAACAGGAAAACAATCCCAAGCACAAGGCCAAAGCAACACTGGAGTGGCAAAAGAACAACAAGGCAAATGTCCTATAGTGGCCCAGTCAAAGTCCTGATCTCAATCCCACTGAGAATCTGTGATGCTCTTGGAAAATTTTGGTCCACAAGTGACGTCCAACCAACCTGAACAAGCTGGAGTGAATCTGCCAAGAAGAATGTGCCAAAATCCCTCCGACACTGTGTGCAAAGCTGGTATATACCTACTCCAAAAGACCTAAAGCTGTTGTTGCAGCGAAAGGTGGCTCTACCAAATATTAATGTGTGGGGGTTGAACACTTATGCAAGCTACATTTTTTTGTTTCTTACAAACATTTCTCAACATAAAACCAATGTCACCTTACAATAATTGATTTTGGGTTTCAGTGTTTCAAAATAAAATATCATACATACCAAAATTGCAATGTACTTCAGTAATATGAGAGCACTGGTCAGGGGTCTGATTACTTTTGCAAGGCACTGTGGATCTCCATTACAGATTTATGGATCAGTTCTATGGTGGCTGGCACCACCTCACTCCAGCCTCAACCCAGTAGGGTAGACCACTAAGCAATGGATGGTCCATCTTATTTTTTCTCTCTGCTTACTACCACCCACATGTATATGTGACTCAGGGCAGGGGATGTGGGCCCCCCATTGCCTTGTGGTGGTTTCTCTGGAGTAGGGATAGCCAGATGAATAGCAAGCCTCCTGTTCGACAACTTTAGCCACTCTCCTTACCTGCTCTTCCAGGCACTGTAACAACCAGTAGTGTAGTACAAATGGTCTAAGCTGGGATTTGCCAGCCTGGTACCCACAACAGTCTCATGGGAGCCCCTAGGCGAGGCATGCAGACTCTGGGCTTCCTTTAAAAAAAGAAGACTGACTTCCCGGAAGGATCGCTCCGCCTGTGACTGCCTCTGAGACGAGCTCTTGTCTCAGAGCAAGCTTTTTCAGTTTTAAAACCAGTCAGAAGAGTTTTTTGACTGGTAAAAACTTTCTCCCAGGTAAGGGAGAAACGAAGAGATCATCCACAAAAGCTTCGTTGTGATTGTTGGGGACTGGAATTCATTAGGATCGCCTATGAACGAAGGTGCAGCCAGCAGCGCCAGACGGAGCCAAGGAATTCAAGCAAGCTCAAACTGACTAAGCGAGACTTTTTTTTTCTTCAAAGAAAAACGGGTTTTAACAGGCAAGCATTCTTCTGTCTATTCTTATCAATTGGACTAAGTTGTTACAGCAAAAGAGATCTGTTAAAGAATCAGCAATAAAGAATCCCTGGGTGAGTCATACTTTTCTCTTTTATATGTGGAATTAAGGAGGAAGAAAATCGAAACAGCCTATCTTTGGCTTTATAGCAAAAAGCTGACCTGGAATTGAGCATTATAAAGATACAAACGGATGAGGGGCATCTAATCTGAAGAGAAAAATTTGATTTATATGAATATTTGAGAATTATATGTCTGGAACTATTTTGTCCGGTCTACTTTTTTTTGTGACGAATCTGCTTGTTCTCTATGCCACTAATTATTTTGATGCTGTGAACTAAATTTGTTTTGCATTCTTGGACACATAAGAGATAAGGGAGTTTGTGCTGTCTAAGATGATGATGTCAACAGGTTCGGAATATTAACTCCCTTATTGCTGGGAAAAGAAGCAAATTATTCTTTGCTTGGGAATTGTGGCTATATTGGAAATTTGAAGGGTTTTTTCTTCGGCTTTAAGAATGACAATCAAAGAAGTGGCAGAGACCCTGGATGCACCTCTGGATATGTTTCAGAAGATAATGGATGAGATTAAGACAACTAAACAAGAACTGAGACAGGGAAGACAAGAGATGGCAATTGAGTTTGGCAAAGTGAAACAGGAGCTGAAAGAAATAAAGGATTATATGAGAAAAGAAGCAGATGGGACCAAAGATATAATTGGACAAGCAATAGAAGATGAAAAAGAAATTAAAGGGAAGGAGCAAATTCTGGAGATTGGAACAGATATATCAAATGTGGAATTGGAAAAAGATTTGGACTTTATGGCCATGATCGATATTAGAGACAAAGATTACTGTTTGGAATTTAATGCTGTTCCTGAAGAAACTGGTGAAGATATCAGAGATAAAGTTATTACTATCTTGATAAAATTTCTGGACTGGAACAATTTGATAGAACTTGAAATAGAGAACATTTACAGAATTAATTTTAGATATGTGACAATGGAAAATTTTTCAAGAGATATGCTGGTGCATTTCGTAAAGAAGAGGAACAGAGACATGACCTTACAACAACATTTCAGTAATACATTCAGAACTGATTGCAAGGAAATATTTGTGATGAAGGAAATTCCCATCAGACTCTTACTATATGATTATGACAGCAAGATTAACATGTGTGCAAGGATGGCAGATGGATGATGGAATTAATACTGATAATAGAAGAATGGCTATTAAAATTACTGGACTTAGCTGACTTGGTAGGGATGGATCAATTGACATGTATATCTGGAGAAAAACTGATGGATATATTTCTCAAGGAGCGGAACCTCTCTTTGACTTTTTGCGGATAGAACAAAATGATATGATGTTAATGAGATTTGATGATTAATTAAGATAACTACTGGAGGAAAGTGATTTTGTAATATATTAAGGGACAGGTCTGTTATATACTATATACTTATAGCTGATCTGCGACAAATCGGAAGTCAATATTTTTTATTATATTAGTTATTAATTTGTTTTCCCTTTGTTTTGTTTTGTTCTTTGAAACTTTGAATAAAAATTAATTTTAAAAAAAGAAGAAGAAGAAGACTCTTTCCCCAATTCCAGCCGTAAGCCAAAGGCTAGAGTATCCCATTAAACACATAGAAACTGACTTTGGAGAAAGTCTTTCTTCTAGAAAGAAAGCTACGAAGCAAAACGTAAAGTTTCTTTCTAAGCAATTTCTGTGAAGTGAGCCAGCCTGGCTGCTCCCATCTGTCAAGTGTTTTCAGCCAATGAGTGAAGTCAGAGCTGTGACTGATAAATGAGTTATCTGGACAGCAGGCGCTAGGAATCCCTGAGGTCCTAAAGAGCTGGTGCTCCCATACCCCCCCTTTAGTGCACTTTTTCTGCTTCTGTTGTATTTTCTAAACCTTGGAATTGGTATAGTTCACCCTCCCCCTTTTCCCTAGCAACCAGGACATCTTTCCTGTGGTGTGTGTGTCTGAGATCAGGAAGTCCCTAGAAGTTATTTTCTGCAGATATTACTAGATAGTAAGTGTGTTAAAGGGTGTTTTACTAGATGGTAAGGGTGTTAAAGAATCCCTTCCCCCCAAAAAGGCAAATGTGAAAATTTTGCAAATAGGCTTAAGCATGTCTCCTGCTTTGCAGGAGTTAAAGACTAGGCACTCATTAAGATTTCATTGTTTACAACAGTATGTATGTCTACACAGGAGTAAGTATTTTTGTTTAATGTGGTAGCCTAGGCTTTGGTTTTGGGCTTGCATTGGAAAAAACAGGGTTCTTGTGCTTTTAACAGCTGTATGGCAGGTAGAAATTCATCAGGTTAATCATTTTCTGACAAGGAAATACACTTATGGGAAAAGCCACACCATGATTCTACTGTCTAATTTTGTGTCATGACATGCAGCAGCTATGTTGTAAAGCCATTTTGTGACTGGTGACCGAAGCACACTCTCAAAATTCATGTGTCCACTGGTCAAAAAAGGTTGGTGACCCCTAATCTAAGCAGTGTGTTTGTGTGTGTGTATGTGGCGGGGTTTGTCATCCTTTGAGTGCATCAAGAAACCAATACAGCCCAGAAATCCAATTAAGCAGTTTGAATTAAAGGAGTATAGCAAACAGGATGAGAAAGTATACATGATCAAAATGAGAATAATACATTACACCAGGAAATTAGTCTTAACTGATCCTACACTAGGAAAGCATAGACAGCCAACCTTACTCTCAACGGTCACTCTGACATGCATTTCTGGTATCAGATGCAGAAGGAGGTAACAAGAGGGACAAAAATGGTGTGCAAAAGTTCAGTTTTAAGGGTTTTTGACCCAGTTGGGTTCTGATTGGCGGGTGGCCCTGTCCTTTCCATAGTATGAGTGCCTCACAGCCAGGAAAACTGCCAGGGGCTAAAGGATGAAGCAAGCACTGTGGCCATGGCAGGGAGGTTGGGGCTGTCCACATGCTATTTTCCTAGCGGATTTGCCCACCTCCCCTGTGAGACAACAAGCAGCTTGTGTATTGGAGGGGACAGTGACTTTTTTGCATGGACATGGAAGACCAGAAATGCTGGGCAATCCTAAAGTGACAGGATGGGGTAGGGCAGAGCCACAGCACAAGCTATGCTTCCCCATCTCATCTGTGCAATGAAAGGCAGCAATAATGCAAAGTGAAGTTCTTCCCTTTTGAAGGCCTTGTTAAACCAATTTTCAAAAGGCATTTGCCAAAGCCCATCCTTGGCCAAGATCTTTCAAGAAAATGAGATTCATTTGGATTTAATAAATCTAACGGCTTATAACTCATTTAGCACAATGGCTATAGCAAATAGACTGCCCTCCCTCCCTCTGCTTTTTCACAAAAATTATGCCGTTAAAAATTCACACTGTACCCCATCTCTTCTGCAGTGAATGAATCCTCTTCTGTGCTTCTCTGATCCTTTCTACCAGCCAGATACATGCGGCGGCGGCCTTCTTCAAGTTGCTCTTAGCCATCTGCCCAGGACAAGTAACACCTCCTTCTGGGAAGACAGTATACCAGCCCAATCTCTAAAGCTGCTATTTCATACATAGGTACAGGCCCACATTTGGTTTTTGGTGGGCTAGCAAATTGCATATATTTGCAAGGATGCAGTATCCTTTATATCCGGGACTACAGATCCAGAGGAAATAATGGGGTACCATAACTAGTACTGTCCATAAAATCACACCCCAATACAACAAATAATATAATCCAAGAGAATAACCACACAGCCCTTCTTGGGGCAAAGGCAGTAGCACAATTTAGATTCTCTTCACCTCCAGGCTGCCCATTGGAAGTAAGGACCAATTCATCCTTTTTGTACACCGCCCAGAGAGCTATTTGCTATGGGTGGTTTATAAATGAAACAAATAAAATAAATAAATAAATAAATAAATCCTGACTGGGAATATGGATTGGTAAAAGGTCATTAAGGATAATTACGTAATAGTTATCCAAGCACAAACTCCATGGAATTCCTCACTGATGAAAATGCAAGTATCAGCTCTCCAAAGACTGTGTGACTACGGAACCCTTTTCAAATGAGTACCAAGTAGGGTTGCCAGGTCAGAAGCATCCCAAACCCTGAGATTTTGGGGGCGGGCCCGAGTGATGTCATGGGGCATGTCTGAGTGATGTCATGGGGCAGGTCCAAGTGATGTCATTGGGCGGGTCCATGTGATGTTATTAAGAATGATACATTAAGCATCAACCACAGTTGCTTGGAGCATACAATTAAAACAAAAATATTTCTCTGATTGGAAATTAGGATTGAAATCTTAGGTAAAAGATGGGGTAGGGCACATTTAATCTAGCCAACTCGCTGCTGGCAAAAACGGTTTAAGTGCCCTCATGTCAGGCCAGTCACCAGAAGGCAACTGTTGAAAGAAAGGAGCCTGGTGTTGTGGAGATGTTAGATGGGAGCACTCAGGAGTAAAGATGGATGTCCCCGAAGGGCTGCAATTCTAAACACACTTACTAGGGGACTAAGCCCCATAGAACTCAATAGAACTTACTTCTGTGTAGATATTGTTAGGATTGTGCTGTTGGTAAGGCGTGACTAGGAATCTTCTACAACAATATCCATATCAAAGCAGGGTTGGCAATCCCCTGCCTGAAATGCCCTGCCTGCCTTTTAACATGGCTGCTCCAAACTTCTTTACAGATTTGACCCTTCACTGCAGAGAGAGGTTTGAGAAATGAGTAAGAGTTAAGAAGATTCTCTACGCTTTCCTGCCTACTTTATGGGCTGCAATAAACTCACTTTGATAGCCAACCCAATTCCAGTGAGTAATAACTGACAGAGAGAAAACACACACGGTTTGGTCTACTTTCACAGAGTGCTTCTTGTTGTTGCTTATTCCTGGTTGGAGAGGGTAGCAGAAGGCATCCAAGCTAACCTGGTTTCCCCAAATCTGAGCCTGTCGTGACGCTTCCTGCCAGATCCTGCTGAGACTTGCTCTAAACTGGGGGGGGGGGCGGCGGGTGGGTGGGTTCACTCCCCCCCAGCCCTTTTGATTGTTAGTGCTGCATATATAGCATGTGAGAACATATGTGTTTGCTTATGATAAACACATTTACATCTCAAGCCTGCGCAACAGTTGCTTGGAAGAAAATTCTCATCCAGTGAGACTTAATTCTCTTTTCAGAGCCTCTGTCATGGCCCCGTCAGAGGACTCATCAGACGAGGATGACTTGGGAGTAACAGCAGCAGACCCAGAAGCAGCAGACCCAGAAGGAGAAACGGAGGAAACTCCTGAGAACCCAGTTCCTTCTCCCCCTCAGCTGCAGAGCACCCCAGACACAGCTGAAGCCCTTCAGCCAGACACAGGCAGTGAACAGGATACTCCCCCCTCACCTGCAGAATGTAGACAGCAGAAGGTCAGGCAGAAGAGGGGCAGGCCTGTCCACTTAAGGCCAAAATGCTGATGGCTCACACCTGCTGACAAACCTGCTCCTTAAAAGACAAACCTTGGGTTCAGCTTGTTGCTGACTACAACGTCAGGCGTGGCTTTGTGTGTTTCCAGATTCCCTGAACCTTATCTAGGACTGACCCCTTGGCACTTGAACCCGGACCTCTACTGACCTTGCTTCTGGACTTCTGGCTTGGCACGTAAGCCTGGAAAGGGCCTTGCCCTTATCACGCTTCATCCTCGTTAGCCTGGCAGATTTACGACCAAGCTGCCAGCTAAGGACTTTCCCGCCCTGGTAAATACCCAGGAATTTCCAGCCCCCGCCTGCACTGCTGTCTCGGTGCAGAGCTGACAGCCTCATCGCCAGTCCCCCCCCCCTCCCTCCATGCTGGTCCTTCGCTGCCAATAAAAACTGGAGATACAGGGACAAGGAGGTGACTTGGCCGGAGGGCTGGACAGCACCCCTGGAAGCCGAAGTCTCCAGCAGATAGCCGGAGATCTGGTAACCCTAGTACCAAGGGATGATCCCTTCCAATTACTCAAAGGAATATGAATTCAGTTGCTGAGATTCTGCAAATTCCTATTTTAGAGACAAGCAGGAGGTAATTAGTTACAGTAAATGCAGCCTCTCACCTTGTTAATATTGTGTGTAAAACCAACAGTTTATGTACAAGAGCAAGAAAAAAGGAACTGTACAGGGACATGATCCACCTGAGTCACATAGTTATTAGGTGGCCAGACACACACTACAGTTCTCTCAGTTTATCCTCTGAACTGCAAATATGGGGATAATAGTGGCCTACGTTTCCTGGGTTACTGTTAAGAATGACTGAGAATATATGCAAAGCACTTTGGAAGTTCAAGAAAACTGTGTAAATGCTATTTTAGAATGCTCTGTTTAAGGAATTGCACAATTATTTTGTTTTGTTGACCAATATACTTAAGCTTTTTCATCCCATATGCACAATGGATTTAAAGACCCCTGCACTTTGGGTAGCAAAGCAGACAAGCCAGCATGATTTCTCTTTGTCTTGCAAGCAACATTCTGCCTTGGAACACATATTGCCACTGCAAAACATAAAACATGTGCTCATTGATTCTCCAATGAGTTTTTCACCAAGGCACAAGACTACTGAACACAGTCCTACAGGGCAACCAATAACTGAGGAAATTTTCCAGTACTTCCTATTTGCAATTCAAACTTTGCCCTGTGTGTTAAGCACAGTAATTTGTTTTCTTAGACGTTTAGCCTCTGGCCAGACATTGTTTTGAATTTTAGGATTTGACAGATTACATTCGCCAGCAGCAATTCTTCCTTATCAATTCTAGTTTTATCTTCCCACAATGCCCCTGAAGCAGGCTTCCTGGCGGGTGACTGATATCCAGAGATCAAAATCAATACAAACGAACAATAACAACTATTTTCTAAGATAAAAGGAGCTACCTTCTTTACCTTCACTGACCACCTGAGGGCTAGAATCTCTTTATTCAAGTCTGACACACAGTTTGCAGTGTATTCTTTTTAAAAATTGATACAAGGGTCTTGCTATGTTTCCCTTTCCAGAAGAAAGACAAAGGAACTGCTTTGAGCAAGAAGCTTGCTTAAAGCAGACCGGCCAGCTTGGGGTCAATATAACTTGGGTACTTCTGTGCTGTCTATTTATGTCATTCCTGATCACTACAGGAGATGGCATCTTGAGGGGCAGTTGTGTGTGACGTGAACAAGCCTACGCTAAATGCTAACATCCGAAGCAAACCAAGAGGCAGATTTATACATGGATTTAAGTACAATGGAGGCTATATCGAGTAATGAGAGCCAAAACAATATGAACATATGAGCTTACTGGAGAACTAAACATGAATATTTGTCAAAATAGAAAAAAGTCAAAATGAGAGCCAATTATGTGTAGTGTAGAGAATTTTGGACTAAGATTCAGAAGAGCTATGTTCACACCGCCACTCCACTATAGTATAGGTGATCACTGTATCTCAGTCTAAGATATCATACAGAAACACTGTGAGGGTAATATATGTACACCTTGAACTCCTTTGGAATAGAGATGGGATAAAAAGTAACAATCAACAGCTGTTTATTTTTTGTTATTATTTATTTATTTTATTTATTATTAAATGTATATGCCACCCTTCCTCCCAGAAGGAGCCCAGGGCAGCAAACAAAACACTAAATGCACTTTAAAACATCTTTTAAAAAAAGACTTTAAAGCATATTAAAACAAAACAACTTTAAAAATATGTTAAAAGAAAACATCTAAAAAAATCTTTTAAAAACTTTAAAAATTCTTAAAAAGCAATTCCAGCACAGAGTGGAATGCAGTCTCTACGGCTTGTTGAAAGAGGAAGGTCTTCAATAGGTGCCAAAAAGATAACAGAGATGGCGCCTGTCTAATATTTAAGGGAAGGGAACTCCAAATGGTGGGTGCCACAAGAGTGGTCTGCTTCCTACGTTGTGTGCAATGGACCTCCTGATAAAATGGTATCTGCAGGAGGCCCTCACTTGCAGAGCGCAGTGATCGACTGGGTACATAAGGGGTAAGACGATCTGTCAGGTATCCTAGTCCCAAATGTGTAGAGGTTTGTATACCAAAAGCAGAACCTTTAACGTTGCCCAGAAGCTAATGGGCAGTTAGTGCAATTCTTTCAGCAGTGGGGTGATATGTTGGCGATACCCTGCCACAGCGAGCA
Source organism: Rhineura floridana (assembly GCF_030035675.1). Classification (NCBI taxonomy): domain Eukaryota; kingdom Metazoa; phylum Chordata; class Lepidosauria; order Squamata; family Rhineuridae; genus Rhineura; species Rhineura floridana. The sequence continues at coordinate 4,187,367 of NC_084480.1, read as the reverse complement.
GTCGCACTGCCGCATTTTGCACAAGCGGAAGCTTTCAGACCACCCTCGAGAACAGCCACATATCGAGCGCATTACAGTAATCCAGCCTGGAGGTTACCAGTGCATGGACAACAGTGGGCAGGCTATCCTGGTTCAGAAATGGCTGCAGCTGTCTTACCAGCCGAAGCTGTTAAAAGGCACTCGAAGTCACTTGGGGCTCCAGACTACGAACTCGCTCTTTCAGTGGGAGTATGACTCCATCCAAAGCAGGCAACTGACCACTTATCCGAACTCGGGAACCACCAAACCACAGCGCCTCCATCTTGCTAGGATTCAGACTCAGTTTACTGGCCCTCATCCAGCCCACCACCGAACCCAGGCACAGGTCCAGGGCTTGCACGGCCTCTCCCAATTCAGAAGTTACTGAGAAATAGAGCTGGGTATCATCAGTGTACGCCACAAATATCTTAATGACTGCTCCCAAGGGTTTATATAGATGTTAAACTTTAGGACTTTCTCCAGTGCATTTGTTCCATTAGCACAACTATTTATGCTTGTGGAACAGAACTTTCCCCCCTTAACTCCAGCACCCTCCCCAGATCTGCTCTGGAGGATTGGTGAAAACCCCATAACAAATTTAGGAGGGCAAGGGGTAAAAACAGGGGGGAAGTTCCATTGCACAAGAGTAAATCCTTGTGCTAATGGAATATTTACTGCTACATTGGATACAAGCCGGGGTATATTCCGTGGTACTATATTTGGGGGGGGGGAGGCTGTCCTCTTATTCTTGCAGCAGTAGATTGGCATTAGCAGTGCATATCTGCATGCATCCAAGCTCAAAGTGCCTTGGCTCCCCCATTAACTTCACAAATTTGTTGAAACACAGCATACTAATTCACTGAATTCTAGCACTCAAGACATATCTACCTGGAAAGCAAGTCCCCATTGATTTCTGCTTATGATCACAGCCCATGCAGGCATGCAAAGGTACATGATAGGCTGTACTTCTGCAGTAGAAGAGACTTTTATCAGTGAAAGCTCATGATTCACAGAAACATGAGCCCATTGCCAAGAACATGGGCTAGCAACACATTCCCACAGCCTGTGTCAATGGAGGTCTTCTAATGCCTGCAGCAATCTCAGAAAAGGCAGCAGGGTGGGGATTCAGCAAGCAGTCCTCTTTGTCTAGCCACCAATAATGCGGTACTTCATATCAGGGTAGGTTATGCTGACCTGGGGCATAAAACAAATAGCAACTTCTCAGCAGGAACACACAAAAGCTCAGTTTAAGCAACCTCTAGCATGTAACTGGTTTACAAGGGAGCACACTGACAGCTACACCTTCTGCATTCCTCATATACGGGACAGAAGTGGGCGATGTGCCATTCAAAGTGCTTTTGTATACCTCAAGGAGTCATATTAATCCCACCTTCTGACTCTCAAATGTTTGTTTTAAGATGCTGGAAGTTATGGTGACCCCAGAAGGCAAGAAAACAGAGGTGGTGAGAAGATTCTTTAAAGCATGTTGGAAGTGAGCTTTTGGGTTAATGCTCATGCATGCACTGGTTTTCAGAAAAACACAGGCTAAGGAAAGGAAAAACACTTATGAGTTCGGGGAGCTTGCCAAGGTAACTGTTTTCAGTTTGGCTGTAAGGAGTCAGCCCACGGCTAGCATGGACAGGGCATGGCAACAGAGCAACGTTGCCCAGAGTGAGACCCTCTCCATATCTACAGAAAGAAGCTCTGGCTTGGTGAGAATCTTGATCTCCCCATTCAAGCAAGTTCAACTGCATTGATATTTCACTCAGCATAAATAGCAATTGGGATGTTTCTCAACTTGCACTGTCTTAATTTGCTTGTAGATAAAGTAGTATGTCAGATTTATTTACTGTTATCTACTCTAAGTTCTTATTCCTTCAGAATCTACGGTCATTAAAGCCTTGGCATTGTGAATACATTTGATTTCAATGGGCGGACTCTAACATCACCATCTCCCCCTGTGTACCCCCATAACCTGCTCCTGAAGGTCCCCCCAACCCAGCAGAGCAGATTTTGAGGGCACACAAAGGTTAGCGGGGTGCGGGGGGGGGAAGAGGAAAGCGAAATTCCATTGCACAAGCAGAAGTCCATTGTCTTCATGCATGGGCAGTTTTGGGTACAATCCATTGCATTCAACCATCTAGATTATTCAGTACAATTATTCAGCATTAGATCTATTTTTGGGGTGTTGCAGACGTATCCAGGAATTCCAATCCAAACTTTATCAATCAATCATTTATTGCAGTCAATGACCAGCACTAATCCAAATTTTAAAGGGCCTCTATCACAACTTTTGAATTGCAACAATCCCATTCCAACATCATATTCATATTGTTGTAAACTGCCCAGAGAGCTTCGGCTATGGGGCGGTATACAAATGAAATAAATAAATAAATAAATATTCATCGCAGCTGTGCCCCTTCAACTGGGCTAGAAAGGTGAGCAAATACGGGAAATGGTTTAATAATAATAATAATAATAATTTAATTTGTGGGTCGCCTATCTGGCCAATGGCCACTCTAGGCGACGTACAATTTAACAACAATACATTACATCATAATAAAATACATCATAAAATACAATATAACAATAAAACAATAAAACAGTTCCAGTACAGAGTAGTAGGCTATTGAGAGGCCAAGGGTCTTACCAGAAGACCAAGCAAAGACTGCCCAGCTTGCAACCTGTTCTTTTACAGGCTTCAGGCCAAGGGTCTGAAACCTCCTCCCCCAATGCTACCTGTTGATGCCTGTCGGAAAGAAAGGAATGGAACCACCGTAGTACAGTGCCTCCTATTCCCGATTCCTCCAGGCGATGTAAAAGGATACTGTGGTCGACAGTATCAAAAGCCGCTGAGAGATCGAGGAGGACAAGAAAGGTGAATTCTCCCCTATCTAATGCCCTCCTCATATCATCAACTAGAGCGACCAATGCTGTTTCAGTTCCATGTCCAGTCCTGAAACCCGATTGGTATGGATCCAAATAATCCGTTTCATCCAAGTGTGTCGACAACTGATTAGCCACCACTCGCTCAATGATCTTGCCCAGGAATGGTAGGTTCGAAATTGGACGAAAGTTATTCAAAACTTGGGGATCCAAGGAGGGCTTCTTTAAGATGGGCTTTACAATTGCCTCCTTGAGTGCTAATGGCATTACACCCTCCTCCAAGGATGCATTGACCACCGCCTTAATCCCCTCGCCCAATTTCTCTTTGCAGCTCACAAGGAGCCACGATGGGCAAGGATCAGTTAGACAGGTGGTAGGCTTCACAGTCGAGAGCACCTTGTCCACATCCTCAGAAGGAAGAGGTCGAAACCGATCCCATTTGACCGGATTGAAACTGGCCAACTCTGTTTCATTTACTGTGTCCACGGCGTACGGAATTGAGCTCCGTAAATGTTCGATTTTGTCGGCAAAGTGCTTTGCTAATTTGTCACAGGAGGCCTTAGACTGTTCCAAGGGTTCCTGAGCAACTGGACCGACCAGGCTTCGGACCACTTGGAACAACCTCCTGGGACAGCACTCTGCAGACGCAATAGAGGCAGCAAAGAACCTCTTCTTTTCTGCCTTTATTGCCACTTGGTAGGCAGTTACTGCTGCTCTAACCTGTGTCCGGACATCTTCGGAACGGGATTTCCGCCACCGGCGTTCTAGTCGTCTCACCTCCTGTCTCAGATTTCGCAACCGTGGAGTATACCAAGGTGCTAACTGAGTTCGGTTTATTTTGACTTTGTAAGAAATTTGGACACCCTCTCCCTAAACACCCTAATCTCAGCTGAAAACCCCCCTGAAGCTTGCTGTTCTTAGAACAATGAGTAATTCTGAGAAGATTTTGAAGTTTTCAATGAATAAATGCAATAATCCATCAACAGGATGCACATCCCTGACATATATGTCCTGCCTTTCCATCAGAATGCCAACAATAAAATCCATGATACAAATATAATTCATAAAAAAGCAATATGACAATAAAATCAGATAAGAGCAGATATAAATGGCAGCTAATTAAAAACGCAATTAAACTGGAATTATAGATTAAGGCACAGAGCAAAACAAAGCAAATCAACCCAGTAAGCCAAATGTCTGCTTTTGCCTGCTGAAGGAAGGCCATCAAGGGGTTAAATGAGCCTCCCTTGGAAGGAAGTTGCAAAGTTTGGGTACAGCCACTGATAAGGGCCTGTCTCAAGTACCTGTCACAACCACACCTGACGTTGGCGAGACAGAGAGAGGACCAGTGCGTGGGAAGTGGACAATTTTAAGCTAAGCCCATGCACATGTCACCTGGATGAGAAGCCAACCAATTATCTTCAGGAACTCTAAAGATTCCTTTGGAAAGGAAAGGCAGGGGAACTTTACATCTGTTGGTCATGCTGATTCTTCCACCCAATTGCCACCTTGTCTTCAAACCTTCCCTGGAAGTGTGCACATGCCACCTCTCCAAAATTAGCAAGAACCCCTCACTGTCAATATCACTTATACTGGTTTTAATTTTTATACTGCTTTGTAAGTCACTTTGGATCACTTTTTGTGAAAAGAGCAACCAATAAGTTCAATAAATAATAACAACAATATCTAGTTATCAAAAGGCACCTTGATCAACAATGACACTGGGAATGCTACTTGGGTTACGGATGCACAGATGGCCCTGAGGGCATCAACAATAGACCAGAAAGCAGGAAGATTTTTTTTTCTTTTAATCCATGTTCAGTGCTCACAATCTGGCAAGTCCTGCTGTTCTGAGGGCTCGGAGCCTTTGCTTCCACAGCAGGTTGCAGGAGGGCACTTAAGACTACCAGCACTAGGCATATGGCCTTTCTTAGCCAGTGCTAGAAATATAGGTTATAGAAAAGTGAAGTCTGACATTCCAAACAGCTGCTTAACTTTTAATCCCGCTGAATCACAACAGCAATAGCCAACATCTAGTCCAGGAACAAGTTGGAGACACTACTTTGGAGTGGTTCCACTCCTCTGTTAGGTCAATTCCAGAAGGTGGCACTTCATGAGACTTCCTATTCTGTCCCATGACCGTTGTCCTGTGTCCTGTCTTAGTAGATTGAGGAGTGTTCTGCTTTCCAGTAGCACCAGGAGGGACCTTATATGGAAAGCAATTACTTTGTGCACTCGAAGGAGCAATGTTGCTTTTCCAGCCAAACATGCCTGGGCTCCTGAAAACTAGAACCATTTTATTTATCCTTGGGCTTCAGACAACCTGCAAGTGTAACCTTGGTTGAGTCATGCATAGATATTTCAGCTACTCACTGAGAGAAATGGAAGGGCAGGACCTGAATGGATACAGAACAGCCTTTCCAACTCTTGCTTTATTTCAGGAAGAAGTTACTGAAGAACAAAAACAGTAACAGTTGGGTCTTTCATATTTCCTTAAACACTGCACATTTGTAATTGTCCAACTAGGCTTTTGGAGGGAATAAGGTAGCATATGATACACAGCCACTGACAGATAGGTAATCAAAATGCTTAACTGTCAGATGGCTATTTGGAAAGAGCATAGGACAGAAATGCTTCAGGTGAGTTTCTGTTGTTGTTATGTGCCTTCAATTGCATATCAGAATATACAACTCAAGCCAGATTGAAGGAATTGCCAGCAGTTATCCTGGAGTTCAAGGGCGTTGCAGTTTCCTTCTCCAATAAGGACTTTCGGAACTCCAAAAATAAGCACTTATCAGAAGGAGGATTATGTGGAGCAGGGAAGCAAGGATCAGATGCCATTAAGGGAATTCCAGTGGTGGGGAGCATAAACACTATCAGCTATAGGTGACCTCCTTTCAAGATATGTGGTGAACAATTTCCCTCTGTTCCCCAAATTACTATACCAAGAGAACAAAGAAGAGACTCAGTTTTAAGGGCGCCAGTGGCAGCCAACCAACTGGATTTTTTTCAAATGTGACAAGCAAATCCACATTGATTGGTAAAACATGTACTGATTTTGCTTTTGCAGCGTTTACTGTCAATTGATTGCATAGCATAATTTATAATACAAATCAGGCACTGAATAATTAAGCTTTTATTCTTGTACGTCTTCTTGAGCTATTTAGAAAAGGCAACAGAAACACAGTAAATAATATACAGGCACATTACAAGTCAGTCTTGAAACAATACAAAAGATAAGGAACCACTTGAATCTAGCATCTACCACTTCCTCCTTTTGATGCATTAAAACACCAACCCTGGTCTTTTCCCCTCCCAGGCACATTAATCATTTTTTCTCCAGTGACTGAAGATGACTGCTACTGCTAAAGCAATGAAAGTGAACAAAAAACAAATGTCTTGATTGTCTACATTAATTTTTACTGTTGATATGAATAAATCCCACGTTATAGTTACCCTATTCCAATACACTAACTTTTTAAAAAAGATTTGCTTAACAATGGATCATAATCAGTGGCAACTTATTTAGATCAATTAAAAAAGCATTCCCAAATATTTGACTGACTTGCTGCTACATTTTTTATTCTGAAAACCTAATCATAATTACATCTGAAATTATAATTTAGTTCATTTTAAAATGCACAAGTTAATTCTAACATTTTTGTGGAATCTACAGTATTTTTTAGTTATATGAAAATGTTTTCTGAACAAATATGCTGACAGGGGATAATGCCTTGTGCGAAGAGCGCTCTCTCCTCACCTAGGACTACTTGAATGTGATTGTTGTAATGCAGTGTGCCAAAGGTTCCATGGCCAGAGCAAAAAGAACAGGTTGCAAGCTGGGCAGTCTTTGCTTGGTCTTCTGGTAAGGCTGAGATTTACCTACTAACTTTCTGCATGAACAGCCTCTCCACCAGAGCTACAACTGTACACAGTTCTGCATGCCTCTAGTGGAGTTTGCAACTGTCAGAGGTACTGGCCTCTAAAATTCCTTCAATGCTTACGTGCAAGCTGACACATACAGAATGCACAGTGGGACCCACACAGAAGGGAAACACCCCCCCCCCACCAGCAGCCCATTTCTATGCTTACTTACTCAGGAGTCCCACTGAATTTATTTATTTATTTATTTATTTATCTATCTATCCATATCGCTCTTCCTCCCAGCAGGAGCCCAGGGCGGCAAACAGAGTACCTAAAACACTTTAAAACACATAAAAACAGATCTTAAAATACATCAAAACAAAACAGCATTAAAAACATTTTAAAAAAAACTTTAAAAAAGTGTTAAAAACATTATTAAAAACATATTAAACAATTCTGACACAGATACAGACTGGGATAGGTCTCAACTTAAAAGGCTTGTTGAAAGAGGCAAGTCTTCAAAAGGCACCAAAAAGATAGCAGAGATGGCGCCTGCCTAATATTCAAAGGGAGGGAATTCTACAGGGTAGGTGCTGCCACACTAAAGGTCTGTTTCCTATATTGTGCAGAACGAACCTCCTGATAAGATGGCATCTGCAGGAGGCCCTCACCTGCAGAGCGCAGTGATCGACTGGGTATATAAGGGGTATGAAGGTCCTTCAGGTATCCTGGTCCCAAGCTGTATAGGGCTTTGTACGCCAAAACTAGAACCTTGGCCAGGTAGCAAATTTGTCTTACTTTCCAAGTGTGCACAGGATTGTGGCCTAAATCTACCACCTTATTAAGCTGCCCAACGCGTTTCAGCCAAACATAGGCTTTCATCAGGGGATTATATTAGCTCAAAACTCAACATGCGCCAAAGAGGTAAACTTACAGTCCTGCATCAGTCAAACAAAATTTGATGAAAGCCTGATGAAAGCCTGATGAAAGCCTATGTTTGGCTGAAACGCGTTGGGCAGCTTAATAAGGATTTACAATAAATATATATTTTTATTAATTTTTCATCTTTGGCATTCTTGGTTTGCAACCTTTTTTCTGTTTCTTTTTATTGGATGCCTTCCACTTTTTTACCTCCTAAATCTACCACCACCACCTGCCACTTCACTTGCAAGAGCTCTCGTGCCTTGATTAAAATGTGGTATTTATCCTCCCGCTGGTGGGGGTGGGGGGTGAGGGAGAGAAGAGAAAAGATGTTCAAGGGTTCTGCAAGGATAAGACCAGAGAAGAGAACAAGCAATTAAGGCTTGTTACCAAAACAAACAAGTACTATGAAGTGTGCTCTCAACAAAGGGGCAGACCTGATACTGTTAAATCAAAGTGTCATAAAGCTTAGTTGCAAGCACAAGATCTTTTCCTTCTTGGGTCCCCATATGGAAAGGATCTGCAAAGAAAAATCAAGTACAGCCTTTGCCAACCTGCATTCCTCCCTCAGGACATTCCCAGTCCTTGGGTACCATGACTTCTGCCACCTCTTGCTTATGAAACGGGTAATGAGTTCTGGAGGTTTTTTTTTTAATTAAGTCATGCTTGCTATAGGAGAAAATCTATGCACACTCTCTTATGCACACAAAACAGAGGTATAGATGAGAAGAGGTATTTATTGATATGAAGAAATTAAAAGGTTAGACAGGCAATTGTGATTATATGTCATCCGACATGGGCCATAACTAAGCTTTGTTTTGATCTGCTCTTTGTACAAATATATTAGATTTGTGGATGCCTACATACATGTTCCTTGCACTGAATTATTGGATTTTATTGTGTATATTTATATTCCTCTGTTGTACACCGCCCAGAGAGCTATGTTAGTCGAGCGGTATAGAAATTCAACAAATAAAAATGAATAAATAAATCTAAAAATCATTCCTGCCTATTCTCCAAATTTCAAGGACTGGAGATGAGAGCACACAAGAGAGGTTCTTATCCAGAGACTAAACAGACATTTTCCAACAGCCATTGTGAAAGAGTGGAAATGTAAAAAAGAAGTTCATTGTACATCAAGAGAAACTGACCACAAGGGCAGACAGCAGATGGAACATGACTTGCTTGGCTGAATCATTTGTGAAATATGCAGCAATGGCATGTGTGCTCCACAAAAACCATGCCATAGTTTCTCTTCAGGAGTTTTATATTCTTGAAGTAGCAAATCATGTCACAGTGTGGGAGCTATATCTGCCAAAGACACAAAATCAAACAAATCTCACTAAAGATTCCCATCAACAGATACCAGGGTTTCTATGTTTTATATAGCATCGTATATTTTTGACACCTCTATTGCCATTTTCTAGGCCACGTTCTTCTCCTCTCCAGCTTTAATTTTAATTTAAAAAAAAATCTATTCCACTTTTCTTTATAAATAAATCTGGAAAAAAGCTTACAAATTTTTTTAAAAAAATTATAATATGCAAATGAAAAATGGGGAATAAGAGCCGGTTAACACGTTTTCAAGCATTATCAAGCAAAAAATAGAACACATCAACATTACAATACTTGGCGTGAGTGAATTAAAATGGACAGGAATGGGGCACTTTCAATCAGGCAACTACAAAATATTTTATGCAGGAAATGAGAAATTAAGAAGAAACGGGGTTGCTTTGAGAAGTGATGTAGCAAAAGCAATTAGGAGCTATAACACAAGGTCTGAGCAAATGATATCAATGAAATTAAATGAATGATATCCTGAAGTCTAAATCTGCAGATCATTTTCAACATAATTCTTCCTCAAAGCATGAACCTTTATATAAGTTACAACAGGATAATGGATTGCCATCTCACCCAGTGGGAGGTTTGAGCAGTTCTGGGGGTTTTATGCCCTACATGAGAGAGTTTCTAGGGTATCCAGAGCCTGTGGAGGAGGATCTTTTGAGGTCCTTTGGAAATCTTTCAAATGAAAAGCAGGATGCTATTTTAGGCAGGCTTGAAATTTATTTATTTGTTTGTTTATTGCATTTGTATCCCGCCGCATAGCCAAAGCTCTCTGGGCGGTTTACACAACAATTAAAAACATTAAAAACAAATATACAAATTTAAAACACATTTAAAAAAGCAATTTAAAAACACATGCTAAATAAAAGAAGAACGGAATATAATTTAAATATAAAGTGTTTAGGATTGGACTTGGGAGAATCTGCAATAGGAGAGAATACTGCAAGTGGAAAGCAGCCCCTTAAATGACTTCCTTTGAATCATTGCTTCTGAAAACAAAGAGCTACGAAGAGCCTTGCTTGATCAGACAAAGGCCTATCTAGTCCTGCATCCTCTTCTCACAGTGGCCAGCCAGATGCCTCTGGAACGCCCACAAGCAGGCTGCTAAGTGCAATCGCACTCATGATCCCCAGAAACTTCTTCAAAGGCATCCTGGAGCATGTATTTATTCACTAATAGGCAAAAAAAACCACCACGGCCCAAGAACGTACCCATAGCCAAAAGACAACTCCATCAAACTCCAAAAAGTAGGGAAATTGGGCAGCTACAGTGAAAACAAATTAGTCTCTGCATTGGGAATAAATCTACGAAATAACTCTCCTCAAGCTGAGCTACCCTTAACAACATCCCCTCCTGCTTGAAACATTAAACAAGCTGCTCCTCCAGTCACCTCACCCTTACATCCCATTTCAGCCGGAGGGATGTCTTCACCTCCTGCTGCTACAGACGGCAATTTTAGCCAATCTTCTACAAACGCCCATCCTTTTGAGATAGACTGGACTAGGAAACCTTTGCATTCTCCATCTACTAGGATTGGATGGCTATGCGCTATGTGGAACCACAGACTTGGTTCACCCAATTCTGATGCAGCTGTCAATCCAGCTATGCCTGAATTACATTCTTTGGAGTTGCCAAAGGACAACTGTTGCATTTTTGTTGATTCAGAGCAGATTCTTGATTGCATTGTTGCTCTCCCATGACTAAACCTTTTATCTTGGAATGTCGCAGGCTGGCATAGTAAGTGTAATGATATTGATTTTTTAATCTTTTTTTTTTTTTTACTAAATTTAGAATAATTTGTTTACAAGAGACATGGCTATTGGAGAGTTTTCCCCAGCTTCATAGGCTATAGATCTGTTTTCTATCCTGCCACCAACAAACACCATTTCGGATGAGGTATGGGTGGGCTAGCTACTTTGATCTCTGTTGACATCAGAGGTTCTATAGAAGTATTACCTGGCTCCTATTGTAGAGATTCCTTTCTTCCAGTCCTGACAGAACTTCCAACCAGGACAGCTTTAAAGGTAAAGGTGTCCCCACACTTATAGTGCGAGTCGTTTCCGACTCTTAGGGTGATGTCTTGCGACGTTTACTAGGCAGATTGTATATATGGGGTGGTTTTGCCAGTTCCTTCCCTGGTCTTTCTTTACCCCCCCCCAGCGTATGCCACGTACTCATTTTACCAACCACGGATGGATGGAAGGCTGAGTGGACCTCGACCCCTTTTACCGGAGATTCGACTTTCTCTTTCCGTTGGAATCGAACTCCGGTCGTGAGCAGAGCTTCGGCTGCATTACCACCGCTTACCACTCTGCGCCACGGAGTCTGTCTTAATACATATTTTCCTCCCTCCAACTTACCTAACTCTTTAGATCTGTGGGCTCAGTTTGATAATCTCTTGAGCTTCATTAGCTTCAATCACCCTACAGCAAGCCTTCTTATTGTGGGTGATCTGAATGCTGGGATTGGGAATGCTTCTATTAAGTTTCCACTATCCGGACAGATGGATTGGGAAGATTTTTTCCCTTTGGGACATCTCTCTAGGGATAGGTGCCTCAATCATCGTGGGAAGCATCTACTTAAGCTTATTTTCAATCATAATCTTGTTATAATTAATGGCAGTTTTTGGGACAAGTCTAGAGGCAATTTTACTTACATCAGTAACTTGGGGGCAAATCACCAGGAGCAGATGGCACACCAAGAGAGTTGCTACGAGTTACTGAGACTAAATCTGTCCAAATTTTAACAAAAAATTGTCAACAAATACAGAAAACTAAACAACGGCCCACAGACTGGAATCCCAAATCCAAAGAAAGGGGATCCCAGGGAATGCAGTAATTATTAAACTATTACCTTAATATCCCAGGCAAGTAAAATAATGTTCAAGATTCTACAACAAAGGCTCTTACCATATATGGAGTGAGAAATGCCTGATGTCCAAGCTGGATTTAGAAAGGGAAGAGGTACAAGAGATCATATTGCAAACACACATTGGATAATGGAACAGACCAAGGAATTTCAGAAGAAAATCACCCTGTGCTTTATAGATTAAAGCAAAGCCTTTGATTGTGTAGATCATGAAAACCTATGGAATGCTTTAAAAGAAATGGGGGTGCCACAGCATCTGATTGTCCTGATGCACAACCTATACTGTCGGAAAGGGTGTGTATTTTATCACCCTATTTATTTAATCTATATGCAGAACATATCATACAAAAAGCGGGATTGGACCAAGATGAAGGAGGTGTGGAGGAAGAAATATCAAAAATTTAAGATATGCAGACAATACCATACTACTAGCAGAAACCAGTAATGATTTGAAACGAATGCTGATGAAAGTTAAAGAGGAAAGCACAAAAGCAGGACTACAGCTGAACATCAAGAAGACTGAAGTAATGACAACAGATGATTTGTGTAACGTTAAAGTTGACAACGAGGACATAGAACTTGTCAAGGATTATCAATACCTTGGCAAAGTCATTAACTAAAATAGAGACCAAAGTCAAGAAATCAGAAGAAGGCTAGGGCTGGGAAGGGCAGCTATGAGAGAACAAGAAAAGGTCCTCAAATGCAAAGATGTATCACTGAACACTAAAGTCAGGATCATTCAGACCATGGTATTCCCGATCTCTATGTATGGATGTGCAAGTTGGACAGTGAAAAAGGCGGATAAGAGAAAAATCAACTCATTTGAAATGTGGTGCTGGAGGAGAATTTTGTGCATACCATGGACTGCGAAAAAGACAAACAATTGGATGTTAGAACAAATTAAACCAGAACTGTCACTAGAAGCTAAAATGATGAAACTGAGGTTATCATACTTTGGACACATAATGAGAAGACATGATTCACTAGGAAACTACGGTTTCGGCCCAGTATATCTGAAGGAACGCCTCCAGAATCACCGATTGTGCCGCCTGATGAGATCAGCCTCACAAGACCTTCTCTCGGTCCCACCAGTGAGAACAGCTAGGCTGGTACGGACCAGAGAGAGGGCATTCTCTGTTGACCCCCACCCTCTGGAACTCTCTCCCTTTCGATCTCAGACATGCTCCCTCCCTGTCCAGCTATCGCTGAGCCTTGAAGACCTGGCTGTTCAGACAGGCCTACAAGATTGGGACAGATTAATTTATGTTCTGAATTAATGAATTGTTTTTTAGCTTAAAATTTGATTATGTTGATCTATATGTATTGTTTTTATTCTTGTTCGTCGCCTAGAGTGTCCCTAACCCGGACAGATAGGCGGCTGAAAAATAAAATTTATTATTAATTTATTATTAGGAAAGACAATAATGCTGGGGAAAACAGAAGGGAGTAGAAAAAGAGGAAGGCCAAACAAGAGATGGATTGATTCCATAAAGGAAGCCACAGACCTGAACTAACAAGATCTGAACAGAGAGGATCACGACAGATGCTATTGGAGGTCGCTGATTCATAGGGTCGCCATAAGTCAAAATCGACTTGAAGGCACATAATAACAGCACCACATGTTTTAAAGCAGGGAGACAATGACATTAAAACACATTAAATCCTGAACAGATTAGCAGCACACCTGAAGTTTAAAAGCAAAAGTGGGGAACCTCTAGCTTGGAGGCTGAATGAGCCTTTCCAGGTCTCTAGCTAGTCCTAGATACTCTCCTCAAGCCACACTCCCTCCCAGACCAAGCTACCTCTCACAAGGCCACAACCCTCGCCAGCCCTGCTTCCCATGCTTCTTGAGTGTTCTTACCTGGCTGGAATGCATTCTTAATGCCTGAAGTATGAGAGAGATGTGTGGAAGTTTGTGCAGAAACTGGCTTACTGTCCCAATGGTAAAATATACTTTGGCTGCTCTGCTCGCTTTGTCTCTGGCTCCACCCATCACTGACATGTGGCCCCCAGAATGTTGACCAGAAGGAAATGCAGCCCTTGAGTTGAAAAAGATTCCCCACTCCTGCTTAAAAGGGAGGGAGTTTGCCACACTTCGCTAAAGTGGGAGTTTCATAATATGGAAATCAGAATAGAAAAGACTGTCATGTCCTAACGAACCATGCTTCTGAAAGTGGTAGAACACATAAGAACATAAGAAGTGTCTGCTAGATCAGGCCCGTGGCCCATCTAGACTAGCATCCTGTTCACACAGTGGCCAACCAGACGCAAGAGGACTGTCCCCTCCTGTGGTTTCCAGCAACTGGTATTCAGAAATATACTGCTTCCAACTATGGAGGCAGAGCCTAGCCGTGATGACTAGTAGCCACTGATAGCCTTATCCTCCATGAATCTGTCTAATCCTATTTTAAAGCCATTCCAATCAGTGGCCATCACTGCCTCTTGTGGGAGCAAATTTCATAGTGTAACTATGCGCTGTGTGGAGAAATAAGTTTGTTTATCTGTCCTGAAGCTTCCTACATTTAGCTTCATTCAAGTCCATGGGTTCTAGTATTATGAGGGGGGGGGAAACATCTCACTTTTTCCATGCCATGAATAATTTTATACACCTCCATCCTGTCACCTCTTACTTGTTTTTTCTCTAAAAAGTCCCAAATGCTGCAACCTTTCCTCACAGGGGAGTCATAATCCCCCTGATAAGTTTCGTTGGCCTTTTCTGAACTTTTCCAGCTCTACAATAAGCTTTTTAAGGCGAGGTGACCAGAACTGTACACAGTATTCCAAATGCGGCTGCCCCATAGATTTACATAACAGCATTATTGACATAGGCAGTTTTATTTTCAATACCTTTTCTAATGACCCCTAGCATGGAATCTGCCTTTTTCACACCTGCTGCACACTGGGTCAACATCTTAACTGAGCTATCCACTATGACCTGAATGCCTTGTTCCTCGTCAGTCACCACCAGTTCAGACCCCATAAGCGTGTATGTGGAATTAGGTGTTTTTGGTCCAATATGCATAACTTTACACTTGTTTACATTGAATTGCATTGGTTATTTTATCATCCACTCACTCAGAGAGGTCCTTTTGGAGCTCTTCACAATCCCTTTTTGTTTTAACAAGTGTGAACAATTTAGTTTCATCAGCAAACTTGGCCACCTCACAGCTCACCCCTAACTCTAGATAATTTATGAACAAGTTAAAAAGCACAGGTCCCAATACCGATCCTTGGAGAACTCCACTTTCTATATTCCTCCATTGAGAGAACTGTCCATTTGCTTTCTGTTTCCTAGCCAGTTCCTTATCCACAAGACGCCCTCCCCTTATTTCATGACTGCATTCAAATGTGAGACCCACATGAGTCATAAGAACATAAGCAGAGTCCTGCTGGATCAAATCAGGCCCATCCACTCCAGCATCCTTTTTGTTTTAACAACCCTGAACAATGTGGTATCATCAGCAAACATGGCTACCTCACTAGATCATTTACAAACAAGTTAAAAAGCACAGCTCCCAATACTCATCCTTGGGGAACTCCACTTTCTACATCACGCTATGCTTCTAATTTCTTTTATTCCTTCTTGGTGTTTCTTAACCAGTTACTGATCCACTAAAGGACCTCTCCTCATATTCCATGACTGCTAAGCTTCCTCAGGAGTCGTTGGTGAGGTACCTCGTCAAAAGCTTTTTGAAAGTCCAAGTCACTATTTCCACTGGATCACCTCTATCTATATGATTGTTGACACTCTCAAAGAACTGTAATAGGTTAGTGAGACAGGGCATACCCTTGCAGAAGCCATGCTGCTTCTGCTCCAGTAAGGCTTCCTCTTCTATATGCTTGGTTATTTTATCTTTAACAATACTTTCTACCAGTTTTCCCCAGACATGCATTAAGCTAAATGGCTTGTAATTTCCAGGATGCCCTCAGATCGTACATGACCATTTGTGTCCAGAGAACATAACAAATCCTCTGATGCTGAATACAGTCGGATGGTTTTTCCTCAAAAATTGCCAACTGAATAATGCGAGCCATTAAAATTATGAACATTTTCATAAATCAATTTCAATCCAAAATTCATTTTTATTATGTATTTAAAAACATGTATATATCACTTAATATTTCAAAAATTCTAAGTGGTGATTCATGCTTAAGCAACAATTTTTGCCATCACTGTCACGAACAAGTAGATTTTTCATCTTTCATTCAGTAGATCCATCTTTTGGAGCAACATTTACATTTGTAGAACATTATAGATTTTGTAAGGATGACGAATTGCATGCAGTTAACTCAATTTGCAGGTCTAGGTTAATGTGATACCCTGTTGAACTAATATTGCAATCTTCACAATCAGATTGGATTGGAGACTGGAACATATAGCTATCATGATTTTGATTAAACTGGCAAATTTAATAACTCAAGGTATTACAGACTACCTTTATATGTTACCATGAAACCCAGGTACAGCAACTAAATTTAAACATCTGAGCATGATGAGCCTATCATGTAACATTTAGTAAACAGACAAAGATGACATAATTCAAAGTAGCAAAACTTCAAAAGACTCAGGCAGGCCACAAGAAGTCAAACCTCCATTCAACACTGTTCAAGCAGAAGAAAGGAACACTGAATAACAGGAAAGGTACATTCAAAATTTCATACAGACTCAATAAAGGCACATGATTTCACTAATGGTTACCGATTAGAAAACAGGAGGGACACTCCCTCCCAGGACCTCCCTTAGCATGTGCGGGGCCCAGGGCAAAAGCATAGTTGGGGGCCCCTCACATTTGTTCCGTCTTGGTCTTGGCCGAGTCACCATGGGTGCACAGGCACCAGTCCTGGAACTGCTGGCCCAGCTCGCTGTCCCCGGGGCGGCTACCGCTCACTGACTGCAGCAGGAGCGGCAGTGGTGGTGGTGGCTTCAGCATGGGAGGCGGGTGGGCAGGCGAGCGAGCCCCTGTCCCGGGCAGAGAGAAAGAGAGAGAGTGCTGCGCCCTGCCTGGCGTGGCGAAGAGGCAGGGAGGGAGGAGCTGGCTGGTGAGCAGATCGCCAAGCGCCCCCCCCAAAAGTGCGGGGCCTGGGGCAACTGCCCCGCTTCCCGGTGCCTAGGGGTGGCTCTGCTCCCTCCAATTCCCCAAGATGCAACTCAGTGCTCCAGCCTCCGGTTTAAACTACAAGAAAGGAGATCCCAATGGGTCATTAGCTTCTCCTTCTGCATCAAATCCATGTTTACAAACTATCTGAAAGATGACAAAGAGCCCTTGATTGGAAAGTGAGAGAGAATGTCTAACAATTATGTATACAGTACATGCAGAAAGAGAAACAAGAGTATGTGTAGAGGATGTAACAAAATGGTTGGAATCACTGCAGGTGCCTAGAAGCTGCTGGCAAGCCTTGCTGTAATTGGAAATATAACGGAAGCAAAGTGCATGGCTTGGATCTAAACAGCGTATGTAAGAATGTAGGAATCAGCAAAGTTTTTTGGGGTGGTGAACCAGCATCACATGGCAGGCAAGGAAAAACGAGATGGAATGCAAAGGACACGATTTTGATCTTCTGTCTAACTACAGGGAAAGAAGGTGGAATGCCATCTTCCACAGAGTAAGGGCGTCAACCTCTGATCGGGAGATGCACAGGCAACCAAGGATTTGCTCTACCTACAGAATCTTTGGGCGGTAGGCAGCATCTCTGAAGAGGGTTTGCCTAAGCCTCTTTTCAGAACCATTTCAAGGGACAGCAACCTAGAGCACAGACCTATGCCTCTAATTTAACCCATCACATCTTGCAAGGAAATCAGGCTTTGAAACTGAAGCCTTTCCCTCCTATTCCAACACTACTCAGGCATCAAGGATATTACCTTAAAAGCATTAAAAATAATTCCCAGCATGACAATGATTTTGAACACAACTGGTACTGTCTTGGGCATAAAGGCAGAGAGAGTTGTAATAAATCTGTTCTTTCCCTTACTGCCAGTAGATTCTACCGACATGCAGTATTTATCCTTCTCCCATACATGCTTACAAAAGGATTACGTCATCAAGCCAACCAGACAAGGATCCAAAACATCCCATCATGTTCCTGTCTTTTCTGCTTGCCAGTGGCAAGAAAGGCCTCCATAGACCCCTTGATGAAAGGGGCCTGGGGCAAGCAGAACCCTAGAGCATTATATCACCACACAGCATGCCATCCCTAACCGATTACAGGATTAGTGGCCACGGCAGGATTCTTCAGGAAAAGAGTGAGCACAGCTACAGAGAAGAAGCATCCCAGCAAATTGGGGGCCAGCAGAAAAAGCAGATAACAGCAGAGGGGTCTTCCCCCAAATCTCATCCTCTCTATTTAAGGGTTTGGGAAACCTAAACACAGACAGGAGATGTTGTCCTTTGCACCCCTCCTTATGCCAGCACTGCAACGTGCCCTAAGGCCAATCTCAGTGCTCGTCAAGGGCAAGGCGCCCTTTTATTTCAAGAAAACCATCGCTCGCCCCCAGACATTTTAGGGCCAAGGAAAGATAACAGTTTTGGATCTCTGTCTCCACTCTTCTTCAAAAAATAAAAATAAAATGGCCTCTGCTCTGACCTTGTTGTGCTCAGGTTCTCCAGGCCCCAATGGGATCCCAACAGCCATTACCTTGAATCCTGGGGGAGATCTGAGCAATTCTTCCTAACAGTAGCAGGGAAATCCATGCCAGCCCTCCCCCTGGCCCAACCCCGTTCCGAAGAAGGCTTCCCCACAGGCCCTTGGGGCTCCTGTGAGCCACCCTGTGTCCTGCTACTCACCTGGGAACGCTTGGGCAAAAGGAGGTCAATCACCCCCCCACACCAAAAATGTAGTGGGGGCTTGGCTTCTCCAAGGGGGGTCGTGGGAGCCACACGGGCCAAGTCAAATCCTGTCCAGTTAACAGAAAAGGGGGGGAAGGAGACCTCCACATCTAAAGGGCCGTATGTGGGGCACGGTTTCCACCCCCAAGAGCCATGGGAGCCAAGTCAGCTGAAAGGAAAGAGCCCCCCATCTGGAAAAGCATGCGCACGTTCTGCTTCTATCTATGCGGGGGGCCGCGAGCGAGCGAGCTGCTTCCACGCCCCACCAAGGATGCTCCCCTCCTCCTAATCCCCTCCCAAGGAGGCCTGAAAGGGCGTCGCCTCCCCACCCCGCAAGGCCAGGACCCAGCCTGCCGCAGAGGTGGGGCCGCTCAACCCCACACCGCGGGGTGGGGGTAGAAGACGACGACGTGGGCGCCGTTTCCCCGCCGAGGGAGGGGCGGTGGGCGCCTCCCCCAGGCCTGGTGGGGATTCCCTTGCGCCCCCCCCATCGGCAATGTTTAGTGAAGAAGCTCGGGGGGGGGAGATGGAGGATGCAACCCTTCCCTCTCTCCCTGCCAAACGCCGCCCTTCAGGACGCGGGGAGGGAGAGCAGGGGGGCAGGCAGCGAGGAGTCGGGAGGGGCAGAAATCAGTCGCTCCGCAAGAACAGGCAGCGCGGCCCCCTCTCCCTCCTCCGCGACGGGGTGGATCAAGACATAAGGACGATGCGAAGGACGGAGGCAGGCCGGGTGGGGGTGATCCGCTCGCTCACTCCCCTCCCCCCGCCGCTTCAGGCCGCCCCCGGACTCACCAGCGGCTGCATCTCGGCTCGCACGGCGGGCACTTGGAAGCGGTCGATCTCCTCCATCATGGTGCCGGCGGGCGAGGGGCCGGGCAAGGAGCGAGAGGAGGACGAGGAGAGGACCAGGAGCAGGAGGCGCCGCCGTCTCAGTGTCGTTGGGGCTCGCCCGCCGCCGCCGCCGCCTGCCTCATCCCCCTCAGAGCCGGCGCCCGCGGAGATGCTCCTGACGAGGAAGCCGAAGCGAAGCCGCCGCCTCAGAAAGGAAAAAGAAGCAGCAGCTCACCCCGATCCTCCTCCACAGCCACAGCCGGTGACTCAGCCCCCGCCCTGCCCTCTCAGTGCGCACGCGCGAGGTAGGGAAGACGCTGCCCGGGGGAGCAGAGAGACACAACGCGAGGCCAGCCCGACGGGCAAGAAGCGCGCCGCTTCCTTCCGGCCCCGGAGCGTCTTCGGCGTCTAGCCCCGCCCCATCTGATCTGCATATTCATGAGAGGGGCGGGCCCCCGGGATGAAGAGGGCTCCCGGCCGCCGCCGCCTTTTCGTCCTGAGCCCCGCCCTCCTCCTGAGCCCTTCCGCATCGATTCGGCCTTACTTCTGGCCGGCCTCCCGCGCGCCTTTCCGAGGGATGTGAGGGGAGATGGGGAGCGGTCTGTTTTCTCCCACCCAAGAAGGGGCGCGGGGATGGGGGGAAGCCCAAATTCAGACAGACGGCTCTTTTCCCTTCATCTCTATGGTTAAAGGGGCTGGGGAAGCCACTTCCGGCTGGTTGCTGTGGATACCGATATCAACTTCCGTCAGCTGGGAGTAGGGGGGAGCGGAGAGGAAGAGGACAGAAGCAGGCGCCTATCGACCCGGGGGGAAGAGAACCGCCTCGAATATGCCTGGGAAAGAGCTTTACAAGCGCAAGCAGGTACGGAGAGGAAGGGGTGTGGGCCGCGGCAGTGACGTCACCACCCGCGCTGGTCTGCGACCATGACGTCCCCGCTCTGCCTCATGAGGGGGAGGGGGAGGCACTCGGGTCATCAACTCCGCCTCCGATTTGCATAAAACCTGCACGTGCTTGTAGACATGTATAGATGCACATTTATTTATTTATTATTTATTAAATTACATGGCGCTTAATTGCCAGGATGGCGACTAAGCGGCTTGCAAGTATCAAACCAAAATACAAAAAAAACCCCATAATTAAAATACACAATAAAACAGTTTCATCAAGACATTGAAATAAACACCCAAAGTTAAAATGTACAATAAAGCAAGGCAGTTAAAACAGAACAACAATTGAAAGGGTTAAAACAGAAATTAAAAACAATTAAAGCCGCAGTTTGAGCCAAGAGATCTAATCAAGTGCAGCTATCAAAGCCAGCAGAGTGCAGATACCGCCACCCTGGGCTCCTACTGGGAGGAAGGGTGGGATATAAATCTAATAAATAAATAAATGGAAATGGACCCACTGTTAAAGACCTCACCCTGGAAGACAATCTTACTCTGCCACGAGTAATCACCAATGAATGAAATAAATAAATACATATATACATACATACCAACGGGGCCTCTTGGATTTCAACAGGGAGGACCACAACGCTACTACTACCAGTGAGTAAATGTATGTATTGTTCCATTTCTATCCCACCTTTCCCCCAAGGAACTCAAGATGGCTTACAAACATGGTTCTCCTCTCCCCATTTTATCCTCACAACAACCCCATGAGGTAGGCTAGGCTGAGACAGACTGTGACTGGCCCAAGGTCACCCAGTGAGCTTCATGGCCAAGTGAGAATTTGAGCCCGGTCCCCCAGATCCCAGTCCAACACTCTAACCACTAGGCTACACTGGCTTAGAAGTAACTAGAATTTAGAAGTAACTGTTATCATTTAAACAGAAATGAGATGCATCTCACCATAGTGACCTGTATGCTTGCTCAGTCTGCTGTTCAGATGCTCAGCCGTGTACAGGCCAAGGCTCTTGCTTGTTCTTCCCTTCAAAGGGTTCTTTATCTTTAAACCAGACTTGGGCTGGACAGACTTTCAAATAGAGGACTGCTGTGTGTAAAGCAGATGTATGGCTATTCTACTCACAACGTCAGCCCTTAGAGACACCCAACTGCCAAGGGTATGGGAGGCAGGCAATAAAGTATGGTTGATTCCAGCTAAGTCATTGTGTGAGCAGAATGGCATCCACTCATGCTACAGAATTTCCTCTCCTCCACCTTTGTGCCTCCCCAAATCTGTTCTGGGGGTTCCACAGCAGATTTGGGGGTGGGGGGAGAGTGAAGGGAAGTTCTGTCACACAAGCGGAAGTTGTTTTGCTTGTACAGTGACTTAGTTGGATTCAACCTGTAGTATTTATATGTCATGTAAAATTTACCCAAATCTGTTACCCAAATCAATCCCACACCTTAAAAGAACCATACGCATTCCTGCTTATTACATTAAACCAAGATAATTAAAACAGTATCACAGAAGTTGACGCAGCAGAAAAGTTGACATGCTGCATGTTATGATATCACTCATAACTTGGAACTGTATCTTGACATTGTAAACATTTAAAATTTAAGTACAGAATGCTTTTTATGCATGAGCATGTGAGTATTTTAGGTTGTTTTTATTCTTGCTTTTACATTTGTCTGTAAGTCGCTTTGAGTTCATTCTTGAAAAAAGTGACTAAGAAATGTAAAAAGCAACTAATAATGAAAATAATAGAGTGAAACTTGAAAGTGCAGCTCAGAACACATATGCTGTGTCTCTCTTTTATCTGGGACAGAGCTGAGCAGTGGCCAGATTAGCCCCAACCCCCAGGGCTGAGGAAGCTGTCATTAAGTTGCCCTAAAATTGCTTTAAAATGAAAGGTATTTTATTTTATGCACCTATGCACTTTATTTATTTATAAACTTCCCTTCCTTGGAAAGAGCCCAGGGTGGTGCACATCAAACATACGAACAAAATATAGCACACAGAGCTATAAACATATATATACTAAAATCAGAAGAACATAGTTGCTGATGAGAAGCACATTTCCTGTTTCTGACACTGTAAATACCTGAAACATCATCTTACCTCTCATATACCTAGTCGATCACTATGCTTGGCAGGCAAGGGTCTCCTGCAGATACCATCTTTTCAGGAGGTCTGTTCTGTACAACATAGGAAGCGGACTTTTAGTGTGTAGTGTGATGGCACCTACCATTTGGAATTCCCTCCCCTCAAATATTAGACAGGCACCATCTCTATTTTCTTTTCGGCGCCTACTGAAAACCTTCCTCTTATACCAGTCTGCGTCTGCTTTGGAATTTCTTTTTAAGATGTTTTTAAAGATGTTTTGTTTTTAGAATGTTTTAAAGATATTTTTAATGTTTAGTCACTTGTCTTCTGCCCTGGGATCCTGCTGGGAGGAGGATGGGATGTAAATTTAATAAACACAGGCACAGCCTTTGCGTATACGGCCTTTAGGTACACCAGAAGTCTCTTGGAAAGTGATGGAGAGTCCACTTTTATAGAACACCAAAGCTGGAAAGAATTTCACAAGGCATCTACTCCAAATCCCCACCGAAAGGCAGGATTTTAGATGGCAGACTTCTTGGGTGCAGTCAGTCAGCCCTGTGATTGCTACTTACGACATCATCATCAACATAATCATTAAAGTCATTTTTACTGCATTTATTCCGAGAATACAAAAGTAGTTAATAACAATCAAAATTGCAATAATACAATCATAAAACAGTAAAATATTCCAATGAAATATTCAGTAGACATTAACTGAAGGTGCTGAAGAAACACCTGGGCAAAAAAGTGAGTCTTTCACTGACAGTAAAAGCGCACAACCCTTGGGGCCTGCCTAATCTCCTTTATATTGGGGGCACAATGTATTACGTTTCCTGGGACGGTATTGACCCCACTGCTATTTCCCTCGTCCGCCATTACTGAGCCAGCTTCCTCTTCCTGTTCCTTTTAGAAAACCTTTTCTTGCTTTTGTATGTGTCTCTGCTAATTTGGAGATGAGCCTTCGCCTCCCATCTTTTCTCCTGGGTCCCTCTTTAGAAGGCCAAGGAGAGAGAGGAGCGAATTTTTGCTTTGTGATTTGTTAATGTATTATTATTGGATGTTGTAACTGCTGCTTTTTGTAAATTGTATTTTTTTTTTCTTGGTGTATTTTTATATTTGTGTTTATTTTTTGTAAGCCTCCTTGAGGGCTTTTTCGCCAAAAGGCGGGGTAAAAATAAACAACAACAACAATAACAATAATATTACAGTCTATGCGAAGGAAGCCTACATTTCAGTATTTTCTTTGCAGCCACAAGCAGGGTTGCTATGAGTCTGTTTTCCACCTGGACCATACAGGAATTGAGGATCTGTGACGGGAGCAGCTTCTATCCTGGATGCTCAAAATCCTTGAAGGGTTGGAGAATGGGCTTGGAGAGTGTTTTCTCTTCTTCACCCAAC
The DNA here is from genome assembly GCF_030035675.1 of Rhineura floridana. Classification (NCBI taxonomy): domain Eukaryota; kingdom Metazoa; phylum Chordata; class Lepidosauria; order Squamata; family Rhineuridae; genus Rhineura; species Rhineura floridana. Next base: position 4,163,421 of record NC_084480.1, on the reverse strand, counting down.
CCCCCTCTGCTCTCACTCGATTCTTCCGCTTGCCCTGAACCTGACTCATGCTTCTCAGATCTGCAGGAAGCTGGAGGGTCGGGGTGGGGGCAGGGTGGAGAAGATGCTGAGAGGGGGGGGAAGGGAACAGATTGGTCAGGGCAGTGTATCCCATCCCTTGCCCCATGCTGTCACTTGACTTACCTAGGATTTGTGCTCAGGCTGATCCACGAGGGAGCCTCAGGTTCAGTGAAAGAAAAATGAGCCATCCCAGCATAAGTCCTGAGTCAGCCACGTAATAGAAGAAGAGGGTGGGATGGAGAGGACAGCATTACCTCAACCATTCTGCTACTTTCTCCAGCCATGTCTGTCTTTCTTTAGGGGTTACTGGCAAGCTAAGAACACAAGAAGAGCCTTGATGGACTCCATCGTGTCCAAAATTCTCTTTACAGCAGCGGTTACACTGATACCTGTGGAAGCTTATGAGCAGCCCATGGTGGCAACAGCCTTCTACTGTGGCTTATCCCCATCATTTTGTTCTCCAGTTCCCATCTCTACGTATGCTGATACAGTGTGAGCTATTAAGCTGCTTGATAAAATGAGAGTGGCAGACCTCAAAGGTGACTGAGGGGTGATATTTAGCCTCCCCCAGCCTTTGAGATCTGCAACTCTCTTTGTCTCAAGATGGTTGGGGAAAGCCCTACTTCATTCTCTCTCTCTGCCACACACTCACACACTATGAAATTTAGCAGGTAGCTGCCAGATTAGGGGCTTCTCAGTGCTAGCATATTTCCCATGCAACTCTTTGCCCAAAGAGGCTCATCCAACGATCTCACTCTTCTCATTTATACATTGCTCTGTGTTCAGCGGCACCAAATGCAGGAAGATCGCAGGTAGATTTATGCTCAAACCATTTCACTGTTATTTTCTGTGAAGTGGTTTGAGCAGTCTAAATACGATGCAATAACCATAAGAGATTATTTAAAATATGGTGATATCACTACAAGAGGACACTGACAATGGACTGTTCATTTAGAATATATCAAAAACCTAAATGAGCATAAAGCTTACCAAGAGATCAATTAACAATATCCGATAGCTTCATGCTCCCAAATAGTTCCAAAGCTAAGGGCATTCATGCCTAGCATTCACGCCCTTTTTGTTCCTTCACCCAAAAGGCCAGAAAGCGCCCTCAGAGTTCTTCTGACAGCAGTTCCCCACTGAAGGCTCCTAAGGCTTGTGGAGCTGCCTTACCCTATATGTGCCTGCTTGAGCACTTCATTCTGCAGAACCGGCACTGTTATAGGTGCCACATAATACTTGTTCTGCCCTTGTAAGAAATCATTCTTTTAGTGTGGTAGTACCTACTCTTTGGAACTCCCTGCCTATTGACATCAAACAGGCACCTTTCCTTTGCTGTATTCTTTTTGGCACCTGCTTCAAACTTTTTTGTTTAGGCAAGCCTATCCAGAGACATAGATTTGACGTGTTTTAATCATTTTAGTCTATTGCAGTTTTAATTGTTATAAAATGTTTTCAATTACTTATTTTTAACTTTATTGATAATTTTAGAGGTTTTCTACAATCAAGCAGTATATAAATGTTGTTAAATAAGTAAAATAGGGCTTCAGGAGTGGGAGCCAGGCTAGTAGAAACATCCACCGCACCCCAATGCAACACAGTCTGTCTCCTTTCAGAGTTCTCCAAGCTGCAACTTCCTTAATAAACCAACAAACCTTCAAAATGATGGATAAATGTATCAGTGCAAGGAATTAACCCTGAGCTGTCTTAAAGCTGTATGACCATATCCCTCTTCCTCTCCCAAGCTTATCCTGTGCAACATCCTTTAGAAATTTACTGGTCCCCATTACTTTTTGGGTGGGTCTCTTGACTGTTTGATTCACAGTCAATATTCAATATTTATTTATTTATTTATTGAATTTATATACCGCCCCATAGCCGAAGCTCTCTGGGCAGTTTACAGTAACTAAAAACATTAAAAACAAATATACAAATTTAAAACACATCTTTTAAAAACAATTTAAAAATTTAAAACAATTTAAAAACACATGCTAAAATGCCTGGGAGAAGAGGAAAGTCTTGACCTGGCGCCAAAAAGATAACAATGTTGGTGCCAGGAGCACCTCGTCAAGCAAGTCATTTCATAATTTGGGGGCCACCACAGAGAAGGCCCTCTCCCTTGTTGCCATCCTCCGAGCTTCCTTCAGAGTAGGCACCTGGAGGAGGGCCTTTGATGTTGAGCGTAGTGCAATAGTTGCAGGAGTGGATATGCAGCCACTTTATAATGTTCTCTATCACTATAATGCACAACAATTCTTCACTGTCATGTGTCCTGCGTCTGGGTCCTATTGTCATCCCAATTAATACTTGGATTTCAACAACTAACAGGTCACCCCATTTTGAGGCGAGCCCTCAGGACCTCCTTTGACATCCTGTTCAGAGATGACTCCCATATGCCTTCTCCTATTCTCCAGCCTTGCAGGCTCATGTGGCTGTAGAATTGGCTATGGTTGGAGCCTTTAAGGATTACAGATGGCTCTCCCAGGGGGTCCAGCCATTGGAAGGGGAGGCATTGGCAGTCTCCTTAAGCCAGGTGGCTCTGATCTTTTGCTAAAAATACCTGTTGCTTAGCCACAAGATCCACTAGGAGCTGACCAGGGTCCTGGCTTGGTAGATCAGGACCCTGGACAGCTCCCAATAGGCCCTGTTGGCTGAGCTGTGGAATGTGCTGCCTTGGCAAAGACCTGCATCATCTAAAGCAGCCTTTCCCAACCAGTGTGCCTCCAGATGGTGTTGGACCACAACTCCCATCAGCCTCAGCCAGCATTGCCAATGGTCAGGGAATGGTCATGGGAATTGTGGTCCAATAACATCTGGAGGCACACTGGTTGGGAAAGGCTGATCTAAAGGCTGCCAGAGCCTTCCCTTCCAGTGGCTCCCCCACCGCTCCCCGGCTGGTCTGCCTTTGCTAGAAGAGGCTCTGGTAATTGTGACCGCTTGCTCCGTGAGCCTCAAGCCCCAACAGAGCAGGATATATATTGCGTTTTCAACATGCATTCCAAAATGCTCCACATTTTCCTTAAGGCTGCAGGAAGCATTATAGAAGATGTCTGTATTACTGCACTCTTAACTCATTTTACAATTGATTATTAGTGACATTATTATATTTATTTTAAAAAAGGAGAGCTTGGTCTGTCTAGCTCAGTGCTATTCAAGCAAGACTCAGTAGTTTTGATTGTGGGTGTCTGTTCTGTGTACCTTGGACACCTTGAAATGGAAAGGTGATATGTAACTATAAAAAACAAATAGTTCCACTGGAACTATTGTCAGCTATAATGTCATATTTACCAGTCTCAACAGCCGCCTTTTTTGTAAAAGTTACGGTGATATTTTCTGCTGAGGTTAAACCTCTTGTTGATTCTTGTTGAATCAGTGTCTCCTTCAGCAGGTTTTCTGGAAATCAGAATTTCAACCTTTAGATTTTCTCCTGCCCTAATGTACTAGATTGACAATTCTTTTATGTCTGACCCAGCAAAACTGAAGAATGTCTGGAATGATAATACATTCAAACTTCTATAACCACTCATCTCCAACCCAGTGCCAAAAGTCATGTTTGCTTGAGCATAACAATAAACAACCAGTTTAAATCTGTTTGTTGATGTGGCACATTGTCAAATGAATGGTGCTTTTCAAACAACCTAGGGTGATGTGTTTTGGGGCCCCTGAAGATTAATGGCAGAGGGGCACAGGTAAACTTGGGTTCAATGGCATATGAATCACACCCACTTAAGCCACAGAGGCACAAGAAACCTTTGCAGAAAATGCAAGACTTTAGTCATATCCCAGCAGGTGGTTACAGAGAAGACTGCTCTTTCTACAGGTGTATAAACCTATCTTCCAAAAGTTCAGTGGCAGCTGTGTGTGTCTCAGGCAGCAGATTGAAGCACACTGGTGAATGGGGTAAATTAGCTGTTCTACCAACTGATTGCTGAAGAGAACTCTAAAAACTGCTTTTCTTCTGCATGTTATAGTAGCCTTTCACTGGTGTGGGTAGGCTGCTGAAATTCAAAACAGGATTAGGAAATGGGCTGTCTGCAAGGTATTAGTACATGTTAACATTTGCCCTTTTGGAAAAACAGTGCCATTACCAGGAAGGATGAGTCTGAGGTTGTCTCTGCATCCTTTTCTGCCACCACTGCCCTGACAGGAGCTGGGAGGAGGAGGAGGTTGCAAGTTGCCTCATACTTCTGAATAGGTGCATTATGGGAGGACCTGGAGCTGATACCGTTCCTGGCTCCATGCACATACTAGCATAGCAATTGCACTTGCAACACTTATATTTGAAACCAGTGGCTTGGTTGCACATCATTGTGGAGCCTGTGCATTTATTTATTTATTTTAACTTATAGCTCACCCTCCACCATATGATCCCAGGATAGTTTACAAAAATATCATAATTAAATCCAGTACAATTTACAATAAAATCATAAAGAAAAACCACAAAACAGCAGCTCAGAACAGCGATGCACATAATGTACAGCAATGCAAGAGGAGGAATGATATCCACGCAACCAAAGGCCTGGGTAGACATGTTGGTCAATCATAGAAAAAGTGAAGGTGCAAAACACACCTCAGGGGTGGTTGTTCATGGGGGGGGGGCACTTTCACATGCCACCCCCATTCAAACCACTGCCAGCAGGGCCACTGTGATGTTCCTATATTAATGTATATATGGTAAGTGTTGGTTGTTTAGAAGATACATGGTAAGTGGAGTGAAAGAGGGGGAGTGAATAGGCAGTAGAATGCGAGATGATTGGCTGAGTGTTTAAAATGGCTGAATGTATAAAAGGAAGAGTGAGAGTGGAATCTGGGGGGGAGAAGAGAACTGAGTGGGTTGCTTGGTGGGGTTTAGAGAGTTGTTTGCCAGGAGGGAGGTGGAGTTCGGATTAGTATTGAGTAAAACCATATGCTTATGTGCCTTAAGAAGAAATCTTGTTAATCTTGTTAGCTTTGTTATCTTTAATAAATACTTAATTTGGTTTACCAAAGGCCTGATCCTTGGCTGGGGTTTCACAGACCAGAAGGGAGGGTAAGGTAATGACCAAGGCTGAAGGGAAACTGTAACAAATGGTGGCAGCGGTGAAGAGAATAACAATACCAGTATTCAGAGTCTCTGGGAATACTAGTATTAGGACGTTACTGGTGGTTGCCTAGCAGGGGGATCTGTTGAGATCTGTGCTAGAGTGGGGAGAGAAACCATAAGAGAGTGCGGTCCGGACTGGTGGAGTCCCTGGTGGTGCCTAGAGACAGGCAGTAACCATGAGCAGGTAGGAACCTGACAGGGAGAGCCAGGGAAGGACGCATCACAGCCACCTCTGCTGATCTTAACTCCTGGGCAGGTTGACGTGAGAGGAGACGCTCCTTCAACCTTTAGATTTGCACCCACATAAAGACAGCAGCTTGCTTCAGTCAGACTGCAGGTGTTTTTATAGGGCTTCAGGGATCTCATTTGTACCAACATGCTCCTCAGTGTAGCTATATCTCACTTGACCCTTGTGGCAGCCTCAGTGGTAACTATTTTCCTTCTCTTTCATCTATAGCTCCAAGTGTTCCCCATGTTGATTAGAATTGCTGTTTCCATGATTTATACTGGGAATGATTATTCCTTCATACCCCTTCTTAGTAGCTTACTGCAGTGATGAGGCACTAATGTGGAATGTACGCCTGTCAAAACTTCCCCCGATGTTGACATGGTTTCCTCAATAAATTAAGTTTATTGATTAACAGCAAAAGAGAATATAGATTTGTTGTCAAACAAATACAAGGCAAATTGTTTCCAATTTAATAAGATGCATTGGGTGATAAGACAAGACTTTTGAACTTGGCTGGTTGCAGAAAAGAAGACTCAGTCGCAGATTAGCAATGTCGTTCTCCTCTGCCTTATTGGGTGTTCAGCCTGCCTTGCGAACAACAGCAGCAGTGGTGGCAGGGAGCTCTCTCCACCTTTCTCTAGCAACTCTTGGAATGCTGCCATGGCAGTGGCTTGAGCACCAGGAACGGCCCAATGGCCACTAGGCATGGCGTTGCAAATGCTTGGCATGACCCACCACCACTGAGGCCTGCAGGCACTGGGCTGGGTGGAGGCCATTACAATTTTTTTTTTGGTCCTGAGAGATGTGCTGGTTGAGCCCCCTTCCCCTGTGCCCCATCCCTGATGTAGCATCACTCTGGAGCAACATTTTGTCAGTGCTGATTGTGGGGGAATTTCAAGCGGCCACCTCCCAGGACTCCTTCGGCCCCTCCCCTGCCTTGCTGCTGCCCCATCACAGTGCGACCTCCATCTTATGCCCCATTGCCACGCCTGCTACTTGCTGGGCCACGGAGTAAGTCTACACAGGACCAACCCAGGGGAGAGGGAAAGGGAAAGGGGACCCAGTGATCAGGGGACAGTGATGGGGGAGGGCCTGATGATGGGGGCGGCAGCAGAGGGGTTTCTCAGGCCCCACTCAAACCTGGAGCTGCCCTTTCCCAGGGAAATGTAGTCTTCCCAGGGCATTTGACTGTTTGGCCTGGAAAACTGCAATTCCCATGGTCTCTGGCACCAGATATGCTACCACAGCCTCTTTGTAGTAATAAACCTTATGTTTCTTTATTCTTTCAACTACCACTCGTAATAGATCAGTTATCTCTGCATTGTGTGTGTGTAAAGCTTGGTTTGTCAAGCTCAGTTCTGAACGGAGCCATCAGAGTTCACCTTTCACGACTTCCCTTCTCTCAGCATTAGCTGTCTTTTTCTTTCCCAAGTACTTGCTTCCCAAAGCCTTTCTGTCTGCTTTGCCGTTCTCTGGTTTTATGTAACTTGGGTGCTGTTACTATGGTACACTTATTTTGTATTTGACCTGTATTTTTGATGCTCCATCTGGGTGGTTTCTGGTCTTCTTTCTGGTCTGTTGACCATAATAAACTAATAATTCTGATGATGATTCTGAGCAGGCCAGCCAATGGCAGCCAGAGGCTGTTCTTTCTGCCCAACCTTTCTTGACTTTAGGGCTGTTCTCAGCCACTAACTCCCAGAGGATTTATTGCCACAGAATTCCTCAACACATTTCAGTGTCGTGAACAATGCTAATACGTCATTTATTAAGAGCCTATAATTAGCTAGCAAGTAAAAGTTGGCAAAATATTCCTAAAAGTATTTTAATAGACAGATTTTTACCTCTCAACCCTACCAGTAATATTTTGTGTTGCAATACTATGTGTATTTTATGTGTTACCACATTGCTGCACATGTTGTTAACCATTCTGAGCCCTTCTGGATAAATCAGGTTATAAATAGAAATATATGAACTTAACAGAACAAATCATGCAACTTTTCTGGGTTTAAAGCAGCTGACGTTTTCAAGATGGAAGTCCAAGAAGCTCATAGGATGTGCAGCTCTGCAATGACTTACTGCTTTTGACTTCAGCATTCTTCAGGGAGAGTACTCAAGATTGAAGTGCTTTCAGGATCACCTTCAGATGTCTTCAAGCCCAAGGACAACACATTTCATCCTTAATGGCCAACTCCCATCTCCTACTATATCCAAGCCTTGGGCTGCAGCACATAAAGAGACATTTAATACCATTTGTGTTGGTGCCAGGCATCTGGAGGGCCAATCTATGGCCTTTAGGATTCTGTGCTAGGGTCAACAAGCGGCCTTTTCCTGTTCTCCACTCAGCCCCCCCCCAACCAGGCCCCTTTCTGGTTGTTGCATTGCATGCATGGGCATTTCCAGTGCATTCGAGAGGCAATGCAGTAGCAGGGCTGAGTGCATCATATCTGAGGGCTCTGCACTTACTGTGGGCTTACAATTTTAATTTTGGTGGGGGTAAAACTGCATATGGTTCTCTCCTTTGAATGCCAACGTGTCATTAAAGTGTCCTTCTCTGGCACTAAAATGGCTCAGCTGCTTGTCTGCTCTTCATGAGACCTAATTCTCACTAAAAGGCAGAGTAAGATATAAACTTGTACCTGAGCGATATCATTTCCGACTATTAGAGGCAAGAAGGCTCCCTTCAGAAAATAAATGAAAACAAAAAGGGAGGTGGTGGGCCCTCCAACATTGGAGGCCTTCCAGAGGCAGCTGGACAGCCACCTGTCTGAGATGGTTTAAGTTGGATTTCTGCCCAGAGCAGGGGGTTGGACTCGATGGCTTTATAGGCCCCTTCCAACTCTACTGTTCTATGAAAAAGGAACACAAACTTGGCAAACGAAATGCAAGCAGACAATAAGAGATGCTAAAAAAAGAATTTGAGGAGCACATTGCTAACCATAAAGAACAACTAAAAATTCTTTAAATAATGAGTAGCTGGAGACCTGCTAGGGAGATGGTTGGATCTTTGGTTGACAACAGAATCAATGGTGTGCTAAAGGAGGTTGCAGTGATGCTGAATGAATTCTTTACAGCAAAAGATGTAGGGCAGATCCCTGTGCCTGAACCTTCACATGAAGGGAATCTGAGTGGTGATAAGAGACAGTTCTTCTTATTGATACAATAAAAACAGACAAATTGCCAGGTCTGGCTGGCATGCACCCAAGAGTCCTCAAACAACTCAGATGTGAAATTGCTGAATTAAAAAAAAATAGTATTATGGGATTGGGGGTTGAGATGGATGATTTCTATGAATCCCCTTTCCAGCCTCTGATTTGGGATCTACAAGGGAAGACACCCGCTCCACTGCTCAGCCTAGTTTCCTTTGTTAAGCTAATATGTGAGCTAATGGCTTTGTCAAGCGGACATTATTTGCATAGGTAAGAATATAGCACAGAGGAATCCTGTTGCTATTGGAATTTTCTGGAGAGAGCCCCCCCCCCCCATCCTGGTGCCAAAGAGAGGCTTGTAATTTGAGTTCCTCTGAGGAGAGTCTGCGAACCTAAAACAGCTTGCTTTCTCTCAGTGTTTGAACCCTCAAAGGTATATGCAAGCATATAGATAGAGGTAATCCACTTAACATAGTGTGCATGGACTTTCAAAAAGCTTTCAACATGGTATCTCAGCAAAGACTCCTGAGTAAGCTTAGCAGTCATGGAATAAGGGGAGAGCTCCTCTTGTGGATCAGGAACTGGCTAGGAAACAGAAAGCAGAAGACTTAAGTAATGACAACAGAAGATTTATGTAACTTTAAAGTTGACAACGAGGACATTGAAATTGTCAAGGATTATCAATACCTTGGTACAGTCATTAACCAAAATGGAGACAAGAGTCAAGAAATCAGAAGAAGGCTAGGACTGGGGAGGGCAGCTACGAGAGCCCAAGAAAAGGTCCTCAAATGCAAAGATGTATCACTGAACACTAAAGTCAGGATCATTCAGACTATAATATTCCCGATCTCTATGTATGGACATAAAAGTTGGACAGTGAAAAAAGCAGAGAAGAGAAAAATCAACTCATTTGAAATGTGTTGGAGGAGAGCTTTGCGGATACCATGGACTGCGAGAAAGACAAATAATTGGGTGTTAGAACAATTTAAACCAGAACTATCCCTAGAAGTTAAAATGATGAAACTGAGATTATCATACTTTGGACACATAACGAGAAGACATGATTCACTAGAAAAGACAATAATAATTGGAAAACCAGCAGGGAGTAGAAAAAGAGGAAGACCAAAGAAGAGATGGATTGATTCCGTAAAGGAAGCCACAGACCTGAACGTACAAGATCTGAGCCGGGTGGTTCACGACAGATGCCATTGGAGGTCACCGATTCATAGGGTCGCCATAAGTAATTGACTTGAAGGCATGTAACACACACACAGCAGCAGAGAGTGAGGTAGAAAGTGGAGTTCCCCAAGGATGAGTATTGGGAGCTGTGCTTTTTAACTTGTTTGTAAATGATCTAGTGAGGTAGCCATGTTTGCTGATGATACCACATTGTTCAGGCTTGTTAAAACAAAAAGGACGCTGGAGTGGATGGGCCTGATTTGATCCAGCAGGACTCTGCTTATGTTCTCATGACTCATGTTGGTCTCACATTTGCATGCTGTACCAAGCAAACAAATAAAAAACCCAACCCTGTTTATACAGGATTGGCAGCTTTGTATGTGCAGTGTCTGTTTTTGTATATAGGAGCTTTTAATTACACACATACACACACACACATCCCTGTAGTCTGAATTGGTATAGTCCACACACATGTTTACTGTCTCATCTGGGGTTTGTGAGAAAAGAGCTAGGCCAGAGATTTAGGGCAAAATTTTGCTGCATTTCTTATGGGACTTTTATTTTCTTCTTATGTTTAGCTTTTTGGGACCTTCCTCCATGTAGCTCAAACAAATTTATGGAAATTTACGTGATTGCTCTTGATGTCGAGTTTATTGAAATATGCGTGACTGCCCCAAACAATTACCTTCCAATTGTCTTGTCAATGCCTTCCTGCCAGATAAATGCTTTTATAGACTCATCTGTAGAGGGTAATTGGAACTAGGTTTTGTTTCATGCTTCAAATTAGCAATTTGCCGGCTGAATTGGGTCTAAATTAATCTGCACTTTGGAAATCTCTTCTCAATTGTGCTGCCTAAATCTTATTAAGCTAGCATCCAATATGCTCATTGTACAAGAAAATGATCATAGATGGATTCAGATGACCACCATTTTTTCCCCATGGAAGGCAATTTTCTTTTTCTTTCTGTCTGCCTGCTTGCCTGCATGCTGGCAGTCAGATCATTGTAGAATGTTCTGTGTTATGGCCTAGTGGATGAATTTCTTATGTGCCCTTATTGTGGGCCAATATATCAGGACTGCTTGATGGGTTTTGTCCTCCATTGCTAAGCAGTGGACATGTGCATATATCTGGGTGATAAAAATGGGGTTTATCTCTCTAGAAGATGTGGCAGCTCTTTCCTGTCTGCTAGCTTTCCTTATCTCTTTTCCTTTGCAAATGGTTATTCAGAAACAACACTACAATGCCTTTTTCTCTTGGTAGAATTCTGCTTTTTTAAAATCAGCATACATGTACAATTCTAGATATGAGTGTTTTAGTGGATAATGAAACATATATAAGTCCTTTTAAATATTTTTGTAGAATGAACTGGGATCTCTAGCAAAAGCAGCCATTCTTGAAAGCTCTTCCTAGATCTTCTTTGGTTTTAAAATGACCTCGGATGTAAATTTTGACAGTGATTGACCACATCTTTATGTCTTGTTTGTAGAGCCAAATTGCACTTAGACCTTCTAAATCAACTATAAGGAGACGGGTAAGATATTCAAATTCTTAATGCATTTTCTTGCAGTTCGGGGCAGTGATCTCAGTGGAAAACACACCACACACACACACACACACACGGCTGAGCCTCTGCCATGCTCTGCCTGCAGAAGCCCCTCATCCCGGGACCCTGCCAGGGAAGCACAGCCCAGCAGAAGGAAAGCTGGTGTAAGGCCTGGAAAAGGGGCATTCCAGGGGCATGTTGGAGGAGGGGTGAGGGAGGAGTCTTAAGCAACATCTAACTTGTGTTCAGAGTGCTCCTACAGGTCCCAGCCTGGGCCAAAGTTACGCTGGAAAAAAGGTTGGTCTATGAAAATAATTACAATTGAAGTCTATGGAGAGTATTTACTCTCCGGTAGGAGTATTCATGAGAGCCAATGTTTACTTCCGGTCCCCACGTGCAGCTCCAGGCTGAAATTCAGCCCACCCAGAGGCTCCTGAACAGCTACTGGATGCCACGGACCTTCTCGGTGGCTCCTTTTCTGCTGGCACCCCTTCCGCCAGCTTCCCCTGAGTTGAATTGCTCTGCACATAACACACATAACATAAACATATGTTTAGAAGTGTGGTTATGCTTTAACTTGGATTCCTGCACTGAGCAGAGCGTTGGACTTGATGCCCTTATAGGCCCCTTCCAACTCTACTATACAAAGGAGCTTTTTTTAAAATTGTTTAACATTGTTTTGTTTTAATGTATTTTAAGGTCTGTTTTTATGATGTTTTAAAGTGTTTTTAGCATTTCTGTTTGCCTCCCTGGGTTCCTGCTGGGAGGAAGGGCGGGATATAAATCAAATAATAAATAAATAATAAACTGTTACCAAATCACTTAAATAATGCAGACAGAGTCCAGAGAGAAAAGTCCTGATAACACTTTACTGAGCAAACTTAGAAAAACAGTTTGTAATTCAAGGAGAAAGGGCCAGAGAGGCTTTCTCTTTCTTAGTTCAGGTCTTGTACACGGCAAGGAGACATACAACCAAACATACGGAGGAAAACTCTCTCAGAACTTCACAGCCAGTCAGAACACATACTACCTCAGTGAAGACCATGCCACTCTGCCTGGTTACTAAGCAACAGCTCCTTCACCACCACCACACACTTTGGTTAGCTGACTTGCTGATAACAGATTTGACCCTTAAGTTACATACTGAATGAACTCTCCTGTGACACTTGCAACAGTAACTACATTCCAGTTATGCAAAAGTCAGAGGTTTTTACGCCTACACACAATATACACTTCTGCATCATGGCAAGCAAGAGGCATTATCACAGTTCAAAGACACATTTTAACCAGGCAACAGCATTCGAGGATGGTGTGCAGCAGGGCCATTGAGGGATATCTTGTGGTGAGAAGTATATACCCTGCGGAGGAGTCCTATGTGTTTTTTAGTCATAAGCCTGAAGTATCCCTGACAGATCTGGCCAGCTCTTTACTTGAAAAAAGAAATGTAGAAAACCACACACAGGTACAGGATTAATATTTTATAATATCAAGAATAAAATGTCTGAAAAATACCTTCAAAATTCTGCTCTATAAAACCTACTGTCTCTAGGAATCAGCTCTATAGAAATTTCGCAGCCATCTTTAAAGATGTACTTGGTGTTGCCTTGGTATATCTGGCATATGCTAAACCTAACTTTAAAAAACAGTCCTGTTCTTTAGCTTTTAAAGTTATTATGGCTGTTAGGCATATTTGTGTGCAGCTTTGCACAAGTAAAAAGGATATTGTGGACATGGCAGAATGCATAAGAGTGCAACTCCTCTCAAGTGGAATCACAGCTTTCTCCCCTGAAATCCTTTCCTTAGCGTTCAGAAGGAAGGATCCCCAGAGGTCTGCTTGCTGTTCTGTGTGTATGCTGGACAGTGAATGGAGCACTCCTTTGATCAATATTCCATTCACCATTGCTGAGAGCAGTCATGCATAGGAAGATCCAATTAGACCCTAGATTCCACATCAGCTGCATTCATACGGGGCACAGGTCTCAGTGAAGCTTCTAGGAAAACCAGATTGAAAAGAGAGATTGGTTTATTGAAATTCAGCTCATGAGCACCTTTCAGAGCAAAGGGGAGAAATTGCCCGAAGCCCCTGGACTTGTTTTAATCAACGACTTTGTGCAGCACATCAGTAATGAATAGAAATTTAAATTAATTTCCATTGCGATTGGTTCCTTGCTACTAATGGAACACTGAGCTGCCAGGAATTGCATCTTCAGTGGCACTGACTGGGCCTGTGAGGTGGGCATCTAGGGCCATGTTTGGGCAAACTTCCAACCCCCAGCAGATGGAGAGCTGGCAAGTACCTGGAGCAGAGTGAGCAGCAAGGGATATGCTAGTGCTTCATTGCCTACTCCCATCAATGGATTGATCCGACAGAGCGCAGCAGACCTTGGCAGTGGCACAGGACTAGCTATCTAGGATTACCTAACTCCAAGATTAGGAGGATTCTGGTCTGGGGTTTTATAATCCCATTTTGAACTTCATGCAGTTTTCTCTCCTGACCAGGATTCCAAGTGGCATAGAAAAATGGGCCTGAGTGTAGAGCTGCTGGCTTGAGTCCCATGACACCTGGTACTTTACAGGTCAGCTGCAGAGAAAGTCTGCATTGCAGTACAAGGTACACCGGCCAGCTGCATACTGGTGTGTGCAGGGTATAGCAAACAGAGTTGCTCAGACCCCAGTGTTGGGCAGAAAAGAGACTTTCTATTACGCAAATGCATTCCTGTGGAGAGTTCTGTAGCATTACATAGATGATCTCAAGGGTGGAGTGCTCTTATCTGGGAAACCACTCTGCCCTGAATAGATCAGGCTGTACAGCAGACCAGTGTTGAGCAATTACATTTTGGAAACTGCACATGTGCCCAAGAAAAGCTGCTGGCTCCTGAAATACTGAGAGGGGCCAATTGTAATCTGCGCTGCTTGTGCCCTGATTGCCAATCCCTCCCGCGCACTTGCAAAAGTTTGTTCTGCTTGTACCGAAGAGAACAATCGGTATTTCTTTTCCTGGATGTCAAATCCAGCTAGCTTTGTGAGAACATGGTTGTTAACATGCCTTTGTGAATTGTGTCACATCTTCTGTCTTCATTTTTAAAACATCTCACACAAGTGACACTTTGAAATTACTTTATTTTGTGAAGCCTTTGAGCAGTCACAGTCTAGAGATCATCAATGGAATGTGCACTGAATTATGACTAATTTAAGAATTGGACGGAATATGATAAGAGGAGCTGAAAGTGTCATTCTTTAAACCAAGATGATTAAACAGGGAAAAAGATTGAGAGGAAAAATTAATGATCTAGGTGAATGGTAGGGATGTTAACAGTCATCTGAACCCAAGTGGGTTCAGTCAACAAAAGATAACCAGCCATTCATTATCCATGGAATGAGACTACCCCTCAGCCCTGGCACAAAAGTCTTCCCTTGAGATCTTCTGCCCACTTTATTATCCACACCTTGAAAAGCTGTTGCAGCTCCGAAACGTTTGGAAAAGCTGATTTTGACATTTCAAATGATAGTGAGTGCCAAGATCACTGTATCCCAAAACACTGGGAACCAGCCCTTGCAGATAAATAGCAGTTGCCAACTTACCAGGGTGGAAAACCAACCCTGCAAGGTAGGTGATGCCACCAGTTCTTACATTTACTGGTCTGGGCCAGGAAACTCTCAAACCTTCGAATAAATGGACATTCCTGAGATTCCAAAGAAATCAAGAGCTAAAAATCAGACTGTCTGCTTCCTAGAGCCCCAAGCAAACAGGTTGCAGTAATGAGCCAAGTTTGGCCAGGTGCTGGATTTAGTAACCTGGACAAACACACACCAGTAAATGTGAGGTGCCTTTGTTAAAAATAATTAATTAAAAATAGCAGAAGCAGAAGGAGAACCAGTAAGAAATATAGTTAGAAAATACCATTAAGAATAATAGTGTTGGAAATTTTAAATCAAGATAAAACAAAAAAGACTACTCTTTAATACATACAAGCAGAGCATAGGAACAGCGACCCCACCAGAGAAAAAGAAACATGTAACCCAAGATGTTACAAGGCATCAAGAAAGGCGTGGGGCATCAGGACAAAGAGAAAGGCTAACTTTACAGTAAAATGGTATAACAACTAAGATGAAACCAAAGAGCCAATCAAAAGTTTTCTCTAGTGAAGCTTTCCAGTGCCATGCTGTATGTGCGTTCCCACAGCCATCCCGCCATCCCAGTTAGGAGGCCCCATCTTGGACCCTGAAGCCCGGCACTCTCCAGGTAATGCATGGCTACAGCATGAAATCATTTCTCTTCTGATGAGACCAGGCTCCTTCCCAGTGGCAAGATCTTACCCACATTACAGAGCCATTTTCTAAAGCCAAGAAATCTATTTTCTTGACAGTGAGTATTATGGAATGGACAGCAAGTGCTTAGTCTACTTCAGTGGTTCCCAAACTTTGTTCCCCCCAGACCACTTGAAAATCGATTATGATCTTGGTGGATCACACAAGGATTTTTCTACCTGTTATAGCAATTGTGACATGCTGTGCTAGATGCTGTATGGTTTTTAATTGTATTATTGTGGCTTCCTTTCCTTCTTATACTGTATTTTGCCGTAGTACAGTTGGCATTCCATAGAATTCCAATCCAATCCAAGTAATAAAAAAGCATATAATTAAATTTCAGTATGGGTATTTAATGCAGACCTGTTGCAGACCACCTGAACGAAGGTCACAGACCCCTCTGATCCACAGGCCACAGTTTTGGAGCCTCTGGTCTACTTTAAATCACTTGGCAAAGTTTTAAATGTCAGGTTTTTTTAAAAAAAAATTGACCACAAGTAGATGCACAAAACTCCCAACAAAACAGGAGCTGCAAATTCACAAAGAAGTGCAGACAGAAGCACTACCTTAGAGCAGAAAGCTCTTCCCTCTTGCCCTTTCATCTTCCCGTGGAGGGACAGACGTGGTTCCAACCAAGCTCCAGGTGGTTAATCTCACATACAAACAACACCCATTGGACAAACACCGGGAAGCTCTGCAGTGTTTAGTTGTGTGATACGAGTGTGATTTCTGCACACACTTGCAACTAGAAAACCTGTCACAATGCAGAATTGGCAGTTTCCTTCACTATTGAGGGATGATTATCTAAATAAGATTTATTTACATAAGGAGAGCTCTCCTGGATCAGAACAATGACGCATCTAGTCCAACATTTTGCTTTCCAAAGTAGACAATAGCTTCTATTGTACTAGTCTCAACCAGGCTGTTTTCAGTTCCCGGCACCTGTTCGCCACATCTGGTGCCTTGCATAATTCTGGAGAAAACGAGAGGCAGAGGTGGGCATTGTTGGCATACTGATGGCACTTCCAATCTGCAGACAACTCCAATAGCTGCTAATAAACATGCGTGATGAAATAGCACTGTGGGAAACAGTTGCACCGCCAGTGCCATGGTGCTAGACAAAAGGTTCTCCCAAAACCCACTATCAAATTAAAAGACTGCTCTGCAAAAATCACAGATCCGACGCTTGCCATCACTACAAAAACATGGATCCAACGCATGGATCTTCACGATTTTTCCACAGGATGATAAAACCACCAACAAATGACAAAACACTTATGTGGATCTACCTATGATCTGAGGGTGATTTTGAGGGGATCCCTTGCAAAAATTATGAGGATTCACAAGTTCTAATGTACTTCAGATCTATGTTTTCATGACATGGCAATGCCAGAAAGAACTGTATCCTGGATGTTTATGGTTCAGTCAGTTAGACAGGAGTGACCTGTGATGTGGTGGTGGTGTTAGTGGGGGAGAGCCCATGGGGAAAACCATGCAATTTAAGAGAATCCATTTTACTGGATCTAGTGTGTGTGTGTGTTCCTGCACACACACACACATCCACTCTTCCTATCACTCTGACCCTCCATTTTCTTTTTCTCTCTACCCCTTCCCCCAGCATTCCATCTCCATCCTCTCTGTCTCTCCGCACCCCTCCTCTCACTCCTGCAGCACCCCATTTCTCCCCACCCCCAGTCACTCTATTGTTTCTTTCCCCCCATTCTCCCAGATTGCTCCGCTTTCCCTCCTACCTTCCTGCCCGTTTCCCTTCCATCTTCTTTCTGTTCAACTGCTCAGGTGTTGACCTGAGCCTTGAAAAGAACATAAGGCTGAAGGAGGAAGCTGGAGAGAGCATCACTCTTTCCACTTCCTCTTTTGCCTCTTTGTGCTTTTCAAGGCTCCAACTGACACCTTGCAAAGCACATAGAGGTGGAAGAAGCAGCAGGGAAGAGTGTCACTGATTTCCTTTTTCAGCTCTATATACTTTTCAGAGGTGGGGAAGGAAGGTAACCACCCTTGCCACCTCATGATGAAGAGGAAATCCTCAAGGGTGCCTTTGTGCCTACAGGCACCACGTTGACAATCCCAGTATCTCCTAGCCGGGTAGGAGGACAGAACCACAAAAGTGCGGAGTGTCCAACCTGATCCTTTACAGGCAATACAGAAGAACATCATCATGGCTGATGAAATCTGTTCATTTCTTGCGGCCCTGACAAGACCGAATCACTCTCGCCTAGTGTTCATTGTTTAACTCTGTTGTTCTAGGATGAAGAAGGCGGTGCTGAAGTGGAAGGAGGAGCAGATGAATGGACCCAGGCCAAGACCTTAATCAAGCCCCTGGACCAGCTGGAGTTGACAGATGCTGTGAGTACATTTGGAGGGGAGTCATTTTAAGGACTGGTTCCAGCCACTTCAGTGGTCCCAGCAGGGGCGGACACAGCACATATATAATGTTGAGTATGGACAGGGGAGGCCCGGGTTCAAATCCCTACTCAACCTAGCTCAGGCAAGTCCTGACCTCTAACCAACCCTGAACTCTTCGGATGAGGCAGAGAAGACGTTTCAGTAAATAAGTGATATAAAAATGAGAAATAACTGCAATAGCACTCTTATTGGAGAATCATTATTCCATTGCAGTGCTGAGTTGTTCAGAGCACCAGCAGGAGCATTTCCAGTGCTTTATTCATTACAGAAAAGCACAAAGACTGTGCCGATGTGGAAACCTCTGCAAGATTGGAAGAAATGTGTTTGGAACTTATCTTGTGTGCTGGAAGAAGGGCAGAGCAGAAGCAGCTTGGAGTTTCTGGTTACATTAGAGAGACTGATGCCTCCGTCAGTTCCATTTTGGAGCACTCAGACTCTTTAGGGTCTGAGTGCTCCCTAAGTTCCAATGTGCTCCTGCACCGCTGAAGACAGATATGGCTAACCTGTGCCTCTTCTGATGTCATTGGACTCCAGCCCCATCAGCCCTACCCAGCATGACCCATGGCCAGGGACAACAGGAGTTGAAGTCCAACAACATCTGGAGGGCAACATATTAACCAAAGTTATTATAAAACAGCAGCAGCAGCAAAAAAAAAATAATAATAAAGTAAAAGCGGCAAACACTAGCAAGTCTAACCTTTCCCACTCCTCCAAAGCAATGCCTGCCATTTTGTTAAACATGGCCTCCCTTTTAAAAGGGACATGTGCCCCTGAATTTTTTTTCTAAAGCCTGATAAACATCCCATGGCCCCTACAGCAAGACAATTTTCCCTGGTCCCTTCCCCATTATGTGGAGGAAGGCTGTTGTGCCACATGAGCACTGGAGGCCAGCTACTGCTACTTCAGCATTAGGAATAATCTTAGACTGACCCCTTAAGGCTCTCTTCACACCTTACATTTTTGTTGTACCCTTGACATCTAAGTGTACACCTGAAGATGTGAAGTTCCAGGGCAACAAAAACTTCTGAAAAGGTGCATCGTAAAGGGGCTGTCTGTTGCTCCTGTCATGCGCACAGTGCGCATGTAATGTGTAAAGTGGAGGTGAGTATTCAGGATATCTATCAAGCTAGTCATTTCTCCTGATTCTTTATAACATACTATATAGACATATATCTGTAGGTCCATAACAGAGAGGTACATTCATCATTCTTTCTCCTGAACTTCATGATTATTTGATGGTGGCTGCACTGGACTAGTAATCTGGGGCCTCTAAGTGAATGGAGGCCCTTGATGATAACATGTTTTCCCAACACACTCCCTGTTTTTCTGTTCCTTACTGCTTTCACTTGTGGAGGTCCACCTAGCTCAGTCTTGTCTCTAACCTGACTGGCAGCAGCTCCACCAGGTCTTACACAGAAGCATTTCCTATTTCTCCTACTCGAGAACAGGAAATGAACTTGGAGCCATATTCAACCAGAGCAGATGCTCTGTCGCTGAGCTATGGGCCCTCCTTGTGGGAAGGACTTCAGGACTCCATGTGAAAAGTTGCCCACTCTTCAAGTACTGGGCTGTGGGTAGGGCTGTGAGGAGGCATCGTTTTTCATTCCACCCTATTTGTTGCATGCAGCACTGTTTCTGTTCTGCTAGTTTGTCTTCTGCGAAAAACTGTTATTTTGACTTTCTGTAAAAAATTACATAACTTTTATAATTAACATAATTATGTTAAATTACATTATCATTATGCTATTCTACTGCATTCATTTCAGTGCAAAGCAAACTCTATGCAAATGGGGGGGAAACCATAATCAATTATGTATCATTTGTGGACTGATAGCAAAATTAGCGAATACTAATCTTATTTGCTGGATTGATTTCTGTTGTGGACATGGGACTAATAAGCAAACATCAGCAATTTCCGCTCCTGTTTATTGTTGAAATTTTCCAACACCCCTAGCTGTGGACTAGTTGAACAAATGAGCTGTCCCTTTGCCATGCCTTACAGTCAAAGGGATTTTGTTCGGTTGTAGATGAAGTCAATCCTGTCCCTCAGGTTTTCCTTTGTTACAGGGGATGCTTGATTTCTGGGTTTTCTCCCACAAAGGAAAACACTTTTGTCAACAAGCGTGTACAATTGGCTGGAGGCAATCACTCATTTTTGCACACAAAATGGAACAGCATTGCATCTTAACATTTATTTATTTCCTACAAGAAAATTACTCCCCCTCCCAGTATATGTCGGGGAAAGTTGAATTCTTCTCTCCCCCAATTTTAAGAAGAACATGACATGTATGCTTTCACACAGCAGAAACATAAAAAAGGGTTCATTTTGTTTATATGAAAGACATGAAGAACAGCGTTCATTTGAATTTAAATTTTGCATGAAATACAACAAATCAGCATGACCGTTATTTTTAATACGAAAAATCGTTTTGAGACGTCTCCTGCAGCTCTTAACACAACTTCAGTGTGGCAAAACTTCTTACGAAGAATTAGAACATGTTTCAAATATATCTGAATATTAACCTTATAGAAGGGGTTGTGTTTGAGCTAGCTTTTCCTTTCCACAGGAATTGAAAGAAGAGATCACCCGCATCCTGACAGCCAGTAACCCACACGCTCCACAGAACATCGTCAGATACAGTTTTAAAGTAAGTATTTTTCCCTTCAATGAAATTCATGTGAAGTGTGACCCATCGATTCACT
Source organism: Rhineura floridana (assembly GCF_030035675.1). Classification (NCBI taxonomy): domain Eukaryota; kingdom Metazoa; phylum Chordata; class Lepidosauria; order Squamata; family Rhineuridae; genus Rhineura; species Rhineura floridana. Next base: position 4,142,742 of record NC_084480.1, on the reverse strand, counting down.
AATGTGTAGTAGGCAAAAAAATAATAATTTGAGATTCGAATTTGTATTTAGAATATTAAACTTTACCTCAGTAGTTGGGAGCATTATTTATTTGTTATTTTATTTATGCCCTGCCCTTCCTTCCAGCAGGAGCCCAGGGCGGCAAACAGAAACACTGAAAACACTTTAAAACATCATAAAAAGACTTTAAAATACATTTAAACAAAACAGTGTTAAAAACATTTTAAGAAACTTTAAAAACATGGTTTTTTTAAAAGAAAATGGTTAAAGACATTTTAAAAGACATATTAAAAGCAATTCCAACACAGACGCAGACTGGGATAGGTCTCAACTTAAAAGGCTTGTTGGAAGAGGAAAAACTTCAAAAGGTGCCGAAAAGATAGCAGAGATGCTTGTTTTGTTTTATGCATGTTTTGATTTAGGCAAGCATTACATATCAAATATCATAAATACAAAATAACATTGCATGTTACTTATCAGATCACTGCTAAATACCATTGCATGTCAACTATCATATATAACTGAAATCAAAACATCATTATTGAGATACTTGAGGCCCTTCTCTAGAAGCCCTTGTCTTCAGAGGTTAGGTGGGTGTCGACTGGAAAGAAAGAGAGAGCCTTCTCTGTGTTGGCTCCCAAGAGCCATTCTCCTGCTTTGTACACTTATAAGTACCAGATAAAATGTTATTTTTTAATGATGAAGTGAGGCTCATTGTAGTGTAGCTATTAGGTTTTGTTTTCATGCTGTTTTATGTTACATCCTGTGTTTCACTGATCTAATTAAACTTGTATTTCACTCATTTTCTTATACCTTGAATGATGTTTTTAAGCTTCTCTTTGGAAGCCATCCTGAAATTTCGGTAAAAGGCAGAATATAAATGGTTTAAATAAAATAAAAATAATATATCGTATATCTATATCTATGTAACAACCTTTTTTTAAATATTGTTACACTGCCATTCTTAGCCTGAAGGTGGTTTCATACAAATGCCACAATCTCCGAGCGCTGTGATTTCCAGGGGCCCTGCGCTGGCCCAGGGTTTGGTTTCCTTGGAAAGAAGGTCAGCGGAGGCTGTGGTGCCTTTATGAAATATGGTTTATTTATTTACACACATTTCAACCTGAGCCTAGGGTGGAGGGGTTCAAGGCATCAGCAGTCCAATATCCAGCTTTTCCATCAGGGTTACAGAAGGCACCCCAAATCCATGGTGCACAGAGCTAGTCTCTCTTCTTGCCTCCAGTTCCCAGCCTTTCCTCAGACTCATCTTAAAACACGAACCTCTCTTTGGCCACAGGAAGGGGGGGCTCTCCTGAAGAGTTTCAGTGACAAAAGGATCTCCCTGGCCCATTTACCAGTTGATGGGCACCTGATAGACCCATTAACCCACCTGGCCACTCTATTAGATTAACAAAAGAAACTCATCTGACCAGCAGAGTGGGTTTCTCAAAGTCTCCAAATCAGAGGCTGGAAGGGGACTCGTAGAAATTATCCATCTCAACCCCAAACCCATAACAATATATATATATTATTATTACCCCCCCCTTCACCTGAGGTTCCAGGGTGGGTTACAACAGTTTAAACAGTTACAACAGTTTAAATAATCATTAAAAACAACTTAAAATCACAACATCACAAAAAATAGGGTGGGTCCTAAAAATATGCATCTCAGGTGTTAAAGGCCAGAGGTGCATTTTCAGCATTTGCCAAAAACTGTACGGTGAAGGTGCAAGAGGCACACCTCTTGTGAGGACTATGTTCCACAACTTGGGAGTTGCAAGAGAAATGCCCTCTCTGAATAGGATTGCACTATATAAGGCAAAGTCACCTAAATAGAGGCATTGTAAAGGAAGATTTGTTCAGGGTACCTGATGGCCGCTTTGAATATTCGCAACCAGTGATCAGTGTGTCCATCAGCCTCATTTTTCTTCTTTGCTGTTGTTTATGTTCTTAAAAATTCAATAAACATATTTACCAAACAAACAAATAAACAAACAATAACCAAGGAAACCAAACAGCAAATTTACCCCTCCCCCCCCAAAAAAAAGTGGTTCTGAGCAGCCTTGCATCAAGTCAGGCTTCAAAAGCTACCAGATAAGTTAGGCTTGCAGCCCTCTCAGAAGGCCAAATATTCTCTGTGAATGAAAATGAGAATTCTCAGAGGAGCAAGCAAACTTGCTGTAGGGAAATTTTAATCCTCCATTAATTCCTTCTAAACAAGCCCTGTTGAATTGAATGTGAGCTCAATCTTCACCTTTCTCCACTTACTCCGGCCAGTGCTGGCTGAATTTTCCCCTTTGTTTTTGATATGAGCTTTGTGTCCCGCCCTTGGTATTACTGGCATCTTCTTGAGAGTTTAAACATGGGAGGTAAACAAATCAATAAGTATATTAACATAACTGATCAGCTGGATATTGGAGGTGGCAGCTACTCCAGATTGTTTTGAAGATGAGCACAACTTATAATGGTGGATAGTAAGTTCTTCTGTTAGGCAATGGTAGGAGAGGAGGCCATGAATGATTCACCTCATTCTTGGGATATTCATGGCTCAAAGACTTTATGGTATGAGCCAACCTCATAGAAAAGATAAGAGTCCTAAAAACTAATGTATTTGAAGAATCAATTTTGTCAATTTTCTTCTAAATTGGGTATCAGAACTACTACTACCTCCACATTGATATCTCTCTTTTCCTTCAAGGAGCTCAGGGTGGTGAACATGCTTTTTCTTTCCCTGCAAGGTAGGTTAGGCAGAGAGATAGTGACTGGACCAGGATCATCCAGTGGGCTTCTTGCCCAAGTGGAAATTTGAACCCTGGTCTCCTAGGTCCAAGTCCACCACTCTAACTACTACACCATAGTGGCTAGTTGCCAGCAGGGGTCAAAGGCCACTTCTGAAACCTCAAGTCATTCTTTAAGATAGGTCAAGATAGGAGGATATATGTAAGTGACACAGCAGGTCATGAAAGGCACCACCCACTTAATTGAACCATAAGGCAGGGCCCTGCATCGACGATAATCCCTCCTACTCTCTATGGCATGGGTAGCCAATGTGGTGCCCTCCAGATGTTCCTCATAATCCCTGACCATTGGCCATGCTAGCTGGGGTTGATGAGAGTTGGATGCCAACAGCATCTGAAGGTCACCATGTTGGTTACCCTTGCTCTGTGGGTTGTTGCAACAAGGTGGCAGGTTGGTGGCTCTACCTTCAGCCTTCAGGTCATACCAAGGGTAACCACCCTGTTATCCCACCCACTGGGTTTCAGGCTTCCTATCCTCAAGGAGATCTTTCCACATCAATTTGTCTGCCAGGAAACCCCACTTCCTCTGCTGAGAAATTCCTGGGTTTTTGGCAGGGAATTCTGAGGCATAATTTTGGTATATACTCTTGGTATATATGGGGTAACAGATGGCTCTGTTAGGCATTGCCATTTCCCCTCATGAACTGAAAACTGCACCCTAGAATTCACCTTAGATAGTCCTACAGCTGCCTTATTCTTGCAGATGAAGCTTGGTGTGACATTCGTAGGTTCCACTGCGGGATCCTTAGCCTTTCCCTTACTCTGACTCACTGGTGGAACCATGAGGTAAATTGACCTAGATTGATGTGCAGTTGCTCCACCTTTACTTCTGGGACTAGATCCACCCTAAAATGCCCAGATAATTTATTTATTTATTATTTATTTATTATTTAATTTGTATCCTGCCCTTTCTCCCAGCAGGAGCCCAGGGCGGCAAACAAAGTGCTAAAAACACTTTAAAACATCATAAGAACAGATCTTAAAATACATTAAAAAAAAAAAGCCTTAAAAACATTTTTTTAAAAAAAACAACTTTAAAAAAGGGTTAAAAACATTATTAAAAAAATATTAAGCAATTCTAACACACACGCAGACTGTGGTAGGTCTCAACCTGAAAGGCTTGTTGGAAGAGGAAAGTAATAATAATTCGTTGCCACCACCTACTGAGTTAAAGAGTCATGGGACAGTTAAGTTTGAGAGGGGAGAAATCTGAATGGGGTACTGAGTTCCAACTGTGCCATGCTTCCAATCTCTATCCATCTGACTCCTTTAGAGAATTAGTGCCTACATTTAATACAGATTGGCTGAAAGGACCTGGGCAGTTACAGTGGGTGAGGTAAGATTGCTATTCAGAATCCCCTATCCCTAGGTAAGAATGCATCTGTTTTAATTAACCCACCAGTTTGATTTATTTAGCTCAGGACAGTTTACAACAAAGGAAAAATGATAAAGCAGCATAGTATTTTTTTTTTTTTTTCAATAATTTTTATTCAGATTTTCATAAAACATACAAGACAAAATCATAAAACATTCAAAGACAAAAAACAAAATCAAAAATAGTTAAACAAACAAAAAAAAAAAAAGAGAAAAAAAAACAAAAATAAAAAATAAAGAGTAAAATATTGACTTCCCATTTGTCAAAGATCAAATCAGTTATAAGTCTATAATATATAACAATCCTGTCTCTTAAGTCATATTATAAAATCACTTTCCTCCAGTAGTTATCTTACTTAATCATCAAATCTCATAAACATTACTTTATTCTTTCCACAAAAAGTCAAAGAGAGGTTTCAATTCTTTAAGAAATATATCTATCAATTTTTTTTTCCAGATAAGCATATCGATTAATCCATCTCATTACTAATTATGATAATCTTATTGTCATAACCATAGTCAAAATAAACATTTCAATTAATCCATCACATCAGAATCTGTTAGGTTCAATAATTTCAGTAGCCATTGTTCTATTATCTCTATTAGTTCCATTTTCCATCTTCCATCTTCAGTAGTCTTGTTAAGTCCAGTAATTTCAATATCCAATCTTCCATTATCAGTATTCCATAATAATCTTGCTGTCAAAGCCATAGTCATATAGTAAGAGTCTGATGGGAATTACCTCTATCCCAAATATTTTCTTGCCATCCATTCTGAATAGGTTGCTGAAATACTGCTGTAAAATCATATCTCTGTTCTTTTTTTCAAAATGCACTGGGTCATCTCTTAAAAGTTTTTCCATTGTCACATGGCTGCAGTTAATTCCATAGATTTTCTCTATATTGGGCTCCATCACATCATTCCAGTCCAGAAGATTATCCATGCCATTGATAACTTTATCTCTAGAATCTTCATTCATTTCTTCAGAGATAACATTGAGTTCCAAACAATAGATTTTATTTCTAAAGTCCATAGACTCCAAATCTTGTTCCTGTTCCACGTTGGTTCCAATCTCCGGGATCTCCTCTCTCACAGGGACCCCTATTCCAGTCTCCAGGGTCTCCTCTCTCACAGGGACCCCTGTTCCAATCTCCGGGGTCTCCTCTCTCACAGGGACCCCTTCCAGGGTCACCTCTCTCACAGGGACCCTTATATCTTTAATCTCCTGCTTCATTTTACTCAATTCAATTTTCGTTATCTCAATCTCATCCATTATTTTCTGAAACATAGTTATTTCCAAATTTTCAGCCACTTTCTTAATTGCCATTTTAAAAGAAAAATATAGGAAAACCACTTCTTATTTCAGCAACAATTGGGTTAATACTCCAAACTTGGTGACATCACAGTATAAACAGTGCAGACAGCCTTATCTCTCCAATAGTTAAGTAAACAAAATGCAGTTCCCAGGATCGAAACAATTAATGGCAATCGTCAAGAAACAGATTCGTCAAAATAAAATAGACCAAAAAGAGAGTAGTCTCAAAACAGTATAATATTTTTCAAAATAAAAATCTGGAATAGAAATCCCTCTTCTGTGTATATCTTTAGAATGCAAATCCAGGACAGCTTTTTGCAACAAAAACAGAGATAAGCTATTAATTAGTGCGTAGCAGAGAGAAGTTATGGCTCCCCAGTGAGATGTCAAAAACTGATCAATCTGGCAAATCTCTTTTAAACAGCAACAATTTAAGTCAAGTAAAAGAAAAATATAGAAAGAAGGGTGCTTGCCTGTTAGTGCGTTCTCTCTTAGAAGATAAGATGAACGTTCGCTTTAACAGATAGAGCTTGCTGTTGAAAATCCGTCCCACCTTCGTCGGCTGGACCTCGTCCCATAAATTAATGAGATCTGGTCGTCCCAACAAAAATAGGCTTTGAGGTTAATCTCTTCGTTTCTCCCTACCCGGGAGAAGTTTAATCAGTCAAAAAAAAAAGAAAAAACTGACTGATATATCTGAATAAGCTTCTTTTGAGGCAGGAGCCCGTCTCAAAAGCAGGCACAGGCTAAGTCACCCTTCCCGGAAGTGATAAAGCAGCATAGTATTGAAAAAAATGGAAATGGACTGCCTTCAAGTTGATCCTGACTCATGGCAACCCTATGAATCGGGTTTTCACAGTAAGCGGCATTCAGAGGTGGCTTTACCATTGCCTTCCTCTGAGGCTGAGAGGCAGTGACTGGCCCAAGGTCACCCAGTGAGCTCCATGGCTGTGTGGGGATTCAAACCCTGGTCTCCCAGGTCGTAGTCCAACACTTTAACCACTACGCCACATTGGCTCAGCATAGCATTAAACAACATCATATCCAAATCGAAACCAAAGACAAATGTGGCAGATAAACCGGCTAAAACCGGAACATAAGAAGAGTCTTGCTGGATCAAACCAAAGGCACATTTAGTCCGGCATCCTGTTCTCACAGTGGCCAATGGGATGCCTATGGGAACCCGCAAGGAAACCTTGTTGGTGATGCCACCACTGGGTGCCGCCCAGTTGGCATTGACCCATGACAGGGCCTCTTCAGTGGCAGTTCCCCATCTGTGGAAAGCCCTCCTTGGTGAGGTGCATCTGTCTCCCTCATTACTGACCTCTAAGAGGAAGCTAAACGCATTTCTGCTTCCCCAGGCATTTGATGGCAGAAAGATACTGTTCCTGGCAATCCTGAAATCACTCGTTTGTTTATTTGCTTACATATTTTATTGAATTTATATCCCGCCTTTCCTCAAAGGAGCTCACATTGTTTTAACAATGTTTTAGAATGTTTTTAGAACTTTTAAAGTGTTCTTATATTATTGAAAAGTTTGCTGCCCTGGGCTCCTTTGGGAGGAAGGGCAGGATATAAACCGAATGAATGAATAAACGCATAAGGAATAACAGCACTCTTCCAATTCAAGCACCCCAGTAACTGGTAGCCATTGATAAATTTATCCTCCATGAATTTACCTAATCCCCTATTAGAGCTGTCCAAGTTGGTAGCTGTCACTACATCCTTTGGATGGTTTTCCATCCTTTGGTGGAATTCCATAGTTCAACTATGTGCTGAGTGAAGAAGGACTTCCTTTTTCCATCCTGAATCTCCCACCCTTGAGCTTCATGGGATGACCCCAGGTTCTAGTCTCATGAGAGAGGGAGAAATACTCTCCACATTATGTATAATGTTCATTATTTATTTATTGATTGATTTATATCCCACCTTTCCTCCCAGCATGAGCCCACAGTGGCAAATAAAAGCACTAAAAACACTTTAAAATATCACAGAAACAGACTTTAAAGTATATTAAAACAAAACATCTTTAAAAACTTTTTAAAAAAGGTTTAAAAACATCTTTTTTAAAAAAAAAAGGTTTAAAAACATTTTAAAAAAGAAGGTTTAAAAACATATTAAAAAGCAATTCCAACACAGACGCAGACTGGGATAAGGTCTGAACTTAAAAGGCTTGTTGAAAGAGGAAGGTCTTCAGTAGGCACTGGAAAGACAACAGAGATGGTGCCTGTCTAATATTTAAGGGGAGGGAATTCCAAAGAGTAGATGCCACTACACTAAAGGTCGCTTCCTATATTGTAAGGAACAGACCTCCTGATAAGATGGAGTCTGCAGGAGGCCCTCACCTGCAGAGCACAGTGATCGACTGGGTATATAAGGGATAAGATGGTCTTTCAGGTATCCTGGTCCCAAGCTGTATAGGGCTTTGTACACCAAAACTAGAACCTTGAACTTAGCTTGGTAGCAAATGGGCAGCCAGTACAATTCTTTCAGCAGCGGGGTGACATGTTGGTGATACCCTGCCCCAGTGAGCAGTCTCACCACCACATTTTGCACCAGCTGCAGCTTCTGGACCAATTTCAAGGGCAGCCCCACATAGAGCGCATTACAGTAATCCAGCCTGGAGGTTACCAGTGCGTGGACAACAGTGGTCAGGCTATCCGGTCCAGAAATGGCCGCAGCTGTCTTACCAGCCGAAGCTGGTAAAAGGCACTACCAGCCACTGAGGTCACCTGGGCCTCTAGCAACAAAGATGAATCCAGGAGCACTGCCAGACTACGGACCTGCCGAGAGATCAAGAGTAACAGGGTCACACTCCCCCTGTCCGTCTCCTGATAAAGGTCATCCATCAGGGCGACCAAGGCTGATTCAGTCCCATAACCAGGCCTGGACCCAGACTGGAACGGGTCAAGATACTCTGTTTCATCCAAGAGTACTTGCAATTGCTGCGCCACAACCCTCTCAATCACCTTCCCTAAGAGGGGGGTATTTATGACCGGTTGGTAGTTGCTGCAAACCAATTGTTCAAGGGTGGGTTTTTTCAGTTGGGCTTTTTTTAATCATGTGTTTTCCCATTCCCTTACTCACCTTTTTTTCTAAACTAAAAAGTCCTAGACATGGAGTCCTTTCTTCTGTAGCTCCCTGATAGTTTTGGTTGCACTTTTCCAGCTCTACCATATCTTTTCCATGAAGTGACAACCAGGACTGTGCACCACAGTCCACTTGTGGTTGCCCCCAGAGCTTGGAAAAGTTACTTTTTTTGAACTACAACTCCCATCAGCCCAATGCAGTGGCCATGCTGGCTGGGGCTGATGGGAGTTGTAGTTCAAAAAAGTAACTTTTCCAAGCTCTGGTTGCCCCACAGATTTACATGCAGCATGAATAAGCAACAGTATGTACAGAAGTTACCACTTTCAGTAAATCATGCCTCTGAATACCTATGGTTGGGGTGCAGGAATGGGGAGAGTTCTGTCGCTCTCCTTTTGGGCTTTGTAATAGTGTTTTATGTTTTGTCATTGTACACTGCCCTGATATTTTATGATAGTGGGGTATGGAAATACTTCAATGAATGAATGCATGAATGAAAAGCATGGCTGGGAGTGGTCAGATCAGTGCTAGCCTTCTCTTTGTGCATAGGAGAGAGCCTTCAAGCAAACTAGTGTGGTGGACCAGCTGGCCACTCATTTCTCTCTTTATGGAAACCTGATATTCAAAGATTCGGATGAGGGTCGGAGGCAGAGCATGAGACACAGCTTAACTGCTGGTAGGTTTTGTGGGTTGGACTGGCAGACAGCAAGTCATTAAGCAATACACACGAGCAACACCCGCTCTGTGCTGGAGGAATCATGTCCCTGTATCCTAACGCTGGGGAACAATGGAAGGGTTCAAAGTAGCCTGGGCGGGAGGTTTTAAATAATGGAAGGAAGATAAAGGCAGGGTTGGTGGTCCGGAGAGAGCCAGTGTGGTGTAGTGGTTAGAGGGTTGGACTACAACCTGGGAGACCAGGGTTCGAATCCCCACTCAGCCATGAAACTCGCTGGGTGACTTTGGGCCAATCACTGCTCTCAGCCTCAGAGGGAGGCAATGGGAAACCCCCTCTGAATACCGCTGACCATGAAAACCCTATTCGTAGGGTCGCCATAAGTCGGGATCGACTTGAAGGCAGTCCATAAGCTAAAAGGTGGTCTGGAGAGGAGCAGGGATTTCTCTGGCTGATCATAGATGGAGCTGGCTTGCGCTGAGTCAGACCATTGGTCCACCTAGCCCAGTATGGTCTGCTTTGACTGGTAGCAGCTTCCTGTGGTCCCAGAGAGGAGACATTCCTAATCTGCTACCAGGAATTGTTAAGAAACATGTAAAGTGCTCTGCTGGATCAGTCCAAAGGTATATGTCGTCCAGCAACCTGCTTTCCTCAGTGGCTAGCTAGGAAGCCAGCAAGCAGTGCTGGAAGGCAATAGCCCTTTCCCACTGTGGCTTCTCAGTGACTGCCTCTGAACAAAGAGATCCCATGGAACCAAAAATGGCCACTGGTGGACTCTCCCTCTCCAAGAATTTGTCTGATCCCCTTTGAAAGCCATCTAAGTTAGTGGCCACCACCACATCTCGCAGCAGTGAATTTCATAAGTGGAATAATGCCTGGTGTGGAAAAGGGCTGTCTTTGACGGACACCGAACCACCTGGGACGTCCTGCTTGTGAAGCATGTGCATTTGGGGGGAGGGCTGGGCTCAGTGGCAGAGCACCTTCTTGGCATGCAGAAGGACCCCAGCAACAACTTAGTAGCAATTGGCCATGGGCTGCTGCCTTGTGCCCCAGTTGTTCCTGCTTAATGGTTAGGTGAATCGTTCAAAGTGGGAGTGTTGTAAATTGTAGGCTGGTGTGCACCGGATGCTTTGTCTCTCTGCTCCAGTCTTTCTGGCTGGAGCATGGAGACCTTAATGCTCATTTCTCAGCCACCGCCAGCAGGCTTTTGTGTCTGCCACAGAAAGAAAGCACCCTGCCGTTTCTGATGATAAGTGATCCTGCAACAACTGCTGTGTGTGCCACCCTGTTTGTTTTGTTCTCAGCTGTGATTTCATCAGTTGTGCTGGACTTTGAGGCCATGGATGCAGAACTTAAAGAAGAGCAAACAGAAGGAGAAGTGGGGGAAGGGGAAGGAGAAGGTGAAAAAACTGACCAGCTGGTAAGGCTGCTTCAGGGTAACATGCAAGATGGGCTTGGGCTTTTCTTGTCTTTTCTTTTTTGAACTTGGAAATCCTACGGTCAAGTTTTTTATGGGTTTGTAGAGTGGGGGTGGGAAACCACTGGCCCCTGAGCCCATCTGACTGACTCATGGAGTCGCCATAAGTCGTGATCAGCTTATGATTACGCATATAACAACCACCAAACGTCTGCTTGCCTTGGAGGGGATGGGTGTTAACCTGCTTTTTTAGTCTGTTTTATTTGGTGTGGGGTGTATGTAAGTGTTTTGTCATTTCGGGGTGTCTGAGCATTTTCAGTGTTCTTATGTGAAATGAGCATTTTATGGTGCCCGTGACAGTTTCCTAGATATCCAAATGTGCCCCTGGGTCCAAGAAGATTGGGGACCCCAATCAGAAGACGTTGCTGTACTCAGAATAGCAGCAAACCTCTGGGTCTATAAAAACATATGAAATACAAAATCCCTACCACATTTCCACAGAGAGTTTTTCAGGAGGAAAAGCTTGCCTATTTGAGAACTTAAATGCTGAAACTTCCCTTGTCCTTGACTGTTGCTCATGCTGGAAGAAGCTAAGAGTCCGACTGCACCTGGAGGGCTATAGCTTCCCCATCCCTGTCCAAAGGTGAAAGGGATATTTAGCTGCTCATCTTTGTATGATTTTGTCAAAATGGGGAGACCTTCCCCCTTCAGGTTGTTCCTGGCTCCAGTCCCTTGTTCCAAGTTCCTCCGAGTGCAGACACCAGCACAGCTGTCCTGAAGGACATGGCCCATAACTGCCCTTAGTCTAGCCTCGTGTTTTCCTCTTTCAGGCTGCGGCCCCAGAAGAAAAAGAAGAAGAAGAAGTAGTTCATCCCCGTCAAGCGCAAGAACGAAAGCTCACCAACCAGTTTAACTTCAGCGAGAGAGCCTCGCAGACCTACAACAACCCTGTGAGGGTAGGCTGTCACTGCCGGCTCTTGACTGACAGATGGATGGATCTGTCCATCTCGGTTCTCTCACTTTTTCATTTTCCCAATCTTAAATCCAGCTCTGCACCTTTCTGCAGCAATCTGCAAAGTTTTAATTAAAAAATCCTCATGAAAATTCAAGTGCATTTCTTCTAATAAACACATTTTAGCAAAGCAATGTCCCCTAATATAATGCATTTTTGTATGCCGTTTTCCCTCTGCGTTTTTTATGCACACTTCTCCCTAATATGTGCAATTTTTTGTATACATTACTTGGCTGGATGACTACACTGTAAAATGTGAAGAAGTGTGAATCTTTTTGGAGGATGGTTGAATTTCGATTCACATTATTTTGGAAAATGTGAATTTCGTAGGTTCACCTTTGGAAGAGCACTGGTTAAGATTTCTCCGCCATAATAACCCTTGACAGCATCTCTGTTGGCCCCCTTGTACGTCTATAGGTGGAGCCCTCGTGCATCTCTCTGCCCCCAATGTAATTGCTGATGGGGGTGTTGATTAACTTTTTTGCCTTTGGCAGCAAGAAGCACAGTGGCAAAGAGAGATGCTCCTTCTGTAAGAGGTTTCCAGTGCTTTGGAAATCAATCCAACTGGGGAAATTACAGCATTCATTCATTTATAGCATTCATACTTTTTGTTTCCGGTTCTCTGTGGATCATTTGCACAAACTCTTCCCTTCCCACTATAAAGACTCTCCAAATGTCAGGATCTGTCCCCAATAATTTGCAATGGACCTGTTTGTCAAGCTGTTTCCTAGAGGGAACGGCTGTAGCACAGGGGTAGAGCATCTGCCTTGCATGCAGAAGGTCCCAGCTTCAGTCCCCAGCATCTCATGGAAGGCCCGGGATAGGGTTGACAGGCTCAGGGCCTGAGAATGATTCTGTATCTTTAGGAGAAGAGGAAGTCAGCCAAGTGCAGGTGTTCTTGCAACCCTATAATGGGAAAAACCACAAGGTGGAATTCTCTCTTCCCCCTGCACAACCTTTAAAGATACAGAAGACCTCTTGGAGGCTGGGCCTGGCAACCAAGAGGTCTTCTGTATCTTTAAAAGTTATGCAGGGGGAAGAGAGAATTCCACCTGCTTTATTTTTAGGGCAAGGGCTGTGGCTCATTGTCCTTGCATGTACAAGGCCCCAGGTTCAATCCCCAAGCATCTACAGGTCAGGCTGGACCTGTCCCCTGCCTGAAACCCTGGAGAGCCCCTATTGGCCACTGTGGACAATGCTGAGCTAGGAAGTCCAGCAATCTGACTCAGTATAAGGTAGGTTCCTACGTTGCATGCAAGGACACTCCCCAGAGAATGTTGATACAGTTTATGTCTGAGGATTTTCCAGCAATTCTGTTCTGCTGTGAGTGCACTTTCTCAGGCCATGCCTGCCAAGCAGGCCAAATGTGGGCAAAGTAGAGAGTCTCTAAGTAGTCTTCCTAAGAAACCTGTTTAGAGAATGTAAGAGCCGGTGTGGTGCGGTGGCACTGGTTAGAGTGTTGGGACCCTGGAGTCCAGGGTTCAAATCCCTACTTGGCCATGAAGCTCACTGGGCGACCTTGGGCCAGTCACTGGCCCTCAGCCTAACCTACCTCATGGAGTTGTTGTGATGATAAAATCAGGAGGGGCGGGATCATGTTTGGATGCCACCTTGAACTCCTTGGAGGAAAGGGGGGATATAAATGTAATAATAAATAAATAAAACAAGGAGAGGACTATATTCTGGGTCAGACTTGAAGGTCCACCAAGTCCAGCCTTTTGTTTCCAACGGTGGCCAACCAGATGGCCCAGAGAGGCTCTCAAGCTGGGCCTGTTTGTCTGCAGCAAGTGCTTTTCATAGGTGTTTCCGTCTCTGAGCCTGGAGGTTCCCATTTGTTTCAACTTCCACAAATACTATGAGAGAAAAGGTCTAGAACACTAATTGTATGAAGAAAACTTTCAGGGTGTTTTTTATTTTAAAGTTGTAGATACACTGTGTGGCAAGATTTAAGTGAAGGACATAATTAATTCCCAAGGCTGAAAATGGTCTCACGGGTTGCAAGATGTTGCAACGGGCCAGCCGGCATCCTCCCTCTCTAACTGTAGCAGAGACTCCAGAGAAAAGGGTCAGGCATTTGCCACAATAGTTTTTTTTGTGACTGACTTTAATTTCAGGAACAGGGCTGTGCCCCCCTTTTACAAAGCAAACAAAACACAATGGAGTATCTGCTGTCCCTACAGAGGCTGTGGGGTAGGGTGGGCTTTAAGTGCAGATAAGCAAACAGATTTAGAGGGCCGTCTGTTCTGACAATGCAATTATGGATCGTAAAGTACTTAATACAATGGAAAACAATATAGTAATGAATAATAACAGGATCTATAATAATAAAAATATCAGTAATCTCAGGATAATTACATATCCATTTTGGCACAGTATGTAATGGGACTGTGTTGCATCTGAATGAGTCGCTGTGCAAATGTTTTTGATGTCCATGATCTAATCTGTCCTACCGTCTCAATGGGAAATCCTTTATAAGGAGGAGCAAAAAATTGCTTCAGCAGTCCCCTCAAAGCTGTCTTCTTTGCTCCTTGGCCAGCTCTGCACTCCGTTCATTCATTTTTATCTCACCCATCCTCCCAAAGGTCCTCAGGGCAGCTTCCATCTCCATCCTGTAGCCTTCCAGATGTTGATGGACTGCAGCTCCCATCAGCCAAGTCAGCATGGCCAGTGGTCAGGGACCATGGGAGTTGGAGTGCAACAGCATCTGGAGGGCCACAGGTTCCCCGTTCCTGCGTTATAAACAGCGCTGCCGTCCCTCCCTCCCCATAAGTCAGCTTTCCTGGATCCTAGCTTCAATTCTGCCACACACTGCTAGCTCTAGTAGGGCAGAATCTGACTCTTGGATGGATAGCCTCATTCTCTCACCCTAAGGGTTCTTAGGCCACCTGACTTCCAGAGACAGCCTAAAAAGGTGGTAAGGTAAAAACTTGAGCTGCTTTAATTTTTTTTCTAAAAATAAAAAAAATCCTTTCCCTAGAGAGAGGTAATCCTATACTTTTTCCATAAACTGTTAAAACTAGGGTTTTACCACAAATCAGCTTGCACGCTGCACAGCTATTGGGTATAGAAGCAATGAAACCTATTCATCTGAGGCAAACTTGCAACAGTTTCTGCTGAAACCAGTGATCCTCCCATTTTGTAGATTCCTATTCAGGTGCTTTCTATTTCCCTGAACTCATGTGAGCCTGAGGTCATCTCAGCTACAGGCCAGCTCTTGTCACAAATAAAAGGCCATGTTGGTAGTAAACACATCCATTTGCAATACCCTCGCAGCCCACTGACCTTATGGATAAATGGGGTTACACTCCACCTGCAGTGTTCCAGACTTTGGCAGTTTCTGAGCAACGAAACAAGAGCTGGCTTATTTGATGTTGACAACTGGGTTAACTGTGTGCTACTTGAAATCCTTTCTTCCAGGACAGGGCATGTCAGATGGAGCCCCCACCTAGAGCTACCTTCTCTGACACTGCTAACCAGGTAAGTGCTTCACCTCTAGACATCTGCAGGGGTGTAGTCATCCAGAGTCTCGTGGAGTCTTAGACCCTTTCCTTTTTGGGGAGCAAGGTCTCAGCAGGGTCCCTATGTCTTCAGTATCCTGTGAAACAATCAGCATGAAAAAGGAGTGTGTTAGCCACTGAGAAGAGTCTTCTAACATGCTTCCTTGTCCTTTCCTGCTGATTGGAGTCAATGAGAGTGGAAGGAGGTGAGTCAGCCACTGAGAAGACTCTTCTCAGCAGCTAACACTCTCCCATTTTGTGCTTCTTGGCTCCTAGGGACATCTGTTGTTGTGGGAGAAGGCATTAACAAGGATCTAATTGTAAACCCAGCAGCAAAAGGGGGTGTGTGTGACTGTCACTAACATGAAGGGACCCTGCACTTCTGAATTTGCCACGATACTACTGGTCATCAGTCTTAATGTTGGGCATGCCTAGGTAGGTGGCCTGTGCATCTAACCCCTATAAGTCCATTGGTACCTGGGCTCATTCCCAGTAGCCTGTGAGAATTTCAAGGCCAGCCCCATATCTGGCGTTGGCTGAAATGTCCTTGATTGTGCTCCTTATCCACTGCATGTAAATTACCGACTGCTTTACAACACAATCCTGTCCATGTCTACTCAAAAGTAAGCCCCATTAAAGTTGATAGGGCTTACTCCCAGGTAAATGAGTATAGGATTGCAGCCTTCATTCCAAACACATGCTTTTCTATACATGGGGGGGTGAAGCATTCACTTCTTTCTGAGTGTTGCAACCAGGAGATACCAGATACATCTCTGAAAGGCACTGTAATGATCACCTCCCCACTGTCTCAGGGGTTGTCTCTTTAATCTACATATTTGAAACAATAGTGCCATTAGGATGAGCGCAGTTTGCAGCTGAAGTGTGGGGAATTGAATTCAACCAGTTATGGGTTTTATTAGAGATTTCTCTTTGTTATTGTTGCTGTTGCCTGGAAGTTTGAATTGATCCATTTTTCCTTGTGGTCCCTGTGGCAATTGTTCCAGTTACCGCTGATTTGTCTATTGTGCTTGATACACAGCAGCCCACAGGACAAACTGCAGATTCAGTAGCAGGCTGTCCCTCATAGGAGTACATGAAGAGAGATTAAGGGATGCATCTTTATTCTATTAAAATTGTCCTTTAAATGGACAGCCGTGTTTCTAATCCGAGTGCTGGAACAAATGCAAATCTCCAGCGCGCTGGTGGAATTCTTTTCAGACTGTGATGCGAGCACCGCTTGGGTGGTTCAGAGGAGCAACTTGTTAAATTTGTCAGAATGGAGCTAGAATCTCAGATGTAGAACAAAATTCCACACCTCTCTTGTCTTGTGGCAGTCTATGAATATTGAGTAAAATTTTAAATGTTTCCTTCCTCTTCTTCTCTTTTCCTCCATCCCTCCTTCCTGTTCTTCTTTCCTTTGCCTTTTCCATCCACTGAATTTGAACCAAGAGCCTTCCCAGAACCCCTTGTGGTAAAGCATCTGAGATTGCAGGACTAAGCGGGGCAGAACTGTCTCCCCAGGAGGGCCCAGCATGCCTCCCAGTCCTCACCCCTTCCCAGACAATGCACTGTTTCTTCCTCGACTGGCCTGTGTGCAAAGTGGTTCCAGGAATTTCCCTGTGCAAGAGCCAGACTCTTGCCTTGTTTGTATGGCTCCTGGGTCTTGTTCCAAGTTCTTTCTGCCTGTTTGTTTGCCTTCTCTTCCCTGATCCCTCCCAATGTGCACACTTACCTACAACTTTGCTCCAACTCTCGCTCAGCTCTAACCCTGGCTTTCAACTGCCCCTACCTGTGGATGGATGCCCCTGTGGCTCTGCCCCAGTCTTCCATCCACTTTCAGTCCCATTCCTGCTGGGATGCTCATTTTGCCTCTTGTTTTTCTGTTGTCACCCATCTTCTGTGCTTGTCGAACTCTTTGAGGTTTTTCAAAAGAGGTTTGTGTGGAAACCTGATGGGGGATGCTTTCAGAAGTATGCTTGCCTTATCTTTTACATGTGTGAGTACCCTTTCAGCTCTAATTCTATGATGTAACTTGTGAGACTATTTTCTTTCTCTCTCTCTCTCTCTCTCTCAGTGGGAAATCTACGATGCCTACGTGAAGGAGCTCCATAAACTGGAAAAGTCAAAAGAGAAAGAAAAGCAAAAAGCCCCAGTTGCAAAGAAAGGAGACAAGATGCGGGGAAGGAAATTAACTTCTCTAGAATCTCAGGTGCTGTTCCTGCATGTGGTCGTGGTGGGGATAATACACAGCAATACTTTGTGCTGTTCTGTTTTCAAACCCCTTCCGCCCCCACCCCCATCCCAGGTTGTATATTGGCTTCTGTGGTTTTCATTCTAGGCCATGTTCTGCACAGTTGTTGGCTCAGATGTTTTCCTGCAAGGTTTGAAGCTATCACAAGGCGCTCTACATGCTCAGGATTTGTGACTGTTTCATGTTCAGGCAGGCAGAACCTTGTGGAACTCTGTAGAGGCCAGGCTGAAAGGAATCGGAGATCTACCTTGGATTTTATGACATGATGGAGGGCCTCCACAATGTGGCCAGTGGCTTCACAGGCCCCAGAGCCCTTTATGTTTTCAAATGGTCAGGTCGGCAGTTCTGGACTCAAACCTGGGATCGTATCGCACCATCTCCAAGAACTTGCTGGGTAAACTCAAAACAAATCACATCCTTCATGTCCTGATGGCCCAGGAAAGGTTGGGGAGGGTAAGGCAAGTTCAGGAGCTTGGATCAGAACACCAAGGTGTTGGTTCTGGATCACGATAGTGACTCTGCAGCTGATATAGATGTCTCTCTCTGTGTGTATTAGAATTTGTCTCCGTACCGTCTCAGAACAGCTGGCAGAGCTTTATAGTCTGAGCTTGGTGGTCCCCCCTGAGATCTGGGCCCTATATGAGGGATTTTCCCTGCCTCTGCCTTACGTCGCAAGCCTCCCGCTTGCTCTCTTTCTCTGCCACACACTGTCCTTTCCTATCTCAGTTTTGTATGGTTTCCTCTCCACACAACTCTGGTCATTTCCTCTCCTCAGCTGCACTGTGTTTACATCACTTGCGTCCATGCCAATAAGTGATCAATAAGTGGCATGAGGGGTGCTTGCAACTGCCCTGCCATGCTGGCTCTTCCACTTGGTACTTGCATAAGCAGTTCACCATATGAATTCTGCTGCTGCTTGCTTTGCATGTAAATTAGGATCATAAAAGCCTGGCTGCCAGATCAGGCCAAAGACCTGTCTAGTCAGTATCCTCTTCATGAGGCCTGACTCTTTTTGCCTCAGGATATTTATGAGCAGGGTGTGACATTGCAACAACTTGGGAGGAGGGGTTTGCAGAAAGGGGAGAATAATTTTGTTCCCCACTTCCTATTTCTTCCCACTCATCTGTGCTAGTGGCTAAACTCTGACCCGTTTGGTTGCTGTGTGTGAAAAGGCAGCGTTTATAGATAACCAGAAGTCGCAGTTGGTGTTTGCCCCTCATAAATAACCCCTAAAAAAAATGCACAGGTGTAGCTGTTGATCCTCCTCCAGAGAATGCAGAATTAGAATAGTAGAGTTGGAAGGGGTCTATGAGGCCATCAAGTCCAACCCCCCGCTCAATGCAAGAATCCAACTTAAAGCATACCCGACAGGTGGCTGTCCAGCAGCCTCTTGAAGGCCTCCAGTGTCGGAGAGCCCACTACCTTTCTAGGTCATTGGTTCCATTAAACCCAATTCTTGGGTTTAACCACACAAGTGTGTGTGTGTGTGTGTGTGTGTGTGTGTGCGTGCGCATACATGTATGTCCCAGTTTTAGTTTGAGGTGCAGATTGAGAGAGTTTGAGGATCATCTGGGCTCTTTCAGGCACAAAATCCAACCACAGATCCAGCACCCACCTCCCAGGCCAATGGTGGATGGATCTGTCCTGCCTAGCCAGCTACCATATGCTTCTACACTGCTTGTGAGAGATGTTCCCCTGCCCCCCACCCAGTGTATGTGAATCTTTGCAGGTCTGCAGTTCAATACAATTGGGAAATTAGATTGCCCATTCAGTAAAGTATGGGGCTCAGTGGGGCTGTTTGAGGGACATTTCTTGCACATGAGGTGTGTGTGTCTTGTGTCAGCTTTATTATTATTGGCTCAGAAGGACGAGGCAGCCAGAAATAGATCATTAGGAGGAAATAGATATTGTCCCCCAGGGGGGAGGGGTTCATAATAGCCTATGCATGCTTCATTAATTTCCACTGTTGAGTCTGAAATTGGCACTTTGAGTGTCAATGGCTGCCTCTTGATTGTTTTCTGCTTTTAATTTAGGATATTCACAGGACAGTGCCAGGTGAGGCCTGGGGGGCAGGAAGAGATGGCTTAGCAGCATCTAACCTCTGTCTGGAAGCTCAGAGTCCCAGGAGGATGAGATGGGCATTGCGGCCAAAAATTCCCCGAGTGATTAAATCTGGCAGCTGTGGAAGATGAGGGAGAGATTTCATAGAATCATAGACTAGCAGAATTGGTAGGGCACCATAACAGCATCGAGTCCAGCCCTCTGCTCAAGGCAGTTAAAGCCTACCTGAGAGGTGCCTGTCCAGCTGCCTCTTGTATACCTCTGGTGTTGGAGAGCCCACCACCTCCCAAGGTCATCAGTTCCATTAGCTATTCATGTCCATCAGTTCTGTTAGAGCGGTATGGCAGTTAGGAGGTTTTTCCTGATGTTCAGCCAAAATCTAACTTCCTGCAACTTGAGCCCATTATTCCATGTCCTGTACTCTGGGATGATTGAGAAGAGATCCTGGCCCTCCTCTATGTGACAACCTTTCAAGGACTTGAAAATCGTTATCTTATCTCCCCTCCTCTTCTCCAGGCTAAACATGCCCAGTTCTTTCAGTCTCTCCTCATAGGGCTTTGTTTCTGGTCCCCGATCATCCTTGCTGCCCTCCTCTGAACCCATTCATAGTTTTTCTGCATCCTTCTTCATTCTGTTGTTTTCAATCCAAAGCTCCAGCCTATCAAGATGCCTTTGAATTTTGTTTCTGCCTTCCAAGCTGTTAGCTATCCCTCCCAGTTTTGTATCATCTGCAAATCTGATAAGCATTCCCTGCAGTTACTCATCCAAGTCATTAATAAAAATGTTGAAGAGCACTGGGCCCAGGACTGAGCCTTGCAGTACCCTGCTTGTTTCCTCTCCCTAGTTTGAGAAGGAACCAGTGATAAGCACTCTTTGAGCACAATTCTGTAGCCAACTATGTATTCACCTGATAGTTGTTCCATCCAGCCCACATTTAGCTAGTTAGCTAATCAGAATATCATATGGCACTTTGTCAAAAGCTTTGCTGAAGTCAAGATATTTTATAACCACAGCATTCCCACAGTCTACCAGGCAGGTTACCCAATAAAAAATTAGGTAAGTTTAGTCTGGTGAGATTTGTTCTTGATAAATCCATGTTGG
This sequence comes from Rhineura floridana, assembly GCF_030035675.1. NCBI lineage: Eukaryota > Metazoa > Chordata > Lepidosauria > Squamata > Rhineuridae > Rhineura > Rhineura floridana. Next base: position 4,122,156 of record NC_084480.1, on the reverse strand, counting down.
CTTCTACTAATCAAGACTGTGAGCCAGAGGGACTGCGGGTGAAAAATCAGTGTCAAAGTGGGGGTTAGAAGGGGCGTAACTCAGCGGGAGAGTGTCTGCTTTCCAGGCAGAAGGCCTCAGGTTCAGTCCCCGACATCTCCATGCAGGGCTGGGAATGTCCCCAGTCTGAAACCCTGGAAAGCAACTGCCAGTCAGTGTAGACAATACTGTGCTAGATGGATCAGCGTCTGACTTCAGTGTAAGGCGACTTCCTATTAGAAAGTGGTGCCCACCAAGTTATGCAACTTGTAAATCGCTGCCGTGATCCCAATAGTTTGTGCAAGTCTCTGAGAGTGCTTGCCTATGACCAATCCAAGAGTCAAAGGGAACCCCGAAAGCCCCCTTCCCCCGACCTATTTTGGGATAGCTCAAACAGCTTGGTAGAGTAGAGAGGGAAGGAGCCCAGCCAAAAAATTACAGTAATTAAAAGGAAAAGTGTATTACAATAACTACACATTTAATTACAATAATTAAAAAGTAAATGTTTACAGGGCATTTGAAAGGAAGAAAGGATGGAAAGGTTAAATACATAAATAACTATTAGCAGGCACAACATTACAGGGTTATTGTATTACCTAGTCATGAGGCCATGTGTCCAGGTGGTCCCGTGGCCCTTAGCGTTAGGAAAAGAGCCCCTTTCTCGCTTCATTCTAATGAAAATGGAGGCTAGTAGCAATTGTTGTCTCAAAGCTGGGGAGGAGGAGGAGAGAATTATGTCTTGATTTCCTGGGCACTGTAGCCTAGGGTAGAAGCTTTTTCTGAATCTCATGGCCCTGCCTTTGTAATAGAAATTGGCTTGCTTTTGGGTATGAGCCAGTCCCTGTGTGAGGAGGACTCCCAGAAGGCTGGGAAAGCTCTCTACTTAAAAGGCTTGTTAGAACAGGAAGGTCTTCAGTAGGTTCCGAAAAGACAAGAGTGGCAGCACCAGACAGTAGTAGTAACATTTTGACATCTTCCACATATAGCTGTATACAACAAAAACATGTTGTTGCAACTTGGGTTGCGTTTCTGATGGCTCCCTCAGTGAAGAGCAATTTGCCCACAGGTGGTTTGTTCCCTGACATGGTGAAAGGCACAATATACAGCCACTGCCAACATCCCTAGGTCAAATATAGGACAACCCATGCACTGGAGCAAGAGTAGTCAACATAGTGCCCTCCCAGATTTTATTTATTTATTTATTTATTAAATTTATTAGTCGCCCATCTGGCTGGTTGTCCAGCCACTCTGGGCGACGTACAAGATAAAACTACAGTTTCCATCATCCCTGGACCCTGAGCGTTGGCCGTCCTGGCTGGGCCTGATGGAATTTGTAGTCCAACAACATCTGGCGGTCACCACCTTGGCAAGCCCTGCTCTAGAACCATTGTAGAGCCAACAGTCATGTTGCTGCATGTTCATTAAGCATGTGGTACAGCTTTCCAATGAGTGCAGAATTATAGAATGCAGACGGCTGACTGTGATTGAATGTGTCTCTACATAACAAGCATCCATGCATGCTTGCATACCGCAGACCAGAAAAGGTACCGCCAGGGCCAAGAAGATGCCAGCATGGTTAACGAGCAAAGTCAAGGAAGCTCTTAGAGGCAAAAAGTCTTCCTTCAAAAAATGGAAGTCTTGTCCAAATGAAGAAAATAAAAAAGAACACAAACTCTGGCAAAAGAAATGCAAGACGACAATAAGGTATGCTAAAAAAGAATCTGAGGAGCACATTGCTAAGAACATAAAAACCAACAACAAAAAATTCTATCAATACATTCAAAGCAGGAGACCATCTAGGGAGACAATTGGACCCTTGGATGATAAGGGAGTCAAAGGTCTACTAAAGAACGATAAGGAGATTGCAGAGAAGCTAAATGAATTCTTTGCATCTGTCTTCACAGTGGAAGATATAGGGCAGATCCCTGAACCTGAGCTAACATTTGCAGGAAGGGATTCTGAGGAACTGAGACAAATAGTGGTAACGAGAGAGGAAGTTCTAAGCTTAATGGACAATATAAAAACTGACAAATCACCGGGCCCGGATGGCATCCACCCGAGAGTTCTCAAAGAACTCAAAGGTGAAATTGCTGATCTGCTAACTAAAATATGTAACTTGTCCCTCGGGTCCTCCTCCGTGCCTGAGGACTGGAAAGTGTCCAATGTAACGCCAATCTTCAAAAAGGGATCCAGAGGGGATCCCGGAAATTATAGGCCAGTTAGCTTAACTTCTGCCCCTGGAAAACTGGTAGAAAGTATTATTAAAGCTAGATTAACTAAGCACATAGAAGAACAAGCCTTGCTGAAGCAGAGCCAGCATGGCTTCTGCAAGGGAAAGTCCTGTCTCAGTAACCTACTAGAATTCTTTGAGAGTGTCAACAAGCATATAGATAGAGGTGATCCAGTGGACATAGTGTACTTAGACTTTCAAAAAGCGTTTGACAAGGTACCTCACCAAAGGCTTCTGAGGAAGCTTAGCAGTCATGGAATAAGAGGAGAGGTCCTCTTGTGGATAAGGAATTGGTTAAGAAGCAGAAAGCAGAGAGTAGGAATAAACGGACAGTTCTCCCAATGGAGGGCTGTAGAAAGTGGAGTCCCTCAAGGATCGGTATTGGGACCTGTACTTTTCAACTTGTTCATTAATGACCTAGAATTAGGAGTGAGCAGTGAAGTGGCCAAGTTTGCCGATGACACTAAATTGTTCAGGGTTGTTAAAACAAAAAGGGATTGCGAAGAGCTCCAAAAAGACCTCTCCAAACTGAGTGAATGGGCAGAAAAATGGCAAATGCAATTCAATATAAACAAGTGTAAAATTATGCATATTGGAGCAAAAAATCTGAATTTCACATATACGCTCATGGGGTCTGAACTGGCGGTGACCGACCAGGAGAGAGACCTCGGGGTTGTAGTGGACAGCACGATGAAAATGTCGACCCAGTGTGCGTCAGCTGTGAAAAAGGCAAATTCCATGCTAGCGATAATTAGGAAAGGTATTGAAAATAAAACAGCCGATATCATAATGCCATTGTATAAATCTATGGTGCGGCCGCATTTGGAATACTGTGTACAGTTCTGGTTGCCTCATCTCAAAAAGGATATTATAGAGTTGGAAAAGGTTCAGAAGAGGGCAACCAGAATGATCAAGGGGATGGAGCGACTCCCTTACAAGGAAAGGTTGCAGCATTTGGGGCTTTTTAGTTTAGAGAAAAGGCGGGTCAGAGGAGACATGATAGAAGTGTATAAAATTATGCATGGCATTGAGAAAGTGGATAGAGAAAAGTTCTTCTCCCTCTCTCAGAATACTAGAACTCGTGGACATTCAAAGAAGCTGAATGTTGGAAGATTCAGGACAGACAAAAGGAAGTACTTCTTTACTCAGCGCATAGTTAAACTATGGAATTTGCTCCCACAAGATGCAGTAATGGCCACCAGCTTGGATGGCTTTAAAAGAAGATTAGACAAATTCATGGAGGACAGGGCTATCAATGGCTACTAGCCATGATGGCTGTGCTCTGCCACCCTAGTCAGAGGCAGCATGCTTCTGAAAACCAGTTGCCGGAAGCCTCAGGAGGGGAGAGTGTTCTTGCACTCAGGTCCTGCTTGCGGGCTTCCCCCAGGCACCTGGTTGGCCACTGTGAGAACAGGATGCTGGACTAGATGGGCCACTGGCCTGATCCAGCAGGCTCTTCTTATGTTCTTATGTTCTTATGTTCATGCTGCAAACTAGCACTTCAGGACTTTTGCCTAGACATTAATAGCTTTCTTTGGGCAGCGCACTTTTTATGTAGGGGACGACTCGGCTGTGCAAGTGCTGACTTTCAGGAGGGTTCAGGATTCACCTCTAAACTATTGCTATCTTTGGCATTTCAGCGGGAGAAGAATTACTCCTTTCAAAATCCCACTGAGAATTAGATACCTCTTCAAAGATCCCTGTTACATTTCTGGGCTGTGTCACATTAATTTTTGGCAATGTGAGGTGCTTCCATACCGGCTTCCCAGAGACCCCTGCACTGGGGATATTCGCTATGATAGTAGTTTGTTTCTAGGTAATTAAAAGACCATGAAATAAGAGTTACATGTTACAAGGCAGTCTGCTGCTCTAAGATAAACATACAGTTACATCAAGAATGAATATAATGGCTGGGCCAGACTGTTTATTTTCTTGGCTCCAGAGCATTATGTAACAGATGCTTCTATTAACGTTATTGCTGTTGTATAAAATAATGTAGCTAAATATCCCCACAAGGAAGGAATTAGTGTTGTGATAAGGTGGTCCCGATGCTCCAAGACTGTGCTACTCAGCAGCTCTGCTAGGAAAATCAATTCCAAATGGATCTTAAAAGGATATAATTTAGGCATATCAGTTCCTCTGAAGATTCATTTCAATGAAGTATAGAATAAATCACACCTGGAAACACTGGGAAGTCCAATCAGAGAAGTGTTGGTGGCTTCCTGGCACCTCACACGGGCAGTTTCCTGCTGCTGGAGTATCCTAATTGGCTCAGGATATTAATCTGCTGACATGCAACCTTGAAATGCAACTATGTGCAGTGGCTCGGTGCTTCTCTGCAGAATCAAGGCCTGCATGAAAACAGCTCTCTCCCCCATGATTAAGTAAAGGTGGTAGTCAGTGCTAGTTCTCAGTGGTGGCTGGCGGCACTGTCAGTGGTGCAGTGAAATCTATTCCAAGCACCTCAGACAGCTCCTTGAAAGTTTGGACTAAAACAAGGCGTGGATTCCACTACCCCACTGACATGGAGCCACCAGCTGCCTCTGCTATTCCTACTCATAGTAGACCCACTTAATTAAATAGACATGGGTAATGTAGCTTCATTAATTTTAATGGGTCTACTCTGCATAGGACTTTGTTGAATACCACCCTCCCTCCTTAGACAGTACTGTATGGGTGAATCTTCTCCAGTTGTAGAGGCAAGCTGAGTGCAGGTTAGTTCCAAAAACACATATGAAAATAAGAAGAGCTTGCTGGATCAGGCCAGTGGCCCATCTAGTCCAGCATCCTGTTCTCACAGTGGCCAACCAGGTGCCTGGGGGAAGCCCGCAAGCAGGACCCGAGTGCAAGAACACTCTCCCCTCCTGAGGCTTCCGGCAACTGGTTTTCAGAAGCATGCTGCCTCTGACTAGGGTGGCAGAGCACAGCCATCACGGCTAGTAGCCATTGATAGCCCTGTCCTCCATGAATTTGTCTAATCTTCGTTTAAAGCCGTCCAAGCTGGTGGCCATTACTGCATCTTGTGGGAGCAAATTCCATAGTTTAACTATGTGCTGAGTAAAGAAGTACTTCCTTTTGTCTGTCCTGAATCTTCCAACATTCAGCTTCTTTGAATGTCCACGAGTTCTAGTATTATGAGAGAGGGAGAAGAACTTTTCTCTATCCACTTTCTCAATGCCATGCATAATTTTATACACTTCTATCATGTCTCCTCTGACCCGTCTTTTCTCTAAACTAAAAAGCCCCAAATGCTGCAAGCTTTCCTCGTAAGGGAGTCGCTCCATCCCCTTGATCATTCTGGTTGCCCTCCTCTGAACCTTTTCCAACTCTATAATATCCTTTCTGAGGATGGGCCACTGGCCTGATCCAGCCAGCTCTTCTTCTCTTCTTCTGTTTAGAGTCCAAAATGGAAGGGGGTGAGACAGAGTGAAGAGGAGGAGGAGGAGGATGGCTGCAACCCAATTAATTTTTTTTAACTGATTAATGAGTTTTAATGTCTTGATTTTAAATTTGCACATGGGTAAAAAAATTACTGAAGCAAGAAGCATATTTTCTTTGTTTTTGATTACCAATGCATGTGTGTTGTGGCAGGCATTCCTCTTTAAAATATTGGCTAAGTGGAATCATACCTTAGTAACCTCAATTCTTTCAACAAGCAATTTTCAGTCCTATGCTGGAAGAAGTGTGGTAACAGAGAGCTCCTTTTCTGTATGATAACCTTGCGCCAGTGTTGGAAGCCAAGTGTTGGAAGATTCAGGGCAGAAGAAATAAAGGATTTCGTCACACAGTGCATAGTTAAACCATGTCATTTGTTTCCACAAGGTATGGTGATCGTCACCACCTTAGAGGGCTTTCAAAGCAGGTTGAACAAATTAACAGAGGGCAGTTGCAGAGGAACAACACTGGGAGACTGTTGTTGCCCTCATGTCTGCCTGTGGGCTTCCCATCGGCATCTGGTTGGCCACTGTGGGAATAGGCTGCTGGATGAGGTGGGCCTTTGGTCTGATTCCAGCAGCCAGGCTCTTTTTATGTGCGGAAGAATAGGTCCCTGCTCTGAGCGGCTTACAATCTAAAAAGATAAGAGCCACAAGGGAAGGGGAGTACAGGGAGATCAGTTAAACCAAGGGTGGGAAACCTCAGGCCCGGGGACAAATGCAGCCCTCCAGGCCCCTCTTGTTGTCCTTTGGGCTCTCCAGTAGCCACACCCTCCTAGATCACATCCTTCACTGACCTGCTTTCATATCCTCTTCCACAGATACAGCTGGTGGCTCCATGTCAGTGGGGCAATGGGATCTGCTCTGGGTTTTAGTCCAAACTTTCGAGGAGCTGTCCAAGGTCATGAATGTTTGGACTAAAACCTGGAGTGGATTCCACTGTACCACTGATACGGAGTGCCCAGCTGCCCCTGGTCTGAAGTGATACAGTCCAGACACGGATCAACCACTTTGGCGAGAACTAGTCCTTTTAGGGCCAGAGAGATGAGAGTTCTTGAGGAAGAGTTAAAATGTAGCCTGAAGGCTGTCCCTTCCCCTCTGCAGTAGTGCTTTAGATGAATGGAAGCCCAATGGTCAAAGAGATGGAGGTATGCAAGGAAGACCAGTTGCAGAGGCCTCCTGTCTGTCTAATTTCTCTTCTTCTGACCTGTCAGAAGCATGATAGTTTCTTCTCATTATTTTTTTTCCCTCCTCAACAGAGTGATGACATCACGAAGGTGGTGAAGGCAGCTAAGATAGTGGAGCGGATGGTCAACCAAAACACCTTTGATGACATTGCCCAAGGTATGCAGTCTAGAGGACTGCTGGGTGACAGCTTTTGAGTAACCCATGTGACTATTTTCCATTCCCAGAGTTTGTTCAAACCTCTGCACATGTGCAGTTTGCCACTCTCCAGCTCATACCCTCCCCTGCTTACAGTTTGCTGATGTGCCCCAGTGAAAGTGTACATTGATACAACAGAATTCTTCAAGGCAAACCGGATTCCTTTTTGCACTGCGATTTAATTAAACGTACACGAGTGCTAGTGCCCATCAGTACCAGAAGGGTGAAAAAAGAGACTGTGTATGCACCCAGTCTGAAATTAAATTTGAGAAATTCTCTAACTTTAAAGAGAAAAGCAGGCAGAGCGGAATGAGGGACAGAAAAAACTCATATCACAATAACCCTGGAATGGAGGAGGGGAAATCCATTCATCCCTAATTTTAATGGGACATGTTTGGGAAAATAATGCCCCTATATGGACTTCTCCTTTGACAGTGTCTTTTGTGCCCAACTGTGCACACCTAAGGACAGGATTGAAGTGAGAACTGGCACTAATTGTAGGTCACTTTCACTAAGATTCTGTGATTATTTCCCTTTGCTAGACTTTAAATACTTTGAAGATACCTCTGATGAATACCGAGATAACCTGGGGACTCTCCTTCCCCTGTGGAAGTTTCAGTATGATAAAGCCAAGAGACTGGCAGTCACTGCCCTCTGCTGGTGAGTATATTCTGTGCAGCTTGCAATTGCTGAATTAGAGGTCTTCAAAACGAGGACATGATTTGGCATCACCTCAGTCGTTTTTGTTTATGCCCTGAAAATGAGTATGGGTATTTTATAATATTTTGAGCAGACGGGACTATAAGAAAATCATGTAAGCTATCCAGTCAGTGTATGGCCTCTGGTCTTCATTTTTAATATTAGTGTAACATCCACACGTTTGCTTGCCGCAAATGGTTTTGGGGTTTGTTTGTTTTGGGGATGCATTTATGACAGCTAATGCAAACTTTCGTCAGTTATAACTCAGACTTTACTAATAATAATAATAAATAATAAATTTAATTTCTTCGTCGCCTATCTGGCCAATTGCCACTCTAGGCGACTTACAAAATTGTTAAAATACAATTGATAAAATACAGTAATACAATATAAAAACAACACATCTGCAGCAACAATATTAAAACTGGGCAGGAGGCATTTCAGTTATAACAATTAACCCTCCCCAGATACCCCGAAGGCCTGCTAAAAGAGCCAGGTCTTTAAGGCTTTCCGAAACACATTTAAAGAAGAGGCGTGCCGGAGATCTTGTGGGAGGGAGTTCCAAAGAGTGGGGGCCGCCACTGAGAATGCCCTCTCTCTTGTACCCGCCAATCTGGCTGTTTTTGTTGGTGGGATTGAGAGAAGGCCCTGTGTGGCCGATCTTGTCGGGCGGCATAATTGGTGGCGTTGGAGGTGCTCCGTGAGATAAACTGGGCCGGAACTGTGTAGGGATTTAAAGGTCAATACCAACACCTTGAATTGGGCTCGGAAAACAACTGGTAGCCAGTGTAGGTCGAACAACACTGGTGTGATGTGATCTCGGCGGCGACTATTCGTAAGTAGTCGAGCTGCCGCATTTTGTATCAGTTGTAATTTCCGGACAGTTTTCAAGGGTATCCCCACGTAGAGCGCATTACAGTAGTCCAAACGAGAGGTGACCAGGGCGTGTACCACTAGTGGGAGCTGGTGAACAGGAAGGCAGGGTTGCAGCCTTCGTATGAGGTGTAGTTGGTACCAGGCTGCCCGGCTCACTGCCGAAATCTGAGCCTCCATGGACAGCCTGGAATCAAGCACAACCCTAAGGCTGCGGACCTGGTCCTTTAGGGGTAGACTCACCCCGTTGAACTTCAAGTCAATGTCGCCCAACCTTCTCTTGTCCCCCACAAGTAGTACCTCGGTCTTATCAGGGTTCAGCTTCAGCTTGTTCCTTCCCATCCATCCACTCACGGATTCCAGGCACTTGGACAAGGTCTCCACAGCCAACTCTGGTGAAGATTTAAATGAGAGATAGAGCTGAGTGTCATCCGCATATTGATGACACTGCAGCCCAAATTCCCTGATGATTGCCCCCAGCGGCTTCATATAGATGTTAAATAGCATGGGAGAGAGGATAGAGCCCTAGAGCTGTTTTAGAATTACCTGGTTGTTTTAGTTTTATTGCTTGTTTTTTTTGATGTTGTGATGTTTATATACCTTTACTTTGTACATCGCTCAGAGTGGCTGGGTCTCCAGCCAGATGGGCGATAAATAAATCGCATAAATAATAATAATAACAATTGCCTTCAGGTGATCCTCCAAAGACATTTCTGCAAAAGTTAAAGAGTCGATAAAGCAGAGGTGGCTTTTCTGTGGCCTTCTAGATATTGCTGAACTGCAGCCTTACTTCTAAAAACAGCAACAAATCACCCATTGCAATATGTAAAGTTATTCCCTTAATCAGTGTAGTTGTTTGTTTTAAAATCCAGGTAATTGCCTTAAAGATCTTCAATTGCTTCATAGCCTTCTTTGTTATAAGACTAATTTTCCTTATTTCGGACAAGTGTGAGGTAGATGTTGCAGAACACCCCTGGCGATGTTGCAGAACTGTACCGGTTCATCTTGCCTCTTCCTCAGCATTTCCTTGGCCTCCTTGCTTGAAAGGAAGGCAGCATGATCTTTATGGTCTTGGGTCCTCCTGACAGCCCATTCTGTAGCCGCGCGATTCCCACTTTACAAAAAAGGATACTAGCAGAACTTCTTGGGGGCTGAGAGAAAACTTGGGCAGCTTTATTCAAAACATTTTCATTTGAAGGAGACAAAGGACAGTTTCCCATATTTCTGGCACCAGAATATATCCACATCAGCTTTTACTATAAAAATAATCCATTGCAGTGTGTAAAATAAATTAGTTAATTAATTCAAGTTACATATTAAAATTGCATACATGAGCTCACTGGAAACGATCAATCAACTTAAAGAACAGCAATTAGCAAATACGCTTGATTGATTATCATACTCGCAAGCAAGAGACATGTACGTCCCATGCTGACCCAATCAGCTTCAAATTAAAACACAGGCCACATTCACACCAGACATTTATTCCACTATTATTCCACTTTCAACAGTCATGGTTTCCCCCAAAGAATCCTGGGAAGTGTAGTTTGTAATGGGTGCTGAAAGCTGTTGGGAGACTCCTGTTCCCCTCACAGAGCTACAGTTCTCTCTTTTCTGGGAAGAGGAAATGACTGTTAACCCACTCTGGCAAACAGTAGCTCTGTGAGGAGAATAGGGGTCTCCTAACAACTGTCAGCACCCTTCACAAACTACACTTCCCATGATTCTTTGGGGGAAGACATGACTGTTTAAAGTGGAATAAAAGTGGAATAAATGTCTGGTGTGGATGTGGCCCCAGTTAAGCAGTTGAGAAACATCTTTCCCAACAGTCCTTATTAGTCCTGATTAATCCTATTGGTAGTAATTCCTACATTCAGAATTCCAGGGAATGTCCAGTTCCTTACTCAGTAGTGTATAGCCTATAGCCAGGATAACAGTGCTCCCAGAGGCTGCAAAGTTCTCTCTTTGAGGAACATAAGTAAGCTGCCTTATGCCAGATTAAACTGTCCATCTTGCCCGGTATTGTCTCCTCTGATTGCAAGGTGGCTCTGTGGAGCCTGTGGCAGAGGCCTTTCACGTCATCTTCTACCAGTTCCTTTAAACTGGAGATGCCAGGGACTGAAAGTGGGACCTTCTGCATGCAAAATATATGCTCTGCTACTGAGCTGTGCCCTGGCTTAGAGAGCCAGTGTGGTGTAGTGGTTAAGGTGTTGAACTATGACCTGGGAGACCAGGGTTTGAATCCCCACACAGCCATGAAGCTCACTGGGTGACCTTGGGCCAGTCACTTCCTCTCAGCCTCAGAGGAAGGCAATGGTAAACCCCCTCTGAGTACCGCTGACCATGAAAACCCTATTCATAGGGTCACCATAACTCAGAATCGACTTGAAGGCAGCCCATTTCCAATTTACTGAGCTGTGCCCTGGCTTCAGCACACTGTGCGCCTCCATCTCAAAGGAAACTCTCGTAACAGACCAGCTCCAGCTTTTTGCATCCTAGTTCTGGCAAGCTAACCTATACACAGGAGAGCCAACTCAGGAAGTCACAGAGGTCTTGAATATCAAATATAACATATAAATCTAGATCTACACCTCCACATCCAAAAACACTGGGTGAGGGTCCCATAGTTTATCATCAGACTTAAAGTATTTGAGAGGAACTTTCTAAAGTGATGAGTTATGAGTACAAAGTCCATACTACCGTTCATAAGTGTTGCCAGCAGGTCCAGCGCCAGGTTGACCCCCGGCTGAGGGCCCCTGGGGCTGAGAGGGGCCCGTGCTGCTGGGGCTGAGTGGGCGTGGCTCCTGCTCTGTGATCTGCACTAGCATCATCTAGCCATGCAATCCTATCCTGATGTGCATTGCAGAGTGGCAGCCACCCTACCACTGGCTGGAACAGGGTCAGAGGAGGGCAACAAGGATGATCAGGGGACTGGAAACAAAGCCCTATGAGGAGAGACTGAAAGAACTGGGCATGTTTAGCCTGGAGAAGAGAAGACTGAGGGGAGATAGGATAGCACTCTTCAAGTACATGAAAGGTTGTCACATACAGGAGGGCCGGGATCTCTTCTCGGTCGTCCCAGAGTGCAGGACATGGAATAATGGGCTCAAGTTGCAAGAAGCCAGATTTTGACTGGACATCAGGAAAAACGTCCTAACTGTTAGAGCCATACGACAATGGAACCAATGACCTAGAGAGGTAGTGGGCTCTCCGACACTGGAGGCATTCAAGAGGCAGCTGGACAGCCATCTGTCGGGAATGCTTTGATTTGGATTCCTGTATTGGACTTGATGGCCTTATAGGCACCTTCCAACTCTACTATTCTATGATTCTACCAGACACCTGCCGCCAACATGGGCTGGCTGTGCAACTTCCTGCGGGGCCCTGGCACCATGTCAGCACACTGTGCGTCCATGCTTGCCTTTACCCAAGATGGCGGCAGGGGCATCAACACTTCCCCCCACCATCTTGGGTGATGGCAGGTGCCACTGCACTGTGTGTGCATGCTTGCTACCACCCAAGATTGGGGGCACCATCATGACCGCCCATCTTGGGTGATGGTAGGGGTGCACATGTATTGCACTAATCTGCGATAGAGCTGGGCTTATTTAAACCCCTGGTAGCAGTAGTGCCACCACATCTGCTGAGATCCCCTGCAGTGTGGTATCAGCCCTGGTTGCCAGGATTACAGCCCTCTTCGTTAGAACAAATTAAACCAGAACTGTCACTAGAAGCTAAAATGATGAAACTGAGGTTATCATACTTTGGACACATAATGAGAAGACATGATTCACTAGAAAAGGCAATAATAATTGGAAAACCAGCAGGGAGTAGAAAAAGAGGAAGACCAAAGAAGAGATGGATTGATTCCATAAAGGAAGCCACAGACCCGAACTTACAAGATCTGAACAGGGTGGTTCAGAACAGATGCTCTTGGAGGTCTCTGATTCATAGGGTTGCCATAAGTCGTAATTGACTTGAAGGCACATAACAACAACAAACAGAATATAAGCATTTGAGGTAAAATGTGTTGCTGCATGTCAGTCAGATTACTGAAATGCTGATGGCTGTTTATTTTTTTGTCTTACAGGAACCCCAAATACAAAGATTTGTTTATCGTGGGACATGGCTCTTGTAAGTTAGTTTGAAAATAAGGTTATAGAGGTTCCTCTTGACTGATGTTGTAAGGAAAGCTTTCCAAAAGTTGTGCTTGGCAGTGTGGATGAGTTTCCTCTTGGACCAAGTGTACCCACTATTTGCACAGAGGACATCTTCTACCTTTCTCCTCTGTGCTGGCTGTTGAGGCTCTAGGCTTTGGGAAAGGAGGGGCAATGCATATCAAAACCATGTAGTACTTCCTTCCGTTTTCACTCGCTCAGCAAGCTGGCCATAGCGAGCCATCACTGCCCAGACCTGAGTCACTGTTGGCTCACCCAAGGAGGTAATGCAGGAACTTGCCTTTGATTGGATTGCTAACAGGGCTGCTATCCTGGTGTCACCTTTCCTCACCACGGCACTTCCGAGGATCCGGAGTTGTGTTTGTTGTGTTTCCTCCTTAATGCTACTCTAGAATGTCAAAGCAAAAAGGGGGAAATAATTTTTGTGCTTGGCTTGTACTTTGCTAGCTCTGCCTAAACCCATCCCAGTCTTCTGAGAAAATCCGCTTTCTTTTCATTCTAATTGTTGGTATTGTTATTACTCGTCTCCATGTCCATAACATGAGAACTCATGGACATCCCATGAAGCTGAATGTTGGAGGATTGAGGACGGACAAAAGGAAGTACTTCTTTACTCAGCGCGTAGTTAGACTATGGAATTTGCTCCCACAAGAGGCAGTGGTAGCCACCAACTTGGATGGCTTTAAAAGAGGGTTAGACAATTTCATGGAGGATAATAAGGCTATCAGTGGCTACTAGCCATGATGGCTGTGCTCTGTCACCCTAGTCAGAGGCCGTATTCTTCTGAATACCAGTTGCTAGAAGCCACAGGAGGGGAGAGATCTCTTGTGCTCAGGTCCTGCTTGCGGACTTCCCACGGGCATCTGCTTAGCCACTGTGAGAACAAGATGCTGAACTAGAAGGGCCGTTGGCTTGATCCAGCAGGATCTTCATGTGTTTTTATGTCCCATACACCTATTTTGCTCTCTGGGGAGGTATTCAACCTGGAGTGTTGCAATGTCATGGAGCTTAAGCAGGTGACATGCAGGAGAAATGTGAGGAAGCTACATTGTAGGCCCCATCTAGAACTTCCTGGCTGTCATTGATGATCTCCATACCCAACTCTTATATGGAGTGGATGACTAAGAACCAGGGCCTAGCCTCTCATGGGCCTTTGTCACTGTCTTGCTCCAGTGCCTGCTGATCCTGCCATTTCTCATTGGAGAGACTGGAGGAGGAAGAGAGGAGCTGAGCTTCTATGCTGCTGAAGACTTGGCAGGATGAGCCCTTTTTCTTTCTCCAGGGCACAAAACCGTTATGCAGTTTTCTGTTGTTATGTGCCTTCCAGTTGATTATGACTTATGGTGACCCTATGAATCAGTGACCTCCAATAGCATCTGTCATGGACCACCCTGCTCAGATCTTGTAAGTTCAGGTCTGTGGCTTCCTTTATGGAATCAATCCATCTCTTGTTTGGCCTTCCTCTTTTTCTACCCCCTTCTGTTTTTCCAGGCATTATTGTCTTTTCTAGTGAATTATGTCTTCTCATGACGTGCCCAAAGTATGATAACCTCAGTAGCAATCAGCTATTTTCCTTCAGAACATTGTGCAGATAGTTAACATTCCTACAACTGTAAGATCAATCCCTTGTGAAGTATTCCACTGATGTTCCTATTTCACAGATGAGAAACTGAAGCCAAGAGTGATTTGCCCAAGGATACATAAGGAGCAAAGGTGTGAACATAGGCATCCCAGACACCAATCCATCAGTATCCAGTATGCTGCAGTGGCTTGGTTGGGATTTTGTTTATTTCGGGGGGGGGATCAGTTCTACTTCAGAAAGTGAAGGTAAATGTAAAATGCTGGCAGGAGTGGCCAGAGCACATGCTTTGTATGTAGAAGGTTCCATGTGCACTCCTTGGTATTTCCAGTTAAAGGTGAAAGGAAGGACCATTCTCTACCAGAGAGGGATAGGGGAGAAATTCAGTTCAGTCCGTATTTAAAAGTGAACCTACCTAAGATTGCTAAGGGTCACAAATTAGCCACTGTGAATCAGACTTAACAAATGTTCTAATGGAATCCCTTGTAGTAATACATTTTCTAAACAGAAAACATTGCTAGGCACGGTGGCCTTTACATTGCCCATGTAAAACTGATGGCTCTTATTAGATCGCACGGACTTTGAACAAATATAGAACATGGAGAATAATGTTCTGAAGTGTGCCATTAATCCCAGCTGGATTGCTGTTTAGCAATTTAAGTTCTCTGATACTCTGCCTAATTTCTTGGAAGCCAACCTGCATATCAATTTCAGTTTTAATTGGCCAATAATGTAGCCCCATCCCTTGGCATTTATTAACAAGCGGAGAATAACAGTACGGAGCCTGAGAAAAACTGGAGGGTGACGAATTCCAAGGGAATGGCATTGTCAGGGCTGGCATTAGGGATTGGTATCCTCCAGTGGCTGCTAGTAGCTCACCGTGGCCCCCTGACCTGTCACTGCTGAGGCATTAAGGATTGGTGGCCATTCCTCATGGCTGTCTGTGGCAACAGTGGCTCAACCTCTTCCTCATCTTATTCCACGCAAGGGAGTAAGAGGAGGAATTATTAGGTGGCAGGGTGTTGACAAGCAGGAAGACCCACCAAAGGGCGATCCTTTTGCTTTAGGTGTGCACGCTAGTGGTGCCATTTGCTCGCCTGCCTTCTTCCTACCTGGGCCCTCTTCCTCTGCAGCTGGTGGGAGTGGGGAGGAACCGCTGCCAGCAGCGGTGGTGATACCTAGTGAGCAGTCACTGGAGGGCATCTTGCCAAGGGCCCAGCGCCTGGAGTTGGCCCTAAGCCTCGAGCATAATCAAAGGGAAGAGGGAAGAAGAATAATTGTAGAAGTTGAAGACAGAGTGGCAAAAGAAATCTAAAGGCAAGTTTAAGATTTTAGGAAGATAAGAATTTTATGCCAACTATTACACTGAACTACTTTAATGTCATAAGAGTATCATATATTTCTTATGGATGCCTGTGGAAAGATCATTGCTTTTACTGGATGCATATGTGAAATTTTCCTCTTCCATGGGCAACTATGAGAAATGCATGACTTTGGAAATAGTTATCAGGACTGCAATCTGGTTTTTTGATCAGGAAAATAGTGCTTGGATTTTTAATACAAATACGTATATTTGTTTTTAATGTTTTAATTGTAAACCGCCCAGAGAGCTTTGGCTATGGGGCGGTATACAAATGTAATAAATAAATAAATAAATAAATAAATAAAGGGCAGTGGGAAATTTTTGAGAAATATACCATACAGTGCATGCTCTCGCGTTTTCTCCCAGTTTTGGTCTAGCCATAGTTGAAGGACTAGAACAGGGGTGGCTAATCTTTTTTGGCCTAAAGGCCACATTGGCTCTCAGCCAGCCCTTTGAGGGCCACATGCCTGTGGTGGGCACTGTGCACACACACACTCACTACGCACATAACATACACAGATTCATACATATAGCAAATGCACTCACCACACAGGTGTCGCGCTGCGATAGTGCGTGTGTGGTCCAATACAACACCAAAAGCAGGTTCAGGTATAGAAAAGATCCAGTCACAGGCAATGATTTCTTTTAAGAGTCTTTACTGAGACATTTAGAGTTACAACCAGCTTCTTCCACATAAACGCTACACCCCCACACCCTTTCAGTTTCTCTCCAGCCTTATGTAGATAAGAGTGCCCTTGTGATGGCACAGCTGCCATCGACGGCCTTGGCACTCTTCCCAAACGACTTAACCCCATAAGAGCAGGTTTGTCCGTTGCTTTCCTCTCTGTGAGGAACACACACATAACCTGAGAGCCCAACAGCCCCCACCTGTTTCTCACAGACGTTTCAATTCCCTTTTACATAGATACAGTTTTACATTACATCCTTTGTTTTTACATGTTTACATTTTCAGATTCTAGGCTTACTTTATTCATTACATCTTGGTTTTACACAAGTCATGTACAATGTATCTGCATCCACTTCTTGTTCAGTGTATGTCCCCTGGCCTGTGATAAGGCCTATTGTGAATCTATCAGGCGGCTTCCCTTTGTTCTCTCTCTCAAAGCGTCTTAAGGGCAATTGAGACTCAATTGTGCTACTGTTGCCTGCACTAGCTCCTGGTACTTCTCTATCTTGTAATGAGACATCATCAGCCTTTCTTTTCTTTGTTTTATGTTTCCCCCAAATGAGTTCGTTTAATGCATCCTTTAATGGCATTTGCAGTACTTCTTCTTCTGCGCTAGGACCTGGCTGTATGTCTTCTTCTTTTACTGCATGTATATCGTGTGACCCATTTAGATGTATAGTCTGACTTTGATCCCACTCTTGATCTGACACTTTTATGCTTCGACTAAGAATCACTTGTTGCAGCTCAGGCACCCAGACCCTGTAAAAGGCGTTCTGAAAGTCCAGTACATGTCCCTTCTGGGCTCTAGGTGCTAGCTTACCACACCTTTTATTCTTGGGAACGTGAACCCAACATTTAGCCCCAAACTGCTCAATGTGCTTTATCCGTGGTTTCTTCCCCGTCAGTTTTTCATAGGGAGACATTCCAAGACTCCTGTGTAACAACCTATTCTGAATATATACAGCATACAGGATACACTTTTTCCAAAACGTGTTATCTAGGTTTGAATCTCCCAACATGGCTCTCATGGATTCCTGAAGAGACCTGTTTTTCCTCTCCGCAACCCCATTAGAAAATGGAGAAAACGGAGCCGTGAAGTTTTGGGCTATTCCCTTGCTTTCCATTAATTCCTGCAAAGCTTGGCTCATGAATTCACCCCCCTGATCTGAGCGTATGCGTTTTATTGTGATCCCATGTTGTGTTTCCACTCTCTTTATGAACAAGCGTAATTTTGTATCTGCCTCATCCTTTCTCTTCAGCAAGTACACATTACAATACCTTGTGAAATCATCTACCACAACCATGAAATACTTAGCACCCCCCTTTGAACATTGCAATGGTCCAGATAAGTCGACATGTATTAACTGAAATGGTGCAGTTGTCGTGCATTCTGCTGATTGATTTATGGGTGCCACTGTGGCTTTAGTTCTGTAACACACATCGCACTCATATGCTTGCTCACACCCCTTTAATTTCATATCCTCGCTATGAGACGGGGTTTTCTTAATTGTGTCATAATTAGCATGACCCAATCTTCTGTGCCACTGATGCACACAGCTTTCGTGCAACAGCTTATTGGCACTTAATACAGCACATTCCGGCTTAGCGTGAGCGCTTTGCAATGTGAACAGTGAATCTTGCAGACACCCTTGCATGCATATCTCATTCCCTCATTTAACAACACATTTCCCTTTCTCAAAGATTACAGAACCCATATCTGTAAGTTTCTTTACAGACAAAATATTACTTGCCAATTGCGGTACTAACAATACATCTGTCAAAATAGTCTGGAGCTTACTCAGTTTCAATGTTCCACGTGCCAGGACATCACGTTTGGATCCGTCAGCCAACAAAACAGTTTCCTGCACTGGTTTCGATGAGTGAAATAGGCTTGCATTATTTATGAGGCAATGAGAAGCTCCACTATCAATTACCCAGTGAGAGTTAATTGTTTTATGCTGCTTTGTACTAACAAAGTTCACGCTAGATTGCTTCCAGCCTCTGTCTCTTTGCTTGGCTGCACAGTTTCGCTGTATATGTCCCCTTGCTCCACAAAAATAACAGGATCTTAGTCCATGCTGCTCTTTGAAGGTAGACAGCTTAGTTTTGACTGCTTCTTTCGGCTCAGTCCTGTTAATCTCCTGTCTTCTTTGCCATTCTTGATTGAGTTTTTCTTCCACAAAATCCAGACTCAATCCTCCATCGGGCATCGCCTCCATTGACGTCACGAGATTGTTCCATTTCTCGTCAAGGGAAGACAAAATGATGTACATCTTTTGTAGATTGCTATGCTCGGCTCCTCTGTCCTTCAATTCTGCAAACAGACGTCAAAATTCGGTTAAGTGCTCAATCATGGTGCTCTTCTCAGTTAGACGCATCTGATATAACTTCCTTGCCAAACAAAGTTTGCTCCCCGCGGTTTGTTGCACATGTACATTATTCAAAACAGTCCACATGCGTTTTGCTGTGGGTTCATCTCTCACATACAGCAATTGAGAGTCGAACAGTGCTAATGTGATAAAGCCTTCGCCTTTTCATCCTTACGTGTCCATGCCGCTTGAGGGGCCGCCGGTGGGGTGGTGTCAATGACTTCAAACAGATCTGCCATCGACGGCCTTGGCACTCTTCCCAACTGACTTAACCCCATAAGAGCAGGTTTGTCCGTTGCTTTCCTCTCTGTGAGGAACACACACATAACCTGAGTGCCCACAACAGGCAGGGATACACAACACTCTGGGCCCCTCCAGATGGGTGCTCCTTTGTGGATGTCTTCTGCAACTTGACATTGATGCAATCATAGTGCATTAGTGGTGGATTTATACTGGACAGTCCGCGCAGCATTCTGCTTTATTAGTTGTTCCCAGTGCTACTGAATTATTACTGTCCAAGGTGGGAGGGACGACTGTTGCACTATACTGCAAAAAAAGTGGAACAAAAAATAAACCGGTATGAATTTTTAGTGGGAAACTATGAGACATAGTTTTGACTTGAAACTAAGCAATATGTCTGCCCTGAAACTTTTGCAGGTGCAAAGGGTATTGAAAGTGGGATTGCATATAACTGCCCCAGTAACGGCATGAGCACAAATAATTATGAATGCTCAGTTAAAGAGGACATGTGGAGGGCTCTCTCTCACATGCCCCCCCCCAGCTAGGGGGAATATCTGTTTTGGTCTGCTAGTTATGGAGCGGGATATGAAGGCCTCCACTAAATTCTCATCCACTAGCCATTTGAAGCCTTGCCTGTTGGTAGCTAAAATTTCATCGGGTGTTGTCCACATTTTTTCCAAGCTTATCTTCACACCCATGAGGACTAGGAACTTTTTCTTTTCTTTTTTTTAAATGAAAGTTGAGATTCTCTGGTTGCTGAATTCTGCCCTCATCCTCAATACCAAAGCATACAATCCATGCTTGCTATAATTTTCTTTTCAGGGTATGCACTCATGGGGTCTGAACTGGTGGTGACTGACCAGGAACAAGACCTAGGGGTCATAGTGGATAGCTAGATGAAGATGTTCAGCCAGTGTATGGCAGCTGTGAAAAAGGCAAATTCCATGTTAGGGAGCATTAGGAAAGGAAACAGAACATAAAACTGCTGATAATATAATGCCATTATAAAACCCCATGCATTGAACAGGGGGTTGTACTCGATGGCCTTATAGGCCCCTTCCAACTCTACAATTATATGATTCTATTAAATTTATGGTGCATTTGAAGTACTATGTATAGCTCTTGTTCCCTCATCTCAAAAAGGATATTATAGCATTGGAAAGGGTTCAGAAAAGGGCAACCAAAATTATCAAGGGGATGGAGTGACTCACCTATGAGGAAAAGTTGCAACACTTGAGCTTTTTAGTTTAGAGAAAAGGCGGGTCAGAGGTGCCATGATAGAAGTGTATAAAATTATGCATGGCATGGAGAAAGTGGACAGAGAGAAGCTTTCTCTATCTGCAGGATGCCTGCAGACATCCAATGAAGCTGAATGCTGGGAGATCCAGGACAGATGCAAGAAAGTACTTGTTCATGCAGCACAGAGCTATACTCTTGAATTCACTCCCATAAGAGGCAGTGATGGCCACCAACTTGGATGGATGCAAAAGAGGTTTAGATAGATACATGGAGGAAAAGACTATCAATGGCTACTAGCTAAGATGGCTACAGTCGTGCGTCGACTGTTGGAGGCAATATGCTTCCGAATGCCAGTTTGTGGAAATCACCAGAGGGAAGAGTGCTCTTTGCATTCAGGTCCTTCTTGTGGGCTTCCGATGGGCATCTGGTCAGCCACTGTAAGAACAGGATGCTGGACTAGATGGTCCACTGGCCTGATCTAGCTGGCTCTTCTCATGTTCTTATGTTACGGTTGAAAATGCTACTCTTTATAAGCCTGTGCTTGTGGCAAAAACAGATTGCCTGGCTCGATCTCACTCAAGTCCTGGGTGTACACCTTTAAAATACTTTTCAGGATTTATCTAGCATTTCTTTAGGTGCCCTTTTGCCCTCTAAAGAGGTTCATGCTTTTTGGTGCTCTCATCATTACTGGGGCAATTTCCTTTTAAATATGAACTGCTTCATGGCTGCGTACACAGGAATGGGGAAAAGTTCCATTTGGAGTTTCTGAAGTGTCAGAAACAACTTCCAATATGAAATGTATTGTGCAGCCTGCAATTTAGTAAATGGTAGGCCCCCTTGGAAGCAAGTACTGTGTTTGCATCCATATTTCAATCTTTAGTCTGCTGAGTGCTGGAGGAATCTCTAACGACGAACCTTTAGAAGAGTAATAGGAACATCAGTTTGCAATGAAGCGCTAAAGCTTTATGGCAAGAATATGCTATTCTAAGCACTGGCTGTTTGTGTTCAAATTACTCTGCAATTTCAAAGCACTTTACTACTCCTGCACAAAGAGGAACCTTCCTGTTTATCATTGTTTCAAATATGGAAAGACTGTCTGTCAATGGAACAAAAATGGAGCAGGGCTGTTGGCCTCAGTGAGCGTTGCATGAATCATATTTTATTCATGTTGGTTTATTTAGAGTATTTCTAACCCAGTCTACAACACAACCAATTTCAAGGCACACTACTATTAAAACTCATCCAGATTAAACAATTATTGTTGTTATTTAATCGCCTTCCACACCCATGTCCCAAGGTCATGTGCAAGATATAATAAAAACAGTTTTAAAAACACAGAAAATAACAGTTAAAATCAACACAAAGTAGATGACAGAGATTCATTCATCCAGCTGGGGAAGCTGGTGGGAACAAAATGTTCAATTGTTCCCAGAAAGTGCAGATAGTGGGCACCTGTTGTATCTCAACAGCAGTGCTGTTTCACAGAACACTGAAAGCCCTGCTCTGAATGGGTTTCTGAGATCTTTGGAACTTGCAGGAGAAGCTCCCCAGCAGGCCACAGTGGCATACCAAACATATAAAATGGTCTCTTGAACCACCTGGTCCTGACCTGAATAGGGCCTCATATGTTAGTACCTGTCGGAATTTCTCTCTATTTAGATGCATAGCAAAGTTGCGTAGCGCTGCGGAATGGAGAGTATTGAGCGAGCTGTGTGTGTGTGTTTGAATCTTTGCTAAGATTCTACCTTCCCTGCAAATTAGTCAGACAGAGACTTTAACCTTTAAAATAAGAAACAACTACTTTATTCTGGAAGTACATGCTTGATAGGAAAGAGTTCTATATCTAGCTTAACTGGCTATGCTGGAGCAACGAGCACTGGTCCCAGTACTCGCCCTCATCCTGGTTGAGAGGAGAGACAAAGAGAAGATGTCTGCTCCCCTCTCGAGAGAAAGAGAACCCTGAGAGAGGCAGAAAGGAACTGGGATCAAACATCCTGTGGCTTATCAACCTAGCAGGAAGGGAAGAGACGGCAGGATCACAGGGATAGGTATAGCCTCAACCAGCAAGAGGTCTAGCTCTCTCTAGCTACCCTTATTAACCCCCATGCAGCCTCAACCCACCAAGTTAGAGTTGAACCTCATACATTCCAACAGTACCAATATCTTGAACTTGGCCCAGTAGCAGGTTAGCAGCCAGTGCAAATCCCACAAGCAAGGTGTTGTATGCTGGTGGTAGTTTGCCCCCACAAGCAATCTAGCAACTATATTCTGCACTAGCTGTAGCCTCTGGACCAATCTCAAATCATTCTCCAGTTTTGGCACTTAAGTGTTGAATCTGAGAATATAAAGATTGCACCCACCTCTGGCTAGAGCAGGTGTGGGGAACTTTTGGTGCTCCAGATGTTGCTAAACTACAACCCTCATCATTCTGGCCATTGCTATCCTTGCTGGGACTGATGGGAGCTGTAATTCAACAACATCTGGAGGGCCAAATGTTGCTCACACCCGGACTAGAGACAAGCAACCTTCTTTCTGGCTCCACCTTAAGCATTCCATGTTTCTCCCTTCCTTGCTTGCAGTTTGCTGCTATGCAGGGTCCTTTTTTAGCTTGTAAATGTCGCCCTTGCTTGCTCTGGAAAGAGGAATTTCTTTTCCTTCTTTAGAATGCAAGCTGATCACTTGCCGCATGTGGCTTCCAACTGACATGGACGCAATCCCAGGCTGACTAATTCAATTTCAGGACTTTGCTGCTCACATTCAGAGCTACAGCTAGGCTCTGGGGCTTTCTGGGGATTGTTGTGAATCTCAATGTGTCAGGTGATGTTCAGTGTATTGTTTGTGCAGATGCATATATGTGTGTCCATGGCTGCACATGAGAGGGCACGTTCATAGCGTCCTCTAACACAAGTCATAGTATAATAATTGTCTTGTTTTCCTGAGAGGTAGAAAGACAGCAATTTGCAATCAGCTCACTGTGGAGTTTGCCTGTGATTGCAATTATCAATTTATTCACCTGTACTTAATCAGTGCTCTAAGACTGCCTCTGACTAGATTATTGGAAGGTGTGTGTGTGTTCCTAGTCCATCACCTTCTCCTTTATGATAATGTAATTATGCTGCTGTTTTTATATGTTAATATCACACACATTTTTGCAAGCAGTGTTTCCTACTATAATGCATTTATGTATGTTAATTTCACTAATATATTCATTTCTATGCAAACGTTCCCCTAATAATATTTATTTGTCATACGAACTCATCTTCCACCATATTTCCAAACTGACTCAAATCCCTTCTGGGAGGACCTGTACCCAACACCACCTATCTGTTCTGCAGAGAAACATGTAATTATTTCTGCGTGCAGTTTTCTGTTTGCGTGTGTGTGTTTGTACGTGTGCAGTCTTCAGCTGTGTCTCTGAAGATGATACTGACCTGACACTGGCATTAGAAGTGGAACAAAGCAAAACATCCTTCTAAAACCCACTCGAAAAACCTCACACCAGCGAAACAAGACCAAAACATCTGGGAAGGCATCAGGTTGATGAAAGCTGGTTTGTACAAACTGAATAGTTTTCCTGAGGCTCCTGTCCCTTGACTGGTCCTTGCAAATTACAGAACGCTTACAAGAATCTGGAGCTAACAAAACCTTTTGCCACTTGATGGCACTGTTAAATATTTAGCGAGCAGCAAGCCAGGGAAATTTTTTTTTTTAGAAATCCTTGTAAAAGATATCACGTTCAGCAAGTAATGAAAGGAACACTACAGCAATGCACTCAAATACCTAATTAAAATGAGAGGATGGCAATACGAGCACTAATTTACTTTATTGTCTAGTTATTTCTGTTGAGTATGTGATAATGCTAGTTAATGTTCATTTGGTTCAACTTCCGGATTTATGCGTATCTATTTTCAGTGGAAGGAGGCACTTTAGTGTGGCCTACCCATGTGGTGGGTAGATAGACAGGCTGGGCCGGAACCTACCCACTTGGGGAACACCCCCTTCACGGGAAGAAAATGGAAGCTGTTTTGTACTGAGTCAGTTATTAGTCCATGTGGCTCAGTGTTGTTTATACCGACTGCCAGTATCTCTCCGGAGCTTCAGGCAGCCCCACCTTCAAGATCAGTGTTGAAATTAATTGTGATCATGGTGGAGCCAGTGCTTGGCATTGAATGGAGGGGCATTGCAGTGTTCCAGGAGTGTGGAAGAGTGTAAGCCGGCCCAGCAGCATAAACTTGCTCGAAGCTTGCCAACTAAACAGCTTAAACCTATCCAAGAAAGAGCCTCTTTCTCCATTCTCCTGTTGTTAAAGCAGGCTGATCGCAATCCCTTTAACTTAGCCCAGGGCTCCTCAAACTTTTCCCCCCATGGACCACTTGAAAACTGCTGAGGGTTTTGGCGGAGCGCTTAATGGTTTTTCTATGTGCTGTACCAATTGTCGTGCGCTGTGCTAGATGCTGTGTGGTTTTTAATTGTATTTTTATAGACATGCTGCAGACCACCTGAATGAAGCTCTCAGCCCACTAGTGGTCCACAGACCACAGTTTGAGAACCTCTGGCTTAGCAAATTTGGCATAGCATGTTGTCTGAGCGTGGGCTCATGGTTTAGCTCTCTCTAGACTAGAGATATAGGGATCTGTTGATTTCTGTTCTCTCAGTTTCTTATTTTTCTAGTCTTAGATTCAGTTCTCCACATTTCAGCAGCAATTTGCATTTTTTTAAAAAAACAACCTGATGAAAATTCTTCAACATTTTAATGTGAACTTCTCCTAATGTTTGGATGCAATTTTGACTAATGTACACATTTTTGCAAGCAATGTTTCCTACTATAGTGCATTTATGTATGTTATTTTCACTAATATATTCATTTCTGTGCACACTTTCCCCTAATGTATGGATGTTTGTAAACTTTGGTTGGGTGGAGAGCTGCATCACAAAATCCAGATAAGTGCGAATTTTGAAGGATGGCTGTGTTTTGGTTCTCATATTGTTTTAGAAAGTGCAAAAAGGGCAACCAGAATTATCAAGGGGATGGAGCGACTCCCCTAAGAGGAAAGGTTGCAGCATTTGGGGCTTTTTAGTTTAAAGAAAAGACAAATCAGAGGTGACATGACAGAAGTGAATAAAATCATGCATGGCATGGAGAAAGTAAGAGAAAAGTTTTTCTCCCTCTCTCAAAACACTAGAACTCATGGACATCCAATGAAGCTGAACGTTGCAAGATTCAGGACAGACAAAAGAAAGTCCTCCATGCAGAGCATAGCTAAACTGTGGCATTTGTTCCCACAAGAGGGAGTGATGGCCACCAACTTGGATGGCTTTAAAAGAGGATTATACACATTCATTGAGGATAATAAGGCTATCAGTGGCTAGTAGCCATGATGGCCGGGCTCTGCCACCATAGTCAGATGCAGTATGCTTCCGAATGCCAGTTGCTGGAAACCTCAGGAGGGAGAGTTGCTGTTTGGACTTGGGTCCTGCTTGCGGTTTCCCATGGGCATCTAATGGCCTCTGTGAGAAAAGGATGCTGGACTAGATGGGCCACTGGCCTGACCCAGCAGGCTCTCCTTAAGTTCTTATGATAGATTTCCTTTAAATGCAAACTAACTTCAATTTCTCCCCATCCCTACTGTATCCAAGGCTTCTTGTATGGTTTGTAGTTCATGGTTTATCTAGGAGTGCTAAACCATGAGCCCAGGCTCAAAAGACATGCTAAACCAAAACACGGCTTAGCTCTGTGTGGCACAGGAGCAAAATGACCTGGAAGGAGCAAAATGGCCACAATCTACCCTTCTGAAGCCTGTGTGCTTGCGCGCTTGGCTTACCGTAATGTGCGAAGCAGGCCATTGTAAGATAGTTTGATATCGGGCAAAAAGGGGTGCCAGGGGCAGGGCTGTAATTCAGGGATCGAATGCCTACTTAGAGATGGACCAGGGGTAATCTTAGGTTTAAATGATTTCCGGTAGCAGGGTGGAAGAGATCCTTGTGTGCCCAAGGTATTGAATTGCTGCTGCCATATAGAGTAGACAATATTGTCTCTAAGGGGACCAACTTAAATAGATTTAACAAATTCATGGAAGATAAGCTTGTCAATGGGTATGTACTGCCTTCAGTATCAGAGGCAGCATTACTGGAAACACCAGGCACTGGGAAGCAACTGGATCATAGAATAGTAGAGTTGGAAGGGGCCTATAAGGCCATCAAGTCCAACCCCCTGCTCAATGCAGGAATCCAAATCAAAACATTCCCAACAGGCAGCTGTCCAGCTGCCTCTTGAATGCCTCCAGTGTCAGAGAGCCCACTACCTCTCTAGGTAATTGGTTCCATTATCACATGGCTCCAACAGTTAGGAGGTTTTTCCTGATGTCCAGTCGAAATCTGGTTTCCTGCAACATGAGCCCATTATTCCATGTCCTGCACTCTGGGACGATCGAGAAGAGATCCTGGCCCTCCCCTGTGTGGCAACCTTTCATGTACTTGACGAGTGCTATCATATCTCCCCTCAGTCTTCTTTTCTCTGGGCTATACATGCCCAGTTCTTCCATTCTCTCCTCATAGGGCTTTGTTTCCAGTCCCCTGATCATCCTTGTTGCCCTCCTCTGAACCCGTTCCAGTTTGTCTGCATCCTCCTTAAAGTGTGGTGTCCAGAACTCAGTATTCAAGATGAGGCCTATCCAGTGCTGAATAAAGGGCAACCAATACTTCACAATTCACACTGTTTGCTTATATTCAGTTTGTGATCAACAACAATCCCAAAATCCTTTTTGCATGCAGTATTGCTGAGCTAAGTATTCCCAGTCTTATAACGGTGCATTTAGTTTCTTTTTCCTAGGTGTAGAACTTTGCATTTATCCCTGTTGAATTTCATTCTGTTGTTTTCAGCCCAATGCTCCACAATGCTTCTCTGGATAGAGAAGAGTCTGTCTGTCTCTCTCCCTCTCCCTCTCTCCACTATAACTCAGGGATGTCCAATGAAGCTGAACACTGGAAGATTCAGGACAGACGAAAGGAAGAACTTCTTCATGCAGCGCATAGTTTGATCTAAGTAATGCGTTCCTACATGGGGTAGTAATGGCCACCAGCGTGGATGACTTTAAGAGAGGATTAGACAAACCGATGGGGGATAATGTTATCAGTGGCTGGGCTATTAGTCACAATGTCTTTGTCTCCACGGCTGGAGGGACAATGCCTGCAAATGCCAGTTGCTGGGAATCTTTGGCCTGATCCAGCAGGGCTCTTTTTGTATTCTTAACAACAGCGGGAGAGAGCTGTTGCATTCATGTCCTGCTTGTGGATTGGCCATGGTGAGAAGAGAATGCTAGACTATGTAGGTGTTTGGTCTGATCCATCAGGGCTTATGTCAGGAGAAGGCACAGTGCAAGGCTCTTCCTAAGTCTCTGTCCCTATTCCATGAGTGTCTCCCCACATCCTGATTGTCTGTCCGTGGGCTTCCCTCTTATGATCTGTCACCATCTGGTGTAGCTAACTAGCCTGGCATTCCCATGCAGCTTCCTACTGGAGCGAAGAGACTGAAGTGCACTTCTTCACTCTTCTTGGCCATAGTCCCATTTTCTGCTCAACGCAGTGATTGATGGGCACTGGGGTTCCAAGCATTTCCTCGATGCAATAGATACTTTTCCGCTGCCCTGTTGGCTGCTGCGTCTCTAGTGTTTATGTATTTTCCAGCCCGTGATTTTGCTAAGATAAAGCCAGTCCTTGAGAAGTGTTTTGTCAGTGCTGGAGCTGGCCAGCATCTCACCTGTGGCAGAAAGGGCTGTGACATAAGCTCCAGGGCTGGAGAAATCTCCACCTGCCACATGAGCTGTCAGCCAGAACACTTGCCTGCTTTCCTTCCTGTCCTTCCTTCCTCTGAGGTAGGAGTTCTCTGCTTTCTAAATGGAAACTCTGTCAATAGCACTCATGCAACAAAAATCAGCACCTTCTAAAATGGACAGCTAAAACAGATGTAATTTGCGTGTGGGTAGCCATGCTGGTCTGTTTATGTGCCTTCCCTGGGCACAGATGAAGTGGGGGCAGGGGGCAGAGAGTGCGGTGGGGGCTTAATTTTTACATTTTTCTCCCTAGTGCTACCCAGGCTCATGAGAAAAGTTCTGTTTGCTGCACCTTTCTTCCTAGCAATTGTGGATATTACAGAACAGTAAACGTGTTTTTGATCACCCTGTTAACATGCATTTATTTGGAGCATTTATCTTGGACTCCAGCTGTTCCCCCCCTTTTTTTAACCAGAAAACTTGTGACTGACTAGTAGATGAATAATAATGGAAATGAAGATATAAAATACTTTTTTTTTGCTTTGTAGAATGATGGTCTGCATGTGTGACTGTATCTTGTTAATTTAACTTTCCTATTTAGTCAAACTAGTGAGCAAGTTGTGGGGTTCTAGCAGGAGATTTGTCCAAAAGAAATTGGGCTTTGCATCCTAAGACAAATCCATAAGACAGCTGTTTACCCTGATTTTCTAAACTTGAGAAATATTTGCATTATTCATATGATAAAAGAATTAGAGTGCCGAAGACACACACACACAATCCCAGCACTAGTGAAGATGGAGTTTGTTTGAACTAAACTGGTGCTAATGGCTCTTCTCAGTGGCCCCCTCCATTGTCCATCTGTCCTTAACAGCATCAAAAAGGGGTAGATGGTCCCAGTCTTCTCAGTGGCAGCCTTATGATATCTGAAGACTGCTTTCCTGCAATAGTAATAATACTTTCTCAAGTTTGAATGTACTAGTTGTGGAATCCCATTTCTACAGAGATGCGTCTGGTACAGTTTTCAGCGAATGCTAAAGACACTGGCTCCCACTTCCTGAGATACTGTATATGTTTTCAGAACCCACCCTATTCTTGTGATTGAAATATGTTTTGATTATTTTTAATATTGTATTTTAGATTTTGTAATGCACCCATGGACTGCGAAAAAGACAAATAATTGGGTGTTAGAACAAATTAAACCAGAACTGTCACTAGAAGCAAAAAATGATGAAACTGAGGTTATCATAATTTTGGCACGTATTGAGAAGACATGATTCACTAGAAAAGACAGTAATGCTGGGGGAAACAGCAGGGAGTAGAAAAAGAGGAAGGCCAAACAAGAGATGGATTGATTCCATAAAGGAAGCCACAGCCCTGAACTTACAAGATCTGAAGGGGGTGGTTTATAACAGATGCTATTGGAGGTCACTGATTCATAGGGTCGCCATAAGTCGTAGTCAACTTGAAGGCACAGAACAACAACAACAACAATGTACCCTGGGACCTATTGGTGAAGGGTGGGCAAATAATAATAATAATGATAATGATAATTCCTTTAATACTTCTTGGCATGTCTTTCATTCTTGAGTGATCTTATCTAGTAGAGCATACTAGTATCTGATTCACTAGTTGTCATGGGAATTATTGCTTTCATGAACGGGGGTAATGTCTCTGAATGAGAAATATAGTGTGGGGAGTGATCCGGATGATTAGATCTTGCTTGGGAAAGTGGCAGTGGTGACCGCACAGCTGGTTCTGTTTTCCTTGTAGTTCATATGTTCATAGTTTAGGTTCTCTCTCTGTGGCTCTTTGCTTTCAATGTTCTGCAATTTGAATGGGTCTGGGTATATGGAAGCCAACCATAATGCAAACGGGACAGGGACAGGTGGAAGGAAACAAAGCCCTGTGAGGAGAGACTGAAGAACTGGGCATGTTTAGCCTGGAGAAGAGAAGACTGAGGGGAGATAGGATAGCACTCTTCAAGTACATGAAAGGTTGTCACACAGAGGAGGGCCGGGATCTCTTCTCAATCGTCCCAGAGTGCAGGACACGGAATAATGGGCTCAAGTTGCAGGAAGCCAGATTTCGACTGGACATCAGGAAAAACGTCCTAACTGTCAGAGCAATATGACAATGGAACCAATGACCTAGAGAGGTCGTGGGCTCTCCGACACTGGAGGTCGTCAAGAGGCAGCTGGACAGCCATCTGTCGGGAATGCTTGATTTGGAGTCCTGCACTGCGCAGGGGGTTGGACTGGATGGCCTTGTAGGCCCCTTCCAACTCTACTATTCTGATTCTATGAAGGCGACCAAAGGTTGTTGCCTAAGGCAGTACTTTTGCTGCTGCAGCAAATGGAAAGGATTTCCCTAGAAGCTGCTTTATACCCATTCAGACTGTGTCCATCTAGCCCACTGCTGCCA
Organism: Rhineura floridana; assembly: GCF_030035675.1. Classification (NCBI taxonomy): domain Eukaryota; kingdom Metazoa; phylum Chordata; class Lepidosauria; order Squamata; family Rhineuridae; genus Rhineura; species Rhineura floridana. Next base: position 4,091,673 of record NC_084480.1, on the reverse strand, counting down.
GCTGAGTGGCAAGAGCTCTTCACCATTTCCAGGCCGAAGCCTACCAGATCCTTTTAACGGGAGATGCTGGGCTTTGACTTTCTGCATGCAAATCATGTGCTCTGCTACGGAACATCGCTTGCCTCTCCCTAGTTGGCACTCCAGGGCATATTCTCATGCTGCCCTGGAACCATATACTGGAAAGGAGTGATGGAGGGCGTAGTGCTTTTAGGATGCAAGGAACAGCCAGGCAAAGAAACCAGGGAACCCCCTTGCAGCCAGAAGGGGCTGCTGAAGAATCTGTGCACAATCAGCAGGAGGAGTTTTCCAGCATATAAAAACTACCATGCTAGGTAGGATGAAGGTCTCATCCCAGAAGGAGAAACAGGAGCAGATGTTTGGGGGGGGGAGAGAGGTGAGAGGGAGAAAATGTGCTTCAAGACTTGCAAGAGGAAACAATTGTTTCTTTCTCAGGAAGGATCAACCAACAAAAGGTTGTGGGGCAGGGTTTGCAAGAACATAGCAGATCGTTTCCTGATGTATGAAATGTTTGGTTGCCAGTGGCTCTGCTTCTGTGCCTCCATTTTTTTTTATGGCCCTTGGACTAGGGTTGCCAGGTTCAGGGCCTGAGACTGATCCTGTAGGAGAAGAGAAAGTCAGCCAAGTGCAGGTGTTCTTGCAACTCTCCCTTCCCCCTGCACAATTTTTAAAGATACAGAAGACCTCTGGGAGGCCTGGCCTGGCAACCAAGAGGTCTTCTGTATCTTTAAAAGTTATGCAGGGGGAAGGGAGAAGTCCACCTTCTGGTTTTTCCCATTACAGTGTTGCAAGAACGCCTGCACTTGGCTGACTTTCTCTTCTCCTAAAGATACAGGATCAGTCTCAGGCCATGGACCTGGCAACTGAAGGGAAGCACCCTCTGGCCTCCGTCACCAGCCAGGGGTCCAAGGGGGAGACCCTCCTGGCCCCTTGTCTCGGCCTAAGGAGCAGCAGCTGCAAGCAACCTGCTTTTCCACACCCTGCCACTTGGCTCCAACTGCCATTTGCCCTGGGCTGGAGGGAAGACAGAAACATGGCCCGGCCATCCAGAGCAGGGAAAGGTCTGTAGCTCAGGCTCAGAGCATCTGGAGAAGAGTTGTGGCTCAGTGGTAGAACACCTGCTTTGCATGCAGAAGGTCCCAGGTTCAATCCCTGTGATCTCTAGGTAGGGCTGTGAAAGACCTCCTCCTGTCCGAAACCCAGGAGAGCCACTGCCGGTCAGTGCAGGCAGTACTGGGCTAGGTGGACCAAGGGTCTGACTCCATGTAAGGCAGCTTTCCTGTTTGTCAGCCAGGGGGCTGAGGACTGTTGGATTGTGGGTATATGTGTACATAAAGACAGCGAGAGTTTTAGGATTTTTATTTCGAAACCTTCTAGTGATCTGTAAATCTTGTGAGATTTCTGGAGGTTTTAAAGATCTGTGAAAAAGTTCACAGGCTCCTTGATGCTCTGGTTCAAAGGAGGTCTTCTTATCTTGTCCAGATGACTTCACAAAGCAGAGCCGAGGGATGCTCCTGCTGTACTCCTTGAAGAACCCTTCTTTCCCAGAATACATCTTCAACAGCGAGAGTGGCATCATGTGCCTCGACATCCACATTGACCATCCCTACCTTATTGTCGTGGGTTTCTATGATGGCAACGTGGCCATCTACAACCTGAAGAAGCCCACCAGCTCCCAGCCTGGATACAAGAGCAGTGCCAAGTCTGGCAAGCACACCGACCCCGTGTGGCAGGTGGGTGCTCTTGTTGCTGCTGCTCCAGATCCTCTTTCCCCCCCCTTCCCTGCCCCCATTATCTTTCCTTTTGCAGGTCCTGACTGAAAAGTGGCTTTGTCCCCAGATAAATGGTAGTGTCTCATCAAGATGTCCCCAGCCTCCGTTAAAAGATGTCTGCACGCCATTAACCAGTATGCATAAATCATCCCAGCTATTGGATATCACTCAATCTATATCGCTGTCCCTTTTCTTTCTTTCTCCCTCCCCCTCCTCCTTTGCTCAAAAGAAGTCTTCCTGATGCAGTGCAGCAATAATTCTGCTCTTTGAGAGGGGAACAAGGAGTCCCATCAATCACCCGCTGCCACTTGGATAGCAGTGTCTGCTCTGATCCCCGGGAATTTGATGACTGCATTAAAACCCAGAGCCAGACAAACGGCCTCTGTGGGGTTTTTTTGTTTCGGAGACAGGATCCAAATGGGCAGTGCTTTGGCCCTGTTGACTCCAGACCTAGAAGGGGATGTGATGAAGAAGTAAGGAGGCAAAGGAGGAGAGGCCACATGTTGCTGAAAAGTTCCACACGGGCAGAAAACAGCTCTGCTTCCTCATTCACCACTTTGCTTTTATAACACATCACAGGTCTGAAAAATCACAGCAAAAACACTGACTTGCAGGTGTCCTATGCCTGAAACATGAGAGGCACGGCCTGAAAATAGCCACAAATAGCAACTTAATCACTTATAGCGCAATTCCAACCATGTCTGCTCAGAAGTAAGTCCTACTAAGTTCAATGGGGCTTACTCCCAGGTAAGTGGAGTTAGGATCTAGAGGATTGGGAGCAGTGGTGATGGTCGCGTTCATGCGGCTGGGTATGAAGTGAAAGCCAGCATGAAGTTCACTTATTGCAATACCTTTTTTGTACATGTTGAACTTGCCTGAGCTGAATAAGCCAGCTCGGGAGTGTGCACTGCCAAGAACATGGAAAGTGTCCCTAAGAAAGGTAGTTCTTCTTGACTGTGAGGGGGCCAAGCTGTCTGGGACTGCACAAGGATCTGCGTGAACCATATGAAGCGGCCTTAGACTGACTCATACCGTTAGTGAATTAGGGCTCATCTACATAGGGTTTTACTGTGTGTCTGGTGCTACTCACATCCCCTTTTAATTTGCATGGTTCACATGATGTTACTGGCAAACAGAAGCTATCATGCAGTTCCCCCCTGTAAATCCATACTAACCCAATCCTCTGATCATCTGAAAAGGGAAGGAAAAAAAGTCTTCACTCTGTATTTCTAGGGCTTGCAGATGCTTTGCTCCTATACTTGTAGGTGGGCGTGTCAGTTGTTCCCCTCTCCACACCCACTCCCTCCTCCTGCCTTCGTTCATTTCATTTCCTGTGGGTTGAAGAGAAACTTATAGAGAAACAATGTAGCAGTTTCTCTCTCCCATTCTGCAAGCTTTTTTTATGTTGCTGCAAACCATGCCTTTATTTTCTTTGCCCCCTAACTTGTGCACAAAAGCATAACACTGCTCAAACAAAGATTTGTATTTCATCTGTATTGCACCAGTGAAAATACAAATAATCACACTTCCAGGTTGTTGTTGTTTTTAAATGAAACTTACTAGAAGAACAAACTGAGCGTGCTCACTTGCCAGGTAAACAGAGGGAGTGAAAATGTTAAATTAGAGGGTGTGGTCTTTAGGAAACCGCGTGATTGATGCTTCCCCTGAAGTGTGACTAGAAAACACTGTGTTTGCAGCTGGCATTGATCCCTTACTGTAGACGGTGCAAACAGAAAATAGAGGTAAAAACAGTGTCTTTAGCACAAGGTTATGCTCTCATGTAGATAAGCCCTTAGTTCATTCACATCTTCCATTTAAAAATGGTCAAGGCAGCTTCTCTTTCTCCCCACCAGGTAAAAAGAAAAAGAAAGAAATTTAAAACACAAGGTTTGTTTAGAAAATTTATATCCTGCCCTTCCTCCCAAGGGAGCTCCAGGTGGCAAACAACAAGTGATAAGACAATAAAAATATCTTAAGAACAATTCTGGTTGGTTGTTTCCAATGCTAAGCCTACCCATAGTAGACCCATTGAAATTAATAGATGTGACTAGCTTAGGTCCATTATTTCAGTGGGTCTACGCTGAGTAAAACGTAGTTGGCTGCAGCCCACAATTAAAATCAAACAGAATGACTAAATTAAAACCAGTAAAATCAATAGCCAGTAAAATACAGAAACATAAAATAATACATGGCATAACATTAACATTTCAAAAGTATAATTAAAATCAGTTTTCATACTTTTGTACTTGAAAATCTGGGCAGATAAAATTGCTTTAACCTGGCACCTAAGAATATGTGCTCTAGACATAAGCTGAACATCTTCCACATCTGGGGCATCACTACAGAAAAGGTCCCTCACTAAGCCCCCCCCCGCTCCAAATTTCCTTTTGATTGCAGATGTTGGGTATTGAACCAGGGCACGGCATGCAAGACATGTGTTACATCAGTCTTCCAAAACCTGGTGCCTTCCAGATATTTTGGACTGCAACTCCCATCTGTACTGGCTAGACCTGATGGGAGAAGTAGTCCAAAACATCTAGAAGGCACCAGGTTGTGGAAGACCATGCTACATCGTTGAACTATGGCCATCCATGGTTGAAGACCTTCCTTCCCCTGCCACATTTGGCCTGGGGGACATGGGAAGCACTAGACCAGACCTGCAAACCCCTCCCAGCCATTAGAGCTGCTTAGATATTCCTCCACAGTCTCTGAAACTCGGGGACTAAATCACTGTGAAGCCTCTTCTGCTGAGACTGCAGATATGGCTTCTCCTGGGTCTTTTGTTTGTGTGATTAATGCTCTCACTTATTTTTAATCCACTCCCCAGGCATAGAGATTGTCGGGTCTGCAGCTGGTTTCGTGACTAGTGCTGAACATGTCCCTGGGTTGCTTGTGTACAAAGAAAGTTGCTCCCTTCATGGGCACAGTGCTGGTCTTTGTGGGGTGGGTCAGGGTCATTTGAGGCAAAGCTCCCCAGAGTTTGGCCTTTGTACCTGATTTTGGTGCTGTGGCTCTGCCTTAAAACATGAGAAAAGATCAAGAGGAGGTAGCTTTTGGCCTCTGAGCAGGACACCAAGGGTCTTTCCCACGCCTCTTGGGGATCCACAAAAAGCCCAGTTGATGCTGGCTTCAAACCCAATGTGGTCCACATTCCCCTTGGAAAGAAGCTTCAAGTCCACACAGTGTGTTTGCCCCCTTTCTCTCCTCCCCACTCCTTCACTCGTCCTCTCTCTGTCATCTTTTCTATTTTCAAAATTTATGTTGGAATCTTCTTGGGCCAGGGACCTCTTTGTTGTTGCTGCTTACATTATACTGTAATGCATATTGTTAGACTGTGTGAATGAATGAATGAATGAATGAATGAATACATTATTGTTCTTACAGGCAAGGCCTGGTAATAGACACTGCAATATCTTTCATACATAACCCTGAAAATAAAAGGAAATAAATACATACAAACTTCTCTCTCTCCCTCAAATTTCTGTCCTACCTTTTGCTGGAAAATAGCTTCACATTAAAGTACAGTAAATACAATTCTGAACAACAAAATAAAACAGCAAACCAGCAGATAAAAAGATGATAAATAAAAAGTAGCGGACAAAGGGCCACTGAAAAATGGAAATGGACTGCCTTCAAGTCAATCCTTACTTATGATGACCCTATGAATAGGGTTTTCATGGTAAGCTGTATTCAGAGAGGATTTACCACTGTCTTCCTCTGAGGCTGAGTGGCAGTGACTGGCTGCCACTCAGCCTCAGAGGTCACCCAGCGAGTTTCATGACTGAGTGGGGATTCAAACCCTGGTCTACCAGGTCGTAATCCAACACCTTAACCACTAAAAGCCCAAGAGGAGAGGCTTACAGGACAGGCACCAGCACCCATCATCTTTGTGTGGCCCCCAGGTCCTCAGTGACCCTGCAGGGCCCACTGGTGCTGGTGCCTGCCCTTCACCAAGCTGTCCTGCTCACCAATGTCCCTGGACTTGTGTTCACTGAGTGTTGAACACCTCTGGGGAAGGAGTTCCATAATTTGGATGCCACCACAGAAAAGGCCCTCTCCCCAGTAGCTGCTCACCTGACTTTCATAAGGTACCTGGAGAAGGGTCTCTGAAGGAAATCTTAATTGACAGCAGGCTGATATGGTAGAACCTGATCATGCAGAATATGTCTGCCCTATGAGTTCCATTTTTATTTATTTATTTATTTATTACATTTGTATACCGCCCCATAGCCAAAGCTCTCTGGGCGGTTTACAACAATTAAAACATTAAAAACAAATATACAAATTTAAAAACACATATTTAAAAACCAATTAAAACACATGCTAAAATGCCTGGGAGAAGAGGAAAGTGTTGACCTGGCGCTGAAATTTATTAGATTTATATCCCACCCTTTCTCCCAGTAGGAGCCTAGGGTAGCACAACCTAGCATGAAAATAAAGGAAACTCAAGACAGTCTGCATAGTGCATCTCCTAGTACCAGCCAATGGAAATTTTGAAATACCCTGAAGCAAAACATAGAGATAATCTGGATGCCATCATTCCTATTATATACTGTGCAAAAAGAAGTCATTATCCAGACTGCCAGGGTGCCAGACCAGGAAACCTCTGGTTCTGACTCCTTCTACAACAGCAGACCCAGGAAGGTCACAATTCCGCTTCTCACCCCGGAATCCCTCTTCCACTGGACTCTGATGAATGAACCACAACTTCCCAAGAGGATCGGGAAAGATTTGAGGGGCTTCCCCCATAGAAGTCCTCACACCTTGAAACCCCTGCTTCCTGGAAGCCAAGACATACATAAAAATGAACCTTTCCTTTAGCTGGCCAGGGGCAGAAATCAGTGGGCAGAACTTTATTCTTGACTCCCAAGCCCAGACCATAAATCCCTGACAGTTGCTTCAGCACACTCCTAAGACAACTTGCTCTTTCTGTCTCAGGTCCAGGAGTGCTAACCATGGTCCTAAACCTTGGTCCTTGTCCAGGGTCCTGACCTTGCCTTCTTGTTTGGTCCTTCACCTTCTGCCAGTGGTGGAATTTGTAACAGAAAACCTTTTAACGCTTCTTTTAAGTACTGTCGTGCATTTGTATATTTGTATATGCTCATTTTGGTCTATGACCGTAAATAAAAAATCAATCAATCACCAGGAAATTACTAAACAGCCATTTACATTCTTTACAGAAAGTGTCTCAGGAAGACACCTGAGTGAGCACCATGCCTACCAAGAAGAACAAGACTAAACCAATATTAATTAATGACACTCCATGTACATGGCAACAGGAAAGAAAGTTAACAGGAAGCCTTTTTTGCAGGTTCCTCTTTACATCTGGTTGTGTGACCTATTTCACTGTTTGGCTTTTCTGGGGACAAGAAAGTTAATCTGCAAAAGGAAGGATTCAAGTGGCTTTTGTGCCCTGCAGTCACCTTTGCCATATTACCTTTGATGTTTTTACACTTTAACATGGCATTGTTTCAGATCGGAGCCTAATCCACACACTCACTGCTTTCTTCAAAGGGGAGGCACTCTCAGAACATCTTATCTCACTTCACCTTGGTCTTTTGAATTTTTAAGGATCTTTGATACCAATAATCTTTTTAAGGATCTTCTTTCCTAATAATAATCTTGGCTAATAGGCATGCTCATATTTAAACACACGCCACCCCTTCACCAGATTCACAAGACTGCTCTGAAAGCTGCCTTTCACCAGGTCAGACCATCTAATCTAGTACTGCCTATGTTGATTGACAGCATCTCTTCCAGGTCTCATGCCTTTTCACACCGCTTGCTATGCCAAGGATGGAACTTTGACCCTCCTGCATGAAAAGCAGGTATTCTGACAACTGAGCTTTAATTCCTCCCCACATCATTCTATCCTCTCTTCACAGTTATCCCCATTCCCTCTTATCAGGTGCCCCCGGCTACATGCACACACACAGACAGCCCCTTGCAGCTCCAAATCTTCTCCTGTAAGATTCTGGCGGTGGTAGGTGTCACAAACGCAGGTCTTTCAATGGATTTCTCCTTACGTCTCTAGTGCTCTGGTGTCACTGCATGTCTGGTAGACTGAACTCAGTGGATCATGGGTGCTACTTAGGCCTCAGCACCAGCTGCCAGAACATGATGTCAGCTGCCTCTCAAGGACCGATCCTGATCCACCAAGGCCTATGAAACGTTGGCTTCAAAGCTTGTTCCTCAATCTGAGCAACTTGTCTCTGGTGCAGGTGTGGGGAACCTTTGGCTTGCCAGATGTTGCTGAACTACAACACCCATGCCGGCTGAGGCTGATAGGAGTTCCGCAACATCTGGAGAGCCAAAGGTCCTCCACTTCTGCTCAAGTGTGAGGATTCTGCCTCAGTCCTGGCTGTTGCCTCTTGATCTCTGCTTGCCTTTGATGATGTACCTGCTTCTCGTCTGCCCGATCCTTGTTTGCCACTCCGCAATGTGACCTTTGGCTGACCTTGACTATGCACCTGCCTCTAGCCCTTCTGATCTTTGTTTCCCTACTCTGGAACCAGACCCATGCCTGCTTTGGATTGTACCCTCCCTCTTGTCTGCTTGGACTGAAAGCCACCCCCATCCCAGCCCCAGAAACCTGAAGCCTAAAATGTGGCCCTGGTGGTGGTAATGTCTGATATCCCCTTTCAGCCATGAAATCCAAGAGGTTCACCTCAGGATACTGTTCTCTGGTCAGTGCCACTCTTTAATGGTGGTTTTATTGGCACCTCTAAATATTGCTGTGGCATCTGGCTTCTTAAGTTGTTTCTGCAATTCATTAGAGAATTCCTCTTTCCATTCAGTGTTGTGAGCTCATCAGGGGATGGCATCATTTTGGCAGGTTTGAAAACATCACGCTGCCAAGGTTTTGAAAAAGTTACCAGTAGGAATAGGAGAGTTTGAAATGAAGGAAGAGATGGAGGACCTGATGGCTTGGTGATGTTCTGGGAGGTCTCCAGGCAGCAAGGAATAAGCACAGCAGCAGAGACATTTCTACCTTGAGTACCTCCAGACTGTCAATATCTTGCAGGAGGCATTCAAGTGCATACCAGAACATTAGATTTGCGCATTTAAAGTGGATTAAAGTGCTCTGTCACCCTCGTGCAACAAGTTCACTTTTTTAAAAACAACACCCACCCCCAGTGACTTTTTGTGCTTTGGAAAGTGACTGGGAAATGTGCTGAAAAGTGTGGGATGAACAAATGACTAATGGGAAAATGTAGAAACACCCCACAAGTAAATTAGGAATTGAACGCAGGATGAATGCTCCTTGTCATATAGCCACCCTGCAAACAAATCAGGATGAAAGCTTAATAAAGACCAGATATGGTCTAACCTCTGTGTAAGCTTTGTGCCAGCACATCAGGATGAATGCTGAATCAATGGGTCATCTGAAGCAGCCCTCAAAGGGACATCACACATTTCCATTTCTGCTGCAATTAACCTCAAATATTGGTCTTGTTATTTTGTGTTTTCTCTTTCCTTTCTTTGTTTCTTTTGGCTGTTATGCACCAAAACTGATCACATCTTGAATACTGTGTCCAGTTCTGGTCTCCGCACTTCAAGAAGGATGCAGACAAACTGGAACGGGTTCAGAGGAGGGCAACAAAGATGATCAGGGGACTGGAAACGAAGCTCTATGAGGAGAGACTGAAAGAACTGGGCATGTTTAGCCTGGAGAAGAGAAGACTGAGGGGAGATATGATAGCACTCGTCAAGTACATGAAAGGTTGTCACACAGAGGAGGGCCGGGATCTCTTCTTGATCGTCCCAGAGTGCAGGACACGGAATAATGGGCTCAAGTTGCAGGAAGCCAGATTTCGACTGGACATCGGGAAAAACCTCCTAACTGTTAGAGCCATACGGCAATGGAACCAATTACCTAGAGAGGTAGTGGGCTCTCCAACACTGGAGGCATTCAAGAGGCAGCTGGACAGCCATCTGTCGGGAATGCTTTGATTTGGATTCCTGCATTGCGCAGGGGGTTGGACTCAATAGCCTTATAGGCCCCTTCCAACTCTACTATTCTATGATCTTAAGAAGTACATTTTGTAAGAGGCTCTGAGCGGCTTTTTGCCTGGAAAAAGTGTGGTAAAGATATTCCAATTAGATAAAATGGCTAAATGTCAGAAGTCTCTAAGCAACAGCTATAAATTTATAAATTATTTTATTTATTCAAAATATTTCTGAACTGCCCTTCATCCCAATGGATTCCAGACCTGTATGCATAGACATAAACATTACTCATACCAAATACAGTTCAGTACAATAAAAGCAACTTTCATCTGAATGACAAAAACTGGAAGGCAAACTGACGTCATGTGACCATTTAAAGTGCCCAAGGAAAGAAAGTTTGTAGTGTGGGCACCAGTCAAACCTTTTTAGGGGGAGGGCATCCCAAAGTCAGGTGCCAACAGAGGAATTTGCACATACATAACGTACTTCCCCTACGCAAAGCACTTGGAGAAAGGCCTCTGTCAGAAGTATTAAGATGCAGGCAGGCTGCGCATATTGACACAGTAAATATAAACAATCGCACAAACCCTAAAAAAGAAAATAAATTAATAATCATTTTAATGAAGAAAGGGTATTGTTTTTCTTTAAAGGGAGGAGGGGCTGGTGTTAACTGGGCAAAGTAAAAGGAGGAAGGGGCAGAGGTGAAAAAAGAAGGGGGCACAGAACCCTGCAGGCAGCTCTGGATAGAGGAGCAGGGAATGTCTTGGGGCCAGGGAGTCCCGCTCTTTCCTCCCCTGAAGAACCTCAAAAGGCCAATGAGTAAATCTTCACTGAAGCAAAAGTGCATGGTGGCTCATGAACAACAGTGGCCCATTTAGAGGAGAAGAAAGCATTGACTGAATGACGTCAAATATGGGGGCCTTTTTGCTGCTGAAATGCACATAAGCGCTCAGTCCCATCATGTGTTGTCATTTTGCCACAAAGCTCCGGGTATCACATTCTTTATCTTCAGATAAGTGGCAGAATTCAAACATTTGCATTTAAAAGGAAGCCCTGACAGCTTTTTAAAAAAACACTGGCGAAGATCCTGGCTTTCTTTTTAATATAAGCTGAAGTTATTTATCTATATCATTCCATCAGGCCTTATTCACAGCCCCAAGTCCTATTTATTTCACAAAAGAAATCCACTGAAGCCAAATCTGTTGCTGTGAATAAAGCAGTCCCAGTGCGGCTACACTTGAGAGAAGGTAACCCAGGGGAGAGGAAGCTGGATTTGAAAATGGAAAGAGTGTTCTTTTGGAAAACACAAAGTCATGTGAGAGATGCTGCAAATGAGCTCCTTGGTGGTTCTGACACATCTTGTGTTCTGTGCCCAAACTTTGGGGTGGGATTGATGTGGGGAAGGGGTCCTCAGCATCTAGCAATAGCTTCACTTTGCTGGACAGAATAATAGCTTCTGAATGCTTGTTCTCATTTAGGGGATCTTAGTTGGGCCCCTTTAACCTCTGCCTGCTTTACAGGTGCCTGGTTGTGACCATGAAGAACCACGCTACACCCATTGAGAGCAGAGATGGGGAACCTTTTTCCCCCAGTGGGCCAGATATTTATCTCCCCCCACCCCGTGGCCCAACTTTGCCAGGTGGACAGGACCACCTACTTGTCAAAGTGGGCCTGTGGGGGTAGGGGAAGATAGCAGTTCAATCCTACTCTCTGCAGAGTTTGGGTGTGCAAGAGGGTGCATCAGCTGATGGGCAGGGGGGTTTCAATCCTGCTTTCTGCAGGGGTCAGGTGTGCAAGAGTGTCCCCGCAGGCACACTGTTGCATACCCAAAGTAAGCAGGATACAGCTGCCCACACATCAGCTGATAGGCAGAGTGTTCAGTCCTGCTTTCTTCAGGGTTTGGGTTTGCAAGAGACTTCACCACAGGGAACTCTCTCACACACCCAAGCCAAGGGGGATGCAGTCGCATCACTTCCTGTTCCACACCTGACATCACATATGACATTGGGTAGGTGGGCACGGTTTGGGGGAAATGGCCTCGCAGGCCAAACGGGGGGGTTCCCCACCCCTGTGGTAGAGTCAAGAGCAAGAGAAGCCAATGTGGTGCTCTTCACTTCTTATTTTGGGGCTCCAACTCCCATCAGCCCTAGTCAGCATCACCAAAAGTCAGGACTTGTTTATTTTAGGGACTTAGAATCATAGAATAGTACAGTTGGAAGGGGCCTATAAGGCAATCGAGTCCAACCCCCTGCTCAATGCAGGAATCCAAATCAAAGCATTCCTGACAGATGGTTGTCCACATGCCTCTTGAATGCCTCCAGTGTCGGAGAGCCCACTACCTCTCTAGGTAATTGGTTCCATTGTCGTATGGCTCTAACAGTTAGGAGGTTTTTCCTGATGTCCAGTTGAAATCTGCCTTCCTATGAGTGCATTATTCCATGTCCTGCACTCTGGGACGTTTGATAAGCGATCCCGGCCCTCCTGTGTGTGACAGCCTTTCATGTACTTGAAGAGTGCTATCCTATCTCCCCTCAGTCTTCTCTTCTATGCCACCTTTCAAAATACAATTTTTCCCAAGGCAGCTCACAATGAATATAAGATTATTTTAAAGTAACTTGGATATCTAACATATTAAAAACCCAACAAGGTAAAAGATTATAAGAGCAGCATGGAAATATATCAGACTAGTTACACAATACAACACAGAAATGACAGTGTCACAGATTGTCCTCCCTAATTTACTGTCCAGCCTGAAATTTAACTGAAATGCTTTTGAGTAGTTCAAAAACCAAGACATTCTTACTGGCAACATGCAAAGCTAGAAAATAAAACAACTTAGCATGCTGTGTGCCTTTAATTGAAGACGTTGTTGTCCAGCAATGTTTTTGTTCGTTTGTTTTCAACATTTATATATTGCTTTTGACCACAAAGTTAAAGCTAAAATAATATAACATTTAAACAATTCAGCAAGTAAAGTATCATACAATCAATGTGACAACAATATAATAATTTCAGAACTACTGCATAACACTATCCCATGATCTAGAGTGGGCTTGCTTCAATCCAGCATAAGCCTGGGGGAACAGATATGTTTTGAAATAGGCAACAGAAGTTCATTATGGGCATAGACATCCATGCCTCCAGGAGAACATACCAAGATACCTTTGTCCCCAAATTGCTCAGGGCTTTCTCTTGGCGATCACTTGTGACCGAGTAAGATTGTCTTCCAAAAGAAAGTCTTTAACAATGGATCCGTCTGAATCTGTATCCACCACCAATGTGCCAGTCCATGACTAGGGGCCTCTGGATTTCACAGTCCTGCCCCCCGTCGCCATTCGCGAGTCGCTATGGGTCTTTTGTTGTGGAAAGGCCTGTGCGTGAATTTGTTTTATGTGGGGAGATCAGCGCACAACGATCAACACACAATCTTGACAGAAAAAGGCTTTGATCCAATGGCATGGATATCACAACGATTGGAAGTCTTTTATCTGCTGCAGCCTTCATCCGCCTTCACAGCTGTTGTAACATACACATTGTTATCCTCCACCTGTTCTGCCATTGAGGACATTCTTGGATCGTTCTTAGTCTGGTTCCTCTCTGTTGACCTTACGTGCATGAGTGACCCTGCTGGGAGTACATGACTCCCGACGGCATCGCTCATAGGATTCACTGGAACACACAAGCCCACTCATCACTATAAGGTAACGATCCAGAGAGGTTTTATCTGTTAGCAATGCCTTAAAAGGGCCACATTGACTACCCTTCCTCTAGAGCCATAATTAAGACATTTTAGCCACATTGCACAGACTCACTATCTGTCTGCTTGACAACTCCCTGTCATGAGCTGGACCACTGCAGTATCTGGAGATCAGCTGGGGGTGATGGGAGTTAGAGTCCGGCAACATCTAGAGGGGCCACAGGTTAGCCACCGTTGCTTTAAGAGCAAGAATAGTGGGGAGAGGAACCTGGTGCTTAGAAATCCACTATTCAGCCTGTGATTTTATTTTTTTGGGAAAGCAGGTACAGTAAGAATAGATTGTCACACATGAAGTATGCAATGGGCTCCAGGATAATGGGGCTCATTTACAATAGGAGATGCTAAAAGGGATCTATATCTACCGTACGGCTTTGACAGAGACAAATGCTACCTTCACATGGCATGGAATGTTATTGGAACGTGGTTGGCCTGGTTGATTGATGCGTTGGGAACCACAGGCAGACAGATTGTGAGCCGGGTCATCTTTTATTCTCCTGTCTGATTGAATTTCCACATCTGGAAATTGGATCAATTATGGAGGCATTTGATTCAAGTTGAGATTTGTCATACGAACCTCCAAGCATTTATCTTTCTCCAAGGCCCCTCTGCTGAACTGTCACAATCCAACAGGCAAATCTCTCTGGGTTTTTGCATGGGAGGATTAAAATGGTTGGAGTGGATCCCCACTGCATCCAGAGCAAAAGAGGCATTCTAAAAGCCATGTAAAATGTGGCTATGACTTTTTGCCTGTACCACCCTAGGCATCAGGTGGGAGGGGGCTCTCCTTTCTGAGTGACCAGCGGAAGCTGTCTTATACCAGGTCAAATTACAGTCTCAATGCGTGGATGAGACGATGGTGTCAGGTGGAAGGGTTTGGATTTGTTAGGCACTGGGGAACATTTTGGGACAAGCCGGGCCTGTACAAAAGGGATGGGCTCCACTTGAACCAGAATGGAACCAGACTGCTGGCACTTAAAATTAAAAAGGTGGCAGAGCAGCTTTTAAACTGACTGAGGGGGGAAACCCGACAGGAGCTGAGAAAGGTCCGGTTCGGAATAAACCTCCCCCCTGGGATAAAGACCAAAGAAATGATGAAATTTTAAAAGGGGTAGGCCTTTTAAGGTGGCTGTGCTCTGCCACCCTAGTCAGAGGCAGCATGCTTCTGAAAACCAGTTGCTGGAAGCCTCAGGAGGGGAGAGTGTTCTTGCACTCGGGTCCTGCTTGCGGGCTTCCCCCAGGCACCTGGTTGGCCACTGTGAGAACAGGATGCTGGACTGGATGGGCCACTGGCCTGATCCAGCAGGCTCTTCTTATGTTCTTATGTTCTTAGAAGTAGGCATTGTGAGAGCAGGGGCACAGGATATAAATTCAGAAGAGCAAAATTACCACAGGCCAAACCACAAGTGCCAAAGACACTTGAAGAGAGACACTGCTTACAAGTGCCTGTACGCTAATGCTAGGAGCCTGCGAACCAAGATGGGAGAACTGGAGTGCTTGGTCTTAGAGGACAGCATTGATATAGTGAGCATAACGGAGACCTGGTGGAATGGAGAAAACCAGTGGGATACAGTTATCCCTGGATATAAACTATATCGGAAGGACAGGGAAGGACGTATTGGTGGCGGAGTCGCTCTATACGTGAAAGAAGGCATTGAATCCAGCAAGCTTGAAACCCCAAAAGAGGCGGACTCCTCCACAGAATTGTTGTGGGTGGTGATACCATGCCCCAGGAGGGATTTAATTCTGGAAACGATCTATCGTCCCCCTGATGAAAATGCTCAGGGAGACCTTGAGATGAGATATGAAATTGAGAAAGCATCCAAACTAGGAAATGTGGTAGTAATGGGTGACTTCAATTACCCAGACATAGACTGGCCGCATATGTGTTCCAGTCATGACAAAGAAGCAAAATTTCTAGATATTATAAATGACTATGCCCTAGACCAGTTGGTCATGGAACCGACCAGAGGGATGGCAACCCTGGACTTAATCCTCAGTGGGGACCGGGACCTGGTGCGAGATGTAAGTGTTGTTGAACCAATTGGGAGCAGTGACCATAGTGCTATTAAATTAAACATACATGTAAATGGCCAATGGCCAAGAAAATCCAACATGGTCACATTTGACTTCAAAAGAGGAAACTTCACAAAAATGAGGGGATTGGTAAAAAGAAAGCTGAAAAACAAAGTCCAGAGGGTCACATCACTCGAAAATGCTTGGAAGTTGTTTAAAAACACTATATTAGAAGTTCAACTGGAGTGCATACCGCAGATCAGAAAAGGTACCGCCAGGGCCAAGAAGATGCCAGCATGATTAACGAGCAAAGTCAAGGAAGCTCTTAGAGGCAAAAAGTCTTCCTTCAGAAAATGGAAGTCTTGTCCGAATGAAGAAAATAAAAAAGAACACAAACTCTGGCAAAAGAAATGCAAGACGACAATAAGGTATGCTAAAAAAGAATTTGAGGAGGACATTGCTAAGAACATAAAAACCAACAACAAAAAATTCTATAAATACATTCAAAGCAGGAGACCATCTAGGGAGGCGATTGGACCCTTGGATGATAAGGGAGTCAAAGGTGTACTAAAGAACGATAAGGAGATTGCAGAGAAGCTAAATGAATTCTTTGCATCTGTCTTCACAGTGGAAGATATAGGGCAGATCCCTGAACCTGAACTAACATTTGCAGGAAGGGATTCTGAGGAACTGAGACAAATAGTGGTAACGAGAGAGGAAGTTCTAGGCTTAATGGACATTATAAAAACTTGACAAATCACCAGGCCCGGATGGCATCCACCCGAGAGTTCTCAAAGAACTCAAATGTGAAACTGCTGATCTGCTAACTAAAATATGTAACTTGTCCCTCGGGTCCTCCTCTGTGCCTGAGGACTGGAAAGTGGCAAATGTAACGCCAATATTCAAAAAGGGATCCAGAGGGGATCCTGGAAATTACAGGCCAGTTAGCTTAACTTCTGTCCCTGGAAAACTGGTAGAAAGTATTATTAAAGCTAGATTAACTAAGCACATAGAAGAACAAGCCTTGCTGAAGCAGAGCCAGCATGGCTTCTGCAAGGGAAAGTCCTGTCTCAGTAACCTATTAGAATTCTTTGAGAGTGTCAACAAGCATATAGATAGAGGTGATCCAGTGGACATAGTGTACTTAGACTTTCAAAAAGCGTTTGACAAGGTACCTCACCAAAGACTTCTGAGGAAGCTTAGCAGTCATGGAATAAGAGGAGAGGTCCTCTTGTAGATAAGAAATTGGTTAAGAAGCAGAAATCAGAGAGTAGGAATAAACGGACAGTTCTCCCAATGGAGGGCTGTAGAAAGTGGAGTCCCTCAAGGATTGGTATTGGGACCTGTACTTTTCAACTTCTTCATTAATGACCTAGAATTAGGAGTGAGCAGTGAAGTGGCCAAGTTTGCTGACGACACTAAATTGTTCAGGGTTGTTAAAACAAAAAGGGATTGCGTAGAGCTCCAAAAAGACCTCTCCAAACTGAGTGAATGGGCGGAAAAATGGCAAATGCAATTCAATATAAACAAGTGTAAAATTATGCATATTGGAGCAAAAAATCTGAATTTCACATATACGCTCATGGGGTCTGAACTGGTGGTGACCGACCAGGAGAGAGACCTAGGGGTTGATGAAAATGTCGACCCAGTGTGCGGCAGCTGTGAAAAAGGCAAATTCCATGCTAGGAATAATTAGGAAAGGTATTGAAAATAAAACAGCCGATATCATCATGCCGTTGTATAAATCTATGGTGCGGCCGCATTTGGAATACTGTGTACAGTTCTGGTCGCCTCATCTCAAAAAGGATATTATAGAGTTGGAAAAGGTTCAGAAGAGGGCAACCAGAATGATCAAGGGGATGGAGCGACTCTCTTACGAGGAAAGGTTGCAGCATTTGGGGCTTTTTAGTTTAGAGAAAAGGCGGGTCAGAGGAGACATGATAGAAGTGTATAAAATTATGCATGGCATTGAGAAAGTGGATAGAGAAAAGTTCTTCTCCCTCTCTCATAATACTAGAACTCGTGGACATTCAAAGAAGCTGAATGTTGGAAGATTCAGGACAGACAAAAGGAAATACTTCTTTACTCAGCGCATAGTTAAACTATGGAATTTGCTCCCACAAGATGCAGTAATGGCCACCAGCTTGGATGGCTTTAAAAGGAGATTAGACAAATTCATGGAGGCCAGGGCTATCAATGGCTACTAGCCGTGATGGCTGCCACACTAGTCAGAGGCAGCATGCTTCTGAAACCAGTTGCCGGAAGCCTCAGGAGGGGAGAGTGTTCTTGCACTCAGGTCCTGCTTGCGGGCTTCCCCCAGGCACCTGGTTGGCCACTGTGAGAACAGGATGCTGGACTAGATGGGCCACTGGCCTGATCCAGCAGGCTCTTCTTATGTTCTTATGTTCTTATGATTTATGCTTGCCAACTATTCCTTATTTCATATACTGATTCCTTTTTTAGCATTAAAATGATAGAGTTACTTTTCAAGTTAATAAGGATAATTTAATACATTACAACAAGAACAGAATATTCTCTTAAAGTACTGCTTATGTTCTGACACACATAATACATAATTTTCTTATGCTCTTACCACGTATTCCTTACTTTGGAGGCCTTCGGGTGACAATTGCAGTATATTTACGAAGACCATGAAGACTTATGAAGTGGTGCAGTGAACAGAGCGCTAATTTTTGAAAACTGAGTCTCAGGTTCCCTCTTGGATTTGATGAGGCAAGACGCTTGAGATTGAAAAGTTGCCATGAGATACCATTCATTTCAATGGGGCCATCAAAGGAGATATACTTGCTGAATTGTGCCTATTAATGGTATTGTCCTGTAAATTCCTTTTAAAGTAATTGTGGGCTCATCTTGCAGCCTGCTAGCCTTGAGCAGCCTTGCAGATCAGTTCTTTCCAAGCAGAAAGGCAAACCTGTAGGCTGCTGGGAAGTCTATCTGTCTAGTTTTCCAGAAAGACAGAAATGAAAGACAAGTAAAGGGTTAAGGTGTGCAGCAGCTCAAGGACAGCTCACAGAAGAGCTGCAGCTGGCACAGAGCTAACCCAGTCTATAAAGCCTTGAAAAAAGAAACTACAAGGTGTGGGGGTGTTAGGAGAGAAAAGGAAAGTATCTGTATTGTAACCGTTCCTGTAAGAAATCCTGTCAGTAAAAGACTCTTAACAAATAACGGCCTGTGTGTGGGTATCTTCAACTCGCTGTATCCCTCTGGGCACACGCATTCAACATACCGCTGCCAACAAGGGTTATGGGCCCAGCTAGCCCAGCAAGCCAGCTAGCCCAGAAAGCCAGCTAGCCCAGAAAGCCAGCAAGCTCAGCTCATCCACAGTGCCAGGAAAGAAAGAAAGAGTGAGTTATCGTGAAGGCCAAATTGAGCGACGGAATAGTGTCCAGAAGCGTTCAGGAGACGTGGCTACAGGCATGGCAGTCTCACTTTCAGCCGGGATGCCTTTGGAAAGGCTCACCAAATGAAACTATTCCTGTTGGCAATTAAGGATGCAAGCGTTCCTTACTAAGGAAGATTTATGGCAGGTGATTGTGAACGACCCACTAGCGGAACCGCAACCGGCTCCATGGATTCGAATGGATGAAAGAGCAAGGGCATTTATCATCTTGGCAGTAGATGATTCCCAGTTGCTGCATATACAAGATAAGCCGACAGCGAGGCTTATATGGACTGCTTTAAACGAGGTGCACGTAAGAAAAACAGCCAGCAGTAAGATCTATTTAGCACGCAGACTCTATCTGATGAAGCTGCCTGATGACGGGACAATGTCTGCTCACTTATTGGACATAAAGAAACTGTTTGCAGAGTTGCAAGAAAGGAATGTGGTGCACACACAGTTGCAACAAGTGTATATCATTCTCTCTTCACTGAATTCGTCCTGGGATCCGGTCGTAAGCTCGTTAGAAGCTATGCCAGACGAGGGTCTGACAGTCGAGTACGTATCGGGCAAGCTGCTCCAGGAGTGGGAGAGATGAAATGAAACCGAAGGAAGGGAGCGAAATGAGAAAAGAGAAAGCAGAAAGCTAAACTTTAAGGACACGGAAGTATGGTCTTTCGGACTAAAGGCCTGCTACTTATGTGGTTCCAGTACTCATCTACAAAGAGACTGTGACGCGAAGCGGAAAGGACAAGGAAGGAAGCCTTTGAAAGTGCAAGTCGTAAGAGTATCAGGTTCAAGAAAAGAGGACATTGCACTGTATGGGTTGTAGACTCAGGCGCTACCCACAGTATGGTAAAGGACAAAACATTATTCAAAACTACACTTCCCACGAAAGAGGATGTTGTGCTTGCGGATGGCACGCACAGACAGGTATTGGGGAGGGGAACTGTAAAGTTAAGTGTACTTAACACTGTAATGACTGACGTGTTGTATGTACCAGGTTTAGAATGTAATATGTCTGTTATGAAACTGAATGCAATGGGATATGTTGTCACGCTTAGACAAGGGACATGTGAGATAAAGAAAGGGGACAAACTCTGTTTGAAGGGGTATCTTGAGAATTCACTGTTTTACATACGATTGAACCCACACAGGATGTGCTACTATGATTGCAAACAGGAAACCTCATGATAGATGCATTCACCTATGGCACAGAAAACTTGGCCACGCTAATTTCGGTACCATCATAAAAACACCCAGTAATAGTATGGATGTAACATTCAACGAGTGTAACCAGCATGTGGAATGTGATATATGTAATCAAACTAAAGCCACAGTTGCTCCCACATGTAAAGAAGCAGAGAGTAGCACTAGCACACCATATCAAATGATCCATATTGATCTTGTAGGACCATTTCAAAGTTCCCAAGGTGGTGCCAAATATGTTCTAGTAATAGTAGATGACTATACCAGACGAAGCAGAGGGGAAACTGAAACTGTTTGTGAAAAGGATTGAGGTGCAACACGGTATAACAATCCAACGAATACGCTCTGACCAAGGGGGAGAATTCACTGGTAAATCACTAGAGCAGTATTTGTTAAATAAAGGGATAGAACATACTTTAACAGCCCCATTTTCTCCGTTTCAGAACAGAATAGCAGAGAGAAAAAATAGAACTCTACAGGATGTAACTAGAGCCATGTTAAGGGACTCTGATTTACCGAATGCTTTTTGGGGAGAGTGTATGTTATACGCCAATTATATTCAAAACAGGCTGTATCATAGGGCAATACACATGTCACCATATGAAAAACTCAATGGAAAGAAACCAAAACTGCGGCATATTGTGAGATTTGGGGCGAAGTGCTGGGTGCACATTCCCAAAGGAAAACGGCAGGGGAAACTGGCTCCCAGAGCACAAAAAGGACATGTACTGGGATTCCAAAATGCCTATTACCGCATCTGGATACAGAATCAAAGAAGGGTGGTGCTTAGCAGAAGCATCAAAGTCCAGGAACAGGATTGGGATAACATTGAGTATGTTGAACTAGGCGACGCACATAGACATAACGAACCCACTGAACAAGAGATAGAGCAAGGGATAAAACAGGAGGAAGAGGTACAACCTCTTGCTAGCGTGAATGAGAGAGGCAAAGAGGAAACAGAGCCTCCGGTAACATTGAGACGCTCAGAAAGAGTGAATCTAGGTAAACCACCTGAGAGGTTTCAGATTGGTACAGTAAAGGGCCAAGAAACAAAGAGGTGCAAAGAAAAGGATGATGGTGAAACATTGTATCTAGAATGTGTTAAATAAAGATCGCCATAACTGTAGAATATGACTGTGACTGTGAAAAGCTGTCTTTATGGAAAAGGTGGGGCCTGTAGGCTGCTGGGAAGAAGCACATTAGGAGTTCCCGAGGGGGGTGGTGGTAAGCAATTGGAGCATCTGGATCAGTTAAGTGAGTGGCCATAACTTGGAGAGAGAACAGAGTTTAGCATCTGTCACTGGATTCCAAAGAAAAACTTTGCAAATGGCTGTTTTTGCTGGAGAATCTTTGCAATGGCTCACTGTCTTTCTCTTTCCCAGGTCAAATGGCAGAAAGATGACATGGACAACAACTTGAACTTCTTCTCTGTCTCTTCCGATGGGCGCATTGTGTCCTGGACTTTGGTTAAGGTAACTTCCTCCTCCCACTTTGCTGATCTGGTGCATTTTGTCCCAAGAGGTAGAGCCACAGCAAGGTGCTTTGTGACATCCTCTCATTGCTGCTGCTGTTTAACCTACCTGTGGTGTGGGATGCTGGAGATACCAAATAAATGACCTAGTCCTTCCCTCCTTTGGCTTCACCATTCCTAATTGCAAATATCCATTTAGATGACTTTTTTAAAGAAAGGGAGGTTGACTATATTGGGAACATTAAGGGACTGAATCAGTCCCTGCCCCCTTTGATGAGCTATCCAGTAGCTGTGGCCAAATCCTAGCCTGCTGGATTATACACTGCCAAGTGTATTGTTGTTGTTGTTATACTCCATGCACTGGTAACCTCAAGGCTGGCTGCTGCAATGTGCTCTATGTGGGGCTGCCCTTGGCCCTGGTTTGGAAGCTCCAGCTGGTGCAAAATGCAGCGGCCAGAATGCTGATCGAAGCATATGGCCGACAATATGTGACACCACTCCTGCTGGGAGGAAGGGTGGGATATAAATCAAATAATAAATAAATAAACATCTGCACTGCCTGCTCATCCACTACCAAGCCAGTCCAAGGTCCTCATATTAATTTACAAAGCCCTGAACACACATATATATATATATATGTAATTTCTTACCTGCCCTTCACCATAACTATTATTTTAACCATGACTATGCAGGTGTGTGATGTGGTCTCCCCAAACTGTGTGCTTCCTTTGCAAGACGCTGCATGCCTTCTTAATAGGTCTGTGTGGCTGGCAATCCTGCTTCCCTTGACTCTCCTGCCACAGTCCTGGACTAATGCCATTGTCTGTGGTTTCAGGGAAGTCTTTTTTAAGACATCCACCCAGTGGCATCCCCCCCTTCCCTATCCACTCTTTGTTCTTTTAACCTTCACAAAAGCCCCATCTTCTTTCGAAGTCTCCATTGTGCAAAGGCATTCAGATTCTTGAAACAGATTCCAAAAATAGAAGGGTATGGTTTTTTCCCTTTTGGCTTTATTCCTGAGGTGAGATGTCTCAAATCTTTGGTGGTGCTTTGCTGAGAGTTTCTCCTGGTGTGGGAACTGAAGATACTAGGCTGCATTTTCTATTCACTCCTTTTTGAAGAAAGGAAGGACTTTCAAAACACAACAATAGGCTAAGGTGGTAACTCTTAGGATGAAAGGACTGCACAGGCATTAATCCTGCTATTGTAGCTCACACATTTACACACCTCTGTAAGAGGAAGTGAAACATGGTCCTTAAATGATGACATCTGTTTTGTGTATTTATTCTGTAACAGCAAAACCTTCACAAGGTGAAAAGGGCTGGGCCCCTCAGACTATGACTTATATCTGATTCCTAACTAAGGTTTCACTGGTGGGAGAGTCCCGTAAGTGGAGTTCTACTAAATGAGTGCTTCTGCCTTTGGAAGGGGGGGATGTCAGCTTCTTAGTCAATCTCTCCTTCCCGCAGCACTCCTCACAACTCTGCTCTGGAGGATTGGGAAACGCTCTGGAGCAGCGTTAGCGGAGGGGCAGGAGGCTGCAGGGAGTAGGGAGTTCAGCAAAAAATGCCGTCCCTCCCCTGTACTCCAGCAGAGCCCCAGCCAGGGGTGTCCTTATCAGAGGAGGACCAGGGAGGCTCTGGCCTTAGAACCAGCCCTGGACCAGGTTCCATCTGGGGGTGAGGAGCCAGGGTCCTGCAATGTCTGCACCTAGGGCGAGTTTGGCCTCTGACACCGAACAAGTCCCATGTCCAGGAGAGAGGCGCCGCCTTAAACGCCAGTTGGAGACCCGGCCCATTTGGAGAAGTGCCCGACTGCAGACAAGGTCTCCTTGGGTGTAAAGGTCTGGCTGAAGGTGGCTGATAAGAGTCAGCTGAGGTTGGGGGTGCAGTTCCAGCAGCTCCAGCTCCAACCCCCCCATTGCTAGGGCTGGAAGAGCTGCTGGCACAACATGCACGCACCCTCCCTGCACCAGGCCCATTTGCTGATCTCCCATTGACTCCAGAGCACTCCCCATTGGCTACCCTGGACCTGCCTCTCGACTTGCCCTTCCCCTGCTTTGTCCGCAGACTGCTTGGACGCAGACTTATGGAGTGCTGAGAACTTGCCTCTTGCCTGACCCCTTTGTTGTGGACTCTGATTGCTCGGACTGGCCCTGGATACTGCCTTGGTTGTTGCCCACACTGGTGTTGTTGCTGGGAAATCTCTTGCTTCCTCAGGAGCCTAGTGAGGACAGGATACCTCTGCTGGATCCCAATGGCCTCCATGAATGGAAGGAGTCCTTCTTCCATTTGTGGAGGATTCACTCGGACCCAGTTTATTTTTTTTTGATTTATTTATTAAATTTATTAGTCGCCCATCTGGCTGGCTGTCGAGCCACTCTGGGCGACGTACAAAATAAAAACATACAAATACATTAAAACATTAAAAATCTCAACAATAATAATAAAACCTAATCCACCCCAAAAGCCTATGTTATCCTGTGTTCGTGGATGTAGATGGAGAGAACTTTCTCCTTGTTTCCTGGCCACACACATCTCGGTCAGCTGCATAATCCCCACAGGGTCCCATGGTTACTAAACGAACTCCCCAAAGGAACAGGACTTTTACCGACCCACCTTATAAAAGCATTGGGGATTTCTGTGAAGGAAAGCAGGGAACTTGCCCGTTAAGGCCAAACGAGATGTTATGCAGGAAATCCATGGTGGAAACTTCTGCACATGTAATGTCATACTTTAAAAGAATTCCCACAGACTGGAATCCATTTGGAGGATCACAACCATGGCTCTAATTCTAATTCATATGCCTACAGCTGAAGTCCTAAACATATTTGCCTGGGAGGTCACCCAGTGAGCTTCATGGCTGAGTGGGGATTCGAACCCTGGTCTTCCAGGTCATAGTCCAACACTCTAACCAGTAGGCCACACTGGCTGTCACATGAGAGAGAACAGGAGTGTATTTTACATCCCAGGCAATACGGATTGGGCAGCTGCTATGAGAGTATTGGCTACCTGGGCACTATATCTACCACAGAAGATACGCCCTTCCCTTCTGTGTTTCTGTGTGGGAGAAAAGCTTACATGAAGGGTATGAAATGGCCAACAGGCAAGCACCAGAGGGCAGAGTTGTGAATAGCCCAGATGTGCTTATAATGGGATATGTAGGACAGGCAAAGTTCTCATTAAGACCCAGCTCCCACAAGCAACCATCCACCGCCATGAAACATTCAGCAGTTTGATCCCTCTTTTTCTTTTAAATCCTTCAACAAAATGTTCTGTTTCAAAGGCATGCCTCATTGTTACGAGGACTATGCAGGCAATTATTCTGATCTCTCTTCTCCCCTACAGAATGAGCTGGTTCATACAGATGTCATCAAGCTGCTTGTAGAAGGGACGACGATGGAAGGGCCTGAGGGGCTGCAGCTGCACACCATCGGTACATAGGCTGAACTCCCCTCTCGTTTGTTACTGGCACCGAGGGCTGCGATCCTCAGCACGCTTCCTTGGAGTCAGTACTATGGAATTTGGTGGGATTTGCTTACATCATAAAAACAGATCTTAAAATACATTAAAACAAAACAGCATTAAAAACGTTTTTAAAAAACAACTTTAAAAAAGGGTTAAAAAATTATTTAAAAACTTATTAAACATGTTGGGCTTCCACCAGAGGTCGCTTCTGAGGCCTGTCGGGACTGGTCAGGAGGAAGGCTTGGAGGCCAGCGATAGGTGGAACCAGAGCCAATGAGAGGGAGTTTTGACCCCACCTTCCTCCCTGCTAAGCTCTACAAGTAACAACACTCTGGCTGTGTAGTCACTGTAGAATGAAAGCACATTTCTTCCCCCCTCACAAAAAAAAAAAGAATTCTGAGAGCAGTAGTTGGTTGAAGGTGCTGGGAATTGTAGTTCTGTGAGGGGTAAACGACAGTTCCCAGGATCCTCTGGAGAAAGTCATGTGCTTCAAATGCATGGTGTGTATGCAGCCTGAGACTAAGGAGGAGGAGGAGACTGACAGCCAGTGTGGCCCCCTCATTGGATGGGTTGTAAGAAAGGGGGCGGGCAGGTGGGGGCTGGCTGAGGGCAGGCTGTGGTTGGTGGGCAGGCCCCATTCACTCTAAAGGCCCAGCTTCCACCCTTGGCATCAGTAGAGGCAGCTTCCTTCCAATCAGAGCCCCACATGAAGAAGTCCGGTTACGCCTTCAGAAAGAGAAACTTGGTTCAGCTGAGACGCTCTTTGCTCCCTTTCCTTTGGTCAGTCAGAACTTCAGGGTGTTTCTGAGAACAGTTGGCTTTTTTGTTTTTGTGTTTGGAGGAAAGAGATTATTAAAGGCTTAACAACACCTTTGCAAAAGCAACAATGTTCTTGTAGAGGGTTGGGGGACAGGGACGGGGAGCGACAGGCACACAGCTGGTTCCCCAGCAGGCGGAGGGCAGGCTGCAGCCACTCCACTCTGCTTTGGCAAAGCCTCTCTTCAGCACAGCTAGATCAAAATGACTCCATTTTCCTCCCAGTCCAAACGCTGCAGCCCCTTTGTTTGACGTCTAGGCAATCCCATACAATGCCTGCGCCGTCACTGCCCCAGTTAAATGGCTGATTGAACTGGAGGAATGGCTCCTGTTTCAAAAACAGGCTGAATAGCGAGAGTCCCCCAGGGGAAATGGAGCCACCCCGAGAGCGTTCCATTAAGAGGGGCATCACAAAGGAGGTTCGTTTCTTATTCATCCCCCTCTCTGCTTTCCACACAGGCTGTGGGACTTCATTTGACTTTCACAAGAAGATAGATTATTTGTTCCTTGTGGGGACAGAAGAAGGCAAAATCTACAAAGTAAGACCCTTTCTCTCTGCAAGCTGCTGTTGCTCTTCCTGTTTCTGCAATATGAGGTCCGTGTGGCATTTGCTGTCCCAGAATGTGCCCTGAAAGGCTTTTGTATCTCTTTGTGGGTCTTGCCTGCATGAAGTTTGCTGGCATCATCCTGCAGGCTGGGTTTGTGTCTACAGCTAATTTTGCAAGCATCCTCTCAAAACAGGCACTGAAGTAAAACAGTGGACAGATTGTACCGACTGGGTTTGAAGAGAACCATACTGTGTGAACAACTCTTTGGGACAGGGAGGGTTGTCAGTGCTTGTCCTCCTGGGCCCTGCTGCAGAGAACTAGCTTAGGAAGTGTTCCAGAATTGGGAGGAGAGGGGTGTCGTCTTCATCCTGGAGTATTTGGCTTGCTTGCGTGCATGCTTGAGTCCTGGAGCATCTTGCTCCGTTGTCGTCTGTGCTCTGGTTGTGGCACATTATGGTCCAGAGTCTATAGGCTGCTCTTATGACCAGGGCTGGATGATGGGTTGTAGGAATGAAAAGATCTGTCACTTTCAGTTCTCAGTTTCTCATTTTCCCCATCTTAAATTCAGTTCTCCCCATTTCTACAACAGCTTGCGTGTTTTTTTTTTAATCCTCATGAAAATTCTTCAATATTTTAGTGCGAATTTCTACTAATAAACACATTTTTGTAAACAGTTTTAACAAAGGTACACATTTTTGCAAGCCACTTCTGGTTATCTAATGCATTTTTGCATGTTATTTTCACTCATATTCATTTTTATGCACAATTTCCCCTCATATATACATTTTTGTAAATATTGTTTAGTTGGCAAACCACATCACAAAATTCTAAGAAATGCGAATTTCTAAGGATGGATGAGTTTTGGTTCTCATACTGATTCAGAAAGTGCGGATTTGATAAATTCTGCTTAAAATGTGAACTGAATCAAAATTCTCGCCCTTCCCTAGAGCAGACCCACAGAAATTAATTAATGAAGCTTAGTCATGTCTATTCCTATGCTGTTCCAGTGTAATACCAAGTAAACGGAATACATGGAGGCACTTAAGGAAATGAAGTACATGAAATGAAGGAAACCAGAAACCAGCTTCGCCAAATTCTTTGTTGTGCAAAATCCAGCTTTTGAAGACAGTGCACGGACAAGCAGTTGCAACCAAAGCCATGATGTCTGTGTAGCTTATTTGTTAAGTGGTTATTAAAAGAGAATGCCTATATAAAGCCTTCCAATAATCATCCCCATAACGTGTTAATTTTTGGCTGCATAACAATTATGGCAAATTTCAGAGATTAGCTCAGCAAATAGCATTTCGGAAGCCAAGAAGTGATTATCTTAATTACATCCCCAGGCCTATCTGCTGCCCTTCTCTACAGATAAATTGTTTCTGCATGAATATGGACTTGCAGCTCGAAACGTCTGCCATGCATGCTGTGTGCACATCCTGAAAGGAATCTGTGCCATGCAAAGAAGCCTCTTGCAATGGGAGTTGGGAACAGGGATTTAACGAAAAAACTCAGGGCAGCAGCTTTGTAAACAGAAGCTTTCTTGAACGAGTCATGTGCAAATGGCAAGCGTGACATGGTGGACAAATGCTTAGCTCAGGTTCTGGCTCAGCTCTGATGTGGTCTATCCAAAGATGCTTGGAGGAAGTCATGGTGTGTCAGTCTATGGTCCCTTGCTGTGAAATGGGAAGAATAATGATCTACCATGCAGGCATATGGTGAAATGAGTGAGGAGTGACTGACACAAATTTGTTGTTATATGCCTTCAAGTCAATTACGACTTATGGCAACCCTATGAATCAGCGACCTCCAATAGCATCTGCCATGAACCACCCTGCTCAGATCTTGTAAGTTCAGGTCTGTGGCTTCCTTTATGGAATCAATCCATCTCTTGTTTGGCTTTCCTCTTTTTCTACTCCCTTCTGTTTTTCCCAGCATTATTGTCTTTTCTAGTGAATCATGTCTTCTCATGATGTGTCCAAAGTATGATAACCTCAGTTTCATCATTTTAGCTTCTAATGACAGTTCTGGTTTGATTTGTTCTAACACCCAATTATTTGTCTTTTTCGCAGTCCATGGTATGTGCAAAGCTCTCCTCCAACACCACATTTCAAATGAGTGGATTTTTCTCTTATCCGCTTTTTTCACTGTCCAGCTTTCACATCCATACATAGAGATTGGGAATACCATGGTGTGAATGATCCTGACTTTAGTGTTCAGTGATACATCTTTGCATTTGAGGACCTTTGTATTGGTGTTTTACAAATGGGGTGTCTGCCTCTTGCCACGAAGCGATCATGTCATTGCCTTTTAAATATGCAGTGGAAGCAGGAGGAAAGGCGGCGGCAGACTCCCCTGTGGCTCCTCTTGCCTGTTCCCTCTGTTCCCTCATCTGCACGGTTTCAATTTTTTAAAAAAATTGGAACATGCAAGGAGATCAGTCCTGTAAGCCCTTTCTCCCATGGGGAGAGAACGCTGACCCCGGGGCAATCAAGAGAGGCTATTCAAGGGGCAATTAATTAATCACCAGTCCCCCAGTATGGATCAACAGGGAGTAATAGAATGGAGAAGACCTGTAAAGAGGAGAGTGTGAACTAGCATTGAAAAGAATATTTGGTGAATGGAACTTATTTGCAAGTAAATACAACAGAAGTATGTTGCTCATGGGGGGGAAAAAGGCCCTTTTGGATACTGAACCTCTGTTTTTATTTCCACTTTTGGCTCATTACAGAAAAGCGATGCTGCTCATGTTGCTTTGTGTTTGTGTGCTTAATTTAGTTTAAAGCAGCACAGCAGCAGCAGAGAGTAACAGTGGATGTTGAAATGCGAGTGTGCCAGCGTGTGTGTGCGTTTACCTAAGAAAGCAGGCTTTTACCCTGCATCAGGATCACTGAGACTGGAGACTTAGTAAAATAAGGAAAGCTACTTTATTTATAGAAATACATAGCAGATAGAAAGGCAAACCTAGTTCTAACTAACTAACTAATTTGGAGGCGTAACACTCAGGTATAGGAGTTAGCCCCATGCTAGGAGAGAGACCAGAGACAAAGGGATATCTCCTCTCTCCCGGACAGTTGGAGAAGAAAAGGAGTGGAAAGGGCAGAAGGAGGAGGGGCAGGTAAGCTTCCCTAGTGACAGAAGGAAGGACAGAAGGAAGTCAGTCACAGCATCACAGGTAAAGGTAAACAAGTCTATCCATCTGGAGGACCCTAGCTCTATCTCCCTTCTGGGACATAAACAAAAGAACAAAACAGGAGTTGCTCTTGCCCCAACAGCTCAAGGGCTCACACATGGAAGTGATTCTGTTGTGCAACCCTGCCTAGTCACTGCTCTGCCCTTTGTCCATTAGTGCCTTTCACTCAACCATGGAAATCAGCAGGGGCCGAGTGCAAACTGGGGACCCACCGACCTGGTCAGTCTGCAGTTCCTTAGCAGTTAAAGTCCACTCCTCATTCTGGCTTTTCCACTCCCACCAGGTGCACCAATACCAGGAGCAATTCTCTGTGCCCCTTGGATCCACCACCCCGCTCCACTCCAGGTCTTCTTTCTTCACCCCACAAGCTGCTCCTGCCTTCTTCCTTACTCTGTCTTCCCCAAACCCTTTGCTGTCTCTTGTCCTACCATTTCCCCATCATCACGATCAATTAGCCTCCAGCAAATCTCCAAGAGTAATTGTCATGCTCCCAGGTAACACATTACAGCATTCAATTGAGACTTGAAGTCCCAAATCACTTTAAAATAAGACACAATAAACCCCATAGAACAACCCATTATGAAAGGGAACTTTGGCTGGGTCTTTCATCTTAAAAAGTGGCCCAGACTCCAAAGGGGCAGGTTAGACCCGGGGGGAAGAGCCTTACGAGTGGAGTGATACATCGCAAGGGGAAGATGGGCTTCTCAACTCCTTGCTTTCTTCATGAGGCAAATGTGGGGGTGGAGAGGCCCTTGCAGGGGAGAATCGGTGGGTGGTGGTGAGAACACCCCTCACCGTTTCTTTCCTATTATGACCCCTCTTGGACCCATTTCACATCGCCTTGGCAAGCACAGGTTGGGAAATGGGTGCAGTTCTCCCCTTGAACAGCTACTGTCATGGTGCTTTGGTCATTCTCTAACCTGTTTTCTGAGCCTAGACCCCACAGGTTTCTTGCCACATGTCACTTGGGCCATGATGATTCTTCTTGTCAAGACAGCACCAACATCAATAGCCCTCTGAATGTTAATATTTCCTGCACCAGAAACAAACGCTCGGTCAAGTCAATGTCTTCCTTCCCCTGTTAAATTGCCCGTAGTCTGGTTGTCTCTTTATGGCTGGAAAGGAAAGGGGGAACATACTGATCTTTGGTTTTAGGAATCATTAACAATGATGGAGTGTTGCTGCTTTGTGGATGTACTTTCAGCAATACAATTACCTGCAGGACCAGTAGCTCAGTCTCTCGGAAGGATTCCTGCACCAAAACATTTATAAAATTTAAGTGACTTTGCAACGGCCAGCTCACCCAAAGTGGCCAATCTGTCATCTGAACTGTTGCAATTGAGCAGGGAACTGGAGCTTATCTAGAAGTCCCTGGGATGCCCCACATCAGCAGTTAAAAACTTTGCTTTCTGTCAGAATTGTTCTGCTGGAGACAGTTGCCTCTTTAAAAGATTTGGGACAGAGAGGAGTGAGCTTTAGAGGTGGGAAGGCCCATGATGTAAACTAGTAAAAATAATACTCTACTGAAGTATAGCTATGCTCTGTGTTGTACAATTTAACACATCTGCAGGTAGTAAATAAATGTGAGTTTGGTTGTCTTTATTCTAAAACCAAATTCAAAACAGTAGCCACTTTTGTTGTTGTTGTTATGTGCCTTCAATTCGATTACGACTTATGGTGACCCTATGAATCAGTGATCTCCAACAGCATCTGTCGTGAACCACCCTGTTCAGATCTTGTAAGTTCAGGTCTGTGGCTTCCTTTATGGAATCAATCCATCTCTTGTTTGGCCTTCCTCTTTTTCTACTCCCTTCTGTTTTTCCAGGCATTATTGTCTTTTCTAGTCCGTGCAATAGTGTACTGACAGGGGCTGAAAGAAACCTTATCCTTCTGGTGAACTTGGCTTCTCCCTCCTTCAGGGTTTGCTGTGGCTTCCCCAGTCTCTACCTTCAGCAGAGCCTGATGGATTGAGGCCAGATTAGAAGTCCCCCAAGTAATGCTATGAAATCTGGTGTTCCCAGCTGGGAGCCTCTTTGGACCTGGTTCAAATGCAAGAGAGCAAGCGCTCCTCAACAGATACCTGCCAGTTGCATGACTGGCTAGTAGGAACTGTGGCTTCTTTGACTTTCCAGAGTTGTCTCTCTTCTCCTCATGTTTGCTATGGTGCAACTGGCTTCACCAACCAACCAAAAACTGTTTACAAAATTGCATATGTTAAGAAACAAGCTCAGGTGGGTTCAGGGGTAGTATAGCTGTAGACTACAAAATGTTTCAGCTGTGAAAAAGGCAAATTCCATGCTAGCGATAATTAGGAAAGGTATTGAAAATAAAACAGCCGATATCATAATGCCGTTGTATAAATCTATGGTGCGGCCGCATTTGGAATACTGTGTACAGTTCTGGTCGCCTCATCTCAAAAAGGATATTATAGAGTTGGAAAAGGTTCAGAAGAGGGCAACCAGAATGATCAAGGGGATGGAGCGACTCCCTTACGAGGAAAGGTTGCAGCATTTGGGGCTTTTTAGTTTAGAGAAAAGGCGGGTCAGAGGAGACATGATAGAAGTGTATAAAATGATGCATGGCATTGAGAAAGTGGATAGAGAAAAGTTCTTCTCTCTCTCTCATAATACTAGAACTCGTGGACATTCAAAGAAGCTGAATGTGGGAAGATTGAGGACAGACAAAAGGAAGTACTTCTTTACTCAGCGCATAGTTAAACTATGGCATTTGCTCCCACAAGATGCAGTAATGGCCACCAGCTTGGACGGCTTTAAAAGAAGATTAGACAAATTCATGGAGGACAGGGCTATCAATGGCTACTAGCCGTGATGGCTGTGCTGTGCCACCCTAGTCAGAGGCAGCATGCTTCTGAAAACCAGTTGCCGGAAGCCTCAGGAGGGGAGAGTGTTCTTGCACTCGGGTCCTGCTTGCGGGCTTCCCCCAGGCACCTGGTTGGCCACTGTGAGAACAGGATGCTGGACTAGATGGGCCACTGGCCTGATCCAGCAGGCTCTTCTTATGTTCTTATGTTCTTATGTGTGCATGAAAATGAATGAATGATAACATACAAAAATGTGTTATATGATGAGAAATTGCTTGCAAAAATGTGTACAATAGTCAAAACTGCCTACAGAAATGTTTTAATAGGAGAAATTCACACTGAAATGCTGGAGAATTTTCATAAGGATTTTTTATTTTAAAAAATCACAAATTACTGCAGAAATGTGAAGAACTGGATTTAAGGTTGGATAAATGAGAAAGCGAGAGAACTGAAATGGACAGAACGTTCCATCCCTGCATTGGGATGATTTTACAATGGGCGGAAATCTGTCTTGGAAATGAAGCCTTTCAGTACTTGCAGAGGGTTGGTTTTTTTGCATTTTACAAGCTACGAAACGTAACAGCTTCAGAAGACACCGCCAGGCGGAAGGCTGACCCGGTCTGGCCTGAGCTCTCTTCGGACATGACGTGCCAAATGACTGGTATTGTGATGCTGCTGTAAGAAAGAGTTCCATTTCGGAAGAGGTACTAGGCAAAGCCCTACGTTGGCATATCTTTGCCACTGTACAGATCCTGTCCATTGTGCAAGCAGGCATTGATCTGATAGGGGCATGACAGAGTGGTAGGCTGGGTGCATCAGAGTGCAGTTGCTCTAGATCTCTGAACTGTGAATATTGCACCAGAGCAGATGTATCCCAGTGACACAAGAGAAGCTTCCTAAACCTCAGTGCTGTTGCAGGAATGCACCCATTTTTGCTGTGTTCTGTCATGTCACTGTATCTAATTTGCACTTCCCGAAACAATATGAGACCAAAACGTTGCCATCCTTCCAAATTTGCATTTATCCAAACTTTGCAGTGCAAACTCATGTCTACAAAAATGCATATACCAGGTAAAATGTTCATAAAATGCATATGTTAATGGAAATAACATAAAAATGCATTATATTAATGGGAAATGCTGGCAAAAACATGTATATTAAGCAAAATTGCATACAAAGCTATGTATATTCAGAATTAAAATGCTGATAAATTTCCCTTGTGACTTCAACAGAAAATTCACAAACTGATATGGAAATATGGAGAAATGAACTTTTGGCTGGAAAAATGAGAAACTGAAAAGAGCCAAGGCTGACAGATTCACCCGTCCCTACTAGCCAATGACTGTCGTGCCTGTTTCCTGTACAGCATCTAGCACTCTGTTTATGCTGCCTGTCTGTTAAACAGGAGAGAAGTTGCAGTCATTTGGTTTCTAAGGCTGCGTCTTCGGGCATTCTGGCACTGCATTCCTATATATCATCAGCTTGCTACAGCATCTCTTGAGGAGCAAGTAGAAATTCTGCATGCGGCTGAAAATGAAATTAAAAAAAAGTAGCCCCACTCTAAAAATATTTCCATTAAGCCTAGTTTCACTGGCCAGATTCAGAATTACAGTGCAGGCATAAGGAAATTACTATCATGAGTACGGTTCCATGCTGTGTGCCAAAGAGGGATAAAGCAGGCATCCTGTGTTAAGTGAAAACTCATATCCAGAAGAAACCAGAAAGAGCTGCGCAGCAAACTGGAAGCCATCAGCTGGTGTTCCCTGGGCAAATGCATCTTTGTGGTCACTAATGCCTTGTCTTTTTGCAGTGTTCAAAGTCCTATTCAAGCCAGTTCCTGGACATCTTTCATGCACACCATATGGCCGTTGATGCTGTGAACTGGAATCCCTTCCACAGCAAGGTCTTCATTTCCTGCAGTTCAGACTGGACAGTGAAGATCTGGGACCACACCATCAAGTATGTCCGGCCATAGCTTGTGCCATTCCACACCAGTGGTGAAGGGTGGTTGTAGTTTATGCTCACATGAGCCTGAAATTGAGTAGCGGCTGGTTGTTCTCCATGGCTGTGGGGCAGGTCAACCATGGCTTTCCTTCTGCAAGAATGGTGGGTTGCTAGTGGCGACAGCACTGGCCAACTGCACAAGAAGCAACCCAAGCAGATGTTTTAGATGGGCAAGGTTTGTAGTGATTATTTATTTATAAAAATATTTGTATACTGCTGTTGCGTGCCTCCCCAATCTCCGAGTGGTGAGATTTCTAGGGGTCCCTGTGCTTGCCCTAGGTTTGGTTTCCTTGGGAAGAAGGTCAGTGGAGACTGTGGTGTCTTTATGAAATATGGTTTGTTTATTTATTTACACACATTCCAACCTGAGCTTAGGATGGAGGGGTTCAAGGCATCAGCAGTCCAATATCCAGCTTTTCCATCGGGGTTACAGGAGGCACCCCAAAGCCATGGTGCAGAGAGCCAGTCTCTCTGCCTGTATCCAGTCCCCAGCCTTTCTCCAGACACACTCAACACACACTAAAAACACAAAACTTTCCTAGCTGCCAGGAGGGGGGGGGAAGGCTCTCCTGAAGAGTTTCAATGACAAAAGGATCTTCCTGGCCCATTACCAGTTGATGGGCACCCCATAGACCCATTAACAAACCTGGCCACTGTATTAGCTTAACAAAAGAAACTAATCTGGCCAGCAGAACCAGCCCCTCACCCCAAGGCACAGGATCCCAAATCAGAGGCTGGAAGGGGACTCACAGGAATCATCCATTCCAACCCCCAAACTCACAACACTGCTATTCTTAAAGAAAAATCAAAGTGGTTTACAGCAATCATATACACATACCTGTATATTTTATTTATTTATTTATTTATTTATTTTATTTCATTTATATACCGCCCTAAGCCTGACAGCTCTCTGGGCAGTGTACATAAGAGATAAAAACAACACAATATATAACGACAATAAATATAATAAAGTCAAAAACCAAAAACAAACAAATAACAAGAAAAAGCAAACAGCATCATAATACAACACTAAAAATACAGTTAAAATACACTTTAAAAACAGATTAAAATACACTTTAAAATGCCTGGGAGAATAAAAAGGTTTTCACCTGACGCCGAAAGGATAGCAGCGTCAGCGCCAGGCGCACCTCATCAGGAAGACTGTTCCACAATTCGGGGGCCACCACCGAAAAGGCCCTAGATCTAGTCACCACCCTCCGAGCTTCTCGATGAGATGGCACTCAGAGGAGGGCCTTAGATGTTGAGCGCAGTGTACGGGTAGGTTCATATTGGGAGAGGCGTTCCACCAGGTATGGCGGTCCCATGCCGTGCAAGGCTTTATAGGTCAAAACCAGCACTTTGAATCTAGCCCGGAAACAAATAGGGAGCCAGTGCAGACGAGCCAGAACAGGTGTTACATGAGCGGACCTTCTGGTCCGCGTCAACAGTCTGGCCACTGCATTCTGGACTAGCTGTAGTTTCCGAATTATCTTCAAGGGCAGCCCAACGTAGAGCGCATTGCAGTAGTCCAATCTAGAAGTTACCAGAGCATGAACAACAGAGGTGAGGTCATCACCGTCCAGATAGGGACGTAGCTGGGCTACCAAACGAAGATGGTAGAAAGCATTCCGTGTCACCGAGGCCACCTGGGCCTCCAGTGACAAGGAAGGATCGAAAAGAACTCCCAAGCTACGAACCTGTTCCTTCAAGGGGAGTGTAACCCCATCGAGAACAGGATGAACATCCACCATCTGGGCAGGGGAAGCACTCACCAACATCGTCTCAGTCTTGTCTGGATTGAGCTTCAGTTTGTTCGCTCTCATCCAGTCCATTATCGCGGCCAGGCAACGGTTTAGTATGTTAACAGCCTCACCTGAGGAGGATGAAAAGGAGAAATAGAGTTGCGTGTCATCAGCATACTGATGACAACGCACCCCAAAACTCCTGATGACCGCACCCAGCGGCTTCATGTAGATGTTAAAGAGCATGGGGGACATTACCGATCCCTGCGGGACTCCACAATGGAGAGTCCAGGGTGTCGAGTAATGTTCCCCAAGCACTACCCTCTGGTGACGACCCACCAAGTAGGAGCGGAGCCACTGCCAGGCAGTACCCCCAACTCCCAACTCCATGAGTCTTCCCAGAAGGATACCATGGTCGATGGTATCAAAAGCAGCTGAGAGATCAAGGAGAATCAACAGGGTCACACTCCCCCTGTCCCTCTCCCGACAAAGGTCATCATACAGGGTGACCAAGGCTGTTTCGGTACCAAAACCGGGCCTAAAACCGGATTGAAATGGATCAAGATAATCAGTGTCATCCAAGAGCCCCTGGAGCTGGCCGGCAACCACCCGCTCCAGCACCTTGCCCAGGAACGGAACATTCGCCACAGGTCTATAGTTGTTCAAATTATGTGGGTCCAAGGAGGCTTTCTTCAGGAGTGGTCTCACTACTGCCTCTTTTAGGCAGTCAGGGACCATTCCCTCTCTCAAAGAGGCATTTATCACCTCCTTGGCCCAGACGGCGGTTCCGGTCCTGCCAGCTTTCACCAGCCAAGAGGGGCAAGGGTCCAGCACAGACATGGTCGCCCGCACCATTCCAAGGATCTTGTCAACATCCTCAAGCTGCACAGACTGAAATTCATCCAAGAAATAAGGACAAGACCGTGCTCTGGACGCTTCATTAGGTCCAACTGCTATAATAGTGGAGTCTAAATCCAGGCGAATGCATGCGATCTTATCTTGGAAGTGCCCAGCGAACTCGTCACAGCGGGCTACAGAGGAATCTATAATGTCCCAAGGGCCAGAGTGTAAAAGCCCTCATACAATTTTAAAAAGCTCTGTTGGGCGGGAAAGTGATGACTTAATGGTGGCAGCAAAATAGCTCTTTTTTGCTGCCCTCACCGCTACTATGTATCGCTTAGAACAGGCACTTACCAAGGCATAATTGCATTCATCGGGAGTTCGCCTCCATCTGCACTCAAGCCTCCTCCTCTCTTGCTTCATCGCTCTCAGCTCCAAGGTATACCATGGAGCTGTATGAGCTCTACATAGGAGGGGGCGCATGGGAGCGATCGTGTCAACCGCCCGGGTCATCTCTGTATTCCACAGTTCGACCAGGGCCTCGACAGGAGCACCAGTCTTCTCAGTCGGAAAATCCCCCAGAGCCCTTTGGAAACCTTCCGGATCCATTAGTCTCCGGGGGCGGACCATTTTAATAGGTCCCCCACCCTTGCAGAGGGAAAGGGACGCTGTGAGCTTAAACTTCAGCAGGCGATGATCTGTCCATGACAA
This sequence comes from Rhineura floridana, assembly GCF_030035675.1. Classification (NCBI taxonomy): domain Eukaryota; kingdom Metazoa; phylum Chordata; class Lepidosauria; order Squamata; family Rhineuridae; genus Rhineura; species Rhineura floridana. The sequence goes on along the minus strand of NC_084480.1, from coordinate 4,053,944 downwards.
CGGAATAGATGAAAAACCGCCAACCTCCAGATCACCATCCCCATGTCCAGTGGTAAAGATCAAATCAAGGGTATGTCCCGACACATGCGTCGGGCCAGTAACAACCTGAGACAGCCCCATGGTTGTCATGGAGGCCATGAAGTCCTGAGGTGCCCCAGATAAAGCAGTCTCGGTATGGACGTTGAAGTCCCCCAGTACCAATAGTCTAGGGGACTGCAACAATACCTCCGAGACTACTTCTGTCAGCTCAGTTAGGGAATTTGTTGAGCAGCAGGGCGGGTGGTACACCAACAAAATTCCCAGTCTGTCTCTCTGGCCCAGCACAAGGTGGAGACACTCCAAGCCAGTCGTCACCTGGACAGGGTGCCTGGTGAGTGAGAAAGAACTCCTATAGATCACAGCAACCCCACCTCCCCGTCCTTCGGTTCTACCATGATGCTGAACCATATACCCAGGTGGGCAGAGCTGGGAAAGAGCAACTCCTCCCTGATCTCCCACCCAGGTCTCGGTTATACACGCCAGGTCGGCAGGCTCCTCCACAATTAAATCATGAACAAGGGAGATCTTATGATGTACCGACCTGGCGTTCAACAACAGCACATGGAGATCCGAAGGCCGACTGATAGAACAACCAGCAATCCCGGGGATGTGAGGAGAACCGGAACAAGTCACAGACACTATTTGTCTGGGGCGAGTTCCCCTTACCTGGCACGTTCTCCTCACAACACCATACCTCCCGTTACCCGTCACTACGCTAATTGGGGCCCCCAAAAGTCTCCCCGGTTGATGTATAATACTCTCCCAGGCACATATTAAATAAAAAAGAAATCACATATACATACACACCTGGTTTCATTCTCACCACATAAGACACTTTTACACCAGTACGCACGACAATTCACAAAGACACACATACACACACTTCATCAATCACCCAATACAATAAACATTCACACACTACAACCAAACAGAATTAATTAACTACAAACTTCCAAATAAAAACTATCATATACCACAATAACATTCATATACACATACAGTAAAACTATATAAAAATTTAAAATTAGAAATCATTGACTGTTACAGAAAGATATCTGCTCAATTGCCTGCATAAGCCTGGTGACACAGAAACGTTTTCAGCAGGCATTTAAAAGTCAGAACAGAAGGTGCCTGCTGAATCTCTGCAGGCAGAGCATTCCACAGGGCCGGGCAGATGACACTAAAGGTTCGATTTCTTGTTGTTGTCAAATGAGCCTCACCAACTCAAGGGATGACCAGTGATGCTCCTGCAGATGATCTCAGTGACTGAGCTGGGATATAAGGGTTCCGGTGGTCCCTAAGGTAACCTGGACCTAAGTTGTTCAGGGCTTTGTAAATTAATACGAGGACCTTGAACCTAGCTCGGAAGTAGGTGGGCACCCCCAGAGGGGATACCAGAGAAGCAGCCCTTAAGCTGAGAAGTGCCCCCCAGAACTCTCTTGGCAGATGCTTGTTGGGGCAAAGAGACAGATCACACCCAGATGTGCACAATAGGATCACTGTCTTGAGGCACATCATCTAGGTCACACGGTGCAGCCACTTGGGGGAGCAAAATGCCCCCAGGCTGGTTCTGATGGAAGAATCCCTTCCTTGGTCCACATTTGGATGTCACTCCTTCTCTCCTGCCCTTGAGTAAGGTCGCAGGTGGAACTGGTTTAGCTGCCCACTGGCCTCCCTGGCTCTAGAAGCAGGAGGAAGCTTGAAAAGGCCTTTGGGCAGGTTGATCAAACTTTTCTATCTCCAGGGAACTTGCCTTTGCCTCCTTCTGAACTGAGCCTGCCTGTTTTTGTGTACTAGTTTCTGCTTCTCTGTGCCTTCTATAATTCTTTCCCTTAAACCTGCTCCCCGGCCTGATGAATTCCTTTTTGTGTGATTTTCCTGTTTCTCTGCCTGGGTGTGTCGGGACCTGATTTTGGTTTGCTTCTTCCTGGAACTGATTCTGTACAGACTCACCTTCCTAGTCCTGACTGTGAGGATGACATCTCCTGACATCCAGGGTCTTTTGTTTGCAGGACTCCCATGTTCATCTATGACCTGAATTCTGCTGTTGGAGATGTTGCCTGGGCTCCTTATTCCTCCACTGTTTTTGCTGCAGTTACCACTGATGGAAAGGTAAGTTGGTGGAAATGGTTCTTCTTGGAGAATCCCCTAGCTGAAAAAGATGAAGTACAGATGTGAAAACTAGGTTCTTTAATTCTCAACAGGCTAAAAGATTTGGTAAGATTTGTTTTAAATACATCAGCAGGAGACCAGTGAATGCATTTCAGTTTATGAAAGATATGAATGTAATAATATCAAAGAGAAATCGACAGCACATCTTTGGGAAAGGAAAAATAAGGAACAGTATATGTAAATAGTGTTTATATGGGAAAAACAAAATAAAATATGGATATGCAATTTAACTTATAAACTTAACTCTACTCAGAAGAACAAATGCAAGACTAAAATTAACTACAATTAACTGTTGGTGAATTGGCCCACCTAAACTCCACCAACCATCTAGTTAAATCTTACTACATTATGCCCGCTGTCCTTACTATATGGCCTTTAGTTTAAGTGAAGAACATAGCTACCAAACCGTCCCAGAAATCAGGCTCCCATGGTCTTAGATGCATGTTAGTAGAGATCATTCTGGTGTCCAGAATATAGGATCCAGAAAATAATCAAAGCAGGAAATTAGTCCAGGTAAAAATTGCCTCAAAAATAATTGATATTAATATCTATATTTTCCTCAAAATACTGATGTTAATATTTCCCTCAAAATGTCAATATTAATATTTATATTTCATTTAAAACATCAATTTTTTAAAAATTAAATAATATTAAAATTAAAAATATTTTTAAAGTATTGATATTAATATTCAATATTTTTGTGGGGAAAAACAAATCAGCATTTATAGCAAATAGCGAACATTGATACCTGACAAAGTGGTACTGGAAGTTTGATGGATCGACCATCAAACCGGTACTGAAATACGGACCCCATCCCTACTGACAACTGACTATGGTTCTACATTGGTAAATAACAGGTCATGAGGTAAACACTGCAGAAACAGTTTTCATTGTTTATGGGGCTGACATGATCCCAAGCCTTACTGGGATACAGGGAAACTCACAGAGGACACCCAGCATGGCTCGCCACAAGGAGTAACACATCTTGTGCCTTCTTCACACAGGTGCATTGTCATAGCTCAGCTCAGGCCTTGCCAGCATTTCTGCTTCTCACACATTCTGCCCTCCAATAGGCATTCAGGCCTATTTCCATCATGAACCAGATCCTCTTGATCAAGGATTTCTTCCATTCTGTTACGCAGCTTCTGGGCTGATCACCTTCAGCGTGCACACAGATCTGCCCTCAAAACCGAGGTCATTAACAAGATGTGTGGGATCTAATGGCAATAAGGGAGAGGTGATTAATTCTAGAGCACACCGAGATAGCGCTAACTGCAGGGATCTGGCACGTCGTTTCAGTGTTTCCAATCCCACAGGGCAGTTCCAGACTGTCACTATTTTCAGGTGGGATTCAATCACATACCAGCAAATTCAAGCTGCACAGTTATGGTTGATTGGGAGCTACTGTGCAACAAACCTGCTTCTCCAAAAGATTTGAACATTCTCTGATAAGATGCCTCAAGATTTGTTGTCTGTTTTCCCTCCCTAGTAAGCATGCATTGGACCACAGCCATTGTTTGTCAGCAGAACTAAAAAACTCAGCAAGCGCTAAATTCACCCACCTCTCACTTTCCAATTCCGCAGGACATTCTTGGTCCTCATTGGCTGGCATCTAGTAGGTCAGGTCAGATGCCAGTCCTGAGCGTTCTATAACTAGTGAGTCAGGACCTGCTTTTGGATTTTTTTGCTTAATTTAACCTTCCTTAGCCTTGGCTGGCTGTCTCTCTTGCCTGATGCTCGATTTCCCTCTCTGGAGTTTGAATTCAGTTGCTTGCCATGGCCCAGAGTCAGAGGGGCTCCCAACGCACATCTGTCTAACCATTCAGAAGTGATGCTCACACATCTTAAGGGGGAAAAGGTCAAGATTCTGTGCCTATCTGGGCATCCTGCGGGCATCAGCCAGCCTTATCATGGCAGGCCTGTGGTTGTTGCCTCTGCCATGTATGGTTCTGTAGGCTGGCCATTTTCACCTGTGTCTGTACATGAAGTCCTCCTGGCGAATGTGGGCACGGGGCCAGTGGGTAGCCAGGCAGCAGGACAGTGACCGCGAGTGGTAGATACAGGGGCTGGTGCAATGGGCAAAAAAGTGGGGGAAGGGGCTGTGGACTGACATTTAGAATCATAGGATAGTTGAGTTGGAAGGGGCCTATAAGGCCATCAAGTCGAACCCCCTGCTCAACGCAGGAATCATAGAATAGTAGAGTTGGAAGGGGCCTATAAGGCCATCAAGTCCAACCCCCTGCTCAACGCAGGAATCATAGAATAGTAGAGTTGGAAGGGGCCTATAAGGCCATCAAGTCCAACCCCCTGCTCAACGCAGGAATCATAGAATAGTAGAGTTGGAAGGGGCCTATAAGGCCATCAAGTCCACCCCCCTGCTCAACGCAGGAATCATAGAATAGTAGAGTTGGAAGGGGCCTATAAGGCCATCAAGTCCAACCCCCTGCTCAATGCAGGAATCATAGAATAGTAGAGTTGGAAGGGGCCTATAAGGCCATCAAGTCCAACCCGACAGATGGCTGTCCAGCTGCCTCTTGAATGCCTCCAGTGTCAGAGAGCCCATAGAATCAACTTGCAACATTTACTTAGTAAGGTATCAAAATGTGAAAGGCCTGCCCTTGAACATACAGCAAAAGATTATTCTGCATAAATTGAAAATGTGAAGAGATAAAATGCCATGCATTTTGGATTTCTCCCCTCCCCCTGTCCCGGCCGCTTTACTTCCTTCAGAGAGCTCCTCTTTTTCCTCTTCAACTCACTTGCGCTTTTGTTCCTATCGAATCCTGACCCATGGAAAGATGCCTTCTCCCCTGGCCCCTGAAAGCCAGCATTTCTGTATCACCTGGATCCAAAGGCATGGAAGGCAACAATTGTCTTCTCCTTCCCCTTCTGCCTCTCTCTATGGAGATGTGAAGGGTCTGTCTTGTTACTGTCACGTTAAAACTTTTATAAAAGTATTTATGTGGGGGGAGAAACAGACCCCTCCCTGTCCTTTGGAGCAACTGCAATATTTCTCAGAAGCTAGAAATTAATCCTTTGGGTGAGTTGCCCCCAAAGATGGTTCTCCTTATTCCCCATGGACCAGTTTGGTTGCGGATGAGGAATGGGGCGGAGCAGCTTTTTGGCAACGCTTAAACCAAGTGCCTCAGGTTCATTTTTAATAGAATCTTTTCCATCCCACCTCAGAGGTGGTGAGAATTGTCCGTATCCTTTTTGTCCCAGTCACTGCAGATAATTCAATACCGCCACCTAATGAAGGCCCTGCATCCATTCCGGAAAGGAATATACTTTAATGGGTCACATAAAACTGCAGAAGGCACTGACAGGGAAGGGTGGACTTCTGTATTCAAGAGCATCTACTAATTTTGCCATAATAGAAAATTGCTCCTCCCTGCCCCCCTCCAAAAAATAAAATAAAGGGGGGCACACTCTTTGAGAAGCACATCTGAAAAAAATACACCACGGCCCTCTGCAGGGCGCGTGCCAGTTGCTTGCACAGTGAAGGCCCAGGACTGCTTGGTTTTTTTCGTGGGGCTAATAAATGATTGATCAGTGTAAGTCTGTCATCTGTCATAGAATGTGTAATTATGGAACTCACAGCCGCAAGAATGCAGCGATGGCCACTGCTTTTGGTGGCTGTAAAAGAAGAGAGAGTGGCATAGGTTCATGGAGAATAGAACTACCAGCATTAGCTATGACAATAAAGCCTCCATGTTCAGAGGCAGTATACCTCTAAATACTAATTGTTGGGACAAACAGTGAGGGAGGGCTGTTGCCTTCATGCCCAACTAGTGAGCCTCCTGGAAGCATCTGGGTAGCCGCTATTGAAAGAGGGGGCTGGGCTGATTGGACCTTTGACCCGATGCAACAGGGTTATTTTATTCCACCCTTCCCCAACCTGGTGCTCTTCAGTTGTTGCCTGTTTGGGCTACAGTTCCCATCAGTTCCAGCCAGCAGAGATGTGCGGGCTGAAACTGTAGTCCAAAACATCTGGACAGCACCAGGCAGAGGAAAGCTGATCTCTAGACACAGAATGAGAGAATAGTTGATCTTGACACCTTGGCCGTTGCAGAGCTTTATAGTATTTCCCTCTATGGGGTATTTATGTCAGTTTCCCAACTACCCTACTTAACCCAGACCTGTGCAGATGACAAGTTACCTTACTTTCTCTTGCCTATTGAGTAGTCAAATGCCTGCTTACCTTTTGGAAGTATCCACCTCCTCCTTGTCTGTTTGGGGTCACTGCACCAGAAGCAGAACCCTGCCTGTTTGCTAGCACTGCTTCCCCGAGACCCATCAGGGTTGGCTTAGCCATCTGTTCCTGCAACAAGGGGGGGGGGAATCCCACATAATTCAGCATTAAAAAACCAAATCGGTACACTTCAAGGTTTACCTTTTCTTTGGGATAATTTTACACATAAAACATTATTGGAACCTTAAGACACTAAGAGATGAAGAACTCCTCCATCAGAGGAGGGGTGGGGAACCTCAGGCTTGAGGGCCAAATGCAGCCCTCTGCATCTCTCCATCTGGCCCTCAGGACTCTCTCAAAGCCACACCGCCTCCTTAGCCACACCCCCTCTTCCTAGGGCACACCCTTCATTTGCCCTCCTGTGCTCCCTCCACAAGTGCTTTTGCTTGGCGGGAATGTGTCTCTGCAGTCTGGTAACGCTTCTTGCTTGCATGGATGGAGGACAGAGAGGGCTGTGCAAGTGTGTCTAGAAGCTAGCCAGCTACACAAAGATAAAATTTACAACTCTTTGTTCTGCCCACTCTGGCATGTGGCCCCCAGAAGGTTGCCCAGGAAGGAATGTGGCCTCCAGACTGAAAAAGGTTATCCACGCTGCATTAGAATCTCACTTTGGTGTTGGGAAGAGTTGTTTTAAAAATTGGATTGCACTTAATTGCGTATCCACCTCTTCTCTCACAAAAACAGGATGAATGCCAGCAATGGATAAAATAAAAATGCTGCCTCCTCCGTTTCTGTGACTGGCCTTACCTCACAGATCCAGCAAAGTGGTTCTGATCTGCACACTCTTGATTTCCCTCTGTTTTTCTGTTGCTAGGCGAGGGCTGTTGGGGTTGGGGTACATATATTTGCATAACCTATCGTTAGCCCCTTAATGATGTGAGCTTTAAAATGTGAAGCATTAAGTAGGTCTGCTTCCCAAGCAAGGTATCAAAGGCTAAATTATTTCTCTGCCATGCTGTAAAGGAGAGAACAATGTTTTGTTTTGTTTTTAAGAAAATAGAAGCAAGGCATACAAATAAGCGAAGCAGCGTAATGTATCAGGCTCCAAGATGAGTGGTGGTTGTGAGGTATTTTGAGATGGATAGATCCTTTGTGGGCAGGTAATGGAGCTCTCCCTGCCTCAAGATAAATACCAGCCTACCAGTGCGTTCCTTAAGTGGCTCAAACACTTCCTAGATGGATGCTCCTGGGGGCCTTTAATTCCTCATTGCTAAACGTAGCAACCTTTTGAGATTCAGAAGATTGTAAGCACAGCAATGACCTTCTGGAAACTTGCCAGCGTTTTCTGGACCACTTTCTGTCAGTCAAAAGAAGGTTTGCCCTTTTCTGAAGTATAACAACAAGACTGTACTGTGCAGTTCCTTGTATAACAAATTGCACCAAAATTGGCTTCCTGTGGCAATTCTTATGAGGGCTGCTGCTGTTCTCCTCAGAAATCTCTCCACCATTCCTCTTGAACTTCCTCCTCCTGTGTGTCACCACTTCTCCACTACTAAACATGGTGTTTGGTGCCAAAGTCTGCAAATGGATGCAACTTCTCCAAACCATTGTTCAGCTTGTGTGGCTTGTTCGTGACATGAAGACAATCTTTTGATAGAATTTGGAGCACTTTTTGTGGCAACAGAGATGGAATGGCCAGGACTTAGACCAGTGTGTTGCTTGGGAATTAGGTTCAAGTTCTCCCTCGGCTGTGGACACACTGCTTTTCACAAATCACTCCCTGTTGTGACCCAGGACAGGGGGGAGGGCTTGCAGGAGGAGGACTCTGACTTTGAGGACTCGGGCGTGGAGTTGAGGGAGGAGGGATCTCAGCTCACCCAAATCCCAAATCCTCCTGTAGAAGCTCAGGGAAAGCTGCCATAGGTTGCTTCTGAGGACACGCCCCTTTCTCCTGCGCCCGAGGAGTCACCTGATCCACTTGCTGATTCCTAGCCAGGCACTCAGACAGTCAGCTAGCCCCCCTCATTCGGAGGGAGAAGTTGAGGTCCAGCCCCTTCCCCCCCCCCCCGCTCTTGCAGAATTCAGAGGTGCGAAGAACAATGCCCGGGGGTTAGGAGGAGCCGTCATTTGCATGCAAAAGTGAAACCTATTTAAGGGGGCCTTAACAAGGACGGGGGTGCTGAGTCAACGTCTGTAACTGGAGGCTTGCTTAGTCAGTGCTAGTCAGGGAAATAGTTCTTAGGAAGCATAGTTAGGTGAATAAGTCAAAAAGCTTTTGATATAACTGTAACTTTAATAAAAAGAGAAAGCCTTACTGACCCGTGTGCGCCTGCGTTCCTCAGCTCCGGATGGGACACTCCCAGACACTCTGTACCTCATTGCTCAATTTGATAAGATGGCCTGCCTTGCAGGGCTATTGTGAAGATTGGCTTGGTAAACACTCTTAACAACCTAACTGGACATTACACAGGAAGATGCATATAATAACCTCTCAGCATTTTTTGTTTTGCTTGTTAATGAAAAGGACCTGTTGGGATCTCTTAGTTTAAGCAGAGAACTGGCAGGGGTGGGGAGTTTTATTATTATTATTATTATTATTATTATTAATACCCCGCCTTTTGGCCTAAGGCCCTCAAGGCAGCTTACAGAAAACACAAATATAAAAACACATATAAAATACATCAATAAAACAATACAATTTACAAAATACAATACAATTTACAAAAGTTAAATAATTGCTCTTAGGATAACAATGTAAAATGCACGACACATGAGGGAAAAGGAAAAGGGAAGAACAAGGGGAAAAGCATGCTCAGGCACCAGTTCTTAAATTACAGTTCTTATCATGACCAGCTGGAATGGAAGCAGGTAGCCTGATAGCACGGTGGCTAGTGGAGAGGGCATGGGCAGCTAGTCACTCAGCAGAGGTGATGAAACAGCTCACGGATGGATCAGCTTTGGCACGGAAACAAAACACATCTTTGCTGCTGAAGCCACGAGGCATCCTGGCGAGCCCGTTGCACGGCGCCCTCCTCCCCCACACTCTGCCCCTCTCGCTCGCCTCTCCCTCTGGTTCCTTAGCCACCATGAGGCTACAGAGACGCTGGATATGCTCGGGGTCAGCGGGGGCCAGCTGGCTCGACTCCGGGTACACCTCCCGGTTGCTTAAAATTTTCTGAACCATCCATTTTAAAGCTCAAAATCTCCACCCCCCATTATGTTTTTCCGCCCATGGGGAAGAAAGACAGGAGATTGGCACATGACTCTTCTTTGTAACATATAGTTTGGTCCTCTAGCACTCTGGACATGAAAAAGTGTGATATGCTCCTGCCTCTCTCACACACACATACACAGCGGTCTGTCTGTCAGTCAGTAGTAGAATTCTGAAGTGATAGAAGAGATTGACTAACTTTGGCCTTCAAGTGGGGAACATGTTTTTGAAAATAGCCTGCAAGAAAAAAAGTGGCCCATCAGGAGGGTAGACTGGACTAGAACTGTTCTCCCTGCTATGCTAGGTTGTTGCTTGTGGGTATGATTATTTCACTTGAGGAAGCGTAAAAATGGCATCCTGCACCTCATCCAGCTGCACCACCTGAAGAGAACAGCACCACATGTGCCATGCCAATGCGTGGCCTGTCCTCTATTGATGGACCCCTGGGGTTCTCTGTCATACAGGCAAAACAGCTGCCTTTCCCCAGCACTCTAAATAACAGGCACTTTGGGGAAGGAGGTTGTGCACCCCATATCTGTCCTCTTTTGACACAAGCCAAATGTTGTGGTCTTTGCCTCCCAGCCGTAGATGGATGTGACATGAAGCTCACTGCCAGGGCTCAGCTGTGGAACCTCCTTTTAAACAGGAGGGCTCTGTCCCAGCACATGTGAAGTGGCCGTAAAGAACGGAGGACTTCTAAGCATGTGCATTTGCCTTTCCCCTTGCCATGGAGTAACTATAAGCCTATCTCTAGGAGTAGGGGATGGAACTTCTGAATCAGAGGATGTCGTTTCCTGGAGAGGAAGGATCCCACCACCATCCAGTCACCGTGGCCCAAAAGTCATCCAAGTAACTTTCCAACCCTGGCACAAGAGGAGGGTAAAGAAGCACCTCAGTCATTTGTGAAATGTTCCAAGTACAGGAGCGCAAGAACATCATCACAAGGCAGAACATTCACAGCTTTTGTAGAATAGGGCCTGTGTGAGTTGGGGATCGTCACCCCAGTTCACATCTCACCCCACCTGTGAACTCTTTAGGCAGACTTAAAGAAGCCTCTATCTCTTGATCCTAGTGTTTCCATTTCCAGTGGGGGCGATAATATTGATTTGGTCTACCTTACCTATCTGTTTATATGGATTATTGAGATAATGTACATAAAATGCTCAAAATGTGCTGTACAATGCTGTTTTTAATTGCATTTCATTCCACGATCTACAGAGCCTCTGTGGGTTTTGAATATGCAGCAAGGAAATGTCATCCGTTTTCTGACTGCTTTGCTCTTTCCAAGATTTCTGCTCTGTCCTCCTTTTGTTCACTTGACAGTGCTATGCTAAGGAAGAGGAGTTTGTCCTTTTTAATTTTGGATTTGTTTGTTTGTATGTATGTATTTATTATTTGATTTATGTCCCACCCTTCCTCCCAGTAGGAGGCCAGGGTGGCAAACAAAAGCACTAAAAACACTTTAAAACATCATAACAGACTTTAAAATACATTAAAACAAAACATCTTTAAAACCATTTGTTTTAAAAAAAGCTTTTTTAAGCAGATAAATCTTATATGTCTCCCAGTCCAGATATAGAGGTGGCCTGTAGACAGAGTACAAGTTAAAAAGCTGGTCTTGTGGGATAATAACATATTTCAGAGTCCTTTGCGAAGGTGATTGACTTCATAGGACATGGGATCTATATTTAGAACATTGTTGACTATTGTCTTCCGTTTGCAATGTGAAATATCCTCAGGGTGCTTCATCTCTAATGGCAGATTAAAAGTGTTTAGCCAGGGAGCGCTTTGAATAAAATTGGCGCTCATCCTGTCTTTCAAGGCTTGAGACCCTCACAGAATTAAAATATGGCACCATTTGTGCAGGTACATGTGAAACTGGCCTTATAGTTCAGGAGTGTGTACTCTGACCAGTAGCAAGATCAGAAGGAAAGAAAGGTCTTTCCTGTAGAAAGATGGAGATGTAACATCTCCTTATGGTCCCAGGCTCTGGTGTGAAGGCACATGTGGCCAGCTTCCTGCTGAAGCTAAGCAGGGTCAGGTCTTGTCAGTACCTGGATGGGAGACCGCCTGGGAACCCTATATAAGCCACCTTGGGTGTCAGTCATAAAAAAGAAAGGCAGGGTAGAAATGTAATAAATAAATAAATAAAAGCAAGTCTTGTTTTATCTGTCTCAGAAGCATCCATATTTTAATTGACTTTTCACGAACTTAGCACCTCCTCCCTCTCTCTCTCTTCACTCTGTAAATTTTCTCAAAGTCTTTGCATTTGTGCATCCAGCACAGGAATATAATGAAATCATAAAAAGTAAAATGCTGAAATGAAGCGTAGGACTGCAAAGGTCAGTATGAGTAGACATGGAGCAAGCTCTTGTTTGTGAGGTCCTCCCTCCAATTAAGGCAGCCGTGCAGGGGTGGGGTGGGGGCTTCTCAGCCAGGGAAGGATGCCGCACTGAGAGTGGCCCGTGTCTTTGACTTGGCTTTGCCAGTGTCTTAACGCTTTGCTCTCAGATTCGGTTGCAGGTTCTGGGGAAGCTTGAGGAGAGCACCCAACAATGGCAAGACAGGGTTCACTAGCACTCCTGGTGGACCCTGAGTGGAGCAGCTGGTGTGGAATGCAGGCACGCCAGACTGAGAGGGGCCGACCCAATGGCACGTGCATTGGGCCCTTGCAGAGTGGAAAGCTGCCTTCCACTGAGTCAGACCAGCTAGTTCCATGGCCTCTCCTCTGAGCAGAAGCAGCAGCCCTCCAAGATCCCAGTGCACCTCCAGAGAGTTCTGTAGGAGGGATTGAAGCGCATACTGGAAATTTCAGTTTGTGCAATTAAAATCAATCAAAGCACTCTCTCTTGCCCTAGCACAACAAATCCACTTGAAAAACAACACAGACTTTTTGCAGTTAGGAAAGTGATGGGAGAAATGCCCTGAAAGTATGGGATGAGCACGTGATTAAGGGGAACATGTGTATGTTGGAATTGGGGCAAGAGCAACTCCTGTTTTGTTCTTTTGTTTATGTTCCAGAAAGGGGATGGAGTTAGGGTTGATTACCTTTACCTGTGATGCTCTGACTTCCTTCCTTCTGTTGTTAGACTGATACATCTTGAAATGAAATGGACTGCCTTCAAGTCGATTCTGACTTATGGGCGACCCTATGAATAGGGTTTTCATGGTAATCAGTAATCAGAGGGGGTTTACCATTGCCTCCCTCTGAGGCTGAGAGGCAGTGACTGGCCCAAGGTCACCCCAGTGAGGTTCATGGCTGTGTGGGGATTCGAACCCTGGTTTCCCAAGTCGCAGTCCAACACTCTAACCACTACACCACACGTCTTAAGGAAAGCTTATCTGCCCCTCCTTCTTCTATCCTTTCCTCTCTTCTCTGACTGTCTGAGAGAGAGGAGACACCTTTGTCTCTGTTCTCTCATAGCCATGAGGGCAATTCCCACTTCTGGGCGTTGCGCCTCCAACTTAGTTAGTTAGTTAGAACTAGGTTTGCCTTTCCTATCTACTATGTATTTCTATAAATAAAGTAGCTTTTCTTATTTTACTAAGTCTTAAGTCTCAGTGATCTCAGTGCAGGGTAAAAGCCTGCTACTTAGGTAAATAAACACACTGGCACACACACGTTTCAGACGGTTGATGATCTCTGCTAATATCTATACAGATTTACAAGTGCCTGGAATCCGTGAGTGGGTGGATGGGAAGGAACAGGATGAAGCTCAATCCTAATAAAACCGAGGTGCTACTTGTGGGTGACAGGGGAAGGTTGGGTGTTGTTGACCTGAAGCTTAATGGGGTGAGACTTCCCCTGAAATATCAGGTCCGGAGCCTCGGGGTTGTTCTTGATTCCAAGCTGTCCATGGAGGCTCAGATTTCGGCAGTGAGCCGGGCAGCTTGGTATCAACTACACCTCATACAGAGGCTGCAACCCTACCTCCCGATTCATCAGCTCCCACTGGTAGTACATGCCCTGGTCACCTCTCGATTAGACTACTGCAATGCACTCTACGTGGGGCTACCCTTGAAAACAGTCCGGAAACTACAACTGGTGCAGAATGCGGCGGCTCGTTTGCTTACAAGCAGCCGCCGCCGTGATCACATCACGCCAGTGTTATTTCATCTACATTGGCTTCCAGTTGTTTTCCGGGCCCAATTCAAGGTGTTGGTGTTAACCTTTAAATCCCTATACGGTCTCGGCCCAGTTTACCTGAAGGAGCACCTCCAGTACCACCAATTAAGCCGCCCGACTAGATCAGCCACACAGGGCCTTCTCTCAGTCCCACCAACGAAAACAGCTAGGTTGGTGGGGACTAGAGAGAGGGCATTCTCAGTGGCGGCCCCCACTCTCTGGAACTCCCTCCCGTTCGATCTCCACCATGCCCCTTCCCTGGATACATTTCGCCGAGCCTTAAAAACCTGGCTCTTTGGACAGGCCTTCGGGATCTCCGGGGTGGGCTAATTTTTCTATGATTGTTTTAAATTGTTTATTGATTGCCCTACATTGTTCTATACTGCTGCTATTTAAAATGGTTATGGTTGACTGCATTGTATTTTATTCTGTATTTATATTGTATTTTATCAATTTCAATGTGTACGTCGCCTAGAGTGGCTTCGGCCAGATAGGTGACACAAAAATTAAATTTTACTTTACTTTTACTTTACATAACAGATACCACATTATCCTGCACAACATAGGAAACAGACCTTTAGTGTTGTGGCACCTACCCTTTGGAATTCCCTCCCCTTAAATATTAGATAGGCGCCATCTCTGTTATCAACAAGCCTTTTAAGTAGAGACCTTATCCCAATCTGCCTCTGTGTTGGAATTGTGTTTTAAGATTAGGTAAACGCACACACCGGCACACATGCATTTCAGACCGCTGTTGTTCTCCGCTTAACAAATATACAAATTTACACAACAACAGTATAAACACTCCACAAGGAAATCAGAATGAATACCCGTTGTTGTATAACCATCCCGCAAACAAATCAGCTCAATCAGGCCAGACGTAGTATACCCTCTGTGTACCCTTTTTGCAAGCAATCCAGGATGAATGTTCAGTAAAGGGGCACCTGGAGGAGCCCTCAAGCGGAGGAGTGTGTTCTGCAGCCATCCTACTTGATCTCCTTCTAACAGGGGATGCTGGGGATTGAACCACTAGCTGCTCTCCTCAAGTGTGTTGATGTGTGTGTGTTGTTGCGTGAAACAGCATACATTACGTTGGAGTTAAGTTGAGCAAGAAACTTCTTCAGAGCATTAGATCACGTTAAGAGTCTTTATTAAGACATTACGGCCAAAGGCTTAAGAGTAAATACATGTAGAGTTTCTTCAGTCACCCCCCTTCTGGTACATCTCTCTCCAAAGGTAAACACAGAAGACAACCTCTCAGTTCAGAGGCAATACACAGAAGACTCAGCTTAACACAGATAGCTGCTAGAACTTTTCCCAGTCTATCGCGATGGTTACCTTAGCAACGGCCTTGGCAGTCCGTTCCCAGACTGGGCAAAGACATAACTCCCCCTAGTTACAGTTTTTCAGACTTGATGGAAAACAGACTCAGTGACAGTGCGGTTCAATGGTCAACAAAGTGTCCCCTAAAACCTGTGAGCATCGGAGTGCACTCAATGAACCTTAAAGTTCATAAATGGAAACGGAATCCAAATTAATGTTCACCAGGCTGGGAGTCATGAATCACACCCTCCCTATTAATAACATTACTTGGCATTTTCACTGTTTTAGTTATTTCTTTATTTATTACATTTATATCCCACCTTTCCTCCAAGGAGCTCAAGGTGGTGTACACGGTTCTCCCCTCCCCATTTTATCCTCACAACAACCCTGTGAGGTGGGTTAGGCTGAGAGGTAGTTACTGGCCCAAGGTCACCCAGTGAGCTTCATGGCTGAGTGGGGACTCGAACCCTGGTCTCCCAGGTGATAGTCCTTTATTTACAGCACGTTTACCTCGTTCTCCTACCAAAAAAAGGCTTTCAGAGTGGCATGCAAATATCAATATTATAATGATCCTTGCTTTTATAATCTAAGAGGCACAGCACAAAAGGAAAGTGATTGGGAGGGTAGATAAACAAACTCCGACACTAGATCTTAGATACTGAATTCTTGTAATGAGCAGCTGGAATGGAAACAATTCAGATAGAGGGAGAATCAAAAGTTGCTGGCATTTCAGCAGAGCTGATTGAGAGGACTTGCAGTCCCAATCTCTCCCTCTGGATGATTGGTCAGTTGCCTGCTTTGGATGGGGCCATACTTCTCTGAAAGAGCAGGTCCATAGTCTGGGGGTGCTCCTGGATCCATCTTTGTTGCTAGAGGCCCAGATGACCTCAGTGGCTAAGAGTACTTTTTACCAGCTTCATCTGGTGAGACAGCTGCGGCTGTTTCTGGACCGGGATAGCCTGACCACTGTTGCCCATGCCCTGGTAATCTGCAGACTGGACTACTGTAATGTGCTCTGTGTTGGGCTGTCCTTGAGGTTGGTCTGGAAGCTGCAGCTGGTGCAAAATGAGATGGTGTGACTGCTCACTGGGGCAAGGTATTGCCAACATGTCACCCCATTGCTGAAAGAATTGCACTGGCTGCCCATTAGCTACTAGGCCAAGTTCAAGGTTCTGGTTTTAGTGTACAAAGCCCTATACAGTTTGGGACTAGGATACCTGAAAGACCATCTTACCCCTTATGTACCCAGCTGATCACTGCGTTCTGCAGGTGAGGGCCTCCTGCAGATACCATCTTATCAGGAGGTCCGTTCTGCACAACATAGGAAACGGACCTTTAGTGTAGTGGCACCTACCTTTTGGAATTCCCTCCCCTTAAATATTAGACAGGTTATCCTTTCCATGAATACTGAAGACCTTCCTCTTTCAACAAACCTTTTAAGTAGATATCTTATCCCAATCTGCCTTTGTGTTAGAATTGTTTTTTAAGATTTTTAGAAACTGTTTTGTTGTAAGATGCTTTAGAGTGTTTTTAGTGTTTATTTACTGGAGAAACGGATTGGTTCCCAATTGGAAAGGGAGTGAGACAAGGGTGTATTTTGTCACCCTGTTTGTTTAATCTATATGCACAGCATATCATACAGAAAACGGGATTGGACCAAGATGAAAATGGAAATGGACTGCCTTCAAGTCAATCCCGATTTATGGCAACCCTATGAATAGGGTTTTCATGGTAAGCGGTATTCAGAGGGGGTTTCCTATTGCCTCCCTCTGAGGCTAGTCCTCCCCAGCTGGCTAGGGCCTGCTCAGCTTGCCATAGCTGCACATGCCAGCCCCTTCCTTGTCCGCAACTGCCAGCTGGGGGGCAACTGGGCTCCTTGGGACTATGCAGCTTGCCCACGGCTGCACAGGTGGCAGGACATGTAACCCCTGAGCCACTCACTGTGGGGTGATCTTTAGCTGGCCCTTTACACCCAGGAGACAGAAGCGGGGATTCGAACTCACAGACTCTGGACTCCCAGGCAGGCTCTCCTCCCCACTGTGCTATAACAGATTGGACCAAGAAGAAGGAGGTGTGAAAATTGGAGGGAAAAATATCAATAATTTAAGATATGCAGATCATACTACTAGCAAAAATCAGTAATGATTTGAAATGAATGCTGATGAAAGTTAAAGAGGAAAGCACAAAAGCAGGACTTCAGCTGAACATCAAGAAGATTAAAGTAATGACAACAGAGGAGTTATATAACTTTAAAGTTGACAGTGAGGACATTGAACTTGTCAAGGATTATCAATCCCTTGGCACAGTCATTAACCAAAATGGAGACAATAGTCAAGAAATCAGAAGAAGGCTAGGACTGGGGAGGGCAGCTGTGAGAGATCTAGAAAAGGTCCTCAAATGCAAACCACTGAACACTAAAGTCAGCATCATTCAGACCATGGTATTCCCGATCTCTATGTATGGATATGAAAGTTGAACAGTGAAAAAAAGCAGATAAGAGAAAAATCAACTCATTTGAAATGTGGTGTTGGAGGAGAGCTTTGCGGATACCATGGACTGCAAAAAAGACAAATAATTAGGTGTTAGAACAATTAAACCAGAACTATCACTAGAAGCTAAAATGATGAAACTGAGGTTATCCTACTTTGGACACATCATGAGAAGACATGATTCACTAGAACAGACAATAATGCTGGGGAAAAACAGAAGGGAGTAGAAAAAGAGGAAGGCCAAAGAAGAGATGGATTGATTCCATAAAGGAAGCCACAGACTTAAACATACAAGATCTGAACAGGGTGGGCCATGACAGATGCTCTTGGAGGTCGCTGATTCATAGGGTCGCCATAAGTCGTGATCAACTTGAAGTCGTAACAACAACAACAACAATAATATGAGGTTGGCCAATCAGTATTATTCTCCCCATATTGCAGACAGAAAGACTGAGGCTGAGAAAGAGTGGCTTGCCTTAGACCACCTCATGGATTCTCAGCAGAGAGAAGATTCAAGGAGGATAAGGCTTTCAATGGCAACTAACCACAACGGCTATATTCTATGTTCTACCTCCAGTGTCAGAGGCAGTACTCCTCTTATGCGTTTACATTACAGTTTCTGGGACCTGCAGGAGGGGAGAGTGCAGTTTCACTCAGGTCCTCTTTGTGGGTTTTCCTTTAGGGCATCTGGTTGGCCACTGTAAGAACAGGATGCTGGACTAGGTGGGCCTTTGGAATGAATCAGCAGGACTCTTCTTATGTTTCAGTGTCCTTATTCAGATGTAGAACTTATCCGTTCACAGCTCAATCTTTTAGCCACTGCTCTTATCTGGCTCATATAATTTCTCACACATACAGGTTTTCACTTGAGTTGCCACAGAATTTCACACAAGGAAAGCAAACATTTAGGTGAACTTGGAAGATCCTTCTCAGTTGGATGGAAGGACATGAGGAGCGTTCCGGAGGCAGATCAGGACAGGAGCAGCATTTCGTTTCCGGGAAGGGTGACTTAGCCTGTGCCTGCTTTTGAGACGGGCTCCTGCCTCAAAAGAAGCTTATTCAGATATATCAGTCAGATTTTTTTTTTTTTGACTGATTAAACTTCTCCCGGGTAGGGAGAAACGAAGAGATTAACCTCAAAGCCTATTTTTGTTGGGACGACCAGATCTCATTAATTTATGGGACGAGGTCCAGCCGACGAAGGTGGGACGGATTTTCAACAACAAGCTCTATCTGATAAAGCGAACGTTCATCTTATCTTCTAAGAGAGAACGCACTAACAGGCAAGCACCCTTCTTTCTATATTTTTCTTTTACTTGACTTAAATTGTTGCTGTTTAAAAGAGATTTGCCAGATTGATCGGTTTTTGACATCTCACTGGGGAGCCATAACTTCTCTCTGCTACTCACTAATTAATAGCTTATCTCTGTTTTTGTTGCAAAAAGCTGTCCTGGATTTGCATTCTAAAGATATACACAGAAGAGGGATTTCTATTCCAGATTTTTATTTTGAAGAATATTATATTGTCTGAGACTACTCTCTTTTTGGTCTATTTTATTTTGACGAATCTGTTTCCTGACGACCGCCATTAATTGTTTCGATCCTGGGAACTGCATTTTGTTTACTTAAGCATGGAGAGATAAGGCTGTCTGCTCTGTTTATACTGTGATGTCACCAAGTTTGGAGTATTAACCCAATTGTTGCTGAAATAAGAAGTGGTTTTCCTATATTTTTCTTTTAAAATGGCAATTAAGAAAGTGGCTGAGAAGCTGGAAATAACTATGTTTCAGAAAATAATGGATGAGATTGAGATAACGAAACAAAACCTGCGACAGGGTTGTAAGGAGCTGAAAATTGAATTGAGTAAAATGAAGCAGGAGATTAAAGATATAGGGGTCCCTGTGAGAGAGGTGACCCTGGAAGGGGTCCCTGTGAGAGAGGAGACCCCGGAGATTGGAACAAACGTGGAACAGGAAAAAGATTTGGAGTCTATGGACTTTAGAAACAAAATCTATTGTTTGGAGACACAGGAGATTAAAGACATAGGGGTCCTTGTGAGAGAGGAGACCCTGGAGACTGGAACAGGGGTCCCTGTGAGAGAGGAGACCCTGGAGACTGGAACAGGGGTCCCTGTGAGAGAGGAGATCCCGGAGATTGGAACAAACGTGGAACAGGAACAAGATTTGGAGTCTATGGACTTTAGAAATAAAATCTATTGTTTGGAACTCAATGTTATCTCTGAAGAAATTAATGAAGATTCTAGAGATAAAGTTATCAATGGCATGGATAATCTTCTGGACTGGAATGATGTGATGGAGCCCAATATAGAGAAAATCTATGGAATTAACTGCAGCCATGTGACAATGGAAAAACTTTCAAGAGATGACCCAGTGTATTTTGAAAAAAAGAACAGAGATATGATTTTACAGCAGTATTTCATCAACCTATTCAGAATGGATGGCAAGAAAATATTTGGGATAGAGGTAATTCCCATCAGACTCTTACTATATGACTATGGCTTTGACAGCAAGATTATTATGGAATACTGATAATGGAAGATTGGATACTGAAATTACTGGACTTAACAAGACTACTGAAGATGGAAGATGGAAAATGGAACTAATAGGGATAATAGAACAATGGCTACTGAAATTACTGAACCTAACAGATTCTGATGTGATGGATTAATTGAAATGTTTATTTTGACTATGGTTATGACAATAAGATTATCATAATTAGTAATGAGATGGATTAATCGATATGCTTATCTGGAAAAAAAAATTGATAGATATATTTCTTAAAGAATTGAAACCTCTCTTTGACTTTTTGTGGAAAGAATAAAGTAATGTTTATGAGATTTGATGATTAAGTAAGATAACTACTGGAGGAAAGTGATTTTATAATATGACTTAAGAGACAGGATTGTTATATATTATAGACTTATAACTGATTTGATCTTTGACAAATGGGAAGTCAATATTTTACTCTTTATTTTTTATTTTTGTTTTTTTTTCTTCTTTTTTTCTTTTTGTTTAACTATTTTTGATTTTGTTTTTTGTCTTTGAATGTTTTATGATTTTGTCTTGTATGTTTTATGAAAATCTGAATAAAAATTATTGAAAAAAAAAAAGGACAGGAGCAGCATTTCTGCCTAGGGCAGCCTCATTGCTTTTGTTCTCAGTCACAGATGCTTCCACAGGCCAGAGAGAGTAACCCCAAACCTGTTGCTAAATTTATCGCCTGTCCTCTCCCCAAAGGGCTGCCTTTTTGAATGCAGGTTTTGTCAAAGCGTGCTGTGTTCTGCCTCAGCAGAGGAGGCGAAAGGATCCATCACACAAGGCCAGTGGAAGCTGGATGGTAAGATGCATGTCAGGATATAAAGGCCATCTCAGCATTTAATCATCCCTCACCTTTCCTGGCTGTATCGATTTCATCCAATGTTGCCAGGTAACCAAATCTTTGCTTTGTTGCTGTCACCTTTATTCTGACTCAACCTGGATTCTTGTGCTGATTAGAGGAGATCCGATAGCACACTGGCCTTCCACTTATTGACTGGTACAATTTCTAGGCTGGCTTTATACTATGCCAATGCTGAAGTGCCTCAAAAGAGATTAATATTAAAGCACACAGAGACACATGGCACCCGCCATAATATAACACCTGGAATTATTGCAATAAAAATTTCACTCTGTAGTAACTTGAGAAAAAATGCTGCAAAATCATAACAAGGTGGTATATGAACTGTAAAATCCGAAACCCCATAGATTACAAATTACAGGTACTCTATCCAACATGAAGGAAAAAGGAACTTTTTATCATGTTACGATGGACTCCTCTGGTTGTGCAGATATTCTCCCTTTTTAGTTTTACTATTTAGTCCCCTTTTAATATCACTCCCCCAGATTTCTTAACTGTATGTTATGTATTTTTATCTATTTTGATTTTTTAATTATTATTTATTGTGAGCCACCCTGTATGCCCTGTTTTAGGGTACAAGGGCAGGACAGAAATATTTTAAATAATAAATAAATAAAAATAATAGAATATTTATTCATAAAAATATTATACTGATGAATACAATAAAGCTGTTTACATAAAAACAATATAATTTTTTTTTAAAATCCTACAGTAACATTTCTTGAAAACTAAATAAAAACAGAACAAAACTATATATCACAGATAAAACTGAGGAATGTGCAAAACAGAGTATGAAGAGGCAGTGGCCAGGAATGCTTGGGTAAACACATACTTTTTAAAGAGGCATTTAGAAGTCACTTCTGTCTTTGCCTCATGAATTAACTGAGGGAGGGCGTTCCAGAGGGATGCTTTCACCTTCTTGGCTATCACCACGAAGGCCTGCTTCTGCATTGTCACCAAGGAAAGCCTGTTGGTTCTGGATCTCCTTAGAAGATCTTAATTGTCAGGTTGGTCTATACTGAGGCAGTGCAGAGAGCGACTGGTGTGAGGGCAGTTACTTTCTCCTTTGGATAATCTGGGACCCCATGTGAGAAGCCAGGGACATCCCAAGAGAATTTGCCTTTCAACGGCATTATGATATCGGCTGTTTTATTTTCAATACCTTTCCTAATTATCGCTAGCATGGCATTTGCCTTTTTCACAGCTGCCGCACACTGGGTCGACATTTTCATCGTGCTGTCCACTACAACCCCGAGGTCTCTCTCCTGGTCGGTCACCGCCAGTTCAGACCCCATGAGCGTATATGTGAAATTAAGATTTTTTGCTCCAATATGCATAATTTTACACTTGTTTATATTGAATTGCATTTGCCATTTTTCCGCCCATTCACTCAGTTTGGAGAGGTCTTTTTGGAGCTCTTCGCAATCCCTTTTTGTTTTAACAACCCTGAACAATTTAGTGTCATCAGCAAACTTGGCCACTTGACTGCTCACTCGTAATTCTAGGTCATTAATGAACAAGTTGAAAAGTACAGGTCCCAATACCGATCCTTGAGGGACTCCACTTTCTACAGCCCTCCATTGGGAGAACTGTCCGTTTATTCCTACTCTCTGCTTTCTGCTTCTTAACCAATTCCCTTCTCTGCCAGCCTCCATGGAAAGGAGAACCACTGGCTTTTTGGGGGGGGGGCTTCACAGAGGCCAGCCATTGCCTGAATGGGCAAGAGACTGCCACTGGCAATAGCCAAGGTAGGGCCCTGAAATGGGGTGCTCTAAGAGGGGAGATGAGGTTGGTCTAGTCAAGGATCCACTGAATCCTGTAATGATCCACCTCTGGAGTAGGGTGCCAATGTGGGTCCTTTGCTTGCCACCTTCGGCTGGCACAAATACTACCCTGAAAAAATCCTCGATCTACTGCCTTAACCAATGGAGCTTTGGATGTAGCAATAGCTCTACCCTCTGATTGTCCCTGGGCAGGATTAGGACTGCTCTGCCTGTGTGGAAGCATCCCACGTAGGGGAGCTTTTGGAAATTAAAAAAGAACTTCACCATCCCCAGCCATTGATGTGCCACTAATGACTAACAAAAGTGCATGACTGTGCACTTATGTTTGTTGACTAGTTGGGCAACTAAAAAATATGAGGTACTTTCTAGGAACTTTGTATGCACAGGTATACACATCTCTCTCGCCTTGGGTTCCATGATGGAAGAAAGGTGGGATATAAATGTAATTATTTTAAAGAATTATACTCAGACTTTTTCTGAGTTCCAGAAACAGAACTCTTGATATGTGCGGCAGTGTAGATTTCAAAATGGGAGGGGGGGAGGGGGGAGGCAGGACTATATTGGGACCTAATTGGCAAAGCCTTTGCAGACACTCTGATAGTTTGGGACTGGTTTGTCTCATCTGTCATAGATCACTGCTGAGAAATCTCCTTGGCGTAGGCTGATTTCACTGCACATGCATTTAAAAGTGCCCACATTATCACACTGAAGCCGGGTCTAGGGCAACTTGGGTCCAGGGGATTTCAAGGATCACCTGAGCCGTTATATCCTGGCCTGATTACTAAAATAATCTGGAGGAGCACTGTTAGTTGTCCTGCATGTTACAGAGGCCTGGCTGGCCTCAAGCAGAAGCTGGGCATTTAGCGGTTCTGGTGCCATCCTGTGGAACAGTTTTCCAGCAGAGATCAGGCAGGCATCCTCGCTTTTGACTTTCAGGTGTCTCTTGAAGGCTTTTTTTGTTCCAACAGGCCTATGCAGCTGTTTAAAACGTTTCTTGAGTAGCCAGTCATTTTCATAATTGTTTCATATTGTTTTTAAATATTGTTATTTTGCTGTACCCTGTCCTGATGTTTTGTGAGAGGATGGTTTAGAAATACATTTATAAATAAATACATAGTTGTATTTATTTTGCAAGCAATTTCTCCTAATATAATACATTTTTGAATGTTATTTTCACTAATATATTCATTTTTATGCACATTTCCCCCCTAATGTATGCATTTTTGTTCTGACACTGAAGCTGGGTTGCTACTTCCAGCAGAACAGATTGTGGCTGGTCTCCTTTAAGTGAACCATGTTCACTTTCCTAGCTTGTTTCTTCCCTGGTTAAACCCATTAGCACAGCAAGCTTCTCTTTCGCCCCCTTCTCCATTAATTACCTCCATGGCACTTCTTGATTGTATTATCAAGGCCCTCAATAGCTGAGCACTCTGGAGCAGCCCAAGCAGTAAGAGAGAGAGAGAAGGAGAGTGTGTCTCTCTCTGTGTGTGGTTTTCCCATTCGTCAGCCGGTGGATGAATCCCTGCACCGAGCTCAACTTATAGTCTGATTGCCTGATTATTTTAGCCATTAGCTCTGGCAATTAAGAATCTGTGATGCTAAGGATAATGTTTCCTGGTGATGTGCTTCCCCACCATCCTTTGACCAGTATTTATGCCAGCTTGGTCCAGCTGCAGATGCCCAGTGCACGTGTCGCTTTGCAGATGCAGTCGTTACCTGCAGCAATAGGTTTGCTGCTCTTTATTGTGCTTTTTGTTTCAAAGGATAAATATGCACACCCAAGTGCTGGAAAGAGGGCAGCGTGTGGCCTTTGCAGAACTATGCCGTGTGAGTGTTTGGGAGGGAGGGGAAAGCAGAGATTCATGAACTGGAAGGGTGTTGCTATAATGGGAGGAGGGGCTAGCCATGATGGAGGATGCCGCTGTGTTTTGGCTACAGCAGGGGTGGGGAGTCTGTAGCCCTCCAAAACGTTGCTGGCCTGCATCTCCCATCATCTGTGGTCATTGGCCTTGCTGGCTGGGGCTGATGGGAGTTCTAGTCCAGCAACATCTGCAGGGCAACCAGTTGGCGAAGGCTGCTCTATGTTCATTGTTTGGCCATAGAGTGGTTTCCCCCGCACACCCTCTCCCGGTCTCCACAGCCCTTCCATTGGCTTTAACTCTTCTGTGAGCTGCTGCCTTTGTCTCCCTCCACCAGGCCCATATCTTTGATCTGAGTGTCAACAAGTATGAACAAATCTGCAATCAGCCGGTGGTGGCCAAGAAGAAGAACAAAATTACTCACGTCCAGTTCAATGCCATCTACCCGATCGTCATCATCGGAGATGACCGGGGCCACGTGACCTGCCTGAAGCTTTCTCCCAACCTCCGCAAGATGCCTAAGGTAAGCTGATTCCAGCCTGGGCTGCAGCCGTCCTGAGTGGAGCTTTCTGACTGGCCTTGCTGAAGGAGGTGATTTGCACTCTTTGGCCAAAATAATGCACAATGAAGGTTTGATGCCAGTCTGTTGTAGCTGCTGATACAGGATCTGTGGGCCTTTGCATACTGGCGTGGATAATCTGGGTGATCCGAACTGGCCATCGACCTCTGGGGTGGATTGTGGCTGTGGATTCTGGCTGCAGATGGAGGAAAAATTCAATTCTCTTTCATTTTAATGAGACACCACTTTATTTCTACTGCTTGAATCAATATGCCGGCTGAACACAACTATCCTTTGAAATCTGCAGTTCTCCGAATTTTGTTATGCCGTTCTCGAACCAAACAATGTGTACAAAAATACATGTATTAAGGGAAAGTGCATAAAAATTCAGTACTTGCCTTGATGAAAGTAACACACAAAATTGCATATTAGGGAAAATTGATTGCAAAAATGTGTGTATTAGTCAAAACTGCATATAAAAATATGTATTTTACGAGAAATTGGCACTGAAATGCTTATGAATTTTCATGCTCTGGAAATCTGGAGAACTGAATTTAAAATTGGAATGGGAAACTGAGAGAAACGGAAACTGACTGATCCGTCTGTCCTTAATTGTGGCTGTATGGAACCTTCAGGTTCAGAGGCAGCAGGGCAGTGAATGCCCAGTTGCTGGGGAGAGGGGAGGTGGAGAGCTGGAAGAGGGGCTTCACGTGTAGGCTCCGCCTCTGGTCTTCCTGGAGGCATCTGTCAGCCACTGTGGAAAGGAAGAGGCCGCACTTGGTGGGCCTTTGGCCTGATCCTGCAGGGCTCTTCTTGTGTTCCTGTTGTCATGGCCCGGCCTTTGGTGGGCAAGCAGGCTAGGAGAATCATCCTGTTTCTTGGAGGTTCCCCAGATCCCTTATCTGGCCAATGCTGTTTTGCCAGGGGAGGTATCCTCTCAGGTGTGCTTGAGTGTCTCAACAGCTAGATCACAATTGCTTCTCTCTCTCCCCCGCCCCAAGTTTTGAGGAGACTTCTATGGGTGGTAGCTAATTCTTCACCTAACAATTATATGGGACTGATGTCAGTCACTCCTGCCCTGCTGTAGGATAGCAGCCAATCACTAGAGCACTTTGGAAGTGGTTGTTGTTAATTCTTCCAAGTTGCCAGCGTTGGCACTGTTGGTTCAATTAGTGTTGAGTCTGATGGGGTTGACATAAGTTTGATTTCTCTTCCTAGGATAGTCTCATATGGTTGGTTTCTTTGGGGGCTGGTGGTGAGAAAGTCGCTTTGGAACTCTGCTCCCCAATAAGGGCGGCATCCCAGGATCATCATCATTACAAGATCCAGCACAGCTCTGTGCACTCCCACAACACCCATTCATTGTTATGGGGTTTGCAAAAAAAGGTTTCCAGTGGACTGTGTCCTAGAAGTCTCCTTAGTGGTGAGGAGGGTACTCTGCACATGCTCAGACATATCCACCTCTCCAGCCAGCATCCACATGCAGAAGAAATGCAACCGTTGCCAGTGCTAGATACAAAACGATTCAGGGTTCTGATGCTGTAAACCACAAACAAATTGAACACTGCATGGATATGAATAATCCCTTTTCTCCCTTGCATGCAGGTATAAGTAGCTCATGTGCTTTTTATAGACACTCTCTCTGATTTCTTGATCACCTCCACTGGTAAAGATAAACATGACATTGTGCATCGTTTGCAAGGGCAGCTCAAGCCCATGAGATGAGGTTCAGACTGGGGAGACTGGCAGCTGCAGGGAGACAGCCTTCACTTCACAGACCTTAAGAGGAGCCAGTGACGTAGTCGCGGCAGGCTCCTTCCAATGATATTACAAACTGCTTTTGTCTTTGACCTCTCTTGCTTCGTTGCACATAAAGGGGTGTTTGCCATGAATTTCTGTGTTTCCTGCAAAAGTGACAGCCAGGGGAAGCAGCAGTTGTTATGTACAGGGTAATCTCAGGGGAGGATTTGCACATGGACCTTGTCTGAATGATCCTTTAATGAGTGGGAGGAAATCTGTAATTACAAAGGAAATAGGCTGTCTGCCAGAGAAAGTGCTCAGTGGAATGAATGGGTTTCCCACCCACAGCGCTGTCATGGCATTTTGCACCAGGGTGTTACGTAGAGCTTCACCCTGTACTCAGAAAACGGCATTTAGAGAAATTGTGAGTTATTTCAAAAGGGGATCCTGTGTAGACTTTCATAGTCTTTGTTTACTTTAGTGCCAGACTGGAAGTTTGTTTTTTTTAGGGAACAGGGTGGCTTATGCAGTCATCCTTTGCCCTTGGCTGGGCAGATGGATAGGACGCCAGTTCAGAGTTTGCCTAGATCAAACACAGCGGGGAACTACATGTGTTGTCGCTGAAGAAGTCATGTGTGGGTGTGACCCTGTGATGCTAGGAAGGCTGGAAACCAAGGAATTAAAAAGCATCAACAACAAATCTCTGTGCAGATCAACCTAGAATTCAAACTTGGTTCTTTTAATGGGTGCAAATTCAAGACTGACTTAGATTAGAATCCATCAGTTACATTTCTCTCTCTCGTTTTCCCAATCTTAAATTCAGTTTTTCACATTTCCACATCAGCTTGCAATTTTTAAAAAAAGTCCTCATGAAAATTCATGAGCATTCTACTGCAAACTCCTCTTAGCATACACATTTTTGCAAAGCAGTTTTCCCCAACATATTGCATTATGTTATTTTCACTAATATATACATTTTTATGCACACTTTACTCCAGTAATGCATTTCTGCACAGATTACTTGACTGGAGAACTGTATTACAAAATTCACAAAAAGCTGATTTCAAAGGATGGCCGTTTTGGTTTGCATCACTTTTAAATGCCAACTGAATCAAATTTCTCTGCCATCCCTAGACCCGATATCCTCAGTAGAATATAGTTGAACCACATCATCATATTTGCCATCAGCAGCGTGATTAAGGAGTGGTAAATGGATCGATTTCCTCCACCCTTTCAATTCACAGGAGTAACGTTTTGTTTGTTTGTTTAGAAAAGTATTTATATACTGCCCTTTCACAAATATCAGAACAGTGTACAGCAATATAAAAAAGGCAGTACAGACATGGAGGTGGCTATGACAGTGTTCAGCATTTGATACCCAGGGGTATGCTGTTTCTGACCATGACACTTGGTATGCCCTTCACTATTTAAAAAGACAAAATCCTGAGAGCATGTGGACTAAGGGAATGCACAGTGCCAGTGCTAAGGAAGCGCTTCTGAACCCCAAGGTAGGGCCACCTGGATGTGCCCTCAGCAACTGCTGGGAAAGGCTCTTCAAGTGTATTGGATGAAAAAAACTTTTCACCAGCTTTCCCCAATCTGGTGTCCTTCTGAGAGCCCACCAGGCCTGTTCAGCAAAGGCAGTAATCTGCCTGAATTCATTCTGCAATCGTGTGCATACTTACTTGAGAGTATTTATATTATTATTATTGCTGTTGTTGTTGCTGTTATTATTATTATTATTTGATTTATATCCCACCCTTCTTCCCAGCAGGAGCCCAGGGCGGCAAACAAAAGCACTAAAAACACTTTAAGACATCATAAAAACAGACATTAAAACAAAACATCTTTAAAAACATTTTTTTAAAAAAAAAACTTTTTTTAAAACATCTTTTTAAAAAAAGGTTAAGAACATATTGGGTTTTTTTTAAAAAAAAGGTTTAAAAACATTTTAAAAAGCAATTCCAACACAGACACAGACTGGGATAAGGTCTCAATTTAAAAGGCTTGTTGAAAGAGGAATGAATAATCCTCATTCAATGCCATCCTAAGGAAACATATACAGGAACACAACGTAAATTGTTCTGTGGTTACTCTGGATGCTTCCTCAACACCCTCTCCCAATTCTCCCTTTTTTGAAACCCCCTTTGATTGGCACACTGCACAGCTCAGGCGAGCATTTCTTTTTGCATTCGCATTGGCACTTTAAAAGCAACCCCGGGGCTTTCATCTGCAGCCGAGCTGCCTGATAAGACTGGCCTCCGTCAGTTTTATTCTCCTAGAAGGCAGAACGCTGTTAGCAGATGCATCCTGCCTGCCTCTTGTACCTCTCTCCACCGTCCTTTCATTGTTGTTTGTGCTGCATGCTGGGTGACAGAAAAGTCTTCCCTCTGGCGATTCTCTTTGTAGCTTCCCTGATTGCCAGGATGCTGATAAAGGTTTATCAGCAGCTTCTGTTTCTGGACAGCTGTGCCATTCCCACTCCTCCAGTCCTTTTGGTCCCCCCCCCCCCCGCCTGAACCCAGCAGGGGTAGTTTAACATGGCCACAAAGGGCCCCTCCAGACATCCTTTTTACTGTGCGTTCATTTTTGCTCATGATGGTATCAAGGCAACCCTGCTTTCAATACTGTTTGTGACTGCAAAAGTTTGGGGCGGACATATTGTTTCATTTCCAATCAGCACATGTCCTGTAGCTGCCTGCTGAAATCCTGTAACTTTCCATAGCACAAATGCTCGGTGGTGGTGGTCCTTTTTTCTCCTGCTGTTCCCGCTCTAGTGCAAGAGTGCCTCTCCAGATGGCTATAATGCAGCATCGCAGAACAATTAATAAAGCGGGACGATGGAGTCTAAATCCAGGCTCCAACAACATAACCTGTAGCTGCGCCCTCATCCCCCAGGGTTGCGGCACTGCTTGGCGCACTGGGTGGGCAGAATCTGCAGGCAAGCAGCTTCCCAATTACCGCTGCTGCTGCTACGTGATACCTTTGCAAGGGGTGATCAGGCTGAATGTATTTGTCTGTCCCCACCCAAAGAAGTCCTGTAGGGAGGAAGCAACATTTGGATCAATTCCATTAGTTGCTGTTTAGTGGTTAAGATGTTGGACTACCACCTGGGAGACCAGGGTTCGAATCCCCACACAGCCATGAAGCTCACTGGGTGGCCTTGGGCCAGGCGCTGCCTCTCAGCCTCAGATGGAGGCAATGGGAAACCCCCTCTGAATACCGCTTACCATGAAAACCCTTTTCATAAGGTCGCCATAAGTCGGAATCAACTTGAAGGCAGGCCATTTCCATTTTCCATTTAATTCACTACTTTCCAGAGCAGGAGCGGGGATCATCTTTTCCTGGGTTGGTAGTTTGCCTGTCTGCTGGCAAGCCTGTTTTTAGGTTGGAACTGCAGTGGGTATAAGATGGGAAGTATTTGCAGGTAGGATATATGTGGGGGGGGGGAGTGCATTTTCAGCTCCAAGTCATAATCCAATGTGACCAATAGTAAGAGGATAGTGCTGATGTTATTTGTAATTACTTGGATTATCATTTTGGACTGTGGGCTGCTCCAGACATCTATTCTATTGTGCATTCTGTTGAAATATATGGGGTTCAACTCCAGCTTGTGGGTTGAGGCTGCATGGGGCTTAAGGCGTAGCTAGAGAGGAGACCTCTCCGTGGTACAGAGAGGTAAGAGGCAGTAACGCAGCAGAAGCTCTGCTCACGGCCGGAGTTCGATTCCAACGGGAGGAGGAAGTCAAATCTCCGGTAAAGGGGGTCGAGGTCCACTCAGCCTTCCATCCATCCGTGGTCGGTAAAATGAGTACCT
This sequence comes from Rhineura floridana, assembly GCF_030035675.1. Taxonomy (NCBI): domain Eukaryota; kingdom Metazoa; phylum Chordata; class Lepidosauria; order Squamata; family Rhineuridae; genus Rhineura; species Rhineura floridana. Next base: position 4,023,216 of record NC_084480.1, on the reverse strand, counting down.
GGCATATGCTGGGGGGTAAAGAAAGGCCGGGGAAGGAACTGGCATTCCCACCCCATATATACGGTCTGCCTAGTAAACATTGCAAGACGTCACCCTAAGAGTCGGAAAAAACTCACACTATAAGTGCGGGGACACCTTTACCTTTAGAGAGGAGACCTCTTGGTTGCTAGGCTATACCTGTCCTTTGATCTCCTGCTGTCTCTTCCTTCCTGCTAGACTGATATGCAAAGGATGTTGATCTCATTTCCTTCCCTCCTTCCCAGTTTCTTCTTTCTCTCGAGAGGGGAGCAGACATCTTTCCTTTGTCTCTCCTCTCAACCAGCATGAGGGCTAGGGACCAGTGCCGGCTGCTCCAACTTAGCTAGTTAGCTAGATATAGGACTCTTTCCTATCAAGTATGTACTTCTAGAATAAAGTAGTTCCTTCTTATTTTAAAGCTTAAAGACTCTGTCTGATTAATTTGCAGGGAAGGTAGAATCTTAGCAAAGATTCAAACACACACACATAAGCTCGCTCAAAACTCTCTGTTCCGCTACGCAACTCTGCAGGGTCCTACAGGACATTGGGCCTAACGTCCTATACATTCATGGCAATTTGTGTTCACAATGGTGCCAGGGCAGTTATATGCAATCCCATTTCCAATACTGTTTGCAACTGCAAATGTTTTGCAGAGGACTCACTGCTTTGTTTCCAGTTGATACATGTCCTATAGCTTCTTGCCGAAATCCTGTATCTTTTTATACTGCAAATCTTCCAGGGTTTGTTTGTTGTTTTTGTCCCACTTTTGTTGCACTTTAGCACAAGAGTGCCCCCCCAGCCACAATAATGCAGTCATGCTAGAGAAGCATTGAGGAACAATTAACAAAGCAGAACGGTCCAGCGTAAATCCACCACTAATGCTCTGTCTTTGCATCAATGACATGTTGCAGGATACATCTGCAAAAAAAATGTCCAGTCCAGAGGGGGCCCTATGTTATGGTGGTGCTCAAGCGTGTCTCCAAAGGAGTTGTGCGGGGAATGGCCCCAGAGCCATGAATAGTACAGTAGGGCCCTGCTTCTTGGCACCCCGCTTTTCAGCATTCCGCTAATATGGCACCAGTGGGGCGATCAGCTGGAGGGGGACTGGAGCTCCCCGCACTCCAGCTGATCTCGCCAGAGGAGGGGAAGGTCAGTTGTAGCGTGCCACAGCTGATCTTCTCCTCTTTGGCGCGATCAGACTCCCCCGCTCGAGCTGATCGCACCGGAGGAGGGGAAGATCAGCCCACACTCCAGCTGATCGTGCCGGAGGAGGGGAAGATCTGATCTTCTCCTCCTCTGGTGCAATCAGCGGGTTAGGTTCCAGACCCCCACGCTACAGCTGATCCACTTTTCAGTGGTTTTTGCTTTCCGGCGGGGGTCTGGAACCTAACCTGCTGTATGAATGGGGCCCTACTGTAAAGGAACGCAGGACCCATTTTTAAGCCACAGATATGTTTCCTGGCCTCAAGTAATGCAGCAATCATGGGGAGACTGAGAAGAAAACAGGAAGTGGGTGTCAGTTGGGGGGGAAGTGGGTTGAGGAAGCCTTTATGGGCTAGAGGTAGCCAAGCCAGGGGGATTCCTGGGCACCTAGGAGCTGAACCAGGAAGGAGCAGAAGAAAACCCCCGGGGCTGTTTAATCTCTTCCCCTCTGTCTGAGGGCTATGTGGAGGCCCCAAGCTACGAACCCTTTCCAATTTGCTGCCTGCCAAGTCCTCCTGCAGTTTCACAGCAGGAGTAAAGCCAGAGAATTATAATGCCACCTGATGCACATGGATGCCACTGATGATCTCTGGCTGGTTGTGGGCAGAGGGACACCTTTAGTGGTGAAGGGGGAGGAATAAAGTGCACCCCAGCCTTAATGCATATGTTTAATGACAGTATCCTTCTCACAAAGTTATCTGTCTGAAGGTCTTGCTGTGTGTGTGTGGCTAATGTGACTGTTGCCAGGGCGAATGCCAACCATCTCTGTTTGTGTCAACTCAGGAGAGGTGTATTTCTGAATATTGCCCTTAAAGTAAATACTAGCAGAACTGGCATCTCTGATAAGACGTTGCAACCAGCAGGAGACCACATTGCAGTCTGATGCATCTCCATGGAAATTGCTCTCTGAACACAGAGTTTGTGGTTAAGACTTCAGGCCTCAAGACTGGATTCCCTTAATGCATGCCAAGCCCAAGGAATATTCATGGTGCGAAGCGTTCTTTTTTTTTCTTCTTAAAAAAAAAACGTTCTTAACCAGCGAGCCTACTTCTGTCTAAATCTTATCATTTGGCTTAAATTACTACAATAAAAGGGATTTGTTTACGAATCAGCAACTGAGAAACCTGGGTGAGTCATACTTTTTCTCTTTTAAATATAATTAAGGAAGAAAGAAAATGTAAACAACTTATATACTTTTTTTACGACAAAAAGCTGGCCTGAATTTGGAGTTTTAAAGTTTAAAAACGGATGAGAGGTAATTATTATATTTTGGACTATTTTTCTCTTTGGACTATTTCTTTTTGGACGAATCTGCTGCTCGTATATGTTACTAATTGTTTGGTGTTGGCAACCAGAATTGTTTTGCATTCTTGGATGTAGATAAGAACTGTGCTGTGCCGGCTGGACTTCAATAACAGGCCTGGAATATTAACTTTTTTGTTGGTGGAGGAAAAAAAAAGAAATAGACTGCCTCTAGGTTTTGGAACAGTGATTAATATCAGAAATTAAAGGCTTTTCTTGAAAATGACAACTAAAAAAGCAACTAAGACCCAGGAGCGAAGAAGAAGTTCTACTGATCCACAGGAAGGGGTTATACCCCCAGATATGTTTCAAAAAATAATGGAAGGGATTAATGATATAAAACAGGAAATGAAAACTGAATTGACAGATATAAAAGACTATATTAAAACACAAGTGGATGAGATTAAAGGGACAATTGGGCAAATAAAGGAGGATGCAAAAAACACTAAAGAAAAGGTACAAATCTTGGAGAATAGAACAGATATATTAAATCTGGAATTAGAAAAAAACTTGGACTATATGGCTGTGACTGAAATGAAAAATAAAGAACATTGTTTGAGATTCCGTGCAATTCCTGAGGAAACAGGTGAAGACATCAGAGATAAAATTGTTAATGCTCTAGTAAAATTTCTGGATTTGAATGAAGATCAGATGGAATTTGAAATAGATAAAGTGTATAGAATTAATTCCAGATATGCAACAATGAATAAAATTCCAAGAGATGTGCTTGTTCATTTTATAAAGAAGACGACCAGAGATATGGTATTACAGCAACACTTTAAAAATACCTTTAAAATTGATGGTAAGGAAATACTGGTGATGAAAGAAATTCCTATTAGACTTTTACGTAAGAGAAAAGAATATGCTTTCTTTACAGAGAAACTTAAGCAACGCAAAATTCAATTTAGATGGGATGTTCCAGAAGGAGTGATCTTTACATTCAGACAACAGAAATATAGACTGAATACTGTTCAAAAAGCAAGGGACTTCTTGAGAAAAGCTTCAAAAGATATGGATGAAGATAAACTCAAAGATATGGATATAATTCCTGGGGAACAAAGTCAACAAAATATGCAGAGGAAGGGAAGGAAGATGATGGACTAAAAGGAGCATCAGGCACATTTTAAAATACACTCTTAAAGATGGATTACAAATATCTAACTTGGAATATAAATGGAGCCAATACGGCGCAGAAGAGAAAGAAAGTGTTTCATTATTTGAAAAAATTAAAATTGGATATAATTTGTTTACAAGAAACTCATATTAAGAAGAAAGATTCCAAATATTTGATTTGTAAAAATTTGGGTGAAGAATTTATTTCGGCTGGACCAAAAAAAAAAAAATGGAGTTGTTCTCTACATTAACCCACAATTGCTTCCTAAATTGGTATTACTGGATGATAGTGGTAGATTTGTGGGGGTCGAAATTACTCTACAGGGTACAAACATTTTGATAGTGGGTATCTATGCCCCCAATGAAGATAAAACAAGGTTTTACACAGGACTTATGGAAAAATTGTCAGAGTTTTCATATGACCATTGGTGCGTTATGGGTGATTGGAATGGGGTAATCTCACCAAAAATTGATAGGCTTTCTGAAAAAAATATCAAAGAGACACAGGGTAAATTACCGAAGATTTGCTTTGAACTGATGGAACATTTAGAATTGGTGGATACCTGGAGATATATAAATGATAACGCAAAGGAATTTACTTATTTTTCAGAAAGACACAAAACATTCTCGAGGATTGATATGATTTGGATGTCTAAAATTTTAGCGAAGGACACTTTTAAAATGGATATATTACCAAAAACTTTTTCGGATCATAACCCTGTGATATTAACTTTAAAAAAGAAAAATCTTGGATTTAGATGGAGACTAAATGAATCTTTATTACAGAATGACAAAGTAGTACAAGAATGTAAGAAGAAATTAAAAGAGTTTTTTGAACATAATTTACATAAAGGAACAAGTGAAAATATTGTTTGGGATACAAGTAAGGCATTTATGAGGGGATATCTTATTAAATGTAACTCTGAATTAAAAAAAAAGAAACAACAGAAAATGCAATTAATCTTGGAAGAAATAAAACAAAAAGAGGAAGAATTGAAAAAGAATCCAACTAAAGTTTCTATTGTAAATGAAATCAAAATGTTACAGAAGCAAGTATCAATGCTGACAGTTAGAGAAATTGAAAGAAAACTAAATTTTGCTAAACAAAGGACTTTTGAATTTGCAAATAAACCTGGGAAATGGTTAGCATATAAATTAAGAAAAGAACGCCAAAAAAATATCATTTTAAAGATACAAGAAGGAGATGAGACGTTGACGGATAATGTAAAAATTAAAAAGATTTTTCATCAATATTATTCAACATTGTACAAATGTCAGGAAATTCCATCTGAAAAAATAGAAGAGTATATATCTAAACAGAATTTGCCTAGAATTACAGACTTTCAGAGACAAGCTATTAATGGTCCTATTACGTCAAGAGAGATATCTGAAGCTATAAACAAAATTAAATTAGGAAAGGCACCAGGACCAGATGGGTTATCTGCAATGTATTATAAATGTTTGGAGGAAGAACTCTTACTACCTTTACAGTCTACAATGAATCTTATTCTGCAAGAGGGAAAGATACCGGATAGTTGGAAAAATGCTAATATAACATTAATACCTAAAGAGGAGCAAGATTTAACTAAAACAAAAAATTATCGACCAATATCTCTATTGAATAATGACTATAAAATTTTTACAATGATCTTGGCAGAAAGATTGAAAATAATATTGCAACAATTTATTCAGGAAGATCAATCAGGGTTTTTACCTAAAAGACAATTACGTGACAACGTCAGGAATGTCTTGAATGTCTTGGAATATTTAGAACAACGAAATGATAAACAAGCAGCTTTGATTTTTTTAGATGCTGAAAAAGCATTTGATAATTTGAATTGGAAATTTATGTTTCAGGTTTTGGAGCAAATGGATTTTGGAGACAATTTTATAAAATGGATTAGATCGATTTATACATCTCAGAAGGCTCAGATAATTGTTAACGGAGATTTAACGGATTCATGTGAAATACAAAAGGGTACAAGACAAGGATGTCCTTTATCTCCCCTTTTATTTATTTTGGTCTTAGAAGTGCTGCTTAGAGATATAAGGCAAGATAAAAGAATTTCGGGATTAAAGATAAAAAAAGAAGAATATAAATTGAGAGCATTTGCTGATGATTTGATAATTGTACTAGAAAATCCTTTGGAAGGAATTAATGTATTGATGGACAAATTAAAAGAATTTGGACCGTTAGCAGGATTTAAGATCAACAGTCAAAAAACAAAGATGTTGGTGAAAAATTTAACTTTAAGGGAACAGAAAGAGTTAATGGACAAGACAGATTTTACAATAGAGAAAAAGTTGAAATATTTAGGTATCATTATGACAAATAAAAATTCAAAGTTGTTTCATAATAATTATGAAAAATTATGGACAGAGATTAAGAAAGATTTGCTAAGATGGGATAAACTACAATTGTCATTAATGGGTAGAATATCTGTGATAAAAATGAATGTATTACCGAGAATGATGTTTTTGTTTCAAACAATACCTGTAATATCCTCTGATTTACCTTTTAAACAATGGCAAAAAGATATCTCTAAATTTGTATGGCAAGGAAAAAAACCAAGAGTTAAATTTAAACTACTACAAGATGCCAAAGAAAGAGGAGGACTGGGATTACCAAATCTGAGACTTTATTTTGCTGCCTGCTGTCTAGTCTGGATAAAGGAATGGATTTTATTGAGGAATAAAAGACTATTGGATTTGGAGGGCCATAATTTGAAGTGGGGATGGCATGGATATCTATGGTATGACAAAGTAAAAGTAAATGTAGACTTTAACAATCATTTCATAAGACGTCCTCTGTTGAAAATATGGAATAGATATAAACCAAGGTTTTATTCGAAAATACCATTATGTGTCTCAAGTCAAGAAGCGTTTTATAGAAGAGAAATGGCTGGAAAAGAGAAATGGTTAACTTATCAAGAACTATTAGAAAATGTACATGGAGAATATACAATGAAAGAGAGAGAACAACTGACAAAGGAAGGATATAGTTTTCAATGGTTTGCCTATTTACAACTGTTAGAAAGATATAAAATGGACAAGAAAATGTATGGGTTTGAAATAAGTAAATCTGATTTTGAAATAGGATTGTGTACAAATGATGAAAATATAATTGCGAAAATGTATAAACTCTTATTGAAAATGGATATGGAGGAAGAACAAGTAAAAGAGTGTATGGTAAAGTGGGCAAAAAATTTTGGTCATAACATACAAATGGATCAATGGGAAAATATGTGGAAAAAAGGTTTGAAATTTACACTATGCTATAATCTTAAAGAAAATTTTTATAAAATGATGTACCGTTGGTACATGACTCCAGAAAAGTTGTCAAAAATGTATAGTAATGTTTCTAATGTTTGTTGGAAATGTAAACAACAAGAAGGATCATTTTATCATATGTGGTGGTTATGTAAAAAGGCAAAATCATTTTGGGCACAGATAGGTAGGAAGATGCAAAAAATTCTAAAGATAAATATTCAGTCAAAACCAGAATTTTTTTTATTGGGTTTTATGGATAAACAAATAGAAAAGAAATATGGAAGAATAATATTATATATGATTACGGCAGCAAGATTATTATATGCACAAAAGTGGAAAATGGAATCAACACCAACAATGGAAGAATGGTTATTGAAATTAATGGACTTAGTAGAAATGGATAAATTGACATGTTTACTTAGAGAAAAATTGACAGATACATTTCTTAAGGAATGGAAACCTCTCTTAGACTTTTTGTTGAAAGATCAAAATAAAATGATGATACTGGGATTTGACGATTAATTAAGACAGCCTATGGAGAAAAGGGACTCTGTATGTATACATTAAGGGACAGGTTTGATGTATATTATATACTTATAGCTGATCTGCGACAAATCGGAAGTCAACTATTTTATTTTCATTTTTTGTTGATGTATTGTTATGTCTTTTTGACTTTGTTTTGTTTGTTTTTGGAAAAATTTGAATAAAAATTATTTTAAAAAAAAAGGAATATTCATGGTGCAGATGATAATCCTGCATCCATCATGTTCTCTTCGGCCTTGCAGGATTTTCCCCATAAGACTCAACTTTTAAAATGGTTCTGCATTTTGTTTGTCGTGGCTGTGTCTTTACTGTCAAGCCAGATATGAGGAAGGAGGAACCTTCATTTTAACCTGGGAACCGAAGAAGCAATCCCACAGGGCATTGGGTTGAATAGTTGCAGCAGGTCAAGGTTCAGCTGGGTCAGCTTGACCCAGGTTGCAATGGCGCTGTGTGAATGCAGTCTACTGCGAACAGCCTTTGGTGGCCAGTCCGCTGCTGCAGACCTTTTCAGTCTAGGGAGACAGAGTCATGTGTTGCTGCTTCCTGGAGAGTTTCTCTTCTTGTTTTTTGCATATGTTTCCTTCCAGTTGAAAAGCCATTTGAGTTCAAAGGATATGTTTGGTCTTTGCAGTCATAGAAAAGTTCCTAGTCCAAATGAGAGAGAATGAGGTGAACTGCTCAATATTGGGGAAAGCTATACTATTATTATTATTTTATTATTTATTTATTAAATTTATATACCGCCCGACTAGCGATAGCTCTCTGGGCGGTGAACATAAAATAGTATAAAAATACAATGAATAACAAAATAATATTAAAATACAATCAACAATACAATAAACATTATTAAAATTAGATCAATGTAACTTAAAATGCTTCAGAGAATAGGAAGGTTTTGACCTGGCGCCGGAAGGAAAGCAGAGTCGGCGCCAGGCGTACTTCCTCAGGGAGACTGTTCCATAGTTCGGGGGCCACCACTGAGAAGGCCCTAGATCTTGTCATCACCCTCCGGGCCTCCCTGTGAGTTGGAACCCGGAGGAGGGCCTTCGTAGCAGAACGTAGTGCATGGGCCGGTTCATATCGGAAGAGGCGTTCCGCAAGGTATCGTGGTCCCGCACCGTATAAGGCTTTATAGGTTAATACCAACACTTTGAATCTAGCCCGGAAACATATTGGCAACCAGTGCAAGCTGGCCAGAACAGGTGTTATATGCTCGGACCGCTTGGTCCTTGTCAGCAATCTGGCCGCCGCATTTTGCACTAGTTGTAGCTTCCGAACTGTCTTCAAAGGTAGCCCTACGTAAAGCGCATTACAGTAATCCAAACGTGAGGTTACCAGAGCATGTACCACTGATGTAAGGTCCTCTTTACTCAAATAGGGACGTAGCTGGGCTACCAACCGAAGTTGGTAAAACGCATTCCTAACCACCGAGGCTACTTGAGCCTCAAGTGAGAGGGAAGAGTCTAAAAAGACTCCCAGACTACGAACCCGGTCCTTTAGGGGGAGTGTAACCCCGTCCAGGACAGGGTATATATCCACCATCCGATCAGAGAACCCGTCCACCAACAGCATCTCAGTCTTGTCTGGACTGAGCTTCAGTTTGTTAACTCTCATCCAGTCCATTGTCGAGGCCAGGCAACGGTTCAGCAAATCGACAGCCTCACCTGAAGAAGATGAAAAGGAGAAGTAGAGCTGCGTGTCATCAGCATACTGATGACAACGCACTCCAAAACTCCTGATGACCTCTCCCAACGGCTTCATGTAGATATTAAAAAGCAGGGGGGACAAAACTGACCCCTGCGGGACCCCATATTGGAGAGCCCGCGGTGTCGAGCAATGTTCCCCAAGCACTACCTTCTGGAGACGACCCGCCAAGTAGGAGCGGAACCACTGCAAGCAGTACCTCCAACTCCCAACTCCGCGAGCCTCTCCAGAAGGATACCATGGTCGATGGTATCAAAAGCCGCTGAGAGATCAAGGAGAATCAACAGAGTTACACTCCCTCTGTCTCTTTCCCGACATAGGTCATCGTACAGGGCGACCAAGGCTGTCTCAGTGCCAAAACCGGGCCTAAAACCCGATTGAAATGGATCTAGATAATCAGTTTCATCCAATAGCGCCTGGAGCTGGCCAGCAACCACCCGTTCCAAGACCTTGCCCAGGAAGAGCATTTGTACCCCACCCTTCAGCCGAAAAGGCTTTCAGAGTGGGGGAGAGCCACTGTTCCTAGACTAAAATCCAAATCCCTTGGGTTTAGGTAGTCTTTTAGATATTGAAACGCTAGCTAGGGTGACTGGAAGATAAAGAATATCACTGAGCCTTCCGTGGGAAACTGCTCACTTGTACCATTTTGCAAAACTCGCGTAAGAGAGTTCATCTAAACATCACAGTCGCACTCAGCTCCTTTTGTAAGAAAATCAGGGCTTTGGAAGACAGAGTGGTTCAGAAATGAGAGGGATGGGAGTCCAAATGTCTCAGTCTACTAATTATTTTGATCTGCAGCAGTAACCAGAAACGGCTGTTTCTTTGCTATCAGATGCACATAGCATCCCTGAGCCTCCAGATGCACATAAATATTTAATGGGATCATTTAGGGGAATGATAAATTGGTACTGATTTGTACTCAGATTGGAGAGGTTGTTTTCACTTGAGGTAAGGGATCCATTTTCAATAGAGCTATTTTAAAGTGGGAATGTCATTTCACCCAAGAGGAAATAATAAACTTTTGTCTCCATAAGAAGAAACAGTCTCTGCCTTGTTTAAATAACAATGCCTTTGACAGCTCTGCAAAAAACCTAGATGGCTGACCCCTGATCCCTGACACTGAAAGAAAATGGGGGAGAAAGAAAGATATTTTATTATTTAAAAAACAAAGAAAGCAAAGTAATACTCAAAACATATCCTGGACCAGAGCTGGAGTTATTCAAGGGGGAAGAGAGTTGCAGGATCAAGATAACTAATTTTGATGATTTAGGGCAGCCTTTCCCAACTAGTGGGCCACCAGATGTTGTTGGACCACAATTCCCATCTTTCCTGACCGTTGGCAATGCTGGCTGAGGCTGATGGGAGTTGTGGTCCAGCAACATCTGATGGCCCACTAGTTGGGAAAGGCTGATTTAGGGCATCCTTTCTCCAACAGAAAACCACTCCCCCCAAAGAGAGAGAGAAGCAAGCAAGCTAATCCGTTGGCTCCTAACTGTGTTAATAGCCACCCCTGTTTTGAAGAGTCAGGAGTGTGGCTGTGTGACATCAAGGGCCCTGCTCCTGCGCAGGCTGTTCTGTAAGGCCACAAAAAAGCTGTTCAGGGTGGCTGGCCCTGAAGCAGCCTTGCGAGGGCCAAAGAAGACATTATGAAGTGAGGGCAGCCACGTCTGTTTTTCACATGACTGCTCCATTCACAGGTAAAGTGGGTCGGGGGATCTGTCTAGTTTTTGCAATGAAAGATGCATGAGCCAAGACCTCATTGCATTCTGTTGCTGAGTGAACCAGGGTTGGGAGGAAAGTTCCTGGCATAACAGAGGAGTGTAGGGAGGTAAGGTGGGGGAAGGTATGGCTCTTTTCTGTAGTGTGTTACGTCAGTGTCATTATGACTGTGATTGATTAAGCGTATCTGTAATCTATTGTTCTTCCATGGATTATCTAGGGCTGCCTGAGAAACAGATTCAGGCATACCCCCTGCTCTTTTTTTCTTTCTAGAATGTTCTGTACAAAGCAAGCGGTAGAAAACTCCACTTCTGACTCTGGTGTCTTTCTGGCTAAAAGGACAACAGGAGAACTTAACATTTCCCATCTCCCTCTTTTTGTTGGAGAAACTAAATCTTCAGTCCCCAGTTTTATGCATGAACGCTGCAGACTCGAGAACAACAAGAATGGCTATCTCTGCCTTGTCATGCTTGAACCTAAAAGTGTGTGGGGCCCAGCCAGGCACCGCCAGTCCTCAGCCCAGTCACGTTGTATTCATATTCTGAGGAAGTTAACAGAAGTTTTAAAAGCATTCAATAAACATTTCATGCACAATTAAAAGCAAGCATTTACCAGACAGCATAAGAAAAGTTCAGTTAAGAAGCAATTAGAAATCTGATCTAGTCAAGGCAGTGGTGGTGAAAAAATGGGTGTTGTTTTTTTAAAAAAAACCTGATAGTTGGAAGAGCAGATGGCATCTGTGATTGCCCTTTAAAAATTGTGAAGCTGAATGTGCAAAATTTGAATGTCCAGTGACTATATTTAGGCAAATCTCGTGGGTCTTGATTGCAGTTCATTAGACGAGGGCTACAGGATCACACTCCTTTTAGGGTGGGGAATTAAAGGCAGCCTGAAAGAAGGATCACTGCTGAGGGAATGTGCACGCTTGTCCCACTTTTGCCACCTCTAATGAACAGGCATGGCAGGGTTTTGCTTTGTTTTAAAAACCTACTAGCCCACTTCAAGCAACAGAACAAAATGAAATAAGTACGCACATCCTAGGAAGCAGAATGCATCTCAAACTATGTTTCATTTCTCTGGAAAAGCATTGTCTATCCAGCCTTAGAACACTTCCAGAAGGCCTGTATATTGAGATCTGTTGTAATCTGTTGCATGGAGGAAATGTGTACCTTGTTATGCATTTTATTTATTTTTTACTGCTGAATTCTTTGTATTTTTTTAAAAGTGTATCGTGACTCGTAAACGTGTTCCCTTTGGATTCTTTTGGCATTCAGTAAGCTGCCCTGAACGGTGTATGACCACTAGCAGGGGCAGGATAAACATTTTTATATGGCTAAATAAATAAAATTTGCATGTCAGGGAGAGGGCAAGGCATGCTAATTTTCTACAGGATAGGGATTTTTTTCATGGGGAAGCATTCGTTCATGTGCACCCCCTCCTGCACTCTGAAGTGCAAACAGTCCAGAAATAAACTAACTAGCGAGGCCTAGGCTTGTTTCTGTCAGGTCTCAACTCAACCTAATCCATTTTTTTCTCACCCTTTTGGGAGCTATGATGGAGGATTCCAGTGATCCTACTTCAGCAGAGAAGTGATCTTCATTCACACTGTCAATTTATGGTCAGGCTGAGGAGTACGTCCGTTGCATTTTAGGATGGCAGTGCTTGTGGATGTTTTTCAAGGAATAACTTTGGCCAGTCATGTCACTGCCATTCCAAGTCCAGAGGTTCAGAAAGGCCTTACTCTTCAGTTATTAGACTGTTGCCTGAAGCTTAATCTAGTTCACCTTGGGGCCTGCACCCAGACTTGTGTTGGGAACAGCCAGCTGTGTTGCTTCTCTGCCACTCCGTCTTCACCTGACTATCCTGCTACTTGGAACTGGGGCAGGAAAGAGTATTTTGAACAATTTGCAACACCCGAATCTTATCCTTCACTATATCACCTGGGCCTTAGTGCCTGTGAAAGGACCCACAGGTTGCCCCCTGCAAGTGAGATGAGATGGAGCCTGACTGTGGGTGTTGTTGGCCCACTGAGATCAGCAAAGTCTCTTTCATGTCCTGGAACTGATAAGATGCTGTCCTGTTTTTAATCCCAAGCAGGACAACTGCCCCAGGCCTCTCAATCTTATGTTAAATGTACATCCCCCGTCCTCCACACCTCCTCTTCCCTAGAGCTCCAGGTCCCCTTCTCAAATCTGCAAAGTGCTGGGCAAATGAGAGCTGCCAGATTCTTTTTGAACGGCCACCCTCTTTTTCAGAGCCCTGGATCCAAGCCCATTCCTATTTGCTGAGCGCACCAGGAGGCAGCCAACTTCACAGTCGATAGTACATCGCACGAATCGTGTCAAAGGCCGCGGTGCCATTCTGGAAACACTCCTGTCTTCCTTAAGTGTCTCTCTTTATGATCCATACCCCTTGAAGGGCTGAAAGCCTCCCCTAAAATATATTTTCATTTCCCGAAGAGGAGGCACAAGAAAAGAGGGGCTGCAAAATGAACATCAAACAGACACCAAAGGAACGTCATGCCTTTGAAATGACTGTGTCCACTTACAAAAGAAATAAGGGATCTGTAGGGGTGTGGAGGATGATAAGGTAAATACCAGGATGGCCCCTGGGTGAAGGAGATCACTGCCTGGTGTTGAAAGTTTATAACTGGCAGAATCTATTTTCTCTCCAGGCGTGTGCAGGTGCTACAACTTATGCAGCCAGCGTTAAGCACCTTTGATTTCAGGCAGCATAGGGCAGAGCCAGGCTGCCAGAGCAAAGCATTTCCCTTGGCCACACCTGGAGGCGGAATGGGTTGATCTGCTGATCAGTTGTGAAATCTCTTAGAAGCAATTTTTTTGAAAAATGCACCCAAGCTGCTCCCACCAGGTTTTACAGTAAAAAGGGGCAGGGTTTGGCTAGCGTCTGTTCTGCCCCCGTTTTCAGAAGAGACACACTGGAACTGGCAGGATAGGGAGTGTGTTTCTGCCCGTGTGTCCAGTGGTGGTAAAGGCAGGAAAGTCTTGGCTGAAGAAATGGGTCTTAAGGAGGAACATGGAGACAGGGAAGACTGTTTGAAACACGCGAAGCAGTGTGGCAAAACTAGGCAGAGGAGGAAAGGAGACTTGGGTGTTTCCATATGAGTGTGAATCATAGGATCATAGAATTGTAGTGTCGGAAGGGGCCTATAAGGCCATCGAGTCCAACCCCCTGCTCAATGCAAGAATCCAAACCAAAGCATTCCCGACAGATGGCTGTCCAGCTGCCTATTGAAGGCCTCCAGTGTTGGAGAGCCCACCACCTCCCTTGGTCATTGGTGCTATTGTCGTACCACTCTTAACAGTTTGGAAATTTTCCTGATATTCAGTTGAAATCTGGCTTCCTGTAACTTGAGCCCATTATTCCGTGTCCTGCACTCTGGGAAGATTGAGAAGAGATCCCAGCCCTCCTCTGTGTGACAACCTTTCATGTACTTGAAGAGTGCTATCATATCTCCTCTCAGTCTTCTCTTCTCCAGGCTAAACATGCCCAGTTCTTTCAGTCTCTCCTCGTAGGGCTTTGTTTCCAGTCCCCTGATCATCCTTGTTGCCCTCCTCTGAACCCGTTCCAGTTTGTCTGCATCCTCTTTTAAAGTGTGGTGTCCAAAACCGGACGCAAGATGAGGTCTAACCAGTGCCAGACAGAGGGGAACCAATACTTTCATGTGATTTGGAAACTATACTTTTGTTAGTTAGGCTTCTTTACTCTTCAGACAAACAAGAGGTATCATATGCTTCTTTATACTTTGTCCCTTGTGAGCAAATAGCACCTGAGGATATGTTGACGATCAGAAAGATAGCAATCGGGAAGCAGCGTTAGCCCTTCCTGCCCCCAGCAGCCATTAATTTTTAAAGAAGTGTCAGAGAGCCTGATATCAGATCTGCCCCCATCACTCCCCATTGGGCGCTACGTGTCCTCCTGTTATTGGTTCATCATACAGAAGGGAAAGTGAGAGAGGGTAATCTGTGATGGAGGTGAGCATTCTGACGGGGGTAGGCTTTCCATTCACGTTGCACCCCTAGTTGAAGCATGTGTGAAAGCGCTCCGAGGGCTGGTATGAGAGGAGGGAAACGGTGCAAAGGGAGAAGAGGGTCGAGATATGTAACCAGGGCAAAGAGAGGTGGAGAGCTTTAACATTAAAGACTAGATGTTCAAAGTTTCCTTATAGCAAACTTGTACGTTGCCAACGAGGCTGTAGCCTAGAAAGAGATTGCGCAACAGAGTTGTGTCTTTTCGGGTTCATACAAAAAGGAAATAACCAGAACCCTGAGAACATGGCTGCCTGAGGAGCTTCCCAGCACCATTACGAAAGTCAGTGTTAATCAAGGAAGAAGGGCATTGCTCAGAACAGGACAAAGGGACAATATGCAAAGAGGTAGAGCCAGACTCAGGAAGCCAAAGAGACAAAAATGAAGTTGAGGTAGGAAGGCAGCTGGAAAGCAGTCTGTGGAGGCAGGGGAAGAAGCAGCCTCAGGCCTCATCGTCTGCCAAAGACCAAATGGTGGCGATTCTGGGAGGAAGATGCAGGTCAAAAAGTCTCCCCTGGTGTGGCAAAGAATGCAAGTCGGTGTGCATAGGAAGAGTTCAAGAAGCTATATAGTGCTTTTTGCTTTATTTTCTTTTGTTATTTTATTTATTAGATTTATATCCCTCCCTTCCTGCCAGAAGGAACAAAACACTAAAAACACTCTAAAACATCTTAAAAAGAGACTTTAAAACATATTAAAACAAAACATCTTTAAAAATATCTTTTTTAACAAAGGCTTTAAAAACATATTAAAAAAAACAGACGCAGACTGGGATAAGGTCTCTACTTAAAAGGCTTGTTGAAAGAGGAAGGTCTTCAGTAGGTGCCGAAAAGATAACAGAGATGGTGCCTGCCTAATGTTTAAGGGGAAGGAATTCCACAGGGTAGGTGCCACTACACTAAAGGTCCATTTCCTATGTTGTGCGGAATGGACCTCCTGATACGATGGTATCTGCAGGGGGTCCTCACCTGCAGAGCGCAGTGTTTAACAGGGTATATAAGGGATAAGACGATCTTTCAGGTATCCTGGTCCCAAGCTGTATAGTGCTTTGTACACCAAAACTAGAACCTTTCAGCAGCAGAGTGACATGGCGATACCCTGCCCCAGTGAGCAGTTGTGCCGCTGCATTTTGCACCATTGCAGTTTCCGGACCAACTTGAAGGGCAGCCCCACATAGAGCGCATTACAGTAATCCAGCCTGGGGGTTACCAGTGCATGGACAGCAATGGTCAGGCAATCCCTGTCCAGAAACTTTCTCACTTTATTGAGAAGTGTTCTGCTTTTTACAGCCTATAACGTTAATGTTGTTGAATAGATATATAAAACAGAAACATACACACATGATGGGGGTGTGTGGATGGGAGGAAGAATATAAGTTCTGATAACAGAAAATGTTGGAACTGCGCCAACAGCCCCAACTGTGAATGCATCGTTGGCCACGCAAGGTGCCAAAGTAGCTGCAGGAGCCGTTTTGGGCAAGGCAGGTTTGACGTCTGGTGGTAGCCAGCAGCAGCAGTCCCGTATGTCCAAACTGAATATGTAGGATGATACTTTGGTAGGAGACAGGGACATTATTAGGAGGCAGCCCAGGGGGACTGGGCCCCCGGTCTTTTGCCCCAGATCTCCTAGCGCTTGCCCTCTCTTACAGGGCGGATGGATCCACAGTAAAGTGTGAAGCTGGTGAGATTATGTCAGTCAGCTGCCTCCTTAATTTTCCCAGAGGAATGTATACCTATAAATTAGCAGATGCAAATTTTATGCAGTGCCTCTAGTGGGGGAGATAAGTGGGGTGGGGGTGGGGAGACAAGGTCAGGTGCAAATCTATTAGATGAGTGCACATTACAAATTCTAGTAGCTAATTTTCCATATCTTATGAAGTATATCCAGACTGTTGTTACCAAAACCAGGAGAGGAATGCTCAGATCAGGTGCGTCCTTTAGGATGCAGAGTTCAAAGATGAGCTAAGTTCAGAGTGTTTTGTGCAACTGTCTTCTGAACTTACAGGGAATGCGTGTGTGGTGGCTCTGATCCAGCTTCCCACAATCAGACAGTTCCACTTATCAGATGTTCACCCTCCCCGCTAACATGCTAAGTTACTGATTAAGCACTTTGGTCTGCGCCAATATTGCTAAGCAAACATCTTATCTAAGCTCTTGGCCTTACCAAACAAAAAACATCCTTTAGGGTCCCTATCAAGCCGCACGTGTTGACCAAGCTCCTTTATGCTGGCAACAGGGAAGTTTTACCTCTTCCATTTTTGGACTGGATGCGAAGTTTCATTCTGTCTGGGAGTAAATGAGCTGACAAGCATTTTACCGCCACAGGCTAGATGCTTAAATTGTGTGTGTGTGTGTGTGTGTGTGTAGAGAGAGAATGTGTGTGTTTCTTAGCTAATGGCTAACAGAGGCAAGACAAGAGCAGAACAAACTGGATTCTGACTCCTGTTAGGCTTAACTACAATATATGTCTTTAGTTTACCCCATTGTAAAGGGGTCAGTGTGCCATTTTGAGCTATGAGCTCCTCCCACTTGTTAACAAATAGCTCCGGTCGAATGAAGAAAGGGCCTCTGGGTCAAACTGCATCAGGGAAGGCTGCAGAAAATACCACCATCACTTTCTTATTGGAGCTCATTTACTTTTTGGGTGTTTCTCATGGGAACAAATGCCAAGGCCTCCCTCCCCCCCCCCAAAGCATTTCATTGGAAGACTAGATTTGGCCTCTGAGGCTGTGTACACACCATAAATTGAAAGCACCTTTAAAGCCCATGGCTTCCCCCAAAGAATCCCAGGAACTGTAGTTTACCCTTCACAGAGCCACAGTGCCCAGCACCCTTAACCAACTACAGTTCCCAGGATTCTTTGGGGGACGCCATGTGCTTTAAATGCATGGTGTCACTCTGTACGCAGCATCAGTCTCCTTTTTTCCTGCCTCTTCCTGAGGTTTACTTTGCCTGCAAAAACTGGACAAGTGTAATTAATTCAGTTTAGTAAATTATGAGTTTGTGTTCCAGGGGGCTTGCTCCTGGAGTCATCGCATGAACAGGGAAGAGGAATGGTTGGCTGATCCTTTAATCATCACAGGTTTCAGTGGATGGTTATTATTATCATTACTGTTATGGCACAACTCCACAAAACTGTTAATACTTGTGCCTGTGGGCAGGAAGATTGTGTCTGCCAGGCACCGTCTTGCCCACATTCTCCTTTTGAGGCCTTCTCGGGGCAAAACAATGAAACAAAATTAGCTTTATTTAGGAAATGGACACACAGAGAGACCGAGATGCACACATGAGAACATTCTAGCCTATATTCCGACTTGTTCATTTTCTTCTAGTTAGAAATGAACCTGGATTTGGGAAAGACAAGGGAATGGTCTGGGTCACATTGCCCATCCTTAGGGCTCAGTTTCAGCCCCAGAACCTATTTTCAGTGTTGCAGGGCAA
The DNA here is from genome assembly GCF_030035675.1 of Rhineura floridana. Classification (NCBI taxonomy): domain Eukaryota; kingdom Metazoa; phylum Chordata; class Lepidosauria; order Squamata; family Rhineuridae; genus Rhineura; species Rhineura floridana. Next base: position 4,004,855 of record NC_084480.1, on the reverse strand, counting down.
CCCCTCAAGCACATTGATGCCATAATCCAGAAGAGTACCTCTGTGTGTGTGCAGCAAGCAGGCTCATGGAGTAATGTGCCTTCCTTGCAAGTTTCAGCCTCTTTTTAGAAAGAGACGCCTTCCCCCTGTATTAGACCAGTCATGGAAGTCCTGCAGACTTCCCACACAGTTCAGCTGGTGCCTGAAGCATTCGATCCTCCTGTAAATGCCAAGCTGGGAAGGGCTGTAGCTCAGGGGCAGAGCACCAGTTTTGCAAGGTCCCAGGTTCAATCTGCAGTGTCTCTAGGTCGAGCTGGGAATCTCCCCTGCCTGAAACCCTCTGCCAGTCAGTGCAGATAATGCTAAGCCAGATGGCCTAGTGAAGGTCTGTTTCAGTGTAAGGCATCTTCCTACGTTCCTGAGCTCCAAAGCGGCCTTCTTTTCTGGGGCTGGGAAATGCACTACCAAGATGGGCTGTCTCCATGCAGAGCAAGGAAAGCAGTGACCCAGGGAGAGTTGCTCAAGGCGCCTGCTTCGGCAGAGGCTGTCCGGATGTTCACTTTTCTTTTTTTGCTTTTTGCCGAAATTAATTCAATGGCCCCTGTGGGAAATTGTCTTAATGAGAGAAGGATCCACAGAGGAAAAGAGTCTCTTGGCCATCACAGTGATAGAGCTGACACAAAAGAACTATTTTTATCCCAGATAGGAAACCTGAAATCTCATGAGTGGCTAGAAACGGTGGGCTTTTTTTCCCCTTCAAGCCCTGGACCTGCTCTTTGCTAAGGCCGTAGACAAGCAGCTGCAACAACACTCAGCGAGCACAAGTTCTGAGCAAGCAAGAAGACAGGCTTTGGGACCTGAAGGTCTTGAGGACAGGGCTAGAAGTGGGTGCTGTACTGTCATTGTTTTGTCTGCATGGCTGTTTAAACTGAGTTTGCAGTATTTTAAGTGTTGTTAAATGGTTTTAATATTTCAATAGTTTAATTATATTTTAATGCAGATTTTAATGTGTACTTTTTATCTGGAAGCCGCCTTGAGTTCCAGTTTGGAAAAATGGCGGGGTATAAATACAGATAATAATGAGGAGGAGGAGGAGGAGGAGGAGGAGGAGGAGGAGGAGGAGAAGAAGAAGAAGAAGAAGAAGAAGAAGAAGAAGAAGAAGAAGAAGAAGAAGAAGAAGAAGACAATTCCTTGGGCATGGGAGGACCGCTTCACTTGTGACAATTTTCCTGCCCAGGTGTACGTAGCACACTTGGGATGGAGAAGCAAGTGCATCCCAGCATAATGTTTCAAGGAAGGAAGGAAGCAGACTTCATTTTATCTGCTGAGGGCTGGTTCACACATGCCTGGTCAGCGCATACTTGCTGCAATGTCGAGATTTTGGAGCATAAGCACATAAGAAGAGCCTGCTGATCAGGCCAGCGGCCCACCTAGTCCAGCGTCCTCACAGTGGCCTAGCAGAGGCCCATGGGAAGCCCACAAGCAGGATCTGAGCACAAGAGCACTCTCCCCCGTCCTGCAGTTTCCAGCAGCTGGTATCCAGAAGCATGCTGCCTCCAACCGTGGAGGGAGAGTGTAGCCATCATGGCTAGTAAACATTAATAGCCTTCTCCCCCCTCCATGAATTGGTCTAATCCTCAGATTCTGCTGTTCTGAGCAGATTCAGTACAGCATAAAGGTGAATTAAAAAGCAGGAAAGGAGCACAGGAAGATGTTTCACTGTGATAACCAATGACAACGCATTCAATGTGCTGACTTCTCAAAAAGTGAGATGTGAGGGATCAAGTCTGCCTGGGTGTCATGTCTGGATGCTTTGCTCCCCCCATCTCATATCTACTGCTATTGGTTACTAAGTGCACATGTTCAGAAGCACTCTCTCCCTTTATGCTCTCCTACGGAGCCCAACAGTTGAAAATGCAGCCCTGATGAGCCTTGCCTCAAATGAAGATGCTGCACAGAAGATATGGCGTCAAGGGTGGGACAACGGATCTCTCACAGACTGGCAGGGGCAGGATCTGATGTCTCTCCACAGCTTCCAGGCCTGTGGCTTTGCTGCATCTGACTGGGGTGGTCTGGCAGAACTCTCCTCCCCCTCACTGGTGACAGAGCTGGCGGAGGTGCTAAACAGCCATTGGATGATCCAAGGTGCTGTTGCAGGAAAGGGGCCCTTCCCTTGTGAAGGCAGATTGGCCTGAGCAATCCATGCTTTAGGCACCATGGGCTTGTTCACACGGGAGCTGAAAGACTTAGTAAAGATGCAGCTTTTGCCATTGCGATAGATTTGCAAGGTTCACATGTCCTACCTTCAGACCTGCTGTTTTCCGTTCACACTGATTGGTGTCACTGTTTTGTGCCCCCGCCCCCAAATTTACGTGTTTACTCCCTCTGGTGTATCACTATTGCTAAGGGAGAAGGAGAAAGGTTTTTTGTCGTGTTTCTTATCAATTGCACACCTCTCCCAGATGAAGCCCAGAGCGTGGGGGTACAATTGACACAAAACTGATTAGAGCGAGGGGAGGGGAAAGGAAGGCTATAGCAAACTCTGATGTAGGAGAGGGAGGCGGAAGTGGCTGGTTGAGCCATCGGTAACAAAATGAAATTCATGGAGAGTTTAGTGGGCGGAGAAAGGGGAGTATCTGAAAGCGAGGATCCACCCGACCAGCAAAAAAGTCAAAGCAAAGTGCCTACATGGAGTAATGCTGAGAAGCAGAGATAGTTTTTCCTTCACTTTTCACATTATCCTCGGATTGGTTTAATGCAGATTTAAAGGGGAAAAATCGTCCTACCTTCTCTTTGCCTGCAATGTCATGTGAACCATGCAAATTAAACAGGGATGCAAGTAGTACCAATCTCACAGTAAGATACGGTGTGAACGGGCCCCGTGTTGCACCTGACTCTTTTGCTCTCTTCTGAGCATGGTTATTCTTCTAAAATGACAGAAAACTTGGCAAGGGCCAAGTGTGCTCCTGGGACCAAAGGTCTTTGTCCTTTTTTCCTTCCTCTCACTCTCTAAACCCTAGAATTTGTGATCCTGGTCATGGTGTCTCTTGGCTGCCAGCAGCCTATTGTTATATCTCATCATGAAAGTGCAACAGCAGGTATTAAGCGTGCAATTACTTTCCTAAGAGCAAAATGTCGTCTTTCCACCTTTATTTTGTCTGAAAGCTCACCTTCCAGACCAGTGATGAGAACGCTGGAGTAATTTTGGGACATGAGGCGTTGAGGGTGTAATAGGAGAAGGAAAGCTCCATGACTGGGAAGAAGTATGTGTATGGGAGGGGATGATACCCCCCCCCCCAGATTCTCAGCATCTCTTGCTTTCTGGCAAACAGATGTGCACAGAAATTTCATGGGACTATGTCCCTGCCTCCAGGCCAATTCTCTCATTATCAGGCAGAGTTGCTCTTCCTTAGATGGCTTTTTAAAAGGTCTAGACAGGATTCTTAGTGGCCATTAGCCACAGCCATAGCTAAGACTTAGCTGCTAAATGAAACTCTCTTTATTTCACCGCCAGCCAGAAATGTTGTTGTGGTGGGGTGTCTTAGGCGACCCTAGCAGGAGGGGTGGGGGGAGCAACCAGAGACCCAATCAGGGAGCCTACAGCCACAGTCCTTTGGCTGTTTACTTCTTTGGGAGGAAGGGCTGGATATGAAGTTATTAAAACAAAACAAAAATTAATCAGAAGGAAATCCCAGTGATTTCAGTGGGACTTGCGTCCTAGTAAGTGTGCATGAGATTGCAGCCGTGGGTATTTATTAATTTATTATTTAATTTATATCCTGCCCTTCCTCCCAGCAGGAGCCCAGGGCGGCAAACAAAAGCACCAAAAACACTTCGAAACATCATAAAAACAGACCTTAAAATACATTAAAACAAAACAACATTAAAACATTATTTTTAAAAGCTTTCAAGACATCTTTAGTTATTTAATTAAACATTGATAAAGGAAGATATAACTGTGGACCATTTGTGCACATTGGCCAAATGCTGGGTGGTACAACTTGATTTTCTTCTTCCTGAACAGTCTGGAAGATTGCCTCTGAACAGGTAAAAGGGCTGGAGACTTTTCTTTTAAAAGGAAAGCTGAAAATGTAGGAACTGGATCTGGGAGAACATTCATAGAATCATAGAGTTGGAAGGGGCCTTGTAGGCCATCGAGTCCAACCCCCTGCTCACAGCAGGAAATCCACAGCTAGAGCATCTCCCGCAGATAGCTGTCCAGCCTCTGCTTGAAGACATCCAGCGAAGGGGATCCCACCACCTCCCTAGGCAGTCGGTTCCGTTGCCAATTCCCTTGTGGCTGCAGCCCTACTTCAGAGGAATTACCTCTGAAGGCCACATAGCAGGAACATGCAACAGGGAAGGGCAGTTGCCTTCACACATAGGAACATAGGAAGCCGCCTTAGACAGAGACAGGCCTTTGGTGCATCCAGCCCTGTAGCGTCTACACTGACTGGCAGCGGCTCTCCACTGAGTTACGGCACTGCCTGCAGGCTCCAGAGATGCATCTGGCTGGACACCATTGGAAAGAGAAGGCAGGTCTAAATGGATCTGACCAGGCAGTGTTCATGTTCATATCCCTTGACTAGAGCACACCTGTGGAACACCTGACCACTTAGCCATCCCCTGGGCAGAGAACCACTTTGCTGTTGAATTCTGCTAAGAGAATCATCCCAAGAAATGATGGCATTCTTCAGAAAGGTGCAGTTATGAATCACTTCACATTATGTTGGATGTTATTCTAGAGATGACCCTTAAAGTAAGAGAGAGAGTGAGAGTGAGAGAGAGAATTGGCTGGGATTTGCAAAAGCCGAAACGCATCCTAAAAGCAAAGAGATTGACAACAGAGCTATTGATTTGGAAGGTAACCTGTGGGCCTCTTGTTTAATCCTATGTCAAGCACTTTTTCCATTTGTCCCTACTGAACTGCTGTCTAGTTTACTGAGATATTTTTAAGTATGAAGCCTGTCCTTCAAAATGTGTGCAGTTCACCTTAGTTTAGTGTCAGCCACACATTTGGCCAATGTGCTGCCTAGTCCTGCATCAAGTCAGTAGGCTCCTACTGGGAGGAAGGGCGGGATATAAATTTAATAAATAAATAATAAATTATTATTATTATTTATCACATTTGTATACCGCCCCATAGCTGAAGCTCTTTGGGTGGTAAATAAAAAGAATACATTGAACAGCCCCAGCCCCAACAATGTTTTTGCAGAAAGCTACTGCCTATCTTATTTCAGCACGGAGAGCAGTTGCAAAAGGTGGTTCTCAGTTGGCTTTCTAAAGCTTATAGTGATAAATACCAAGACTAGAAAGGAGTTGCCTGTTTACCCAAGATACCAAAACTGAAGTGTCATAATACAGAGTAGGAAGTGATCGCCTGGCATCAGATTATAACTTTTGCCCTTCCTGCATTCAAATCAGCATCGGATGATAAGCATTATCACAAGTTGGCTAATGCTGGCTAACATGATTAAATATTTACTATCTGCAAGGGCACAGTCCCACCAAAACATATTTCAAGTCTTTTGCACCATAGCAAATGAAGATAAATCGCACAAGAAGCTAGCAATAATGAGACAGAATGGTTTGCCAACACTTTTACGGAGAGCAAAGCTCAGCCGAATGAAGCTGTTACAAGGATTAAAACAAAAGAAAAGAAAAACCCTTAGGCAATCATTCAGTCAAAGGAGACTAAGAACAGGCAAAGATCTCTCCCTCTCTACCAATCTGCATCTGAAGATGAGGGAAGGAGGCGAGCCCTGAGAGCTGTGTGTGGAGATAGTCACCTTGGAGTGGTGAGTGGGCTTGCGTGTTCCAATGAACACTGTGAGCGATGCCGTTGGGAGTCCTGTACTCCCAGCAGGGTCACCCACGGTGGTAAGGTCAAGGGAGAGGAACCAGACAAAGAACGATCCAAGAAAGTCCTCAATGGCAGAACAGGCGGAGGATAACGATGTGTATGTTACAATGGCTGTGAGGGTGGATGAAGGCTGCAGCAGATAAAAGACTTCCAATCGTCGTGGTATCCATGTGTTACAAAAGGAGTCAAGCCTGAATGGAGGCCAGACTGATAGGGACTCTATATTCCTTGAGTTGCCAATAAGGAATAGAGACGAGACCAGAGTACCGTGAATGTTTGCCTTTATTGAGCCTTTGCAAAGGGAGGGCCACCCTTAAGTGACTCTCCAGATTTGCTGACATCCATCATATTTATAGGCTACAGGTACGTCACACACATATCATCAAAAATGCATAGCTAATCAGAAATACATCATTATTTAATTTCTCAGCATCTATCTATTCTGGTCCACTTCTCTGTTCTCCCTCCAAACTTCCTTTATCCTTGACCTTTGGTCTGGTAAGCTGGGAACAACATTTTTAATTGCAAATGAAGCTGATAAGCGGAAAGACTCCCGTACTTTCTCATAAGGGAGGCAAACATATGTTTCATTTAATGTTATTTGATTTTATTCTACTATAACATTTTAATTTTAACCCATTACAACACATGCCATTGGATCAAAGCCTTTTTCTGTCAAGATTGTTTGTTGATCATTGTGTGCCGATCTCCCCACATAAAACAAATTCATGCACAGGCGTCTTCCAACCAAACCAAACCAAAAGTCCCATGGCAAACAGTGAATGGCAACGGGGGCAGGATTGTGAAATCCGGAAGCCCCAAGTCATGGACCGGCACATGGGCGGTGGATACAGACTCAGTCGTCCTGGCTCAGGGACCGAGGCAGTTGAGTAGTTTGGCAGCTGTATCCACGACTGAGCAGTCCTATTCAGGATCCACTCTGCTCACCCCGTATGGGGAGGGGGCTAGAAAAGGTGCCCTAAACATAGTCTGCCTCATCTCTCTCCCTGACTGGATCACCGCATCCAGTGGGGTCACCACTTAGCAAAAGACAATTGAACTTTGGAACATGGAATCCACATACGGACCCACTATTAAAGACCTTATCTTGGAAGACAATCTTACTCGGCCACGAGTGATCACCAATGTATGAATGAAATGGGGAAGCAAAGGTTCATTTTGTGCAGGTGGCTTTGCCATGGGCTGTGCTTCCATCACCCTTCGTCTAGAAGGCTTCTTCCTCTTCTGAACAAAGCCCCTGGTGTGCCCATTTGCAAGCCAGCTGTGCGGCTGATTATTCTGATCGTATGTCACCTTGCAGCTGTTCCGCCAAACGGTTTCAGCCTGTCAGCGGACAGCTCAATCTCATCGGCACTTCTGATCCTGACGCCACTCAAATGCTCGTGTGTTCTGAGTGGCGAGGTCTTGCACTGAACATAGATTGCGCTTGCAGGGAAGGGGAGGAGGGAGAAGGACTCCATTAACCTGTTTGAGCACTAATAGAACACTCCCTCCCTTTGTTTTTTGGGTTATTGTGACCCTTTCACAACTGCTTGACAACTCAGTGTGGAACAGCAAGTAAGCTGGAGGTCAGCAAACAGGCAGGAAAGGAATCCTTTCCTCCCCTGCCCTACAAACCGAAGGGAAATGGCATACAAGCATATGGGGCTCAGTTAAGCCATCCAGTCCACTGCTGCCTCCGTTGACTGGTTCTCTGTGCTTTTAAGTAGGTTCCCCCCCCCCGTTCTGGCAGCCTGCAACTCTGCTAACTAGAGATGCCGGGGATTGCAGCTAGAGCCTTCTGCATGCAAAGCAGCTGTGCTGTCATTGAGCTGTGGCAGCCTTTGCCAATCTGGTGCCATGCAGATGCCTTGGACTCTGCTGGGGCTGATGGGAGTTGTAGTCCACCACCACCTAGAGGACACCACGTCTGCAAAGGTTGAGCGGCACCCTCTCAGTATTTGGCCTCCATCAGAGAGAGCAGAGGTAGCTTCCCCCAGTCCGAGGGGCAGAGTATTATCCTTCCTCACCAGGCCTGCAACCCGTTCTGTGTTCTGCCATGACTGACTATTGTGTTTCTTACCTGCCTTTCTCCAGAAGCTCCCAAGGCAGTTTACAGCCAGCATATAAAAACACAATTATAACAGTAGGAAATAACCCCAAAATCAATATCCCATACATTACAGGGAGGATACCAAAACAGTTCTTCAGTTTTCAAAGGCCAGGGTAGAGAGGTGAAAAGATGGCGCTAGATGCACCTCTGTGAGGAGGAAGTTCCACATTCTTGGGACCGTCACTGAGAAAGCCCTCTCAGGAGCCACTGTGCTCTGAGCCTCCGAGAGCAGCGGAACCATCAAGAGGGTCTCCTCTACTGACTGTAATCCCCAGGCTAGCGCCTAGGGCAGTGGTTCCCAACCTGGGGGCCAGGACCCCCAGGGGGGCTGCGAAGTAATCCAGAGGGGGACGTGAACAGTAAAGAAATGAATTATTTATTAATTTTTTTAAAAAAGACTTCACCCCTTCTACACTGTCTGCTTCCCACTGGCGCTGCAGATGACACCTCCCCCTTGCTCCAATCGAGAGGGGAGGCCTTTTGCTGAAGCGCCAGAGCGACTTTCAGGCGCACTAAGGGCAGGCATCTGCCTATAAAATACATGGCAGATGCCAAAGGAGGCTGAGGGTGGGGCTACCAGGAAGAAGAGGGGATTACTATCACTGATTCCCGTCTCCTTGCACTGCCGCTACTGGCAACGCCCTTACTTGGAACGAGAGGAGAGGGCTTCTTGTGAAGGAAAAAGAAGCAAGCCTGCCAAGAAAGGCTGCTTTCCCCCTTCCTTCCTGGCAGCCAGCCTGCCTCCCTGGGGGGAGGGGGTCACAATTTGTTTTCAGCTTATAAAGGGGGTCCCATGCTCATAAAGGTTGGGAACCACTGGTCTAGGGAAGGAGGTGCTCTTTTGCTATAGTTCTGCCTTCCATACTAGTGTGCTTTGGTCTTCCTTCAGGTCCTAGCTTTCTCCTCACCTGCTTGTGCCAGTTGGGCTGGATCTGACTCTCAGTAAGAGGAGCCTTGCTGGATCAAACCAAAGGCCCATCTTTTCCGGGTTTGTCTTCCTTCCAGTTGGGTAGCCAGTTAACAGCTCTGCCGTATATTGCTCTGAGACTGGAGAGTGGAAAGGAAGAGGCATTTTTAAAAGGTGTCATGATCTGGTCACGAATGCCTTCACAGTGGTCCTCTGGGTTTGTCTCTGCTCCTGAGCAGCCTACCTGGGCCGGTTGTTATATCTCATCACATTAGTTCATGAGCAGATTTAATCCCACATTTGCCAAATGAAGCCTGTGCCATTTATTTCCAAAACAGTAGGCTCTATAAACCCGATTACGTTTCTCTCTTTCACTGGCTAATCTAATTGTAGGCCTGAAAAAAAGAAGCCAGGCAAGGGAGGTGGGACTGGTCTCCGATGAGGCTGTTTTCTACTTGGAACCACTTATTTGAAAGTCCAGGAGGAAGAAGTAGAATGTTTGCAGCTTTTCTGAAAAATGCAGAGTGAGCCTAAGAACAAGATTCCAGGGAGGGAAACAGCTAGTCTCTCAGTACTCGCCCCCTGCAGCTACCCGTCACTGCCTCTTCCAGAATTCCTGCCCTTTCAGCAGCTTTGGGGATTTACAGCAGGAACAGCCAGCATGGGGCCCTCCATCTTCCATCAGCCCCAGACAGTGATGGTGGGAATTACAGTTCAACAACATGTGGAGGGCACCATGTTGGCTATCTCTGTTCTACAATGTAAAAGGCTGTTGCTTGGTATCAGAGCGCATGCTTTGTATCCAGGAGGTCCCAGGTTGAGACAAGGATCTCCGGTGGTAGGTCTGGTAGGACTCTCCTTTCCTGAGACCTTGGAGAGCTGCTGTCAGTCAGAGCAGACAGTTCTGGCCTGGATGGAATCACTCTATAAGCCACTGGAAGGTTCAGTGGGATCTCTCCTACTGTCAAGCTCTAGATGCCAGTCACCAAGCAGGGCTGTCAAGACAGGTTCAGACTGATTGCTACAGATCCAGAAAATTAGATTCCTCCAAGGATGCCTGAGCTAATTCACTGACACTGTACAGCAACCTGGCCCAGAAACCGAATGCTGGGCTGATGAGTCATTTCAGTCCCAGAACCACATCATGTGAAATTACGATGCCTTCCTATGCAAGGAATGAATTGCAGCCTCGTTTGTGGAGGAGCAGAAATCTCACCCTCCTCCCGGAGGAGCTAAGGCCAGCAGCCATCTAGTCGCCAGGCCTTTTGCTGTTTACTTTCTGCAGATTGCCCAACCACTGCCTCACTTTGCCAGCTGAGGTCTGCAACGGGTCACGCCACCCTGACCTTTTCATGTATGAAGTGTCAACAGCTGTCACATGACCCTTCCTCTAGTCCTCCTCCTCCTCATTAATTAAGCATTAGCAGCATGCAGAGAGCTATATTTATTTATTTATTTATTACATTTGTATACCGCCCCATAGCCGTAGCTCTCTGGGCTGTTTACAGCAATTAAAAACATTAAAAACAAATATACAAATTTAAAAACACGTTTTTTAAAAAACAATTTAAAAACACATGCTAAGATGCCTGGGAGAAGAGGAAAGTCTTGACCTGGTGCCGAAAAGATAACAGCGTTGGCGCCAGGGGCACCTATGGAACCCAAAAGTGATGCCAGCCCTATCCAGAGGGCTTACGCCTGTGTTTGACCGTGGAGGGAGCGGTGTGGAGAGCTGCCAAAGACTGTCTAATGAGCAAATGCAGTGGCCAGAGTGAAAGGCTATGGGAGGCCCAGAAGAATGGGACAGGGGCAAGGAAGAGGAGTTCTGAAAAGTAGCAGTCGTGGTGGCCATCAACTTGAATAGCTCTAAAAGGTTAAGTGAATTCATGGAGGAGGAGAAGGGTATTAGTGGCTACTAGCCACAGTGACTATGTTCTACCTCCACTGTTGCAGTATGCCTCTGAGTCCAAATGCCAGTTGCTGGAAACCTCAGGAGGGGAGAGTGCTGTTGTGCTTGGGTCCTGCTTGTGGGCTTCCCATTGGAGGCATCTGGTTGGCCACTGTGAGAACAGGATGCTGGACTAGGTGGGCCACTGGCCTGATCCAGCTATGGGGCTTGTCTCATGTTCTTATGCTATTAAATGGCTTTTAGAAGGGTTGCTTCCAAATGAACTGTATATTGAGCAATTGCCCTTATTTGTTTTCACAACATTTGTGCAACGGTTGCATAGTGTTGCCGTCAAGTGGCTGTTACCCTGTAAGTTCTACCGTAGTTTTCCAGCACTTATCTTACCATTGAAAGGACTGTTTTTTGTGTTTTTTTAAAGCGGATTTGTTGCACAAGAGTGCAATTTAGCTGTTATTATTTATCACAAAGGTCCCACTTCCTTCATGGCGAGTTATGAAGGTGCACTCTTATTGCGCATATACCCAAAGTTGTGAGATGACTGCACAAAAGTGCGACAGTCCACAAGCACAAGAGGGCTGGGAAGGAAGAGGTTTGACGAGCAGAAGAAATCTGCCCGTTCTGCTTAGCCAAGCTGGATCCAGATTAAAATAAATAAACTAATCTATGAATAAACTGCAGCAGATGTTTAATAACTGTTTCCCCATGGGTTTTTTTTATGGGAGCATTTATTAACTCTGGTTTATTATGTGAAGCAAGTAAACGAGAGACTATGTCAGCCATAAAAGTGAGTGGAAGTTTTTGCAGCGAGTCCCATGTCACAGCCATTAATCTTGCTATTTTCCTGGTTATGGGATGGTGAGAATATAAGCTGTGTGCCAGACAGAGAGATAAAGGAGCAAGACTTGGGCAGCGCCTGATCAAAGGTGAGCCCTTTGACTCTGGATGACGTTAATTGAACAGATTTATGTCAAGAGGACACACAGTGGCTCATAAATCTTTTGAATACGCTCAATTCCTACACTCCGCTTGAGCAAACGTCAGATAAGAAGTGTGGACAATGGTCTCCTCAGTTCTTGACAACTGTGAGCTCATGTTTAGTCAGATTATGTTGTACAACATTTTCTAAGCAACCTTGGAATATTGCTGCTTTAATTCCAATTTAAATCCCACTCTTTTGAAATTTGAGTCCAACGCCACTTGAAACCTTGAAGCACTTTGCTCTGCAGTACGGCTGCTCCTTGGTTGTGTCATGAGGGCTGCTGAATTGTGTAGACTAATGGGTTCCAGTTGAAGGGATCGGTCCTGACTTGTGTCAGAGGGACTTCCAGGTCTTTTAAGACTCTGTGGTTCTATGACTCATTCTCTCAATGTCACCCAGTACCTCCAGCTACAGTGGAGGTGAACATTTATAGTTTTCTCTTGGAAATAATTATTTTCCTTTCTGTGCCTTCTTGTGAAGTCGACAGAACTTCTTCCCTTAAAGCCACAGACGGTCCTTCTGTCACTTGGAGCTAGCATTTGGGGGTTGGGGGGGGGATTGCCGGATGAAGCAGTGTGCTGACTGTGAGGTCCTCAATTCACCCTAGTGGGCAAGAAGGTGATGACCAGAGGCTGGAATCGGTGTGGAAATTTTATCTTAAATACATCAGAGCAAGGATTCCCAAACTGTGGCCCATGAGCTTCGTTCAGGTGGTCCGCAGCATGTCAGCATTAAATATTCACACTGATTTTTAAATGTATTTTTCTGCTTTTTTCTTTCTTATGTTGTATGTTATGACACTGCAAAATATTACAAAATCATACCTCATCTCGCACAGTGTATTGCAATTGCTGAAACAGGCAGAAAAATCATTAAGTGGTCCACTGAGACCACCAGCAATTTTTAAGTGGTCCATGGGAAAAATAGTTTGGGAACCACAGCATCAGAGGTTGTTGCTATGTGCCTTATGGCGACCCTATGAATTGGCGACCTCCAAGAGCATCTGTCATGAACCACCCTGTTCATATCTTGTAAGTTCAGGCCTGTGGCTTCCTTTATAGAATCAATCCATCTCTTGTTTGGCCTTCCTCTTTTTCTACTCCCTTTTGTTTTTCCCAGCATTAGCATCAGAGGAAGACAAGTGAATTCATTTCAGTTTCTGAAAGGTGTAGGTACAATCCACAAATAATATCAGAGGAAAAGGAAAAGCAAAAGAATTCTTGCTTCTGTGTTCTGGGTAATTGCAAGTGAGCTCTGCTGTTGTCTCTAGGATCTCTTTCTTCTTGCAAAGTAAATGAAATCAAGGCCCCTTCATCAGCACTATAAGGAGTGATCCAATCCAGTTGCTGAAACGGAGAATTGAAGATCTTAGTCCCTTGGTTTCATACCAGCTGCCATATGTTGCCCCCCTCCCACCTGTCTTCTCTCATGAGAGAGTGAGCATCACCTGTATTGTGTATTTTGCAAAGGTTAGAGAGGGGAGCGGGGTGGAGAGAGAAAATAACTGTAATGGAATGAGTTCTCCTGATGATAAGGAAATTACGGTTTTCATTTTCAGCTCCGCACATCCTCTCCAGTGACTTGGCATTAAATTTCATGCTCTGGTAATCAGTGTGACATGTTATTGGTCCCCTTGTTGTGCTGTCTCAGAGTTACGCATTGTAAAAGTAGTCCAGTGGGCAAGGATTGGGCATGGCATCTGCTCACCCCCTCCAAGGGATTGCAGAGTCCACTTTTTTTAGGCTTCTGTAATGTAAAACTAAGAGAGTACGAGAATATGAGGGAGAGGTTTGCCTATGGATGAGGGCAAAGGCAAAGCTGAATCCAATGAACAGAGAATGCAGGTCTTGCCGTGCAAATACATTATGCAGATTAGTGGCAGAATTCCATACAGCTCCACTCTGGATTTATGCTAAATCCTGCTATGTTCAGTGGGACTTGTGCCCAGGGAAGTGTGTAGGCTGCAATCAAAGTTCCTGGGTTGTGAGTCCAGTTGAATTCAGGGAGACTGACTCCTGAGTAAAACATGCTTAAGAAAGTCTGCACTGCATATTGCATTGCTGTGGAAATGGCACCACCAAATTGTGATGGTGGTAAGTATTTGAACAAGGTCAATGGTAGTTGTGGCTGATTTTGGGAAGGATGGAGGATGAGGTTTCTGGGCAGGGTCTGTGGCTCCTGGGAGATCATGCGGACAGACAATGGGCACAGGAAGGAAAGGATAATCCAGAAAGCCAAATTTAACCCCCAGCTGTTTACTTTTCTTTCTTTGCATATTGATTTTGGATTTGTATTTTGAGCATTTGACTTTTTGCTCTGTCCCAAAGGCACATGATGGAGAAGCATAAGAGTCAGTTTAGCAGAGTGGCCAAGATCACAGGAGAGAGGACTTTTGCAGTCAGGTCCTGCTTGCAGGCTTCCCATTTGGGCATCTGGTTGGCCACTGTGAGAACAGGGGGCTGGACTAGATGTCCCCCACCTTTGGTCTGATCCAGCTTTGGGGCTCCTCTTCTTATGTTCAAGTTAAGACAGAGATACAATGGAGGAAGTCCCCTGTTCAAATCTTGTCGCTGTCGTGAACTTAGTGGCTAGCTGGTCTTAGGCAAGCCATAATCTCTCAGCAGCTTCAACTTCCTATTTGCAATATGGAGATAATATCGAGATACCTTACAGGGTTGCTTTTTGGTGGGTTGGCTAACCATTGGTTTGAGGGCCTAATGGGGCCCTCTAAGCAAATTCCCCCCCCCAAAAAAAAACTCGGTAAAAAAGAGACACAGCATTGGATTGGGTGGAGAGTTTTAACCTCTCTGCCCAGCCCCAAACCCCGATGAGGTGAAAATTGCTTCTTCCCTGGTCATGAGACTGATAGTTTGATGAACAGGGTGGGGTGGGGACTGTGTGCCTATGTATGTGCCCTGTGTGCATGGGAGGGTGTGTGGGAGAGTTTGGGGTGGCTACTAGGATGTCAGAGAATACTGTCAGAAATGGAAACAGGAGTGGAAATTCCCAGTGTCCAATTGATCCCATGACTGGAATGGAAATGTATCCAACGAGTATGATTGGTATTTGCTGCTGCTGTTGTTTTCAGTCTACAAACGTAATAGATTATCTCCCTCCTCGCATTTGCATTGTATTTCCTTTGTGTTGAAATGAATGGTGTGGAATAACATAAAATAATGTAATTAAGTAAGTAAAATTCCACCACAATGGACAGAGAGATAAATAATGTAGTTTTTGTCAGAAGCCAAACTGCAGCAGGATGGAAACAGCGCTGCATGCCACAAGCATAGGTCAGTACAGAAATCAATGCTTTCTTACATCCCTAGTAGCCATACCCACTTTTGTCCATACCTGCTGTTGGTATGTGAACCCTGGAGAGTTGGCAAGGAGTAAATGTGGCCTTCAGGCCAAAAAACTTTAGCCACCACTGCAAAGGATTATGAGATAAAGCCCCGAATGGTCTGGAATCATGACATTGTAAGGACTCCCTACGTATCCTCCCCACCATACTTACATTGACAGCAATGTCCTGCTCCATATTCCCCCCCCCACACACACACACGTATGTAATCTGAAGTTCAGCGGGTGGGCATTTTTAATTGTGGGTGAGACTATGCATGCAGAAAGCTCCCAGTTCAGTTGCTGGCATCTTCAGTTTAAAAAATCAGGCAGGAGGGGACCAGGAAGACCCTTCCTCTACCTGAGACCCCAGAGAGCCATTGCTGCCCATTAGAGTAGACAATGCCTTGTGTATGTACACTTGTCGTGCTTATATTTCTTAATTGATTTATTTGTTATTGATCATATTTTAACTTCTGTTGTTGTAAGTCACTTTGAGACTCTTGTTGTTGAAAAGAAGTGTGACGCAAATCAAATCAATCACTAAACGATGGGCAAGGAGGACCAAAGGTCCAACCGGGCATAAAGCATCTCCCGATGTTGTGGGAAGCCCTCTGCAGGGAGCACAGCCACCTGCCTCCTTCCTTGTCCTGTTTTCCTCTCCCTGGTGAAAACTTTGCATATCAAAAAAGCCTTTGGAGGTTTCGTGCATTGCCTTACAGCCTGGTTTTATTTTTGTCCTTTTGATTGGTTGTCTTGGGCTGGGTTTAAGTATTTCCATCATTTTTTGGCATTGCAGTTTCTTTTAATTTCTTGTTAGCTACCTTGCTTTTCTTGAGAAAGAAGGGGAGGTTATAAATCTTTTAATATAGGCGCTGTGAAGTACATTGAGCACTCAGAGTAGTTACTAGGAGTGGTTACTAGCACTCAGAGTGGTTACATCAGGACAAACTACCTAACAGAGCCATATGACAATGGAACCAGTGACCTAGAGAGGTAGTGGGCTCTCTGACACTGGAGGCATTCAAGAGGCAGCTGGACAGCCATCTGTCGGGAATGCTTTGATTTGGAGTCCTGCATTGAGCAGGGGGTTGGACTGGATGGCCTTATAGGCCCCTTCCAACTCTACTATTCTATGATTCTATGACTACACAGATGCTGCGTATTATTCTTAGAAGCATTTAAGCACAGTTACAGAATACTTAGGGCAGCCTCAGCAGATTAAGAGGAATAGAGGCAAGCTACTAAAACAGGAGTGGGGAACCTCTGGCCTCTGAGCCAGTCACGGCCCCCTAAGGGGTCCAGTTTGGTCTCTCAGGCCATTTTCCCCAAACCACGCCCACCCACCTACCAGCTGATGTCACTAGGTAGGGTGGGTGTTTAAAGGCATACTCCCATCTGCCCATCAGTTGATGGGCCATATCAGAGCACACCTTCAATTCCTGACATGCTTTTCTACAGGAGGGGGTGCATTTGAAGGCACACTCCCATCTTGGACACATCAGAGCATGCCTTCAGGTTTGCTTTGAAGTCCCGAAAATTGGGGCTTCAAAGGGAAGCATAACCTCACATCACTATGACATCAGTTGATTGGCAGGTGGGCAGCCCTGCCCACCTGTCAACTTTCATCTGCCAGAGGTTGGGGGGATGAAGATCTGGCTGTCCAGCCACAAAAGGTTCCCTGCACTAAAAGAACCAGGAAAAGGTGTTTAGGGTGTGTGTATGTGTGTGCACAGACCTATATACATGTGAACATGTTCCTTGCCTAGCCCAATGGCATGAAGAGGAGGGAGCTGGAGGATATAAAAGAAATGTCAGACAGGTATTCAACTATAACTTTGGCCAAAATAGTTTAAAAGATGATAAAGAACTGGTTTCTGGCAGACGTTTAATTCCCAGAAGGATGCTCTGGTGGCATTTTGGTAACTAAATAAAACCGAGGTGATTCTTTGAGTTTCTTTTTGCATCATGAGAGACTAGAGCTTCGGAGGGGAATTTCACAGGCCATCTGGCAGCCCTCAAAGCAAATTCCCCGAGACGATTATCTTTAATTTCATCTCTGCATAGAAATGGGCTTTCTGCTCAACTGCACTGTACGGCTGAGTGTTTCTGAGCATTTTGCTGCACATGTGGCATTACCCTTACTGTCCCTCCAAGGATGCCACGAGCTGTGAGCATCCTGCGAAGATCTGCTTTGCTCTGTGGACACGGGCATGAGTTAGGAGGCAGCTCCTGCACTTCTGCTGGGTTTGCTGCTTTGAGCCAGGGGGATCTGCCAGACTACTGCCTCCACGCACAACAACCTCCTCTTCTATGCTTCTGCATCAGAGAGAGAACCTAGACTGGCTTGTGGTCGCAATCCTCCAGACTCTTTGGCAGTTGTGTGTTCCCACTCTCCTAAGCTGGAGAAGCACACACAGACAGCCAAAAAGTTTCTTAAGAAAGCAGTGAGGTATAATAAGCAAAGCGACATCCTCTGCAGCATGGCTTGGTGCCAACAGCATGGCTTCTTCCTCACACCTCCTCCGTGGAGGGATACCTATATATTTTCATGCAAGTGACTTGAAGGCATATCCCATCCAATGTCACATATCTTTATTGTGTGGGGAAATTCTCCTTATCTCACCATCCCTCATGCTCGGCGAGAGTACAGGATCCTGTGTTTCCTTTCCAGAGTTTGTTCATTTTAAGCTCTGCCTCTAGGGATGGGGAGCCTGGTATTGGCCCTTCAGATGTTGTTGGACTCCAGTTCCCATCAGCCCCAACAGCATGGCCAGTGGCCGGGGATGATGGGAGTTAAGAGTCCAACATCATGTGGAAGGCACAGGTTGCCCACGCCTGTTCTGGGGAATTGTTACATGAAATAATTCCTTCTAATCATTTGGTTACTTGATGCGCACTGTGACAATTAATGCATAGAAAGCATTGCCATTAATTTATTTATGTACGTATTTGTAATCCATGCTTTCATAAGAATATATCAAGGCAGAATGCAACATATAAAAATAAAATCAGTCAAAACAACCATGAAAACATTGTACATCAATAAATATAGAATGATTAAAAAGAGAAAATTTGAACTACAAATGCCTATCTAAACAATATAGTTTTCAAAAGACTTGTGTTTTAAATTATTTTTATATTGTTATAAATTTTAAAATTGTGTTCCAAACTGTTCTTAAAATATGTGTTTTACATTGTATATTTGTTTTAATGTTTTTGATTGCTGTAAACCGCCCAGAGAGCTTCGGCTATGGGGCGGTATACAAGTGCAATAAATAAATAAATTCTGAAAAAAGAGTTTCCTGTTAAACCTCTACTGATAGAGAGTTCCGCAGGGCAGGGCCTACCACATGAAAAAGTTGGTCCTGGTGAAGGCAAACTGAACCTCAGAGGCATGGGAAACTACCAAAATTGCCCCATCAGAGGATCTCAGTGATCAAGGTAGAGCATAAGGAATCCGCCAGTCCTTAAGTACTTTGGGCCCAAGTTGGACTTTGTGAATTAAAACAAGTACCTTGAACATGGCCTGGTAGCAAATCGGCAACCAGTGCAGCTCTTTCAGCAGGTGTGGTAACACGGTGCCGGTTGTCTGCTCCTGTGAGCAGTCTGGCTGCTGCATTCTGCACTAGTTGAAGCCTCCAGACCAGATACAAGGGCAGCCCCACATAAAGTGCATTACAGTAATCAAGTCTTGAGGTTACCAACGCATGGACCACTGTGTTCAGGCTGTCATGGTCCAGGAGCTAGTAAAAAGCATTCCTGGCCACAGAGGTCGCTTGAGCCTGTGGTAACAGAGATGGATCAAGGAGTGCCCTCAAACTGCATACCTACTCCTTCTGAGGGAGTGCAACCCTGTCCAGAACAGGCAATTGACCTATCTCCTGGACATGGGAACCACCCACCCACAAGGTCTATCCAGTCCACCACTGCATCCAGGCACTGGTCCAGCCTCTCCTGACTCAGATATTATAATGGAGAAACAGAGTGGGTGTTAACGTACTGATGACACTTTGCTCCAAAACTCCTAATGACCTCTCCCAGCTGTTTCATATAGATGTGGAACACCATTGGGGACAGAATAGTGCCTTGCGGCATCCCATGGTAAAAGCATCAGGGGGCTGAAGACCACTCTTCCAGCACTATGCTCTAGACACCGACTCTGCAGATGGAAAGCCACTGCAACACAGTGCCACCGATACGCATCCTGCAGAGTTGTTCCAGGAGGATACCATGTTCAATGGTATCGAAAGCTGCGAAGTGATTGGGTAGAAGGAGCAGGGTTGCACGCCCCTGTCCTTCTCTCTATAAAGGTCATCCATAAGAGCGACCAAGCCTGATTTAGCCCTGACCCCAGAGTGGCATGGATCCAGATCTCACAACCACCACTCTGAGAAATAAGTCATGGACACCCACATTTTAGACCTGGAGAACTGAGGCTGAGAGGTTGTACCTTGTCACAGGACCCCCAGGGATGCAACCTTCTACAAAATGACCAATGCTGGCATATTATTGGATGGATAGGACACTGGTCTTAGGCACAAGCCTTGCAAGGAGTGTCCTCTAGTAAGGGTACAGGCTGTGGGAGAAAATTTGCCCTGAAGCTGGATCAGTCCCTGGGGCATTATTGGGAAGTAGATTTGACCGTTGATTTCTCACTTTCAGCTGAGACTGCTCTAACCTGTATTTCCAATTGTCCTCTTGCAGCAACATCAAAATGCAGTATTTCCTAAGAAATGACAGGATAGATACAAGATAGATATGCATTTAGGTTAATGTTGTTAGGTTAACCGGACAACTTATTTTTATTAATTGTTAGGCCTTGCTTTTCAGCTCAAGTGTCTCTCTATACTGAGGTTCAGTTGCGGGTATTCAATTAGGGATATTGGTGCATGGGGGAGAAGCGGAGTCTCTTCTTCTGGGCTCTGATTTGATGATTCTGTCGAGGTTCCAGGCCCTTCCCTCCAGAGAAAGGGGGCCGGAAGGACAGCAGCTGGACGTGGGGCCAGCTGACTGTAAAGATGCTGACCCACAGAAGCAGCCCCATTGTGGTTCTGCAGCATCTACTGGCCCTTGGCAGTGGGTGACCAGTTGGGGATGATGCTTTGGGGTCTTCACTGGGCCTTCACTATAGCCGATCGCTCACTTCTCCTTCCTTTTCACTTGGTTTTCTAGGGCCTGTTTTGATGTGGTTTCCATCATATCTTCCTCACTGCATGTTTAATGTTTATTTCAGCGGTTCTGTGAGGGGTGGTGGTGTTCATCTTTCTTTCCACAGAAGTCCCTCTTCTTTTCACCCCTTATCTTTTTGGCCATCTCTGATTGGATGAACATCAGTTTTATTGAATTCCACTCTGCGAGTTGAAAGTGGATGGCTTTAAAAGAGGATTAGACAAATTCATGGAGGGTAAGCCTATCAATGGCTCCTCCTGCTAGTCATGATGGCTCTGTAATATCTCCACTGTCAGAGGTGGTATGCTGGGAATCATAGGTGCGCTCAGGTCCTGCTTGCGGGCTGCTCATAGGCATCTGGTTGGCTGTGGAGGCTGAGTATGGCCATCATGGCGTCTAGCCACTGAAGGCCTCATTATTCTCCTCCACAAATTTGTCTAATCCTCTTTTAAGCCCTCCCAGTTGGTGACCGCCTCTTGTGGGAGTGAATTCCAGAGCTTAAGCTATACATTGTGTGAAGAAGTACATTTGCTTGCCCTGAATTTTCTAACATTCACCTTCACTGGATGTTCCCAAGTTTTGAGAGAGGGAGAAAAACTTTTCTCTGTCCACTATGTATGGTGCGCTATGTACAGTTCCATAAGTGCAAAGAGGTCAAGGCCCCCTCCCTTCCTTCCAGAGTCCCGTCAACCAGAGGAGTCAGTGGTGATGGACCAAGAGCCTGACTCAGTATGGCAGCTTCATAGCTTCCTGCCCAAGCCTTTTTCTCCGTAGCATTTTTAAAACATTGTCTACTTTCTCCTCGTTTATGGTGTGCTCTGTTTCTCATCAGCTCTTTTCCAAATTCGAGTTCTCCGGGAACAACATGTTCTTTAACCCCAAACACTCCAGAGAGTTTCCGATACAGGCCTGTCTTTGGTCCACCTCCAGTGTGGGGGCACTGCCACGGAGCCCTATTGCAGCAAAGCATTTCCCCTCCAAAGGGCACCCTGAACTGCAAATGTCTGAGATGGGTGACTTTAACACAGAATGGGCAATGAAATAAAGCTTTATTCAACACCCGATATATAAGGAAATTTTGCCACCACCCGGGAAAGGGGGGGACCCAGACAAAGATAGAGCCACCTCTGCTTCAGCTGCATTCATTCACCCATTTCTTCTGTTGGTCCTCTTCTATGAAAATGTACAAAGAGATCTGAAGTTGCTATTTATAATTATTATTTTTTACGTGACTAATCTGCCTCAATGCAGCAGAGTGCTTGAGGGAAAGCAAACGAGGCTTCTAATTAAAAAGCAGAAGCCCCTGAAATTGTGTACAGCATTTGAACATCATCAGATGTGATTGCATTGGAATTAGGACTTGCGTTGAAATGAGATACCCTACATGAAGCAGACTAAGACTCTGAAGACGAAAATTAATATGAAGAGCAGTGGGGGGGTGTATGTGCGGCTTCTGCGGTAAAGCACAGCATTTCTTGGTAAAGCAAACGGCTAGGCCAGGAAGTCCTGGTTTACATCTCACCTCAGCTGCCATTTGGTGGCTTTCGGCTAGGCATGGACTTTTCCACTCCCTTCGTTGTTATGTTTCTTCAAGTTGATTGCGACTAATGGCGACCCTATGAATCAGCGACCTCCAACAGCATCTATCGTGAACCACCCTGTTCAGATCTTGTAAGTTCAGGTCTGTGGCTTCCTATATGGAATCAATCCATCTCTTGTTTGGCCTTCCTTTTTTTCTACTCCTTTCTGTTTTTCCCAGCATTAGTGTCTTTTCTAGTGGATCATGTCTTCTCATGATGGTATGCACACTACCAGCAATATGAGAATAATGATTTATTGTTGTCATACTGAAATAATGTATGTGAAATGCTTTGAGCATCTAGGTCTGGAAAGCCACTATGTAAATCTTGCTGGTCTTCCCCAAATGACCATTTTCACTGAGTAGCCTCATGCAAATAAATGTCAGTCATGAAGTATACCATTTGGGTTTTTGTAGCTTTGTAGGAACACTCCCCCCCCCCGCGTTGTGATAGAAGGCTCAAGATTTGGGCCTATAATAGGGATGGAAAGATCTGTCGATTTTGGTTCACTCTCCTCTTCATTTTTCCAATTTTAAATGTAGTTCTCTAAATTTCTGCAGCAATTTGCAATTTCCTCCTTAAAAATCCTCATGAAAATTCTTCAGCATTATTCTCCTAATATACACATTTTTGTCTGCAGTTTTGACTAACGTACACATTAGCAATTTCTCCCAATATTATGCACTTCTGTATGATTTTCACTCATATATTCATTTTTATGCACAGAGACGCATTTTTGGAAACATTGGTTGGCAAACTGCATTTTAAAATGCAAGTAAGTGCGAATTTTGAGGAGTGGCATGTTTCAGTTCTCATATTGTTTCGGAAAGGTAGATTTGGCTTCAAATGCAAACTGAATCAAATCTCATCCCTAGCCTATAGAGTGGGGGGGGGCAGCTCTGGAGTGTGGAAAAAAGGGAAAGGTTCCATAACTTTCCTCTCTCCTGGAACATCTCTATATAGCACAGGGAGGGTAATTCTCTGAACTCATGACACACCTCGTTACAGCCCTGATACCCTCTCCCCATTCCAAAATATTCAGTGTAAGCTGTTAAGGGCTTGAGTTCCTGTCTTTCACTCCCCCCACAATGTCAACCGACCCCCTAATGTTCTGTGGCTCAATCACTCTCAACTACACTTCCCAGGATTCTTAGGGGAAAGCCATGACTGTTTAAAGTGGAATAATAGTGGAATAAATGTACAGTGTGAATGCAGCCAATCTCTCCCACCAAAGCCACCCAGCAAGCTTCATAGAAAAGCAGGGATTCCAAGAGGGGTCGCCCCCCTCTCTATGTGCTGCATCACAGGAGGGTCTTTTGTTTTTAATTGGATGATTTTGATTTTTTGGTTTGTTGGTTAGCTGCTTTGGAAGTTTTATGCTCAAAGGCAGGGTACATATTTTGTAAAACAAAACAATGCATCTACCACATTTGATTTTGCTCTTGCAATAAAAGAAAAACCAAACTCACTGATATTCCCAGGTGATGGAGAGAGAACAGAGCGGGAGCCGTTTTGCCCAGGGCTGCACGATGAGCCTGTAGCAAACAAAGACAGCGCTGCCTGCCACGATTCAACAGGCATTCATTTTTAATCCTGGCTTAGAGAGTTATGTCTCTCCAACAATTGTGAGACAGGTTGCATTTTTCCAGATGGTCAATTGACATAATACCACGAGACTGTTTTCAACATGAGTAGGCACATTGGCCAACATCCATCACCAAATTAGGTGTTTACTAACTCTTAACAGGGTTGGGCACACTAATTCATAATACGCATGCACATACATAAATACCTTTTCAGGCATGGTGTCCAGCCTCTCTGTCAATGCCACACGTGTTAGCAGCAATTTCCAGTGGGGAAGAAAACACCCTGTGCAGAACACCCTTCCCCCCTCAACTCAACCAGTCTACTTGTGACTTGGCCGCATCATCCACTACTGTTAGCTACCAGAATTCTGGGCAGGAAGTAAAACCAGCTTCACAGCCCCCTCCAGCCTCTGTTGCACTCAGTGTGTCAGTCTGTAAACTTCTCGTTTGTTTGGTCATCCACACCTCACTTGGGTTCCCTCTTTGGCTTGTTTCCCCATTCCAAGGCTGAACTGAAGCAGCAGCCAAGTTGCACTTCTCTCGCAAGGGGCTCTTGTCCAAAGGGGACCCATCTAGTCCAGCATCCTGGACCAGTCCAGCAACCACCCAGATGCCTCTGGGAAGCCGGTGAAGAGGACCCGAGTGCAAGAGCACTCTCTCCACTTGTAATTCCCAGCAACTGGCATTCAGAGGTTGCTTCCGTGTAAGGTATGAAATGCCTCTCAGCCGCCATCACCTCTGCAAGGGAAGTGTGCTGCCACCACCTACCTCCAGCTACATTCAACCTTGATTGCACCACCAACAGTCTTGAATCCACTCTCTGTGCAAACCTTCCTTTCCTCCCTCTCTGTGCTTGTGTGGGGTGGCTTCTCTTAATCCCCAAGGTCTCAGAATGGAGGTTGTAGATTTATAATCCAGCACCAATCCTATCAACTGCACTTGGGAGGGTGGGGGTAGGCAAGGATCTATTTCCTCCCCAAAGAACCTGCCTTCATCAAGACTGCCCTCTAACAATGGTCCTCTCTGCTGATACCACCCCACCCCCCGGTGCATCTTTCTCTCTCTGCCTTGAAATTGCTGATGTTGCTAGATGGAAGCATCTGCTTTTTGGTTACATTGCCCTGCAGCCTCCTGTAGGACTGCTGTTGTGGAGAATTGCTCGCAATGGTGTGTAATCCTCATTTGTTCCATGAGTCAGCTGGAATCCATGATGCATGATTGGGTGGGAGGATTATGGAAAGGGAAGGCAGATTAGCTGCACTAGGCAAGCAAACTGAACCACTCTTATAATTGAGTAGCTTCTCTCTCTCTCTGTCTCCCCCCTCCCCCCCGTGCCTTATTGCCAGCGTTGTGCAAATGTATAAATATTTGTAAATGGAAGAGCTGGCACCCTCCTACTATTCCCTTGCAGTGTATGGTGTGCCCTCCCAAAGGACTATTTAGGGACTGAACGATTACTTAAGCCTCGGCTGTCAGAGAGTCAAGGGGAAGGCTGAGTGTAACTCCCTGAAACCATGACCCATTCCCCTAATTGGGGTCAAATTCACATCCATCCTTGCCAATCCCAGGGACAAGGTGGCCCAACTGTATAAGCAAAACAGGAGACATATTTGCAGAAGTGCCAGTGATGCAGGACAGGACCTTGGAGGTGGGCAATGCCACAAAGGATGCTGGGGGACAGCTAACCCATGACATAACAGCCAAGATGGCAAGCTCCATGTGGAGCCACTGAACATAAGCAGAGCCTGCTGGATCAGGCCAATGGCCCATCTAGTCCAACATCCTGTTCTCACAGTTCTCACCAGATAGGGAAGGAGACCCTAGACTTAATAATGATAATGGTGTGAAGTATGTGTGTTGCTGAATCAATTAGGAACAAAGTGGACAATTGCCAAGAAGGTCCAGCACAGTCATATTCTACTTCAAAAAAGGAAACGTCTCAGTAAAAGGGAAGTAGAAAGGGAAGCTCAAGAGAATGATTGGGGGTATTCAAACTACAATAACAGAAGCTCAGCTAGAATGTATACCGCAGATCGGGAAAGATAGAATGTTTTAAATTGTTTTAAATTGTGTTTAAAAGATGTGTTTTTAAATTTGTAGATTTGTTTTTAATGTTTTTAGTTATTGTAAACCACCCAGAGAGCTTCGGCTATGGGGCGGTATATAGGTACAATAAATAAATAAATACCCAGAGGAAACCACGCAAGCAGGACCTGAGTGCAGAGAGCACTCTCCTCCTGCAGTTTCCAGCAACTGGTATTTGGAAGCCATCATAGCACAGCCATCACGGCTAGTAGCCACTCATAGCCTTTTCCTCCATGAATTTGTCTAATCTTTTAAAGCCATCCAAGGTGGTGGCCATCACTTCCTCTTGCGGAAGTGAATTCCACAGTTTAACTATGAGCTGTGCGAAGAAGTCATTTCTTTTGTCTCTCCTGGATCTCCCCGCATTCAGCTTCATTGGATGTCTGCAGGCATCCTGCGGATAGAGAAAGCTTTTCTCTGCCCACTTTCTCCATGCCATGCATAATTTTATATACTTCTATCATGGCACCTCTTGCTCACCAAAGGCTGCAACTTTCCGATCATTTTGTTTGCCCTTTGCTGAACCTTTTCCAGCTCTACAATATCTGCTTTGAGGTGAGGCAACCAGAACTGTACACAGTATTCCAAATGCAGCTACACCATAGATCTATATAATGGCATTATGATATCAACGATTTTATTTTCAATACTTTTCCAAGAGATCCCTAGCATGGAATTTGGCTTTTTCACAGATGCCTCACACTCGGTAAACATCTTCATTGAGCTATTCACTACGACCCCAAGATCTCACTGCTGGTCAGTCACCAGCAGTTGAGACTCCATGGGCATTTTTGTGAAATTAAGGTTGTTTTGGTCCAATACGCATAACTTTACACTTGTTTACATTCAATTCTATTTGCCATTTTTCCGCCCATTCATTCTGTTTGGAGAGGTCCTTTTGGAGCTCTTCACAATCCTTTTTTAACAATCCTGAACAATTTAGTATCATCAGCAAACTTGGCCACCTCCCTGCTCATCCCTAACTCGAGACCATTTCTGAACAAGTTAAAAAGCCCAGGTCTCAATACAGACTCTTGTGAGACTTCACTTTCTTCAGCCCTCCATTGGGAGAACTGTCCGTGTATTCTTACTCTCTGCTTCCTGCTACTTAACCAATTGCTGATCCACAAGAGGACCACTCCTCTTATTCCATTACCACTAAGCTTACTTGAGAGTCTTTGGTGAGGTACCTTGTTAAAAGCTTTTTGAAAGTCCAAGTACAATACAGGCGGGCCCCGCTTACACGGCAGGTTCCGTTCCGGACTGCCGCCGTAAAGCAGAAATCGCAGTAAAGCGGAACCCATTGAGTATAATGGGGCGTGTCGCACAAAAAGACACGAAAATGCCGCAAAAGCGCAAAAACGGCTTTAAAACGGGGAATTTCCCCTAATTGAAAGCCGCCGCATTGCTGGTAAGCGGGGCGCTACTGTATGCAAACTGGATCACCTCTATTTATATGCTTGCTAAGTTGGTGAGACAGGACTTACCCATACAGAAGCGATGCTGTTTTGCTTCAGCAAGACTTGCTCTTCTATATGATTGGTTATTCTATCTTTAACAATACCTTTTACCAATTTTCCCAGGACAGACTTTAAGCTAACCAACCTGTAATTTCCTGGATACCCTCTAGATCCCTTTGAAAATATTGGTATTACACTGGCCAGTTTCCAGTCCTCAGGCATAGAGGCAGATCTGAGGGACAAGTTGCATATTTTTGTTAGAAAATCAACTATCTCACATTTGAGTTCTTTGGGAACTCTAGGGTGGATGCCATCTGGCCCAGCAGTTTTATTTTGTCTATTAAGCTTAGAACGTCATCTCTCATCACCACTATTTGCTCAGTTCCTCAGACTTTCTTCCTGAAAAAGTTAGTTCAGGCAGTGATCTACCCTATATCCTCCACTGTGAGGACAGATGCAAATAATTCATTTAGCTTCTCTGCAATCTCCTTATCCTGCTTTAGCACACGTTTGACTCCCTTGTCACCGAAGGGTCCAACTGCCTCCCTAGATGGTTTCCTGCTTTTAATGTATTTAAAGAATTTGTTTTGTGTTTTATATCTTTAGCAATGTGCTCCTCAAGTTCCTTTTTAGGATCCTTTATTGCATTTCTTCTTGCATTTCTTTTGCCAGTCTTTGTGTTCCTTTCTATTCTCCTCATTCAGACAAGACCTCCATTTTTTGAAGGAAGCCTTCTTGCCTCTAATAGCTTCTTTGACTCTGCTTGTTAACCATGCTGGCATTCTTTTGGCCCTGGTGGTACCTGATCTGCAGTATACACTCCAGTTGAGCTTCTAATATTGTGTTTTATTGTCTGAACTTTGCCTTTGCACTTTCTTTTTACCAGTCCCCTCATTTCAGGGAAGTTTCATCTTCTGAAGTCAAATGTGACCATGTTGGATTTTCTTGGCTATTGGCCATTTACGTGTACATTAATTTAATAGCACTATGGTCACTGCTCCCAATCAGTTCGACAACACTTGCATCTCACACCAGGTCCTAGGCACCACTTATTAATTCTAGGGTCGCTGCTCCTCTTATCGATTCAATGACCAACTGTTATTGGGCACAGTCATTTAAGGTATCTAGAAAATTTACCTCTTTGTCATGACTAAAACCACCCATTACAGTAGGGCCCCACTCATACGGCGGGTTACATTCTGGACCCCTGCTATAAAGCAAAAACTGCTGTAAAGCGGAACCCATTGTATAGAATGGCATGTGATGCCCGAAAACTGCCGTAAAAGCAGAACAAGCACCGCATGAGTGGGGCTTCAGTCTAATTGAGACCGATGTATTAGTGAAGCGCTGTAAAGCGAAGCCGTACTGTACTACAACATTTCCTAGTTTGGATGCTTCCTTGATTTCATTTTTCATCTCAAGATCTCTCTCAGCATTTTGGTCAGGGGAACAATAGAACATCCTCAGTATTAAATTACTCTTGGGGCCCAGTATCACCACTCACAACGATTCTGTGGAATCTGCCTCTTTTAGGCTTTCTAGCTTGCTGGATTCAATGTCCTTTTCCATGTATAGAGTGACACCACCTTCAAGAAATCCTTCCCTGTCCTTCCGATATCCTTTATATCCAGGGATAACCATGTCCCACTGGTTTTCTCTGTTCCAACAGGTTTCTGTTATGCTCACTATATCAATGCTGTCCTCTAAGACCAAGCGCTCCAGTTCCTCCATCTTGGCTCAGAGACCTCTGGGCTTGCTGCATGCTCTCTGCTGTTTCTAGAAGGGGAAATTCAAAGTGGTGTTCTCGCTAAACAGGCCCTTCTAAATGCTTGGCTTTACCAACTTTGGTTAGTGTGCCAAGTACAACCATTCCTAGACTGGGATACCCTTGCCACAGTGGTCCATACATTGGTAAACTCAGGATTAGACTACTCAGATGTGCTATGTGCCTTGGAAGCTACAGCTAGTGCTAATGGCAGTTGCTAGTGCCCTTAGTGGGGCATCAACATTTGAGGTCCTAAATATCATTTGTAAATTGCTTTCTTTGTGACCTCAGACATGACTTCATTTTGTAGGTTGCTTTGGGTCACTACTTGTGAAAAAAGCAACTAATAAATGCAACTCATCATCATCGTGGTACCAGGATACCTGGCAGACTGCCTCCCCTACTACAGACCAGGCTGGTTTTGAACATCTTCCGAGACCCTGTTGCTCTTTCCATGACCAGCAGGTTGTTACTTGCTGACAATGAAGAAACAGGCTTTCTTGGCGATAGCACCTAGCCTCTGGAGTAAATGGCCTTCCTTGTGTAATTTGTGAAGCAGAGACAGTAATGACCTTTAAATACCTCTTAAAGACCTATGTTTACCCAAGTTTTCCTGGACCCCAACTCTTAATTTTTTTTGTTTTGTACACTGCTGTTTTTGTTTTTTTTTAATAATTCTTATCTAGTTTAGGAAATATTATCAAATGCTGTTGTATTTTTATGTAAAATACTTAAGAGTATGAAAAAATTAATGGAATAAATACCTGCTTAGAGGTTTTTAAATAGCTACGGAACTGCTTCTACTCAAGGCCTGCATTAAGTAGGCCTGCATGGAGATGCCTGCGCTGTGTAGACCCCCTTCCTATTGCTGGCAATGCTCCATCCCCCTAAAAGAGCCTGCTGGCTATCCCACACCAGCCATGCAGGCTGCATTAAAGATTCTCCCCCGCCCCCAGCTGACGTGGGAGAGACACTCCTTGCTTCTTAGAGGAACTCTTTGGACATGGCAAGCACTTCCAAGGAAGCGCAGCAAATGCACAGGAGTCAAGATGCCCAGCAAGAAGATGCCCAGTGAACCCACTCCAAACCACTGGAGGGCTTGTCTCATGCTTCCTGGGTCAAAACTCAAACCTTTCCTGCAAGCCTGGAATACAACAGACACAGAGCACTTGCATTCTGGTTCCCCATAAGGCAGGCAGCCAGGCACTCCAGTTTCCACCAACTGAAGCTTTCAAACAGTACACAAGGGCAACGCGCTCTGAAGCAAGCAGTTAAGGTAGCCTTGCCCCTAACCACTCTGTTTCCTCTTGTCTCCATAGGAAAAGAAAGGCCAGGAGGTTCAGAAAGGCCCAGAAGTGGAGATTGCAAAGCTGGACAAACTGCTGAACCTGGTAAGAGAGCCAGTGGCCAAAACCAGCAAATGAAGTGAGACTGCTGCTTCCCCCCCCCCCAGCTCAGCTCTGCCTCCTCGCATGCAGTTGGGAAGTCCCGGCTCCCAGGAACAAGCACCCCTTTGTAGGCTGCAGCGCCCTGCGTGGACAGCTGCCCCACAGCCCTTTTTTATTCTGAAACAAAAGTGTTGTTTTTGGTTTTGAATACAGAAAAATAAAAGCTGAGACTTGACAGCCATGCTGGCTCTCATCCAGCCACACGGGTGTGTGTGTGTGTGTGTGTGTTGCAAAGCTTATAAGGAAGAAAGGGCCTGAGCCTGCCTTACTGGTGAAACCAGAGAAGCTGCCACTGATAGGCTTGGGATGGTAAAAGACGGTTCTCCGGAGACTCTCCATTAGCACCCCACAAAGGGCCAAACTGGTTGCGTGTTATTAGTCACATGGCCTGGTGTTGCAGAGTCCACTTTTGTAAAATGAAGAGATGGCACATGCTCCAGTTGGCCCACAGCATGGGGAAGTGCACCCCCACCACTTGGAACCCCTGCCCCCCCAACTTTCATCAGGAAAGTGGAGACAGCAAGCTCCAGCCGACTCTGTTGTGTACATGCCTGTCCAATAACACGGTCTTCCTTAATCGTCCCCAGTACACCTCATTCTCCTTCCTTCCCTTCTTGTGCGGTGCGCAACCAGAGTGGAGCAAACAGGTCTTGCTCAGCCCTGCCTTTGCACCCATCAGCTCACACGCACGAGCCCTCCAGCTGTCCTAACGGAACTCTGCAAAGCAGAGCTGCCTTCACAGGTGATTCTTGGCAGTGCAGATGTGGATCCGTGGAAGACCAAGCGAGTCCCCCAACAGCTGGCCCCATGAAGGCCCCCAGCCCAGTCTTTCCCTCCCTTCCAGCTCCTACAAAGGAGGGTGAAGCCCTTTTGGAGCATGCACAACCCCTTCTCCCCATCCTCCTTAGAATCCAGCAGCTTCCTTTGGAGACATGAACCAGACGCAGCACAAGAGGCTTTCTCTTGGCTACAAACTATGCGTTTTTTATTATTCCAGTAAAATCGCAGTTAGGAAGGGACATGTTAAACCCAGCGGAGAGTCATTAGCAAGAGAAGGGAACAAGCAGCTCTGCCTCTTAGCAACAAGAGGAAGCAGAGAGCCCCCCCAGGGACCCCCCCTCTCTCACACACACACATACACACCCTAGAAACCCCTGCCATGCTAGGCATCTAACCAGCAACGCCCACTTCTTATTGCAATAGCTCTACTCTAGGGTGACAACCCCACCCCACTCCAAAGCTGGCCTGACACACATCTGCCTGCCAGCGCGTTCACCAGCGTTGCTTCTGTTTCTCGGGACACGACTCCTTGGCTCTTTGTTCACTTGGGGGGGGGGAGGCAGGCAGATCCCTACGAGGAGCAGGGAGGCACTCACAGGCCCTCAAGACTTGGTGGTCTCAGCCACAGCAGCAGCGATGGGTGAACACAGGTGGGGACAGAACAGGGCACTGCCTGAACAGACGCTCAAGGCCTTTGTTGGCTTATCTGGGCTGCTGGCATCCAGCCTTTCTTCAGCCTTGGGAGAAGGTCTTAGCAGGCACCTTATCAGAGTTCCTGTTTGCAACCCAGCCTCTTCCACCACTTCCTTCATTTCATGGTACTTTCCAGCCTATACTCAAAGCTGCATCTAGCCCCAACACACACACCCTATATGCCTCAACCTGTCTGCCTTGAGGCAGTTGTCCCTTGGGGCCTGGATCCAAACGCCCATCCCCTGTACTTTAATCACCAAGACTGGGGGGTGGCGAGGGCTCTAGAGAGCAGGTAGAAAAGAAGCTATCAGACCCAAGAACAAACTCTTGGCCTATCAGATGCCACCCCAGCTGGCAGAAGCCTTCAACTGCCCAGCAGGTTTGCACACCCTCCGGTTTCACCATCAGCTCCTGGAAAGAGGGTGCCCAACTCATCCACCTGAGGAAGGGGTGCTCTTCCCCACCCCCCAATCCTCATGCTTTGTCTGTGCCCAGTGGCTTGCTGGAAATGGTCTCCAAAAAGGCACCCGACTCAGCTGGTGAACCTGGCTCTGTTGCTCCCCTTCTGCCATTGGGTTGACTTGAGACCCCAGAAGGAACTGAGGCAAAATGGAGGCCTCAGGAAACAGGCACATCTCTCGATGGCACCCTGGACCATCTGAGGCTTTGTTGAAACCTGCATGGTGGAACGGAAAGTTCCAGAAGAGCCTAAGAAAAGCTGCTCCGGCACAGCTGCACTAGCCACCATCTCGACAGGGCCAGCCTCTGAGTTTGGCACAGCCATGAACAAGGCAGCCAAGGCCACAGGGAGACAATCCTGAACACTGGGAGATCAATCCCAGCTTGTTCCTCTCTCTTGCACACCTCAGCTGGGGGTACCACACCGTCTCCTCTGGACTCCCACTACGGCCTCCTTCCTCCATCGCTCAGAGACTTCTAGCCTTGTCTCTCAAAGACAAAACAGTTGCCACAACCGGAGCAGAGGGTCCCAAGTTGCCCGGAATCAAGTGTCTCAATGTTTCTAGAACCTTTGATGGAATCGGACCCTGGAGAGGAAAGGCATGCAAGGCTAGCTCCGCTCACTTCCCCCAGACTCACAAGGTCAAGGCTGCAGCAGGTACTTCTCCTCATTCCCCCTCTCATCTGAGCCCTCGGAAGAAGGGCTCTTGTCAGGGCAAGATGGCGTCCTGCAGGCCTTGCAGAGAATCAGGAAGAGGACGAGGACAAGGAAGGCAATGACACAGTTGAAAACGACAGCGACGACTGCCCCGGTGGAGAGCCCTGCCCCCATCGTGGGTCCCCGGGGCGGGGCGATGGCAGTCAAGGCACAGCTAAGGGCGGCAGGCCGTAACGCTGCCTGTCAGACTGCTGAGTCCCTCTAAAGATGGGCCTTTGCTGTTGGCTCACTCGGTCTCTCAAGTCAAAGGCTCCTTCCTATTCCAAGACTGTGCTGCGAGTCAGAGGGTCCCCGCACAGCTTCACTTCAGGCGGGAATACAGCAGCCACACTTTCCAAACTAGCACCATTAAAATGCCACATCCTCTTCTTCCAGTAAGGTTGGTTTCAAATCTACATTAAAAGCAACAGTGACTCCCTTTCCCCGTCAGGTAGCTTCCCCGGACCCCAACTAAAAAAAATCAGAGAGCCTGAATGGTGGCTGCAGCCAGGCGTGCGCGAGGGCCCTGTCTGAAAGTGGCGCTGAAGAAGTGGATCCCGAGACAGCAGTCAGGAGCCAAAACTGGCATGGAGGGCCAGCCTCTGCGTTCAGCTATTGGAGGACACGTTGGCACCCTTCGGTCATGGCTAATTCCCTGCCCACATCAGCCTTCTGGTCTCCAAGTCTGCCCCTGCACAAACAGAAAAGACCCATGGCGTTATTAGGATGGGGAAGCGCCTCTTCGGCAGCAGCACCAACCCAACTCAGCAGATGCAGGTTTTTCACGTCAGAGCAGAGAAGGTGCATTTGACACCTCCCCCCTCCCCCCCTGCTCACTCCACCTCCCTTAGATCCAAGCCACTCCCCCTCTGAAGAAAAACAACCTCCAAGCAATCTTCTCTAGTACCCCCAATCCCACCCAACACATTTAAGTCACCAGGTAGCCCTCGACTTCCTCGTGTGGACCTCAGAAGGCACCCACTTGTAGAGAGAAGACTACAACGTCTACATTCTTGACAATTTGCACAAGGTCAAAGCGCGGGTCATCCTGAGCATGCTGACTTTTTGCTTGGTTTATTTATTATTTGTTTAATATCCCACCCTTCCTCCCAGCAGGAGCCCAGGGCGGCAAACAAAAGCACTAAAAATGCTTTCAAACGTCATAAAAACAGACTTTAAAATACATTAAAACAAAACGTCTTTAAAAACATTTTTAAAAGCTTTGAAGACATCTTTTAAAAAAAGTTAAAAACATTGTTAAAAAAAAAGGTTTAAAAACATATTAAAAAGCAATTCCCAACCAGATGCAGACTGTGATGAGGTCTCTACTTAAAAGTCTTGTTGGAAGAGGAAGGTCTTCAATAGGTGCCGAAAAGATAACAGGGATGGCGCCTGTGTAATATTTAAGAGACTTTAAGCAAGTCTCTCGATCTCATGGTTGTGGAGGAACCCTTCGGAGCTTCTGGGCAGCGTTTGATGAATGCTTGGGACCCCCAGAGAGCCTTGACTTGGAGTTAGGAAGAGCACAGGAGCTTCACCCCACCCCCCCACTGTTACTCCTGCCCAGGGCTGGATTAAGCTGAGGAGGGCCCCTAGGCTGATTGGTGTTTGGGGGGCCCTTCTCCCTACCTTTCCACTTCTTTTGTGCAGGTTTGCTATCAACCAAGATGGCGGCCGAGGTTTCCCTAAGGGGCTGAAGCCTCTGCCGCCATCTTGGTTGATGGCAGCAAATCCACGCATGTAGCACGCATGTGTGCCATCAAGCAAGATGGCGGCAGAAGCTTCAGCCCCTTAGGGAAACCTCGGCCGCCATCTTGATTGATGGCAAACCGCAAAAAGCAGCGGAGAAAAGGGTAAGTGAAGCGGGTGGATGGCGGGCGGTTCAGAAGCTCTTGTCCCACGATAATTTTTTTTAGCTTATGCAGGGGCCCCCAAGAGCTCCAGGCCCCTAGGCTTCAGCCTACTAAGCCTAATGGATAATCCAGCCCTGCTCCTGCCCCTCCCCTCCCCAGCAGCAGCCACAGTTTGCTCATAATGGACAGACAAAACAGAATCCCGCCTTTACTCTTTACCAAAATACATAGAAACCCCAAAACTGCCAACTGAATTATGCAACCGAAACATCCATGGCAACTGCTCCGCCATTTCTGACCATGAGGCTTGGGGAGGGGGTCTCCTCGGCTGCGGAGGTCTGTTTTAAAGGGGCTGAATGGTGAAGAGGTGCTTGCGCAAAGGCAGCCGGTGGCCTCAGCTGGCATGTCTGGGCCGGGCCAGAACACCCGCATAGCTGAGCCCTCAGAGTTGTCTCCCAGGAAACATCACTTCGGCTGCTCAGAGAGGGCTATTCATGAGGGACACTGCTGTACAGTGCAGCCTTTGTCCTCCTTCAGACAGCGAGAGTCAGATTTTGCAAGGTGCTGACCTTCTCCCTCCCCAACTTCTCACTTGACTGGAGAACTCACGCCTTTATAAGAACATGCCATGGACATTCTTAGGATTTAATAGATTCATTACTCTGGGAAGGCCCATCTGGAACTGTTATGACAGCTTTGGCCCTTGAAGACTTCTGCTGGTTGGTCCACCTTAAGGCACTGAAGTGGAATGTCTACACTTTAGATGAACTTGTAAAGCAACCGCAGAATTATAAACTTGCTATCCTATCCCTAGAGCTGAACGTTGACTAAACATTTCACAGTGAATTAAAACAAAAGGTGGCGTGTAAACAGAGGCGGATGCATCCCTAGAGTATTTAGCAGAGCAAAATGCAAAGGCTGCAAAAGCCCTGCAAGATGCGGGAGGGCCTCCCAGCCCCTGCAGTCCAGATCTCTGTGCTTAAGACAGAGCTGAAGCGTGCTGCAGAGAGGGGCAACCACAAGCAGCGAGGGGTGGGTCTAGCCAGTAGCTCATCAAACAAAGGCTCCAGAGCAGACCTACACCAGCAAAGCCTCTTTCAAACGTGTAGATGGCCAGTCACCTGCAGCCCTCTCAGACTAGTGGCCTACCTTCAACCTTGAGCTGCAACATACAACTTGCTTTTGATTTCTTCGGCCACGGAAGAGTCTCTCCTTGCTGCATTTCCCCTGCTCTTGACTCCTTGCTCCAGTCCCATAAGAATACATAAGTTTAAAAGCAAAAGGCGGTTGCGGTACCACCCAGCTCGATTCGGGGCATGACTCACCAATTGGGAGATCCCTTTGGGAGGGAGCCACAGCTCAAGGGATGCTCAATGCCATGGTGTGGAGAAGGTCCCAGGCTGAGCCCCCAGGCTGAGCCCCCAGCATCTCCGCTTCAAGGATCACGTGGCAGCACCTGGGATGGGCTCTCCCTGCAGAGACTGCCACTTACAAGGGAGGCGCCTTCTCCAGACATTTAGCCCTCCAGATATTTTGGGAGTACAACTCCCCTCATCCCTGACCAATGGCCATGCTAGCTGGGACTGATGGAAGTTAGGGTCCAAAACATCTGGAAGGGGGCCAGGTCAGGGACAGCTGGGCTATGCAGGCCAACGGTTTGACTCTGTGTAATGCTCCTTCATGTAGGGCAGAGGTACTGTTTCCCCATCCCTTCAGCTCAGCCCCCTTTGGCACTTGGGCACACAGCCCCTTTGCAGCACAATACCAGCACCAGGTTGCCCCACCCACGTGCCCATTGAGACACTAGAACAGGCCAATTGTACCATCAGGCCATGAACGTACTAACAGTTTGAGATCAAAGGAAGGTCAGGTGCAAGACCCTAAAGCTGGGGTAGTCAACGTGGTGCCCTCTAGATGATGTTGGACTCCCAACAGCCATCCGACTTAGCAGCCGGCCTGGCCAGCACTCAAGGATGATGGGAGTTACAGTCCAACAACAAAGAGAGGGCACCATATTGGCTACCCCTGCCCTGGAGGATAGATTTCTGAAACAGGAGAGCTCTAGCTCCAGATGTAGGTAGGGGGGTTGCTATACTCACTCCCCTCTCCCCCAGACATGCCACACAGAGTAGATGGGGCAGTGTCCAGGCTCATGTCAAGGACTGATGTTATCTGGGATCCACCCCGGGGCAAAGCAAGGGGTAGGGTACTCTCAGCTGAGCCCCCTGAAGACTCTTACAGGCTCCAGCACTCCACAATAACCATGCGCCAGCTTCAGATACATAAGGGGAAACAGCATCTCCAAGCTTGCTGGAAAGAGAAGATGCCACTTCACAAACACATTTTTGGCTGCCTCCCACCACATCTTTTCCAAGTTGCTGGGCTCCCCTTTGACTCTTAAACAGTTGCCACCCAGAATTTCCTCCGGCCAAGGACGTCCATTGTACAGAAACTTCCATCATATTTGTCTCATCAGTCCAGCCAACTACCTTAAAGGAAATCCGGAAATCAGACAGCGAGCTGGTCTGACTTTTGCATCCTCCTTAACCTAGGGAGTTGCTGAATTCCCCTTCTCACAGGACAGTGTTCAGTGAGGCGCTTGCCTACATCTCCGTAAAAGCGCCAGCTGAGAAATCTCCTGAAGAGAGAGGGTTCAGGTCAAGAACTCCTGAGGTGGCCTTAGAGGGCATCAACGCAGTTTCAAAAAAGGGGGGCTGGAAAAGGTACAGAGAAGAAGCAGCAAAACGGTCTGGGGACTCAAACATCTCCTCTAACAAGGAAAGGTGACAACACGCAGGGCTCTTTAGCGTAGAGAAAAAAAAGGCAACTCAGGGGGAACATGACAGAGGTACGGAATATCATGCCTGTTGTGGAGAAAGTGGATAAGGAAACCTTCCTCTCCGATACTGTTCGAACCCGGGTCCGTCCAACGAATCTGAATCTGGAAGATTCCGAACAGGCCAAAAGGAGTACATCTTCACACACCACTTAGTTAACGGGACAAACGAGCTAAGCGGAAGGCACGTCAAGCAAATCCTCATCGCGACCATCTTCCATCTGGAAACCTATGTCCTCACTGTAGGAGGCTGTGTGGATCCAGAATTGGCCTCCACAGTCACTTATGGACCCACCGTTAAAGACCTTGTCTTGGAAGACAATCTTACTTGGCCACAAGTGATCACCAATGAATGAATGAGAGACGGCTACCAACTTGGATGGCTTTGAAGGAGGATTAGCGAAAGCTCCCAACAGCTGGCAGCCCTGATGGCCGTGCAATCCTTCCAGTGCTGGAGGCAGCATAACTCTGGGTACCAGCTGCTGGAGATCAGGAGCACAAAAGTGCCAGAAGAGGCATCCGGCCGCCCCTGTGGAAAATCACGTGCTGGACTAGAAGGGCCCTTAGTCTGATCCAGCCAGGGATCTCCTTATGTTCAGGGTGCGCATTTCCCCTTCCTTCCCCGCCAAGACAGAGTAGCAGACCCAAGCGAAAACAGGGGATGCTGAAGTGGCTCAGCGGGTGACATTTGCACTCCCCAAAGGTAGCAGACCCCACAGAGAGAAATATTCTAGAATCAGGAAGGCTCTTGCTTTGGGGCTTCCTCCAGCCAATCACGCCAGAGGGCTGCGCTGCCGAGATCCCTCCTTAGTTTAATGCCACTGTGCAAAGGTGCAAGAGCCCTGTCCGCTACTCAAAGCACAACCACACAGGGTGCTTCACCTGGATTCTGGCCCACCCCAAGACACCTGGCTGCCCCCATCCCCAGGGAGCACAGCACAAAACCCAAGATGGGCCCAAACACGCCTCCCAGTAGTGCTGAGGACATGCCTGCCCATGGAACGGTTTGGGTAGGAGGTGCTATCAGGTCTGGCCAAAGCAGGCCGTCCCAGCAGTCTGCACAGCTGAGCGGAACTGCTGCCGGACTTGTGTGGCAGGTAATGACTTCTCACAGGGCAATTCCTGGTCCCTGCTTGGCATAGGTCAGTAGTGTCAGAGCAGGGGTACTCTCTGAGGCAATGGCGTCTCCAGGGAGGGCTGGAAATGTCCCCCACCTGAAACCCTGGAGTTGCTGCCAGTCAGTGTCAACAATACTGAGCTAGATGGACCACCAATGGACTGAGTCAGTAGAAGGCAGCTTCCTGTGGACACTACAGCACTGAACCAGGAGCTGCCGCTGAGACGAGTCCTAAAGGGTTTGAGGAGCGGGAGAAGGATGGGTTGCCTTTTCTTGCCTGGGGATCAGAGGAACGCCCTTGCAGCTCTGAAGGCGTCTGGGCGTCCAATGAGGGCGTGTATGAGGCTTACAGCTCAGAGCCCCTGCTTTGCAATGAGGAAGTGCCTGGTTAAAAGGATCTGGAAACAGGTGAGGGAAAAGACCTTTCTCTGCTCAAGACCCTGGAGACCCACTACTGCCAGTCAGAGTAGACAATACTGGGCTAGATAGACAAGTAGTCTCTCCTGGTACAAGGAAGATGCCCATGATCTAAAATGTGATGCTGTTGGTTTATTCCTTTACTCCTGGAATAAAGAAGAGGCTTCCACTCATTGCACAGCCTTCTTTAGTGGGTTTCACCTGTTCCCCCTGCTTTTAACAAAAGGCAGGGCAGCAATGCAGGGCAAAGGAATCTGGGCCTGGAGAAATTATTCCGTCACTCTGGAAAACATTCCTCCATTTCCATTAAAAGCAAACTCCCATTCCAGACTCAAACACAGCCTGGCCAACACCCCCTGGGCTGGCTTGCTGAGGCCAGAGGCTCTGCACCAGTCAGAAAGTTTCTGAGAAAGAGCTAGGCAGTTTCTGGATTTCATTATCTGAGCCCAGCAGGGTGTTTGCAACAGAGCAGGCTCAGCTGACGGCGCCGGAATGGCAGAGATCAAGAATCTTCTTGCCACCATCCCATAATCCCACTGGAGCCTAGAGCAGCAAATGAAATTTTGCTGTGTGCTTTATTACAAGAAAGAATCTTGCACTATCAAGAGGCTACAAACAGTTCCCGTGGCCCAAATGAACAGATGTCTGGGCTACTCAAAGACACTTGAATTCCAGCTCTGGAACGAACTCACTGTGTGGCCTTGGACATCAGCACCTCTCAGCCTTAGTGCAGAAACCAGAATGAACAGGATCAAAGTCCTCTCTACTCTTCATCCCCAACTGCAACAATTCTGTAGAAAGCAGGGGGTTTGGGGGTGGGTGGATAGGAGGGTGGCTGGTAAGGCTTTGAAATTAGAAGCATGTACATAATTTTTTAAAAGGTTTTTAAAGTCTGCGTAAGTGGAAGGCAAATGTAAATGTTTTGTGGACTTACTTGCATTGTTGGGGTATGAATTGCCTGCTCGAGGGGGCTGTTGCAGAGGCCAAAACAACGGGAAAAGCCCTTAGCCCATTGGATATACTGAATGATTGTAAAAGGAACAGTTGGCCGGGAAGTCCTTCCACACCAGCCCCACTGAAAGGAGTAGGGTCTGCACAAGAGCACAGCAGGGAGACATATGCAGGAGACCTTTCTGACAGACAGTGCCTCAGGAATGCCGGAAACTCCCAGAATCTCCTAAGGTTCAAATGGGATCGCCTATGCACCCTGTCTGGTCATCAGCAGGTGCCAAACTCAGTGATGCGAGTTTTCCAGAAAATTGTGAACTAGATAATTTTATCGGGGGGGGGGGGGATCCTATGCAAATTAGAGTAATTTGCACTGGGTAATTTGCATCACCCTAGAGAAAGACATAATTTAGCATGTTTATTTTACTCATATTTAGACGCTGGTTTCCCCCTCCCCCCAGTATATTTTTGCTACACAAGGGTGGCGTTGGTTACTCATGGCTGAGGAAGAGAGGGTGAGGGCCTGACTTAATCAACACCTAGAATCATTCTCGGCATTTGCAATCCTGGGGCCTCAGGTAGCCACTCCCAAGACCAATACCTAGACAGATAATTGTTTGTAAAGCACGTCATGTTGCACAATGCCTTTGTGATTTCTTTTGTTTTGCCCTTGCAACAGCTTTGTGAGGTAGATCATGACAATGCCCATTTGTACAGACAATTACTGCCTTGTGTATGTGGCCCATCCAGCCCACGCCACTCTGACAGCAGCTCTCCAGGGTTTTCCAGCAGGAGGTGGAACGTGGGGCCTTCCACACCTATGAGACGAACCAGGTTTCCATGACCCAGCCCTCTACTGTCCTCAGTCCAATTCAGACCCTCCAAATCGTCTTCATGCGACATGTGCTGGTAGTCTCTGGGACAGCAAGAATGCAACCGGTCTTACGGGATAGTCACCGCAGAAGCAATTTGCACAATCACAACGGCTAAAAAAGTGCTCTCGTGCTTGCATAGATCACGGCACATGCAACACCTTTCCCTCAGAAGGGCAGGAAGGTGCATCAAATACAGAACATGTGAACGTGCAAAGAATCAAGGAGCCCACTAAAGTCTTTCCAGGGCTTCTCCAACTTGGTGCCCTCCAGATATTTTGGACTACAACTCCCATCAGCCCCAGCAGGAGCTGATGGGAGTTGTAGTCCAAAACATCTGGGGAGCACCAGCTTGGGATAGCCTGGTGTACTCTGGTTGGCAGCAGCTTCACAAATGCTCAGTCAGAAAAAAAAGTATCTTTTCCACAAAGAAAAAGAAGTTGGTCCATAAAGGGCCAAAAAATTCAGTATCTGAGGTCAAGTTTGGCTGGTCCCAATAAAGAGATTGCCCAATTGTGGATTTTGGATCCTTTTAGGTATATGTGCCAGGAACTGAACTGAGGACCGTCTCCATACAAAGCTTCAACTTCACATGTCTGAACTGGCTTTTCAACCCCCTCCCCAGCTATTTAATCCCCTCCCCTCTGTAGAAGGGGCTGCTTGCCCTAACTTCCTGGAAGTGCTCATACGTTGCTGGTCGTAGGCCCCTGGTTCAACCTCTCAAATCTCCAGATTTTGGCTGTTTCCCCAAAGGGTTAGGTCCTGGGAAAGACCTCTGCCAGAGGTCCTTCAAGCTGCTATAGGAGGTGGATCAATCTTCTGGCCTGGTTTTAATAGGCAGCCCCCTGCGCTCCCAGCAGAAGGAGGGCTGCAGAGTTCACAGAGGCGGCCCTTACGCAGCCCCAACACAAAGCACACTTTCCCAGTTCAGCCAAGGGAGGGGGGGGGACCAGCAGTCCTGCCAGCTGGGTCAACTGCTCTGGGCGAGTGGGCAAGGCTGGGCCCAAGGGTAACGGGCTGCCTTGCTTTTCCGCAGCCAGAGCCATCAGCGGCACAACTTTCCAACCGCAGAGACTTCGCTGGGAATGAAAGGATTGCACCGGGGTGGGTGGGAAGGGGGCATGCTGAGGATCCAGACAGGGCCCGCCTCCCGTTCGACCCCTTTCAGGGCAAAGTCGAAGGCGAGGAAAGGCAGGCTACAGCTGCGTACCTGACGAGGCAGCGTCTCAGCTACCCCGGGGCACAGGCGCAGAGCTTTCAAGGCTTTCAGAGCTTTCAACCACTGACGCTTCCTGCAAATCGAAGGTGACAGGGCTGGGGATCCATCGGGAGCTGCTCCCAGCAGTCCCGGCTACGGCCAAGTAGAGCCTCCAAGTTCAGAGGCAGCTTACCTCCAGCAGCTGAAGGAGGAGTGGGAGCGGGCTGTTGCCCTCTTGCCTGCTTTTGGCCTTCCCAGAGGCCGCCAGTGAAAAGAGAGGGGGCTGGATAAGGAGGAGAGGGCTACTCCAGGGTGCGTCTTTGCGGGCCTCGCCACAACCTCCCCCCCGCAAGGGAAGTGCGGAGCCACCGCCTGCTGCTGCTGCTGCTCCAGGGGAGGCATCCAGGTCGGCGGAGCCGCGCCTGAACGGAACTTTCTCCGCGCCCAACTCATCCCCGTAACTTCTAAACACGGAGCTAACCCGCTGCATCCCGCAGAACGCTCGAACTCGGGGCTCGCCTACGCCGGAGTCAGCGCGCGAGGGAGAGACGCTCCTCCGGCCGAGGGAGCCTCGCGCCCCCTGCCCGCCTTCCGACCGCTCGCCGAGACGCTGGCCTCCCATCCGGCTCGGCTCTAGCCGCTAGAGAGGGGCGCGTCGCTCCTCCGTGGCTCTCTGCACGCGCTCAGAAGCGCGCTCGCCATCCCCCCCTTACTAGGACTTCAAGCCCCCGCCGCCGCGCCAACTTCGGGGCGGACGCGCTGAAGACGAGGACGGTCCAGGCTGCGGCCCCCGAGAGCCGGGCACTGCTGCTCCTCCAGCCCTGCGGCCGAGCCCAGCGCGCTACTTACTTGCTCGCGTGCCTGCCCGTCTATCCGTCCGTCCGTCCCTCCGCCGCGCCTGCATAGCCCTCTCGGCCGCGGGCGGGGAGGGCTCCAGGACGCCGCGCCCCCCGCCCCTCCGCGCTATTCGCTGTGGGGACGCTGGACGGGGGAGCCCATTGGCCGAGCCCGGCGAGGCCCCGCCAGCTGTGCTCCTCCTCCCGGCCGGCCGGCCCCAGCTGGCTCCGGCGCTGCTGACCCGGCGGGGCTCCTTGGCGCCGGCGGACGCCCCTGAAGCAGCCTCGGCTCGGCCGCTGGCGGGCGCTGGGAAGCCTACGGGGGACCCTGCCTGGCGAGCCGCGGGACCAGCGCGGGCGAGAGGTGGGGCGCGGCGAAGGAGGAGCCTCGCCGTCGGCGCAAACCTCGGTGTCGGTGCCGCGTCTGGAGGCGGCGGATCGTCTTCCAGCCGAAGGCGAGGAGCAGAAGCGGCGGCCCTGCAAAGGCGGCCCGGGAGAGCCAGCCGCGCGCCGCGCTGGGAGCCGGCCTGGTTTGTCGACGCTGGCCGCGCGCGCCCCCGAACTGAGCCGGGCGGCGCGGCTCCGGCCTCCGGGGCCACCCCTGGAACGCGGGTGCATTTGAGCACGTGCAGAGTGACTTCTAATCGATGCTGGGGGGGGGGCTCCTAGGGCTGAGCGTTGGAACGTCGGAGCCAGACCGTCGGTCCCTCCCTGCAGGGATGGTTCTCCAGGGACTTCAGCAGCGGAAAAGGGACTTCCCATCACCTTGGTTGGTTGATTGGTTGCTTGTTTGTTTCTTAAACACGGGAGGTGCTGGCGGTGATTGCATCTGAACCCGTCGGCCTGCAGAGAGCGGCCGCGTGTCGATCTTTTCAAACGTGTGCCTTGGCACAGGACATCCTTCGCCAGCCTGGTGCCCCCAGATGTTTTGGACTCAAAGTATCATCAGCCCCAGCTATGCTGGCTGAGGCTGGTGGGGGGTGCAGTTCAACACATCTGGGTGACACCACGCTGGTTTATGGGCTCACAAGGTTAAAACCACAGTTTTAAGATATTATTGTTGTTTATTATTGATTGACTGATTCCTCACCTGTTACCCAAACGTAACATGCAACAGCCACATGCAGCCACATGAAGCTTTGGCAGCATGCTAATAAGTGACAACATCATCTCAGTTTATGAAATGCCGGGGGGGGGGGAAGGTGCATCTCTTCCTGGCACCCTAAAGATGTCAGTGAGATATCTCACTGGGGAGTGTATTCCAGAGATGGGGAGCCACAACTGAGAAGACCCTCTCAGCAAAGCACACCCTGCTGTGGTCACATTAAAAAAAAAGATTCAAGGACTCTCAACCAGGATTTGAATCCACCACTTCACACAGCCATAAATAATCCCCTTCAGGAGAACTCTAGGCCCAGACTGCTGACACTTCATAGAATCATAGCATAGTAGAGTTGGAAGGGGCCTATAAGGCCATCAAGTCCAACCCCCTGCGCACTGCAGGAATCCAAATCAAAGCATTCCCAACAGATGGCTGTCCAGCTGCCTCTTGAATGCCTCCAGTGTCTGAGAGCCCACTACCTCTCTAGGTCATTGGTTCCATTGTCGTATGGCTCTAACAGTTAGGAAGTTTTTCCTGATGTCCAGTTGAAATCTGGCTTCCTGCAACTTGAGCCCATTATTCCGTGTCCCGCACTCTGGGACGAGAAGAGATCCCGGCCCTCCTCTGTGTGACAACCTTTCACGTACTTGAAGAGTGCCATCATATCTCCCCTCAGTCTTCTCCAG
Source organism: Rhineura floridana (assembly GCF_030035675.1). Lineage (NCBI taxonomy): Eukaryota > Metazoa > Chordata > Lepidosauria > Squamata > Rhineuridae > Rhineura > Rhineura floridana. The sequence goes on along the minus strand of NC_084480.1, from coordinate 3,960,176 downwards.
GTTAAGCATGCCCAATTCTTTCAGTCTCTCCTCATAGGACTTTGTTTCCAGTCCCTTGATCATCATTGTTGCCCTCCTCTGAACCTGTTTATTTATTTGTCTGCATCCTTCTTGAAGTGCAGAGACCAGAACTGGATGCAGTATTCAAGATGAGGCCTAACCAGTGCTGAATAGAGGGGAACTAATACTTCACGCTCTTTTTGACCATAAACAGCCTTAAAGCAGGCCTGTCTCACTTTAGAAATTAAGCACCTCTCCAGTGGATGTTGCACCAAACACCCGGAAATGGTTTCCTCTGGGTGAGGAAGTCCGGTAGCAAAAAAAGATGTTTGGTGTGGGCAGTAAGAAACTCTTATGACTGGGGACAGGCCGTCACTCAGTGGTGGAGCACCTGATTTGCATGCAGGAGGTCCCAGGTTCAATGCCCTACGTCATCTCCAGGTAGGGCTGCGACTGCCAGTCAGTGCGGACAGGACTGAGCCAGATGGACTAGTGGACTTACGACTTCTGTCACCTTTTGCAGTCTCTTCCGTGGGCCCTTTGGCGTTTGACACCTGGCGTCATTGGAGTCAGCATCAGACTAAGGCAGCAGGAGGCTAGATCCAGGGAATCACCTGGGGAAGGAGCATTGGTTGCGTGAGGACAGCTCTCGATGTGTTTCGATATCTAGAGAAAGCAAAAGGGGGAACGAGGGAGAGAACTCTGCCCAAACTGCTGCCTTCAAGTGATGCGAGAATCTTACTTTTTTTGGGGGGGGGGAATTTAATACAAGACAAATTTCTACATGTGGTGGATGGAGCCAATGATACAGGAAGCAGCTATTTTAATTGAAACAGCATTTCCAAGAAATAATTTTTTTAACAGGTGTAGGCAGGTTGATCCCATGGACTGGAACACACAGAGTAAGTGGAGATATAACGGTATCATTTGCTGATCACCATTTTTGAAGAAATATGTATCATTCTCAAGTTCTTTTATTTAAAAAAAATTCAATATTGCTGTTCAGGCAAGGCTACCTCTCAGTGATTTACAGTCAAATAAACCATGTAACAGTAAAACATTTAGAACATTTAAAATATCCAGTTACATCAAAATATATAATACGAACACGCACACACCAGGGGCTGTGCCCCTGCTTGCTCCACTCGCCAACCCCCCACTCCACCCAAACTAACTTCCTAGAGCTTCCCATTCCCACTCCATGCAATTACTAAGCTCCTTTTTCACCTTTCCAACACTATTTTTGAAGCCACTTCCATTCTGCTTTCCACCAGTGTTCACCTTCACCGCCATATCCATATCTCCCCTTCCCCTTCCTTTGTGCACCTCCCCCTTGCACATAGAACACCCCTATGGTAACCTCCATCATCCACCACACATTACAATTACTAACAACTCTTTTCACATTCCACCCCATTAGGAAGCCACCATCCCGTCCTGTTCTGCTGCCCCTTTCATATTCACTCCATTCCCATGCCTCCCACTCTCTCCTTTTTTGTAACCCCCATCTGCACCCCATTTTGCCTTCATCCCCTTTTTCCTCTCTCTCCGCGTGCACACAGACCACCCCCATTTCCATGTCTCCTCCCCTCTCCTCTATTCTGCACCCCCTTTGCACACACACACACACACACACACTGTGATAATAAATGTTACTGTATTTTTTAAGATGAACAGAATCTTAAGAGTAAGCCTGTGTGGTTAGAGAAGGTAAAGTTCAGTTGATAGATGTTATACATATATGGGTGTTTGCTTGTTAATAAAATACCTGTTCTAAATTACTACATTGAACCTGGAACTTCATATTGAAGACAACACATTGTACCTGGAGTGAAATACATTGTGTGACGATACTATGGAATATTTAAGCACTCCCCATCCTTTATCTCTCTCACATGAGGCAGCTGAGAAATGGAAGGAAGAGAAGTTTGAGTACAGCCAGAAAGGAGGGATACTGAAAGGAAAAAATGACTGTTTAAAACAAACGTTGAGGTTTGTGAAGCAGGGATGGAGAGACACTGAGAAAAATGGCAGTTTTAAACAATGGCAGAGGTTTGAGTGAAGCAGGGACTGAAACACTGAGAGAAAAAAATGTGGTTTTTGAGTACAATGAGAAGAGAGCTGGAAAGGCTCTGTTGTGTTAGATTCTGTGTTGTGCCCATCTCTGCAATTTCTCCTTGTTAAAACCTTTTTTAAAAAACAACTCAATTTTCATTCCTTCCCAGTCTATTCAGACTTCTCTCATTGTTTTAAACCACCTGTCAGTGCTCCTTCCTTCTCACCCGTTGTGCAACCTGCCTTCTCTTTTGCTTCCCTACTCCACCCTGTTTTCATGCAAATCCAGGATTGTGATGCAGCACCAAATCTTCCAGTGGGGGCTGCGTGATGACACACTTACATTTTTATTATATGTAAAGAAGACACACAGGCACACACACATGTATACAGAGAGCATAAGACAAAACAGCTGATTTAAAACCTGGCATTCAGTATCCTGAATTAATCTCCACAGGACACAGTAAAGAGTCTTGAAAGCCCATTTAAAAGAGATCCAAGATGAGGCTTGCCTGTTGTCGCTTGGAATTGATAACTGGGGAGGGGGACCACGGAAAAGGCACTGTTTTGCCATGTAGTCCATACATGGGCAGTTGCTGTCTCTGGGCCTAGTATGTGCTCTGTGGCATCCCAGAAGCCCCTTTGAGCTTCAGACCTCAGCACCACGACCACCCTGCACCATCTGTGTTCCACATCAATCATTATTTGCCCTGCTCTTACATCAGTGGGTGCTTCTCTGCTGCAAGAAGATCAAACAGGAGCACATCACTTCTGAGCTATGAATGCAATTCAATATAAACAAGTGTAAAATTATGCATATTGGAGCAAAACATCTTAATTTCACATATACGATCATGGGGTCTGAACTGGCGGTGACCGACTAGGAGAGAGACCTCGGGGTTGTGGTGGACAGCACGATGAAAATGTCGACCCAGTGTGCGGCAGCTGTGAAAAAGGCAAATTCCATGCTAGGGATAATTAGGAAAGGTATTGAAAATAAAACAGCTGATATAATACCGTTGTATAAATCTATGGTGCGGCCGCATTTGGAATACTGTGTACAGTTCTGGTCGCCTCATCTCAAAAAGGATATTCTAGAGTTGGAAAAGGTTTAGAAGAGGGCAACCAGAATGATCAAGGAGATGGAGCGACTCCCTTACGAGGAAAGGTTGCAGCATTTGGGGCTTTTGAGTTTAGAGAAAAGGCGGGTCAGAGGAGACATGATAGAAGTGTATAAAATTATGCATGGCATTGAGAAAGTGGACAGAGAAAAGTTCTTCTCCCTCTCATAATACTAGAACTCGTGGACATTCAAAGAAGCTGAATGTGGGAAGATTCAGGACAGACAAAAGGAAGTACTTCTTTACTCAGCGCATAGTTAAACTATGGAATTTGCTCCCACAAGATGCAGTAATGGCCACCAGCGTGGATGGCTTTAAAAGGAGATTAGACAAATTCATGGAGGACAGGGCTATCAATGGCTACTAGCCGTGATGGCTGTGCCACCCTAGTAAGAGGCAGCATGCTTCTGAAACCAGTTGCCGGAAGCCTCAGGAGGGGAGAGTGTTCTTGCACTCGGGTCCTGCTTGCGGGCTTCCCCCAGGCACCTGGTTGGCCACTGTGAGAACAGGATGCTGGACTAGATGGGCACTGGCCTGATCCAGCAGGCTCTCCTTATGTTCTTATGTTCTTAATGGGCACTTAAGAGAGAACGTCCAGGTAATAAATTGTCTGGGAGTGTGGGCTCTCCTGCACTAGAAAGGAGCACAGAGGATGTCTTGCCATCAAACAAGAATAACACTACTTGCTATCATCATTTATTAATTACACAGAGTCAGTGCTGTGTTGCAAAGTATCAGAAGTAAACCAGCCGGGCTCTTGCTCACAGTGTGACTTGTGTGCATGGGAGAGACGACAGGGCATGGGGAGCTGGAATGCAGAGAGAGAATAATTGGGTGAGTGAGGGACACGATGCCACCATGTGTGCATTGGCTTCACTTCAGTAGGCGATGGGCCCATGGCGCAGATCCAGATGTGAGGTGAGGGCCAGTGTAGGAGCAACATGTGAGCATGAAATGTGGGCGTCTGGCCAGGGAAGGGAAGGAAGGCCGGAGGGCAAGGCTGAGAAATCCATCGCTGGAGATGCAATGGTGTGAGACTTTCCAGCTAGAAATGCTTGAATCGTGTGGGGTTTGCATGTCCTGCACATGCTAGTAACAGCAATCCCCACATTGTTTTGATCCTTCTGTTGGCCAGAATACACAGTCAGTTTTAAAATGCCTGCCTTCCACACTGTCCTGCATTAGCAACATTCGGACATGCATGCAAATAGTGCGAGTTCCGTGGGTTTAGCATTGTGTCTGAAAATGCTCTTAACATCGACTAGAAAGGTACCAAAGAGCGGTAGGCGCTGGAGCCTAATATCTCTCTATAAATAACATATGACCTGATACTGTCTCTGAGGTCAACATCTGGCCCAGTATCCTTCCAAGAGTGGATAGCCAGGTGTTTCTAGGAAACTTAGAAGCAGGGCATGGAGGCAACAGCACTTGTCCCCAGCACCTGTTAATTCAGAGGTAGACTGCTCCTGTCCATGGAAGTTCCACGTGGCTGTCATGGACCTGTCCCCAGTGAAGGACTCCCATAACCAGACCTCATTCACTGGATCCTCCTCCATCAGTTTGGATGGCTAACATAGGAAGCCGCCTTATACTGAGTCAGAGCAGTGGGCCATCCAGGTCAGTAGTGTCTGCACAGACTGGTAGGGGCTCTCCAGGGTTTCAGGCAGATGACATGCCCAGCTCTACCTGGAGGCCACAGGGACCGAACCGGAGACCTTCTGCATGGAAAGCAGATGATTTGCCACTGAACGAAGGCCCCTTCCCTATTATGATATAATTTCCCTACCCATATGAACATTTCAAAAACAATAGTTTTATGTCAGAAGGGGCTGATAACATGTCCACTAGAAGGCAGGTTCTAATTTCCTATTCGATGGCAGATTGTATCTCACCACTAGCCATCAAGACCAGGGTGGGTCACCATCGTCAGTGAATTTATCCAGTAGGCTCCTGGGTGGGTGGGTGCTGGGGAATCCTGGAGGGTGGGGGTGGGGTGATGGGGGAGAACCCTACAAAGCTATTCATATTATTGGACGTTGCATCAACTCTGCCATCTGCTGGGTGGAACCAAAATTGCATGATGGATAAAGCTGGTGGCATTTCTGTCAAACGGGCTCGAACTATGTTTGTGTCCACAGGAGGATTCCATTGGCAAAAAGAGATTGCCTGTTGAGTAAGCTGGTCTCTCAGAAGATAATGGTCCTGAAACAGTGGTGGCTCCTTTGTATAATCCAGGATGCATTTGCTCCGTGGAAGCAAAATTGCTTTCAGCTGACCGTTACACCTGCTACAAAAATGGCTATTTGTTTATCTGTTTTGCAAAGCGCTTGCAGTTAGAATGGCTATCAAGCAATGGATTTTCTGCACCTTTGAGGCTCATTCCAACTGTATGATTCTATTATTTCTCCGGCCTTAAATACTTCCCTGTTTCAGAAGCTCAGAGTGGGTGATAGTACATTTCACAAAAAGTTTAAAAAATAAAAATAAAACCTTGTTTATTTAAATACCCCAACCCCAGGCATGGAGAGATGCCAAAAGAGAAAAGTGTGTTCTCATTCTTTCTAAAATCAATACTTAAAGCCATGCACCCCATTAACCCAGCACAGGCATCCCCCCCCCCAGAAGAAAGGAGCTCTATACACTTGCAGCTATGGGAAAATGTATTCCTAAATATCTCTTGTACCGGCATCCTTGGCTCCAGGAGGCCAGCTGTTTACCAGACCCTCTCCCCCACCTACCAAAAAGAGTTATTCTACATATCCCACCTTTAACCAGCAAGAGGTCTAGCTCTCTCTAGCTACCCTTATTAACCCCCATGCAGCCTCAACCCACCAAGCTGGAGTTGAACCTCATACATTCCAACACAAACAGCATCTCAATTTTGCTAAACAAAGGACTTTTGAATTTGCAAATAAACCTGGGAAATGGTTAGCATATAAATTAAGAAAAGAACGTCAAAAAATATCATTTTAAAGATACAAGAAGGAGATGAGACGTTGACAGATAATGTAAAAATTAAAAAGATTTTTCATCAATATTATTCAACATTGTACAAATGTCAGGAAATTCCATCTGAAAAAATAGAAGAGTATATATCTAAACAGAATTTGCCTAAAATTACAGACTTTCAGAGACAAGCTATTAATGGCCCTATTACGTTAAGAGAGATATCTGAAGCTATAAACAAAATTAAATTAGGAAAGGCACCAGGACCAGATGGGTTATCTGCAATGTATTATAAATGTTTGGAGGAAGAACTCTTACTACCTTTACAGTCTACAATGAATCTTATTTTGCAAGAGGGAAAGATACCGGATAGTTGGAAAAATGCTAATATAACATTAATACCTAAAGAGGAGCAAGATTTAACTAAAACAAAAAATTATCGACCAATATCTCTATTGAATAATGACTATAAAATTTTTACAATGATCTTGGCAGAAAGATTGAAAATAATATTGCAACAATTTATTCAGGAAGATCAATCAGGGTTTTTACCTAAAAGACAATTACGTGATAACGTCAGGAATGTCTTGAATGTCTTGGAATATTTAGAACAACGAAATGATAAACAAGCAGCTTTGATTTTTTTAGATGCTGAAAAAGCATTTGATAATTTGAATTGGAAATTTATGTTTCAGGTTTTGGAGCAAATGGATTTTGGAGACAATTTTATAAAATGGATTAGATCGATTTATACATCTCAGAAGGCTCAGATAATTGTTAACGGAGATTTAACGGATTCATGTGAAATACAAAAGGGTACAAGACAGGGATGTCCTTTATCTCCTCTTTTATTTATTCTGGTCTTAGAAGTGCTGCTTAGAGATATAAGGCAAGATAAAAGAATTTCGGGATTAAAGATAAAAAAAGAAGAATATAAATTGAGAGCATTTGCTGATGATTTGATAATTGTACTAGAAAATCCTTTGGAAGGAATTAATGTATTGATGGACAAATTAAAAGAATTTGGACCGTTAGCAGGATTTAAGATCAACAATCAAAAAACAAAGATGTTGGTGAAAAATTTAACTTTAAGGGAACAGAAAGAGTTAATGGACAAGACACATTTTACAATAGAGAAAAAGTTGAAATATTTAGGTATCATTATGACAAATAAAAATTCAAAGTTGTTTCATAATAATTATGAAAAATTATGGACAGAGATTAAGAAAGACTTGCTAAAATGGGATAAACTACAACTGTCATTAATGGGTAGAATATCTGTGATAAAAATGAATGTATTACCGAGAATGATGTTTTTGTTTCAAACAATACCTGTAATATCCTCTGATTTACCTTTTAAACAATGGCAAAAAGATATCTCTAAATTTGTATGGCAAGGAAAAAAACCAAGAGTCAAATTTAAATTACTACAAGATGCCAAAGAAAGAGGAGGACTGGGATTACCAAATCTGAGACTTTATTTTGCTGCCTGCTGTCTAGTCTGGATAAAGGAATGGATCTTATTAAGGAATAAAAGACTATTGGATTTGGAGGGCCATAATTTGAAGTGGGGATGGCATGGATATCTATGGTATGACAAAGTAAAAGTAAATGTAGACTTTAACAATCATTTTATAAGACGTCCTCTGCTGAAAATATGGAATAGATATAAACCAAGGTTTTATTCGAAAATACCATTATGTGTCTCAAGTCAAGAAGCGTTTTATAGAAGAGAAATGGCTGGAAAAGAGAAATGGTTAACTTATCAAGAACTATTAGAAAATGTACATGGAGAATATACAATGAAAGAGAGAGAACAACTGACAAAGGAAGGATATAGTTTTCAATGGTTTGCCTATTTACAATTGTTAGAAAGATATAAAATGGACAAGAAAATGTATGGGTTTGAAATAAGTAAATCTGATTTTGAAATAGGACTGTGTACAAATGATGAAAATATAATTGCGAAAATGTATAAACTCTTATTGAAAATGGATATGGAGGAAGAACAAGTAAAAGAGTGTATGGTAAAGTGGGCAAAAAATTTTGGTTATAATATACAAATGGATCAATGGGAAAATATGTGGAAAAAAGGTTTGAAATTTACACTATGCTATAATCTTAAAGAAAATTTTTATAAAATGATGTACCGTTGGTACATGACTCCAGAAAAGTTGTCAAAAATGTATAGTAATGTTTCTAATGTTTGTTGGAAATGTAAACAACAAGAAGGATCATTTTATCATATGTGGTGGTTATGTAAAAAGGCAAAATCATTTTGGGCACAGATAGGTAGGAAGATGCAAAAAATTCTAAAGATAAATATTCAGTCAAAACCAGAATTTTTTTTATTGGGTTTTATGGATAAACAAATAGAAAAGAAATATGGAAGAATAATATTATATATGATTACGGCAGCAAGATTATTATATGCACAAAAGTGGAAAATGGAATCAACACCAACAATGGAAGAATGGCTATTGAAATTAATGGACTTAGTAGAAATGGATAAATTGACATGTTTACTTAGAGAAAAATCGACAGATACATTTCTTAAGGAATGGAAGCCTCTCTTAGACTTTTTGTTGAAAGCTCAAAATAAAATGATGATACTGGGATTTGACGATTAACTAAGACAGCCTATGGAGAAAAGGGATTCTGTATGTATATATTAAGGGACAGGTTTGATGTATATTATATACTTATAGCTGATCTGTGACAAATCGGAAGTCAACTATTTTATTTTTATTTTTTGTTGTTGTATTGTTATGTTTTTTTGACTTTGTTTTGTTTGTTTTTGGAAAAATTTGAATAAAAATTATAAACAAACAAACAAACAAACAAACAGCATCTCAAGGGGATCCTCAGTGCTGGTTCCAGGAGGCCTTGCCTGCTCCTCAAACCCTAGGCCTGTGGAGTGACTGGTTCATCCTCCCAAACTCTGTGGCTGGTACCAGGTCAGGCCTAGGCACAACTGTTGCTCTCACTGGTAGATCTTGGAGTTCTGGTAAAAGAAAAAAAATAGGTCTGAGAAATCTGACGTCTGCTCACTCCTGCTTTAATTAGGGTTGCCAAGCTCAGGACCTGAGAATGATTCAGTATCTTTAAGAGAAGAGAAAATTCAGCCAAGTGCAGGTTGGTTGCAGCCTCCAAGAGGTCTTCTGTATCTTTAAAAGTTGTGCAGGGGGAAGGGAGAAGTCCACCTTGTGGTTTTTCCCATTACACTGTTGCAGGAAAACCTGCACTTGGCTGAATTTTCTGTTCTCTTAAAGATACAGGATCAGTCTCAGGCCCTGAGCCTGGCAACCCTAGCTTTAATATAGGCACAGTTCTTAGAAAATTGCAGGTGATTTATAAGTGTTGTTAATAATGATACCAGAGCATTGAAAACGGAAAATTTTGGAACTTCAGGGTAACATATTCCAACTTTTCAGCCTGACTGAAAATCAGTCCCAGAAATCAGCTGTTGTGTTCTGTAACTATTGGCAGCCACTCTCTGCAAGGACACACACACCCCGACCCAACTGTACGTTACATGGTGGTCCTTTTGTGAATTGCCTTCCTCTCCCAGCTGCTGTTCCGTGTCCAGGGTCCTGAACTCTCTTGTTATGTCTTCCCGCCACAGCAAACCTCAAGAGGTTTTCCACATTTTAAGCACAAGTGAAATTCAAGGAAGGGAAAAATACTCATAATTGTTCTGCAAGAGATTTCTGAGAGGCCTTGATCTTTCCTTAAAAGATTCTGATAAATGAGCAGGGAGATTATCACTATGAAATAGGCTGTTCTTTCATCTTTGTTCATTAAGGGGCTTTTTTAAAAATGGGGTGGGGAGATGGAGTTAAATTAATGAAACTATTAAATGAAAAAAAGGGAAAGGACTCAAAGAGAATATCTAATGCAGCCTTCCCCAACCTGGCGCCTTTCAGATGTTTTGTCCTACACCTCCCATCAGTCCGGGCAGCAAAGGCTGATGGGAGCTGTAGTCCAAAACATCTGGAGGGCACCAGGTTGGGGAAGGCTGATCTAATCGAACCTCCTGTACTGTAGCAATCTCACTCATGCTGAGATAGCACAGTAACAAGGGCCCACTGATGCCTAACCAAAAATGCCTTGAACTTTAGAGCTGTTTCAAATGGGGTGAATTTTCTATACAGATAGCATGCATATATATATATGCAAGCCAGAAAATTGTCACATGTGGCAATTGCATACGTGCTTATTTTACTGCATAGACCAATGAGTGGATATGCTTTGAAACAGAAGATTTATGTAACTTTAAAGTTGACAGTGAGGACATTGAACTTGTCAAGGAATATCAATACCTCGGCACAGTCATTAACCAAAATGGAGACAATAGTCAAGAAATTAGAAGAAGGCTAGGACTGGGGAGGGCAGCTGTGAGAGAACTAGAAAATGTCCTCAAATGCAAAGATGTATCACTGAACACCAAAGTCAGGATCATTCAGACTATGGTATTCCTGTATGGATGTGAAAGTTGGACAGTGAAAAAGGCGAATAAGAGAAAAATCAACTCATTTGAAATGTGGTGTTGGAGGAGAGCTTTGCACATACCATGTACCACAAAAATGGCAAATAATTGGATGTTAGAACAAATTAAACCAGAACTATCACTAGAAGCTAAAATGATGAAACTGAGGTTATCACACTTTGGACACATAATGAGAAGACATGATTCACTAGAAAAGACAATAATGCTGGGAAAAACAGAAGGAAGTAGAAAAAGAAGAAGGCCAAATAAGAAATGGATTGATTCCATAAAGGAAGCCACAGACCTGAACTTCCAAGATCTGAACAGGGTGGTTCATGACAGATGCTCTTGGAAGTCACTGATTTATAGGGTCGCCATAAATCATAATAGACTTGAAGGCACATAACAACAAATACTGGCCTTGAAATTCCTGTAGTCCCAAAAGGAGTTAACCCCCCTGAACACTCACCAGATATGAGTCCAGTGATCTTCCAGATGTAGAGAAAGACTTTTGAAAGTTTTAAGATGACTTTTCAAGGTGATGCAGAAGAGGAATCACAATGTTTGTTAAATTTTGTATGTTTTATTTTAAATGGAAGTCTAACCAGTAGTTCAAAACAGGCTATGGACAAATGTGCACCCAAAAGTGAACTCTCAAAAGTGGATTGTCTTAATAAGCGAAGGGCATTTTCAATGTCTCGCAAATAGCAGAGGTCTCCCAGCAGCAGGGGCTGTGGAAAAGCATAGGGAAGTGCTAATAAGCATGCTGAGAACTGGCAACTTTAGAAATCTAATCAGGAATTTTGGACAAGATACAGTCCAGGTCAGAGGGGAGGAGTGCAGGAGCCCAACCCCTTTGTTTATCCACTTAGAAGTAAATCCCACTGATTGCAATAACACATCCCCAGGAAAAGGTTACATAGGACTGCAGCTGTGGTGTTTAGGATGTGCAGTCTGATGTCAGCCAAGTTGCTAAACAAACAAGCAAGGAACTTGTTGGTTCCAGAGAGTGCATAAGAAATGCTTCCAAGAGGTTACAGTTGGCATGGAGGATGAAAGTGTTTTGGCACCTGGGCCCAGCCTCCAAGAGGTCTTCTGTGTCTTTAAAAGTTGTGCAGGGGGAAGGGAGAATGCCACCTTGTGGTTTTTCCCATTACAGTGTTGCAAGAAAACCTGCACTTGGCTGACTTTCTCTTCTCCTAAAGATACAGGATCAGTCTCAGGCCGTGAGCCTGGCAACCCTAGTTGTGAACCACCCTGTTCAGATCTTCATTTTATTTTAAAGTAGGGGAGCATTCAGAATGTGATCCCTAGCCACCCAGCTGCCTAACGTAGCAGTGTGCATTCTGCCTGCTCAGGATTCTTCCAGCCCACAATTTATCTATTGCACTTGCACTTGTATACCGCCCCATAGCCGAAGCTCTCTGGGTGGTTTACAGCAATCAAAAACATTAAAACAAACATACAATTTAAAACACATATTTTAAAAAACAATTACAATTTAAAAATTTAAAACAATATAAAACACATGCTAAAATGCCTGGGAGAAGAGGAAAGTCTTGACCTGGCGCCGAAAAGATAACAGTGTTGGCGCCAGGCGCACCTCGTCAAACACATCATTCCATAATTTGGGGGCCACCACTGAGAAGGCCCTCTTCCTTGTTGCCATCCTCCGAGCTTCCCTTGGAGTAGGCACCCAGAGGAGAGCCTTTGATCTTGAACGTAGTGTATGGGTGGGTTCGTATTGGGAGAGGCGTTTCATCAGCTATTGTGGTTCCAAGCCATGTAAGGCTTTATAGGTCAAAACCAGGACCTTGAATCGAGGTCAGAAACATACAGGCAAGCAGGCCAGAATCGGTTTTATATGTTTGGACCGTCTGGTCCCTGTTACCAGTCTGGCCGCTGCATTTTGCACAAGCTGCAGTTTCTGAACCGTCTTCAAAGGCAGCCCCACGTAGAGTGCATTGCAGTAATCTAATTTAGAGGTTACCAGAGCATGGACAACTGAAGCCAGGTTATCCCTGTACAGATAGGAAGATAGTTGGGCCACCAACCGAAGTTGGCAGAAGGCACTCCGTGCCACCGAGGCTACCTGAGCCTCAAGTGACAGAGATGATTCTAGGAGAACCCCCAAGCTACGAACCTGCTCCTTCAGGGAGAGTGCAACCCCATCCAGAACAGGTTGGACATCCACCATCTGGTCAGAAGAACCACCCACTAGCAGCATCTCAGCCTTGTCTGAATTGAGCCTCAGTTTATTAGCCCTCATCCAGTCCATTGTCGCAGCCAGGCACTGGTTCAGCACATTGACAGCCTCACCTGAAGAAGATGAAAAGGAAGAGCTGCGTGTCATCAGCATACTGATGGCAACTCACTCCAAAGCTCCAGATGACGGCACCCAACGGTTTCATGTAGATGTTGAACAGCATGGGGGACAGAACTGACCACTGCGGAACCCCATACTGGAGAGTCCAGGTGCCGAGCAATGTTCCCCAAGCACCACCTTCTGGAGGCAACCTGCCAAGTAGGAGGGGAACCACTGCAATGCAGTACCTCCCACTCCCAACTCAGCCAGTCTCCCCAGAAGGATACCATGGTCGATGGTATCGAAAGCCACTGAGAGATCAAGGAGAATCAGCAGAGTCACACCCCTCCTGTCTCTCTCCCAACAAAGGTCATCATACAGGGTGACCAAGGCTGTTTGTGTGCCAAAACCAGACCTGAAACCCGACTGAAATGGATCCAGATAATCGGTCTCATCCAAGAGTGTCTGGAGCTGGCCCGCAACCATTTGTTCCAGGACCTTGCCCAGGAATGGAACATTTGCTACTGGCCTATAGTTATTAAGATTTTCTGGGTCCAGGGAGGGTGTCTTCAGGAGTGGTCTCACTACTGCCTCTTTCAGGCAGCCAGGGACCACCCCCTCTTACAGAGAGGCATTAATCACCTCCCTGGCCCAGCCGGCTGTTCCATCCCTGCTAGCTTTTATTAGCCAAGAAGGGCAAGGATCCAGCACAGAAGTGGTTGCACAAACCTGTTCAATCACTTCATTCTGCCATTTGTGTTAGGCGAGGCTTTAGCCAGCCAGCCTCTGACATATCTTTATTGTGCTATGTGATGTTGTAGGCAAGAGCCTAATTCATCCAATGCAAAAAAAATGCCCTGGCACGTCCAACGAGGTCAGCTCATGCCACAGTAAATCTGTTTGACTGTCAAGTGCTGCAAAAAAAATTCAAATCTGTGTTGTCTGCTAAAACAGCTTTAACATGTCAGTTTCTTACAGCATACACTTACTGTTTGTTTCCAAAACTCACACCAGCTGTAGTGAGGGCAGCTGAGTTAAAGTTCCAAAGTCATGAGCTCTGGCACAACCTTGCATCAAGCAGAATGTTTGTCGATATCACAAAAAAGGAGACCAGGATAAATCCTCACTAAGTGGTTAGAATTTCCCAGCAATGGGAGTGGGTTTGGAAAAGCCACAAGAAGCAGAGGTTCCAGATTGTCTGGACTTTTAAAAGTGGGTTTGGCAATGGTGTGTGCTCAGTAGGGGTGGGGGCATCCAGGATGGAACTAGAAAACACAGATCCAGCCTTTCTGCAGTGAATACTGAGGGGGGAAATGGTGCCAAGCCAAACTGGTTTTCAGGGGCCCTTGGGATTCTGGAATTCAGTGTAAAGTGTCTACTCAAAGACAACATTTCAATACAACCCTAATTACAATAAATTTGGGAGGGAGCTGTGATTACTTATCCAGAGGCAGGGCTGTCTACCTGTCTATCCCCATCCCCTGAGGTTGTAGACAGCTGGTGCCAGCCCAGAGCACCACCAGGTCGTTGATGCCTCTGGAACAAACAGCTCCACGCAACTCAGAGAATGACAACTGGCTGGTTATACTGGAATTGCATCTTATTGTTTTCTCTGTTCATGGTTGTAAGCTGCCTTGAGCAACTGGACATGAGGGCCCGATCTCAGTGGGGCAGATGTCAGTGAAATCACTTAGGATGCCTATGCCTTTTTAAAACTAATTAATTTGATTAATCAGTTCTAAAATATTTTAATTGGCTAAAAAGGTGCCACCCAATTCATAGATCAGGAGATTTTAAAATCTTGGGAAATATTTTTTAGCAAAAGTACTTAACAAAAACTGCAGGTGCCACAAGCGACATCTCAGAAAAGGCACCCCCCCCCCCATTCTGGACAAAGGAAGGAAGACCTCTTTTTCGGCATGGTCTTGCTGATGCTGATGCAAAACTTGAGTGCATCATCTGAAACTGAACCTTGCCCTTGTCTTCAAAATGAGGTTCTAATGCCTACGCAGATTTAATCACTTAATCAACTGAAATGCAACTAAGCTTTCTTGAGCACAGGGACAGCCCAAGAATAAATCAGGGCTGGTTCTGCTAGTGTTTCCTGGATCATACATAGACCATGGCGCCTTTACCACCCCTTCCAAAACTTGAGCTGTACAAAGAAATGAATCCACCCTTTCAGTGTTGCACCTCTCTTTGGGGTTCACCACTTATATGTCATGCATATGCGCCCCATTGCTGTGATGTTCTGATTATGAGCTAGTGCTAAGTGGTCAATCACTCCCAGCTCCCAGACTACTGACTTTGGAGAATACAATGACCCTCATGAAGATGGTCATCCCTGAAATAAATAAGCAAGTGATGCACTCCAGGGGAAAGCCAAAAACTCTGTGTGTGTGAAATTATTATTATTATTACATTTATATACCGCCCCATAGCCAAAGCTCTCTGGGCGGTTTACAAAAATTAAAAACATTGAACATTAAAAACAAATATACAATTTTAAAACCATACTAAGTTTCAAACCATGAAACACAGATAAGCAAGGTAAAAGACCTGGGTCAGCACATGCTGTTAGAATGCCTGGGAGAAAAGGAAAGTCTTGATCTGGCACCGAAAAGATAACAATGTCGGTGCCAGGCGAACTTCATCAGGGAGATCATTCCATAATCTGGGGGCCACCACTGAGAAGGCCCTCTCCCTTGTTGCCAGACTCCCAGCTTCCCTCGGAGTAGGCACCTGGAGGAGGGCCTTAGATGTTGAGCGTAGTATACGGGAGGCATTCCGTCAGGTATTGTGGTCCCAAGCTGTGTAAGGCTTTATAGGTTAAAACCAGCACCTTGAATTCGGCTCAGAAACATATAGGCAGCCAATGCAAGAAGGCCAGAATCAGTTTTATATGTTTGGACCATCTGGTCCCTGTTACCAATCTGGCTGCTGCATTTTGCACAAGCTGCAGTTTCCAAACTGTCTTCAAAGGCAGCCCCATGTAGAGCGCATTCTAAGAAGCATTCAGAGACCTCTAAAACATGCTGTGTAAAAGCTTTGATCATCTCATCGATGCAAAACACCACCAGCTGCTCTCTGGGGAACAGATGCCCATCAGTCATTGCTCTTCAGGAGGCAGCACAACTAGCTCTAATTATGCCTGGTGGGTCCATTTTATTAAATACTGTCTCAAACTCGTCACCAAGGAAGACAAATACCAGTGGGATTCAGGTCACACATTCCACCTGCACCTGTTTAACAGACGATATGTCCATTTTCAGGACACTGTGTGTGCCTCTGTGCTGCACATCTGCAAGAGTGCAGAAAAAGCACAGGAGGTGGCACTGGGTGCAGAATTCAACATCCTGAGAATCTCAGACATTGTTTCACCAAAACAAAAACTCCAGCCCTTCTGAATGCAAAGAAATTCCTTAATGAGTGTGGGCAAGGCCCACTGAAATCTCAGAAGCTGTAAGGATGCCTGGGTAAGTTTCCCACTGCTTAAGGAGGGTGGGGACGGTCCAATGTCCGAAAAGAATTCCTTTCCTGTTCCCAGGATGAACAAAATAAAATGATGCCAGAAGTAAACGTACCCCAAATAAGATCCAATTATGAAATCTGCTCAGCAGTGATCACTTTAAAGTGAAGGACCATAGCTCAGTGGTAGAACACATTCTTTGCATGAAGAAGGACTTCTGTTCAATCACCAGCATCTCCAGGTAGGGCTGCCAGTCAGTGTTGATAATACTGAGCTAGATGGATGAATGGGCTTAGTATCAGGCCACTTCCCACGTTCCTAATATACGTGGGTCATTGAATGCAGCTGTTGTGGGAAAGAATTTGAGCTTTCTGGTGGCAGGGAGACAGAGGGTGGGATGGGACAGAGCTGGCATCTAGTCTCAGAGCCTTGTGACTATTCCTTCTTTCTTTTTTTTCTCAATTAATTTTTATTCAAATTTTCAAAACCAAAACAATACAAAAAGAAAAAACACAAATTAATAACTAATACAATAAAAAAAGAAAAAAAAACTATTGACTTCCGATTTGTCATAGTTCAGCTATAAGTCTATAATATACAACAAACCTGTCTCTTAATAGATTATAAAATCACCTTCCTCCAGCGGTTATCTTAGTTGGTATCAAATCTCGTTAACATCATATCATTTTATTCTTCCACAAAAAGTCAAAGAGAAGTTTCCAATCCTTGAGATATATGTCCATCAATTTTTTTCTAGATAGACATGTCAATTAATCCAACTCATCAAGTCTACTAAGTCCAGTAATTTCAAATCACTCTTCTTCCATTATCTGTGTTGGTTCCATCTTCCATCTTTACGCACTCAATAATCTTGCTGTCATATTCATATAATAAGAGTCTGATAGGAATTTCCTTTATCACAGATATTTCCTTGCCATCAATTCCGAACGTATCACTGAAGTATTGTTGCAAAGCCGCATCTCTGTTCCTCTTTTTTACAGAATACACTAGCACATCTCTTGAAGGTTTTTCCGTTGACACAAAACAGGGATTAATTCTGTAAACTTTCTCCATTTCAAGTTTCATCAAATCCTTCCAGTCCAAGAATTTTTTTGAACCGATAATATCTTTATCTCCAATCTCTTCATCAATTCCTTCAGGGACAGCGCTGAGTTCCAAACCATAATATTTGTCTCCAGGGTCCATCACAGCCAGGAAATCCAAATCTTTTTCCAAATCCATATTTAATCCAATCTCCATAGTTTGAACCTTGCCTTTAATTTTTCTCTCATCCTTTTTTGGTTTTCCAGATCTATCTTTATTCTCCTTTCTCATAGAATCCTGAATTTCTTTCAGCTCCTGTCTCATTTCGGCAAAATCAATTTTCAACGCTTGTCTGTTATTTCTCAGTTCTTGTTTTGTTAGCTTAATCCCATTCATTATTTTCTGAAACATATCTAAAGATAAAGTCCCTTCTTGTACATCCATGATCTCAACCATCTTCTTAATTGTAATTCTTAAAACCAAAGGAACAAAACTCCTTCAATTTTCAATGTCCCAAGCAAAGAACAGTTTATTTCTTTATCCAGTTACGGACTTCCTTATCTCTTATATGTCCAGAAGTGCAAAAACAGCTTTAGTTCACAGCATCCAAATAACTAGTAGCAGAAAGAATGAGCAGATTCGTCAAAAAAAAAAAAAGAAAGAAAAAAGTAGACCGGAAAAAATAGTCCCAGACATATATTACTCAAAAGTCTTATAAAAAAAAAAAAAATTAATTCTCTTCCAATCAGAAACCCCTCATCTGTTTGTAATCTTTATAATGCTGATTTCCATGCCAGCTTTTTGCAATAAAAAAAAAGATAGGCTATTTTTATTTTCCTCCCCTTAGTTCCGTGAATAAAAGAGAAGGTTATGACTCACCCAGGGTCTCTTAATTGCTGGTTCTTTGACAAATCTCTTTAGCTGTATAGATAACAAAATAATGAGCGTAGACAGGAGAATGCTTGCCTGTTAATCCGTTTTTCTTTAAAGAAAAAAAAAGGCTCACTTAATCAGCTGAGCTAGCTAGAAATCCTAGCTCCGTCCGAGCTGCTGGAAGACCTTCTTTCACAGACAATTCTAATGAATTCCAGTCTCCAACAAACACAACAAAGCTGTGTGGGAAATCTCTACGTTTCTTCCTTATCCGGAAGAAATTATCCCCAGTCAAAAAGCCCTTCTGACTGGTTTTAAAACTGAAAAAGTTTCATCCAAGATGGGAGCCCGTCTCAGAGGCAGCACAGGCGGAGCGATCCTCCTGGGAAGTTCGTGACTATTCCTTCTGATGCACCAAAGGAATTCTGAGGTGCTGAGTGGGGTCTCAAAGTCCCTTGCACAGGGCTTCCCAAGCCCCTGACAGACCGCAGTTGCCGGGTGCTTGGGAGCCATAGCACAAGAGGCCCTGCCAGCCCTATGTTTGCCAGTGCCAACCACAGGGCCGGCAAAGCTACTTTCTCCAGGGATTGTTGCACAGGGAAATCGGTCGCACAGCAGGGCTGAACTCACCACCCATCAGCTGAGTGCTTGGTTGCTACCACAGAAAATATTGCAGAAATTCAGAGCAGGGCAGGCAGCAGTTATTGGTGGTGTAGCTCTGAGTCAGCAATGGCGGCAGTGGTAGGGAGGAAGGCAATGACGCCCACAGTAGGTGGAGCCAGAGCCAATGGCAGGCAGCGCCACCTAGTTCTAGTATTGCCCCCATCCTCCGCCCTGCTAAGGTCCACAAGGGCAACACTTGAGACTATGGACGAGGAAGCTGCCAGCCAGGGCCACCCTCTGGACTGGATGTGAGAAGGCAGACAGGTGGGGGCTAGCTTAGGGCAGGCTGAGGTTGGTGGAGCAGTGCCCCCTTTGCCCTGATGGGGCATCCTCCACTTCTAGTGAGGCTTCAGATGGATGGTCTAACCGTTCCCCGTAGACCCTGGTGGGCACCACACACAGAGCTGGAGCCAGCAAGGAGCACCACCGGGTCAACAACGTCCCTGCAACAAACTGCTGCCAGCAGCTCAAAAGAACGAGAGCCGGCTGGGTTTTACTGGGTGTGTGTGTTGATGCTTGTTCTCTGGTTATGGCTGTAAGCCGCCTTGATCCTCTGCAGGAGGAAGAGGCAGGAGAAGTTGGTGCCTGGGGAGGGATTGGGGGAGGCCCTGGGAGCGAGTGAGAGAAGACAGATGGCAGGAAGCCCTGGGAAGGCAGGACTGGGAGGGAGGGTGCCCCGGAGGAATAAGAGGAAGAGAAGGCCAGAGGGTTACCAGGGAGGGAGAAAGGGCACAGCGGAGAGGTACCCACAGTCAGGGGCTGCAGAGGTGAGTTTGCATCCTGGTTTGAAATAAGCAGTGGAATCTTTGCCTTACTGGCACTATTTAAAATTCGGGAAGTGCACACACACACACTCATCCAGAACAAGGTTCCTAGAGCTCTCCCAGCCTGCTTAATCAGATGCAGCAGACAGAAAACATCTAATGCGATTTGCCCAGGCTCTGTCAGTCTTCATTAGTGACTCTGGCAGATGCTCTCTTGTGCCATCTGGAGCCCACATTCCAGACATCGTTTTAGAGAGCAGCGGAACAGAGCTGAACACGGACACCAAAGGTGCAAATCAGCACCAGGAAGCTCAGAAAGGTGGAACGGAATACATTGCTAAGGAAGCCTGGAGCCTGCTGGCTGGGGCTGAGTACGGGGGCTGTGTTCCAAAACATCTGGTGGGCACCAGGTTAGCAAAGGCTGGGGTAGGATTTTAGGTTACCGCTGAAATCTTGCATTCTGATGCTTCACCTATAAAGTGAGCAGGGCTGGAAAATAGCCAGGAGAGCAATTTGTCTCTTGCTGTGTGCAATCTAAAGTTTCTAGTCCAGGGTTCCCAAAATGTGGTCCGTGAGCTCCATGCCGGTAGTCCATGGCATGTCCACATTAAATATCCACATGGATTATTAACTGGATTTTTATTGCTTCTTTTACTTCTCATATTGTGTTTCATTATATTACAATTTGCATTCCATAAAATTCAAATTGTAATACAATTTAAGAGATAAAAGCAGCATTTTGTTGTGTGACAGTTTGAATTCTATGGAATGCAAACTGTACAATAAAATACAATTTAAGAAATAAAAGACACAATTAAAATGCAATTAATATCATAGCACAGCGCATTACACTTGCTACAAGAGGCAGAAAAATCATTAAGTGGTCTGCCAGGTCCATCGGTAATTCTTAAGTGGCTTGTGTGACATTTTTTGGGGGAGGGAGGGGGAAACCACGGTTTTAGTCCTTACATTTAAAGCTTTCCACGTCACATCCAGTACACGGAAACTCACTGTGAACTTCCTGAACATGGTTTAGACCTCAACTGAAAACCTGTTCCAGTGTTGGCCCTGAAGGCATCTTGCATGTCTGTCAACACTGGGAAAGATTGCTGAATATTTCCATGTTGTTGAAGGGCTTTTGCACTCTGATGCCCCATTCGTGGTCACAGATCACGGAAGGTCAGCAACGAATTGTTGCTCCAGGTCTTGCCTTCTTTGGAGGTTAGGTTGTCCTTGAAAGGTAATAGAACATATTCTGTTGCATTTCTGGATCTCATTAGTTCTTGAGACAGGCCAGAGTTTGGTCCAGGTGGATTGCTATTGAGCTGTTCCATTTACCAAGCTCTTAACTACCAACACATGGTGGAATCTGCTAGGGCTTAATGGCCCTACAGCTATAATTAGCCCACCGGTTTAGTTTTTGGGAGGAAGTGGGGAGTTGTGTCTGTTGTTTTGAATGCGGTTCTCTACTTTAGGAACTTGTTGCGAATTTAAAGGATTATAAATCCTCTTGAAAAAGAATGAATAATACATTAATTCCTTCCTAAAAGGGTTACAGAACTGACAAGAGATTAAAGAGAACTAATCTGGTTTACTTTGAAGAGATGCCTCAGCGTTCACCCAATGGAAACCAGTCAAGAATACAAAATAATTGCATGTAATTTATTATTATAGTTGCACATTCGCTAGGCACATCCTCTCTCTCCTCTCCCACTTTGACAGGTGTCACCCCTGAACTTCCCAGAGACTTAGACTTGACGCTTCAGGTGATCCAGCACCTCCCAAAAGGTTTGGAGAATAAAGCCTTGGTAGTCCAGAAGGACTCATGGTTCCTGGGATGGGTTTGCCTACCGATATACTGTGGAGGATGCCTGTCCAATGGCAGGTGGCAGTTCACTAGTTCTCCAGCCTACTTGGCACCTCTGCACACCCAGGCTGTTCTGCCTGGTACACTTACTGTGATTCACAGCAGGGCCAAATACCTTATGGACCTTCAACTCTGCAGGAAAATACTGTCGACAGATTTTTTCTCTGCCACAGGGCAAGGGATGAGGCTTACTTAGATGTTGTCAAAAGATTGGTTTATTAAATCCATAAATCAGCAGGCAGTTTACAGGGAAACTGGAGCAGAAATTGATCAAGGTTTGCCCTGGAGTCCAGCCATCTGTGTGTGGAGTGAGTGCAGGGCACCCTCTAGTGACCACTGCAGCAGAAGAGCTTCAGGCAACTTGTTTTCCTGGCAAATTCCCCCCCCCCCTCGACTCACAGCTCTCTTTCAAAGTTTTTTTATACTGGCTGCACCAGTGTTTAAACTTCTTTGGACATTATTTTTTAAATCACACTGTGTTGCATGCTACGGCTGCTTCACACCATCTGCTGGTGGCAAGGCACCTGCAGAAGAAATGCCAATAGCTCTTTCCAAATGTTTTGTGTAAACCAGGGTCTGGCACGGTCCAGGGGAATTTAAGTTGTGCCAGCAAAGTGCCCTTTTTTCAGAGTGTTGTATGGGGGAGAAGCAAATATAAAGATATCCCAGAAAGCCACATGCAGATATCCCCAAATGTTGCTGTAATACAACCCCAGGCACATTTACGCAGAAGGGAGTTCAATGGAACTTAAGAGCCCTAGTGAACGTGCCCAGGATTACAGCCTTAAAGTGACATTATCTTTGCTCTGGTACAAACAGATTTGAGCACAGAAGGTGGCTAATGGTGCTGTGCTCAGAGATTCTCCTCATCCTGCCTTGCCTAAGAGATGCTCAGAGCTCCACCGTAGTGCCTAAGGAACCAGCAGGAAGACACAGGCCAAACCTCGTAACCCCTTGCTCCCTGAATATGCCTTTTGGAAGCTTGACAAAAAGGGATTGAGGGCTAAACCATTCTCTACCCATCCAAAACCTGCGACATTCCGATAATCAGTACTGTTTAAAGTGTTGCACATCATTAAAATCCTTGCAATAGCCTCCTAAGATAGGCAAGCCGCTCTCTCTCTCAGCCTCGACTTGCCCACTCTGAACGAAATGTGTGGGTAATGATTTTGACCTAAGGCCCACTTATTAAGTCCATAGCAGAGGTCCCATTTCAACCAGAGACTGCCTGGCAGATTGTTGATCCTCTCAGCCACTGTATCACACTGTTTCTTGCACCAGTCAGAAAATTTGCCAACATGGAGGCAGGGAACTGGGTTGGTTGGCTGCAGTGTTCTTGGCAGCTTGAGGTGTTACACAGCATCTTATTCAGGCCAATTCTTGAGTCCTAGTGCCTGCTCAAAGACTGCTACCCCTATTGCTCCTGGACGGCCAATAGGAAGATTTGCATGCCATAGACGTGACATCTAAATAACACGGCAGAGGCACAGATTCCTTCTCTGGGTTGATTGCTGGTAGTAAGCAACCCCCTAGGAATAACAAAGCAGGCACCAGGACCCTGAGTAAGAGTTCACAGGTGCTGCTTAGTGGAAAGGCGACTGGAACACAGCACACTCCCCACAATGAGATTTAATAGCCCTTCATTCTTAGCACCTCATGCAAGCTGAATGGATTCACAGCTCAGCAGTCTCCCAGAACCTGCTCTGTCAACTAGGGGGCTGCGAGAGACATGCTGCCCTCCTTTAGTCTTTAGAGAGAATCTGATGCTCAGACAAACCATCCAGCCTAAATAATTGCTCCTCATACGTGGGAGTGTCAGTCTTCTGCATCAGTGACAAGCTTTCCTTGTGCTTGAAGGGGATCCTGTGAATATTTTAAGAGAACTGGCAAACACAGCCTGCCTCAAACTACGCACAACTAATGGCATAAAAGATTAAGGAAAGCCATTTCAAAGGGAAAGAAGATGAATTTGGGAAACAGACCTGACAGACCGGCAACAATCTTTAGACACTGTCACAGTCTGGAAGGAAATATTTCAAAGAAGCACAAGTCAGAATGAAGAGAGAGTCTGACAGTGCTGGTGGGCCTTGCCAAAGAAACAGCAGGCTATTCTCAGGGGTAACTGCAACCCCACATGGCTGACGTACTCAAGGACTCCCAAAGTCATTATCATGAAAACACACTTGTTCTCCAAGGGACAAAACTGCAGGGAGTGCAGACCTTCAGGTCATGATAAATTCTTAAGTCCATTTACCTTGCCATAAACCAGCTAAGGTCAATTCTCCTGGCTTACAACAAAGGCACATCAAAGGGTCCCCAACTAAGGGCTCTTAATTTCCCTCCAGTCTTTGTCTACCCTGTTGAATAATTAGCTAAATGCCAGGTTTGGAAGTGACAAGAAAGTTGATTATTATTTTTGGTGGCTTAATTATCAGCCCCTTCTGGGCACTTTTTGCACTCGGAAAACTCAAGCCCAGAAGCCTCCACCCCCCACCCCAAGGTAGGTCCTGGGAGCACCAGTACCTAACAGGTCCTGAGAAGAATTGAACACAGTGCATGCAGACCAGATGGGAAGCGAGACAGTACTCTCAGTCCAGCAACTCGCCTCCCTCAGTGCCTCAGATGGAGTCCGAGTTGAGGGGAGGCGATGTGTTTAGAGAGAGTAGACAACTGCCAGGTATGTCAGCAAGCAGTAAACATTTTAACCGTTTTTCTGGCCAGACTGCTTTGGAGACAAAAACAAAGTCACTTACTGACAAAAATATACACTGCCTCTGGCTTTATTAATTTCAAACATATATATATGTATGTATAATTTCAGGACCTGTAATCCACAGCTGCTTCTTCCTCACGTATAGATACATCAAGAAGTCCCTTGGCACAATCACGCAAGTCAAACTAAGCCTATGAGATGATCACCTTCCATTTTTATGCTGAATCAAACGATGATCCCTTCTCTTGAATGCTCAGGATCTTATTTTAAAAGCAAGAGATTTTAAAAGTACAGAAGCCGTCAGGCTGCAATGCTTTCTGATTACAATGAAAGAGTTAATGAGTATATGCTTGGGGGGGGTAATCTGCTGGGCTTTTCCATATTAATAGACTTTGGCTAGACAGTGAAGTGCTAGACTCTTGTGATGTCAAGAGAACAGACAGGTGATCGCACATCCTCTTAGCTACCTTCCTACCAGAGAGGGAAACATCTAAAGCTTTGGGGGCAGGCACGGATTTCTCTCCATTTTCATTATCCTTCCTGCCAAGAAAGATTCTGCACTTCATTTTCATCGTGGTCATTTCAAGCACCCCAGTCCTGAACGTATCAGGCATAGACCACTGAGGCATTTCCCGTGCACCCCCTGTTCAAACGAGGAGAAACAGCCACAACACAAGACAAATAATGCTCAGTCTTTGCAGTGCCAGTTGACTCTGAATTCAGCAGACCCTCCCTTCCTCTCCCACAAATGCAGCTTTTCTATGACACTGTTTCCAACACCTTCACTTCTAATCTGGTAACTGGCTGGCTTCCCGTGGTCCTGGAGGTGCAGCTTGGCTTGATCAGGGCTTTTTGAAGGAGTCCTCCCGCCTGCCGCAGCGAGGATGCTTCCCAGCCCGAATGGCCCCTCTACCCCCACCCTGCTTCCTCTTGGTCTGGCCCTGGGACTCTGACTTCAGCGTCTCCAACCAGAAGGTGTCGAAAGATCCAGGGGCCTGGTACCCAGGCTCTTGAGGGTCTAGTGGGTCTTTACTCAGCAAGACACAAATGGCAGGGACATTCCGTTTCACAGTCAAAGAGTCAAGGCCGGCCTCTGGCACGATGGGCTCCCAGATCTCCTCCGTCTGCCTGAAGAACACTTTCGTGATCTGGTGGAGGCTTTTGAGCCTCCGCTTCATGATCTCCACACAAGTTATTGTCTTGCTGATGGCTTTGCCAGCCCCACTGAAGAGGACCTGCCGAACCGCCTCTGACTCCATCTTGCCAAAGGCATAGCCCATCAGGTTCCGGATTTTGCTGCCGTCCTTGACTTTCATTTCAATTATATCGGAGGACAAGTTGGCAAAAGGAAGAGGAGACGGCTTCTCCACAGTCTTGGCCTTCTGATAGTTCTCCATGATTCCCACTGTGGTAGGGGGCTGGGGGAGAGAAACAACAGTTAGTAACAAATCCAGGGGATTTAATTCAGGGCTTGTCTGCATATTAAGGTGATGAATATATAACTAAACAATTGCTTCACTGATCAGACCAAGGGCTCATCCATTCCACCATTCTAATTAATTTATTATCCAACCTTTAACCTGAGGTCCCAGAGTAGGTTACAACAGTTTAAAACACATCATTAAAAACAATGAAAAACAACATAAAAAATAGGGTGGGTCTATCTCCGGTAGTGACCAAATGATGAAAAGGGGGGGCAGCAAAACACCAGCATGCTGGTTGGGGCTGATGGGAGTTGTAGTCCAACACGTCTGAACTGCACCAGGTTGGCGAAAACTGGACTAGAGTGAGAGATTCCAACAGGCTTTTACCTAATTCAGTTGCCCCTTAATCGGGAAGCTACTCTGAAACAGAACACAAATACCATTTCAAAAAACTTACTCCTTGTTTATTTATTTATTATTTTTTATTATTTATTGTTGGGCTGAGTATCAACACATTCTTTTCACTACACATGCTTATGAGAAATCAGAGTTGCAAGATACCTCAAAGGTCATCTAGTCCAATCCCTGCAACACAGGAAACCCAGTTACAGCTTCCCCAGCAGCTGCCCTTCCAGCCTCAGCTTAATTAGCAAAGGACAGTTCACTGTTCTCTGAGGTAGTCAGTGCCACTGTTAAATATTCTCAGGAAGTTCTTCCGAGCGTTTGATTGAAATCCCCACTTTTGTCATTTGAACCCATTGGTTTGGATCATGTTCTCAAGAGGAAGAGAAAAGAAATGTGGCCCAAGATCTTTGCCACAGCCACTCAAATATTTCAAGATCCCAGGCTGTGGCCTGAAGGCACATAAGGCCAGCTCAGGTCTGATCAGTGCTTGGATGGGAGACTGCCTGGGAACCATATGTACAATAATAATAATAATAATAATAATAATATTTAATTTGTTTGTCGCCTATCTGGCAATTAGCCACTCTAGGCGACGTACATTAAAAGAGATAAAATACAATAACAGATGGAATCACATTAATAACAATAGGTAAAATACTGGACAGTCATCAATACATATAAAAGCAATTATAATAACAACATACGATAAATGACAGAATCATGGTGATTTACCCAATGACCTCAAAGGCTTGCTGGAATAGCCACGTCTTCAGGGCCTTGCGGAATACATCTAGGGAAGGGGCATGTCGAAGATCATATGGGAGGGAGTTCCAGAGAGTGGGGGCCACCACAGAAAAGGCCTTCTCCCTAGTACCCACCAACCTAGCTGTTTTGGTTGGAGGGATTGAGAGAAGGCCTTGTGTGGCTGATCTAGTTGGACGGCATAATTGGTGGCGGTGGAGGCACTCTTTCAGGTAAGCTGGGCCGAAACCGTACAGGGTTTTAAAGGTTAAAACCAACACCTTGAATCGGGCCCGGAAAACAACCGGCAGCCAGTGTAGGTCAAATAATATTGGCGTGATGTGGTCCCATCGGTGTCAGGCCCAGGATGAGACTCAGGAACCAGACCAGAGGTTGTAAATAATTCGTGTTTTATTAGGGTAATGTCCAAGCAAAGACTGCGTCTTCTCATGAAGCAATACAGGGATACAGGTCCTGCAACACTGGGAGAAAGTTGACAGAGCAAGGGGCTGCTTCCCGCCTGTTCTTTAAGAAGGGGCCAAACGGGCGCGCAATCTTTCGCTCCTCCTTAACTGCCCCTCAGGTACTGCCCGCCTTCCCCCCCTTCTCTCCTGTCTTTTCAGCTGTCTGCGTGTGCGCGGTGAGGGGGGAAGCATCACCCCCTCCTCGTCTGAAGTTTCCGATTCCAGGATGGGGGATAGGGGAGGGGCTGATGGTAAACTGCCTCCCCGCTTTTCTGCTGTGGGCAGCCCTCCCTCTTTCCCCTCTTGCTCTGAGCTTCGAAGAAGGGGAGGCATGAGAATATCCAGGGAGGATTCTGAAACTTCAAAGCTCTCAGGCTCCCCGTTGCTAGGCAACCCTATCGCTGGCATTTCCTCTGTTTCGTCTTCACTCCAAAGGGGGGAAGTTCCTCCCCCTCCCCTCTGCCATCCATCTGAATCCTCTTCTCCCAACTCCCCGGGACCCCCGGGACCCCAGCTCTGCCTCCCGACACCATCCCCCCTCCCAAGCTGTGCCCCCCTCCCCCTGTCTGGCTTGGGACGGTGGGGAAAACGTTGATGGAAAAGTTTTACCAAATCTGGAGCATGCACATCAGCTGCATCTTCCCATGATCTGTCAGCCACTCCATAGCCTTTCCAGTGGATTAAGTACTGCAGCTTGTGGCGTCTGATCCTGGAATCTAAGATTTCCCCAACTTCAAACTCAAGCTGCTCATTTACCAGGAGTGGAGCTCCGGGAGGCTCCTCTGGCCGCAACTCACTGGGAGGGGCGGCTTTCGTTAAGAGGGATCGATGAAACACAGGATGTATTTTAAACGTGTTGGGTAGTTTCAGTCGGTACGCCACGGGATTAATTTGAGTTTCTATTTCGAAAGGACCCACCCTCTTGTCTTGTAATTTTCTACACTTGCCCGGCATCTGGAGGAAGCGGGTGGACAGCCATACCTGGTCTCCCGGTTGAAGGGGGGGGGGCTCCTTCCTGTGCAGGTCAGCAACTCGCTTGTACTCCGTTTTGGCTTCGTTTAACTGCTGTTTCAGTGTCTGTTGCGCCGCTTGCAATTCTTTAAGGAAGTTCTCAGCTGCCGGTACCAGCATTCCTTCTGAGCTGCTTGGAAAGACTTTAGGATGGAATCCATAATTAGCAAAGAACGGGGTTTGTTGAGTGCTGGAGTGCAGAGAATTGTTGTAGGCGAACTCTGCAAAATGCAAATATGATACCCAGTCAGTCTGTTGATAGGACACATAACTTCGTAAATATCTTTCCAAAACGGTGTTCAAGCGTTCCGTCTGCCCATCTGTCTGGGGGTGATGGGCGGAGGAGAGTTTTAGTTCCATCTGCAACTGTTTCCACATTGCTCTCCAAAATTTGGCTGTGAACTGAGTTCCTCGGTCTGAGACTACGTTGTTTGGCAATCCATGCAGCCGGTAGACTTCTTTGATGAATAACTTGGCCGTTTCTTTAGCTTCTAAGGCCCCTGCACAAGGAAGAAAATGCACCATTTTGGTAAGTAGATCTACCACTACTAAGATGGCTGTCATTCCTTGGGACTTGGGTAGATCAGTTATAAAATCCATGGAGAGGTCCTTCCAGGGTTTGTGTGGGACAGGTAACGGTTGTAACAGTCCTGCTGGTTTTCCTGTTTGTGTTTTTGTCCGCAGACAGACAGAGCAGGACTTTACATAGCTCTCAATCTCCCGACGCATTTTAGGCCACCAGAAGTCCTTGGCCACGTTCTGAATGGTCTTGTAAAACCCAAAGTGTCCCACTGTGATGGAATCATGGCACTGGCGTAGGATTCTGAGTCTTAATTCCCCTTCTGGCACATATCTGGCTGTTTTGAACCATAACAGTCCATTTCCCCAGTGAAAGGTTACTTCTGAGTCTTGACCTTGTCCCGTCTCCTGCCGATATTTTAGCATGTCTGCATCTTCTTGTTGTGCCTTTTTGAGTTCCTCTTCCCATGAAGGCTGGCATGATCCCAACATTAATTTCTCTGGCGGGATTACGTACTGAGGCTGGTCCTCGGATTCACTTTCTTTGTATTGTGGCTGTCTGGATAATGCATCCGCTCTCTGGTTTTTGGCTTGGGCATGGTACGTAATCTTGAAGTTAAACCTAGTGAAGAACTGGGACCATCTTATCTGTCTCTGGTTCAGCTTTCTGGCTGTTTGGAGGCTTTCAAGATTCTTGTGGTTGGAGTGCACTTCAATCTGATGAGAGGCCCCCTCTAGGTATTGTCTCCAGTTTTCAAAAGAATCCTTGATGGCCAGCAGTTCCTTCTCCCATACCGTGTAGTTCTTCTCTGCAGGCTTTAACTTCCGAGAGAAGTACGCGCAGGGGTGCAGCTCCTTCCCTTCTTGGTCTAATTGCAGAAGGACCCCCCCCCGATGGCAAAATCCGAAGCGTCTGCTTCCACGACGAAAGGGCGGTTCGGATCAGCAAAGCGCAGAATGGGCTCGGTAGCAAACCTTCTCTTCAGCTCCTCAAAGGGCTCGGTGGCGTTCTCTGTCCATTGAAACTTCTTCTTCCCCTTTAAACAGTCAGTCAGAGGAGCTGTTAATTTGGAAAACCCTGGGATGAACTTTCTGTAATAATTGGCAAACCCTAAAAACTGTTGTGCATCCTTTTTGGTGACAGGTTGGCCCCAGTCCAATATACAGCTTACTTTCCCTGGGTCCATCTCCACCCCTTCCGCTGAGATTCGATACCCAAGGAAGTCTAGAGACTTGAGGTCAAATCCACATTTCTCTAACTTAGCATACAGGTGATTTTCTCTCAGTCTCTTCAACACCGTTTTCAGATGCTGGTTGTGGTCTTCCTGGTTCTTTGAGAACACCAGGATATCATCTAAGTAACAGATTACATACGTGTCCAACAAGTCTCTAAACACGTCGTTCTGCAAATCAGCTACCTTAGTCCTCAAGAGTTTCACTTCTTCCGTCTCAGAAGTGGGGTTCGTCCCCCCCGCTGCTCCCTTTGACATCTTGTCCCAGTCAAGTGAAGAGAGCGTTGAGGGTGATTTAGGTGGCTCTGTCAAGCTGTCAGGCCCAGGATGAGACTTAGGAACCAGACCAGAGGTTGTAAATAATTCGTGTTTTATTAGGGTAATGTCCAAGCAAAGACTGCGTCTTCTCATGAAGCAATACAGGGATACAGGTCCTGCGGCATTGGGAGAAAGTTGACAGAGCAAGGGGCTGCTTCCCACCTGTTCTTTAAGAAGGGGCCAAACGGGCGCGCAATCTTTCGCTCCTCCTTAACTGCCCCTCAGGTACTGCCCGCCTTCCCCCCCTTCTCTCCTGTCTTTTCAGCTGTCTGCGTGTGCGCGGTGAGGGGGGAAGCATCGGCCCCTCCTCGTCTGAAGTTTCCGATTCCAGGATGGGGGATAGGGGAGGGGCTGATGGTAAACTGCCTCGCCGCTTTTCTGCTGTGCGCAGCCCTCCCTCTTCCCCCTCTTGCTCTGAGCTTCGAAGAAGGGGAGGCGTGAGAATATCCAGGGAGGATTCTGAAACTTCAAAGCTCTCAGGCTCCCCGTTGCTAGGCGACCCTATCGCTGGCATTTCCTCTGTTTCGTCTTCACTCCAAAGGGGGGAAGTTCCTCCCCCTCCCCTCTGCCATCCATATGAATTCTCTTCTCCCAACTCCCCGGGACCCCAGCTCTGCCTCCCGACAGTCGGCGGCTGTTGGTAAGTAAGCGTGCCGCTGCATTCTGTATAAGTTGTAATTTCCGGGTCTTTTTCAAGGGTAACCCCATGTAGAGCGCATTACAGTAGTCCAATTGAGAGGTGACCAGGGCATGCACCACGAGTGGGAGCTGTTGAACAGGGAGGTAGGGTTGCAGCCTACGTATAAGATGTAATTGATACCAAGCTGCCCGGCTCACAGCCGAAATCTGAGCCTCCATGGACAGCTTGGAATCAAGAACAACCCCGAGGCTGCGGACCTGGTCCTGTAGGGGCAACTTCACCCCACCAAACACCAGGTCAACATCTCCTAACCCTTCCTTGTCTCCCACAAGTAGTACCTCGGTCTTATCAGGGTTCAACTTCAACTTGTTCCTGCCCATCCATCCACTCACAGATTCCAGGCACTTGGACATGGTCTCCACAGCCCTCTCTGGTGAAGATTTAAATGAGAGATAGAGCTGAGTGTCATCCGCATATTGGTGACACTGCAGCCCAAATCTCCTGATGATCTCTCCCAGCGGCTTTACATAGATGTTAAATAGCATGGGAGAGAGGATAGAACCCTGTGGCACACCACAATTGAGAGGCCAAGGGTCTGAAACCTCGTCACCCAATGCTACCTGTTGGCGCCTATCAGAGAGAAAGGACTGGAACCACCGTAAAACGAGAGGTATAAATGCAATAAAATAAATAAATAAAACTGCTATCGTATGGCTTGCAGAGACTCAGGCCTCAATACTATTTATTTATTAAATTTATGTCCTGTCCTGTTCTTCCTCCTAGAAGGAGCCCAGGATGGCAAACAAAAACACTAAAAACACTCTAAAACATCTTCAAAAGACTTTAAAAATTATTAAAACAAAAATCTTTAAAAACATGTATTTTTTTCAAAAATTCAAAAACATCCTCAAAAGTAATTCCAAAACACACAGAGACTGGGATAAGGTCTCTACTTAAAAGGCTTATTGAAAAAGGTCTTCAGTAGGTACCGAAAAGATAACAGAGATGGCGCCTGTCCAATATTTAAGGGGAAGGAATTCCAAAGGGTTGGTGCTACAACACTAAAGGTCCGCTTCCTATATCGTGCGGAATGGACCTCCGGGTAAGATGGTATCTGCAGGAGGCCCTCACCTGCAGAGCACAGTGATCAACTGGGTATATAAGGGGTAAGGCAATCTTTCAGGTATCCTGGGCCCAAGCTGTGTAGAGCTTTGCACACCAAAACCACCTTGAACTTGGCCCAGTAGCTAGTGGGCAGCCAGTATGTGCCACGCAGGAGTAAGCCCCAATAAACATAGTAGGTCACTTCAGAACAAAACAGCACATGATGAGGAAGCACTCCCAGGTTGGAATTTCATATGACTGATTCTGGTTCATTTGTCTTGATAGCTTATTTTATAATGTATTTTAAATGTTATAATGTTGATAATATCAAAATGAATTCTTTGTTTGAATTGTTATATTGCGGTTGAATGGACACTGGACAGTTGCGATAATGTTATATTGATATGGATTTGTTTTGTGACCTACTTTGGGCACATTTGTACAGAAAAGCAGCATACAAATTGAATAAAGTAAATAAATACATTTCCAGGTAGGCCTGTGAAAACTTATTTCCGAAACCCTGAAGAAGCAAAGCTGCCTGTCGTTGCAGAGACAATACTGACCTAGCTGGACCGATGGTCTGCCTGCGTATGTGGCAGCCTCCTGTGCTCCTGTCATTGCAGTGTCAATCACCTATTGCCGAAAGTCACCAGCAATATGCTGCAGGAAGCTCACAGGCAGGGCGCAATGCAATAGCCATGCTGTTGTTTGTTCCCTGCAGAGGTACACTGCCACTAATCATAGAAGCTTCATTTGGCTAATGCTTGTTGACAGGGCTATTAAAGCACTGGGGGGGGGGGCTGAGCAAGAAATACTTGGTGAGAATTCTTTGCAGCCTTATCTACCAATACAACCTATTGGTTATATTCTTTGGCTGCAGAATTAGCACCTAAAGCAGACTTGCCTATCATTCAGGGAGAAACGTGTGTTTTTAGAACATCTGGGAAACGAAGAGTACTGGTTTTCACTGTGAGAATGTAGACAGCTCTGTTGCTCGCAGCAGCAAAGCCCTTAACAGTCCCTGAGGGGACACAAAGCTCTAGCAGGCCCCAAGCATCATCCTTGGCCCATGCTGAACACCAGCTTTCCCCCGCACCCCCACCATCAATGGGATGGAAAAGCAGGAAAAAGAGGCAGCTTTTTATCCAGGTCAATGGGGTAAAAACTCTCTCCCTTTTGCAAAAGGCAAATGGTGATGCAGGGCTCACTGTAGCCCTCCTGGAGCCAAGGAGGACAGCATGCCAGAAGGGCTGGCTGCTGGCAAAACCAACGAGCTGGGGTTCCAGAGAGTCTGTCCAACCTCCTCCACTACTCTGAGGGAGCACTTGTGTAAAAGTGACCCAGATGCCCTGCACTGGAAGGAACTGCCCTTCCACACACACCTTCATTCGTATAGGGAGAGTGCTTGTGGGGTTCAGCTAGGTTCGCTTATCTATTCCTTTGCCTGATTACCTCCCCAGCGTACCTGCTGAGGCTTCGCTCTGCCTAGGAACAAGGCAAGAGGTCAACACCAGCCCTGCAGGGTGAGGCTCCACAGAGTCAAGCTCCAGAGAACGGCTCCAGGTAGCCTCCTCTGTGGCACCTCTCTGCTGAGTTGCACCCTCGAGGCCCTGGGACACACCACCTGGTTGCAAGAGAAAAAGGCAAGAAACAGGTTTTTCCCCATTAGCTCCCATGTCCACTTCCCTTCCTGAACTCCCATCCTCTTCCCAGTAACGTAGGCTGTGTCCAGTGCCAGCCCTACACAGAGTTAGAAGGGACTTGACAAACTCAGGTTCATTAATTTCAATGTGTCTACTCTGAGTAGGGCTAGCATTGGATACAACCCATAATTTACACATGACATGACAACTGAATATCAATCCAAGTGCTACCCTCCAACACGCAATCATTGGGGAGCACATCTTTTACACATCTGTTTATGTGCAATATTTATCCCACAGCAGCAGCCAAATATTGCTCGTTTCCAGTCACAAACTATCACTTGCTCACACATGAACAATCAACCCTGAACACTAAACAAATGCCTTCAATTAAACCGTCACTTTTAATGATCTTATTTATCTGCATTCAACTTCCCTACACAACCCACCCTCCTTTTTTAGGGAGGGGAAGGGGCAGACAGCGTTTTTGGTCACATTGTTAAACGTAAGCGTTACAGGAAAGTGGATCAAGTGTGATCTCTGAACAACTTAATATCCCCTGACCCAGTTTAACTTGGCCATGTGGAATACAGGTTCTCATAAGAAACGAGACGAAGGATCACTGTGTGGAAAAGCAGCATTGCATTTAGGGAACAGGCGCAGGAAAGCCACTGCCAAACCCATCATAAGACTGAAGAGTAAGAGAAAAGATCTGTTTCAGGGTGAATAAACATCTTTGATTATTTTAAAAATACCAGTTTTTATTTCTTAAACATTCAATTATAGTAATCATTTTTAATAACCTGATTTAAAAGGCAGTTTGAATTTAATACAAACATACTGAGAACCTACATTTAGAATAAATGACGATAGTGAAGCACTGAGTTTAAAAGGCTGCTTTTCCACGTAAAAGAGAACTAATGGGAAACATATAAGATCTCTGAGTTAAGCATTATAAATTCACTCAGTAAGTAACACATTATATGAAGAAAAAATAGGAGGGGAAAATGTCACTGAAAGACAAAGCCACAAGGATGTGCACATGTGCACCTGTACAGCAGGGGCTCAGTAATACGGTGGCAAGACACCAGCCCCACAACTCTTCTTCCCCATGGCTTATTTTGCATCCGTGACTAAAAACGCCCTGTCCTGAAAGCAAACTCTGGAACCCAAGTGTGATTTTACTCAATCACTGGAAGTTTAAACAACATTTCCGAGTATCCTAAGAAAAAAAGACATAGGTCCCTGCCTCCAAGGAGCTTACAGTCCAAACTTTGACAGAGAAAGAGAGGAGGGCCAACAAAGGGTGAATATGGCATAATGTACTTAAGGCTTGGTATCCAGCAAGGCAGTCTTCCCCAACCTGGTGCACTCCAGGTGTTTTGCAGTACAACTCCCAGCATAATATAGCAATGCTGGTTGGGGCTGTTGGGAGTTGCAATCCAAAACACCTGCAGGGGACCAGGTTGGGGAAGGCTATTATGGGGGCTGAGGTTTAAGGGCTGTGCCAAGAGCTAACATGAAAAAAGAGAAAATGGGAGAGGCATTAATACTATTACCCACCCTTCACCATAAAGTCCCAGGGCAGGTTGCCATGATTACAGCCAGTCTGCGTCTGTGTTAGAATTACTTAATGTTTTTTAATGTTTTTAACCCTTTTTTTAAGTTGTTTTTTAAAAATGTTTTTAACACTGTTTTGTTTTAATGTATTTTAAGATCTGTTTTTATGGTGTTTTAAAGTGGTTTTGTCGCTTGTGTTTGCCGCCCTGGCCTCCTGCTGGGAGGAATACAAATTAAATAATAAATAAATAAATAAAATTACAGCCGGGGAGGAGGACCCCTCTGGGGCCTTCCAGATGTTGTGGGGATCCACCGCCCATCAGCTTCCTCACCTCCCCCCCCTTAGCCAAAACTCGGGGAGGATGGGAGCTGAAGACCAGCGCAATCTGGCAGGCGGGGAGGGAGGACAACGTCTCCCACCTCTGCACTGTTTTTTTCTAAAAAAATAACAACAAGCTGCCTCTGGGCACGTGCAGAGTGGTTTCTTGCAGGAGATGGGGCAGCGCTCTGGACGTGCCCTGGGGCACTCTGCTCTTCATCGATGGGAGGAGGCGGGCCTCGCTGGCCTGAGGGAAGGAGTCCCCACCCCCAATGACCCCCTCCTGAAATATGGAGCCCCAGCCGGCATGTTTATTCTTTTAAGAGAGGGGTCGCTGGAGACCCCCCTCAAAAGAGAGGACGTACTTCCCTGCAGACACACAGCCGGCCCTGCTTCCGCCACTCACCCGCCAGACCGAGGCCGCCGCCCGCGCTCCCCTCACAGCCAAGGGAAGAACCGAGATGGCGTCACTCATGCCCGCCTCGACTCCAACGACGAGTACGCGCGTGCGCAGCCTCCATCTTGCCGCGCCCCGGAGGGATGGAGGCGGGCGGCAAGGAAGGGAAGCCGCGCCCCCAACCTCGCCACGCCCCTCCAGCAAAGGCGGCGTTGGGTTCCCCCGACCGGCAGCTGCGCTGTAGGTTCGCAGCCTCCAGGGGGCGCCGCGCGAGAGATGACGCTCCGTGTCTCCGCAGCAAAGAAATCCGCGCGGAGCCCTTTGGCGGGAGGGGGTGCAAGAGAAGGGCGGGCGCTCGCGGGGCTCCGGGGCAAGGCGGCTGAGCTCGGCGTGTGCCCGGCGGCAGCAGCGCCAGCAGCAGTTGCTGCTTTTTTCAGCATGTTAATTTGGGAAATTTAATTGGTTTCTTTCTTTTTTTTGCAAAACAGACGGAAAAGCAACCCCCGAACCACAAGAAGAGAAGACAAAATAAGAGGAGAGAAAGAGACGAAGAGGGGGCTGGGGAGGGTTAGGGTAGCCATTATTATTGTTGATTATGATGATGTTATTATTGTTGTTACTGTTATTTATATCCTGCTCTTTTTATTATTATTTGATTTATATCCCACCCTTCCTCCCAGCAGGAGCCCAGGGCGGCAAACAGAAGCGACAAAAACACTGTAAAACATCATAAAAACAGACCTTAAAATGCATTAAAACAAAACGTTAAAAACATTTTTAAAAAACATTAAAAACATCTTTTTAAAAGGGTTAAAAACATTATAAAAAACCATATTAACAAGCAATTCTAACACAGACGCATACTGGGATAGGTCTCAACTTAAAAGTCTTGCTGAAAGTCTTCGAAAGGCGCCGAAAAGATAGCAGAGATGGCGCCTGCCTAATATTTAAGGGCAGGGAATTCTGCAGGGTAGGTGCCACCACACTAAAGGTCCGTTTCCTATATTGTGCGGAATGAACCTCTTCCTGTCATAGGGAGCCCTCCATACGTTGTTGAGGGGTAGCACGTCTTGTCTGTCCCTCGGCTCAGCGTGCAGCAGTTGAGAAAAAGGCAAATTCCTTGCTAGGGAGCGTTAGGAAAAGCACTGAAAAGAAAATTGCTGATATAATGCCGTTGTATAAATCTGTGGTGTGGCCACATTGTGAATACTGTGCAGTTCTGGTTGCCTTACCTCAAAAAGGATATTGTAGAGTTGGAAAAGGTTCAGAAAAGGGCAACCAAAATGATCCAGGACCGACAAAAAACTTCACACAACACATAGGGCCTGTCCAGACTCACCTGGATAATCCTCATTTTCCCTGTTCGCTATGTGACTGCGTAGTCCCCACTCGCCTGTTTCTTCGCTGTTTTTTCGCTGTTTCAATTGTCAAGAAAACCGCTTATTCTGCGCCCACACTTGAAACACATTCTTCCCGGTTTTTCACAAAGTCCAACCTCTAACTCCGCCCCTATGAGCCTATTGGTCCACAGAATAGGACGTGTGCTTCCCCCCCCCCACGCAAGAGGGGGAACTTTGAATTTGGTTCTCAAGTTGCTGTTCCTGTAATGGAGGGTGAGTGAGCCAGCAACCGTGAGCCAAGAAATCCCCAGCCAGGCAGGGTGGGAGTTGCAATGGAAGCAACACGCCATCCACAGCCCCCTTGCTTACCCGGGATGGGATGGGATGGGGGGGGGGGGAGAGAAAAAAAGCCTGCTTTGGTTTATGCCACCTTTCAGTTTCAACCTTGCAGTTGGTTCCTAGTTCCCAGTTCCCAGATATCGTAGAGCACACCCTCCCCTTTCCTGGACTGTATCATTTGCCCACAGCAGGTTTTGGGGTGGTCACCTCCAGTCAATTATTTTTTCCTGTATGTTTTCGTCTCCTTTGGTTTTGCGTAGATGTCCACCACCTCTGTGCCAGGCAGGATGCAGTGGCATCTCGTGCAGGACACCCTTCCCTTTCCTGGGCTGGATGATTTGTCTTGGACCACAACAGATTTTGGGGTGGGCACCCCGAGTTACTTTATTTCCTTTTGAGGATTTCTCTGCTTTGGTTTTGCATAGATGCCCTCCTCTGTGCCCTGTGTGCAACGGCAGCTCTGGACAAGGTGGGACGCAGTGGCATCTCCTAGAGGACACCCTCCCCTTTCCTGGACTGGATGATTTGTCCTTGCCCACAACAGATTTTGGGGTGGGTACCCCGACCGCCTTTTTTTCCCTGTGAGGATTTCTCTGCTTTGGTTTTGCATAGATGCCCTCCTCCGTGCCATGTGTGCAACGGCAGCTCTGGACAAGGTGGGATGCAGTGGCATCTCGTAGAGGACACCCTCCCCTTTCCTGGGCTGGATGATTTGTCCTGGCCTAGAGCAGATTTTTTTTTGGAGGAACCCCCAGTTACTTATTTTTTCCTGTATGTTTGTGTCTGCTTTTGTTTTGCATAGATGCCCTCCTCCATGCCCTGCACGCAACAGGAGCTCTGGACAAGGTGGGACGCAGTGGCATCTCCTAGAGGACACCTTCCCCTTTCCTGGGGTATATGGTTTGTCCTGGCCCAGAGCAGTTTTGGGGGCATGTACCCCCAGTTACTTATTTTTTCCTGTATGTTTTTGTCTGTTTTGGTTTTGGATAGATGTCCTCGTGCGTGCCCTGTGCCCAGTAGAAGCTCTTGGCCAGGCAGGATGCACTGGCATCTTGTAGAGGACACCCTCCCCTTTCCTGGGCTGGATGATTTGTCCTGGCCCAGAGTAGATTTTGAGGTGGGCACCCCCAGAGACTTATTTTTTCCTGTATGTTTCTCTCTGCTTTGTTTTTGCATAGATGCCCTCCTCCATGCCCTGCACGCAACAGGAGCTCTGGGCAAGGTGGGATGCAGTGGCATCTCGTAGAGGACACCCTCCCCTTTCCTGGGGTGTATGATTTGACCTGGCCCAGAGCAAATTTTGGGGCTCGGAGACATGTTTGAAGAGGCTAAGGGTGAAAGAATGATAGGAAAATGTCTTCGCCACTGTGAAGAGTCTTCAACCATGCTTCCCCTTTCTTGCTGATTGGATCTCACTTTAGTGCAAGGCAGCCAGTCAGCCACTGAGAAGACTCTTCTCAGTGGAAAACACAATCCACTTTCACGACCATTGCCTCCCAGCGATGTCTGTTGTTCTGATCGCCATGTGAGAGAATAACAAAGATAACCTGATAGTGTAGAGGGATAAGCCCTCTTTCCAGCCTTAGTTGTCGTGGGCCATCCCTATGGTATATTAAAGTATCGTATTGTTGCAACAATGCCAAAAGACAATAGTAATAATGTGATTTCTTTTGGTTTCTCCTGATCTGCCAGAGACCACACCCACTATCAGCAAATTGGTCTGGAACATATGACGTATGCTCCTCTCCATCTTTGCACCCTACCACAAAAACCATACATGAAAACAGTATCCTATTACTGCTAGGTGACAAGAAAGGTGGAGGGCAGCAGCTGAAGGAACATGCGTGAAGAGGCTATAGTAAAAGAAAGGGTGTAAGAATGATAGGAAAATGTCTTAGCCACTGGGAAGAGTCTTCTACCATGCTTCCCCTTTCTTGCTGATTGGATCTCAGTGTAGTGCAAAGAGGCCAGACAGCCTCTGAGAAGACTCTTTTCAGTAGTAAACACACTCCCCTTTCCTGTATACCTGCCACGGTTTACATCTCTCCCTCTGATAAAGGAAAATGCAAAGCACTTCTATGCCAATAATTCCTCTACTTATGTTTGCTTCAGTTCCAGCTATTTCGCTAAATTGACTATGTGTCTTTCCTTTCCTGCATAATAAACTTCCTAGATATATACACAGCCAGTCTTTCAGCTTTTTTTGGCATAATGAGGGGGCCTTGCACTGGAGATGATGCATTGTCATGTGATGTCGTGGTAAACAGTTCTGCATGTTAACGTTTTTATTCTGCACGGGGCGACAGCATCCGGCCTGGGCCAGATGCTCATGTCGAGAAAAAAAGGCCAACAAATTCCTAGCAGCAAGAAGTGGGAGCTCGCCTGCCTGGCTGGATGAAAAGTGCCTGCAACCTCTGCTTGGCCTGGCTGCTAACTCTCACAGCTCCTTCTGCCCCAGACCCTTTTCTGAGGGTGCCAGGATGGGACCTCCTCTCACTCTCACAAAAGGCCCAAAGTGTACAACCGGGCAGTGTGCAGGCAAAAGAGCCACCATTTACAGCTCTTACCAGAGATGTTTTTTGAAAGTAGCTTCTTTGCCCAGAATAAGTTTCACAGTCCAGGGAACCTACAAGTGTCTTTGCTTATAGTCATATATAACTTTCCCCCCTCAATTTGCTCCTAAGGGTGCCCTAGTGGAGAGGTTTGTTATTTATTTATTGTCATATTTTATCTATTTATTTACTATTTGATTTATATCCCGCCAGCAGGAGCCCAGGGTGGCCAAAAAAAGCACCAGCAACACTTTAAAACATTAGAAAAACAGACTTTGAAATACATTAAAACAAAACATCTTTAAAAACATTTGTTAAAAAGTTTTGAAATGGAAATGGACTGCCTTCAAGCTGATTCCGACTTATGGCAACCCTGTGAATAGGGTTTTCATAGTAAGCGTTACTCAGAGGTAGTTTACCATTGCCTTCCTCTAAAAAGCTTTAAAAACATCTTTTAAAAAATGGTTTGATGATTTACAAAATGGAAAGGTTTAACAATATATTAAAAAGAAATTCCAACACAGAAGTAGAGTGGGATAAGGTCTCAACTTAAAAGGCTTGTTGAAAGAGGAAGCTGCCTTGGCAGTTGACCCTTGTTATTCCATTCACCCCATATCAGCGGGCTGAGTAAAAAGGCAACACCTGGTGCCTCCACTTCATGCAAATGCATCTCTGAACGCCAGACCATTCCGGAAGGCTGCAAGCTGCGTGTGAAGAAAGTACACAGGTGGTATAATTCCTTTTTTGGGCACGTACAGGGATGCTGGCAAGAACAATCCACATGAAAGGGGAATGTGTTAGCTACTGAGAAGAGTCTTCTCAGTGGCTATCTTACCACCTTTCACTCTGATTAGCTTCAATCAGCAGGAAAGGACAAGGAACCATGTCAGAGGTTCATCTCAATGCCTAACACTCTCATGCAGATTTCCATTGTACAACTATGGAGACACACGGACCCTGCTCCAAGAACAATAAGCCTTCTAATACCCCGTGACCATGGGCAACTACACCCCTGGCTGGGTCCTCTGGAGCCTGCACCCTTGGCCACCCAGGAGCACTCTCTCAGTGGGAGAGGGGCAAAGCACCTGGGCGGTCAACCAAGATCACCCCCTTTCCAGAAAAGAAGCCTCTTGGCCCGTGGCTGAGCAAAGCTGGCGGCCAGGGAAAGGGCACATTTCCCCAAAATGGCAACATTGACAAAACCTTGCTGATGGTTCCGAAGCAGAGCCTGCTTGGCGCCAGCATGTCTGGCAACAGGGAACTGGGTGGTCACAGCCCATCCCCCCCCGATCCCTGGCACCTGCTTTTCAAGAAAGCTTCCTTGATGGTTTTTCACACAAAATAATGTTTTGTTGCATGGATGTTTACATGTTGTCATTGCAGATAACCAGTATTTTGTCATGTACTGCAATGTACAGCCAAACTTTTGTATGGCTGAAATACAGACACTAGCACTCTTACTTTTCTTATAATGCCCCAAAGTTGCTGTTATATCTTTATTGGGGGTGGGGGCTATGAAGGCCATTTCCTTTTTTGTCTGGTGGTATATCTGTTAACTACCAAAGGAGTAAATTAACTATGTCCATCTCTTTTTTTTCAGTGTTTCTGCTACTGCCTTTATTGCAATAATCGATGTAGCACATTTTTGTTAAGCATTAAGACTAAAACAATTGTGGAAAGAATGCCCACTTTATTTCTTACATTCATATTATGACATTGTCTTCAAACAACCAATAAACACGTGCAGAAATCAATCCCATGTTTTGCTGCACCAATTGCAAATAAATGCAATTCAAAAACATCATTCCAGAAAGTGACTTGTGCCAATACAGTCATAACCAGAATTCGTTGTTTTGCTAAGTAATGCATCATGTAAACTTTAAACACAGCGAAACAGTACAAGAACCCTTCATTAATAACACCAGTCTCCACAGGAAAAAACGTTTCAATACATGCACACACAAAAAAACAAGGTTGCAATTACCTTTGAGGATATATCTCACCAACCATACAAAATGCAAGGTATAGTATTTTATGTCTTCTCATTTGGTCTAACATGAAATGCATCCTTGGGTATTGCTTACATAGCTGTAGAATGAGCACAAGAGAAAGAGACGCATTCACTGAAGCATAGAACATGTTATATCAACAGGTGTACACAAACTAGGGTTGCCAGGTCCATGGCCTGAGACTGATCCTGTAACTTTAGGAGAAGAGAAAGTCTGGCAAGTACATGTCTTCTTGCAGCATTGCACTGAGAAAAACCGCAATGCTGAATTCTCACCAAACCCTGCACAGCTTGGCTGACTTTCTCTTCTGCTAAAGATACATGGTCAGTAGCAGGCCATGGACCTGGCAACCGTAACACAAACTGAGAAGGTGTCAAGAGTCCACACATGCCACAGTTATGAAGAATCTCTTCTGCTGAATCCAACTGATGGAAAGCAAATGTTTAAGTCAAGGAGAGCCTAATTAATATTCCACTAACTCTATCTGAGCTTCAGACAGTGCAGAAACAAACAAACCACATGATGTGCCTATAAAGGGGAACATCAAGCATTGCACCTGAGCATGGCATGTTCACCGAATTTGTCCATTGCTATCACAGCACAGAACACCCTGTTTCTTGAATTGGCTTTCAATGTTTCTCTGTCCCCCTCCTTTCCTGTCTCTTTACTCCTCTTGTCTGCAGTTCACGTCGGGCAGGAGAGCCTTTCCTGGTAGGTGTGTTGTCCCTCCCCCACGGAGAACATGGCTGGATGGCTAGTAGTAATACTAATAAAGAAAGACTTGTTAAAAAACAAGTTTTTTGTAACTTGAGTAAAAATGAGGAAACAATTATCCAACTCTAAAGTGATGGTAGACAATGCACCCAAACCAGGCTACAAGAAATATTTGGACAACACCACAGGGGGTTGTACTTGATGGTGTTATAGGCCCCTTCCAAACTCTGCTATGATATGCTTCTATAACCACCACCACCATCACCCTGGATAGAAGCAATGCAATACTACACATGGAAGAACACTGTGGGTACTTTCAGGCAGCTGCTATTTTCAAGTGTGATTTAATTGCATACCATCAAAATTAGGTTGTGCTGAAGTTAAAAATGCTTTGGAGGTCTTGCACAGCCTTTTTTATATTTGATTCAAAACAGCATTACAGCACTTGACATTTCAAGTGCTATCTCACTGAGTACTCAGCCCCTGTTCAGTGAAAAGTCTGAGGAGTGCTATCAACAAGCTACTTTCCTAGACTTTAGGTATTCTAAGAGAGGAGTGTGTTGAAAATAAATCTACATTTAATAACCAAAATTATAAGCGTCTGGTTCCTAGACTATGCTTTCTCTGAACAAGTGTTACAAATGTTGCTAAGTAGTCTTTCCCAGGACAGAAAATGTGGCATAGTGGTTAGAGTACTTCACTATGACCTGGGAGACCAGGTTATGAATCCCCACATAGCCATCTGTAG
This sequence comes from Rhineura floridana, assembly GCF_030035675.1. NCBI lineage: Eukaryota > Metazoa > Chordata > Lepidosauria > Squamata > Rhineuridae > Rhineura > Rhineura floridana. The sequence goes on along the minus strand of NC_084480.1, from coordinate 3,916,388 downwards.
GGACGGCTTCAGCCTGTTCATTGTAAACTGTTTCTCTCCCTGCAAGAGAGAAGTCATAACAAAAGTATGTAAAGCAATGCATGACAATAACAAAATGTTCCAAAGTAATTTGTCTCAGTGCACTCCAAAGAAAAGATGTAGGTTGCAACATTGTTTAAAGTGGTTATGGCAGTACAGAATGACACTCTGTTACTAATCTCCACAGTTGGGTTGGGAAACAGAGTGCGACAAAATAACAAATGAAAAACATGATACATTTTTAACTTAATCACTACTTAGGGAAAAGTGGAAAACACACTTATGGCAATGGTAAACCCCTTCTGAATGTTGTCCTTTGGCAAAAAAAGGATCCCCACCCTTGCTGAAAAAGGCTGCTGCCAGGAAGCGTTTGGTTCTATCACAGACCTCTTGGATGCAGTTCACCCCATGCCTGACAGCCTTTTCTGGTCGATGTGTTCTTTCTCCCCGACCTGGAACGTGGCTGGGGGAAAATAAACGAGTAACATAATCAACTTGAAGGCATTTGATTTCCATTTCAATATATACATATAAAACCTTCCACCCCCTTTCCCAGCAATAGGAAAATAATTGTAAAATACAAATACTTGTAACAACCAGCATTAGCTGGAAAGGCACCAATTTATTTATGTGCAATACGGCACCAGGATTTGGTAAATATCACTTTGTATAAGAAGCTGCTCCTCTTCATGCAAACACATGTCTGAGCGACAGACCACTGCAGAAGGCTGCAAGCTGCAAGTGAAGAAAGCACACAGACGTTAGAATTCCTTTTTGTGGCAGGTACAGGGATGCTGGGCTGAGCAATCCACATGAAAGGGGAATGTATTAGCTGCTGAGAAGAGTCGTCTCAGTGGCTGTCTTACCTCCTTTCACTCTTATTGGCTTCAGTCGGCAGGAAAGGCTCAAAAAGCATGACAGAGGTTCTTCTCAGCAGCCTACACACTCTCCTACACACTCTAGTAGGGTTTATTCCCAAACATGCATACATATGTAGGATCAGGCTACTGCAGTTGAGTAGACAAATAAACCACCACTTCCCTTTCCCTCCTCCTCCTCTCCACCCAGGTTGGGGCATTTGTTGTTCTTCCAAAGAGAAAACATGCACTCCCCAAGGCTACAGGAGTGGAACAAAAGTTTAGGTTTTTCTGGAAGCAAGCCAAACTCATTGCTTTGCTTGCCACAGGGCAGCATTTTTAACTCCTAAGGCGAGGACAGGTGCCTCCAAGAAATGAAAAGGGGGAGCACCGTTATTGAGTCTCGCGGACCATCCTCCCCATTTATATAAGGGGAGTCCCAGGAAGGGCTCCTTTTTTCCTTCCTCTCTCTCACTCACTCGCTTGCTCACTCACTCACCTTTGAGGAACTCTGAGGCTCCCAACAGCTGCTCTGAGGAGACAGGCGGACCGGCTCCATCGTAAAGAGAGCGCGGAGCTGCGTAGAGGCGCGGGAAGTTGTCTGTGCCGCACTCATGAGTGCCTCCCGGAGTGACGGGTTCTTCGGTGGCAGCAGCGGCAGTGGCGGCCGCCCAGCCGGATTCAGAGGAAGAAGCGCCAGCAGCCGGACATGCTGAAGAAAAGGGAAGCCACCGCCGCTGCTGCCCGCCTGGGTCTGGACTACTGCTGTTGCTGCAGCTGCAGCCACCAGAGGCTCCTTCCCCACCGCCGCCCACATGGGATGGAAGTGCACGCGCGAAGGAGGAAACGGGAAGGGAAGGCACTCGGGACCCAGCAACCAGCCTGAGTGGCGGAAAGAAGCACAGAGCCAGCCGGAGGGTGGGGTGGAAGGGATTTCTTCGCCTCCGTCCCGCCCTCCGGCAGCTTAAAGGGGTAGCCAAGCACCCGGCGCTAAAGCTAAGGGGAGTTTACCCAGCCACCATAGTACCTTCTTGTGACCAAATGCGGAAATGCACAGTTCCGTGTCCGGAAAGTACAAGGTAACATCCCCTGGCTCTGATTGGTTCAGTTTCCTGGGCTTTTCCAAGCACATTCGTGCACATGCGCAAAAGTGGAAATGTGTGATTGGCTGAAAATGAAGGAAGGGGAATGGAGAAACGTCCAATGACCGCCCACGGAACGCCTCCTACTCTAAAGTCCGCGGTATTGCATCCGAGCCCCTTACATCGCAGCGGATGATTCACGCTTTAAAAAATATTATCGCACTTTCTGCGGTTGTGCCAAAGCGGATTTAACCGTGCGAAAACCCGCTTTTGCACTCGCGTCATCAGGACGACCGAAAAATAATGAGAACACAAAGCGATCATGTCACACATTATACAGTCGTCTGGATGAGCCCATAGTTAAAATGTGGAATTTGCTCCCACAAGAGGCAGTGATGGCCACCAACATGGGTGGCCTTAAAAGAGGATTGGACGCATGGTAGCGGCCATACAGGCACTGAGGCAGGTGGCAATGAAGGGAAGCCACGCCCCCCAACCACGCCACGCCATGGCTGCCAACTTGGATGGCTTTAAAAGGATTAGACAAATTCATGGAGGAAAAGACTATCAATGGCTACTAGTCACAATGGCTATGCTCTGCCTCCAAGTCAGGAGAAGGCTGTTCTGCTCAGGTCCTGCTCGTGGGCTTCCTGATGAGTCACTGTGAAAACATGATGCTGGACTAGATGGATCTTTGCTCTGATCTAGCAGTATTGCTCTTACGTTCTTATGGCTTTAGAAGGGGTTAGAAATTCATGGATAGTATCAATGGCTACTCCATGATGGCTATGCTCTACCTCCACTGTCAGAACCAGTTGCTGGGAATTGCCCGTGGGGAGAATGCTATTGTGCACACGTCCTGCTTGAGGGCTCACCATCTGGGCATCTGGTTGCCCACTGAGAACAGGATGCTGGACTAGGAGGAGGTTTTGCCTGGCCTAGCATCGGGGCTCTGACAGTCTTATGTTTAGTTTCACTTCCTGATTGATGGGAAAAGGCTGCTTTCACAAGCAACCCCCTAGCCACCTTTTTATTTATTTTATTTATTACTAGTATTTATTAGTTGCTTTTTTTCAACAACAGAACTCAAAGCGACTTACGAAAAGGAAGCAAGAACACAATAATTGAAATAGCTTGCAACTTGGAAAAGTTACTTTTTTGAACTACAACTCCCATCAACCCAATCCAGTGGCCATGCTGGCTGGGGCTGATGGGAGTTGTAGTTCAAAAAAGTAACTTTTCCAAGCTCTGCAATTACAGAACAATTTCAAGCAAAATAATACAACCATAATAGAAAAAATAACAAATAGCAAATGTTAGAACAACACAAAAACTATTTCCGCACTATAAGTATAACATAACATATTATAGGAGGCCGCACTACACATCTAATCAATATAGCAAAAGTAAAAGAAAATGTCAACTTAGCTACTAGAGCACCCCAGCCATGATGTTATACGCCGTCTCCTTTCTAACAACAGAAAGTCCCTTTAGTTTCTGGCATCTTCAGTGTGTGTGTAAAATGTGTGAATGTGTGATATGTCAAATATGAAGCAATTTTTAATTGAAGTGAGTTTTCCTGGAAATGTGACTAGTTAGGGCAACTAGATTAATACCCATTTTCCTCTTTGTTTGAAGAAATGGCAGCTGGAGCCATGCGCACGCTGACTTTGCCCCATTGAGCTCTGTGAGGGTTACTTCTGAGTAGACATGGACAGGATTGTGAGGTGGGGGGTGTCTCAAGGCTGTGCCATAATTTGTAAATGTTTGTTTTGTAAAAATTCTGAACTCCTTTTTTATTTTTAAGGAAGAACACAATTCTCTTCCTGGGAATATGATCTCTCTCTCAGACTGTCAAGAGCCTCATGATAAGAATGTAAACATGAGGAGAGGCTGTGAGAGTGAGTTCCATAGCTTAACTCTGTGCTGTGTGAAGAAGCCCTTTCTTTTGTCTGTCCTGAATCTTCCAAAGTTCAGCTTCACTGGATGTCCACAAGTTCTAGTGTTATGAGAGAGGGAGAAACACTTCTCTCTGTCCACTTTCTCCATGCCACTTTTTTCCTGTCGTGCTATGTCTTCCTCTTCCTCTAAAATAAAAAGCCCCAAATGCTGCAACCTTTCCTCATGGGAAAGTTGCTCCATCCCTTTGATCCACTTCGGTTGCCCTTCTAGAAATGACGTAGGTAGTGATGGCCACCAACTTGGATGGCTTTGAAAGAGGTGAGTAAGAAATAATGTTTCAAACAGTGCAGGCAGAAGAAAGCTAAATGTCTGATCGTGCATAATTTGGCTTGTGTCATGTCATCGGTGGAAAATGTGAACACTTGGGTGTTTCCGATGAAAGCAGGTGCATGTGTGTGTGTGTGTACACTTGTTACAACAATGAAGAGAACAGGGCAGGCCTGAAGGGAAACTCTTGAGGCTCCCAGGCTGAAAGGAAACTCTTGAGTTCTGAGGGTTCTGTCTGACTCTACTTGCACAGAGGCTGCACGGAGACCTTTGTGATGCGCTCCAGAACACTCCTGGGACCCTGCACATAAGTAAAACCTGCATTAGCCAGGAACACAATGCTGTGGTTGCAGTGTGCACTTGGGTTTTCTTACAAATATGGAGGCAATTTTATATTATGGCTTCTTTCCCCTTTGGAAGGCCCTTTTATTCTTGCGAAGAAATGCCACCCTTGTCCTGGTTCTCTATTTCATGTGGAAACTCCTACTGAGTTTCTCTGTGTGGGCCAAAGCTTACAAGTGGCTCCAAAGAAACTGCAGACGTCGCTCATTCTGCCCAGAAATTTTATCCAAGATTTCGTCCGTCACAGAATGGGTAAGTACACCATTAGACTCTCTGGCTGCCTGTTGAGTCTATGCAAAAAGCTGTCATGAACGGAGGGTCGTATGTTGGCATTCAGTGGAAAATATTTGCTCCTTAAGTTTTGTCAGGATATTCTTGACTGTGGTATCTTACAGGGTGCCATAATTACAGTGCATCTATGATCTGTTGGGAAGAGGAATAACATTCCCTGATTAGGAAGCCAAAATTAGGTGGCAGGGAAGTAAAACAATAGTTCATCCTGCTTCTGTTGTTCTGGCTTTCAAATAATTTGCAACAGTTATATATAGAATGGGGTGGTGGTTCAAACTCAAATTTCTCATGAGAACTAGAAACTTGAGTGTTTTAAACATTCAGCATGTTGAACTGTTGTTCAGTAGCGGATTGTGTGCTCGCGTGGAAGTTGTGCAGGTTAAGTGTAGTCCTGGGTATAAGGGAATATTGACATGTGGATTTGATGAGATAGTGAGGGATTAAACACCTAGACATGAGGGGTGCAGAGATGTGAGAACACCTGACATATGAGAATCTAGCAAGGAGATATGAAGGCCTCATTAGGTGGATCTAGTGATAATGAAACCTGGGGTGCTCCCAGACTTTTGCTATTTTCAGGGGGGATTCAATCACACACCGGTAAATTCAGGCCATGCGATTAAAGCTGATTTGGGGCTATTGTGCAAAAAAACTGCTTCCCCAAAAGATCAGGCTTTATTTGTGATGAGGAAAGTACAGGATAAGATTTGTTTTGATGCAACATCATCTAACCTCCCCACACACGAACCAGAATGAATGGCCATTGAATAGCCAACATGGTCTAATCTCCCTGCAAACAAATCAGAGTGAATGCTTAATAAACTGATCACCCATTGGGCCCCAAATGAATGACTTAGGTCAGAAGGTGGTGTAGAACTCCGTTGGGGTATGGCTGCTGGGAGGGGCAAGGGCAGACATCTGTAATAACCAGACATCTCTCTCGCCTTCTGTTTCTTCACTGCAGTTTCATCAGAGGTGCAGAGATTGGCAGCAGGAGACGGTGGAACAGAGAGCAGGTAACAAGTCTCAGCCCAGCCCCCAACATCTAAATCACTAATCCTGTTGTTTATTGCAGCCTTTGCCAGCTAGGGATGAAGGAGAATTTCTATTCAGTTCGTATTTAAAGAAGAGCCTACCTAATTTGCACTTTACCAGAAACAATTCATGAACTGAAACGCAGCCATCCTTTGAAATTTGCACTTCTCCGAATTTTGCAATGCAGTTCCACAGCCAAGCACAAAATGCATCATGTTAGGGGAAATGGCATTGCAACAACGTCTGCGTTAGGCAAAGCGCCATATAAAGATGTGTATATTAGGAGAAATCCATACTAAAATGCTGATGAATTTTCATTAGGACTTCTTAAAAAATTCGCAAACTGATGCACAAATTGTGGAGAACTGAATTTAGGATTGGAAAAATTAGGAACTAAGACAGACTTCAGTGGAGAGATGTGCCCATGCCTGGTTGCCAGCCAGGAGAGGGCTAAGGGAGACTGCTTTGCCCTGGACCCAGGTAGTCTCTTGAGGATGTCCCAGGAGATGGTGCGAAGGGGCTGCTGCTGCTGCTGCTATTCCTCGTGAACTTTGGCTTGTGGCAGGGAATTGTTTTGGCCCAGTGGGCCAAATATTTATCTCCCCCACTCCACTCAATAAGACCTCTGTTCTTTCTGAGGCCCAGTTCCCTAACCCTAGACTGGATGATTTATCCCAGTCTGTGTCTGTGTCGGAATTGTTCTTATGTTTTGTTTCTAAGTTGTTTTAAAGATTATTTTGAAAGATGTTTTCAGAGTTTGATAACTTGTTTGCCCCCCTTTTCGGAAAGAGGGGTGGGATATAAATTTAATAATGATGAAGATGATGGGTTATCAGGTCAAAATGGGCAATTGGTAGGTCTCGTTCTCTCAAGAATCCCTCTCAAGAATCTTGTCCTCATATTGCACAAACTGAAAAGTATTTGTAAAAGATTGACTAAAACAAGCCTGATTGCCCATTGTGGAATCATCTTTTTTTAAATATATATATTTTAAATTTAGAAACCAGAAATAATTATTTAAAATGGCATTTTTTGGAATTGTTGTAATCCACTGTGGGATGTGTGTGTGCGTGTATGTGTTCCTGGGTGGAAAAGCAGGTTAAAATCTTGGGATATATCCAACGTTGCCTGCAGGACATTTCATTCACACAACGGAACTTCCTCTGCCTGCACGCCCCCAAAATCTGGAGCAGAGTTTGAGGGTGCATCGGGTGGCTGCAACCGGGGGAGAGTCGAGGAAGTTCATTGCACAAGAGGAAGTCTGCTGAGCAAGCGGAATGACAGCATTGAATATTCAACCCCTTATAAATACATAAATTATAGATATGAATCCCCTGAATTTCTGTTTTACTTATGTTTTTATATTGTTTTATTGTTTTCACAATTTGTTTTCATGGCTATTGTACATATATACATATCGTACATAGCGTATGTTGCTTAGAGTTTTTTTAAAATGTTAAGTGATTTAGAAATATATTTAAATAAAAAATAACATATTTGCTGGTTGGGTTCATTCATGACAAAACTGGAGAAGGGCGCAGTTAACTGGGGGTCTCTTCCTTCCTTTGCAGGTGTTGGCCGGGAGGTGTTTGTCAGGCCGCAAGACACCGTCCCCCAGAGTGCTTGGACCTCCATCCGTCAACTGCTGTGCAATGACGTGGCCTGCAAGGTGTGTGAACGGGCAGCTTCGGAAGCCTCACGGCTGATTTACTCCCACGGAGCTGGCAGCCGTGGCCCTACTGACCGCAGGGCCCTGCTGTCCTCTGTGCCTTGCGTGCAATGTCCCTTCCTGCCTGACGTCTCCGTACAGAGAGGCCACAAATCCTTCCCATGGAGCTCCAGTGAGCCTGCCCCCATCTCTGGACAGGCTCATCTTGCCCCAGTGAGACCAGCGTCATGCAGCAAGTCTCTACATTTTCCCAGCTTGCCAATGGAGGAAGGAGAAGAGATGCTCCTTGTGGCAGAGCGCACTCCCCGCAGCTCAAAGGAAAGCAGCCGCTGTTCTGGTGACCGAGATGAACAAGCGGAAGAACTCGTCAGCTCATCTGCTACCACCTACGAGACATCTCTGGTTAGCTGGACAGAGTCCACTTCTGGCCTGTCCGGGTTCTCCGTCTGTAGCTTGAAGGACCACAGATCTACCAGGCACCATAAGGTATCCCATAAACACCGGAAGGGCTATAAAGGTTCCAGGTGGGTTGACGGCGAGGCCATTGCAGAGTCCCAGATGAGTGATGACCAGAGAGATAGTTTCTGTCTCAGGATGAGGACATATTCCCAGAGCTCACTAAGTGAGTCCAGCAGCAGCACAGGACGCAAGAGGATGGGGCCTGGAGTGGGGAAGAAAGCCCCATCTAAGGCACATGCCCCATCTGCACTGTTGCCATGCCGTGCACAGGAGATCAAATTTACATCAGTGGATGTTCCCTTTGTGGAGGAAGGTGTGGTTGCAAGCTTGGAATTGCACTTGTTGGCAAAGAGGGTCCAGCATCTCTTGGGGCTGCTCTCAGCCCTCCTCAGGTCCTTCATGAATTTCATGCCCTCTGCTCCGTGTTTTGCTTCCCGGAGGCTCCTGTGGGAAGTTGCTGTGGTGACCAGTCCACAGGCCCTGTCCTTTGTGGCTGGGAGGGCCAAGAAGAAGCTGGAGGTCCATCTGAAGAAAATGGTTCAGCTGAAGCGTTGGCAGCTGCCCCAGAGGGTGCAAGAGGCCCTCAGGCACATGAAGCCACCTTTCCAGCCTAGAGTAGAGAAGACACCTTCTGCAGTCTGGCAGCAGAGGCCCAGGGCCACAGGTCAGGTTAAGAATGTCAGGAAGATGCCAAAAACAGTTGAAAGGCTCCCCAACACAGCTGAAATCTTGGACTCCAAAACCACTCAAGGCTCTCAAGCAAAACTCCAGGTTCACCTTATGAAGAAATCTGTAGAGATGAGGCTGGAGGTTTTCCCCATAATGACGTGGCGTTCTCAGAAGGTGACCAATGCAAGGGTGAGGGACTGGTCTCTGCCCAAGCTTATTCCATCTGGCCGAAACTGTCCTCGGCTGAGGAACAGGCTGTGCTTGAGTCTTCGGGGGAAAGCAGACCCTGTGGAGATGAACATTAAGTGCAAATACATCCACTTCCTCTGGGGTCTACCCACGTTGTACATGCAGTCCCTGGCCAAGATTGTGCCCAGTGCCCCTGAACATCCAGTTGTCCCTTCCTGGGTGCATACCTTCACTGCATTTCAACACAAAGAGCCTCCCTTTGTACCTCTCGATGACTGGAAGAGCTTGGAGTCCCACGTCCTCAGGAAGAGGCTTCAGCACCACTGGGGCCTGCCTGGCCTGGTGCAGAAATCCTTGAGGTGGTTCCTCTTGCCTACCCCGCCATCACCGACTCACTCGGCCCCCGTGGTCTGTGTGCAGCTTGAAGTCCAGATCGTCATTGACACCAGCCAGCTCCTTTTCATCTGCCTGGAGATTAAACAGCAGCTGGAGACCCACCTCAGGAGCAAGATCGTAGAGAGGCGGTGGGGCCTGCCCAGGAGGGTGTTGGAGTCTCTGAAGGCATTCATCCCAGTCTCTCCCCCGTTGATCATGAGACGGAGAGAGGACAGGAAGACGGTGGCCTTACCTCCGACAACGAGCACGCCTTCCACGGTGATGCCAAGCTTGTCCAAGAAGCCCGTGGCCTCTTCGAAGGAGTGTTGCTCAGAGCCAAGCTGGGCCTGGAAGCAGCAGATGCTGCAAAGACACTTGGCCAAGAGATTGCTCGAGATCCAGCTGGGCACCGTCGCTCCTGCAATTCGGCGGTCACAGATAGCTGCCCGCCGAGCACTGCAGCATGAGCTCCCCAAACTCATCCCACCTGGGTCAAGACCTCTGAAACCAAGATCCCAGCAGATCCTGTTTCTGGACCTGCAAGCTCTTGGCCGCATCCAACTCAATGCCACCCATAAAGAGCTGGTCTACCACTGGGGGCTGCCCACAACATACAATAAGTCCCTGGCCAAACTATTCCAGGATACTGTGGTTCCAGCAGCACCTGCTGCCATCTTGCCCAGCAAATCCGCCACATTTGGCTTCTCTTCAAGAGTGATCCGGTTCATTTGTCCAGAGAGCCGAGAGGAACTCGAGTGGCACGTGAGAAGGAAGACTCTGCAACATGACTGGGGGCTCCCAGGCCTCATTCAAAGATCCCTTCAGTTTCTTCTACCTACCAGTCCCCGTGTTCGCCTCCTCAAGGCTGGGACCAGGGAGGTGTCTATTTCCCCAACTGAGCTCTCCTTCCTCAGCAAGGCCACCCAGAGGAAGCTGGAGAGAAATGTGCAGAGAAGAGTCATCCACCAGCGCTGGCTGCTTCCCAGGAGGGTCCTTGACTCCGTCAGACTGCTCTCCCCACGGTCTAGGCTTGGCGGTGTAACTGGCCCTGAGCCCTGGGGCTTGGGTGCCAGGAGTCGGGAGCAGCGAAGGAAGAAGGCCCAAAGGAGGGTTGCCCCAGCCTCCCAACTGCTCCCCGCTCAACCAGCCGAGGTTCAGGCAATGCTGCAGCTGCACCTGGCCAAGAAGTGCCTGGAGCTGCATTTGGAGCTCCTCCCTGCTGCTGTTAGAGTCTCCTGGAGATGCATGTCACTTGCTCAGAGAAGGCCTCTCCCCAAGATGATCTGTCCTGGCCACAAGCCTTTGCTGCCACGCAGACCCTTGCCACTTTTTGCATGCACAGAGATGATCAACAGGATTGACGTGGCCGTGCAGCGCAACCACTTGGCCTCCTTGTGGGAGCTGGGCGCCCACTACGTGGAGGCGCTTCGAGGGATGAGGTGCCCTAGACCGCTGCCCCAGCCTCCCAGGTGGAGAACGACCGCCTTTGCATTCAGCGAAGTTCAGATGACAATCCTTCCGGAAACGGATAGAGACACTTTAGAACTTCATGTGAAGAGGAAGTGGGTCCAGCATGAGTGGGGCTTCCCAGTCCTTATCCAAAGGTCCCTCAGGCGCCTCATGTGTGAGCCGCCGTCTGTACGTCGCCCAAGACAGGCGAGAGTCTGTGACCATGTCCTGGTGCAGGACCTATTGTTCCTTCCCAGCAGCATCTGCAACCACCTTGAATTCCACATGCAGAAGATGAAACTGCACCATCTTTGGGGTTTGCCAAGGAGAGTGGCGGAGTCTCTGAGGATGCTACACCCAGAAGTTAAGGCTGATGCTCCCAAACAAAAGCCAGCTTTTGCACAGGTGGGGAAAAGCACATCCAGGAAAACTAGCTGTGAAAACCTCCCTGTATCCCCTGTCGTGGGCACCCTGTGCACTGTGTGCTGCAAAAGGAGAACGGCAGCCACATCTCGGGGGTTCCCCACAATAGGATCTAAGGACCTGGAGAAGATCCGACTCCACCAGGCTAAGAAATGTGTGGAGGTGCAATTGGAAGTTTTCCCAGCTGTTGCTGTACGCTCTTGGAGGTGCACAGTTTTGATGTCCAGGCAACCTCTGCCCAAGCTGGTCCTCTGTGACAAGCCCTTGGAGCCCCGGAAGTTCTTCCTCCCCTTTGTAAACGCTGAGGATGCAAAGAAGATGGAGGTGTCTGTGCAGCGTTGCCACCTAAGTTCCCTCTGCGGGTTGGGCAAACTCTACGTGGAGGCCCTGAGTGCAATGACCCCTGCACTACACTCCCACCCTCTCAGATGCAGAAAGGCTGCTTTCAAGTTCTCCCAGGTGCAGACCTTTTTCCTCCGTCAGCGAGACCGAGAGTCCTTAGAACGGCATGTGAGGAAGAAGAAGCTCCAGCATGCGTGGGGCTTCCCCGCCTTTGTCCAGAGATCTCTCAGGGCTTTTGTGCAAGATTTCCCGCCAGGTGGTGCCTTTCGCAAAACCAAGACCCACGTCCAAATTATGCACCAGGAGCTCTTGTTACTTCCTCAGAGCGCCCGCATTCGCCTGGAGCATCACGTTCAGAGGCTGAAGCTCCAGCAGCAGTGGGGGGTTCCCAGAAGGGTCCTCGAATCCCTGCAGTTGCTCTTCCCGGGGAAGAAGACGCTGTCGGTGGGAAGGTCTCCCTTGGAGTCCAGCTCTGGGACTTGCACGAAACCATGGGCTGCTGGTGCCATAAGTATTCGGCAGGACGGGTGGAAGGCCAGAAGGATGGAGGGTGTGGCCTCGCATCAAGCTCAGCTGTGCTGCCCCCTGAGGGCCAAGGCTATAGAGAAGCTGCAGCTCCACCTGAGGAAGAAAAGCTTGGAGGTGCATTTGGAAGTTTTCCCGGCTGTCTCCAGACTCTCTTGGCAAAGTGCGTCATTGACACTGAGCCGGCCTCTCCCGAGGCCAATCCATCCCGGCTTCGTGCCGTTGACACCCCGTAGCTCTTTTCTCTCATTCAGCCTCATGGAAATGGGTCAGATTGAACTGGCTTTGCAGCGTAGCTACTTTGCCTCCCTCTGGGGACTGGGGACACGCTACGTGGAGGCTGTGGCTGGGATGGGCCCCCGGCTGCCCTTCCCTCCAGCAAGACTCAGAGGGGCTGCCTTTGAATTTTCAGCAGTGCAGACGCTGTTCTTCCAGAGGCCGGCCAGAGAGGATTTAGAACTGCACATCAAGAAGAAAAGGATGCAGCATGAGTGGGAGTTTCCTGCCCTCGTGCAGAAGTCGCTCCGGGGCTTTATGCAGGGAACAGCCATGCCGATGCCCCTCAGGCTTGCCAAGACTGTGATTCAGATCTGTGTGTTCCATCAGGAGTTGCTTTTCATCCCTCGGGGCAGCTGCAGCCACCTGGAATTCCACATTCAGAGGATGAAGCTGCAGCGGAGGTGGGGCTTGCCACGGAGAGTCCTTGAGTCCTTGAAATGCTTTCTTCCCGCTGCTCCCCCAGGAAGGTCTCAGTTTCCTCAGAGGAGCAAGGAAAGGAAACTGGCCAAGGCAGAGTTCAGCACCACAGGATCTCAGACGTCCAAAGCAAGGCAGAGGGAGAGTTATAATGTCCCCCCAAAGAAGAAGGGTAGCCTGGAGAACCACTTCAGGGATACTCTGGAGAATCATCTCAAGAAAAAGGCCCTGGAGATTAAATTCCAGTTGATGGTGGGCTGTAAGGCACTTGCCGGCCCCATCAAACCAGCCCCGCTCCCTAAACCTTCCTCCCTTTCCTCAGCAGCAAGACCCAGAAGGCCCTGTCTGCTTTTTGTGGAGCAACAGGCTGTGGCGAAGATCCAGTTGAACATCAAGCACAAATATCTAACATGTCTTTGGGGCCTACCCAGTTTGCACGCCAAGTCCTTGAAGAAGATGTGTGGAAGTGTTCTGGGACGGCCACTGCCAGGAACAGTCACCACAGTAAGAGGCTCAATGAAGGTGTCCACACATAGAAAAGAAGCCACGGAGAGAGCAAAATCCAGGGTCTCTGGAGCAACAGGCTTCGAACCCTCTAAGTGGGGGGCATCTTTCCTCACAAGAGAGAGCTTGGATCTTCTGGAAGTGCACATCCGCCACAAGAAGCTTCAGCACGAGTGGAGCTTGCCGTCCATGATCCAAAAATCCCTCTGTGCATTTTCTCCATTTTCAAAACCACAAAGGCCTTCAAGGGGACTGCATGTTGCCACCACAAGATCATGGCGCTCAGTCGATGTGAAGGTCATAACGACCCAACGCCTGGTCTTCTTGGATCCGGTTACAGCGGGGCGCCTGGAGGCACATGTGAAGAGCCAAATGGCGGCACACAGGTGGGGCCTTCCCAAACGGGTTCAGGAGTTGCTCAAGATGCTTCTGCCTCCTGAGGCTCTTCCCCCCCAAGTGGAAGGAAGCAGCAGTCATGCACAGATCCCACTATGCACTTGCAAACAAGTCCCCCAGACAGCTGTAATACAAGCCCAAGGCACTTTGGAGAAGGAGTTGGAGGGTGATCAGCAGATCCTCCTCCAAACAGGAGGGCCGCCTACAAAGCTATCGCCAAGAGGGATGCACCAGGATAAAATACCAAGGCATGGAAGAAAGACTCCAAAGGCAACATTAGATGGGGAGACAAAGGCTGCAGTGTGCCTTACAAGCGAGGCAAGGGAACATCTGGAGTTCCACATACGGCGCAAAAGGGTCCAGCATGACTTGGGGCTGCCGTCTGTGGTGCAGAAATCCCTACGTGCTTTTGCTCCACTCCCACCTGAGCCACAGGGGAGTGCAAAGGCTAGAGCAGTAGTCTTCGTCACCCCTGAGAGGTTGGGGGGGCAAGGAAAAGGCAGTGCCGCTGCCCAACTGCCACGGTCCATGATAGAGGTGATGCTCCCATGCCACCTTCTGCATTTTTTGAGTACGAGTGTAAAGAATTACCTGGAAGCCCACATGAGGAGTTGGGCCACGGAGCACAAGTGGAGACTGATTCCTCAACTGATTCGGCATTCCGTGAGGGCAAGTCTTCCTGCTCAACACAAGTCCCACGCTGGAGAAAGAAGACACCATTCACAGCCCTCAAAGCATCATCAAGAATCCCACCAGCGGCATGAGATCCATTCCCATTCTGAGGGAGTAGAGTCACTGGCACTACGGTCATCCAGGAAAGCATCACCTCCAAAGCCAAAGGTTCACCAAAAGAAACACAGGTCAGCCAGAAGTGTGGGGTCTAAAACGACAGCTTACCTATCTCCTGAGGTGAAGCTCCCTTTCCTACCACACGAGGCCTTGAATCTTCTAGAATTCCACATCATACACAAGAAAATCCAGCATGCGTGGGGCATGCCATCTGCGGTGCAGAAATCTCTTGCTGCCCTTGCTCCATTCCCCCTCCTCTCGGAGAAGCACACGGGAAAATACACAGCCAAGAAACACCCGTGGGACAAGGGAGGCCTGCAGGCCATTGCCCAGAATCTCTCGTTCCTGAGCCCAGACACCAAGGAGTGCCTTGAGGCTCACATGAGGAGCATGGCTACCAAGCACAGATGGGAGACCCCAAAACGTGTTCAGCAATCACTGAGGGCATTTCTACCTCCCGGAGCCGCGTCCCGAACTGAAGTGGTGCAAGGCCAGCCTCTCTTTCCTTGTCAATGCAAATCCTTCCGGGTAGCTACAGACGATTCACAGACTGAGGATGACAGAGAAGACTCACGGCAAGGGGAGAAGGCCAGGAGGACAGTGGGCAAGAAGCAGAAGACCTTCTACCAAGGGAAACAAGGAACAACTACACCAGTGAGCTCTAAAGTGAATGTTTTCTTATTTCCTGAGGTGAAGCTGCCTTTCCTCCTACACGAGGCCCGAAATCTTCTGGAATTACACGTCCAACACAAGAAACTCCAGCATGCATGGGGCTTGCCCTCCAACGTGCTGAAGTCCCTCCGTGCCTTTGCGCCCCTTCCCTTTGAGTCACAGAAGCAACCACCAGGGAAGGTTGTAGCCTGTAAGCTTTATCCACAGCATAAAGGAGATGTGCAGACTATTACTCGGAGCCTTGTGTTCCTCAGCACAGACATTAAAGAACGCTTGGATGCCCACCTCAGGCATATGACTGAAAAGCACAGGTGGGGCCTTCCTGAAAGGGTTCAGCAGTCGCTGAGGGCGTTTATGCCTTCCGCACCTTCTTCCCGATCTGAACTAGGTCAGTCACCGCATCGCCTGCCTCATCCCTCCAAATCCTTCCAGGCTGTGTCTGATTCAGAGGCTGAAGATGAAGACCAGATGATTGTAGCTCTTTCCGGGACTGAAGATGACAACCAAGTGGTTGCAGCTGATTCTGGGACTGAAGGTGACAATGAAGATTCACTGCAAGAGGCAAAGTCCAGAAGAGAGGCAATGGCGGAGTCAAAGCTGAAGGGAGAAGTAGCAACTACTACGCCTGCACATGCTGAAGAGACAACTTTCTTATTTCTGGAGATGAAGCTGACTTTCTTCACAGATGATGGCCGGAATGTTCTGGAATTCCACATCCAACGCAAGAAACTCCAGCATGCGTGGGGCCTGCCCTCCACTGTGCTAAAGTCCCTGTATGCATTTGCCCCATTTCCACTTCAGAAACACACAAGACAGAGCACGACCGAGGAGCGCCCAAAGGATAGTGGAATTGTGCACATTGCTACTCAGAGTCCCCTGTTCCTCAGCACAGACTTTAAAGAACGCCTGGATGCCCACTTGAGGCATATGATTGAAAAGCACAGGTGGGGCCTTCCGGAACGGGTTCAGCAGTCGCTGAGGGCATTTATGCCTTCCATACCTGCCTCCCAACCTGAACTAGGACAATCGCAGCATTGCCTGCCTCATCCTTCCACATCCTTCCAGCCTGTGGTTGATTCAGAGACTGAAGATGAAGACCACATGGTTGCAGCTGATTCTGGGGCTGAAGGAGACAATGAAAACTCGCTGCAAGAGGCCAAGCCCAGCAGAGAGGCAATGGAGAAGCCAAAGGGGAAACTCTACCACAAGAGAGAGGTAGCAGCTGCACCTGGGCATGCTGAAGCAACAATGTCCTTATTTCTGGAGGTGAAGCGGCCTTTTCTTCCAGCTGAGGCCCGGAATCTTCTGGAATTCCATGCCCAACACAAGAAGCTCCAGCACGCATGGGGCCTGCCCTCCAACGTGCTGAAGTCCCTCCATGCCTTTGCCCCACTTCCCTTTTCAATTTCGGCTGGAGAGCAAAGCTGGCGGCAGCGAGAGGAAAGTGCCGGAAAGGGCCAGGAGGCAGAGGGAGGCTCCTCTTCTCTGCTGTCGGAGGACAACGAATGCCAGAATTCTGGTTTGTCCTCAGGAGAAAGTATAAGGGGTGTGCCTCAGCAGCTTCCGGCTCTGGCAGAGAGATGTCCCAGGCCTCTGGCGGTAGCAGAGGGTGCTCAGCAGTGTCGCCTTTGCATCTCCCAACAGGCCTTGCATTTCGTCCCACAGTCGTCTCACGTCATCGAATCCCATTCCTCCTATGAGGATATTGTGGCCAGGGATTACAGGCCGCCGGGCAGAGGACGCCGTGCAAAACCCAGCAGCAAGCTGCGAAAGGGAGGGAGGAAAGTTGGCTGGGGGAGAGAGAAAAGGAAGGAATTGCCCAGCCAGACTCTGGGAGATGCAGCCTTTGCCACTGACATGGGGTCCCAGGCGTCATCTACAGCCAGAGCGCCCAGAGAATGGTCCTCGGAGTCCCTGTGCATGGAATGCCGCAGCCTGAAATCAGCCTCACTCCCAGAAGGAAGTGGGGAGGACTCTAAGGGGCACCTAGTCCACCAAGGCGCCCAGGGCTTTGAGGAGGGCAGAGAGACCTCAAGTGACGGCTCCGGAGACTCAAGGCAAATGCCACCCGTGTCTCAGAACCAAAGCTTCCCAGCCGCAGAAGAAGAATCCCAAAGGTACCCAGCACCTGGCTTGCTGCTACACGCAGACGATGGCATGATGGTAGAGGGTTGGGAGGGAGGAGGCACCTCCCCAGTGCCCGAGGAGCAGCGTCCTGTGTCAATGGAGGGCATGTCCCAGTTCAGCACAGAATGTGAGTGGCAGGAGGTTGGAGACTGGGGCAGTGACGAGGAAGGAATTGGGGACGATGACCCACTGGGAAAGGAGGAAGAGGAAGGTGGCAGCAGTAGCAGTGGGCAGGGTGCTGAAGAGGCAGCTGGAGAAGAGAGAGAGCGCTTCAGACGGGCAGATTCCCCAGCGGCTAGACAGCCCCAAGCATCCCCAGAGAACATTGTGCCTTCTTCAGCAGTCTCACTTAGGGAAGCAAGATCTATCCTAAGTAATATGACGTTACGTGTGATGGCAGCAGAACAATCTGAGCACCTTCTTGCACCTCATCAAGCAACAGCAGAAGCGGTTACAGAAGTCCTGATGCCCCGTGGGCCATCCCCTGCATCCTCAAGGAGTGTGGTCTTCTGGGGGGACATGAAAACATCAGTAAACATTGAGCAGCTGGAGACCTTGGGATATGGCAATAAGAGGCAAAGAGGTGTGAGTGGAGAGCCATGGCCAACAGCAAGGCCTAAACTCAGAAGGCACCGAAGGGCTGAGGGGGACGAAGATCTGCTGAGTTTGGGATCAGAGGTGTCCCAGGAAGAACCTCCTGCTGTTGGACATGACAGCAATCTGCTGTTTGGGACACCAAGTGGTGGAGATGTCCCCAGGACAGAACAAGCCCTGAGCAGGGGGTCTGGAGGAGGCCACCCCCCACAATTCTTAGGCAACGCGTCTTCTGTTGAGAAGGTGTCCATCCTTGGTACAATCCTGGAGAGGAAATTGTCCCTGCAGCAAGGGTTGCGGATCTTGAGATGGAGCGGCGAAAGGCCAGGGCTTGCTCCACACTCAGAAACCCAGGGAACTGGGAAGCATGTGTGAATGTGAGGAGGAGAATCCTGGGCAGGTGTTTAAAGAGGGAGTTTTATATTTTGTAATACACATTTTCCAGTAAATCTCTACTTGAGTAGCATTGTGTTTGGGGACTGCAGTTTTTAAAAATACATCTGGGAGCTGCCCATCTTCTGCTCCTGAGGCAAGCTGCTTCTGGCATTTCATGTCCACCAGTTCATTGCTGGTGGACACCAAAGACCAAACCATTGGCAGATGATCCTAGAGCAGACTTTTGGATTACAATTTCCATCACTCCAACCGCCATCAGTTCACATCTGTCTGTAGTCACAGACTGAGTGCTTTCAGCTCAAAAACATGGTGCGAAAATGTGGATCTGGTGGTGCCCAATCCCGTATGGGACCTTATAATTTTTATAAGGGATTCTTTGCTGTCAAATAATCATAGCTGGCCTCTGTATCCACTAGGGATAGGTGAAAACTTCAGTTCAGTTGCATTTCAAGCCAAATCTATCAAATTTGCACTTTCCAAAACAATGTGAGAGACACAGCAATCCTTTGAAATTTGCACTTAATCAAATTTTGCAATGCAGCTCTCAATGTTGACAACTATGCTTGTGTGACGAGAAAGTATGCATAAAAATGAATATATGAGTGAAAGTAACATTCAAAATGCATTGTATGATGAGAAATAGCTTGCAAAATGTGTACTACTGCCTACTAAAATGTATTTATCAGGAGAAATTTGCAGTATAATGCCAATGAATTTGCATGAGGATTTTTTTTAAAAAAAATCACAAATTGCTGCTGAAATGTGGAGAACTGAAAATAAAATTAGAAAAATGAGAAACTGAGAGAATCGGAATCGACAGATCTCTCTATCCCTCATGTATTCTGTTGGTGGTTTTGTTGTCATCTGTGTTAAGGAATTCTCTAAGACCTATGCAGCATCCAGAAGTGCTGCCCAAATAACTTTTTTCTCGGTTTCTATTTCTTCAGCTAATAATCAACCAGCTGAACTCTATCGGGTGGTCAAAGGTTTGCTTAACCCTGACCATCATGAGTCTACTGATGACCATTCACCTACTCGTTGCCAAGAATTCGCTTCTCATATTGAGAACAAAGTCACTCAGATTCGTTCCGACCTGGACTCCAACATCGACGTAGTCGGGAGGATTGCACCTCTGGACTCTGTTAGTCCTATCCAGTTAGATTCTTTTCAGCCTCTTCATTCTGAAGACATAGACAAGATCCTCGGTGAAATGAGACCTACCACCTGCTCACTTGATCCTTGTCCTTCTTGGATCATAAAGCAAGCTAGAGGGGGACTAGCTAACTGGGTTTGGGGGATAGTTAATGCCTCTCTCCAACAAGGCCATTTTCCAGGTTGCCTTAAAGAGGCTATTGTAAGACCATTATTAAAAAAATCTTCCTTAGACCCCCTTTGTTTAAAGAACTTCCGCCCAGTTTCTAATCTCCCATTCTTAAGTAAAATCACTGAGCAAGTAGTCGCTTCTCAACTCCAGCGTTTTCTGGAAGACATAGATTACTATGATCCATTTCAATCTGGTTTTAGGCCTGGACATGGGACTGAAACAGCCTTAGTTGCCTTGGTTGATGACCTGCGCAGAGAACTAGATAAAGGGAATATATCCCTGCTGGTTCTCCTCGATCTCTCAGCGGCCTTCGACACCATTGATCATGATATCCTCCTGGACCGCCTCTCCATGATGAGACTTCGAGGCACTGTTTTACAGTGGCTCCGCTTCTTTCTGGAGGGTAGGACCCAGAAGGTGGTACTCGGCGACTTTCAGTCAGACCCTTGGCCCCTAACATGCGGGGTCCCTAGGGTTCAGTGTTATCTCCGATGTTGTTTAACATCTATATGAAGCCGCTGGGTGAGGTCATCCGGAAGTTTGGAGTTCGATACCATCAATATGCTGATGATACTCAGCTTTACTTCTCCTTTCCCCCAGATACTAAGGAAGCTGTCCAGCCCCTGAACCAATGCCTGTCATCAGTGATGGGCTGGATGAGGCTGAATAGGCTAAAATTAAATCCAGATAAAACAGAAGTGCTCCTCGTTAGTCGCACGTCCGATTTGGATACAGGGAATTTACCAAGATTGGATGGGGTAGTACTCTCTTAAGACACAGGTTCGCAGTTTGGGTGTGATTCTGGATTCGGCTTTGAATCTAGAGGCCCAGGTTGCTGCAGTCTCCAAGAGCGCGTTTGCCCAGTTAAGACTGGTTCGCCAACTGCGTCCGTTCTTGGAAACATCCGATTTGACGAAAGTAACACACGCTTTAGTCACATCCCAGTTAGACTATTGCAACTCACTCTATGTGGGGCTTCCCTTGAAAACAGCTCGGAAGCTTAAATTAGTTCAAAGAGCGGCAGCTAGGATGTTAACGGGAGCTGACCTGTGGGCCCACACAACTCCCCTTTTACAACAATTACACTGGCTGCCGATCTGCTTCCGAGCTCAATTCAAGGTGCTAGTCTTAACTTTTAAGGCCCTACATGGACTGGGCCCTCTCTATTTGTCTGATCGTATGTCCTTTTATGAACCCTCCCGGCCCTTGAGGTCTTCTGTTGATCCTCTCCTTGTGATTCCCTCAGTTTTTCAAGTTCATTTTGTGAGAACTAGAACTAAAGCCTTTTCTGTGATTGCTCCTAAACTTTGGAACTCTTTACTGGCAGAGGTACGGTTATCTCCCTCTCTTGCAGTATTTCGTCGCCAGGTCAAGACGTTCCTTTTTCATCAAGCGTTCAGTTAATTGTTATATAGGATGTTATATAGGTTGTTTTTAATTTCTGATACATTTTTATTGTTGATTATTCGTATTTTCTGTTGTGATTATGCTAATGTTATTTGTATATGACTGTTTTTGTTCGCCGCTCTGAGTTCTTTGAAAATAGAGCAGGCTGCAAATGTTTTAAATAAATAAATATATAAAAAAACAGGATGGTTTTTTTGTTTTTTTTTTACTGAGCAGTTTATTATTATAAGCTTTTTATTTAATGGTGACTGAGATAAAATCATGCAAATTCAAGAAGATTAATTTTAATTCTACTGGATCTGACTTTATGCAGACCCCATGGAAAATAGTATGTGCGCTCTCTCGCTCTCTCGCTGTTGGTGGTGGGGAGAGTGACCAAGGGGCGAAAAGCACCCCAAAGTGGTGCTCCAAATAGCAGTCTCCCAAAATTCCAAATGTGGCCATGGAGCCAAAAACACTGACAACCTGCATGGATCAGTAACTGGTTAAATTGCATGCAGCAGAGAGTAGTGAAGAGGTAGTGATCTTGGATGGCTTTAAAAGAGGGTTACTCAAATGCAGGGAGGGATAAGGCTATCAGTGGCAGGCAGCTATGATGGCCTTCTTCTTCCTCCGCTGTCAGATGCAGGATGCCTCCAAATACCAGCCGCTGGGAATCTCGTGTATTTCATTTATTTATTGTACTTATATACCGCCCCATAGCCGAAGGTCTCTGGACGGTTTACAGTAACTAAAAACATTAAAACAAATATACAAATTGAAAAACACATCTTTTAAAAACAATTTAAAACACAATTTAAAAATTTAAAATAATTTAAAACACATGCTAAAATGCCTGGGAGAAGAGGAAAGTCTTGACCTGCCGCTGAAAATAATTCATAATAATAATTATAATTATAATTCCATAATTTGGGGGCCACCACTGAGAAGGCCCTCTCCCTTGTTGCCATCCTCTGAGCTTCCCGCGGAGTAGGCACCTGGAGGAGGGCCTTTGATCTTGAACATAGTGTACAGGTGGGTTTGTATTGGGAGAGGCGTTCCCTCATGTACGGAGAGTGCAGTTGCACCCTAGTGGTGCTTACAGGCTCCCCGTTGGGGCATCTGGTTGCCTACTGTGAGAACAGGATGCTGGATTAGGTGGGCTTCTGTCCTGATCCAACAGGCTCTTACATTCTTAGTAGGGATGAATGGACAGTTTTCACAGCAGAGGGATATAAGGTGGACAGGATCCATATTAGGGCCAGCACTCTTTAACTTATTCATAAATGATCTGGAGTTAGGGGTGGGCAATGAGGTGGCCGACTTTATTTTATTTATTATTTCACTTTGCTGATGACAGCAAATTATTCGGGGTGGTAAAATCAGGGATTGCAAGGAGTTCCAAAGGTTCTCTCCAAATTCAGGGGAATGTGCAGTAAAATGGCAAATGCCGTTTAATATAAATAAATGTAAAGTGATGCACGTTGGGGCAACCCCCCACTAACTTCATATACTGTATACACAGATGGGGTTTGAGATGGTCCATAGTTAATACTGTGAGTTCTGGTTGCTGACCATATATTGTAGAGCTGGAAAGGATGTAGAAGAGGCAACCACGGAGCTGGAGCAATTGGTCCATGAGGAAAACTGACAATATTTAGGGCTATTTAGTATAGAAAAAAATGAGTAGTGTGGGGGATAATAGAGGTGTGTAAAATTATGCATTGCATGGAAAAAGTGGCTATAAAGAAGTGTTTCTCCCTCTCTCATAATACTAGAAATCAACAGAGCCATTCAGTGAAGCTGAATGTTGGAAGATTCAGGAAGCACAAAACAAAGCAGAATCATAGATTGGAGAGTTGGAAGGATCCTGTAAGGCCATCCAGTCCAACCCCCTGCTCAATGCAGAAATCCAAATTCAAGCATACCTGACAGGTGGCTGTCCAGCCGCCTCTTGGATGCATCCAGTGTTGGAGAGCCCACCACTTCCTTTACATAGCGCATAATTAAAACAATGGCATTCAGTACCATAAGATGTGGTGGTGGCAGCCACCAGTTTAGATGATTTAAATGAACAAATTCATGGGGGATAAGGCTATCAGTGGCCATGATGGCTTTGTTAATACCTGGCATCAGTATCAGAGGTAGCATTGCTAGAGAACGTGAGTAGGAAGAGTGCTGTTGCCTCTGCAAAGCCCACAAGCAGGACACGAGTGCCTCGCTTTTGACTTTCAGGCGTCTCTTGAAGGCTTTTTTATGCCGACAGGCCTATGCAGTTGTTTAAAATTTTCTTGACTAACCAGTCATTGTAATGATTGTTCTGTACTGCTTTTTATTTTTATTTTTTGTTGCTGCTGCTGTACACTGCCCTGATGTTTTGCGAGAGGGTGGTATATAAATAACTTTTATAAATAAATAAATCTGGTTGGCCACTGGGCTGGATAGGCTTTTGGCCTCATCCAGTTGGGCTCTTCTTACCCTCTTCCAGAATAAAATATTCATAGGAAATTGATAATGTAGCAAATAAAGTTCTTTAGCTATGTTTATTTCTACTTATATCTTGCCTCATTCCTTGGAAGTGCTTCAGAGCAACTGACAATAATTAAAAACCACCATAAAACCCAATCAACACAATACAGTCATTTATTATTGTAGCATCAGGGGATGGAGCGACTCCCTTATGAGGAAAGGTTCCAGCATTTGGGGCTTTTTAGTTTAGAGAAAAGGCGGGTCAGAGGAGACATGATAGAAGTGTATAAAATTATCCATGGCATTGAGAAAGTGGACAGAGAAAAGTTCTTCTCCCTCTCTCATAATACTAGAACTGGTGGACATTCAAAGAAGCTGAATGTTGGAAGATTCAGGACAGACAAAAGGATGTACTTCTTTACTCAGCGCATAGTTAAACTATGGAATTTGCTCCCACAAGACGCAGTAATGGCCACCAGCTTGGACCCAATCAACACAATACAGTCATTTATTTTAGCATCACCAATAAGCAACAACAAAAATAGCATAACAACCATGACTAAAAGAGCAAAGTATATAATGTAATTACCATTTAACAACAGGTGAAATTAATAGTCAAATGGCTGGTTAAACGGTAAGAAAATTAGAGTAACACATCAGTAGCTATAGTAGTGAGCTCTTAAAAAGGCTGAGTTTAGGCATATAGGATGGGGCAGTGAATGGTCTATAAACATCTGATGCTCCAATTTTGCTGAAGAAATTTGCTGATAAGTCCCTCTGATGAGACTCCTGGGAGCCCCCATGTCAGAACTTGATATTATACAGCCACAAGAGTCGCTGTATACTATAGTCAGCGGGGATTTTTCACATTCCGCAATGTTAAATGGAAAATATCCCCCCATGCCATTCTGAGGCTTCCCATAAGCTCATTTCAAAACAAAACCTTACAAAACTTATAGTTCTGAACTCAGAAACGCTTGCTTAACAACCCTGTCAATTTTCATGGCGATACACAAAACAGTCAGAGAGAATCGAGAGTTCAAAGTCTAAAAAGAGAGAGAAAAACCTCAGAGCCCTTTTGGACTTTTTTCTGCCAGAGTTCTCATAATCTGTTGAAATTCATTAAAAGTCAGCCATGTTCACAGAGTACCTGTAATCCTAATACTGACCTTGCCCCATACTCTGACCTTCATCTTCTGCAGTTTGAAGTGCAGTGGCTTCGGCCAGATAGGCAGCCTAAAAATTAAATTATTATTATTATTATTAGTTTAAAAGTTAAAAAAATGCCTGGTTGATTTTTAATTAATTTAAGAAATTTTGGCTGGAAGCCTATTATAACGCAGGGCATGCTCAGTAAGGACCAACTGCCAGAGTTCTAAAAGCCTCCCAGCTGCTGGGCTTGGCTAATCAGAGGGCCACACCCACACCAGACTTGATTTCACTTGAGACAGTCATGGCTTCCCTCAAAGAATCCTGGGAAGTGTAGTTTGTGAAGGGTGCTGAGAGGAGACTCCTATTCCCCTGAGAGAATGGTTAACAGTCAGCCACTCTGATTGAAGGTCTGTGAGAGGAACAGGGCGTCTCCTAGCAACTCTCAGCACCCTTCACTAACTACACTTCCCAGGATTCTTTGAGAGAAGCCATGATTGGCTTTGAGCCATGGCTTTGAGAGAAGCCATGATAAATTGTTTCTAAAAGATGTGTTTTTAAATTTGTATATTTGTTTTTAATGTTTTTAGTTATTGTAAACCGCCCAGAGAGCTTCGGCTATGGGGCAGTATATAAATACACTAAATAAATAGATAAATAAATAATGATTGTCCAAAGTGTAACAGAGGCCTGGTGTGGATGTGGCCAGGGACAGCTTTGTTTTAAATTTGGGTGGGAGGTAGGGTTGCCAGGTTCAGGGCCTGAGACTGATCCTGTATCTTTAGGAGAAGAGAAAGTCAGCCAAGTGCAGGTGTTCTTGCAACACTGTAATGGGAAAAACCACAAGGTAGAATTCTCCCTTCCCCCAGCACAACTTTGAAAGATACAGAAGACGTCTTGGTTGGCAGGCCCAGCCTGGTCAGTTTTACCTATCCTAAGCAGGATTGCACAGGAGAAAATCCCACTTAACTCAATAAGCACGCAAATGATCAATCCATTCTCAGCAGGATCCCATTTCTCAGAGGCACATGTTACCAAATTCTTCCAGGCTACACAGCAAGTGGATTGGACTGTGAAAGATCAACCCAAATTGTGTTTGCATTTTGACAACTTTGCAGGGCAGTACAATATCTCAGAGAGGAGTTCAGGTCTCCTGATCCCCTGGTGCATTCACTATAGCTGCTCAATTTCCTTGCTTTTTAAAATTTGGTAGAAATATCTGTGGGCTATAGGTACATTCTTAAACCGCAAGTTTTTTTGCCTATTAGTAAATAAGATATATAAGGTCATATCCAGTTCAATTCTACTCACAGTAGACCCACTAAAATTAATGGACATGACTAACTTAGGTTTACATATTCTGAAGAGGATTGATTGCAACTTAAAGTTAACAGATGAAGAAGAAAGTGTCTATCTAGCTTGAACAAAACTATGCAACGTTACCTAATATGATGGATGCCTGTATTGTTACCCACAGAAGTCAAGAAGATGACAGTTTGAACGTGGCCCAGATTGCCCCCTTTATAGGATAAGATTAGAAAGCTAAAGTAAGGGGTCGGGATTGCAGTTCGAGATTGATAAGGAGATAGTCAGGAAATACCTAGTTAACCTAAATGAGTTCAGATCTCCAGGGCCTGCTGAACTGCATCCCAGAGTATTGAAGGAACTTGCGGATGTACTCTCGGAACCTCTTGCCATCATCTTTGAGAAATCCTGGAGAACGGGAGAGGTGCCGGAGGATTGGAGATGGGCAAACGTCATCCCGCTCTTTAAAAAGGGTAAAAAAGAAGATCCGGGGAATTACAGGCCGGTCAGTCTGACTTCAATACCGGGAAAGATATTAGAACGGATAATAAAAGAGTCCATTGGCAACTATCTAGATGACAATGCTGTGATTAGTAGGAGCCAGCATGGGTTTGTCAAGAAATAAATCCTGTCAAACTAATCTCATCTCTTTTTTTGATCGGGTCACTAGCTTAATAGATGGTGGAAATGCTGTAGATGTCATCTATCTAGATTTCAGCAAAGCGTTTGACAAAGTCCCCCACGACCTTTTGATTAGCAAACTCGTCAAATGTGGACTACATGGAAATACTGTCAGGTGGATTCACAACTTGTTGGAAAACTGTACTCAAAGAGTGGTCGTCGGTGGCTCTGCTTCGCACTGGAAGGAGGTTTCGAGTGGAGTGCCACAGGGTTCTGTCCTGGGGCCGATACTCTTCAACATTTTTATCAATGACTTAGATGATGGGGTGGAGGGAAGCCTTATGAAGTTTGCGGATGATACGAAACTGGGAGGGATAGCTAACACAATGGAAGACAGGAATAAAATTCAAAGGGACCAGGATAGACTAGGAAATTGGGCTGAAATTAATAAAATGAAATTCAATAAAGACAAATGCAAGATTCTGCATTTAGGCCACAAAAACAAAATGCACGGGTACAGGATGGGAAATACCCGGCTTAGCAGTAGTGCGTGTGAGAAGAACCTTGGAATTGTAGTGGATCGCAAGTTGAACATGACCCAGCCGTGTGATGCTGCGGCAAAAAAGGCAAATGCGGTTTTGGGATGCATAAACAGAGCTATAGTTTCCAGGTCGAGGGAAGTAATAGTCCCACTATATTCTGCATGAGTCAGGCCTCATCTGGAATACTGCATTCAGTTCTGGGCGCCTCATTTTAAGAAAGATATAGACAAGTTAGAGCGGGTTCAGAAGAGGGCGACGAGGATGATAGCCGGTATGGAGAACAAGTCTTATGAGGAAAGGTTGAAGGAACTTGGCATGTTCAGTCTGGTGAAGAGAAGGCTGAGGGGTGACATGATTGCACTCTTTAAGTACCTGAAGGGCTGTCACATAGAGGAGGGTACAGATTTGTTCACTAATGCCCCAGAGGGTAGGACTAGGTCTAATGGTTTTAAGTTGCAGGAGCGTAGATTCAGATTGGACATTAGAAGGAACTTCTTGACAGTAAGGGCAGTTCGGCAATGGAACCGACTGCCTAGGGAGGTGGTGGGATCCCCTTCACTGGATGTCTTCAAGCAGAGGCTGGACAGCTATCTGCGGGAGATGCTCTAGCTGTGGATTTCCTGCTGTGAGCAGGGGGTTGGACTCGATGGCCTACAAGGCCCCTTTCAACTCTAAGATTCTATGATTCTATGATTCTAAACCACAATAGCTGCCAAAAATAAGCCAATTTTTTGCCTCATGTCTAGGAAACGCCAGACGTCCTTTTCCAAAGTTGTGATAAACAGTTAATGTGGAAGATGCAGAATTTGTTGGTCACAGATTAAATTACCAGCTGGTCTTTATTTAGGTTTGCAGGAAACATTACCTGGCAGTATAAGAGGCCACAGTGCAGTGTTGTTCAAGCCTTAGAGTCAAATTCACGCATGCATGCAAACCACGCAATATTCAAGTGAATGCTGCTGAATGTGTGGATGGATGGATGGTGGCCACATGAAAGATTTATTCATTTATTATTTGATGTATATCCCGTTTCTCGCTCTGGCCAAAACAAGACGCTAACAGCAGTTTAGGATAAAAACTTTGAAAAATAGTTTATTAAAAAGAAAGCACTCACACCAGCAATTCAGAGTGAGTGCAGTCGACCCAGACTGTTTCGTTCCCCCGATATTTATACCCCTCAGTAAACAACTTACAGGAAGCTTATAGTAGGAACTCCATATCTGGTAATATTACAGTGTGTTACATTGAACTGGCTCCCCCAGTGTATTCCCTGAGTCATGCTTCCGGCCATAGTACATGAGCAGCTTATATTACTAAGATGGCGGATATAGACATCCGTTGCAAGATGGCGGTGCTTAATCAAAACAGTAGATAACTCTCAAGGATGGCCCTCAAGGAGGTCTTTTAGTGTGTCAGAGGAATTAACCCTTAACACGCCCTTCCTCCCAGCAGGAGCCCAGGGTAGCAAACAAAAAACACCAAAATACTTTAAAACATCATAAAAACAAACTTTAATATACATTAAAACAAAACATCTTTAAAA
Source organism: Rhineura floridana (assembly GCF_030035675.1). NCBI lineage: Eukaryota > Metazoa > Chordata > Lepidosauria > Squamata > Rhineuridae > Rhineura > Rhineura floridana. The sequence continues at coordinate 3,887,921 of NC_084480.1, read as the reverse complement.
CCATTTTTTTTAAAAAAGCTTTCAAAATATCTTTTTCAAAAACAGGTTAAAATGTGTTATGTTCTTAAAAAGAAGTTTTAAAAACATATTAAAAAGCAATTCCAACACAGACACAGACGGTGGTTCTTGTTGCTTGGGAGTGATTTCACACCTGTAAGCAGTCTCTTCATTTTTCGAAGCTTGAGCGATAATCTTGTGTGACTGCCCTGTTTACCCTTCACCCGGGAAGGCTGCGTAGCCAGGCGGATAATAGGAGGTCAGGATTAGCTGAGGGCGTGCAGCACGAGCCGCTTGGAGTTTTTTCTGGGTAGTGCGATTTAGGGTCCTCATTGTAACTCTGGAAGGAGCAAAAAGAAAGATGCCAGAATCAGAAAGGCAACTCAGCTCTGGAGTACTAAAGAGGGGAACATGCGCAACTGCAAACTTCTATTCATTGGCGCTCCACCGAGAAGAACTACTCTGGGTCATCCACTAGGCAAAGCTTGCAGGCAGAGAGACCCAAGGCTACCAAACTGCCACCAAATGGCTAGCTTGGCTGAGACCTGGAAGCCTCTAGCCTGGGGGTAGCTAACGTGCCCTCCAGACATTATGAGACTACAACTCCCATCAACCCTGTTGGCTATAGGGCTGATCTATTCCTTTTTATTATTACATTTATATTTCACCTTTCCTCTGAGGAGCTCAAGGTGTTGTGCAAGCATCGTTCTCCCTCTCCCACTTTTCTCCTCACAACAACCCTATGAGGTAGGTTAGGCTTGAAAGATAGTGACTGGCCCAAGGTCACCCAGTGAGCTTCACGGCTGAGCAGAGATTTGAACCCTGGTCTTCCTTGCCCCAGTTTGACACTAATCACTACAGTGGCACACTGATGGGAGCTGTAGTCAGACAGCATCTGGAGGGCACCGTGTTGGTGATCCCTGCTCTAGGCAGATGCCAACAGTTGTATGGAAATGCTTCCTGGGACTCCAGCATCCCTTCTTGGAGTATAACAGAGACATACTTCTATAGCAGCATTTGTTTTTTGTTGTTATGTGCCTCCAAGTCGACTACGACTTATGGCGACCTTATGAATCGGTGACCTCCAAGAGCATCTGTCATGAACCACCCTGTTCAGATCCTGTAAGTTCAGGTCTGTGGCTTTCATGATGGAATCAATCCATCTCTTGTTTGGCCTTCCTCTTTTTCTACTCCCTTCTGTTTTTCCCAGCATTACTGTCTTTCCTAGTGAATCATGTCTTCTCGTGATGTGTCCAAAGTATGAGAACCTCAGTTTCATCATTTTAGCTTCTATTGATAGTAGCAGCATATAGCTCATTTATTCGATTTATCCCAAGACCTTCAGTTCCTAACTCTCTCTTGATGCATCATACCACCAAGCTGCACCTCTCTAGGGCTTCTCCATAATCCTCTTGACTTATCAGTGTGGTCAATTTAACAATTCCCAGCTTTTCCCATATCTTCCAACTTAATTCTATTTTATTGAGTTTCCAGTTTTCTTTCCATGATTTTGTGCATCGTTCACCAACCTGTTGCCCTCCAGATGTTTCGAACAACAACTCCCATCATCCCCAGTTGGGAAATTTGAACCGAAATACAGCCATCCTTCAAAATATCGCACTTCTCTGAATTTCAAATGCAGTTCTCCAGCCAAGTAATGTGTAGGATAATGTGTGCCTATGTTGTTGTTGTTATGTGCCTCCAAGTCAACTACGACTTATGGCGACCCTATGAATCAATGACCTCCAAGAGCATCTGTTATAAAACCACCCTGTTCAGATCTTGTAAGTTCAGGTCTGTGGCTTCCTTTTGGGAATTAATCCATCTCTTGTTTGGCCTTCCTCTTTTTCTGCTCCCTTCTGTTTTTCCCAGCATTATTGTTTTTTCTAATGAATCATGTCTTCTCATGATGTGTCCAAAGTATGATAACCTCAGTTTCATCATTTTGGCTTCTAGTGACAGTTCTGTTTTAATTTGTTCTAACACCCAATTATTTGTCTTTTTCACAGTCTATGGTATCTGCAAAGCTCTCCTCCAACACCGCATTTCAAATGAGTTGATTTGTGCCTATGAGTGCATATATCAGTGAAAACAGCACACGAAAAGTCACTCTATCAGAGGAAATTGCTTTGCAAAAATGTGTACATTAGGAGAAATTCACACTAAAATGAATTTTCATGGAAACTGATGCGGAAATGTGGAGAACTGAATTTAAGATTGGAAAAATGAGAAACCAGCATTGACGTATTTACCCATTCCTAGGTGAGGATAAATGAGATTGCAAAGCGACTTGAACAGGAATGACTGTTAACTCTAACAACACTCGGAGACTGAAACTAGGAGAGGACTTACGCCAGTCTCTGAAGTTTACAGTGCGGCTTCCGCAGCACCTCGCACAGCTGCCGGATGCCCTCGTCTCCCAGGTTGTTCTCCCCAAGACCCAGCTCCATCAGACTCTTACTGGTTTCCAGGACAGAGGCCAGATCTTCACACGCACCAGCTGTGAGACCACAATGGTGCAACCTGCAAAGGAAGACAACAAGATTTCTGGCACCAGGAAAGACCAAACTGAAGGAAGAGGGAATCATGCTCCAACCCGACAGACAAAGCAGCTCAACAAAGTGGGATCTGAACATCCAAATTCCACAAAATAAAAGAATGTAGATGAGTTATATAAAACAACTTTATGAAACAAATATGATCAAATTAAAACTGGTGTAACCGATAAATACTTGTTTGAAAAAAGTAAGATCAACCATCAAACATATTTTGACCACAGGTCTTTTTAAGTGGTCACAAATAAACATATATACAATATGGAACATATATAAAAATATTCCAGTTCAAAATACTCCATACAAGTAAAACTAAAGGGAATAATACATACTTAAATATGAGTAACACAAAAATATATTGCTTAAAATGTAAAATGTCTACAAAACAGTGAAGCAAAACAATGATTAGCCAACATCTTTTTGCTTTTAACAGTTGCCTGACATGCATAAATGATTGGTTTGGAAGGGTTTCATATTCTCTTCCCAAGCCAGGAAAAATTTCACCCGCAACATTTTTCTGTTAGGTTATTGTTAAAAGCACAAGCACAGAGCTGGTAAACAAAAAGTTGGCAACCCTTTTGAAAAAGTTGCAACTGACGGCTCTTAACTGAGCATCTGTGCTGAACTGCTTTGACAGGAGCCACCCACTTGATGGCGCTAGGCCCTCAGCTGTGGGGACTGCAGAGTGGCATGTTGGCAGAGGAACCCTCATTACAAAACACCTTACAGCCGGCAGGTGTATTGCCGGGTGCTTTCCCATGGCCAGCTTTCTGGTGCTGCCAGTACCCAGTTAAATCTAGCAGGCAAAACTCTTTCCCACCCCTTTAGCAGAGATTATAAAGCCACGTACATGAGTCTTTGCAGCCTGGACTGTGGGTGCTGCAGACCCTCACACAGCTTCCTGGCTCCTCCATCACCCAGGTGGTTCTCTTCCAGATCCAGCTCGGAGAGGAACTGGTTGGATGCCAGGACCAGCGAAAGGCGCTCACATGCAGCAGCTGTGAGACTGCAGTGGTGCAACCTACGCGAGATAAAGAAAGGTGCCTTGTCTTTGCTGCCAGGATGATAGCTCACTGCACGAAGCTGGGAAATCGTTGGCCTTAAATCTTTTTACTCCCACAGTGCAGGGAGTATGACACTGAGGAGAGGGTTAGGGAGGCCCATTCCACCCTGAAGGCCCATGGGGGCGTTGGAAATGGATAATAGTAGTATTGGGTCTTGTGACAATGACCAGCCACGTGGCCCAAATTGACAAGCAGCCACATGATAACAGCATCCACGTAAGAGCCAGTGTGGCACAGTGGTTAGACTAGAGTGTCAGCCTAAGGCCTGGGAGACCAGGGTTCAGATCCCCGCTCAGCCATGAAGCTCCGTGGGTGACCTTGGGCCAGTCACAGGCACTCAGCCTAATGGTCCTCACGGGGTTATAATAATAATAACAACAACAACAACAACAACAACAACAACAACAATAACAACAACAACAACAACAACAACAACAATAATAATAAGGCTTATTTCTATCCCACCTTTTGGCCACAAGGCCCTCAAGGTGGCTTACAAAAAATAAACACATATTTATTTATTTATTTATTTATTAGATTTATTAGTCGCCCATCTGGCTGGTTGTCCAGCCACTCTGGGTGACTTACAGAATAAAAACATACAAATACATTAAAACATTAAAATCTCAACAGTAGTAATAAATATAGAAATACATATCAATAAAAACAGTACAATTTACAAAAATTAAATAACAAGGTAATAACATTATTAAAAAGCAACAAGGGTTGTTGTGAGGATAAAACGGGAAGGGGGAGAACCATGTACGCCACCTTGAAATTGAATGAATGCATAATCGAAATTGTTTTTACATAAGAAAGTGTTGTAACATTTTAAAATTGATATAATTGTTTTTATATAGGAAAGGGTGTGTTTATTTATTTATTTAATTAAATTTCTATACCGCCCCATAGCCGAAGCTCTCTGGGCAGTGTACAAACTAAAACTTCCATCTACAATTAAAACACATATTTAAACAATTTTAAAACTACATCCAAATTTCAAAATTGTAAACATTTTTAAGACAGACAAAAATGCATATTAAAATACTAAATACTAAAATACTAAAATGCCTGGGAGAAGAGGAAAGTTTTAACCTGGCGCCGAAAGGACAGTAATGTTGGCGCCAGGCATGCCTCGTCAGGAAGATCATTCCAGAATTCGGGGGCCACCACTGAGAAGGCCCTCTTTCTTGTTGTCATCCTCCGAGCCTCCCTCTAATTGCTTTTATTGCTGGTTGTTTTTATTGTGAAATGACTTTGAAATATCTTATTGGAAGAGATTCATAAACTGATTAAATAGAATAACAAGGAGATGTGGATATTGCTCTTGTTTGGATGCTTGTGAACTTCCCTGGCATCTGGAAGTCAGAGGGTACTATCTCCAGGAGCGGATGCTGCATTTTGGGTTATCACGGCTACAAGCTTGTGCAATACAGTGGGTATGAGAATGAGCTCTAAGCAGAGGAAGCCTCAGTTCAAAGTTCATTTGAAGTGTGAACTTACAGAATGTCCTAGGGGGAAATCACTCTCTCACACACACAGCCTCAGATAAATAATATGGGGGTAATAACACCAACCTACCTTTCAGAAGTGGTTGTAAGGATATTGAAATGATGTGAAGTGGTCTGAGCACTTCCTAGATCTGTCTTCTATGTCTTTATCTAATGCTTAACATTGTGGGTTGGATCCAATGTTGCACTAAGAAATTCGTCTCATCAGCACAGTGATTTATGCTTGCACAATGGAACTTCCCTCCCCCTGTGCACTCCCTAAATCTGTACTGGAGTTCCCCCAATCCTCTGGAGCAGCTCTGGGGAGGGCATAGGGAGCACGTGGAGGAAGGAGAGGGGGAAAGTTCTGTTGTGCAAGTGGGAATCCTTGTGCAGATAGAAGGAGTTAGTTGGATGCCGTTCTGTATACGCATTACACACACATACTAGGAATGCGGGAGAAATTTGATTCAGTTCACATTTAAATCAAATTCACACTTTCCAAAATAATATGCACACTGAAACACAGCCATCCTTTTAAAAATTCACACTTATCAGAATTTTGTGATGCATTTCTCCAACCAAACAATTATTACAAAAATGCATATTGTTATGAGTTTGGGGGGTTGAAATGGATAATTTCTATGAGTCCCCTTCCAGCCTCTGATTTGGAATCCTGTGCCTTAGGGTGAGAAACTTGCTCTGCTGGTCAGATGAGTTTCTTTTGTTAAGCTAATAGAGTGGCCAGGTGGGTTAATGGGTCTATCAGGTACCCATCAACCGGTGAATGGGTCAGGGAGTCCCTTTTATCATTGAAACTCTTCAGGAAAGTGTGTCGCCGTCGTTGTCCCCCCGGGCTGAGGAGAGCCTTGTGTTTTGAGTTGTGTCTGAGGAAAGGCTGGGAAATGGAGGCAGGCAGAGAGAGTGGCTCTCTGCACCATGGCTTTGGGGTGCCTCCTGTAACCCCGATGGAAAAGCTGGATATTGGACTGCTGATGCCTTGAACCCCTCCATCCTAAGCTCAGGTTGGAATGTGTGTAAATAAATAAACCATATTTCATAAAGACACTGCAGTCTCTGGTGACCTTCTTCCCAAGGAAACCAAACCCTGGGCGAGCGCAGGGACCCCTGAAATCTCACCGCTCGGAGATTGGGGTGGCGCGCAACAATATATTAGAGGGAAAGTGTGCATAAAAATGAATATATTGGTGAAAACAACATACAAAAATGCATTACTTGAGGAGAAACTGCTTGCAAAAGCTTGTACATTAAGTCAAAACTGCATACAAAAATGTGTTTATTAGGAGAAATTCACACTAAAATGCTGAAGAATTTTCATTTTTTTTAAAAATGTGCAATTACCACAGAAATGTGTAGAACGGAATTCAAGATTGGAAAAATGAGAAACTGAGAGAACCGAGATGGATAGATCCTTCCATCCCTAACCCACATGCACACACTCACAGCCATCACAACATCCTGTGGCAATTGGCTCCATAGAACATAAATGCAAAGAAATACTTTTCCTTGTTAATCGCTGGAGAGGCAGGCAGATATGCTGTAATCATACATCTGAGTTCCACATTGATTGGTGGCATGAAGAGAGGTACTGATGCCTATCAACTTGGCTTTAAAAGGGGATTAGACAAATTCATGGAGGGTAAGGCTATCAATGGCTACTTGTTGTTTTTTAAATTTATATCCCACCCTTCCTCCCAAAGGGAGCCCAGGGCAGCAAATTGAAGATAAAACACTAGAAACATATTGAAAACAAAAATAAAACCACATCTTTGGAACACCTTTAAAGACATCTTTAAAACAACAATCCCAACACAGCTGTAGTTATGATGGCTTTGTGTTACTGCTTCCAGAATTGGAGGCAGGATCTCTCTGGCACTCTCTGGTGCTGGGGAAGAATGAGGCACTTACCGGAGACTCTGTAATTTACAACCTGGATCAAGAAGCCCACCACACAAGTGGATCACGCCCAAATCACCTAGTGGATTTTCACCCAGGTTCAGACTGGCCAGACTCTGATTGGTCACCACAATGGAAGCAAGATCTTTGCATGCGGCAGCTGTGAGACCACAACAGTTCAGCCTGCAGAGAATGGTACGGCACAAGAGTTATGCAGAAGGGCCACAGGACTGCGAGCCCCTCCATGTATCTGCTGACATTCCAACAGCAGGAATAAGTAGCTTTACGAAAATAGGACTCATCATTTTCACTGTTTTAAGAAAATATATGGGGCGATAGTGAAAGCTAGTCCTACTCAGAGTAGACCCATTGAAGCTAATGGACATGACAAACCAAAGCGTACGTTTACGGTCAGAGACCAGAATGCAATACAGTACACATATATATACATATGCCCATACACACAATTTAAAAGCAAATCTCACTTCTGCATCGGTTGTTGGGTTGACAAAAGTTTTTCGGTATTTGATGGCCACAGCGCAAAAACTCACGACCTGAGATGAGACTAGAGATTTTGCAGCTGATTAGCAGATCAACCCATTCCCCCTCCAGGTGTGGATAATGAAAACCCTTTGATCTAGCAACTAGGTGTTTACAGCCAAAGTCCCTGATAACCTCAAGGGGTAGTTAGCATTCCCCTCCCCCGCCAAATATCTCCCACTACCCCATTCTGTCCCCCAATTTTCCGTCACAGTATATCAAGGTTTACCAGCAAGGATTGAATCTGTACTTCCACTCCCATAATAATAATAGCTCTTTGCTCCCCTAAACTGGGGCATTCTGGAGTTGTTCCTGTGTGTCACCCCAAAATCTTGACAGGAAACAAGAAGAAAACTAAACTAACCTGCTGTGGATAAATAAAATGCAAGTACATGCAGGGATGATCATACAAATCATTGGGTAGCTACAACAACTCAGTGTTAATAGACTGAGAGAGGAACACACAGCCGTTTCAGTACACGGCAGGCACAGGAGAGGCCTAACTTACACCGATTTCGAGCTGTGTCTGCCCATATTGCTCTAGTTGTACGCATGCGCTGCCTGGTTGCACATGCACACAAATGACTGGAATTCAGCTTGGTTCATAATTGCCATGCACGGCAGTGGTCGTGTAAATCAATTGTGGGAGTACGGAGTAAAGTTTTCGTAAAATGACCAGGTATTCATGAAATCTGAAAGCATGCAATAGAGAAAAGGAACTGGCCCCACTGGACAAAATGACTAGGGCAGGGGTCATCAATATGGCACCCACAGGTGCACTGCTTGAGGCCTCCCCTCAAGGTGCCCTTCCCCTGCCAAAATTAGAATGTTGAAGAAGCATGTTATTGTAGCCATCAGAATATGTTGCGGGGTGTGCTTGGTGATGTTTGTGAGGGATGCCCACAACAGTTTCTCCAGTTTGCAAATGTGCCTGCCCGCTGGCCCCAAAAGGTTGCTGATCTATGCATTAGGGCAAGCCTTATAAAATGCCCTCCCTTGCTGACACTTGCATTGTTGAGCTTGAGGAGCCAGGTTAAGACCTTATTTGCCCAACTGTTTATTAAACAGTAATTCTGATTTATTTACTAAAAAGCAAAGCCCCGGGGCAAACCAATTTAGTGCCCCCCAGATGTTCTTGGATTCCAACTCCCATCATCCCTGATCATTGGCCATGCTAGCTGGGGCTGATGGGGCTTGAAGTCCAATAACATCTGGAGGGCACCATGTTGACAACCCCTGGCGTAGGCAGTTGTGTTGGCTGTTTTTATTTGTGGTGCTGTTGTTATTTTTAAATTTCAAACAAAATCTGCTGCCGTTTGATGTTAATGTGCTACACTGACATTTTAAATTCAGTTGTGTTTCTAATGGCTGCACACATCCAATATATTTAAAGCATCGGCTGCCCAAGAATCCTGGGTAATGCAGTTTGTTAAAAGTGCTGGGAACTGTAGCTCTGTGCGGGGTAAACTACAGTTCCCAGGATTCTTGGGGGTGGGTGAAAATGTGTTCCAAATGTGTTTTACGTGTACGGTGTGTATGCAGCCATTTGTCTGTAGCTGAGGGGTACAGCACAGGCTTTGCATACAGGACGTCCCAGCTTTAATTCCTGGTGTCTTCAGACAAAGAACATAAGGAGAGCCTGCTGGATCAAGCCAGTGGCCCATCTAGTCCAGCATCCTGTTCTCACAGTGGCCAACCAGGTGCCTGGGGGAAGCCCGCAAGCAGGACCCGAGTGCAAGAACACTCTCCCCTCCTGAGGCTTCCGGCAACTGGTTTTCAGAAGCATGCTGCCTCTGACTAGGGTGGCAGAGCACAGACATCACGGCTAGTAGCCATTTATAGCCCTGTCCTCCATGAATTTGTCTAATCTTCTTTTAAAGCCATCCAAGCTGGTGGCCATTACTGCATCTTGTGGGAGCAAATTCCATAGTTTAACCATGCGCTGAGTAAAGAAGTACTTCCTTTTGTCTGTCCTGAATCTTCCAACATTCAGCTTCTTTGAATGTCCACGAGTTCTAGTATTATGAGAGAGGGAGAAGAACTTTTCTCTGTCCACTTTCTCAATGCCATGCATAATTTTATACACTTCTATCATGTCTCCTCTGACCCGCCTTTTCTCTATACTAAAAAGCCCCAAATGCTGCAACCTTTCCTCGTAAGGGAGTCGCTCCATCCCCTTGATCATTCTGGTTGCCCTCTTCTGAACCTTTTCCAACTTTATAATATCCTTTTTGAGATGAGGCGACCAGAACTGTACACAGTATTCCAAATGCGGCCGCACCATAGATTTATACAACGGCATTATGATATCGGCTGTTTTATTTTCAATACCTTTTCTAATTATCGCTAGCATGGAATTTGCCTTTTTCACAGCTGCCGCACACTGGGTCGACATTTTCATCGTGCTGTCCACTACAACCCTGAGGTCTCTCTCCTGGTCGGTCACTGCCAGTTCAGACCCCATGAGCGTATATGTGAAATTCAGATTTTTTGCTCCAATATGCATAATTTTACACTTGTTTATATTGAATTGCATTTGCCATTTTCCTGCCCATTCACTCAGTTTGGAGAGGACTTTTTGGAGCTCTTCGCAATCCCTTTTTGTTTTAACAACCCTGAACAATTTAGTATCGTCAGCAAACTTGGTCACTTGACTGCTCACTCCTAATTCTAGGTCATTAATGAACAAGTTGAAAAGTACAGGTCCCAATACCGATCCTTGAGGGACTCCACTTTCTACAGCCCTCCATTGGGAGAACTGTCCGTTTATTCCTACTCTCTGCTTTCTGCTTCTTAACCAATTTCTTATCCACAAGAGGACCTCTCCTCTTATTCTATGACTGCTAAGCTTCCTCAGAAGCCTTTGGTGAGGTACCTTGTCAAACGCTTTTTGAAAGTCTAAGTACACTATGTCCACTGGATCACCTCTATCTATATGCTTGTTGACACTCTCAAAGAATTCTAATTGGTTACTGAGACAGGACTTTCCCTTGCAGAAGCCATGTTGGCTCTGCTTCAGCAAGGCTTGTTCTTCTATGTGCTTAGTTAATCTAGCTTTAATAATACTTTCTACCAGTTTTCCAGGGACAGAAGTTAAGCTAACTGGGCTGTAATTTCCGGGCCATCCATAGCCAATCAGTGACCTGGTTTGCACGTCATGGCAAACTATAGTTAATCACTTCCTCTCTCTGGCCTGTTTGTGTCCTCCCAGGTTGCTCTTTGAGGAAACGAGCCATGACTTCTGGCTTGATGTTTGCGGTTCCTGGCTTGATGTTGAGTGGTTGTGGTTTGGTGGAGCAGAGAGTCTTCTCTCATGACAAGGACCTCTGCTTGGGGGCTGGCAGCCGTGCTTCAGTTATGAGGGGAAAGACAGGGCTCCCCATCTCCAATTCCCTCCAAGGCTCAAAATAGTGGCCCACTGTAGCTTTGTATAACATTCGCTAAGGAGTTGAGCACAAAAGGTAATGGAGGCAGGTGCCTCCCAGCCTGTGCAGAGCTGGCTCAAGACATTTTACTGCCAGAGGCAAATAATGATACCCCACCCCTGCCCATTCCCATGTACTGAATCTGACTGGACTGGACATTGAATCTTACTTCAGCTCTAGCATCGGGACAGCATCCTCCACTGATCTGAGGGCATCAAGCTAGTGTGGTGTAGTGGTTAGGGTGTTGGACTGGGGCCTGGGAGACCAGGGTTCAAATCTCCACTCAGTAATGAAGCTCACTGGGTGACCTTGGGCCAGCCACTGCCTCTCAGCCTAACTTACCTCACAGGGTTGTTGTGGGGATTAAATGAGGAGGGGGAGATCCATGTACACCACCTTGAGCTCCTTGGAGAAAAAGGTGGGATATAAATGCAATAAATAAATAAGTAAAATAGTGGTTGCAAGATAGCCCATGTGGTATGTCCTCCAATGGCTGGGGGACTCAGGAGGAACAGTCTGGGATCGGTCATCCTTGCCCCCCCCAAACATCTGCAGCCTGAGGCAGTTGCCTCACTCTGCCTAACAGTAGGGCTGGTCCTATAATTCGAGCACTGGATGGCTAAAAGCACTGAGGTGAAAGATAAGCACCAATTCTGGACAAAGGACAATCCACCTGTGCTCTTCAGCCCCAGTGACACCACAAGGAGCCCTCGTGGGTCTTTCTGATGTACTTACTGAATCTCCAAGGGCTTCAGCAGTCCTGGTAGGAGCTGGCTGAATGTTGAAGGCCTCAGATGATGGCCAGAGAGTCGAAGTGAGTGGAGATTAGGAGCAGCTAGCAGACAAAATGAAAGAGCGGCAAAATCCAGCTTGGTAGAGAGCAGGTCTTGGAGGTCCAAGTTGCAGACGTGCCTCAGGATGCTCTCGGCAAACTGAGGGTCTTCAGTCTCATAGATGCAATGGCACAATTCCAGCAGTTGCTCCCCCCTCCTGAAGGACTGGCACTTGGCTTCCTGCTCCACCCATCTCAGCATCTCCTGGCAGAGCCTTGTCCCGGTCATCTTGCAGCCCCATGCTTTTTGTAGGAGATTCAGCCTTCTTGCACTGGAGAGGCCGAAGAGGAAACGCATCAGCATGGAATAGTTGCTGCCATGCTGCTTCTTATTTCCAAGAACTTCATTCAAGTCTTTCAATGACGACGCTGCTGGGTTCCCATCTGCATCCAGAAGGTAGAACAAGGCTGCAAAGAATTCCTGGAAGCTTAAGTGAACGAACCTGTAAATTATTGCTCTGTAGGCATCCTCCTGATGGAGGACTCTTCCACTTGCAGAAAGGGTTTCCAAGTCTGAGCAGCCAAAGCCATGTTCTTTCAACTCTTCTTCACCAAAGGCCATCGTCTTATGGAGCATCCCATCTTTTGCTAAGGAGCAGAGGCCTTCCAGATTGCACAGCTTGGAGTGGTACCCAAAGAAGCTGCAGAGGAACAGCATGTGAATTTCTGTGAATGTCGCAGACTCCGGGATATCTTTAAGGAAGTCCCTTTGGGGTTCCTGTCTGAATGTAGAGCAAATAATCCAACACAGAATAGGGAGGAAGCACATGTCGAACAGAGTTTCATTCCTTCTCACAAATTCAAAGGCTTGAGTGGCTTCTTCCTTGGCTTCAAAGAAATGATAGAAATATTCCTTCCTCTGAGCTGGTCGGAACCCCAGCACTTCCACAAACTGTGGCGACCTCAGACACTGCAGGAGAGGACCCAGAGCTATGGGTCTTGTAGCCACAATGAGATGGCACTTGGCAAGGAGTCTTTTCCTAAGCAAGCTCATCACCAGAGTTGTGGTGGCCTGCTTTTTGCAGGGGTCACTGCTCAGGATGTCGTTTGGAAGACCACAGTCCTTCAGCTCATCAAAGCCGTCAACGAGGAAGAGGACGTTGTCTTGGTTCATCAAGATGTCTTCTACTAGGAGTGTTCCTGGAGGGCAGGTGTTGAGTATCAGGTCACCTACACTCATAGGCCCACTGGTATAGTTCATTGCTTTGCAAGATATGTAAAAGACATATTCAAACCTCTCCTGCCAGAATTTGCCAGATGCCCAGTCCAGCATTATCTTCCACATGGCTGTGGTTTTCCCCACCCCCGCGGGTCCAAGTAGCACAATGGTTCTGGAGCTTTTCCCCTGGGCATCTGAATCAAACAAGTTCTCCATGCCGACTTCTAGCCCCTCTTCTGGGTGAGCCTCCATCTTCCGGTGCTTTCTCTCCACAGCCACTAGCTCATGGGCTCTCTCTTGGGGACCACATCTTCTACTGAGGAACAACTCTGTGTATCTTTGGTGGAGACTCACCGTTGCACCAGCAGGGTAGCAGCCCAATTCAGGGATACTCCAAAATGTCTCTTGGATGTGCCTTTTATATTTCTTCCTGCAATCTAACACAATCACACAACAAGATCACCATCAGGCAGAGGCAGAACTCAGTGGCAGAGGAAATGCTTTGCATGCCTAGAGATCACAGGTCCAGCCCTTGGCACCTCCAAACTGCAGCCTCCAGAGTGTGGCTGAGAAAGATCTCTGTTGCTGGGTCTTTGAGGAGTGGCTGCTAGCCAGAGCCAACAGGACTGAACTAGGTAAACCAATGACTCAGTATAAGGTTGGTTCATATACCCAGGAATTACAAATGGCTAATTCAGAGAGAGGGGGGGACACGTAACTTAAAGAGCACTTAACTTTTACTGTCCCAGGGCTGCGATCAGCAAAGAAAAGGGTTCTCTAGCTGAGCTCTGGCTCAAATTAAGCTCTACAGCAGCCCTTCCCAACCTTTGGGTCTCTAGATGTTGTTGGACTACATCTCCCATCAGCCCCAGCCAGCACGGCCAATGGTCAGGAATGATGGGAATTGTAGTCCAGCAAACATCTGTGGACCCAAAGGTTGGGAAAGGCTGCTCTGCAGTGTAGTGTCTACATACAGTGCTGCAGGGAAGGCAAGTGAGCTCTGCTGGACTGTAGAGCATGGAGGTGGTTCGAGGTGTCAGGGTAGGACTTCGGGGCTCCACTCAGCAGAGTTAGCAGGAGGGCCCACAAATCCAGCAGGGCTGACTTACCATGTTTTGAACTAATGAGTGAAGTAATACAGATTAACATCTAAAGAGAGTGGCCCTTATATGATGATTGGGCAACATCCAAAGTTGTGGAAACGGGCTTCCCCTACTTCTCCCACCCTGCAGCCCTCCATACAACCCAAATCCACTCTGGGGTTCCCCCAAACCCCTGGAGCAGATTTTGGAAGCATGCAGAGGAAGGGGGAAATTCCCTTGTGCAAGCAGAAGTTCATGCCATGGCAGATGGATACTCTTGGGTATCGCCCAGGGATTCCAAAGCCTAAAACTGGTATAAGGAATTTTGACCAGCCCTGTAGCCGGCCTTAAGTGGGGCAGCCATATTTCTAGCTGGGCATTTGGGAGGGGAGGCACACTGCGCCAGCCAATCCCCCAGCCTCCACTCCCTGATGGAGAGGATGCGAGGGCCAGGCCAGGGGAAGGGGAAGGCAGTGACCTTTGCCCTCACTCCTCCTCCATGCAGAGTGCGTACATGTTCTTAAATTGCCCCTGTTCTTTAAACAAGATGTCATTCTTGAAATGGAGGCTGTCATTATGATGTCACCAGAAAATGGTCTAACTGTGCTAGGAAATATATACATCTAATCAAGAAATTAGCTAACAATGCAAAAGAGTAGAAAAGCTTGTTTCAAATTGGTACAAAATGTTGGTTTATTGAAGCCAGTGGTGGAAAATAAATTAAAATTCAGAATCATGACATACTGATCATTCAAAAACCAATTTTGAATAGAAACTTTATTGCAGTATATTTTATTGTTCCATCTGGGTTTCATATGGCGAATTCTGCCCAAACTTTTACTTATTTATGGTATTTTTATTTTATTTTTATCCTGCCTTTTGCATCAGTTATATGTCACTTTGTTGTTGTTATGTGCCTTCAAGTCCATTATGACTTGTGGCGACCCTATGAATCAGCGACCTCCAAGAGCATCTGTCATGAACCTTGCTCGACACCGTGGGTTCCTCAATATGGAGTTCCGCAGGGGTCAGTTCTGTCTCCCATGCTTTTCAACATCTACATGAAGCCGTTGTGTGCGGTCATCAGGAGTTTTGGAGTGCGTTGCCATCAGTACGCTGATGACACGCAGCTCTACTTCTCCTTTTCATCTTCTTCAGGAGAGGCTGTCAATGTGCTGAACCGTTGCCTGGCCGCGATAATGGACTGGATGAGAGCTAACAAACTGAGGCTCAATCCAGACAAGACTGAGATGCTGTTGGTGGGTGGTTTCTCTGATCAGATGGTGGATATACACCCTGTCCTGGACGGGGTTACACTCCCCCTAAAGGAGCGGGTTCGTAGTCTGGGGGTCTTTTTAGATCCTTCACTGTCACTTGAGGCTTAAGTAGCCTCGGTGGCACGGAATGCGTTCTACCAACTTCGGTTGGTGGCCCAGCTACGTCCCTATCTGAGCAGGGAGGACCTTACATCAGTTGTACATGCTCTGGTAACCTCGCGATTGGATTACTGCAATGTGCTCTACGTAGGGCTGCCTTTGAAGACAGTTCGGAAGCTACAGCTCGTGCAAAACGTGGCGGCCAGATTAATAATGAGGACCAAGCGGTCTGAACACATAACACCTGTCCTGGCTCGCTTGCACTGGCTACCAATATGCTTCCGGGACAGATTCAAAGGGTTGGTTTTAACCTATAAAGCCTTATACGGCGCGGGACCACAATACCTGTTGGAACGCCTCTCCCGATATGAACCTGCCCGTACACTGCGTTCTACATCGAAGGCCCTCCTCCGAGTTCTGACTCATAGAGAAGCTTGGAGGGTGTCAACAAGAACTAGGGCCTTCTCGGTGGTGGCCCCCGAACTGTGGAATAGTCTTCCCGAAGAGGTGTGCTTGGCACCGACATTGCTATCTTTTCCTCTTTTCTAAGGCATTTTAATCTAATTTTAATTTAGTTCTTAAGTTTGCTGTAATTGATTCTGATTTATTATTTTTATTTATGTTTTTGTTGTATTATATTATGGAATTTTATTGTTATATATTTGTATTCTTGTTGTACACCGCCCAGAGAGCTATGCTAGTGGGGCAGTATAAAAATTTAACAAATAAAATAAATAAATAAATAATGAACCACCCTCTTCAGATCTTGTTAGTTCAGGTCTGTGGCTTCCTTGATGGAATCAATCCATCTCTTGTTTGGCCTTCCTCTTTTTCTACTCCCTTCTGTTTTTCTCAGCATTATTGTCTTTTCTAGTGAATCATGTCTTCTCATTATGTGTCCGAAGTATGATAACCTCAGTTTCATCATTTTAGCTTCTAGTGACAGTTCTGGTTTAATTTGTTCTCCCAATTATTTGTCTTTTTTGTGGTCCATGGTATGCGCAAAGCGTTCCTCCAACACCACATTTCAAAGGAGTTGATTTTTCTCTTATCAGCTTTTTTCACTGTCCAACTTTCGCATCCATACATATAGAACAGGAATACCATGGTCTGAACGATCCTGACTTTAGTGTTCAGTGATATATCTTTGCATTTGAGGACCTTTTCTAGTTCTCTCACAGCTGCCCTCCCCAGTCCTAGCCTTCTTCTAATTTCTTGACTATTGTCTCTATTTTGGTTAATGACTGTGCCAAGTTATTGATAATGCTTGACAAGTTCAGTGTCCTCATTGTCAACTTTAAAGTTACATAAATCTTTAGTTGTCATTACTTTAATCTTCTTGACTGTAGTCCTGCTTTTGTGCTTTCCTCTTTAACTTTCAACAGCATTCATTAGTGGTTTCTGCTAGTAGTCTGGTATCCTAAGGGTGGGTATCCATATTTAATAATGACTAAAGAATTCAGTTTTACAAAGTTTAACTCAGAAGCCAGATTTACTGATGTTCCTTAACAGTGTGATCTAGAGCTGAGCTGAATGTCCATACACCTCCCCCCCACTGTTTCACAGGATCAATTGTGCCCTGCATAAGTGGGCAAGGGGGATATTCTGAGACTGTTGGGGGCTGCAAATTCTTACAGTTTGGGGGGGTAGTGGTTCTATCTTTAAAATGTGTTCTGTGCTTTTCCTTTCTTTCAGTTACAAAAAAAACAAAGCCTAGCTGCCTCTTAAAGAAGTGGCTGGCTGTATTGCAGGGACAGAATGACCCTGGGAATGATGCTACACTTGAAGGGGTGGCAAGCCTTTATTTTTGGTGTGGGGGGAATTCAAAGGAAGGCAGGAAAGCCCTTGGCTACCCTGTATTTAAAGGCACAGCTCCTCCTCCTCTTCCAGCTCACCCTTTGAAGAATTCACCTGCTCACCTCCTGAAAACTGAATTAATTTTTTGGGGGGATGATTTGCCCTACCCCCATGAAACTTCTGAAAATTGCTCTGTGATCTGTTGGCCTGGAGACGGACCTCGCTTCTGTTTTGGAGAGTTGGAATATTTGATAAAGGGATAATTGCTTTTGATGTGGCATGGGGGGCGCTTTTCTCATTTCTCCCCCTTTTTTCATTTTATTTATTTATTATATTTATATATCGTCCCATAGCTGAAGCTCTGTGGGCGGTTTACAGCAATTAAAAACATTAAAAACAAATATACATATTTAAAAACACATTGTTTAAAAACAATTTAAAAACACATGCTAAAATGCCTGGGAGAAGAGGAAAGTTTTGACCTGGTGCCGAAAGATAACAGTGTTGGCACCAGGCACATTTTAAGAAAGGTTTCCCTCCCATTCACTTCATAGGAAGGGAAATTAACTAGACCAGACACTCCAAGGCTGCTGTCATTTTGGGTCTGATCTGTGGATGTGTCAGGGGAACAAGAGGGCTTTGGATCCAGCAGAACCAAGGCTGCCCTATCACTGTTTTCGGTCCTATCACTGGTGAGAAACTTCCAACACAATGATGTGTTTACGTCAGCATAGTGGGGGCTTCTCCAAAGGTATAGGTGCCCTCCTGCAGCTGAGGCTCCTCACCATTTGCAGAGCTTCCAACAGCTCCTCAGCCAACCATACTTCCAGGAAATGGTATAACGCAAGGATGGGAACCTGTGTCGCTCCGAATGTTGCTGGACTACAACTCCCATCCTCCCTGGTCATTGACCATGCCGGCTGGGGCTGATGGGAGTTAAGAGTTCAGCAACATCTGGAGGGCTACAGATTCCCCATCCTGGTCCAAAGTCACCTGAGGGTGAAGCTAAGCAGGTCTGGATCTGGCCAATGCCTGGGTGGGTGACTGCTGGCTTGGGGACGATGTGCATGCTGCCTTGGGTTCCATGACAGAAGAAAAGTGGGATATAAAGGTAAGAAATAAATTTTGGGAGGACTTGGGATTGCTCTGCCCTACTTTTAAAATTCCTAAATGTGATGAACAATTTTAAGCTAGACATCATGCGTTTTAGGGTCTTAAAGTAGCTGGGTGTGGGCCACAGCTCAGTGGCAGAGCAGAAGGTCCCAGATGCAATCCCCAGCAGCTTCAGGTAGGCCTGGGAGAGACTCCCTGTCTGAATCCCTGGAGAGCTGCTGCCAGCCAGTGCAGACATTACTGGCCTAGATGGAACAATGGTCTGATTCAGTATAAGGCAGCTTTCATTGTTCCTAGGTTTAGAAATAATAATAATAATAATAATAATAATGATGATGATGCATGTATTTCAATTTTGCCTATCATTTCATTTCTCCCCCCCCCCCGCAGGAAAAGAAAACTAGGAAAAGGATAACACTAATAGTTTCCTCCATGGCTCAAAGTGTACAGACATAGTACATCTGTAGCCCCCACTGAGTTCCGTGCACAACACAAGCCTCATTGTTTTACACAAAGTGGCGTGGGTGCCTCACAAAGGTAGAGAGAGTGGAATAAAGTGTTGGGATCTAGGTTTGAGTCCTGTCCCTGCCGTGGACTCATTGTGTAATGTTGAGCAATTCCTTTCAGCCACAGCAAGAGATATAGTATAACCTCCCGTCCCAGATGACTGGTGCAAGATTGCAAAAAAGCTTTCAGATTCCTCACTATACGGGGGAATTATAATATGTTTTTATTAGCAAGGAGAGCTCTAGGGAAGTCAGGGAAGTGAACCAAGCCAAATGCTGCAGGGGGTGTCATGCATCAACAGGTGCATTTCTTCACAATACAGATTAAGAACCACAGCAGGAAGTGATGGAGCTGGGTGGCTAGGTGGCAGATGAGGAAGCCGAGCATCAGGTCCAGCCCCAGTGGTTCATTCAGAACACAGGCTGGTGCAGTAGTTCCAAGCTGGCAAAGGCACAAGCTGTTGGGTGGAGGCTGCTCTGATTGCAAGTCCCGGATGGATGCCCAAGCCCAGAGTGGCACTGCAGGCCACAGCTCTCAGCAAAGTCAAGATGCCTCCTGGCATTCCTCTGAAAGAGACAGAAATTTGGAGTCATTAGAGTGCCACAGGCACCACCATGACCTGTTGCTGAGTTCTGCTGAATCTATTATGTTCTCCGCTTCCCTTTGCCCAGCAGCGCCAGATCCTGGCAACCACCCCTGCCTTGGGCTCCTACAATGGCAACATCTGGACTTGGGAAAAAGAGAAAACAAGCTCTGTTTTGTACCTCCTTTTTGATTCCTCAGAGTTTCTGCTGCAGGGTGTTGCTTTGTTTTTGTTTAAAGCCATGTGGTACTATCAGGCATCACCTCTCCCATTTTTCTGTGATCAGCTTAGAATGGGGGTGGCATCAGCACCTGGGATCTTGGGTACCTGTCTGGGCCCCAGTGCTCTAGTGGGGCTCACTTCTGATGACTCCCTCTGGCCAGGTTGCCACCATTTTGGCATAGCAGCCAGAAAACTAACAGGCGAAGCTTTCCCTGCAGGGATGCAAAGGTATCACTAGTTTAATATCTGCCTGCCATGAAACCGTTAAGTGCACAGAGGAACTGAGCCAGGAAAAAAGCAAAAAAGACCTTACTAACAAGAGCATGACTAGTCTTACCGTTATGTTTCCATTTCTGGAGTCTGGTGGCCGAATCCTGCAAGTTGATAGCCCTGAAGACTGTGATGGCCACTTCGCAGGCCCCCTCCTTGCCGTAGGCCTCAAATAAGAGCCATACAGTGTCCACCGTGTCAGCCTTTTCCAACTTGCTGCGGGGGATGTTGGCTTTGCCTTCCATCTTCAGGAAGCACAACTTGTTCTTGAACCTCTTGAAGTTCTCCTCGGAGAGGTTGTCCAGAGCGAAAAGGAGAGCGTCTTCAATGGGTTCTCCCAAATCTTCCATTTCAAACCGAGAAAGGTCTGTAACAAGCAGCGGGGGGGTGAACTAGACTGCCCTCCTGGCCAGCTGCCTCACTCACTGCACACACACAAAAGGAAAACCCCCAGAAACGGAAACCTCTTTGTGGCAACTTTCCTTTTCGTGCAGCTAATCATCAACTAAAAAAAAAAAAAGCCCAGTGTTAAAGATTAAAAAAAGCTCCCACAGTGTAACTAAGAATTGAGAGCAAATACTGAACAAAGTACAAGAAGAGTTTATCAAATGATTTTTGAAGGATGTTTTCCTGAATTTATTGATTTATTACATTTATATCCTGCTTTTGTGCAAGGAGCTCAAGATATCATAGGCGGGTCTCCCTATTTTAGCCACACAACAAACCTGTGAGAAATGTTAGGATGAAACCTGTGACTGGACCAAAGTCATAGAATCATAGAATAGTAGAGTTGGAAGGGGCCTATAAGGCCATCAAGTCCAACCCCCGGCTTAAGGAAAAAAAGTTGGGAGTGAATTTGATAAACTCAACAGCAAAAAGCTAGAACAGAAGAGAGCATGCCAAGAAGCTGAAACTTTAAATGGAACACCAAAAATAGTCAGCCTGAGATCATAGAATCATAGAATAGTAGAGTTGGAAAGGGCCTATAAGGCCATCAAGTCCAACCCCCTGCTCAATGCAGGAATCATAGAATAGTAGAGTTGGAAAGGGCCTATAAGGCCATCAGGTGCAACCCCCTGCTCAATGCAGGAATCATAGAACAGTAGAGTTGGAAGGGGCGTATAAGGCCATCAGGTGCAACCCCCTGCTTAAGGAAAAAAAGTTGGGAGTGAATTTGATAGACTCAACAGCAAAAAGCTAGAACAGAAGAGAGCATGCCAAGAAGCTGAAACTTTAAATAGAACACCAAAAATAGTCAGCCTGAGATCATAGAATCATAGAATAGTAGAGTTAGAAGGGGCCTATAAGGCCATCAAGTCCAACCCCCTGCTCAATACAGGAATCCAAAGCATTCCTGACATATGGCTGTCCAGCTGCCTCTTGAACGCCTCCAGTGTCGGAGAGCCCACTACCTCTCTAGGTCGTTGGTTCCATTGTCGTATGGCTCTAACAGTTAGGAAATTTTTCCTGATGTCCAGTTGAAATCTGGCTTCCTGCAACTTGAGCCCATTGTTCCGTGTCCTGCACTCTGGGACGATCGAGAAGAGATCCCGGCCCTCCGTGTGACAACCTTTCATGTACTTGAAGAGTGCTATCATATCTCCCCTCAGTCTTCTCTTCTCCAGGATAAACATGCCCAGTTCTTTCAGTCTCTCCTCACAGGGCTTGGTTTCCATTCCCCTGATCATCCTTGTTGCCCTCCTTTGAACCTATTCCAGTTTATCTGCATCCTTCTTGAAGTGTGGAGACCAGAACTGGGCACAGTATTCAAGATGAATGACCCAGTGAGCTTCATGGCTGAGTGGGGATTTGAACTGAGGTCTCCCAGGCCCTGGTCCAACCACTACACCACACTAAACACTACACCAGACTTACAGTATAGTGTAATCCAATATATATCTATTTGGAAGCAAGCTCCACTGAACTCAGTGGGAAGGGCCATAGCTCTGTGGCACAGCACCTGCTTTGCATGCAAATGGACCTGGGTTCAATCCCAGGCCGCTCCAGGTAGGGCTACAACAGAATGCTCTCTCAGTACTTGGAGGGACGCTGCCACTCAGAGCCAACCATGGTGAGCCATATAGATCAGTGGCCTGACTTTGTGGAAGGCCGCTTCCCATGCGGTGTTGTGGTTAGAGTGCTGGACTAGGACCTGGGAGACCAGGGTTCAAGTCCCCACTCTGCCATGAAGCTCGCTGGGTGACCTCCGGCTAGTCATAGTCTCTCAGCCTAACCTACCTCACAAGGTTGTCATGAAGATAAATTTGGGAGGGGGAGAACCATATTTGTACGCCGCCTTGAGCTCCTTGGAGGAAAGGTGGGATATAAATTTAATAATAAATAAAAATTCTTGTGATAACCTTTAAAGTGACTGCACACCTCCCCTTTGGGGAACGGCTGCAACTCAGTGGCAGATCGGGTTGCCAGGTTCATGGCCTGAGACTGATCCTGTATCTTTAGGAGAAGAGAAAGTCAGCCAAGTGCAGGTGTTCTTGCAACACAGTAATGGGAAAAACCACAAGGTGGAATTCTCCCTTCCCGCTGCCCACCTTTTCAAGATACAGAAGACCTCTTGGAGGCCGGGCCAGGAAGCCTTGCATTGTTTTCGAGAGCAAAACAAGAAAGCAAATCCCTCTCTACATCACTCCCCTGTGACTGTCGGATGATAGTTTGGGCACAATGGCTGAAAACCACATACTATTCTCACTCGGCCGGGTGCACGTGGTAAGGGGGCTGTTTGCAAGTGTCTCAGGCACTATGTCGTGTGTCACAACTCAGAAGCATTTTGTGGCAGCCTCTTTGTTAGGGCTGTTAAGTAACTTTTCAAAGCAGCCTTTTTTAAAAGGTTGCAGTGACATGTATGTATATATATGTGTGTGTCTCCTACACAAATACCTTCCAAAATTCCACAGAAGAAAATGTAACAGCCCTATCCTCATGACCAGAACTACTGCCCAAGAGAGCCATTGCCCCTCCCTCCATTTCCTTTCAGTCTGTGGGCATCCTTTAATTTGTTCAGCCTGTCCCACATTGCCTTCGAAAGCAGACTAAGGCCCCACCTGAACCGTACATTTACATCACTAATATTCCAATTTACGCAGTCATGGCTTTCCCCAAAGAATCCTGGAAACTAGTTTGTTACAGGTGCTGAGACCCCTGCTCCCCTCACAGAGATATAATTCCTGGAGTTCCCTGAGCAGGGATGCAATCATCTGGGGATGTGAGGGGGTTGTAGACCTGTTACTTTTTTAGAAGCAGGGTCCCAGCCAGGTCCCTATGTATGAGCCAATCATCATGAAAAGGAAGCATGTTAGCCTCTGAGAAGAGTCCTTTTCTTTTCGTGCTGTTTGGAGCCAATCAGAACGAAAGGAGGGAAGCCAGCCATGGAGAAGACTCTTCTCAGTAGTCAACAACACAGCCTCCCCTTTCATGATGATTGGCTCCTAGGAACATCTATTTTAGCAGAGTGTGGACTTGAGAGATAACATGGAGAGCAAGGCAGACGAGGGAAAGCGGAAAGGGGGCGTGGCTGTGGCTATCATGAAGAGACCCTGCATTTCTGAATTTCTTGCTACGCTACTTGTACCTGGGAAAAGGGACAGTCGTTCAATCACTCTGGGAACTGCAGGGGCCTCTTAAACAATCTCAGCACCCTTTACAAACTACAGTTCCCAGGACTCTTTGGGGGAAGCCATGGCAGTTTAAAGTGGGATAACAGTGCAGATGGTGCCTGAGTGAATCTCCCACACGCTTTATGCGGCCTCTTAGTATTTCTCAGATATACCTGCTTGAACTTATTTTTCTTCCCTCTCTCCGTTGTGTTCCATGCCATTCCCTTCTGCCCTTTGTTTATGGTGAACCATTCACATTTTGTCTTGTGAATAAGTAGCACATGCCTCACATCCACAGGACAGAATGCACTATAGAAAAACCAAGATGAAGAGAACACAATATAGCTCTATAACTGTAGTGTACAGTGGCTTTTGCCAACCTGGTGCCCACCAAATGTTTTAGAGACCACAACTCCCATTAGCCCGCATGGCCAACAGTCAGGGATGATGGGAGTTGTAGTCTGTCAACCTCTGGAGGGCCACAAGTTAGCCACACCTGATAAAAGTTCCAGGCTCTTGTTTTCTGCCAAGCGTTGCCTCATTTGCACCCCACATTTATAGCACTATTATTCCGCTTTACACAGTCATGGCTTCTCCCAAAGAATCCTTGGATGTGTAGTTTGTTAAGTGCACTTTCTCCTCATGGAGCTACAATTTCCAGCTCCCTAAGAAAAAGGGATTATTGTTTAAACACCAGGGATGTAGTTGTCCAGGGTCTCAGGGGGTCTTAGACCCCTTACTTTTTTTGGAGCAGGGTCCCTATGTCTCCAGCATCCTATGAGCCAATCAGCATGAAAGGGGAGTATGTTAGCTACTGAGAAGTGTCTTCTAACATGCTTCCTTGCCCTTTGCTGCTGATTGGAACCAATCAGAATGAAAGGAGGTGGATTAGCCACTGAAAAGACTCTTTTCAGTAGCTAACAATCTCCTCTTTCATGCTTATTGGCTCCTAGGGACATCTGTTGTTTTGGGAGAAGGCATTAACAAAGATCTCATTCTCAACCCAGCACAAAAAAAGAGCGAGGGGTGTTGCTGTGACTATCATAAAGGGACCTTGCACTTCTGAATCTGCTGCTACACTACTGTTAACCACTCTGGCAATTGTACCTCTGTGAGCAGAACATTTTATACCACTTTAAACAGCCATGACTGTTTAAAGCAGCATAAGATGGCTTTAAATGTAAGGCACAGGTGGGGCCTAAATCATTCTTCAGCCTTTTACAAACCTGGCAACTTTATCTACAGCCCAAATCTGTATTTGGGATCCGCTTCTTTTATTTATTTATTTTACCAAAGGCCAGGCTGCAAGCCAGGGGTTCGTTCTGCTCCACCTGTTAGAACCAATGCAGTAAAATTCATTTACCAAGCAGCTTTAATTCTTAACCATTACTGACTAAATCACCCCATCCTGTGTAAGAATTGCTTTCCGATTTAGACTCACAACAAAATCTATGAGGGGCGTTGGACAGAGAGAACACTCCCTGACTAAACAGGGCTTTTCACCCAAGTAAGGGGGCTTTCTTGATAAAGTCCAGGTGTCCCATACTTAAAACCTAAACTGTTATTTAATATTTGTTAATTTGTGTCCCGTTTTTCCACCACATCGTGCTCAAGGTGGCTACAGGTAATGTAAATACAATAAAACACCAATCAAATAGGAAGTAACAAATATAAAATCAGGTGTGTAAAACACCAATAAAAGCAGTCACTTTAAACTAATTACAACATATTAACAGGTCAGCGAGAGCCAGTATGGTGTAGTGGTTAAGGAGTTGGACTACTGGGAGACCAGGGTTCGAATTCCCACACAGCCATGGAGCTCACTGGGTGACCTCGGGCCAGTCACTGCCTCTCAGCCTCAGAGGGAGCCAATGGGAAACACCCTCTGAATACTGCTCACCATGAAAACTCTATTCATAGGGTTGCCATAAGTCAGAATCGACTTGAAGGCAGTCCATTTCCATTTTAACAGGTCAGCTTCTGGGCTTACTCCAAAGGCCTCTGTTTTTAGAACTTTAAAATTGAAACAAAAAACGGTGTTCTTTGATATATTTTATAGTAAACAGCTTCAACTGAACTGTTTTTCAGATCATCGCCCACATTATGGTTTCCATTGTGAAAACTGCAAAGCAGGTTAAAAAAATAAGGTTGCCAGCAAAAGTCTGAGGCAGGCTGATGGCCGTGGTCGCTTTTGCCAGACTCCCATAGGTTCACTTCCACATGATATAGA
The DNA here is from genome assembly GCF_030035675.1 of Rhineura floridana. NCBI lineage: Eukaryota > Metazoa > Chordata > Lepidosauria > Squamata > Rhineuridae > Rhineura > Rhineura floridana. The sequence continues at coordinate 3,862,151 of NC_084480.1, read as the reverse complement.
ACCTGTGGTGTGTTCGCCATTTTCTGGCTGCTCCCTCTACAGATATATAGCTAATAATCATTCTTAATTGCGTTGTTTTTAAATGTTTTTATGTTGCTGTACACCGCCCTCGTGTTTTGCGAATGGGCGGTGCATAAATACCTTTCTAAATGAAAACACATGAATGTATTTCAACCAGGAGATTGCTTAGCCTCTTCTCCCCAACTACCACAAGCCGAAGCATTGCAGGCTGTTTATAGCATAAAAAGATTTTCCAGGACCAAACAGGGACTGTGCGTAAAATAACTTGGCACATTCCATTGTCACCGTACTCTGCCCCCTCTCTCTTTCGTTCAGCACTATCCCAAAGCATTTTGGCGTCTGAGCTGGAAAACCCCAAAAGACATGCACACCCGCACACTTAACACTGACAGGGCACACTCTGCAAGGAAGTTCTCCTGCGCAAACCTCATCGAAATAAACAGGAATAGCACAAGAAGGTGCTCACACACAGCTCCTCAGCGAGGCTTGTGCAGGAGATATCCCCTGTGAATCATCCCACATGGGACAAAACCACCTCCTCCTTTGCCACTCTTCACAGTACCCAAAACCACTGACTGAGGAGTCATCTCTGGTTTTCCTCTATGCAATACTATTAATATGAACCATTGTCAGTCTGTCTCCTGTGGTTAAAGACCACACTGGCATCCTTGCCTTGGAGGAAGGGCACAGGAAGGCCACGCAGCGGTTACCATGCACAATGGCAGTGATGAAGCAGCGACAGGCTGGCGATCCCACACAGCTTCCTTGCCGAGCTCAGGCCGGATGAAGGCGTCTGACAGCCCTCGGAGGGAGAAGTGAAAGCAAAATCCAGCACTCCCCCCCTGCAGGCCCCCTCTGCAGCAACGTGGCTTATGCTATCACGCAGGGGCCGAGAGAAAGGCTGGCCGCTTCCCTCCTTTTCCAGCAACCCCCACATGCAACCATTTCTGCCCTCCCCTTTTGGCAGAAGTTATCAAAGCTTCAGGAAGGAGCCATTGACACAGAAGAACCAGGGGGCTGTGCGTTACATTTCAAGCAATTCTGACAGCAAAAATGCCTACAGCCGTACAACCCTGAACACGCCAGATCTCGTCTGATCTCGGAAGCTAAGCAGGATCAGCCCTGGTTGGTCCTTGGATGGGAAACTGCCTGGGAATACCGGGCGCTGTAGGCTTAGAGGAAGGCAATGGTAAGCCAGCTCTGAATACCTCTTACCCTGAAAGCCCTATCATAGGGCTGCCATACGTCATAATTGCCTAGAAGGCAAACTAAGAATGCCATTATAGGAGGGCCATTTTAGGAATATAGCAAGCTGCCTTACACTGCATCAGACCATTGGTCCGTCTAGTGCATTATTATCAACACTGGCAGCTGCCCTCCAGGGCTTCAGACTGAGTTCTCTTCCCTCCTAGCTGGAGACTGCAGCTGGGACGTTCTTCGTGTGAGGCAGATGCTCTCAACATGGAGCTACAGCCCTTCCCTATCTTCTGGCTCCTAGTACATCCCATCCTAATACTTATTTATATTTAATTATTTATTTATTACATTTGTATACCGCCCCATAGCTGAAGCTCTCTGGGCTGTTTACAACAATTAAAATATTAAAAACAAATATACAAATCTAAAAACACATTTTTTAAAAAACACATGCTAAAATGCCTGGGAGAAGAGGAAAGCCTTAACCTGGCGCCAAAAAGATAGCAGTGTTGTCACCAGGCACACCTCGTCAGGGAGATCATTCCATAATTTGGGGGCCACTATTGAGAAGGCCTTCTCCCTTGTTGCTGTCCTCCGAGCTTCTCTCGGAGTAGGCACCTGGAGGAGGGCCTTTGATGTTGAGCGTAATGTACGGGCTTAGGCCTCAGGGCAGTCACAATTTTATTTAACTGTAAACATTTACATTCGTAAAACAAATACAAAATACTTCATAAATTAGCAGATCAGATGTAGAACAGGTCAACATGGATGATGGCTATGTTCCTCTCCACCGTTGGAGGCAGTAAGTCTCTGAATACCAGTTTGCTAGGATTAACAAGCGGGGAGAGTTGCTCTTGCGCTTAGGTCCTGCTTGCGGGCTTCCCTTTGGGGCATCTGGTTGGCTACTGTGAGAACAGGGGGCTGGACTAGATGGGCCCCCTTGGGCCTGATCCAGCTGCTGCAGTGCTCCTTATGTTCTTACATTCTTGCTCTACCATGCCTCAGGATGAAGCGAAGGCAGACGCAAGACGAAGTGTAGGTTTCAATCTCATACATTTGATAGCTTAATTATCTCCCCACCTCCACCCCAAAGTTAGACCAAGTAAAAATGCTTCAGCATCACGGAACTGAAATGTACTCAAGGGCCATCTAGTCTGACCCCCTTTTGTAAAAACAGGCAGCTACCCTAAAATCTCCCCTCAGGCATTTGCCTATGTACCTCTCCACACAGCCATGTGGCACAAATGAGCAGGTGTACTGCAGAAAGGGACTCAAGAGCAAATAGACCCAGTTGGCTGGAGTCAACCTGTGAGTCAAGCCACAGGTTGCAGGGACAAGGTAAAACAATACATAACTGTGCTCAGGCTTTGTGTTTGAGCTCAGATCACGTCACAGTAAAGTTTGCGACAGTCAGAGCCTGGGCTTTGAGCAGTTTCTTGCTAACAGGAAAACTCACTTAGTTTTCTTCTTTTTAAAGCACATAATTCATGGAATTTGTTGCCACAGAATGCAGGCAGACACTAGCTTAGATGCCTTTACAAGGCAGATTAGACAAACTCATGGCAGAGAAATCTATCAAGTCATGATGCGAGACAGAACCTCCATATTCAGAGGCAGTATATCACCCATCTTCAGCACCTGAGGAGCAAGAAGAGAGGGCTACTGCTCTCATGTTCCGCTGCTTGTGAACTTGCCAGAGGCACCCAGTTGGCCGCAATGGGAAGCAAGTTGCTCGTCTAGATGGACCATTAAGTCTGATGCAGCAGGGGCCCCTCTTACGTTCAGAACTAGCAGGCTATGATCATGCTTTTCTACAATTATGTCCAACACCTGCAGGTGTGTCTGCCCATTTTCTCTTTCTGAACCACTTTGACAAAGTAAGCAGAAGCCATCAGAAAGCTGAAAAAAGCTTTCACACCAGCTCCTTTTCTCTGAAGAGTTAGACCCCAGCAACATTGCCCTCTCCGCTCAGCAGCTGAGGAGCAGAGGGTTGGATTCTGCTGGCTGCAGGGGTCTGTTTCATCAGCATGTTTCCTGCAGGGAATGTGCTGGAGAAGCTGACCCAACATGCTTGAACTACCACCTCCCACCCGTCAGCTGATGTCAGCTGATGTACAGGTGGGCATGGTTGGGAGGGGAGATAATGGCCTTATGGGCCAAGATTGACCCACAGGCTGGAGGTTCCTCACCCCTGCCTAGCTGTGTAGGAAAGCATCATTACTTTGCCCTGCTTTAGTAAGGCATCACCTTCTTTTATTGTAACTCCAGTCCCTGCATTCATCCCAGGCCTATTTGCATGTCCAGCAACCAACCCCACTCCTAACACAAAGGAGCAACAGCTGGTATGCTTGACAGGTCTGAAAGCAAACGGGCAGAACAAACGCAGCCAGAGGAAATAGCGAGACACAACCAGAATGTAGTAGGAATATCTCCACTTGCATGTGTTGCAATTATGTTCTGCATGTTCACTCTGTAGGTGCAGAACTGGATTTCTAGTGTAAAATTTTCTGTCCCCAAAATGGTCTGCACATTAAACGTTTGGTGACTTCCTTTTGGTCTACTTACATGAGCAGCTTAGGGCGAGTGTTGAGAATATGCCTCTCTCAGCCTCAGATATTTTGGCAAATTGGAAATGGTATTTTGCTCTTTCCAAGATTGCAAAAGCTGCCATGGGTAGGATCTGTGCATTCTTGGCTCAGACGTTACATTTTCCCCAGGAGTAGATCAAGAATGAGCAAAGGAAGGGCATGGGCCAGTCTTTGTTTTAAGAAAAGTTAAGCTACTAGCTCTCATTGTGGCCAGTGCAAATTTGGGTATGTATGAGTGACATCTTATGAAGGCTCAGCTGTGCGGCACCCTCATTCCCCTCTGGCAGCCAGTTAAGCCTGAGCTAGGAAAGAGACAGTAAAGCAGGTCAGGATGAGAAGAAAAAGAACTCTCTCGTCCTACCTATTTCAGGATGCTTAAAAATTCAGGCCAGTGGTACTTTGGTCTTTCTCTTTTACTACTAAATGCAACAATAGTGGTAGACAAAGCATGAACCATCCACAACCTTGTTGGATGCAGCCACCAGCTTCACTTGCCCCATTTATTTGGACTGGTTCCATCTGGTCTGGCAAAGGCAACCAAATTGAGTCAAGCCTGAACATGAGGGCAAAAAACGTGCAAGCCCATCATGACTTATGAAAGCTGCTAGGGAGGCCCTTCTTTCTTTGCTCACTGAAATAACTGATCCTTCCGGGGGGGGGGGGTAGGCTGCCGAATTTGAAGGTCAGGCCTGCAGCACACATGAGAAAAGGCTAGCTAGCCATTGTCTTCATGGTTAGCCACAACACTACAACTTTCACTTCCTAAGGGAGGTTCCTGAATGTGCAATCACTCTCTATCTTCACACACTAAACTGTATTAACATTCTAGACCTGTGAGCTTTTTGGATGATTTCCATTTCAAGACAAATAGAGGCAATTGAATTCCATTCGTCATGTCACATCTTCCTGACTTCTTTGATTCCATGGATCATAAAGGACATACCCATAAGACCTGGCGAGTATTAGTGGGGCCATCACTACATTGTACAGCATTGAGCTTCCTCCTTTCTTGCTGACCTGAGCCTACAGCTCAATGCCTGGCCATGTTTACAGATGAATTGAAAACAATTTCAGACTAATCTGAAAAAGAAGGCTGGCAAGTCTTGTGAAAGGCAATGATGTTAGGAACTCCCATCACCAATGCAATGCAATTCAGCCCATCTTAGCCACTCAGGGCTCCACACTTGGTATGCTGCCAGCTCTCTTCTTCTGCCTGGAAATCCAGGCAATGGCAGTGGCCAGGAGCATCTTTGACCAACTCTACCTGGCAAGAAGGCTGTTGACTGCCAGATCAGAGGACCAACATTCAGGGTTTCACAAACACGACTATTGAAATGCACTGTACAAGGGGATGCTCTTGAGCAGTGTTCAAAAGCTTCAACTAGGGAACAGCACAGAGGCCTCATGCAAAAGGCCTGGTCACCAACAGCATATTACACCACAGTTCCAAATGTGAGGTGCTCCACAGTATCACCTGGGCCTAATCTGAGACCTGTAATCCCCTCACATTTGCAGAAGTCCAAGTGAACCACTTTCTAGAAGCTGTGAATAATATTTTGGTAGCTAAGGGTGAAGTGGTGTGGGATGGTGTTCTAACACATTAGGTTTTACTTCAATGCGGTTTTTATAGTTTTAACACCTGTGCATTCAGAACAGTGAACTATTAATTTTTACACATAAATATGAACGACATGCTGTGCTGAATAGCCTAATTTCTCTAAGGAACAGTCACAACAGCATTGGAGGTTGTTAGGATTTTATTGTGGTCCACAGTTAACAGTAATTAGTCTGACAAGTCATGCTCTTCCAACAAACTGGCTGAATAAAATAAATAAAGAGGAACTGCTAAGCTGGAGAGATACACAGGCATTTAGCCCCTGGGACCACTGAGCCTAAGAGACAGTTCACAGGATAATACCCATGTTATCACTGAAAATCCAGCCCCACAAACTATCAGCTCTCAGCAGCTTCTGCCGGCCAAAGTAGGCAATCTAGGGTGGGGGACTTTAGGATCTGAAGCAGGAGCACCACTGCTATAATTCAAGGAAAATGTTAAAGGAGGATGCAAGACAGCCACAAGCCCCAATTGATGCCTGGCTCCAGCTCTGCCCTCACTCAGGCACAGGCTTCACTCGCTTTGCTGCTTCGAGCTGGGTGAGCATTTCGTCCCACTGGACAAACTGTTTAGAAAGGAGAAGAGTCTGGAGGAATCTTTTAAGGAAAAGAAGTTGGGAGTGAATTTGATAAATTCAACAGCAAAAAGCTAGTACATAAGAGAGCATGCCAAAAAGCTGAAACTTTAAATGGAACACCAAAAATAGTCAGCCTGAGATCATAGAATAGTAGTTGGAAGGGGCCTATAAGGCCATCAAGTCCAACCCCCTGCTCCATGGAGAAATCCAAATCAAAGCATTCCTGACAGATGGCTGTCCAGCTGCCTCTTGAATGCCTTCAGTGTTGGAGAGCCCACTACCTCTCTAGGTAATTGGTTCCATTGTCATATGGCTCTAACAGTTAGGAAGTTCTTTCTGATGTCCAGTCGAAATCTGGCTTCCTGTAACTTGAGCCCATTATTCCATGTCCTGCACTCCGGGACAATCAAGAAGAGATCCTGGCCCTCCTCTATGTGATACCCTTTCATGTACTTGAAGAGTGCTATCATATCTCCCCTCAGTCTTCTCTTCTGGAGGCTAAACATGCCCAGTTCTTTCAGTCTCTCCTCACAGGGCTTTGTTTCCAGTCCCCTGATCATCCTTGTTGCCCTCCTCTGAACCTGTTCCAGTTTGTCTGCATCCTTCTTGAAGTGTGGAGACCAGAACTGGACACAGTATTCAAAATGAGGCCTAACCAGTGCTGAATAGAGGGGAACTAGTACTTCACGTGGTTTGGAAACTATGCTTCTGTTTATTTATTTATTTATTTATTTAATTCAATTTTTATACCACCCATAGCAAAGCTCTCAGGGTGATGTACAACAAATAAAAATATGTCTTTACATTTCAATATTAAAAAACCATCTAATTCTCAAATCAACAATTAAACAAACAAATAAAACATATAACTAACAAATACAACATTAAATACAAATACTGAAATACTAAAATGTTAAAAATATTAAAAATATTGAAATGCCTGGGCAAAGAGGAAGGTTTTCACCTGGCGCCGAAAGGATAGTAAAGTAGGCGCCAGGCGTACCTCATCAGGAAGGGTGTTCCATAGTTCGGGGGCCGCTACCGAGAAGGCCCTCTTTCTTGTAGTCGCCTTCCAGGCGTCTTTCTGAGTAGGCACCCGGAGGAGGGCCTTCGATGTTGAGCGTAGTGCACAGGTAGGTTCATATCGGGAGAGACGTTCCACCAGGTATTGTGGGCCCGTGCCGTGTAAGGCTTTATAGGTCAAAACCAGCACCTTGAATTGGGCCCGGAAACGTATAGGCAGCCAGTGCAAGCCGGCCAGAATTGGTGTCACATGTTCCGACCGCTTGGTCCCGGTTATTAATCTGGCCGCTGCATTCTGCACAAGCTGGAGTTTCCGAACCATCTTCAAGGGCATCCCCACGTATAGTGCGTTGCAGTAGTCCAATCTCGAGGTTACCAGAGCATGGATAACTGTAGCAAGATGTTCCCTGTCCAGATACGGGCGCAGCTGGGCCACCAGCCTAAGTTGGTAAAAAGCACTCCATGCCACCGAGGTCATCTGTGCCTCAAGTGACAAGGACGGGTCCAAAAGGACTCCCAAGCTACGCACCTGCTCCTTCAGGGGGAGTGTAACCTCATCCAGAACAGGTCGAACATCCAACTGGTCAGGGGATCCATTTACTAACAGCATCTCAGTCTTGTCTGGATTGAGCTTCAATTTGTTCACTCTCATCCATTATCGCGGCCAAGTATCAGTTTAGGACCTTGACAGCCTCACCTGAAGAAGATGAAAAGGAGAAGTAGAGCTGCGTATCATCAGCATACTGATGAGAACGCACTCCAAAACTCCTGATGACCGTACCCAGTGGCTTCATATAGATGTTAAAGAGCATGCCTAATATTGCATTCTGTTGTTTTCAGCCCTATGCTCCAGTTTATCAAGGTCCCTTTGAATTTTGTTTCTTCTGTCTGCCATGGTATTAGCTGTGCCCCCCAATTTTGTACCATCTGCAAATTTGATAAGCAAGCTCTGCACCTCCTCATCCAAGTCATTAAGAAAAATGTTGAAGAGCACTGGGCCCAGGACCGAGCCCTGTGGTACCCTACTGGTTACTTCCGCCCAGTTTGAGAAGGAACCATTGATAAGCACTCTTTGAGTACGATTCTGGAGCCAACTGTGGATCCACCTGATAGTTGTTCCAAGACTGAAGTCTTGCAGCAGCCAGAGGAAAGCTGAGGTGACAGAACTGGAGCAGCTTTCACTCCATACAGCAGCAAGCAAAGGCACACTCTGCAGGCTTCTGCACTCTTGCTAATGGCACTGCAGTAAAAAGGATACCATTTTGTTGTAATCTTCTAGGAGCAACCGGACATTCTCAGTCACTGCTTCACATTGGTCCTGCAAAGGCAGAAGAGTTTGGTCAAACATCTCATTACATTTTCTCCACATTGCTAATCTGGTGTTTTATTGCTAAGCCGGAAGTGGACAACTGCTGCTTCCCACAGAAGAGCTGCCATGCGGGCAGACACTCTGCTGTGGACGGCAACATTGCTTGACTGAGTTAGCAGGTGATTTAACAGCTGGGGACTTGGGTGGTTCTGTATCAGCACACCTGAGCCCCAATTAAAACACCCCAGGTAGCCATACAGAAAAAAACACCTCCAAACAGCAGAGTTTGGACAGGCTTGGACTGCTGAGTAGGCAGAGTTGTCATTTGTCCAGGGCATATTGGGAATTTCTGCACAAGACAACAGAAGGAGAAGAGAGTGCAGCACCAAACATCCGCTCTCTTCTGCCCAGGTGAGAAGCTCCTGTCTTCTTTACATTCTAATGAGGTACCTGGGCCTAGAGCTCAGTAACACCCTTCTAGAACAGGAGGGGATATTCCCCGGTGGCTACCGTGGGCCTTGCTGGGTGACAACAACAAGAAGAGTGCTTGGGACTTTTTACAGTTTTATCTCCTCCTCCGAGAGCCAGGAGTGATGAAAATTATCTGCCCAGGGAAACCTACAAGACTCAAAGAGTGAATTGAGCTCTAATGAATCATTTAAGCCTGTTTTACTCTTACTATATAAACTACTTTCAGAATGTTTTGTTGAAAGGCAGTCTATGAATATTCAGTATAAACAAACTTCCGAAAAAGCTATTTAAAGCAAATTGCAACAGTTCCACAATGCGTTTTTAGAGTTTGTACACTCTTCCATTGAAAGCAACTCTCTTTTCCCACATGTCTACAAGTCACTTCTTGCCTCCTGCATAGGAAGTTTCTTTCTCTTTGGAAGAACACCTGCAGGGCTATTGACGCCAGGCTGCCCCCTGAACACCTGATCGGGTCCATGTGTTCCAAGATTAGACTGTGGGCCCTAGACTTAAAAGTACTCCTCCTCGTGCCCCAAAGGGGTAAACTTGTGACAGTCTAGCCTCTCTAGAGAATCACAAGCCACCACTCCCACATATCCTTCCACTCGGGGGAGAGAGAGGGAAGGTAACTGAAACAGAAGGGTGAAAAAGCACAGGTGAGCAGGCAGCATAAGCACCTCTCCAGATAGTTAAAAATTGCTTTTTGTATGCCAATTGTCTTGACACAAGTGCTTTACCAATCCCACTTAACTGGATTTAGTTTGTCTCTAAATGAGACCCAGCTCAGTGCAAGGAATAGAGCAACGCAAGAAATGGTGCACACAACTTTGCTTTCTTTTGTACAAGTGACAGGCCCCAAAACCAGAGAATAACTGTGCCTGTTCCTGCCAAGTTGTTCAACTGGAACAGAGTGCAGGAAACCAAACATTCATTGTCTGCTGTTGTTCTCAAGTATCCAGCCTACCTGCTGCTGAATGTGGATCTGTGAAAGCCTCTGCAGTTTGGCCGCGTGGTCAGGAGCAGCTGCAAGAGACCACAGAATGAGTGTCAGGCTCTTGATTCTCAGGAGCAATATTCAACATTATCAGTTATGCCAATGCAGTATTTCTGAAGCAGGCTTCCATCTCTGACATATCCATCTGTATAGAGTGGGCTACTTGTAAAAGGAAGGGTGGCAAGTAGTTCAAGATTGGGGGGATTCCACTACTAAGAGCTATAAACAGGTTCTCTCCTCTTCCTGACAGCTGTGGTGGGCAGATCCAATCACTACAGATCCTGAATCAGTGCAGTTAGCTCACCCTCACACTAACTGTGGGAACCAGGGGGTACACTGAATCAGGCAAGCGAAAGCACTGGGCATGCCATCAGAGGATGCTGCTGGTCACGGACATCAAAGGTGTAGCAATGGAGCATCTGGCAGGCTTGGTCACAACTTGCAGTTATCTCAGTGCAGTCCCAGTGCAGTCTTGGACTGCCATGTTCAGTGATAGCCACGGCCTAAGCACTGCATGACAGCCTCTATGCTCTGGAGTCTGGCCCCATCCTCTCTCTCTGCTGTGGGTACCCAGGCCCAGCAAAAAGATGGTGGGGCTCTTAGGCTCAGTGGCCCCAGCAAATGCCACACCGTGCCAAATACTAGTGTTGGGTACACCTATCTATCTAGTTGCTAAAACAGGGATGTGTGAGCTAACTGTGCACCTAGAATTCTAGTATCAGAGAAGAGAAAGCACCACAAAGGAAGAGAAATTGCAACACCCGCCATCTTAGGAATGAACTAACTTCCGTCAACACAGATTTGTTCTGAACACTCGTGATTTGCTTTCTTTTTTAACGGAAGAAACTTTGCTGGGCTACCTTGGCATTCTTTTTAAACACAGGCAATAACCTGGGCTCAGTGCAGAGAACAATCTTACAAAGCAAGACGATGATGACAATGGAAGAGTTTTAACACACACACAGTGTGATAAAAATATCACATGAATCTGAATCAACCAGCTGCAATACCCAGAAAAGAAGCAACAAGTATGGATCTTAGTCCCTGGTACAAGCACAGAATCTTTGGTACTTGGGATCAGGGACAGGGAGTAACTTACCTTTGATATGTGCACTGTCCAAGTATGGCTGCAGGCTGCTCACTTGCTCCAGAAGGGCTGCTTGAGCCAGGATGGACTGCTCTTCTGTTGGAGAAGAGCAGAATGGCATTCATCAGTGGAGGAGGAAGAGCAGTCATTCAACGGCAATAGAGCATGTAGTCTATGCCCAAGCACAGCAGATAAATGAAAGAAGCTGGCTGTTCAGCCTGCTCAAAGCAAAATGGAACAATGCTTAAAGAACAGATTAAACTAGAGTACCTAGAAATATAGCATTAAGAGAGCAAATGTCATTTGAGGACTCTAAGCAATAAAAAGTGAAGCTGAAAACTAGAACTCGTGGACATTCAAAGAAGCTGAATGTTGGAAGATTCAGGACAGACAAAAGGAAGTACTTCTTTACTCAGCGCATAGTTAAACTGTGGAATTTGCTCCCACAAGATGCAGTAATGGCCACCAGCTTGGACGGCTTTAAAAGAAGATTAGACAAATTCATGGAGGACAGGGCTATCAATGGCTACTAGCCATGATGGCTGTGCTCTGCCACCCTAAGAGGCAGCATGCTTCTGAAAACCAGTTGCCGGAAGCCTCAGGAGGGGAGAGTGTTCTTGCACTCGGGTCCTGCTTGCGGGCTTCCCCCAGGCACCTGGTTGGCCACTGTGAGAACAGGATGCTGGACTAGATGGGCCACTGGCCTGATCCAGCAGGCTCTTCTTATGTTCTTAAAAATCCCTGGTGTAATACAGTAAACATTTAAGGCTGCAGTCCTATACCCGCTTAACTGGCAGTAAGTCCCAATGAACTCAGTGGGACTTAATTTTGAGTTGACACGTTTAGCTGTAAATTAAACAACTAGAAACAAACAAACAAAAATCCCCAAACCCTTTCATTTTGTGAATTACCTGCTAAAATGAACTGCAGCTTCATGGCATCTGGAATAGCCATTCGATCAATGTACTGAGGATCCAAATATTTTATGACATCTTCAACTTGAATCAGAAATCAGGCATAAGTAAGAATTAGAACTTTAGAGTGTGTTATGTCAGAATAAATATTGTTAGATTAGGCAGAACACCTGGAAACATAGAACCATTTAAGAGTTTCCCACGACTCAATAAATTCTCTTGGAATTAGTGCCAGCCTGGCATATGGGCTGTAAGAGTCAAGAGGCATTCATTTTCAGCCACACAATCATTACACAGTCTTTGGCAAACCACCATTTTGTCAGTTTCACAATAACAGATAAACAGTCCAGACAGAAATCTAATATAAATTAAATAGTAATTCTAAGTGGCAGCATGAACGCATAAAGTAAAACACAAATATGTTAATTTAGGTACAGGAAAACATATTTATCTTGTGCAGAGAACACAAAAACAAAGAAGCCAGGCATATAACATTTGGCAAGATGTTCCACAAATAGCGTGCCGCTACAGAGAAGGCCTGTTCCTTAAGTCATCACCTGCCTTAACATTGCAGGTGGATGAACCGGAAAAATGGTCTTATACAACAAAGCTTATTCTTTATCGTGCCCTCCCCATACGACTACTTTTACATGAGGCCAAAAAAAGCTTCCATGAACCTATAATAACTACTTTTCATTATATATTTATTTTATCCCACAGATACTATAAAATACAGCCATAGAAGCATCCACTGCTATGGGAACCACACTCACACCATCATCACAAGACCAAGGAAGATTTATGCTATTCACTATGATTTTAGGGAGAACAAGGTTGCTTTATGTTCAGTTAACTACTTCTCCCTCCCCTGACAACATCACTCTTCTATAATAAACTCTCCAGAGTTCTGCAGTCATTATGATCTCCCTTATCTCCAGCCTATTACAAATTGAGGGTTTTTAAAAGATATAAATTATACTTACTTTTTTTGAAGAGAATTTTAACCCTCTCTCTTTTGCCTGCAATATTCCCCAAAGCCACCTGGACTTTAACCAAACCATCTGCTATCTAGAAGAGAAAGGATCCTGTTAACCACTTCAAAGATCAACTATATACAGCAGGGTTGGCTAACCCTATATACAGCAGGGTTGGCTTCATGGTCCGTCAAGCCACAGGAAGTGGACCGCCAGTCCCTGCAGCTTTATTTCCAGATTGGGAGATCAAATCTCCCTGTCTGCTCTTTAAAAATAAAAGGCAGTGTATCCAGCCAACCCCAGCCTGGCCCTGGAGTGGGGAGAGCTGCTAATACTGATTGTGTGTATATGTTGGTCTGCATTGCTGTATGTGGGAATGTACATATGAGTGTATGACTTCATGTATGTATGCGAGAGGGAGCTGTGTACCTGCATGTCTGGAGAGCATGTATGCTGTACGTGTGGTGAGTGTGTATGTGTAGCATATATGTGTATGGAGAAGGGCCACAGCTCAGTGGTTGAGCATCTGTTTTGCATGCAGAAGGTCTCAGGTTCAATCCCTGCCATGTCTACGTAGGACTGAGAGAGTTCCCTGCCTGAAACCTTGGAGAGCAACTGACAGTCAAGATACTGAGCTGGACAGACTAATGGTCTGATTCAGTATAGTTCCCTATGTTCCCCAGTCAGTGCAGACAGCAGGGAGCTAGATGGGAGGGCTGGCCCTGTGCAAGGCGGCAGCCTCCCCCTCCCCCCCTGTTGCTCAGGCCCTGCTGGGGGGGCTTCCCTTTGAGAAACAAGGGGGAAGCCTGGACGAGACTGGCGCCTCCCCCTCCAGTCTGGCCTGATGCAGCAGCCAGGCGCCCCTCGCGTTCTGAAAGACGTTACCTTACGGGCCCCGGCTTCGCCCTCGGCCCCTGCGGGCGCCCCGAAGATACGCTCCTCCAAGGCGTCGAGCCGGCTCTGCAGCAGCTGCACCTCCGCTGCCACCACCGCCGCCATCTTGGCAACGCCCAGGCTGCCGGAAGTTGGGCAGGAGGGGAACCAATCGGAAGAGGCGCTGCCGGAAATAGGGTGCGTGAGGGCGGGAGAGACGGGGTCCTCAGGAGATTGAGGTTAGGAACGTTGAGGCAGGCCGTCATTGCGTCATAGCCTTTTAAGCGGGCGCGGCGGGTCGCTGCCCTATCCCTTTAGAGCTTAGAGGCGGACCGGAAGTGAGCCCCCTCCAAGGGTTTTTGATGTCGCGTTGTTGCGTCGCTATGGCGACGTGCGTCGCTCTAGGGATTCCCTAGCTTTATGGTAACACGGAAAATCTGGAAGTTCGCCCAGTGACAACCCGGAAATACTTTGCCTGGCTTCGAGCGTTGCTATGGGGACCTTGAGGGCTCGCCTCCCAGGGCAAGGCTCAGAGGACGGGGATGCAGGAGGTGTCGTGGAAAGCGGGTACCAAGGTTACGTGTTTCCACGATGACAACTGACGCCGGCCGACAAAACACAAGCAAGCCCTTTAACTGGGACCCGCCGGAGCCTTCGGGCTTCGCAGGGCTCTTCCTCAGGCAGGGTGTTGATAAAGGGCGCGAAGGCAGAAGCGACTGTTTTTGAAAGCCTGGCTCCTAAATCCCTTCTGCAGCTGAAGCTCAAGGCGCGCTCCTCCCGCTAAACTGACTGTGCCTTGAGGTTGTTATAAGGTCTACTATGGAAGAGCCGGTGCCTGAGTTTCCTTTTTTCCTCTTCCCTCCCTGGCCCCTTTCCTCTTGTGTGTGTCGGGTTTTTTAGATTGTAAGCCTGCGGGCAGGGGCCGTCTTGTTTTAACTGAAGGTATGTAAGCCACGCTGAGAGTCTCTTTGGGTGAAGAGCGGGATGCAACCGCTGTAAATAATAAATAAAAATAAAAATCCTTCTCTTAATCAGCAGTGTAGTGGCAAATTCAGCAGTGCAAGGTCCCTTCATGATAGTCAAAGCCACACACACACACACACCCTTTTTTTTTGCTGCTGGGTTGAGAATGTTAATGCCTTCTCCCACAACAACAGAGCCAATAAGCATGAAAGGAGGAAGTTGCTTTCATGTTGAAAGCTGCTGAGAAGATTCTTCTCAGTGGCTGACTCACCTCCTTTCACTCTGATTGGCTGCAATCAACAGGAAAGGACAAGGAAGCATGTTAGAAGATTCTTCTCAGTGGCTAACATGCTCCCCTTTCTTGCTGATTGGCTCATAGGATGCTGGAGACATAGGAACCCTGCTGGGTCCCTGCTCCCAAAAAAGTAAGGGGTGTAAGACACACACACCCCGAGACCCTGGATGACTACACCCATGCTCTTAATGGGGTTGTCCCCCCTTGAAGGAGCAGGTCTGTAGTTTTTGGGTGTTCCTGGAACCATCTTTGTCACTTGAAAGCCAGGTAGCCTCTGTGGCTAGGAGCATCTGTGCCTTACTTGGCTAGTGGAACGACTGTGGCCATTTCTGGATTGGGATAGGTTGCCCATGGATACTCATGAAAGTTGGACTACCATAATGTGCTCTACCAGGGGCTGCCCTTGAAGGTAGTCCAAAAACTGCACTAGTGCAAAATGCTGCAGCCACAATGCTGGTTAAGGGCAGCAGGCCGCAAGCATATTGGCTCAATCTTGAAGGAGCTATACTGGCTGTTAGGTTTTTCCAGGCCCAATTCAAGAGGCTTACTCTGATGTTTAAAGCCCTAAACAGGCCCTCCTGTTGGTCCCTCTGTGAGATGAGGTATGTGGAGTGAGGCTCTGGGAAAGGGCTTTTCCAGTGGTGACTCCTTGCATGTGGTAATCTCTCCCTGAGTTGGATATGGTCTCATCCCTTTATAGCTTTAGGCAACTGGCCAACATGTATGTTTTTCAGAGGGCATTTGGAGGAGGAGAGACTGAATGGCTGTGCATTTTTAGTGCTGTGTTACGTTTATGGCTGTTATGTATTTGTTTTTATTATAAATTGCTCTGTGAGCTGTGCAAAGGGTGGTATATAAATCATCTAAATGAAATAAACCCTGATAACAACCCTGTAAGGTAGATCAGTATAATGTCCCCCATGTTCCAGAGTTCTTGTCCATACATATGCAGGTGCAGCATGCATGTTTGGGTCTTTAGCTTAGAAGCCAGGTTGTCCATGGAGGGAAGTTAGAATGCAAATACACATTGCTGGAAAGCGGTGAGAGAGCGTTAAGAGGGAAGGAGAGAGATAAAAAAACCAGTAGCATACAGATATGTTACTTTTTCCAAGACAGGAGTGGGGAGAAGGTCCTCTTAAGGGGCTTGCTGTAAATCCGGAGACTCTACTCAGCACTAGGACACTGGGGTGGCTTATTTGTTTATTTAAAACATTTTATACCAGCTTTCATTAAAAAATTCTCAAAAGCTTTGTATCAGTAACCCACAAAAGCCTGGATGAATAAATGTTTTCAGGAGGTGCTTCCTTACCAGCAGGCTCTAGTTCCTCACCTTGGTCTAACAGGAACTGGCTGTTATGGAGGAGCTCAGCCTCACCACTGTTTTAAATATGCCCCTAGTACTCCAGGGTTTGCACCGAATTCCAGCCAGGGCTGCAAAGGAAGAATCTTGCTAAGTCAGAGAGGGAGAACCTTTGCAGCCCTCCCAGCTCCCATCTGCCCTAGCCAGCGTGTCCAATGCTGGTCACAGATGGTGGAAGCTGTGGTCCGGCAACATGCAGATGGCCACAAGTTCCCCACCGCTGCCTTTGGTTCTTTGTTTGCAGCCCCAGCTGGAAATTGGTGCATTTGGAATCTTTTTCTGTTGCTGTGCAGGGTGAAAGAAAAAGGCAGCAAATTTGAAAAGCATCAAAATCAACCTTCAGCTGAAAAGGAAGCATCTGGAGCACAATTTTTTAAAAAAAACTTTACCACATCTGATGTCATAAGACATGAAGTGTGGGAAAGGTAGGTGTGGCTTGTGCAAAAAGGCCTGCTACGGCAACCTCTGAAGAATGGAGCAATGGTCTGACTCAGTGCAAAACAGCTTTGGAGGTTCATGTATTTGAACTGTTTCTTGGTCAGTTCCTGGACCTTGGGAATCCGAAAGGTTATGTGGGATCCTGTTCACAGAACTGGCTCCACAGAATTACTTATACAATTCCCAACATGCACGTGGGAATATTCCATTAACACAAGACAACACTGCAAAGAGAATCTGAGAGGAAAATTGATAATCCATAATTAGCATTGTTTTGTCTATCTCTTTAGGGGGCATACATTATAAAGACATTGTGCCCTGTTCTCTTTTGCAGCAAGCCTGATTTCCTCTCCTCTCCCTTTGCAAAGCTTTTGACAGATATAATCAGCAAATCAAATGCAACTCCCACCATGGTTCACATGGGCTACCTGCCTTTTAAAAGTTTTGTTGTTAAAGATGTTTCATAGAAGTTTATCTAATTTAATGGTGTTGGGTTTTTTTAAAACACTTGTTTTTAAAACTTGCAAAAGGGCTCTTGGGAAGGGGGTGAGAAAGGTGCATCCGTGACATCACAGCCCCCAGCACTATGAACAGCCGGCTTTTGCTCCAAATATACAGAACTGGTTTTTCCCATCCTAAATTCTGGGGAGAAGATTTTTGATCTGAAATGGTGGTGAGGGCACTTCTACAACAGCTCCACTGTTCAAAGTTTGGACACAGCCTTCATTATCTTTGGGGGGTTGCTTCTGTCCAGCTAGCATAGGCTTCCTATGTCTGGGAGCCTACCCCAGTCCCCCATTGCCCCCCTCCCAACTGCCATGCTGAAATACTCCCTATGGAAAAATAATAAAAGGTGAGGAAAATAACCTGTAATGGCCTTCCTACAGACATTACAGCATCTACAGTAGTACATTACAGTTTCTTTAATAAGCATTTTAAAAATATCAATACAAATGTGCAGTCTTGATTTGTCTGCAAAGCATTTGAGCTTGACTTTGTGTTAGGAAGGAAATGCTAATATTGACTGAAAGCATCCAGTAGTTAGTTTCTGAAAAGATACACACTGGTGTTGAAAGCCCTGCCCCCTGGAGCTAAGATTCCTGTTGCCTAGTTTTAAATGCATGGAGGCTGGTTGCGATTACTTAAGTGTTGAGAGAAACACAGTGGTGAGGCAAAAGGGTGCTTGGCACATATTTCTCAGGATCTGTGAGGAAGGCTTTCAAGCCCTGGTTCATCTTAAGCTCTTTGAGGGATCTGAATAGTTTTCAAGGGGTGTGCTACCGCAAAAGCAAGAAACCCTTTTCAGCTCAAGGGTAGCATTTCCTCAAGGGTAACCTTCCAGAGGCTAACGTAGGCACAGCAACAGATGCAACTCTTACGTACTGGATGCAGAACGCTGCATTTCATCCTCACAACAGTCAGAGGTTTCGCCACACACACATCTCTCCATCCTCTGCCCAGGCAAGCAGGAGGCATTATCAAAGTTAAAGGACACATTGCAGGCAGGCAAGTGTACTTGAGAGCAGAGCTTGGAAAAGTTACTTTTTTAAAACTACAATTCCCATCAGCCCCAGCCAGCATTGCCACTGGATTGGGCTGATGGGAGTTGTAGTTCAAAAAAAGTAACTTTTCCAAGCTCTTCTTGCGGGGGCACCCAGCAGGGCCAGTGAGGGGGTGGCCTCAGGAGAGTCTTGTGGGCTGGACCCTGGGCTTGAGGCTCCCCATCCCTGTGCTGCCCCATCCAAGACAGACTGAATTCCTCTTCCTCTCCTGTTTCTCCGCATCAGCATTCCTGCTGACTCAGTCGATAGATCGTCACCTTGTAGTGGTGAGTGCGCTTGCGTGTTCCAATGAACCCTGTGAGCGATGCCGTCAGGAGTCATGTCAGGGTCACCCATGGCAGTAAGGTCAAGGGAGAGGAACCAGACAAAGAACGATCCAAGAATGTCCTCAACGGCAGAACAGGCGGATAACAATGTGTATGTTACAACGGCTGTGAAGGCGGATGAAGGCAGCAGCAGATAAAGGACTTCCAATCGTTGTGGTACCCATGCCATTGGATCAAAGCCTTTGTGCGTTGATCGTCGTGCACTGGTCTCCCCACATAAAACAAATTCACGCGCAGTCATCTTCCAACCAAATTATCTTGGAAGACAATCATAGAATCATAGAGTTGGAAGGGGCCTTGTAGGCCATCGAGTCCAACCCCCTGCTCACAGCAGGAAATCCACAGCTAGAGCATCTCCCGCAGATAGCTGTCCAGCCTCTGCTTGAAGACATGCAGTGAAGGGGATCCCACCACCTCCCTAGGCAGTCGGTTCCATTGCCGAACTGCCCTTACTGTCAAGAAGTTCCTTCTAATGTCCAATCTGAATCTACGCTCCTGCAACTTAAAACCATTAGACCTAGTCCTACCCTCTGGGGCAGCAGAGAACAAATCTGTACCCTCCTCTATGTGACAGCCCTTCAGGTACTTAAAGAGTGCAATCATGTCACCCCTCAGCCTTCTCTTCACCAGACTGAACATACCAAGTTCCTTCAACCTTTCCTCATAAGACTTGTTCTCCATACCGGCTATCATCCTCGTCACCCTCTTCTGAACCCGCTCTAACTTGTCTATATCTTTCTTAAAATGAGGCGCCCAGAACTGAATGCAGTATTCCAGATGAGGCCTGACTAATGGAGAATATAGTGGGACTTACTTGGCCATGAGTGATCGCCAGTGAGTGAGGGATGAAACTTTCTTCACCCCATCCGGTCCATTCAGGCTTGAGACATTGGTTCAGAAGCTCAGCAGCTTTTCTGGCTTGGTATCTTCTGCATGTATAATAATGTTAGGTCCAAACCCAACACGCAGGTCACCCTGTCAACCCCAACTCGCTTATTACACCCGGGAAGAGTGCGGAGCTGAGTGCAAATGAACCCACTATCAGAGATCAAGCAACACGAGACAAAAACCTTTGCAAAGGGGACCCAATACTTACAAGCCGAAGCAGGCCAGCATGGGAACCTCGTTTATTGGTGTTCAAGGGTTTATATAGGCTTACCCCGAAGTTTACAATATCGGGTTCACGTCATAAAATACAAAAGAAGCAATTGCTAACTGTCATAGCTTTGGGGCATATGTAAGGAGGTAAAAGGGTACAGGGGGAAGGACAAAGCAGAAACATCAAGACTATCTCTTAGACTCTATGTCTGCATATTTCGCATGTCCTTGAGATAAGCACTATGCAGGAGCAGACAAAGGCAACTATTGAGGGAAGGTCCAGCTGCAACCGAGCGCCCCCTAAACCAGAGACAGACATGATATTACTCTGCTTACATATCAAAGGGGTAGTACAAGTCAAGGATATGAGGGGCATTGGAGTAGCGATTGACATTTCTATGCAATGCACGTTTGCAACAATAAGCAAGGCCATAAGCACAAATGTGATACAAAAAATGATCTGGGAAGGGCGGAGGCAAATCGGGCAAGAGGGTGGCTGGGTTCAACGGTCCGCAACGTTCAAACCGCACATTAGGATCCTCTAACAGCTCTGCTTCCAGCTGTTGCTGTCTCTGCGCTGAAAACACTTGCGTGGTGCCTTTCCGCAATAAAGCTGAAAGTGCATGTGAAGTCCATACAGTAGTGGAATGGCCGAGGGTCAATCCTTTTACTTTGGTCAAAAGTAAAGCCGCCGCCGTCAGCGTGCGTGTGCATGTGGGAGTCCCGCGAGCCACATTGTCAATCTGCTGTGAATAAAACGCCACTGGAAAGTGGCTGGGACCATACAGCTATGTTAGAACTCCGCTAGCTACCCCCGATCTTTCATGAACGAATAAATGAAAGGGTTTACCGTAATTTGGCGGTTTCAAAGACATAGACGTGGCTACACTTTGTTTTAATAAGTCAAACGCCTTTTCATTGTCCCGGCTCCATTGTATCATATCAGGAGCTTTACTCGCAGTGAGCGCGTGTAGCGGTTTGCTCAATTCTCCACAGGATGGCAGCCAAGGTCTGCAAAAGCCAATCAGTCCCAGGAACCCTCTTAACTGTCTCTTTGTCTTTGGGAGCGGGCAATTCTGTATGGTGGAAACACGCCTGGGATCCATTTGCCGCCCCTCTGGCGTTAAAATGAACCCCAAATATTTAACTTTCTCTGATAGCCATTGTATTTTCTTCGGGTCGATTTTGTGACCCCTTGAATGCAAGTATAGCAAAAAGGCCTTACCGTCTTCTCGCAGCGCCCCCTGGTGTCCGTTCGCCATCAAGATGTCATCAACGTACAAAACAAGAACTGAACCCCCTTTTGGGGTAAACCCCTCGAGGTCGTCCCGTAGACACTGGCTAAACACCCCGGGACTATCGCAGTATCCCTGAGGAATTCGGGTCCACACGAAAGAACGCTGGTCCCATTCGAACCCGAACAAATGTTGCGAATCTGGGTGGAGAGGAATGCTGAAAAAGGCATTTTTTAAATCGATGACGGTAAACCACTTCGTGTCCCATGGGATCTGGCTGATGATTGTCACTGGATCTGGAACAACAGTGTGTAAAGGGATCACATACCTGTTTACCGCTCTCAAGTCTTGGCAAAATCTCCACCGGACTGGATCTCCGGGTTTCTTTGGGGGTTTTTTTATTGGTAAAATAGGCATGTTGCAGGGGGTTCGCTGCGGCCGGATGACACCTTTTGCGATGAAACCTTCAATTATGGGGCGTATGCCTTCTCTTGCCTCTAATGACAGAGGATACTGGGCAACGTTTGGCGGCGGGAGGAATGGCTTTACCTGGATTCTGACAGGGCTTACCGATCGCAGCAATCCCACATCCGTATCCGCTGTGCCCCATAAATCAGGTGGCAGGTCAGCGAGATCTTCTGGTACGCTGTGACCTATATGTTTGTGTTTAATCGTGTTCCCCACAGGCACCCCCAATACACTCATCAATAAACCCACCCCGTCAGGGGTGCAGGTTAAGGTAGCCTCCAGTTTACATAACATATCACGGCCCATTAAAGAAATAGGGCATGAAACAGAATAAAGAAAAACATGGTTAAACATTTTGTCATTGTAGTTTACTTGCAACGGTAATGTTATGCACATGGGTGTGGGGTTTCCGTCTACCCCCATTGTCATTTTGACTTCTTTGCTTAACCAATTGTCAGGTGCACAATTTATCAGGGAGTACGTGGCTCCCGTATCTACTAGAAAAGTCACCGGTCGTCCCTGCATGTTCAGGGACATTCTGGGTTCTTGGATTGGGAGTGAGAGAGAGAGAAAGAAACCTGCCAAAGACATAAGATGCATTAGCCCCGCTCCCAACCCCTCCCCATCCACGTTTAGTCATTGTTGGTTCACTGGACGTCCGCCATACTGGTCCCATGAAGCCGGTGTCTGTTGCATGGCAGGCGGAGGTGGGGGCGAAAAATCTGCGTTCGTACCTGTAAAATCTGGGTAAGAAGGGTTGTTAGGGGTGTACTGCGCGTCCCCTGTCCTCCACGGACAGTCTTTCTTGAAATGAGTATATTCTCCACATTGGAAACAAGCCCTATCTCCCTGCCATGAATGTCTCATCTGTCCCCTTCCTCTCTGGTTTCCGGCTCTCGGCCCCCTCGGAAAACCTCTACCCCTGCCTCGAAATCCTCTGTTTGGTGGCTGGCCTCTTATTGCAAGAGCCAGCATTTCAAAATCCTCCTTCTTCTCCTTCTTTCTACTTTTCTCCTTATCCTTGTCCCATACAAAATCTGCTACCTCTAATATCACCGTCACAGCCTCCCCCCCCCATCCGGGTCTGAAATTCAGAAAGTAATCCCTCACCGCTGGCTGCGCTTGGTGAACAAAATTGGCAATGAGGGTCGGATGGTCCAGCATGTTTTCTGGGTTCAGATTAGTATAACTACGTGCTCCCTCTAACAAGCGCGACCAGAATTTTCTGGGAGGTTCGCCGGCTTCTTGTTTGATCGCCATAAATTTAGCTTGGTTGGGGGGTTTCTGTGACATTCGCTCCAAGTGTGTCAAAATCCTATCCCTATCGGTCTGCAGCTTGGCGCGGCGAGGCTGCGTCCAGTCTCCCGCTGCCCAAGCTGCAGCCGTTTGCGCTCGGTCCGACCAAGCTCTATTTGTTGCCGCTTCCGCAGCCCAAGCAGTCTCCATCGTCCACAACCTGCTACGTTCTTCACCTGTCAGTACTCTTCTCAACAAATGCTCCACATCCGAGTACGTCGGATTGTGGCTTTCAAACAACCTGCCTAACAGTTCTCTGATTCTCCTTGGCTGTTCCCCAAAAGTTCCAGCCATTTTACTCCACTCTTTTAAATCCCACTCCAACCAACTCTTTAGTTCAACCACCTCAGTACGCTGGATACCCCCGTGGCCATCCACGTACGGCTGATCATGCACAAGCAAAAGCATCTCCAACGCTTCTGCCTCTTTTCTTTTCTTTTCCTTTTTTCGCTTGCGCGTGTCCATGCCACCTGGGGCCCCCTTCTCTTTTCCCTTTTCGTCTGTCTCATCATCTGATACAAATGAAAAGGCCCCTTCCTCCGGATTGGGATCCCCGCCCCCGGGAGCTGGCAGCGGGTCCGGAGCAGAGGGTATTATAGAACGATTCAAGACCGTTCTTTTACTTGACGTATCGTCATTAAAATAATGAGGAGGGGGTTCCTCAATGGACAAAGTTCTCACTGCCATCAAAGTAAGACTATCCCATTTTTGCGACCTTATTTTCCATAGGAGCCAAAATTCCAATTGATCCGGGTGGGTATCCCCAATCCGTCTCCGCACTCCCAGTAGCGGAGCGGTTTCAAAGGATCCACCCCTCGGCCACCGTTCACCCGGTACCGATACTGCAGTCATCCGCGGCCACTCCTCCTCACAGAGCTCTATCATCTTTCTCTTTTTCAGGCCTCTTCTTCTCACTGGCAACTCCTCCTCCTGCCACAACATACACATGATTCCCAAAGGGCTGTCCTTTACCGGCACACTCCCTTTATTCCCCATGACGTCTGATAACGGGTTTTTCCTCAACTGTGCTTTATCCCCAAAGTGTCAAAGCCGCCCGCTTTTATTGATAACCGAGAAAATTCTCTCGTGGCGCCTGTTATCAAATTAAGGGGTGCAATGGCAAAAAGGGGGTCCGCACAAGGGATCCCGGACGAGCCCCCAATTGTTAGGTCCAAACCCAACACGCAGGTCGCCCTGTCAACCCCAACTCGCTTATTACACCCGGGAAGAGTGCGGAGCTGAGTGCAAATGAACCCACTATCAGAGATCAAGCAACACGAGACAAAAACCTTTGCAAAGGGGACCCAATACTTACAAGCCGAAGCAGGCCAGCATGGGAACCTCATTTATTGGTGTTCAAGGGTTTATATAGGCTTACCCCGAAGTTTACAATATCGGGTTCACGTCATAAAATACAAAAGAAGCAATTGCTAACTGTCATAGCTTTGGGGCATATGTAAGGAGGTAAAAGGGTACAGGGGGAAGGACAAAGCAGAAACATCAAGACTATCTCTTAGACTCTATGTCTGCATATTTCGCATGTCCTTGAGATAAGCACTATGCAGGAGCAGACAAAGGCAACTATTGAGGGAAGGTCCAGCTGCAACCGAGCGCCCCCTAAACCAGAGACAGACATGATATTACTCTGCTTACATATCAAAGGGGTAGTACAAGTCAAGGATATGAGGGGCATTGGAGTAGCGATTGACATTTCTATGCAATGCACGTTTGCAACAATAAGCAAGGCCATAAGCACAAATGTGATACAAAAAATGCATAGTAGGGAAGTTTCCAGCTTAAACCGGCTTTTATTATGCGAGCCACTGGAATGTAGGTAAAGGTCAGGTCACCAGGAAATAAACCGATATTTTATATCAAAAGTCAAATAAGGGCCACTTTGGTTCTATTTCCCATAAAGCTCAAGCTGGTTTAGATAGGACAAGCGAACTCTAGTTTTTACAAGCACTGGGGATTTCAATTTATCCTTAACAATAACAATCATGATAATCATGATAATCATGATAATGATATTAACAACAACAACAACAATAATAAATGTTGGTAGCATCGCACTCACCATAACCTTCACGGTCTGCTCAGGAGCTTCCCAGAGGCATCTGGCTGGCTGCATTCCTGCCTGCTGTGAGGAATGGGGTGCCGGTTTGTTTATTTACTTATTTGCTGTACCTTCTACTTGGCAGTTCTATAAGACTTGTGGCCAAAGTGACTGATAAACATCACGAAAGGCTAAAAATATCACTCCACAATTAAAGCCAAAAGCAAAGCAGCAGAAACAATCCAACCCAACCATCAGCTGAGATTCTGCAGAACTAAACATCTGTGGAAGCAATGTTTTAGATGTGCATTTCAAAGCAGACAGGTCTGGTGGGTCACCCCAGGAAAGACATTCCACTGTCCAGGTGCCACAATGCAGAAAGCCACGTCTTTTGTGCCCTGTACACATTACCAGCTGAAAACACAGCAAGGTTGTTTTTTTCTCGCTGCATTTCAAATCGAGTTTGCCAGTCACTGTACACATCACATGCTGAGGTATATTGAAGTCAACCACTGTATGTCCATACCAGTGGGTGGAGACCAGGCAGTGATGTCTTCATCTGATGGAATTGCCTGCTGGGCTTCCCTGCCCCTGGAAACCCAGAAGGAAAAGAAGGCTCCTCAAATGTACACACTTGGGATTCAATGTGACTTGAATAAGGGCGCTGTGCTCAAGTGGGATTGAAGCTGGCTAGGGGAAAACCACATCAGAACCAATCAGAAACCAATAGCTCTGGATCCTGGGTAACGCTATGCATATCCAGATTAAAAAACACACAGTGGGAGCGCACTGGAGCCAGAGTAAATAGTACTGTGCACACAGCCTCAAGTGGGTGGACTCTAGGACTGATCCAACATGGACATTCTGAGGTTTATTCCATCCACGGCTCCCAGACTGTCATTTACTCCCCATTCCAGTCGCTGACTCCTGTTCCAGTTTATACTGAATGCAGAATGTTGGCCTCTCGGCAGAATTCCTACTAACACTCTTGCATTTCCTCCAGCATGTCCCACACACATAACTGGAGGCACCTCACAGGAGGCCTAGAGCTCAGTGGTTGAATGCCAGCCTTGCATGCAGAAGGTCCCAGGTTCAATCCCTGGCCAGGCAGGGCTGGGATTATCCCGTCAGAAACCCTGGTAAGCTGTGCCAGTCAGTGAAGACCACACTGCTCTAGATGGACCAACGGCCTAACTCAAACGGTACCAGGAAGCTTCCTATTAGGAAGTTACTCTTTAGTCTCATACAGAACGCCGCAGAAAATATTTCTGATGTGCGTGTGGGGGGGCAATGTACACATCCACGGCCATGTATGTTAAAAGCTTTACTAGCTTCCAAATAACTGCACACCCATTAGATGTCCAGTCATTTAGCACATTGCCCTGTCACTGAATATGAGTAATTTTTAATTTGTGCCCTCGAGAAGTCAGCTGAAGTCAGCAGCTCCTATCAATACCGGTCCACTTACAGCGCAAGGTGGTGTAATGAAAATCCAATCGGAGGGCTGGCGGGAGTAAATAAGTATGCCATTAAAATGAGAAAATCAAACCCCCAGACAGGTCTTTTCTCTCCCCCATTGATTCCTTTTATTACGGAAGTATTGCAGCTAAATAACATTAGTGTGAACCATCTCGACAGTGTTTTCCGCAGATTGCGTGTCAATAACCCAATTGCAGGCTGTCTCTCTGCACATTCGGGGGCTGCGCTGCTCACCAGGCAGTTAACAGGAAGGACCGGCCCTTTGCCGTGACCTTCCCGGCCATCACGAGGACCCACAGAAGCAAGATCATGTTGCCTCTTGGCTGGAAATCTCCTTGATGTGCTTTCTAATCCTCAGGAGCAGTCAATGAGTGAATATGCCATTCACTTTCGGGGTCAAGCCAAGCAACCAGGGAAAAGCAAAGCAGGAATGTTGGCAAGGGATCAGCACTTTGGAAGCCAGCTGATGATTCAGCTGTCAAAGGTCAAGCAGTTCTGTTCAAGATTGCGAAAGGTCGGTCATTTCGCAGCCTGGAAGCCTCAAGCAAAACTTCTTGCCTGCAGCGAAAGGCTTCCTGTTGCTGCCCCCAAGCTTTTGTGCCACTCGATCCTGGAGGTGTGCGGCACAAGAAGCTGTGCTGGCCAGGACTGATGTGAGTTGTAGTCCAAAACATCTGGAGGGCACCAGGTTGGGGAAGGCTGCATTGTGCTGGCATCATGTCTAGCTTGGTCATCTCTCCAGTGGTGCCTGGTACCCACTGGGACTGGCAGACCAGAAGGTAGGGAGGTGAACAGTAGGCAATGCCAAAGCCAATGACCAATGGAGTTTAGTTTAGTTTATAGTTTATTTATATACCATTTTTGGGCCAAAAGGCCCCCAAAGTGGCAAACAACATATTAAAACATATTACAAAAAAAGAAAAGAAATTACATAAGAAATAACCAGTAAAAAATATACAGTAAAATACAATGCAACACGAGCAATGCAACAAGAACAATGTTTTCTTTGTTTCAAATGATGCACACAGTTACCACAGCAGACGTGGTCTTAGAAGAGACAGTCCTTCTTTTCTTGGAAGCGCATAATGTCGTCGGCCAAGTTGTCCCTCACCACCTCCACGTGGCCCTTGTTGGTGGTGAGCTGGTCCACCTGCCCGGGCTGTGGGGAGGATGCCCGACTCCTCAAGTGGTGCGCTGCTGCCTCACTCCTGGCATGGACCCGTAAAGGACATGAAGAACCTCATACCAACGTTGGTCAAGCATGGTGGTGGCAGTGCCATGCTTTGGGAATGCTTTGCTGCATCAGGACCTGGACGACTCACCATCGTTGATGGAACCATGAATTCTGCTTTGTATCAGAGAATTCTACAGGAGAATGTCAGGCCATTCATATGTCAGCTGAAGCGCGGCTGGGTCATGCAGCAAGACAATGATCCAAAACACACAAGCAGGTCTACATTGGAGTGGTTGAGGAACAAGAAATTTAAAGTTTTGGAATGGCCTAGTCAAAGTCCAGATCTAAACCCCACTGAGATGTTGTGGCAGGACCTGAAAGGCACAGTTCATGCTCGAAAACCTACAAATGTCCAACTCTCCAGGTAGCGCACTGCTGCCTCACACCTGGCATGGACCCGTAAAGGACGGCGTAGAGCTCCTGGGTGGTGAAGTGGTAGCTGAGCGGGCGCTGCTTGCAGTCCTGAGCTCCGTCGGGGCTTCTCTTCTTGGGTGAGGCTCCCTGGGGGTTGTGTTTTGGGTTGCAGCTTAAGCCTTGGTCCCAGACTATGGTCTGCAGGCACAAGAGGCCACCACCTTGCTGAAGCAAAGCAGGTCTGGGTCTGGTCAGTGCCTGGATGGGAGACCGCCTGGGAACCACATGTATGCCCCCTAGAGTTCTTTCATTTCATTTCTCTGGAGATGACACTAAACCACAGCTCAGAAGAGACAGCTGCGAGCTGGAGCCAGAGCCAACAGCAAGGAGGGCCAACTAAGCCTCGTTTTGTCCCCAACCTCCTTCCTCCTGAGTTCTACAAGAGCAAAACTGAGACTAAGGAGGAGACAGCTGACAGCCAGGGCCAAGGAGAGTAAGTAAGAAGGCAGGCAAGCAGGGGCTGATGTGCCCTGTTCGCCAGAGAGGGAGGAAAGTCGGTGTCTCCTGAGTCCTTTAGAGACAGTTCTTGAGTTAGACCTGCCCTATGGAAAGCGTGGAAAGGATTCCACAGCAGCTGTAATGAGCAAGGACTGCTCACTGCATGGATCTCTCTCTCTTTCTCTTCCTTGATGTGAAAAGTGTCTGTGCTACCATCAGGAAGGAAGAAGAATACAAGGGAAAAGATCAGGCCTTTTCCAAGTCATAGGGACATAGGAAGCTGACTTATACTGAGTCAGGCCACTGGTCCATCTAGTTCAGTATTGTCTACCCTGACTGGCAGCAGCTCTCCAGAAATTTCAGACATGGATACTCTCAGCCCAAGCTGTACCTGGAGATGTCGGGGATTGAAGCTAGGGAAATCTGCATGCAAGGTTCTACCACTGAGCTATGTCCCTCCTCCTAAGTCCTCCTTTGCACAGTCATGGTCCTTGCATGTTTAAAATTGCTGGTCTAAAAGGGCTTATGTAGGACTCCCAGTCAATCAGAGGGCCAGGTCTGAAGACAAACAAGGACTGGGAGAGAGCAGAGCCAGTGAAGATGCTGGGAACCAGGCATGGGAAAGCTGAGTACTCATCACAGTTGAAACTTCAGTACAACAGACTCTGGTTCTAGGTCCCGTTTAGGACTGCCATCTTTCTCCCAACCCAGGTAGAACTCTTTTGCCCTTGGGAGCGGCCATCAGGAGACTTGGGGTGAGGTGTCAGCACTTTGCGACTATACCCAGCTCTATTTCTCTGTAACATCTGAATTGGGGGAGGCTGTGCAAGCCCTGGACCACTGCCTGGACTCAGTGGTGGGCTGGATGAGGGCCAATAAATCGAGTCTGAATCCTAGCAAGACGGAGGCACTGTGGGTTGGTGGATCCCGAGTTTGGATAATTGGTCAGTTGCTTGCTTTGGATGGGGTTGTACTTCCTCTGAAAGACCAAGTTTGTACTCTGGGGGTGCTCCTAGATCCATCTTTGTTGCTAGAGGCCCAGATGACCTCATTGGCTAGGGGTGCCTTTTACCAGCTTCGGCTGGTAAGACATCTGCAGCCGTTTCTGGACTGGGATAGCCTAACTACTGTTGTCCACGCACTGGTAACCTCCAGGCTGGATTACTGTAATGCACTCTATATTGGTCTGGAAGCTGCAGCTGGTGCAAAATGCAGTGGCGAGGCTGCTCACTGGGGCAGGGTATCGCCAACATGTCACCCCACTGCTGAAAGAATTGCACTGGCTGCCCATTAGCTACCAGTCTATGTTTCAAGGTTCTGGTTTTGGTGTACGAAGCCCTATACAGCTTGGGACCAGGATACCCTTTGGAATTCCCTCCCCTTAAATATTAGACAGGTGTCATCTCTGTTATCTTTTCAGTGCCTGCTGAAGACCTTCGTCTTTCAACAAACCTTTTAAGTAGAGACCTTATCCCAGTCTGCGTCTGTGCCGGAATTGCTTTTTAAGATGTTTTTAAAGCTTTTTTAAAAAAATATGTTTTGTTTTAATATGTTTTTAAGGATTTAAGGATACATAAATAAATAACGAACCAACCCATTGCATGGCAGCCAGAAATTTCAACCGGCCAAACATTTCTCAGCTTTGAGATACAGCGAAAGGAAGAACTTCACCTCCTTGGGATAGAAAATGGCAACCTAGAGAACAAGGGTAGTCTTATGCCAGCAAAACTGGGACCCCTGGCAGGTAAACACTATTGTTGTTTCAGTTCAGTCCGTACTAATAACTGACATTAGGGTCCATTTCCAATCAAACCAATATTTGCAAGGAGTTGCAGCTCACTAGCAGAGAACTGCTTTGCATGCAAAGAGACCTGGATTCCAGCTTTGGGTAAAGTTGTGGAAGTCTGCTGCCTGAAAAGCTGGAGAGCCACTGCCAGCCAGCGGAGACTGGAAATGGGAAACTTGTGGCCTTCCAGATGTTGTTGGACTCCAACTCCCATCCGCCCCAGCCAGCGTGGTCAACAGTCAAGGGTGATGGGAGCTGGAAGTCCAACAGCATCTGGAGGGCCACAGGTTTCCCATCCCACCTCTAGACCTGTCGCTGCCCTGGGCTTCTTCTAGGAGGAAGGGCAGGATATAAACGTAATAAACAAATAAAATAAATAAATAATAGTACTGAGCTAGCTGGACCAATGGTCTCACTTGGTATGATGCAGCGTCCTGTGTCCCATCCTATTAAACACTAGAAATAGGTGAGGGTCGAGGGTCTGAACTCCTTTGTTGAGGATTAGCTTGTCTGGTACTTTTTTCTCCTCATTCTGATTTATCAGGCAATGCTGACAGTGCTAAGTCCATCCTTCCTCACCCGAACAAAGCATTAGAATTACCATTGTTCTACCTAGTTTTTCCCAGTGCATCTTCCAAAATTAACCCCTGGCTTTGTCAAAACAAAGACTTGCCATGTTTCTCATTATTTCTGCTCTCTGCCTGCTCAGGAACCACTGGTTTTTGTTAAGGTGTGTGGGAGAGAACGCGGTTACATGATGGGCTTTGTTTTCTCAAGGAAATGGGGGGGAGTATCCATTTGTCTTCATCTCAGAATCATAGAACAGTAGAGTTGGAAGAGTCCTATAAGGCCATTGAGTCCAACCCGCTGCGCAATGCAGGAATCCCGATTAAAGCATATCTGACAGGTCACTGTCGAGCGGCCTCTTGAGTGCCTCCAGTATTGGAGAGCCCACCACCTTCCTAGGTCATTGGTTCCATTGTCGCACTGCTCTAACAGTTAGCAAATCTTTCCTGGTGTGTAACCTGAAATCTTAGCACCTGGCAGTGGTGGCTGGTTGCTCCATGTCAGTGGGGCAGTGGAATCTGCTCCAGGTTTTAGTTCAAACTTTCAAGAGAAGTTCCTTGAAAGTTCAGATTAAAACCCAGAGTGGATTCCACTGCCCTACTGACAGGGAGCCAGTAGCTGCCATTGGCACCTGGAAGGGACTTAGCCTGCAATCTCCATCTAAGAGCGCTTCCTGATTGTTGCTATTTTGGAGTGGGGTTCAGTCTGATACTCAGTTGATTGGGAGGTCTTGTACAAAAAACTGCTTCTCCAGAAGGTTGGACTTTTTTGTGATGAGGAAAATGGCTGGAAAATGCACTGGACAGTATGAGATGATGCTTATTTTGATGCAACGTCATCAAACCTCCCCGCAGACAAATCAGAATGAACGCTCAATAAATAGATGATGCTGTCTAATCTCTCTACAAACAAATCATGATGAATGCTCAATAAACAGGATGTTTGGAAGCAACCGTCTCTGAGCTGACTTCATGGCTGTAACATCCAGCCTCATTTTTTCTACTTTTTTAATTTTTATTTTCCCCCATTTCATTAATTGTGCAACATCTGACCTGATGAAAAGTTCCAGAAAACTTGAAAGCTTGTCACATCTTTGTGACTTTGGGGTTGGTCCTAAAAAAGGTATTACCTAACTCTGGACTTTGGAGCATTATTCCATGGTTTTCAAAAGGAGAATGAGCAAAACATTTCATCCTTCGTTTCAGAAAGGTGCAATGTTTTCTAGTCAGAAGTACTGCAATAGGGAGCTTCCAGACAACACGTTTATTGAGCATTCATTCTGATGCATTTTCAGGGAGATTAGACTACGTTGGCTATTTAATGAGCACCCATTCCGGATTGGTTTGCAGGAAGATGAGATGATGTTGTGTCAGAGCAAGTGTTATCCTGCATTTGTCCAGCACATTTCCCCATCACATTCTTTAATACAAAAAGTCCAATCTCTGGGGGAAGCGAGTTTGTTGTGCCAGACCTTCCAGTCAACTAGAATTGTGCAACCTGCATTTGCCAGTATGGAACTGAATCCCACCCGAAACTTGCGACAATCTGGAAGACCCTGCAAGTAGATTCGGGCAGAATTAGGCCTGGAAACAAAAAAGCAAAGCCCACCCCTTGCCTCTTTGCTATTTCCAGTCTCTGTGACGTGTACAAATGTGCCCGCTCGCTCCTCAAAACATATTCTCTCTGCCTCTTACTTTGTCTTGCTGCCCTTCTGTGTACAGTGGCCATCGATTTGCTTACGGGGCCATCTGTCTGGCAGAGCTCTCCTCAGCTTCTCCGTGAAGCATCTATATATCTCCTGTATCCCTTAGTCTACAGTTATCTGTATATCTCCTGCAGCAATCTGTCTGTCTGCAGCAGCTGTCTAGCCATTCACCTCCGGCATCCATCAGCATGTGGTGTTGGGCCGGAATATTTATCAGCTGCCTTTTCTTAGATGACAGCAGATGGAAAGGTGGCACTTCTTTGGCACTTGAAATAAGTAAAATCAATGGATAACACTAAGCCCTCTGCATTCATGACCAGTTCAAAAGAATAATCATTAAAATGTATTTAAAGTGTATAAAGACACAAACCACAAAATGAAACTGTGGAATTGGGAGAGTGTTAGGCATGGGAATGGAAGAGATGTCATAATTAGAAGCTTTTTTTCAGAAAAGAATAGGAAATGTTAAAATTATTGTGGTTTTTTTTAAAATTAAGGTACTGATCCTGGTACTTTCCCTTTTCCCTTATGTATTTCCAAGCATCCACTGGTAGGCTCAGTGTCTTGCAGTGGATGGATATGTGCTTGGTATGTGACATGCCAAAATGGAGGCCTAATAAACAGCTTTTTATGAGGGAGGACTCGCTGCTTTCCAAAGCTTAGCTAGTCAGCATATGAAGTAACAATAAGGGTGCCTCTGAGCATGCACAGAGTTTATTTTCCTTACTAGGACCTTGAATTATGCGGAGAGATCTTCAGAAGAATGCAATCTCTGGATCACTTGCCAAAAATGTATTTTTAAGACAAGGTCTTCAATTCTGAGTTTTTTCCTGGAAATTTCCCCTCCCCTTAATAATGTTATTTGTTATTTGGTTTAATTTTTGTAAATTGTATTGTTTTCATTTATGTATTTTTATACTTGTGTTTATTTTTCTTTGTAAGCCGCCTTGAGGGCCTTTGGCCAAAAGGGGGGGGTATAAATAAATTTAATAATAATAATAATAATAATGACCCAAGAGTCCAGCACCTCTTTGCCTGTTCCCAAGGCCAAGCAAAGCACTTAGAGCATGCAGAAACATCTCCCTTCTGTCACCGCCTTTAGGGATCTACTCCCTTGGTATACAACTCTGGCATGGAGGTTCCTCTGTCTGTCTGTCTTTGGGTGTGTACACATTTCTGGCTGAAAACGCAGCAAGGGTGCTTTTCCTTGCTGTGTTTTCAAGTCAAATTTGCCCGTCGCTATACACATAAACACAGGTTGACGTGTACTGAAGTCAATCCAACCAGTGGGCACTGGGCATAGACTGGGCGGTGATGTCTTTGCTGGATGGAATTGTCTGCTTAGTTTTCCCACCCTGTCTCTGTCCCCAGAAATCCAGAAGAAAAGGGAGGCTTCTCCAATGTACACACTTGACATTCAATGCGACTTGAATAAGGGCACTGTGCTCAAGTTGGACTGAAGCTGGCTCTGGGGAAACCACATCAGAACACAGCATTTCATCAGAAACTACAGAATAGCTCTGGATTCTGGGTAACGTTGTGTGTACCTGGATTAAAAAACAAGCTGTGGCAATGCAGTGGAACCAGAATAAATGCCAATGTGTGCACATAACTCAGTGGCACAGCATAGGCCTTGCAAGCAGAAGGTCCCGGATCAGGACCCTGGCATCACTGGTTAAAAAGATCTGAGGAAAACTGGGAAAGATGTTGGAAGAGGTGCTGCTGGTCAGAGCAGACTCCAACCTGACGCCCTGCAGGTGTTTTGGACCACAATTGCTCTCTCCCAGCCAGCAACCGGTATCAAGAGACATATTGCCTCCAATATTGGAGGCAGCACATAGGCATCACGACTAGGGTTGCCAGGTCCATGGCCTGAGACTGATCCTGTATCTTTAGGAGAAGAGGAAGTCAGCCAAGTGCAGGTGTTCTTGCAACTCTGTAATGGGAAAAACCACTAGGTGGAATTCTCCCTTCCCCCTGCATAACTTTTAAAGATACAGAAGACCTCTTGGAGGCCGGGCCCAGCCTCCAAGAGGTCTTCTGTATCTTTAAAAGTTGTACATGGGGAAGGGAGAATTCTACCTTATTTATTTATTAATTTATTTATTTATTATACTTGTATACCGCCCCATAGCCGAAGCTCTCTGGGCGGTTTACAGTAACTAAAAACAAATACAATTTAAAATACATCTTTTAAAAAACAATTTAAAACACAAATTAAAAATTTAAAACAATATAGAACACATGCTAAAATGCCTGGGAGAAGAGGAAAGTCTTGACCTGGCGCCAAAAAGATAACAGTGTTGGTGCCAGGCACACCTCGTCAAGAAGATCATTCCATAATTTGGGGGGCACCACTGAGAAGGCCCTCTCCCTTGTTGTCATCCTCCGAGCTTCCCTTGGAGTAGGCACCCGGAGGAGGGCCTTGGATGTTGAACATAGTGTACGGGTGGGTTCGTATCGGGAGAGGCGTTCCATCAGGTATTGTGGTCCCAAGCCGTGTAAGGCTTTACAGGTCAAAACCAGCACCTTGAATCGACCTCGGACACATAAAGGCAGCCAGTGCAAGTGGGCCAGAATCGGTTTTATATGTTCAGACCGTCTGGTCCCTGTTACCCTGGTCCTTGTGGTTTTTCCTATTACCGTGTTGCAAGAACACCTGCACTTGGCTGACTTTCTCTTCTCCTAAAGATACAGGATCAGTCTCAGGGATTGAACCTGGCAACCCTACTCACGACTAGTAGCCAGTGATAGGTCCAGCCAGATTGGCTGATGGGAGCCATAGCCCTAAACATCTGGGAGGCACCAGGCTAGAGTAGATAACACCGGCCTACATGGACCAGTGGCCTGACGGCATGCGTACTATGTAAAGCACATTGAAAGTGCATTACTTCCTGCAAATAATCCTGGGAACTGTTGTTTACCCCTCACAAATTACAATTCCCAGCAACCATAACAAACTACATTTCCCAGGATGTCTGCAAAGGTGGTGGAGAAATGCGATTTAAATGTACGGTGTATATGCAGTTCACGTGTAATGCACCTTCATGATACCTAACATTGGCCCACTGTGTGGGAAACCCTTTGTTGAATGTCATTTTAATTTTCTTAATATATCAATATTCTCAGCAGTGTTCTGCCAGAGGAATTCAAGCCCATTCTGGAACACTAGGCTTGTGTAATTAAAGTCGATTAAAGGCCTCTATTGCCCTAGGCAACAAATACACTGAGCACACGCACACAATTTTTGTGGCTTAGAAAGTGATGGAGAAATGCCTCGGTAAGTGTGGGCTGAAGAAATGATTTATGGGAAGCCGTGTACACACCCAGCAAGCAAATCAGGATAAATGCAGAATGAGTGCTCATTGGCACATGACTGCCCAGTAAAAAAATAAATCCAGGCTGCATACACACCATCAATTTCAAACACATTTCAAGCAACCCTCCCCAAAGAATTCAGGGAATTGTAGTTTGTTAAGGGTGCTGGGAATTATAGCTCTGTGAGGGGTAAACTACAGTTCCCAGGATTCCTTGGGTGGGTGCAGTGCTTTAAATGTATGGTGGATACACAGCCTACATGTGAAGAACATATTGCAGAATATACTCCTGCAATCAATCAGTCTGGAGGGGCCCTCAGAGTAGACCCATTGAAACTCAGGGACCTAAGTTAGTCATGTCCATTAATTTCAATGCGTCTACTTTGAATAAAACTTAGTTGGATCCAACCCACTAAGTTCAAAAGGCCTCTCTGGCAGATTTTATTTCTTTATAGTATAGACAGCTCAACATTTCACAATGCCACAGTGGCATACAAGAGGAAAAGAAAGAAAGCGCATACAATGCCGTTTTCATAAAACCCTCAGATAAGTGTAGGACAATGTTGCAGCCATGTAGGCTGGATTACTTGGATGTCCCACGGAGTTAAACAAGATGGGCCTCGCTATACTACTTCCAGGCGACGATGGCAGCTGGTGCCCGCTGGGGCAGGTGGCGCAGAAGGCAGGGCGACCAGCAGCACGTGGAGCCGGCACCAATGGCGGGCACAGCTAGCTCAGTCCAGTTTTGTTCCCTTCCCGCTGAGGGCAACACTGAGACTCAGGGCTGTAGTCGACCAGGGTCTTCGCGGGTCCTTAGACCCTTTACTTTCTTGGGAGCAGGGTCCCTGTGTCTCCAGCATCCTGTGAGCCAATCAGCATGAAAGGGGGGTGTCTTAGCCACTGAAAAGAACCTTATAAACAGCTTCCTTGACCTTTCCTGCCGATTAGAGCCAATCAGAGTAAATGGAGACGAGTCTCTTCTCAGTAGCTAAACTCTCCCCTTTCATGCTGATTGGCTCCTAGGGATGTCTGTTGTTGTGGGATGAGGCATTAACAAGGATCTCATTCTCAACCCTGCAGCAAAAAAGGGACCCTGCACTTCTAACTTGAAGGGACCCTCCGATTCTGAATTTGCCACTATACTACTGCGTACGGGGGAGGACGCTGGAGGCTGTGCCATCCCCTGGCCTGGTTGCAATTTACGAGGGCAGGCGGGGCAGGGGGATGAGGGTAAACTGAGGCTGGTGGGGCAGTGCCCATTTGCCCCAAGGGACCTGCCTCCACCGCTTCCAGGGAAGTAGGAGAGAGCCTTTTCAGTTTTGGCTCCCAGGCTTTGGAATTCCCTGCCCCAAGAAGCCCGCTTTGCTCCCCCCCGATGGTCTTCCGGAAACTTGTAAAAACTATTTTGTCCCGGAGAGCCTTTGCTTGGGACTGACAGGTCAGCGTGACACTGATTTAAGTTTTTTCTCTTTTATTTTTCTCTTTTATTTTATTCTCTCTCTTATATGTGTATGCACATATATACATTTATGTATGTTTGTATGTCTATGCATAATGTATTTTATGTACGTGTATGCATAATGCAGTTTATGTATTTTAATTGTATTTTGCATTTTAATTTACTGTAATGTTTGTGTTTTTATTGTGTCTTTTATATATGTGTGCTATTTTGTTGTAGCCGCCCGGAGTGCCCTATCGTAGGGTGGGTGGGATAGAAATATTTTAAATAAATAGAATCATAGAATAGTAGAGTTGGAAGGGGCCTATAACGCCATCAAGTCCAACCCCCTGCGCAATGCAGGAATCCAAATCAAAGCATTCCCGACAGATGACAGATGATCCCAACAAATAATAAGTACAGCTAGGATTTTACCCACCTGTTCTTCCCCTTTTGCAAACTCATCAGTTCAACAAATTGCAGTTAGCTCATCCTCTTGCTAGATGTCACATTTCCCCCTCTGCTTGGGCTTTGCTGGAGAGCTGCCCTGGCAGTGGATAAAACCCAAACCAGCCTAGAATTGGACCCTTGGTAGCCTCAGTTCCCACAGCCAGACAGCAAGTTGTTTTTTAAAATAATTTCCTTATCCTTAACCCTCCTTTCAGGGTCCATTACTCCTTCTCTGTCTATTCCTCCTTCAAAAGAGGCCCAATTTAGACAAATCCTTCTGGCGTTGGAAAGGATCTTGGGTTCCTGCACTTGAGCAGGGGGTTGGACTTGATGGCCTTGTAGGCCCCTTCCAACTCTGCGATTTTATGATGCTGGATTACATAAAGCCCAGTCTGTGTATCATAGGAACATAGGAAGTTGCCTTACACCAAGTGGAACCATTGGTCTGTCTACCTTGTGCTGCCTGCTCTGGCTGGCAGCAGCTCTTGAGAGTTTCAGTCAGGGATCTTTTCCCAGCCCTGTGTAGACACTCCAGGGACTCTTTCCATGCAAAGTGGATGCTCTTGCAGGGAGTTAAGTGGCCTTTCCCCAACCACTTTCACAGTGAACAATACTGTACAGGGGAAGGCATTATGATGATGATTGAGCCCCCTTTGGCACTGAAATGTGTACTTAAGATCTTTTTCTTCTGTTCTTCTGCCTTCAGTGAAGAACACAAGAACAGCTCTGCAGTGGATCAGACCAAAGGCCCATCAGCTGTGTTTATTTACATTTATTTAACAAAATTTATATACTGGTTGACTGCAATAAAACAAAGTGGTTTACAAAAAAACACATTAAAATTATAACTAACAGGCGATTAAAACAGGTGTTTCAAAAACATTAAAAAAACTAATTAAGATCAACAGTAAGTTAAAAACCATTGAAAACACATGTAACGTCTATATATCTGGATAGGCTTGCCTAAACAAAAATGTTTTAGTTCATCCTGTTCTCAGAGTGGCTAACCAGATGCTTATGGGAACTAAAATTAGTTATTGTATCCCACAAATTATGTATTTATGTATTAACATTGATATAATTCTTGATTATAAAAAAAACTCTAAGCAGTTTACAAAAGACATTAAAATTATTGGTCAAGCAGTTTAAAAACAAGCAATTAAAACCATTTTTAAAAACAAATTAAAAACAGCAACAGATGAAAAAAATCAAAACACATCAGCATCTATGCATCTGGATAGGCTTGCCTAAACACAAAAAGTTTTAAGCAGGTTCCGAATAGAATACAATGAAGGCAAAAAGACCTTACTGAGACCTGGGTGGGTGAGCTTGGAGGAGTTGATCTGACCGAGCTTTGCCCACCTGGCTACTCGGTGCAACACCAGCGCAGGCTGCAGGGATGGGGGAGGGAGTAGTTGCTGTGGTCTCCAGAACTTCCATCTCTGTCACCAGGAAACCACTCTGTCTTGGAGCTGGCTGTGAGGGCCTGGCGCCTGGTGTTGGGCCGAGGAGATAGGAAACTAGGGTTGTTGCTGGTATACCATCCACCCTGCTGCCCGGCAGCTTCTCTGACCGAGCTGGTGGAGGCCGTCTTGGCTGTAGTATTGGAAGAGCCCAGAACGATAGTGCTGGGCGATTTCAATGTCCATGCTGTGGCTGCCTCTAGTGTTCTGGCTCGGGACTTCATGCCCTCCATGACAACCATGCGGCTGTCTCAAGTTGTCACCGGCCTGATTCATAGGGCAGGGCATACCCTCGACTTGGTTTTTGCTGCAGATGGAAGAAGAGGTGGTCTGGAGATGGGGGGTGGGGGTGGATGTCACCCCATTGGCATGGTCAGATCACTTCCTGGTGAAGTTTAGACTTATGGCTCCTATCCTTCCCTGCACGGGTGGTGGACAAATTAAGATGGGCCACCCCCAGAGACTAGAGGTCCAGGTGACCTCATTGGCTAGGAGTGCCTTTTACCAACTTTGGCTGGTAAGACAGCTGTGGATATTTCTGGACCGGGATAGCCTGACCACTGTTGTCCATGCACTGGTAACCTCCAGACTGGATTACTGTAATGCACTCTATGTGGGGCTGCCCTTGAGGTTGGTCTGGAAGCTGCAGCTGGTGCAAAATGCAGTGACAAGACTGCTCATTGGGGCAGGGTATCGCCACCATGTCATCCTGCTTCTGAAAGAATTGCACTGGCTGCCCATTAGCTACCGGTCTATGTTCCAAGGTTCTGGTTTTGGTGTACGAAGCCCTATACAGCTTGGGACTAGGATACCTGAAAGACCATCTTATCCCTTATGTACCCAGCTGATCACTGCGTTCTGCAGGTGAGGGCCTCCTGCAGATACCATCTTATCAGGAGGTCTGTTCCGCACAACATAGGAAGCGGACCTTTAGCGTTGTGGCACCGACCCTTTGGAATTCCCTCCCTTAAATATTAGACAGGCGCCATCTCTGTTGTCTTTTCAGCACCTGCTGAAGACCTTCCTCTTTCAACAAGCCTTTTAAGTAGAGACCTTATCCCAGTCTGTGTCTATGTTGGAATTGCTTTTTGATAGTTTTTTAAACCTTTTCTTTTTTAAAAGATGTTTTAAAGCTTTATATTAAAACATTTTTATGTTTTCTTTCAATGTGTTTTAAAGTCTGTTTTTATGATGTTTTAAAGTGTTTTTAGTGCTTTTGTTTGTCGCCCTGGGCTCCTACTGGGAGGAAGGGCGGGATTTAAATATTATTATTATTATTATTTATTCAATATACATCCTAATTCCAAAGAAAGGGGATCCCAGGGAATGCAGTAATTATAGAACTATTGCCTTAATATCCCATGCAAGTAAAGTAATGCTCAAGATTCTACAACAAAGTCTCTTACCATATATGGAGCAAGAAATGCCAGATGTCCAAGCTGGATTTAGAAAGGGAAGAGGCGCCAGAGATCATATCGCAAACATACGTTGGATAATGGAACGGAGCAAGGAATTTCAGAAGAAAATCTCCCTGTGCTTCATAGAGTACAGCAAAGCCTTTGACTGTGTAGATCATTAAAACCTATGGAGTGCTTTAAAAGAAATGGGGGTACCACAGCCAGAAGGAGGCTAGGACTAGGGAGGGCAGCTGTGAGAGAACTAGAAAAGGTCCTCAAATGCAAAGATGTATCACTGAACACCAAAGTCAGGATCATTCAGACCATGGTATTCCCAATCTCTATGTATGGATGTGAAAGTTGGACAGTGAAAAAAGCGGATAAGAGAAAAATCCACTCATTTGAAATGTGGTGTTGGAGGAGAGCTTTGGCATACCATGGACTGTGAAAAAGAGAAATAATTGGGTGTTAGAACAAATTAAACCAGAACTATATTTAGAAGCTAAAATGATGAAACTGGGGTTATCACTAGAAAAGACAATAATGCTGGGAATAACAGCAGGGAGTAGAAAAAGAGGAAGGCCAAACAAGACATGGCTTGATTCCATAAAAGAAGCCACAGACCTGAACTTTCAAGATCTGAACAGGGTGGTTCACGACAGATGCTATTGGGGGTTGCTGATTCATAGGGTCGCCATAAGTCATAGTCGACTTGAAGGCACATAGCAACAACAGCAACAATAATGAGAGCCAGTGTGGTGTAGTGGTTAGAGTGTTGGACTACGACTTGGGAGACTAGGGTTCGAATCTCCACACAGCCATGATGCCCATTGGGTGATTTTGGGCCAGTCACTGCCTCTCAGCCTCAGAGGGAGGCAA
This sequence comes from Rhineura floridana, assembly GCF_030035675.1. NCBI lineage: Eukaryota > Metazoa > Chordata > Lepidosauria > Squamata > Rhineuridae > Rhineura > Rhineura floridana. The sequence goes on along the minus strand of NC_084480.1, from coordinate 3,820,844 downwards.
TGGTAAACCCCCTCTGAATACCGCTTACCACGAACACCCTATAATACTAACACAGTCTTGAACACACCAGTGCTTGAACTACTGTGGTTAGGGCTCTCTTGATCCAAGAATGGTCGTAGTTGCCTTACTAAGCACAGCTGATAAAAGGCACTTCTAGCCACTGAGTCTACCTGGGCCTCCAGTTACACAGCTGATCCAGAAGCACCCTCAGGCTCTGTACCTGCTCCTTCAGGAGGAGTGCCACCCTGTCTAGGATGGGCAATTGACCACTTTCTTGGGCACGGGTACCACTCACCCACAGTGCCTTCATCTTGCCAGGAATCAATCTCAGTCTATTTGCCTTCATCCATCCCACCACTGCATCCAGGCACCGGTCCAGGACCTGCACAGCCTCTCCTGATTTGGATGCTATGGAGAAGTAGAGCTGAGTGTCATCAACATAGTGATGACACCTTGCCCGAAAAATACACACATCCTTCACAACCACCATTGCAGCCTGCAACTGATATGCAACTGATATGCACCTCTGTTTTATTTTGGGACAATTTGGTTATTTTCTTATTTTATTTTATTGAGAGTAAAATGTTGTCTTTTAGCTTCTGTTTCAAACTGTCTTGAGGGTCATTGGATCAAAAGGTAGAATAAAATATTTTAAATAAATTATTTAAAATATTAATTAAAAGCATGCAAGAGCTTGCAAAAACAATGATGCTAGGGGTTGTTGTGTTGTATTTGAGTCCCGGGTTCAAGACCCATTTCCACCCTGGCCCATTGTATCCTGTGATCCACCCTGTGATCTTGGGCAAGTTGGCTTCTCTGCGCCGTATTTCTCCATTTGTAAAATGGGAGAGGATCCTTGTCAGGATTGTGCAGAATTCAAACACAATGAAGACTGCAAGGCAATTTGCAAAATAACAGATATCACTATCATCATTCATTCATTCATTTCAAGGATTTATAGCTCCCTTTAAATCTTCAGATAAAAGTTTCAAAGTGGAATCCATAAAAAGCGATTAAAACAGACCACATTAAAAATATGCAGACAAAATTAAATCAAAGCAATAAATTAATAAAACCAGCAGAATCACATAATAAAACGGGAAATAACTAGCCAGTGTAAAAAATTCTCAGTAGGTTAAGATCAGATTGTCAAAATAAAAGCTCAGGTAGGTTAAAAAAGCTCTTAACCTGGTGCCTAAAATCAAACAATGAAGGTGTTACATAGGCCTCTCTGGGGAGGATATTCAAAAACAGGCACAACCACCAGCAAGAAGGCTCTCTCTCTGGTCACCACCGACCTCACCCATTGAAGACGGGCACCCAGAGATCATATCCCTAGATCAGGATCATAACCCTTGTTTGCTCTTGAGATTTATAAACTACCCATTAATAACACCCTCTCTGGATGGATCCAAAGAAAGGGGATCCCAGGGAATGCAGTAATTATTGAACTATCGCCTTAATATCCCATGCAAGTAAAGTAATGCTCAAGATTCTACAACAAAGTCTCTTACCATATATGGAGCAAGAAATGCCAGACGTCTAAGCTGGATTTAGAAAGGGAAGAGGTACCAGAGATCACATTGCAAACATACATTGGATAATGGAACAGACCAAGGAATTTCAGAAGGAAATTACCCTGTGTTTTATAGATTACAGCAAAGCCTTTGACTGTGTACATCATGAAAAACTATGGAATGCTTTAAAAGAAATGGGGGTGCCACAGCATCTGATTGTCCTGATGCGCATCCTATACTCTGGGCAAGATGCTACTGTAAGGACGGAATATGGAGAAACCTATTGTTTCCCCATTGGAAAGGGTGTGAGACAGGGGTGTATTTTATCACCCTACTTGTTTAATCTATACTCAGAACATATCATACAGAAAACGGGATTGGACCAAGGTGAAGGAGGTGTGAAAACTGGAGGGAGAAATATCAATAATTTAAGATATACAGACGATACCATACTACTAGCAGAAACCAGTAATGATTTGAAACGATGCTGATGAAAGTTAAAGAGGAAAGCACAAAAGCAGGACTACAGCTGAACGTCAAAAAGACTAAAGTAATGACAACAGAAGATTTATGTAACTTTAAAGTTGACAATGAGGACATTGAACTTGTCAAGGATTATCAATACCTCGGCACGGTCATTAACCAAAATGGAGAAAATAGTCAAGAAATCAGAAGGCGGCTAGGACTGGGGAGGGCAGCTATGAGAGAACTAGAAAAGGTCCTCAAATGCAAAGATGTATCACTGAGCACTAAAGCCAGGATCATTCAGACCATGGTGTTCCCGATCTCTGTGTATGGATGTGCAAGTTGGACAGTGAAAAAAGCGGATAAGAGAAAAATAAAATCATTTGAAATGTGGTGTTGGAGGAGAGCTTTGCGGATACCATGGACTGTGAAAAAGACAAATAATTGGGTGTTAGAACAAATTAAACCAGAACTATCACTAGAAGCTAAAATGATGAAACTGAGGTTATCCTACTTTGGACACATAATGAGAAGACATGATTCACTAGAAAATACAATAATGCTGGGAAAAACAGAAGGGAGTAGAAAAAGAGGAAGGCCAAACAAGAGATGGATTGATTCCATCAAGGAAGCCACAGACCTGAACTTACAAGATCTGAACAGGGAGGTTCACGATGGATGCTATTGGAGGCCACCGAGTCATAGGGTCACCATAAGGCATAATCAACTTGAAAACACATAACAACAACTGTGGATAGTGCATAATTTTTTAATAATTCAAACAATAATTTAAACAATATGTTCTACTCAACTTTCCACATAAGCACCACACAAAATAATTGTTACTGGAACCCACCTGAAAATAATTAGGCCTGAAATTAATTAATCCTTAGGTAGAATTGTATAGGATCAGGCATTTCTTTCAGGTACAGAATTGATGTACTTCAAATAATACATGCCATACATTTAAAGGGCATTATTTTCCCTGAAGAATTATGTGAACTGTAGTTTACCCCTCATAAAGCTACAATTCCCAGCACCTATAACAAACTACAGTTCCTGGCAGTCTTTGGGGGAAACAATGCACCTCAAATGTGCTTTAAATGTATGGTGTGTGTACACAAATGGCAAAGGCCCTGCAACAAGCGCTATCACTGCTGCAGTGAACACTTCCCCGATTTTCCCCAGAACACACCGCATGACAGCGGAATAATATTTACCTCTCAGATTGCTCTAAACCATCCCCTCTAATCCCACATCATCTATCCGTGGCATGTCCTAATGGCCTTTCTGAACAGGCCTCATCATGTCAAATAGCTTTCCTCCACAGCCTGCCCTTTTTCAAGGGGCTGTGAGGGAGGGGTCAGGAATGAAGCTCTCTCTACTGTTATGCCTTGCAAGGGCCACAGGATCACGGCACCCAGGCCACAGGTCTTAGAACAGCAGTTTGTGTAAATAATAATAATAATAATAATAAATTATTGTTTAGTTAAAGGTTTTTGAAAATGGTTTTAACCTACAAAGGTGGTAAAATCTGTTTGAAGAGGAAATTCTCACGGTGTAGTGTTCCTTTTCTTGCTGGGATGCTTGAAACTTGAAAGGGATAGTATAGACAGTTCTGGGGGAAGGGTACAAGGACTTCTCTCTTGCAGGCACAAACAGTCACATTACAGCGTTCTTTTTTAAAAGCAGCATAAAGCAAGGGACTGTGGCATCCTTGCCAATCTGGTGCCCGCTGGGGCTGATGGGAGCTGTAGTCCAAAGCATCTGAAGGGCACCAGGTTGGACTATTTGATAGGCAGTACTTCCCTCTGATCAGCGCAGTGGGCCCAGCAGAGAGGAACAGCAGGACTCTACGGTGGAGTCTCAAGCATGTTTTCTCAGGAAAAAGCCTCACTTTGTTCAATGGGCTTTCCTCCCACGTAAAGTGCGCAGGACTGCAGCCTTGATCTCTCGCTGCGGTGGCCGTGTGAAGTGAACTCTAGCAGATTATTTTGGAAGGTGCTCATCTGCCAGAACAGATACTCATCCCTTTAACAAACAAGAGGTTGAAGCAGGGATGACGAGGATAAGGCTGTCCGTGGCTACTTAGCCACAATGGCCAGGCTCTCCCTCCACTGTCAGAGGCAGGATGCTTCAGAATAACCACTTGCTGGGAATTGCAGGTGGGGAGAGCAGTGCTCTTGCACTCAGGTCTCGCTTGTGGGCTTCCAAAAGAGGCATCTGGTTGGCCACTGGGAGGACAGGATGCTGGACTAGATGGGCCACTGGCCAGATCCAGCAGGCTCTTCTTATGTTCTTAAATGAGTTTTAGGGTTTGAGAAAAGAAAAAAGGTCCCAGAGAAAATGGAGAAGCTGGACAGCTGTTATCTTTGACTGAATCAATGTATTTTTTTTAAAAAAGTAAGATATTAGCTAGCTGCTCTTCAGTCAAAGCTCTCAGAGTGGCTGACAATCAAACAACAAAAGACAGAACAAAATGGTGAAGTGTGTTATGCACAGATGCGTAAGCTTTAGGGTAACGCAGGACTCTTTGTCAAAATGTTTTTAGGCAAACACAAGGAAATCACTGTGGAGTGGTAGCTAGAGAGCGACACCAGATGCTTTTCTGTGCTCTTACTCCCCCTGCTTCTGTCCTTTGACTATTTCATACAGAATTTGATGCCCCTTTTTGACCTCCTTGGACTGTTGCTGCAGGGCAGGACTTGACCTTTGAGGAAGGGTGGGGGCAGATTCCAAGGGACACCCTGGGGATGAGGGATCCCATTCGGGGCTCTGCTGAGGTGCAGCATCTATCTGTACCTACTTCTAGGGAGAGACTGTGATGTGATGTTCCTATATATTAGTGTATATATGGTAAGTGCTGGTTGTTTAGAGTATACATGGTAAGTAGTGAAAGAGGAGGGGGAGTGAATGGGCAATAGAATGCTTGATGATTGGCTGAATGTTTAAGATGGCTGACAGTATAAATGAAAGGATGACAGGTAAATCTGGGGGAATGTGAGGTGGTGAATTGTGGAATCTGGGAGGAGAAGAGAAAGAGTGGGTTGCTTGGTGGGGTTTAGAGAGTTGTTTACCAGGAGGGAGGTGGAGTTCGGATTAGTATTGAGTAAAACCATATGCTTATGTGCCTTAAGAAGAAATCTTGTTAATCTTGTTAGCTTTGTTATCTGTAATAAATACTTAATTTGGTTTACCAAAGGCCTGATCCTTGGCTGGGGTTTCACAGACCAGAAGGGAGGGTAAGGTAATGACCAAGGCTGAAGGGGAACTGTAACAAATGGTGGCAGCGGTGAAGAGAATAACAATACCAGTATTCAGAGTCTCTGGGAATACTAGTATTGGGACGTTACTGGTGGTTGCCTAGCAGGGGGGATCTGTTGAGATCTGTGCTAGAGCGGGGAGAGAAATCATAAGAGAGAGCGGTCCGGACTGGTGGAGTCCCTGGTGGTGCCTAGAGACAGGCAGTAACCACGAGCAGGTAGGAACCTGACAGGGAGAGCCAGGGAAGGACGCCTCACAGAGACCACCTGCTCTGCAAACCCCCCCTCCTCTTCCTGTGGCTTATCTTCAACGTAAACACATTGGAGGATGCTGGGATGCTAATGGAGTTTATTAGCCACCACCAGTGTTTAGCTCTCCTTTTGCAGCTTAACCTATAACGGGTCTGCTGAACAATGCCAGCTGTGGAAAGAGGAGATGACCTGCTTGTGCCTGAGCCGCATCTTGGAAACGCCAGATTTCTCCCGACTGTCAAATACCATTGCATGCTACCTGTCAAATACTGTCCAAAGCTATATATCATTTTATGTCAGCTCTCAAATGCAAACTGTAGGTTTGACTGAAAATCAAACACTGTGAAATACCAACTATACAGCAAAGCAGGGGAGCAACTGGATGTTCAGTTGAAATATTTGGTGAATATTTGAGCATTCAGTGAATATCTAGAGCAACCTTCCCCAACCTGGTACCCTCTAGGGACCAGCGTACACATCTAGAGTTGTAGTCCAAAACATCTGGAGGGTACTGGGTTGAGAAAAGGTGACCTAGAGAAAGCTCAACTGAAAGCTGCAGAGGAGAATTTGGGGGAGCAAATGCAATTCAGCTGCAGTGTCCTCATTCCTTTGTAAGCAAACACTGACAAATCAGAAGCTCCAGCATTGTCTGTTTACTCAGAAATTTATCCCGCTGAGTCAAGTAGGGCTTACTTTCAGGTAAATATACGTAGGATTGGAGCCATAGTGTGGAGGAGGCCTAGACAATGGAACCGTGACGTTTGTGATCTATGAGAGTGTGCCTATAAATAAGGCAGTTAACATACGAACATAAGGAGAGTCCGCTGGATCAGGCCAGGGTCCTGTCTAGTCCAACATCCTGGTTTCAGTGGCCATCCAGATGCCTCTGGGAAGCCTGCAAGCGGGACTTGAGTGCAAGACCATTTTCCTCACTTAGGATCAGTAGTGTAGCTGTAAATTCAGAAGTGCGGGGTCCCTTCTTGATAGTCACAGCCATGACCCCTCACTCCCCCTTTTCTCTGTTGGGTTGAGAATGAGATCCTTGTTAATACCTTCTCCCACAACAACAGACATACCTAGGAGCCAATAAACATTAAGGAGGAGAGTGTTAGTTGCTGAGTCTTCTCAGTGGCTGACTCACTTCCTTTCACTCTGTTTGGCTCCAATCAGCAGGGAAGAACAAGGAGGCATGTTAGAAGGCTCTTCTCAATGGCTAACACACTCCCTTTTCATGCTGATTGGCTTGTAGGATATTAAAGGCATTGGGACCCTGCTCCCAAAAAAGTAAGGGGTCTAAGACCCCCTGAGTGACTACACCTCTGCCTGGGATTCCCAGCAAAGGCGTTCAGAGACAGACAGTTCTGGAGTTCTTTCTTACTTCTGCCATGAACTCACAGAGAAGCTGCGGATGAGTTGCTGTTCTGTTAGCCCCAGCAGCCCTCTGGTAAACCTACTTCTCCAGGTTGCTGAAATGATTATGAAACATGTTTGAATTGTTTTATTATGAATTTTTTATATAATTTTTATTGTTGATATTTTTATTGTTCTGTTGCTTCAACATGTTTCTTAGGAAGTGATTCATAAATAAAAATATTAATAAATACATTAATGTATATGAAGTGCTTCAAACCCTCTTAGTCTGCTTTGTGAATGGCTGAGTATTTTTTTTTAACTAGCATCTGAGCAGCTTCTCAACTGCAAACAAAATGAAGTTAGTTATAAATGCCAGCTATAACTTGTGGGGTTTTACTCTTCTGGGTTCCACCCTCCTGCCCCCGATGTTGGACATATTGCAGATTTCCAGTGATAAACTGTGGCTTCCCCAAAAACCTCCTGCTGCTTCCAGACCCTCTTCAGATTGTTGTTTGCCCACAACGAATGTCCGTGTCAGTGCAAGGTAAATAATAGACTCCAGTTGCAGAGATACTTGGACAACCAACACTCTATAAATATAGATTACTTTATAGATTATGTGCCACTGGGTAAGAAGAGGACCAGCCACTTCCCTACAAAGTGTCAGAAGGGAGAATTATCCACAGAAAGTGCTTTTAGGGTGGCCGGATTAACCCACTGTCCCCACCTTCCTTCCTTGCAACTTGAACATCCAGTTTTAAGGCTTTGCTGATCCATTTCTGATCCTGAACTTAGGTCTAGACAGGCTGGCCGTATCCACGAGTGTTTCTTGGGATGTGTTGACTTAAGGCAGCTGGAAGGCCAGTGCCGTGAAACGGATAGGTAGTAACCTAGATATTTCTGGAGACATAGAGCCAGTGTGGCATAGTGGTTAAGGCAGCCTTTCCCAACCAGTGTGCCTCCAGATGTTGTTGGACCACAACTCCCATCAGCCTCAGCCAGCATTGCCAATGGTCAGGAAAGATGAGGATTGTGGTCCAACAACATCTGGAGGCACACTGGTTGGGGAAAGCTGGGTTAAGGTGTCGGACTACGACCTGGGAGACCAGGATTCGAATCCCCACACAGCCATGAAGCTTGCTGGGTGACCTTGGGCCAGTCATTGCCTCTCAGCCTCATGAAAACCCTATTCATAGGGTTGCCATAAGTTGGCATGGACTTGAAGGCAGTATATTTACATTTTTAATTTGCAAAAAAAATTTTATTTTTTTTTGCAAAACCTTCCCAAAAACAACCCACAAAGAACAAGAAGACAAAATAAGAGGAGAGAAAGAGATGAAGAAGGGGCTGGGGAGGGTTAGGGTAGCCATTTTTTTATTATTATTATTATTATTATTAAATTTATATCCTGCTCTTCCTCTCAAAGGGAGCCCTCCATACATTGTTGAGGGGTAGCGCCTTGCCTGTCCCTCGGCTCAGTGTGCAGCAGTTGTGAAAAAGGCAAATTCCTTGCTAGGGAGCATTAGGAAAAGCACTGAAAAGAAAATTGCTGATATAATGCCGTTGTATAAATCTGTGGTGCGGCCGCATTGGGAATACTGTGTGCAGTTCTGGTTGCCTCACCTCAAAAAGGATATTGTAGAGTTGCTCTCGTCCGATCATGGAAGCTAAGCAAGATCAGGCCTGGTTAGTAGTTGGGTGGGAGACCTCCTGGGAATACTGGATGCTGTAGCCTCAGAGGGAGGCAATGGTCAACCCCCTCTGAATGCCTCTTACCATGAAAACCCCATTCATAGGGCCGCCATAAGTCGGCATCAACTTGAAGGCAGTCCATTTACATTTTTAATTTTATACCAGCACAGATTTGCCTGAAAGGAACAGGCTAAACAAAGGTGGTTTGGATTTGCTGGTGAAATTGACAGCAACACACACACACAAATTGGATAGGATATTCTGGTTCTGGCAGTCCCAGTTCCTGCTCTGAACATTCCAGTATGGCAACCATATATCATAATCCTGGCTTTCAACAAATCTATCATGCCAGCAACCTGAGCTGGGAAGTTTTGCTGCATGGACCAATGGGGAATCAGACAGGTATGCCTAACCCTGCATAAGACCGAGCTCGCCATTTGTGTCATTGCGTTACGTGAACAGGCATTACGAACGATGAGTCCACGGCATCCCGCTTTGCCTGGAGAAAGTCACAGGTTCATTCTCTGGCATCTCTACGGCTTCTGGTATAAAGTGGGGATAGACCTTGGCCAGAGGCCCCAGAGAGCTGACAGCATTGGTCTGGATGGGCCAACAGCCTGACTCAGTGCAAGGCAGTGTCTTATGTGGTTCTCTTCAACCTTTGGAGCTACACCAACTGCATTCTCGTGGCATTCTGACTCTCCCTCTCTCTGCCTCATAATCTCAGCAAATCCCATGATAGCAAGTGTGATCTAGAGCACAATATGCACATGTAGCAATGCTAAAGTGTTTGACATGCCCTAGACGGCAAAACCCACAGTACTGTGTGACCCAGAGCAAGTGACATGTGTGAGATGAAAGCTACAATCCTAGGTACATTTTCTTATTAGTACGTTCCACTGAATTCGATGGGATCAGTTCAATGCAGCACCACATTGACCATTTCGCCAGGGCAAGGATTTCTCCAAGGCAAGGATTGCACAATGGAACATTCTCTCTTGATGTGACTCCTAAATCTGTTCTGGGTTTCCCTCCAACCCTCCAAAACAGATTTGGAGATGGCACAGGGCATGCACAGGGAAAGGAGGGGGGGAATCCCCTTGCACTATTTGAAGTCATTCCACTAGAGCAAGAGTTTAGTTGAATACCACCCAGTAAGTTTTACTTTCAAGTAAACATGCATAGGGTTGTGTTGCAAATGTTTACACAGTGGTAAATTCTGAAGTGCAAGTGTTCTTCATCATAATCCCCATATCCATGCCCCCTTCTAAGACTATGATTTGTTTTTTTCTTATTTAGAATACAGTATGTATATCCTGCTTCATAGCCCTGAGAGGTTTTCAACGTGGCTCACAAAAAATTCTCACAATGATGTCCGGTATCAGGAACAGAAATTTCCCTATGGTGACAGGGTTATTTAGGTGGCATGGCCACAGACATGATTGATGACTCAATTTTATCCACACAACAGCCCTTTGAGGCGGGTTACACTGAGATAGCGACTGGCCCAAGGTGATCCAGTGAGCTTCATGCCTGAATATGGATTGGAACCCAGTTCTCTCTGGTCCAAGCCCACCTGAGCAAGCACCTACATGGACAGAGTTTTGTAAAACAAGATGAAGAGCTGTCAGGGCTGCACTTCTATCACTTCTCTCCTCCCGCAAGCCCGTCCTAAAGTGTTATTATTTTAGACTACTTTTAGGTTGGCATTCTGGACACATTAGGACAGTCTTCCCCAAGTGTTTTAGACTGAAACTCCCATCAGCCCCAACTAGCAGAAAGGGAAAGGCTGTACTAGGAGCTGAGCCCCTTTTGGGTGCGGTGGGACCTGCTTCCTTATTCAGTGGTGCTCTTTCGAGATTGTGCTGTTCAGCCAGGGAGGACGGCTAAGTTAGGCGCTGTCTGCTTCCAGTTCCTCGGACCTCTTGCCCGCAGAGCTCCATGGAACATAACCAAAATGATGTGGGGGCTGCAGCAGCCCTCCTATGAGGAAAGGCGATACACATTTCATAGAATCATAGAATAGTAGAGTTGGAAGGGGCCTATAAGGCCATCAAGTCCAACCCCCTGCTCAGTGCAGGAATCCAAATCAAAGCATTTGGGGCTTTCTCCTTCAGAAAGACAGTGACTGAGAGGGGACGTTTTAAAGGCTCATGAAACAGTACACAAAGCACAGAAAGTGGATAGGGGGAAGTTTTTCCTCTCTTTCTCAAGATACTAGACTCTAGCAACTCGAACTTGGGATCATCCAGTGAAACTGACTGGCAGGACAGCCAAGAGGAAACCAGTCTTCCCACAACACCTAACACGTTTATGGAACTCATTGCCACCAGAGGATGCCTTGGCCGCTAGTGCAGGTGGCTTTAAAAGACAAATTCACGGAAGAGGAAAGGCAGCTCTTTTAATGGCTTATGGAAAACAAGAGGAGATGAAACCTCCATGTTCACAAGCAGTCTACCCGAGTGAAAAGAGGCTTATTGCCTTTGCCCTACTAGTGTTCAGAAGCAACTGGCTGTCCACAGTGGGATGCAGGATTCTTGGCCAGATCCTGCCGGGTGAAACTTGAGTGGTTCTGTCCTTCTGCCTCACTGAGGCTTACCAAGGGAGGCGTCCCCAGCGTTAGAGGCCTGTTCTCAGATTAGAACAGGGTTGGAGAACAGAGGAACCATCTGCCTTCTACCATAACCTATAAAGTAGAGAGGAGGGAGAAACTGGATTCACTTCCCATTTAAAGGCGAACTTTCCTAAGTCACACTTTCTGCGAACCAAAACACAACCAGGTATCAAATTTTGCGCTTCTCAATAGTGTTGCAGTGCATCCCTCCGCCCAAACGTACAGAAAAGCATATTCTTGTACAAAGTGTACATATAAACACAGGTATGAGTGGGAATAATGTACAAAAATGCATTATAAAACTGTGTTGCAAAAGTATGTACATCAGGCAAAATTGTATGCAAAAACATATATATTAGGAGACGTTTGCACTAAAGCGCCGGTGAATTTTCGTGAGGGCTAATCACACACTGGTGTGAAAATATAGAGAAGCGAACTTCAGACTGGAAAAATGAGAAATGGTCTCAGCTCTGTCTACATCAGGGGTAACCAACGTGGTGCCCCGCAAATGTTGTTGGACCACAACTCCTCTCAGCCCCAGTTAGCCCAGCCGATGACCAGGGAGGATGGAAGCTGTAGACAATTACACCCGGAGAGCACCACGTTGGCCGCCCTTGGCCTACTCTGACCAGCAGCTGCTCTCCAGGATTGCAGGCAGGGAGACTTTCCCAACTCGACCTGGAGACGCCCTCGGGGACTGATCCTGGGCCCTTCTGCGTGCGAAGCAGACGCTCTGCCATTGATCCAGGGCGGGCCACACGTCGTCAGACTACAACTCCCATCCTCCCTGCCCATTGCCTGCGCCTGCCGGGGCTGATGGGATTTGGCGTCCACACTCTCCCCAGGGTCCCGCCACCCGTGCCGTCAAGCGGTGGGCAGCCGGCTGAGGGAAGCGGAGGCCGGAGGGGGCCCTTGGGAGGCGGCATTCCGCTTCCAAGGGGGCTTCCACCCCGCAGGTAGGTGCCGGGCGTGCCGCAGGAGGCTCGTCTTAGCTGTCCGTCTGGGATCGCCGTCTTCCTCCTCCTCTCTGGAGTAATTTCCCCCTCCGGCTGTCAGCCAGCCCAGCCCAGCCGGCCCCCTTCCATTTATCACTCCCCTGACGGGTTGTTAACAAATAGGGATCTCTCCCGGTGGGGGGGGGAGGAGGAAGGGGTCAGCCTTGCTTTAGCTGCCACTTGTTGCAAAAAAGGGGGGGAGGGGAGGAAGAGGAGGGTGAAAAACAGGCACCCCCCCCGCCGCCCGATCTCGCCCAAAAGCTGCAGGATCCAAAAGGAGAGACATATTTTGGACGGATCTGACACGTGCCGGGGGCGAGGAGGGAGGGGGCAGAGCCCACACGACCCTCCCGGACCAACCGCGAGCGCCACCGCGGAGGAGATCGTGATTGAAATTGCCTTCCGGCGACAAGGCGATCGCCGTCCCCCCCCCTGCTCCGCGCGAGTTTGATTTGCTTTTTTTTGCCGAGCGCGTCCAGGTGCGGAGCGGGCGGCGAAGGATGGGCGAAAACACCCGCGTCGCCACCAAATCGGCGCTGGTAAGCGGCGGCATCCGCAGATGGACGGACGTCCTTTTCATTTTTTTGCGGGGGGGGCGGAAGAGGAGTTTGCAAGGCATTTTGGAAAACAATCCGTTTGCAAAGCGGGGCGGGGGAGAGAAAGTGGGTGGAGGGTGGCTTGGAGAGGAAGCGGCCGTGTCTTCTGAAGTCTCCCAGATGCCCCCCCCAGCCTCCCGTCTAAGTGCCGGCTTGGCCGAGCCGGGACGACGGAGGCGCCGCGGAAGAGCTTCCGAGGGGGCGGCGGCGGTTCGGCGACCCCGAGGCGCCTTCGCTGGCCTCTCCCGCCGACCTTTCTCTCTACTTCTCTTTTGGGGTGGGGGGTCGGGGAAGTGCGCACCACGGCTGGGCTTTTCCATCGGGGGGCGGGGGGGCGCCTCGCTTTCCCGGCAAACTTTCCGCGTGCTCTTCTCCGGGGGATCCCCAGGGAGCGAGAGGCTCCCGCGCTCCTTCCTTCCTGCCGCCCCCCTCCCCTGGCCTGGGGCTTTTCCCAGCCGCCGCCGCCGCCCTTTCCCTCCCTCTTTCCCCGGCTTCCCTCTCTTTCCCCCTGACCCTCTCTCCCTCCCTCCTTCCAGACTGCCACCGCCTTCCCTTCGCCGTCCTCGGCGTCGTCGTCGTCGTCCTGCTCGCCTGGTCGCGGCGCGGGCGCCGCCGGGGGCCTCCGGTTGGAGGCGGTGATGGAAAACCTGCAGCGGGCGCAGGCGGCGCGCCTGGAGGAGAAGCTGCGCCGGGCGCAGTCGGCCCAGCCCGGGCCCGCAGGAGGAGGCGGTGGCGGCCACCCCCAGTCTCCCGGGCTGTCGCCGTCGCCGTTGCGCTCTGCGCTGGAGACGCGCGTCCCGCAGCAGCAGCAGCAGCCGGGCGGCGGCCCGACGGCGACCCCGTTGGCGCTGCGCCACTTTCCGGCCGGCGTGCGCTGCGGCGGGGGGCTGGCCTCGACCCGAGCCCCGCCGCCGCCCAGGCGCCCCTCGCCGGATGCCGCCGCCGCCTCCCGCAACCGCCCCGAGGCCGATCGCCGCTCTGCCTTGCGCCACGAGGAAGAGGAGGGCGGCGGCGCGGAAGAGGACGAAGACGAAGAGGAGGACGAGGAGGAAGCGGAGGAGGACGAGCCGGAGGAAGAGGAAGGCTCCGCCGCCGCCCCCACCGCAGAGCCCCTCCACTCGCAGCGCCCCGCCGCCGCCGCCTCGCCGTCGGTCCTCCCCGCCACCCAGCAGCAACAGCACCACGAATGGACCTACGAGGAGCAGTTCAAGCAGGTAGGGAACGCCGCCGCCGCGCCCCCAACTCTTCGGGCTCCTCCCGGGATTCCCAAGCGACACCCCCAGTCACAGGGCTGACCCCCCCAATTCAAGGGGTCGTCCGACTCTTCCTCTTGAGGGTTGCCTCAATGGGACCTCACCCTGCCTGGAACTTTTTAATGCGCATCATAAAAATCGCCCCTTCCTCGATTCCAAATTTGACACCCCCCCTCGCCGCCGGCCCTGCCATCTTGGCCCCCACCGGGGGGGCTGTTCCAGGAATGGCCTGACTGTGCACATTCCATCTGACCCACCGCCTTCCTTTGCCTTGCGCGGCCACAACGAGAACTTTGCATCCCAGATCTTCATCCCCCAAAATGGAGAACTCCATTTCTTATGAGCGACACAGGATTGCGGATTAGTCCCAAACTCTCCCACTCTGGTTCTCTACAAACTCTCCTATCAGTCTGGAGAGGTCTTTTTTTAAAAAAGTTCTCTTATTCTTAATTGTTCCTAATTAGCTAACCCTCCCCCACAATAGTTCCCTCTGTTTCCAGTGTTCAGGGGTCCGTGCCACTGCTTATGTAACCGAAATGGCACCATCCATAGAGACGAGGGGGATATCAGCATTCTCAGGGAAACCCGAGGCTTGGCAGAAGGAAACTAAAGGCAAAAAAAAAAAAAATTAGAAAAAGGACAAAACACACACACACCCCGCGGATTTAACATGCTCAGTGGCCATGGAATGGCAACTGTGGCGGGTGAGGTGGTGGAAACCGAAAACTGGGGAGGAGGGGAATGGAATGGAGCATCCTGGAAAAGAGAGCAGCTGGCTGAACACTGAACAGGAGCACTCATATTCTGCACCATTTTGTTGCAGATCTCGCTTGTTTTTATTGCTATCAAATGATCAAGTAGACAATTTTTTCTTGGACTGTTCCCCAATACCCTGATCTCCCCTCCAGTATTTCAGATATTTAGGGCTGGAGAAACATTTCCAGTTTCTAGACAACAGCACCACATTCTTAATAGGCAGTGCTATGATTCTGGGTTCTCAAAAGTCACCTCTAAAGTTTCTAGGATGATTCCAACAAGTTCATCTATATCCCAAGCCTGTTGAGAAGTATCCCAGCAGCACAAATTGGTTATTCTCAACGTTCTCCCCTCAGTATCTTTCAGTAACCTCCAATGGATGCCTCAGATTTTGGTGTATCTCTGTGCTTCCTTAAATGATCCAGTCCTCCAGAGGAAGAATGTTCTGCCCCTTACCTTGATGCAGGATCACTTGTTCCCCCCTCCCCCCAAAGATGTCTGTCGGGTCTTTTCCTGAACACCTTGAAGAAGCAATTCCTCGAGCAATTTTTTAAACAGCTTATGTCAAGGCTGAAGTTCTTTTGACTTTCTTTTCGGGTGGGATCTTAAATCTTTAACCTTCTTTCTGTTGAGTTTAAAGGCGTCCAGCTCTCTCTGTGTGTAGTTTTGCTTGTGCAGGGGGACTTCTCCTTCCTTTCCTCTCTTATGCAGGGTCTGCAGATCTGCTCTGGAGGGTCCTCCAAACCTCTGGAGCAGATTTTCAGAGTGTGTGTGGTGGAGGAGGGGGAAGTTCCATTGTGCAAGCGGATGTCCGCTGTGCTAGGGGAACAGCAGCCTTGACTACAACCCCCTAGCTTCTTGCTTTTCCCGCAGTGGCTGTTGTGTGCAATTAGTCCTTTTCATTTTTGGAATATATTCAAGTATTTGAAAACAACTGCTGAATCTCCTACCTCCCTTTAGTCTTTTGCCAGGGTTAAATAATATGCTTTGGACCTGAGAACTTACATCCTACCCCCATCCCAGTTCCCAAAGTTTATCACCTCCACACCTCTCTCATGCGGCAACGAATGTGCAAAAGGACCGCTGCAGTCGCTCAGGGATGGTCCCAGAGAGAAGGGTGGTCTATTCCAGGGGTGGGCAAACTTCAGGCTTGCGGGGTCTGCTCTGTTTTTTCACTGAAATTCCAAGACCCACCAACCAGAGCCTATTGCAAATGACATGTACTTAGAAGGAAAGTTCTGAATTCAGATGGGTGTTGAGTACCTGAACTGAATGGAGCTAACCTTCCACCGGCAGATCCACTCTTGGTTATCTCAAGCTGTCTTTATTTCAGCAGTATAATTTGGTGGAGAGGTGGTCATTTTGTTGCTGATATTGTTAAACAAGGGGGGGGGGAAGGAATCCTTGTCAATCTACTGCAGATCACCAAGAAATCTACCGGTAGGCTCCAGATCTATCTTCTGCCCAGCCCGGCTCTATGCATATCCTAAAGTCGCCTGCTTGCCTCTGTCTGAATTAAAAATATGGAATGTGAAAATACGGATGTGTTTTTGTTTGTGCAGATTGTAATGTGTGAGATAGGGCAGCACCTCCCCACCCCCATCTCCCCAGTCGGCTTGGCATGTTCTTTGCCTACATTTAAATGTTGTTGCTGCTGTTTTCTTTTCTTTTCTGGAGCTGTTTGTGCAGACCACGGTGGAGTGGACCAGTGTGAGCTGGTTCTCCACGAGAATTTAGAATTTGTAAAACGTGTGATTTGTAAAGAGGAAGAAACCGATTCCTGTGGTTTGATCCCTGGTTTGGAGTGTTTGGGGACTTTCTCTTGGCAACATATAATTCCTGTGTCCTCTGGTGGTTCGGCCATATGATAACAAATCTGCTTTTGGAGACCTGTTTGAAATGGTTATCTTGTCCTAGAAGCACTTGCAAAAAATGCCGCCCTTTAGTCAGGCTGGCAGTCTGATCCTGGGCACAGTTAGATGGAATCAACAATGCTTGCTTCCATCCCAATCCAGATTTTAATGGTGGTAAAAATCAGCTGGGGTTGCTACCCTAGAATAGTTTTGAAGGACAGCTGTCACAGAAGATTACAGAGGTGGAATCTGTGGACTGATCTGGTTGAGTTTCTCCAAGCTTCAGCAAGGATAATGGGTGTGTCCTTTGTGTAAAAATAACATAAAAGTAAATTGGCTCCCACTTGGGTTGTGAATTATGCCCACAATACATTTAGTGCTTTGG
Organism: Rhineura floridana; assembly: GCF_030035675.1. Taxonomy (NCBI): domain Eukaryota; kingdom Metazoa; phylum Chordata; class Lepidosauria; order Squamata; family Rhineuridae; genus Rhineura; species Rhineura floridana. The sequence continues at coordinate 3,803,850 of NC_084480.1, read as the reverse complement.
CCATCAAGATGCATGTGTTGCACTTTTTGTTAGATTTTGCTCTTCCTTACCTTGTTAAAATTTATCCTCAAGTGTAACTAAACCCATTTGTGAATACTGTCAACTTTTCCCATGCATCGGATGGAAGTAGGTTGTTGCCTATAAAGATGAAAAGAACCCGTTTGGGCCACTTCAGATGTAACAGATGCCCTTTGTTGGAAAGATGAAATGGTGTGCAGATTGCCTTGTGTTATTGATTGCACACACAGTGTAGATGCATTGGGAACATGTTGATTTCAGGCTCCTTAGATGGAAGTGCTTTACATGCAGATAAATGAACCTCGTCAAGTGGCTCTTAGTTTCGAAAGGATCACTGTGTTTTCAGCCTGTCCTGTGTGAAATACTTTAATAAGAAGACTCTGGGGAATTTAAGAGGTAGTGCTCTATTGCTGCAAAATAAGTATGCATGCCTGCTTAACTTTGTTATGGAAATTTAACAGGGCGAAATGTTTTGAATGTAGATCTTTTCAGAACCAGCATATTCATATTTATCAGATAAACCAGCCACCCAACTGATTAATTGTCCAGCCGCAAATGTCTTCTGTTTTCTTGTGCCGAGAGTGGGTTGGATGTCCTCTTGAATACAGCATCTACACTTCAGAGTTGTGTGCATCTTTGAGACCACAAGGACCGTACCGCATGGCCCCATTTGTGAACTTCAGAAGGAGTAGTGAGAAGTTATTTATAAAGCCTTTACAAAATCATGATTTAGTGTCCTGAATTAAATGTTGACACATTTATCCATGCAGCAGCTCAGTGGAAGAGCACTTTGCAAACAAAAGGACACCCCCCCTCCAGTCCCCAATATCTCGTCTCTGGAAAAGTCTCCTCTGTAAAATCCTGGAGAGCTGCTTTCAGTCCGTGAAGATCTGGGGTGGGGGAATCTGTACTGGAGCCCTCTGGCTCCAATTATCTTATAGCCAAGGCTCGGTGATGAGGGGAGTTGTCTTCTAGCAGCAGCTGGAGGGCCAAAGGATTCCTGCCCCAGTGTAGGCGATTCTGTGTTAGACCAGAGCTTCTGACTCTATATCGTGGCTTCTAATGTCCCTAAGATATGTTGTAGCAACAGGTCTGCTAGTGTGGATCTTGGCCAGGTGAATAACTCTGTTGCAGCCAGGGGTTTGTGGCCATTTCTGTTTGCCTTCAGTTGTTTGCAAAAGAGGGGGGGGGAAACATTCTTGGTTCTGCCTCCTTTGCTGTAGTTTGGATGTTGGGAGCGCAAGAAGCCTTCTAAGGCTATTAGGCAAAAAAAAGAAGTGATAATTCCCAGACACCTCTTTTGCCTTCCACTGAAATTCCTGGTCGGAACCATGGCCTTTGGAACTAGGAAATGGACATGGGGGATTTCTTTCTTGTTTATTCAAGGGAGAGAGAAGCTGAGCTGTTTGACATGCTTGGGGGGGAGATAAGGAGATGGAGGGGCAGATAAGCAAAGGGGGCTACCAGGCAAATGCTGACCCCCCCCAGACTGGCTGAAGACAGTGTCAGGAGCAGACTACTAGTTCCCCCCTTCTCTCTTTCTCTTCCCCCCTCCCCATGCATGTATTTGGTTATTGGTGTGCAAGGGAGTCTTTTGAGTAACCTTGGCTTGCTCCATGCATATCTGGGGCGAAACATTTGGGGCGGGATGCAGCTCAGACAACCAGAGCTGAGCCTAACTGCTGGGAAGGGGGGGAGGAAACACCTGTGGGGGCCATTTGCAGGGGTGAATCAGCAGGCGCGGGGGGGGGGTGAAGCAGCCATTGCGCCCCCCAGCTCTCCCCTGGAAACGCTGTCATCCTTGCGTCCCTGTTGTCTCGGCAACTGCAGGGTTGGGTCTGTGTCCCTGCTGATGGGCCCCCACGTTCTTCCCTCCTGTGGGGAGGGACTTGCATTGGAGACAGCACTTTGCCACAGCATCTGTGCAGGGCAGCCTTCCCCAACCCGGGTGCCTGCTGGGGCTGACGGGAGTTGTAGTCTAAAGCATGTGCAGAGCACACCTGGGGGACCTTCCTCGTTCCCAGGCGGAGAGGCGGGCTGTTGTGGGAATTCCCAGGGGGCTTCATTTAGGAAGGTGTCTGTGTTAAGAAGGACCCCCGGGTGAGGCCTGGGTCTTCTTGTGACTGCCTGATGTTCTGTCTGCCGGTCACTGCAGGTTTCTTTTGCACCCCAAGTGCTTCTGTGAGGAGGAGAGAATTTGGAAGCATTTCCCCGGAACGGCTCTTGGGAGGAAGAGCCACTGGGTTCAAGAGAGAGATGGATCACCGGCAAAGTAATACGGGTGTGTGTGTGTGCTTCAGTTCTGTCGTGGCTTGCTGAGATCAGAAAAAGCCTTTTTTTCCTCTTAGTTTTTAAATCCCTAGAAATTATTCTAGGGTATTTCTCCCCTCTTAGGACAGCCAGGAGTGGTGTGTTTGTAGGGAGGGCATGTGGGACTGCATCCAAACAAATGACTCTACGAACTCGGTGGGTGGCCTTTGCTGTCTTAGTTATCGTTACGTGGCTTGGAAGGAATTTTCTCCCAGGTTGGCTACTAACACACACGGTGGCTGGCTGGCTTCCTTGGGTTATCTGGGACCATTTGTCTTGCTGCAGCAGGGGCAGCCTCTCTGTATAAGGACCCTCTTGGATTGCATAAGCCAAGAGATTGGGGTGGCAGGCTTCATCTGTTCATCTGCAGAAAGACTGGACTGTAGGTTTGGTGCATTGCACCTGGACCAGAGTTCCATCATGTAGGATTGTTTTTTCCCCCTAGTCCTGTCTGGTGCTATTGAACAAGGAACTGTAGGCCTTGTCAACTCCTTGTCACCTGAAGATGTAGGGCACTTTCCCCCAAGCTGCTGCCCTCCAGATGTTGCTGTCTAGGGCTGATGGGAGTTGCAGTCTTAAACATCTGGAAGGCACCAGGTTGGGGAGAGTGTAGTGTATTGTTGTAGTGTATTGACTTTCACAGTCTGATCGGGATAGTGAAGTGCAATGAATTTGAGCTTGGTACTGGAGCTGCCTCATGTGGGCACTGAATTTCACAAAAGTCTGCTTGGTGTATTCTCAAAACTCTGAGCATTTTTGTATTTGAGAAGAGAAAGGAAATGCAGTGACAATTAGAAGCAACTGCATGATAGATTTGTAAATTTTGGGCATTGGATATTAGTTTAAAAAATAGTTGAGATGACACACAGTTCATAAGACCCCAGAAGATATTAACTTTGTAATTATACAAACGTGTATTTGGAAGTCCATTGTTTCAAAACATAAAAATCACATTTACTTTTATAAGTGTTTATATACTGCCCTCTTGCAAAACAACAGAGCAGTGTACAGCAACATAAAACACCTGTAAAGGCAGTTTCAGAAATATATTAAAAATATATAGTTATAAGTTATTATTAACCTTAAAGGTTATATAAAAGTCATCTCTCCTCCTGCTGCCTTTTCTTCCAAGAATTTCAGGTCTCTCTCTCTCTCTCTCTCTCTCTCTCTCTCTCTCTCTGTGTGTGTGTGTGTGTGTGTGTGAGACAGAGAGAGAGACAAATTCATTATATCCCCTCTACAACCTTGCAAAGCAGGTTAGGCTGAAAAGGTGGAACCTTATCCAAATCCTCCTACTGGGTCCCTACCTGAGCAGGGATTGCAGTTCAAACTTCTGCCCCAAATCTAGCAGTCTGTCCACTGGTAGCAAACAGCATTTGACCCACAGACTTGTGTAAGAAAGCTTAAATAGCCGGCCTGTTTCCTGAAAAGCAGCGTTGGGAAGAAAAGAGGCAATTTTCAGTGAAGAACTGCAGTCCTTGGGAAGGGTTAACGCACTCTGCTGCTTCTCTCTTGAAAACCACTCTGTCCCCAAAGGTTGCTTTTTATCAAAGAAGCTGGTCTCTTTGGGGCTTTTGCTCACGGTTCCTGTCTGTCCTTTGTACCTTGGATCTCCTGGTTCACGCCACCAGTTTTACGCATTTGGCTTACGACCGCGCTGCTTCTCTGCAGGCAGACTCTGGTTCGATTCAAATATTTCTGGGGTTCATCCTGGGGATCATGGAGGATTTGCTGGTGCGAGAAATCAGTGATGGGGGAGGAACTCAGCCCAGCATGGGGAGTTCTTGAAATCAAAACTGCAGGGACCTAAATGGTGAGATCTGGTGTGCTGGTACTGGGGGAGGGGGAGCCTCGTGAGTTTGGGCAGGTTAAGGGATGGAGGTGAGTTCAAGAGCTATTTCTTCACCTCATGTACAGCTGGATTCTTAGTTGGGTGATGCTCTGTGTGGATTGTTTTTTTCCGGCTCTGTTAACTTTTTTTTTTTTAATGTGGAATGTTTCTCTGTTGTAATTTTAAGTTTTGAAATTTTGTACAATTGTTCTTTTCAATTCTTTTTTCCAAATCCTTTTTGACTGCTTTGGGTGGGCATTTGGCCGGAAAAGGAGCCTGAAAATATTTTAAATAAATGAAAGAAATAGCTGAAGTAGAACAGTCTTCAGGCAACTGGCTTGAAATCAAGCAACAGCAAAGCATTTTGATTCTGTTTCCTTTTTAATTTTGATTTCACTGGGGATGATTTGGAATAGTTTTTAGAGTGGCTTTTATTGTCGAGTATGTATTAAGAATGCTCCTTGTTGCAACCCGCTCTGGCTTTGATTTTAACGAAGGGCCGGCTAAATGGGGCATCAATAAACAGACCAACAACATCAGCACATACAACCGGCCAGTTTTGCTGTTTTCCAGGTAAGGTGGCCACCTTTACTCAGCCAGCTGTGCTGGACTAGCAGATCATCAAGACGTGCATCAATTCTGGGGCTTTCGTCCACCATGGCTGGGATCAAGGCAGTGGCCACTTGCTCCTCTCCTTCCTCTCTTTCTTTGGAGGCCTTCCAGCCCTCCTTGGTGGGTAAATATTTAATAAGGAGGGAAGTGGCTTTTCCATTTGGCCCCCCTCCCTCTTTCTCTCCCCGACCTTTAACCCTCTGACCTCCGCACATAAATCAACTCTTCGCCCCCCTCCTGCCCGCCCCTCGTTATCCAGATCTACTTCTGTCAGGAAGTGTCTGATGGGGCAGCTCCACTTGGAATCTCGATTTGGGGCTGGGCGTGCGCAGGCGCCAGCGTTTGCAGGGCCCCGGCTCACTCCAAGGAGTTCAGGGCTGTATTATTCATTTCCTCTCTTGTGCTTGGGAAGAATCAGAGGCAGAGAGGTAGGTGGGCTTCTGGCTGCACCCTGGGATATGCCTCCTATTGTTCCTAGTCCTGTGGGATGGCAGGGGTCATATCTTTTAAACAGGACGCATGTGCCTGCCCAAAATGTGTGTGCAATCAAGGGGTGGGGGGCAGAGTGGGATCGTGTCCTCTGGCCTTGCCCCCCCCTTTGGAACAGTATTGCCCATAGGTTGTGTCCTCTAGAGTTGGTTGTGGAGCAGAGGTTGAAGACTGGGGCTGGGGGAACAGTGCTGCTCCCCATTTGATGCCCTTATAGGCCCCTTCCAACTCTACTATTCTGTGATTTCGTGCCTTGATTGCACACTTGATTGTTGCAGGCACAGGTGCCCCTGTTTAAAAAGCTGTGGATGCCCTCCATCCCACAGGTGTATGTAGTCACAGGGGTAAAAGTATGTGCTCTGTTCTTTACAAAAAAGTTTGTGTGTGTGCAAAAAAAGTAAGTTATGCAACCTGTCTGTACAATACACATTAAGCAAGGTGAGATATATATATATCTGTTTGGTTAATCACAATTACGTTCATATACACACACACACACACATATATATATATATATATATACACACACACACACACATATATATATATATATATATACACACACACACACATATATATATATATATATACACACACACACACACACACATATATATATATATATATATATATATATATATATATATATATATATACACACACACACACACACACACACATATATATATATATATACATATATATACATATGAATGTAATTGTGATTAACCAGAGGTTTTTATTGTATTAACAAAACGTTTCAGCTTCCGCCTTCATCAGCTGTAGCATGCATTTGTTCTGCTCCTTCACGCAAATAGCTTTGCAAGGCAGTATAGTGCCCCCCCTAGAGACTCCTGCTGATGTTGCTTAGCCCCCCCCCCCCCGCTTTGCATTGCTCTGGCTTCCAGATTTTATGTGACGCAACGTGGTCGTTTTCAAGCCTTCCTTTTATTTATTTATTTGTATACCACAATTTCATTTAAAAAATCAAAGCGGTTTATGACAATTATGTTACAATAAATACATGCACACAAATTGAACAGATCACCAGCTGGCTATTTTGGAAAATGCCCCACAGCCTCCTTTAATTGTCTGCATCAGCATGGTAGCAAAAGTTTTCAGTAGCCTGAAAGTCAGTCTAAAAGGCCCCTGCTGCATCCCTAGCGGAAGAGCATTCTTTTCAGCCGCAAGGGCAAGCAACTTGGTTTTTCCTAGAAAGAGAGTGTCTCAGGAAGCCAAATGCTGCGCCCCTTGTGAAATGCAGTGCTTGTGCAACAGGATCACAGAATTGCAGAATATTTGGAGGTTTTGACCTCTAGTCTGCAAATGAGCAAGAAGGCCTTTTCTTTCCACTAATTATTCTCCAGTATTTTTTTTAAAGAGAATAAACATTCTTGTTTTATAAAGTCAATTAACCCTTCCCTGCCTAGCTGTACCCCTCTTGAAAATGCCCCATCTGCAGAGCAATTAGACTTGAAAAAACCTCCCATTGGCTTCAGTAGGAAGCTGTTTTCAAGCCTAGTTGCTGCAATGGGGGTGGGGTGGGCTGGATGAGGAGGCCCCTTGGGGCACATTTGGCCCATGGGCTGGAGGTTCCCCACCTCTGAATGACTTGGCAGTATAGCCCAGTGGCTAAGCCCAGTGGCTCACATAAACCACTTTGTCTCGGCCCTCATGTGCAGTGGGGGGAAACTACAAGAGTTCACATTTCTGTTTGCCAAAGTTCAGCATTGGAGGGCTTGGTAGGGCTATCGAGAGAGGATGGGCCCGGCCATTCTGATGGTGGGTAGCCAAGGCATCTCGTGTGCTTCCGCTGCCCAGATGAGCCTGCATCTTGCTTTCACTTTGGCTCCAGAGGGGAGGGACTTGAGGGTCTGTTTTTGTAAGGGATGGCAAGGGGCTCAGAGTGCCTAGGCCCAAACAAGCCCCAGATCAGGGACTAAGATTTCAGTCTTGTGCATGTTTACTCAGGAGTAAGAGCTACTGAACACAGGCTCACCTCTGAGTAAATGCATCGGATTGCACTAAAGGGAAGGGTCAGTGGCCTCAAATCTTGGACTGGCTAGACAAAATTTGTGGAAAGCCGATGGCCTACCTTTCAGGTTTGTTGTGGAGACTGCTGCACAATACTATATGTGAAAAAGTGCTCCCACAAGACGCAGTAATGGCCACCAGCTTGGATGGCTTTAAAAGAAGATTAGACAAATTCATGGAGGACGGTGCTATCAATGGCTACTAGCCATGATGGCTGTGCTCTGCCACCCTAGTCAGAGGCAGCATGCTTCTGAAAACCAGTTGCCGGAAGCCTCAGGAGGGGAGAGTGTTCTTGCACTCGGGTCCTGCTTGCGGGCTTCCCCCAGGCACCTGGTTGGCCACTGTGAGAAGAGGATGCTGGACTAGATGGGCCACTGGCCTGATCCAGCAGGCTGTTCTTATGTTCTTATGAAATGGACTGCCTCCAAGTCGATTCAAGTGTTATATAATTGGTAAGTATTAGTATATTCAAAAAAGGGGGCCTAGTTACTTGTGATGGCTGAATGGAGACCTGTGCCTTTAAACATACACTTGCCCTTGCCACATCTGAAATAGCATGGGGGTATGGTTTTAAGTGTGGGGAGCTGTGGGCTTGCTTCCAGTGTTGGACACTAGTGGGGTGATGAGAAACATGATTTTGGGATGTGGATGGAAAGGAGGGAAGCAGCAAGGGGGAGAATTCCTTTCCGGCCTGTCCTTTTGCACATGAAATTGCACCCGCCCTGCTGTACATAGAATTGGGGCTGAACCACGTTTAAAGACACATGTGGGTCCAGAGTACCTCCTTGTAGCGGGTTGTGATCCGGCGCACGATCCAGGCATTTCCACACACTCTTTGTGCTGTTGCATCTTGAACGAGTTTCAGAAGGGGTTTTTACCTGATTCATACTGAATGCAATGGAGACTGGTGGCCCCAGTGTCAGTGGGGCAGTGGACAGCACCTTCAAAGTTTGGACTAAACCCTGGAGCGGATTTACTGCTTCACTGACATTGGGGCTACCAGTCGCCACTGCGTGCATGCATTCTTACTCTTCTTATTATCATTATCATCAACTGTAATGTTTACACTAAGAGCAGGTGTAAAATCTGTGCATAGGAACAACCCAGGGTCCCCTTCAGACAGTTGCCCTCTGAACACCCTCCTTTCCCCTCAAAAAATCAGGTGTGGAAGCAACCTTTTGATCCTTGGAGAAGCATCTGCAGAAAAATCAGTTGAGACTGTCCCACGTTTTGAAGCAAGTCCCTTAATCCTGACTGTGGGGATGAGTACTGGAGCTAAATTCTCCTGAGCTGCAGTTGGAATTATGCCTTTTAGTTTTCTATTTGCACCACCGTCGTTTAAGTAGATTATTATTTGTTACATTTGTATACCGCCCCATAGCCAAAGCTCTCTGGGTGGTTTACAACAATTAAAAACATTAAAAACAAATATACAAATTTAAAAACACTTAAAAAAAACACTTTAAAAACACATGCTAAAATGCCTGCGAGAAGAGGAAAGTTTCATCTGTGATGCCTGGAGGGACATGACTTGTGATGTGCTACAGAGGGGCGGGGTGTGCACGCACAAGTGTATGGTATATATTTGGGTGTGCCTCTGAATCCTTGTTTTACGTCCAAATATCATTTCCAAAACGGCCTGGACCGTTGGAGGTGTTGGAGTGTTGCGTTGCTGACCTTTCTGTTTGCGAGTTGCGCAAGGATTAGCTCGTTTGCCGAGATTTCGGGCTTGATAACTGGCCAAACAAGAAGTAGATTACCTCAGCAGGTACCTATCATGCGTAAAGCATGCAAGGAGGTGGTGTGGCTGGCCTCCGAAGCTCCTCACCTCCCCCCCCCCATTTGCTGCTTTTGGCCTTTGGCTATATGTGGATGAAAGCTTATAATTACAGAGCCCAATGAACCCAGAGAATGGAGGTGGGGTGGGTGGGAGAGCTCCGTTTGCATTTGGTTTCAGGAATGGAGGGTGGTTTGTGTGCAAAGGTCTAAATACCCTGGCATGCTACAAAAGACCTGCTCTCTGAGTAACACAGTACAGGATGGGTTGTGGAGGATCTGTTTTATGATGATGACAACATTTATATCCCACTTTTTATATCCTCCAGGGGTCTCAAAGTGATATACACGGTTCTCTTTCTCCTCATTTTATCTTCCCAACAACCTTGTGAGGTAGGTTAGGCTGAGAGGCAGTGACTGGCTCAAGGTCACCCAGTGAGCTTCATGGCTGAGCAGGGATTTGGAGTCTGGTCTTCCAGGTCCCAGTCTGACACACTGACCACTACACCACACTATTGCGCCTTTTGATAATATGTAATCGGTTATGAAGTGGTATACTCCCTGGCCAAGATTTAGTTCCCCGAATTATTTTAAACAGAACAGAAAACATAAGTGTAAGTTAATTCAGCCAGGAATGTGATTGTTTGTCTTTCTGTGTCAAGTTATTTCCTTAAACCCCCAAACTAAGTTATATTTTAGTTCTTTGTTAATTGACAGTACAGGTGTTTCTGAGGAAGATGGAGCTCCCACACAAATGACAGAAAGACATTGGCACACAAAAAACATGTAGGATGCAGCTGCATGAATCTAGTAAAAGATTAAAGTAACATTATGAGCATTTTTAAAAGTTTGTCTCTGTTTCGGCGCTTTTCTCCTGTACAGGTCTGGATAAACAGAGATTTAATGTATATTGAAAGTGTTAGTTTGAAAATTGTGCTATTTATTTCTATTATATATTACCAAACCTATTCTTCTCATTTCCCCTGAGCTTTATTGATGCAACAGCTGGACAGGGCAGAAATTGGGACTATCAAGTTGTCCATTATGACTCTCTCATCTAGCTGGATGACCCCCTTCCCTTATTGGAACTCAGGTCTGAGGTACTTGTGATTCCTGTCAGGTTTGTGAATATGACCATTTGGGCTCCCTTCTCCATAAGAACACCAGAAAAGTGCTGTGGGATCAGGCCAAGGATCTATCTAGACCACCATCCTGTTCTCACAGGAGAACAGGAATCAGGAATCCCCAAAGCAATACCTGGGTGCAACAGCAATGCTCCCCACCAACTGGTATTCACAGAGTCATATGCCTCTGACAGGGGAGGTGGAACATGGCTGTCACGCTCAGGAGAGCAAGCGGGGAGAGGAGGCATTGTCCGTTGCCGAGCCTTATCCAGATTTTTTGGGGGGCACAGCTGCTAAGCATCCTTATCTCGCATCAGGACATAATGGTATGCGACTGTCCCACTACAACTGTGATTCCTGGATATGCCAGTGAGGACACTGGATGTTTATTTTTTATGCACAACATGTAATATCTGAAGGTCTCAGGAGTGACTGGTATGTCCCCAGGTGGTCCTTCATCCAGGACTAGGCGTGCTGTCCCTCAGGCCAGTCTTTGATGCAGCCATCTCCCAAGCTGGTGCTGTCTATGCTGGCGGAAGGGGCTGAAGGAGTTCGAAAGCATCTGGAGGGCACCAGGGCAGCAGAGGCTGCTTTAGAGCATATGCAGAAAGCAATTCACTTACGGGGCCTTTTGGGTGGTGATGCCCTAACTCTGGAACTCTCTCTCCTTTGAGGCTCACCTGGCACCAACCTGTTAAAGACATTGGGCTGTAATTCAACTCACTTTTACTCAGAGGGGACCAACTGAAATTAATGGGCCTGTTGGTCATGGGCATTAATTTCTATGGATCTACTTTGAGTAATAGTGGGATTATGCTTCTGTATTTTATTAGGAATTATAAGGCTGTATCAATTTATTGTATGTTTTTAAAGATGTTTTTGTTAACTTGTTGGCCATTTGAATTTATTTCTTACTGTGAATTGTGTAACTTGTGTTGTGAGCCGCCTTGTGCGTAAATTGTTATGGAAAGGCGGCATACAAATGAATAGTGATGATGATGAATAGTTAATTAAGGATCTGTTGAATTCAACTCTTGGCCCAGGCCTTGTAGATCTTATAAGGCTGCAATGCTTAGCACCACTTACTAAGGAGTAAAGCTGTTGAACACAGTGGGGCTGACTTCTGAACAAACACGTATAGAAGAATTCAGTTTCAAAACCTTTTCCTTGTTTTATCATGCTGCAGCTGTTCTCGTTGCTGTTGACCTTCTTCACTTTGTATTAATTGTTGTTGTGTTTTAATTGTTCAGTCTGCTTCTGTGTTGGAATTGCTTTTTAATATGCTTTTAAACCTTTTTTTAACCTTTTTTTAGTCCCTCCCAAAGGTTCTCCGGAACAAGATCTTTTTCAGAAGTCTCCGGAAAACCATCAGGGAGGGAGCAGAGCAGACTTGTTGGGGTAGGGTGTTCCAAAGCTTGGGTGCACAGCTGAAAAAGTTCTCTCCCGCGTGCCTGTCAACCTTAACGTCTTTTACTCCAGGCGCAGAGAAGAGACCAGAGGCAGATGATCTTAAATCCCGGACAGGTACATATGGGCGTAAGCAGTCCCTCAGGTATATTGGTCCAAGGCCATTTAGGGCTTTAAAGGTCAGAACCAGCACTTTGAATTGGGCCCGGAAGCAAACTGGGAGCCAGTGGAGTCGATAAAGCACAGGGGATAGAAGTTGGGCTCTTCTACCTGCAAAGCAGGTGCTGTACTAAAGAGCCGCGGCTCCTGTTCTGTGAACTGGTCTCCATGGGGAAAATGAAAAAGTCACTTTGGCAGAGAAAATGCTGGAAACTACGCCAGTTGGCATTCATAAACCGCTTCTTTAAAAACAACAGGAACACATGCAATCTTATTATAATCATTACGAGAGCCCTGTAAGGTAGTTCAGGGTTGTTATTCTCCATATCAGAGGATGAGGACTGAAGCTGGGATGCCTAGGGGGGTTCACAGCAGAGGGGTGATTCGAACCCGTGTCGTCCTGCTTTATAGCTCAGGCTTTTGGCTACCGTGCTGCAACCGTCTCACCGCTGGTTTCTCTGTTGGGGTTTGAGCGGTAGTCACAGAAGAACGAGTTCTTCTGTTTTTCACGCTGAGGCTCTTTTCTCTCTCTCTGACAAACAGTCCCTCATTGTGAAGATGGTGGAGGTGCTGGATGCAAACGTTGTCACCTCTAAAAAATAATCAGAAGAATGGCCAGTGTAGAGGATAGCTGGGTGTGGGAAATAGAAGCTCAGATCTTCTCACTGCTGTGGAAGCTCAGTGTGTGTGGCTTTGGCGGCAGGTCCCTATCTGTCTCCCTCACCTACCTTGCAGGGTCGTTATGAAGATAAAATGCCCCACATAATTCTGAATTCTTTGGAAGGAGAAAGCAAAAAGTGGCATGTAAAAGGCAGAAAATGGACTTCTGTCCTTGGCGTGCTCCCTTTAAGACTTTGCCCACGCTGCCCTGTCCTTCTCCTGTCTTATTGCCTTCTGTTGGTTCCTGGTCTTTGCAGAGGGCAGGGAGCAGCACGTCATCCTTCCATCTCCCCTTCAAAGCCTGCTTCTTCATGGGATCTTTCCTTTCCAGGTGTTTCCTTGCCTGCTGCCCATCTCCCCACAGCCCCCTGGCCCCTTCAAGCTCTGTCTTCGGTGCAGTGCCTCGCCCACAAGTGCACGAGACGATGTGCGTGCAGGATGCGCTGTTCCCAGGTTGTAAGATCCATACATTGTGGCTCTGCTTGTTGCCTTGTCATGTACAGTGAAACCTCACTTCTTTGCACGTCAGAGGGGAAGAAGCACACCACGCCCCATCCCCCAAGCCCTTACTGAGCAACTGGGTCCCCCATCCGGCCCTTATCCATCTTCAGTTTGCTCAGTAAGCCCCCCCGCACCCCCCAAATCTTTGGGCTGCTTATAGGCAAGTGTGCATCCTCAGGTTTTCTCGTTCCTCCCACTAGCAACTGTGGGGTGTCGTGCAGATGTGTCGGAGGTTGGAAGTGAGGGCAGGGGGGCAGAGGTGAAGCGCTCCTTTTCCTCTGCCCCACCTTCCACCTTTCATCCAGGTGCGTCGACCCATCTCCAGCGCTCTCAATGAAAGGCCCTGGCTGCATTCCAGGGCTGGGAAGGGCTTTGGAAGAGAGTGGGCAGCTGGAGGCCCTTGCCGGAAGCATTCCCTTTCTAACATCTCTGTCCCAAATGTCTTTACACCATTTTCCCACCACCATTGGGGGGGGGGTGTTGCCCCAGTCAAGGGAGTGGGGCCGTCCCCTGGAATCCTTGGAGGAGGCTTGGGCCAGGTCAGTGGTGCAGCCAGGTAATTTTAGGCCCTGGACTTAATGGTCTTACAGGGGCCTCCCTTAGATGGCCGGGGACATTCACTTCCTTTAACGTTGCTCGTCTCCCCCCCATCTTGCTATTCCATGCTTTACAACTGCTTCTAGATTCCCAGTATGTTAGAGCAGAAAAAAGAGAGCAAATGAACTGCAAGTGTCCCAGTGCCGATTAAAAAACATTGCATTTGAAACTCACTTCAGTTATAGCACCATCAGAACACGATCCACCTGGCTCTTCATTGTCCACACTCTCTGTGCTCTACCAGTGAGCTACGGCCCGTCCGTATTTTTTTTAACTTATGTTGCAGGCTGTGGGTTTATTTTTGGTCCCTCTTCTACTCTTCTTTAAAAGAAAAAGTTGACCTTTGGGGCTGAAGTTGTTTGTTTGTTTATTAGATTTATATCCTGTCCTTCCTCCCAGTAGGAGCCCAGGGTGGCAAATCCATTTTGGACTGCGGAGTTGGCCCCGATGCCACCCTGTGCCACATGGAGCGCACTCAGGTGCAACTACAGCCACCAATGCCTTGTTCTTTTGGGGGGCAATTGTTCCCAACAAACCCCCCCCCCCCGCCGCCACATCCACTGCATTGGTCTTGGGTTCTTTTTGCTGAGTTTCCTCCATAGAATTGGGAAGTTGGGAGGCAAGAAAGAGACCTGCCGAAGCTCTGCATGAGTCGAGGAATCAAGTCAAGCTGCATTTTGGGTGGCCGGAGTGAAGGAAACTGTCCCAGGGTTGCTAGCCAGTTTGACTTTGAGACACGTTCTTTCCCTAGACATGAAACATGGCAATCACAGACTCTGAGTGAGGGTTGCCTGAAGGAAATCCAGCAACATGTTGCCTGACACACATTTAGGAACATAGGCTTGTATTCCACTAACTTTTACTCAGAGTAGATCCATTGAAATTAATGCCCATAACTAACTGAGGTCAGTTAATTTCAGTGGGTCTAAAAGGTAGTTGAAAACAACCCAGTGAGAGCTGCTATCTATCGAGTCAGACCACTGGTCCATCTTGCTCAGTACTGTCCACTCTGATTGGCAGTGGTGGATCATTTACTCACCCATCACTCTGACCTCCCAGTAAGAGCAGAGGTGGCTCTGCTTCAGCCCCACTCGCGCCTGCCCTCAGTTTGGTGGATACACGGGACGGAGTCTTCTCTGTGGTGGTGCCCAGGCTGAGGAACTCCCTCCCTTAGGAGGCTCATTTAACCCATTCTCTTCTAACCTACCGAAAGATTGTCCAAAACCACGCTGTGTGGATGTGTTTTTGGTGCTCCTCAGAAAGTGAGTGGCTTGTTGTTGTGCTGCCGTATTCTGTCATTTGATTTGCTTGTTCTTAATTGATTTTATTTTTGGATTTATATGTATTGTTGCTGTTACATTTCTATCGCACATTCTATATCCTCCAAGGAGCTCTAGGTGCTGTACATGATCCTTTCCCAGTTTTATCCTCACAACAGCCCTGTCTGGTAGGTTAGCCTGAGAGACTGTGACTGGCTGAGATCACCCACTGAGCTTCGAGGCAGAGTGGGGATTTGAACCCTGGTCTCCCGGGTCCTGGTCTGATGCTCTAACCACTGCACCAACAACCATGCTGGTGGGCCACTTTGGGGGCCTCATGTAGGTCCAAAAAGTGGCACAGAAATCCTTAGGTGAATCAAGCCAATCTTTGTCATTCTAATTGCACGCCGGAAGTGTCTGACAAGACCCCCAGATTTCTTGCAGTGCTGCACCCTTGCCTCCCACCCTCTCCCCGCTGCCGTCAGCCGCACCTCCTAAACCACAATAAATCCCTCCCTTGGGATGCGAATGGGGGAGGGAAGGAAGTGTAAAAAGCAATCAAGGGTGTGAAAAATAAAGAGAGGCCTTCGTGGGGAGAAGCCGTCAGAAATGTCCGCTAGGAAGAGCTGGAGTGTAAAGGTTAGAAAAAAAACAAGCGGTGTTTGAAAGATTTGTAGCAGGAGAGGCCGAGAAGCACTTCCCATCCTCTTGGAGAAAAATCTGAAATGAGCTCTCTCCTCGGGTTACTCATAAAGGGGACGGAGCTCCAGAATCTGGTGTTGGCTGGAAATTGTGATGGAGATACCACAGCTGAAGTTCTGCTGCCTCCATGGTGACGAGGCAACTTGGAGGCCTTCCTCAGTAGGAAAGCAAAACTGGGGGGCTGGCAGGGAAACCCTCGCTCGCTCCCGAGGGGCTGGGGAGAGCCCTAAATGATGTCTGCCTTAAAGAGCGTCAGAGAAGGCCCTACTCTCTGCTCTGCCTACTGGACAAGGGCATTTGTGACACCTGTCCAAAAGAGAGGGCCTTCTCGGTGGAGGCCCCCGACAGTGGGATGCCCTCCCAAGGGAGGTATGCATGGTGGCGACATTGTATTTCTGGTACCCAGTTAAAAGCTTTTTATTTGCTTAGGCATGTATGTTTAGCTGATTGAATATATATTCATCTCAATGTTTATTGCATTGTCTCATGTTTTATATTGTTTCAACACTGTTTTGTAGATTTCAGCGTCTGCATACACACCACATGTTTAAAGCATATTCTTCCTCCCCCACAAATCCTGGGAACTGTAGTTTATTTGTTAAGGGTGCTGGGAATTGTAGCTCTCTGAGGAGTAAACTACAGTTCCCAGGAATTTTTGAAAGAAAAATGTGCTTTAAATGTATGACTGCATATTGGCGTGTATGCAGCCAAACTGTTATCTACACCACCTTGAAATCCATTTTTTGATACAGTTACAGGTTATAAACATTTAAAATAAAATATTATCTGGATACTTGAGAGCCAGCCATGTTTGTATTACATCTCATCTTTTCAAGGTGTGTTTTCTGGCACTTGTTGGGACAAGTAAGCCATTTTGTCTATCCCCCCCCCCCACAACCTGGCCAACGTATGAAGCATCACCAGTGTGCTACTGAAAGTTTATAAAGTGCAACTTTATCAAGTCCTTTGTGCCTGTAGAGCGTGGCAGTCATAGGCATGTGGAAGATCATTTAGCCAAGTTGGGAAGAAGCTGATTTGTGACAAGTCACTGTGTTGGAAAAAATAGTAATAAAATAAAGGTGAATAAATTGATCCTGACTCTGAGCGAGCCTGATTTGGAATTTGCTGTTTCATAGTCCTTGCGCGTTGTTCACGTGAATGGGAAAATGCAGTTGATGATCAGTCCTGACTGAGAATACAGACCTTTTCTCTCTCTGTTTTAGGCCTGTTTCTCACCTCTGGACTGCAAGTGACCCCACCCTTGCAATGCTCCTTCAAATAAAGGAAGATAAGCAGGCCAGGGAAATGGCAAGGCGAGAACCTTTCTCCCTGACTGACTCATTTTTAAAAAAATGTGCTGGACTTTTTTTGTTCAATCCTGTGAATTTTCCTACATGCAATCTGACGTGGTGCAGTCCAGATGCAGGTTTAACCACCTGCTGTTTGTGAGAATTAGGCCAGATTCTTCCGCCCTCTATTGATGTTGCCCCCAGTCAATTGGATTCTCCCCATTTTACGGATGCAAAACTGACAGAGAGAGGCAGTGTGCAAGGGGATGGGTGAACTGGGCTTGTGATGAAGCCTTTCTCCTGTCACCTACTCCACCCACCCTGGTAAGTCACAGACCTCGGCTGAACCCCCCCTCTTTTCCTGCCTCCCCCCCTTTTCCTGCCTCTGTGAAGCCAGAGAGTTGGGTGTGGTTGATGCGGGCATGGAGGGAGGGGTGAGATAAAATCATAAGCTCCCTTGCCCCATCCTCGTAATCTAAATAAATAAAAAAAATACCCAGCTGCCCCTGTGTGACTGAAAGTGTTGCAAGAATTAAGGGGGGGTGATTCCTGACCCTTCTCCCCCTCCCTCACCCGCCCTGGCTGAGGCCAAACTAATCCAGTACAGGCGGGCCCCGCTTATATTGCAGGTTCCATTCTGGACTGCCGCAGTAAAGCCGAAATCGCCGTAAAGCGGAACCCATTGAGTATAATGGGGCGCATTGCGCGAAAATGCTATGAAAATGCCGCAAAATGCCGCAAAAGCACAAAACTGGCTTTAAAACAGGGAATTTCCCGCTGCCGCATTAGCGGAACACCGGAAAGCGAAGCGCCAGTAAGCAAAGCACCGGTAAGCGGGGCCCTACTGTAATTGGTTTAATTATGAAAGGCCCTGCTCTCTGACTGATGATAAGGGTTATGCCGGTCGGGCAAGGAGGTGTTGGCTGTCCTCAGGGTGGGGGATTGGGTGTGTGTGAGTTTTGTTGTTGTTGAGGTGGGGGCTGGTTTAAAAGGAGCAGTGAAGTGGTTGCCCAGAGGGCCACACCTTTAATCCTGGCAACTGAATTTCCTCTCCGTAGCTCTTGAACCAGTGAGGGTGCAAATTTGTGCTACTCCTGACACAGCAAACCAGCTGCAAGAGACCTTTTAAACTTCCCTGTGAACTAATTTTCAGTCATGCCTCAAAACCTGAAGCCCTTTGCCCCAGGATATGCATGGAGTTAACAGCAGAGGTCTCTGAGCGTGTGATGAGTGCCTTTCGACTCGGGGTGTTTGGGTGCTCAAACAGAAAATCCAGATGATGCAGCCCTCCTTTCCCAATACACATTCTACACCGAACAGCTGCAGCACTGGAGAAGACCTGCCCTGGGAGTGAGTACCTGAGCATCCGGGTGCTTGCTGCTCGCTCCGCTGAGTTGCTGTCTCGAGATAGCTGAGGTCCCTGGTAAGTGCTGCAAGGACTGGGACCCCTTGCCTGAGTCTGACTCCAGAGAGAGGCTGCAGTCAGTTTTGCAGCCTCTTGCCTCAGCTCCTGGCTGGGTCAGGGGGCATAAAAGCCTGGCTGCCCTTGGGTGGGGGGTCTGCCGACAGCAAGGGCAACACCAAAGGGCTTGTCCCTTGGGGATCTCCTTAGGGAGTCCAGAGGGTGAGGGTGCTACCCCCTTCTATGTTTATTTTAAACCAATCCAGAGAAGATTGGTAGTGGGGAGGGCATATGGCACAGAGGGCCTGTGCAGTGAACTGAGCGATAGGAGAAAGTTGCCAGATGCCTTCAGAGTGAGAGTCTAACTGGCAGAAGGCTGGCCCTCCCTGGGTGTGAGATGGGGGGGAGTAGATGTGCCCTATGTGAAAGATACTGAGTGGATCTGACTGTTCCCAATTCTCACAGAGGCCTACTGGGATAATTGGCTCAGATAGGTTTTGTTGGTGGGCTCTTGTTGGGTCCATATCAGGTGTTTCGAAGGAGTCTTAGTTAAGAGGGATATGGGTGATGCCACCCCAATTTCAGTGATCACGGGTAGAGGGAAGTATAGCCATAGGGAGGTGGTGAACTACCATAGAAGAAGAGGGCAAGGCTATCTATGCCTTGTTCGTATCTCCTGCTCCTTACATGAATGGGTTCCTCGTTGCTCATCTGCTGTGCCCGCTGGCCTGTGTGTGTGTGTTGTTGTTTAATGCCAGATTGGTGCACAATAAGATCACACTCATCCATGATTTGTTTGTGGATGAAGGTGCCGATTTGGTGTGCATTAGTGAGACCTGGGTGGGTGAGCTAGGAGGAGTTGATCTGACCTAGCTTTGTCCATCTGGATACTCGGTGCAACACCAGCACAAGCTGCAGGGACAGGAGGAGGAGTTGCTGTGGTCTACAGAACTTCCATCTCTATCACCAGGAAACCACTCTGTCTTGGAGCTGGCTGTGAGGGCCTGCACCTGGTGTCGGGCCATGGAGACAGGAAACTAGGGTTGCTGCTGGTGTACCATCCACCCTGTTGCCCAGCAGCTTCTCTGACCAAGCTGGCGTAGGCCATCTCGGCTGTGGTATTGGAGGAGCCCAGAATGATAGTCCTGGGTGATTTCAATGTCCATGCTGAGGCTGCCTCTAGTGTTCTGGCTCGGGACTTAATGGCCTCCATGACGACCATGGGGCTGTCTCAAGTTGTCACCGGCCCGACGCATAGGACAGGGCACACCCTCGACTTGGTTTATGCTCCAGATGGAGGAAGGGGTGGTGTGGAGATGGGGGGTGGATGGCACCCCATTGTCATGGTCGGACCACTTCCTGGTGAAGTTTAGACTTACGGCTCAGATCTTCCCCTGCAGGCATGGTGTGCAGATGGTCTGTCCCCGGAAACTAATGGAATCCACTGGATTCCTGAATGCCCTGGGGGAGTTCCAACTAGATAGAGGAGGTGACTCTGTTGAAGCCCTTGTCACGCTGTGGAACAGCAAGGTGGGTTGGGCTCTTAACACAGTTGCCCCTGAGCGCCCTCTCCGGCACTGTGGAGCCCGGTTTGCACTTGATACACCAGTGAACTGAGGGCAATGAAACAGGCTGGATGATGGCAAGTGAGCAAGTGAGGCTGATCGGGCACAAGTAAAAGATCACAACTGTGCCTACTGCTGTGTGGCAGTGAGGGCGGTGAAGAAGGCCCACTTCCTTGCCACCATCACTAGCCATCCAGTGGAGCTTTTCTGTATTGTCAGGGATCTGTTGATATCAACTCCAGGAAATGGTGTTCTTGACCTTTCGGAGGCCCACTGTGAATTTTTTGCAAGGCACTTTGAGGTTAAAGTTGCTTGCATCCATAGCAGTCTTGATGCCCCATCCACATCTACTGTAGTCCCCAATGAGGTGTCCGGTGCAACGTCTGCTGCAGCTTCTTGGGAACGGTTTCAGTTGATGCGGCCTGATGATGTAGACAAGGTGCTTGTGATGATGCAGCCAGCATGTCCTCTCGACCCTTGCCCTTCTTGGCTTATTAAAGCTTGCCGAGGGGGTTTGAACAAGTGGATCCAGGGTGTGGTCAACATATCATTGCGGGAGGGAGTGGTTCCAGCCACCCTGAAAGAGGCGGTGATTCAACCGCTCCTGAAAAAGCCCACACTGGACCCATTGGTTTGCAACAATTACTGACTAGTTGCAAATACCCCCTTCTTAGGGAAGGTGATTGAGAGGGTTGTGGCGCAGCAATTGCAAGTTCTCTTGGATGAAACAGATTATCTTGACCCATTCCAGTCTGGATTCAGGTCTGGTTCTGGAATTGATTCGGCCTTGATGGATTACCTTTATTGGGAGGACAGGGGGAGTGCGACCCTATTACTCTTACTTGATCTCTCGGCGGCTTTTGATACAATTGACCATGATATTCTTCTGGGACGACTTGGTGAGATTGGTATTGGAGGCACTGAAAGAGCACGTTCGTAGTCTGGGGGTTCTGCTGGATCCATCTTTGTCGCTAGAGGCCCGGGTGACCTCAGTGTCTAGGAGTGCCTTTTACTAGTTTTGGCTGGTAAGACAGCTGCGGCTGTTTCTGGACCGGGATAGCGTGACCACTGTTGTCCACACACTGGTAACCTCCAGGCTGGATTACTGTAATGCATTCTATGTGGGGCTGCCCTTGAGGTTGGTCCGGAAGCTGCAGCTGGTGCAATATGTGGTGGCACGTCTGCTCACTGGGGCGGAGTATCCTCAACATGTCACCCTACTTCTGAAAGAATTGCACTAGCTACCTATTAGTAACCGGGCTAAGTTCTAGTTTTGGTATACAAAGCCCTATACAGTTTGGGACCAGGATAACTTAAAGACCGTCTTATCCCTTATCTACCCAGTTGATCACTGCGCTCTGCAGATGAGGGCCTCCTGCAGATACCATCTTATCAGGTGGTCTGTTCTGTACAACATAGGAAGCGGACCTTTAGTGTAGTGGCACCTACCCTGTGGAATTCCCTCCCCTTAAATATTAGACAGGCACCATCTCTGTTAACTTTCCTGTGTCTACTGAAGACCTTCCTTTTTCAACAAGCCTTTTAAGTAGAGACCTTATCCCAGTTTGTGTCTGTGTTGGAATTGCTTTTGAAGATGTTTTAAAGCTTTTTTTTTTTTAAGATGTTTTTAAAGATGTTTTGTTTTAATATATTTTAATGTCTGTTTTTATAATGTTTTAGGGTGTTTATAGTGTTTTTGTTTGCCGCCCTGGGCTTCTAGTGGGAGGAAGGGGGGATATACATTTAATAAATAATAATATATAAATAATAAAATAATAATCAACAAAGTTCACCATCCACGTGCCAGAACACCTGCTTTGCATGCGGAAGGTCTTAGGTCCAATCCCCAGGGGCATCTTCAGGGAGGGCCAGGAATGTCTTCTGCCTGAAATCCTGGAGAGTCACTGCTGCTCAGAGTAGACAATCTGACCTAGATGGACCTGTGGTCTGACTCAATGGAAGGCAGCTTGTTCCTATGTTCCTAAACCTTGTTGAAATGAATGTGAGCTGCATGAAAGGTGCCATATGCTTCACCAGTACTTAAATGCCGGGGTGCAGTTGCATTGGTTGGCCTGAAGAATGTCTGCTTCTAGTGTGTTTCGGTGACGCACTTATCTGGGAGTATGCCCAATTACACTTGGGACTTACTTCAGAATAAAAATGCATAGTATTGTACTTTGGCATGGTAACTTGCCTGCTCATTTTACCTGACCGATGGATAAAAAGCACAGGCTGCCTTTAACTGAGATCTGGACCCAAGAAGTTAGGGAGTGGGTGTTCTATTGTTAAATCTGAGTATTTTGGATGCATGGCCCTAAATGGCAGAAATGGGCAGATTTGTGACACTGAAATCAAGAAAGAAGTCCTTCTTGGAAAGAAAAATACATTGTGATCATTTCAAAATCATGGTTGGCCATGCTTCTAGACCACATTGATGTGGCTCCGCTTTACTTGTGTGGCCCGTTTTGTGGAGGAGAGCTGATGAATGCCTGGCCGTCGGTGGCGCAGCTGTCGGGATCCAGTTTCCCCCTCTCAAGTGAACAGGGCTAATGTAATCCTTATGTGGGAAAATAGTGGAATTCTGACTCTGTGGGTGTGGGTGTGTTGGTGGGAGGGTATTAGAGACAGAAAGTTCTGTCAATTTCGCTTCTCTCAGTTGCTCATTCTTCCAAGTCTTAAATTCAGTTCTCCACATTTCTGCAGCAATTTGTGAATTATTTGTTTTAAAAATCCTCATGAAAATTCCCAATGTTTTAGTGTGAATTTCTCATAAGAACGTTTTGCAGGCAGTTTTGAGTATTGCACACATTTTTGCAAGCAATTTCTCATCATAAAATGCATTTTTTGTATATTTTGTATGTTTTTTCACTCATATAATCAATTGTATGCACGCTTTCCCCTTACATATGCATTTTTGTAAACATTGGTGAACTTCATTGCAAAATTAGAGTAAGCGCGAATTTCGAAGGAAGGCTGAGTTTCAGTTCTCAGATTGTTACGGAAAATGTGGATTTGATAGATTCAGCTTGAAACGCAAACGGAATCAAATTTCTCATCCCTAGTATGTATGTATGTGTTTTAGGTCACAATTTGTTTATTTACCAATGTAAAATTTGAACAAAGGAGAGCAGGTACATGCCCAGACAATAAGTTCTAGGCCGCATCCAGTGTTGCTATTTTGCAGATGGGATATTTATTATTTATTTATTTAAAATATTTCTATCCCGCCTTTCTACCCTATAATAGGGCACTCAGGGCGGCTTACAAAAATAAAATCAGACATGTACATAATAAAATTGTAAGCAGTAAAATCACCAAAACATTAAAATAAATTAAAATACATAAAAGACAATTAAAATACATAAAATACAATATATATACAATATATACATATGCACACATATATACATATATATAGGGACTGGTACTAAAGGGACTACAAAGGTAAAATTTAACGTAGAAGACATACAATCAGTGTCAGGCTCTACCTTCAGTCCCTCCCATTTTACACCACCCTTTTTGCCAGTGTAATTTCCACTGGGTTTCAACGATTATTAAGCAGAATCTTCTGAAAATCAAGACCTTGAAACACGCACTACAGCAGGAATTAATGTTTCAAAGAAACATTCTAACACCATGCGACTATGAACGCCTCCTGTATCTGCTCCATGAAACAGAACGGACAACTTTTATCAATGCCCATGCCACCAAAAAGAAAAAACTCAAAAGGGATATTCTAAGATATCATCTTCCTCTTATTCCATCCAATTTAATAACACAAAGTTCTTTTTATAAAGAAATATTTTCATGTACTACAAGAGCAAAAGCTAACCACAAGAAAAAGAAAAACAGGAGATTCAAAAGAGTTACTCTAAAAACTTCCACATGTATAACAAGATCACCTGACATAACTTACAGAAATGACTCCACAACAATAATAGATCTCACTGCAGGCAAAATGTCACCTAATGAAATTAGGTGTCTATCTAAGCAGAGCTTGGAAAAGTTACTTTTTTGAACTACAACTCCCATCAGCCCCAGCCAGCATGGCCACTGGATTGGGCTGATGGGAGTTGTAGTTCAAAAAAGTAACTTTTCCAAGCTCTGATCCAAAGGCCTCAACTTCTGCCTAACACCTGGAGAGCACAATATAGCACAGATGAAATGTGACATCAAAGCATTTGAAAGGAGATGTAGATTGGCTGAATTTTTTTATGATGACTCTAAGAACAACATAGACCTCTACAATAGAGATCCTCTGCTACAGTTTCTGCCACCTAAAACTTGGACACCGAACATTAACAGGAATCCAATCCTAGAAACCTTTCTTTTATCAATAAACAGAGTCATCAACAACCACACACCAACTCCTACTCACGACAGCCTTACAAAAGAAGAAAGAATAGCCCTGAGGAACCTTCAGATGAGAAGGGATGTTGTCATCAAGCCTGCAGATAAGGGTGGTGCTGTTGTGGTACTTAACACTACAGGCTATATAGCAGAAGGTCAAAGACAACTAAAGGATGAAACAACATATAGATTTCTTGACAAAGACATCACCACAGATCTCAATACTTGTATCATTACATCTATACAAAACCTTACAAGTAGGAAACTTCTTTTTTTTTTTTTACAATAATTTTTATTCAAATTTTCATAAAACAAACAAAACAAAATAAAAAAATAACACAATAAAAATAAAAAATAAAAATAAAAAATGTGACTTCCGATTTGTCACAGATCAGCTATAAATATATAATATATATCAAACCTGTCCCTTAATACATACAAAATCACTTTTCTCCATAGTCTTAATTAATCGTCAAATCCCATTATCATCATTTCATTTTTATCTTTCAACAAAAAGTCTAAGAGAGGCTTCCATTCCTTAAGAAATGTATCTGTCGATTTTTCTCTAAGTAGACATGTCAATTTATCCATCTCTACTAAGTCCATTAATTTCAATAGCCATTCTTCCGTTGTTGGTGTTGATTCCATTTTCCACTTTTGTGCATATAATAATCTTGCTGCCGTAATCATATATAATATTATTCTTCCATATTTCTTTTCTATTTGCTTATCCATAAAACCCAATAAAAAAAATTCTGGTTTTGACTGAATATTTATCTTTAGAATTTTTTGCATCATCCTACCTATCTGTGCCCAAAATAATTTTGCCTGTTTACACAACCACCACATATGATAAAATGATCCTTCTTGTTGTTTACATTTCCAACAAACATTAGAAACATTACTATACATTTTCGATAACTTTTCTGGAGTCATGTACCAATGATACATCATTTTATAGAAATTTTCTTTAAGATTATAGCATAATGTAAATCTCAAGCCTTTTTTCCACATATTTTCCCATTGATCCATTTGTATATTATAACCAAAATTTTTTGCCCACTTTACCATACACTCTTTTACTTGTTCTTCTTCCATATCCATTTTCAGCAAGAGTTTATACATTTTCGCAATTATATTTTCATCATTTGTACACAAACCTATTTCAAAATCAGATTTACTTATTTCAAACCCATACATTTTCTTATCCATTTTATATCTCTCTAACAATTGTAAATAGGCAAACCATTGAGAACTATATCCTTCCTTTATCAGTTGTTCTCTCTCTTTCATTATATATTCTCCATGTACATTTTCTAAAAGTTCTTGATAAGTTAACCATTTCTCTTTTCCAGCCATTTCTCTTCTATAAAATGCTTCTTGACTTGAGACACATAATGGTATTTTCGAGTAAAACCTTGGTTTATATCTATTCCATATTTTCAACAGAGGACGTCTTATAAAATGATTATTAAAATCCACATTAACTTTTACTTTATCATACCATAGATATCCATGCCATCCCCACTTCAGGTTATGACCCTCCAAATCCAATAGTCTTTTATTCCTCAATAATAACCATTCCTTTATCCAGACTAAACAACAGGCAGCATAATAAAGTCTCAAATTTGGTAATCCCAGTCCTCCTCTTTCTTTGGCGTCTTGTAATAATTTAAATTTAACTCTTGGTTTTTTCCCCTGCCAAACAAATTTAGAAATATCTTTTTGCCATTGTTTAAAAGGTAAATCAGAGGATATTACAGGTATTGTTTGAAACAAAAACATCATTCTCGGCAATACATTCATTTTTATCATGGATATTCTGCCCATTAATAACAATTGTAATTTATCCCATTTTAGCAAGTCTTTCTTAATCTCTGTCCATAGTTTTTCATAATTATTATGAAACAACTTTGAATTTTTATTTGTCATAATAATACCTAAATATTTCAACTTTTCCTCTATTTTAAAATCTGTCTTGTCTATCAGCTCTTTTTGTTCCCTTGAAGATAAATTTTTCACCAACATCTTTGTTTTTTGATTGTTGATCTTAAATCCTGCTAACGGTCCAAATTCTTTTAATTTGTCCATCAATACATTAATTCCTTCCAAAGGGTTTTCTAATACAATTATCAAATCATCAGCAAATGCTCTCAATTTATATTCCTCTTTTTTTATCTTTATTCCCGAGATCCTTTTATGTTGCCTTATATCTCTAAGCAGCACTTCCAAGACCAAGATAAATAAAAGAGGAGATAATGGACATCCCTGTCTTGTACCCTTTTGTATTTCACATGAGTCCGTTAGCCCCCCATTAACAATTATCTGTGCCTTCTGAGATGTATAAATAGATCTGATCCATTTTATAAAATTATCTCCAAAATCCATTTGTTCCAAGACCTTAAACAGAAATTTCCAATTCAAATTCTCAAATGCTTTCTCAGCATCTAAAAAGATCAAAGCTGCTTGTTTATCATTTCGTTGTTCTAAATATTCCAAGACATTCAAGACATTCCTGACATTGTCACGTAATTGTCTTTTAGGTAGAAACCCTGCTTGATCTTCCTGAATAAATTGTTGCAATATTATTTTCATTCTTTCTGCCAAAATCGTTGTAAAAATTTTATAGTCATTATTCAATAAAGATATCGGCCGGTAATTTTTTGTTTTGGTTAGGTCCTGCTCCTCTTTAGGTATTAATGTTATATTGGCATTTTTCCAACTGTCCGGTATCTTTCCCTCTTGCAAAATAGAATTCATTGTATACTGTAAAGGTAATAAGAGTTCCTCCTCCAAACATTTATAATACACTGCTGATAGTCCATCTGGTCCTGGCGCCTTTCCTAATTTAATTTTACCTATAGCTTCAGATATTTCTCTTGACGTAATAGGACCATTAATAGCTTGTCTCTGAAAATCTGTAATTTTAGGCAAATTCTGTTTAGATATATACTCTTCTATTTTTTCAGAGGGAATTTCCTGACACTTGTACAAAGTTGAATAATATTGATGAAAAACCCTTTGGATTTTTACATTATTTGTCAACATCTCATCTCCTTCTTGTATCTTTAAAATAAGATTTTTTTGTCGTTCTTTTCTTAATTTATATGCTAACCATTTCCCCGGTTTATTTGCAAATTCAAAAGTCCTTTGTTTAGCAAAATTTAATTTCCTTTCAATTTCTCTAACTGTCAACATTGACACTTGTTTCTGTAACATTTTAATTTGATTTACAATAGAAACTTTAGTTGGATTCTTTTTCAATTCTTCCTCTTTTTGTTTTATTTCTTCCAAAATTAATTGCATTTTCTGTTGTTTCTTCTTTTTTAATTCAGAGTTACATTTAATAAAATATCCCCTCATAAATGCTTTACTTGTATCCCAAACAATATTTTCATCTGTTCCTTTATGTAAATTGTGTTCAAAAAACTCTTTTAATTTCTTCTTACATTCTTGCACTATTTTATCATTCTGTAATAAAGATTCATTTAATCTCCATCTAAATCCAAGATTTTTTTTTTTGAAAGTCAATATCACTGGATTGTGATCCGAAAAGGTTTTTGGTAATATATCCATTTTGGAAATGTCTTTCACTAAGTTTTTAGACATCCAAATCATATCTATCCTCGAGAATGTTTTATGTCTTTCTGAAAAATAAGTAAATTCCTTTGCATTGTCATTTATATGTCTCCAAGCATCCACCAATTCTAGATTTTCCATCAATTCAAAACAAATCTTCGGTAATTTACCCTGTGTCTCTTTAATATTTTTCTCAGAAAGTCTGTCCATTTGGTAAAATTACTCCATTCCAATCACCCATAACACACCAATGATCATATGAAAACTCTGACAATTTTTCCATAAGTCCTGTGTAAAACCTTGTTTTATCTTCATTGGGGGCATAAATGCCCACTATCAAAATTTTTGTACCCTGTAAAGTAATTTCAACCCCCACAAATCTGCCACTATCGTCCAATAGTATCAATTTAGGAAACAATTGTGGGTTAATATAAAGAACAACACCATTTTTTTTTGATTCAGCCGAAATAAATTCTTCACCCAAATTTTTACAAATCAAATATTTGGAATCTTTCTTCTTGATATGTGTTTCTTATAAACAAATTATATCCAATTTTAATTTTTTCAAATAATGAAACACTTTCTTTCTCTTCTGCGACGTATTGGCTCCTATTATATTCCAAGTTAGATATTTGTAATCCATCTTTAAGCATGTATTTTAAAAAGTACCTGATGCCAAGTAGGAAACTTCTTAAAGAGGAAACTGCTGATCTCCTTGTTAATCCAAATCCCACCCCTGGAAGGTTTAACATGCTGTCTAAAATCCACAAAGCCAACAATCCTGGTCGCCCAATTGTCTCAGGTAACAACACCGCTACTGAAAGGATTTCTCTGTACATTGACTTAAATTTACAAAACTTGGTGCAAAACCTCCCACCGTATATCAAAGACACCAAGGACTTCTTGCTTAAAATTGAGTCTTTAAACAAGCAGTATCAATTCCACAACAATACCATACTAGCTACTTTAGATGTCACATCTCTTTACACCAATATACCACATAATGATGGGATTCAGGCTTTAAATGAGTTCCTTAACACCAGAGATATGAACAGTCCTCCAACAGAGGTTCTCACAACTTTAGCTATGCTAGTCCTAACTTGTAACAACTTTACATTCAATGGAGAACACTACCTGCAACTACAAGGCACAGCTATGGGGGCTCGCATGGCTTCATCATATGCGAATCTCTTCATGGGTAAACTGGAACAGGAGATCCTCAAAAAGGCCATCAACAAACCACTTATATGGTGGTGATACACTGACGACATCTTTATGGTCTGGACGAATGGTAAAGAGAGTTTGGAACAATTTAAAAATTACATCAACTCTATCCATCCCTCTGTTAAGTTTACATTTAATAGTACAAATGACAATCCGCACATCCCTTTTCTGGATGTCCTTCTTACCATTGAAAACAACAAAATAGCCACTGATCTCTACAGCAAACCCACTGATGCCCACACCTATTTAAACTGGAAATCCTGCCATCCTAGGCATATAAAGAAGAACATTGTGTATAGCTTAGCTCTGAGAATCAAACTTATTTGCAACACTGAAGATAAATACCAGAGAAGGATCAGTGAACTTAAAGAACACCTTCTTCTAAGAGGATATTCTCCACATATTATCAATTGCAACATCCACCGAGCCTCCATTCTGTCCAGAGAAAACCTCCTCCATCATACTGAGGTGTCAAAGAGCAGAGAGCAAAGGATTCCATTTGTGGTAGATTTCCATCCAGCATCTCCGAACTATCACCGAGCAATCAGGGAGAGCTACCCATTGCTGGCAAACTCTGAACATCTTACTAGAGCCATCAGCAGGCCTCCTGGTATAGCATTTCGCCAACCTCCTAATTTGCGCAGACTGTTGGTGAGAGCTGTGCTTAAGCCCCCTATCACCAATCCAGGGTCTCATCCTTGTCACTCCAAACGCTGTATCACCTGTGTGTACCTCAGGGAGACAGCCACTTTTACAAGCACTAGGACAGGCAGGACATATTACATCAAACAGAACATCACCTAAGGAAGAATAAATTATAACTGTGTAACCTTTGCTTGCTGAAGCATTCTGCCACATGAAATTTAGACAATAATGTAATTTTGTTAATAAGCTTTCCAGATGCTTCTGTTACCCCAGCATGGTTAGCTGTGTACATTCTTTGCAGTTTTGTACCTTCCCACACCTAATTAGCTCAATAAAAATAGTTGGAAGGTGTGTGATAATGACAGAAGATGGAGGATAGAACAACTGAAGCTGCCTGTATGGAAGGTCTTTCCACTTGTCCTAATGCAGCCATGCAAATTAGGCTACAACCCAAACTCCACTTACCTAGGAGTAACCCCCACTGAATTCAGTAGAAGTTACTTCTGAGTAGACATGGTTAGGATTGCAGTCTACAATAGTTACTAGCCTCAAAGAGTTCTCTTTTATTTTACTTTTTTGAATAAAATTTTTATATAAATAAAATCAAATACAAAAGTAACCACAGATCAACACAAGTATCGTAGCTGACAAAGGTGTTACAAAAATGAAAAAATGAATAATCAAACATGAATCTATGTTCAATTATATAATATAAAATTATTTCAAATTTCTACTAGGTACATCAGGATTTTTTTTTACACATATGGTTAACAAATATGTGGGTTAACACATGAAAAAAATAGAATACAGCAGGGCCCCACTCACACAGCAGGTAACTAACGTTCCAGACCTCCGCCTAAAAGTGAAACCCGCCGGAAAGCAGAACTCCGTCAATAAAATGGCGGCCAATGCACGAAAAACGCCATAAAAGTGGAACAAGCGCCGTATGAGTGGGGCCTTACTCCAATTGAAAGCCACCGTATTAGCGGAACGCCGAAAAGAGGGCCGCCGAAAAGCAGGGCCCTACTGTATAGGGTTTGTAACATCTATTCAAAGAGTTCCCAAGATCTTATTTTATCATGAACCATATCATCCTAGTATGTTACAAATAAAACTCCATTTCTTTATAAAAGAGTCTTGTGATTGTCTTGCTTACCTTGTAACTATATTGGTGAGTTTTACAATTTATTTATTTATTAGATTTATTGGTTGCCCATCTGGCTGGTTGTCCAGCCACTCTGGGCGACATACAGAATAAAAACATACAAATACATTAAAATCTCAACAGTAGTAATAAACCTAAACATAGTTTAGATTGACTATGTACCATACTTTGATAATGCATTCATTAGTATTGTTTTTATTGATGTATTTTTATATTTGTGTTTTTTGTAAGCCGCCTTGAGAGCCTTTTGGCCAAAAGGCGGGGTAGAAATAAACAACAACAACACCTGCAGGTCCTGCAATATAGTTTACATCATTGAGTGCAAAAGACCAGGATGTCATATCCAATACGTAGGAAAGACCACAACTGACCTACGCACGCGCTTCAGGAAACACAAGTCGGCAATCTTGACAAAAAAAGTGGAGCAACCAGTTGCAAAGCATTTTAACATCGAGGGTCACAGCCTGTTGGACTTTTCCATTACAGCGATAGAGATGCCAGCAGATCCAGCAGCATTGACTAAAAGGGAGAACTTTTGGATTTACTCTCTGGACACATTGGCACCACATGGCCTGAACCTGGAGGACAGTACCAGCATCACTTAGCTTCTGCAAGTGAAGCCCCTCTGAGCATTCCATCCTCAAAGCTCTATAACTGCCACCTTCGCAACAGCATTTGTATGTTGGCAGCTGATGAAGGCGGAAGCTGAAACGTTTTGTTAATATAATAAAAACCTCTGTTTGGTTAATCACAATTACGTTCATATATATATATAACTGTCATCTGTCTTTTATATATATATATATTTGTATACACATACACACACAAATATACTAAAGGGACTACAAAGGTAAAATTTAACGTAGAAGGCATAAAATCAGTGTCAGGCTCTACCTTCAATCCCTCCCAAAGGCTCTCCAGAACAAGATTGTTTTCAGAAGTCTCCGGAAAACCAACAGAGAGGTACAATCACAATCACAGAACGGCCAAACTCAGGTTGTGCAATCAAAGTGGACTTGGCGCTTTTTTGCAACAAACTCACTCTCCCCCCCCCCCAGGACTTTTTGCAGTAAGGAAAAGTTGCACATTACTAACACTCGAACTAAACATTTGTTTAGGCACTTCCATGTTATCCCATACTAGTAAGTCTCTTTTACATCCCCAGTCACCCCAGTTTTCAACCAAGCATCAAATTCTTGCCAAGGCTACCCTGCAAGCTTCATGGTGGAGGGGGAGGGAGGTTGAACCTGAGCCTCCCATCCCCAGCCTGACACCTCCTGCACTCAGGCACCAAAGTGATAACAATCTGATGTATTTTGTTAAAGTATTGCAAAGGGAGCCCCAGCTGCATCTGGTCAACGGACACCCCTTGAGCCTCACTTGGAAGGGGTTGGGAGGAGGTGTGGCTGGAGTGCTCGTCTTCTGGGGGAGAGGGAAGGTAACAGATGCTGTGATCACACAGGAAGGAAACCTTAGAAGCTTGTTGTCGGGAGGGTGATGGTTTGGCCGCTGGATTTATGGCTTTGGAGGGCAGCGTGCAATTCCTCCCCGGAGAAGAGGCTCTGGGGAACATGGTTCTCTCTCCCCCCCCCCAAATCAGTGGCATGGAGGTCCAGTAGCTGTTAAGGGACTGAACAGTACAGTAAATCTTGTTTAGCATCCTGGTGAAAGGAGCTGGTTATGTGCCTGAATGCTTGACAAAGAGCTTGGTGCAACTGAAGGGCCTCTGTGTGGTGGTGCCAAAGCAGACTGAGGGTGATGCCTTCTGCTGTGTGTGTGGGAAATGAGGGACTGGACCCTTCCCCCCCTTTGATTTCCTCCCCATTGGTTACTATTGATGCTGCTGCTGTTTTTACCGCTGCGGGGGCACACATCCCAGTGTGACATTACCACGGTGCAGCAGCAAGTCAGCTGTTTGAATGGCTCACATTTTAGCGTTCCACAGCTTTACGGACCTAGAAAGCAGCAAGGAATGTTGACACTGACCGCAGATGGCCAGGATGAGGCCAGCTGGAGAAATCTATCAGCCTGTCCTTGAGGCACCCCCAGGATTCTTACTGAAGGCACGTCAGTGACATTGCAGGCCTTTTTTCATACGTTCCCGTGGCACCGAGTGAGCCAGTACCGTACAGAGTTTCTGGAGACCTTGACCGGGCAAATTCGTACCCTATAAATGCTTCAGTCCATTGGGGGGATGCAGCTTGGAGCTCTGCAGCACCATTACAGCCTGTGATGCTGCAGAAGGGTTGGTGCTGGATTCCTTTTGGTGCCTTTTCATTTGCATTTATAGATCAAGGTATTTTTTTGCTGGTTGAATTGTTTTATTGCTATTAATCACGCCATATCTCTGTAATTTTAAATTTCTTTGTATTCTGCCTGGAATCTAGTTTTGGATGAAGGACTATTTATATATATTTAAAATAAACGCATGGCACAGCCTGTGCCAAAACTGGCACCTTCCCCCAAAGGTACCCTCTGGGCTTGCATGAGCCTCCCCTTAAAAAAAGGATATTGTGGAGCTGGAAAGGGTTCAGAAAAGGGCAACCAAAATTATCAAGGGGATGAAGCAAACCCCCTCTGAGGAAAGGTTACAACATTTGGGGTGTTTTATTTTAGAGAACAGGTAAGTAAGAGGAGACATGATAGAGGCGCATAAAATTATGCTCGGTGTGGAGAAAGTGGATAGAGGAAAGCATTTATCCCTCTCATAATACTAGAAGTTGGGGCCATCGAATGAACCTGAATGCTGGCAGATTCAGGACAGACAAAAGAAAGAACTTCTGCGGAATCCGTTCCCACAAGAGGCAGTGATGGCCATCAACTTGCATGGCTTTAAAAGAGGGTTAGACAAATTCCCAGAGGAGAAAGCTATCAAGGGCTCCTAGCCACGATGGCTGTGTGCTGCCTCTACTCGGAGGCAGGATGCCTCTGAATACCAGTTGCTGCGACTCACAAGCAGGGAGAGGGATTTCATTTATTTATTCATTACATTTGTCCCTCTCACTCTACAAAAGAGAGTCTCAGAGTGACGTAATGATGTCAAAGTGACAAAGCGTGCAGGCTCCTTCCAGAGCTTGGAAGATTACTTTTAAAAAGTAATAAATTACAGTTACAATTGCTTGGCCCCAAAAAGTAGTAATTACCGTTACAATTACAATCGCTCTGAAAGTAACTGATTACTTTACTTTTTCTCAAAAGTAATCACTACAATTACATTTCAGTTACTTTTTTAAAAAAACTCCTACAAGGTGCTGGCCTTGGCTGCTGCACATCTAAGAAGCCTAAAACAATATTAAAAATAAACACACACACACAGGGGGTAGTAGAATAAAAAAATTTATCCATAAGATTAACATAATGGCATAACAGAATCTCACATCCCCCCAAGCAATGAAGATACCCCAACTCTTGAAATCAAATTTTACACTTGAAATGCTTTTATAATATGTTTCTGTTATGTCTCAAAAGAACAAGATGCTCAAAGAGCATGTCAGACAAGGAATGTCTTCTTACAGTCATTACGTTGCCACCAGTACTGAACAGGCGTTCTACTGCGGCGCTTGAAGGCATGCCTGTGTTGTGCTGCAAAAAACACCACAGCACACGTGGAAAGCCATGGAGTGATGACACTTCCCTGCTGGGAGACCTCAGGTACCTCACCAGTTCCTCCTCAGCAGTGTCCACTGCTGACTTCTTGCCCTGGGGCAGAAAGTTAAAGAAGTCATCTTCTAAGTCATCTCCTTCCTGGTCTTTATCTGAAGACTGATCACTGTCCTCATTAAGTACACCCATCTTTATTTCAGCTTTCAACAAGGCTTCCATTGTGTATCTAAGAAAGAGAGAGGATATGTTAACACATATATGTTAGGAAACCATCATCTGCTCTTCATTTCCTGATGCTTGTCATGTCCCCTGGTTCAGGGTCCAGCCTGAGCCTGTGGATGATGACATGGAAGGTAGGAAGGTGACCAAGTCACCACACTCATGGGGCAGCATAGCAGACCCTTAAGGATTACCTGCAGCAACCCAAGGTTGTGATGAGGAGCCCCAGGAAGAAAAGGCCCAGCCCCTGCCTACCACCTTAAGCCCCCTGATGCCTCCCTTGAGACAACATTTCCCTTGGAGTAATCCACCCAAAGGGCTTCCCTAATGTTCTTACTCGTTGGTATGGGTGGTGGCCTGACACGATTCCAGCCGATCTAGTTTGAAGCGAGGGTGTACGCAGGCTGCCAGAAGAAGCAGATCCCTGCCAGATCCCCACCTCTCAAGGGTTGTCTGCTGCTGCTTCAGCATTTTGGGAGGAGGGGTGTCATGCATTGGTTCAGGAAGGCCACGTCTCCTTGCCTTTATTGCTTCTTCAGTTGCTCTCAGCTTCTCAGGGTGTGCCCTCTGAGGAAGAAGAACAAAGCATGAATCCAAGAAAAAATGGAAGAGGAACTTCACAATTTAAACATAAATAGACAATGGACACTCTTTGAGGACCAGCATGACAAAGGCTTACCTCAAAATGTTTCTTCACATTGGATGAGGGGGAAACAGCTGATCTCAGATTTTTGATCCTTGGAAGGCAGTAATTGCATCGTACAACAACATTTTTCCCACTCTGGCTCACAAATGTACAAGCTTTCTCAAAGCCAAACCATGGTACTTGCTGTTCTGCAGATGTGGCTGTGGGCAACTGGCACTGCTTCATGCCCTCCTCCTCCTCGTGCACAGGGCCTCCTTTCTGAACCTCACTTTCTAGTTTTGCCTCCTCAGGATCAACAAGCTGTGACTCAAGTGGCCGCACTAACTGACTGCTGCTCTCAGCAGCAAAACCTGCAACAGGCGTCTCTGTAATAAGCAAGAGATAATGCTCCTATGTGGGTGAACTTCAGCTGTGATGTGCCCCCATCTCTTCCCCATGCTGCAAGATGCCCCAGTCAGAGTGGAAGTAAGCAGGTCGATAGCACAATTAAAAGAGATCCTATTTGCATCATTTTTGCTCACTAAATAATCCTGCCTGGGCCAGTCTAACCTACTATCTCACAGGGTTGTTGTGAGAACAAAATGAGACTAGGGTTCAAATCCCCACATAGCCATGAAGCTCACTGAGTGACCTTGGGCCAGTCACTGCCTCTCAGCCTCATGAAAACCCTATTCATAGGGTCACCATAAGTTGGAATCAACTTGAAGGCGGTACATATATTTTTTATTTTGAATATGATGATTATGATAATAAATATGCAGCATTTCAAATTAATTCTGTATGAGAAGCATTCCATGCCAAGCTTGGAATACCAAGGATGAGGTATAAAATGTAGACAAAAATACTTTTGACAAAATGCCATTTATATTTTATATATATGAGCCTGGGTAGGGAACATTTAATCTAGCCTACTTGCTTTCAGCAAGAAGGGTTAAGTGCCTTCAGGCTAGGGCAGTCACCAGAAGGCCACAGCAGAGACAAAGGAGCCTAGTGTTGTGGAGATGTTAGATGGGAGCGTTGGGGAGTAAAGATGGAGGCTCCTGAAGGCTGCAATTCTAAACACACTTACTAAGGGATTAAGCCCCATAGAACTCAACAGGACTGACTTCTAAGTAGATATAGTTTGGACTGTGCTGTTGGTAAACCTTGACTAGGGTTCTTCTGCAAAGACATCCATATCCAAGCAGGGTTGGCAACCCCCTGCCTGGAATCCTGCCCTTATCTTTTAATGTGGCTGCTCCAAATGTTTTTACAGATTTGACCCTTTACTTCAGAAAGAGGTCTGAAGAGGTCTAAGAGTAAGAAGTATCTTTTAAAATTGTTCTTTTCAGTTCACTCTTGAATGAACATCATACCTAGGGCAGATCCACACCATTCCTTTAAAGCACATTCAACACCCATTTGAAGCACATGAATCCCACCACAGAATCATGGGAACTGCAGTTTGTTAAGAGTGGTGAGAACTATAACTGTGAAGGGGAAATGACACTTCCCAGAATTCTTTAGGGGAAGTCATGCGCTTTAAATGCGAGTTGGATGTGCTTTACACATATTGTGTGAATCCACTTAATAAATTTTGCCTGCATGTAAATTGTTTTAATTAATTTTTCAAAATGAAAATAAGCTATAAAGTGTAGTGGGTGACCATGGGCTACTCACCATTTCTCAGCCTATCTGCCCCTCAGGATGAAAACAATGGAGAACCATGACTACCCCAAGGCATACTTAAAATGTAAAGGAAGTATTGTACAACCATAGTATGCAATTGGATACTTATAGGGACACAGCATGACAAAACTGGGTGGAAGTAAAAGTTCTACACTTAGGAAAAAGAAACCAAATGCACAGTTATAAGATGGGGGATACTTGGCCCAGCAGTACGACATGCAAGAAGGATCTTGGAATTGTTGTTGATCACAAGCTGAATATGAGCCAACAGTGTGATGTGGCTGCAAAAAAGGCAAATGCTATATCAGGCTGCATTAACAGAAGTATAGTTTCCAAATCATGTGAAGTATTAGTTCCCCTCTATTCAGCACTGGTTAGGCCTCATCTTGAGTGCTGTGTCCAGTTCTGGTCTCTGCACTTCAAGAAGGATGCAGACAAACTGGAACAGGTTCAAAAGAGGGCAACAAGGATGATCAGGGGACTGGAAACAACGCCCTATGAGGAGAGACTGAAGGAACTGGGCATATTTAACCTGGAGAAGAGAAGACTGAGGGGAGATATGATAGCACTCTTCAAGTACTTGAAAGGTTGCCACACAGAGGAGGGCCGGGATCTCTTCTCAATGATCCCAGAGTGCAGGACACAGAATAATGGGCTCAAGTTGCAAGAAGCCAGATTTCGACTGGACATCAGGAAAAGCTTCCTAACTGTTAGAGCCATACGACAATGGAACTAATTACTAGAGAGGTAGTGGGATCTCCGACACTGGAGGCATTCAAGAGGCAGCTGGACAGCCATCTGTCAGGAATGCTTTGATTTGGATTCCTGGATTGAGCAGGGGGTTGGACTTGATGGCCTTATAGGCCCCTTCCAACTCTACTATTCTATGATTCTATGAAAATATTTATATAAGCATGACTATCAAATATGTTTATTTATATAACCTGTAAAGATATTTATAGTGCAATCCTATGTTTGTTTACTCAGAAGCAAGTCCCAATGTATTCAATGGGGCTTACTCAACCAGGGAAAACTGCAGCCTCAAGTGATAAGGAACTTGTTCTTTTAACAAGTCCTTTAAGTTGAGAGCTTATCCCAGTCTGCATCTGTGTTGAAATTGCTTTTTAATATGTTTTTAAACTTTTTCTTAAAAAAAATGTTTTTAAAGCTTTTAAAAATGTTTTTAAAGATGTTTTGTTTTAATATATTTTAAAGTCTGTTTTTATGATTTTTAAAGTGTTTTTAGTGCTTTTGTTTGCTGCCCTGGGCTCCTACTGGGAGGAAGGGTGGGATATAAATAAAATAATAAAAATAAATAAATAAACTTCATTCATTTTTTTTAAAAAATGAGTATTAGTTTCCTACATAATAAAACCTGTGATAAACCCTGCCTAATTTCTTTAAAAATAGGGTTGGAGGGAGAGAGATTTACAACACAAACACAAGTCTGCACTTTACTCACAATCATGAAAGGGCGGGGTTGCAGCCAGAGCTTTGAAAAGTTACTTTAAACTACAACTCCCATCAGCCCCAGCCAGCATGGCCACTGGATTGGGCTGATGGGAGTTGTAGCTAGAGCATGATCTGTTTTAAAAAAAGTTGTGCAGGGGGGGTTTACGTTTTGGTGTATATCTCGGGAATTAGACCACCTAGAAACTTAATTTTTTTTTTAAATTGAAGCGGAGAGTCCAGAGAGTAAGGGGTGGTAGCCAGACAGCCGGAGCCCCCCCCCAAAACCAGAGACTCCAGCCGAAAACACACACACCGGGGCACACACACACACAAATCATCGTCACTCACCTCCACAGCTCTTCGCCATTCTGCTGCAGCCTTCTCCTCCATTGTTGTCCTTGCCCTGGCTTTTTCCTCCGGCGTCCATTTTTTCCTCTCAGAGTCAGACGCTAGCAGGCTCCCCCTGCCTATTCATCTCTTCCCTCGTGCCTCCTAACACAGATCACGAGGGAAGAGACAGTCTGCGCAGAGGTCCAATCAGTGTGAGGCACATGTCTTGTGTTAACCAATCACAGCCAGGAGCTGACTTCCCCTTGTTCCCGCCCCCAAGTAATGTCCAACCTAACGTGGAAACGTTAAAGTTGCAGCTGAAAAGTAGGGAAATTACTATTCGTTCCGTTACTTGCCAAATGTAATTGAATTACCCACTCGTTATTTAAAATTGTAACGAATTAAAAGTAACTCGTTAAAAATAATGAGTTACTTCCAAGCTCTGGCTCCTTCCCACTAGGGCATCCGGTTAGCCACTGTGAAAACAGGAGGATGGACTAGATGGGCCCCCTCGGTCTGATCCAGCAGCCAGGCACTTCTTACGCTGCCCTCTGGCATTGCTTGTGCCATGCATGATTGCAGAAGTGAGTGGGCATGATCTCGTCCAGCCATGCTGCTGCAGACTCCCTCGCCTCCAATGTTGCTGATTCCCCTGGCCAGACAGAAGGCGTGAAGAAGATGTCTGAGAAGGAGGGCCTGAAGGAATATCTCCACTGCGCTGGCTTTTCCAACCCTTGCTTTGACGCTCCTCCTCCTCACCTAGCCAGGGTGTGCTTGTTGAGGCTCTGATGCATTGTTCCTCTGCAAGTCAGATGCAGGCCCTGTTTGTCTGATGTCAACTTGCTCGCCATGCATTACTGTGGAGGTGAAAGCAGACCTTTGCCCAGCTACCGCAGGATCCTACGTGTAAGAATTTGCCTTGTGCTTCGGTAGGAAATACAAACGGGGTCAGCTGTCAGGGCAATGTGGAAGGTGGTGCTTGCACAACATGAAGCCACACTAGTATATGGGGTGGGGGGGAAGGAACTGTACAGCACACGTGCCACAATCAGAAGACCACAGTCCTTGTAACGTGGGATGTGCCACTTTGCACAGGGACAGCTGCAAATCACAAAATGCAGCTTCTGAGGGCCCCAGAATTGTTGAATTTTATCATTATTTCTAGTTTGCTCCATTTTAAAGGTTCAAGGTGGAATCATTTTAAAACCTATGTAAAATACCTTCCTCTTTCTTTATTGTTTCTCTTATTACCAGTTTATATTTATGGTCTGCAGAATAGTATAACAAAAAAAGGCCCCTGCCCCAAGTCTGCAATCAGAGTATGAACAAATGTTCCAGATATCACCCTGTCTCAGCTTAGCTGTTCGGGTTCAGGATCTAGTAAGTTTCTGGAAAATGGCATTCCACGGTTGTGGAGCAGCCATTGAGGGTACATTTATTTATTGCACACTATTGCCACCCAGCTTTGGGTAGAGCCAACAGGTGGAGCAACCCAGGCAATTGCTTGGAGCAGCCTAATTCTAGAGCTGTTTTCGCAACCTGATGCACTTCAGATGTTTTGGACTTGCAACTCCCATCATAAGAACATAAAACAGAGCCCTGCATAAAACAGAGCCCTGCTGCATCAGGCTAGTGGCCTATCTAGTCCAGCATCCTGTTCTTTCAGTAGCCAACCCAAAAACAGAACTTGAGTGCAACAGCATCTCTCCCGATGTTTGATTCTCAGCGATTGGTATTCAGAGGCATACTGACAGTGGCGATATTATTTATTTATTTATTTATTACATTTATATACCACCAACGCTCTCTGGGTGGTTTACAGCAATTAAAACATTAAAACCAATTATACAAATTTTAAAACACAAAAAACAATTTAAACACACAAAATCTTTTTAAAACAATTTAAAAACACATGCTAAGATGCCTGGGAGAAGAGCAAAGTCTTGACCTGGTGCCGAAAAGATAACAGTCTTGGTGCCAGGTGCACCTCGTCAGGGAAATCATTCCGTATTCCGCCCTTCCTCCCAATAGGAACCCAGGGCGGCAAACAAAAGCACTAAAAACACTCTAAATGTCATAAAAACAGACTTTAAAATATATTACAACAAAACATC
Organism: Rhineura floridana; assembly: GCF_030035675.1. Taxonomy (NCBI): domain Eukaryota; kingdom Metazoa; phylum Chordata; class Lepidosauria; order Squamata; family Rhineuridae; genus Rhineura; species Rhineura floridana. Next base: position 3,763,120 of record NC_084480.1, on the reverse strand, counting down.
CCTAAAAAAGTATTAAAACAAAACATGTTTAAAAACATATTACAGAGCCATCGTGACTAGGAGTCATTGATAGCACCAGCCAGCATGGCTGTCCTGGGTGGAGCTAATGGGAGTTGTAGTGCAAAATAACTGGAAGACACCAGGTTGGTGAAAGGGGCTGTTATGTGATCTGAGAGGTCGCGATAGTGTGTATGTGTGTGACAGAGACAGATATATATATATATATATATATATATATTACCTGTGCTGGGCATAAAGTTGGTAATTAAATATTCATGAAGGCGGAACCAGTTAGAGGAGACCCCCTCAGGGCTCCCTAAATAAATGATTCTTCTCCAGCGGTGGGTCTCATCCCTCTGCTGATCTGCCACTAACCTACCATTGCAACAGGAAAAAAACTTAACATTCTTTGCAGCACCATTGTTGATGTAGAACAGAATTTATGCATTTAGCAAAATCAGCCCAGACCATTGAGTTTTGATCAAATCATTGATTACCGTGAGTCTTATAAATTCACCCCCTGTCTTGCTGCATCTGTGACTTTGGACCTCCATTGTTACCCTCCCATTTGCCGCTACTTCTTCTGTTTTTGATGAGAGCCTGATTTCAGTTTAGTATGTTTTGCTCTTCCAAGTTAGTCTTTCTGCAGAATAGTGGTGCACAAGAATTTTTAGCAATTCAGGCTGCTTTGACCTAGCTCTTTGTGAACTGTTGTGTTAGTATTTTTTTAAATCCTGCTGTTTGACCATTTCTTTGCATGTTTGTGTGACTGTTTGTTTCACATGTTATGGTGGTATTTAACCTGACTGAGAAGAGAAAGAAGATAGCCTGGATGAACTGCAAGCAGAGTTTTGGTGTTTGCTCCCAGCTAACTCTGGTCTCCTTGAGCTTTGTGTGAAACCATCAGAAAGGAAGATCCGTCAGTGACCACGATTAGCTGCAGTAGCTAAATGGGACCCTCTGTGCACAGGGCCACCAAACACAAGCAAAGGAAGACTGACTGACACTCTCTGCACCGCCATCACACATGCACTGCTTCCTGATTGGCCACTCTTGGGAACCAGATGCCAGATTCAAGTGGTCCCATACTGGTCTGCTCTTAAGCGCATGCCCTTGATTCTGCTCAAACCATTGCCACTTTCTCTTTGTTGTTAAGACCCTGCCTGTTGAAGTCACTGAGATATGTCTTTTTGGAATTTAAAATGCTTGGCTTCCCTTTCACCCATGAGAAGTTCTTGCCCGCCCGCCCCAGCTTTGCAAACTTTGTATTGGGGCTAGCCTCTCAAAGCAGGAGTTCCCAGGAACACCGTGCCTGCCAAGGCTGTTATCTTGACGACTGACTTGTCTGAGCGGCGGCTTCTCCGGAAGCAAAGGTTCCCTCTTTTGGCACGGCCTGCCAAACTCCACTGGAGAGATTTGGCTGCATTCAGCAGAGCTGACACAAAGAGAGTGAAGGATCCAGGGACGGAGGTGCTCCGGCAAGGTCTCCATGGCATGACGCACCTTCTGGGCACAGTGCCTGGAGTGGCGTGTTTCCCACTCCAGCTGTGGCTTGGCAAAGAGCTGGATGGAAATAAAAATCCTTGTGGGATGAGTGCCAGCCACACCCATGCAGACCTCGCACCCCGGATGGGCTTCTGCCAATTCTCAAACATCACTTGTTGATTTTGGACTTATGGATGTTTATTTACAGCAAGCCATGTGCTGGGTGCCCACTGGAGCAGAATGATGCTCAATGTTGTGCTTTCTGATCTCTCGGTAACCCTTAGAGCAACTCTGTAAGGTAGGCCAGTATTTTTAACTCTCATATTTGAGATGGTGGTCTGAGCTTGAGAGAAAGAGTGAGTCTTGCCTAGGCGATCCTCTCCTCCCACTGTCCTCCAGGAATTGCTACCTGAGTTTTGTGCGTTCTGGGCATTTCTTTGGGTTTCTGCTGTTGCACCTTGGCCCCCACTCCTCTGTCTAGCACCCCACTGCCCAAACCCTTCACCTCTGTCATTGTTCTGCCCATAAGGTGCCCCACACTTGTTTGCTTCCAGGTCCACCGGAAGCCTTCAGAGCCCTTTGCGGCTTTGCCCCCACTTAACGCTTTGTTCCTCTATTCCGATTCATCTCTGCCCGTGATCCTTGTTCCTTCCTCCACCATCCAGAGGTCTCCTGGTCCCTTAAACAATCCTGCGCTTTCCCCCTTTCTGCCGGTTGGAGTGGCTTCCCTGAAGACCTGCATGATGCAGCAGAGCGAATTTCCAGAGTGACTTAACAGTCACTCCCTCTTCCCAGAGAACTCTGGGAACTGCAGCTCTGTGAGGGGAATAGGAGCCTCCTAACAACTCTCTGTGCCCTTCACAATCTACACTTCCCAGGATCCTTTGGGGGAAGGACGGGACTGTTTCAAGTGGAATAAATGTATGGTGTGGATGTGGTCTAACAGTCTTTCCCAATCTTTGGGTCCCCAGATGTTGCTGGACTAGAGTTCCTGTCTGGGGCTGATGGAAGTTCAGGTTCAGAGGAGGGCAACAAGGATGATCAGGGGAATGGAAACCAAGCCCTATGAGGAGAGACTGAAAGAACTGGGCATGTTTAGCCTGGGGAAGGGAAGACCGAGGGGAGATATGATCGCACTCTTCAAGTACATGAAAGGTTGTCACATAGAGGAGGGCCGGGATCTCTTCTTGATCGTCCCAGAGTGCAGGACATGGAATAGTGGGCTCAAGTTGCAGGAAGCCAGATTTCAACTGGACATCAGGAAAAACTTCCTAACTGTTAGAGCCGTATGACAATGGAACCAGTGACCTAGGGAGGTGGTGGGCTCTCCGACACTGGAGGCCTTCAAGAGGCAGCTGGACAGCCATCTGTCAGGAATGCTTTGATTTGGATTCCTGGATTGAGCAGGGGGTTGGACTTGATGGCCTTATAGGACCCTTCCAACTCTACTATTCTATGATTCTGTGAAGTTGTAGTCCAGCAACATCTGGGGACCCAAAAATTGGGAAAGGCTGAGGGTAAGATCAAGCCAGGCAGAAGCATTTTGCTGCAGATCCTGATGGCTTGGGACTATATTCAGAGGCAGAGGCCTGTTAGGAAAATCACTCCAAATTTCCCTTGCTGCTAATGTATCTATGCAAGAACTTAGCTTTGCTTCTCTCCCCCTATTATTTCCAGTGGTTTCTCCCCCCCCCCCGGGTGCTATATTTCATGTCCACACTCTCATTTCCTGCTGTTTCTTGCACGGGCCACCTTTCATTTGTAATAAGTGGTGCTGGCTTTCCAAACTGACACTGATTCATTGGGGAAGGGGCGTGGGACAAGGCCCTGTGATCCAGAGGCGCTGATGGAAGGAAGACCTTCCTATCCAACCTCTGTTCTTTTACAATCTTTTACAATGAGATGAAGACAAGAGACGGGAGCGGAGGAGATAGTTTGAATCCATCAAGCGGTGCATGAGATCGAAATTGGGAAACGCTGTCAGGATTTGTTTTGGTTCAGTAAGAATAGTAGAGCTGGGGGTCAGGGAGCGGGGAATGAGCAAAGAGATCGCTCTTTACAGCTCATGGTATGACTTGTGTCCAGGCTATCTGAAGGACTGTCTCTTCCCATATGAGCCTGTCTGAGCCCTGAGATCATTGGGGGAGGCCTTTCTCTCCGTCCTGCCACCTTCACAGGCACGCCTGGTGGGAACGCGGGAAAGAGCCTTCTCTGTGGCTGCCCCCAAGCTCTGGAACTCTCTTCCTAGGGAGGATAGACTGGCTCCCTCCCTGCTGTCCATCTGTCGGCAGGTGAAGATGGTACTGCTGCGACCAGCTTTTGGGAACTGACTGCAAGGGCTGTTAAATATGCTGCTGTTTTTACTGATTTGTATTTTTTTTTATTGCTATGTTTTAATTTTTATATTTAGTTTAATTATGTTTTTATTAACTCTTGTATGTTTTATTTATATGTTTTTAACTGTATTTTTTTTTTTGTAAGCCGCCTTGAGCTCTAGTTCTGGGAACAAGGCGGGACATTAATAAATAAAATAAATACTGGTAATACAAACCTGTAGCCTCTTTCTACACACATTAAGGATGTAGAATATCCCAGGGAGGTGTCCAGGTATGTGTGTGGCGTGCATGCATGCAGTTTTGTTCATTATGTCAATCTCTCTTTCAGCTTGCAAAGTTTTTCCTCCTCACAACAACCTTTTGAGTTTGGTCACTCTTGTTCCCATTTTACAGTTGGGGAACTGTGCCTGGTGCATTCTGCTGGATTCTCCATTTAGAAGAGGTTGGGTACGTTACTACTGTTGAAATACTTGATGCGAACAGAATGTTTGTCAAGGAGAGGGAAGTGGTGCATCCCCCTTCCTTTAGATGGATGGCTGCATGGAAAAGGAGAAGTGGGAGGCTGCCACTGTGGGTTGGAGAGCACATCTGGGATCTATGGCTGTGCACAGTCGTTTGTGGCTTCTGTGGTGAGCCTACTGTAGGTCTGCTGCGCTCACCGCCTTTTGGCCCAGATGCACAACTTGCCCCAAAGAATCAAGCCCAAGAAGTACCAGTTCTTCTTGTTGCCAGCAGAAGCCAGATGTGTTGAGTGCTGATTGGCTGGCCCTTGGGACAGTCAGGAAGACCCCTCCGTAGCCAGCTGTGCAGAGTGCTGATTGGCTGGCAACTTCCCACCCACCCCTCTAGTAATGTTCCAAGTTTTAAAACACACACACACACCTGGTTTTTTTTTGGAAGACCTGCTCTGGTGAATAAACATTTAACTAGATAAAAATGATGGACACACATTTTTCTTTAAAGCCAGACTCCTGCCCAAAGTGCAGGTGGTTAGTTTTTTGCTAGAATCCCAAGGTCTGCCAAACAGCCAGGTGCAAAATCATGACTCGGCTAGGTGCACACATGTTAAGAATTAAGGAATAGGGTGCCTTTGGGCTATTGCTGTTATTCCCACCACCCGCCCTTCACCATGAGGGTCCCAGATTGGGTTGCAACAATTTAAAAAAATGCTAGATTATAACAGTCTAAAACAAACTACAGTCACAAGAATAGGGTGAGTCCCAAAAACATAAATCGGAGGTGTCAAAAGGCCAGAGTAAAGGGGTGTGTCTTCAGCTCAGCTCAGCTCAGGAATTTGTGATCAGTACCAGAACTCGCAAATCCATTCACACAAATCTCTGCTCCCGATTTTCCCTCAAGCATCCTTTTCCAGCAATCCAATTTAGGGTGGGGTGGGGATGTAAAATTTCCGGAAATTTTGAAGCCATGGAAAAATTTTTTCCCCCTGTTTTTTCCCCAGAAAAAAACAAATTTTCAGAAAAACAAATACAATATTAGCACTTTTTTACAGATTGAAAGTCACTTTGTTACTTCAGGAACATCAAGTGTAATCATGTACAAGTTGGTTTGGCATAAAATTATCACATTTGGTATATTAAAAGTACATTTTATTCAAACAATTATTACAAATTGAATTTACTTCTTTAACTTTTTACTTTTTTTGTAACAAATGGATCTATAAGATCCTGAACTGTAAGGAACCTCTTTCGTTTTGCCAGTTTATGAGGAGCAGGCAAAAAACAATTTAAAAATAAACAGAAGAAACCATCAACATTAATAACAAAGAAAATTATTTGTCTCCTCTAGTCTTCCACAAGTGTCAAGCAGACATAAAGCATCCATTCCCATACAAAGAACTGAGAAAAAGGGGAAGAACAAGATTCAATGAAACATTTTATTCATCATGCTAAAATAAAACATTCCATAATCTGGTTTTTCTTCATTTTTTCCATTTTCCCAATTTTTCAGAAAAAAACCAAAAACAGTTTCGGAAAAAAACACCCCCCCCCCAATTTTCTGGTTTTTTTCCAGGCCTTCATATCTGTACAGTTGATTATTAGACAATTTGGAATTAGAAACCCTTACTAATCTACTGAGATTAACCAGAGATCTGCCAGTAGATTCTGACCTACCTTCCACCCATCCGGATATAAAATGGCTCGGCTCACCTAAAAATGGTTTCGCCCTCTTGAGTGCCGACTGCGTGGACTGCCGATTTGCCTCTAGACCTGGGGCTTTCTTGCCAGGGCCCAGGGCGTCCTCCTGCGTTTTTAAGACCTACTGACTTCATGCTATCGATCCGTGCATTAGGGGAAGCATGTCACTGCCAGGGCCCCGCCTGTCTCGCTCTTCCATGCCAAAGGTGCCCTGCCAGGATGCCCAGCCGTGCGTGTCGTGTTTTTGTAGTGGCTGCCACTCCCCTCCTTCCATCTAACTCTGTTCAGGGGAGACCTCCAGAGCTACGAGCCAACTAGTTGCCTGGACAAGGTAGCTTGCCCCGTCGTTCGCCACAGGAGTAGGAGCCAGGGATGGCTGGGGCCCAGTGGGACTGGTAGGGCGGAAGGCTGGGAGGCCGATGGTAGGTTCTGCCCTGCTGCTTCTCTCTGCTGAGTTCTACTCTGAGACTGAGGAAGACGGAGCTGCCAGGCAGTGCCACCCCCTGGATGGGATGTAAGGACGAAGGTGGGCAGGTGGGGGCTGGCTGAGGGCAGGCTAAGGTTGGGTGCAGCCTCTGTTGGTAGAAGCTACTTGCTTTCCTTTGGATTCCACTAATGCTCAGATCAACAGCATGAAACCTGTCGCTCTTCAGCACATGGGTGGACACCATCCATTGTGCCTGCCAGAGAGTCACTCTCAAACCCCAGCCGCTTACTAAAGGGAGACGTTGTTAAGGGCAAGACTATGGGAAGGCAGATTGATGCAAATCCAACTGAGCTTTGGAAGGCTCTTGGAGACCCTCTCGCCTACTTGCCTAGGCTGCAGGGCCGCCCTACCGTTGATTCAGCAAGTAGCGTCCTTGGATGCTCAAAGGTGGGGACACGGAGATATAGTCGCACCCATGTCAGCGTTTATGGGTTGTTTTGGCCGGGTGGCTTTGACTGACAAGTTGCCGTGCACAGCCAATGGAGCGGGCAGCATGTAGGCAGGAAGGCACAGTTGGGAGGCAGGAGAGGGGAACCTAAGGCCTGGGGGCCGAATGTGGCCCTCTTGGCCTCTCTCTGTGTGGCCCCCAGAACTCTTCCCAGGCCACACCTCTCCCTGGCCTTGCGTCACACCCTCCTTGGGTGGTTCTGCTTGGCTGGAGGGTGTCCCGGAACTCTGGAAATGGCATCAGGGACAGAGGAGGTAGAACAGAGAGAGAGAGAGAGTAGAAACCAGCATACAGTACAAAGGCAACATTTTCATTCATTGCCCTGCCCAGCCCTGGTGCGTGGCCCCCAAAAGGGAATGTGGCCCTCGGGTTAAAAAATGATCCCACTCCCAGTATAAGAGGATGCGAGGTGGAGGCTGACAGGAGAGGCAGTGAAGGAGAAGGTACTAGCTGGGGTAGAAGGGAGGACATGAGTTTGCTAGGAAATGGCAATGGACTGCCTTCAAGTGGCGACCCTATGAAGAGGTTTTTCATGGTAAGCGGTATTCAGAGGTGGCTTACCATTGCCTCCCTCTGAGACTGAGAGGTAGTGACTGGCCCAAGGCCACCCAGTGAGCTTCATGGCTGTGTGGGAAGTCGAACCCTGGTCTCCCAGGTCGTAGTCCAGCACTCTAACCACTACGCCACACTGGCATGGTGTCTGCTAGACAGTCATTCAAATGGTTTGCAGGCAAACTTGTAAAAGTGCGCACAGAATGTGTGAAATGAATCCTCCTGGGAAATGAATCCATGAAAACTAATGCAGGCCATTTTGCACTGTGTAATTGTGCAATGTGGTGACATGGGGGGAGGACAAGAGGGCCCCTTTCCATCTCACCCTTGTGGTTTGGACTTGACATGCAGAGAGTAAAGTCAACAAAACTTTGTCAGATTGTGATGGGAGGAAGCGGCGTATGGAGGCCGGGAGTCCTGAGCTTTCAGTATCCTACTTTTGCATATTCTGTGAGTTCCCTCTTCCAGTTTTTGAGCCTGTAAGATTCACACCTTTTCTTATTTGCCCTGCAGCTATAGGAACCAAAAATCCTTTTGTGTTCACTTAGCTGCAGTCAGGATCGGTGCCAAAGGGTGGCCAGATTTGGCCCTGGTTGAGGGCCCCTGAAGGGCCCCTCCTTAGGGTGGGAGGGTGGCGTTCCCGTTCTGCGATCTGTAGGCCCCTTCTTAGGTGGGAGGGTGATGCTCTTGTTATGTGATCCATGGCAGTGTTGGGTCCTGCAACCCAATGCTGCAGCAGATTGCAGAGAGGGAGCTCCCAGGCGCCCTCCAGGCAGCGTGGGCTTCAATAAGCCCTCCTGCTTGCCTCACCTACCTCTCCCATGAGGGTGAATGTCATGCCTACCATCACCCAAGATGGCAGCAGTGGCTTCCCTAAGAGGCTGATGCCCCCTCCGCCATCTTGGTTGATGGAAGGCATGTACACTATGCATGCACATCATTCATACCACATGAGAGTTAGGTGAGGCACGCGGGCAAACTTATTAGCCCCGTGCCGCCTGTATCAGGAGGGGGGGTTGGGCTATGGGGCCGCGGCCTGGGGCAGGCTGGTGTCAAAGTTAAAACAGAAGGCGCCTGCTGAATCTCTGTTGGTAGAGCATTCCAGAGAACTGGACCAATGGCACGGAAGGCTCGATTTCGTGTCCATGTTATATTTATTTATTTATTTAAAATATTTCTATCCCGCCCTTCTACCCTACAAGAGGACACTCAGGGCTTCTACAATAAAACAGCACACATATATAATAAGATTCACAGTAAAAGCACAAACATTACAGTAAATAAAAATGCATAAAATACTATTAGAATACATAAAATGCATTATGCATGCACATACAAACATACATACATGTATATATGTGCATACACATGTAAGAGAGTGAGAATAAAAGAATTTAAAAGATAAAAATAAAAGACTTTAAACAGTGTCAGGCTGACCCGTCAGCCCCAACCAAAGGCTCTCCGGAACAAAATAGTTGTAATTTACAAGTTTCCGGAAGACCATCAAGGAGCCATGACATGAGCCTTGCCAGCTTGGGGGACACCCAAGGCCGCTTCTGCAGATGATCCCAGTGATCGAGCTGGGATAGAAGGGTTCAGGCAGCCCCTGAGATACCCTGGACCTAAGTTGTTTGGGGCTTTGCAAATTAATACAAGGACCTTGAACGTGGCTCAGTAGTGGATGGGCAGCCAGTGCAGATGTTTTTAGAGTGGTGTCACATGTTGCTGGCCACGTGCACCTATGGAAACAGAGGCAGAAGTGAGGAGTGTACAAGCTATAATCTTTGACATTTTCGGGGGCGGCAAAACCCGTCTTTCTCCAGTCATGCACGCTGAGGGTTCTTCTCCTGCATAAGCTACAGCCATAAGCTGTACATTTGCGGAACATTCTGTGTTCCACAAGGGCAAGATTTTCTCCATCACTTTACAGGCACAAGAAAATGGGTGTGTGTTTTAAAAAAAGAAAAAAACCCAAGGCGGATTGGCCTGGCTTGGCTTGGCCTGTGATGCTGGGAAGAGCGAGAGCAGGTCAAGGGGGTTAACTTGAACAAATCCCTTCATTGACTTCCTGTCGACTTTGGGCTGAGCTAATAACAAGAGCCAGGAGCTTGTGTGTTGAAGGGGCGTGGGGGGGGGAATGTCCAGAGCAGACCCCTTTCCTAAGAATTCCTCCTTGGATAGTGAGCTTCAGAGAGAGAGAGAGAGAGAGACTCTCATCCGCTCTCCAACGCACAGCAAACTTTGTTCCTTGTTGGGGCTGGATAGAGTATCAGATTTAGACTAGCCCACTTGCTACCCTCCAGATATTTTGGACTGCAATTCCCATGAGCCCCATGCTGGCTAGGTCTGATAGGAGTTGTAGTCCAAAATGCCTGGAGGGGGCACCAGGTTGAGGAAGGCTGGATTAGAGAGAGTTGGGCTTTAAACCCTCACTGAGCCTTGAAGCTCTCTGGGTGGCCTTGGCCAAGCCACCATCTCTCAGATTATCCTACATTACAGGGTTGTCATTGTGCGGATAAAATGAGCGGGCAGGACTGTGCGCATCACCCAGAGCTCCTTGGAGGAAAGGCAGGATATGTACGAAAGAAAGAAGGTAAAGAGGCTGCTTGAAAGGAACTCTGCAGGATGATTCCAGCTCTCTTCCTCCTCCTCTCTGCTTCACGACAGCTGCCTTTTCTACTGCCTGATGCCCACTGACACTTACAACCAAGCAGGTGGGGCATCTTCAGCCTTGAGAGAGAGTTTGAGGTTTCTTAGCTACTTCCAAACAAACGGCAAAGTAAAAAACAGATGACTCAGGTTTATAAAATTATGCTGAGAGAGGGGTATATATTTTTCCCCTCCCTCTTCAACTCCCTTAAGCTGATTGGTAGTAGGTTTAGGACAAAGTTCAAAATGAGGCCAACCTATGGAACTCACTGCCACAAGGCCACAAGGTGTTGTGATGGCTGCTGCTTTAATGGCTTTTTAAAGGAACTAGACAAATTCGTGGAGGAGGAAGAAAAGTCTTACCTAGAGATAGTGGCACTTCCAAGATCAGAGGCCGCTGTACACACAGACACATCTTTTAAATAACAATACGGTATTTCCTCTCATGCACGTGGGGCGGTGGCGGTGAGCCCAACTTTCCTCTGCCTCCTCAACACATTTGACTGATGTACTCATCAGCCATTTGGCTCAGTTCCTCATCTCTCCAAACTTCAGCCTGTCTGCCTTAATTTTTTTTTGTGCAGCATGAATACTTTTCATTTAAACATTCATTTGTCATTTTAAAAAATGATTCAGATTTCTAAATCCATTTAGAAAGAGTTGCAGAATTGCTCCAAGATTTGGGGGGAAGGGGTTGTGATGCTGCGAGCATTAGCCAATGCGTGCTGTGTACAACTGGCAGACCAAGTTTCCCCCTGAACTTGATCCTTGTCAGGGAATTGTATGTCTCTATACGGGACAAGCTAACCCTCATTGGGGGGGGGGGGCTGATTTGCTGCTCCCCAAGCAAAGTTTTCTGTTCTTTAAGACACAAAAAGCTTTGGCGGCAGCTTCAAATATATATATATATTTTAAAAAGTAGAGCTGGAGTAGGCAGAGCCTAGCGCCCTGTTGGTCAAATTGCCCCCTCCTCAGTCATCAGATCTAACATTTGATGAGTGAAGAGTGGGTGATGAGCCCCCTCCTCAGCTGATCTGCATGGATCACCTGAGGGGGGTGGAAGGCTCTGTGTGTGTGTGTGTGTGTGTGTGTGTGAGAGAGAGAGAGAGAGAGAGAGAGCGCATGAAAGTGTGAGGTGGGCAAGAGTAAATGTGATCCTCATTTTTTAAATTATTATTATGTATTAGATTTATTAGTCGCTTGATACCTGAAGGTCCCCAAGTGACTTACACAAGTGTTAAAAGCTTAGCTAGTCTTGGTGTAAAATGTGATGCATATGCTTCTGCAGTGGCTCAACTGTGGAATGGACGTATGTCTGTTTGCACCCTCAGAGTATCCGAGGTTGGACAGCTGTGCAAGACCATCACTGTCATTTCCTAATTATTAGCTTCCCAGAGGGATCCGGCTAGATATTGTTGTGAATGAAGTTTTGGATTATTACTGTTATTATTAACATTTATTATCTGCACTTCACCCAAAAGTCCCAGAGTGGGTCACAACAATTTCAAAATACAGCATTAACGACGATTAAAAACAATCTAAAATCACAAAACAGGGTGGGTTCTAAAAATACACGTCAGAAGTCAGAGCCCAGTACTGTTTCTTAATGTCCTTTTGGCAAACAGGTCTCGTCAAGCCTGTTCCAAAGATCACAAGCTGCCATTCTGCACACCGTGGTGCCATTTTGTGCACCATAGGGGAGTGGAGGGATGGTATGTTCATCACAAAAAGTTTGGATCCAGACACGGATGACTCCCGAAGGATGAATTGGCCTGAAGGATCCTCCCCTTCAGTTCCCTGGGAGAATCAGGTGTCTTAAACGCTTTTGTCCAAGGTCCAGATTAAATACGTCGTGGAAATATATGAGCCCATTTGCTGGATCAGGCCAGTGGCCCATCTAGTCCAGCATCTGGTGTTTCACTGTGAACAACCAGATGCTTATGGGAAGCTCGCAAGGAGGACCTGAGCACAACAGTTTTCTCCTCACTTGTGATTCCCATCAACTGGCCTTCAGAGAGCTGCTTAGGATACTGAAGGTAATATAGCCATCACCATCATCGGTAGCTATGGGTGGCTGTGTCCTCCATGAATCTGTATAATCCTCTTTTAACGCCATCCAAGTTGGAGGCCATCACCATATCTCGTGAGAGCAAATTGCAGCGTTTAACTATGCGGTGTGTGAAGGACTTCCTTTTCTCTGTTCTGGATCTTCCAACGTTCAGCTTCATTGGATGCCTTCGGGCGGGGAGAGTTCTCCCTGTCCGCTTTCTCCACACACTGCATAATTTTATACACCTCTGTCTGATTTTCTTATTTATCTGGGCTTTGGACCAATAGTTTTAATCTCTGGCTTTTACCCCTGGTCTGCAATATGCTACAGTGTTGTTTCAAATGGTTTTTACGCAATTTTATTATTGTGATCCTATTTGTTAGGGTTCTACGTCTGAAATAAAATGTTGTAACCTTGCCCTTGAATAATTTTGGTTGCCCTTTTCTGCACTGCCCTTGTGTGTTTTATTTCAAAATCACAGCTGCGTGTTTGGGGTGTGTGTGGCGAATCTGGATTAGGACTCTGGCTGGGGAGGAGGCTGTTAGCCTTTCCCTAAGACGTTTTCCTGTGAAAATCACTCCCAGCTGCTAATTTGGGAGAGGGATGGGGTTTTTTTAGCCCTCTGTGCCATGGTGCAAGCTGGATCAGCATCCCCGTGGCTGCTATTTTTTGTTAATGCATACGCATGAGAGACATTAATGCATTTAACTCTCCATCCAGTTTGGCCCTTAGCCAGCAAAGAGCCAAGTGAGATTCCCCTTTGCAATCCTTGCTCTGAGTCCTTCTGTGTTCATAGTTTGCCCAAAGGGTCCTGACCGAGCATGGTGAGAAAGGCGTAAGGGAGCCACTAAAGAAATTCTAACAAACATCTGTTTGATCGTGCTGATGGCCGCCCCCAGGTTGGGTGGGGGCAAAGGGAGAGTGTGGGAGGAGGGGAGCCAAGAGCCTGTGAGTTGATCCCAAGGTCAGAGTTACACACAGACACAGACACACACACCCCTCCCTCAGCCTTTCCCAAAGCTGGGTTAATGTTTGCAGATGGGGCCCTGGTGCTGCCCCCTCCCTGTGGGTTTAATGACTCACCTGATTGGCTGCATTATCAGCTCTTATTAAACGCGCTACTCTATAAAATGATGTTAAATATTAATTGCGGATTAAAGGTTCTGTTTAGACGCAGGAGGGAGGTACGGAGGGGAAGAGGTCACCTTCAGTTTGGGAAAATGCAAGAAGGGCAATGGGGGGAGGAGGGTTGGGGAGGATTGGTGAGTTGCCTGGGAAGAGCTCCAAGGGCCGCCCCTCCAGGGTCGTTGGTGCTTCAGTGATCCCCAGAAGAGCCCTGCTCATGCAGCTAAGCAGGGAAATACTGAAGGGGGCAGGGAGGGATTGGGGCAGCCGGCCCCACTTGCCACCCCCATGTCTTCCTTGACTCTTTGGCACAGAGGCTGTGCATGGTGCACCATCGTGAGGGCAACAGAAGACGCTGCCTTAGACCGAGTCTGATCAAGGGTCCATCTAGCTCAGCATTGTTGACACTGACTGGCAGCAGCTCTCCACGGTTTCAAACGGGGAGTCTTATCTCAGCCCTACCTGGAGATTGAACGGGGGGGAGGGGGGGCTTCTGCATGCAACGCAACGCAGATGCTCCACCACTGAGCTACGGCCCTTCCGTAATGGCAGAAGCTGGCCCAAGACATGTCAGTGCCCAAAGTGTTCCCTTCACATGCTCAGGAAGCCCAGTTTGGTTGTACAAACAGGGCTAAGGTATTCGAGCGGGATGGGAATCCCTGCTTAGAGGCACGGGATGCGGGTGGATCCTGCTCCTGCTGATATGCAAATCATTTGTGACGCTTCTGGGGTTCCAAGCAGGCACCATATAATGCACCGCCCCCCTTTTTAATAAAGAAAAGGGGGACACAAATGGCTGTTTGTCAGCCTTTCCATAGGAGACAGCGCTTGCCCATTTCCCTACAGGACAGATGCAGCAGAAGGGTTGCAGGATGCCAGGCTCAGCGCCCTGCACCAGAGTCTACCTGCCTCTTAACTGCATACGATGCAGGCGCCAAGAGGTGCGTTCTTGGTGGTAGACCGCAAAGGAAACTCTGGAACTCCCTGCTCGTGGAGACTTACTTCCTACATAGGAGGCTGCCTTCTGCTGAGTCAGACCGTTGGCCCATCTAGCTTAGTATTGCTTACACTGGCTCGCCAGGGTTTCAGGCAGAGGTCTCTCCCAGCGCTACCTGGAGGTGCTGCCGGGGATTTAACCCAGGAACTCCTGCATGCTCTAACCACTGAGCTACGACCCTTCCCCAAAAGGAAATGGGGAAAGCCTGCAAGTTGGGGAGGATTGGTGGGAAGCATTGCAGCGCAAAGGTCCAACCATCAGGAGGTGAGGAACTCGTGTCAAGTTGGATCCGATCCATGCTGTTGCGCTTGAACATTTCACAGAAGCCGGTTTAGTATCTTGCTTCTGATGCTGTGGTTTTAGTAATTTCAATGGGGAATCTGTGGATGGGTTTTCTCACATTTTGAGTTGGACTCCAAAGCCTCAAGAGAATCATCAGACCAAATAAATATGTAATAAAAGCCAAACCACAAGTTCAGCTTTGCAAAGCATGCTGGGGGAGGGGGCCGTCTGCAGTTCGTGGAGGTGCTGTCAGGGAAGGAGTGGGTGCTTAACCCTTCCCTCACCAGCTGATGAGATGCAGTAGTGAGGTGTAGTAGTTAGAGCCACGGTAGCCAACGTGGTGCTCTTCAGATGTTGCTGGATGGCACCTCCTATCTTCCCTGACTGTTGGCTATTCTGGCTGGGGCTGATGAGAATCAGTGGTCTCCGCACTTCAAGAAGGATGCAGACAAACTAGAACAGGTTCAGAGGAGGGCAACAAGGATGGTCAGGGGACTGGAAACAAAGCCCTGTGAGGAGAGACTGAAAGAACTGGGCATGTTTAGCCTGGAGAAGAGAAGACTGACGGGAGATAGGATAGTACTCTTCAAGTACATGAAAGGTCGTCACACAGAGGAGGGCTGGGATCTTTTCTCGATCGTCCCAGAGTGCAGGACACGGAATAATGGGCTCAAGTTACAGGAAGGCAGATTTCAACTGAACATCAGGAAAAACGTCCTAACTGTTAGAGCCATACGACAATGGAACCAATTACCTAGAGAGGTAGTGGGCTCTCCGACACTGGAGGCCTTCAAGAGGCAGCTGGGCAGCCATCTGTCTGGAATGCTTTGATTTGGATTCCTGCATTGCGCAGGGGGTTGGGCTTGATGGCCTTATAGGCCCCTTCCAACTCTACTATTCTATGATTCTAACATCTGGAGAGGACCATGTTGGCTATCCCTGGCAGTTGGAATAGGACTGGGGAGATGCCTTTGTATAAATTTCCACTCAACTACAAGGCTCCTTGAGTGATCTTGGGCCACTCACTGTCTCTTGGCCTAAGCTATGTCACAGGGTTGTTGTGATGATAAAATGGCTGAGCTCCTGGGAGGAAGGGTGGGATGAAATGCAATTAATAATTTTAATTTGAGATGTACACATCAAACTGCTTTCTCTTCCATGGGGCTCTGTGGGCCTTTCACGGGCTTTGTTCACCCATGTCTTATGGGGCATTCACACAACGTCATAATCAATCAATCAATCAATCTGCATTTTCCCTGCAATTCTTCTGTCTTTTGTCAGACTGGAGACATGCCAACTTTTTTTAGGAGGACAGAAAATTAGCTCAATCTGCACTGGTGTAGATGTTCTTAGTGCTAATCTTCCATCTTTTTAAATGGGGGTGGGCAGTGTTGCATTAGGAAGGTGAAACTGTCACAGCTTAGCACACCTTCATAGTAACCTTTGCAGTGGACACCATTTTATGATCCTGTTATTTTTATTGCAGTCTAATAAGTAGTGCTGAAATTTTCTTCCCACTATATATATATATATATAAGAAAATACCGCTTAAATGAAAGTGTGCTATAATACTCTAATGCAGTTTTATATATACAGATTTTGAAAACCTTTTCCGGGCACTGCCATTAACTATGTTACTAAAATGGCGATGACTGTAAAATTTGATTTACTTAAAAAAATTAGAATTACAGCATCAATGGTATTATAGCTCTTTAACACACTTTCATTTAAGTGGTATTCCATTAATTTTTTTAAAAAAATATATAGATGGAAGAGCATTTTAGCACTAATTAAAAGATTGGTTAAAAATAAATGTAAATGGTGTGATAAAAAATGAGTGCTGAGCTTCATAGAACTGACCTCACCCAGAGCGGTTGAGCGGATACGTCTCGCCCACTGGTGTGGGTGGATCATAGATGATGAACATGTTTTTATTGGTCTCTGTGAGACAGTCTATTGCCCAACAATGGAAAAAATTGCATAGTTTGAACACTGAAACTGGTATGTGTGGAATAGTGCCATTTGGGGGGGGGGAACATTCATAACTTGCAATATCTACAGGGAACCGACGCCCCGGATGTTTTTCAAGTTACACGGTAGAACTTTACTGTACATGCCAACAGTGTGAACCTTCCTCAACAGCAGCCTGCAACATCTATAAAAATCTGGGATGTAGGAATATAATGCAATATAGGTAATTACTGACTATGTACCCATGGGACAAAATTGTATACATAAAATTGGTTGGCCTCTCCTTGGCGGTGGTTGTTTTTGTGTGGTATTCATTCCTTTTGTTCTCTTTGCAGTACCCCTCCCTCCCCAAAACTGTGGAATTTTTCATTTTGTAGGTGACAGAAGAGCAATCATTTATTTATTTATTGTACTTATATACCGCCCCATAGCCGAAGCTCTCTGGGCAGTTTACAGTAACTAAAAACGTTAAAACAAATATACAAATTTAAAAACACATCTTTTAAAAACAATTTAAAACACAATTTAAATTTTAAAACAATTTAAAACACATGCTAAAATGCCTGGGAGAAGAGGAAAGCCTTGACCTGGCGCTGAAGAGATAACAGTGTTGGCACCAGGCGCACCTCGTCAGAAAGGTCATTCCATAATTTGGGGGCCACCACTGAGAAGGCCCTCTCCCTTGTTGCCATCCTCCGAGCTTCCCTCGGAGTAGGCACCCAGAGGAGGGCCTTTGATCTTGAACGTAGTGTATGGGTGGGTTCGTGTTGGGAGAGGCGTTCCATCAGGTTTCTTAGTGCTAGGAGTCACCTGTCTAGAAGCAGCCCTAGGACCTTGTTTATGAAATGTTGTAGCGCTGCTGATGGTGAGAGCCCAAAGTTTACATAAAGGAGAGGGAGCTACTGAACGCACATTGCTTGCGGCTGCATGGTAAAGCAACGTGCAGGTTGGCCCCAAGTAAATTCGTTCTGCATTGGGCGAAGCCGCGGAAGCTTGTTGTGAAATGTAGCCCGCATCTGGAAGAGACTGGGGTTGTTTGAGGACTGGCCATCACAAGGCTGAGCTAGGCAGATTCAGAGTCGAAGAGAGAAGGCACCCCTGTATTTTATTTCATTGTTTTACAGTAAATGTACAGCCGTGCATACTCTTCACCCATGGGTGCAAGAGATCTAAAGTGGGGCTGTCTCAAAACATCCTGCCCTCCCCACTGAAGGCTGCACTGCATGGTCCTAGAGGTGTGGGCCAGGATCCTTTGTGACCCTCAACCTCAGTGGCCGTGGAGTGACACTGCTGCACCTTTCCATTGCCTGACTAGAAAAATGTCTCCGCCCCCCCCCCCGTAAGTCTTTGGGTGGGTGATGCAATTGAGCCAAGAAGTCCCACTCCAAAGAGCTCTCCCCTCACCCCCTTAATTCCATGTGTGTTCGTAAAAATCAAGCCGCTTCATAAACATTAACTTATTAACGGCTCTGTCCAGCCCTTTGGCCATTAAATGTTAATTGGGGGAGATTTGGATTTTGGCTCATGGCTTTGAGGCCAAAGCTCCTGTGTGCAGCAAAGGTCATGCAGTGGGACCCGCCTCACTAGCTATGAATTAACCAGGCCCAGACTTGTGTGTGTGTGTGTGTGTGTTGCTCCCCCCCCAAATCATGGCTCCTAGTCAGGGCAGCTGCTATGGGTGGAAATGCAAATGGACGCATTGGGGGTCAGCAGGAAGGAGACTCTCAGCCTCTGAGAAAGTCTGTGGCGCTTCAAGGAGCAACAGAGTCAAAAGGCAGGTCACTGCCCCAAAGAGCCTACACTTGAACTCAGCCTTCCCTGACCTGATGCCCTTCAGACATTTTGGACTGCAATTCCCATCAGCCTCGGGCATTACAACTGCTGGCTGGGGATAGTGGGAATTGTAGGCCAAAATATCCGGAGGGCGGCAGGTTGGCGAAGGCTGCTCTAAATCAAACTGTGTCTGTGTGGGGGCAGACAGCAAAGCGAGTAGAAGAAGGAGACCACAAGACTCTCAAGGCACACATATGAGCTACGGTGAGTTTTAAGACTGCAGAGAGGGCTGCCCCACTGCACACTATATAATGCAAGTTCCCACCATTTCCCATGGATTAATCCAATCCTCTGCAACAAATGTGGTGCCTGAAGCAACTGCTTTGTGCCAACCCCCTGGTAAGGCTGGCCCTCTGTCTGTTGTGATTGCCAAGACTCATCCCCAGGTTATGCCCTTGAGCAAGTGCAAAGTGATTTTTATTTCCACTAGAGCTGGTATAGCACAGTGGGGAGGAGAGCCTGGCTGGGAGGCCAGAGTCTGTGAGTTCAAATCCCCGCTCGTGTGTCCTGGGTGTCAAGGGCCAGCTAAAGATCACCCCACAGTGAGTGGCTCAGGGGTTACGTGCCCTGCCACCTGTGCAGCTGTGGGCAAGCTGCCTGGTCCCAAGGAGCCCAGTTGCCCCCCAGCTGGCAGTTGTGGGCAAGGAAGGGGCTGGCTTGTGCAGCTGTGGCAAGCTGAGCCAGCTGGGGAGGACTAGCCTCAGAAGGAGGCAATGGGAAACCCCCTCTGAATACTGCTTACCATAAAATCCCTATTCATAGGGTAGCCATAAGTTGGGATTGACTTGAAGGCAGTCCATTTCCATTTCAGAGCCTGCAGCCCACCTAACCCGACAGGCCTGGATGACAGCTTCCAGGTCACATGGTGTGACTGAGCTCTCCACCCTCAGGAATTAAACCATGAGTTCACAGTGTATGGTAATGAGCAGGCCACCATGAGGTCTCGTAGCATGTCTAAGCCAAAGACTTTTTGAAATATTAATGTCAATGCTTGTATTTCACATTTAGAGGTCATTGTAATTAGTATAATCCCTTTGCGTGTCGTCCACATTCTGAGTTCTGAGAGAGAAGCTTCAGAATCTGGTCATGGAGATTTTGGCAGCTTTAGCACGAAACTGGAAAGAGTCATTTCCCCCCCACGGGCCAGTGGTGAACAAGTGACTAAAATGCGAGGACAGGGCACTAGTCCTTGTGAGGGGCACAGCAGCGCCTTGTGGGGGCAGGGGGGGTAACGGGAAGGGTCTCGACCCATCTGCTTTTCCAGTGCATTAAATGAGCTGAAGTCAATATAATTTTTCTCAAAGAAACAATTAGAAGAGAGAAAGCTGCCGAACGAGTCTTTGCAGCAGGCCTTTAATAAACACAGTCGACAGGGTGACCTTTGGCCCCACAGGCTAAGCCCCAGTTATCCACAGGCCTGGAGGAGTCACAGCTCCAGGACAATAAGAAGCGGTGAGGGGTGGGGAGCTTGTTGGGCTGGGAGCCCCCTTGCAGGCAGGGCGCGTCATCTCGCAAAGGCGGGGCCAGGGGAGAGAAGCGCCAGAGGCTCAGAGCAAGGCCCAGGAGGAAGCAAGGCTTCTGGTTACACAGAGCGCTTCTTCACAGGCATCTAAAAACCAAAGCAGCGAAGGGCTAGGCGGATGGAAACCTCTGCACATTTGCTGCTTTTCAGAGCAATGAATCAGGAAGTCGTTACAGCAAAAAAAATAAAAATGAAATGGACTGCCTTCAAGTCGATCCCGACTTATGGTGACTCTATGAAAAGGGTTTTCATGGTAAGCGGTATTCAGAGGGGGTTTACCATTGCCTCCCTCTGAGGCTGCGAGGCAGTGACTGGCCCAAGGTCACCCAGTGAGCTTCATGGCTGTGTGGGGATTCGAACCCTGGTCTCCCAGGTCGTAGTCCAACACCTTAACCACTACGCCACACTGGTGGTGAATTTAAAACATTTTGGATACTTAGGGCACTTTATAATTCTGCTCTCTCATTGCATTTTAAAGTTGGTACTGCAGATAGGAAGATGATCTGTGCTTCTCAGGCCAAAGTCAGTGAGACAGTGGAAAGTCTGTGAGCTTTTTGGTTCCCAGCCTGCGCTCCGTGGACTACCAGTAGCCTGTAAGCTTCTTTGAGGTGTGAAGAACACTTAACATTTGAATTTATTAAATCCCACCCCCCACCCACTTTAACAAATGCCAAAGATCTACCTCACACCCCATTGAAATAGGTGCAGGGAATCTTTGGCCCTCTCTATGTCGCTGAACTACAACTCCCATCAGCGACAGCAAGCATGGCCAGGGATTATGGGAGTTGTAGTTCAGCAACATCTGGAGGGCCCATGGTTTCCCACGCCCACATTAAAACAATGTACCTTTCGTTAGGCTCAGCAAAAAGGCTGACAGGCCCAGTTAATTTTTTTATCTTTTCCCTTAGAACAGCAGCCTTCCTCCCCACTAGGGTTGCCAGGTTCCTGGCCTGAGACTGATCCTGTATCTTTAGGAAAAGAGAGAGTCAGCCAAGTGCAGGTGTACTTGCAACACTGAATGGGAAAAACTTCAAGGTGGAATTCTCCCTTCCCCCTGCATAACTTTTAAAGATACAGAAAACCTCTTCATTGCCAGGCCTGGCCTCCAAGAGGTCTTCTGTATCTTTAAAAGTTGTGCAGGAGGAAGGGAGAATTCCACCTTGTGGTTTTTCCCATTACAGTGTTGCAAGAACACCTGCACTTGGCTGACTTTCTCTTCTCCTAAAGAAACAGGATCAGTCTCAGGCCAGGAACCTGGCAACCCTACTCCCCGCCCCTGCCCCCAGCCACATGAATGGGTCCCAGCCCACTTGAAAAGGCTCCGAAAATGGGTTGTGTTTGCATTTGGGAGCAGCAAGGAATTGACCACCAGGCCGGTTTGGCCATTTTGAAAGGGAGACGGATGCTTTTGTTTTCGTTCTTCTTGGGTTGCCCTGGAGCCTGGGATTTGGCTGACTTGTTTGAGCCGTCTGGGGCTGTTGCTCTGATACGTATCTCTGGAACTTCACCTGCTTTCTGTTCGTGGCCCGCAATGGCCTGGATTGCTGCTGCTGCTTCATCCGGATGGGCAGCGATTATCCCTGTCACCTGGGCTCCTGGGGGCGTATTTGGACCAGATGACCTTCCAAGTCTGGGGTTCTGCCAAGCTCTGCTTTTTCACTGTACCTTTTAATGCGTCAGGTACAGTTTGACTCGCAAGGGTCTGCTTGCACCTTCAAAACTGTCAGCAAGAACCTTGCAGGGTGGCCCAGAGCAGCAGCCTGCCCAGATCATAGAATAGTAGAGTTGGAAGGGGCCTATAAGGACATCAAGTCCAACCCCCTGCGCAATGCAGGAATCCAAATCCAAGCATTCCTGACAGATGGCTGTCTAGCTGCCTCTTGAATGCCTCCAGTGTCAGAGAGCCCACTACCTCTCTAGGTCATTGGTTCCATTGTCATATGGCTCTAACAGGAAGTTTTTCCTGATGTCCAGTCGAAATCTGGCTTCTTGCAACTTGAGCCCATTATTCCGTGTCCTGCACTCTGGGATGATCAAGAAGAGATCCCGACCCTCCTCTGTATGACACCTTTCATGTACTTGAAGAGTGCTATCATATCTCCCCTCAGTCTTCTCTTCTCCAGACTAAACATGCCCAGTTCTTTCAGTCTCTCCTCATAGGGCTTTGTTTCCAGTCCAGTTCCAGTGACTCTCACCCCACTCATTAGATACAGAGGCATAAACCACTAATTTGCTGATGCACAAAAGGTTCCCCCCACACACCTTAAGCCCCCCAACCACCCCCTTATCCTCTGGTTTGGGAAGGGAGAGAAGCCAAGACCTGTTCTCAGCCAGCATATTGATTCCAAGGCTTGACAGTTTAATTCTTCTGTTTATAGAGGAATATAGCTCTATTGATGGTGTTAAATGAGTTACTAATTATATCAATACAAACATGATTAAAAAAGGGCTCTTTTGCTCGGAGGTTGCTATCAAGAAAAGGCAACAGTGTGATTGCACAATTGCTCTCTCTGGCTCTCGCTCTCGCTGTGTGTGTGTGTGTGAGAGAGAGAGAGAGAGAGAGACAGAGAGAGAGAGAGAGAGAGGAGGAGGAGGGTGCGAATTCCAACTGAGCAAAGTACAACTTGGTGCCTGCTTACAAAAACTGCCAAAATTGGGGGAGACTTTGCCTTTCATTGCCATCTGAACATCCACCTGAAATTCTGGATATTCATTGGGGAGAAATTAGAATCTGAGGCGTAGGCTTCTAAAAATGACAAATACTTTTGAACCCCACTTTTCCTGATCTGCAGATGAGTTGCTCTTTGTTCTAGGGGTCCTTCCATTGTTGTCTCCTTCACCCTCCCCCGGCAATTGCTAATTTATATACATATAATTTTTAACTTGCCAGGTAGGGTGTAATGATTACTCTGTGAGGCACTAATAGAGAGAAAGGAATGAGATTCAATAAAACATGCTTTCCTTATGTCGCGAGTGCTCTTGTGAGTATCTTCAGGGCCGGCACCAGACTGCAGGGGCCCTTGGTGGTGGTGGCGGCGGCAGCGCTGCCCTCACCACCGGGGGCTTAAGTAGACCTGGCCGCATCATGCATCAGTGTGCTGTGTGCAAATGCCTGGCATCACCCAAGATGGCAGGGGTGTATTGACGCCCCCACCGCCGTCTTAGGCAATGGCAAGCATATGAGAGCTGATGTGGCACCACAGGAAGTTGTGCAGCCAGGCTGCGTTGGTGGCAGGGGGACTTGTGAGGGCAGCTGCCACTCCACGATGCATGTCAGCATCACTAGCATGGATCACAGAGTGGGAGGTGCATTCGCCAACAGCAGGGGCCACTGTCGGCACCAGAGCCCCTTGGCCTGTGCCCAGCCTGGCTGCCCGCTGGTGCCGGGCCTGTCTTTCTTCTACAGAGCAGCAAAAGAGCATCATTCCAGAAGGACCCCCCAAAATATCCTATGGGTCCACAATAATAAGGATCCAGTTAGA
The DNA here is from genome assembly GCF_030035675.1 of Rhineura floridana. Classification (NCBI taxonomy): domain Eukaryota; kingdom Metazoa; phylum Chordata; class Lepidosauria; order Squamata; family Rhineuridae; genus Rhineura; species Rhineura floridana. Next base: position 3,739,745 of record NC_084480.1, on the reverse strand, counting down.
ACAGCGGGAATGTTAATCCCTCTTGTGGATCATGGACAGCATAGGGACTGTTTATACAGTTACTCTGGGGTAAGAGCCCCAGAATACATTTTAGACCGTAGCTCAGTGGTAGAACATCTAGCCAGCAATCAGCCTCCACCTGGGAACAGCACTGGCTACTTCAGAGCCAGGACCAGCTACTATTTAATCATCTCACGGTCCTTTCACTCCATCTGAGACCTCTGCCCATAAATTCTAACCTAGGAGAACCTTACATCTACATATGCTATTTATTTTATTGAGACATTTTAAAAAAATCCCGCCCTTTCTCCAAGGAACTCAGACCTCTTACCTCTTTATCCTCACAACAGCCTTGAGAGGTAGATTAGTTTGAGAAAGAAAGGAAGGCCCGCAGGTCACCCAGTAAACTTCCTATCTGAGTGGAGTTTTGAACCATAGTCTCCAAGATTTTGGCCCAACCACTACATCACCCTGCCTGTGGCATATCCTGAAACGATCAGATTCTCACTGGATCAATGGCTACTAGCCATGATGGGCTATGTTCTGCCACTGTTGGAAGCAGGATGCATCTGAGTCAACCTCGGGTGTTGGGAATTACAAGTGGGGAAAATACTCTTGCGCTCAGGTCCTGCTTGCAGGCATCTCATTGGGGCATTTGGTTGGCCACTGTGAGAACAGGATGCTGAACTAGATGGGTCTTGGCCTGACCTGGCTTTAGGGCTCTTCTTTACATCACACACGCTTGTGGCAGTGAGGCCCACAGGCCAATTATGCCCTGATTTGAAAAGCCGATCCGTTTGGAGACCGATGCCTTTGATTCTCATTGGGAGTATGCCTGGGAGAAGAGGGAGTTCAGGAGGTCTGCAGTCTGCATTCTCTCATTATTTTATAGACCCAGTCACATCCAGTCTTATCAGTCTGCTCTCCACTGTAAACAGTCCCAGTCTAATCTTGCATGTGTGTCCAAGGACCTTGGCCTTCATGCCTTGAACCTTTCACGTCTGAAATCTGTGTCAGCGTTTGCATTGCCACCTCTGGACAAGTTCCAACTCGGTTGGCTCTCGCCTGCCTTCCTGCTTCCTTCTGCTTTATTCCTGCAATTTCCCCCGGATGGGGGATTCCTCTCCATTTCAACATCTGAAGCTGCTGTGTGGTCTTGGCAAATGTTCTAACACATGTCTTCATTCATCCCTGACAGCTTCTGAAAAGCCCAATGTGAGAAATTCAGGCTTCATTTCTAATGACACTTCCTTGCTGCGTTGAAATCAAAGGGATGGGTTTCCGAGGAAGTGAGTTTATGTTAGGGCTGCTACCTGCAAATCTCTGGTTGGATAGTATGTTGCAGGATTAATATGCTTGGTTTTAAAATTCTCATAGTTTCATAGATCCTCCGTGGCGCAGAGTGGTAAGCGGCGGTAACGCAGCTGAAGCTCTGCTCACGGCTGGAGTTCGATTCCAACGGGAGGAGGAAGTCAAATCTCTGGTAAAGGGGGTCGAGGTCCACTCAGCCTTCCATCCATCCGTGGTCGGTAAAATGAGTACCCCGCATATGCTGGGGGGTAAAGAAAGGCCAGGGAAGGAACTGGCAATCCCACCCCACATATGCTTAGTAAACGTCACAAGAGTCACCCTAAGAGTTGGAAACGAGTTGCACTACAAGTGTGGGGACACCTTTACCTTTAGTTTCCTCTTTGGTTTGTTGGCAAATGGCCTAGCTATGAAATTTTGCTGAATCTAAGCAGCGGCATGACTCAGATCTTAAATCTTGCAAGACTAACTGCAAAACCTTAGATGTGAGCTGTGTAGTAGCTGATATTTAGTACAGTGACCTTAATTAACGTGCTCAGTGAGCCTGAGTTGTAAAGTATTTCAGCTCTAGAACAATCACTTCCGGTTAAGGCTGAACATAAAGCCAATGGAACAAGGTCAGGCATTTTAAACGTGTGCTTTCCATTTCCATGCCATTCCTTCATGATGCCTTAAGTCCATTTACCTTGAAGAAAATGGGGCTGCTGTCTGAATAAGCATGCTTAGAATGGTAGGCCCTTCATGTTGTTGCTTTAAAACATGTTAGAAACCCTGTAACTTTAAAAATGTTATTATTGCAGAGCTTACCGTGCTTCATTATCTTGCAAGAACTGTTGATAACCTGTAAAGCATTTTCGTTTGAAGTAGTAGCTCAGTTATTTCAGAGAGACAAGTGGGACATCAGAGTCCCACACAGGTTAGACAGTCTGTATTTTATATATATATAAAATATATATATTTGGGGGCCACCACTGAGAAGGCCCTCTCCCTTGTTGCCTATATATATATATATATATATATATATATATATATATATATATATATATATATATATATATATATATATATATAATGGCAACAAGGGAGAGGGCCTTCTCAGTGGTGGCCCCCAAATTATGGAATGATCTCCATGATGAGGTGCTCCTGGTGCCAACACTGTTATCTTTTCGATGCCAGATCAAGACTTTCCTCTTCTCCCAGGCATTTTAACAGCATTTGAATAGCATGCATTTTTATTTGTTTTAATTTGGTATGGTTTAAATTTGTATACTTGTTTTTAATGTTCTTAATTGGCTATGGGGCGGTATATAAATGCAATAAATAAATAAATTTATGGAATTCACTGCCACAAGTTACGCTGAAAGCCATTCCCCTTAAAGTCTTTAAAAGAAGATTAGACGAATTAGAAGGAGAGGTCTGCCAGTGGCTATTAGCCAAGGTGGCTAGATGGAATTTCTGGGTTCAGGTGCAGTAGGGCTTTGAATACTAATTTCTGGCAAGGGCTGTTGTCTTGAAGGCCTCCCTACAGGTGTCCTAGAGGCCTGTGCTTGGCCACTGTTAAGCAAAGAAACACTCCTGAGGCAAATCCAGCAGCGCTCATCCTTGGAACACAGGAATGTGCGACGTTGCCTTGTACAGAGTCTGACCATTGCTCCATTTAGCTCAGCAGTGTCTCCCTGGGATTTTAGGCAGGGAATGTGCCCAGCCCCAGGTGGAAATGCTTGAAGTTGAACCTGGGGCCTTCTGCATGCAAAGCAGACGCACCACCGCTGAGCTATGGCCCCTTCCTGAATGTTCTTAATATGTGTTATATAATATTTCACCAGACTTCCGAGCCTAGAAATTGGCTTTAAGAGAAAAAGGTGCTGGCAGTTTCCAGAGGCTGCATGGCATCGGGTGGATAGGATGCAGCACACACACATGTTCAGTTGGGCACAGAGTTTTCCAACGAGATTGAAAGATTCTGCATCTTCCCTAAAAGGCACCCAGATCCGGTGCCAATGCCTTGCTCCTTCTTTGTGTCTTTTGGAAGCAGAGGGGATGGAGCAGTTAAGGTAGCCCCCACCCTGGGCCCATCTGCTTGTGGCAACATGTCAGAAAGCCTCCCCCGCCTCGACGGAGGCCCCCTAACTTTCCCCCATTAAAGGCCGGGATGACATTATGAAAGGATTTTGGAGCCTGCTGATCAATGCGTTTAATGAAGGCCTAAAACCCTCCATGCGGCAGCCCCTCTGTCATTCCGCCCTGCAATTGTCTCCGCTTAAAAGGCGACCTTTGGCCCTAGTTTGATGAAACATGTTTATGCATCTCCAGGCGCCCCTCAGATAAAAGGTTAGAGGTTAATAAATGGTGGAAAAATAGATACCAAAGCTTTGAGGTCACACCTGTTTTTGCTTCTTCGAGTTCCACGCTGCAAACATCAGGCAGGGCGGTAATTGCACTCGGCTCGGAGTGGCAGGTCGTTCCTGCCTTTATACGGCATAATTGGGTGGCGCAGCCCCGAGGGTGTGGAGAGACGAGAGAGTCCAGATGCCTTTGACAGAGAGGGGTGTGCCTGCAGTCCACGCTCGCCCACAACACATCCATGCACGCGCATGGGCCAAGCACGGTTGTGGTGCTGTATCCTAGTGCGCTTGCAATACGCTCCTGTTCACGAGTATGCATGGCTATATCGCAGTTGCCCCTTTCTCTGTGAATCAGACGTTTGCATGAACTTCAGCCCTGGGATCCCTTTGCACTGCACTCTTTGCCCACTGTAATTTAAGGGAGCCTCGCCCACCCCATGAGAGTTTCAGATGGGGTACCAATCCAAATTCCATTGCCCTAGGAGATGAATGCTGTGCTCCTTAGAATACTTACCTAGAAGAAGACACCCCCCCCGAAATCAGTGAAACTTACTTCCAAGTAAGCATCGTAAGGACTGTGCTAGAAGCCTTACAGGGCTGCAGAGCTTTGCCGTTTGCAGCCCTGGACCTTTTGAAATTCCTTTCTCAAGCATAGTAACTCATCACCTTCTCATTCCAGAATGGGGGTGGGGTTAGATTAGCCAAAGACAGCCCAGCCACTTTCAGGTTAGTGTTCTTGAGAGCACAGCTTTAATCTCTCTGGGTGATGAAAATGCACTTTGCACATGCTCTGATGCACTCATCCTTTTCTTAAAATTACTAATTTTATTGTGACTTTTACAAATTTAGAACTTTGTCCTGAAGAGATCATCAAATTTGCCCACCAGCTAGGGAAAAAAATATGGCTTGGCTCTTAATTCCAAATATTTGCAATCTGCCCTTCATTGGAATGTCCCAGAGCTGAGATCCATAGACATAATAATAATAATAATAATAGACATCAAAATTAAACAATGCAACACTAAGCAAAATACAATATCCACCATAAAATGACAGACGCATAAAAATATGTGGGTGTGGTAGAATTTGGGGCTGGTTGCCATTTCCCCCCTCCTTTTTGTGTGTATGTGTGTGTGAGTAGGAATGAGTAGTGTTATTTTTTATTCTTTCTTTCTTTCAATAGTTTATATACCACTTAACACTGGAGTCTCCATGTGGTGTGCAATAAGATTACAGGCCCTTCCAGACGGGTGTTTTATTTTGGGTGTATTTTGAAACATGTTCTTGTAGAGAGCATTAGTGGTGGATTTATTCTGCTTCATCTGGTGTTCTGCGATGCTTCCCCAATGCTACCACATTATTGCCATCCAGAGGGGCTATAGCACAACAAAAGCAGGATGAAAATAAGCCAGACCATTTGTGGTATAAAGAGTTACGGGATTTCAGCAGGAAGTTACAGGGTATGTGCTGACTGGAAACGAAGCACTATGGCTGCTCCAAAACTTTTGCGGGCTCAGACAGGATTGAAAACAGGATTGTGCAATAACTGCCCTGATACCCTCATGAGCATGAATCATTATGAATACGCAGGGTAAAGGTTTAGAAGGACCTTACGAAAGATACGATAGAGACAAAATCAGTTAAAATGAACCAGAACATCAGAGAGAAAAAAATCAAAATGCCTGCTGAAATAAAAAGGTCTTTGCCAGTGCTGGATGTTCAATGGGGAGGGGGCCCAGTCTGATCAGAGCCAGAAGGGAGTTGGGCTCACAAAACTGAGTGTGCGGCTCCTGGTGTGGATGCCCTCAGTGCACTCGCTTGTATTGTGAAGCATGGTCGTTTCCAAGATGGAGCCAGGAGGTTCTGTCCTGAGCATACCATTTCCCATGCTAATATGTCAGATGCCACAGGCTGCACGCATGCGCTGCCTCTTCAGCATGTCTCCCTCTCTGTCCTCCTTCCCCCGACATGTTGAATTGAGTAATTCAACTTTGGTCTACCTTTGGGGGTCTTCCTTCTTCCAGAGATTGGGGTCTAGCCCTCCAGAGAGAACTGATATGTGTGGGTCTCTCTCTCTGTCCCTCTCTCGCATTCCTTCCCTTTGGTATATAGCCAGGAAGTGGGGGGTTCTGGGGTCTTAATTTTGGGCCAGAGGGTTGCTCTATCCCAAACGCTGGCCAACAAAGGGGACCGCCTGGGTTCCAGTCTTAGCTCCCTTTCTTTTCCTCTCAGTAGGAGCGACGGGAGCCTGAAGTCAAGACTCCTGAAAGGCTTTGCATCTTGATACCAGATCTACAAGTAGGGAGGGAAGGATCTGTCAGTTTCTCATTTTTCCAGTCTTAAATTCAGTTCTTCACAAATTCCCATTTTTTAAAAAAATCCTCAAGAAAATTTCCCCTGATTTGTGTATGCAGCGTTGACTAGTGTGCACATTTTTGCAAGCAATTTCTCCTAATATTATGCATTCTGTATGTTATTTTCACTGACATTGTTATTTTAACGTACACTTTCCCCCCTAATATATGCATTTTTTGTAAACAGCGGCGTTGCACAATTTGGTGAAGTGTGAATTTCAAAGAATGGCTGTGTTTCGGTTCACATATTGTTTTGAAAAGTGTAGATCTGATAGATTTGGCAAACTGAATCAAATTTTTCCTCCCTCCCTATATCCCTACGACTAATAAACCTTTTTAATGCCCATAACTTGGTGCTGGCGGGAGTGTAGATTGCTTGACAACATGCAATGAAAAGAACCTGTTGTATATATAGTGTGTCTGTGGCTGTTTAGTATCTTGACAGGTCTGCTGGACAGCCATCTGTCGGGAATGCTTTGATTTGGATTTCTGCATTGAGCAGGGGGTTGGACTTGATGGCCTTATAGGCCCCTTCCAACTCTACTGTTCTATTCTACTTATTGCAGGTATCCCTCGGCTGAAGGAGCTCCTTGACCATTGTTGCATGCACAAAAGTTGTTTAATTACTCCACCAGCCAATTAAAAACTAGGGAACCTTCCAGAAGAGCTTTGCCTAAATCACTCCAAGCCCGCTTGTCTCAGCTACCATATTTCACCATCCCCTCTGATGCACCACCCCAACCTCTCTTGTTGGATGTGTACAAACTTCAGGGTTTTTTAAACGGCCTCTCCGAGTTCAATTGTTTCTTTAAACGATTCTGTTTTGTCCACAGCTCTGTTGTCGGGCCCGGATTCCTTTGTGTGCCTTCTGGAAATCCATTCTGGATTGCTGAGTTTTGTTTCTTTTCAGTGGGCTTTAAATTCTGGCCGCGGTTTCCTGGGAGGAATTGGTGTCTATAGCTCCTTCGATTAGCACTATTTTTTCCTTCATGCGCCCTGACTTTTATGGCTGGATCATCGATCTCCATTTCTGCAGTTTGTCACAGTCAACGGAGCATCAGTTAGCAGCAGCAAGCAGGGCTCGGAGCTGTAAACCAGAAGCTTCCCTGTCACTTCAGGGGAGCGGTGGGGAACCTGTGGCCCTCCAGGAGTTACCGGGCTGCAGCTCCCATCACCCCTGACGGTGGACTGTGCAGGTTGCAGCCAAGAGAGCTCCCACACCATCTGGAGAGCCACGGGGTCCTCACTCCCCTGCTTTAGGCGGTGACGCTTTCTTGCACCTGCCAGTGTACGACATGGCATTGCTACCCCAGTTGTCCTGCCCAGAACCCACGAGGCAAGACAAGTCAGGCGTTGCAGGAGCCCCAGCCGCTCCAAGTGAGCAGAGGTTGAAAGCAGACTGAGCCCTTTAAAGCCTCTGCCCCCCGCCTCTGCCTTGACTACCCCTCCCAGGCTCTGCCCACTTGTGGCTACTTTTAGGTTCCTCAAGGGCCACCCCTCTGGCCCAAAGATGGACACACCTTCTCCGTCCCATAGCCTGCTGCCTCGTGCACTCCCTGGGGAGGTCCTGGGTGAGGCATTTGGTTCTTCAGGCTCAGGGGGTCCCCGTTAGGATCCAGGCTCTGGCCCTGCAGGAATGGGGCTCCTGTCCATCTGACGCTGGCTCCAAGGTCCCCTGGCCCCCAGCAGCAGGGCTCAGAGCCTTGCACCTCCTCTGGCTCCATAGCTGGGGGCTTTGCAGCCTCTGGCTCCATGTCTTGATTACTGCTGAGCTGTGGGGTCGTGATGCCAGCGAACATGCTATGGTCAGAGGCCAGCCTGCCACAAAGCACGGTCAAGCCACAGGTTAAGGTGGGGTCTGTCGAGATGGGTGCACGAAAGAGGGCAGGAACATGCTCTCGTGCCTGTTCCGTTCATTTCAACGAGGCTTGCTGGTGGATCTTGTGTCATGCGCATGAGTGTCTGTGGGGTGCCTCTGAACTCTTCCGCCTCTCTTGCGCTGCCCTTGGCTGTGATGGAGTTTGTGCTTTGATTTGGTGTTCATCACAGGGCTGGGTGGGGGAATCCAGATGGTGATTTTGCAAGGGGGGGGAGAGGGTGCTTCCAGCTCAGCTCCTCTGCAGTCCCCTTGCCCAGCAGCCTCCTGCTGGCCTCTGCCTGCCCACAGCACCAGCAGGGTCACAGCGAGGACAGAACTGGCGCTGGGCAGGCAGAGTAACCAGCTGTGACGGTGCCAAAAGAGGGTCCCATGTTTGGAAAACCTTTTCCTGGACGCTTCCAGTTTAGCCCCCAAGCACTCAGCTGAGCGCACTGGGTGTCCTGGCAGAATATGTTGCAGAAGCAGAGCTAGGTAATGGGTTTGACCTGTGAGATTTCCCAACATACTTTTTTTGGTGGGGGGGGTCCTTTCCTTTTTTAATGCGACTGTACAGACTGTTTGCCTGCTTTCCAGGATTCCATCTTGTTTGCCCTTGCGACGGCTGTGCTCATTTTGCTGGGTGGGGGTAAGGCTCTGAAGCCGGTCCTTGCAAGGTCGACTTCAGCTTGGCCAGCCCCTGCATCCCACCAGTTGCGAAGCCGACCTCTGTGCTGCCTGTCCGAATAGCTGGGATTTAGTCAGTGCAGGTGGCTGACTTGGTGCTCCTCGTGACCTCTCCGGCTGATTGCTTTGTGCCGCTTTGTCTCTCCGCTCTGTCCCTTCCCCTTTATGACCAAGGCAAGCCACGCTTATCAGATCATCAATACGTCCCCTCTCAGGTCAAAGCCCCCAGCTTCCGGCTTGTGCTTCCTTGGAGACGTGGGCCTCGCTACAAGGGACCGGCCGTGCCCTCTGACCTCCCGGGGCATTCAAAGGTCCCTGGGGATTGAGTGAATTCAGGCCACAGGGCTGCTGGGACCTCAGCTAGAGGATAAGGAGCTGTTTCCTTCCTCGCCTGTAAAGCCCTCCTTTGCAGTGGCTGTTGTGACTTCGTACCCTTCAACATTTGACAGAAGGGAGTGGAGGCTCTTAGGCATTATGGCTAATTGTTGTTACCACTCTTATTGTACAGCAGCATCTCTGTACATCAGGGATGGGGGGATCTGCAGCTCTCCAGATATGACTGGACTACAACTCCCATCAGCCCCTGCCTGCATGGCCAGTGGTCGGAGGAAAATGGGAGGTGTGGTCCAGGTACATCTGGAGGGCTGCAGGCTCCTCATCCCCGTGGCACAGAATTCCACATGCGAAACTACAGATCTCTGCCCCGAGGTGCTTGCAGTCTAAATGCTGACAGCGGGGAGATGACTGAGGGGGCGGAGAGATGGGATGGGCCAGGCTAACGAGGAATTCATTGTATGAAAGGTAACGGCCTGAGCCACTTCTGTCAAAGAGCACCTTTCTGAAACAACAGCTTTAAGCTGTTCATTTCCTCACAGGTCAGAAGGCATGTCAGAATGCTGATGGTGGCTTGAAGCTGCAAAGCTACAGAATAAGAGAGTCTAACACTGTGATTGGAACAGGTTCAGAGGAGGGCAACAAGGATGTGAGGAGAGACTGAAAGAACTGGGCATGTTTAGCCTGGAGAAGAGAAGACTGAGTGGAGATAGGATAGCACTCTTCAAGTACTTGAAAGGTTGTCACATAGAGGAGGGCCGGGATCTCTTCTTGATCGTCCCAGAGTGCAGGACACGGAATAATGGGCTCAAGTTGCAGGAAGACAGATTGTGACTGAACATCAGGAAAAATTTCCTAACTGTTAGAGCCATACGACAATGGAACCAATGACCTAGAGAGGTAGTGGGCTCTCTGACACTGGAGGCATTCAAGAGGCAGCAGGATAGCCATCTGTCAGGAATGCTTTGATTTGGATTCCTGCATTGCGCAGGGGGTTGGACTTGATGGCCTTGTAGGCCCCTTCCAACTATTCTATGATTCTATGATTTATCCTCCCTGTCACCACCACCCAGGTTCTTAACAACCACCTTGTAAGGTAGGTGGGTGAGGATTATATATTGCAGTTGATGGTTGCTGAGGCTGATACGGATTGGCGTTAGGAGTTCATAATATTCTGAACCAGGGACTTCTTGATTCATAGCTTAGACATTATGCAGTACTGGCACACTAAAGAGAGAGAGAGAGAGAGGGAGAAGGGGACAAAAGGAAAGGGTGAGAGCATGAGAAGAGCCTGCTGGATCAAGCCAGTGGTCCAGCATCCTATTCTCAGGGGCCAACCAGATGCCCATTATGGGAACTCCAAAAGTGAGACCCGAGCACAAAAGCACTCTCCCTTCCTGCGTTTACAGCAACAGGTATTCAGAAGCATATTGTCTCCAACTATGGAGGTAGCGCATAGCCATAATGGCTACCAGCCACTGATAGTCTTCTCCTGCATGAATGTATCTAATCCTCTTTTAAAGCCATCCAAGTTGGTGGCCATCGCTGCCTCTCGTGGGAACGAATTCCATAATTTATACACTGTGTGAAGAAGGGCTTCCTTTTTGCCTGTCCTAAATCTTCCAGCGTTCAGCCTCCTTGGATGCTCACGGGTTCTGTGCGAGAAGGAGAAAAATGTTTCTCTGTCCACTTTCTCCTTCACATGCACAGTTTAATATACTTCTGTCATGCTCACTCTGACTCGTGTTTGCTCTAAGCTAAAAAGCTTAGTTTAAAATTTACAAGCTTCAGTTTAGTCACTGCACGAAAGGATTTTTGTTTGTTTGAAAGTGGGATAGGAAGGGCAGGCTGTTCTCCACATTCATGAGGGTTAGCGACTTGCCTCTTGGAAATGAAAATGCCAAGACCCTCAGTTTTTGTGAGGAGCACAGTAAGTTCCGTCCTAGCAGCCAGATTAATTTTCAGATTCTTAAGAGCAAGCGCAGCTGTACTGCATGTTTTGAAACTGCCAGCATTTTCCACCCATATGAACCTTCATTGATTTAGGCTAAATGTTCCCAGATCCTTCATTGTTTCCTCATATTATCAGTCCTCTGTAAATCCTCTCCTGCATCTGTAATGTGAGGCTTGGCTCACTTCTTCGAGTTGCTTCTACCTACTCATATTGTTTGCCCTTCAGGGCCAGCAGGGTACTGTTGCCTAGGCTCTAATGCAGACTTTCTCTCAAGGTGGTGCTCACCAAATGCTTTCGACTACAACTGATCCCCTGGACTACAACTGATACAACTGGACTACAGCTGATGGGAGCTGCAATCCAAAACATTTTGGAGGGCAACCAGCTTGGGGAAGTTAGCTGAATAGAGTATCTTCCCATAGGCCCATCAATGTTGGGTTTTTAAGAGAACTCTTAGGATGCTTTTGTTTCAGCTGGCTTTGTATTAATGGCGGGAGTCAGTGTGGTGTAGTGGTTAGAGCAGTGGTTCTCAAACTTTTTTAGTTCGTGGTGCACTGTCAAACAAAAATTTTCTGGCACACCTCATGTACAAAATTAGATATAGATATAGATATAGATATATAGATCATGGATGTAATAAATCTCTTTACAAATGGGTTTCTTTTCATTTTTAAAATATACTTTCATAATATTCGCGGCACACCTAGTCACCTCTTGTGGCGCACCGTTTGAGAATCACTGGGTTAGAGTGTTGGACTACGACCTGGGAGACCACAGTTCAAATCCCCACACAGCCATGAAGCTCACTGGGTGACCTTGGGCCAGTCGCTGCCTCTCAGCCTCAGAGGGAGGCAATGGAAAAACGCCTCTGAATACCGCTTACCATGAAAACCCTATTCATAGGGTCGCCATAAGTCGGGATCGACTTGAAGGCAGTCCATTTCCATTTTGTATTAGTGACTGCATTGTGGCGAAGTTTTACTGGCCATTTTAAGGCAGGGAATGGGGATGCTGTGGTCCTCCAGGCGTTGTTGGTCTACAGCTCGCAACTGCACGCTCCAGCATGGCCAGTAGTCAGGGGGTGATGTGACTTACACATCACCCAGCATCTGGAGGGCCACAGGTTTTAAGGGGTGTAATGCGGATTTTAAATCTGATGGTTGTATGTTGTTCAAATGATGCCGTGCAAGTATCCTGTCAATCGCTTTGTAAGATGGCTCCGAAATCTTTTAATAAATAAATGAATTATGATGCCAAGGCTTTATTGTAGCAATGGCAGCTGGGACTTTGTGGGTGATACTCAATGCTAGTTCTACTGAGAGTAGACCTGTTGAAATTAATAGGCATGACTAATATAGTTCATTAGTTTCAATGGGTCTTCTCTGAGTAGGACTTAGTTGACTACAACCGTGTATGTGTGTGTGGGGGATACATATTCGCCAGAGTTTGGTGAACGTGTCTTGGGCACGTAAATTAGCTCAAACTGATTTGTTCTTCCGGTAGGGTGGCCGTCTGGCCTACTTTAGAGAGGACAGCCCTCCATTTGAAGAGTTGTCTGAGGACAGCCCTTTCTTTGGAGGAGGCCTCTCTTTGAAGGTCTGTCCGGTCTCAAGTCCAGTTTAAAGACAAAGAACCCTAAGAAGGACGGCAGGGCTGGAGGTTGTCCATCATCAGTGAGTCGGCCCTGGCGAGATGGGCTGCATTCCTATTTGAATTGTAATAATTCTTCCTAATAGCGCACCTGTGCTTCCAAATTCACGTAAGCAAATGCAAGCCAGTGTCCTCTTTTCAGGCAACGCATTCCCACAAGCTTGACTGCCCTATCTTCCAGGGCCCCAAATTCTTTCTCTGCCCTGTTTCAGCTCTTAAATGGCATGCAAAGTAGCAATAAATATAAGGCCAAACTGGGAAGTTAATCTGTATCCAGGGTTGTTTAATAACGATTGTGCTGAAGAGCAGGATTCCCCTCTTGCCCTCACCTACTCTCCCTCTGGAATCCAACTGGATCCAGTTGCCTCTAGTGTGCTCTGCCTCGGAGTCTGGGTGAACAGTCCGCACAGGCCCTGCCTGGGATCCTGCCTTTCAGGGCACCCAGCAGGCTTGCCACATTCGGACCCTGATGGGACCCCTGGGCCTTTAGGAATATGCGTCCAGGTACCTCTTTCTCCCTTTGCAATGCTGCAGGCAGTGTCCGGTGCCTTAAAAGTGCAAGATCACTCTCAGGGTCTGGATATGAAGGGACCACAGATCTGTCTGTGAGACTTGCTTGTCCCTCCCCATGCCTTGGAAGGTGATCTCTTCCCTTCCCCCTTCCCTCCTGGCCTTCACTGAAGTTCTTTATGTTCTGCTGGGCGGGTTGGGGGGCAAGGGGGCACAGTCAGCACTGGGGCATCCAGCAGAAGGAAAGGCCCTGGTTTGATGATCAGACGGAGGGAGAAGATCAGGCTGTTAGTATTTGTACAGAGCTTGGACAGGCCAGCAGCTCCAGCTAAGAGCTTCATTGGTCGAGACTGAGACTTGGTCAAAACCACGGGTACGTCTTTATTGGCTGTTGAGACTTTTCCAAGATCTCACCTTGCAAGACAAAAGCAAGAGGGCTTTGCCAGAAACTTCTTGGCTGTTCTACAAACTGTGCAAGGCGTAAGCTGATTTGCAAGACCTTAGACCTGAGCTGTCTAGCAGCAGCTGAGATCTGAGGTGATGCATGTTGGAAAAATAAAGATGACCCTCTTGTTCCGTCTCCAGTAGCCCATTCCACACTCCAAGGATAAGTGGAAAGCCATGTTTCAACGGAGGAAGTTTCAGAGGCGGTTTGTGATAAGCTGGGCTGCAGTTTGAGAAAAACACACATTTCTTCTGGGTGGATGCTGGTTATCAGGCACAAGTAAAAAAAATGGAAAAAATGGACTGCCTTCAAGTTGATTCCAACTTATGGCGACCCTATGAATAGGGTTTTCATGGTAAGCGGTATTCAGAGGGGGTTTACCATTGCCCCCCTCTGAGGCTGAGAGGCAGTGACTGGCCCAAGGCCACCCAGTGAGCTTCGTGGCTGAGTGGGGATTCGAACCCTGGTCTCCCAGGTCGTAGTCCAACACTCTAACCAATATATCTCTCTGGACTGTGTCTTTGTACCCTGATCTTAACCACCTGGAGGTCTGGCTGGGTTCACACCTAACTTGATGAATAGCTGGGAGCCAACTTGACTGGGCCAGAACAAATTTTGATTCTTTGGGGCTGACAGTGGCGGGCACAGTTCTTTATTATGAGAGCCTGCTTTGATTCTGGGGCTTTGTTAAAAGAAAATGCTCTGAACGGCCACCCCTCCTTACCGAGACTGGCAGCTTCTGTTTATGAAATTATGACGTTCCCTCACACTTCCTTCAATATCTGAGAAAGGCATCTCTGTTGAAACGGTCTATATTGAGGTTTTTAAGAAATATGCAGATTTGTTTCATTTCCGTCAGTTGGTTGACAAATTTGATCAGGGAGATGATTTATTGACCCAAAAGTGTTTAATCGGCTGAGAGCTGCATGAGTGAAGGAGGGAGCGCTAGAGGAAGTTCCTCGGGGTTTCTGTGGCTGGGTCCGTGTGCGGTTTTGTGTGGGGCCCGGCATGCCTTCAATTGCTTGTCAGCATGTCTAATATTGTGCAAAGTGCTGGGAGTCAGCAGTGCGCGAGGGAAGTTGCAGCTTCTGCCTTATCTGGGGACATGCAGATGAGCCTCCTGCCCTCCCTCTTCCACCAGACTCTGCTGGGTGCAGAGTCCACAAGGTCAGCTCAGGGGGTCACTGTGCAAGCGTCTGATCGACTCGTGCTGCCCCGGGATTATGTAATTGCCTGTAATTGGCAATGCGGCATTCTCTTGCCCCTGGATCTATTCCAGGGCAAAGAGCAAGGCAGCTGGTCTTAACACATCATCGAAGAGCAGGAGAAGAGCCTGGTTGCTTGATAAGGCAAAGGGGGCCCATCTAGTCCAGCATCCTCAGAGCGGCTTCCCAGATGCCTCCAATGGGAAACCTGCAAGCGGGCCCTGAGTGCAGAGCATCGCTTCCCATCTGTGATTCCCAGCAGCTGGGTATACAGAGGCATTCATACTGCCCCTCACAGCGGAGGGAGAAGATAGCCAGCGTGGCTAGTTGCCCTTGAGAGACCATCTTGGCTGTAAGACCCTCTCCCTGCTTGCTGGCCTCTTTCCACCTGGCCTGGAAGGGTGGGGCCTTGACTGCAGCTACAAAAGGTATCATAGAATCATAGAATAGTAGAGTTGGAAGGGGCCTGTAAAGGCCATCAAGTCCAACTCCCTGCGCAATGCAGGAATCCAAATCAAAGCATCACTACCTGAAGATGCCAGAGACCACCTTGACTGTGGGGTGTTGTTTAGGGGCTTCTGTTTGGGTAAAACTTTAATTTCTGCTGGTCAGTTTTTTGTTTTGCTGTTGTTGGGATTATGCTTCTGTATTTTATTGTTGGATTTTATTAGGAATTATAGGGATGTATCAATTTATTGTATGTTTTCTAAGATGTTTTTGTTAACTTATTGACCATTTGAATTTATTTCTTACAGTGAATTGTGTAATGTTTTTTCTGTTCATGTTGTGAGCCACCTTGTGCATAAATTGTTATGGAAAGGCGGCATACAAATAAACCGTGATGATGATGATCTAGTGGAGATCTGATTGCTTCAGCATAGGCAAGAGACAGCATGGTGTCGTGGTTGGATGAGGGTCTGGGAGACCAGGGTTCAGATCTCACGCAGCTGTGCAGCTGAGTGGCCTGTGGGCCAGTCACTCTTTCTCAGCCTCATCTACCTCTCAGGGCTGTTGTAAGGATAAAGCGGGGAGGGACAGAACAATTTGATGCAGTGGGGCAAATGTTTCTGGAGACACAAGGCACAGACCTTAAGAAGACCCCTAAAGCTGGATCAGACCAAAGGCCCATCTGCTCACAGGGGCCAACCAGATGCCCAAATGGCCTGGGAGAGGACCCTTCCCTGAAACCCCAGAGAGCTGCTGCCAGTCAGTGTAGACAGTACTGAGCTGGATGGACCAATGGTCTCAACTCAGTATAAGGCATCTTCCTATGTATTTTCCATCTGTGAGGAACTGTGAGGAAAGCCCATTCCATGCAATGGCATCTGCTCACATCCATCATTCCTTTGCCTCTTCCTGCCCGTCTCTCCTGCCACCATTTTCCCACTTTTGCTTTCCCCCCTCTCATCTAGGCGATCTGTCTTCCTGCGTTGTTAATCTATAAAGAACCAAGTACATGGAAGACTCTTTGTAATTCTTATACTCTTACTATTTTATACTGTTTTTATATTGTATTGTATTTTATCATATTGTGTTTTAACTGTTTTGTACGTCGCCTAGAGTGGCCATCGGCCAGATAGGCGACACAGAAATTAAATTATTATTATTATTATTATTATTATTAGTGAGCAAGTAAGCAAAGGGATAAAATGTGTATTCTAAAGAATGGCACTAACAGCTGGGATAGCACAGTGGGAAGGAGAGCCTGGCTGGGAGTCCAGAGTCTGCGAGTTCAAATCCCCGCTCGTGTCTCCTGGGTATAAAGGGCCAGCTAAAGATCACCCCGCAGGGAGTGGCTCAGGGGTTATGTGCCCTGCCACCTGTGCAGCCATGGGCAAGCTGCAAAGTCCCAAGGAGCCCAGTTGCCCCTCAGCTGGCAGTTGCGGACAAGGAAGGGGCTGGCTTGTGCAGCTGTGGCAAGCTGAGCAGGCCCTAGCCAGCTGGGGAGGACTAGCCTCAGAGGGAGGCAATGGTGAACCCCCTCTGAATACCGCTTACCATGAACACCCTGTTCATAGGGTCGCCATAAGTCAGGATCGACGGGAAGGCAGTCCATTTCCATTTCCAAAGAATGGCAACAATAAGCTGCTATTGTGTCTGCTTCTCTGCAACTTTTGAAGAGACACAGGTACCTTCTTAGGGCTTGCACCTCGCAATTGAGTTACTCCTAGAGATGTAAAATTCCCAGAAATTTTGAAGCCATGGAAAAAACCCGTTTTCCCACAGAAAAAAAAACTTTTTTTTGAAAAATTGAATAAATGGAATATTAGCACTTTTTACAGATTGAAAGTCACTTTGTTACTTCAGGAACATCAAGTGTAATTATGTACAAGTTGGTTTGACATAAAAGTATCACATTTGGTATATTAAAAGTACATTTTATTCAAACAATTATTACAAATTGAATTTACTTTTTAAATTTTTTACTTTTTTTTGTAACAAATGGATCTACAATATCCTCAACTGTAAGGAACCTCTTTGGTTTTGCCAGTTTTTGAGGAGCAGGCAAAAAACAATGTAAAAAACCAGAAGAAACCATCAACATTAATAGCAAAGAAAATTATGTCTCCGCTAGTCCTCCCCAGTGTCAAGCAGACATAAAGCACCCATTCCCATAAAAAGAACTGAGGGGAAAAAAAAAAGGGGGGGGGAAACCAAGATTCAATGAAACATTTTATTCCTCATGCTAAAATAAAACATTCCACAATCCATTTTTCTTCATTTGTTTTCAATTGTTCAGAAAAAACAAAACAAAAAAGGCTTCAGGGGGAAAACGGGAAAAACCAGTCTGAATTTTTCCAGTTTTTTTTCGGGCCTTCACATCTCTAGTTACTCCCCTCTGCAACCTGATCCCTCATAATCTTCCCTGTTATCATTATTTTTGTTATTATTAATTATATTTGGGTTTGGAAACTATACTTGTATTAATGCGGCCTAAAATAGCATTTGCCTTTTTTGCAGCCACATTGCGCTGTTCGCTCATATTCAGCTTGTGATCAACAACAATCCCAAGATCTTTCTTGCATGTAGTATTGCTGAGCCCGTTCTTGTGTTTCCACCCTCTGCACCCCCCTTGGTGATGGCACACAGAAAAGGTTTGATGCAGGGTGATGACTAATCAGATGACAATTGCAGGGTCCGGGTTGGTTCACATGCGGAGAGGCGGTCCTTGAGGTATTGGGGTCCTGAGCCACATAAGACTTTACAGGTCAAAACCATCGCTTCAAATTTGGCCCGGAAACAAATTGGAAGCCAGTGCAGCCATGCCAGAATTGGTCTTCTTTGTTCCAACTGTCTTGCCATGGTCAACAATCTGGGATCCGAGTTCTGCGTCAGCTGAAGTTTCCGTGCTGTCTTCAAAGGCAGCCCTACATATGACGCATTGCAGTAATCTTCCGTTGAACCTCATTTGGAAGAGGGTGAGGGTTTGGGGCGGGGTGTGTGTCTGTGTGTGCGCTGAGTCTGCAAACATCTCTTCCTACCCATCCCCCTCCCTGGAACTGAGAAGTTAGGAGAGATGGGCGATGCCTTTCCAAATACGCCCGCAGCCCGAGTGCCTGTCTGTGAACCAACAGCCTCAAAGGAAATGACAATGCATCCCTGGCACCATGACCTCTCTCCTTCACATTCCCTTCTTCAGGACCGCTGTCCTAAGACAGCTCCAGCTCAGTTGCTAGTATTCTTAGACCTCTAAATGCTGGCCACACTATGGAGAAGCGGATTGCAGCAAGGGTTGCACAGCAGACAGATCGCAGAGTGGCCAGACGGGCTCTGAGCCAGTCCACCAGGAAAGCCGCCAGTTCAGTGGTTCTCTGGACTGCAGCCATGGGTTGACTGTCACAGTCTTCTTTGTCTGGGAGGCTGGCCAGCCAAGGTGTGCAGAGCAGGAATGTCTATTGGTGCCGCTGCAAATGTGAGCAACTAGGCTGGCACCGAGTGGGGCTCCTGAAAGCCTGGCAGCCCACAGAGGATTCCTGACCAAGGCAGCATGCTTGAGCTGGGATTGGTCAAAGGGCTGGCATTATGCCCGGGATTATGGGAAGCCTGGGTTTAGTGGCAGTGGAGCTCTGGAAGAAGAGCCTGCTGGATCAGGCCAGTGGCCCATCTAGTCCAGCATCCTGTTCTCACAGTGGCCAATCAGATTTACAGTAGGGCCCCGCTTCTCGGTGCTCCACTTTTTGGCGTTCTGCTAATACGTTGCCAGTGGGGCGATCAGCTGGAGGGGGGGCTGGAGCTCCCCGCACTCCAGCTGATCACGCCAGAGGAGGGGAAGATCAGTTGTAGCGTGCCACAGCTGATCTTCTCTTCTGGCGCAATCAGACTCTCCCGCTCCAGCTGATCACACCCAAGGAGGGGAAGATCTGATCTTCTCCTCCTCTGGTGCGATCAGCAGGTTAGGTTCCAGACCCCCGCGCTACAGCTGATCCACTTTTCAGCGGTTTTTGCTTTCCGGCGGGGATCTGGAAGGTAACCTGCCATATGAGTAGGGCCCTACTGTATTTATTTATTAAATTGATATCCCGCCCTTCCTCCCAGTAGGAGCCCAGGGTGGCAAATGACATGATGTGAACCTGCAAGCTCTCCAGTAACTGATATTCAGAAACATACGTGGCTCTGACAAGGGATGTAGGACATAGCCATCAGAGTTATTAGCGACTGATAGCCTAATCCTTTCCCACAAATTTCTCTAATCCATGCATTTGTCTAATCCTCTTTTGCATCTGTCCGAGTTGGCTCTTGTGGGAGCAAGTTCCATAGTCCTTCCAACGTTCAGCTTGTGGATGTCCACAAGTTCTAATGTTATGAGAGAGGGAGGTTTGCAGGGTGAAATCCTTTGTAGGGAAGGGTGATTGGCAGTATGGAGTCACTGCACTTCAGTTAATTCTCCCCCTCCCTGCACTTTGCTCTGCCTTGCTCCTTCCCACCTACCCCACAAAATCTCATCCCCAATCCTAAACACCTGTCACGGAATGGCCTGTAGCTCAGTGGTCGATCGCCGGCTCTGCAGGCAGAAAGTCCCACGTTCAGTCGCCGGCATCTGCAGCAGAGCTCGGAAAAGTTACTTTTTTGAACTACAACTCCCACCAGCCCAATCCAGTGGCCATGCTGGCTGGGGCTGATGGGAGTTGTTGTTCAAAAAAGTAACTTCTCTGAGCTCTGCTGCAGGTAGTTCTGGGGAGAGTGTCCCCTGCCTGAAAATTTGGAGAGCTGCTGCCGGTCAGTGCAGACTGAGCTAGACGGACTGATGGTCTGATTTGATACTAGGCAGGTTCCTGTGTTCCTTTGCTATCCTTCTCCTCTGTTCTGGCACCTGTCCAAAAAACCGCACTTCCTGGGGGAGGCCAAACCTGCCACCAAAAGAATGCACGTAAATTCTACAAGCCAAATATGAATTTGCTGGGCTGCAGAGCTCGGGCGAAGAACCAGCCTTGCAGTCTTAACTAGGGATTTATTTCTTTTTGAATGACTGTTTGGCCGCCAGGAGTAAGTGCGGAATGAAGCTAGGGCCTTCTGCATGCAGACTAGGTCCTCTGCCACCACACTGTGGGGTACGCTTCAGCTGTCTCTACTGGCCAGGGACAGTCCCTGTTCTCTGTGCCTGATAAATCATTGGCCCTATATTCTGGCTTTCAAGGGGTGCTTTATCCACAACGAGTTAGCTGGAGTTTCTAGAATGGTCATTCTTCAGGCAGAGGCAGCCTGGTGCACTTCAGTGGGTTTGGACTCCAACTCCCATTGCTGACTGGGGCTGACGACAGTTGCAGTCCAACAGGCCTGGAGGGCAGCAGGCTGATGCAGTGTGTGTCACATCCCAGCGAGGCTTGTTTGGAACTCTTCATAACCCATCACAGCATAGTTCAGTTCTTTTCCCCTTGTTGTTATGTGCCTCCAAGTCGACTACAACTTATGGCGACCCTATGAATCAGCAACTTCCAAGAGCATCTGTTCAGACCTTGTAAGTTCAGGTCTGTGGCTTCCTTTATGGAATCGATCCATGTCTTGTTTGGCCTTCCTCTTTTCCTACTCCCTTCTGTTTTTCCCAGCATTATTGTCTTTTCTAGTGAATCATGTCTTCTCATGATGTGTCCAAAGTATGATAACCTTAGTTTCAACATTTTAGTGTCAAGTGATAGTTCTGGTTTAATTTGATCTAACACCCAATTATTTGTCTTTTTC
This sequence comes from Rhineura floridana, assembly GCF_030035675.1. Lineage (NCBI taxonomy): Eukaryota > Metazoa > Chordata > Lepidosauria > Squamata > Rhineuridae > Rhineura > Rhineura floridana. The sequence continues at coordinate 3,718,922 of NC_084480.1, read as the reverse complement.
GCAGTCCATGGTATGCACAAAGCTCTCCTCCAGCACCACATTTCAAATGAGTTGATTTTTCTCTTATCCGCCTTTTTCTCTGTCCAACTTTCACATCCATACATAGAGATCAGGAATACCATGGTCTGAATGATCCTGACTTTGGTGTTCAGTGATACATGTTTGCATTTGAGGACCTTTTCTAGTTCTCTCATAGCTGCCCTCTCCAGTCCTAGCCTTTTTTCTAAGCCTTTCCTAATGCTGGCCTCTCTGCTGTCCCTGGCAGTGAGCACTTACTTGCAAGCTGCGTCCTTCTCTTTAGGCTTTAAACCCTCCAGATGTTCCTGGACTCCAACTCCGACCATTCCTGACCATTGGCCGTGCTGGAGTCCAATAACATCTGGAGGGCACCATGTTAGCTAGTCCTGTTTTAGACCCTCCCCCTGTTTGCTTTGAGCCCATGAGCAATTCCACCTTGATCTTCCATCAGAAGGCTGAACTTGTGGTGATGCCGCTGTTGTTTTGGCAGCAGAGATGCTGGCAGGCGAATGGCACCCGTTCTGTTTGGAGCAGAGGCTTTGAAAGGCAGAAGGCAAGCCAGCCAGCCAAAGGGTTAATAATAAGGCAGCAATCTGCCCAGCTGGCTGTTCTCCAGCTGGCCCGTTCCCCGTTCCCCACGAGGCTTGCCAAGCTACCGCAGCGTAACAGTTTCGGCCGCAGCTTCTGATCTAATGAGATGTGTTCAGTTAACGAAGTGGCTGATCGTCTTGCTGGGGAATGTGATTCGCTGGCAGTTTCAAAGGTCTGGAGAACAAGAGAGGAGCTGGGTTAGTCTGGACCGGGGATGAGATGGGTTTCACAGCACCAGCAGGCACCCTTGACCAAGCAGAGGGATTTCCCCTTCTGCCGTGTGAAGCATCCAACGGCCTCGCACTGCGCTAGAGCTCACTTGGGTATTTCTGCTTCTGCTGCCAAATGTTTGTTCATCTTAAGGCTGTGCTAGGCGCTGTGCAGAAGACACAGCAGGCTTTAGCCAGAGGGCTTACACAGCAGAAGAGATGAGGGAAGGGATTGGGGCCAGGAATGACTCATGGGGTTGAAAGGGTGAGGGGAGCCAGCCAGGTGGTCCTGGAGGAGCACATGAGCTGCACTGGCACACAGGCAAAGCAGGTGTTTTTGTAATCAGTGATCCCTGGGGAAGGCAGGTCACTCTTTTTGTGGGGTGCCCAGAGAGAAGTTCCCCCCATGAAAATTGCACAGATGACATTGTCCCAGCAACGTGGCCCCATCCTCACATGAATGGCAGGGGGTAAATCCACGTGAAAGTGTTAGACGTATGGGGGTTGCTGAGCCAGACATCTGTGCACTTAACCTACCAAATAATTGCAACACAGACCTCTTTGGAGGAAAGGTGTGTCCTGCATAGAAGAGCATTATTGTTTATTATTTATTTATTTGATTTATATCTCACCCTATCTCCCAGTAGGAGCCCAGGGTGGCAAACAAAAGCACTATAAGCACTTTAAAATGTCATAAAAACAGACTTCAAAATATATTAAAACACAATAACCATTAAAATCATTTTAAAACAAAACAACTTTCTAAACATTTTTAAAAACACTTTTTAAAAAGGTTTAAAAATATATTAAAAAGCAATTCCAACACAGTTGCAGACTGGGATAAAGTCTCTACTTAAAAGGCTTGTTGAAAGAGGGAGGTCTTCAGTAGGCACCAAACAGATAACAGAGATGGCGCCTGTCTAACATTTAAGGGGGGGGAATTCCACAGGGTAGGTGCCGCCACACTAAAGGTCTGTTTCCCATGTTGTGCGGAATGGACCGCCTGATAAGATGGTATCTGTGGGAAGCCCTCACCTGCAGAGCACAGTGATTGGCTGGGTATATAAGGGATAAGACGGTCTTTCAGTTATCCTGGTCCCAAGCTGTATAGGACTTTGTACACCGAGACTAGAACCTTGAACTTAGCCTGGTAGCCAGTAGGTAGCCAGTGCAATTCTTGCAGCAATGGGGTGACATGTTGGCAATAATGTGCATTTTGCACCAGCTGCAGCTTCCAGACCAACCTCAAGGGCAGCTCCACGTAGAGCACATTACAGTAATCCAGCCTGGAGGTTACCAGTGCATGGACAACAGTGGTCAGGCTATCTGGTCCAGAAACGGCCACTGCTGTCTTACCAGATGAAGTTGGTAAAAGGCACTCCTAGCCACGGAGGTCACCTGGGCCTCTAGCAACAAAGATGAATCCAGGAGCACTCCCAGACTACGGACCTGCTCTTTCAGAGGGAGTATGACCCCATCCAAAGCAGGCAACTGACCAATTATCTAAACTCGAGAACCACCAACCCACAGCGCCTCCATCTTGCTAGGATTCAGATTCAGTTTATTGGCCCTCATCCAGCCCACCACTGAGTCCAGGCAACAGTCCAGAGCTTGCATGGCCTCTCCCTTTTCTGATGTTACAGAGAAATAGAGCTGGGTATCATAAGCATACTGCTGACACCTCGCCCCAAATCTCCTGATGACCGCTCCCAAGGGCTTCATACAGATGTTAAACAGCATGGGGGACAAGATGGTACCCTGTGGTACCCCACACAGCATAACTGCCAGGGGGCCAAAATACAATCATATAATGCTATTCTCTGAAAACTACCCTGGAGGTAGGATTGGAACCACTAAAACAGTGCCTCCAATATACATCTCACCAAGTCGGCCCAGAAGGATGCCGTGGTCAATAGTATCAAAAGCTGCCGAGAGATCAAGTAAGAATAACAGGGTCGCACTCCCCCTGTCCTTCTCCTAAAAAAGGTCATCCACCAGGGCGATCAAGGCCGATTCAGTCCCATAACCAGGCCTGAACCCAGACTGGAATGGGTCAAGATAATTTGTTTCATCCAAGAGTACTTGCAATTGCTGCGCCACAACCCTCTCAATCACCTTCCCTAAGAAGGGGGTGTTTGCGACCGGTTGGTAGTTGTCACAGACCAATGGGTCCAGGGTGGGCTTTTTCAGGAGCGGTTGGATCACCACCTCTTTCAGGGTGGCTGGAACCACTCCCTTCCGCAATGATGCGTTGACCACACCCTGGATCCACTCATTCAAACCCCCTCAGTAAGCTTTAATAAGCCAAGAAGAGCAAGGATCGAGAGGACATGTTGCTGGCTGCATCGTCGCAAGCACCTTCTCCATGTCACCAGGCCGCATGAACTGAAACTGATCCCAAGAAATTGCAGCAGACGTTGCACTGGACACCTCATTGGGGACTACAGTAGATGTGGATGAGTCATCAACATTGCTATGGAGGTGAGCGACTTGACCCTCAAAGTGCCTGGCAAACAATTCACAGTGGGCCCCCAAAGGGTCTAAAACTCCATTTCTTGGAGTAGATGTCAACAGACTCCTGACAATACGGAAAAGCTCCACCAGACGGCTACTTATTGAGGATGCGATGGTGGCAGAGAAGTGGGCCTTCTTTGCCGCCCTCACCACTGCACAGTAGGCACAGTTATGACCTTTTACGTGTGCCTGTCTTTCGGCACTTGTGCTTTAGCCATCATCGAGCCTGTTTCATTGCCCATAGCTCACTGGTGTACCAAGGTGCAAACTAGGGTCCACAATGCCGAAGAGGGCACTCGGGGGCAACCGTGTCAAGAGCCCGACCCACCTCGCTGTTCCACAGTGTGACAAGGGCTTCAACAGAGTCACCTCCTCTATCTAGTTGGAACTCCCCCAGGGCATTCAGGAATCCAGTGGATTCCATTAGTTTCCGGGGACAGACCATCTGCACACCATGCCTGCAGGGGAAGATCTGAGCTGTAAGTAAACTTCACCAGGAAGTGGTCCGACCATGACAATGGGGTGCCATCCACCCCCCATCTCCACACCACCCCTTCCTCCATCTGGAGCATAAACCAAGTCGAGGGTGTGCCCTGTCCTATGCGTCGGGCCGGTGACAACTTGAGACAGCCCCATGGTCGTCATGGAGGCCATGAAGTCCCGAGCCAGAGCACTAGAGGCAGCCTCAGCATGGACATTGAAATCACCCAGGACTATCATTCTGGGCTCCTCCAATACCACAGCCGAGATGGCCTACGCCAGCTTGGTCAGAGAAGCTGCTGGACAACAGGGGGGATGGTACACCAGCAGCAACCCTAGTTTCCTGTCTCCATGGCCCGACACCAGGTGCAGGCCCTCACAGCCAGCTCCAAGACAGAGTGGTTTCCTGGTGATAGAGATGGAAGTTCTGTAGACCACAGCAACTCCTCCTCCTGTCCCTGCAGCTTGTGCTGGTGTTGCACCGAGTATCCAGATGGACAAAGCTCGGTCAGATCAACTCCTCCCAGCTCACCCACCCCAGTCTCACTAATGCACACCAAATCGGCACCTTCATCCACAATCAGATCATGGCTGTGTGGTCTTACTGTGTACTGATCTGGCATTAAAGAACAACACACACACACAGGCCAGCGGGCACAGCAGATGAGCAACAAGGAACCCATCCAGGAGGAGTGGCAGCAAGGAACAAGGCACAGATAGCCTTGCCCTCGTCTTCCATGGTAGTTCACCACCTCCTCATGGCTATACCTCCCTCTGCTCATGACCACTGAGATTGGGGTGGCATCACCCATATCCCTCCTTACCAAGACTCCTCCTAAACACCTGATATGGACCCAACAAGAGTCCACCAGCAAAACCTACTTGAACCAGTTATCTCAGTAGGTCTCTGAGAAAATTGGGAACAGTCAGACCCTCTCAATATCTGTTACACAGGGCACATCTCCTCCCTCCCGTCTCACACCCAGGACATGTCCTGCATTTAAAGAGAAGGAAAAAAACCAGCAGCCCAAATTTGTTGTTTTGTGTGTACATTAGGAAAACCCAGAAAATTTCTACTTACCTTGCATCATTTATTCTCCTTTTCCCCAGGATTCCTTGGCTTTGCCGACACAGTTTCTAGTCTCCATTTGCAGCCTTAAGACCTAGAAACCTGCCTTTGGTAAAAACAGATGCTGGGATTCACCAAATGCTCAATTCTGCACGCCTGGCCAGTTGGTGGGCTTGTGTGATGCAATTGTGGAGGACACGTGAGCTGTCAAATAACATCCCAGGTGCTGTTTTTTGTGGTTTCAAAGCTGCAAAATCATACACATGGAATGCAATTATTTTAATGCCATATCCTGGCATTGGTCAGTTGGGATACCTGTGTGTGTCCAGAATGATTCTTGTTCCTGAAACATTTCCAAGCTGCCTAGAGCAGTGGACCCCCAGTGGTCACTGAGCTTCATTCAGGTGGTCCACAGCATGTCAGCATTAAATATTAATATTGATTTTTAATTGTATTTTTATTGCTTCCTTTATTTCTTATATTCATTCTGTGGAATGCAAATTGTAATACAAGACAATGCAATACAAGAAATAAGAAACAATAGAGTTCAAAACCATACAGCATCTAGCACATTACAATGGCTACAACTGGCAGAAAAATCGTTAAGTGGTCCACTGAGCAATTTTCAAGTGGTCCGTGGGGAGAAAATGTTGGGGAACCGCTGCCCTAGAGTAGTTATTCTGTGACAGGTTTTTTTTTAAGCTATTGACTTTTAAATCTTAGATCAAAACATTCCTGGATTTCCCTGCCAAGGGGTGGGAAGGCACAAACTCTGATGAAGCGGAAAGGGGCCTATCGGTCCCCTCCCTCCCCATCAATTTCACTCTGCTGGAGGCTGGATAATAGAGGTCAAAGGTCAATAGGGGGCTGCCCCCATCTTGCTAATTGCCCTGATGTAAGGGAGGAGGAGGAAGGGGAGATGGATGCGGTCCCTACAGGTGTCAATGAAGACTCAACAGAGATCGCCCAAGTGCCATCAAATATTTATTTCTTCCACCCGTGCAAAGGTTAAAGGTTGCTGCTGCGGAGGACCAGGAGGGCCAGTTACAGCTCCCTTGGGGTGTAGCGAGCTGCTCTCCACTCTCCACCCGTTACCCAGTGTCAAGAAAGAAGAAGGGCCCCTTTGGACCTAACCATCTCCTGTCAGATGGGTGGAATTAGGCACCTTTTTTTCCTGAAGCTGCTTTTGTGGGGGACGGATCTCCCCTCTAGGAGGAAGGGGAAGAGCCGCAAATGAAATGGGGCACAAGAAGTAAGAACAGCATCAGCCTTCTCTGGAGGTGTGGCGACTAGAGTCCCCTGAGGGTGCCCTTATTAACGTAAAAACATAAGGAGAGCCTGCTGGATCCGGCCAGTGGCCCACTTAGTCCAACATCCTGTTCTCACAGTGGCCAACCAGATGCCCCTTATGGAAAGCCCGCAAGCAGGACCTGAGTGCAAGAGCACTCTCCCCTCCTGTGGTTTCCAGCAACTGGAATTCAGAACCACAGTGCCTCCTAGTGTGGAGGCAGAGCATAGTCATCATGGCTAGTAGCCACCAGTAGCCTTATCCACCATGTGTCCAGTCCTCTTTTAAGGCCGCTCATGTTGGTGGCCATCACTGCCTCTTGTGGGAGCAAATTCCACCGTTTGACTGTGTGCTGTGTGAAGAAGCCCTTTCTTTTCTCTGTCCTGAATCCTCCATCATTCTGCCTCATTGGATGTCCACGAGTTCTAGTGTTATGAGAGAGGGAATAAAAACGTGTCTCTGCTCACTTTCTCAATACCATGCATGATTTTATACACTTCTGTCCTGTCATCTCTGACTCGCCTTTTCTCTAAACTAAAAATGCTGAAATGCTGCAACCTTTTCTCTTAGGGGAGCTGCTCCATCCCCCTTGATCATTTTGGTTGCCCTTTTCTGCTCTACAGACAGCTGGTATAGCCCAGTGGGGAGGAGAGCCTGGCTGGAAGTCCAGAGTCCACAAGTTCAAATCCCCGCTTGTGTCTCCTGGGTGTCAAAGGCCAGCTAAAGATCACCCCCACAGGGAGTGGCTCAGGGGTTACGTGCCCAGCCACCTGTGCACCCGTGGGCAAGCTGCCTAGTCCCAAGGAGCCCAGTTGCCCCCCAGCTGGCAGTTGCAGACAAGGAAGGGGCTGGCTTGTGCAGCTGTGGCAAGCTGAGCAGGCCCTCGCCAGCTGGGGAGGACTAGCCTCAGAGGGAGGCAATGGGAAACCCCCTCTGAATGCCGCTTACCATGAAAACCCTTTTCATAGGGTAGCCATAAGTCGGGATTGAATTGAAGGCAGTCCATTTCCATATTTTTTCCTGCTTTACAGTGCCCTTTTTGAGGTGAGGCAACCAGAACTGCACACAGTATTCCTAATGCAGCCGTGCTATAGATTTGTACAACGGCATTGTGTTAAAAATCAGTTCATCTGCAAAGCGATGTTGGGAAGTGACATGGAAGCAAGGTCTTGCAGGTTTGAAACAGAAGGCACTCACAGCCAGTTCAAGGGCTTTGCAAGGGACACTGCCTTTCCTCGGGGAGCTGATGTGACTATTGGCTGTTAGCCCTTAGCTGGTAGTAACCACATCAGTGGAGCTAGCTTTGCTGCAAAATGGCATGGAGTGTGTGTGTATGTGTGGCTTTATTAAAGTAGGGCCCCACTTTACAGCATTCCACTGATACAGCGGTTGTCAGTTGCAGAAAGGCCCCGCTTATACAGCGCTTGTTCTGGTTTTATGGCTTTTTCGGGCATCAGGCACCATTTTTGTCAATGTTAATCAATGCGTTCCACTTTACAGCGGATTTCGCTTAACAGCAGCGGTCTGGAACGGAACCCGTCGTATGAGCGGGGCCCTCCTGTATTAGTTGGAGGTGTGAGCTGGAGTATAGGGAGTGTAAGGGGGATTGGGGGGATAGGAGCTTTCAAAATGGTTGGGCATTCAGCATGGGCTGGGAGAATTAAAATGGGGTAACCATTTCTTTGCAGTGGGTTATAAGCGAGAGAATATGGGGGTGTCCCATTAAAACAAAATGCAGCGTTCTCTTCCCAGGTCTTGTGTGGCAAGAATAGGTAGTATGGGGACTTTTCTACTAAAAGAGCTAATTTCTCATATGTTTTTTCTTCATTGTGCACAATTTATTCAGCAGTGTTGCCTATTTGGGTTCATTTATTCCGACAATCCTAGTTCTGGAAACCGGTGAAACACCTTTTCAGCACTTATCAGCCTTCTCAGATTTGAGCAGGTTGTCACTTGAACATTTTCAAGCATATCTTTGGAGTCATCAGAGCTAGAATTGATGTGTTTTGTTTTAAATAAAAAGAAAGCTGAATTTGGTTGAATTCAGCACCCAGAACCACTCACTTTCCCTGTGTTTTTATGGAACCAAGGCAAATGCACAGTCCTGGATATCACTTTCTCTTTATAGCATATTCAAGGGGTGAAGTCCTGAAGTCCAGATTGCATTTTGGGGAAGACCCCACAGGGCTCAGGACACTGCAGCCTACCTCTCCTTCCCCACTTCTCCAAGGGTGTATGAAAAGTAGCATAACCCACGGTTGTCTTCATGGGACCCTTGTTGACCTTGGGGGAGGGGATCTGGGGACATGCATCTCCCTTTAGGAGCATTTACCTCTCCTGCCCCGTGATAATCCTGTGCCATGTTCTTTCCCACCTGCAGCTCTACGAACTGGACAGTGACCCCAAACGCAAGGAATTCCTGGACGATTTGTTTGGCTTCATGCAGAAGAGGGGTGAGTCTGAGGTTCCCCAGGGCGCCGGAGAAGAGATGAGCTGGGAGTGAAATTCATTACCAATGCAGTATTATTGCATCAGTGACACTTTGCAGAATACATCAGCCTGGAGGGGTCTGGGGGTGTATTCCGCAACATGTCATTGATGCAAGAAGCAGTTAATTTGAACTGGGCGGGCCACACATTCGGCTTTATTAGTTGTTCTATAACACTTCCCAGCATTCCTGCATTATTGCCATCCTGGGGGGAGGCACTCTTGAGCAACGGAAGTGGAACGAAGACAACCCCCCAGAATATTTGTGGTATAAAAAATTGCAGGATTTTAGCCTGAAGTTTTATTTATTTATTTTATTTATTTACTATTTTATTTACATCCTGCCCTTCCTTCCAGCAGGAGCCCAGGATGGCAAACAGAAACACTAAAAACACTTTAAAACATCATAAAAAGACCTTAAAATACATTAAAACAAAACAACGTTAAAAACATTAAAAAAACCTTTTAAAACATATTTTTTAAAAAAGGGTTAAAGAAATTAAAAGACATATTAAAAGCAATTCTAACACAGACGCAGACTGGGATAGGTCTCAACTTAAAAGGCTTGTTGGAAGAGGAAAGTCTTCAAAAGGCGCCGAAAAGATAGCAGAGATGGCGCCTGCCTAATATTTAAGTTTTGGGACATGCACCAATCGGAAGCAAAGCAGCATGTCCACCCCAGAAGGTTTGCAGGCTTAAACAGTATTGAAAACCAGATCATGCATTAACCGTCCCAATAACATAGTGAGCACAATTACACAAGAGAAAGGATGTTGGGGTGGTGGTGAAGAGATTTCCTGAATGGTGGGGCATCAGGATGGATGCACTTAGCTCCCCAAATGTGAGTCTGGGAACACCAGCCTCTTGCCTCAATCTTCCCATGGAAACGTGTGTGTGGCTATCCCAGCAAACGGGATGCCGACTGGATGCGTGAAGAGCACAGTTGACTCAGACCGATGAGGAGCTGTAGTCCAAAACATTTGGAGGACACCCAGTTGGCAAAGGCTGCACTGGACAACAGCCCTGCCATGGAGACAATAGTCAAGAAATCAGAAGAAGGCTAGAACTGGGGAGGGCAGCTGTGAGAGAACTAGAAAAGGTCCTCAAATGCAAACATGTATCACTGAACACCAAAGTCAGGATCATTCAGACCATGGTATTCCTGATCTCTATGTATGGATGTGAAAGTTGGAGAGTGAAAAAAGCGGATAAGAGAAAAATCCACTCATTTGAAATGTGGTGTTGGAGAAGAGCTTTGGCATACCATGGACTGTGAAAAAGATCAATAATTGGGTGTTAGAACAAATCAAACCAGAACTCTCACTAGAAGCTAAAATTATGAAACTGAGGTTATCATACTTTGGACACATAATGAGAAGACATGATTCACTAGAAAAGACCATAATGCTGGGAAAAACAGAAGGGAGTAGAAAAAGAGGAAGGCCAAATAAGAGATGGATTGATTCCATACAGGAAGCCACAGACCTGAACTTACAAGATCTGAACAGGGTGGTTCATGACAGATGCTCTTGGAGGTTGCTGATTCATGGGGTCGCCATAAGTCGTAATCAACTTGAAGGCACATAACAACAACATGGCCTTCTGCAGGTTACAAAGAAGTTGGGCATCCATGGAACAAACATACTGTTGCATCAAAGGGCATTTTGGTGTCTACTGGTCACTGGGGGAAGCTGTGGAACTGCCTGGTATCAAGGAGAACTGTGTTGCTTTGTGAAAGTCACATTATTGGTTGTTGCTTGCTCTCTGTCTCTCTGGGCAACGCTTGGAGGGGGATAGGAAAGATCTTGCTTTTTATCTTCTCACCTTCTGAGTAGCTGAGCATAAGAACATAAGAACATAAGAAGAGCCTGCTGGATCAGGCCAGTGGCCCATCTAGTCCAGCATCCTGTTCTCACAGTCGCCAACCAGGTGCCTGGGGGAGCACCCCGACCCCTAGCCCCACTTGCCAAATGGCTTGGCAGGGAGAGGGCCCATCCCAACCAATGGGGACTTGTTGTCTCTTCTTCCTCTTTGCTTACAGAGCAGGGAAGGGGGACAGGAAGCCCGGCCTCTCGAACCCTAAATCCCGCTCCTCCAAATCACAGGATGGTTTTTTCTGTGTTAGCTGTAGGGCGCAGAAACCAACCAACCAACCAAGTGCATCAGGAGAGTAGAGAGGCTTTGCAAGACAGGATCTGAGAGTCTGGGCCAGGTGCCTTTGCATCTCCAGATGCTACTGAGCTACAATTCTCATCAGCCCCAGCCAATGTGGCCAAATGGCCAGGGATGATGGCAGCTGCAGTTCGGCAACATCTGGAGGGCAAAACGTTCCCCACATCTGGTCTACACTCGCGTAAAAGTCTTGCAGAGATTATAAGTCCGGTTTCCTGAAATCTGTATTTTAACACTGTATAGGCACCGGCCCCCCAAGGCGAATAGGAACAGTAACTGCCTTATTCTAGGTGGGGAATGATGAGGCAGTGCTGACAAGCCCCCACCCGGGCATCTTTCTCCTAAAGCTTATTTCTTTAAACAATTCTTGCCTTGTTTGTCCCCCCCCCCCAATTTCGGCCTCCCCCTCCCAGTTAATTAGCGCAACATTAACCTCTGCCTGGGGTTTTATTTCCTATCGAGCGGCATGTTCATTAATCCAGATGCTGGCAACGGGCTCTAATTGATGGCAGCCTCCGGATGGCATTGGCTGCAGTTTGGGAGCCTTTTGAAAATTGTTCCGTGGCTCGATGGGGGATTGGGAGGAGAGGTCAAAGGTTAAAGCATTTATCGAATTGCCTCAATTGCTGGAGCTTCCTATTTATCCCGCCTGGCCCTGATAACAAAACCCAGCACCGATTTCCAATGCGGGAGCCGCTGTCTGTCAAGTGCCGCCAGGACCCACCAGCCGTTCCAAGAGTGGGAGAAAACTCTGTGCTCTGAACACTGCTCTGGAGCAGAGGAGGTTCCCCCCGGACCCATTCTGTCACGATACCGTGGTTCAGCCCTGAGAAATGGGAACAGACATTAAAAGTAAGAGTGCATTCAAGCATGTGCAGAGTATATTTCTCGTTACTCTGAGCCACTGTGCTTTGGCGCTCAAGTCAGCAAGGTAAGTGGAAAGCGAGCTAGAGGTTGCCCATTTGGAGGCTACCATATTGGAAAACAGCTGGCAAAGGGACTTGCCTCCTCAGGCTGGCTGATAGTTAATGAGGGATGACCTCTTTAGCTATGATGGTCATAAGTTATGGAGGCAGGACTGTCAATGATAGCTGGAGCAGAGCATCCATGCTCAGAGGCAGTGTACCTCCAAGTTTCAGGGGCCTGGTGTAAAGATGTATGTTGCTTTCGTGTCCTTCCGCTTCTGAGCTTCCTGGAGTCATCTGTAGAGGACAGAGCATTGGCCTGGATAGGCCCATCAAGGATGCGTTTCTGGTTCTCTGAACAGATGATGTCACTCGCAGCCAGCCCAAGACAACTGAGACCCCTCCAGACAATCATCCCACAATTTCCCATGAACTGACGTGGGGCAACATGTGCCTGGATGTTCTCCTGGGCAAAGGAACAAGCCAGACCAGCAGACCCATCTAGCTCAGTACTGCCCACTCTGACTGGCAGTGGCTTTCCACGGTTTCAGGCAGGAGCCTCTCCTGGCCCCTCTTGGAGGTGCCACTGGGATTGAACCCGGGCCTTCTGCATGCAAGGCAGATGCTCCTCCATTGAGCTGTGACCCCTTTGCAAACACTGAAATGAAAACGGGTTTTGCAAGAGCCTGGTAGGCACCGGACATTATTGCACACACACAGCTGAATGGGTCAAGCCTTGCAGGTGCTCGTTGCGGAGGGGCTTGCCTCTTGGCTGGTTGGCACCCTGCAGGTCAGGTGAGTCAGCTGGGGCAGATGGGAGTGGTAATGCAAAGCATCTGGAGGGCACCAGGTTGGTGAAAGGCTGCTTTGAACAGTGTCCTGTCAGTGCCATCCAGCTGCAAGAGGGAGGAAGAGGGAGGCGGCATTTTCCTGAGTGTTACTTTTATCCCTGTGGTCGCCCCCAAAGGAGTTTCCCCTCCTCGTTCTAACCTGTTTCACCACTCGCCACTGTCCCTACAACGCAAAGAGAGCCACCGAGAGATTTGCACAGCCCCACCGCCATCATTTCCATGGCGTGGGTGTGGGGAAGGGACACAGCTCACTGGGTAGAGCGTCCGCCTTGCACGCAGAAGGTCCCTTTCCGCTGCGGCATCTCCAGATAGCCCTGGAAGAGATGCCCTGTCTGAAATCGTGGAGCGCCACGGCCAGTCGGTGTAGACGCTGCTACTTGCCTTGACTCAGAACAAAGTGGCATCCTGTGTCCCTCTCTTCTGTTGCCTTTGGGGGTGCCCAGAAATCCCCTCCCCTCCAGCCTTGTCCTCCAAGCACCTCCTTACGCAACGTGCAACGCAGCACGCCCTGAATGCGGCACACAAACGTTTCCTGCAGATGAGCCAAGCAAGTGAACCAAGCCGCTTGCTGCAAGGGGAGGCAGCTCCCTCTGCCCAAAAATAGCCCCCCAACAAGCGCCATAACCAAGCAAGCGAAAATCCAGGCGTCTCTTGACGTGGTGGGTGGAGTGGGCCTCGCTCCCGCTCTTGAACTGGGCCCGCCTCCTGCCTCTTCCACAGACCCAGCCACGGAGGTGCTGTAGGCAGCTGGGGACTGTGACCGGACCCCCTCCCAGACCCTCTCTCCATCTGACGTGAGATTGATGGAGCCTCCGTTGCACGCCGGCCTCATTATTCTCTCCCAAGCTAATTAACCGCCCCTCTCCTGGCTGAGATAAGGGTGCTAATTAACCGCCATTCTCCCCTGGCTGCACAGCTGTATCGGAGGCGCCTTTGTGAGGCTCCTGCCATTGGGGCCGAGGGATCGAATCCCGCGGGGGGCGGCTTCCCCAGAGAGGGGTCTGGTCGATGCCCATAAATCCACAGTGGGGAGACAAGAAGCAAGGATGCTGAATCCTCTCTCTGTCCTGGGCATTGATCCCAGGGAGGGGATAAATAACCCGAGTCTTGTGGCTTCCCGGTTGGCATTAATCTGCCTTCGGGCCCCTTGGACGAGGGGCTAATCTCCCAAAGCAATTTGCGTCTCCATTAGGGCCTCACAAAAGGGGATGGAAGCAGGAGTAATGGGGCCCGTTGCCAAAGGGGAAATGTTGCAATATTCAGTCCCGTCCATGGCAAGTTCTGCCTCTCCTTTGGAGCCCTGGGCAAAGGAACTGCCCGTTCTGCCAGATCAGATTTGGTAGCACAGCTACCCCAGGCAGTGGGCGTGGGGTGCTGATAAGAGCATCCCGTCCCAGGGGAAGCCAGTGTGGTTGGACTCCCAACTCACATCAGCAGTAGCCAGCATGGCCAGTGGAGAGAGAGGATGGGAGTTGTAGTCCAGCAACAACAGGAGGGCACCACATTGGCTATCCCTGCTCTATACAGTTTGATGCAGATCTGGGGTGTGTGTGGGAGGAGGGGAGCAGACGTGGAGTGGATGGGAGCTGCACAAGAGCAAGAGCTTCCCTCCGTGGATAATTAGTGGAAGAGGGGTGACCTTTGGACTTCCCACCCCAGACATTGAAGTGTCTTGGGCCAGCCCTAGACCCGGGTGCAACTCCCACTGCCTTTGGAGAAGGGCTGTTGCTCAGGAGTAGAGCATCTGATTTGTGTTCAGAAGGTCCCAAGTTCGATTCCCAGCATTTCCCGGCATTGGGAAAGACGCCTGATTTGAAACCCCGGAGAGGGACTCTGCCTGTCAGTGTAGACAATACTGAACTAGGTGGACCGATAGCCTGATTCATTGTAAGGCAGATGTTCCTGCGTTAAGAACATTCTTAAGAACATAAGAAGAGCCTGCTGGATCAGGCCAGTGGCCCATCTAGTCCAGCATCTTGTTCTCACAGTGGCCAACCAGGTGCCCCAATGGGAAGACCAGAAGCAGGACCTGAGCGCAAGAACACTCTCCCCACCTGCAGTTTCCAGCAGCTGGTATTCAGAAACATAGCGCTTCTGACAGTGGTGGCAGAACAGAGCCATCAGGGCTAGTGGCCACCTTTTCCTCCTCCATGAATTTGTCTAATCCCTTTCAAAGCCATCCAAGCTGGAGACCGTCACTGCCTCTTGTGGGAGGGAGTTCCATAGTTTAACTATGCCCTGCGGTGTGGAGTGTCTTCGTTGAGTGGGAAGGGCTACAGCTCAGGGGCAGAGTACCTGCTTTGCATGCAGCTCCCGTCCCCAATGGCATCTCCACGTAGGGTGGGATTGTCTCCCGCCTGAAACCCCAGAGAGCCGCTGCCAGTCAGAGTGGACAATGCTGAGCTACACTGGCTCGGTAAAAGGCTGCTTCTTGGGTCTTATGGACTTGCCGTGGGGCCTTTGGAAACTCACACTCTCTCTGCCTCAGCTTTCTTCAGTTGGATGTTAAATTGCTTTGCGTCCCTACAGGAGGCCCAGATAAGGACAGTGTAGCATTTGCAAATGAAAAGCCCGAGTAATAAAAAACAACAATAATGCTTAACATTTATATGATGTTTTGAAGTGCATCGTATATATCCCCTTGATAATCCTTACAACAGCCCTGTAAAGTTGGCCAGTGTTATCATCCCCATATGGCAGGTGGGAAGCCTGAGAGAGGGTTGCCTCAGACTTCCGGGTGAGCTCGTAGCTCGTGGTTCAAGACGAGCGCGATTTAAAATTACCGTGTCTGAAAACATTGCAAAGCTCCCTGTCAGTTCAAAGTGCTTTGGGATCTCTCTGAATGTGGTTCAGACAAGTTTGTAGACTTTTCCTCCATGAGGGCTAGGAGCCTGCCTTTTTATTTTGCCTTTCGGAAAGAGAACTGCGTTTTTCAGAATTCTGGCTTTGCTCCAGATGCCGTATTCTGCAGCTGGCCCAATGAAAGAATGAGAAACATAGGATCCTGCCCCTGTGGCTTCCCTACATTGCGTGGAGGTGATAAGTTTTTTCCTTTTGTGAAAGACTCTGAAGAGCAGGTTTATTTCTCTTGCCTTTTATGATATTTGCCCAGGCTGGGTGTTTCCAGTGAAACTTGTTCTTCTGGATCCCACTCCCTCCCTCCCGAGTGCCAACCGTTTGTTCTGGGTGGGGAACACAAAAAGGAAAGGCCGGCACTGAGCGAGTGGACGCGGCGCAAGACGACCGTGGTGTATTTGGGCAACCACTTGCCCATCTGGGGCTGAGGGCCCTTCCAGGCTCCTGGGGTGTCTTCTGCAACATGGCATTGATGCAATAATGCTGCATTAGCGTTGGATGTATTCTGGACTGTCCACACGGTCATTCCACCGTCATTGTTCTCCTGCGAGGTTACTGCATTCTTGCCATTTGGAGGGGCACTTACAGCACAACAAAAGCGGGACAAAAAATAAACGGGAACATTTGGGGTATGAAGAGTTACAGGGTTTCAGCTGGAAGCTATGGGGCACTGGAAACAAAGCACAATATGTCTGCCCTGAAACTTTTGCTGGTGTAAACAGTGTTGAATGCGGGATGGTGAAGACCCACCCTGATGTCATCATGAGCACAAGGAAGTGTGGTGTAGCGGTTAGAGTGTCGGAATGGAACCTGGGAGTCCAGGGTTCAAATCCCCACTCATCCGTGACGCTTGGACCAGCCTAAGCTGCCTCACAGGGTGGTGGTTGTAGGGAGGATAACATTATGGGGGAACCAGGTATGCTAATTTGAGCTCACTGGTGGAAAGGTGAGATATAAATTAATTAAATAAATAAATAAGGCACCCCCCCCCCAAAAAAAGGACATCTGAAGTGGCCCGAAGAGCTGAACTGAGCAAGGTAGAAGGACAATCTGGAAGCCCAGAGCATCAGGATCCATGCAAGAGTTGGGAAAAGATAATGACCTAGAATTAGGAGTGAGCAGTGAAGTGGCCAAGTTTGCTGACGACACTAAATTGTTCAGGGTTGTTAAAACAAAAAGGGATTGCGAAGAGCTCCAAAAAGATCTCTCCAAACTGAGTGAATGGGCGGAAAAATGGCAAATGCAATTCAGTATAAACAAATGTAAAATTATGCATATTGGAGCAAAAAATCTGAATTTCACATATACGCTCATGGGGTCTGAACTGGCAGTGACCGACCAGGAGAGAGACCTCGGGGTTGTAGTGGACAGCACGATGAAAATGTCGACCCAGTGTGCGGCAGCTGTGAAAAAGGCAAATTCCATGCTAGCGATAATTAGGAAAGGTATTGAAAATAAAACAGCCGATATAATGCTGTTGTATAAATCTATGGTGCGGCCGCATTTGGAATACTGTGTACAGTTCTGGTCGCCTCATCTCAAAAAGGATATTCTAGAGTTGGAAAAGGTTCAGAAGAGGGCAACCAGAATGATCAAGGGGATGGAGCGACTCCCTTACGAGGAAAGGTTGCAGCATTTGGGGCTTTTTAGTTTAGAGAAAAGGTGGGTCAGAGGAGACATGATAGAAGTGTATAAAATTATGCATGGCATTGAGAAAGTGGATAGAGAAAAGTTCTTCTCCCTCTCTCATAATACTAGAACTCGTGGACATTCAAAGAAGCTGAATGTTGGAAGATTCAGGACAGACAAAAGGAAGTACTTCTTTACTCAGCGCATAGTTAAACTATGGAATTTGCTCCCACAAGATGCAGTAATGGCCACCAGCTTGGACGGCTTTAAAAGAAGATTAGACAAATTCATGGAGGACAGGGCTATCAATGGCTACTAGCCATGATGGCTGTGCTGTGCCACCCTAGTCAGAGGCAGCATGCTTCTGAAAACCAGTTGCCGGAAGCCTCAGGAGGGGAGAGTGTTCTTGCACTTGGGTCCTGCTTGTGGGCTTCCCCCAGGCACCTGGTTGGCCACTGTGAGAACAGGATGATGGACTAGATGGGCCACTGGCCTGATCCAGCAGGCTCTTCCTATGTTCTTATGATAGTGCTGGAGGCAGCTGTATATTCCAGTTTCCTCCTGCAAGGCAGGGCTCTTCTGACTGCTCTTGGCTCTAAACAATCCCCTCCCCCATGTGATTGCCACTCTTGGGACACACCGGTTTGAAGGGCCCATGAAGGGGGGGTAAGCAGACAGTCCCCCTTCACAACAGATGGCTGGATGTGCCTTCCCTTCCCACTTGTCTTTGCTTATCTCTGTTCCACTGCCTCCATCTCTGAAACAGTCCCCAAGGGCCGTCCATAAACAGCATCTTATAGTAGCATAGCCCAGTGTTGTTCTTGTTATTATTAACAGATTTTTTTAAATTTGGTTCCATTTATTAATTGCTTCCCAAAAAAATCTCAAAACACCTTCACAATAAAAACATCAACAATAAACACAGTTAAAAATAACTCCATATGTAAAAACAATCCTGTTATTTAAAAACCATTAAAAGCAATTGCATATTTTAAAACACCCTTTCCTTTTTATCTTATTTCATTTATACCGCACATTTTGGTGCAAAGGTTCTTACAGACTGCAAATGATTTCCATCCAAACAATTAAAACAATAAAAGAGTAATGTGGTCAAAGCCTCCAGCATGGTGAGAGGCACTGATGTCAGAGAAGGTTCATAACCCAGTAAATCTGCTTTACATGCAAAAGGTCCTAGGTTCAATCCTGGCATCTCCAGATAAGACAATCAATCAATCAATGGTCAACCAACCATTAAACCAGATAAGACTAGAAAAATCCCTTGCCTGAAATCCTGGAGAGCTGCCTCCGTCAATCAGTGTGTAGACATTACTGACCTAGATGGATCTATTCTCTGACTTGGTATTGGACAGCTTCCTACATGCCGCAGTCTTGGTGAAGCTGCAGAAAAGGGCCCTGTCTCTGTTGACAGGAGACAGGGAGCAGCTCCTTAGATGATGGTCTTAAAACATGGATAGGTTCACATGAGAGGGCTTCTCAGACGCTTCTCTGGGGGCCCTCAAATAGCTTGCAGTGATAGACAAGCTTTTCTGAAGCACAGATTGCTCACTACCGCGGATCATCATTGAAGCAGCCAGGCTTGTATGGGTGGGGGGATGGCAAGTGTGTGTGTGTGTCCCAGAAATACCCTCTCAGCTCTCTCTGCGAGGCCCACCAAGCTTGGCTGGCTGGCTCCCCTCGGGAACAGAGCAAGCACCTTTGAATTAAGTCCCCAAATCTTCCGTAGGGCACTGCAGTTCTGTGGCAGACATGCAGAAGTTAATCAACAGGCACATTGATATTAAAAGGCTTTTCATGAAGGTAAAACACACCCAAATTGCCCTAGACAAGCCACGGTTTTCTGTCGAGGGCTATGAAGACACAGGGATGTGTTTTGGGAACGGGAGAGAAACTCTTGCCCATAAATCATTGGTTGCCAGCTGCGTCACTGCTGTCAGATGCCCCCTCCCTAAGTCAGCTTGTGTGAACCTCCTTGGCAATCAAGCCTTTTGGTTTTGGGATAGGGGGGTAGGACCATTTGTTGCCGTCTCTCTGTGTCCCAGAGACAAACGGGAACTTGCTAGGAGAAAAGGCGCCATCCATCTCCCCAAGCACAATGTGCTTGGCTGAGATTCCTATTTGTTACTAGTTTCGTCAGTTTGTAGCCTGCCTTACCTTGAAGGCTCAGACAGGTGAAAATAGATAAGCGCATGTACAAAGAGCTAGTGGGAATCAAGAAAACCTGGCAAACAGTAACATTACGCACACACACGCATCATACCAGTTTAACTATCAACCATCGCAACTGAACTGGCCACAGCAGTCGTTTTATGAATGCCCATGAGAGATGGTGCAATGCCAAAGGATGCTGAGAGTGCATGTGCATACCATTGTGGATTGGAGGGTGGCGGCCGGGTCACACTTGTGCATAGCCCTTGCTTAGCTGAAGTAGAATAAGCAATTCAAAGTAAAGCAAATATATTCAGAGGTGCTTAATTTGAATAATTTATAGGGGCTGCAGGATTTGGATTGGGGTGTGTGTGTTCCTGCTACCTAGAATTTTATTTATTTATTTATTAGATTTATTTAATTATTAGATTTATTTATTTATTAGATTTATTTAATTATTATACCCGCCCTTCCTCCCACTAGGAGCCCAGGGTGGCAAACAAAAGCACTAAAAACACTCTAAAAGACTTCAAAATATATTAAAACAAAACATCCCCAAAACATATTAAAACAAAACATCATTAAAAACATCTTTTTTAAAAAAAAGCTTTAAAAACATGTTAAAAAGCAATTCCAACACAGACGCAGTCTGAGATAAGGTCTCTACTTAAAAGGCTTTTTGACAGGAGGAGATTAAAACATAGGCACGTAGGAACAGTTGCAGCTGGTGGCTCCATGTCACTGGGGCAGTGGAATCCACTCCGGGTTTTAGTCCAAACTTTCAAGCTGAAGCACCTTGGGACTAAAATCCAGTGTGGATTCCACTGCCCCACTGACATGGAGGTCAATACTGATTAAACTGGCTGGTGTTGGCCTTCCAGGGCTCCAGTGGCTTCGGATCCTGCATGTGGAGACATTCGCCTTGCAGCAGGGTGGAAGGCAGAGGGAAAGGAATTAAAAAACCCTCCCCACGCACGCATTCTTCTCCTCACCAAGCAGAGACAAAACAAGTGGGATGAACTCGGTGAAAAGAATAAAGCGAGTCAGGCTTTCAGGCTTATGAAGAGCGGCTGAGCCAATATCAGGGCCATAAATTAGGAAAGTGAGAGAACAGAGCTGAGTGACAGCCGCATTTGAGCCGAGCAGAGAGGCCCTGGCGGCCTCTTCGCTGCAAATGGATGGCTTTTCGATAGCTCCCTGGCTCCCTTGCTGCTCCCATTCATGGCCACCCAGAAGAAAGGAAGGGCATAAATTAAGAGCTTTTCACTCTGTGTGTGTGACAGCGATGGCAGCTGTTTCCATGACCTGCGCAACAAACTCCACTGCATGTGCAGTGAATGCTGGGCAAATTCGGGGCTGGTGAGAACATGGGGGGGAGGAGAGGGGGCGGTGAGGGGGGCACGTGGGCCACTCCAACCTCCCCTCCGCACTTTGCCTTGTGTGCCAACAGGGAGAGGTAACTTACAAGGAAAGTATACATCTCATTCTTTTCTGAAGCTTTTTGGCTTCTGCCTTTAGAACATCTTGCAATATCCTGTGACAGTGAGTCCCACTGGCTAGGTGCGACTTGTTGGAATAAGTGCCTCCCCCCCGTCCTGTTTTTCTTGAATCTGCTGCATACTCAAGCCTTTCCGCTAATGGGGGCTGAGACCCCCCCAACCATGCCTATTGCTTCCTACTCCAGCCCCACTAAGGATCGAGGGCTGCTGGACGTTCCTGTAGGTAGGGAGAGCTTCCAAAACACACACACACAGAGACACACACAGAGAGACTCTCTCTCTCTCTCTCCCCCTCCCTCCCTCCCCTAACCCCCTCCCCTATCCCAGGGACACATTTCTGAAGTGACACAGTACTGCTTTTTAAAGCAATTATATGTTGTTGTGTTTTTTGGGGGGGAACACTTACCAGGAATTTTAACCATGGACATGCAGATGCTATTGGTTCATTTATTGATTTGGATCTCATTTCCTTATCGCTTTACATTTCCGGGGGGAGGGGACTCTTCAGCTGTTTACAACATGCTTACAACATGAAACAGTTTCCCAACTTTTTTTTTTTTTTTTTTTGCCAGAGACCACTTGGAAATTGATGGGGGTCTTGGTGGACCACTTAATGATTTTTCCCCTTGCCTGTTGTAGCAGTTCGAATGTGCTGTGCTAGATGCTGTGTGATTTTTGGTTGTTTTATTTCCTATATATTGCTTGTTTATTGTTCGTTGCAATTTGAATGCCATAGAATTCAAATTCTAAGTGTTCTTCTCGGACGCATTGCGAGCCACCTAAATCAAGCCTGTGGATTAGTGATGGTCCACAGGCCACAGTTTGGGAACCCCTAAAATAGAATTTACGAAATATCAAAATAAAACATTACAAATGAAAATCAAATGCAAAATACAAGAAAGGTCCACGTTTAAAGCAGCATAATTAACAGGAAAACAAAATGTTCTCTTAAACATACCAAAAAATTACAGGGAAAAACCAAATGCAAAATAAAACAGAAATTCCATGTATTAAAGCACCATATATATGAAGCTAAGTGAAATGGCTAAGGTAGAAGCTGTACCCAGATGCCCTCCAGCCCAGTAACATCTCCCAAAAACGTCCTTAGCACTTTGCCTCATACAGACTTCACTCTCAACCATTCCCATTACAGAGCTGATCCTCAGCCAACCATTGAACCTCTGGTCCACAAAAAAATATCCCTGGCAGCATTTAACCATGATTAACAGCCAGGTTCACCTGCCCCCATTTAGGGCAGGGATAGAGAACTAGATCTGGCCTCGCGGGTCAAATTTGACAGTTGGGCGAGGCTGCCCACCTGTCAGTCACCTGACATCACAATGGCATCAGGTGCGGGGCGGGTGAGTCTGGGTGCTCCACCCTCCCTGCAGGGGCCGTCAGGTAGCAGCTGGGACTCTTGGCCAGTGCCCAACCTGGCCACCCGCTGGTGCTGGGCCTGTACCTGCCCATTCTCAGTACCAAATTGGTCATACAAAAGCTTGTTCCACCTGTTGGTGCCGTGAACTAGCCTGAAGAAGAGTTTGTGAAACTTCAAAGCTTGCACAACATCTTTGGTCCAAGAAAAGATGCTACCTCACTGTTTCTAGTACTTTTAATTGATAGGGATGAACACTTTTGATTGGTGGGCTGAAGAGGGATTATCCCTGTTGAGAAACTGGGGCTCTTTTCCCTTCCCAATGACCATCACAAGCAGAGAAAATAAAATACGGTCCAAATAATCATAAGAATAGGGCCCATCTGCTGGATTGAGACCAAAGGTCCATCTAATGGTTTCCTGTGGTGGTCAGCCAGATCTCCCCAGAAGCCCATAAACAAGGTACGAGTGTGATAGACTTCTCCTGCTGTTGTTTCCTTGCAACTGGCATTCCGGCATATCACCGCTGACACTGGAACTAGTCCCAAGCCACAATGACTAGTAGCCGTGGATATCCTTATCCTTCATTAATTTGCCTAATATCCTTTTAAATCTGTCTGAGGTGTTGGTTGTCGCTACATCTTGTGGCAGCCAATTCCATGAATTAATTCATAGAATCATAGAATAGCAGAGTTGGAAGGGGCCTCTAAGGCCATCAAGTCCAACCCCCTGCGCCATGCAGGAATCCAAATCAAAGCATTCCTGACAGTTGGCTGTCCAGCTGCCTCTTGAAGGCCTCCAGTGTTGGAGAGCCCACTACCTCCCTAGGTAATTGGTTCCATTGTCGTATGGCTCTAACAGTTAGGACTTTTTCCTGATGTTCAGTCGCAATCTGGCTTCCTGCAACTTGAGCCCATTATTCCGTGTCCTGCACTCTAGGATGATCGAGAAGAGATCCCGGCCCTCCTCTATGTGACAACCTTTCATGTACTTGAAGAGTGCTATCATATCTCCCTTCAGTCTTCTCTTCTCCAGGCTAAACATGCCCAGTTCTTTCAGTCTCTCCTCACAGGGTTGTTTCCATTCCCCTGATCATCCTTGTTGCCCTCCTCTGAACCTGTTCCAGGTGTTGTGTGAAAAAGAACCTCCTTTGGTCTGTCCTGAACCTGCTGCCAATTGATTTCATTGGACAGGCCTCTCTCCACTTCCTCTGCACTGTGCATAATCTTATAAACCTATATCGTTTCTCCAGGCCCAGCGCCAACAAGCGGCCAGGTCGGGCACTGACCAAGGGCCATTATTATTATTATTATTTATTAAATTTATATACCGCCCGACTAGCGATAGCTCTCTGGGCGGTGAACATGTGGCTGGCGAGGCTCCTGCGGCTGGGAGAGTGGAGCTCCCAGTCTGTGATCCCCACCAGCATCGGGTTGCAGGCCATAACCGACAATGGGACAGTTTGTAGAACAGCAGCTCCGCTCTCCTAGCCGACACCAGCCTTGCACACTCGCACGGCCAGTGGTCGATTAAATATGCCCAATCGCTTCAGCATGCGGGTCAGCATGCATACCTGCCATCACCCAAGATGGCAGTGAGGGTGTAATGCCTATGCCAAGATGGTGTCAAAACCAGGCTGCATTTAAGTGCACTGGTGTGCACACACACACAGGGAGGATTCAGGGGCCTGCAGCAATCTGGGGCCCGGGGCGGGCTGGGGCTGGTCTTGAATTCTCCCCTTCCCAGTTGCCCTTCTTCTAAAACAAAGGCCACAAATGTCATAGCCTGTGGGGCGGTGCTACAGGACTGCGGTCCCTTTGCTGCACCCTTTCCAGCTCTGCCATGTCATAAGGACACAGGAGGGGCCTGGCTGCTGGGTCAGACCAAAGGGGACCCATCTAGTCCAGCATCCTGTTCTCAGTGGCCAAACAGGTGCTCCATTGGGAAGCCCGAAAGCAAATGTCCTTTTGGGGATGCTGTTGCTGAAATTGTCGAGGCCACAGAAGCCAGAGGCTTTTTTGTTCGATAGCTGGGATTTTTTTTCTTGTGCTGAATAACGCTGCACGTGGCCCTTCATATAAATCTTCAGTTTATTTGGAGTTGGATTGCATTGCACGTGGCCCCACCCAGCCTCTGGCCGGCTAAGATCCTGGCGTTCTAAGAGCTGTCATTCTCTCATTTCAGCTCAGGGCTCCCTCTGCAAATCCCAGCAGCCACATAAAGCCGCTGTGGCCCAGCAGTGGTTAAGGAGGGAAGGTCACGCTGGGCAGGGATTGAGGAACCTCTCCAGCCTGGCTGCAGGGTTGGGCACTCTGCTGTTGCATTGGGGCAGCAAGGAGAAGACAGGTCAGGCGTGCCTCGTCTGCAAATCCCAGCAGAACCCCCCTCCGCCCCCAGGCGCTGGAGTGGGCGTCATGGCGCTGAGAACTCTTGTCCCGGTGACCCAAGAGGCTGTTAATTAGCCCTGGATGTGCTGTGAAGGGCTGTCGATGCTGCCGGGTTATTGGAATTGATTTCAGTTTAGATGTTGAGCCTGGCCTGTGCGCAGAAAGCATGCTGGGAAATGCATGTGTGGGTCACCAGCAGAAACCGGCCAGGATTCTGCTCCCGGCAAGGCAGCAGGTTCAGGAGGCTTGAGAGTTGACAGCCTGAACTCCTGTCCTTTTTCTTTCGGGAGGTGGGCTGCTGGGGAGGACCAGTAGCTCAGGGGCAGAGCTTAAAGGAGGAGCCCAGTTCAATCCCGGGCACCCCAGAGTTACAAAGATCCTGTGCAGGAAGGCAGGGAAAGGCTGCTTCAGACTCTGCTGCTGACCTGAGGACACAATGCTAGCAACTAGATGGAGCACCTTGGGGTGAAGCCTCCAGTACACAGGAGAAAGTAAGAAGAGCCCTGCAGGTGGATCAGGCCAGCGAGCCCGTTGGGGTCTCATCGTGGCCAGGCAGATACCATTGGGAAGCCTGAAAAGACCCTGAGTGCAACAGCACTCTCCCCTTCTTGTGATTCCCAGCAAATGGCATTCAGAGACATACTGTTTCCGACGGTGGAGGGACAACATAGCCATCATGGCTAGTAGCCGCTGCTGGCCATAGCCTCCGTTGATTTGCCTAATCCTCTTTTAACGCCATCCAAGTCTTGGGCCATCACTACCTCTTACGGTAGCAAATTGTAGTCACTGACAATTTCCACAGAGGAGAGGAGTGGCAAGCCACAGGTAGAAGGCTGTTGCTCTGGCGCTTGTGCCAAGGGATCGTTGTGCATTATGCCTTCAGCTCCCACTGCAGGATCTCTGTTCTGCAATCCTCACCCTGCAAAGCCACAGACCTTTATTTATTTATTTGATTGATTGATTGATTGATTGATATCCTGCCCTTTCTCCCACACCATCTTGGTAAATTAATTATTCCCAGGAGTCAAGACTGAATAGAAAAATCTGCCTTTTAAACAAAATCTTGGTGGTGAGTCAGGGGGCCGGGCTTTTTGTCGGCTCCTCCAAACAGCCTTTGTGTTGTGCATTGATGATGTTCTGTGCTCATGATGGTATCAGGGCGGTTATACACAATCGCGATTTCGAAACTACACCTGCAAAATTTCAGGGCAGACACGTGGCTTCCTTTCCAGTCGGTGCATGGCCCATAGCTTCCCGCTGAAATCCTGTAACTTTTTGTACAAGTGTTCAGTTTTATGATGGTGGTTCTGCTTTTTTTTTTTTTTTTGGCACTATAGTCCAAGAGTGCTAATGCACCATTATTTATTTATTTATAATAGAATCATAGAATAGTAGAGTTGGAAGGGTCCTATAAGGCCATCAAGTCCAACCCCCTGCTCAATGCAGGAATCCAAATCAAAGCATTCAAAGCTGCCTCTTGAATGCCTCCAGTAAATAAATATAAATATATGGTAAATAAATAATAATAAATAAATAAATAATGAATAATATTATTATGTAGCTCTGTTTGGGGTCTAACAACTCCCAGCACCCTAACAGTTCCTTTGGGGGAAGCCATGACTGTTAAAGTGGTACAAGAGTACTTTAAATGTGTGGTGTGGACATGACCAAAATGTTGGAGAACACACCTGAAAACGACAAAAAAACCCACAGACAAATATCCTCAGGAGGGTCCCTATAACTTCTGCTTTTCGCTAAGGGCTGCAGTCCAGCAGTCAGCTCAAAATCCATTGGATTTTGGGTCAGTGGATTGCAGCCTTTCCTTGGGCAAAACCTTTCCATGCAAAAACCCCTTTCCCAGTAAGTCTCCCCTCTTCCGCTGAGAGCCTGGCCCTGTCTTGCCGCCACCCCTTAATAGAAATCATTCTGTCAAGAATGGAAGTGATTATCGTAAAACATTTCCAGAGGGAGCCCGAACGAGATTAACAAGCTTTCTGACAAGCCGACAATTTTATAAGCTGATAATGTACTGTGTATTTCAGACTGCAGAGGGCAGGTGAGTAATTAGCAAAACGGCTCAGGAGGAGGAGAGCCTGCATGCAAGGGAGAGCGAATGCCCTTTGCAGAGGAAAGTGAGCACAGTCGACACTAGTGCGTTCCTTTGGGCACGTGCCACCTCCTTGCTTCATCTGCATTCAAATTCTGCCACTAAACCAGGAGTGGGGAACCTTTGGCCCTCTGGATGTTGCTTAACTACAACTCCCATCAACCCTAGCAAGCATGGCTAATGGCTAGGGAGGCTGGAAGTTGTAGTCCAGCAACATCTGGAGGGCCAAAGGTCTCCCACACCTGCTTTAAACTATACCTTCTCAAAGTAGCATTGTAGTGCACCTGACAAACCATCTAATCTAGGTCACTTGTTTCTAGATACTCACAATGAAGTGTGAACACTCTTGTACAAGTCATGTTGCGGGAAGGCCTGTTGCTCAGTGATAGCGCATGTGCCTGGTATGTGAAAGGCCCTGGGTTCAGTCCTTGGCACCTCGCATTAAAAAAATCAGGCTGTAAGTGGCGAGAAATAATCCTTCTCTGCCAGAGACCTTGGAAGCCACTGCCAGTCAGAATAGACACTATTGAGCTAGATAGACCAGTAGCCGGTCTTGGCAGAAGCAGGTTCTTAAACCCCGTGCAGGAGATGTTCCGAGGAGAGGAACGGGAGAACGGATTTATGCATCCATCTGGGTAAATTCAGATGCAGAGAATGAAGCAGAAGTCGTGGCTACTAGCCACAATTGGTTATCTTCTGCCTCCATATCTGGAGGCAATATGCTTCTCTGAATCCCAGTTGCTGTCAGTCACAAGCGGGGAGAGCGCTCTTGCGCTCAGGTCCTGCTTGTGGGCTTCCAATTGGGGCATCTGGTTGGCCACTGTGAGAACAGGATGCTGGGCTAAATGGGCCCCCTTGGGCCTGATCCAGCAGATCTCTTCTTATGTTCATAGAATGCAGCTTGGCTGGGTAAATTAAGTGGCCCAACATGTGCACACAAGCCTTTTTCTAGAAAACAACTTTGTATTTTAATGTGCTGGTGCTGTGCAGAACATGGAAGCTGAGTGGCAGTGGGCAAGGCAGCATAGGGGAGGGGAGGGAACATGGCTTGATTTTGGAGTGGCTTAGGCCTGGAACATAAGAACATAAGGAGAGCCCTGCAGCTGGGTGAGGCCAAAGGAGGCCCATCTAGTCCAGCCAGGGGTTCTCACAATGACCAACCAGATGCCTCTGGGATGCCTGCAAGCAGGTCTTGAGCACCACAGCATTCTCCCCACTTGTAATTGCCAGCAACTGCTGTAATGCGCCAGTGTGGTTGCAGAACATGGAAGTTACATGCTCAGGAGGGGGCAGCATTTGGTCCAAGATGGACTTAGCAAAACACAAAAGTGACATCACATTCACACATAAACGTCCATCACTTCACTCTGGACTTAAGTGATGGACAATGTGTGAACGTGACTCCGCTGTTTCAGCCTCACTGATTTGCGTTTACCTTCCGTTTTCATTTGGAAGGGCCCTTGTTCCTGACCAACTGACATCTTTACTAGGCAGCTTATCCAAAAAGGTTAATCATCTGTGTTTTTCTAAATCCTCCATTTGAAATTTTAATAGCCATTTTCTCTGGCTTTGTCTCCCTCTACTGGAGGGAATAAATCCTTCATAATAAAAATATTTGCTTGCCACAGAACAACCTGAGATCAATAAATATTGTCAAATAGACTGCCTTTTTCTAAGTTTTTAATTTATGATGTGACCTTTATTTGGGGTTTTAAATATACTTGGGCACCATGGTAACCAAAATTATTTAATAAGAAAAAATATATTCTGCGGCCTGTATTAATCATGCCAAAACAAAGCATATTTGCACAAGGCAAAATATGTCCTCATTTTATCCAAAATATGTGTTTTTTGATAATCTGCACAATTTATTCTGATGTTACCAGTTGTAGGGATGAGCAGGGGGCTGTGTGGGGCACTGAAGGCCCAGACCTGAGCCACTGAAGTCCTGCCTTCCCCTTCAGAGTACTCAGCTCACATTTTGCTTGTGCGTTTCCAGGCGGCTATTTCCAGAGATGAAGGCTAGGAATCTGCTGCTTTTAGAAAAGAAAAGGAAGAAAGCTATAATTGGGGAAGACTGGCCCTCAGCTCCTGTCAGAGCCATCGGCCTTGTGTTTCTTGGCTTCCATTTTTCTCTCTTCCTCCTTTAAGGGACTCCTGTGAACCGGATCCCCATCATGGCTAAGCAGGTCCTGGACCTGTACACCCTCTACCGGCTGGTAACGGAGAAAGGGGGCCTGGTGGACGTCATCAACAAGAAGATATGGCGGGAGATCACCAAAGGCCTGAACCTGCCCACCTCCATCACCAGCGCGGCCTTCACCCTCCGCACCCAGTGAGTGTCCTTTGGCCCTGGGCGAGGTGAGGAACGGGGACAGCCTTCCCCAACCCTGGTGCCCTCCACGTATGTTGGACTGCAGCTTCCATCAGGCCAGCTGGGACTGTTGGGAACTGTAGTCCAAGACCAGGCTGGAGGGCACCAGGTTGGCAAAGGCAGAGCTGGAGCATGCCCCAAGCACCTCTCTGTTGGCAAGCGAGGCCAGTGTTGGGAGAGAGTGGAAGGGGAAGGCCCTTGTTCGGCTGGACAGCCATTTCTAGCAGCTGTGGAAGGAGTGTTGCCATTGTTCCACTGTGAGCTGCAGTGCGCCTTGGGAAGCAGGCAGAGGTGCAGCAAGTGCAACTCTTCCCAGATTCAGTAATGGGGAAGCTGCACCTACTGGGTTTCTGTCTCCTGTCCAGCTATTGAAGGCACAGAGCCCCCAGAAGGGGAAAAGGGAATAACCTTCTTCTGACAGGAAGGTTCCTGGAGCCTCTTAAAACGGCCCAGGTCATTTTTAGTGGTAGTGTTAGTATGACAGCTATCTGTCGGGAATGCTCTGATTTGGATTCAGGGGGTTGGACTGGATGGCCTTATAGGCCCCTTCCAACTCTACTATTCCGTGATTCTATGACATTTGTGCCCGTTGCCTCTTTCCCTACAACACCCTCTCAGGTGTTGCAGTCAGCAGAGGCCCTCAGTAGCCCGGGGGAGGGGTGTGTGTCCAGGAGACGGCAGCCCCTCAGTTGTGGGATCCCCTCCCCACAGAGGTGCGCCTGGCACCTTCAGGGCCCAGCTTTTGTTGTATGCTGCAGGCGCCTCTCTTCACCTTGGCTTTTGACTCTTGAAATGCATCTGTTTAGGGCCCACACTATTTTTGTGCTTGTGCTTTGTTTTAAATTGCTTTCAGTATATTTTAAATTGTTGTGACCTGCCCTGGGACCTTAGGGTAAAGGGCGAGTAATACAATGTAGTGGTAATAATAATTGTAATGATTATTCGTATCCCACCTTTCTCCAAGGAGCTGAAGGTGGCGTACAAACATGGTTCTCCATTTTATTCTCACAACAACCCTGTGAGGTAGGTTAGGCTGAGAGACAGTGACTGGCCCAAGGTCACACCCAGTGAGCTTCAGGGCTGAGTGGGGATTTGTACCCTGGTCTTCCGCGCTAACCACTACACCACACTGTCTCTCTTTTTGCCTCCCTCTGTACGGCAGGTACATGAAATACCTCTACCCCTATGAATGCGAGAAGCGTAGGCTCAGCTCCCCCGGCGAGCTGCAAGCAGCCATCGATAGCAACCGGAGGGAGGGGCGGCGGCAGACCTTTGGGACGACGCTCTTCAGCTACTCCCCTGCAGGCACCCCGGGCATCTTGGCTTCCCCCAAGATCCCCATGCCCTCTCTCACCATCTCCACACACAACTGCGGCCAGATCAACCAAGTGCACGCCATCAAGAAAGGTGGGATTCCAGGCCTGACGGGGTGGTGTGGGGCAAGCAGGTGCCTTGGCAAGGCTGCCCCCTGCTGGAGAGAGTTGGGGCCGGGGGCAGCACACATGCCCCAGTGGCTGTTCTTTGCTCTCTGAATGCACAGAACATGTTGAAATGAGTCTGTGGCGCTTAATTTTTTAATCACATGTGTAAAATTCTGTGCACACAAACCCGGTTTAAACAAGCCGCCCCAAATCTGGTGCCCTCCGCCTGTTTGGGGCTACAACTCCCATCAGCCCCAGCCAGCACAGCTGGAGGGCACTTGGTTGGCAAAGGCTGGTCTAAAGACAGAAGGTGCTGATGGGAGCTCAAAACATCTGGACAGCAGAAGGTTGGGGAAGTCTGCTTTAAACCAACAGGGAAGAAGATTTGTCCAGATCCATCCCTTGTCGTGCTGGCCACAACTGCTCCCTGTGGACTTTCCTTGCCTCTCCGAAGCCTTGCCATGGTCAGCATTTAGATTGCAAGCTTTCTGGGGCAGGGACCTGCCTCTTCCAGCTTGCCCTGTGAACATGTTTGCATCTTACCAGAGAAACACCGGCTGCTCTGAGAGGCCCTTTCAGGCTCTAATGGCTGGACGCCTTCCGGTGGGCACCTCACCTTGCCTCTCTTTCCTGCCAGTCTCCAAGGGGGCGCAGGTTTCCACGGCGTCCCTCCTGCACCTTTTCTAAGTTGCACACCTTCCCTCCATTGGGTCTGTTCTCCTCAAGGCATCGAGAGCGCCAACATTTCATGCAAATCGCCCAGTGACACCAAGTCACGGCTCTAAGGCAGGCGTGGGGAACCCTTTTCAGCCCAAAGGGCACATTCCTTTCTGGCAACCCACCAAAGGCCACGTGCCAGTGGTGGGCGGGGCCAGAGGCAAAAAACGGGCGGAGCAACGGATGTGGATTTTACCTTTGTACTGTAGGCTGCTTTCTGCACCAACTTGCACTCTCCTCCCCATCCAGAAACGCAAGAGTCGCGTTCAGAGCTGGGAACACCTTATATCAAGTCATATCTGTGGTCTAGCTCAGTATTGTCTACACTGACTGGCAGCAGCTCTCCAGGATTTCAGTAAAGGAATCTTTCCCAGCCCTCCCTAGAGGTGCTGGGGATTGAACTGGGGACCTTCTGCATCAAAGCTGCGGCCTTTCCCTTGAATGAGGTTGTGGACGCCCTCCAGCCCAGCAAAATCACAAAAAAGCAGGGCCAGTAGGGTTTGTGTGTCTGGGAAGGGGCTGCAGCTTGGGGGGAGTCCTGAGAGCCACATAGAGAGGTTTGGAGGGCC
This sequence comes from Rhineura floridana, assembly GCF_030035675.1. Lineage (NCBI taxonomy): Eukaryota > Metazoa > Chordata > Lepidosauria > Squamata > Rhineuridae > Rhineura > Rhineura floridana. The sequence continues at coordinate 3,687,238 of NC_084480.1, read as the reverse complement.
ACATGCGGCCCCCAAGCTGGAGGCCCACCAACCCTGCTGTAGGAACATACATGCATTTAGGGTGATGAATTATACCATTGCCTAGACCGCCCCACCCCAAAATAGGCCATCAGCCCACAAAGGCTCTCCAGAGGGGTAACCCTATAATCTGTTGCGGTGAGAACAAGAAAGGGTCTTGCAGTACTTTAAAGACAAGCCCATTGATTGGGGCATAAGCCTTTTGTGGCCCAGGGCCCCCTAAGGACCTCATTGTACATGCTGCTTTCTGATAGGAAAAAACATGAAACCTGCAGGAATCAGCCGTCACATGTAATAATCACACACGTGTCCTACACACCCAGTATTTATGTGCTGGGAAGCCACAGGCAAATGTGTGGCCTCCCAGCCTACCTTCACCAAATACATGTGCTACTTATGCAAGTGCGATCATGACATGCGAGAATCGACGTTTGGGTCTCCTGTTTTCTATACAGAAGCGCTTTCCGCTTGCACAAATTGTGGTGTGTGAAGTGGCCCTGGTGTGGGCAGAGGCAGCCCGTGTGGCCCGTGAACAGCCTTCCAGGTCTTGTTGGACACCCAGCTGCCATCATCCCTGGTGACTGGCTGTGCCGGCTGCTGGGGCTGGAATCCAACAACACTGGAAGAGCCACAGGTTCCCAACTGCGGGAGAAGACGCTCGCCCGGTTGAAGAAAGAGCAAACTAAGAAGTTAAGAACTGTAGTGAAACAACCCAGGTGCAGACGCATGTCTAGGGTGAGGGGAGAGTAGGGCTGACACCAGGCTGCAGAGGGCCCTCGAAGGCAGCAGCAGCGATGTGGCGGCACCACCACCGCTGCTGGTGCCAGGGGCTTAAATAGGCCTGGCTGCCTGAGTGTGTTGTGCGATCACCCAAGATGGTGGCTGTGGCCTGTTGATGCCCCTGCCACCATCCTGGGTGATGGCAGACATGCACGCGGTGATGCAGCAACACAGCACAGTGGGAAGTGGCATGGCCAGCTGGTGGCGGGAGTTGCTGCCTGGGAGAGTGGCCCCCCCTCCACAATCCACGCCAGCATTGGGTTGCAGAGTGCACACTCCGCACCTTGATGCTAATACAGATTGCGGGGTGGGAGCTGCACCTGCCCAGCCCCAGCAGCAGGGCCCCTTCTCATTCTCAGGGGCCCTCGGCCAGTGCCCAACTGGGCCGCCTGCTGGCGCTGGGCCTAGGGAGGAGTGTGAGAGTTTGTGTTGGTGTATGTAAAAGAAGGGGTTGCCAATAACTGTGTCCTTCTCAGAGCAGACCCATTGAAATGAATGCGCCTAAGTTAGTCATGTCCATTCACTTCAGTGGGTCAACTCTGAGTAGGAGGACAAGCGTTAAGTGCTACACAAGGTGCCTGAGCCATACTAAGAGCCCCGTGAGCTCACCACCTCCTGGCCTATTCCATCCTCCTTCATATCAGTACATCTCCCCCTCATTGGGTTTTTTCCTTTCTTTCGCAGAGGAGAGCATTCTTTCGTCGGCGGTGCCCAGCCGCATCGCCATCCCTGTCAGCCTAGCCGGGCATCGCTTGGTGGCAGCGCAAGCGGCAGCCTCTCAGGCCGCTGCCCTGGAGCACTTGCGGGAGAAGCTGGAGACAGGGGAGCCACCTGAGAAGAAGGTGGCGCTTGTCGCAGAGGAGCAGCAGCAACTGGTCCAGCGGGCCCTCCAGCAGAACCTCCTGGCCATGGCCTCCCAGTTCCCGGTCAATATCAAGATCAGCAACCGCGGGGGTGAGTCCCATCTCCCACGTGGCTGCCTTGGAGCATCCCCCAGGATGGCCAAGGGGCTGAGGGCAACTCCACTTCCCCACAGGGGTAAACTGGTGCAATAGTCATTCCCTGTCCTCGGGGGGGGGGCTGTGGGAAGCGTAGTTCCGTGCAGGACCAGCTGACAGATCTCAGCGCCTCACCAAACCCAGACTCTTTGGGGCAGGGATGGGGAACGTTTTGGCCCTCCGGATGTTGTTGGGCTCCGGCTCTCTACCAGCACAGCCAGAGCGGCCCAGTGGTCAGGCGTGATGGGAGTTGTAGTCCAACAACATCTGGAGGGAGCCACGTGGGTTACTGCTGCATTGGGGGAAAGGCCTGGAGTTCAGAGGTGGGACACCTGCTTTTGTGCGCAAGATCCCTTGTTCACTCCCTGGCATACCCGGTTTAAAAAAGGATCAAGGAGCAGGAGATGAGAGCGATCCTCCTCCGCCTAAGGCCCTGGAAAGTGGCTGCCAGTCAGAGTAGAACGTGCCAAGCTACAAGGTCACATAGTCTCACCAGTCGACTGGCATAATGCAATTTCTCATGTTCCTAAGCCCAACCGGTTAAACTGGTATAACGCCGCTGTGAGTTTGTGGTGGTAAATATTGCGTACACGCAGGGAAGCATTCATCGACCCCCTGCCTGGAGGGGAAAGGGAACAGCATCCCGAAACTCACGTCTAACCACCCGGATTGGGCCTGCAAAAGAGTGGCGGCAGCAAGGGTGCCCCTCCCATTTCAACCGAGCAGCACCCTGTAAAATGCTTGACTTGTGACGCACAGTTCAGACAACCTGTCCTTTGCAGGCACTGCAGGAGCGCAGCGTGTTTGTGAGAACAGGTCCTTGGCTGATTTGCGGTGTGCTCTCTCCCTCCCTCCCCCCTCGGCGGCCTTTCCAAAGCCCTCTATCGGCATTTTCTTCTCCCCTTCCAGATGACAGACAGGAGGCTGCATTGAACCTGCCCAGCAACAACGGCATTGGCAGCATCAACATGTCAATAGAAATAAATGGAGTTGTCTACACAGGTAAATAGAAGCGGCCGCTCGGGCTGGGTAATTGCAGGCAGGAAATCCAATAAGTTATAGCTGTGGCCCAGCTGACTGATGCCCCTTCCCTCCAAACTGATGTCTTTACTATAAAATCCATCACGATGAAGTAGAGGGTCCCATAGTGTCCGAGGGGCCACCCTTTGCCCAGGTTGGGAGAATCATGCACCTGGGGAAGGGTGCCTCTCCGTGCATGTTGGGGAGGAGGGGTGCTGCCCCTGTAGCTCCCTCTAAATCAAGTGCCCGGGTGCCATCCCATGCCCCCTGTGTTAATGCTCGTCCAGGATTTTCCTGTGCATGCAAGTCATTCCGTATCTTGGACAGGAACTTGCTTTCTGAGATTCCTTCGTTTTGTAAAGAAAGCATTAAAGGCAAGACTCTAGCCCTGATGGCTCGTAGGCAGTGGACAGCTCCTTGAAAGTTCGGACTAAGACCTGGAGCGGATTCCACTGCCCCACTGGCATAGAGCCATCAGCCACCACTGCTTGCAGGGACGAAGTTGGGAATGAGGAGAGTAATGGAAACGCAGAGCCCTGCACTATCCATTCTCCCTCTCCCAGTGATCTCCACAGAGGTGTAAAGCCTGGAAAGCTCACATGGAACCCCTTCCGGGTCAACTCCCACACCACAGCCTGCCCTCCTCTGATGCTGGACACACCTGTACTATCCAGGCGGCAGCGTGTGCCACAAGCTGGGGGGGGGGGATTCCAGAGCTGTTAGGTCCCAATTTTCTCTCTTCCTGTCCCTGGTCTTTGCCTCCTCATACTCAAATCAGTATTCTTGGGAAAAGAATGTATGACTTCAGTCTTGAACTGAGTGCAGATTGCTCAGATTCATTCAGGTCACCCCAAATGTGGATTTTCATGAAGTTGGTGCACCTGCTTCTTACCCCAGCCAATGACTACAGCGGGAGTGGATTCAGCCTGAGGGCCACATTCCCTTCTGGGCGAACTTCCGAGGGCCACATGCTAGTGGTAGGTGGGGCCAGAGGCAAGATTTGAATAATTAATTTAGGTTGCAACGTCAAGCTTTCCCCCTTGTGGAATTTTTAGGTTTTTCTCAGGGCATGTAAAGATGAAGGTTTTGGCTCTAAGACATTCGCTGGTGCCCATCTCTACCCTGAAACCCAATCTTCTTGTTTGGGGGAGGGGCTTACCGCCTCCCACCGCAGCCCCCTTGCCAGGGTGTCCCAATGTGCCTACTGGTTTCTCTGCCGGTGGAAGATCCTTCTAGATAACTTCTCCCATCTGTTTGTCCAACGGGTGCTGTTCCCCCTCGCAGGGCACAAGAAAATAGAAAAATGGTCTGTTTTGCAAGCAGACCACTTATGGGGAGTGGGGTGCGCAGCGTAGAGAGACTGGAACCACAGAACGCCCCGCTCTTCCGGTGGAACCCATAAAGTACAGAACTGCAGATATGGGGTTTGCATTCACAGCATAATGGGAGAGGGGAATGTCAAAAGCGACATCTCAACGCTGCCGGCCAAGTCTTGCAAAAGGCAGTTGGAACTGGAGGAGGAAAACCTGGGGGTGGCTGCAGAGAAAGACGCTTGTGTGCTGCCCCTGGGTGGGGTGAGGGCCCGCCTGTGAGGAAGGAGCCAGCTTGGGAAGGGGTGAGCAGCCTGAATTGCCCCACGGAGTTTCGGAGACCGTGCGTGTGGCGCAGAAGGAGCCGGATCACAACCGACATAGTGCTATGGAAATATGTGTATATACACAGAGATCCTCAGCGTCTGAGCTGCATGTGCGCCAGTGTGTGTATTTACCTAAGTGGCAGGCTCTTACCCTGCATTTCGATGACAGACTTAAGACTTAGTAAAATAAGAAACACTATTTATAGAAATACATAGCAGGTAGGAAAGGCATACCTAGTTCTAACTAACTAAGTTGGAGCCTCAATGCCCAGACTTGGGTATTGCCCTCATGGCTCAGGAGAGAGACCAAAGACAAAGATGTCTCCTCTCTCCTTGGACGGTCGAAGAACAAGACAAAGGAAGGAGGGGCAGGTCAGTTTCTCTGAGAATATCAGTTTACAATGGAAGGAAGTTAGGTAGAGAAGAGCACAGGTAAAGGTAGGCAAGCCTAGCCAGCTGGAGGACCCTCACTCTGTCTTCCTTCTGGAATACACACAAAAGAACCCAAACAGGAGTTGCTCTTGCCCCACTTCCAACACTTCTCTCTTGCCCCGGCAGGTGTGCTGTTTGCCCGGAGGTCCAGCGTCACAGGCAGCGCTGGGGGTACCCACAGCCATGTCAGCCCGGTGACATCACAGAGCCAGCTGCTGTCTACAGCGTCACGCGGTCACACTCCGGCTGGCACCTCGCCATGAGGGGAGAACATCCCAAGAGCCTCCTACCTCCATCTCCTGGACCTGGTGCCAGAGTCCTTGGACAGCCGAGATATGCAACTGTTGCCCCTGTGCCAGAAAAGCCCGGTGAAGGGCATCCGGGGTTGGTTTAGCATGGCTAGGCTCTGCGGCCCCATCCATTCCTGCCATGTGCCCTGGGGGGGATTTCTGGGCAGGGCAGGAGACAGGATGGAGACGGACACTTGAACGGAGGCGGGAGAAGAAAACTCTGGAGAGAACTTGCGGGGAGGGGGTGTAAGAGGAGGTGGGGACACCTTGGGGTGGGACAAGCCACCGCTCTGGCTGCTTCTCCTCCTCCTCCTCGAGGTTGGACTCTGGACTCCTCTTGGGCCCCTGAGGAGATACAGTGGCGGGCGGGGGTGTGGAGTGGGTCGGTGGGAGTGCTTCCTTCTCCTCCCCCCTCCCGGTTCCATGCAGAGCTGCATCCCATCCCTGCCATACGGCGTGCTCTTAACACACCCCAACCTCTTCCCCGTTGCAAAGTCCAGGGCTGGGGAACCCCTTTTACCTCATTATATCATGGGCAACCTTCTGGGGCCTAGATACCAGTGGTGGGCGGGGCCAGAGGCAGAAGTGGGCGGGGCCACAGATGTAACCCTCACTTGGTGCAGCCGGCTACATTCCAGCTGTGCAAAACTCGAAAGAGGTTTCTGCTTGCCCGCGCCCATGTGCGTCTCCTTCCAGGCAAGCAAGTGGCAGTCATTACAGGCCAAGGGCACATCCCCCTTTGGGGAAGGGTCCGCAGCGCAGGGGCAGAGCACCTGCCTTGCATGCAGAAGGTCCCAGCTTCATTTCCCAACAGCGTCTCCAGGTAGGACCAGGAGAGGCTCTGGAGAGCTGCTGCCAGTCAGTGTTGACAGTACTGAGCTAGATGGACCCACGGTGTGAGGCAGCTTCCTCTGTCCAGCCAGGCAGAAGCACTCGAGAAGGACATGGAGCAGGGACAGTGGAGAGGTGCTTGTCTGGGGGACCACCCCAAGGGCCACACACAGAGGCCTGGAAGGGGACATGTGGCTCCCAAGCCGGAGGCTGCCCACCCCTGGCTCAGCCCTTTCTCTCACCCATGTGCGCCCACCCTTCTCTCTTTGCGCATCCGCTCACACAGTCCCAGGCCCGGCTGCTCACTTTACTCCCCGCAGCTCCCCTGCCACATCCACAGAAGGGCTGTGGGAGGTGTGGGGGCAGCGGGCGAGGTCCTCCAGGAAGGTGTGAGGCAGAGGTGGGTGGATGGGTCTGTGAGGGTGGAATGGGGGCTGTGGGAAGGAGATGGCAGTGGGGCTTCTAGGGCAGGAGGGGCATGGGGTGGAGCCTGGAGGGGAGAAGGGGTGTGGGCAGAGGCGAGGAGTAGGAGGTGGACTGCACTTGATGACGGAAGTTGGAGCTGCGGTTCCGCACAGATGTACGGCAGCCTTCGCCAACCTGGTGCCCTCCAGATGTTTTGGGCTACAGGTCCCATCGTCCCCAGCCAGCATAGCTAGGTTGGCAAAGGATGCTGAATTACTTCTGTCCCCTCTTCCTTCGTCTCCTCCCCTCGCTCTCAGCTCAGATGCCTCTTCCCCCTCCCATGCCTCCCCGATGGAGAATGGATTCTCCGTCAGGGAACAAGCACACAAGCCAATAACCTTGGCGCACTTTCCTGATGCCGCTCTTGGGACAAAGACAAGGTGGGGGTCTGCTTCTTACCGGGGTGGGGTACGGGGGTGGTCTTTTTGAATCACTGGAGGGGGTTGGGTTGGGGGGAGGGGAGAGTCTAATTTTGTGCTCATGCAAAATGTATCACTGTACCAAAAAAGGCGCCTGTTTCATCTACCTCATGTTCTTCAAAAATGTGCCAACTGGGGGGGAAATGGCTCTGTCAGCAGGGCAGGTACACCGGCGTTCAGCGAGTCAACGACGTTGCTTTTACAGCTGTGGCCGGCTGATGGGAGGGACCGGCAGTGGCCAAAAGGGCCAGAGTTCTTGCCTTCATTTGCCTTCCCCTGCAAATTGAAACAGTCGGGCGCTTTTGACCAAAGAAGCCCTTGTCCCTGTGCCTGGGCCCCCGAACAAACTGCTGCGTGAGATTCCACGGCAGAGCACATTGGCAGCGCGGTGTTGTGGATGGGCAGCCATGGGGGACCCCTCCCACATCTTCCGAGATGGGCGCTGCCAGGACTGTCTCCGGAAGAGGACGTTTTGGGAAATCCAGACACGGGAAGAACCAGGGTTTGGATGCTACTGTGGGTGACAGTTTTTAAGCTCTTCTACCAAAGATGGGATGCATTTGGGCGCTTGGTTTTCATGTTGCAGGAGCAGTAAGTAGCACACTCAGAAGGAAAATGGAAGCGGCGACGATCTCATTCCTCTCGCTCGCTCTGTCTCTCTCACTTCCTGTCATTTTTCTTTCGCTGCCCTTCGCTGATAGTGCTAGATGACCTTTTTGCTCTTTGTGTATAGATGAAGCGTTCTCTTCTCCTGCTTGATTTGTTTTCTCTCTGCCTTTCTTGTTGTTTTTGGAGTTGATCCAGCACACTGAGTTGGGAGCTGGATTGTGGTGCTCAGGGGAATGAATGCAAGTACCAATGAGATGAAATAAAAGTGGAAATACTTTTAAAAGATAAATTGGATGTGAGTGATGTCTTCCCTGTGGTTGCTCTGAATTTTAGCACATTTTTGAGATTTAAAAAAAACCCACAAAAAACCACCCCTCTTTTTACTTTTATCTCTTTGGCTGTAGCCAGCTTCTGGCATCTGGTACATGGGAGGCAATGTTGGTGCTTCCAGACTGTTGCTATTTTCAGGTGGGATTCAATCACATACCAGCAAATTCAGGTTGCACAATTATAGTTGGTGGGGGGAGGTCTTGCTAAACAAACCCCCTTCCCTCAAAGATGGGACTTTTTGCAATAAAGTGATGGGGAAATGCACTGAAAAGGGTGCGATAACACTGACATCAACACAATGTCATGTAACTTCCCTGCAAACAAAATCATAGAATTGTAGAGTTGGAAGGGGCCGGTAAGCCCATCTAGTCCAACCCCCTGCTCAATGCAGGAATTGGGGTGAATACTCAGTAAACAGGTCATGTGGAAGTGCCTGATGTTTGCTATCCTGAATACGTGCTGCTTTTGCTCCATGTAAAAAAGATCCAGTTGCTTGGAAGCGTATTACAGTCAGTTGGTTTTTATGCTGCATTTCCCCACAAATAGATATGTGCTCAAAGTAGGTCACAAAAATAATCAGTCTGCAATAATAGTATATAACCATAAACGTGTCGGTTGTAAGTCACCTAGAGATGAGACCATCGGGTAGGAGGCAACTAACAAATGAAAATGATGATGTTAATATTGCTCCAACATAACACTTTTCACAAGAGTTAATTTAAAAATACATAGAGTCATAGCATAGTAGAGTTGGAAGGGGCTTATAAGGCCATCAAGTCCAACCCCCTGCGCAATGCAGGAATCCAAATCAAAGCATTCCTGAGAGATGGCTGTCCAGCTGCCTCTCAAATGCCTCCAGTGTCGGAGAGCCCACTACCTCTCCAGGTCATTGGTTCCATTGTTGTATGGCTCTAACAGTTAGGAAGTTTTTCCTGATGTCCAGTCGAAATCTGGCTTCCTGCAACTTGAGTCCATTATTCCATGTCCTGCACTCTGGGATGATCGAGAAGAGATCCTGGCCCTCCTCTATGTGACAACCTTTCAAGGACTTGAAAATCGTTATCTTATCTCCCCTCCTCTTCTCCAGGCTAAACATACCCAGTTCTTTCAGTCTCTCCTCATAGGGCTTGGTTTCCCATCCCCTGATCATCCTTGTTGCCTTCCTCTGACCCTGTTCCAGTTTGTCTGCGTCCTTTTTGAAGTGCGCAGACCAGAACTGGATGCAGTATTCAAGATGAGGCCTAACCAGTGCTGAATAGAGGGGAAGTAATACAATTTGGAAACTATCCTTCTGTTAATGCAGCCTAATATAGCACTTGCCTTTTTTGCAGCCACAAGTGAATTCACTGACTAGGGAATTCAAAAGATTTGGAGGTAAGAATTCAGGGCTCCTGTTTGGGAGCACAGGAAGTTGCCACATAAGGTCACTTAAACATCACAAGGGCCCTGCAGGAGCTGGATTGGGCCAAAGGGGCCCTTCATAGTCCAGCATCTCACAGTGGCCAACCAGATGCCCCAGTGGGACGCCCCCAAACTGGACCTGAGAGCAGCAGTAGCACTCTACCCACCTGTGATTCCCAGCAGCTGGCATTCAGAGGCATAGACCACCTCCAACAGTGGGGAAAGAGCACAGCCATCATACTGCTTCATTTGCAATAGGAGCATGCCTCGTGGCTTCCTGCTAAAACTCTTCCTAATTTGTCATATCACAAACATTTCAGGGGTGGTGGTGGTCCTGCTTTTGTTGTGCCACGGTGCAACAATGCCCCTCCAGGCAGCAATAAGGAGGCACAATGAGGAAGCGTCGTACAGCAAGTAATGCAGTGGAATGATGTGTGGACGGGCGAGTATAAATCCACCACTAATACACTATTGTTGCGTCAATGACATGCTGCAGGAGACAGCCACAAGCAAATGCCAGTCTGGAGGGGCCTTCAGAGGCACTTCAGAGCTGAACTAGACATTCTGAGAAATCGCACAAGATGACTCTCCTGTGATAGCCACACTCTGTCTTCCCCATCCAGGGAATCAAGAAGCGTTTGAGTTCAAGGACGCGTTCTAGCCAGGAAAAGCCATCTGGGTGCAAAGCAGGGGTAATGAAGGGAGAGTTATGAGGGCCAGATGATGAGGCTTAGAGGGCCACAGTTGGCCCTTGGTTCCCCACCCGTCCTATACACTTGGGGGCAGGAAGGAGGATCTGTGACCTCCCTGCCAGGAGAGAGTGGGTCTCCAAACTCTTGCAGGATCATACTCCAATGTTTCATGATCAAGAGTATCAAGGACTGCCAAGACGGTTGTGTTAGTCGGGTGCAGCTGCCCATTTCACAGAAGTGTAGAGTTGGAAGGACATCACGTCCGATCCCCTGCTCAATGCAGGAATCCAGTGAGCTGCCTCTCGAATGCTTCCAGTGTTAGAGAGTCCACCACCTCCCCTTAGGTAACTGTCTGAACAGTAGGAACTGAACGATAGGAGAACATCACCAGATGCCTTCAGAGGGAGAGTCTAACTGGCAGAAGGCTGGCCCTCCCTGGGTGTGAGACGAGCGGGAAGGGGAGTAGATGTGCCCTGTGTAAAAGATACTGAGTGGGTCTGACTTTTCCCAGTTCTCGCAGAGTCCTACTGGGATAACTGGTTCACGTAGGTTTTGTTGGTGGGCTCTTGTTGGGTCCATATCAGGTGTTTAGGAGGAGTCTTAGTAAGAAGAGACATGGGTAATGCCACCCCAGTCTCAGTGATCATGGGTAGAGGGAGGTATGGCCATGGAGAGGTGGTGAACTACCATAGAAGACGAGGGCAAGGCTATCTACACCTTGTTCCTTGCTCCCGCTGCTCTCATGGATGGGTTCCTTGTTGCTCATCTGCTGTGCCTCTGTGTGTTGTTTAACGCCAGATCGGTACACAATAAGACCACACTCATCCGTGATTTGCTCATGGATGAAGGTGCCGATTTGGTGAGCATTAGCGAGACTGGGGTGGTTAACTGGGAGTTGATTTGACCCAGGTTTGACCCAGCCCTTATGCATTCTTAGGCTCGTATGTAGTGTCATAAAAGAACCCTCTGACATCAGAAATGGCACTATTGAAAAAGCAGTGGGGGAACATTTCAGTCTCCCCAGGACCACCTGAGGTTGCCTCCAGACTGTCACTATTTTGCAGGAGGGATTCAAGCCCATGCCAGGAATTGAGCTTTGCACAATGAAAGGGGATTAAAGTGCTCTATCACCCTGGTGAGAGAGCCAGCGTGGTGTAGTGGTTAAGGTGTTGGACTATGACCTGGGAGACCAGGGTTCGAATCCCCACACAGCCATGAAGCTCACTGGGTGACCTTGGGCCAGTCACTGCCTCTCAGCCTCAGAGGAAGGCAATGGTAAACCACCTCTGAATGGCGCTTACCATGAAAACCCTATTCATAGGAATCAACTTGAAGGCAGTCCATCATCATCATTGCCCTGGTGCAACAAATCCACTTTTTAAACGAATTGGACTTTTTTTGGTTTGGGAAGTGACGGAGAAATGCATTGAAAATGGTGGGGTGCAGGAATGACTAACAGGAAGACACAGAAACATGCCATAAGCAAATCAGGATGAATGCTCATTGTCGTATAACCTCCCTGCAAGGAAATCTGAACAAATGCTCAATAAAAATCAGACATAGTCTAACCACCGTGTAAGTGTTGTGCAAGCAAATCAGGATGACTATTCAAAAAAGCGGGTCATCTGGAAGAGCAACAGGAGATTGAGGCCCCCCTCTTGAATAAAAGAGCTTCAGAGGAAGACTGCAAGGGGAAACTGCTGAACTGCAATTAATGAAGAGGTTAAATTCTGTCATCTGTTGCTTGAATCAGTATAAAGGCTTACCACTGTCACACCGAGGAGGGCCAGGATCTCTTCTCGGTCATCCCAGAGTGCAGGACACAGAATAATGGGCTCAAGTTGCAAGAAGCCAGATTTTGGCTGAACATCAGGAAAAACTTCCTGTTAGAGCAGGACTACAATAGAACCAACGACCTAGGGAGGTGGTGGGCTCTCCAGCACTGGAGACATTTGAGAGGCAGCTGGACAGGCACTTGTCAGAGACGCTTCAAGTTGAATTCCTGCATCGAGCTGGAGGTTGGACTCGATGGCCTTAGACGCCCCTTCCAGCTCTATGATTCACTGGGATGAACAGGCCCTGAATAATTAAAAAAGGGGTGTGTGTGTGAGGAAACCTCTATGTCAGTGGTTTCCTAACTGTGATCCCTGGACCACATGTGGTCTGCGAGCTCCATTCGGGTGGCCTGTGGCATGTGCGCATTAAACATTCACATTGACTTTTAATGCTATTCTTTTTGCTCCTTTTATTTCTTATATTTTATTTAACTTTATTACAATTTGAACTCTATGGCATGCCAGCTGTAATACAATAAAATACATGAGATAAGAGCAGAAATGAAAATATAATTAAAAAACATACAGCATCTAGCACAGCACATGACAATTGCTAAACAACAGGCAGAAAAATAATAAAGTGCTCTGCCAAGATAACAAGCGATTTTCAAATGGTCCGTGGGGGGGTGGAGAGTTTGGGAACCCCTCCTCTATGCGATGATTGCAGGGAGAACAAGCAGGAAGTGGGGAAGCTCTTACGCTCCTTGCTGTACATTTCTGATGGTTGGAAATAAAAGACAGCTTTGGTTTTTTTGTCATTATATTAAAGCATAAAATATAACCAGAATACTGTTCTTCAAAACTAGAATCTAGATAAGCTGGTTAGTGGCCTCCGCAGAGCTTGGAAAAGTTACTTTTTTGAACTACAACTCCCATCAGCCCAATCCACTGGCCGTGCTGGCTGAGATTGATGGGAGTTGCAGTTCAAAAAAGTAACTTTTCCAAGCTGTGCTCCTAAGATATGGAATTTGGTAATCCTGAGTGTGCCATTTACTCATTAGTTAACAATGTATTAATTGCTCTTCCATTAAAGGCCTCTCTGATGTTTTCCCCCAGACATATTCTGCAACATGTTATTGATGCAATAATAGTGCATTGGTGGCAGATTTATGCTGGATTGTCCACACATCATTCTGTTTGGTTAGTCATTCTGCGATGCTTCATCAGTGTTACTGCATAATTGCCATCTGGAGGGGCAGTCTTGCTCTGTATAAAAATAAAATGTACTGCCTTCAAGTCAATTCCAACTTACGGTGACCCTATGAATAGGGTTCTCATGGTAAATGGTATTCAGAGTTGGTTTTATCATTGCCTTCCTCTGAGGCTGAGAGGCAGTGACTGGCCCAAAGTCACCCAGTGAGCTTCATGGCTGCGTGGGGATTCGAACCCTGGTCCAACACCTTAACCGCTTACACCACACTGGCTCTGTAGCACAACAAAAAAAGGGAGAAAATATACACCAGAAAATCGATGGTATGAAAAGTTGCAGGATTTTAGCAGGGAGCTAACTGGAAAAAAGCAGGATGTCTGTCCCAAAACATTTGCGGGATCAAACAGGAATGAAAGTGGGGTTGTATATAAGTGCCCTGATACCATCATGAGCACAAATCATCAGGAATTCACAATAACAAGGATGTCTGGAGGGGCCCTGAGTTCTGAAAGTGCTGCCACACTAAAAGAACAATTTCTTACAAGTGCAGGACAGATATTTTGTGGCACCTGTAAGGTGCCTGTTCTGCAGATGGAAGCAGATGAGTGGGCACATATAGGGCAAGGCAATCCTGCAAACACTAATAGCAACACCTTGAACTTGGCCTGCTAGCAAATTAGCAACCAGTTCAGATCTCTAAGCAGAAATGTGCCGACAGGGTCCTATTCCTGTCAGCAGCCGCACCACAGCATTCTGCTCTAACTGCAGCTTCTGGCTCAAGCTCAAGGGAAGCCCCACATGGTGTGCATTGCTGTAATCCAACCTTGATGGAGGTTATACAGATGCAGAATCCATTATGTGGTCTCCACTTCTTTCTCTCTGTGTGTGAGACAGGTGGTCACATCTGCCTGGAAAAATGGCACCCTTTTACCTGTATGTGCCATCAAGAGATGCTGAATGACTGGAGGAGTAGGTATTAACTGGTGAGAAAAGCACTTTGCACACTGCTGAGAAGTGTGCTCAACTTGATTAAACTTCCCCATGTTCAAGGCTTTATGTCTTGTCTTCCAAACAGGCTTTGGGGCTTTGGCAAGGTGAGCTTCCTGACCTGCTTCAGCTCTGCTGATTGCGCCTGATGCTCAATGATTTTGTTTGAGGGAAGAAAAAAGATGACTTAATTAAAGGCTGAACAGTTGTTTTAATTAGGACTAACAGAGATTTGTAGTCTTGGTGATAAACGTGCGAGGGTGTTGTCTTGCCACAATTTGCAGCTAATGGACTTATTATTGGGTTGCAGGAAAGGACTCATTAACACAGAGAATAAACACAAACGAATTAGCAAAAAACCCCCACCATTTTGCCTTGTCAGGATCTGATGGATAAGCCTGTGAGGTGGGCCAGGGAGGAACGGGGGTGGGGGTGGAAACAGACCTTTTTGCTGCAATGCTAATTTTACACCTGAGTGCCCCAGTCTGTGGAAGCCAGGGGTGATGGTGTGCAGAACTGGCTCAACTACATAAGCAACCCAAGCACTTGCACAGGATGCCAGCATCTTCAGCAGCACACGATCCAAGAAACATTATTAATTATTAATTATTTCCATTTATAGGCCGCTTACTATCTAAAAGATCTCAAAGCGATTTTCAATAGAATACACAATAAAAAAATCAAATTAATTTACAAAGCAAAATATATAAACAATATCCATATCCATATCCATATCCATAAACATAAACACAGTATAAAAGTCAGAATTCCCAAGGGAAGCCTGTAAGCCACCCTCCCTGCTCTATGAAAGTGTCAGAAAACTGAAATTATGTTGACCATGGAGGAGGGCGACAAGCAGGTCGAAGGTTATCACTCCCCTGGTGCAGCTTTCCACCATTTCTCTTGCCTCTCCTTCCTCCCGGGGGGCGGTGGCGGTGGCAGCACCCACCGGCTGTGATGTTCCAGGACTCAAACCTCAGTGGGCCTGTGTGTCTATTGTTCTGAAGGTGGAGCATCTCTACAGGAGGCAGACTGTGATCAGAGAGCAGGCCGGGCTTTAGCTGGGGGCTAAAGAGGGTGGCCGCCATGTTGATGTTGATGGGGAACTGCATGTGACCCCCAAATAGGGAAAATCAGAGGCCTCCTCTGCCTTGTCTGCATAGCTCCAGTGACTGGTCCCGTGGCCAGGAGGGCCTGCGTCCGAATCTTCCTCACTGACGTCTCCGTCTGCACTGGCAAGTTGGGCGGCCAGCAGCAGCAGCAAGAGGAGGAAGTGGTGGTGGCAGCAGCGGCGGGAGAAGTCCAACCTCAACCTCTCCCGGGCATGCATCCTCGCTGTGGCTGCATGTCGGGTCTCTCCAAGCCCGGGAGAGATAGTTGAGATACATCTTTACAGGGGATCACTTCTCAAATGGAGTTCTATGTTTTGGGCAGAGTTGGGATCGGAGTTGCCATCAGCTTTGGTCTTCTTGTCCGGTGATTCCTGATCATAGAATTCATCCTGTGGCCACAGGTATGACAGTGTTAGATCCTCCATCCCAGGTCAACTGAGGCTCATTCAGCTCAGCTGAAGCAAGTCCCAAAAAATGGGTGTTCCAAGGGCCCAAACATACCCAACCCAAGCTGGCAATGCTTCTGAGATGTATCAGGGCTGGTCCTAGGATGAAGCAGAGTGATCCACATTCATCAAAGGGTGGGAAATGGTCCTAGGCTGTCCCCCAAACAGTTTATTACTATTTATTATTGGCACAGTGTCATCATTGTGCGTGGAGCTTTCTGGAGCACAAGGGGGGCGGTCCCTGTCCCAAGGAGCTTACAATCCTAACTTCAATAAAGGGGGGACTACAGACCTGTATCTTACTTTAGAGTTGAGCTTCTGCTTGGTTCCGGACCATCAGCACCAGGAGGACGCCTTCTTAGATCCCTCCAATATGCAATGCCCAACAGCAATGAAAATAAGCAGGATCTTTGGTTTACAAGTAAGCAATGTGCAAGCACAAAAGCCTATGTTTTGATTTGCATCCTTATGAACTCCAACAATGAAGGGCAATTGCCACAATTAATCAATTTTGTATACTGTTTCAATACCAGAATGGTATGCTCCATGGGGTTTTCAGAGCCAGCTGGTCCTCAGGTAATGCCCAGCTCTGTGCAATCACTATACAATCTTAGGTTTGTACAAGCAAAAACATACAGGAAAGCAGTGGTGCTGATGACTATTCATCCCACCATTTTCAGCAGGGATAAAATCTAAGGTTTCCAAAGCTGCTTACCCACTGAGCTTGTTTGTTGTCAGGGGCCAATTTGCTAGATTAGCTGCCATGTTTCTTTTTCAACATTCCAACTGAGGTCAAGGACGGTGGTTTCACCAGCAGCAAAAACTGACATCAGAAGAGATCTGTTAACTGTTTTTAATTATGTGCTTTAAAACTGTTGTAACCCACCCTGGGACCTTTGAGTGAAGGGTGGGTAATAATAAATAAATACATAAATAATAATAACAATAATGATGATGATGATGATGATGATGGGAAATTCTAGTCTGCAGAATATCAGGGGGTGGTGTGGGTGACCTGAAAACAGGCATTTCCACTGTTGACCCTGTATTATGGAGTGCCCTTCTTTCTGACCTATATGAAGCAGAAGCCATCAGTTGCTTCAGATGACTTATAAAGACATACCTTTGAGCCTAGGATTTCCCTGACGTGTAAGACTGGACCTTGTTTTTTATTCATTTTAATTCTGTGTTTTTATTTTTATATGCTTGTATACTACTGTTTTGCTGGTTTTACGTTGTCAGAACATAAGCAGAGCCTGCTGGATCAGGCCAAAGAGGGTCCATCTAGTCCAGCATCCTGTTCTCACAGTGGCCAACCAGATGTCCCAGTGAGAAGCCTCCAAGCGGGACCGGAGTGCAAGAGCGCTCTCCCTGCCTGTGGTTTCCAACGAGTAGTATTCAGAAGCATACTGCCTCAGACTATGGTGACAGAGCACAGACATCATGGCTACTAGCCATTGATAGACTTATTATCCTCCATGCATTTGTCTAACCCTCTTTAAAGGCATCCAAGTTGGTGGCCATCACTGCCTCTTGTGGGACTGAGTTCCACAGTTTAACTATGAGCTGTGTGAAGAAGTTCTTTATTTTGTCTGTCCTGGATCTTCCAACATTCAGCATCACTGGAGGTCTACTATTCTAGTGTTATGAGAGAGGGAGGAAAGCTTTTCTCTGTCCACTTTCTCTATGCCATGCATAATTTTGTACATTTCTGTCATGTCACCTCTTACTCCCTTTTTCTCTAAACTAAAATTCCCCAAATGCTGCAACCTTTCTACGTGGGGGGGGGGCACTCCATCCCCTTGATCATTCTGGTTGCCCTTTGCTGAACCTTTTCCAGCTCTACAATATTCTTTATGAGGTGAGGCAACCAGAACTGCACACAGTATTCCAAAGGAGGTTGCACCACAGATTTGTATAACAGCATTATGATATCAGCAGTTTTCTTTTCAATATCTTTCCTAATGATCCCTAGCATGGAATTTACCCTTTTCACAGCAAGCGCACTCTGGGTCGACATCTTCATCAAGCTATCCACTACAACCCCAAAGTCTCATTTGGTCATTTACCACCAGCTGAAACTCCATGGGCATGTATGTAAAAGCAAGATTTTTTTGGCCACAACATGCAATTTAAACATATGTTTAAATTAAATTGCATTTGCAGTTTTACTGTCCTTTGACTCAGTTTGGAGAGGTCCTTTTGGAGCTCTTCACAACCCCTTTTTAACAACCCTGAACAATTTAGTATCATCAGCAAACTCTGCCACCTCCCTGCTCATCCCTAACTCCAGATCTTGTATAAACAAGTTAAAAAGCACAGGCGTTCTTTTTGTTTTGTTTTAATGATATTGCTTACTGTTTTTATGTGGTACGCTGCCTACAGATTTTTAAATATTAAGCAGTTTATAAATGCATTAAAATAAATAAAAAGAAAACAAATATCTCCTGTTTCACACAGTGGCCAGCCAGATGCCAGCTGAAAGCCCACAAGAAAAATGAAAGGGCACCCATCCTTTTTTGCTCTGATTTTCCAGTGACATGGATTTAGAGACACACTGCAACTCAGGGCTGGCCCAATGTATATTTGCTGCCCAAGATGGAATAGATGGTGCCTCTAACCTTTTCCAAGGCTAGGTGCAGAGTACCCAGTGCTGGCCAGGTTACTGCGGCACTCACAAACTCCCACAAGCATTTCTCCCTGGGAGTAAAAGAATACACAAAAATAATGAATTAAACAACTAACCATTTGCTACCCTTTCATGACACCCAAAGTCATCTGCTTGAGATGAGCACCTTACTTTGCTTAATAACAGGGCTGGCTCTGATGCCTCGGATCCTGGAGGTAGCCTGTCGCCATCTGGTCTAATTACTACGTCCAGTTCTCTGTCTCTGTTCCTCCTAATCAAATGATGAGTTCAGAAGAAATATCACATCATGGACACAGTTTTCATAACTCTTTGTGTCCCCTCAAACGTCATGGAGCCAGTTGACCTGTTGACCTGCCTGTCATCAAGAGGAGGTAGCATATCGTCAACATGACTAGTAGTAATTGATTGTGGCAGCTGTTCCAAAATTCTGCCAGACCTATGATAAATCTGCTGATTATTCATGATTGAGCATTATGGGAAAATGCATTCAATTGTTCCATGCAGGGGCACACTAGTAAAGATGGGCATCTTAAGAGACCAGGTAGGCTGTCTCAGCCAGGGGTGATTCTGGGGTCCATATACACCCCACTGTTGGATTCTCCCCGAGCCCCCCTCATATCAGTGACTTATTCTTAGACTTTTTTAAAAAAATGTATTTATTGATTTTTAAGAATACACTGCATATAAAGAAACAATAATTGAACTTGTAACCCTTCTACCCAGTCCTCCCCCCTCCACTGTCCTTAAGTGTCTAGATTTCTCATTACCCGTGTTGAGGTCAATATAACTTCCATACTCATTTGGATGTTCACATTGTGTAACATAACATTTATCCTATATTAATCTTAACAGATCCGCCCATAATTGTCCCTGTGTTGCCGGTGAGACCTTTGTTCTTTCACTGTTTCAAATATAGATTAAAATAGTGCCATTGTTTAACAAAATCATTGGAACCTGCATTGTTCTTCTTATCTGTTTCATTAATTTTTTCCGTATGTGCCCTTTGCCACACTTTCTGAAATGTGGATTTTCAAGACCTTTCAGCCTTTCCTGGGGAGGAGAGGCCCATCTACTTTTTTTGCTGCATTGCTGCTGTCCAGGGTGCTGAAGGTGGCGCTGTAAAGAATCCACCAGACGCTTTCTAATTTTCTAGGTTTGCTAGAAAACTTAATCAGAAATTGAAATCAGAAGGACAAAATACTTGAGTCACTTTAGCTGCAGTCTGGTTCAGTTTTACTGAGTACACTAGTATCACAGAACATGCTAAGCAGGCCTCCATCTTCAGCTTATACTCATTTATGGTTGCTGCAGTAAAAGCTGGTAGTAAACAGAAGCTTTATTTTAGATTGCTGAGAGATAAAATCCTGATGCCTGCAGAAGAAGATAAAGTGATTTAACTTAAAGTAAAGGAAAATGTGCTGAAACTTGCCCATTAATCCTCAAACTTGCTGCAGAGTGTTATGTGGCATACTGAGACTGTAATTTGCTCCCACAAGATATCGTGGTCACCAATTTGAATGGATCTAAAAGAGGATTAGACAAATTCATGGAGGATGAGGTTATCAGTGGTGACTAGCCAAAATGGCTATGTTCTGCACCAACTGTCAGAGGCAATATATCAGTCTATGGGGAGTACATGTAGGGAGAATGTTGTTGCACTGGGATCCTGCCTCTGGGCTTTCTGTAGGAATCTGGTTGGCCACTGTAAGAAGCGGATGCTGGAGTTTGATGGACCTTTGGGCTGATTCAGCTCCAGGGCTTTTCTCGTCTTTTTAATCCTTCTGGCCTCTCTAATGTATATTGCTTTGGTAGCTATGGGCATTGTTTGTAATATTTTGTTTTGTGAAACATTTTGAAATTGATCCTTAAAAACGATGCAGGCCATGGACAATGCCATCGGTCACAAAGAATGCACTTCCCAGCTGCCTATTCTAGGTGAAGGCAAAGCTTCTCTCTTCATATTTATATATTCAGTTTAGATCCTGCTCAGAGCAGGATATGTGGCGTCCCATTCAGTGCTAGTCCTACTCGGAGAAGGCCCATGGAAGTTAACAGCAGAGCCACTTTCCACCCTTTCTTTTAAGGGCTTTTCCTTCCACAGCCATTCAGGGCAATTCCATGCCCACTTATTCAGAAGTGAAGCTTTTTTCATTCCCTACATTGAGACTCTCAGCCTTTTAAAAAGTAAGACTCAAATGTCGCCCAGATATGCCAGCTTTTCAGAAAGCAGCAACCTACCCCACCCACTCCCTTAATCAAACTGGAGCGATGGAGCAACTCCCTTATGAGGAAAGGTTGCAGCATTTGGGGCTTTTTAGTTTAGAGAAAAGGCAGGTCAGAGGAGACATGATAGAAGTGTATAAAATTATGCATGGCATTGAGAAAGTGGACAGAGAAAAGTTCTTCTCCCTCTCTCATAATACTAGAACTCGTGGACATTCAAAGAAGCTGAATGTTGGAAGATTCAGGACAGACAAAAGGACGTACTTCTTTACTCAGCGCATAGTCAAACTATGGAATTTGCTCCCACAAGATGCAGTAATGGCCACCAGCTTGGATGGCTTTAAAAGAAGATTAGACAAATTCATGGAGGACAGGGCTATCAATGGCTACTAGCCATGATGGCTGTGCTCTGCCACCCTAGTCAGAGGCAGCATGCTTCTGAAAACCAGTTGCCGGAAGCCTCAGGAGGGGAGAGTGTTCTTGCACTCGGGTCCTGCTTGCGGGCTTCCCCCAGGCCCCTGGTTGGCCACTGTGAGAACAGGATGCTGGACTAGATGGGCCACTGGCCTGATCCAGCAGGCTCTTCTTATGTTCTTATGTTCAAACCGCTCACCTGAACCCTACACTCCCCCCCTTTTAGTTTTGCAGAACAGCCCAGACTCTCAGCAAGGCTTTTAGGAAGTTCCAGTTTCACATGCGTATGCGTGTGTGTGTGTGTGTGTGTGTGTAACAAGTGTACAAAATACCTAGAATATACTCAGGGACTGCTGAGCCCAGTTATGTTACATTTTCAAAATTGGAATATTTTCCAAAATCGTTGAAATACCTTTTTTTCTCGAAGGGGGGTTGCAGGGGGAAGGGGACAACTAGATTTCTGTTCCAGTTAGAGTTATGATGAAACAAGTACATGGGTGAACCTCCCTTCTTCAAACTAACCAGAAATCTCTGCTGCCTTTAGCAGTAGGGGCCTTCTCTCTGTGAGCCTTATGCAGGAAACTGACAGATCAATGGCCCCTTAATAAGCCATTGTCACCTTGTGCTAAGGGCCTGACCTTCATTGCTTGAGGTACTGGGCATGCAAATCCCTCCTTTTCCAACACACAGACACACACTCTCTGAATCCTGGGAGCTAAACCAGCCTAACAAGATGGAGCGTCTGACACTGGCAGCCTGGCAGCCTGCAGGAGGTCCAAAGAGCAGCCATTGATCCAGTCAGATAATTGGGGTCTCACCTCGTCCTCTCGCTGCCAATCAGCTCCCAGCAGGGGGACCGGCGTGCAGAGGGCTGCAGGCTAGGCTGGGAAGCATCACCTGGGTGCAAGTGAGACTCAGCCTCTGGAGCATTCATTAGTGGGCTGGGGGCAACAGGACCCCCCGGGGGGTCAGGCTGGATGGAAGGGCCACCCACCATCTCCTGAGCATTAATCAAAGCTGATCTATGGGACTCCTACAGCGGCTGTAATTGTCCACAGTGCTGGTGTGACAGGTGGGGGGGGGGGAAAGAGGGAGTCAGTTGCATGAGGAGGGGGGATCTACATCTGCTAGTGGGAAAGTCATTGGGAGCTCAGTATACCTCCCCTCCTACGTGCTGGAAAGCGCAGAGTGATCCTTATCCCCTTTTTGGCCTTTCCACTGGTGAGCACTTTGCATTTAGAAGGTTCAGGTTCAGGTGAAGTGAAAGATCTCCAACTGACATTCCAGAGAGCCACCACATAAGAACATAAGAAGAGCCTGCTGGATCAGGCCAGTGGCCCATCTAGTCCAGCATCCTGTTCTCACAGTGAAAAACCAGGTGCCTGGGGGAAGCCCGCAAGCAGGACCCGAGTGCAAGAACACTCTCCCCTCCTGAGGCTTTCGGCAACTGGTTTTCAGAAGCATGCTGCCTCTGACTAGGGTGGCACAGCACAGCCATCACGGCTAGTAGCCATTGATAGCCCTGTCCTCCATGAATTTGTCTAATCTTCTTTTAAAGCCGTCCAAGCTGGTGGCCATTACCGCATCTTGTGGGAGCAAATTCCATAGTTTAACTATGCGCTGAGTAAAGAAGTACTTCCTTTTGTCTGTCCTGAATCTTCCAACATTCAGCTTCTTTGAATGTCCATGAGTTCTAGTATTATGAGAGAGGGAGAAGAACTTTTCTCTATCCACTTTCTCAATGCCATACATAATTTTATACACTTCTATCATGTCTCCTCTGACCCGCCTTTTCTCTAAACTAAAAAGCCCCAAATGCTGCAACCAAGTCACTAGACAATACTGGCCTAGGTCAGCCTTGCCAAACCTGGCGCCCTCGAAACGTTCTGGACTCCAGCTGCCACCAGCCCTGGTCAGGACAATAATCTTACACTTGGTCAAAAAAATTTAAATGTGTGTTGTTGTTTTAAAAAAACCTCTATTATTCAAAGTCAAACTTCATCCAGAATTTTATTTCTGAATTTAAATATTTCTTAGCTGCTCTCCCTCAAAACATTCCAGGATGGCATTAAAAAAAAGTGTGAATAAAATTAACATATAAATAGAATTTAAAACTAACAAATTAAAATAAGGAAATTAAATTAAATGTAATCCCCCAACAAGAAATAAGCATAACAAATCTACAAGAGTAAAGACAAAACAACCCCCCCAGAAGCTAAAAATAGAACAAAACAATTTGATAACACTCATTTACAGTCTAAAACACCTGGGCAAATAAGGTCTTCACCGTCCTAATTTGATAATGGCCAAAGCACAAATATTTGCATTTAGATTAATTCATTCTTCTATTTCTTCAACTGTTTTCCTTTTTTTTTTTTCAGTTCTAGCTGTATTTGACAGTACAATTCTATCCACATCTACTCAAAAGTAAGTCCCATAGCACTCTCAGTCTCAGGCTGCAATCCTAAACATGCTTCCTAGAAAGTAAGCTGTTGTGAGTCTGTGTCCTTCAGAGGCTCAAAAGCTAGGAAACTAGCCCTATTCTTGGATCCTCAATCCTTTACCAGGTCAGATAGTAATACATCCTATGAATCAAGTGCATCAAATCTTTTCCTAAAGACCAGATTTATGGAATCTAATTAGATTATTTATCCTTTTTATAAATGATGATATGTGTTCTTGATTATATTGGGACAGCTATACACCATCCCATTTTCAATACTTAACACCTGCAAAAGTTTTGAGGTGGATATTCTGCTTCATTTCCAGTCTGTGCATGTCCCATAAGCTTCCTGTTGAAATCCTTCAACTTTTTATACCACTGTTGCGCATCACCCCAATCTCCGAGTGGTGAGATTTCTAGGGGTCCCTGTGCTTGCCCTAGGTTTGGTTTCCTTGGGAAGAAGGTCAGTGGAGACTGTGGTGTCTTTATGAAATATGGTTTATTTATTTACACACATTCCAACCTGAGCTTAGGATGGAGGGGTTCAAGGCATCAGCAGTCTAATATCCAGCTTTTCCATCAGCGTTACAACTCTACTATTCTTTGATTCTATGATTCTATAAAAAAATCTGGAGGGCACCGGGCTGGGGAAGACTGATGTATGCACTGGCTCAGCCTCTTCTGCAGAACTGACCATCTTCCAGCCCCCTTGAACCCACAAGAGCCACAGTCCTCACTGATGAGACGCAGATTAAGCGCCATTGATTTCCGTTGCTCATTAAATCTTCCACTCGAGGCTTTGGAGGTCCCGCCCAGCCCCAGCCCTTGGCTAATCTCCCAAAGGCCTGGCTCTTTTCTTCTGTGTGTCAATAACTTCACTGACAATGCCAGCATCTCTTTTGCTGGTCCCAGTAGTCTAGCTCACCAAATGCAGAGAAAACTGTACTGTGCTGTCAAACAGGCACAACTTGCTGGGGGACTGATGGCTTCCAAATGGATCGAGAGAGGGGATTCTGTGCAGGAACCTACAAGGTTGTTCATCAGGGTGATGGTGATTGGTGAAATTCCCCTTTTAAAGGGCTCTTGAACTCAAAAGGAAGGGAGGATTCTTTAGGACAAATATTTAGCGGGTGCGCAGAGCTGTGTGGCTGCCCTGTCCTCCGGGCCTGGACGTTGATGCTCCTGAATCTAATCTGGGGAAGGAAAAAGTGCTTAAGAGGAGAAGCTGCTCTTTATCAAGGACAAGATGGCCAGAACCACCACTGACATCCCCTGCGAGTGACTTTAAGAAATATCCTTTTCGGAACTTCTGCTTGAGCTTGCTTTCCCTTCCTCCTCCCTCTTCCTCTTTCCTTATGTGTTGTGTCTTTTTAGATAGTGAGTCCGACTCCAAGGGCAGGGATTGTCATGGAAATGATTTTCGGAAGCTGCTCTAAGAGTCTTTTTGGCTAAAGGGTGAGATATAAATGTGGTAAATAAGTAACTAAATAAGGGCAAGTGTTACTTGCCTTATTGATCGTTATTCCCCTCGGCTCAGGACTGTCTGTTCTGGTGGCAGCAGCGCTCCAGGGTCCTACATGGAGCTTTTCCCAGCCCTTCTCCCTGAGTAGCTTTTAAGCTGGGACCTTCTGCATCAGGGGACGGGGAAGTGCAGGACTGGGGCATAGATGTGGCCCCCCAGACCTGTCTGTCTGGCCCTAGAGACTCTCCTCAGACCACACCTCATCACTGGCCATGCTTCACATCCTCCAGGAGTGTCCCCCCCCCGGCTGGGACATGCCCTTTTACCCTCACAAAGTCTCTTACTTGCCAGGGTGAAGGAGACTGAGGGGTGTGTGAATGTGTGTAGAAATCAGCCTACCAGGCCAAGGCAAAATGATTGATTGATTGATTAAATTTATGTCTCACCCTTCCTCCTAGAAGGAGCCCATTGATATTTGTTGATATTCACTGATCTGCCAACTTTTGTCTGGAGCCCCTGGAAGGTTGCCCAAAAGGGAATGTGGCCCTTGGACTGCAAAAGCTTCCCCAAACCCTATTCTGCACAAAAAGGCACAGGCTCTATCACTGAGCTATGGACTCCCTATTGATACAGAGTAGGGCCTAGTTCACCATCTCTACACTTGACATCTACAGGTGAGCATGCCAACGGACTCAGTTACATTTGAACTGATGTGAAGAGTTGTGGCAGTTCTTTCTGTGGTGATGCAGAGGCACCTGGTTGACCACTGTGAGAACAGGATGCTGGACTAGATGGGCCTTTGTCTTCACCCAGAAGCCAGATTCTTCTTATGTGATAATCTCTGTTGCAGTTATTTGATAAGGATATATGTGCAGCCCAACCGCTGGAGTTTCAGGAATGAGTGCAAAGTACAAGGGTATGGACCAGCGTGGGGATCCAGTGGCCCTCCAGATGCTGCAGGACTCTGTCCATTAGCCCCAGGCAGCATGCCCATTGGTCAGAGACGATAGGGAGTTGTACCCCAGCAACATGTGAAGGGCCACAGACTCCCTACCCCTGATGTAGACATAGCTACTACTCATGACAGCTGTATGATATGCCTCTGCATAGAATCATAGAATAGTAGAGTTCGAAGGGTCCTATAAGGACATCTAGTCCAACCCCCTGCTCAATGCAGGAATCCAAATCAAAGCATTCCCGACAGATGGCTGTCCAGCTGCCTCTTGAAGGCCTCCAGTGTCGGAGAGCCCACTACCTCTCTAGGTCATTGGTTCCATTGTTGTATGGCTCTAACAGTTAGGAAGTTTTTCCTGATGTCCAGTCGAAATCTGGTTTCCTGCAACATGAGCCCATTATTCCATGTCCTGCACTCTGGGACGATCAGGAAGAGATCCCGGCCCTCCTCTGTGTGACAACCTTTCATGTACTTGACGAGTGCTATCCTATCTCCCCTCAGTCTTCTCTTCTCCAGGCTAAACATGCCCAGTTCTTTCAGTCTCTCCTCATAGGGCTTTGTTTCCAGTCCCCTGATCATCCTTGTTGCCCTCCTCTGAACCTGCAGAGCAGCAAGAAGGAAAGGCTGTAGCCCTCAGGTCCTGCTTGTGGGCTTCCTGTAGGCATCTGGCTGGCCATTATGGGAAATGGTTCCTCAGCAATTGTTTGTACAGGGATACACCCTATATGGTGGCTTCAGATTCTGTAAGGTTATTATAAGAATTGTTCAGGCACAATGATGTGAGATGAAATATGTTCAAACCTCAGCAGGAAGCTCCCTTCCACCGAGTCAGACCATTGGGCCATCTTATCCAGTATTGTCTACCCCAGTGGCTCCCAACTTGTAGGAGTACGGGGCCCCCTTTGTAAGCTCAAAAAATTTCATGACCCCCCTCCCTGCAAATTGTAATTTTAGTCTCAGTTAATTGAAAAAATGGTCCTTGGTAAAATCTAATATCCAAATATCCCTTTCCATAAAAAGCTCCCTGCAGACTGGGAGGTGCTGCTTTCTTTTCTTAATGCAAAGGTCCAATCAAATTGGTATTCTACTGCCCCCCCCCCAGTTTGAAGATGTACAGTCCTGTCTCCCAACACCAGTGGGTTACAGTGTTGGAGTAAGATCCAGGTTCAAATGCCCACCCAGCCATGAAGCCCACCGGGTGACCTGGGGCCAGACACAGTCTCTCAGCCTGACCTATCTCAAAGGGTCGGTGTAAGGATAAAATGGAAAGGAGAGGACCATGCACACCCGCTTGAGCAACTTGGAGGAAAGGTGGGATATAAATGCAATAATAATTAAATAAACACATTTCAGCTGCAATATGTAGACTCCAGCCTCAGCTGAGCTTTTTTTTTTAAAAAAAATATATTATTATTTATTTATTATTTATTACATTTGTATACCGCTCTCTGGGCGGTTTATAACAACAACAACACAATAATAATCAGGAAGCAGCGATGTGGTAGTGGTGAGGATGCTAGACTGTGAAGTCAAAAGGGTGGATAGATTGAGGAGGGGGGTTAGTGCTTTTAGGCCTTGGGGTGATCATCAGAACTGAAGACTTGGTTAGTGTGCACTTGGGGAATGATCCACTGCACGCGCACACGCGAACACACCTGCCCCTCCTGCAAGCATCTGCAGGCATGCATGCATTTGGGCATGTGGGAGGGGAGAAGCTCTCACTGCTGCAGCATCTTGGAGAGAGATATGGGGGCGGAGTGTAGGTGGAAGAAAGGGGGCGCTGGCACACACACAGCCTCAGAGATGGGGGGTGAGCAAGTCCTGAGCTTCCTTACTGCTCTTTGGCTCCATCTGGGCAGCCTCGCAAATAAGAATAATTTTTAAAGAGAGGTGGCAGCGAAGCAGGAGCCAAGAAAAGCAGGCAGGCTGGTTGCCAGGAAGGAAGGAGGAAAGCAGCCCTTACTTGTAGCCTTGCTTCTATTTGCTTCACAAAAAGCCCTCTCCTCTCGTTCTGGGTAAGGATGTTTTCAGCGGCGGCAGTGCGAGGAGACAGGAGTCAGCGATAGTAACCCCCTCTTCTTCCTGGTAGCTCCACCTTCAGCCTCCTTTGCCATGTGTTTTATAGGCAGATGCCTGCCCTCAATGTGCCTGAAAGACACTCTGGCGCTTCAGCAAAAGTCCTTTCCTCTTGTCTGGAGCAAAGGGGAGGTGTCATCAGCAATGGCAGTGGGGAGCAGACAGCGTCCAGGGAATGAAGACTTTTAAAAAATAATAATAAATATTTCATTTCTTTACTGTTTGCGGCCCCCTCTGGATTACTTCACAACTCCCAGGTTGGGAACCACTGGTCTACCCTGACTGGCAGCTGCAACTCTTCAGTATTTCAGACAAAGGTCTCTCCCAGCCCTACCTGCAGATGCTGGGAACTGGGGACCTTCTGTTTACAAAGCAGGTGCTCTGCCTGAGTTATACTCCAACGTCTTTCCCCCCCTGAAAGTGTGGCCTTTCTTCCCCAGCTGCACAGCCTTAGCTGCTCACTAATGGGGAAATCAAGCAAGCGATGACATGGAGATGAGTTTTCCAAGCAGCCAGGTTCATAGGATCATAGAATAGTAGAGTGGGAAGGGGCCTATAAGGCCATCAAGTCCAACCCCCTGCTCGATGCAGGA
This sequence comes from Rhineura floridana, assembly GCF_030035675.1. NCBI lineage: Eukaryota > Metazoa > Chordata > Lepidosauria > Squamata > Rhineuridae > Rhineura > Rhineura floridana. Next base: position 3,658,971 of record NC_084480.1, on the reverse strand, counting down.
ATCCAATAATAATAATCCAATCCAGGTTGAATAAGGATCTCCTTAACCAGACACATGCATGAAGACAAGGTCATGTGAACTGGTCCGGAGCAACTTCCAAGCATATACTGGAAGAATTCCAACGTTGGACAGGCTGTTGTGTTAGATGTTTGGCAAATACATTTCAATTGGACTGTTGCCCTTTCAGCTGAGGAGAAGATGCCCCCTGGAAGCCCTGCCCAGTTACAGACCTTCTTGGCTGGGGCTATTCTTGTCTTAAAAGCCCCTTCCCCTCTCCTATATTACAGGCCTTATGTGTGGGTTGCCAAGGCTGCATTTTATGGTGCACAATAACTGTGACAATTGATCCTCCCAAGGTTATTTCCTCCTTATATCACAGCTCCTTTCGCTAGCCTTGCCATTTTTAATTGTCACTCTTTGTTGAACAAAGCTTTTATTTTCCTTCCTTTCTTTTTTGCAATGGCGTCTCTTTCAATAAAACTATTGACTCAGCAGAACAAAGGCAGTGCACGCTGTATGCTCTTTTATCTCCCTCCCCATCTGATACTTCCTTGCCTCCCCCCCCCCCCAAAAAAAACCTGGAATGGAACTTCTTCACTAATTACAGTTGGCGTTCTCGGCTGAGAGTTCTTCCAATGCTCCAAACTTTTGAAAACACTTTTTTCTGTCTCTCTCTGCTTATCTCTTGCAAAGCTCTGGCTGCTAGTTGGTTAGCTACTGGGGGGGGGGAAGGGGCAGTGTGGAATCTCTGCTAAAATGAATGAATTAGAGGGTGCCTGCAGGGTCTAAAATCTAGCAATATGTCCCCAACAGTGGTCAGCCACCAACACAACAAGATGGCAATAGCTGGCCGGTAATCAGAAGATTACTGTGAATAGAAGGCAACTGGGAGGTGGTTGGGACCCCGTTTCTGTGTTAGGACTCCGCTGGCCACTCCCTCTCGCTCATGCACGAATAGCTGGAAAGGTTTGGAGTAATTGGGCGGTTTCAGAGACATAGAGATGGCCACGCTCTCTTTTAACCACTCAAATGCCATAATAGCATCAGGGTCCCCTGTGAGGGGATCCGTGGCTTTCTTTGCGGTGAGGGCGTGTAGGGGCTTGCAGAGTTCCCCACATGACGGCAGCCACTGCCTACAGAAGCCGATTATGCCAAGTAACCATCGTAGCTGTTTCTTGGTGCAAGGCAGCGGACATTGTTGGATTGCCGCCACTCTGCCGGGGTCCATATGTCTGCCCTCTGGGGTGAGGAGAAACCCCAGATACTTAACCTTCTGTTTGGCCCACTGGATCTTCTTGGGGTCTACTTTGTGTCCCTGGGAGTGTAGATAGAGTAAAAACTCCTTACCATCCTTTTGCAATCTGTCAGCTGCTGCATTGGTTAATAAGACATCATCCACATACAGCACCACAGTGGATCCTTCTGATGGGCTGAAGTCCTCCAGGTCACCCTTTAGGCACTGACTGAATATTCCTGGAGAGTCGCGGTAGCCCTGTGGGATTCGGGTCCAGACGAAACTGCGGTGGTCCCAGGTGAACCCGAACAAGAACTGCGAGTCTGGGTGCAAGGGGATGCTGAAAAAATCTTTTTAAAAGTCAATTACGGTAAACCACCGGGCATCCCATGGTATCTGGCTCACAATGGTGGCTGGGTCTGGCACCACTGTGTGGAGAGGGACCACATATTTATTCACAGCACGCAAGTCCTGGCAAAATCTCCACTTGACTGGGTCTCCTGGTTTCTTGGGGGGGTTCTTTATGGGCAGGATTGGGGTGTTGCAGGGCGTGCGCTGTGGACGTATGATCCCTTCTTGTATGAACCCCTCTATGATGGGCCGTATGCCTTCCCTCGCTTCTAAAGACAATGGATACTGCTGGATGCAAGGCGGGGGGGAGCGATGGCTTTACCTGTATCCGGACAGGGTGCACTGACTTCAACAGTCCCACGTCAGTGTCTTTGGTTCCCCACAAGGACGGGGGCAGATCGCTCAAGTCCTCAGGCAAAGTTAGATCTCCTAAGGGGGCCATTGATTCCCTTATCCCAAACACGCTGAGGAGCAACCCTACCCCCCCAGGAGTGCAGGTTAAAGTAGCCTCAAGTTGACAAAGCATATCACGTCCCATTAGGGAGATGGGACAAGCATTGGAAAACAGAAACACATGATCAAACATTTTCCCTTCACACTCAACCTGCAATGGCTTTGTTACATACAGTGCTTGTGGGACACCACCCATCCCCATTGCTAGCTTGGAATCCTTTGTGAGCCATGCATGTGGCGCCCTATTTAGGAGAGAATAGGTCGTCCCTGTGTCTACGAGAAACTCGAACTCAACGCCCTCAATCCACATGGTCAGGACCGGCTCGGTCGTCGGAGAAGACAGGGAAAGAAAGGTGCCGGCCAGAGACAACAAGGCAAGCATTCCCCAGTCTTCTCCGGCGCCGGGCGTCCATTCCGTAGATAGTCATTGCTGAGGGGGACGACGTGGTGCTGCTCCTAGTTGATTCCATGCGGCCGGTGTCGGTTGCCGCGGTTGTTGGTGTTGCTGAGTTGGCACGCTTGGTGGTGGCGGGGGAGGCAGTGCACTGGCGTCTGAAAAACTAAAAGAGTTATCATACCCGTCTTGGGTAAAATCTCCTGCTGCCAGCGGGCAGTCCCGTTTGTAATGTGACAGGTCTCCGCATCGGAAGCACCCCCTTCCCCCGTCTCTTCCTCCCCATGTCTGCCTTGTCTGCGCTCTGCCTCGTCCCTGCTGGTTCCGCCCCCTCCCTCCTCTAGGGAAGCGAATCCCTAGACCACCGCGTATGGCTGTGGCCAACAGTTGATACTGCTCTTTCTTTTCCTTTTTCTTCCCCTTCTCCTTCTCGTTTTCCCAAACCACATCCGCCACCTCCAAGATTGCAGTGATCGGCTCCACTCCCCACCCCGGTCTGAAATGTTGGAAATAGTCTCTAATATAGGGCAGTGCCTGGTGTACGAAAGATGCGACCAGGGACGGCTGATCCTCCGGCTTTTCTGGATTCAAATTGGTATGGCTTCTGGCCTCCTCCAACAGTCTTGTCCAAAATTTACGTGGTGGGCTCAGTGGTTTCTTGTTTAATAGCCACAAATTTGGTCTGATTAGGAGGTTTTTGACACATTTGCTTTAGGTGGGAAAGGAGCCGCTCTCTGTCATCCCTAAGCTGGGTCCTTCTCTCTGCTGTCCAGTCATTACCTGTCCAAGTTGCGGCTTTATCGGTCCGTCTGTCCCATGACCTCCAGTTGGTTAGGTCTTCGACCGCCCAAGCCGTTTCGAGAGCCCAAAGTCTGCTGCGTTCCTCACCTGTTAGTACTCGGTCCAGGAGGTAGTTGACGTTGCTGTAAGTGGGGTTGTGACTCACGAACAGCCTGCGCAAGAGGCTCTGGATTTTCTTGGGCTTTTCTTCAAACGTACCTTCCAGTAGGTTCCATTCCTTGAGATCCCATTCCAGCCAAGCCTTGTGTTCTGCCAGGGCAACATGTTGCAGCAGCCCTTGGGCGTCCAGGTAAGGCTGGTCGTGGATTACCAGGGGGAGCATCGCGCTTGCCCCGTCTGCTCCTCCGGGCGTACCGAATGTGCACGAGAGCCTGGGAGTGGCTGGGGGTTTTGGGTCATGGGATTGCAAGCGCATTCTCTGGTCCTCAGGAACCCCTCCTGACCCTGGCTTTTCCTCTTTCTTAGGGGGGTCTGGTTCAACCTCAGGTTTGTGCCTAAACAGAAATCCGTCGACCCGCGGATCCGGGTCGTCCATCTGTCCCTGCGGGGACCTGCTGTCCTGAGGAGATGGCGGTGGGGCAGACGGAATAACGGATCTGCAAATTACCTGCCATCTAGGTGGGTCGTTGGCAAAATAGCCAGGGGGGGGGTTCATTTCCAGAGACAGACCTTCCAATCATTACTTTAATGCCAGTCCATTTCTGCGCTCCTGCTTGCCACAGGAGCCAGAAATTGGAGTGGCTAGGGTGGTCCATGTCTATCCGTTTTCTTACCCCGGATAAGCAAACGGCATCAAAGGATCCATCCCGAGGCCACCAATGTTCAGGAGCCCCGACCGCGGTCATCCGTGTCAATTCCTTGACACACAACCTTACCATGGTTTTCTTTTTCATACCTGTCTTGATTGGCAAACATCCTTCGTCCCAGAACCTGCACATAAGACTCAAAAGGGTTACAGAATCAGCATTGTTACATGTTTTACTGTGCTTTTGGCCCATGATATCTGATGGGATATTTTCAGCTATGCCTTACCCCGTGGGATCGACGGTTGACTCTGACACGGACGGGAGAGAAATCTCTCCTGGCGCCTGACCGTGTGTGCACAGAGCTTTCCCGCAGAACCCAGGGAGCGCACTCGATCCCGGACAAGCCCCCACTTTGTTGAGGAATTTAAAGTGGCAAAGAATGCCCACTGCTCACCTCAAAGCACCCGGGCAGAAGTGCGAGCTGAGATAGAATCCTAATTATTCGTTTGGCTAAGAGCCACCCAGATATCAAATAAGACAAAGACAACTTCTTGATCAAAAGGGCTTTCACACTCACACGGGCACAACAGCCCGGCAAGGATGAGAGCAACTCTTTATTGTTCAGCATGACAATATATAGTATTCTGAGACGTACTATCAATAAACAAAATGTAACTAAAACAAGAGAAAAGTAACAGGCCTAAGCTACATATCACTTGCTACATATCTAAGTCAGGAAGTTTCTCTTTGAAAATCAGAACCCATGTCCATCTCATCCTGAGATAAGGAATGGTATGTTGGGGTGAAGTAACACTTTGGGGCACCATAAACGAAAGACACATATACAAAGAGATACATATGGCCCTGAGAACTATCTTCAAGGAATATTCTATTACACACTTCTAAAGGGATATTGACACATTGGGGGAGACTGTAGTCATTTATTACAAAGGAAAACAGCATGGCATGAAAGGAGTTTGAGAATACACAGAGTACAGGAAAATAAAACAGTCAAGGACAGCTGAATGATTATCTCGTCCGGAACATTGTTGCAGCCTGGCAGGCACCATCTAACGCACGTTCCCACAGTGAAGAAACGAAACTTAAAGAGTGCTTTCCTGCCAGTTGGGCCCATGGTGCTTTGCGACTTTGGTTCTACTGTGCTATTGTGTTTTTAGATCAAGCCTTAACTGAGGCCTTACCCTGATTTGTCCTAACAACACTTAAACACATGGACAACCAATGGGAGTTGGAGGATTCAGGACAGACAAAATGAACGTACTCCTTCATACAGTGCGTAGTTAAACATGGGATTTGCTCCCACAAGAGGCAGTGATGGCCACCAACTTGGAGGGCTTCAAAAGAGGATTAGACAAATTCATGGAGGAAAAGGCTATCAATGGTGGCTATGTTCTGTCCCCACTGCCAGAGACAGTATGCTTCTGAATACCAGTTGCTGGGAATCGCAGGAGAGAGTGTCCAAGAGTCTTATCGAATTGTCACTAAGGAAGAACCAAGTCAAGACTGTATGTAAGCCACTTTGTCCTGAAAGTTCCTTGCAAACAGAGGGATCATTCCAAGAAGGGACCACCAGCCTCATAACTATCTGGAATAGCATCCACTGGATGGGGCTTTCCAGTGTTTTGCACCGCCTGCAGCATGTACGACTATCTGCCTGTTGGACAGAAGTCGTGGGTATGCTCTCGGTGCAATGAGCTCCTGGCTCTCTGGGAACGACTTCATTTCCCTGAGGCCAAGGTGGCGGACCTGGAGGAGGAGGCCTTCAGGGACGTTATAGCTGTGTCCCACTCCAACGATGATAGCTCTCCTGCTATCATGGAGAACGATGGTCTCGGGGAAGTAGAACATCCAGCTGAGGAAGAGGGAAACGATCCCTTAGAAGGGACCCATTCCTTGGGGGATGAGCAGCTATCCTCTTGTGCCGAGGATATATCTCCAGGGGGTGGAGGGATCCTTGTAGTGGGTGATTCGATCATTAGGAACATAGACAGTGGGGTGTGTGATGGGCGTGTAGACCGCAAGGTGTTTTGCCTGCCTGGTGTGAAGGTTGCGGATATTGCCCGTCGTTTAGATAGTTTGGTAGACAGTGCTGGGAAGGAGTCAGTGGTCGTGGTGCACGTTGGCACCAACGACATGGGGAAATGCAGCCGTGAGGTCCTGGAAGCAAAATTTAGGTTGCTAGGTAGGATGCTGAAAGCCAGGACCTCCAAGGTGGCTTTCTCTGAAATGCTACCGGTTCCACGCGCAGGACCAGCCAGACAGGCCCAGCTTCGCAGTCTCAATGCGTGGATGAGACGATGGTGTCGGGTGGAAGGGTTCGGATTTGTTAGGCACTGGGGAACATTCTGGGACAAGCTGGGCCTGTACAAAAGGGACGGGCTCCACTTGAACCAGAATGGAACCAGACTGCTGGCACTTAAAATTAAAAAGGTAGCAGAGCAGCTTTTAAACTGACTGAGGGGGGAAACCCGACAGGAGCTGAGAAAGGTCCGGTTCGGAATAAACCTCCCCCCTGGGATAAAAACAAAAGAAATGATGAAATTTTAAAAGGGGTAGGCCTAGAAGTAGGCATTGTGAGAGCAGGGGCACTGGATATAAATTCAGAAGAGCAAAATTACCACAGGCCTAACCACAAGTGCCAAAGACACTTGAAGAGAGACACTGCTTACAAGTGCCTGTACGCTAATGCTAGGAGCCTCCGAACCAAGATGGGAGAACTGGAGTGCTTGGTCTTAGAGAAGAGCATTGATATAGTGAGCATAACGGAGACCTGGTGGAATGGAGAAAACCAGTGGGATACGGTTATCCCTGGATATAAACTATATCGGAAGGACAGGGAAGGACGTATTGGTGGCGGAGTCGCTCTATACGTGAAAGAAGGCATTGAATCCAGCAAGCTCAAAACCCCAAAAGAGGCAGACTCCTCCACAGAATCGTTGTGGGTGGTGATACCGTGCCCCAGGAGGGACTTAATACTGGGAACGATCTATCGTCCCCCTGATCAAAATGCTCAGGGAGACCTTGAGATGAGATATGAAATTGAGGAAGCATCCAAACTAGGAAATGTGGTAGTAATGGGTGACTTCAACTACCCGGACATAGACTGGCTGCATATGTGTTCCAGTCATGACAAAGAAGCAAAGTTTCTAGATATTCTAAATGACTATTCCCTAGACCAGTTGGTCATAGAACCGACCAGAGGGACGGCAACCCTGGACTTAATCCTCAGTGGGGACCGGGACCTGGTGCGAGATGTAAGTGTTGTTGAACCGATTGGGAGCAGTGACCACAGTGCTATTAAATTAAACATACATGTAACTGGCCAATTGCCAAGAAAATCCAACACGGTCACATTTGACTTCAAAAGAGGAAACTTCACAAAAATGAGGGGATTGGTAAAAAGAAAGCTGAAAAACAAAGTCCAGAGGGTCACATCACTCGAAAATGCTTGGAAGTTGTTTAAAAACACTCTATTAGAAGCTCAACTGGAGTGCATACCACAGATCAGAAAAGGTACCGCCAGGGCCAAGAAGATGCCAGCATGGTTAACGAGCAAAGTCAAGGAATCTCTTAGAGGCAAAAAGTCTTCCTTCAGAAAATGGAAGTCTTGTCCGAATGAAGAAAATAAAAAAGAACACAAACTCTGGCAAAATAAATGCAAGAAGACAATAAGGGATGCTAAAAAAGAATTGAGGAGCACATTGCTAAGAACATAAAAACCAACAACAAAAAATTCTATAAATACATTCAAAGCAGGAGACCATCTAGGGAGACAATTGGACCCTTGGATGATAAGGGAGTCAAAGGTGTACTAAAGAACGATCAGGAGATTGCAGAGAAGCTAAATGAATTCTTTGCATCTGTCTTCACAGTGGAAGATATAGGGCAGATCCCTGAACCTGAACTAACATTTGCAGGAAGGGATTCTGAGGAACTAAGACAAATAGTGGTAACGAGAGAGGAAGTTCTAAGCTTAATGGACAATATAAAAACTGACAAATCACCGGGCCCGGATGGCATCCACCCGAGAGTTCTCAAAGAACTCAAAGGTGAAATTGCTGATCTGCTAACTAAAATATGTAACTTGTCCCTCGGGTCCTCCTCTGTGCCTGAGGACTGGAAAGTGGCAAATGTAACGCCAATCTTCAAAAAGGGATCCAGAGGGGATCCCGGAAATTACAGGCCAGTTAGCTTAACTTCTGTCCCTGGAAAACTGGTAGAAAGTATTATTAAAGCTAGATTAACTAAGCACATAGAAGAACAAGCCTTGCTGAAGCAGAGCCAGCATGGCTTCTGCAAGGGAAAGTCCTGTCTCAGTAACCTATTAGAATTCTTTGAGAGTGTCAACAAGCATATAGATAGAGGTGATCCAGTGGACATAGTGTACTTAGACTTTCAAAAAGCGTTTGACAAGGTACCTCAGCAAAGGCTTCTGAGGAAGCTTAGCAGTCATGGAATAAGAGGAGAGGTCCTCTTGTGGATAAGGAATTGGTTAAGAAGCAGAAAGCAGAGAGTAGGAATAAACGGACAGTTCTCCCAATCGAGGGCTGTAGAAAGTGGAGTCCCTCAAGGATCGGTATTGGGACCTGTACTTTTCAACTTGTTCATTAATGACCTAGAATTAGGAGTGAGCAGTGAAGTGGCCAAGTTTGCTGACGACACTAAATTGTTCAGGGTTGTTAAAACAAAAAGGGATTGCGAAGAGCTCCAAAAAGACCTCTCCAAACTGGGTGAATGGGCGGAAAAATGGCAAATGCAATTCAATATAAACAAGTGTAAAATTATGCATATTGGAGCAAAAAATCTGAATTTCACATATACGCTCATGGGGTCTGAACTGGCGGTGACCGACCAGGAGAGAGACCTTGGGGTTGTAGTGGACAGCACGATGAAAATGTCGACCCAGTGTGCGGCAGCTGTGAAAAAGGCAAATTCCATGCTAGCAATAATTAGGAAAGGTATTGAAAATAAAACAGCCGATATCATAATGCCGTTGTATAAATCTATGGTGCGGCCGCATTTGGAATACTGTGTACAGTTCTGGTCGCCTCATCTCAAAAAGGATATTCTAGAGTTGGAAAAGGTTCAGAAGAGGGCAACCAGAATGATCAAGGGGATGGAGCGACTCCCTTACGAGGAAAGGTTGCAGCATTTGGGGCTTTTTAGTTTAGAGAAAAGGCGGGTCAGAGGAGACATGATAGAAGTGTATAAAATTATGCATGGCATTGAGAAAGTGGATAGAGAAAAGTTCTTCTCCCTCTCTCATAATACTAGAACTCGTGGACATTCTTAGAAGCTGAATGTTGGAAGATTCAGGACAGACAAAAGGAAGTACTTCTTTACTCAGCGCATAGTTAAACTATGGAATTTGCTCCCACAAGATGCAGTAATGGCCACCAGCTTGGACGGCTTTAAAAGAAGATTAGACAAATTCATGGAGGACAGGGCTATCAATGGCTACTAGCCATGATGGCTGTGCTCTGCCACCCTAGTCAGAGGCAGCATGCTTCTGAAAACCAGTTGCCGGAAGCCTCAGGAGGGGAGAGTGTTCTTGCACTCGGGTCCTGCTTGCGGGCTTCCCCCAGGCACCTGGTTGGCCACTGTGAGAACAGGATGCTGGACTAGATGGGCCAGTGGCCTGATCCAGCAGGCTCTTCTTATGTTCTTATGTTGCATAGGTAGTACTGGCAAAAAAAGCAAGACTGCTCTGCCACCAGTTTGTCCTAGAAGAGATTCCCACAGGGGCTCTCTTGTGGTCGGTGGAATTCATCTTGAGTTTTCTGCCGCTTACATTCTGTTACTCAAAACGCTCCCATCTCCACCAAAAACAAGGAGGCAGCTTTTGAGCTAGACCAGCTTTCTTCATCCTGGTGCCCTCCATGGCTGGCTGGGGCTAATGGGAGTTGTAGTCGATCATCTGGAGGGCACCAGGTTGTCGAAGGCTGATCTAGATGGTGCTGAGAAGTAATCACATGGCAACCCTGACCAATCCATATTCTGAAAGTCAACCAGGGTTTAGATAGGAGCCTGCCAAGTCAAATGGAACCTCCCTGAGGTCAAGTTGGAAACCAGCTGGAGCCAACAGCCTCTGAGGTTAGACTCTGTTAATAGGTCCCTTGTGTCTGTAGAGGGATACCTTTCTAGTTGATTAAAAGGGTTTTTCATCAATTGATCTAACACACTCATCAATTAAAGGCTGCAGCTGTATTTATTCCTGCACCAAAGCAAAAACTCTGATGAAATTGCAACAGGCCAGGAAATGAATGGGCTAAGTTAGACAACTATTAGCTGGACTGATTTTTGCACCTGTAGCAAATTTTTCTCCACTTGAATGTTAAGGGGGGGGGAAGTGCTCATGGGATTCAGTCTCTAGAGAAGTCCAACACAGGTTCCCTATTCATGATTAACTGGTCTGCTGCAGATCTTTCCAGATGTAGTGTATGAACTAAATCTACCTCTTGCTTGAAGCATGCTGAGGGCTAATTTGCTAACTTCACATTCAGTCCATCCATGGAAGAGAAAATTGTTGTTGTCCACTATACTTCAGGGTGTGGAGCACCAGAATCAGTCCCTCCCGCCAAGGGTTGGTGACCTAGTCTTCTCTTGTTTGGGCCACTTTCCAAGAGGACTTTCCTACTTATTCAGAGGGTGCTTGAGGGGCAACTGCTGGCAAGCTAGCCCCATGCCCATCTGGATGGTGAAAGTCCAGCAGGAGAAGCTGCAGCTGTTTCTTACCAAGGGTGCACCACATCTAGTAACAAAGCCTGCATGAAGGTCTGAAGAAGTCTATTATAAATGTATTCACTCTTTCCTCCTCATCTCCTCCTTCAAGGCCCATTTACTTACTATAGCACAGGAGGCATGTGCTGTCTGGGAGCCAGACTGCCCATTAGGTTAATCATATTTCTTAAAGCATTCTTAAACAGCCTTCATTTTGAGGGGAAAGCAGCTAAGCCCTACATTTATTATTTTCTACTGTAAATCATGCTCCTAGCTATTTGCCCCTGAAGATGCTGCTTTTACTGAGGGTGATTTTCAGTGGGGAACTGGCACAGAGCTCTGATCTGCATCAGGAGAACGGTGCTAAATTGGGCCCCCGCAGACTACAGTTACTTCAAAGTAAAAGTGGCAGGTTAGTCACTGGCTTGGTCCTGGCCGCATCTGAGATACCACAAATCAGATATTCAGATGGCCTAATTTGAGTGGGGGCTTTTTGTTGTTGCTATTTAAACAATTTAAGGGGCAGAAAGTGAAAGCCTTGTCGACTTTCTCCAGGTGACTGCAATTGACTAGTAAATCCTCACCTTCACATTTCCAGAAGTTTATTTATTTATTTATTATTTAATTTGTATCCCACCCTTCCTCCCAGCAGGAGCCCAGGGCAGCAAACAAAACACTAAAAACACTTTATAACATCATAAAAACAGATCTTAAAATACATTAAAACAAAACAGCGTTAAAAACATTTAAAAAACAACAACTTTAAAACATATTAAGCAATTCTAACAGACGCAAAAGTTTACCAGCATATTCCCCCAGAGCATTAAATGAGGGTTATTTCCAGGTGTGTGCGCATAGGATTGCAGCCCAACTTTAGCATTTTAACACAGCTGTCACTTCAGCTCAGGCTAAGTGCTAATGTGAGATTAGGCATGATCCATTCTTCCATGGGTGCTGCTCACCTGTGCAGGATGATCACTGCAGGATCCAATCAACCCACCTTCCACCCTGTGACACATGCAGAGGCTGGCCTTTACGCAGACAGGAGAAGCCCGTTTTCTGCAGGCCCCCTGTAAGGAGCAAACTCTCAATTTATTTATTTATTTATTATTTATTTAATTAATTTGTAACCCACCCTTCCTCCCAGCAGGAGCCCAGGGCAGCAGACAAAGCACTAAAACACTCTAAAACAGATCTTAAAATACATTAAAACAAAACAGCATTAAAAACATTTAAAAAAAACAACCTTAAAAAAGGGTTTAAAACATTATTAAAAAACATATTAAACAATTCTGACACAGATGCAGACTGGGATAGGTCTCAACTTAAAAGGCTTGTTGAAAGAGGAAAGTCTTCAAAAGGTGCCGAAAAGATAACGGAGATGGTGCCTGCCTAATATTCAAAGGGAGGGAATTCCACAGGGTAGGTGCCGCCACACTAAAGGTCCGTTTCCTATGTTGTGCAGAATGAACCTCCTGATAAGATGGTATCTGCAGGAGGCCCTCACCTGCAGAGCACAGTGATCGACTGGGCATGTAAGGGGTAAGACAGTCTTTCAGGTATCCTGGTCCCAAGCTGTATAGGGCTTTGTATGCCAAAACTAGAACCTTGAACTTGACCAGGTAGCAAATGGGCTGCCAGTGCAATTCTTTGAGCAGACATGTTGGTGATATCCTGCTCCAAGTCTTGCCACCGCATTTTGCACCAGCTGCAGCTTCCGGACCAACCTCAAGGGCAGCCCCACATAGAGCGCATTACAGTAATGCAGCCTGGAGGTTACCAGTGCGTGGACAACAGTGGTCAGGCTATCCAGGTCCAGAAACGGCCACAGCTGTCTTACCAGCCGAAGCTGATAAAAGGCACTCCTAGCCACTGAGGTCACCTGGGCCTCTAGCAACAAAGATGGATCCAGGAGCACCCCCAGGCTACGGACCTGCTCTTTCAGAGGGAGTACAACCCCATCCAAAGCAGGCAACTGACCAATTATCTGAACTTGGGAACCACCAACCCACAGTGCCTTCGTCTTGCTAGGATTCAGACTCAGTTTATTGGCCCTCATCCAGCCCACCACCAAGTCCAGGCAGCGGTCCAGGGCTTGCACAGCCTCTCCTGATTCAGATGTTACAGAGAAATAGAGCTGGGTATCATCAGCATACTGCTGACACTGTGTCCCAAAGCTCCTGATGGGCTTAATATAGATGTTAAACAGCATGGGGACAAGATGGTACCCTGCGGCACCCCACAGCACAACTGCCAGGGGGGCGAAAGACAGTCACCCAATGCTATTCTCTGAGAACGACCCTGGAGATAGGATCGGAACCACTGTAAAACAGTGCCTCCAATACCCATCTCACCAAGTTGGCCCAGAAGGATACCATGGTCAATGGTATCAAAAGCCACTGAGAGATCAAGTAAGAATAACAGGGTCGCACTCCCCCTGTCCTTCTCCCGATAAAGGTCATCCACCAGGGCGACCAAGGCCGATTCACTCCCATAACCAGGCCTGAATTCAGACTGGGATGGGTCAAGATAATCTGTTTCATCCAAGAGTACTTGCAGTTGCTGCACCACAACCCTCTCAATCACCTTCCCTAAGAATTAACTCAAATTCCAACTCAAGAGGTGCTATAGTGAGGATAACCTCCTCCTCACCATGGTAGGGAGATGCCCATTGCATGCCTTTTTAAATACCTTTTCTGTAAATTTATGCTGCTGTATTGCCTTCTGTGAAATGGTGCCATTGGTTTTCCCAATGAGGAAAATAGCACATTTATCATCAAGTTACTTCTCAGCTCACATGAACAGGCAGTTCAGTACTGAAGTTTGACCCAGACAGTCTGTGCCTGTATCTTTTTCATGCTGTGGTAATCAATGGATTGCAGACTGCTGTTCTGATCCAGCTTTACTTAGTTCATCCATCAACAGACAAAGGCCACATCGACACAGTTCGCACTCTGTGTGGCTCCTTTCAGGCCTTTGTTAAAGCTGCATATCTATTTGGAAAAAATATGTATTTCACGATAAAATTATACACCCCCTGGATGCCCTTCAGGGCTGATACAATACATCATCCCAATTTTTGTGGCAAGTTATAGGGTTGCCCTGATGCATCCTAGAATGCTGTCTTTGGGATAAGATTTGGGGCACATTTTTTTATGTAGGGTTTTCTGAAATATTAAAATATTTAGATCCTGCCTCTTGTTCCACAGCACTTCAAGGTTGCTTACAGCATAAAAATTACCCAGAAACACTGAAAGCATTAAATCAACACACTTCTGTAAACAAGAGTGGCAGTGAGCGTAATTTCTAACATAAAATTTTATCTTCCTCCCACCTTTCCGGACACAAATCCTTTCCAAGGCAGCTTATAGAAGCTATCAATGCACTGGTTTTTGGGGGGAGGGGAGAGGGGGGATGCAATAAGCCATTGTGTTGAGGGCTGTCATCACTTGCCCTTCTAAATAATCTTGTGAAGAAGGAGAAAGTCACAATGCAAGGGAGAACGGAGAAAATAAAACAGGGCAAATTGGATTTTGGAGGGTGACGAGGACCCAATTCCTTGTGTGCAGAAAGAAAAAGCAAGCCAAATTAATTGACTAATTTAACAAAATGTTAAGAATTCCACCACACTTTCCACTGTCTCCCCAGAAACTCCAAATGTTGATCTGAACTATGAACTGAACTACCTTTCAGTCGAGCCCTAATTGGAATGCCTGAGGCCTCATAGTTCTAGAAGGCATCCTGAAAGTGTTTTTAATTAATCTAACTGGATTCCTTCCACTGAGAAGACTTTGTAATTATGAGATACCAGTTGAAAGCGCCAATGGATGATGGGGCAGCTGTCACATTCATTAGCTTCTCTGTTTATTAATTAGCGTCACCTATTACAATCAATAGGATAGATCGGCGCTCGTGTGGGGGCCTTGGGAGACGTTCCCAGCAGGCTCGGTGATAAGATTTCAAAAGCTGCAGCTTCCAGTTACTTGCAATCGCTATATCTATTTTGTTTTAAACTATGTTTGAGCAACTCTTTGCTGAAGGAATGAAGAAGCTATTGATCTATTGGGCAGTGCAAAAGCCTCTGCACAGGAATGCAAATCAAGATTGATTTGCTTTAACTTTTCAGTATTTAGCTTTGAGATGGGCTTCACATCTCACACTTGGAATGGCAAAGAAGAAGAGGAAAAAAATCCAGACCAAGTTCTGTCACCCTTTGCATGTTGTCCCTCTGTGGCAACATGTCCATGAAGCAGCTTCTGAGGGGGAGGCCTGCATGAGCCGGAGTTTGCTGGCACCCAAGTCAGAGAAAGTTGCTTCCATCCTTCAAAACGAAGGCATCAAAAAAGTTCAACAGAACTTAAGGGGTGAGGAGACCTTGAGGACCTGGGAAGGCACACAGCTCGGAGACCAAATAGATGCCCGAAACCCCTCCAATACAGTGGCAGACTTTCAGCCCTAGCCCACCCATCAAAGCTTGTGGCCCAACAGATGAACTGCATTCAGGTAAGATTTGAAGCAGAATGCATGTGTCACCCCCACAACATGGGAGTCATTAGTAGAAATGAGAGAGACTTTTACCTGGACCCTCAGAAATAAAAAAACTAATTGATGTGATAAAACATTTGCTCCTAGTTTTAAATAATGAAAAGACAATGGGCTTTGAAACTGAAGGCCAAACTCCTAACCACATTTATCTGGAAGGAAGACCCATCTGGATGAATGGGACTTGCTTCTGAGTAAGCATGATTAGGATTGAATGGATTGTAAGAATCCTTTCAGAGGTTGGGTGAATAGAGCTAATGTATGGCCTGCTTAAGCTTACTAAAGTCAGACCTGGATGCGAAGAGGGTGCTTTTCTTGAATAGATTTAATGGAAAATCTCAGTTCAGAGTGCTTCATGAATCAGCTTTCAGGCTACACAGGATTGAGCAGCTTCACACTGTGTAACTAGGCATGATTAAACAAAGCTAAGATGTTGTCTCAGCAATTAGATGTGCCCTTACAACCCTTAAGTGAGGACAGGCTAATTTTAGTTGTGTGAGGAAGGCAACACATAATGGGAGTGCAAGTCACTAGGGCCCTCCCTCATGCCCCATTCCGTCTCCTCCTCCTCCTCATTTTAAGGCTGTTCCACAGGACTCATGACACTGTAGTAGTTACATACTGCATGTGGCAACAGCGGAGTAAAAATCAGGGCAAAATTTGTTCAAAACCACAGGTGGCTGAGTTACTTTTGCAGCATTATGGTAGAGTTGGAAGGGGCCTATAAGGCCATCGAGTCCAACCCCCTGCTCAATGCAGGAATCCAAATCAAAGCATCCCAAACAGGGGGCTGTCCAGCTGCCTCTTGAAGGCCTCCAGTGTTGGAGAGCCCATCACCTCCAGAGGTCATTGGTTCCATTGTCATACCACTTTAACAGTTAGGAAGTTTTTCCTGATGTCCAGTCGAAATCTGGCTTCCTGCAACTTGACCCCATTATTCTGTGTCCTGCACTCTGGGACGATCAAGAAGAGATCCTGGCCCTCCTCTATGTGACAACCTTTCATGTACTTGAAGAGTGCTACCACATCTCCCCTCAGTCTTCTCTTCTCCAGGCTAAACATTTCAGTCTCTCCTCATAGAGCATTTGTCTCCAGTCTCCTGATCATCCTTGTTCCCTGCTCTGAACCTGTTCCAGTTTGTCTGCATCCTTCTTAAAGTGCGGTATCCAGAACTGGATGCAGTACTTGGACGAGGCTTTACCAGTGCCAAATAGAGGGGAACTAGTCACACAATTTAGAAACTATACTTCTGTTAATGCAGCCTAAAATAGTATTTGCCTTTTTTGCAATCACATTGCACTGTTGGCTAATAGACAGCTTGTGATCAACCACAATTTCAAGAGCCTTCTCACATGTCGCTGAGCCAAGTATCACCCATCTTATAACTGTGTGCTTGGTTTCTTTTTCCTAGGTTTTTCTCAGTTGGCAGAATGAGCTCTTCCCTGTGCAGGCGAGAAGCAATGTGCCTTGTTATGTTGGGGGAAGGAAGAGTGGGTTTGAGCTGGTATTGTAGTGCAAGTGTACACTAGTCCTTTCCTGGTGGTCATCCTGTGCACATACAGGGCCGTGACAGTATTGTCCCGTCTGATTAAATGTGCGGTTGCATATTTTTGGCACTGAACGTTATCAGATCTTGAACCAAAACCTAATATCAAAGAAAAGGGAACGTGAGTAAACAAACTATACAAAATGTTGATACTTATTTCATTTATTTATTAAAGAAAGTCATTGGTTCCATAGTTGCGCTCCAACAATGACAACTAGTAGCATAAGAACATAACATAAGAACATAAGAAGAGCCTGCTGGATCAGGCCAGTGGCCCATCCAGTCCAGCATCCTGTTCTCACAGTGGCCAACCAGGTGCCTGGGGGAAGCCCGCAAGCAGGACCCGAGTGCAAGAACACTCTCCCCTCCTGAGGCTTCCGGCAACTGGTTTTCAGAAGCATGCTGCCTCTGACTAGGGTGGCAGAGCACAGCCATCACGGCTAGTAGCCATTGATAGCCCTGTCCTCCATGAATTTGTCTAATCTTCTTTTAAAGCCATCCAAGCTGGTGGCCATTACTGCATCTTGTGGGAGCAAATTCCATAGTTTAACTATGCGCTGAGTAAAGAAGTACTTCCTTTTGTCTGTCCTGAATCTTCCAACATTCAGCTTCTTTGAATGTCCACGAGTTCTAGTATTGTGAGAGAGGGAGAAGAACTTTTCTCTATCCACTTTCTCAATGCCATGCATAATTTTATACACTTCTATCATGTCTCCTCTGACCCGCCTTTTCTCTAAACTAAAAAGCCCCAAATGCTGCAACCTTTCCTCGTAAGGGAGTCGCTCCATCCCCTTGATCATTCTGGTTGCCCTCTTCTGAACCTTTTCCAACTCTATAATATCCTTTCTGAGATGAGGCGACCAGAACTGTACACAGTATTCCAAATGCGGTCGCACCATAGATTTATACAACGGCATTATGATATCGGCTGTTTTATTTTCAATACCTTTCCTAATTATTGCTAGCATGGAATTTGCCTTTTTCACAGCTGCCGCACACTGGGTCGACATTTTCATCGTGCTGTCCACTACAACCCCGAGGTCTCTCTCCTGGTCGGTCACCGCCAGTTCAGACCCCATGAGCGTATATGTGAAATTCAGATTTTTTGCTCCAATATGCATAATTTTACACTTGTTTATATTGAATTGCATTTGCCATTTTTCCACCCATTCACTCAGTTTGGAGAGGTCTTTTTGGAGCTCTTCGCAATCCCTTTTTGTTTTAACAACCCTGAACAATTAAGTGTCAGCAAACTTGGCCACTTCACTGCTCACTCCTAATTCTAGGTCATTAATGAACAAGTTGAAAAGTACAGGTCCCAATACCGATCCTTGAGGGACTCATTGAGTTGGTTTGTATCATTTGCACTTTTAAAATCTACAATTTATAGATCTGGTTTTTTTGTTTGCTCCATGGTGGACCTCATCTAATCATTATTTATTTCATTTATATATAAGATCTGCATAGCTGAAGCTCTCTGGGTGGTTTACAACATAAGCAGCCTTTTGCTGTTTATGGACAGATGTTTTAGTGCAGGCACCACCAACTTTTTTGGGGGGCCATTTGCAACATGAAGAGACTGTAGGTGGCACCCCTCCCCCCCAGTGCAACCTGTTCTGTTGTCTATGACAGAATTTGTTCTTTCAAGCCTAATTTCAGCAGTGAGGGGACCATGCGTGTGCCAGGAAATGTCACTGTGTGCCCGAGTAAGCATTAATTACTTAATGGCATGTTGAAATGAACCACAGCTAAAAAACAGTGAAGATATTCATTCATGGATTACTACTGACCGGGTGGTGCATGGTTGAGCCTGATCACGTATGAAGAAGTGTTTCGGTATCCTCCTTCACAGAGCAAGTTGCCATCCACAAGACAGTAAGGGCTCATCCTGGGTCTGGACTATTACCAAGTTTGAATAAGAAAGCGCGTCCCGCCCTATAAGCCACTGTTTAAACAAGTGGGGGGGATTTCAGTAACAATCTTCACGGATGTAGTGAAAGGACTCACTGGAAGGTGCAAGGCTGGCATTAAAACAGAACAATACTGCCACCGTCTGGAGCTCAGAAACACTGATCCCACACTTTTAGCTGGCATCATCTAAACCAGACTTCACCAACCTGATGCCTGCCACAAGGCCCAAGCCAGCACACTGGGGCTGATGCGAATTATAACCCAAAACATCTGGAGGAGACCAGGCTGGCAAAGACTGCTCTGATAGGTAGGCAAAAGCGACCCACAGAACCTCTCCCACTGGGTTGCTCCCCCTTGCCTGTCACTTGGTGAGGGTTGCATTCCACAGGCCTCAAGTCATGGGAAACAAAGTTTTGTTTAGGAAAGAAAACACAGAGGAGCACCATCTCATATCCTGCCCGGAAACCCCCTGCCCGGACACTCCATTGGTTGTTACAGAAAAAAAGTCAACGGGACTCTAAGCTGAAGATTTGCGCTATATTTTCCCTAAATCCAGAGAGGTTTTTGCGTTACATAAAACAAAGAATTGTGGGTGAACTGGGGTTTAGGCAGATCCACATCTTGTCCTCAGAAGTAATTGTTTGGGGCACAGCTGGAAAAGTACTCAATGAGGGAAAAAACCTCACAACAACTCCCTCGCTTCTTGTGTAAACTTCTAGTAATGAAAGCAAGTGTAGGATTTTCTTTTTGAGACATGTAGTAGCAGCCCTTTCCTACCTCCGGTTATAGAATGAGCAAAGGAAAGAAATGCTACCAATCTCTTAACAGGGAAAAAAAGGCAGGCCATGGCCCCAGCCACACATAAGCTGAAGCATGTCTTCATGGGCAAGAAGTACCTGTTCCATTAAATACCAGAAGTTGATGAGAAGCTAGGTCTGCATGGCTGATGCTCTGCTGTGGCTCCATCTAAGAAACAAGGGGAGAACCAAAGCCCTCAGACACCTTGGTAACTGGCTACTAAACATTAAAAAATGACTGAAGCAGGAAAAGACAGAACAAAGTACTGTAGCGTCAAATGAGAACATTACCTTTTCTGGGAGGCTCAGGACATATGGAGAAAGGCAGGTGATTTTCACCTACCTCAACAGAAAGAGGGGGGGGGATTTAGGATCCAATCACCTCTGTTGAGGGAGGCATAATCCAGTAACTGCCTAGAAGCTAGGGGAGTTCTTCACTTAGGACAGTGTGTTCCACTCCAGGAAGACCAACTGGATGCTTGAGGAGGGCTAATCAGCAATTAGGGCACAGCCAGCACACAGAATGAAGTAGCTTGCTCTTGACCATGTATGGCAAAGATAAATGTTGACTTGTTATTAAGATACCAGAGGGACCCAAAGGATGCTTTCCTGACCCTCTTGAGATTCAGGAAGTGCTCTGGAAAGAAAGCCACAAAGATTCACTTTCCAGGTCACAGTTGCTCTACAACGAAGCAGCCTATAGAAAATCAAGCAATTGTTTTCAGTAATCAGTAACAAAAAACAGACACACGCAAGTGAGTTTACCCATGGTTCATTATATTCTTCTTTTGTCAAAGTATAATAATCATACTTACTGATTTATTTTCAAACACTGGTTGGCAAACAAACACCAAGATCAGATGTGTAACTGAGACACAGTTGCAGTAACTGGGAGACAGAAACCAGACAACATGCTACATGTTTGACTGATGGTTACAAGGCTACTGCCCTCAAGATACAGCAAATTCTCCAGTCACCTACAGCAAGGGGCTAATGTCAGCCCATAGGGCTGCCCCAACGAGAGGGGCTAGCAGAAACCAGGGAAAGGTCAGCAGTCTACAACCATCACTGCATTGTGACCCAAATAAAGAAATGGTCAGTCCCAGGGGAAGTTGCGGGGGGAGGGGGTGGCAGAACAGGGGAAACTAGTTGCTCTTCCAGGTTTTGAATTTTGCTAATTGGCTATAATCATTAGGCTAATTAGTCCCTTGCTCCAAGTTTTTTTTAGACCAAATTATACCCAGTGCACATAATGGTAGAGCACCTGGAAGGGTCCTTCCAAAGGCACATCTACACAGCTCCTCCTTGTAGGACGGGTTCTGATGCGTTTCATTGCACTGCACACCTACCACTCAACACGGCCACAAGGAGTAACTTGCAAGAGCAGCGTGGTCCACGTTATCTGCACGACTACCTTCCCACGCGAGTGCAGTGTGGCTGGGGAGCCTAGGAACGCAGCCACTTGAACGCCCAGATTCTACCGGGACTCTTCCCTGCTGAACAAGAATGACGGCTCCATTAAGGCCATGAACGACCCAGCGCTAATGCGGAAGCCAAGCCAGGGAACTGCTCCCTATTTGCCCTTGCATGGACCCCTCAGAAAAAAAAGCGAAGGGACCAAGGAAGAAATGTGCCCCAGTTGCAACAGTGTCCCAAGTGAAAAACCAGGAGGGAGGGATGACAGCTGGGAATGACGGAGGTGGGGGCTGAGTGCGGATGCTGACAGGGAGTGAACTGGGCTGGCGGGGACAGCGCCTGCAGCCGCCACCTCTGGGGGTAAGACCCCGCCACCAAATCACACGGTTGATGAGGGAGGGAGGAGGTTTCTGCAGCAGCCAGAAGGAGAAGAAGACAGGCGTTAAGTGCCAAGAGGAAGCAACGAGGGCAGAGAGATATGACCCATCAGATCCTTAGGAATGGCAGGTGGGACACCCCCCCATTTCATGGTCCCATTGGGGGGGTTGGAGATTTGGGTAGAGGCAGTGAGATAGAAGAAGACATGGGGCGGGGGGGGGTACTAGCAGGCAGTAGCAGAACTCTCTCCCCCGTCTCTTGAGGCTGACAGTTCTTTCTCTCCCCCACCCCAACTATCCTGGAACAATGTTTTTTCCAGGGCATTCTGGGGTGCAGGGAAGAAATGGAAGTGGTCATTTGGCAGTGGGGGAAAAAAGAATTCTGCCTTTGTAAAAAAAGCAATGGCAAGAAAAAAAAAAGGAGGGGGGGGAGAAATGCCCCCACCTAGTCCAACCACTCTTTTCACCCAATTTTGCCATTGCCACGAACTCGTTCCTGGGTCTGGCCATGCCTCCTCTGAATTCCAAGTCTGAAAATGCTACCTTTGGGCTCAGCCCTATCAGGAACTGTGGAAGGAAAAAGAAAGAAAGGAGGACAGGGCTTGGGCCAAGCTTGCCCAAGTTGGGCAACTACTACTGTCACCCCAGGGCTGAACCAAAAACTGGCTCTGGGGACAATGGCCACTTGGCATCCCGCTGCAAACACCAATAATAAGGGGTATACCTATATCTATACAAGCGTGCATAGCTGAAAAGGCCCCCAGAGTGAGGCTCTAAGTTAAGGCGACAAATGGTGGCTCTCCGTATTATTACAGGATCAAACTGGATGAGGTCCTCTGAGAATGTGCAACCCATTTTGAGGATGGGGTGGAAGGAAACACCTTCCTAGTCACTGGCCCTGTGGGCATTAAAACATACAGAGAAAATCATGTTACAAACACAGACCAAGAGCTAACTGCCCCACACAGCAGGTACCGGTCCAACAGCATTTCCCAACTCAGTGATGGCCAAGAGAGGCACAACCTGTAAACCTTACCTACTGCCTTCAGAGGCAGCAGGACAGGCTTGCTGATTACCCACACACAAAGGGATGGGATCTTCCCAGGGAACAGGACACAATATAAGCTACTCCTTGAGAACAGAACTCCAACATGTAATGTGCGATTGGGACATTGCTTCTTCACATAGGGTTGTAAAGGTTGATTACCCCACCTATGGACCTAGGAATAGTAGGAAGTCCAGATGCAGCTGGAAGGGGGGGAAAGTGAGTCTTTTATTGTCTGTGTTAAACAGTAGTGCAAATATACTGTAAGGGCTCAGAGTCCCCCATGCACAGCTGCTGCTCAACCTTCATTAATTTCTGGGGAGGCCAGGGTGAGTGTGAAGCACACCACCCTTGATAGAGCTTGGTGGTTCGCATTGTAAGGCAGCTCAGTCATACCTAGAAGGCAACACAACAGCCTCTCTCTCTTTCTCTTCTATGTAGGGCCCCAAGACACCCTGAATGCTTGGCCCCCATATTTCCAGGAGGCATGAGAAAATACACGAGAAAAACATTCAGGTATTAAAAGATAGCAATATTGGGTCCTCTCTTACTGCTGTTAGATCCCTCTCTGTGTTTGCTGAAATGCATACAATGCTCCCAACCTTGTGTGTGTGGGCATCTGTGAGCACATGACCTGTGCCATGCTCTCTACTACATGACACAGCCAAGGAGAGAGGAGCTCTTCAATTTCACGGTGGACGACTGGGATGGAGCCAAGGAGCAAGTGCTCACTGGCTCGAGTTGCTGAAATAGGCGCTGGCCTCCAGAAGCAGCCCCTTCATGTAAACACGCACAGTGTAGAAGAAGGTGAGGAAGTCCTGAGTGCTGAAGATCGTGTCAGCGAGGGCAAAGGCAAGTGTCGAGGGGATGAAGCCACGGCCATACTCCACCATCCATGTGCCGGCACTCCACTGCACTGATGTGGCCTCTCCGGACCAATGAATAATGGTGTCTCCTGCACAGACAGGCAAACAGCACTTTTTAAAAAAAGTCTTATTTTGCGCCTTCTCTTACAGAACCATAACCTTACAAGGAACACACAAGTCACCTGGGTAGTAGATCTCACTTTTGGTTGTTCCTTCTTTCCACTGACGGAAAGTCCCAGAGATGACTGTATCATAGATATCAGCCCAGTATCGACCTGTAAGACAAAAAACAGCATCCAGTCACAAGTGGGAGTTCCGGGCTATGAACCAATGTGAGTCGGTAGAAGAGATTCGACTGCTGTTAAGGATTTGTTGCAACTGCTTTTTAGGGAGGAATGAGGCTGAGACAATGCCAAAAACCCAGCCTCAAACAGAGGTCTTGTCTTTTGGTGAGGAAGTGGGAGAGTCCTAAAAAAAAAAAAGTCAGCGGCAGGATGGGCTGCAAGGGAATGAACGTGGGTGGGTGGTTCTTGGTCTAAGAATTGGACCAACAATAATTTCTGGTCATACTCGTCCTGAAGGAAGAGATATGCAGCTTGGGGGTGTGCTATCATTGTCAATCAAAATCCAGGTGGCGTCAGTGGGGCAGAGTGCCTACTATCAGCTTGGGCTGATTTGGCCTGTCCACGGTGACCCCGTGCTCCGGTGGACTTCCTGGTGACTTCCTCCTTGGATTACTGTAATGCTTTCTACCTGGGGCTACCCTCAAGATTATCCAGAAGCTGCAGTCAGTGCAAAACGCGACAGCCAGTTTAGCAAGTGAGTCAGCCAATCTGAAACGTATTATTCAAATTCTGCTATGATTTCCACTGGTTCTGGTTATGTTTCAGGGCCCAATCTGAGGTACTACTATTGATGTATAAAGTCCTGCATGACTCAGGAACCAAGTACCTGAGGGAATGCCCCTTCTAATACTGTCCTGCCTGTAAGGAGGGGCCCTTCTCAATGTACTGCACCCAGAGCTGGTGCATTATGCAGTGACATTAAGAATGGTGGTACTCCAGATGTGGAATGCCCTCTTCCTCAGACGTTCAGCTGGCAACTATGGTGTCAACTCAAAACTGACTTATTTTCCCAAGCTTTTAAGCAGGGATGGGGAATCTCAGGCCTCGGGGCCAAATGTGGCCTTACAGGACTCTTTATCTGGACATCGGATTCTCCCGAGGCCATGTCCCAAACGGCACTCCTTAACAGCCTGCTCTGCGCCCTCCTGAAATGCTTTTGCCTGGCTGGACAGGGCCCTTGAACTGTTTGTCTTGACGGTGAGAAGCGTGCATGCAGAAACCTGACTTTTTATAAAAGGCTATTGCTCCAGTCACCTTTAAAGTGTTGAGTTTTTAACACAAAACCATCCACAGCATTTGCTAGTTTTATGAATTTCAATTTACTTGAGTAACAACCAGACAGCCTGGCTGGATCAGGCCAAAGGGGGCCCATCTAATCCAGCCTTCTGTTCTCACAGGGGCCAACTAGATGCCCCAATGGGAAGCCTGCAAGCAGGACCTCAGCACAGCAGCACTCTCCCACTTATGTTCTTCAGCAACTAGTACTTACTGGTTTTATCTGCTCTACGTCCGCATTACTATGATTGCATTTACTGTTTTAAACATTTGTACCCCACCCTGGGGTCAGAAAGACGAAAGGCAAGATAAAAAAAACCCCTTAATAATAAGAAAGAAAAGCAAGGTGGCTGGAGAAACTTCGATCCAGGAAATGGGGATTTCAGAAACGTACAACCCTGGCTTCTCCATCCTACCTTCTCTATCTCGTGAGAACAACTCTAAAGAAATAACTTTTCCATGTCTCATTCTTTCTCATGTTACTGCCTTCCATGGTGTGGGCCTTTGATATCTCAATTTTACATATGACATGCTGATACTGAGACACCTCAGCTTGTCCATGTCCACCCTTTAAGGCTGCACTCATATACACATTTCCTTGGAGTAGGTTTCATAACGGGACTTACTTCTCAGTAAATGTGCATATGATTGCAGTGTATGCATACGATCTAGGTGTACCCAAGCCCAATTGCACCACGTAATCCGCACCAATGATACCAATGGAACAGTAAATCAAGTTAAGCCCACCTCTGAGCTTGGTAATTGGAAGCCAATTCTAGTCTCCTAATACACCGAGAGAATTTTTTTTTTTTGCTTTCCCCTTTTCCCAAAACACTGTGTCAGTACCCCGCATGGTTCATTCCAGCTTACCCGAGTGTCCCCCTGTGTCAACAGCTGTGCCAAAGAGCAGGACGTACTCAGAGAAGGAAGCATGAAGCAGGCACATGGAACCCATCCAGCCTCCGGCATTGATAAACACCCACTGCAAGTCCTCATCTGGCAGGATGTGCCCTGGGTGCTTCTTGCGCAATTCCACAATGATCTTGGAAAAGGCCAGCTCGTGGTCCAGCCCTGGAGGAGGGAAAAAAATGGCCACAGTGAGTCCTGGTGACAGGTGTAAGCAGAGACTGAAACCTATCCTTCATTGTGTAGAACAGGTGAGACGAGTCCCTCTTACAAGAGGATGGCAGCCAGCCAGGCAGTCTATCTACACCACGACATGAGCATGCAGAAGATCAGTTAACAGTCTTAAAAACTAATTATTTAAAGCCCTAGAACTGTCTTGTTTGGCAAGGCAAGTCTCTCTCAACGCTGTCTCAAGGCAGCAGCCAGGCAAGTGCCAGCAAGCGGGACTTGATTAAAACAGCCATTTTCTTGTTGATTTCTCCGTACCAACAGGCAGCCAGCACAGAAAGCTTGGGTACAGAAGGAAGCTCTGCCCTGAGGCATCCTGAAATCAGACTGCAAAGGACCTCCTCCCCCTCCATGAATTTGAGCATTTAGGCACGTGAATTCATTTCCAAAACATTTTTAATCCTGCCCTCTTTTTCCCTTCAAAAAAACGGGCTCAAGTTAAAAGAAAGAGTTGTGCGAGCCCCTCCCTTGAAAGCCATCACCAGGCGCGCCCGCCATGAAGGCGAACGGACGGCTTCCTCCTCGCCTCCTCCTGAGGTAGACTGCCTCTGCCCAAGGAGGCTCTACCTCCTCCTCCTCACCCTCCCACCCCAACCTAAGGAGAGGGGAGGACTCCCGTTGTCCGGCCTGCCTGACGCACCGGCGTGGTGCTTGGCGATGCGGGCGATCTCCTCGGGGTCGAACTCGAAGCGGCGGGAGGAGGAGAGGGAGGCCCAGCTGCGCAGCGCCTGGATCACCACCGCCACCGCCGCCACCGCCAGCCCCACCCGCACCCAGCACGGGACCGGCCCTGGAAGCCAACGCATCCTCCCACCGCCGCTGAAGCCGAAGCCGCTCGGCAGACGCCAGAAGCCAACAGTAGCAGCTACGGCTGCACCGCGCGTGCGCAATCGAGGAGAGCCCGCCTTCCCGCCCTCACGGCGGCCAATAGCAGCCCCGACTCGTTCTCCCGCGCGCTCCCGGAAAGAGCCAACGGCAGGGCTCCCCACTTCAGGGGCGCAGCCAATCGGGGCCCGCGCTGTGGCTACCGGCCAATGGCCGCTGGCTTGCTTGGCGGCGTCTGCCAATCGGCGTCGGAAACGCGACTTTAGAACAACAAACAAACGAACAAGAAAAATAACACAAATGGTGCTGCCCGCTCCCCCCCCCGTCGGCCAAGTTAACCTGCCTGATCAGCGTGAGCGATGACAGGGCCCGCCCATCGCCTCACCGGCTTAGCCAATCGCTGAGCTCGCCGCCTCAGGCCCGTCCGGCAGAAGGGTGGATCTATCACGTGACAGGCGGCAAGAGGAAGAAGAAGGCTATGGAAGGAACGGCCGCGGGAGCGAAGTTCCAGCCGAGCGGTACCGCCTGCAGGAGTTTGTGGGGTGGGGGCCTTCGCTCGCGCAGTTCCTTGTCACCCTGGAGTGGGCGGGGGCTGTTGCTAGGGAGAAGAGGGTTGCCGTGGTGGGAAACGGGGGCTCAGTGCGAGGGAGGGGGCGGAGCTTGGCGTGGGAGGGGCTGGGCCTGGTTGCTAGGGAAGGGTCAGGGGCAGTGCCAAAGGTGAAGGCCCTGGGTGTCTGTGGCGATGCCCCTCCCACAAGGGATGGTGGGTGGAGCTTGGCGTTGGAGGGGAGGGCCTAGGGACATCAGGTTGGCGTGGAGGGGCGGAGCTTGCCACGGAGGGGCGGGGCCTGGTTGCTGGGGCAGGTGCCCTGGGTGGCCGTGGCAGTGCTGCTCCTCCTGCCCGAGGGGCCCCTTCCTAGCCCTGCTCCTCCCCCTCCCTCCTCCCCACTGCTTTCCGTTTGGCACAGAGCACCAGCACCGCCGCTACAACCCTCTGCGCGATGAGTGGGTGCTGGTCTCCGCCCACCGCATGAGGCGCCCGTGGCAAGGGCAGGTGGAGAAGCCCCCCCCGGAGGACGTCCCGCGCTGCGACCCGGGCAACCCCTTGTGCCCTGGAGCCAAGAGAGCAAATGGCCAGGTATTGTGTGCTCAGCTGTGCATCCCACCCGCAGTGAACCTGTTCCTACACCTTAAAAAAAATGCGACCCGTTTTTCCTCCAAGGAGCTCAGGGTGGTGGTTTTGTTTCTCACCTCTTACTCTCTCAGCAACCCTGTGAGGTAGGTTGGGCTGAGAGAGACAGTCGTTGGTTCAATATCGCCTGCTGAGGCTCATGGCTGAGAGTGGTATTTGAATGCTGGTCTCCCACGTTTTGGGACAGTTGCTCTTGGAGGTCACTGATTCGTAGGGTCGCCATAAGTCGTAATCGACTTGAAGGCACATAACAACATCAGCAAACTAAGCTACACTTGCTAATTGGTTTTTTCGCCTTCCTCCTCATCCCCCAAATTTAAATTTTGCCTGAAGGACACACACAGTCTGCGCCAACAAAATTGAGGCCCTGCACTTAAAACTGTTCTTGGCCATCTGTGAAATATGCACATGTGCACTTACTTGGAGTAAGCATACTTATTTTTATTTATTTAAGAATTTATAAACTGGTTCTTGACAGATATTTCCAAAATTATGTACAACAGATATATAAAAAACAAATATGTAGGGTTGTGTTCAACATAGGACTAAGTCACTGATTCCGACACCACAAGAATTTTACCTTGTGCAATGGACCACTTTTCCCCTCTCCTCCAGTGCACCCCCTAAATCTATTCTTGGGGTTCCCCCAACTCTCCAGAGCAGATTTGGGGACGGCACACGGGGAGGAAAGTCGCATTGCACTAGCGCTAAACCTTGTGCTAGTATTATTACTTAGCTGAATCCTGCCCATACATAGCAATCTAAAAAACAAATCTTAAAAACATTAAATTATACTGATACTGCACAGTATACAGTATAAAATGGCTAAGTCACCCTTTGGGGAAGCTCTCCTAAAAAATATAAAAATAGAAGCCTAAAAGCAGAAATGCTGGGTGTTTGTCTGTTCAGTTGGGACTTGTACATTTTTGTACATTTGGTCAAGTTAATGGTCCTGAAGGATTTTTGCATAAGAGATGATGGTGAGGTTGCCCTGGAAATAGCTTGTGAGTTGGTGTTCTGCCATCTACCTGTGCAATCTAGTTTAAGAATAATTTGAACTTGTATGTTGAAGTGGCCAAGTTTGCTGACGACACTAAATTGTTCAGGGTTGTTAAAACAAAAAGGGGTTGCGAAGAGCTCCAAAAAGACCTCTCCAAACTGAGTGAATGGGCGGAAAAATGGCAAATGCAATTCAATATAAACAAGTGTAAAATTATGCATATTGGAGCAAAAAACTTCACAATTAGTGAAGGCCTCCAATTACCAATCGGCCTCAAAAGTTTACAATACCCTGGTCAAGACCCTAAATTCTATCTTAGTTCCAAATTATAATAACTCCAGACCGCATTTGAAATTAGGGCATTCCTGCTGGTTTGACAGGGAATGCCAAGCTACTAAAAGGCAATTAAGACAGATTTACCTGCAATATCGCCAGCAGAACCATACTACTCTCCCTCCTGAATACTACGCTACCAAAAGGAAGTACAAAACTCTAATAACCGCTAAAAAAAGGCAAGCAAGTTATGAGGGTTGGAAGTCTCTAATCAGTGCGTCCAGACTTAAAAACTCTAAAATCTTCTGGTCTATTGTCTCTGGAGCTTTGAAGTACACCTTGCAAGCTCCGTGTAATATTCCACCTTACATATGGGAACAACACTTCTCAGACTTGTATGCACCCACCCATGAGACTCTTACTAACTATTCCTTCCCCTTTAACATCGAAAAACTCCCAGATTGGCCACCTGTGCAACACAGTGAAATAACAGAGCTAATTGCTGACCTGAAAGCGGCCAAGGCCCCAGGAGGTGACAATTTACCCCCAGAGATCTTGAAATTCCATCACGAATGGTGGGCTCCCATATTGGCCAACTTATTTACAGTCATTAACAATACAGGTCACTTCCCAGAGGACTGGCGGGAAGCCACAGTAATCCCCATATACAAAAAAGGATCCAGAGCGGATCCCCTCAATTATAGACCAATCAGCCTACTGTCGGCAGTGGGGAAACTCTATGCCAGTCATTTGAAGAGGAAATTATCCTTATGGATAGAGGAGGAGAACATCTTGGGCTCTGAACAAGCAGGATTCAGGAGAGGCAGATCCGTGCTGGATCACTGCCTACTCCTTAATCACCTGGCAGAGAAATACACCAACCGAACGAGGAATGGCCTTTACGTTGCGTTCGTTGACCTGAAATCAGCCTTTGATTCCATCTCAAGGGAGAAACTATGGGATAAACTCTCAAGAACGACAATAGATAAAAGACTCCTCTGTTTAATATATAATTTACACCAGAACACCTCTATACGCGTCCGCTGTGGAAGCGACGGGGGCCTTACAAAACTGATCCCTTCAACAAAAGGGGTTAGACAGGGCTGTGTTCTGGCCCCTTTATTGTTTAACCTCTTCCTCAATGATTTATATTCCAGCTGTCTTTCTCCAACCTTTCATTCCCCCAAATTAAGCAACCATAGTTGTCCCATCCTGCTATATGCCGATGACGCTGCTCTGTTATCTTTCTCCAAAATTGGTCTAAAACGCTTATTTAGAGGCTTCATGCTATACTGTTCAGACAATAACCTAAATATTAATTTCTCCAAAACCAAAAGTCTAGTGTTTTCCAAGAAATCTAGAACTTCGGACTGGATAATTAACGGCAACCGCATATCTCAAGTTTCGAGCTATAAATATCTCGGTGTAATTTTCCATTCTTCCCTATCCTGGTCCCCCCATATCCGCGCGGCTGTCTCGACTGCCCGGACCACGATGAAAGGCATTCTACCTTTCTTTTATACCAAAGGAGGGCAGTACATCCCGGCTGCCATCCAGGTTTTTAAGGCAAAGATAATCCCTCAACTTCTTTTCGGCGCCCCACTTTGGATCACCTCATATCGTTCCTCCATAGAGGCAGTACTTTCCACTTTCTTACGCCAAATTTTTGCCCTCCCAAGGTGTGTCCCGAATGCTGCGCTTAGATTGGAAGCTGCCCAACCTTCGCTTGAATCTCAGGCATGCGTTCAGGCATTCAACTTTTGGATTAAACTGTCCTATGATTGCCCTCCCGGTTATTTACAACTTCTATGGGCAGACACCTATCTCTCGCTCTGGATGAAAACATTCTGGGATAAACTTCCCAGATTAGGTTTATCCATTGAGTACTTATACACGTTAGATCCAATAATAGCCAAATCCACTATCCGATCGAGACTCAGGGATCTAGAAATACAAACCACAATGACAGCAGCAACCAAAGTCTGTTCTCCTCTTCATTTCAACCTGAACTTGGACCCTAATACGCACGTCCCCTATTTAGATTTTTTAACTGTCCCTAAATATAGAATCGCGCTTACCAAAGCAAGGTTCAACTGCCTAACCTCAGCAGTACTGGAGGGAAGATACCGGGGTATTGAGTATAATCAACGCACCTGTCCCTGCAAACTGGGTGCTATAGAAACCCTTCGGCACGTGTTTCTCGAATGCCCACTCTACTCCCGCGAACGCAACAAATATCTATCTCCATTCATAAAGAACCGTATTAACCTATCTCCTGAGTGCTTGCTTGCCTGCTTGCTGAGGGGTCAAAATAAAAATATCACTTTCTCGTTGCTAAATGCATATACGCAGCCCAGTCTAAAAGAGCTCAGTTATCCTCTTGAATATCCTATAAACATTTTACTCTGACCTACTCAATTTTAATTTTAATTCTGTTATTTTTTATTCTTATAATGCGTAACAAATTATTTTATTTATGTATATTATGTATTATTTATGGTATTAAGCATACCAATGCACTTTTTATGCCCATGAAACACGTTATCAGTTCTGTACGTGTGTAATTTTATGAACTGATACACCTATGCTTTTTACGGGTCATAGACCGCAATAAATATTGATTGATTGATATGCATATTGGAGCAAAAAATCTTTATTTCACATATACGCTCATGGGGTCTGAACTGGCGGTGACCGACCAGGAGAGAGACCTCGGGGTTGTAGTGGACAGCACGATGAAAATGTCGACCCAGTGTGCGGCAGCTGTGAAAAAGGCAAATTCCATGCTAGCGATAATTAGGAAAGGTATTGAAAATAAAACAGCCGATATCATCATGCCGTTGTATAAATCTATGGTGCGGCCACATTTGGAATACTGTGTACAGTTCTGGTCGCCTCATCTCAAAAAGGATATTCTAGAGTTGGAAAAGGTTCAGAAGAGGGCAACCAGAATGTTCAAGGGGATGGAGCGACTCCCTTACGAGGAAAGGTTGCAGCATTTGGGGCTTTTTAGTTTAGAGAAAAGGCGGGTCAGAGGAGACATGATAGAAGTGTATAAAATTATGCATGGCATTGAGAAAGTGGATAGAGAAAAGTTCTTCTCCCTCTCTCATAATAGTAGAACTCGTGGACATTCAAAGAAGCTGAATGTTGGAAGATTCAGGACAGACAAAAGGAAGTACTTCTTTACTCAGCGCATAGTTAAACTATGGAATTTGCTCCCACAAGATGCAGTAATGGCCACCAGCTTGGACGGCTTTAAAAGAAGATTAGACAAATTCATGGAGGACAGGGCTATCAATGGCTACTAGCCATGATGGCTGTGCTCTGCCACCCTAGTCAGAGGCAGCATGCTTCTGAAAACCAGTTGCCGGAAGCCTCAGGAGGGGAGAGTGTTCTTGCACTCGGGTCCTGCTTGCGGGCTTCCCCCGGGCACCTGGTTGGCCACTGTGAGAACAGGATGCTGGACTAGATGGGCCACTGGCCTGATCCAGCAGGCTCTTCTTATGTTCTTATGTTCTTAATTGAATTATCCTGAGTGTGTGCTTGTCAAAGATCTTTGGAACTCATGGGATGACAGGGTGATGGCAACTGCAACCCTTAGTTTCCAAAAATGGTTGTGAGCCTCCAGCCCTGGTGTGTCAAGGGGGCAAGTTGCTGTTACAAATGTAGGAAGGGATGGGCTGCCTGTGCTGTGAAGCAGAGAGAGCCTGTTACTCAGTGCTTGGCATTGTCATGTGATTTATAAAACAAATTTCCAGCAGTGTCTCAGAAGGGTCAGACATGAAAAGGCCGCTTTCCACAGAGATGCCATTCAATAGGGGTGTGTGGGATTTTTTCTGTCCTACACTGTGCTTTCCACTGTCCATAATTTTTCACCTCTCCCCCCTCACCTCCCCCCCCAAGACCCATCTTCAGTCAAGCTTTTCCTGAACATTCTGTCAAACTTTAAATATTGGAACCCAAATAAAAGAGAATTTTGGTTCTCGTTGGATGTTATGGTTGAAGGTATACCTTCTCCTTTCTTGGGAATTCATATTTCTTTTCCCTGCTCCTAAATCCTGGAGGTTTTTTGTAGCAACTTGAAAATAGAGCCAGAGCCCTGAAATCTTAGAGCTCAACTGCCTGAGAGTAATTTGTGTCTATTGTGCCTGTATCCTGCAGGTGAATCCCCACTATGAGAGCACATTTGTCTTTGACAACGACTTTCCTGCACTGCAGCCAGATGCCCCGGAACCTGGTAAGAATTCACTCAGTCCGCTTGATTAAACTTTAACAGGGTACTTAGGAAACGGAGGTTTGGTCATCTCAGTGAGAGCCTATTTGGTGATTCTTCCTCAGGGGAGTGGGCTGTGATCCAGGACTAAGAAGACAAACAGCTTCTAGTTAGGGTTGTTGTTTTCTCTTGTTTTTTGGCAGGGCTCACTGCAGAAGTGTAAGGATTTCAGTTAAAAGCAGAAAGCCCTGCCACAAAAACAAACGAATGAATAAATGGTAATTCTGCTGAAGTTTGAAGCATTTTTCAAAGTTGGAGATCTGTAACTTAGCTGAAGAGAAGGAAGTTCTCTGTCTTAGGATGTTAGTAGTTGGTGGATCAGAGATTGGGAGTGGATAGAGAGAGAGGTGCACTTCTGCCTTTCATTGATTGCACTCATCACTACCTGCCTGCATGTCTCATTGGGTTTCCTCTCCTTCCCCAGGTGCTGGTGACCACCCCTTGTTCCGCACAGCGTCTGCTCGAGGCGTGTGGTAAATCTAGCACGCAGTCCCTGGCCATGCCTGCTCAGCCAAGCAGCTGGGTTGGATTTACCCTGTGCCATTTCTTTCCTGTTGTTGCTTTTGCTGGGAGCCCTTTTTAGCCCAGCCTTCTTCCATTTCACTCTGCTTTTTAAGAAACTGAGAACAGTTTTTTGTGCATGCAGCAGGCATTCCCAAACTTCACTTGCCTGGCCTCCATATTATCATGATCCATGCGGTTGTCTGGCTTTTCGCTTCAGTTGGCTGTCTCCATGTCAGGCTTAAACCACTTTAGCTGTTATGTGGCCACACCCCAGGACATTCTCAGCATCCTTACTGGTTTCGTGAGGATCAATGACCCAAACCACGTTAACACAAGCAATATAGATGTGCTCTGTGTCTGAAAGCCTTGCCATGCTCATCTTTTTTCTTCTTTTTTTGCGGGAACAGCAGAGCACTGCATTTCCCACCAGCCCATCTATAGTCCTCCGCCCCTGGGAGCCCAGAAAGGAGCTGAGCTTCTGGTACTGGAAAGTCCTGCTTTGAGGTGCCAGGCATGGGTGCTTCCTGTGGGGTCCCTGTTGGTTTGTCCATATTGTGTGCTCCATAGTGCTTTTCCCAAAAGGGCTCTGGCAAGGCCAGTGATGCAGCTGCTCCACTGTTGTCCTTTTGCCTCCAGCCACGTCTTCTCCTCTGATGGACCAGCATCATTGAGGCCGTTGCCCTGCTGCTATCATGCTTGCAAAGGCTGGGGTCAGCCTTTTCCTTTGTCCCTCTTTCCTTTCTAAGGCAATGTTTTTGGCCAGGAGATGGATTGGTGAGAACCCTAGGGGCAAAGCTCTAGGAGAATATGGATGTGGAAATATTATCCAGTAGATATTTCAGTGGGGTGATAGCTTTGGGGTTTTCAGAGATTTAGGGTTGTTTTGATTTCCAGTCCCAAGGATGTCAGGGCCATCTCCACTTTTCATCGTACCTTAGTCCAACAAGGTTTGGAGTCTTAGGATTGCAACCAAGATGCGGGCCTTGCTGTCTCCTAAAATGTTGGTCCTTCCCCTTCTCCCCACAGGGGCTGAGAGACATCTGACACTTCTGAGTCTGCAGGGATAGAAGCAGTTTTAGAGGCCTCCATATCACTAACCCCTTTCTCCCGCCAAGGCAGATTGGCCAGTGGTTCTGGGAGGTTGCTTTTCTGCTTCCTTCTGCCTCCCTCTGCTGTTTGTGATTTGGTTCATTTGGTTGCTTATTAATTTAAATATTTATAGATTGCCCTTTTCATGAAAATGCCGCACGGTAGTTTACAATGTACAAAATTGCCTTAAGATTAATAAATAAATAAATAAATAAATTGGTTGGAAAGAAGAATGCATGTTCCAAAGGCCTGCCTCAATAACATAGTTTTCAGGAGATTGTGGGTGATTCTTGCTGAGCCTCTCCTTGCAGGGAATTCTACAGGGCTGGGCCTGCCACACGAATGGCTCAGTCCCTTGTAAAGATTGACTGACCTCAGGGGTGCGGGAAACCATACACAGTGCTCCATCAGAGGATCTCAGTGATCTGGAGTTGTTTACTCTGCAGCCCCTTAGGAGTGGCGTATCTTGTTCACGCCTGGCCCTGCGTTTGGGGGACAATCTTGTCTCGACTATGTATGTTAATCATGGGGGAGGACAGATACGTGGAAGGATCTGATTTGGGGCGGGAGCAGGGTTGAATCCACCTTCTGGGGCCTTCCAGACCACTGCTTCAACACTCTCCTCCTCCTGTTTCCTTTTGTCCCAGTAAGGTGATGTGCTTCCACCCCTGGTCTGATTTGACTCTGCCCCTCATGTCGCTTGCTGAGATCCGCACTGTGATTGACCAATGGTCGGAGATAGCTGTGGAGCTGGGTGCCTCTTACCCCTGGGTGCAGGTCTGTAAGGAGCTATCTTGGCCAGTCTCCCTCCGGCAATGAAACTTCATTTTTAACAACCTTCTGTTGCTAGCTTGCATGCTTTTCTCACTGAGACTGGAATTACGAGTGAAAGGGGCAACAATTATTTATTTAAATTTGTATGCCACTTTTCCATATAAATATGCCCAAAGCAGCTCAGAACAAAAATGCAAATTGCTACATCAAAGCAGTCACATACTGAATTAAAGGGGTTCTCTTTTGCTACTCTCTCCCCCGCCCCCAAGTCTGTAACTTCTGGCTTGATAGTTGGAATTAAGACCTGCATCCTCCTTTCCTAGGCTGCCTGTTCTTCCAGGAGAAAAGCACTACCTTCTCTTTTAGAAAGCAAAAACAGGGACAGGGATGGGAAACATCAGGCCTAGGCCTCTCTCCCAAGGCCACTCCTGGGACACCCCCCTCATCGACCCTGCTTTGCACCCTCCTGGAGTGCTTTGGCCTGGCTGCTCTGTGTCCCCAAACTCTGACGATGCTTCTTGCTCACTGGGATGGAGGATAGAGAGGGGTGTGTGTGTGACAGTGGAGAAACCTCCCTAATTGCTTTCACTGTAGCTGCCCAATTTCCCTACTTTTTGGAGTTTGATGGAGTTGTCTGTTGGCTATGGGTACGTTCTTGGGCCGTGGTGGTTTTTTTTTTGCCTATTAGTGAATAAATACATGCTCCAGGATGCCTTTGAAGAAGTTTCTGGGGATCATGAGTGCGATTGCACTTAGCAGCCTGCTTGTGGGCGTTCCAGAGGCATCTGGCTGGCCACTGTGAGAAGAGGATGCAGGACTAGATAGGCCTTTGTCTGATCAAGCAAGGCTCTTCGTAGCTCTTTGTTTTCAGAAGCAATGATTCAGAGGAAGTCATTTAAGGGGCTGCTTTCCACTTGCAGTATTCTCTCCTATTGCAGATTCTCCCAAATCCAATCCTAAACACTTTATATTTAAATTATATTCTGTTCTTCTTTTATTTAGCATGTGTTTTTAAATTGCTTTTTTAAAATGTGTTTTAAATTTGTATATTTGTTTTTAATGTTTTTAATTGTTGTGTAAACCGCCCAGAGAGCTTTGGCTATGTGGCGGGATACAAATGTGATAAATAAATTATGTACAAAAGCAGGATTCACAATTGCCCACTTTTTGACTCTGGTGCCTCCCACCACTGGTATGTGGCCCCTAGAAGGGAATATGGCCCTTGTGATGGAAAAGTTTCCCCACCTTTGCACTAGGATATCCTTGCATGACTTCACTGAGCCTACTTTTCCTTGTGGGGAGAATGTGAGGGATGTACATTCCTATAAAGTGCGCAAACCACACAGAGGCCCACTCTCCTGAATGACACCTACAAGAACATCCAATAGTATTCCAATGGATGCTTCCTAAGATGCATGAAGGCAGGACTGAGGTTCCAGCATAAGGAACTAGTTTTCCTGTCTCCGTACTTTGGTTCGTGGCCGGTTCCGAAGGTTTGTGGGAGTGGTTGTGAATTTGCATAGGATCTCTTCTTTTCTGCCTTGCAGATCTTTGAGAACAAAGGAGCCATGATGGGCTGTTCCAACCCCCACCCTCACTGCCAGGTAAGGAAGCTTTCTAGGAAGCTGCTTTATACTGATTCCGACCATTGGTCAATCCAGCTCAATGTTGTCTATGCTGACTGGCTCTCCAGAGTTTCAGGCAGGGAGTCTCCAGCCCTACCTGGAGATTCTGGGGGTTGCAAAGCAGATGCTGTACCACTGAGCTGTGGCCCTTCCCCTTTCTGCATGCACCAGGCAGCAGACCAACTCCCTCGCCTTGACCGAGCAAGGCGAAGGGGCTCTCTTAACCAGCTGAGTGGTCTAGGAGAGAGCTTACACAGATACGTAAATAATAATAATAATAATAACAACAACAACTACTACTACTGTTGTTGTTTTTGTTGTTGTTGTTATTAATTATTGCATTTATAAGAAGATTAGACAAATTATTGCATTTATAAGAAGATTAGACCAATTCATGGAGGACAGGGCTATCAATGGCTACTAGCCGTGATGGCTGTGCTCTGCCACCCTAGTCAGAGGCAGCATGCTTCTGAAAACCAGTTGCCGGAAGCCTCAGGAGGGGAGAGTGTTCTTGCACTCGGGTCCTGCTTGCGGGCTTCCCCCAGGCACCTGGTAGGCCACTGTGAGAACAGGATGCTGGACTAGATGGGCCACTGGCCTGATGCAGCAGGCTCTTCTTACGTTCTTATGTTCTTATATACCGCCCCATAGCTGATGCTCTCTGGGCGGTTTACAATAATTAAAAACATTAAATATACAAATTTAAAAAACACATTTTTAAAAAGCAATTTAAAACATGCTAAGATGCCTGGGAGAAGAGAATATAAGAACATCAAATGACCAGATCAAAGGTTCCCAAAGTGTGGTCCGCGGACCAGCAGTGGTCCACACAAGCTTCATTCAGGCGTCATGTTTGTGAAGAACACTTTCAATTTGAATTGTATGGAATTCAAATTGTAATACGGTATAAGAAATAAAAGCCGCAATAAAAGTAGAATTAAAACTTTATACATCATTTAACAGATGACTTAAGGGTTTGCTTGGTCAGGATGGCCTCTTTCCCTAGCTTAGTCCTTGCAGACTGGCTCAGGAACCACAGCTTCCTGAAGCTGTAATCGCAGCAGGTTCCCCCCCCCCATTATTTATTTATTTTATTTCTTATTTGATCCCGCCCTTCCTCCCAGCAGGAGCCCGGGGCGGCAGTTGAGCAGTGCTTAGGTGTCAGGACATGGACAAAATTGGAAACACATGTTAGATTTTTATGTTATTTGGATGAAAGCTTCTCCTTTATTGAAAATGCAGACTTTGACCTGAGAGTTGAAACTCACAAAAATTTGCCTTGGACTTACCCAGTCTGGAGAAGGCATTTCTCTAGACAGGGTTGGTCCAGTGGTGGCAAGGTGTGAGACCTGGGCTTCACAGGCACAGCTGCTTCCTGACAGTAGTTCTAAAAATTGTTTGCTTCTTCCAGGAATGCTTACTTGACCAAATGCTTCTCCTGACTATAGCTAGCTATTAACAGCAGCTATAATTGCCCTGCCCTGTGCGAATGGTTTAGGCCACTGTCAGTAAGAGGCTGATGCCCTGTATACAACCAGATACCAGAGATGTTAATTGTTGTCACTGAATATGTTTGTGGACCTGGGGGTAGGCTTTGGTGGATAGACTTAATGAACCCTCCAAATGTTTCTCCCACATGCCCTCTGACGTTCCCACCCAACATCAAATCACCTTCTCCATCATGTGGTTGGATCTCAGAAAAAGCTGTGCCCGTAACCAGCACACTTGGAGGTCGCTCCACCATGGGGCGAGAGGAGGCATCCCCACTCATTTCAAGTAGGCTCCTGCAAGCAAATGTCCTGGCTGATGTTAAAAAGAGTGGATGGGGTGCCATGTGGATCTTCTGCCTCAGACAATACAATGGCTTGGGTCAGCCAGGAGTGAGCGCATCTGACCACCTTCTCAAGTTCAAGGTGTTGGTTTTGGTGTACAAAGCCCTAGGCAGCTTGTGACCAGGATACCTGAAAGATCATCTTACCCCTTATATACCCAGTCAATCACTGTGCTCTGCAGGTGAGGGCCTCCTGCAGACACCATCTTATCTGGAGGTCCATTCTGCACAACATAGGAAACGGACCTTTAATGTAGTGGCACCAACTCTTTGGAATTCCCTCCCCTTAAATATTAGACAGGCGCAATCTCTGTTGTCTTTTTGGCACCTACTGAAGACCTTCCTCTTTCAACAAGCCTTTTAAGTAGAGACCTCATCCCAGTCTGCGTTTGTATTGGAATGGCTTTTTAAGATATTTTAAAGCTTTTTTTAAAAAGATGTCTTTAAATATGTTTTGTTTTAATATATTTTAAAGTCTGTTTTTAAGATGCTTTAGAATGTTTTTAGTGTTTTGTTTGCTGCCCTGGGCTCCTTCTGGGAGGAAGGGTGGAATATAAATTATAAATAATAATAAATAAATTTGTATGGCACTAGAAAAAAGTGGAGTGACTGCCTGAGGATTCTAGGGGAGGCTACATTTGGAAAAGGAAGGCTCTCTACCTATGGGAAAGATTCTCTGCCCCAGCCCTCCCCTGTCTTTCTCTACAAACATAGGGAGTCATGCACAAGTGTGGGAACAGAAGGCTCCACACATGAGCTGCTAAAGGCTACCCTAGCAGCAGAACCGAGTCTGGTAGTGAGACTGCCTGAAGGGAAGCACGCAGCTGCTGTTTGTTTCCTTTTGGCCTGGGGTGACATTGGGCGGAGGGTACTCACCCTCCCTTTTGTTGCTGGAGAAGATCTTTGGGGCAGGGTGTGTGGAGGATCATTTCCCACCTCCCAACTATCCTTTTAGGCTGGGAAAGGGGCTGTCTCTTTACAGTTGAAATGGCTGTGGAGGGACAGGGAATTAGCCTTGGAGGTCATGAGCTCTCTGAGCCTGCCTTCCTCTCCTGGTCCCAGCTTACACTGTTATTTTGTTTAAATCAGAAGCTTCCTTTGTGGAATGTAGTTGCTCTTAAAGAGACTGGCCACATGGTGGCAGTATAAGCCTGCAAGTAGCCTGTTACGGGCTGTATGGGTGTGCAGGGAGATGTTAAGCCTACCAACTCAAGTTACATAGGAAGCTTCCTTCTACTGAGTCAGACCCTTGGCTCATCTGGCTCTGTATTGTCTACACTGACTGGCAGCGGCTCTCTGGGAGTCCAGGCACAGGAATCTTTCCCAGCCCTTCCTGGAGATGCCAGAGGGGGTTGGACCTGGGACCTTCCACATGCAAAGCAAGGGCTGTGCCACTGAGCTGCGGCCTTTGGGGTGGTTAGACCTGAGCAGGTGCAGGCTTTTGAGTTGGCAAGCTACATGCTCGCACCCGTCACCTTTTTGCCTCTCCCTAGATCTGGGCCAGTAGCTTCCTGCCCAACGAAGCCTCTCTGGAGGACCGGGCGCAGCAGAGGCACCGTCGTGAGCATGGCATTCCCATGCTACTCGAATATGCCCAGCTGGAGGCCGAGAGGAAGGTAGGGGCCACTGGCGCATGAGGAGGAGGGTGGTGGTGGAGGTGCTTGGATCGGTGGCTGAGCCTCCTCTTTGTGATCATTGGCAGGAGCGGATCGTGGTGGAGAATGTGGACTGGCTGGTGGTGGTCCCTTACTGGGCAGTGTGGCCTTTCCAGACCCTCTTGCTTCCTCGGCAGCGGCAAATCTGTCGCCTTCAGGACCTTCAACATGGTGAAAGAGACAGTAAGTGCCCCCTTGTGGCTGATGGAGAAGGGAGGGCCTGGAGCTGGCGTTGTGCTGCTACTTACCTGTGATTTGGGTCTGCACTCTGGCTTAGGAAAGTGCCCTATACGGAGTCAGGCCATTGGCCCATCTAGCTCAGTGTTGTGTACACTCTCTGGCAGCGGCTCTCTGGGGTTTCAGGCAGGGAGCATTTCCCAGCCCTACCTGGAGATTGTTGGGACCGTCTGCATGCAAAACGGGTGCTCCACCGCTGAGCCTGTGGCCCTGAGCCATGGCTACAGGGGAAACAGAAAGCCAAGTAGAGGGGAAAGAAGGTGGCATTCCTAGAGGAGCACGCTACCCTTTTCTCTGCAAAGCGTTCTCAGATGTCCAAGAGAAGAACCTGTGTGAGGGGTGGGAGGAAGGAGGAACACTGCAAGAGGCTGCTGAAGTGAAGCTTCACCTAAAAGACGTAGAGAGCAGATGGGCAAAACACCTGGGAGGATTTCATTGAGGTCGTAGATGGGTAATCTGATCCATTGGGCTATGTTCAGTCCACAAAAGCCCATGCCCGGTCCCTGAAGCTTTGCAATGCTGCTATTGCTGCTCCTTTGGGAAAAAGCTTTCCTGTGGCCGAGGCCGTGGCCGTGAGGTGGCCTGCTCTGTGCGGTCTCGGTCTCTGTCTCGGGTGGGTTTGATCAATAAGGCAGGAGCAATGTTGGGACTGTGGGTGGCCAAAGCAGAATCTGGGTAATTCTTTTGTGGCAAAGATGCTTGAGGTAGAATCCTTGCTGCTGGCAGGGGCTTGGGCTTGCTGTGTGCTTTTGTGGAGGATCTTAATCCAGTGGGGCTTTCCGAAAAGGTTCTGCCCGTGAGGGAGGTAACGATGAGGCAAGCAGGCTGATTTCTGTGGGCCTCTTGTATTTCAGGCCTGGCCTCCATCATGAAGAGGCTTCTCACCAAGTATGATAATCTCTTCCAGATCTCCTTCCCCTACTCCATGGGATGGCATGGTAAGCATCTAGCAGAGATCTTGACACCCCCTTCCCTTTCGGGCACTTGAGGCTTTTGCTATCACTTCCCCCCCTTTCTAAATAAGAAGCTAATTTCCGGATACATTTAAGTCTAGAGGCTGGCTTGATGAGGAGCTGTACGCTTTGAGGCACTCTTCTCCCTTGTAACCAGGATGCAGATTTTAAAAAAACTCATTCCAGCTATGGCATCTTACTGGGTCTCGGAGCTGAACTTCCCATAAGGAAAGTCCTGCTGGATCAGACCAAACGCCCACTGAGTTTAGCATCCTTTTTCCTTCGGTGACCAGCGAGACGTCTTTGGGAAGCCCACAAGCAGGATATGAAGCCAGTGGCTATCTTTATCATTGTCTCCTCG
The DNA here is from genome assembly GCF_030035675.1 of Rhineura floridana. Taxonomy (NCBI): domain Eukaryota; kingdom Metazoa; phylum Chordata; class Lepidosauria; order Squamata; family Rhineuridae; genus Rhineura; species Rhineura floridana. The sequence continues at coordinate 3,616,622 of NC_084480.1, read as the reverse complement.
CTGACAGGGGCAGGAGGAGTGAGCTGGGAACTCCTCTATCTTGATGCCTTTGGCTCCTGATGTCTCCCACTTTTCCCACACCTGTACCATTATACATTTCTTTCCATCCGACTTCAGTGTTTTATCTGTGCCTCCGTGTAGGGAATTGCCAACCGCTTAGTCTGCCCTGGTGTTTTGGGTTCCCCTAGTTAATGTATGAAAAGAAAGCAGGGTGAGGTTTAGAATTCTGCCTTGAATATTTCACTTTGCTTTTATGCCTGCCCTTGCCTGCTTGGGGGACCACAGTTTTTGTTTGCCCTGTCCTGTTCCCTCTTGGCTCTCTCCTTGTCCTGCTACCTGATCTGAATTCCTTCCCAATCTTTCCTGCCTAATGAGGAGGTTCAGGTTTATTTGTTTGGCCCTGATCCAGCAAACTCCTTGCATCTCCTGTGCTAGCTAGCGCCTGTATGGCAGCCCAGTCTCATCACCTTTTGTCTCTGACAGGGGCCCCGATGGGGTCTTTCCTAGACACTGATTGCAGCCATTGGCAGCTGCACGCCCATTACTATCCACCCTTGCTGCGCTCTGCCACCGTCCGCAAGTTCATGGTTGGCTATGAAATGCTGGCACAGGCTCAGAGGGATTTGACACCAGAACAGGTGAGTAGAACTGGGGAAGAGGAAAAAAACTGTGGGCTGGGCCACCACCTCCGGAGGATGCTCACATCTGTGTCCCCCAGAGACTGGAGCGAGAGGATCTCTCTTCTCAGGGTTTTAAGCGCCTGGCCACTTAAACTCATACATTTTTTTAACAAGAGGGGAAGTAACGGCAGTCATTGGTTGGTGGGGTGAGGAACCTGTGTGGTCGCACCCTCTGCATAGAAAATTGGAGTTAGTTTGCGTTCACGTTCCACCTCCGCTGTGGCCTTGTTGTGTCACAGTCTTGGCCTCTGTTCTGAACCCTGGGAATGTGAATCCCTGCACCAGCGTTCTGGTGGTGGATGTACCAAGTGCTGTGTTTGTCATATGCAGTTGGAATGGGGCTTAGAAGACAAAGATTTGTGGAAATGATAAAGGAATTAGGAGGGGAAGGGGGGGAAATGGTAATTGTTGCTGGAATAGGGTTATTCTGAGGCCTTCCTTCTATAGAGATTTAAAGGAAAGCATTAAAACCAGCATATTGGAGACTCAGAGGGATTGGGGGTCAGGAGGGGCGCTGTGCTGTTCCTGTACTTTTTCCTTGGCTCTCACGCATGCACTCGCTGGGGCTCTTCTCTCCACAGGCTGCCGAGCGCTTGCGAAACCTGCCTGATGAACATTATCAGCTGAAACGGAGAGAAACTTCATAGTGCAAAAGCACAATAGGGACCTCTAGGGTTTGGGACTGTTGTTTGATCCCTGGGTTTGGATAAATTCCTAGGGTGGGGTGAGGGAAGTTTCTGTCACTTGGAAGCTGCTCAAGGCACATTGTGAGGACTGTTTGGCTCTGGCAGTCAGGGCTGTGCTGGAATTTTCTTCCTGCCTTGCTAAACTGAGGCTTTGTGAGGCTAGCGAGCTTTTCTGGGAGCAGCTGCCTCGCTTCTTGGCTAAAGGCTAAGTGACGTGCCGTGCTCCAAGAAATGGAAACTGGAAACAGTCCCTCCAATCACCCAGCTTCTAATGCTTCTGCATTGCCCCAGCTGAGGAGAGCTTCTGGTATTAGCAACAACGGAGAGGGCCTTCTCAGTGGTGGCCCCCAAATTATGGAACGATCTTCCTGACGAGGTGCTCCTAGCGCCAACACTGTTATCTTTTCGGCACCAGGTCAAGACTTTCCTCTTCTCCCAGGCATTTTAGCATGTGTTTTTAAATTGTTTTTTAAAAATGTGTTTTTTAAATTTGTATATTTGTTTTTAATGTTTTTAATTGTTGTAAACCGTCCAGAGAGCTTCGGCTATGGGGCAGTATACAAATGCAATAAATAATAATAACAATATGAAGATGAATTTTGTGTAGAAGTCACAGTGGAGTTATGGTGACTGGATGATTCTCCCCCACCCTGGCAAATAAACCCCCAGAGTGATCATAACCTTGGGCTGTTTTCCATGGGGGCTTTAATACAAGGAACCTGCAATGCAAGTCTGTTCAGCTTGAACAAAGACCCTTGTGCTACACAAATCCTGTTTAAAATGGTAATTTGGGAGTGTCCAGAAAATGGCTGAAGATTCTGGTTTAGGTTGTGGTGAGGCGGCCAGATACAAGTACACTGCTTGACATCTTCTTAATGCTTGCACAACCCGAGAGTGGAGAAGTGGCCAGTGCCAGAGGACGTCAGAAGGCTCTAGTCAGTGTGAACGCCCCAGTTTCCCACTCCAAAGATCATCTTGGTGGATCCAGCTCTTTCCTGCTCCTCTTCTACCTTCTTTGTGGTCAAGAAGATAGATGCCTCCAATCTCTCCCCCACCCCAGCCTCTATGGTGCTAGATCAGCTTGATTCATGGACATGCTACAGATGAATCTCAATGAAGGCGAAAGTGGCCAGAAGGACGTGTGGTGTGGAAGACCCTCAGCCCATGAAATGGAGGGGTCTGTGCTGTTTGTCTGCAGTCTTTTGGAGCCTAAACAGTATGGGGTTAAGCAGAGACTGTGTGTGTGTGAGAGGATGAGTTTGGCATTTTGGCTCTAGATAATATGTTCTTCCATTTCCTCACCCTTTAAAAAATCTTCTCAAATAAAAATGTGAAGAAAATCTGTTCTAATAAACTGCCAGTTCTTTTGGTTTTCATCTGCTCAGTTCTAGTAGAAAGAAGGGCTGGAGTGAATTAGGCTCACTCTGCTTGTTGTGGGTTGCCTTTGTCTCAGAGGGCCAGTCACTTGTGTGGTTGGCTTGCCTTTTGTTCCTAGCTCAGTCTCGGCTACGACGCGGCAGCAGCTCTCTGAAACATCCCATTCAGTTAAACCAGCACTCCTCCTCCTCAGCCGTGGCTCTATGAGCATTCATCAGGAGCCTTCCAGAAAGTTACAACCTCCGACATCAGGCACTTTCCCATCCTCTCTTGTGCTGGCCAGTTGCCCCCACTTGAAGAGTGTCCTCATGTACCAATAAGTTACTTACTACCATTTTTTACTGGGGGATGAAGAATAGGTTGGACTTCTGCACAATATCATGGCATGTTAAGAGGAGGTTCCTCAACCAACAAAGGGTTAAAAACCACTGAAATAGCCATTTCATTTCAATTTTTTGTGTGTGCAAATAATATCAAGCAAAGCAAATTTGCTGGAGTTGTGCAAATCCCAGTCTGGGGTTGGCAAACGATTAAAGCCTGGCTAGTGCGTCCAGGTGAGGGGGGATTCCAGAACTCTTGTTTAATTTGTCACCTTGAAAGGAGAAAAAGGCAGCACCCCTGTTGTAGATGCTGGTCCAGCCGTTCAGTGTCCACTCTGGCTGCTTTGCCCAATCCTGTTGCGGCAGGAGCTTACTTTGGCTTTGATAATGAGCAAAGTTGGACCAGCTTGGAGGAAGCGGGATGTGCAAATTGTGTCTGTGTGGTCAGATGTGCAGCCAATGTGCACCAGCCCCCATTCTAAGCCTGGACATGCCCTTCAAGGTAAGCCACAGTAGCTTGGCTTGGAAGCCAAGGAAGTGGCTTGCAGAGGACTACCTGCAGTGCATTCTCTCCAGCCCCCCCACAAAAGCCACGGTGCCTCCTTGATTTCTGCATTCTCCTGCTCTAGGCGCAGCTCCAGTGGCCTTCAGCGTCCTGCTTGCGTGCCCAAGGCAGCTGGCTGGGTGCCGCTCTTCAGCAGCTTCTGAATGCTGTTAACAGAGTGTATTTAGAAGTCATCTTGTTCCTAATGGGAGTCACAGCTTTATTTCTCGCTTTCTCTCTCTGCATCTAAATTGTCAAATTTATTTTTAAAGGCCCATTTGTAATTAATCTTTACATTGCCTGAAGGAATTGAGATTCAGCTCCCGCCTCCAACCTACTGCTTTCAAGCGGAAACAGATGCAGAGTGCGACAACAGCCCCAGGGTGCAGAAAGGCATTTTGTGGTTTGAAATGCGGGGGGGGGGGGCTGAGGCGGGAGGGGGATTGAGTCTCGGCTCAGCCAGATTCCTTGCTTGACCTTGGAGATGTCCTCAGAAGGGCTGCATCCGTGCCAAGGAAGAACTCTGCCAGATGTGGGTCAAACAGTCTAGATTTTATAAGATGCTGATGGTTGGTGCTCCATCCCTGAAGGTTGGCTGGTCCATTTTGAACTGACACCCCCCCCCCCAAGTACTATACCTGGGCTCCTGCTGGGAGGAGGGGTGGGATATAAATAAAATAATACATAAAATACCAAAACCTACCAAACTAAACACGTCAGTTTTGGAAGTTCACCACCCTCAGAAGCGTGGAGTGTGGTGGTCTGGAGAGGGCATTCTCTGTGGTGGCTCTTACGTTGTGGAACTCCCCTTGGAGGTGCATCCTGGCAACTTCATTGTACAGTTCTAGGTGAATGCTGAAGATGCGCTACTTAACCGTGAGACGTATATTTTTAGGACCTAACCTATTTTGTGATATTAGGTTTTTAACTCTTTAATGCTGTATTTTAAAATGGTTGTGACCTACCCTGGGACCTTTGTGTGAAGGGCAGGTAATATGATGATGGTAATAATATACAGCAAATTCCATCTTATGCAGCCTTACACATACACATCTGTTATTTCACAACATTTGAATGGTTCAGTGAAACGAGTTTGTAAAGAAGCTGGAAGATTTAGGATTGCTTCCGATATTGCAATGTTCATACCTGCAAACTACGGCCTTGTGGGAAAATGCATGACAGCTGTGTGTGGATCATTGCTGAACATACATGGAATCAACAACAAAATAGATCCATCCACCCAACCACAAGACCTTTGGGTATGTATGAGCTTATTAGCTGTGATTATCTACAGGCTGTTTTCTTTTGAGGCAAGCTCTTTCTGTGTAGGTAAGTTGTAATTTGGGGAAATGCTCAGAGCTGGGAAAAGTTACTTTTTTTGAACTACCGGTACAACTCCCATCAGCCCCAGCCAGCATGGCCACTGGATTGGTCTGATGGGAGTTGTAGTTCAAAAAATAACTTTTCCCAGCTCTGGAAATGCTATAGTTTAAGGATAGCCAAAGTGGTGCCCTCCAGATGTTACAGACTTATGTAGTAAAAAAAGCCTAGAGGGCATCGCATTGGCTAGCCCTACCATAGCTCCTTGACAGAGCACTTCCTTTGCATTCAGGAAGCTCCAGGCTCAATCTCTGGCATCTCTAGGCAGGACTGGGAATAGCCCTTGTCTGAAATCCTGGAGAGGTGCCACTAGTTAGCGTGGACCAGGGATGGGAAATGTGGCCTTCCAGGTGGTCTTGAGCTATATCTACTGTCATCTGTTCCCATTGGCCATGCTGGTTGGGGCTGATGGGGGCTGTAGTTCAGTAACATCTTGAGGGCCACAGGTTAGCCACTGTACACACTACTGAGCTACATGGACCAGACATCTGACCCAACAGAAGGCAGCTACCTATGCGCCCTTTATGTTCGAGTGGCTGAAGGTATCCTTTGGGTAAGTCTGTGCCCCTGGTCCTTTGAGTGCCTTGGATGGAGTGTTGTACAAACGGTTTTATGCATCATGTTACATGCATGGGTTCCTGCTGGGAGGAAGGGCAGGATATAAATCAAATACATTTATTAAATTTATAACCAGCCCTTACTCCCAAAGGAGCCCAGGGAGGCAGCAACAAGTGACAAAACAGTGAAAACAGCTTAAAAACAATTCCAGTATGGATGTGGACCGGGAAAGCTCATTTTCTGTGCCCTATCTTGATTAACAGCAAAACGTCTCTTTTTGGTGGATATGAGTATTAACAAGTTCTGACCCTTGCAGGCCGACGGCAACACTTTTATTTGGAAAACTATTCTGTGATGTTCTTCAGACTGACCTGTGGCCTGCTGCCCTTCTTCCATTACTGGGTTGGCTGCCGCTTGGGTTGTGTGTTCAATAATCCTAAGCATATGTAATTTCCATCTAATTATGGCTTACTCGTTTTATGTGTTTTCTGAAATTAAACTACCACAGCTATTTCCAAACACTACGGTGAAGAAGGCTGTCTCCTGTACACCTTTTTGCATACCAGGTGTATGAGACTGCGCAGCTATCTCCAGCTATGAGCACGAAAAGTGTCACCCATTCCATAATGGGAATTGCATTGTTGTATCTAATTGGTGTCTCCGAGGCTGGGAATGTTCCCTGAGGGAGTAAATGGCATTTTAGTACAAAGCTGTTTGCTCCCAGCTAGAAACGATAAGTGCCCATGGTTTCTCTGCCCACACCTCTGGTCACAACAGCAGAAGGAGGTTTAGCTGGGAGCCTTTTCCCACTGTGGCACCCAGCCTTTGGAACGACCTCAGGTGCCTGCCCCCTCACTGCCAGCTTTTAAAGGGGCATGCAAAAACATTTTGTTCTAGCAGGCATTCTTTGCTTCATGGCAGAGTGGCTTTTTAAAAAAACATGGGGGCCATATTCACACCATGCATTGATTCCACTATTATTTCACTTGAATCAGTCATAGCTTTCCCCAAATAATCCTGGGGAAATGTAGTTTGTTCAGGTTGCTGAGAGTTGTTACCCCCACATTCTCCTCACAGAGCTACAATTCCCAGGGTTCTAAACCAGTCTGAGAATTGTGGCTCTATGAAGGGAATCTCAAGAATGATCTTGGAATTGTTGTTGATCACAAGCTGAATATGAGCCAACTAGTGCAAAAAAGGCAAATGCTATTTTAGGCTGCATTGACAGAAGTATAGTTTCCAAATCACGTGAAGCATTGGTTCCCCTCTATTCAGCACTGGTTAGGCCTCAACTTGAATACTGCATCCAGTTCTGGTCTCCGCACGTCAAGAAGGATGCAGACAAACTGGAATGGGTTCAGAGGAGGGCAACGAGGATGATCAGGGGACTGGAAACAAAGCCCTATGAGGAGAGACTGACAGAACTGGGCATGTTTAGCCTGGAGAAGAGAAGACTGAGGGGAGATATGATAGCACTCTTCAGGTACATGAAAGGTTGTCACACGGAGGGCCGGGATCTCTTCTTGATCGTCCCACAGTGCAGGACACATGATAATGGGCTCAAGTTGCAGGAAGCCAGATTTCAACTGGACATCAGGAAAAACTTCCTAACTGTTAGAGCCATACAACAATGGAATGTTTCTGATATTTTAATGTTTACATCAGGGTGGGAAACCTCAGTCCCAAGTGCTGAAACCTCAGTCCCAAGACCCTCCAGGTCTCTGTGTGGCCTTTGGGACTCTCCCCAGGGGCCACAGTCTCTTGAACTATGATAAAATAGTCTTGTATACAAAGAGAAGACTTGCGGCCCTTGCTCTGCCTGCTGTTGCCTCTCCCTTCCACCATTGGTATGTGGCCCCCAGGAGGATGCTTGCAAGCAAATGTGGCAAGCTGACCCCCCGCAAAAAAACTGCATTTTCAATTTTTTGTTTTGATTGCATAAGTTATAAGCTGCTTTGAGAAGAAAATAAGTAAGCAAATAATAAGTTAACAGCCATGAAGCCATGCAAGGGGACACCCCCGCAAACGGCCAGAGAGATGCCTATGTGGATTTCCTCCACAGGAGCGGCCACTGAGGCATCGTTGCTTACCTGCCTCCAGTCCTATGCTCCTGACACAGCGCCTGCACCCACCTCCCTGTTGCCTCCTCCTCTTGCTAACTGCCAGCGACGCACAGTTGGGAAGTCAGGTAAGCAATGCTGCTATGCAATTAGGGTTTTAAAATGTGCATGCCCCCCCCTTTTGGTTTAGGGCCTACATCTGGTTCGGGTCAGCCCCAGATCATCCTGGTTTGGATGGATGCCACTCTGAAGTGCCAAAATGGGCCCTGAACTGGAGAGGGGCATGCACAGCCCTACCTTTCACCCCCTGTGTCTTGGTCACAGCTGAGCATTGGCAGGTGGTGGCTATACGTCAGTGGGGCAAAGGAAGCCACTCCAGGTTTTAGTCAGAACTTGAAAGTTTGGACTAAAACCCGGAGCGGATTCCACTGCCCCACTGACATGGAGCTGACAGCTGCTACTGCCTCTGAGCTCTGTGACAGTGACAGAGGCAAGATTCCAGCTCGGGTCATGCTAGCTCTGGCTCTCAGCCGCCTTACTGACACACCAGCTTTCATAAGGCGTGCCGAGGCGAAGCCAAGGACTTGCTACCGTTGAATGGCCTAACAAATCATCGCCAGCTCTGAAGCTGCACAGATTCCCACTTTGGCAATGGATGGGCAATGAAAATGCCAAGCAGTGTTCTCTGTGGCAAAGGGGGATCTGGAAGCACATTCCCAGCTGCAGTGCTTGCCAGTTTGCGGAAGCAGCTGCAGGCCAACGAGCGGGGCTGCTGCTGCTTGCTCTGGCTCGTGGGCCTGCTGTGGGATGTGTGCAGAAATGGGAGCTTGCAAATTCCTCCTTTCCTCTGAGCTGTGCTGGGAATTGCCTCTTGGAGGTCCAGGCACGCAGCCGGCTGTTCCACCCGCGTTCCTGTCCCCTGGGTGAAGGAAACAAACGCGGCCCAGTTAGTGCTGGAGCAGGAGCCCTCTTGCTCCTGCATCGCCTCCTTTCCCTGGCAGAGGCATTCCCTGGAACAGGCCTGGCCTGCCAGCTGCATTCTCTCAGCCCCACAGAGCCTGCTTCCGTCAGCCACTCACTCTTCTGAATTTGCCCTGCCTGGGCTGAGCTCACTGAGATGGACACCTGGGATGCCAGCCAAATTCTCCCAGACAAAGGCCGACAGGTAGCATCAGTGGAGGTCCTTGGAATCGGGGATGAGCGAATCTGTCAGTTCCATTTCCTCATTTTTCTAGTCTTAAGTTTGGTTCTCCATATTTCCACAACGATTTGTGGTTTTATTTTTTTTTAACAAAACAAGCTCTCATGAAAATTCATCAGTGAATTTCTCCTACTACACATATGCTTGCATGCAATTGCGCCTAACAGGGCCGGTGCCAGAGGGGGGGCCAAATCGGGCCCTGGCCGAGGGTCCTAAGGGCCTAGGGTTGCCAGGTCAGAAGCATCCCAAAACCTGAGGTTTTAGGGGCGGGCCCGAGTGATGTCATGGGGCGGGCCCAAGTGATGTCATTAAGCATGATACATTAAGCATCAATCACAGTTGCTTGGAGCGTACAATTAAAAAAAATACCTGATTGGAAATTAAGCTAGACATCTCAGCTAAAAGATGGAGCCTGGGTAGGGAACATTTAATCTAGCCTACTTGCTTTCGGCAAGAAGGGTTTAAGTGCCTTCAGGCCAGGCCAGTCACCAGAAGGTCACTGTAGGAAGAAAGGAGCCTAGTGTTGTGGAGATGTTAGATGGGAGCATTCGGGAGTAAAGATGGATGCCCCTGAAGGCTGCAATTCTAAACACACATACTAAGGGACTAAGCCCCCATAGATCTCAACAGGACTTACTTCTGAGTAGATATAGTTGTGTTGATGTGTTGATTTATTAAATTGTGTATAGCCATAGGCTGTTACAATAGCTTAAAAATATAATACATAATATACAAAGTACATACATAATGAATTAACAATACAAGTTAAATCCATAAGAAGTAGTATTAAACCTAACAGCTAATTATCGGGAAATTTCTTGACAAAATTAACTCTAAGCTTCTTTGCGGCAAGGGCAAAGTTTGCCACTGATACTATTGTGTGGGCCTGGGGGGTTGATAGTAATGTGATCACTGTCTGAGTCTCAGTTACCATATTGCTTTTTAGTAAAAGGGGAATTATAAATCTTGCTCTTGGAGCATGATATAAAGGACAGTGAAGCATATAATGTACTAAATCTTCAAGGGCCTTACAGCCCTTGATACATAGGCAGTCAGCATAGGGAACGCCACAGTATCTACCCTGTAAGATGATTGAAGGCATAGTCTGAAACCTTAGTTCAGTATATGCTCTTCGTAAGGGAGCAGACGTCAAATCTAGATATGAAGGCCATGCATTATTGACTTTAATAAAAGTGTACCAAGTAGAAAAAATGCGACGTAGCAATAGTCGCTCTATGTTGTGCGTTGTAGTTGTATATTCTATTACGCAGTTCAAATGGGCTAAGACTCTTAAGCAAGTTGCCAGATAGATCGTAAATAGATGCTAAGTCATGAAATTTAGTGGCCCAACCCCCCTTCTCCAGTTGGTCTTCCCAACACAGCTTTGGTAGAGCTTCTTGGTGGGCTAATAATAGCTTCTTCCAATAGCGTATAAACACGAGATCCATCCTAGCTGCCATGGAGGGAAGATTTAGTTCTGCTCTAAGGTGGGCAGAAGGAGTTCCTTTAGGTAGTCCTAAAATTTGCCTAAGAAGGGAGTTTTGTAAAGACTCGAGGGAGGAACGGGAGGAAAGCCCCCAAATTTCTGCTCCATATATAATTGAAGGGAGGATTTTTGCAACATACAGCTTAATCAGGGGCCTTACTAATTGGCCACCCCAAGAGTAAAAAAAATTCTTCATCTGGCCTAAAGCTCTGTTTGCTTGTAACTTAATATGCTCCAGATGGAGGGACCAAGACAAGTTATTGTTAATATGGATACCCAAATACTTAAAAGATTTTACTTGTTCAATACACTGGCCTTTTAGGGACCAGGAGGATAGGGATCTACTGCTCTTCCCACAAACCATAATTTTTGATTTGGAATAATTAATTTGGAGGCGTTGATTGTCACTATATTCCTGAAGACACAGTAGCATACGTCTTAGGCCGACCTTATTCAGTGACAGCAGAACTAGATCATCAGCATAAAGAAGGGACGAAACTTTTTTTCCCTTGATCAAGGGGGGAAAAAAGGAAGGGGAGGCCATTACTTCAACAATATCATTAATAAAAAAATTAAATAAAAATGGAGCCAGGATGCACCCTTGTTTCACTCCTCTTTTTGTTGGAACTTTTTGGGAAAGAAGTCCATTGAGGCCTAATCGGATTCTTACATAAGTATCATGGTGCAATATTTGTAATAGCCACAGTAGTCTTTTATCGATACCTGCTTTTTCCAGTTTCTTCCACAGTAAAGTTCTGTTGATGGAGTCGAAAGCAGCCGCGAAGTCAATAAAGGCCAGATATAAGGATTGGATTGATTTCATTTTAACTTTCTTGATGAAATGTTTTAGGATAAACACTTGGTCCAACGTGCTTTTCCCTTCTCTGAATCCGGCCTGTACTTCGGCTATAATAGATTGATCCTTTTCCCAGTCAAGAAGTTTGTGTACTAAGTATATCTTGGCAGCCACATCTAATAGGCTAATTGGCCTATAGTTGGTAGAAATTGAAGGATCACCTTTTTTTAATATCGGCACGACTATGCTTATTCGCCAACCCTGGGGAATGCTCCCCATGTCATTAATTTTTGTGAACAACGCTGCCAAGATGGGGCTCCACCATACAGGGTCCATTTGGTATAAATCTGGAGGGATCATGTCCTCACCGGGGGCTTTTCCTGTGCGTAATGATGAAATTAATCTGCTGATTTCTGCACAGGAGACAGGAGGCCAAGGAGGGAGTTCAGCAGGTGGGACTAGTGAGAGATGGTGTTGAGGAGCTAACTCTCCGAAAATAGCATGGAAGTATGTAACCCACGTTTCAGGAAGGATCGGGGGAACCATTATAGGCGATTTGTGGGACAATCTGCCGTGGACCAAATGCCAAAACTCCTCATCTTTACCCTGAAGGACCGCTGTACCCAAACATCGCCAGTTTGTGGCTATATACATTGATTTTTTTCTCTTTCAAGAGGTTGTTATATTCCTTCTTAAGTCTTTGAAGTTGTAAGATGGCTACTTCTGAGTAATGGAGCCTAGTAAATCGTATTTGATAACGCAATTGCTTTTTTTTTGTCATGCAGATCTTATCGTACCAAGGCTTAAAGCCTGGGTGAACACTGGTAGAAGGAGGTTTAGATGTGGCAACTAGCGGTTGTAGAAGGGAAATAATCTGATCATATATAGGCAGGATATCACACGAGGAAGAGAGAGCTTTTTGATGCAGCTTCATCCATTTCGGAGATATTAAAAGTTGCCTCACCGCTTCCATTGTCGTTAAAGACCATCTTACACATCTAAGACCATAAGTGGCATCTAGGATCGGCATCGACTTGGGTTGGTTCGAATGTATGAATGAAGATGAAATAGTTAATGTCAAGGGCAGGTGATCGCTGTCCGGTCTGTCGCCAATACAAAACTCTTTTAAATGGTCTGTCCACTGTGGGGAAACCAGGATGTAGTCTACTACACTGGCTCCTCTTTTAGAAATAAAGGTGTAATAGCCCTTAGAGATATCAAACCTTGAGCCATTCAAACATAAAAGTTGAGACTTTATAAGGGTCCTAAACAGGGTGCGCCCATTTTTATTAATTAGCTTGTCCCGTGACGAATGGGGTAAGAGACCCGATTCTAGGGGGAAAAAATCCAGAGCGTCAAGAGCCTCCGGGTAGTTTGAGCCCAGCCTGGCATTAAAATCTCCTCCTGCGATCAATAAGCATGAGGGATGCTCTCAATACAGCAAATCAATAAAATCATCAAATTCTTGCCAAATTTGAACCCTTTGCGAGGTGTTATAGGGCGGGAAATAGACGTTTATACATATAAATGCCGGGAATGCAACGTTAGGTGTTATACACAGAGCTTGGCATGAATCCGGAACTGGGCATGATACCTCTGATACTGAAACATCTATCTTGGAGGATTTCAGAATTGCCAGGCCACCACGGCCACGGCCTCTCAGGGCCAGGCGTCTTGCTGGCTTGGACCAGGTTTTAAATCCATCTACCCATAAACTATTTTCCTCTACTAGCCAAGTCTCTTGAAGACATAAAATATCAAATAGTTGTAAGAAAGAAAAAAACTCTTTGTCCGCCACCTTGTTATTCCAGCCGGCGATGTTCTAAAATAAAATAGTTGAAATTGGTGATACAGAGGGTGCATTGGACATAAATGCCCCAGATCGGGGCTGAGAGTGGGCAGTTGAAACATTAGAATATCAGTTCCCTGAAACATTTAAAGGGTGAATCTGGTCGAGTTCCGGTAGAAAGACACTGACATTGGAAGTGGGCAATTTTCCCAGGCAAGGTATCAAATGGGGTAACTGGGTAGTCTGGGGAGAAGAGCCCAGCTCCTCAGGTGCCAGTAGTCGTCTGTCCGTCCAAATTGGAGGAGATGGTATAGCTGCCCCCTGCGCGACTGCATCCGATTCTGAATGGGAGGTTGGCATACCTCTAGTGATTGATTCTGGTAAGACTACGAGTAGACTGTAAGTCGGCTTTCAGTCGGTCTATCCTGTTGATTATTTTAAATTGTTCCTCTTTAGGAAGATCAGTAAAAACTTCAATCAGTTGTAAATCCTCTAGTTCTCGTGGGTCACTGCATGAGGTGGCCAAAGAACTTCGCTGATGCGAGGTAGGAGATTGGAGCCGAGGTGGGGGAATGGAGGGGCCAAAGGTGTAGTTGTTCTTAAATAGTCTTGGAGATGGCTTGTGCTTAACCAAAGGGAATGGGGGGGCACGTTCTTAAAACAGTGTGTTATCAAAAGGCCCCTCGCAGCAAGGTGTGGCTTTAGTTTATAAAATCTTTGAGTTATCTCTCGATTCCTAAAAGTTATAATAACTCTTGTCGAGATTTGATTACTATCTAAAAAAAGAGTGTTTGTTATATCAGAATGAAAAAACTGAATTGGTAGAAATGGACTCAGGTAATCACAAAACTGAGCTTTGTTAGGATAATAGCCACGTCTTCTCAAAAAGTTAGGATAGTTGAGAAGAACCACTTTAGTTTGTTCTAGAACTAAATTCCAGTTATTCTTCGAATAAGTGGGTTCTATTGCCCCTTCCTGTGTTAGTTTTTGTACTGCTGGAACTGGGGACGTTTTAGTGATTTGAATAAGAGGATGGGTAGGTGAAATTGATAACAGAGAATTCGAAGGAGAGGCACTGAAGGCCAAAGTCTGCAAGCAAGCCGGCGATTTTCTATCATGGGTTGCGATTTCTGTATGGAGAGAGGGCTTGCTTGAAAAATAAGAAGGAGCACTGGCTAGTGCTTGTAAAATAGCAAATAAAGGTTTAAAATTTAGTTTCTTATAATGAGGAAGTTTAAAATTCTTGATATTCTTAGGTTTCCTGATTTCTTTCTTGCCTTTTTTACGTTTCTTCCGATGGTCGAGTTGAGAAGTAGGTTTTTGTTGTTTTGTAGTCGCCTCCTCCCGTTGTTTATTATTATTATTGTCCCCTTTTCATGGATCGAGTTACTTGTCAGTAGTGATTTGGCTGTCAGTGCCAAAGTTTTCAATAAGTCATTACATTCAGCGAGGTAAGACTTCATTGAACTAAGTTCCTCCAAAACCATGAGAAATGGAGCAAAGGAGCTGGCAGATGGTAAGATGAGAGTGTCCTCGACATTTTCCATGGACTCAAGGGAGGCGGGGGGAGAGAAGGGGGGAGGCATCAGAGATGAAGCAAAAGGATGTGTGGGAAGACTTGTGTTGTGTAACAAATTCGCCTCTGCTAACTCAACACTTAAAGGGATAGCGTAGAAATCCTCTTTCGGGGTAGGAAAGTTCTTAATAAAATCTACCGACCTATCCATGGTTGAAAGCATAGCCACGGCAGAGTCAGATGTTGAAGAAAGTCTCTTCTCCTGGGTGGAAGGTTCCAACGTAGGAGGGAAGAAAGTTGTAATTTTAGGCTGCAAATTTTGTTGTGATAAGATTTGTACTGGCTGGCTAGCCTTCTGTTCTTTAAGCTTTTTCCTTGTTAGAACCATTATTTAAAGCCAGCCAAACACATAAATAAATAACCTCCAAGAAGAAGACACAGTCTGTATCACTTGAGCAGGAGTTTAACTAGCTCAAGGTTGGGTAAAGTATAATGTTCTTCCTTACCCAGGACTCTTCAGTATCAGTCAGAAGTAAGCGTCTTGCCGGCATAGTTGATTTACGATTGCAAACCTCCAGAAGAAAAAAGGCAAGGAGATTAGGAGCTATCACTCCGGTAAGATAAAGCTGGAATCCCCGGAATGAGTTTAAAAAATAAAAAATAAAAGTAAAATTATTGCCAAAGGGAATAAAAGGGTTATACTGACGTCTTGCTGAAGAGCACACACCAACTCTACACGCCAGCCTTCATCTTTTTTCTCCTGTTCCTAGATATAGTTTGGATTGTGCTGTTTGTAAAGCTTGAGTAGGGATCCTCTGCAAAGACATCCATATCCAAGCAGGGTTGGCAACCCCCTGCCTGGAATGCCCTGCCCTTATCTTTTAATGTGGCTGCTCCAAACGTCTTTACAGATTTGACCCTTCACTTCAGAAAGAGGCCTGAGAAATGAGTAAGAGTAAGAAGATTCTCTACCCTTTCTGTCTGATAGATGCCCTCATTCTTCCCCTGCGCCCAGCAGAAGCTCTGGGCCAGGCAGGACACAGTGGCATCTCGTAGAGGACACCCTCCCCTTTCCTGGGGTATATGATTTGTCCTGTCCCGGAGCAGAGTTTGGGGTGGGCACCCCCAGTTACTTTTTTTATAATTTTATGACATCATTATGTATTTATGATATTATCAGAAGCCTGATGATTTTGATTGCATAAATGTATTGTTATTCTTGATGGGGAGAGTCCCCGGATCACAGTGATATATCATACAGGGTACCCCAACATATATTTTGGGGTTCAGAGACATGTTAAGTTTGGTTTGAAGTTGCTGTAGTTGCCAACTCTTCTTTTTTAGTGTTTTGAACTTTCAAGCAAATAAGGAACTGGGAACTAGGAACCAACTTCAGCGTCGTATCAGTTAAATAGATTAAACAGTTGCGGGGGGGCGGCGGCTGACGTTTTGGTGTATATCTCAGGAACCAGACCACCTAGAAACTTAATTTTTTAAAAAATTGAAGTTGAGACTCCAGAGATTAAGGGGTGCTAGCTGGAGAGCTGGAGGCCCCCCCAAAAAACTGGAGACTCCGGCCAAAAACCGGAGACCTGGTAACTCTATAAGTGCCCCCTGAAGGGCCCCTCCTTATGGTAGGTGGGTAGCGCTCCCTTCTGTGATCTGCGGCAGCATCGGCTCCCACCCCTGCTGGGGATTGTGAGAGGGAGCTCCCAGACACCCTCCCTATGGCTGCGTAGGACCCACCTACCTCTCCCTTGATGCAAATGCTGGTTGCACTGCGGGTGCAAGCCTGCCATCAACTAAGATGGTGGCAGATGTTTCCCAAAGGAGCTGATTTCCCTTCTGCCATCTTGGTTGATGGCAGGGATGCGCGCGTAGCACACATGCGTGCCATCAACCAAGATGGTGGCGGAGGCATCAGGCCCTTAGGGATGCCTTGGCCACCCTCTTGGTTGATGGCAGGCTTGCGCCCACAGTGCAACCATCATTTACGTCAAGGGAGAGAGATAGGTGGGCCATGGAGGCGGGCATCACAGGCCTGCGTGGCAGTAGGGGGGGTGTCTGGGAGCTTTCTCTCCACGATCCGTGGCAGGTCGGGAGCCAACGCTGCCGTAGATCGCGGAAGGTAGATAGGTGGGGCATGCATGTGGGTGCTGGGGCCTGGGGCAGGCTGGTGCCCAAGGGCACTGGCATGCCTTGCGCCGGCCCTGGTGCCTAATATACACATTTTTGCAAATCAATTTCCCCAAATATAATACTTTTTTGGTGTTATTTTCATTATATATTTATATGCACATGCATGTTACTTGGCTGGAGAAACTACACCGCAAAATTCTGAGAAATGTGAGTTTTGGAGGATGGCTGTGTTTCAGTTACCATACTGTTTCAGAAAATGCAAATTAGGTAGGCTCACCTTTAAGTGTGCCGCCCTGGGCTCCTGCTGAGAGGAAGGGCAGGATATAAATCAAATAATAAATAAATAAATAAGTGTGAACCGAATCAAATTTCTCCTCCAGTTGTACTCAGAAACAATATTTTTTCTCCTGCAGTCTTTTTTTATTCTCCTGCATTTGCTGCCTTCACTTAGAGCTGGAAGGGATCTTAGTGGTAATCTAGTCCACCCCATCCCTGTCTGATGCAGGACTGGCACTGTAGGAACCTGAAGCTGCAGCATCTCTGACAGGTACCTGTCCAACCTCTGCTTAAATACTCCCAGTGAAGGAACCCCCCCACACACACACCTTCTGAGGTAGGCTGTTCCATTGTCAAATCGCTATCAAAGTTAGGAAGTTTCTCCTGATGTTTAGCTGAATTCTGTTTCCTTGCAATTTCCATTTGTTTGTTCTAGTCCTGGCCTCTGGAGCAACAAAAAAGAGGCCTGCTCCATCTTTTGTGTGGCCTTCAGATATCTGAAGAGCACTATCCCGTCCACCTCCAGATTTTCTCTTCTCCATTTGTATGCTTTGATTTGGATTCCCGCATTGAGCAGGGGGTTGGACTCGATGCCCTTATAGGCCCCTTCCAACTCTACGATTCTGTGATTCAGACTAAACATACCCAATTCATCCAGCTGTTGATAGGGTTTGGTTTCCAGACTCCTTACGATTCTAGCCACTCTCCTTTGGGCACACTCTAGTCGGGGAATGGGGAGCCTGGCATGGCTCAGAGGGTGGAGGGAAGGCAAGGGGGGAGAAGTCCAAAGGAAAAATGGAGCAGTCTCCAAGATCTGGACGGGCTTCCTCTGCCCCTCTCTGTCCCTTCCTCATCCATTTCTAGATGGTTCAGGCATAGGGTTGCCAGCCTTAGGGCCTGAGACTGATCCTGTAGCTTTAGGAGAAGAGAAAGTCAGCCAAGTGCAGGTGTTCTTGCAACCCTGTAATGGGAAAAACCACAAGGTGGAATTCTCCCTTCCCCCTGCACAACTTTTAAAGATACAGAAGACCTCTTGGAGGCTGGGCCTGGCAATGAAGAGGTTTTCTGTATCTTTAAAAGTTGTGCAGGGAGAAGGGAGAATTTCACCTTGTGGTTTTTCCCATTACAGTGTTACAAGAAAACTTGTACTTCCTCTTCTCTTAAAGATACAGAATCATTCTCAGGCCCTGAGCCTGGCAACCCTATCCCTGAACCATCTAGAAATGGATGAGGAAGGGACCTTCCTCCCAGCAGAAGGGTTGGCCAAAGCCACAGACCAAGACTCAGAGTTCTCCAAAGCCTCGTTCCTGGTAGGTTCCAATGTTGTTTCCTCCTGACATCCCAGATGTTGGGGAGGGGAAGGATGGGAGGATCTGCCCATTTTGGATCTCTCCACTTCTCATTTTTCCTGTCTTAAATTCAGTTCTCCACATTTCTGCAGCCACCTGCGATTTTAATTTTTTTAAACGAAAGAATCCTCATGAAAATACTCCAGCATTTTAGTGCAAATTTCTCCTATGAACACTTTTTTGTATGCAGTTTTGAATAATGTGTGCATTTTTGCAAGCAATTTTTCCCAGTGTGATGCATTTTGTATGTTATTTTTCTCTAATATATTCATTTTTGAATGCACACTTTTCTGCAGTATATGCTTTCTTGCAAACATGGTTTGGTTGGAGAATAGCATCGCCAACTTCGGATAAGTGCGAATTTCAAAGGATGGCTATGTTTCAGTTCTCATATCATTTTAGAAAGTGGAAATTGGATAGACTTGCCTTTTAATTACAAACTGGATCAAATTTCTCTCCCATTCCCTAGTAGAGGGGGTGAGTGAGTAATGGTGGCATGGCGTTTTGCACATCTGTGCTCCGGGGTTTGCTTTTGTGTTCTCGCTGGCATCCTGGCTGGCCTCCTCTGGATATACACTGTCTGTTTGTTGTACTCTATTCCAATGACCCCAAAAGCTCCTTCTGGGTGGTTCACAAATTAGAGGTTTTTAAAAAAGGCACAAGACTATAACAATAAAACACAGTGTAAAACCTGAAACAAATTTAAACAGCCACAGAATAAGCCCAAAGTAAAACCAACAGCAGAGGACAACAGCTCTGTGAGATTTTAAAAAGCACTGTCACATTTTCAAGCGGAAGGACAAAAGCTTTTCATGCTACTTTGTTAATTTGTAGTTTCAGCTTCAGTATCCCAAATGACTGCAAGGAACTTGTATTTCCAGCATTCACTTGATTGTGATAATGAATTGGTCCTTCAGTCCATCTCGTATTTATTTTCTAACTTTCAGGGATGCTTCAGGTTTCCCGGTGTAGAGTGAGAGAGATCTTCTCCAGGAAGCATCCAGTGATTCCTTTAACTGAAGAAGATGACATGAAGTTAACCTGGGATCTTCTGGGTGATATCAAATGTTAGTTGCACTCAAGAGTAGACCCACTGAAATCAATAAACTTGTCCAGTGATTTCAGTGGCTCTACTCTGAGGGTGATTAACATGGCATATCACCCTCTGCATAGAAGACATGTGTTCTATCACTCCACTGTGTGATGCTCTGCTGAACAGCAGTTTTGATAGTGCTAAGCTCCTTCCATCTCAATTCATTTCCCCAACATTTTAAGCTGATAAAAGCTCCTGCATTTTAAAAACCAAACCAAACTGGTGTTGTCTGTCTCAGAGAGGGTTGGCAACAAGCTGCCACGCAGCGCAATCTGCCATTGCTGATGAGGCCTCTTCCTCTCACTTGCCAGTTCAAGTGATGAAGGTGGAAAAGGGGACTGGGCTGTAGGATGTTGTGGAGAGTGCCAGGAAGACAATTTGTCCCTAAAAACTGTTAGAATAAGCAAACTTGCATGTTCCCTTTAAGGAATATTTGGGGAAATATCCCATGTAACTGTTTATCATGATGTAACTTCCTAATGGGTGGGGTTAGTTACCTGGTTTCCTCCTCCTTTGTCCTGGGATATCACAGACTTCTGCATATCCGCCATTCCCACTACTTTTTACCTCTGGGAGAGGCAGCATGGAAGATGCTCTCCTGAGAGCATCATTACCAAAGACCAATGGACTCCTTTTCATCTAAGCTAGAGCCTATGTTTCCTGAACATATGAAAGGTCATGAGTAAACATTCTTTATCTTTTTACCTAAGAAGATTGTGTCTGTTATTATTTGTTGCTGAGGCAAAAGGTGGGCTGGTCTGATTCTCATCCCGCTGCTTGCCTTTATATCTCTGCTAAGAAATAGGACCACGAAACTGTTCCTATTTCACATATATTTTTTTAAAATTACCAAACAAAAACTATGGGGAGAGAGAGCGAGTAAGCACTTTTTTAAGGCATTACTCTGGTGGAAAACTGTTGCATGCCATGTTCCAGTCATGGGTGGGGCTGGACCTGCATACAGTCACATACATGCACAGGTGTATCCTATGGAAACAGAAACATATACGAAATCCAAATCTCTGTCAAGGCATAAATAACCTTTATTATTATTTGTTTTCATTTCAGGTTACTTATGAATTACTTTCCCCTGAAACAAGCCTATAAAAACAATTTCAAATGTGAAACAGAAACAGACTGGGATAAAAATCCTCACTTAAAAAGCTTCAGTAGGTGCTGAGAAGACAACAGAGATGGCACCTGTCTGATACGTAATGGAGGAAGCAATTTTGGAGGGTAGTGGCATCACGCTAAAGGCCCAATTCCTACCTTGTGCAGAATGAGCCTTCTGAGGAGATGGTATCTGCAGGATGCCCTCTCCTGCAGAGCGCAGCAGTCGGTTGGGTATCTTTTTGGAATGTACCTGACCCCTTCATGTACATGGGTGGTGTTTCTGTTATTATTATTATTAATATTCAACAACAACATCAACAGTAGTGCTAAGGACAGTTGGGGCACATCTAATCATGGCAGCACTTCAGTGCCCGGGTGAAGACAGCATTTCCCTTGCAGTCCTTTCAGGCACCTATTTCATTTTTAAAAATGTTACATGTATAGAAATAAGGTACAGCCAGTTAACATGTGTTGCCAGTACAATGTAGTTCTAAAGCACTTTGCTTTGTTTTCTTGTTAACAAATTACAAGATCATCAGAGAGCTTTGGAAATAAGTCTCTGAAGCTTACATACCTCTGGACAGTAATTGAGTTCATCTCCTGGTGTGGCAGCGCGATTTAATTAGGCTCAGACAATTGAAAAAAGACCGAATATATTATGGCTTAATTTATTTTATTAAGTAGCAGATTAACAGTAGTGTTCATAACACAAAGCCTTTTATGTGGTGGATGCAAATGACTTTCTCTGATAGAGAAGTCCACTCATGCTCTCCATAATCCAAACAGCATTTTAAATCTTCCTAACACCTAGAGACCTTTTCTTTGCAACCTTAGTTACCTTTGCTCTGGATAGGAGCATTTTCTGACAACATTCCCTGGTAGAACACTGTATTTATATTTTGTCTTTTGGGGAGATATTGGGGACTCTTCAGATGCCCCCCTTCATACATTTGGTGAACTTGTGGAGTGGGCCATACATAGAAAGCTGCCTTATGCTGAGTTAGTAGACCACAGGTCCATCTTAGATCAGTAGTGTCCTCACTGATGGGCTCTGCAGGGTTTCAAACAGGTGTCTCTCCCAACCCTACCTGGAGATTCCAAGGACTGGACCTGAGACCTTCTGCATGCAAAGCAGATGTTCTACCTCTGAGCCACAGTCTTCCCATGCTCACTCACATGTGGCTGAATGTGTGAATATGCCCTCTATGTAAGGGCAGGTGTACATATGTGGATCTTCCATGTGCTCAGGAACTCTAATCATGCATGAGTGAATGATAGGGGCACTTACGAGGCTAACTGATCACTATTCCCTCAGCCATGGTCAACAGGAGGACATAAAACTGCCATTGGGAAGTATCTTCCCGGAATGGAAACTGCTACTGAGCAAACATTCTAGGACAGACTTTGCCAGTCTGATGCCTTCCAGATGTTTTGTATGACAACTTCTGTTAGCCCCAGCCAGCATGGCTGTGCTCCCAGCATCATAAGGCTGTGCTGGCTGGAGCCGATGGGAGCTGTAGTTCAAAACATCTGGAGGTCACCAGGTTGGTGAAGTGTGTGATGGATCTTGGACATGGGGGAGGGCATTTCTAGATATTACAGCACTGTATTGTGGAATCTCCCTTTACATGTCACTACCACTCTGTTATGCAAAAGCAATCTCTGCAGTGTCAAACTGAGTCACTGCAGATTGAGAAGTATCTTCATGGTTTGGCTCCCAGCTTTAATCAAAGCACTTGGATAGTTTTAACTCAAGACAGAGCAAGACGGGAGGTAGGTCACCCTCCCCATGTCTGCCCTCTTGTGTGGGGAGGGAGGAAGATAGTGGTTAGTGTAGGGTTGGTGAACCTGTGGCCTTCCAGATGCTGTTGGACTCCAAATCCCATCGTCCTTGTCTGCTGGCCATGGTGGCTGGGGCTGATGGTAACTGCCGTCCCAGAATATCTAGAGAGCCACAGGTTCCCCACCCATGGGGTAGAAGACATTGTTGAAGATTCATGTGAATCTGCAATTGAATTCAAAGCTGTGCTAAGAAACTAATCTCTTGCTGGCTGGTAGAGCAGACTTGTTAGAAGTTAGTGTTGAAGATCTTCTGCTTTCCTAGAATCACAAATAATATTGCTTCCTAGGGCGGACATCTTTATTACCCAGTGGGAGACTGGAGTTTTTAAAAAGCATTGCCCGGGATTTCCTAGGTGGAGTGTGTTAAGTTTGCAGTGGTCTGCACAGAGTGTTTTCTTCTTGTCTTCTTCTCTTGTCTCTTTCCTGGAGTCCAGAAGAAGAAATGTTGGATTTGCATGAGTGTGTAAATCCAGATCACAACAATTACCCAGCAAACCGGTTGTATTGAAGCTCATCATCTATTTCTACACGCACAGTTAGCATTGATTTAATAGGCCAGCAGCTCCTTGCTCTGGGATGGGCTGGATTGGCATCTGGAGTGGTAAATGAAACTCGCAATAAGTCAAGCAGTATTAAACTTTACAGCTGCCTTATTTAAAAATGAGACATTTTTCCCAATCAATCAGAGCAAGTGGAATTGTAAATATCAAGGCAGGATCCATATTGCTTAATTAAACAGCAGCTAATGAGCACCGTGGCTGTTGGGCTGTGATTTAGGACAAGGATTATACAGATGGTGGATGCTGGCAAATTTAGGAGGAAGGTAGCTGAGCACAGTGCTGACAGAGAGGTCTCTCCTTGAGTCTGTGACTAACTCAATGAAGTAGCAAAAACTAGCAGGCCAATGATGCAGAGGGAATGAGTCGGAATGATATCTGAATTAAAATTTGCTGAATCTGACACTACAGACTCAGAATTTTGATCTTGGAGTTAACTGTGATTCAAGTTTGTAGTCTTCCAGGATCTCGGGGGTTCTTAGACCCCCATACTTTTTTGGGAGCATGGTCCCAGCAGGGTCCCTCTGTCTCCAGCATCCTATGAGCCCATCAGCATGAAAGGGGAGCGTGTTAGCCACTGAGAACCTTTGAACATGCTTCTTTGTCCTTTCCTGATGATTGGAGCCAATTTAGAGTGAAAGGAGGTCAGTCTGTCACTGAGAGGATGCTTCTCTGTAGCTAACACACTCCCTTTCCATGCTGATTGGCTCCTAGGGGCATCTGCTATTGTGAGAGAAGGTCCACACAGGAAGGACTGAGGAGTCTGGACATGACGATGCAGAGCAAGCAAGCGAGGGGGAGTGGCGTGACTATCACAAGGGACCCTGCACTTTTGGATTTGCCACTCCACCACTGCTTCTGTTGGGAAGTCCTACCAGCAATGCAGCCTAGCAGCAGACACCTTAAAGCTTGGTTCGCTTGATAAACACAACATCAAGTGACAGCTTACATGTGTGAATCTGTGCATTTGCTTTGTTGGTGTTTAATCTCAAATCCATTTACTCCTTTAGCCAGGTTGGTGTGGTATCGTGGCAACACAGAATTCAGTCAGTGGGTAACAGGAACAGTGTTTATTCTCTAATTGCAGATGGAGCATTTTGGGGAACCTTGGGCCTCCCATGTGTGGTTGGACTTGAACTCCTGTCAGCCCCACCCAGCATGGTCAGTGGCCAGGGATGATGGGTACTGTAGCCCAACACATCTGGAGGGCTATAGGAACCCCCATTCCTGCCTCAAGGAGCAAAGGGGTGGAAAGCTCAGGTGTCCAAAGGGTCACTGGGAATTCCTCTTGCCCTCTCTGCTCCCCCAGCACTCTGCAGAGCAGTTTTTATGCAAAGGGAATAAAGATATTTGTGACCATATTGGAAACGGGTCAAAAATAGGCCTCTAGAGCTCTCTAAATGTGTTAGGGCTTTAAGTGGAGAGGGTGTGTGCATGCAACCATCCACCCCAACATCTCCACATGCGCTGGTGCCTCTGTGTAAAGTTATGAAGGGAGATTTTAACTGGATTCAATCAAACTTGGACAGAATGCTCCCATGACTGAGAACTCTGTGCCATTAGAATTCCTAATCAAAGGAGGATCTTAACCTCATTCAACTGAACGTGGTTAGACTTTGCTGCAGCCCTTCATCTTATCACGTGAAGGTTGAGAGAGGAGGGGGTGGGACCAGCATGCGCAGGGGTGCTTGGTGGTTGGTGGGACTGATGCATCTAGCTTGCATCCTCATGTGTCCTCTTGGATACCTGAAGGAGGCTTAGATTTGTGGATGCTCTATACGGCAATCAACAAATATTAACTAAAGAGCAACTGGAGCAAAAGGCTCTTGAGTTACACATCCCTTGGTTTATTTATCTACAATGCAATCATTATCTCAGCTGGAGATCTGTTACAACCCAGAGATTTGATGGAATTTGAATTAATATGCCATTTTTGGATTACGTGTGCTGGGGTCTTGATTTCCTTCTTGTTTCAGTTGCTGTGTAAGCTTGGGTGAGTCTAGAGTGATAGGTGGTGGTGTTTTTTGGCGGCTGTATTCTGCAACATTGATGCAATAATAGGGTATGGTGGTGGATTCATACTGGACTATCTGCACACCATTCCACTTTCTTAGTTGTTCTGCAATGTTTCCCCAGTGTTACTGCATTATTGCCATTTTTGACCAAAAAAAGAAGAAACCAAACTCCAAACCAAACAAACCCTGAGCATTTGTGGTATGAAACATGACAGGATTTCAGCAGGAAGCTACAGGACATGCAATGACTGGAAACAAAACAGTATGACCACTCTGAAACGTTTGCAAGTGCAAACAATATTGAAAGCAGGGTTGTGTATGACAAGCTGATACCACCATGAGTGCAAATCATCATGAATGTATAATAATAAAGGATGTTTAATAAAGGATGTTTACCTCCTCTAGGATGCACACCTTAATGTGGTGAGGGGGTTTGAGAGTGTCAAAGAAGCTGAGAGCAATGCCATCAGGAGTCTAGACCAAGAGGCTAGACTCAGCAGGGGCACCCAAGGCGGAATGGTCAAAGCTGAGACACCAGACTCAGATGCATCCAGACTCAGAGGAAGGCAATGGTAAACCACCTCTGAATACCTCTTACCATGAAAACCATTTGAACAGAGTATCCAAAATGCAACACGAGATAGTGCTGGAAGATGAGACCCCCAGGTCAGAAGGGACTCACCGAGCTACTGGGGAAGAACGACGGACAAGTACGAGTAGCGCTGTGACTAATGACGCAGCTGGGTCAAAGCTGAAAGGAAGCCCAGAGGCTGATGCGCACAGATGCAAAAGGAGAGTCTGAAGTTGTACGACTTACACAATAGCAACATGGAATGTGAGAAGCATGAACCAGGGAAGGTTAGAAATTGTCAAGCAAGAAACGGAACACATCAACGTTACAATACTTGGTGTGAGTGAACTAAAATGGACGGGAATGGGACATTTTCAGCCAGGCAACTACAAAATATTTTATGCAGGAAATGAGAAATCAAGAAGAAACGGGGTTGCTTCAATAGTGAGAAGTGATGTAGCAAAAGCAATTAGGAGTTACAACGCAAGGTCTGAGTGAATGATATCAATGAGATTTAACGGGAAACCTATTAATATAACCATCATCCAAGTCTATGCTGCAATGGCAAACACAGAAGAAGAGGAATTGGAGAGATTTTATGCAGAAGTACAGGAAGAAATTGATCACACACCAAAACAAGATGTTCTGATAATCACGGGGCACTGGAATGCAAAAGTAGGGAACAGAGAAGAACTAGAAACTGTGGGAAAATGGGGCTTAGGAGGTAGAAATGAAGCAGGAGACTTAATTGAATTCTGTGAAGCCAATAAATTGTTTCTGGAAAATACATGTTTTGAGCAACCAAAAAAATGTACTCGTGGACATCACCAATTAGTCAATATAGGAATCAAATTGATTATATAATTTGTAGCGTTTAGATAGTTTGGTAGACAGTGCTGGGGAGGAGTCAGTGGTCGTGGTGCACGTTGGCACCAATGACATGGGGAAATATAGCTGTGAGGTCCTGGAAGCAAAATTTAGGTTGCTAGGTAGGATGCTGAAAGCCAGGACCTCCAAGGTGGCTTTCTCTGAAATGCTACCGGTTCCACGCGCAGGACCAGCCAGACAGGCCCAGCTTTGCACTCTCAATGCGTGGATGAGACGATGGTGTCAGGTGGAAGGGTTTAGATTTGTTAGGCACTGGGGAACATTTTGGGACAAGCCGGGCCTGTACAAAAGGGACGGGCTCGACTTCCGGGAAGGGTGACTTAGCCTGTGCCTGCTTTTGAGACGGGCTCCTGCCTCAAAAGAAGCTTATTCAGATATATCAGTCAGTTTTTTCTTTTTTTTTGACTGATTAAACTTCTCCCGGGTAGGGAGAAACGAAGAGATTAACCTCAAAGCCTATTTTTGTTGGGACGACCAGATCTCATTAATTTATGGGACGAGGTCCAGCCGACGAAGGTGGGACGGATTTTCAACAGCAAGCTCTATCTGTTAAAGCGAACGTTCATCTTATCTTCTAAGAGAGAACGCACTAACAGGCAAGCACCCTTCTTTCTATATTTTTCTTTTACTTGACTTAAATTGTTGCTGTTTAAAAGAGATTTGCCAGATTGATCGGTTTTTGACATCTCACTGGGGAGCCGTAACTTCTCTCTGCTACGCACTAATTAATAGCTTATCTCTGTTTTTGTTGCAAAAAGCTGTCCTGGATTTGCATTCTAAAGATACACACAGAAGAGGGATTTCTATTCCAGATTTTTATTTTGAAAAATATTATACTGTTTTGTGACTACTCTCTTTTTGGTCTATTTTATTTTGACGAATCTGTTTCTTGACGATTGCCATTAATTGTTTCGATCCTGGGAACTGCATTTTGTTTACTTAACTATTGGAGAGATAAGGCTGTCTGCTCTGTTTATACTGTGATGTCACCAAGTTTGGAGTATTAACCCAATTGTTGCTGAAATAAGAAGTGGTTTTCCTATATTTTTCTTTTAAAATGGCAATTAAGAAAGTGGCTGAGAATCTGGAAATAACTATGTTTCAGAAAATAATGGATGAGATTGAGATAACGAAAATTGAATTGAGTAAAATGAAGCAGGAGATTAAAGATATAAGGGTCCCTGTGAGAGAGGTGACCCTGGAAGGGGTCCCTGTGAGAGAGGAGACCCCGGAGATTGGAACAGGGGTCCCTGTGAGAGAGGAGACCCTGGAGACTGGAATAGGGGTCCCTGTGAGAGAGGAGATCCCGGAGATTGGAACAAACGTGGAACAGGAACAAGATTTGGAGTCTATGGACTTTAGAAATAAAATCTATTGTTTGGAACTCAATGTTATCTCTGAAGAAATTAATGAAGATTCTAGAGATAAAGTTATCAATGGCATGGATTATCTTCTGGACTGGAATGATGTGATGGAGCCCAATATAGAGAAAATCTATGGAATTAACTGCAGCCATGTGACAATGGAAAAACTTTTAAGAGATGACCCAGTGTATTTTGAAAAAAAGAACAGAGATATGATTTTACAGCAGTATTTCAGCAACCTATTCAGAATGGATGGCAAGAAAATATTTGGGATAGAGGTAATTCCCATCAGACTCTTACTATATGACTATGGCTTTGACAGCAAGATTATTATGGAATACTGATAATGGAAGATTGGATATTGAAATTACTGGACTTAACAAGACTACTGAAGATGGAAGATGGAAAATGGAACTAATAGAGATAATAGAACAATGGCTACTGAAATTACTGAACCTAACAGATTCTGATGTGATGGATTAATTGAAATGTTTATTTTGACTATGGTTATGACAATAAGATTATCATAATTAGTAATGAGATGGATTAATCGATATGCTTATCTGGAAAAAAAAAATTGATAGATATATTTCTTAAAGAATTGAAATCTCTCTTTGACTTTTTGTGGAAAGAATAAAGTAATGTTTATGAGATTTGATGATTAAGTAAGATAACTACTGGAGGAAAGTGATTTTATAATATGACTTAAGAGACAGGATTGCTATATATTATAGACTTATAACTGATTTGATCTTTGACAAATGGGAAGTCAATATTTTACTCTTTATTTTTTATTTTTGTTTTTTTTTTTCTTTTTTTCTTTTTGTTTAACTATTTTTGATTTTGTTTTTTGTCTTTGAATGTTTTGTGATTTTGTCTTTTTTTTTTTTTTTTTTTTTTTTTCAATAATTTTTATTCAGATTTTCATAAAACATACAAGACAAAATCATAAAACATTCAAAGACAAAAAACAAAATCAAAAATAGTTAAACAAAAAGAAAAAAAGAAAAAAAAAAATAAAAAATAAAGAGTAAAATATTGACTTCCCATTTGTCAAAGATCAAATCAGTTATAAGTCTATAATATATAACAATCCTGTCTCTTAAGTCATATTATAAAATCACTTTCCTCCAGTAGTTATCTTACTTAATCATCAAATCTCATAAACATTACTTTATTCTTTCCACAAAAAGTCAAAGAGAGGTTTCAATTCTTTAAGAAATATATCTATCAATTTTTTTTTCCAGATAAGCATATCGATTAATCCATCTCATTACTAATTATGATAATCTTATTGTCATAACCATAGTCAAAATAAACATTTCAATTAATCCATCACATCAGAATCTGTTAGGTTCAATAATTTCAGTAGCCATTGTTCTATTATCTCTATTAGTTCCATTTTCCATCTTCCATCTTCAGTAGTCTTGTTAAGTCCAGTAATTTCAATATCCAATCTTCCATTATCAGTATTCCATAATAATCTTGCTGTCAAAGCCATAGTCATATAGTAAGAGTCTGATGGGGATTACCTCTATCCCAAATATTTTCTTGCCATCCATTCTGAATAGGTTGCTGAAATACTGCTGTAAAATCATATCTCTGTTCTTTTTTTCAAAATACACTGGGTCATCTCTTAAAAGTTTTTCCATTGTCACATGGCTGCAGATAATTCCATAGATTTTCTCTATATTGGGCTCCATCACATCATTCCAGTCCAGAAGATTATCCATGCCATTGATAACTTTATCTCTAGAATCTTCATTCATTTCTTCAGAGATAACATTGAGTTCCAAACAATAGATTTTATTTCTAAAGTCCATAGACTCCAAATCTTGTTCCTGTTCCACGTTGGTTCCAATCTCCGGGATCTCCTCTCTCACAGGGACCCCTATTCCAGTCTCCAGGGTCGCCTCTCTCACAGGGACCCCTGTTCCAATCTCCGGGGTCTCCTCTCTCACAGGGACCCCTTCCAGGGTCACCTCTCTCACAGGGACCCTTATATCTTTAATCTCCTGCTTCATTTTACTCAATTCAATTTTCATTATCTCAATCTCATCCATTATTTTCTGAAACATAGTTATTTCCAGATTTTCAGCCACTTTCTTAATTGCCATTTTAAAAGAAAAATATAGGAAAACCACTTCTTATTTCAGCAACAATTGGGTTAATACTCCAAACTTGGTGACATCACAGTATAAACAGAGCAGACAGCCTTATCTCTCCAATAGTTAAGTAAACAAAATGCAGTTCCCAGGATCGAAACAATTAATGGCAATCGTCAAGAAACAGATTCGTCAAAATAAAATAGACCAAAAAGAGAGTAGTCTCAAAACAGTATAATATTTTTCAAAATAAAAATCTGGAATAGAAATCCCTCTTCTGTGTATATCTTTAGAATGCAAATCCAGGACAGCTTTTTGCAACAAAAACAGAGATAAGCTATTAATTAGTGCGTAGCAGAGAGAAGTTATGGCTCCCCAGTGAGATGTCAAAAACTGATCAATCTGGCAAATCTCTTTTAAACAGCAACAATTTAAGTCAAGTAAAAGAAAAATATAGAAAGAAGGGTGCTTGCCTGTTAGTGCGTTCTCTCTTAGAAGATAAGGTGAACGTTCGCTTTATCAGATAGAGCTTGCTGTTGAAAATCCGTCCCACCTTCGTCGGCTGGACCTCGTCCCATAAATTAATGAGATCTGGTCGTCCCAACAAAAATAGGCTTTGAGGTTAATCTCTTCGTTTCTCCCTACCCGGGAGAAGTTTAATCAGTCAAAAAAAAAAGAAAAAACTGACTGATATATCTGAATAAGCTTCTTTTGAGGCAGGAGCCCGTCTCAAAAGCAGGCACAGGCTAAGTCACCCTTCCCGGAAGTCCGTGATTTTGTCTTGTATGTTTTATGAAAATTTGAATAAAAATTATTGAAAAAAAAAAAAATACAAAAGGGACGGGCTCCACTTGAACCAGAATGGAACCAGACTGCTGGCACTTAAAATTAAAAAGGTAGCAGAGCAGCTTTTAAACTGACTGAGGGGGGAAACCCGACAGGAGCTGAGAAAGGTCCGGTTCGGAATAAACCTCCCCCCTGGGATAAAGACCAAAGAAATGATGAAATTTTAAAAGGGGTAGGCCTAGAAGTAGGCATTGTGAGAGCAGGGGCACAGGATATAAATTCAGAAGAGCAAAATTACCACAGGCCTAACCACAAGTGCCAAAGACACTTGAAGAGAGACACTGCTTACAAGTGCCTGTACGCTAATGCTAGGAGCCTCCGAACCAAGATGGGAGAACTGGGGTGCTTGGTCTTAGAGGAGAGCATTGATATAGTGAGCATAACGGAGACCTGGTGGAATGGAGAAAACCAGTGGGATACGGTTATCCCTGGATATAAACTATATCGGAAGGACAGGGAAGGATGTATTGGTGGCAGAGTCGCTCTATACGTGAAAGAAGGCATTGAATCCAGCAAGCTCGAAACCCCAAAAGAGGCAGACTCCTCCACATAATCATTGTGGGTGGTGATACCATGCCCCAGGAGGGACTTAATACTGGGAACGATCTATCGTCCCCCTGATCAAAATGCTCAGGGAGACCTTGAGATGAGATATGAAATTGACTTCAACTACCCGGACATAGACCGGGACCTGGTGCGAGATGTAAGTGTTGTTGAACCGATTGGGAGCAGTGACCATAGTGCTATTAAATTCAACATACATGTAAATGGCCAATTGCCAAGAAAATCCAACACGGTCACATTTGACTTCAAAAGAGGAAACTTCACAAAAATGAGGGGATTGGTAAAAAGAAAGCTGAAAAACAAAGTCCAGAGGGTCACATCACTCGAAAATGCTTGGAAGTTGTTTAAAAACACTATATTAGAAGCTCAACTGGAGTGCATACCGCTGATCAGAAGAGGTACCGCCAGGGCCAAGAAGATGCCAGTATGGTTAACGAGCAAAGTCAAGGAAGCTCTTAGAGGCAAAAAGTCTTCCTTCAGAAAATGGAAGTCTTGTCCGAATGAAGAAAATAAAAAGGAACACAAACGCTGGCAAAAGAAATGCAAGAAGACAATAAGGGATGCTAAAAAAGAATTTGAGGAGCACATTGCTAAGAACATAAAAACCAACAACAAAAAATTCTATAAATACATTCAGAGCAGGAGACCATCTAGGGAGGCGATTGGACCCTTGGATGATAAGGGAGTCAAAGGTGTACTAAAGAACGATCAGGAGATTGCAGAGAAGCTAAATGAATTCTTTGCATCTGTCTTCACAGTGGAAGATATAGGGCAGATCCCTGAACCTGAACTAATATTTGCAGGAAGGGATTCTGAGGAACTGAACTAACTAAAATATGTAACTTGTCCCTTGGGTCCTCCTCCGTGCCTGAGGACTGGAAAGTGGCAAATGTAACGCCAATATTCAAAAAGGGATCCAGAGGGGATCCCGGAAATTACAGGCCAGTTAGCTTAACTTCTGTCCCTGGAAAACTGGTAGAAAGTATTATTAAAGCTAGATTAACTAAGCACATAGAAGAACAAGCCTTGCTGAAGCAGAGCCAGCATGGCTTCTGCAAGGGAAAGTCCTGTCTCAGTAACCTATTAGAATTCTTTGAGAGTGTCAACAAGCATATAGATAGAGGTGATCCAGTGGACATAGTGTACTTAGACTTTCAAAAAGCGTTTGACAAGGTACCTCACCAAAGGCTTCTGAGGAAGCTTAGCAGTCATGGAATAAGAGGAGAGGTCCTCTTGTGGATAAGGAATTGGTTGAGAAGCAGAAAGCAGAGAGTAGGAATAAACGGACAGTTCTCCCAATGGAGGGCTGTAGAAAGTGGAGTCCCTCAAGGATCGGTATTGGGACCTATACTTTTCAACTTGTTCATTAATGACCTAGAATTAGGAGTGAGCAGTGAAGTGGCCAAGTTTGCTGACGACACTAAATTGTTCAGGGTTGTTAAAACAAAAAGGGATTGCGAAGAGCTCCAAAAAGATCTCTCCAAACTGAGTGAATGGGCGGAAAAATGGCAAATGCAATTCAATATAAACAAGTGTAAAATTATGCATATTGGAGCAAAAAATCTGAATTTCACATATACGCTCATGGGGTCTGAACTGGCGGTGACTGACCAGGAGAGAGACCTCGGGGTTGTAGTGGACAGCACGATGAAAATGTCGACCCAGTGTGCGGCAGCTGTGAAAAAGGCAAATTCCATGCTAGCAATAATTAGGAAAGGTATCGAAAATAAAACAGCCGATATCATAATGCCGTTGTATAAATCTATGGTGCGGCCGCATTTGGAATACTGTGTACAGTTCTGGTCGCCTCATCTCAAAAGGATATTCTAGAGTTGGAAAAGGTTCAGAAGAGGGCAACCAGAATGATCAAGGGGATGGAGCGACTCCCTTACGAGGAAAGGTTGCAGCATTTGGGGCTTTTTAGTTTAGAGAAAAGGCGGGTCAGAGGAGACATGATAGAAGTGTATAAAATTATGCATGGCATTGAGAAAGTGGACAGAGAAAAGTTCTTCTCCCTCTCTCATAATACTAGAACTTGTGGACATTCAAAGAAGCTGAATGTGGGAAGATTCAGGACAGACAAAAGGAAGTACTTCTTTACTCAGCGCATAGTTAAACTATGGAATTTGCTCCCACAAGATGCAGTAATGGCCACCAGCTTGGATGGCTTTAAAAGAAGATTAGACAAATTCATGGAGGACAGGGCTATCAATGGCTACTAGCCGTGATGGCTGTGCTCTGCCACCCTAGTCAGAGGCAGCATGCTTCTGAAAACCAGTTGCCGGAAGCCTCAGGAGGGGAGAGTGGTCCTGCTTGCGGGCTTCCCCCAGGCACCTGGTTGGCCACTGTGAGAACAGGATGCTGGACTAGATGGGCCACTGGCCTGATCCAGCAGGCTCTTCTTATGTTCTTATGGAGAAGTTCCATACTTTCTGCTAAAACAAGACCAGGAGCAGACTGAAGTACAGATCATGAACTGGTAATATCAAAAATCAGAGTAAAGCTAAAGAAGACCAACAAAGCAATCATAATGCCAAAATACAATTTAAATAGCATCCCAGAAGAATATAAAGATCAAATAAAGAACAGATCTGAGACTTTAAACTTAGTTGATAGAGAACCAGAAGAACTATGGATTCAAGTCAGAGACATTATCAGGGAACAATTCAAAAAGACAATATCTCTAGCTAAAAAGAGAGAAAGACCTCAATGGATATGACTGACAAAATGGTTAAAGAAGGAAAGCTAAAGAAAAGGAGATAGAAACATGGTCAGAACCCTAAATGCAATATTAATAATAATCTTGTACGTAGGGACAAAGAGAACTATTACAATAGTTATTGTATAGAAATAGAAGAAGACAACAAAAAGGGAAGAACAAGAGCCCTATTCCAACAGATTAGAGAAATTAAAGGGAAATTTATGTTGGCAAAGAAAGAGTGCCTGAGTGTATTTTTCCACAGCAGAGTTGCAAGGCCAAGAAGCTCAGAGTGCGTGCCAATCCCAAGGACATGTTACCAGGCAACCGTGGCTCTTGCAGCTGGCCTTATCTATAAGACTGTGCAGAGCAGCCAGTCTTGTGTGGGGGTCAAGAAGTTTGTTAGTAGAGAGAAAGAGCTTGTAGTTGTATCCTGAAACTTTTCATGTCAGTAAAGTGACTCTTAAAAACCTATGACTTGTCTGGCTGAGTGATTCAACTGGGATCTAGCCTGTCACTATTCTGTTCTGCATCCTGGGCATCTGCTTGTGCCCGATCCAACATCCAACAATTTAAGCCAAGAATAGGGATGTTGAATAATCAACAGGGGAACACACTGACTTATCAAGATGAAATAAAAGGAAGATGGAAGCAATACACTGAAGAACTATATAAAAGAGAGGCAAGGATGATAGATTCATTCATGGAGGAACCTTGTGATGAAGAACCAGAAATTTTAGAATGCGAGGTGAAAGCTGCTCTTAAAATACTTGGAAGAAACAAATCACCAGAACACATGGCATACCAATAGAGTTACTACAAATTACTGAGACTGAATCTGTCCAAACTTTGGTTTGGTTCCCAATTGGTTCCCAATTGGAAAGGGTGTGAGGGGTGTATTTTATCACCTTATTTATTTAACCTATACGCAGAACTTATCATATGGAAAGTGGGTTTGGACAAATAATTGGGTGTTAGAACAAATTAAACCAGAACTATCACTAGAAGCTAAAATGATGAAACTGAGGTTATCATACTTTGGACACATCATGAGGAGACATGATTCACTAGAAAACACAATAATGCTGGGAAAAACAGAAGGGAGTAGAAAAAGAGGAAGGCCAGACAAGAGATGGATTGATTCCATAAAGGAAGCCACAGACCTGAACTTACAAGAACTGAATAGGGTGGTTCACGACAGATGCTCTTGGAGGTCACTGATTCATAGGGTCACCATAAGTTGTAATCGACTTGAAGGCACATAATAACAACAACAAAGGATGTTTAGAGGGGCTCCTTAGCTACAAAGCTACAGGGTTACACAACTGCCTAGAACACAGGAGCTCAGCTGAAAACTCCCCACCAGGAATAGAGGCATCTAGTTTGAAGATGAGCTACCGTTACCAGTGTTAAAGGAAGTTTGTTTCAGATGGTGCCAAACTCTACAGAACTCTTGTTGGCAAGATTGTGGGGAAAGAAGTACTTATGTACACATGTGGTGAGAGTATCCCTGCTTAATGGGCTACCAGGATGCAGCTCTAACCCTCGTAAGTGATATTATTAAAATCAGAAAGTGTCCTTAGCTCTCTTCAAGCTTACATGCTAGGTAGCATAAATCAAATCCACTGAACATTGCAGAGGTTGCAATTATTAGCAGCCAAGTGGGCGAATGCCATATCTTGAAAAGCTGAAACAATTCCTATAGCAGACAATTGGTTCTCTCTGACACCTGGAGTCCTTCAATAACAGGAAACTTTCTCACCAATTAAGAGTTGCAAGAAGTCAGGGTAAAGCAACGGGTCTTCTGTTAAAACAATTGTTTTGTATCTCTTTTATATTAATAGTAAGAGAATAAATAACCCAAAGCAAAGGAGGAACACGGGAAGCTGCCTTATATCGAGTCAAACCAGTATTGTCAGCACTGACTGATAGCAGATCTTCAGGGTTTCAGGCAGGGAACATTCTGAGCCCAACCTGGAGATGATGAAGAACAAATCTGGGACCTTCTTCTACATTCAAGACACTTCAGGGTTCTATCTAATATAATTTGATAATATAATTGGGTAATATAATTTGAGCACCATAGAGCGCTTTCATGATTGGAACAAATGGAGAAGATTGAAGCCTTTTTGAGTAAGTCGTTTGGAGACCTTCGGGTAACAAGTAGCTAACAAATCTAATAAAGAAACAAACAGTTCATTTAGGGCAATGAGCATGCATGGGTGGGCAGGGAAAGGCAACTTTAATGGTTGTGCAAAAGCTGTGCCTGCCAAAATTCCTTCTTCTGCACAACTATTCAAGCTGCAATCCCCACCCTAGAGTGGATATACGGAGGAAGGATCCCAACAGTCAGATGTATGGAGTCTCTCAGTCTCTGTGTTTTAATAAACCAGGCCCCACCCCAGTGATTTGCATGCCAGTCCTCTGTTTCTGCTCATCTTTGTGCTTAATGAACATCTGAACAGGGATTCTAACTTTTCAAGGAGAAGGACTTGGGTTTTATTTATCCATTATGGATTGCAACTGGGTTTACTCAAGGGTAGAGAAGACTCATTGATTCTATCATGACTGAGGCTGCAATCCTAACCAAGTCCTATTGAATTCAATGGGGCTGGCTTCCAGATATGCGGGTTTAAGATTGCAGCATGGATCCAACCTTATGAGTTTATTTTATTTTCCATTTTTGGCTTGTGTATTTTTTTAACATTAAGATGCAAGTTGTTTGGTTGATATTGTCTTACTGTGCATTCTGCCTATTGCTATATTATCAGTGAGTCTGATTTCTTGCTGATATGCAACATTTTGCTAAAGTGTAATAGTTTTTTTAGAGGGCTGTAAAATATAACATGGGGAAAAGAAGTTTATAAGAATATAGAAAATCTGAAAAAGATGGGTGAGGGAGAGGAAAAGGAATCAGAAACACATGTCCTCTAGGAGCCCCTCCAGACTGTTTTTTGGGGGGGAGGGGTCAGATGTATTCTGTTACATGTCATTGATTGTAGGAGGGCTAATGTTCTCCCTATCTTCAAAAAGGGCAAAATGGAGGAACCTGGGAACTACAGACCAGTCAGCCTGACATTGATCCCTGGGAAAATTCTGGAGTGGATTATGAAACAGTCAATCTGAAAACAGTCCAGTGATTACTAGAAGCCAACATGGATTAATTGATTGATTGATTAGATTTATATCCCACTCTTTCTCCCAGTAGAAGCCCAGGGCAGCATTTATCAAGAACAAATCCTGCCAGACTAGTGTTATCTCATTTTTTGATCAGGTAACCTCCCTGATAGACTGTAGGAATGCTGTGGACATAATATATCTTGACTTCAGCAAAGCTTTTATTTATTTATTTATTAAATTTATCTTTCCAGAAGGAGCCCAGGGCAGCAAACAAAAACACTAAAAACACTCTTAGAACAAAAGACTTTAAAATATATTTAAGCAAATCATCTTTAAAAACATATTTTTTTTTATAAAGAAACACTTTAAAAACACCTTAAAAAGCTGTTCTGATGCAGACACAGACTGGGATAAGGTCTCTACTTAAAAGGCTTGTTGAAAGAGGAAGGTCTTCAGTAGGCACCAAAAAGATAACAGAGATGGTGCCTGTCTAATATTTAAAGGGAGGGAATTCCACAGGGTAGGTGCTGCCACACTAAGGGCCCATTTCCTATGTTGTGCGGGATGGACCTCCTGATAAGATGGTATCTGAAGGAGGCCCTCACCTGCAGAGTGCAGCGATTGACTGGGTATATAAGGGGTAAGACAGTCTTTGAGGTATCCTGGTCCCAAGCTGTATAGGGCTTTGTATACCAAAACTAGAACGTTGAACTTGGCCAGGTATGTTGTAATTACAAATGTTGTAATAAAAATACATAAATAAATTTTGGAGTCACTGTGGTCCTTGGGTCTTTTTCCATGTTTAGGAACAAAGGAATCTGCCTTATACCTACTCAGGCCATTTGGTGCCATCTAGCTGAGTACTGATGACATGGACTAGCATTGGCTCTCCAAGATTCCAGGCAATAGTCTTTTCCCGAAATTGAATTTTGGACCTTTGCATGCAAAGCATATGTCCTACAACTGAGCTACAACCCTTCCCCTGTTTTTTAAAAATATCTTTTAGAATTGTTCTTTTCAATTCACTAATGAAGATCCACACCATTCATACAAAGCACATTCAACACATATTTGAAGCACATGAATCGCACCACAGAATCATGGGAACTGTAGTTTGTTAAGGGCAGAGCTCAGAAGCAGGTCCCAATGTATTCAGTGGGACTTGCACAAACAGGGAAGCATGCAGAGATCTGCAACCTCAAGTGATAAGGAATTCATTCACCCAACCCAAAATTCAGAATCATGCCACTTTAAGCTATTTTGCAACTGTTTATACTTGTTTTTATGGTTATTGGATTTTAAAGGGATTCATTTCTTATTGTGAGTTGCCTTGGTTTCCAGTCTGCAACCCTACCTCACAGGGTTGTTGGAAAGACTACACACACACACACACACACACACACACACACACACACACACACACAGAGGAGATGTAAAAATACATACACCCCATATAATACTTTATTATCAAAACCAGTTGGTCATTGCAGAACATTAAAAAAAAATAAACTCAGTATTAGTTTCCTACATAATAAAAGCAGTTATACCTGTGTAAGCCCTGCCTAATTGCTTTAAAAATAGGATTGGAGAGGAAGAGAAAGATTTACAACACAAACACAATCCTTTGCTATGTTCACTCAAAAGTCCCATCAATTTACAGCACAATTCCTACCATGTCTACTCAAAAGTAAGTCCTATTGAATTCAGTGGGGTTTATTCTGGGTATGTGAGATTAGCATTGCAACTTTCCTCCCAGAAAAGCAAGTACTGGATTAAAGCTTCATATTAGGAAGGTTTTCAAAGCCCTACCCTCTTCAACAGCCCAGGAAAATTTAAACTTATTTGACTCCTGCACACAAGCTGAAAGCTATATACTTACTCAATCTATGAGATTTTCAGATAAAGAGGAAAAAACAACCATTTTCTGGCATTGCAATGGGGTCTAGGCATGCGTGGAGGTCAACAAATCACAAACCTGACTTCACCTATTGGCTACAAACCTGAAAGGGTGGGATTAGAGCAGCCAGCGACATTTAACTGAAGTTGGGGGGTGGCGGCGGCTGATGTTTTGGTGTATATCTTGGGAACCAGACCTCCTAGAAACTTTTTTTTAAATGAAAACTGAGAGTCCGAAGATTAAGCTGACTCACCCAGAGACCCAGAGAGCACTCCAAAAATCTGGAGTCTCCAGGCGAAAACTGGACACCTGACAACCCTATGATGAAATCATTCTCTTTTGCGCTTTTAAAAAAGGCACAAATTTAAAACCTGAAGATTTGTTACAGGAAAGCAATGCTTGAGTTTGTGAATGTCGAGGGGCAGGATCCTACCATCCTACATGAATGTCAGGAGTATGTTACGCAAAAATATGGTAGAATGGCTTGGAACAGATGTTGTATCCTCCCTGCCCATCTGGAAGAATGCCACCCTGGGAGAAGGCTCGCTTGCTCCTGTTGCCCTTCTACACAACATACACAGACATGTTTGCAGGGGGATTGGACTCCATGGCCTTATAGGCCCCTTCCAACTCTACTGTCCTACAATTCTATGACATTTTCTTAGGTCACACAATAGCAAAGTTCATTGCTTGAGATTCCACTCCTGGCAATTGGCTTGCAAAGGAGCTGAGCTGTCTTGCAAAGTGCTTGGCCATGAACCAGCAAACCCAGCTGTTTAGCAGCTTAATCTCCTTGCTCCTTGCTGATTGTTTAGGCAAAATGTGATGTGGCAGATGAGATTGTGGCATAAATTCTGCAGCCTGCCACTGAGTCTGACTCCAAAAAGAACTGCTTGTAAAATCTGTAGACCGTGGAGGCAGGCCAGGCCCCCCCTCCATTGGGCTGGGTTGCCATCTCTCCCCCTGTTCCTGTGCCTGACACACACTAGAATTAAGCGGGAGAAGTTCTCCCATTGATTATCTTCATGTCAGGAAAAGCATTGCCTCCCTCTTTCTAGGTGCCAAGTAGCAGTTGAAGGGTCAGGGGCAGAAAAAAGGGGCAACTTCATTCCTCAGACACTATTCCAGACCCCAATAGAGAACAATGAGTCTGACAACAGATCATGTGTGTCAGAAGGAGGCACCTTCTCCGTTCAGGGCAGCCTTTGCCCTCCAGATGGTTTGGACCGTAACTCCCAGTCAGCACGGTTGTGTGA
The DNA here is from genome assembly GCF_030035675.1 of Rhineura floridana. NCBI lineage: Eukaryota > Metazoa > Chordata > Lepidosauria > Squamata > Rhineuridae > Rhineura > Rhineura floridana. Next base: position 3,576,536 of record NC_084480.1, on the reverse strand, counting down.
TGCTGGGGCCAACGGGAGTTGTAGTGCAAAACATTTGGAGGGGACCAGCTTGGCAAAGACTGATATAGGTCCTTCAAGCACACAGACTCCCTCTCCCCCACCCAAGGATTCATCCACATGAAAGGAGAGAGCGAAAGAAAGAGGAGCAAACAGACAGAGCCTCTGCATGGTTCAGATAAAGCTTGACCTGTCTTACTCAAAGCTGTTCACTGCAGAGGAAGACAATTAATGGTTTCTGTCCTGGTTTGCTCTGGAGCAGTGTCCACAGAACAGGTTACCTAACAGAAAATACATCTGTGAACTCACAGGAACACCTCAGCTCAGAGCACCAGGATGTGACAATATTGTGGACTGATTAGTGTGCTCCTGAGGAAGAGTGGAAAACATCCCACATTGTCACAAGGCAAAGACACAAGTCCCTAACGATATGAAACTGAGAATACATTTATGACGAAAGAAACCCTTGGCAATTGCGGGGATACAATTGAAATAATCCAACACTTACGCACACTGTTCAACATCCATTTGAACCTTCCCCTCTAGATCTCTTCAGATCAAAGTGCAGCTCCAAAAGCGGAGAAGCATTTTGCAGGATAGTTCTAAGAGATCCTAATTGGTAGCAACTTCTAAGGGCCAATGAGGTGGGAGGGACAGCTATGAGTGGCTGCTTCCTGTGACTTTCTTTTGTCCAAAGCAGCTGTGGAGGACTCTGATTTGGATCAGGGCTGAGATGCTGCAGGAGGATGGAGTTAACCCTTTCTCCTTACCAGGGTGGGGCCAGGCATGACTGGGCCCTTGGGCACCAGCCTGTCTGGCCCCAGGCCCATGGCGCCTGCCCTAATGTGCCACTTACCTCTCCTGCTGCAGTGAATGCTGGCTGCACTATGTGTGCTAACCTGCCATCAACCAAGATGGTGGTGGAGGCTTTCCTAAGGGGCTGATCCCTCCACCACCATCTTGGTTGATGGTATGCATGTGCGCTACATGTGCATGTGTGCTACGTGTGAGTGCATGCCTGTCATCAACCAAGATGGTGGCAGGGGCAACAGCTCCATAGGGACGATACTAAAATGTTCAGGGTTGTTAAAACAAAAAGGGATTGCGAAGAGCTCCAAAAAGATCTCTCCAAACTGAGTGAATGGGCGGAAAAATGGCAAATGCAATTCAATATAAACAAGTGTAAAATTATGCATATTGGAGCAAAAAATCTGAATTTCACATATACGCTCATGGGGTCTGAACTGGCGGTGACCGACCAGGAGAGAGACCTCGGGGTTGTAGTGGACAGCACGATGAAAACGTCGACCCAGTGTGCGGCAGCTGTGAAAAAGGCAAATTCCATGCTAGGGATAATTAGGAAAGGTATTGAAAATAAAACAGCCGATATCATAATGCCGTTGTATAAATCTATGGTGCGGCCGCATTTGGAATACTGTGTACAGTTCTGGTCGCCTCATCTCAAAAGGATATTCTAGAGTTGGAAAAGGTTCAGAAGAGGGCAACCAGAATGATCAAGGGGATGGAGCGACTCCCTTACGAGGAAAGGTTGCAGCATTTGGTGCTTTTTAGTATAGAGAAAAGGCGGGTCAGAGGAGACATGATAGAAGTGTATAAAATTATGCATGGCATTGAGAAAGTGGATAGAGAAAAGTTCTTCTCCCTCTCTCATAATACTAGAACTCGTGGACATTCAAAGAAGCTGAATGTTGGAAGATTCAGGACAGACAAAAGGAAGTACTTCTTTACTCAGCGCTTAGTTAAACTATGGAATTTGCTCCCACAAGACACAGTAATGGCCACCAGCTTGGATGGCTTTAAAAGAAGATTAGACAAATTCGTGGAGGACAGGGCTATCAATGGCTACTAGCCGTGATGGCTGTGCTGTGCCACCCTAGTCAGAGGCAGCATGCTTCTGAAAACCAGTTGCCGGAAGCCTCAGGAGGGGAGAGTGTTCTTGCACTCGGGTCCTGCTTGCGGGCTTCCCCCAGGCACCTGGTAGGTCACTGTGAGAACAGGATGCTGGACTACACGGGCCACTGTTCTGATCCAGCAGGCTCTTCTTATTTATTTATTTATTTATTTATTGTGCTTTTATACCGCCCTTTAGCAATAAGCTCTCAGGGCGGTGTACAACAATAAAAACAGGTTAAAATACAAGTGAGTATAAATAAAATGCACTATAAAACATATGTGAAAACAAGATTGCAACAAAAAAATTAAAATTAACATTTGAAATTTAAAATTTAAATTTAAAAAGCCTGGGCAAAGAGGTAGGTCTTTACCTGGCGCCGAAAAGATAACAAAGAAGGCGCCAGGCGTATCTCGTCAGGGAGGTCGTTCCATTATTCGGGGGCCACTACTGAGAAGGACCTAGTTCTAGTTATTGATCTCCTGGTCTCACTATGCGTTGGAACCCGGAGAAGAGCCTTCGACGTCAAGCGCAGCGAGCGGGTAGATACATAGCGGGAGAGGCGTTCCGCCAGGTATTGCGGTCCGATGCCATTAAGGGCTTTATAGGTAAGAACCAACACTTTGAATCTGGCCCGGAAACATATTGGTAGCCAGTGCAGTTGGGCCAGAATAGGTGTTATATGGTCAAATTTCTTTGTCCCAGTAAGAACTCTGGCCGCAGCATTCTGCACCAGCTGAAGTTTCCGAACCGTCTTCAAAGGTAGCCCTACGTAGAGTGCATTACAGTAGTCCAATCTAGAGGTTACCAGAGCATGAATAACTGTGGTGAGGTTCTCCCTGTCCAGGTAGGGTCGTAGTTGGGCCACCAGCTGAAGCTGGTAGAATGCATTCCGTGCCACCGAGGCTACCTGAGCCTCCAGTGACAGGAGCGGATCTAATAAGACCCCCAAACTACGGACCTGCTCCTTTAGGGGGAGTGTAACCCCGTCTAGGGCAGGTCGGACATCAACCATCTGGGCAGAGAGCCCCCCCACCAACAGCATCTCAGTCTTGTCAGGATTGAGTCTCAGTTTGTTAGCTCTCATCCAGTCCATTATCGCGGCCAGGCAGCGGTTTAGTACATCAACAGCCTCACCTGAAGAAGATGAAAAGGAGAAGTAGAGTTGCGTATCATCAGCATATTGCTGGAAACGCACTCCAAATCTCCTTATGACCTCACCCAGCGGCTTCATATAGATATTAAAGAGCATGGGGGACAGAACTGAACCCTGCGGGACCCCATATTGGAGTACCCAGGGATTCGAGTAATGCTCCCCAAGCACCAACTTCTGGAGACGATTCTCGAGATAGGAGCGCAGCCACTGCCAAGCAGTGCCTCCAACTCCCAAATCCGCAAGACGCCCCAGAAGGATACCATGGTCGATGGTATCAAAAGCCGCTGAGAGATCCAGGAGAACCAACAGAGTTACACTCCCTCTGTCTTTCTCCCGGCACAGGTCATCCATACAGGGCGACCAAGGTTGTTTCTGTACCAAACCCCGGCCGAAAGCCCGATTGAAATGGATCTAGATAATCAGTTTCATCCAAGAGAGCCTGGAGCTGGCGAGCAACCACACGCTCTAAAACCTTGCCCAGGAATGGAACATTTGCTACCGGTCTATAGTTGTCAAGGTTTTCAGGGTCCAAGGAGGATTTTTTTAGGAGCGGTCTCACCACCGCCTGTTTCAGGCAGGGTGGTACCACTCCCTCTCGTAAAGAGGCATTGATCACCTCCTTGGCCCATCCGGCTGTTCCATTCCTGCTAGCTTTTATTAGCCACGAGGGGCAAGGGTCCAGAGCAGAAGTGGTCGCCCGCACCTGTCCAAGCACCTTGTCCATATCCTCGAGCTGTACCAACTGAAATTCATCCAATAAAACAGGACAAGACTGTGCTCTGGACACCTCATTAGGTTCAACTGTTACAATATTGGAGTCAAGGTCCCGGCGGATGTTCATGATCTTGTCTTGGAAATGTCTTGCAAACTCATTACAGTGGGCTATTGATGGTATTATTGCGTTCGTCTCCATTTGCACTCAAGCCGTCTCCTTTCTTGCTTCATCACTCTTAGCTCCGGGGTAAACCACGGAGCCACTTGAGCTCTGCAAAGGAGAGGGCGCACTGGGGCGATTGTGTCAGCTGCCCGGGTCATTTCTGTATTCCACAGATTGACCAGGGTTTCTACAGGAGCGTCAGTTTCTTATGTTCTTATGAAGCCTCGGCTGCCATCTTGGTTGATAGTAGGCATGAGCGTGCAGTGTGGCCAGCATTCACCACAACAGGAGAGGTAAATGGGGCATGCAGGTGGGTGTTGTGGGCCTGTGTGGTTGTAGGGGGGTGCCTGGGAGCTCCCTCTCTGCAATCTGTGCCGGGTCGGGTGCCAACACTGCTGTGGATTGTGGAACAGGAGCACTACCCACCCACCCTATGGTGAGGCCTTTCAGGGTCCCTCAGCCAGGGTCTGACCTGGCCTCCCTCTTGTGCCGACCCTGCTCCCTACATGGTTTCCTGTTTTAACCTCCCCCCACACCCCCAGGTACCTCTCCTTTCTTCCTTTTGTGGATGGTGGCAGATTGGAGGGGGCACAATTTAGATGGGGGCTCTGGTATAGAGGGAAATTTAATCACCCTGTCCCAGCAATGTGGCCCCAATCCAAATTGCCTTCCAACACCCTTTTAACAAAAGTAGAAGACGTTGGAAGATACAGTCACAGATCTCTCTCACACCGAGTGTGTTGGCACCTTCAACAGTTGCGTGGAAGCAGAAATTTCTGCACCTGAAATTCCCTTTTCTACACAGCTGTTCAATGAGCGGGAGCCCTGTGCTCTTGGATATCTGGCTATCCTAGAAGCAGCTGGTGTGGAGGTCATGGATTGTTGTGGAATGACCAGGACTAGCTGATCTTTCAGGGCCAAAACATTTTTGTCTGTCTCCAGGCCTTGGCAAGGTTGCAACTGGGATTAATTGGTGCACCAGGGAGGCGTGCAAGAGAAAACAGATTCAGTTTGCATTTTAAAAGTATGTAACCCTCACCTTCTCAAACAATTTACGAACCGAAACATAGCCATCCTTTGAAATTTCCACTTTGCTGAATTCTGCAGTTCTCCAGCCTAGTGATATGTTCAAAATCCATATACTAGGGTAAAGTGTCCATAAAAATGCATATATTAATGAAAGGAACATACAAATGTGCATTACACTAGGGGAAATTGCTTTGTAAAAATGTGTTTATTAGGCAAATTTCCATACAAAGTTATGTATACTAGGAGAAATGGACAGTAACATGCTGATGAATTTTTTGTGAGGACTGTTTTAAAAAAATGCAAACAAATGTGGAAATGCGGAGGACTTATCTTAAGATCTGAAAATAAACAGAGCGAAAATGAAATTGACTGGTTCGTGCATCTGTAGTGCTGAGGGCCACCAAAGCTGGGTGTTGGCAAGATGGGTGAGGTGCCTTCTGCACCTTTAATAGCCGCATAGAAGAGGGAGTTTCAGCATGACCAACTACACCTGTGGAAATGCTGCCTTCCATCTATACAACTATATATACAAAGGGCCAGGAGGAAGGCTCTCCTCTTTTGCATCAGTCTACTTCTCGGTTCAGGATTTTACAGGAATGATCTAGTTTCCCCATCTGTTGCTTTCACCATTCTGTAGCGAGGACACTAGAGTTCCTGGAACCCATATAATAATCTCTTTTAGCAAACTGTGTCTCCAATTTAAAGCAATTTTTATTACAGCAGACAAAAGGCCCCCTTGTATTGACACACAAATTCCAACTTCCATCATCTCCTGTAAGCGCTTCTGACAAGCTAAACTAGAAACTTCTGGCTTTAGGTCAGACTCGAGACAGCTAAGTCAGGAGGTCATGTATCATATGAATCAATGGCAAAGATATATATGTATACATACACACACACACACATGAGAGAGAGAGAGAAAGAGAAAGAGAGAGGCTTCAGCTGGTTTATCCACTTCTCTGTTGGACTTTAGAACTATGCACTCGGCTGCAGGGATGCTGGAGTCCAATGCATGCAAGAAGGGCTGAATTTATACCATGGCATGCCATTGCTTTTCTTCACTCTTGTCCCCTTTATGGCTAACTTCCTCTGGCTAGGAGGGCTCAGTTTGTCAACTGATGAGAAAAGGAATGAAAAAAGGCCTGCTACTATGTCTTTCGCAGCACAAGTTAGCAGGGATAGCTTTCCAAGGAATGGAGATGAATGCCATCAGCTATTAATGTCTATAGATTAAGCTTCTGTCAAAGGCATAGGAGCAGGGACTGCTGAAAAAGTTGGCAGCCCCAATAGGAAGGGGAGATGGCTAGGGACCTGGCTCACTAATTTTCATTGCCTATTCAATTTGACCCACAAATAAAACTAGCTGCTGACTAAGGGTTGAAAGGCTCAGAAATGAAAAGGCAAGATATGCACGTCCGCCAACTTGTCTTTATTTATATAGTTAAATGCAGCATTTGCCTGATGGAAATATATGCATGTGTTTCAAGTGAACCAGGATACAGCAGTGAAGAAGCTGATAGGGCCTCCCTGAAGTGTGGTGGCATGCCTGGCCAGAGACTTAAAAAAATAATAATCACTAATTGAGATGGTTGCTGTTTATGCTGCAGTCATTTTATTTTTTTAATTGATTTTTTATAATGCAAGTTTATTAAACAAAAAGAAAAGGGGGGAAGGAAAATGCCCGCGTGCACCCACACGTACAACAACTTTCAGCATATTAACAATATAATAGGCATCCACACATTCATCTTTGTTTACACATACAGATCGATATATGCCATCCACAAGTCTGAACAGATATCCAGTCAAAGTTGGTGTTTCTAAAAAGTACATTCAAAGTTAGCAAGAGTGTTAAGGTTTTCTTTGGATGGTACACAGCAATCATTTTATGACCCATTTGTTAATAAAACATATAAAAAAGGCAATGACATAGATAAGGCAATTCTAGGAAACAACCTCTTTCATTTCTCTCACTTTTTGAGCCCCAAGGGCAAAGCCTCTTGCCCTGATTCTTGTGTTAAGAAAGCCTCTCCCAGCCCCTCAAGCCTCAAACATCACTCTCAAACATCACATTCTTAGCTACCCCCTGGAGGAAAATGCAATTACTGGCTAGAAAATTGTGTGAGCTTATCAGAGTTAGTTAAGCTCTTTGTAAATCATTGAATTAACACTGACAAGAAATGATTACAACTATACCCAAAATAAGTCAGGAATATTTCCCAGTGGGGACCCATTTTCAGAAGGAGGTGCTGAGATTATCCTGGGGTTTTTGTCAGTGGATGAGAACCAGAGTCTCTCTCTCTCTCTCTCTCTCTTTCTCTCTCTCTCTCTCTCTCACACACACACACACACACACACACACACCTATTCCAAGTGTGGTGCATTCAGTTAATGAACGTTTATGCCAATGTCTTTGCCAATCTGATGCCCTTCAGATGCCTTGCACTACATAGGATTGATGGAAGTTCAAAACATATGGAGTGCACCAGGTTGGCAAAGGCTCCTATGCAGAGAGGCATTTTTGGCAGCCTGCAATTATGTAATACCTTCCATACCGGAAACATATTGCAAAAGGGTGTGTGGCAGCAGCAAGACCAAGGTGACCATGCTTTGATATTGTTTTCGCTGCCAGCTTTGATAAGCTGCTTTTCTGCAAAGCCTCCAAAGTGGTGTACAATGTAGTAATAAACCTACAAGAGCTTAACACTACAAAGTTGTCTGCCTAGTGCAGATTGCAAAGAAGCACTGTTGGCCAGCCAGATCAAAATATGTATTTTGGTTGTATCAGGGAAGTTTATTATGTACATGGCTGATTTTATTTTTGTAAGCTGCCCTGAGTGCCCTATTATAGGGTAGAAGGGCAGGATAGAAATATTTTAAATAAATAAATAAATAAAAGTTGCACACTGTGGATGGAAGCAGAGCCAGCTGGGGGCCCATGTCAGTGGGGCAGTGGAATCTGCTCCAGGTTTCAGTCTGAACTTTCAAGGAACTGTCCACGGCTCTTCAGCTCCATGTCAGTGGAATCTATTCCAGGCTTTAGTCCGAACTTTCAGCACCTTGGATAGCTCCTTCAAAGTTCAGACTAAAACCTGGAGCGCCTCACTGACATGGAGCCACCAGCCGCCACTGAAAGGAAGCTCTAGCCAGCTCTTTTCTTGTCTTCAAGGTGGGGAATCTTTTTCAGCCTGAGGGCCACATTCCCTCTTGGGCAACTTTCCAAGGGCCACATGCTAGTTGTGGGTGGGGCCAGTTCTGGGCAGGGAAAGACAAAAGTAGGTGGAGCAATAGACATGGCTCTTATCTTTATAGTGTAGGCAGCGTTCCAGTCACACAAAGGCCAGAGATTCCTCCCCCACCCCATCACTCCAGCCAGGCAAAACGGAGATGTTATCCTAGTTCAAGGGACATATTCTAGTCAGGCATTTAGAGAAGATGTGAAGCAGGGCTGGTGAGATGAGGCGTGGCCTGGTATGAGGGGGTGTGGCCAGGGAGAGTCCTGAATTCCACATAGAGAGATCTGGAGGGCCACATAAGGCCCCTGGGTCTGACGTTTCCCCAGACTTCTATACAGTTACAAACTTCAACAAGCAGCCCAATCCTCTGTGTGCCTCCTCAGAAGTAAGCCCTGCTGACATTAATGGAACCTGCTTCCAGGAAAGTGTGCATAGGATGGGACTCTTAGCTGATGATGGGAATGAAATCTATGTGCTGCTTTCATATCCATCCTCCCTTACACCCAAATGTCCAACCTTGTGTGGAGGCTGGACCTGCCCATCAGTCCTGGTTTTATCCTCCAAAGAGCTGGAAGGAAGATTGCTGCCTGCCAGTGTTGGCATCTCTGCGCCAGTGAAGCAGCTTTGGAAAGACAGGAGAGCATCCACAGCCCTTCAGCCAAGATGGCCAAGGCCTGCCAGCCCCTGGCAATGAAATCTGGCTTCTCCAAGGGAAGGAGCTGAGATTCCAAAATAGGTCTGGCCCCTCAGGTGTCAGGACAGCAACATCTACGCTGGAGCAATGGACAATGGAACCAATGACCTAGAGAGGTAGTGGGCTCTCCGACACTGGAGGCCTTCAAGAGGCAGCTGGACAGCCATCTGTCGGGGATGCTTTGATTTGGAGTCCTGCATTGAGCAGGGGGTTGATGGCCTTATAGGCCCCTTCCAACTCTACTATTCTGTGATCCACGGCCTACAATTTATTTCTTCTTGGAAACTGACACCCCCCATCCCTTCAATTACAGCAGAAACCAATTCAACTGGAAAACAACAGTATAGAAGAGAGATTATAAATACTACAGCAATAACTAAAAGACCAGAAACTAAAACAGTTCCACCACTGGTTAAAAACTAAAAGCCTGAGAAAATAATTTTTTTAAAATTAGCTAGTGCTGGGAAGACAGCAGAGATGGCACCAAGTGAGGAAGATTAGGCCTTAAATGGGATGTCGGGGTGTGTGTGTGTACAATGAAGAGCGCCTTTGATTAGACAGGCATCAGGGCTCAGTTTCACTAAAGGCATTTTAACGTGGGACCCTGAAGTCTCTCCTGGTCACACCAAGGCAGAGAAGCTCCACCTGCATATGATAATTTCTTAGATGCAGCCGTATCTATTATCCACACCACAGACAAAACGTGCTGTCTTGTCTGCTTGCAGGTTTCAATTAAGGCATCTGCTTGGTCATGGTGACAAGAAGATGGAGAAGGACCACAGCTTAGTGGCAGAGCGTCTGCCTTGCATGCAGAAGGTCCCAGGTTCAATCCCAGGCATCTCCAGGTAGGGCTGGGAGTGTTTCCTGTCTGAAACCCTGGAGAGCAGCTGCCAGTCAGTGTAGACAATACTGAGCTAGGTGGACTAAGGTCTGACTTGGTATAAAGCATATACCTTTCATTTCCCATCAGTCACGAACCTGACATGATGCCAATAAGGGTCCACACTGGAAACACTGTGACGCATGGTACATGCTGGCGCACAGCATAGTTACGCCACTGACTTATACTGAACAAGCTCATGCTAGGCTGCGTATGCACTAAGCCGACTCTAGTGCAAAAGTGTAGTTTTTCTCAATGTGGGTTTGTTCATTCTCACCTTCAGCATTCCGCTTTCAATCTGGCTTGATTCTAGATCCTGCTGTCCACAAAGGTGGGTGTGGTTATTGGAGAAGCCCTTGGAAATCCTCCCCTTGACTAGGTAATTCATGCGTTTTCCTTCCTGCGCATGCTCCCGGTGGATGAAGAAGTGGTGATTGTGATCTTCATATATGCTTAACCACAACATCATTGGGTACCCCCCTCCATTGCCAGGACCACCCTCATCTGCTTTCATCTGTTTCATCTAGGGTAGTGCAGTATCAGCCTGCAATGAGTTTTGTTTTCAGAATGAAATCCGTTTCTGAAGAAGCGCTTTTCAAGGGCAAAACTATGCAATAGATCTAGATTGTGGGTGTGGACTATACAGAAAAAACCAGAACTCTGTCTCTATTGATTCTGGAAGGAAATGTTGTGTGTACAAAGTCCTCACCAAGACATTGAATAAAAGGATACGCTGGCCCGGTGTGGCTGTGGAACTACAATTAGATGTCACATAACTCCACATGCCCCAATTTCAAATGGATGTGTTCAGAGGGAGGCCTGAAGAAATGCCGGAATGCACAATCATTTTCACAGTGGGCGCGTAGATTCAGTGCAGACCTAATTTTTCTGTTAGCTTTCCTTTCAGCTCAAAAGCCCCTTTCCAAATACATTTGACTTTGAACAGAGTGCCCTCCCCCTTCACCAGCACATCCAAGAACATCCTTCATAGGAGTTTCATTTAAAGTTAAGTAGATGAGACCAGAAGTCGCTTGTGATCCAGTCGACTCCATCAGTGTGTGTGTGTGGGATGGATGAGGGGAAGTGGCTGCAATTATGGGCTAACTGGGAAATCTGGAAGTGGATCACCTATTGGGACAGATGGATTTTGGTTTCTTTCACTTTCTCATTTGCACAAACTTCATCATTTTTCTGCATCTGTTTGTGTTTTTTTTTTTAAAAAAGTCTTCATGAAAGTTTATCAGTGTTTTTATGCACTTTTCTCCTTATATAGATTTTTTGGTGTGCAATTTTGCTTAATATACATATTTTTGCAAGCAATATAATATAATGCAATTTGTATGTTATTTTCACCAACAACTCAGTGGCTAGAAGTGCATTTTACTAGCTTTGGCTGGTAAGACAGCTGTAACCATTTCTGGACCGGGATAGCCTGACCACTGTTGTCCATGCACTGGTAACTTCCAGGTTGGATTACTGTAATGTGCTCTATGTGGGCTTGCCCTTGAGGTTGGTCTGGAAGCTGCAGCTGGTGCAAAATGTGGCAGTGAGACTGCTCACTAGGGCAGGGTATCGTCAACATGTTACCCCACTGCAGAATGAATTGCATTAGCTGCTGGGCCAAGTTCAAAATGCTGGTTTTGGTGTACAAAGCCCTACACAGCTTGGGACCAGGATACCTGAAAGACCGTCTTACCCCTTATATACCCCGTCAATCACTGTGCTCTGCAGGAGAGGGCCTTCTGCAGATACCATCTTATCAGGAGGTCCATTCTGCACAACAAAGGAAGAGGACCTTTAGTGTGGCGGCACCTACCCTGTGGAATTCGTTCCCTCCCCTTAAATATTAGACAAGCACCATAGAATCCTAGAGTTGGAAGGGGCCTTGTAGGCCATCGAGTCCAACCCCCTGCTCACAGCAGGAAATCCACAGCTGGAGCATCTCCCGCAGATAGCTGTACGGCCTCTGCTTGAAGACATCCAGCGAAGGGGATCCCACCACCTCCCTAGGCAGTCGGTTCCATTGCCGAACTGCCCTTACTGTCAAGAAGTTCCTTCTAATGTCCAATCTGAATCTACGCTCCTGCAACTTAAAACCATTAGACCTAGTCCTACCCTCTGGGGCAGCAGAGAACAAATCTGTACCCTCCTCTATGTGACAGCCCTTCAGGTACTTAAAGAGTGCAATCATGTCACCCCTCAGCCTTCTCTTCACCAAACTGAACATGCCAAGTTCCTTCAACCTTTCCTCATAAGACTTGTTCTCCATACCGGTTATCATCCTCGTCGCCCTCTTCTGAACCCGCTCTAACTTGTCTATATCCTTCTTAAAATGAGGTGCCCAGAACTGAACGCAGTATTCCAGATGAGGCCTGACCAATGCAGAATATAGTGGGACTATTACTTCCCTCGACCTGGAAACTATAGCTCTGTTTATGCAGCCCATAACCGCGTTTGCCTTTTTTGCTGCAGCATCACACTGCTGGGTCATGTTCAACTTGCGATCCACTACAATTCCAAGGTCCTTCTCACACGCACTACTGCTAAGCCGGGTATTTCCCATCCTGTATTTTGTTTTCGTGCATTTTGTTTTCGTGGCCTAAATGCAGAATCCTGCATTTGTCTTTATTGAATGTCATTTTATTAATTTCAGCCCAATTTTCTAGTCTATCCAGGTCCCTTTGGATTTTATTCCTGTCTTCCATTGTGTTAGCTATCCCTCCCAGTTTCGTATCATCCGCAAACTTCATAAGGCTTCCCTCCACCCCATCATCTAAGTCATTGATAAAAATGTTGAAGAGTATCGGCCCCAGGACAGAACCATGTAGCACTCCACTTGAGACCTCCTTCCAGTCCGAAGCAGAGCCACCGACGACCACTCTTTGAGTACGGTTTTCCAACCAGTTGTGAATCCACCTGACAGTATTTCCATGTAGTCCGCATTTGACTAGTTTGCTAATCAAAAGGTCGTGGGGGACTTTGTTAAACGCTTTGCTGAAATCTAGATAGATGACATCTACAGCATTTCCACCATCTACTAGGCTAGTGACCCGATCAAAAAAAGAGATGAGATTAGTTTGACAGGATTTTTTCTTGACAAACCCATGCTGGCTCCTTCTAATCACAGCATTGTCATCTAGATAGTTGCCAATGGACTCTTTTATTATCCGTTCTAATATCTTTCCCGGTATTGAAGTCAGACTGACCGCCCTGTAATTCCCCGGATCTTCTTTTTTACCCTTTTTAAAGAGCGGGACGATGTTTGCCCATCTCCAATCCTCCGGCACCTCTACCGTTCTCCAGGATTTCTCAAAGATGATGGCAAGAGGTTCCGAGAGTACATCAGCAAGTTCCTTCAATACTCTGGGATGCAGTTCATCAGGCCTTGGAGATTTGAACTCATTTAGGTTAACTAGGTATTTCCTGACTATCTCCTTATCAATCTTGAACTGCAATCCTGATCCCTTACTGAGATTGCTACCGATGCAAGGTTGCACACTGTTCCCTTTTTGGGAGAAAACGGAGGCAAAATAGGCGTTGAGCAGTTCTGCCTTTTCCTTGTTATCTGTCAACATTTTGCCATCCTCATTGAGCAGCAGTCCCACCGTTTGCTTGGTCTTTCTCTTGCTTCGAACATATCTGAAAAAACCCTTTTTGTTGTTCCTCGCTTCCCTCGCCAGCCTCAGCTCATTCTGGGTTTTATTATCTTTATTATCTTTTTGGCACCCACTGAAGACCTTCCTCTTTCAACAAGCCTTTTAAGTAGAGACCTTTTCCCAGTCTGGGTCTGTGTTGGAATTGCTTTTTAAGATGTTTTTAAAGCTTTTGTAAAAAGGTGTTTTTAAAGATGTTTTGTTTTAATACATTTTGAAGTCTACTTTTATGATGTTTTAGAGTGTTTTTGGTATTTTTGTTTGCCTCCCTGGACTCCTATTGGCAGGAAGGGCGGGGTATACATTTAATAGATAAATAATAAAAAATAACATTTGTACATGTACTTTCACCTATATACACATTTTTGTGCACATGTTTTGATTGTTTTGCACGATTTGGAGGTGTGTGAATTTTGAAGGATTGCTGTGTTTCAGACTGTATATTGTTTCAGGAATCTGCAGATTTGGGAGGTTTGCATTAACATGAAAAGTGAACTGAATTTTTCTCAGTCTCCTCCTTGCCCAACCCAATTTTTTTCTTCTAGAAGCAAGCACTGATCACCCAATGGAGGGAGTGAGTTCTTATTTCCATTCCCTATTCAGTTTCCCTACAATGACCAGAATCTCCTTTGCAAACTGCACCTTTTAAAAGAACTACAAAGTTCCTTGAAGCCAACAAGCTTGTTTTATTTATTTTAATGATCTGTATCCCACTTTCTCTGATAAAAACTCAAGGAGGCTTGCAGGATAGACATAAAATTAAAGCCATACACATGATAAACAATTATTAATAAATGTACAATACAAAATGCCAGCAGGAATCAGAATCATAACTCTCTTCCCATCAGGAATAAGCACATAAGTTCATATGGTGGAGCAATGAGATAAATGAGGAAATGATGAAAGACCCACAGTCAAAGATCTGGCTGCTTAGGCATTCCAAATGTTCTGTCTCTCCAACTGCTGTGTTCTCTGATCCACCCCGTCTACCTCACATGCCCCTGTTTCTGAAAAACCATGTGAGATGGTTTCCCACTTTCTGTGCAGCAGTTACACTTTTTTAAAAAAAAGCAACTTCCTCTTCCGCTGTAGCTCCTTATTCTTGCTCATTCTGTGACATCACAACAGTTCAACCAATAGCTGCTGGTTCTGGATACACACAACAGGTGACAGACAGGTCCTATTTTGTTGAGACAACAAGCCTTTTAAGTAGATCACCTTATCCCAGTCTGCATCTGTGTTTTTAAAAACTTTTTAAAAGATATTTTGCTTTTAAGATTTTTAAAATATATTTTTTTAACATTTTAACACCATAGTTTGCTGCTTTGGGAGGAAGGGCAGGATATAATGATGATGATGATGATGATGATGATAAAATATGCTATGCATAGCTTTCTTCAGCAGCCAACACCACATCAGGCTGGAGCACAGCTTAGCTGCGCTATGACTATGGACAGAAAAAGGAAGAATCCAGTTGCAGGATTCTTGTCCTCAAAGAGAAGTGCTGCCATGCCAGGTTTTCACCCTTGAAGGAGAAGAAGAAGAAGAAGAAGAATATGCTTAAAGGAAATACCCAACTACATTTAGCTATTTATTTTAACCTTAATAAAGGGGAGGGGATACAGTATATGATTTGAAGTAAGAGTTGAAAACGCACTGCCTACATTAGCATTTTTTTAATCATCCAAGCAAACATTCAAACACTGATCACAACCACGGTCAGCCCCTTAAATAATTCTCACTTATTCCATAGCTAAGAGGATAAACGAGGCAAACAAAGCAGTTGGACATTCAATAGCACGTAATCAGCTGGAGCTCCCATCTTGTTGTAGCTGTGCTTTTAAATAAATGTATGTATTTATTTATTAAATTTCTATACCGCCCCATAGCCGAAGCTCTCTGGGTGGTTCACAACAAATAAACATCTGAAGTACAAGTAAAAAGCCATATATAACACAAGTTAAATGTGAATTAATTAAACAAAAAAATGTAAGCATAATGAAACACATAACTAACTGCAAAACTCAATACTAAAATATAAAGATGTTAAGATGTGACATTGGTAAGAATGTTAAAACGTTAAGATCATTAAAATGTCAACATATTAAATAATTTAGATGTTTAACTGTTTAAGATGTTTAAAATGTTTAATAGTTATTAATTTGTTTTTGTTTTGTTTTGTTTTTTGAAACTTTGAATAAAAAAAAATTAATGAGGGGAAAAAAAATGCCTGGGAGAAGAGGAAGGTTTTTACCTGACGCCGAAAAGATAGTAATGTTGGCACCAGGCGTACCTCATCAGAAAGGGCATTCCACAGTTCGGGGGCCACCACTGAGTGGAATTTGTAACAGAATACTGCTGACTAGTAATAAATTGTTCCAGATCGACAATTATTGGTTTCTTTCAAAACTGACCCGAACGTTCTTAGTTTTGGAAATAATGGTCTCCTTTTTCCATAGTTGGATTCCATAGTTCCATTGCTGTAAACTGCCCAGAGAGCTTTGGCTACGGGGCGGTATACAAATGCAACAAACGAATAAGCAGCAGCAACAGCAGCAGCAGCAGCAGCAGCAGCTTTCCTCTAGCCTGAAGTGCCTTATCAGCAGGACAAAATCCGTCTTGCTCCCCATGGCCCCTCTTTCCTCGCTTCCTCCTCCCCTCAGCACCTTTGGCAGGACAAATCCCTGGCAGATCCAGCCCAGGAAATCCTTGTCAAGCAATAAGCTGCTTGGCAGGTGCCCAAGAGAGGCTTCCCAATGCCAGCGTCAGCAGAACAGGCGCTCCTGTAAAGGAGGCTTCCTGCCCGGGAGCAGAGCGTTTCCCTCTTGCCCTTGCCGCTGGGTCTCCCAACACAGGGACACAGGGGGCTGGCTGACACCGGGTCACGCCGTTGATCCATCTAGCGCAGTACTGTCAACACTGACTGGCAGCAGCTCTCCAAGGTTTCAGGCAGGGAGTCTCCTCCAGCCCCACCCAGAGATGCCAGTGGGGGTTGACCCTGGGACCTTCTGCCTGCAGAACAGATGCTTTACCACTGAGCTACGGCCTTTCTCACAATGGGCATGAACAGTTGTGGTTGCCTCCCTCAAAAAGGAGAACCACAATGATCTAAAGGATGGAGCAACTCCCCTACGAGGAAAGGTTACAATATTGACTAAGGGGGAACATGTCAGCTGTGTATAAAATCATGCATGGTGTGGAGAAAGTGGACAGGGAGAGGTTTCTCTCTCTCTCTCATAAAACTAGAACTTGCGGACACCCAAAGAAGCTGAATGTTGGAAGATTCAGGACAGGCAAACGAAAGTCCTTCTGCACACAGTACAGAGTCAAACGTTGGGATTCGCTCCCATCAGAGGTAGAGATGGTCACCAATCGGCTAAAAAGAGGTTAGTCAAATGAATGGAGAATAAGACGATCAGTGGCTACTAGCCGTGAGAGCTATTTATATATTATTTAATTTGTATCCCACCCTTCCTCCCAGCAGGAGCCCAGGGCGGCAAACAAAGTGTTAAAAACACTTTAAAACATCATAAAAACAGATCTTAAAATACATATAAATGAAACAGCATTAAAAACATTTAAAAAACTTTTAAAAACAACTTTAAAAAAGGGTTAAAAACATTATTAAAAAACATATTAAGCAGTTCTAACACAGACACAGACTGGGATAGGTCTCAACCTAAAAGGCTTGTTGAAAGAGGCAAGTCTTCAAAAGGCACCGAAAAGATAGCAGAGATGGCGCCTGCCTAATATTCAAAGGGAGGGAATTCCACAGGGTAGGTGCCGCCACACTAAAGGTCTGTTTCCTATACAGGCATACCCCGCTTAAAGTCGTTTCACTTAAAGTCGCCTCGCTATAAAGTACATGCTCCATACTTCACCATACCCCGCTTAAAGTACGTGCTTCGCAATAACGGACACTTAATGGCATGACGCTGCTGCCATCTAGTGGCGATTGCAGTGCAGTACATGCATAGATAATTGCTTCACTTTAAGTACATTTTCACTTTACATACACGCTCCGGTCCCATTGCGTATGTTAAAGTGGGGTATGCCTGTACTGTGCAGAACGAACCTCCTGATAAGATGGTATCTGCAGGAGGCCCTCACCTGCAGAGCGCAGTGATCGACTGGGTATACAAGGGATAGGACGATCTTTCAGATATCCTGGTCCCGAGCTGTATAGGGCTTTGTACACCAAAACTAGAACCTTGAACTTGGCCTGGTAGCTATGATCTACCTCCACTGTCGGGGGCAGCATGCTTCTGAATAACCAGTTGCTGGAAATCACAAGTGAGGAGAGTTGCTCTTGCGCTCAGGTCCTGCTTGTGGGCTTCCCATAATGGGCATCTGGTTGGGCACTGTGAGGACAGAATGCTCAGGACCAGGTGAGCCACTGGCCTGACCCATCTGCAGGGCTCTTGAATGTTCTTATGAATCTGGGGAAGGAGCTCACACTTGCTGCCTCTGCCCCCCACCCCCATTTCCTTGTGTTGACTGCTGCCCTCGTGCAGAGAGCGTATGCACATTCAGAAGGCTCCAGGTTCAGCCTCCAGCATCTCCAGTTACCAAAAGGACTAAGTAGCAGGTGATGGGGAAGGTCTTTCTCTGCCTGAGACTCCTGGGAGCTGCTGCCAATCAGAGTAGACAAAACTGGGCTAGATGATAGCCAAACAATCCGACTTGGTGGGACAGAGTCACTTCCTATCATCCAGGGATGCTGGTCTATGCGGGCTGTTGGTGTCCGTTTCTTACTCTTAACTTCACATCTGCTTTTCTCAGTGTGGAAGAAGTGTGACTGGGTGCAGCTTTTATGGGAATGCTAGAGAAATGTCAGGAGCAAGGGGATGTGGAAGCTTTGGGAGCGAACCCTGGCTCTTGCCTGCAATGCAAATACACTGAAATTCATAGGCGCTGTCGGCAGACCTCCATAAAACCCCCAAAACCTTTTAATATTGCAGCAGGTACAACTCAGTGCAATTGGGAAAGCAATTTACAGTAACTGCTGAATAGGCACACCACCAGATTGAAGGGCTGGGGCTGGTGGGGGGGGGGAAGAGGAGTCCTAATAATGGTCCAGATGCTTGAAAGGGGCCAGGACTCTGCTGATGGCCATCGGCCTAGAGCAGAGGTGGACAACTGGATCTGGCCCTCCAGTGATATCTGTTTCCCCACTCCTGCTCTGGGTTGAGAATTCAAGGCCAGTGGTTCCCAAACTGTGGTCCGTGGACCACCAGAGGTCTTCAAGGTTTGTTCAGCTGGCATTTAATATTCATATTGGCCTTTAATTGCATTTCTGTTGCTTCTTTTATTGCTTCCATTATACTTGATTGCATTACAATCTGAATTCTGTGGAATGCAAACTGTAATACAATAAAGTCCAATATAAGAACGAAAATTAAAAATTAAAAACTCAGTTAAAAACTCTGCTGCATCTAGCACCGTGTGTTACAATGGCTAAACGATAGGCAGAAAAATCATGCAATGGTCTGCCAAGACTCTCAGCGATTTTCTAGTGGTGCGTTTGGGAGCTGCTGCTCTTGACTGTTGGGGCTGACACAGAAAAGACCCTTGTGTGGATAGTGTCATCATATACTTTAGTCAGTAGGTGGCGCTGGACTGGCACTGCATCTGGGTGGAGTCAGGAGTTTTCTGCTGCTGTTTAAGACAGACAATAAAGGTTCTTCAATGACAGCCATGTTCCAATCTGACCTCCACAAAAGATGGAATGTGGAGCAGAATCCCATCAGAAGATTTAAAGAGGCTAGGGGTCCTTTGCAATGTCACAAAGTATTAGGATGGCCAGGTGCAAAAAGGAGCCAGGCTTCTGCACCTGTAATTGTTTGTGCAGAATTTCAGCAGAGGGAGCTTGGAGGTCCATCCTACGAAATACATCATTGTAAGATTGGAGACTTGGCCAGAAGAGGGTTAATGGAGCCAAGATAATTGAATAGCCAGTAGCAGTGTTGCCAGGCACAAGGACATCTTTTGTTAGGGAGATTGCAGGCTGTTTGTTTTCAATAGTTGGATCTTCCTCAACTCTTTGGAGTGGGGTAGAATCAGTGGCTGCTGGGGGCTCCATGTCAGTAGGGCAGTGAAATCCACTTCGGGTTTTAGTCCCAACTTTCAAGGAGCTGTCCAAGGTGCTAGTTTGTATTAAAACCTATAGTGCATTCCACTGCCTCACTAATATGGAGCCACCATCTGCCACTGAGTAGAAGCCACCTTTCCCCTTCCTAGCTACAAATGATGTGATGTGTTGTGGGCTCTTCAGTTCAAAAAGTGAGTAGACAGTCTCTTCTGGATAGGGTGGCACTTCCATGGACAAATAAGGTCATAGTATGTGGCTGCTGTTTGATCCAGCACTGTTTCTTGAGACCCAAGTGGCTTCAGCTGGCTAGGAGTGCTTGTTTCTGGCTCTGGCTTGTTTGCCAGCTATTGCCCTCCCTGGACAAAGATAGCTTAGCTGCAGTGATCCATGCTCTAGGAACCTCAAGACTGGACTACTGCAATACACTCTGCATGGGCTGCCCTTGAAGTTGGTTCGGAATCCGCTACTGGTGAAGAATGCAACTTTTAAACTGTATTTATAAGCCTCAAATAAAACCCAGTATGCTTTTTGGGTGGCTGCATTGTTCCCAAGAATTAAGCATTCAAAAAATGTCCATTTAAGAAAAAGAAAGAGGTTGCGAAGTGGCTGAGTTTTGCTCCTCACATGCAACCCAACCCTTTACATGTTGCTCCAAATTAAACACTTCTGAGTTTGAAGCTGCTTGCTCCCAAGCAGGTGTAGCTTTAGGCTGCAACCAAAAGACACTTGCTAGGGTGGGGGTCAGCCCATCCTCAAAAAAGTTGCACCTTCCGACAGGTCTCACTCAAAAACGGTATCACTTGCCACCAGCTGAGCTTTTTCATTTCACTCGCTAGATATTTGGGGATGCTTCAGTTTCTCACGTAAAAACCAGCATAAAAGCAAAGGGCAGCACAAGATAATTTGTATAAGCAGTGGCAGCTGGTAGCTCCATGTCAGTGGAATCTACTCCGGGTTTTAGTCTGAACTTTCAAGTGCCTTGGATAGCTCCTTGAAAGTTCGGACTAAAACCTGGAGTGGATTCCACTGCCACACCAGCCACCACTGTTTATAAGTATGGAGATAGCCACAAAGTGTTCTAAAGATATCATGCAATTGATGAACAGCAGTTTATTCATTAGGATATCAGAGTCACCAGGCATTCAAACATGAAAGAAATGAAGCTATTCCTAAAGCTGTTCCAATTGCCTTTGACCTGGGATGGCAAAAACAGATAAGGGTCATGTCCAGCTGGTCAGCCTTCCATATAAATGTGACCTGCATATGTAATGAGAGCGGCAGTGTGGCCTAGTGGTTAGAGTGTTGGACTACAACCTGGGAGACCAGGGTTCGAATCCCCACTCAGCCATAAAACTCGCTGGGTGACCTTGGGCCAGTCACTGCCTCTCAGCCTCAGAGGAAGGCAATGATAAACCCCCTCTGAATACTGCTCACCATGAAAACCCTATTCATAGGGTCGCCATAAGTCAGGATCAACTTGAAGGCAGTCCATTTACATCTATATGCAATGATATCATTGTATTTACCGGTCACCATTTATTTCAGGCTCTTCAATTCCTCCCTCCCTGTTCAGCACTAAAGCTTAATTTCCTTTCTTCTAAGCAACCATGCAGAAGAAGTATGCAGGGTTGCCACCTCTTTTACTGGCCTTGCTCCTGTGCCTTTAGCAGCAGCCTTACACACATAGGTACACAGGAGAGGGAGATTTTAAAGCTGTTAAAGGCAGAGAGCCCATGAAAATAAGGGGAGAAGAAACATTCCTCCTTCCTTCCCCTCATCATTGCACATTCGCATGTAAATAATTACACCATACCAGGAGAACTGACACCCTCTGCAACGTAGGGAGGCTGACAGTTGATCCAGCCCCGGTTTATGTGAAATGGGTGCAATGGACTCTCCGGCTGGAAACAAGAAATGAGAGGAGGAGGAGGGGTGCTCTTGGGCCCGGGCACACCGATTCCTTGTGGCGGCTGTCAGTCGTGGTGCCGACCTATTAGGAGCACATTAAAATCCCATCAGCGTGTTTGCTTTTGCTGTGGCGTGCTAATAACCCTCCTCAAAGAGGGCTGGGGTGCTTCTACAGTAGACTGCGCTGCTGGGTCAGCAAACACGGACTCTCTGCACCATGAAAGCAGAAAGCTATTAATACACCGGGAGGGGAAACGGATGAAAAGGCATGGGGGGGGCTGGAAAGAGGAGAGGGGGCCTGCCTCGCCGTTTATTCTCATCCCCTCCTCTTTTCTCTGTGCTGCTCAGTAAATGGAAGAGTTTAAAACCACCATTAGAGCAAAGTGATCTCTCTCTCTCTCTCTCTCTGTCTCTGGTAAAAACATCTACATAGTTCTAATTTGTTGAGTAGGCAGCCATCTTGTTTCAGAGCTTTCAGTCACAGAATCATAGAATTGCAGAGTTGAAGGGGCAAATAAGTCCCACCTCCCATGAATCCAGATTAAAGCATCCCCAACAGGTGCCTGTCCAGCTGCCTCTTGAAGGCCTCCAGTGTTGGAGAGCCCACCATCTCCTGAGGTCATTGGCTCCATTGTCATACCGCTCAAACAGTTAGGCAGTTTTTCCTGATGTTCAATTAAATTTTTGCTTCGTGCAACTTGAGCCCATTATTCTGTGTTCTGCACTCTGGGACGATCGTGAAGAGATCTTAAGAACATAAGAACATAAGAAGAGCCTGCTGGATCAGGCCAGTGGCCCATCTAGTCCAGCATCCTGTTCTCACAGTGGCCTACCAGGTGCCTGGGGGAAGCCTGCAAGCAGGACCCGAGTGCAAGAACACTCTCCCCTCCTGAGGCTTCCGGCAACTGGTTTTCAGAAGCATGCTGCCTCTGACTAGGGTGGCAGAGCACAGCCATCACGGCTAGTAGCCATTGATAGCCCTGTCCTCCATGAATTTGTCTAATCTTCTTTTAAAGCCATCCAAGCTGGTGGCCATTACTGCATCTTGTGGGAGCAAATTCCATAGTTTAACTATGCGCTGAGTAAAGAAGTACTTCCTTTTGTCTGTCCTGAATCTTCCAACATTCAGCTTCTTTGAATGTCCACGAGTTCTAGTATTAGGAGAGAGGGAGAAGAACTTTTCTCTATCCACTTTCTCAATGCCATGCATAATTTTATACACTTCTATCATGTCTCCTCTGACCCGCCTTTTCTCTAAACTAAAAAGCCCCAAATGCTGCAACCTTTCCTCGTAAGGGAGTTGCTCCATCCCCTTGATCATTCTGGTTGCCCTCTTCTGAACCTTTTCCAACTCTAGAATATCCTTTCTGAGATGAGGTGACCAGAACTGTACACAGTATTCCAAATGCGGCCGCACCATAGATTTATACAACGGGATTATGATATCGGCTGTTTTATTTTCAATACCTTTTCTAATTATTGCTAGCATGGAATTTGCCTTTTTCACAGCTGCCGCACACTGGGTCGACATTTTCATCGTGCTGTCCACCACAACCCCGAGGTCTCTCTCCTGGTCGGTCACCGCCAGTTCAGACCCCATGAGCGTATATGTGAAATTAAGATTTTTTGCTCCAATATGCATAATTTTACACTTCTTTATATTGAATTGCATTTGCCATTTTTCCACCCATTCACTCAGTTTGGAGAGATCTTTTTGGAGCTCTTCGCAATCCCTTTTTGTTTTAACAACCCTGAACAATTTAGTGTTGTCAGCAAACTTGGCCACTTCACTGCTCACTCCTAATTCTAGGTCATTAATGAACAAGTTGAAAAGTACAGGTCCCAATACCGATCCTTGAGGGACTCCACTTTCTACAGCCCTCCATTGGGAGAACTGTCCGTTTATTCCTACTCTCTGCTTTCTGCTTCTTAACCAATTCCTTATCCACAAGAGGACCTCTCCTCTTATTCCATGACTGCTAAGCTTCCTCAGAAGCCTTTGCTGAGGTACCTTGTCAAACGCTTTTTGAAAGTCTAAGTACACTATGTCCACTGGATCACCTCTATCTATATGCTTGTTGACACTCTCAAAGAATTCTAATAGGTTACTGAGACAGGACTTTCCCTTGCAGAAGCCATGCTGGCTCTGCTTCAGCAAGGCTTGTTCTTCTATTTGCTTAGTTAATCTAGCTTTAATAATACTTTCTACCAGTTTTCCAGGGACAGAAGTTAAGCTAACTGGCCTGTAATTTCCGGGATCCCCTCTGGATCCCTTTTTGAAGATTGGCGTTACATTTGCCACTTTCCAGTCCTTAGGCACGGAGGAGGACCCGAGGGACAAGTTACATATTTTAGTTAGCAGATCAGCAATTTCACCTTTGAGTTCTTTGAGAACTCTCGGGTGGATGCCATCCGGGCCCGGTGATTTGTCAGTTTTTATATTCTCCATTAAGCTTAGAACTTCCTCTCTCGTTACCACTATTTGTCTTAGGTCCTCAGAATCCCTTCCTGCAAATATTAGTTCAGGTTCAGGGATCTGCCCTATATCTTCCACTGTGAAGACAGATGCAAAGAATTCATTTAGCTTCTCTGCAATCTCCTGATCGTTCTTTAGTACACCTTTGACTCCCTTATCATCCAAGGGTCCAATTGTCTCCCTAGATGGTCTCCTGCTTTGAATGTATTTATAGAATTTTTTGGTGTTGGTTTTTATGTTCTTAGCAATGTGCTCCTCAAATTCTTTTTTAGCATCCCTTATTGTCTTCTTGCATTTCTTTTGCCAGCGTTTGTGTTCTTTTTTATTTTCTTCATTTGGACAAGACTTCCATTTTCTGAAGGAAGACTTTTTGCCTCTAAGAGCTTCCTTGACTTTGCTCGTTAACCATGCTGGCATCTTCTTGGCCCTGGCGGTACCTTTTCTGATCTGCGGTATGCACTCCAGTTGACCCTCCTTTATGTGACAACCTTTTAAGTACTTGAAGAGTGCTAGCCTATCTCTCCTCAATCTGTTGGCCACATTGCCCACTAGCAAAGTACCTGCCATGAAGACAGGTGGGCTTAGGTGGAGAGGAAAAGCTTGAGTCTTGCTAAGATCCCTGAGTGTGTGTGCTTGTTCATGATGGCCTGGCCAGCAATCATCAGGAGGACTGCAAGGATCAGTCAATTTTGGTTCTTCCAGTTTCTCATTTTTCCAGTTTTAATTCAGTTTTCCACATTCCTGCAGCAATTTGCATTTTTTTTAAAAAATCCACATGAAAACCATTAGTATTTTAGTGCAATAAACAGTTTTGTAGGTAGTTTTGACTAAGGTACACATTTTTGCAAGAGATTTTCCCCAACATAATGCTTTTTTTGTATGTTATTTTTATAAATATATTTACATACAGCTATTTCATTTAAAAATATTAAAGTGGTTTACGAGTTATTAAAAAACCCATTAAAATACAGTAAGAAGAGACGCCATCCATTTCCACTCATGTATTCATTTTAAAGCACATTTCTGCTTAATAGATGCATTTTGGTAAACACTGGTTGGTTAGAGAACGGCATCGCAAAATTCAGGCCAGTGCAAATTTCAAAGGATGGCTGAGTTTCGGTTCTCATATTGTCTTGGAAAGTGCGAATTGGACAGAGTCACATTTCAACGTGAACTGAATCAAAGGTCTCCCCCATCCCTAGTCAGAGGTTGACCTGGCAATTGTCTTCCAGCTGAAGTACGATAAAGGAAGAGAGAGGTGGTGAATGCCTGGCAAAAGTGGTCCTGGCTAGCGGCGGATAGTGGCTCCATGTCAGTGGGGAAGTGGAATCCGCTCCAGATTTTAGTCTGAACTTTCACGGAGCTGTCCAAGGCGCCTCTGGCCCTGCCTGCCATGGGCATGCGGCCCCTGGAAGTTTGGATCTTAAGCTGGAAAAGCTTCCCCACCCCTCTTTTAAAGTCTTGGCCCCAGTGGGTGAGGGTGGGGTGGAGGGGCATTTGGTCTCTGCTTCAGGCAACAAAATAGAGGCCTTCAAGAGGCAGCTGGACAGCCATCTGTGGGGAATGCTTTGATTTGGATTCCTGCATTGAGCAGGGGGGGTGGACTGGATGGCCTTATAGGCCCCTTCCAACTGTACTATTCTGTGATTCTATGATTCTATAAAATGATTTGGTCTGGCACTGCAAGGAACCACGGCCTAGTGGTAGGCAGAGCATCTGCGTTGCATGCAGAAGGTCCCAGGTCCAAAATCCAGCACCTCCAGGTAGGACTGGAAAAGATCTCTCCCTGAAGTCTGGGAGAATTGCTGCCATTTAGTGCAGACAGTACTGAGCTACATGGAGCACCAATGGCCTGACTTGCTAGAAGGCAGGTTCCTTTATTCCTAAGGAGGTTTACGAAGGCAGAGCAAGATCTTTTTTTTTCTTTTAAATACAATCTAAAACCAGAAGTCACATGACTGAGAAATCCAATCCCACCTCCCCCCCCCAAAAAAAAATAGCATAAAGCAATCACAGCCGCAAGGCCTGTCTGCATATAAGGAAGTCTTTGCCAGCCTCTGAAAAATAACTGCAGGTTGGCTTAATGGGCTTCCCTTGGGCAAGAGATCCACAAGAAGAGAGCTATTATGGAAAAGGCCTCATCCTTTCTGACTACCTTCTGGAGGATCATGGAGTTGGCCTCTCCTGCAGATCTCAAACTTCATGGACATTTTTTTTGGGGAATGGCTGGGATAAACTTCTTTGGATGTCCTGGCCACACTACATCTTTCAAGCATAGCAGTCTGCGTTAGACACCAGAACAAACTGTGAACTCTCTGAATATCCTGGTCATGTGCTTTAGAGCTATGCTCAAGTGGCCCCTTCAAAGGTCTGCACCCTATTTGTGAACAGAAACTGGGGAGACCATTCCTTTTAAGTTGAGACCTATCCCAGTCTGTGTCTGTGTTAGAATTGCTTTTAATATGTTTTCTTTAATAATAAGTTTTTAACCCTTTTAAAAAAAGATGTTTTTAAAGCTTTTAAAATAATGTTTTTAACGTTGTTTTGTTTTAATGTATTTTAAGGTCTTTTTATGATGTTTTAAAGTGTTTTTAGTGTTTCTGTTTGCCACCCTGGGCTCCTGCTGGGAGGAAGGGCGGGATATAAATAAAATAAATAAATAAATTCCAGGGCGAGGAGAAATTCTTCACCAGGTTCTCAGGGGTGGAGATCATCCTGACCCTTCCCCCCTTTTCGCTTGGCACTGCAAGTGGCACCAGCAGCAACTCTGCTGGCAGTCTAGCCACTCTTTTGCATTCTCCACAGTGCCCTGCATCTACTTGTCCCTGGGGCACTCTGTGTATAAGTGTGCGTGTGTGTTTGTGTGTGAATGGCTGCAAAAAAAGGTGGAAAATGCTCAGAGAAAATTCTGTAAAGTGCCCCTCTTTTTCTAGGGTTGTGTGTGAGAAAAAAGAAAACTTTCAGAAATGTTTTGATGAAAAAACAAACAAACCAGCTCTCTGGCCAGCTCTCTAGAATAACATTCTGGCCTTGCCGCAGTTTCCAAGTTGCCTTCAAAGGCAGTCCAGGACTCCAGTTGGAATGGCAGAAAGACACAGCCCACATTGGCCAGATGACCCTCCCTGGTCCTCCAGCAGAGCAGCGGTGGGGAACCTGTGTCCCAAGGGCCTAATCTGGCCCTCCAGGCCATCCCATTTGGCCCATGAGGCCAACTCCTATATGACATCAGGTGTGGGGTAGGTAAAGACACAGCTGGGCCAAATGGAGTGTGCGGGCTGCAAGTGCTGCTGGTTAGCTGATTGCCAGCACTGGCAAGTCCTGCAAAAAGCCCAGGGCTTCCTTTGCAAGCTGCAAAGAGTAGCTGAGATTCGGGGCTTGTTAAGCTCTGTCCGCAGCAGCGCTAAGCAAAAGTGGGGCCCCTGATGGCGTTGTGATGTCAAGTGACTGACAGGTGGGCGGCTCTGCTCACCTGTCAAACATGGCCCATGGGGAGTGGGGAAAATAAGGATCTGGCCCGCAAGCCGGATCCAGTTCCTCACCCCTTCAGCAGAGGATGTTGCGCTGGGGGGCAATTGCCCCCCTTTAACCTTGGCTGCGGTCTCCTGTCGCCTCCTTTCCAAATATTCTGTGATGATCCAAATAGTACATGCACATCTGGTGATGTCATTCCCCAATCTCACGAATAATTTTCCTGGGGGATGAAAGCCCAAGCGCTTCTGTCAGAATCAGCCTTTGTTCTCAGCCCATCACCCGGCCATTTTAAAGTCACTTTGTTCTGTCGGATTTATAGAGCAGACTTTGTCAGGCAGGGGGCCGTCTTCACTTTCTAAAGGGAGGGAGGGGGGGAGAAAGAAGGAGCCGTAATCTTTTAAGGAGAGATAGAGAGCGAAGAGGAGGAAGGGGGTGAATTAAATGTGAGAGGCTTTAAAGTGCATGCCGGTTCTGTTTAAATGTCTCATAGCTGAGATTCATCGCTGTATCTTACCTCCATTCCATTGTAGATTTCAAAATCAAAGCGTAGCTATAAAAAGCCCAGCCTCCCTCTTAATGTAAGGTTAGTTATAATAGGGAAACTTGGAGATGGTTTATGAGCGGTTGTAGTGGCTTCCAGTAGATTGCAGTAGCCTGGAATCCATGCTGTGCTGCTTATAAAATTGCATATTATTGTAATGTGTATAGAGGAGGAGGAGGAAGGCAACACAGTACAGTGGTTACAGCAAGGGGCTCAGTTGGAACAGCAGTGAGGGGCCGTGGGTGTCTGCTCCACAGGGGAGGGGGAAGTGGGGCAGTTCTGCCCCTGGACAAGCCATAATCTCCATTATTCCAAACTTACTTTAAATAATAATAATAATAATAATTTTTAAAAAAACCCACTTCTCTAGTTCTTGCAGAGCTAGAGATCGCTCTCCTATAAAGAGCAATTCAGATATCCAGAATTTTAGTGTAGTCAATTTAGTTGTGGAGCACTAGTGTGTCTACTGAAAATCAAAAGATAGCAGTGAAACAGGAGTTGTGCTATAGTGCAAGAAAAGTGGTTGCCTCCCCAGGACATTTGTGGTATGGAAAGTTACAGGATTTTGCAGTAATGGCCACCAGCTTGGACGGCTTGAAAAGAAGATTAGACAAATTCATGGAGGACAGGGCTATCAATGGCTACTAGCCATGATGGCTGTGCTCTGCCACCCTAGTCAGAGGCAGCATGCTTCTGAAAACCAGTTGCCGGAAGCCTCAGGAGGGGAGAGTGTTCTTGCACTCGGGTCCTGCTTGCGGGCTTCCCCCAGGCACCTGGTTGGCCGCTGTGAGAACAGGATGCTGGACTAGATGGGCCACTGGCCTGATCCAGCAGGCTCTTCTTATGTTCTTATGTTCTTATCATAAAAATATGAGTCACGCGCTACTGGAAACAAAGCAGTCTGTCACTTCTGCAGGCGCAAACAGTATTGAAAGCGGGATTGCATATAACTGCCGTGGTGCCATTGTGAGCTGTTTTGCCAAAGGTAGTTTTTTGCCAGAGGCAAGGAAGTTCAGATCTC
Organism: Rhineura floridana; assembly: GCF_030035675.1. Lineage (NCBI taxonomy): Eukaryota > Metazoa > Chordata > Lepidosauria > Squamata > Rhineuridae > Rhineura > Rhineura floridana. Next base: position 3,547,594 of record NC_084480.1, on the reverse strand, counting down.
AAAGACCATGAAACACACTTGTGAAGAAGGAAAATTTAGTGCTTTATTGAAGTAAAGCTGTTGTTTTTTGGCAGGCAGGCACTACAACACTTAGAGCAGCTAATGGTGAGCACAGGTCTTATCTTAAGTTTTTAGGCTGGTGTCGACGCTTATCTTGCCAGGTCTAGTGTCCTTTATTTATACCAAAAAGACCTTCTGGAAGGGGGCACAGGTGGCACCTATACCTGTGAGATTTTTATCTTTCCCAGTGGCCAGTTTACTTGAATCTCACATCTCTGCCCTTTGTTTATCGCTCAGAGGCCTTGGATTTGTGCTAGCAAGGGCTGGGAATACAGCTGTGAACTCGTCCACTGTATGTTTTAGCTGATTAAACAGCCTTTCCCAGCTTTTGTTTTCAGCATAGGCAGAGTAAAGGCTTATTCCCAGCTTTTATTTACATATGCTGAGAGCCTGCAAATTGAACTTATTGTATGCCTGAGACAGCAATGAACAACCCTAAAAGTGCAGAAAAACAGGGGTACGAGACAGAGGGAATGGGGCATGCCACTCTAAACCTACTCGGTACATCTAGATGTCTTGTGGACTTATTTGCCCCTACATGGGCGCACAGGGATGCACAATAAGAAGCATGTCTGTGGGGGTCCCCAAGTCAGACTGTTGGTCCATCTAGCTCAGTACTGTTCATACCAGCCTTTCCCAACTTGGTGCCCTTCAGATGTTTTGAACTACAGTACCCATCAGCAGAGAGTCAGTGTGGTGTACTGGTTAGAGTGCTGGACTACTATCTGGGAGACCAGGGTTTGAATCTCCACACAGCCATGAAGCTCACCGGGTGACCTTGGGCCAGTCACTGCCTCTCAGCCTCAGATGGAGGCAATGGGAAACCACCTCTGAATACCGCTTACCATGAAAACCATATAGTTGCCATAAGTCAGGATTGACTTGAAGGCAGTCCATTCTTCGTCTTCTTCACCCATCAGCCATCACAGCCTAACTGGCACGGATAGGAGTTGTAGTCCAAAATATCTGGAGGCCACTAGCTTGAGGAAAGCTAGTCTACTCCAACTGGCAGTGGGCAGTCCAGGGTTTCAGAGAAATGCTTTTTCTTCAGCCCTACCCAGAGGTGCTGGGAGTGAAGCTGGGGCATTCTGCATGCAATGCGGGTGCTCTGCCACTGAGCTGTGCTGTTTTCCAGAGGCCGCAGATTCAGTTGCTGGCAACAAACTCCACTTAAAGGATTCCAGCTCTCAGGGATGTGGAAGACATCCGATAGAGATTTTGGGAAGCCACTTTCAGATATTATTGGCCTAGATGGACTGGTGGTCTGACTCACTAGAAGCGTCTCCTTGCATCCAAGACTGAATTATACTATAGCCACAGGGAAGGCAGGCGAGACTGGAAATGTCGACTTCTTAATGGGGCTGCCTGTCAAACCCTATTACTGACATCTTTTGGGGTTCAAAACCTTTATAGTTTGCATATGTTAGGCATTTTGGAATTTCTTTTCATCTTGCTGATTTCAGCAACTTTTAAAACAAAACTGGAGACCACATTTGGTGGAGATCAGTTGTCCTAGCATTCTTGGTTGTGTTAGTCTGCTATCACGTTAAAGCAAAGTACTCTTTGAGCGCAGGCCAAATTCGGTCTCATTATAGGTTTGGTTGTGAAGGGGGAAAATCTGAATGGAAAGTGAGACACCACTGGATTGGTGCAATGGGGGAAGCGTGCACTTTGGAATGTTGCCCTTTCCACCTCGCCAGAACATTTGGCAGAATTTTGGGCCAGGGTGGGAATTATTTTGGTGGGGATTTCTGTATGACAGTGGGAGGCTCCTGAAATGGATCCCTTCACATTTAAAGGCGAACATGCCTAATCTGCACTTTCCGAAATAATATGAGAACCCAAACACAACCATCTTTCAAAAGTCACACAGTGCAGTTCTCCAGCTAGGTCATGTGTACAAACATTCATATCCTGGGGTCAAGTGTCCATAAAAATGCACCCATTAATGAAAATAACATACAAAAATGAATTTTTAAGGGAAAATTGCTTTGCAAAAATATGTGTCATTGATTGCTGTGAAACTCACACGAACAATTTGAAATGGATACATATTTTCCATGCATTGATAGTTGTTTTAATTCCTTACTGTAATTTTAATTCTTTGTAAGCCACTCTGACAACTAGTTGAAAGGCAGATTACAAATCCCTTAAGCAAAAAATAAACGTGTTTTATACGAATATATAATGTGTGTGTACACAAGGATGCAACAACATTATAAACCTAGAGAGACTTTTCAGTGAAAAAAAAAACCGTTTAAGAACGTAAGAGGAGCCATTCTGGATCAGGCCAGTGGCCCAGCCAGTCCAGCATCCTCTGGCCAACCAGTTCCTTGTGGGAAGCCTGAAACCAGAACCTGAATGCAACAGCAACTCTCTCCGCTTGTGATTCCCAGCAGCTGGTAGTCAGAGGCATAGTGCTCCCGACAGTAGAGGCAGACACCAACTTTCTTGAATACTCACCGAGAAACATCAAAATGACTCTGCCAGTTACAAGCCGAGGAGGAGAGTTCGCTCACCACCACCCTCTCTCATAACACTAGAACTCATGGACATCCAATGAAAGTGAGGCCGTGAACACACTAGGTGCCTACCTCAAAGGGTTTCCATTAGTCACATCTGGAGGGGGAAACAGGTTGATCTGCTGATCAGTTGTGGAATCTCTTTGAAGCTGAATTAGAAAAAAGCGTTAAAGCTGCTCCTACCAGGTTTTACAGTAAAAAGGGGTGGAGTTTGACTAGAGGTGCATGCCCCCATTTTCAGAAGAGAGAGGCGGAGATGCACTGGAACCGTCAGGACAGTGAGTGTCTCTCTAGCCTGAATTTTGGAAGATTCAGGACAGGCAAAAGTGTTTCTTCACACGGCACAACTATGGAATTCGTTTCCACAAGAGGCAGTGATGGCCACCAACTTAGGTAGCTTTAAAAGAGGACTAGACAAACTCATGGAGGATAATTAGGCTTTTAATGCCTCCACTGTTGGAGACAGTATGTAGTATATTGTAGTGTACTGGAGGCAGTGTAGTGGTTAAGGTGTTGGACTATGACCTGGGAGACCAGGGTTCGAATCCCCACACAGCCATGAAGCTCACTGGGTGACCTTGGGCCAGTCACTGCCTCTCAGCCTCAGAGGGAGGCAATGGGAAACCCCTTCTGCATACTGTTTACCATGAAAACTCTATTCGTAGGGTCGCCATAAGTCGGAATCAACTTGAAGGCAGTCCAAATAATAATAAATGCTTCTGAATACCAGTTGCCTGGACACTGCAGGAGGGGAGAGTGCTCTTGAGCTCAGGTCCTGCTTGCAGGCTTCCCATAAGCATCTGGTTGGCCACTGTGAGAACAGGATGCTGGACTAGATGGGCCACTGGCCTGACCCAGCAGACTCTTCTGATGTTCTTATCATCTGGTTGGGAGACTGTGATGCCCCTGTATTTATAATACTGTAAATATGAAGTGTGGGTTTATTAGAGTAAATGAGGTAAGTGGACTGAGTGAGAGGGGGGAGTACATGGGTTGGAATGTTGATGCGTGTTGTGTTATGATTGGCTGAGCGCTTGAGGGTCTGAAGGTATAAATGAGAGGATGACAGTTCAGTTGGTTGGTTTTAGTTGGTGGGTTTAGGAGTCATTTGGTTGGTTCTGGGTTTTGGAGGGTAGATTGGATTAGGGGGGTAGTGAGGCAGGTTATTGATGACTAGAAACATAAAAAGTAACGCATCTTAGGAAACCACACGCTTGTTGACAATACCTTTAAGTAATCTTGTTCCCTGTGTATTTAAATAAATATTTCTTGGTTTACCTAACGCCTGATCCTTGGCTGGGTTTACACAGACCAGAAGGGTGAGCAGGGCTTATACCAAGGTGGGGAAACATTATCAATGGTGGCAGCGGTGAAGAGATAGCATAACATCATCAGGTATCCAGAGCAACCCAAGGCTGTATGCTTTATAGACACAAAGATACAGGGGGGCTCTGGCCTGCAAGTGCACCCAGACACAAAGTGTCAATAAGCCAGGAGGAGACTAAGGCACAGTCTCAAGGCAATATTGTTTACAGGGAGTGTCTGGTAGTGCTGCCTAGCAGTGGGATCTTGGGAGATCTTTGCTAGAGCCGGTGAGAGAACCATTTTGAGACCAGGACCCTGAGGAGGGATCCTGACAAAGTGGTGGCAGCAGGTGGGAACCTGACAGAGACCATCTAGGGAAGGACCACGTGTTAGTAGGACATTTGCTTTACATGAAGAAGGCCCCAGCTTCAATCCCCAGCAACTCCAGTTAGGGCTGGGAATGTTCCCTGCCTGACTGCCAGTCAGTGTAGACAATACTGAGTTAGATGGATCAACGGCCTGACTCGCTATAAGGCAGGCTTTGTTGTTGATGTACAAGTACCCCACTCTGAGGTCCATGGAGGACAGGTGAACGATATCAAATACCTACGTCAATATTGTGGGAAATGGAGCCTTCCTGGCTGCTTCCTATCGCTACCAACCAGGCTCCGTCCTGGATGAAAACAATGCCTGGGAGAAAAGCAGAAGATTGTACCCTTTAGGAGAGAGAGTTGCTGGTTAGGACAAAGATAAAACAAATTGCTGCAATGATAAAAACATTGGTTGTTACTACTAGTTAAAAAAAAAAGCTTTTGTGCGGAGGGCAGACAATGCCGGCCACCTGTTCGGCACGTCTCAGAACTTGCGGGGCCAAAAGAGAACAATAAATACAGAATAAGGATGGTGTGCCAGAGTGGTTTAATAAAGGAGAAAGAAACTGGTCTGGCCTCCGCCAGCCCCTGCCAAGCTGTGGTTTTCGTATCGCTCACAGAGAGAAGTTTATTGTGCTGTTTCCCTGCCCCGCTCTCTCTCCGTCCCTTGCTTTTGATTTAGAAGAACTTTCAGGGACCCAAAGTGCTGAGTTATCCAGATCAAAGCTGGGCCTTTGCGGAGCACCAGCTGCTGTGGAGAGAAAGTTATTCTTCTTGAAGCTTCCTCTTGTGGCCTCTTCCTGAATCATGACTGGCACGCAGGCAGAGCCCAATGCTCATGTAAACCAAATGATCAAGGGGATGGAGCGACTCCCTTACGAGGAAAGGTTGCAGCATTTGGGGCTTTTTAGTTTAGAGAAAAGGTGGGTCAGAGGAGACATGATGGAAGTGTATAAAATTATGCATGGCACTGAGAAAGTGGATAGAGAAAAGTTCTTCTCCCTCTCTCATAATACTAGAACTCGTGGACATTCAAAGAAGCTGAATGTTGGAAGATTCAGGACAGACAAAAGGAAGTACTTCTTTACTCAGCGCATAGTTAAACTATGGAATTTGCTCCCACAAGATGCAGTAATGGCCACCAGCTTGGACGGCTTTAAAAGAAGATTAGACAAATTCATGGAGGACAGGGCTATCAATGGCTACTAGCCGTGATGGCTGTGCTCTGCCACCCTAGTCAGAGGCAGCATGCTTCTGAAAACCAGTTGCCGGAAGCCTCAGGAGGGGAGAGTGTTCTTGCACTCGGGTCCTGCTTGCGGGCTTCCCCCAGGCACCTGGTTGGCCACTGTGAGAACAGAATGCTGGACTAGATGGGCCACTGGCCTGATCCAGCAGGCTCTTCTTATGTTCTTATGTTAAATACGCATAGAAAGATCTGTCAGCTTCACTTCTCCCAATTTCTGCAGCAATTTGCAATTAAAAAAAAATCCTCATGAAAATTGTCCAGCATCTTAGTGCGAATTTCTCCTCATAAACATATTTTTGTAGGGAGTTCTGACCAATGTACACATTTTTGAAATCCATTTCTTGTCATCTAATGTTATTTTTTGCATGTTATTTTTACTCGTATATTCATTTTTATGCGCACATTTCCCCAACATATGCATTGTCGTAAACATTGTTTGGTTGGCAAACTGCATTTCAAAATTCAAAAAAGTATACATTTCAAAGGATGGCCATGTTTCGGTTCTCATATTGTTCCGGAAAGTGCAGATTTGATAAATTTGAAATGCAAATGGAATCAAAATGATCACCCGTTCCTACTCACACGTGGACATGTGTATTGGTGTTAGTGCATGCAGAAAGGCTTAAATATCTTCAGATGGGACCCTGTTTTTATTACACATCTTTATTTGTCTTGTGCTTCAGGGGCAGGAGAGGTGAAAAGTCTGCAAGCACTGCAGGCACATTTAGTCATGTATAAACGCTATTTGTAAGAACACAAGAAAAGTCAACACTTCCTGTAGCTATCATAGCCATTGGCAGCTGTGACTCTCAGTTCTAGGATTATGGGGTGAACATTACAGAAATTTCTATATCCAGGTATTAGACCAGTATTAAAACTATTGTTGTTCTGAATCCCATCCTCTCAAGAAAACTAGTGTAAGACCCATTGGACTCATTTTCATTCATTGGCGATCACTCAACCCTCAAAATTTTCTGATCTACATTAGAATTTGGCACATTGTTATTCCGCATGTACATTTATTTTATTTGTTTAACAAAATTTATATACCACTTGATTGTAAAGAAAAACTCTATGCAGTTTATAATTCTTTTGGTAAACTATTGGAAACAGGAACACAGGACACTGCTTTTTAGTGAGTCTAGCTGGCAGGGGCTCTGCAGGGTTTCACTCTGGGGTCTCACCCAGACCTAAGTGGGGATTGAACTAGGGGCCTTCTGGCACACCCTCTGCCGCTAAGCGATGGCCCTATACAACATCATAGTCCCAGGCTATGGTCTGAAGGCACATGTGGCCAGCCCCCCTGCTGAAGCTAAGCAGGGTCAGGTCTGGTCAGTACCTAGATGGCAGACCGCCTGGCAGCCATATGTAAGCCGCCTTGGGTTTCAATCATGAAAAAGAAAGGCAGGGTATAAATGGAATAAATAAATAAATCACGGACTTTATAGTGGTCAAGATGGAGTAGCTCAAAATATAAATTGACTCCGGCATGGACATAATGAGGGATTTCATGAAACTATAAGAGATGACTTTGACACTTAACACAGGCATACATTAAACTTTAAAACATGTTTGTTTAAGTGCCAAAGCAACATTGGTTTCCTGCTTTGCCCACTAGCTACCAGGCAACAAGCCTTTTAAGTAGAGGCCTTATCCCAGACTGTGTCTGTGTTGGAATTACTTGTAAAGATGTTTTTAAACCTTTTTTTTTAAAAAAAGATGTTTTTAAAGATGTTTTGTTTAAATATGTTTTAAAGTCTTTTGTTTTTAAGATATTTTAGAGTGTTTTTAGGGTTTTTGTTTGCTGCCCTGGACTCTAGGAGGAAGGGCGGGCTAGAAATTTAATAAGTAAAGAGTAATGATAAACAGTACTTTCATCTGGGATGAACATGCAGAAGACTGAATGGGAACAGAGAAAACTTAGATATGGCCACCAGGGATTTTAGGGATATGAATCTGACTTTTTCAGAACTCCTATACTTGGCTTCAGTTCAATTTCTATTTTGGCAGATTTCGGGAGTTTCTGTACTTATAACGGTGTTTTTTAAAAAGGTCATGCACATGAAGCCATGAGCCCAGCTTGTCTCTGTTGCTCTGGCCTTCAGAACACCTGGCAGAAGCAGGTTCTAAATGTTTTTAGATAGTTTGTAATTGTTTTAGATATGTTCTTATTTGATTTTAACTTGTGCTATGTTAACTTTTTGCTGTTTGCTGCCCTGGGTTCCTTTGTGAGGAAATAATAATAACAACAACCACAACAACAACAACCACAACAATAACAATAATACTAATACTAATACTAATAATAATGCATACATTAGTGAAAATAGAAAACCACATTATATTATGAAAACAGATTTGCAAAAATATGTATATTAGGCAAAACTGCATACAAAAATGTGTATATTAGGAGCAATTCCACTAAAAGGCTGATGAATTTTCATGTGAACTTTTTTTAAAAAAATGCAAACTGATGTAGAAATGTGGAGAACCAAACTTAAGAATGGAAAAATGAGAAACTGAAACGAACCGATTCATCCATCCATATTCTTGGGAGTCCAAAAACCTCCCAAGAAACCACCAAAGGTCACAAAACAACCATACTGCATGTTCTCATGCCTCCAATCAAGGTATGATAAGTGCTCTTTAAAGGGGGCAGGTGGGAGAATCTCCCCCAGACCTCCCTAAATAGGCCCTTAAGTAGAGAGATTTGCAAAGTTGGCGTCCACTGCTGCCTCTCTCTGAAGGCCCCCACATATCACTTTGGCGAGTGTCTGATGGGTAGGCAATCTTTCTTCGTTGCCATGGTGAGCCCGGTTGTCAAGCGCCTCTCCTTTGTGCGAGCTGTCAGGGTGCCCATCAAGAGCGCTGGCCCAGATAAATGCTACCTGTCTGGTTGAGGCCCAAATTGCATAGCGGAAATGGCAACAAGCCTTCTTCTACGAAGGCTGTGTGTGGATGTGCTGTAATTGGTACAATTAGTTCCCTCAATGGGCAAAGACACAGCCTGGGGAAAGGGAAATTGCTGGAGGGAAGTGTTAAGAAGGGTACGTGAGAGCTGTACCTTCTTGGTTGACCCTGTGGTGCCCAGCACTTGGCACAAAAAGCCGAAGAAAGAAGGATTGGTATGGCACATCTAATGACAGCCCCCCACCCACTTAGGCAGAGCCCACTGTTTGCTTTGGAGAGCAATCTGGCAGTCACTAATTACCCAGAGCTGGAATATCAGGCAGCTGCTAACCCATGGGGGAGATATGTAGCCGAGGTTGCTCAGAAGTGTTTGGTTTTGCATCGCTGTCCATATAAATATCATTAGCCCCAAATTACAAATCAAGAAACTGAGGCGTGGAATGTGAGGCTGAATTACTTGGGAGGGGGAAACAGATGACAGAAGGGTTTAAGGCCCTTCTTTACGTACCTTTGAAGAGGGTTTCCCTTCCAAAACAACTGTCACAGGGACTTAAATCTGCCTAGAGCCTCAAGGGGGGCTGCTTGTTGCTCTCGTGGGATGGGGAACGCCACTCTGCACATGCTCAAAGGCTCCGATACTAGTAAAATCTTGGACAATTTCATTTGGGGGCTCCACAAACAAGGTGGAAGGAATCTCAAATGCAAAGTCCTGCTTGTTATTTATATATAGATTTTAATTTGAAAAATAAACTCTTTTACCAACTTTTCTGCTCTTGAATTAGAAGTACTCCTTCTAAGTGGGCAGTTTTATTTCCAGTTAACAGATACGGACATGGGAAGCTGTCTTGCACTGTCGGACCATTGGTACATATAGCTCAATACACTCTATGCTATCTGGTAGGGGTCCTCCAAGGTTTCAGACAGGGGTCTTTTCCTAGCCTGGGATTGAACCCGGGTCCTTCTGCATGCAAACAGAGGCTCCGCTACTGCACCAGAGAAGCTGAGAGACTTGTCCAAGACACAGAGTGCACTCATGGCTGAGGTAGGCCTTGATCTCTAAATATACTTCAAGCTGAATATAAAAAAAACCTTAGTTATTCTAATTCAGTGCCAAGGGGAAGGGCAGAATTCTCAGAGCTTGGAAGTAATTAGTTACAAAAAAGGAATTATTTGTAATTCATTACTTTTTTGAGGAACGAGTGGGTAATTCCTTTACATTTTGATTGTAACAGAACAAGGAGCAATTTTATTACTTTTGTGGAGTAATTGTAATGCTTCCAGCATTACTTTTGGGCATTACTTGGGGGGAGGAAGCAGGGGAAGTCTTCTGCTCCTCTGATTTGTGGATGAAAATCATGTGCCTCAAACTGGGTTTCTGCGCAACGTTGCTCTTGCCTCATGCTCTGTGGGTGGGTAGAAAGTGACGAGAGATGGGGAGAGCGAGACGGGGTGGAGAAAACAATTGTTTAAAAAAATGGAAGAATGGAGTGGAGGGAAAAAGGAGCCGGAGGGCAAGAACATGGATAAAGGAGGAGAAGGAGACGACAGCAGAATGGAGATAAAGAACTGTGGAGGTGAAAGATGACAATGTGTGTGTGTGTGAATACAGGCATACCCTGCTTTAACGTTCGCAATGGGACCGGAGAGTATACTTGAAGTGAAAATCTACTTTAAGTGAAGCAATTGTCTTCACTTGTACTGCACGCAATCACCACTAGATGGCAGCGGCACCATGCCAATAAAATGTACGTTATTGCGAAGCGCGCGGACGTTAAGCGGGGTATGGGGACGTATGGAGGATGTATGTTTTAGCGAGGCAACGTTAAGTGTAGCAACGTTAAGCGGGATATGCCTGTACTGTGTTTGCACTTGGCACACAAAGCGGCCTCCGCCACCCTCTCTGGCTGCTTTGCTACATTTGCAGTGTTTTAAATTTTGCATCTCAAGGGAAAATGTTTGCTTAGGTGGGTGTCCCTTAGCTGGCGGCAGGGCAGGGTCTGGGAGAGAGATTATGCTTGCTGGCTGTGTGTGTGGGTTGCACTTGGTTTGACATGCGAAGCTCTGAGTGTTGGCCTCTGTCTCTGCCTCCCTCCCCACCTCCCTTACCACCAGAGAGACCACCACTGCTATCTTATGGATAATAAGAATTATTTTATTACTCCATGTGTATGTGTGTTTATTTTTAATGGTGTTTTAGACAACTTAGGTGTGCAGCAACCAAGGCCAGCACCTTGTAGGCACTCTAGTTTTTTTTAAAAGTAACTTAAGTGTAATTGTAGTGGTTACTTTTGAGTAACGGTAAAGTAACCAATTCCTTTCAGAACAATTGTAATGGTAATGGTAATTTATTCCTTTGGGGGGCCATGTAACAGTAATGGTAATTTATTCCTTTTTAAAAGTAATCTTCCAGGGTCTGAGAATTCTGCAACCTGTGTGTAGGCTCGGGACTAAATTGAGGTGGCACAGGACACAACTGGGGGCTTCCCAGTTGGCACTGACCCATGACAGGGCATATTGACCCATGACAAGGCATTTTCAGTGGTGGCTCCCTGGTTGTGGAATGCCCTCCTCAGTGTGGTGTGTCTGCCTCCATCATCACTGATATTTAGCAGGAATTTGAACACATCCCTGTTTGTCCAGGCATTTGATGGCTGAAGGAGACTGATCCTGCCAACCAAGAGATCACTGGATGAAAGAATGAGTTGTATTCAGTCTAGTGCTAAGGAGATACATACTGCTTCCAAATGCATTAACTGAGCATCCCAGGGGCCCAAATTTGCCATCCATTTCTGCTTGCCCGATGGAACAAAGTCCCCTCATCTCCCCCTGCTGTTCTGGGCATTCTCTCAACCCACCTAGCTCGATTTGGAGACAGCTCTATGCTTACTGTGATATACCTTCATGTTTATCTCCCTTCTCTTCCTCCCCTTTGTGAGTTAGTTGAGTTTTTTCATGTCCTCCATTAGCCACAGGAGAGAGAAGCCAGGAGAGGCCTCTCTGCTAGAACATCCAAACATCATGGACTAAACTTACTGTTGACTTCTCTTCACCTTTCTCTTCAAGCTCAGCCTTTATCACTGATGCATGAAAGGTCGTGAGTAAAGACTATTTTATTTACCTTACTAAAGAAGACTTGTCTGTTTTATTCAGCTAGGCTGTGTGAGGTGGGCTGGTTAGAGCTCAGTTCTGTTTTGCCAATTTTACTCTGCTAAGAGCTAGAACTACAGTTGTTTTATCTCATAAAACCTAACATGGAACAGATTTCGGGAGTGCGCAGGGAGGGTGTGTGTGGGGAGGAGAGGGGCGGGGATGTCCTGTTGTGCTAGCAGGAATCCTTTTGCTGGTTTCTGCTAGTGCAATGAATTAATTGAATACAACCCTAAATGTTTTTAAGGGCAAGTGCTTTTAGAATGTTTCTTGTTGTTTTTGTTAAATTGTTTTGTTGATGTGTTTGCTACCCTGGGAGGAAGTGTGGGATGTAAAACCAGTAAATAAATTAATAAATCCTATTAAACATGGCCCACGCCAGGCTTTCGAAGAGGACTGGTGGCCCTTCATACTCTGCTGTGCAAAAGACGAAAGAACGAGTCAAGTACCAACTCCCTTTAAAAGACTATGGCTAAGTTAACGTATTCCTTGGACTCTATAACTGTGTTTCAATGGAAAATAAAAGGTGTATAGTAGGGTGGGAAGAGGGAAGATTTATGTAGGGGGGAATGGTGTAAAGTAGTATCATTTAGATTGTTGATGAATAAATATGTTTCCCCCCCAAAAACTTCTAACTAAAATAAAATAAAATAACCATAGGAACACCTTGGTCCATCTAGATCAGCAGTGTCTGCACAGCTTGATTATGGCTTTCCAGGATTTCAGGCAGGAGTCTTGTGGAGCCCCAGGGGGGAGACATTTGGGACTGAATCTGGGCCTTCTGCATACAAATCACTTGCTCTCCCATTTAGCCATACTCCATCCACTTCCCAGAGTAGGGAAGAGGAATAATAGAATAGTAGAGTTGGAAGGGGCCTATAAGGCCATCAAATCCAACCCCCTGCTCAATGCAGGGATCATAGAATCACAGAATAGTAGAGTTGGAAGGGAAGGCCACCCAGTCCAACCCCCTGCTCAATGCAGGGATCATAGAATCACAGAATAGTAGAGTTGGAAGGGAAGGCCACCCAGTCCAACCCCCTGCTCAATGCAGGGATCATAGAATCACAGAATAGTAGAGTTGGAAGGGAAGGCCACCCAGTCCAACCCCCTGCTCAATGCAGGAATCTAAATCCAAGCATTCCCGACAGATGGCTGTCCAGCTGCCTCTTGTGTGCACATGTGTGAGAGATCCACTATCCCAACCAAACTGAGCAGGGCTTTTTTTGGGGGGGGGAAGACCTTTTATTCTTGCTTGCTGTGACTGAGGAGGGGAAGAGATAAGATTTTCAAGGATTAGGTGGCTATATGGCCCTTCTTATTTAAGTACCATTTGGACATGTGAGGTTTCAGTTATATCTCTGCAACCATAGGGGCTAGAAACTTCAGTTTCACAAATAATGGAAGCTGAATTCTGCTCCCAATGCTACATTCTGCACTTTCTTGGAAATATTTTATTCACTTCTATACTGCAAACTCATATAAAGATATATCTATGTGGTGCACAAAATCTCAATTAAAACCAAAGCATATGTGTTGTTTTGCCAGTACATTCCCAAGCTGAGTTCAAGGTATCCTTCTTAGTGACCTAGCGCCAGCTGCCTTGTTGCATATAACTGACCACATCACTGTCCCACAGTTCTCTCATATCTGTTTCATTTCTACGCAAAACAAGGATTGTAGCATAGGGGTACCTGTACGCCAATTGGAAGACTCTTCCTATTGAAATCAGGCAGCTGAAAACTTTTCTGTTTTCCAGCATTTGAGAATTGAGAATTGGTTTGATTCAGTGTTGGTCATTGTTGTCTATTTAATAGCTTTATAATCTTATGATGTTTTAATGATTTTATTGCATACCACATTGTTTTTCGTATGATAACCAACAGCAACAACAAACAACCACACTGCTGCTATAAATGGGGCCCTGAACCCAGATGACTCAGATCCAGGTTTTTGGCTGATAATCCCTGGCATTGTGTTTGGAAGTAGTCTCAGATCTGCATCTTGACAAGGCATTTTCTCACAATGTGGCACATAATGAGTGTAGAGAACAACTGCAATCCCAAACTGGTGGCGCTGGTGTGTGACTGTCTTGCTTCCTATCAAGACAGCATCAGTGGTCCTCCTAGAGAGAGGCATGTCTGCCTGCAGCTGCATGAAGCCCAATGGCTGCCCATTGTCAATGCAGGGCATGTCAAAGAAGGCATCTGCTCTGAGCCGCATGAAATAAACATGGGACGCAGAAGAAGGCCAGGAAGCCCGGGTGGGCTCTGAGGCTCTGCACTGCATAACCTTTCGTCAGTTCGGTGCTTCGTGATTTGCAAAGCAAGAAGCAGCAAGGGTAGGAACTGCCTGGCAGTTGATTGGAGAGAGTTAACCTTTCTGTGCTTGGTCAAGATCCATCAAGCTGCAGGAAGCCTGCTGAGAGAGTCAGAGAAGGATCAAAGGAGAACAGGGCCCACTATGAGTGATAGATCAGTGGACCTTTGGCTTGGACGAGAAGCCCCTTCTCTGCTCCTGACAAGGGCCCAGAAGAGACAAGGCTGGGTGTGATGGCTGTAATAACATTTTACACTCAGGTGCTCATGAGGATGTGGGTTGACGCTGACTTTGCTCATGTATCATTCATACAGCCCTGGATACATGCAATCGACATGTGGGCTGCAGACTTTATTTATGTGTGCAATGAAGTCGTTGCCTATCCATCTCCAAGGTGCTCCCTGCTCTTTGATTGGCCAGTGCTTCTAGCTCAGTGGTAGAACATCTGCTTTGCATGCAGTAGGTCTTAGGTTCAATCCCCAATGGCATCTCCAGGTAGGACTGGGAGAGGCTGCCTGTCTGAAATGCTGGAGAGCCACTGCTGGAGAGTGTAGATAGTGCTGAGAGATGGACCCCAAGGGTATGACCCAGTGTAAGGCAGCTTCCTATGTTCCTAGAGGTGGCTCAATCTTAATATCCCATGCAAGTAAAGTAACACTCAAGATTCTACAGCAAAGGCTCTTACCATATATGGAGTGAGAAGTGCCAGATCTCCAAGCTGATAAGTGAAGAGGCACCAGAGATCATATCACAAACATAGGTTGGATAATGGAAGGAACCAAGGAATTTCAGAAGGAAATCATCCCGTGCTTTATAGATTACAGCAAAGCCTTTGACTGTGTAGATCATGAAAAACTATGGAATGCTTTAAAAGAAATGGGGGTGCCACAGCATCTGATGTCCTGATGCGCAACCTATACTCTGCACAAGAGGCTACTGTAAGGACAGAATATGGAGAAACTGATTGGTTCCCAAACGGAAAGGGTGTGAGGCGGGGGTGTATTTTATCACCCTGTTTGTTTAATCTATAAGCAGAACATATCATATGGAAAGCAGGATTGGACCAAGATGGAGGTGTGAAAACTGGAGGGAGAAATATCAATAATTTAAGATATGCAGACAATACCATACTACTAGCCGAAACCAGTAATGATTTGAAACGACTGCTGATGAAAGTTAAAGAGGAAAATACAAAAGAACTACAGATGAATGTGAAGAAGACTAAAGTAATGACAACAGAAGATTTATGTAACTTTAAAGTTGACAATGAGGACATTGAACTTGTCAAGGATTATGAATACCCTGGCACAGTTATCAACCAAAATGGAGACAATAGACAAGAAATAATTGGGTGTTAGAACAAATTAAACCAGAACTGTCACTAGAAGCTAAAATGATGAAACTGAGGTTATCATACTTTGGACACATCATGAGAAGACATGATTCAATAGAGAAGACCATAATGCTGGGATAAACAGAAGGGAGTAGAAAAAGAGGAAGGCCAAACAAGAGATGAATTGATTCCATAAATGAAGCTGCAGACCTGAACTTACAAGATCTGAACTTCGCCTGGCTTCAGGCCACCAATGTCTTGAAATGGCCTCATCTGCACATTATCCCATCCCTCCACCCTGCCATGGAGAGGTCCAGGTGAGGAACCTATGTTTGGCTGACGCAGGGCAAGAGGATGGCTAGATGCATGTTGGCATCAACATGGGGATGGAGCTCAGCTGAAGGATTACACAGCCATGAGAGTGGCCGTATACTATAGTCAGCGGGGATTTTTCACATTCCGCAATGTTAAATGGAAAATATCCCCCCATGCCATTCTGAGGCTTCCCATAAGCTCATTTCAAAACAAAACCTTACAAAACTTATAGTCCTGGGATAATGTGCAGATGAGGCCATTTCAAGACATTGGTGGCCTGAAGCCAGGCGAAGTCCATTGTGGTCACAGTCAACAATGCAGAACAAAGTCATTTTAAATAGCTATAACCAAAACAAACCTCTGCTCAATTTCATTTTCCAAATAAATGCTTGCTGAGATAAAAGGGTTTTTGCGGTGTTTCCAAAACATATTAATGCTTGGAGTTTGACCCCTAAATGGAAGGGAGTGCTGGAGCTCCAGAACAGTGAATTAACTCATTGATTATATTTAAAGGGTACAGGTTAAACAAATTAGTCCTCAAAGCAGCTACCTTTAGATGCTTCTGACTACACCCATCCACATGGGTATGCTGGCTGGGGTGGGTCGGAGTTGTAGTCCAAAACAACAGCAGCAAAAAAGGAAATGATTTAGGACTTGCCTCTCAGAACCTTTTTATCTCCTCTGGGCCATTAGAGCCGGTCTCTTCAGCCATATAGATACCAAAGGCAGGTGCTTAGAGTGACCTATAAAGGTCTTTATGAGTCAGTGTGCTGCTGCAGACGAAACTGAACATCAGTCCAGTATTTTTTCCTTCCCCAGCCAACTACTCTCTTGCGACACAATCAAACCATAGAGCAATTTCAGTTTGGAGACAGCCTTTTTGTCCTCCTCTTATTTATATGACCTACCCTAGGGTAGTCCATCAGTCCCACCAGCTGGATCCTTTGATCCTACAGAGTGTGCAATTGGAGAGCGTGACTCCTTCCTTATGTTCAGGCGTTATGGCAGCTGGTAGGGATGGAAAGCTCTGCCCATTTCAGTTTGCTCACTTTCTCATCTTAAATTTGGTCCTCCACATTTCTGCAGCCATTTGCGTTATTTTTTAATCCTCATGAAAATTCTCCAGCATTTTCGTGTGAATTTCTTCTAATAAGCACATTTTTGTAGGGTGTTGACTAATACACACATTTCCCCAAACAATTTACCCTAATGTAATGCATTGGTGCATGTTATTTTCACTCAAATACTCATTTTTAAGCACACATTCTCTGATATATGCATTTCTGTAAACATTGTTTGGTTGGTGAACTGCACTGCAAAATTCAAACAAATATAAATTTCGAAGGATGGCTGCATTTCAGCTCTCATATTGTTTCGGAAAGTGCACATTTGATGAATTAAGCTCAAAATGCAAAATGCATTGAAATTCTCGCCCATTCCTAGTGACAGCCGCCAAGGAGCTGTCCAACGTGCTTATATAATGAGTGTAACGAGTGCTTTAAAAAAGTAAAGGGTAACTAAGGGTAGCCCCTTTTTCAGCTCACTTTAAGTTATTGCCCTTATTTCACCCTTTAGGAATAAGCACCAGTCCTGCTCTTTATTATTATTACAGAGTAGAATAAACAAACTCCTACTTTGCACTTACTATGATGCATCAATGGGTGGTTTTGGTCTTAAAATAATCTGATTGAGCCTCTGTGTAAAGTTAGCAGTGATGTCACATGTGAGGCAGCTAGCTGTATCTCCTCTCTCTCACACACAGACCAGCTGTTATGTCCGGGATTTGGTATTAAGGGCCTGTTACTTTCCATGGTGCTGAAATCTATGTATGTCCTTCGCAGTCCCAAGGGAGGCAGGGAGAAGATAACATATCCAACAGCACAGATGAGGAGGAATATTAACAGGCACTGGACTTCTTAAATCCAAAATAGGCTTCCTATTATTATTATTATTATTATTATTATTATTATTATTATTATTATTATTATTATTATATCCTGCCCTTCCTCCCAGAAGGCGACCAGGGCAGCAAACCAAAATACTAAAAACACTCTAAAACATATTAAAACAAACCATCTTTTAAAAATATTCAAATAAGACATTGCTAAAAATCTTTAAAAAAACATATTTAAAAATATCTTAAAAAGCAATTTCAACACAGATGCAGACTGGGATAAAGTCTCTACCAGAGGAGGGTCTTCAGTAGGCACCGAAAAGATAACAGAGATGGCACCTGTCTAATATTTAAGGGAAGGGAATTCCAAAGGGTGGGTGCCTCTACACTAAAGGTCTGTTTCCTATGTTGTGTGGAATGGATCTCCTGATGAGATGGTGTCTGCAGGAGGCCCTCATCTGCAGAGCACAGTGATCGACTGGGGATATAAGGGGTAAGATAATCTTTCAGGTATCCTGGTCTCAAGCTGTATAGGGCTTTGTACACTAGAACTAGAATCTTGAACTTGGCCTGGTAGCTAATGGGCAGCCAGTAGCTAATTTGTTGTTGTTCTGTGCCTTCAAGTCAATTATGACTTATGGCGACCCTATGAATCCAAGAGCATCTGTCATGAAGCACCCTGTTCAGATCTCGTAAGTTCAGGTCTGTGGCTTCCTTTATGGAATCAATCCATCTCTTGTTTGGCCTTCCTCATTTTTTACTCCCTTCTGTTTTTCCCAGCATTATGGTATTTTCTAGTGATTAAGGTCTTCTCATGATGTGTCCAAAGTATGATAATCTCAGTTTCATCATTTTAGCTTCTAGTGACAGTTCTGGTTTAGTTAATTACACCCAATTATTTGTCTTTTCCATGGTCCATGGTATGCGCAAAGCTTTCCTCCAACACCACATTTCAAATCAGTTGATTTTTCTCTTATCCGCTTTTTTCACTGTCCAACTTTCATGTAAATATATAGAGAATACCATGGTCTGAATGATCCTGACTTTGGTGTTTAGTGATACATCATTGCATTTGAGGACCTTTTCTAGTTCTCTCATAGCTGCCCTCCCCAGTCCTACCCTTCTTCTGATTTCTTGACTATTGTCTCCATTTTGGTTGATGACTATGCCGAGGTATTGATAATCCTGGACAAGTTCAATGTCCTCATTGTCAACTTTAAACATAAATCTTCTGTTGTCATTACTTTAGTCTTTTTGATGTTAAGCTGTAGTCCTGATTTTGTGCTTTCCTCTTTAACTTTCATCAGCATTCATTTTAAATCATTACTGGTTTCTGCTAGTAGTATGGTATCGTCTGCATATCTTAAATTATTGATATTTCTCCCTCCAATTTTCACACCTCCTTCATCTTGGTCCAATTCCACTTTCCGTATGATATGTTCTGCATGTAGATTAAATAAATAGGGTGATAAAATACACCCCTGTCTCACACCCTTTCCGATGGGGAACCAATCCGTTTCTCCATATTCTGTCCTTACAGTAGCCTCTTGTGCAGAGTACAGGTTGCGCATCAGGACAATCAGATGCTGTGGGACCCCCATTTCTTTTAAAGCATTCCATAGTTTTTCATGATCTACACAGTCAAAGCCTTTGCTGTAATCTATACAGCACAGGGTGATTTTCTTCTGAAATTCCTTGCTCTGTTCCATTATCCAACGTATGTTTGTGATATGATCTCTGGTGCCTCTTCCCTTTCTAAATCCAGCTTGTACGTCTGGCATTTCTCGCTCCATATATGGTAAGAGCCTTTGTTGTAGAATCTTGAGCATTACTTTAGTTGCATGGGATATTAAGGCAATAGTTCGATAATTACTGCATTCCCTGGGGTCCCCTTTCTTTGGAACTGGGATGTATATGGAACGCTTCCAGTCTGTGGGCCATTGTTTAGTTTTCCATATTTCTTGACAAATATTTGTCAAAATTTGGACTGATTCAGTCTCAATAGCTTGTAGCAACTCTATTGGTATGCCATCTGTTCCTGGTGATTTGTTTCTTCCAAGTATTTTAAGAGCAGCTTTTACATCACATTCTAAAATTTCTGGTTCTTCATCATATGGTTCCTCCATGAATGAATCTGTCATTCTGCCATCTGTTTTATAGAGTTCTTCAGTGTATTGCTTCCATCTTCCTTTTATTTCATCTCAGTCAATCAGCGTGTTCTCCTGTTGATTATTCAACATCCCTACTCGTGGTTTAAATTTCCCTTTCATTTCTCTAATCTTTTGGAATAGGGCTCTTGTTCTTCCCATTTTGTTGTCCTTTTCTATTTCTATACAATAACTATTGTAATAGTTTGTCCCTACGTAGTAGTCGTTGTATAGTTGCATTTAGGGTTCTGACCGTGTTTCTATCTCCTTTTGCTTTTGCTTTCCTTCTCTTTTTAACCATTTTAAGAGTTTCTGCAGTCATCCATTGAGGTCTTTCTCTCTTTTTCACTAGAGGTATTGTCTTTTTGCATTCTTCCCTGATAATGTCTCTGACTTCAGTCCATAGTTCTTCTGGTTCTCTGTTAACTAAGATGAAAGCCTCAAATCTGTTCCTTATTTGATCTTTATATTCTTCTGGGATGTTATTTAAATTGTATTTTGGCAATATGATTGCTTTGTTCTTCTTTAGCTTTAGTCTGATTTTCGATACGACCAGTTCATGATCTGTACCACAGTCTACTCCTCATCTTGTTTTTGCAGAAAGTATGGAACTTCTCCATCTTCTGTTGCCAATTATATAATCAGTTTGATTCCTATATTGACCATCTGGTGATGTCCACATGTACAGTTGTCTTTTCGGTTGCTCAAAAAATGTGTTTGCCAGAAACAAATTATTGGCTTCACAGAATTCAATAAGTCTTTCGCCTGCTTCATTTCTACCTCCTAAGCCCCATTTCCCCACAATTCCTAGTTCTTCTCTGTTCCCTACTTTTGCATTCCAGTCCCCCATGATTATCATCATATCTTGTTTTGGTGTGTGATCAATTTCTTCCTGTACTTCTGCGTAAAATCTCTCTTGCTTGACAATTTCTAATTTTCCCTGGTTCATGCTTCTCACATTTCATGTTCCTATTGTGTGCATCGTACAACTCTGGACTCTCCTTTCGCATCTGTGCGCATCAGCCTCTGGGCTTCCTTTCGGCTTTGACCCAGCTGCGTCATTAGTCACAGAGCTACTCGTACCTGTCCGTTGTTCTTCCCCAGTAGCTCAGTGAGTGCCTTCTGACCTGGGGGTCTCATCTTCCAGTACTATCTCGTGTTGCATTTTGGATACTCTGTTCATAGGGTTTTCATGGTAAGAGGTATTCAGAGGTGGTTTACCATTGCTTTCCTCTGAGTTTGGATGCTAGTTTCCTAGTAGGATTCCTAGTTGAGGCATAGAATAAGGCCTTTTAAGAACACTCTAAAAATATGATTTAAAAGCTTAAGAATGTCATCTCTACATCCAAGAGCTCATTCACTTGTACACCCTCCAGTGCAAAACATAGGATCATCCAGTTACATCATCATACATCAAGTAAGTAGGAGAGTCTCGATGCAAGAGAACAAAAGGTTGTGGAGGGGGGTGTCACAGAATGCCAAGGAAGCTCAGCATTTTGGGTGACAGCTAATCTCTTCCCTTCTTCTAAGCCTTGAGCAATTAATTGGGGTAGACAGAAAGGGGAATCTAAGGATCCCATAGGAGGGTGTAAGGAAGGGGAAGGTTCCCTGGTGTCCTAAGATGTTCTGGACTACAAACCCCATCACCACCTGTCAGCAAGGACAACGGGGTGGGAGCCACTGTGAGAACAGGATGCTGGACTAGATGGGCCACTGGCCTGATCCAGCAGGCTCTTCTTATGTTCTTATGTTCTTATCATCCAGAACATCTGGAAGGCATGAGGTGGACCAGTTTCCTGAAAGACACCTCCTCTCCCATTGCCAGTCATTTTTCTTTGCCATGTGCACCCACACAAGGGAGTGTGGAGTGCTTTAGGGTGCACACTAAGGCCCCAGAGTCCTCTGCAATATACAGTCATGCAAGTGATGATCAGCAGACAAATCTCAGGTTTTCCTGAGAGTAAGATGCTGATAGCCTGCTGCTCCAGTGACTGTTCAGTTTAATTTTTGTATTATATTTTGTATCCCAGCTATCAGCGTGTGTTTCCCCCCCTCTTTTCAAATTCCTGTAAACTTCCATTCTTGCCTCAACATGGGATTATCATCCAGTGGACTTCAGCCTACACATACTGGTGTCCTTAGTGCTTTGTCAGTCACCTTTATGCACCTGGAAAAATACACCTGTGTTACCTAAGAAAACGCATACCTCCATCAACACTATGGTGCCACTGGACTGACAGTAAAATTGCTGAAGGGGTACAGCATATGTGGGCAAATTGTGGCTTGTTAGCTTCAATTGTTCTGGGTAATTCAAGAAGGGGGGAAATATTATTGAATGTCCTTGCATGTTAAAGGCATAGCTGACTTTTCACGCTGATCCATCCCACTGCACCCCATCCCACTCCACTTGGTATTAGCATCAAGAATTTCCCGGAGAAGGAAGAAATAGTGGAGTTTTGATTATAACATCAGAAGCTCAAAGTGTGTGGAAAGTTATGAGATTTTTAAAAAGTGAATGTGGCCTTTTTTATGAAAGGGTAGTCAAAGTCAAGGAGAGCAAGGACATTTGTGGGCATTGCAGAGGTTTGATTTGGGAACATGAATTGATACTATGAGCACATTTGGAAGCAAACCTCAGCTGCTCATTTTCCAGAAGTCTCTCTTAAGCAAGCAAGAGGTTATGATGCCCCAGGCAATTTTTTGGTGAGGAAAGAATGATAAAATTATCAGTCTCCTGCATAATAGGGCCAGGTTTTTAGAGTTCCCAATACAATTATGGTGCATCTCAATAACTGTTTAAAGAGAATCCAAATGCATTTTCTTGGGGTATCAGATAAACAGTCTAGAGATGTGGCGATTCTGTTCATTTACTACCACCCAGGGTGACAAGGCTTTTTAATGCCACTTTTTTGTGTGCTTTAAAGATGGTTCTCTTAATGTAGGAGTGGGCAGAATTCAGGCATGCTAGATCTACTGTGCCATTTACTTAGAACCCCAAGATGTACCACCCAGAACCAGGTGCAAAAGATGTGCAGTTAGATTCAAGGACCAGGTTGCTTCTGAGCACTTTCTGAGTGCTGGAATTTGTTTTCAAGGCCAGAACTGAACTGAACTCAGAGTGCTTTCACACAAACATCGGCTCTTGAGGTAGCTTGCTTCATTTCGGCAGCTTGTTAGGTGGGGAAAATAATTTGTTGTCATCACTACTGTTAGGGTGCATACAGAGTATTGGTATTTTGTGGGAGGGATTGAAGTGCATACTGGAACTTTGAGTTTCCACCTTTGAAGTGGGTTAAAGAGTTCTCAACTTTGCTAAAGGGCACTACTTCAAGGTTGGCTGTGCAGCTAAATAGCACAACAAAACCACTTTTTGCAGATTGGAAAGTCGTGGAGAAATGCATTGAAAAGTGTGGGATGGGCAAATAATTAACAGGAAGGCATATAAACACCCTACAAGCAAATCAGGATGATTGTTCTTTATCATAACAGTCCCGTAAACAAATCAGAACAAATGCTCAGCAAAGATGGGATGTAGTCTAACTTTAAAAACATTTTTTTTAAAAGCTTTGAATATTTTTTTTTAAAAAAAAGGTTAAAAATCATATTGGTTTTAAAAAATTAATTTATGGAATTTGCTGCCACAGTCCCCTTTGAAAGTTTTGATGGCTTTAAAAGGGGATGAGACAAATGCACGGAGGAGGAAGAAGAGAAAATAATGGGCATAACAGCTGAATGGATCCTCTGCGTTCCAGAGTATTGTTCTGGCCCTGCCAGGCCCAAGGAGCCGCTGGAGTGAAATCCAGGAGCAGCCACGATGGACTGAAATGTATGTCAGGAAGTCCAACTCTATGTAATTGCTGAAGAAGCCAGTAACTGCTTGTGGGTCAAAGTAACTTCAGAACCTAAATGGAGCCCTTCAGCTGGGTCAGAGCCAAAGGCTCATCTAGTCCAGCATCTTGCTCCATCAGTGACCAGCCAGATGCCTCTTCTTGGAAGCCTATAAGCAGGACACAAACACCACAGTAGCCTTCTCGGCTGTGCTCCCCAGCAACTGGTATTCAAAGGCATATTGCAAAAAAGTGATCACCAGTTTGCATTCTTTGGCTCCCAGGTATATAGAGATGAGGAAAACTTTGTACCTGATAAGAGGCAGACAAATGGCACAGAAGGTGAGCAGATGATGAAACCACATTATGCTTGGCTTGTTTTGAAAAGGTACTTACATGAAGATTATGGCAAATTGCAGAGACACCAATTATGCTTTTCCCTAGGAAGATTCTTGGGCATGTACAAAGTTTAAGAAAGTGTCCACCTCTGGACCCTGTTCCAGAACAGTGTAAAGGTCTGGTCCTCTCTCTGATCATTGTAAAGAGAGACCAACTCACTATACTTCACTTCACTTTTATCCTCCATTCAACTCTACTGCAACCTGTTGTTGCTGTTCAGATGTTTGGGGATACAAATCCCATCTGCTGTGCGGGGCTGGGGCTGATGGGAGTTGTGGTTCAAAACACCTGGAGGACTCCAGGTTGGAAGAGGCTGCTCTAGGGACACTCTCTCTTGCCTGGCCTCCTATAGCTTAGCCTCCCCTCCCTGCCCCCTCATTCATTTTGCCCTTCTTCCCTTGCTGGAGATGAAGGGTTTATTGGACCTCTTGACCCACTACACTGAATGCTATATCAGGCTGCATTAACAGAAGTATGGTTTCCAAATTGTGTGAAGTACTAGTTCCCCTCTGTTCAGCACTGGTTAGGCCTCGTCTTGAATACTGCGTCCAGTTCTGGTCTCCGCACTTCAAGAAGGATGCAGACAAACTGGTTCAGAGGAGGGCAACAAGGATGATCAGGGGACTGGAAACCAAGCCCTATGAGGAGAGACTGAAAGAACTGGGCATTTTTAGCCTTGAGAAGAGAAGCCTGAGGGGAGATATGATCGTACTCTTCAAGTACATGAAAGGTTGTCTCATAGAGGAGGGCTGGGATCTCTTCTCGATCGTCCCAGAGTGCAGGACACGTAATAATGGGCTCAAGTTGCAAGAAGCCAGATTTCGACTGGACATCAGGACAAACTTCCTAGCTGTTAGAGCCATACGACAATGGAACCAATGACCTAGAGAGGTAGTGGGCTCTCTGACACTGGAGGCCTTCAAGAGGCAGCTGGACAGCCATCTGTCGGGAATGCTTTGATTTGGATTCCTGCATTGTGCAGGGGGTTGGACTTGATGGCCTTATAGGCCCCTTCCAACTCTACTATTCTATGATTCTATGAATGGTGGCTGCGGCTGGTTGCTCCATGTCAGTGGGGCAGGTGAATCTGCTGTGTGTTTTTCTTTTGAACTCCAAGGAGCTGTCCAGGGCACTTCAGCATGGAGCCACCTGCCGCTGCTGATGGAGGGGTAGCTATGAATTCCATGCATAACATGGGATGCAGGCAGAATAGCTGGGAAACTGAGAATGCTTTCAAGCTAGATGGGCTAGAAGGTGGGGTGTGCAAGGCCTGACAATCTAAACCACAATTTCATTCCCATTGCTTCTGTTTTCATGTCCTTATTGCCGTTATTATAATGATTTCTTTATTCACATCGTCACAGTATTATTTCCTCACTTTTCCATAGTTCCTTTATGCTGTGGACAATTACACTGAATTGCTCGGGAAGATTTCCCTGTATGTTCTTGCATAATCATTTGGACCTGCACTATTTATTTATTTTCTGCTCCTGTACTGAGCAGTGCATATCAATAAGCAGTTTAATTCATTTTGCTTGCAGTATTCAGCCTCTGCTCCTCATTCTTCACTCTTGTTCTCCAGGTTGGGAAGGAAAAGTCCCCAGACTGAAATCCTGGACAGACCATAGTCTACCTGTCCCCAACCTGGTGCCCTCCAGATGTTTTGGAAGACAGCTCCCATCAGTTTTCTCTTCATTAGGAAGCCAGCTGTAGAGACGAATGTAATTTGATAGCTGCAAGTTTCAAAAAGGGCTTCCAGACCCTCTGATTTAGCAAGTTTTCACAGGTGAAATAATATACGTATATTTTAGGACAAAGTGGCTCCAGTGCTGTTGCAAAATTTAGAACTGGAAATAATAATGCTTGTTGAATATTGGGGGGGGGGATTTACATGGGCCCATCCAGTGAGACTGACTGGCAGGAGATTCAGGGCAAGTTTTTTTTTTTTTATAAAGTCCTCCTTCACACAGCACAGAACTAATTTTGGAGATTTGCTGGCACAAGATAAATGGAGTTGGAGAGGTTGAGCAATGGCTGCTAGTTCATAAAAACTGTGTGCAATGGCTCAGAGGCAGCCTGCATATCCGCTGAGGGGAGTGGAGGGATGCCCCAGGCCTTCCAATAATGTTTGAGGGCTGAGAGAAGTGACCAGAGGGGGTCCTGTTAATGGTACTCGCACAAAAATCCAAATGTGCCCAGAGGCCTAAAATGATTGGCAACCTCAGACAATCATGCTCAGTGTGCTTGTGTTTGAAGGCCACACAAGTGTGCAGCATCAATAATCAAATGAAATTGGGCCTTCTCTTATTATGGCCCTTCCTCAGAACTACTTCCTCAGGCCTGCCTGCCTGGCAGCCTCTCTGCAAAATGATCCCCAGCAGGAAAAAGCATTTCTGCAGTAAAAAACTTTCCTTCAGAACTGACTGATTTATTTTATGACTGCTGAGGTTTCGATTATACTGCTGCTGTTTTGCAGCCCAATTGTAGTCTCCCTGGCAGGTTATTTTAAACTATTTCAAGAGTAATACTTTTAAAATTGATTTTATTTGATAATATTTTTATTTTAAGTGTTAACCCTTCGGTTGGCCAAGCTCAGCATCTATGGGTGATTTCCCTTCCATTTGTATTCAGTTCTGGATCCCACCCTCCAAATCTGGGGCCCCAATTTGGATGTGTGGGTAGCAATCTTTCCACCTTTGGGCACAGCTAAGATCTTGCTAAATGACAGCATTTATTCAAGTTAACAAACCATAGCAACATTAACAGGAGACAGGTAACATAGACAAAAATCAAAGTTATCCCAAGTTCAACATTGTCACCTGTCTCCGAGGCCTAGATGTGTCCATGGAAATCTGTCCTTTTATTGGAAAAGATTTTTCCTATTGTCCTACCATTGCGAAAGGTTCAGAAAAGGGCAGCCAAAATGATCAAGGGAACGGAGCAACTCCCCTATGAGGAAAGATTACAACATTTTCAGCTTAGAAAAAAGGTGCAAAAACGAGATATGACAGAGGAATATAAAGTGATGCATGGCATGGAGAAAGTGGGTCGAAAAATGTTTTTCTTCCTCTCACATAACATTAGAACTCATGGACGTTCAATGAAGCTCCGGGCTCCTGCTGGAAGGAAGGGCGGGATATAAATAAATAAATAAATAAATAAATAAATAAATAAATAAATAAATAAAATGAAGATGAATGTTGGAAGATTCAGGACAGACAAAAGAATGTCGTTCCTAATTAGGGGCGTATTTGCCTCCACCATAATTACAGGGAAGAACATTCTCGAATCAAGTGCTAGGAGCCACGTGAGATCAATCATCCTATCAGGGAAGGTGCTGAGCAGCAGATATAAGGCTGCTCTGTTCTTCCCGCTCTTGCCTTTTTCGCCTCGCGGCTTGTGCGGTTTGTCCTCGCTCCGTGGTGTCATTGGTGCTCAGACGTGATCATTCTGCTTATTTCCCTCGTTGCTTGTTTGCTTTTATTCTGCCGTTCCTTGAAGTCCCTTTAACTCCTTTCCTTGTTCCCGCTGATCAGCTGGGCAGCGGGCGTCCGCCCACCCGCCCGACGGCTTCTAGCCGGCTCGTCCTCCCTTTAATCCCGCTTGTGTTCCTGTTGTATTTATAGCATTAAGTTCCCTAATTTACCAGTACCGTTTGCTTAGGAATTGTAGTTGGTGTATTATTTGTTTCCTTGTGTTTGAATTTTATTTGGTGCTTTGGGCTTTAGGTTTCGTTTTTGCTATCCGCCCCCCCCTCCCCTTCCCTTTCGTTTTCCTTCATATTTAGCTTATTTGTTTCTTCTGTTTGCTGGTTTTTCAATTCATTATTTGAGTAGTTCTTATATTGATAGTTCTTGTTTATTAAGATCAATTGTTCAGGTGTTGCAGTAGTTGTTGGATTTTTATATTTGTTAATTTATTAATTATATTCATTGCGTAAAATTCATTCCCCTTTTAAAGAATCCCCTTTACCCCCTCCCTCATCTCTTAATAATAGTAACAATTTATTAACTGGATTATTATAAAATAATAATAATAATAATAAATAATAATAAATTTTAAATAATAATATAAATCATAATTATAAAATTTTGTTAATGTTTTGTACTTGGCACTTTAGGAGTGCTGGTATTCTGTGATAAGTTTGTGTATTCAAACGTTGTTGGAGTTTTATAATTTTGTTAATTGTGTAATTGTTATTTTGCTGTTCTGAGCATGCCGCCCAAGAAGGTGCAACAAAAGAAAGGAGTGCGGGTGGTGAAGCAGGCCACGAAGCACCCCCCATCTCAGCAGACTCAATCCCCTGCCACACTCATCCCTGGGGCTTCAGGGTTTCCCACATCGTCTGTGGTTGCTTCTCCTGCTGCTTATACAGGTGAGCAACATTTACAACCGCACGCTACACATGTACAGGCTTCCAGTGTCCTTTATCGGGATTCCTCAACCACAGGTTCTCCTTTGCAGGTAGACTCATCACACCCAGTGGTATTCATAGGGGGGGTTGGTGCTGTGAGAAGTGTATATATTGTGTTGCTTTTTCAGAATATGTTAAGGATAAATAAAATGTGTGATTTTGATTGTTAAGAATAAATGGTTAATAGGTTAATAAACTGTTTGCAGTAAATAATTCTATAGAAGCTGGAGTTAACATAGAGAAAAGGGGCTTTTTCTTAGAATAGGACATCTGTCTGAAGTTCAAACAAAGCAGCCAGAACAGACAGTTTGTGATCAAAGTTCCACTTTAAAATAGACAGGGGATTTACACTTGACTAATTCAGCTGATGTTTTTAGCCCTTCATTGCTTTGCTTGATGTAAAGGGAGTTTTTATGCTTAGTTAATGAGGAGGGGAGGGGAGTAAAATACCATATATGGGAAATAATAAATAAGGGTATAAGGTAGCCTAAAACTGAGGAGTGGGAGATGTAAACAGGGGAGGAGTTTCATGTGACAGGGACAGGCGGATCTGATAGGCTGTGAACCCTGGAAGTACCTGACCAATGGGGAAAACAGGGGAGGGCATGAAGCGTCGGGCTAGGGGATAAAAGATTTGTACCAATGTCATTTGGGTGTGTCTGCCTTCTGGTAGGACACCTGTCCTTGCAAGTACGAAATAAAAGCTTTTAAAATTGATTCACACTTGTCTCTGTCATGGGTCTTCCACAGGAGACCATTTTTGGGGTCTCATAGGGGGTTTTTCCCTTAAGGAAAACCATGTTTCTTACAGATGGGGGCTCGTTGTCCGGGATACAGTCTTTGGAGTGACCGCTGGTCCCAGTTCTACTGTGGGAAGACGCGTCCTGTTGACCTTTCAACAGTCCCAGGTAGTAAGGGGGACAGTTTGGTCCTTCAACTGACAAAACATCCCAGGACCTAATTTAATAGACCAGACATTGTGAATCAGGGGGAGATTCTTTGGGTGTGGGTTTCTTGGAAGGAAATGACCTGGAACGGTAGGCACACCGCCTAGACACGCGTAAAAGGACCAGGCAACTCTGTGCGCACGGACCAAGGTAAGAAAAACACAAGGGTTTTGGGTTAAGTATTACTTTGGTGGTCAGGGAAACCAAGACAGAAGGAACGGGTGTTTCTTCGGAAGACTCTTGGGTTAACGGAGTCCCTTGAGCCCCTTGAGTGGATTCTCTTGGGTTCCTGGAGAGTAATATCTCTTGGAAGAAATGTCACTTGGGAAGTGATATTTTGTCTTGGTAGAGGGATTAAAAACCCCTCTGGAAGTCTCTTGGGTTAACGGAGTCCCTTGAGCCCCTTGAGTGGACTCTCTTGGGTTAAAGGACTGGACCTTACTAGTCTGTGTAAAACAGAATAAAGTGGGGATTAAAGTCCCGGGCTGGACCTTGTCTTCTTGTGTGAAAAACAGGAAGAGGAAGGTACTCGCCTTAAAAGTGTGAGTGTGTGTGTTAGACCTGAGTGTGAGTGACTGAGGCACATTTTAAACGCAAAGTAAGTCTGAAGTCTCAAATTCACGTTTTCAGACAATCAAGATAAAAAGGGTTGGAGTGTCCCGGGGGGGGGGGTTGGGTCCCCTGAAAGTCACCTGGTGTCTTGGTTGGCGAAAACGGTTGGACAGAGAGACGAAGCAAGTGAAAAGATTGAAAGAGGTCTGACTTTAGCAATGGGAGATAAAAGTAATAAGAAGATTGAAGATCAGACTAAAATATTTACTACAAAAATACCAGATAAGGAAATTAATATACCTCCTAAAAGTTCATTGGGAGTAATGTTGAGAATATGGGAAGACTTGCCTTGTACAAAAGACAAGGACAAGAAGAAAATGATTAGATATTGTTGTTCTGAATGGTCAAGCCAACCCTTACAACCTCCAGACATATTTTGACCCAAATTTGGAGTCTTTGAGGCTTGGCTTTGTCAACGTTTAAATTTCTTTGTAAACAATAAAGAACCATTCTCACAGGAAGAATCAGATTATGCATCATGTTGGGTGGGAAATGTTAGTGAGAACTGTTATTCTTTAAGATTCAGAAATAACCAGGATAGAACTAATAAACCAACTAAAAAGACAAGGGAGGTAGAGAAATCTAAAGGTCCTCCCTGGGACCCTCCACCCTATTCAGGAAATATAGAACTGAGGGAACTGCCTGGAGTAGACCTGATTAATTTGGATAAATTGATGGTCTCCCTCAGTCCATCCATACCTCCCTCTGGCCCCTCATCAACTTC
Organism: Rhineura floridana; assembly: GCF_030035675.1. Taxonomy (NCBI): domain Eukaryota; kingdom Metazoa; phylum Chordata; class Lepidosauria; order Squamata; family Rhineuridae; genus Rhineura; species Rhineura floridana. The sequence continues at coordinate 3,517,102 of NC_084480.1, read as the reverse complement.
CAGTAAAGTTGCAACAACTCAAACAGAGCCTGATACAAGACCCACTATTAATGACTATTCTACACAAAGGAAGTCACAGGGGGATACAAGTTATGGATGTATGGGTGTTTATACAATAACTAAACAAGTTAGTTAATGAAAAGGCAAGAGAAACTGCCTTACAGTCAGAACCAATCACAATTAATATATTAGTTCCATCAGTACCAATTATAGAAATTGTCCCCAGTTTCATCAAACAGGAAATAAAACAATTAGAAAATTAGGTTTGAATAATCATTTGATGGTGTTGTTGGTGTTGGGAATTAAGGATGTGACAAAAGAGATGGACAATGTTGTGAAGTTAAGTCAAGGCCATTAATTTAAGGATCCAATAAGAATGAGAATTGTGGTCTGGACATTGTATGTGTTAGAAAATTTAGGAGAAGGCTATTCCCTTCACTCCAGTCTTTTCAATTGAGAAGTGGAGAATTTGAAACTGGGAACCAAGTGCAGGAGGTCATATTAGGAAGTGAGGATTCAGACCAAAATTAATGCATGCAAGTTAAGAGAAACCCCACAGCCCATCCTCTGGATTTTGTAAGGAACAAATGTTTAGATTCCAAACATTATCGAGGACTTGTTGTGGAGAAAAATAAATTGAGAGCAAAAAGAAGTAAAATGTTTATAAAGGTGGTCAGTTTTACCCACTTGTCATTTTTGCAGCAGAAAATAAGAAAGTAAAATGTCCAAAATGTATGAGAAATATGGCATGTTTCCAGTAGAATTCTTATCTTTGTGGCATACTCATATAAGCACTTAAAGCAAAAAAGCAACAGTTCCTAGAAAAAAAAAAAAGAATCTTTGATTTAGAATTAAAATCATTAATTTGACTTTAGAAGGTAGGACTTGGTTTTCCAGTTTTGACAACTAGGTCCCTCTAAATAAGAAGATTCTGATAAGTTATAGGGTGAATATAAATTTTATTTGGGTTATTAGTGTAGGGCCAATTACTTTAAAAATTTGGAACTGCCATATGATTTTACATGTATATTCTTTTTGAGGGAAATTACTCTATCCTACTCCTTTGTTGTCTAATGAGTAAGGATTTATGTATAAACATTCAGGTTCTTAGAAAAACTTGGAATGTTTTTTAGTAGTTATGAAGTAGTGCCTGAGTGGGGACACTCACTCAAGATTAAAAATAATTGGAATGGGCAGTATTTGGTTATAAGTACATACTCCCAGGAAAGTGAACAAAGAGAAAGGGGAGTCATGGCTATAGTAATTATATATAAGAAGAATGAGATATAAATGAATTTGACTGATTTAATTAGGAAATAATGTCATAAATATTGTTAAATCAAACACTATTTTAAGACATAGATGAAAAACACTAAGAAATTCTGTATACAGAATTGGCACATGTGTATACTTTAATCATTTGATAGGATAAAAATTATATTAATGTTAATTTATAAAAAGTAAAGGAGGAGAAATATTTAAGAAATTAAAAGGTATTCCTACCGTAGAAACTTCACACCTGGGTGTCTACTGAAGTGGACTTTCAGCTGTGCCAGTTTCCTTAAAATCCAGTCCAACGGTCATCTGAAAAGTCCAGATCTGAACGGGCTTTTGGGATAACATCCAGTTGAAGAAATTACTTCATTTCAGTCTGTCTCTCTTAATTGAGTGGCAGGGACTTTCCCAGCTGAGCAGATCATTCAGGGGAAAGTTCACAAGTGTGCGTTATCTTTGCTACAGCCTGATATTCGACTTGGGAAAAAGAATCTGAAACAATTGAAACAGACCTTTTGCTTTTTATATTTGATATGGAGAAACTAGTAGTTTGATAAATTGTTCCAACACAGGCTGAAAAGACCAACCTTTTTGAAAACTGCCCACAAAGGAACTGTTTCTGTGCTAACACAGACAGATTCCTATTAATAGAACAGGAGGAAGTGCCTGTTTGTGACAATTGTGATAAGATAAGGGGCAATATAATCATAAAATCAGTATGGGTTTTAAGTTTGATAATAAGTGTTAAATAGTGTAGTCCTTTGTAGGGGGAAAATCACTTTGTAGGGGGAAAATTATTGTGTCTGGGCCGATGGATGTGGCAGGTGGCCAACTGCCTGGACCAGAGGACCTAGACTGATGTTACCCATTCAATGGATTATTATGCTCATATTTTTTTGCCAGGAAAAGGGGGTACAGGTAAATTTCATGGCAAAACAGTGTCTGGTTATTTATGTGAGAATTTCACTCTAGGGGAATTCTCTCCTTTGCTTTACTAAGAAATAAGGTAAAATGGAGTACTTAGATTACTCTTTTATAGTTAAAGGGGTACTTTAGGATAATATCAGAAATGATCATGGTATTAAAATTATTTGTATTTTTTATGTTAGTTTTGTTTTGGGTCATGACAAGGATGGTGGACATTCACTTCATGGCCCAGGGTTTCAGGACTCATTACAGTCTGACCCTCCTTTTTCATGTTCATATATTATAGCTATTATACATTTTGTAACTGTTACTGTATATATGAGTTGGAGATTATAGACTACCATGTTTGGGGGTGTGGGGAACACACTAACCTTTGGGACCAAGGATCAGTTACTGAAAAATTAGATACTGGCATTATTTTCTTTTATATCCTCCCTAAGGAAAAGAGAGTGGGGGGCCTTTGGCCCAAAACCCCGTCGTTGGAGTCTGCTGTTGATAAGACACAAAGACATTCTTGGACAGACATCACGACTACTTCTTTGGAAAAATTCCTACAGGATTGAGTTAGAGGATCAAAACTGGACAGATAAGGAGAGATTTGAGACTTTATTAATTCCAGAATTAGATACTTGGAGTTCAGGGTGGGAATGAAAGGGAACTTGGATTAGGACCTCCTTTAAGGAATGAGGTTGAATGACAAATGAGAAGAAGGTTACCTGTTATAATAGAAACCAAATTTCTGCCTGTAAGGGAGTGGGGGGGGTCTCAACCAATAATATTTGTATACAAGAAACCTGGACACTTAAGACCAAGGGTTCTAGTACAAATACCCCTCGAGATTGAAACAACACCTAACAGAATACCCCAGGTAGGGGTTAAATGTATAATGATCCCTGAAGTAATTTGTACAGGAATTGTTTGGATTGGAGTTGCAATAATAATAATACTTTGTTTGTTGAACATTTTCTTATATTTCTGGTTTGGTGAAGAGATCACCAGAGATGAAGAGATGGATTAGTCTGAGCAATGTGAAAGTTAGAATGGGAGTTGTGTTACCTGGGAGAAAATAACATTTGGAATGTTGTTTCCAGATAATAACACTCCCATCAGAAAAAGAGCCAAAAATGCCCAAGGAAAGTCATTCAGCCCACCACAGATTGACCTCCAAAGGGTAAAAGTCATAGACGTTCAGGATGAGCAAGTTGAATAGGAATAGCAATAGGAATAAGTGTTATATTGTTTAATCAGGAACAGGAAATATATATTAAAATATAAAATTCATGAGAATAGTAAGAAAGCGGCAGACGGCCAATAATGCCAGTCAGAAGGTCCGGACCCAGAGTAGTTTGGTTAGGACAGTCCTATCCCGTATACTTATATTCAAAATAGAGACAGGATATGGAGAAATAAAATGCCTGGGTAGGATGGGTAAAATATACAGTCAAACTGCTATGTTTGTGCAACAGGCAGGCTAATAGCACAAATAAGCTCCCTCCTCTATAGAAGGACCAGACAGTACCACCAAAATAAGTTGCCTGTTAGCTCTGTACCAGCATGAGAATGCTTGGAACAATGAGACCCTGTCAAGAGCTTTCCCATCAGTTCCCAGCCTTAAAACCTAGAAACTAAGGACACCACCAGTCCAGAGTTTCTAGGACTCACTCAAGAGGTGGGAACTTTGGATAGTTGTACAGGAGATGGGTCGAGTAGTTCTTCTCACCCTCAGGAAACAAGGGCAGACTTATGATGGTATCTGTGGAGGTGGAACATTACAGCTATCCTTCCTGAAAACTGGAAAGGGACATGTGCTATAGCACAATTGGAAAAAAAAAAAAACCATTTACCCTGGCATTTGAACAAACTAAGATGTTTAGTAGAAGAAATAAAAGAAGAGGCAATAGATTCCTAATTTGATAAAAGTATTTAGATAGACTCTATCAGGTATAGATGACCAACTTACTGGGTGGCTGGAGTCCAAATTTGGAAAATAGAAGGGATGGATTTTATATATTTACCTCACTGATAATAGTAGCAGGGGTATTGACTGCTGTGGGGTGTTGCATCATACCATGTGTACGAGAGTTAGCACAGAGAATAATAGAGACGGCTGTAACCAAACAGATGCCTTTAGAACCTTCTCTTTATAATGAAAATGTGTTACTTTTAGCAGAACCAGAAGGAGATTCTCTACCCTTCCAGGAAGCTCGATGTGAGATCATACAAAAACCTGAAGACTTAATGAAAAAGACAACAAAAAGGATGAAATAAAAAAAAGGAGGGATTGTGAGAAGTGTATATATTGAGTTGCTTTTTCAGAATATGTTAAGGATAAATAAAATGTGTGATTTTGATTGTTAAGAATAAATGGTTAATAGGTTAATAAACTGTTTGCAGTAAATAATTCTATAGAAGCTGGAGTTAACATAGAGAAAAGGGGCTTTTTCTTAGAATAGGACATCTGTCTGAAGTTCAAACAAAGCAGCCAGAACAGACAGTTTGTGATCAAAGTTCCACTTTAAAATAGACAGGGGATTTACACTTGACTAATTCAGCTGATGTTTTTAGCCCTTCATTGCTTTGCTTGATGTAAAGGGAGTTTTTATGCTTAGTTAATGAGGAGGGGAGGGGAGTAAAATACCATATATGGGAAATAATAAATAAGGGTATAAGGTAGCCTAAAACTGAGGAGTGGGAGATGTAAACAGGGGAGGAGTTTCATGTGACAGGGACAGGCGGATCTGATAGGCTGTGAACCCTGGAAGTACCTGACCAATGGGGAAAACAGGGGAGGGCATGAAGCGTCGGGCTAGGGGATAAAAGATTTGTACCAATGTCATTTGGGTGTGTCTGCCTTCTGGTAGGACACCTGTCCTTGCAAGTATGAAATAAAAGCTTTTAAAATTGATTCACACTTGTCTCTGTCATGGGTCTTCCACAGGAGACCATTTTTGGGGTCTCATAGGGGTTTTTTCCCTTAAGGAAAACCACGTTTCTTACAGTGCCTCTGCACCCACAGCTCCCTTGGCCTGCTTCTGCAGTGTCCCCTTGGCAGCAGTCTTCGGCCTCCCCTTCTCAGTTGCCCGCCTATTTACCTCTTCCTCAGGGAGTTTACCCTCAGGGTGACACATTGCTCCCTTTGGGTGACCATTTAACATTAGGAACAAAGGAAAAAATTTGGCGTGGACAGTACATTGATTTGTTCTCTCTTCTGTTTCGTGAAAATGAAACAAAGCCTAAGGACAGGCAAGATGTTAAAGAGCGTGAGGCTGCTATTAAACGTAGGGTCAATCGTTTGTGGCCTAACTGGTTGAACGCCTATACGATTTATATGGGCGTTATGACACAGGCTTATCCGTCTAGGGCTTTATCCATGATAAAATATCAGGATATAGTGCATCGGGCCTTCCGAGAATTCTCTGGAACAGCTTGGCTTAGGTATGATCAGAATTTTAGACAAAGAGCTGCATTAGATCCCACCCTTCATTGGGACATTGAACATACTGGACTGTGGCTAGGTTCTATGACATCTGCCAGGCCCTCTCTTGGAGATAGGGCCGATAGTGGGCATTTATTGGCACATGCGCAGACTTCCGCCTCTGGCTACAGCCAAGGCGGGCAGTGGGTTCAATCCCAACAAGTCTGCTGGACAGTTAATAGCAATGGCCGATGCTCAAGACGTCCCTGTAGGTTCCGACATGTTTGTGCACTGTGCGGAGGCAACCACTCTAGTTCCTCTTGACAGAGGGCACGTACACTTCCACAGGGTACAGGGGAGCACCCACAGCCAAAACGCGGGTCTGGCAATAGCGGCTGTATGTCGCAAGGCCAGTAGCCCGATCATGCTGGCTCCTTTGGCGAAGCTGTTAGAGCATTATCCCAATCGGCAGGCTGCTTGTTTTATACTCCAGGGTTTTACGGATGGTTTTCGTATCCCTTATGAGGGTCCTAGGATTGCTACATTGCTAGTCAATCAGCCCTCTTATAGTAATTTAGTGCCCGTAGTTTTAGCCAAGCTTCATAGGAGATACTTGCTGGTCGGATATCAGGCCCCTTCCGTTTTCCTCCTTTGGAAAATTTGAGGATTTCCCCTTTAGATATTATCCCTAAGAAGCAGGCTGGAGAATATCGCCTGATTCATAATTTGTCATTCCCAAAAGGGGCCTCTGTCAATGATGGCATTTCCCCATTATTTGCATCAGTTAGATATACTTCTTTTGACGAGGCGGTTAGAGTAGTTAGAAAAGCTGGAAGGGGTGCTTTAATAGCAAAGTGTGATATAAAATCTGCTTTTTGCCTTTTGCCAGTACACCCCGAGGATGTGGATTTGCTTGGTTTTTAAATTTCAAGATCAGTTCTACGTCAACAGAGCTATGCCAATGGGCTGTTCTGTGTCGTGTGCTGCTTTTGAAGCATTTAGCACATTTCTAGAATGGGCATTGAGGAGGAAAGCATCGTCCTCCTTTTCTGCTCATTATCTTTATGATTTTTTATTTGTGGGGCCGGCCGGGTCTTCTCATTGCCTTCATTTGATGCAATCTTTTGACACTTTAACTGACAAATGGGGAGTTCTGTTAGCTCCCGAAAAGTCAGAGGGCCCTACTACTTCCCTTATTTTCTTAGGGATTCAGTTAGATACTGTGACTGAGTCCTCACGTTTGCCGCTTGAGAAGTTGGTAGTACTGCGTCAACTGCTCTGTTTAGTTGAAAAAGATCACATTGGCCCGGTTACAAGAACTTGTCGGCCACTTAGTTTTTGCTTCCAAAGTTATTTCCCCTGGTTGTGCGTTCCTCAGGCGTTTATGTGACGCCATGAAGGGAGTTCACTCTCGCTTCCATTTCATAAGGATCACGTCAGGGATGAGAGAGGATTTGTACATGTGGCTTGCATTCCTGAAGGATTTCAATGGCCTTTCCTTTTGGAGGGAGGAATTACTCTTAGAAGCGGAATTACAGGTGCATTCTGACGCTGCCGGAGGCATTGGCTTTGGGGTCATCTTTAGAGCCCAGTGGTGTGCTGAGCGATGGCCTGACAGTTGGCGAGATATCGGAATTACTTCCGACTTGACATTTTTGGAATTTTTTCCAATTGTGGTCGCTGTTCATATCTGGCCAAAGGCATTTACAAACCGCACAGTGCGATTCTGGTGCGATAATATTTCCACAGTTAGTGTGATTAATGCCCAAACTTCTAAGTCTCCTCGGGTCATGCGCTTGGTGCGTGATTTTGTGTTGCAATGCTTGCGCTTTAATATTTTATTCCTGGCCAGACATGTTCCAGGTTTGCAGAATACGGTAGCTGATGCACTTTCACACTTACAGATGGCGCGCTTTCACGAGCTTGCACCTGGAGCGGCTCTGGATCCTGTACCAATCCCACCTTTCCTGTGGAACCTTGGCAACTAGAAGTTGGGGTTGCGATTGCTACCGCTCTGGCTCCCAGTACTCAAAATGCGTATGAGCATTCATTTGCTAAGTTCCAGACTTTCCGTATAGGCACGGAGCTGCCTTTGGAGTGGCCTATTCCTGTGGAGCATTTATTGCAGTTTATGACACATTTAAAAGGGCACAATAATTCTGTTTCTACAATTGCTGGTCACCTCTCGGCACTAGCCTTTATTTCCAAGGCAAAGGGGGCTGCCGGATCATTCTGTAGATTTTAGGGTCAGAAAGGTCTTTGTGGGTTGGTCGCGTTCCGCTCCCAGGTCCACTGGCCGGAGGAGGCCAATCACGCCCGATGTCCTCCTCCAGATCCTGGCACTATTTAAGTCTTTATGCTCATCTCAGTATGAGTCGCACCTGTTCGCCGCAGTAACTCTGACGATGTTTTATGGTGCTTTTCGCCCTAGCGAAGTATTGCCCCCTTTTAAGTGCGATGTGACTTATCGAGCCTTATGCTTTGGCGATTGCACATTAGGTGCAGATATAGTGAGGTTTTCACTGCGGGTCTCTAAGACCGATCAAAAGGGCCATGGCAGTATCGTGCTTTTACGAAGTTGCCAGGTCCAGGTATTGTGCCCTGTGTCTGCAATGCGACAATTCTTATCCATTCGGCCGGCGGGCCAGCGTTATTTGTTCATACATGTGGATGGTACTGCCCTGACTCAATTTCAATTTTGGGCCGTTGTTCGGCGGGCCTTGTTGGCCAGTGGTCACGATGCTGGAGTCTATGGGCTGCATTCTTTCCAGATTGGTGCAGCTACAGCTGCGGCCCTTGTGGGCATGAGTATCAGCGAGATACAGGCGATCGGAAGGTGGCGTTCCGATGTATTTAAGTCTTACGTCAGGTTTTAACAGATGACTTTGTTTTTGTTTCCTGTAGGTTTGACAAACATCCCAATTCCCATCAGGATCGTCTTGTGTAGCCACTCAATTGTGTTTTGGGCTCACCGGAGGGCATCCTCGTCTGTTTATGGAACACAGCTGCAGCTTTCTGCCACAGCTACGATTCAGTGGAAAGCCCGGAGGGGCATGTTATGGGATGCATTGCTGCCTGCTGTGTGCCGGATCATGTCATTGGCTGACAGGCCGCACATATTGTTAATTCATTTGGGTGAAAATGATTTGGTGCAGCGTCCTGGGTTGGATTTGCTGCTAAAAGTTACGCGTGATCTCACGTGGCTTATTAGATCATATCCCCATCTTCTGCTTGTATGGTCTGAAATGTTTGTTAGAAGGGTTTGGAGGGGTGCTGTTCACCCCAATAAGATAGATAGAGCTAGGAAATGGGTCAATAGGAAGGTTAGGGATTTAGTTTTGTCTCTTGGTGGGGCAGTTATTCCTCATGATAGGATTAGGTTCCATGCCCCACATCTATTTCGAGATGATGGTGTTCATCTTTCTGAGCAAGGGTGTGACCTGTTTTTGGAGGATCTTATGGGGGGATTAAGGGGATTGTTATCCTCATTGGGTGGAGGGGACCAAGCTTAAGCTGATCCCCTCTTGTGGCATAGAATTCGGGCAGGTGAGGTATATGGGGGTTAAAATTAGGTGGTTAAGGCATCATGAAAAAGGGGCACTTCCTAGGGAACCATCAGGGCTTTGTGTCCGGTGGGGATCTGTGTTGTGTCCTTGTGGGACCTGCTTGCGCATCATGGTGAACGCCTGTACGGCGGGGCTATGGTGTGGGGGTTGGAACCACACAGCTGGCTCCAAGAGCAAGGAGGGAGGAATTCACCCACGTCCTTGACTACGGAGTCACGTGATGATGAGAAGTGATGCCTTAAGAAGGTGAGGGTGTAATCCCTCGTTGTTAGGTTTAGCCTCACCTGCCCAAAAATATATAGATTTGAATAATTGGCTGTATTGCATTGGATTTAGGATGTTATATTTTAATAAATATAACATTATACCAGTTTGGTGTCATGAGTCTTCTTTGTGTGGGGGCAAAGGACTTCTCCACGCACACAGGGTTAAACTATGGAACTCACTCTCAGAAGAGGCAGGGATGGCCACCAACTTGGATGGCTTTGAAAGAAGATTAGCGGATTCATGGATGACAAGGCTGTCAACAGCTACTAGCCATGATGGCTGTGCTCTGCCTCCACTGTTGGAGGCAGGATGCCTCTTAATACCATTTGCTGGGAAACACATGTGAGGAGAATGCTGTTGGGCTCAGATCCTGCTTGTGAGCTTCCCGCAGGCATCTGGTCGGCCACTGTGAGAACATGATGCTGGACTAAATGGCCCCCCTTTGGCGTGATCCAGGAGGCTCTTCTTACATTCTTCTGTCATTTGAGCCTTACTCAGAGTTAATTCAAGTGCAGCAGGGTCCCTTTGCCCACACAGATGCAAAAGACTGACAGCAGTGCAACAGAAACTCTCCAATACCTGGCAGCAGCAAATATGGGTGTATTGCACATACTTCAGCTAACTGGTGGCAACAGCAAATTTGTATTCCAACCAGCAAGCATCAGCAAAGATTCTCCCATAGCTGTTTTTTTGTCTCTGCAGTGTCCACTGATCTGAAGTGCAAGAAAGATCCCAGCTACGAAGGGCTCATCTACACAACGGTTTAATGAGTGTTTGGTGCTACTCACATCCCCTTTAAATTTTCATGGTTCACATGATGTTACTGGCAAACAGAAGCTATCACACGGTTTCCCCCCTGTGAATCCGTACCCTTCTGATAATACGAAAAGGGAGGGGAAAACATCTTCACTCCATATCTCTAGTGCTTGCAGACGCTTTGCTCCAGTGCTTTTAGGTGGGTGTGTCAATCGTTCCATGCTCCCTCCCTCCTCCTCCCTTTGTTCATTTCATTTCTTGTAGGCTGACAAGCAACTTCTGGCTGCTCTCCCCTGTACTGCTAGCATTTTTATGTTGCTGCAAATGTTGTCTTTATTTTTCCTTTCCCCCCTAACTTGTGTGCAAATCATAACACTGCTTAAACAAAGATTTGTATTTCAGCAGTATCCTACCAGGGAAAACACAGTTGTTCGCACTTCCATTTTTTTAAAGGAACCCACTGCAGCATGCTTGGTTGCCAAGCAACCAGAGGGAGTGGAAATGTTAAATTAGAAGGGTGTGGTCCTTAGGAGATTGTGTGATTGATCCTTCCCCTCACTGTGAATAGAAAACACAGTGTTTGCAGCTGGCCCCTTACTGTGGACTGTGCAAATGGAAAACAGAGATAAAAACAGCATTCTTTAGCACAAAGGTATGCTCCCATGTGGATTAACCATAAGTGTGGCTCACAAGCTTCACTTCCTAGTAGTGATTTTAGCCAATCATGACATAGGATCTTTAGTGCAAATGTTAGCAGAACTCTTCTTCAAGCATTCAGGTCAGCAATAGTTCAGTTATAGATGCGGTTACAGCTAGGGCTAGCAACATCCAATCAGCTCTTACATTTTCACTCCATGAAGAGAATAGCTCCCAGTCTTTCTCCTGTTTCCTGATCTCAGAACTCCCAGTGACCCTGTGCTCAGGGTGAAACAGGTACTATGGACAATGCACAAGCGTCCCAAGCACCCATTTGTTGGTTTACACATATTGCAACACTTACATTTAAACATATCTTCCAGCTCGACCCAACATGCAAGTCACGCTCCTTCACAGCAATGCATCTTGGTGTTCTTGCAAAAAGAGTGCACTTCCAACCGCCACCACTTGGTGACTTCTGCTTTTCTCTGCAGCAGCCTTTCCCAACCAGTGTGCCTCCAGATGTTGTTGGCCCACAACTCCCATCAGCCTCAGCCAGCATTGCCAATGGTCAGGAAAGATGGGAATTGTGGTCCAACAACATCTGGAGGCACACTGGTTGGGAAAGGCTGCTCTACAGTGTTACAAAATTGACTCAGAAATAATTATACATTATTTTATAATTTATATTCTGTTAACAACACAACAAATGCCAGTTCACATGGAGTTTTTGTCTTCCTGTAGAAATTCAATCTGTGCACATGTGAACTGACTACCAAAGCATTCAAACTGAGAGTATATTTATTTCCACAATGTGTGATATGCAAAATTGTTCTCCTCTTCAGCAGGCTTTTCTGGGAATTGGAAACAGCAGATCAGCAGCCTGATCCTAGGCATGCTGATTTTGAAATCAGTTTCACTGTGTGCCATAGGGCTTAATCCTAATAAGCATGGATTGCAGCCTTAAGGCTTTTTTATTTTGAAGCAACCTTCCCATGTGGTCTTGCAGAAGTCACTTGAGATTTGGGTCCTTTGCTTCTCCCTTCTGTGACTCGCTTGCAAGACTTCCAGTCCTCTTGTACGGGGGCCAAATGCAATTCGATGGGTTTGATCTAATAGTTCCTACAGGAAATTAAATTGGCTATAGCTAAATGAGTTGACACCAGTGATCCCTTCCCTTTCAAATCTATGAATCTTTGTTCCTGGAGCTACTCCATGTTTATACTACTGTTGGCAGACCACAGAGAGAGAGAGAGAAATGCATCCGCAGAAAGTAATTAATGTGCTTTCAAAAGCTTATAGTATTTGAACTTGAGTAAAAATTTGGACAGGAAAAGGACACGCATTTGAGTTCCTATTGGGAGGTTTTTGTTTTTATTTTCAGAAGTTCATTTTGGGTGGTGGCTAACTTTGTCCACTGATGGTTTCCCCTTTGCTTTTTCTGATCCATCTCCACCCACCACAGTCCAGCATCCTGTTGCTCACAGTGGCAAACCAGATCCCTGTGGGAAAGTCGCAAGCAGGACCTGAGTGCAACAGCAACTCTCCCCACTTGTGAATCCCATCAACTGCTATTCAGAGGCATCCTGCATACTCTGACAGCAGAGAAAGAACACAGTCATTATGGCTAGTAGCCACTTATACCCTTATCCACCATGAATTTCTTTCTTTCTTTCATTTATTTATTGAATTTATTAGTCACCCATCTGGCTGGTTATCCAGCCACTCTGGGCGACGTACAACATAAAAACATACAAATTACATTAGAGCATTAAAAATCTCAAACAATAATAATAAAACCTAACCCACCCCAAAAGCCTGCCTGAAGAGCCAGGTCTTCAAGGCTCGGCGGAAGCTCAATTTCACTAATCTTTTAAAGCCATGCATTTTCATGTTTCCCTCTGAGTGCTCTTGATTCTGATCAGGAGTGCGAGGCACTTAAGGAAGGGGAAGGGGGGATGAGGCAATGGAGCAGAGCCCTTTTGATGACCCAACCCCGACTCCAGATGTGCCCAGATCTACTGATGAGGCAGGAGTTCCGGAGGCTGCCTCTTCTTTGAAGGATGAGGAGGTGGGTCCAGCTATGTCTCCCAAGGAGAGGTGGCACATCAAGAGAGAAGAGCTCATCTCCCTAGGTGAAGTGCCCACCTTCAGGCCAGGAATTCGCACAAGTAGCTGGGCACGCTGCTTAAAAGCCTGGTGGGTAAGAACATAAGAACATAAGAAGAGCCTGCTGGATCAGGCCAGTGGCCCATCTAGTTCAGCATCCTGTTCTCACAGTGGCCAACCAGGTGCCTGGGGGAAGCCCGCAAGCAGGACCCGAGTGCAAGAACACTCTCCCCTCCTGAGGCTTCCAGCAACTGGTTTTCAGAAGCATGCTGCCTCTGACTAGGGTGGCAGAGCACAGCCATCACGGCTAGTAGCCATTGATAGCCCTGTCCTCCATGAATTTGTCTAATCTTCTTTTCAAGCCATCCAAGCTGGTGGCCATTACTGCATCTTGTGGGAGCAAATTCCATAGTTTAACTATGCGCTGAGTAAAGAAGTACTTCCTTTTGTCTGTCCTGAATCTTCCCACATTCAGCTTCTTTGAATGTCCACGAGTTCTAGTATTATGAGAGAGGGAGAAGAACTTTTCTCTATCCACTTTCTCAATGCCATGCATAATTTTATACACTTCTATCATGTCTCCTCTGACCCGCCTTTTCTCTAAACTAAAAAGCCCCAAATGCTGCAACCTTTCCTCGTAAGGGAGTCGCTCCATCCCCTTGATCATTCTGGTTGCCCTCTTCTGAACCTTTTCCAACTCTAGAATATCCTTTTTGAGATGAGGCGACCAGAACTGTACACAGTATTCCAAATGCGGCCGCACCATAGATTTATACAACGGCATTATGATATCGGCTGTTTTATTTTCAATACCTTTCCTAATTATTGCTAGCATGGAATTTGCCTTTTTCACAGCTGCCGCACACTGGGTCGACATTTTCATCGTGCTGTCCACTACAACCCCGAGGTCTCTCTCCTGGTCGGTCACCGCCAGTTCAGACCCCATGAGCGTATATGTGAAATTCAGATTTTTTGCTCCAATATGCATAATTTTACACTTCTTTATATTGAATTGCATTTGCCATTTTTCCGCCCATTCACTCAGTTTGGAGAGGTCTTTTTGGAGCTCTTCACAATCCCTTTTTGTTTTAACAACCCTGAACAATTTAGTGTCGTCAGCAAACTTGGCCACTTCACTGCTCACTCCTAATTCTAGGTTATTAATGAACAAGTTGAAAAGTACAGGTCCCAATACCGATCCTTGAGGGACTCCACTTTCTACAGCCCTCCATTGGGAGAACTGTCCGTTTATTCCTACTCTCTGCTTTCTGCTTCTTAACCAATTCCTTATCCACAAGAGGACCTCTCCTCTTATTCCATGACTGCTAAGCTTCCTCAGAAGCCTTTGGTGAGGTACCTTGTCAAACGCTTTTTGAAAGTCTAAGTACACTATGTCCACTGGATCACCTCTATCTATATGCTTGTTGACACTCTCAAAGAATTCTAATAGGTTACTGAGACAGGACTTTCCCTTGCAGAAGCCATGCTGGCTCTGCTTCAGCAAGGCTTGTTCTTCTATGTGCTTAGTTAATCTAGCTTTAATAATACTTTCTACCAGTTTTCCAGGGACAGAAGTTAAGCTAACTGGCCTGTAATTTCCGGGATCCCCTCTGGATCCCTTTTTGAAGATTGGCGTTACATTTGCCACTTTCCAGTCCTCAGGCACAGAGGAGGACCCGAGGGACAAGTTACATATTTTAGTTAGCAGATCAGCAATTTCACCTTTGAGTTCTTTGAGAACTCTCGGGTGGATGCCATCCGGGCCCGGTGATTTGTCAGTTTTTATATTGTCCATTAAGCTTAGAACTTCCTCTCTCGTTACCACTATTTGTCTTAGTTCCTCAGAATCCCTTCCTGCAAATGTTAGTTCAGGTTCAAGGATCTGCCCTATATCTTCCACTGTGAAGACAGATGCAAAGAATTCATTTAGCTTCTCTGCAATCTCCTTATCGTTCTTTAGTACACCTTTGACTCCCTTATCATCCAAGGGTCCAATTGTCTCCTTAGATGGTCTCCTGCTTTGAATGTATTTATAGAATTTTTTGGTGTTGGTTTTTATGTTCTTAGCAATGTGCTCCTCAAATTCTTTTTTAGCATCCCTTGTTGTCTTCTTGCATTTCTTTTGCCAGAGTTTGTGTTCTTTTTTATTTTCTTCATTCGGACAAGACTTCCATTTTCTGAAGGAAGACTTTTTGCCTCTAAGAGCTTCCTTGACTTTGCTCGTTAACCATGCTGGCATCTTCTTGGCCCTGGCGGTACCTTTTCTGATCTGCGGTATGCACTCCAGTTGAGCTTCTAATATAGTGTTTTTAAACAACTTCCAAGCATTTTCGAGTGATGTGACCCTCTGGACTTTGTTTTTCAGCTTTCTTTTTACCAATCCCCTCAGTTTTGTGAAGTTTCCTCTTTTGAAGTCAAATGTGACCGTGTTGGATTTTCTTGGCAATTGGCCAGTTACATGTATGTTTAATTTAATAGCACTGTGGTCACTGCTCCCAATCAGTTCAACAACACTTACATCTCGCACCAGGTCCCGGTCCCCACTGAGGATTAAGTCCAGGGTTGCCTGGTAGGTAGGGAAACTCATTGGAACAACCTCACAGCTCCCATGCAGTCCATCTTGGACACCTGAAACTTGGCCTTGATTCTGAACAGGTCTTCAGGTTGCCACCTCTTGGCCTTGTAAGAGCACCTGGACTCTATGCTGTTCTTTCCACAATGCTGAGCTGGTACTGTTAGTCTGCAGTAATTAGGGATGGGTGAGAAATATGATTCAGTTCACATTTAAAACTGAATATATCAAATCCACACTTTCCGGAACAATATCAGAACCAAAACATAGCCATCCTTTAAAATTCGTACTTATTTGAATTTTGCAATGCAATTCTCCAACCAAGCGATGTTTACAAAAATGCATGTGTGCATAAAAATGGATATATGAGTGAAAATCATACAAAAATGCATTACGTGAGAGATTGCTGCAAAAATGTGTACATTAGTCAAAATTGCCTACAAAAATGTGTTAATTAGGAGAAATTTGCACTAGAATGTTAAAGAATTTCATGAGGTTTTTGTTTAAAAATTGCAAGTTGCTGCAGAAATGTAAGGAAATGAATTTAAGATTGGAAAAATGAGAAACTGAGAGAACTGAAACAGACAGCTCTTTTCATCCTTAGCAATAATGAACTTTCACTTCTTCACTTGCAAAAAAGTGCACTTGTTTTGGGGGGGACGGGAGCTAGGACACCCATCATCACTACTTTTTGTGGCTGTGAATTCCATACTTTTAACTGTGCTGAGTAATTAAGTCTTTTGTTTATCCTGAATCTTCCAACATTCAGCGTCATCGGACATCCGTGAGTTCTAGGACTATGAGAAAGAGAGAAAAGATGCCCTCCCCACTTTCTTCACAGCATACATAATCTCTCCCATGATTCTCCTTTTCTCTAAACAAACAAACAAAATACAACACAGCCAAACATTATAACATTCTACTGCCTTCCTTCCTTCCTTCCTTCCTTCCTTCCTTCCTTCCTTCCTTCCTTCCTTCCTTCCTTCCTTCCTTCCTTCCTTCCTTCCTTTCTTTCTTTCCTTCACATGCCAGAGGCTCAAAGTGTTTGCAATCATTTAAAGAAAATATATATATGGTGCTGGCCAACCATTTCTCTGTTAGGCAGCTTGTTGGTTGATAACCGAGCCTGCTTGATCGGAGCTGATGATTAGGAGGATAGTTGGGAATCTTCCTGTGTTTTGGAATGAAATGCAGCATATGTGGAAAATGAGCAGTTTGTCCCTTTGGAGGAGACAGAAGGAGAGCGGTGAGTTGGCTGAAGGTAGTTAGAGCTGCAGCATGCATCCTT
The DNA here is from genome assembly GCF_030035675.1 of Rhineura floridana. Lineage (NCBI taxonomy): Eukaryota > Metazoa > Chordata > Lepidosauria > Squamata > Rhineuridae > Rhineura > Rhineura floridana. The sequence continues at coordinate 3,500,291 of NC_084480.1, read as the reverse complement.
GGGCAGATCTTGATGCGCAGTACCAGATTTGCTGCCTCAGAGGAGTTGCATGCCCCTTGCTTGCTGTTATGACCTACTTGTATATTTGTAAATAAACTGCAAACACTCCCGTGTTATCTCATCTAAAAGAAATACAATCTGTGGGCACTAGTCACTTCAAAAACAGCAAGTATGGTTTTTCTGGCTGTGTTTTGAAGCAACTCTTCCCTCAGCTGGATACACTTCCCTTCCCCACTGCTGACTTCAGTTCCTTCAGGACCGCCCACAGCAAAGCGTTGGGCCAATCAATGTCTCTGCCTGAGCCTACAGCAAAGCTTTTCCATTGGCCACACCTGGAGGGGCAATGGATTGATCTACCAATCAGTGTGAAATCTGTCTGAAGCTGAATTTAAAAAAAACTGCACTGGACATGATCTGACCAGGTTTTAGAGTAAAAAGGGGGAGGGAGTTTTACTAGTGTCATATGCCGCCATTTTCAGAAAAGAGAGGAAGAGATGCACTGGAATTGGCACAACAGTAAATATGTCTCTATCCCACGAAATTGTCTCCACTTTGGGAAATGAGACTTGGACCTCAGTTCAGATAGGACTGTGGACCCATTGTAAAGGCTTGAGCAAATCACTATCTCTCAGCCTCAGTTTTTCCTCTTGTACAATGGGAAGGATACAGGAATGGCCAAGAATGTCACTTAAGGAGTACACCACTGCAGCCTTTCCTAATTGTGCTGGCTGGACCTGATGGGCACTGTAGTTCAAAATATCTGGAGGGCCCAAGTTAGGGGAAGCTGCTCCGCTAGATCAGGCCAAAGAACCATCTAGTCTAGCACCCTATTTCCAGTGACCGATGCTCTTAGGGGAGCTCACAAACTGGACATGAAAACAACAGCCTCCCCCCCTGTGTTCACAACACCTAGTTTTCAGAGGTAGACTGCCATTGGACATGGACGTTTCATTAACTTGACATGGCCAAAAGCCATTGCAAGGCCTGTCAGACATGAACCATAAAACATTTTGCAAAGTAAATGCGATGGATAAATGAGAATTAGTCACTGTCTGTAAAGCTAAAATTGGCAGCTTTGGGTGGAAAGCAAGCTGCCCTATACCAAGTCTACCCCTCTTTTAGCCCAGTTTCCTCTACTCTGACTGGCAGTAGCTCTTCAGGATCTCAGGAAGAGACAGGCCTTTCTAACCACATGCTAGGAGAAGGGCTGCAGATCAGTGGGAGAGTGCCCACTTTGCACGCAGGAGGGCCCAGGCTCAACCCTTAACGCCATCTCTAGGATAGGTCTAACAACTGGTATAGCACAGTGGGGAGGAGAGCCTGGCTGGGAGTCCAGAGTCTGTGAGTTCAAATCCCTGCTCGTGTCTCCTGGGCGTCAAGGGCCAGCTAAAGATCACCCCACAGGGAATGGCTCAGGGGTGACGTGCCCTGCCACCTGTGCAGCCGTGGGCAAGCTGCAGAGACCCAAGGATCCCAGTGGCCCCCCAGGTGGCAGTTGCGGACAAGGAAGGGGCTGGCTTGTGCAGTGGGGAGGACTAGCCACAGAGGGAGGCAATGGGAAACCCCCTCTGAATACCGCTTTCCACGAAAGCCCTATTCATGGGGTAGCCATAGTTGGGGTTGACTTGAAGGCAGTTCATTTCCATTTCAGGATAGGTCTGGGAGAGACCCCTGTGTGAAACTGTGGACGCCTGCTGCCAGTCAGTGCAGACAGTATGAAGCGAGATGGGCCAGTGCTCTGATGCAGACAATGGCAGTTTCCAGTGTTCTAATGCAGCTGGTCTTTTTTTAACTGGAGATGTTGGGGACTGACTTTGGGATCGTTTGCATGCAAAGCAGGTGGTCTGCCTTGGAGCTTAATCCTCCACCAGTTTCAACACAGTCTCACAATAGCCATATAAATCTAGCTGGGTATTTTGGAAGGGGGTGGGAGGGAGCTCTGAACAAGCAGCCTGGGAGGCAGTTCTTTTGCCTGTGCTCTCAGCTCTTTGGGATGCCTGATTGGGTGGAACTGAGCTGTGAGGCAAGAACAGACTGGATTTAAATCTTGTCTATCATGAATTCATTGGACTGGCCTTAGGTAAGTCATTTTCTCAGTCTTAGCCCTCCCATCTGCAATATGAAGAGAATACTGGCCTTATTTTAGGGATGCAAGGAGGCAGCAATTTCCCTCCCAACTTGTGTTCATTGCGATCAGAGCTATTTCTATTCCACTAGAGTTGGGCTTCTGTTAAAATTGATGTTATTCGTCTTGCTATCTGCTATGGTTGAAACCATGTAATTAATCATTAAATTAATTCACTAATAGGCAAAAAACCTTGCAGTTTAAGAATGTACCTATAGCCAACAGATATTTCTATCAAACTTTAAAAAGCAGGGGAATTGGGCAGCTATAGTGAATGCACCAGGGGAGCAGGAGACATTGTACTGCCCTACAAATTGGTCAAAATGCAAACACTATTTGGGTTGGTCTTTCACAGTCCAATCCACTTCCTGTGTAGCTTGGGAGAATTTCAGAATCATTCTTTTTCAGGGTTTCCCCCACCTTTTTATTCTACAGCAGGCACATGTAGCCTCCCACCCAAATTTAAACCAAAGCTGTCCCTGGCCACATCCACACCAGACTGTTATTTCACTTTAGATAGTCATGGCTTCTCCCAAAGAATCCTGGGAAGGGTGCTGAGAGTTGCTAGGAGATGACCTGTTCCCCTCACAGACCTTCAATCAGAGTGGCTGACTATTAAACCAGTCTGGCCACTGGAGCTCTGTCAGGGGAATAGGAGTCTCCTCTCAGCACCCTTCACAAACTATACTTCCAGGATTCTTTGGGGGAAGCCATGACTGCCTAAAGTGAAATAAAGGTCTGGTGTGAGTGTGGTCCCCTGATTAGGCAAGCCTAGCAGCTGGGAGTCTGGCTTTTAGAACACTGACAGTTGGTTCTTACTGAGCATGCCCAGCCTTATCATTCAGTTCAATGCTAAATTTCTTAAATTAATTAAAAATCAGCCAGATTTTTTTTTAACTTTTAAACTGCAGAGGATGAAGGTCAGGATATGGGGCAAGGTCAGTAATAGGATTACAGGTACTCTGTGAACATGGGTGATTTTTAATTAATTTCAACAAATTATGAGAGAAAAAAGTCCTAAAGGGGTCTAGTTTCTCTCTCTCTCTCTCTTTACACTTTGAACTCTCTATTCTCTTTGACTGTTTTGTGTATCACCATGAAAATTTAGGAGGTTGTTAAGCAAGCATTTCTGAGTTCAGTAAGTTCTGTAAGGTTTTGTTTTGAAATGAGCTTATGGCATAGGGGGATATTTTCAATTTAACATTGCAGAATGTGAAAAATCCAAGCTGACTATAGTATACAGACATTCTTGTGGCTGTATAATAAAGTAATTAATTTCAATGCATTTCAGTGGAAGGGAAACATTGAAACTAATGCAATTCCCACTCCTGTTTCTGTTTCTGATAGAATTCTCCAACTTCCCTGACTGCCTTACAGGGTTGTTGTAACTGTTACTGTGGTCCTGTATGAGGTGCTATGAAGACTCTAAATATTAACACGACAACTACTGTTTTCTCAGGTGATCCTGGCCAGGACTGTGCTTGCCAACACCAAGAGAAAAAATGTTTTCTGAGAGCTTAAAGTGTCTCTTGCTTTGGTCATTTTTTTTTAACAAAAGAATGTGATTCATTGCCAAAGTGCTAACTTGCATTACAAATGCCTCTCTTTCATTTCCTCTTTGCCTCAACAGTAATCAGATATTCACATAAATAGCATGGAGTGAGGCCCAAAAGGAAGGTATGAGAAATGCTCACAAGATTTCAGGAGCGTGTTAAATCATTTAAAGGTCTTCAGCTAAAACATTAAGAAAATCCAGTGTGATCAAAGCAAAAGATTGAGAGCCTGAGCTGTGAGGAAGACACAGGGCTGCAAATTCGCACAAGACATTTCCGTGCACGTCCCTTCCCAGTCGAGACGTTAACAAAGCATTCCAGGGCTAATTTGTAGATATTTATCCTACATATCGGCATTGAGCCCAGCCAACTCCATATGTGCCTGTTTCCTTCCCTCCCTGCCCCCCCAAATCAGTAATTATCTGTGGAAGGGAAGATCGAAATCCTAATGCCATATGTTCATTACAGATTCTACTAATGAAAATATATCTTCCTGTCAGGCCTGTGATGAATGGGGCCTGTTGCCTGCAGAGCTTTTGAAACCGCCCCCTCCCCGATGAAACAAACATGCTGTGTAAATGTATCTTTGCATTTCCCAACAATGCATTCAAGCAAACTCCCTACAGACGGGAAAAGAAAGAAAGAGAAGTTTCCTGTTTGGTTTCTTCCTTCACCAGCTGAGAAGTCTGACTCCGTTCCTGTGTGAGGGCATGTGGGAACAGGGTTTCTCTCTCCCCCCCCACCCCTGCTCTGAGAAAAGCACAGCATTTATCACAGGGTAAGGGGACAGCGTTAGTTGTGCTGGATTGCCACACCCAAGAGCCCAGAAACTCACTGGTGAGCTGTTGTGGCGGTTCTTGTTATATTGATTGGTTTATTTATTAAATTTATATTCTCCCCTTCATCCCAGAGGAGCCAGGGTGGCCAAATAAAACACTCTAAAACACATTAAAACAAAACATCTTTCAAAACATATTAAAACAAAACATATTAAAACATTTTTAAACTAAAAAAACACCCTTTAAACAACTTAAAAAGCAATTCCAACACAGACCCAGATTGGGATAAAGCCTCTACTTAAAAGGCTTGTTGAAAGAGGAACATCTTCAATAGATGCCAAAAAGATAACAGAGATGGTGCCTGTCTAATACTGAAGGGGAGGGAATTCCAAAGGATTGGTGCCACTACACTGAAGGTCCATTTCCTATGTTGTGTGGAATGGACCTCCTGATAAGATGGTATCTGTGGGAGGCCCTCACCTCCAGAGTGCAGTGATCAACTGGGTATATAAGGAGTAAGACGGTCTTTCAGGTTTTATTAATCACCTTTTGCTTATGTGTCAAGGCAGTTTACATATATTAAAACAGCTAAAACTAGTTTTAAAATCAGTACCCCCCTCATAGATAGGTTTAAAAACAATGCACAATAAACATCTAAAGCAGCAACCATTTTATCCCGTTAGAAAAGTCTGTCAAAACAAAAATGTCTTCACTTGTTCCTGGAAAGTACAGATAGTGGGCATCTGCCACATCTCAACAGGGAAGCTGTTCCATAGAACAGAGGCAGCCATACTGAAAGCCCTGCTCGAGTTGCTGTGGGGTGGGCTTCTGATATTTTGGGGACTTAAAGGAGAAACTCTTCTGTAGAATGTAAGGACCTACTGAGTATATAAGGGATAAGGCAGTCTCTCAAGTAATCTGGTCCTGAGCTGTATAGGGCCTTATATGTTAGGATTATACTCTTGAACTCAGCCTGCTAGCAGACTGGCAAACCAGTGCAAATCCCACAAGCAAGGCATTACATGCCGGGCGTAGTTTTCTCCCACAAGCAACCGTTCTGTCACAGGGTCGCTAATCCTGTTCCACGGTGACTGCCAATTCATTGGCTAGAGGCTGTTGCTCATTAATTGAGGTTCAGCAAGTAAGAGCACCAAAAGACAAGCATCTAACAGCATTTATTGCTGAGTATACACATATAAGAATAAAATAATCTTACGCTCCATGACAGCAGTGTTTGGGAGATCCCCTGGGGGCAACTGGTTGCCACTCTATCGTTCACAGCCTGGGTGCATCTTTAGCTGTTCATGGCGATGTTTCTCTCCTCCTCTCTGCCCTCTGCCACTGACTTCTCTCGCTGGCTGCTTCCTTCCGCACCTGTCTGAACAAGTGGCCTAGAAGAGTCTCACGAGCCCTCCTTTATAGTAGAATGAGTCAAGCATCATGAGCAGAGAGATGTTTTTCCTCCTGGCTAGTCTTGTGCCTATGACTTAATAGCGATACTAAGAGTTCACGGTTTTCTCCTGCTCTTATTAGTGAGGTGACTAACTCTTTTCTACACAGCCTATTTAACAGCTTAATTCCATCCATTACGCAGAGTGGATGAACTTCAACAATAATCCTTATACAAGATCCTACATGGACCCTAAATATGGCATTTAAGAGATAATTTGTGCATGTTACCTGCAACTCATTGTATGCACAACAGTCTTGTGCAAATACAATGCAGCACCCTGGCTGCCATGTTCTGCACCAGCTGCAGCCATCCTCAAGGGTAGCACCACAAAGAGCACATTGCAGAAATCCAACTCACTGAGGTGGCCAATGAACAGACAACTGTTGGCAAGCTATTCTAATCCCGGAACAGTTATAGCTATCTTACCAGTCAAAGCTATTTGAAAAGGGACCACATTCCCGGGCAGTGTAAGACCATGCCCTCAGGCTGATCCAGGATTTCAAACAGCTGGCATATTACTATAAAACTGTGTTCTGTTGGGAGAACAGAGGGTTTTGGGGGAGGGGGGGCTCAAAAGCCAGTGAGCTGACATTTCTGCCTCGCTACACCTGCAGCTCACTAGATTCTTCCAGTCTCTGCCCCTAAGCTGTGAGGCACTGCTGGCCAGCTCCATCCGTCTGGGCTGTGGTGGGATCTGGATTGATGCCATATATTCTTATTGCTCCTTATCTTAAAGACCCAAGACTGGTCCGTAGCTTGAAGCCACGGACAGCTTGCCAGCACTGTTTGCTAAATGCAGTTTCATCTTGTCCGGGATAAACACAGTAGCACTTACAGAGAGTTAATCTATAAAAGAAGAGTTTCCTTCAATCATTGAGAAATTGGGAGTTTAGCCAGTTGAGGATTAAGTTGTTTTCTCACCTCCTGAAACTCTGCGGCAAAGAGTTGGTAAAGGACTTGATGCTGCTATTTGCTCTAAAACAGAAAACATAGAGGAGGAAACGGCTTCTGCTCCTCTTCACACACACAGGCACAGATGAAGTACTCTGCCATAAAAATCATGCTGAAAAGCAAAGTAGGACACAACCCACCCATCCTCTTGCTCAAACTGCACATCATGGTGTGTGTGTGTGTGTATCCTACTAAATCATTGTGCATGTGGAACAACTTCTGCAAGTGCAGGGGAACTTGTGCCCCTCAAATCTGCTCTGGGTTTTCCCCCAACCCTCCAAAGCAGATTTGGGAGTGTTGTGGGGGATGCAGAGAGAAGAGAGGAAGAGGGTGTTCTATTGCACTTGCAAAAGCCATTCTACGTGCACAATGATTTAGTTAGATACGATGCATAGGCTGCAATTCTGTGCCCACTTAAGTGGGTGTAAGCCCCACCGAACTCCGTGGTATTTATTTCTGAATGAATTGCCCTGCAAGACAACTTTTCTATTCTGCACTAAACCAGCCCCATGGGTCTGCTCAGAACTGCTAACAGATATTAGAATTTTCAGGTGTAATAGATCTGCAAGTCTGTAAAATGACGATGCCCACAACACACTTTTGTCATCCTTTTCCTAAGTGCAGCAAGATGGTTCACAGGGGTGTGGTCGTCTAGGGTCTTAGACGCCTTACTTTTCTGGGAGCAGGGTCCTAGCTTAGTAATGTCTACAGAGACTGGCAGAATCTTTCCCAGCCGTCCCTGGAGTTGCCTTCCAGATGCCAAACAGATAATATATGACTGAGGTGCGGCTCCAAAAATACAGTGCCTGGAGTATAAAAGCAGTGGACCCAGCTACCAGAAGGCCTGTGGAGTCGGTACGCCAAACCTTCGACTCCGACTCCTCTATTTTTCTACCGTCTGACTCCGACTCCACCCAAAATTGCTTCCAACTCCATAGCCCTGGAAAGGGCTGTAAATGTCTTTTTAAATTGGAAGCACTCATAGGAGCATTTTTATCGCTGCCTGAATATGCACTGATCTTGGCATCACGGTATTTGTCTTCATCTGGGTCCTGTGTCATACACTGACACACAAAATGTTTTCCATCTTGAGTTATGGTGAAATGCTCAAATACAGCTGACTTCATGGGAAGCTTCTTTGACATTTTGAATTTATATTTTTAAAAATGTGTCAATCAAAATTTATTTTGAAGCTGGAGTCGGTACATTTCTATCGACTCCGACTCCACCCAAAATTGCTTCCGACTCCAACTCTGACTCCACGACTCCGACTCTGGTTACCAGGGAAGAGGTGGTAAGATCCAGCAAACATGGCAGTCAGGCCACATTCACATCATACATTGATCACACTATTATCCCATTTTAAACCATCACGGCTTCCCCCAAAGAATCCTGGGAAGTGTAGTTTGTATAGGGTGCTGAGAGTTGCTAGGAGACTCCTGTGCTCCTCACAGAGCTACAATTGCCCGAATGGGTTTAACCAACGGTCCCTCTTCCCAGAGAACTCTGAGGATTGTAGCTCTGTGAGGAGGACAGGGGGGGTGTCTCCTAACAAATTTCAGCACCCTTCACTAACTACCCTTCCTGGATTGTTTGGGGAAAGCCACAATGGTTCAAAGTGGAACAACTATGGAAACAATGTACGGTGTGAATGTGGCCTCAGTCTGCAGGCTAGGAGCTGAAAACAAATTTGAATTTTTAGGCTGGGGAGATCATAAATCCCCTCAGAAGCCTTGTCTGCTCCTTGCCCTCGCATGATGAAAGTAAGCCCATAGATGGCAAGGCAGAATTGCTATAATACCTGCATTCAGCCAGATAATGTACTTAACATTTATGTTAAAAGCAAAGGCATTATTCTTGAGCTTTTAAGGCTAACCAGTAGACAAAAGTTGTCATTATTCTGCCGTGCCTGCAAATGCTAAAGCAGGCATTGAGTGCTGGGCTTAGACATTTCTCACGCCTGAAATGAAAAGCCAACAATCCACCTTCCCCCTGATTTAAGATGAAATGCTTTCCTCCATCAGGAATGCTGACAAACACACAGCATGCACGCAGGCTCTCTATGAGGAAATGATATTTGTGTTGGAAATCATTATAACAATATAGGAAATGGCATTATGATAAGTCAGACCATTGGTCCATCTGGGCTTAGTATTGTCTGCTCTGACTGGCAGCAGCTCTCCAGGGTTTCAGTCAGGAGTCACTCCCAGCCCTAGATGGAGATGCCGAGGGCTGAACCTGGGCCCTTCTGCATGTGAGGCGGATGCTCTCCCCACTGAGCTACGGTTTGCAGCAGCCCCAATGAGCTCCTCAGTGTAGGACAGCCTTCCCCAAGTGGTGCCCTCTAGATATTTTGGACTCCATCTCCCATTGACCCCAGCCAGCGTGCTTTGGACTCCCAACATACTGGCTAGGGCGGAAGGGAGTTTGGGGTCCAAAACACTGGAAGGCGCCAGGTTGGGAAAGCGTGGCATAGGGCTTCTTTCCTGAAGGCTCAGGAGGTCATGGACAGGCCAGCTTCAGGCAGCAAGAGCTCCACATTAAGTTTTCTTTCATGTCTCTTGGAAACGTGGGTGAGATGCTCAGCTTTGATTAATTTGCCTTGTTCACAATTTCATTAAAGTCAGACTTCAGTGCCAATTAGTTCGACTAGTTCATTTTAAGCTGAACTAATGAAACGACAGTAATTAAAGCTGATGTTTGGGACTCTGATTAAAATGTGAGCTTAGTGGATTAATTTAAGCCAAATCCAAGCAAAAGTCCCTTTGCTTTGAATGGGCTCTGGCTTTTCCTCCCTTCCTTTCCTTCTTTATTCCTGATGTGTAGTTTTGCACTAGAGAGAAGTCTCCCAGGCACTTGAACAGGTTTTCTTCTGAAGTGTAGCACCCAGAGGTTGAAGAAGGGAACGCCTTTACTGAACATTTGCTGAAACGTTGAAGGAGCAATGGATGACCAATGTTTGCATCCATGAATGAATGACAATGTGTGACAGATGTGATGCCAGTAGCTTTGGTGATCAGATCATCCTGAATTTACAAGATGGCATTGAACTTGCTGGTGCTTCTTGTGGTGGTTAGGAAACCCACAGGCCTGAGCCAAGGTTTCTAGACTTCAGAACTACTTTTAGAGTTAAGGGTGATGCTCTTGAGAGCACATGGCCCTCCCGATGTGGCTGGACTACCACCCCCATAATCCCTGGCCATTGGCTGTCCTGGCAGGGGCTGATGGGAGTTGAAGTCTTGTGGTTCAGGAACTGGTTACGTAACAGGAAGCAGAGAGCAGGAATAAATGGACAGTTCTCCCAGTGGAGGGAGGGAAAAAGTGGACCCCCACCACAAGGATTGGTATTGGTATCTGTGCTATTAAACTTGTACATAAATGATCTAGAGTCAGGGGTGAGCAGTGAGGTGGCCAAGTTTGCTTATTATTGTTGTTGTTGTTATGTGCCTCCAAGTCGACTACGACTTATGGCGACCCTATGAATCAGTGACCTCCAAGAGCATCTGTCATGGACCACCCTGTTCAGATCTTGTAAGTTCAGGTCTGTGGCTTCCTTTATGGAATCAATCCATCTCTTGATTGGCCTTCCTCTTTTTCTACTCTCTACGGTTTTCCCCAGCATTGTTGTCTTTTCTAATGAATCATGTCTTCTTCTTCTTCTTCTTCTTCTTCTTCTTCTTCTTCGCCTTTCACCCAGAGGTCTCAGGGTGGGTTACAACAATTTTAAAACACATAATTAAGACTGTTAAAAACAACCTAAATAACATCACAGAAAATAGGGTGGGTCCTAAAAATATGCAAGTTAAAAATATACAGTGGTGTTGAAGGCCAGGGTAAAGAGGTGGGTCTTCAGCACTCGCTGAAAGTTGTACAATGAAGTTGCCTAAATTGTTCAGGATGGTGGCTGGGTCTGAAGAGGGGAACTATAGTCCAAAATATCTGGAGGGTATCAGGTTGGTCTAGGCTGGTCTAGACATTTTCTGGGAGGTATGTGGAAATGGATACCTTCTTGAAGGATTAGGCCAGTTCATGAAGGATATGAATGATCTATGAGCACTAAAAGTCAGCCCCATGTAGGGAGAGAGGCATCATACTCTTCTAGGGCCAGCTGTTCTGGAGACGGACTCCCAAGGCATCTGGTTGCCTTCTGTTGGGAGCCAGTTTGCTGGGCAAGATTTCTCCTGCTTTGCTCCAAGAAGCCACTCTCCAGTTTGTTTACATGCAGAGGGCTTAGTCAGAGGCTAGAAAACTGAAAGGGAGAACAAAGAGCCTGTGGTGGGTAACTGGGAGCCCTTGCAACCCTCTCATGGAAACAAGGCCTGGCCGGTGTCTCACGGCCCCTCCAGACTGTGTGTGTTCCTCCGCCCCCCCCCCGGTGCCTTCTGCAATGTGACATCGATGCAGTAATACTGCATTAGTGGTAGATTTCTACTGGGCTGCCCACACATCATTCCACTTTATTGAAATGCTTGTTGTGTATTTTAATTATGCATGGCTTTTATAAATGATTTTATAATTGAGAACAACTTAGAAGACATTTTGGCATATAAGCTGTATATAAACAAATAAATAAGCAACAGGTTGCTCTGTGGTGCTTCCTAAATATTACTGTTTCGTTGGCATCTGGAGGGGCACTCTTGTGCTACAGCACAACAAAAGTGGGACAATTCCCCACTCCCCACCCCAGGACATTTGAAGTGTGAAAAACCACGGGGCTTCAGCAGGAAGCTATCGGACATGCCCTGATTAGAAAAGAGGCAGTATGTCTGATCCAAGACTTTTGCAGTCGCAGACAGTGGGATCGCACATAACTGCCCTGGTAATACTGCAATGAGCACAAACCATCATGAAGGCACAACGAAAAGGACATCTGGAGGGATCCTCAGGTATTTTGGCACTGGAGTCAGCAACCCCCACATTGCTGCTCACCCTTCTTGAAAGTCAAAAACTAGACAAAAACACAGCAATAATAAAGTAAATATTTAATAATGTGCTGCGATTACATGACACCCAAAACCAGCAGCCTGAGAGACCCGGTATTAGGAAGGCGACAGGCGATAGCTCAGAGGTGGAGCTTCTGCTTTGCATCTGAAGGCCCATGGTCCAATTCCCAGCATCGCCACTGAGGGCTGGAGAAAGCCGGCCTGAAACCTTGGAGAGCTGCTAACAGTCAGTGTAGGCAGGGCTGAACTAGATGGACCCAGAGGCCAGCTCAGGATAAGGCTGCTTCCTATGTTAGGAAGCCGTTGAAGACGTTGAGACTGCATGGGAAAGGGAAAACCCTGCTCTACCCATGGCATAAGTGCTGCTGGAGGAGGCTCTGCTGAATTCTCCACATAGTTACATTTCAGCAAAGAGCAGCCCCTCCCCGCCTGCCCCCCAGCTTTTCGCTGACAACAGCCTTGGTTTTCCTTTGTACAAAAAACATGCAAGGAGTCTCTGGCTAAAAGCACTAAATTTCAAATCCACAGGGAGGCCTGAGAAATGTCGCCCCATCTCCATCTCTGCTGGCTCAGCATCCAGCGATGCTCCTGCCTGACAGCCGGTTCATCTAGTCTGTCTGAGCCACTTCCTGCACCATCAAACGCACACAGGCTGGGACTTGGTGAGAGAATGCTCCCCCCCCACTACCCACCCTCAGGAGTTTTGCACAACACTTCAGTAATCAAACCAAGGATCTGAATCTATAAATATTCAGGATATGGGTCGGGGAGGTGTAAGATTTGCTCAGATCCTCCCTTTTGCTCCTTTCCAGCTTTTGATGGGCCTACTGACTGAAGATTTCATGTGATCGTCCAATTTTTGCAGTGTGGATAGAATTCTTCCCGTTTCCGATTTAATTTGAGCTGGGATTATCACCAGAAGGAATTATAGTGTCTGGCTCAGAAGTAAAAGAATATGTCACTTAGGCTGCATACACACCATACATTCAAAGCACATTCCCTTCCCCAAACAATCCTGGGAAAGGTAGTTTACCCCTCATAGAACTACAATTCTCACTGCCCTTAAAAACGACAGTTCCCAGAATTCTTTTTTTTGGGAGGTGCTTTAAATGTGTGTGTGTGTGTGTGTGTGTGTAGCCCTCCCTCATAAGTATAGATTCATGCTGTGTACCATACATTTAAAGCATGTCTTCCCCAAAGAATTCTGGGAACTGTAGTTTTTAAGGGTGCTGGGGATTGTAGCTCTGTGAGGGGTAAAATACAGTTCCCAAGATTCTTGAGGGGAGGCTGTGTGCTTTAAACGTATGGTGTGAATGCAGCCATAAATAAATTTTGTTGTATTTTTAGCAACCAGTTACAAATAATAAAAGAGACAATGTCTCTGGGTATGTACAGAGTGCCTAACATTTCCCACAGTAATCATAGCTAGCTCCACACAGAGCTGGGCCTTCAGAGCAGGGGTTTTGGTTCAGACAATGTTGCTTCCAGCTGTGCATGTGCTCCAAGCCTCTTTTAGGCATTAAATAAAGAGGCCCTTGGCCACCATTGCAACCCATCTGTGAGCTATACCCCTAGATTAGACCTATACAATATATGACCTCCCAAGCCGCTTTTGTGCAATACCAATATGAACTGGAGCAAGTGATACCATTGCATGTGCAGGAGAAGCCACTGGAAGATTGTGCCCCACAACCTGGTCTGGACAAATGGGGTGCGTGTGGGTGCGTGTGGGTGCGTGCGTGTGCTCACACGCCATACCTGGGCCAAACCAAGACAGATGACATGTTTGCCTCCTTCCTGGCTCTGGAATCTGCAGGGGCCCAGAACTGCCCATTTGTGCAAACCGAAATGGATGTGCAGACCAGAGTGGCTTCCCATCCCTGTATCATCTCCTTGAGCAAATCTCATTACAGGCAGCCTCTAATTGAATCCCAGCTAATGGGGACACGGTTGATTAGGAGCGGTGTGGTGTCCTCTTTTTCTCTGGGATCTTGGGAAGGCTGTCATCCCTTCACTCACTGACAATCAAAGCCAAGGCTTGGGGCCAGGCAGCTCTTTCCATTTTAATTGCTGATGCATTAGCGCCCCCGCCTCCCGCCCTCCCTTCAGAGCTTGCAGAGAAATCTCCAAAGTCCTGGTGCCAGCCCTTGCTCTCTGGCTCTCTGCCACCCACACACTCTCTCTCTCTCTCTCTCTCTCCCTCTCCCTCTCTCTATCTCTTTAATCACTGTAAAATTGCTTGCTTCCAAAATAGTCTTTGTCCAGTGGGGAACTGGAAACAAGAAGAGGAAGAAAATTGCACAAAAGGGGGACAGACTTATGTTTCAAACCAAATACTACCAAAAGACATGACCCTCTGGGGAATGTCTAGGGAAGATGTGCAAGAAGACAAACCACTTTGCAAGGGAGGTTTGGTCTTTGAATTGGTCCTCCATGCCACCATTTGCCCCATTTGTCCTTAGCTGCTGGCTCTTTTAAATTCTATGTGCCTCTGTGCAAAGGTGTTTTTTGTTTAGAAATACAGGCAGGATGATGGTAAGACCAGGGGGCAGCGCAAGTATGTTGGCAGGAGTAGAGCTGGAGGCAGTATGTCTCTGAATGCCAGTGCTGGCAATCACAATTGGGAGAATCCTCCTTGAGGTCTTTCCATCTGAGTATCTACTTTGGACACATCATGAGAAGACACGATTCACTAGAGAAGACCATAATGCTGGGGAAAACAGAAGGGAGTAGAAAAAGAGGAAGGCCAAACAAGAGATGGATTGATTCCACAAAGGAAACCACAGACCTGAACTTACAAGAACTGAACAGGGTGGTTCATGACAGATGCTCTTGGAGGTCGCTGATTCATAGGGTCGCCATAAGTCGTAATCAACTTGAAGGCACATAACAACAACAACAATCTGGTTGCCCCTGTGAGAACAGGATGCTGAGCTAGAGGGGCCCCTTTGGCCAGACTCATCAGGGCTCTTCTTACATTCTTATGATACAGCAGGCAAGGACATAAGGCAACGAGCCAGACGTACCCAGAAATATTGGGAGCCCATGGATGCATGCCTCGCTTCAGTGGTGTGCTGAAATCTGTCTCCCAATTGCTTGAAAGGTCTCTCCTCTGCAAAAGAGATTTCCATTCTTGTGCTCCATTCTCTGGGTGGCTGTGGAGTTTTCAGCTTACCCTTTCTATGTGAGGTGTCCAAGGGTGCGGTATGTGTTCTCCTTTCCTAGAAACATTTATCCAGCACTCTAAGAACATAAGAAGAGCCTGCTGGATCAGGCCAGTGGCCCATCTAGTCCAGCATCCTGTTATCACAGTGGCCAACCAGATGCCCACAGGAAGCCCACAAGCCCGACCTGATTGCCAGAGCACTCTCCCCTCCTGCGGCTTCCCGCAACTGGTTTCCAGAGACAGAGCACAGCCATCATGGCTAGTAGCCATTGACAGCCTAATTATCCTCCATGAATTTGTCTAATCTTCTATTAAAGCCATCCAAGTTGGTGACCATCACTGTCTTCTGTGAGAGCAAATTCCACAGTTTAACTATGTGCTGTGTGAAGAGGTACTTTCTTTTGTCTGCCCTGGATCTTCCAATATTCAGCTTCTTTGAATGTCCATGACTCCTCATGCTATGAGAGGGAGAAAAACACTTCTCTGTCCACTACTTTTATACACTTCCATCATGTCACTCTGACTCGCCTTTTCTCTAAGTGCGTCTCTACCTCTGTCTTCAGAAAACTGGGGCACACTTCGCTACTCAAACCTCACCCCTTTTTCCTGTAAAACCTGGTGGGAGCTGCTTGAGTGCATTTTTTAAAAATTCACTTTGAAGTGATTTAGCAACTGAGCACCAGCTAAACCCATCCCCCTCTTGGTCTGACTAACGGAAACGCTTTGACCTGGTGACTAGTCTGTTTACAGCCTAAAAAGCCCCACGTGTTGCAACCTTTCCTCGTAGGGGAGTCACTCTATCCCTCTGCAGCCTCCCTGGCAGACCACACTTTCTGATCTGGAAAAGCCCCATAGGAGGAATTATCTAATGATGTCTTCCAGCTCAGGGGCACCTGGGAAGGCTGCAGAATGCAGAGCACTGGCAAGAGGATTTGTAGAATGCAAGAAAGGCCAGTCCCAAACCCTTCTTGGCCAACTGAAATATTAGACAGGCGCCATCTCTGTTATCTTTTCGGCGCCTATTGAAGACCTTCCTCTTTCAACAAGCCTTTTAAGTAGAGACTTTATCCCAGTCTGTGTCTGTGCTGGAATTGCTTTCTAAGATGTTTTTAAACCTTTTTTAAAAATGTTTTTAATCTTAGAAGATGTTTTGAAAGCTTTTTTTAAGAAACATTTTTAAAGATATTTTGTTTTAATGTGTTTTAAAGTTTGTTTTTATGATGTTTTAAAGTTTTTAGTGCTTTTGTTTGCCGCCCTGGGCTCCTGCCGGGAGGAAGGCTTGGATCTAAATCAAATTAATAACAATAACAACAACAACACAAACAACAACAACAACAACAACAACAATAATTTGAAGGCAAGGTAGGCAAGCATAACAAAAACCATGCACCCCATCCATTTCTTCTCATCTCAGTGGTATAGCACCTGCTTACAGGTTCAATCCCTAGGATCCCCACATAGGGCTGAAATCCTCTCTGAAACTCTGAAGAGCTACTGCCAGTGCAAAAGAAAACGTTATAGCCATTTTAAATTCCCCATTAAGTCAACGGGTGCAAAACAGAGCTTCGCATTTAACAGATCAGATTCAGGCGCAAACAACAAATCGAACCAGACAAACACAGAGCAGATCCCAGACAGATTGGGATCTTCTTCCTAATATTACACATACAGATACAAGGTGAATCTAGTGGTTGTGCTCACTGCATACCCTGATTCAAAACACTGACCCAGATGATCCAACTCGATATGAGGCAACTTCTGAGGTTTTTCACACGATGCATACTTAACTTATGGAATTCATGGTCACAAGATGAAATGATGGCCAGCAGCTGATGTGTTTTTAAAATAAATAATAAATAAATAATTCACACAGGTGGGTGTGTTTTCAAACTGCCCTCCCCTTATTTATTTATTTAATTTATATAATAATAATAATAATAATAATAATAATTTAATTTGTGGGTCGCCTATCTGGCCAATGGCCACTCTAGGCGATGTACAATTTAACAACAATACATTACATCATAATAAAATACATCATAAAATACAATATAACAATAAAACAATAAAACAATTCCAGTACAGAGTAGTAGGCTATTCGTCGTAAAAATTTAACCCTCCCCGTAAGTCCCGAAGGCCTGTCTGAAGAGCCAGCTCTTCAAAGCTTGGCGGAATACATTCAGGGAAGGGGCATGTCGAAGGTCATACGGGAGGGAGTTCCAGAGAGTGGGGGCCGCCACTGAAAAGGCCCTCTCTCTTGTCCCCGCCAACCTAGCTGTTTTAGTTGGCGGGATTGAGAGAAGGTCCTGTGTGGCTGATCTTGTGGGGCGGCATGGTTGGTGGCGCTGGAGGCGCTCCATCAGATAATAATAATAATAATAATAAATTTTATTTCTAGGCCGCCTATCTGGCCGCACAAGCGGCCACTCTAGGCGGCGTACAAGATAAAGTAAAATACAACATACAAACTACATAAAAACCCAAGAACTACAATATAAAACGAAACCGAACCCCCATAGCTAAAACCAATGGAACCCAAAAGAAAACAAAAACAAAACAAAAGACAAAACCCCAGGCCACCCCAGCCAGCCGGCTTCTGTATCCCTCCCAAGAGGGACAGGTGATGGGAATCAGTCACAGCTGGCTAGGTACCTGGGACCTGGTCCTGCAGGAGGCACATCTGCCAGGCAGCAGTCCCACTGGGAAGGGTGGTGGAGGTGGTGATCCAACAGCAGCAGCAACAGCAGGCTCTCCTTCCCTGGGTGGCGATGTTCTCCTTCTTCCTGCAGGCACTGGGTCTCCCAGGCCACCTCAGCCAGCCGGCTTCTGTATCCCTCCCAAGAGGGACAGGTGATGGGAATCAGTCACAGCTGGCTAGGTACCTGGGACCTGGTCCTGCAGGAGGCACATCTGCCAGGCAGCAGTCCCACTGGGAAGGGTGGTGGAGGTGGTGATCCAACAGCAGCAGCAACAGCAGGCTCTCCTTCCCTGGGTGGCGATGTTCTCCTTCTTCCTGCAGGCACTGGGTCTCCCAGGCCACCTCAGCCAGCCGGCTTATGTATCCCTCCCAAGAGGGACAGGTGATGGAAATTAGTCACAGCTGGCTGGGTACCTGGGACCTGGTCCTGCAGGAGGCACATCTGCCAGGCAGCAGTCCCACTGGGAAGGGTGGTGGAGGTGGTGATCCAACAGCAGCAGCAACAGCAGGCTCTCCTTCCCTGGGTGGCGATGTTCTCCTTCTTCCTGCAGGCACTGGGTCTCCCAGGCCACCTCAGCCAGCCGGCTTCTGTATCCCTCCCAAGAGGGACAGGTGATGGGAATCAGTCACAGCTGGCTGGGTACCCGGGACCTGGTCCTGCAGGAGGCACGTCTGCCAGGCAGCAGTCCCACTGGGAAGGGTGGTGGAGGTGGTGTTCCAACAGCAGCAGCAACAGCAGGCTCTCCTTCCCTGGGTGGCGATGTTCTCTTCTTCCTGCAGACACTGGGTCTCCCAGGCCACCCCAGCCAGCCGGCTTCTGTATCCCTCCCAAGAGGGACAGGTGGTGGAAATCAGTCACAGCTGGCTGGGTACCCGGGACCTGGTCCTGCAGGAGGCACGTCTGCCAGGCAGCAGTCCCACTGGGAAGGGTGGTGGAGGTGGTGATCCAACAGCAGCAGCAACAGCAGGCTCTCCTTCCCTGGGTGGCGATGTTCTCCTTCTTCCTGCAGGCACTGGGTCTCCCAGGCCACCTCAGCCAGCCGGCTTCTGTATCCCTCCCAAGAGGGACAGGTGATGGGAATCAGTCACAGCTGGCTGGGTACCCGGGACCTGGTCCTGCAGGAGGCACGTCTGCCAGGCAGCAGTCCCACTGGGAAGGGTGGTGGAGGTGGTGTTCCAACAGCAGCAGCAACAGCAGGCTCTCCTTCCCTGGGTGGCGATGTTCTCTTCTTCCTGCAGACACTGGGTCTCCCAGGCCACCCCAGCCAGCCGGCTTCTGTATCCCTCCCAAGAGGGACAGGTGGTGGAAATCAGTCACAGCTGGCTGGGTACCCGGGACCTGGTCCTGCAGGAGGCACGTCTGCCAGGCAGCAGTCCCACTGGGAAGGGTGGTGGAGGTGGTGATCCAACAGCAGCAGCAACAGCAGGCTCTCCTTCCCTGGGTGGCGATGTTCTCCTTCTTCCTGCAGGCACTGGGTCTCCCAGGCCACCTCAGCCAGCCGGCTTCTGTATCCCTCCCAAGAGGGACAGGTGATGGGAATCAGTCACAGCTGGCTGGGTACCCGGGACCTGGTCCTGCAGGAGGCACGTCTGCCAGGCAGCAGTCCCACTGGGAAGGGTGGTGGAGGTGGTGTTCCAACAGCAGCAGCAACAGCAGGCTCTCCTTCCCTGGGTGGCGATGTTCTCTTCTTCCTGCAGACACTGGGTCTCCCAGGCCACCCCAGCCAGCCGGCTTCTGTATCCCTCCCAAGAGGGACAGGTGATGGGAATCAGTCACAGCTGGCTGGATACCCGGGACCTGGTCCTGCAGGAGGCACGTCTGCCAGGCAGCAGTCCCACTGGGAAGGGTGGTGGAGGTGGTGATCCCACAGCAGCAGCAGCAGCAGACTCTCCTTCCCTGGGCGGCGATGTTCTCCTTCTTCCTGCAGGCACTGGGTCTCCCAGGCCACCTCAGCCAGCCGGCTTATGTATCCCTCCAAAGAGGGACAGGTGATGGAAATTAGTCACAGCTGGCTGGGTACCTGGGACCTGGTCCTGCAGGAGGCACATCTGCCAGGCAGCAGTCCCACTGGGAAGGGTGGTGGAGGTGGTGTTCCAACAGCAGCAGCAGCAACAGCAGGCTCTCCTTCCCTGGGTGGCGATGTTCTCCTTCTTCCTGCAGGCACTGGGTCTCCCAGGCCACCCCAGCCAGCCGGCTTATGTATCCCTCCAAAGAGGGACAGGTGATGGAAATTAGTCACAGCTGGCTGGGTGCCTGGGACCTGGTCCTGCAGGAGGCACGTCTGCCAGGCAGCAGTCCCACTGGGAAGGGTGGTGGAGGTGGTGTTCCAACAGCAGCAGCAACAGCAGGCTCTCCTTCCCTGGGTGGCGATGTTCTCCTTCTTCCTGCAGATAAACTGGGCCGAGACCGTATAGGGATTTAAAGGTTAATACCAACACCTTGAATTGGGCCCGGAAAATAACTGGAAGCCAGTGTCGGTCGAACAACACTGGGGTGATGTGTTCCCGGCGGCGACAGTTTGTAAGTAGTCGAGCCGCAGCATTTTGTATAAGTTGTAATTTCCGGACCGTTTTCAAGGGTAACCCCACGTAGAGCGCATTACAGTAATCCAACCGAGAGGTGACCAGGGCATGTACCACCAGTGGGAGCTGATGAGCAGGAAGGTAGGGCTGCAGTCTACGAATGAGGTGTAATTGATACCAAGCTGCCCGGCTCACTGCCGAAATCTGAGCCTCCATGGACATATCATGCCTTTCCTCCCAGAAGGAGCCCAGGGTGGCAAACAAAAACACGAAAAGCACTTATCTTAAAACAAAAGATTTTAAAACATTTAAACAAAACATCTTTAGAAACATATTAAACACACGTTCAAAAACAACAACTTTAAAAACATCTTCAAAAGTAATTCCAGAACACACAGAGACTGGGATAAGGTTTCTGCTTAAAAGGCTTGTTGAAAGAGGAACGTCTTCAGTAGGTACCGAAAAGATATCAGAGATGGCATATGTGTAATATTTAAGGGGAGGGAATTCCACAGGGTAGGTGCTGCCACACTAAAGGTCCGTTTCCTATATTGTGCAGAATGGGCCTCTTCATGGGTTCTGCAGGAGGCCCGCACCTGCAGAACACAATGATCAACTGGGTATATAAGGAGTGAAATGATCTTTCAGTGTCTCCACAGACTTAAAAAAATTTTTTGGCAGTCTTCTGAAAGAGAAGGGCTGGAAACTGCTGGGTGGAGATACTGAGAGACAGGGATATATATTGCTCCACAGAGGTGGCAAAGCGACTGTCCTGCTCCCTAATTTGCCTGTTTCATTCCTAGATGAGGTAGACATGGTGAAGGGGAGTGGCATGGCCCCTTGCGAGGTCAGCAGGCCCACCCCAGAAGAAGGTGACCCGAGAAAGCGCTCTCTGCGTACACAAGTAGGCAGCAAGCACTTGAGAAGGGCATTCTCACCTCAAAATGGATGATGACTGCAGAATGTGCTTTAGGCTGACAAACAGTGTGGGACAGAGATGATATGGGGATGATGTGGGTACAGAACCCCCAAAAGGTGCTTGCATCAAGCACTGAATGCACATTATCACACCGTCTGCACATGCCCTTATAGTGGACCCAGCCACCTTGCCTGTTTGTGGAGCTCAGCAGAGCCCAGATCCAGAGTATGCACTAATGTTTGGCTACTCCTTACAGTATGGTTAAGCTCTCCTTGAGTGTTTTTGCCTGAGTAGAAGGGTGTGTGAGTGTGTGTAGGAATTAGCCTACTGTACCGAGGTAAAATTTACATTCCCTGCTCCACCCACTTTTGCCTCTGGCACCACCCACCATTGGCATGTGGCCCTCAGAAGGTTGCCCAGGAGGGAATGTGAGCCTGGGGCTGAAAAGAGTTTCCCTGCTTCTGATCTGTACATAGTGTTCTGGGTGCATTTCACCATTGCCAGCCTCTTGCAGTTTCTGGAATGCTGGGAGGGGCAAAATGTGTGAGATGGGAGGCTGCCAGACAGGTCTGATTGCTTTACCTGATGGAAATATTTGGCCAGAAGAGAATGCGAGTCATGTCATATTGCTGGGTTTTATTAAAGTCTCACAAAAATAGCACTCTTCAAATGAATTCAGTTTGGCTCAGGCAAGAGTGCTTGTTGGGCAGACAGGGAAATGGCTGAGGCAGCTGTTATTGGAAAGTGGCTTTTGGACTGGAGAGTTATTATGTACCTCGCTGTAGAAAGAGTTCATGACTGCATTGATGGGCAACCCCCCTTCCTGTAAAATGATTAACACAGTGAGGCTCTTCCAGGTCTTTGCACATTCTTGAAGGAAAGTGCATTAAGGCAGATTGGAAAGTGGATCAGGCAAATGGCCTTGACTGCTGCAGGAGCAGTTCAGTAGTAGAGCCCTTCTACTTGTGTGGTAGTCCATTCTTTCAAAAAAAGTTTGGCAGGCATCCTTTGAGAATGGCTCTGGTATGGTATCTCCTGCTGTAAAGTAGGGAAATGGGTTGAATGAGTGTATCAGAGCAGTGCTTCACCGTCTGCACTGGCTCCCAATCCAAGTCAAGATGCTAGTTGAGGTCTTTCATGGTTGGGGACCAGGGTACTTAGGGTTGGAAGAGCTGGAAAATGTTCAGAAAAGGGCAACCAGAATGATCAAGGGGATGGAGTGACTTCCCTATGAGGAAAGGTAGCAGCATTTGGGGCTTTTTAGTTTAGAGAAGAGGTGATTCAGAGGCAACATGTTAGAAGGGTACAGAATTATGAATGGCATGAAGAAAGTGGACAGATAAATGTTTTTCTGTCTCTCGCATAACACTGGAACTCATGGATATCCAGTGAAGCTGAATTCTGGAAGATTCAGCACAGAAAAATAAAGTACTTTAAGCAGCACATAATTAAACTATGGAACTCGCTCTCAGAAGAGGCAGGGATGGCCACCAGCTTGGATGGCTTTGAAAGAGGATTAGACAGATTCATGGAGAATTAGGTGATCAATGGCTGAGAGCTTGGAAAAGTTACTTTTTTAAACTACAACTCCCATCAGCCCCAGACAGCATGGCCACTGGATTGGGCTGATGGGAGTTGTAGTTCAAAAAAGTAACTTTTCCAAGCTCTGCATGGCTACTAGCCATGATGGCTGTGCTCTGCCACCATAGTCAGATGCAGCATGCATCTGAAAACCAGTTGCCAGAAGCTGCAACAGGGGAGAGTTGCACTCAGGTCCTGTTGTGGACTTCCCATGGGCATATGGTTGGCCATTGTGAGAACAGGATGGTAGACTAGATGGGCTAGTGGCCTGATCCAGCAGGCTGTTCTTATGATCTTATGTACTTGAAGGGCTGCCTCTCTCCACATGTAACACTGAGATGTTGGGAAGCCTCTCTTTGACTGCCCCTGTCTGCCTGCCATGTGAGGAGGTACGGCTGGTTTGACTGGAGGAGAAAATATCTTTTCAGTGAAGGTGCCCTACCTATGGAAAGCCCATCCGGCACCCCCTTTGGTGTCATTTTGGCACCAGGTGAAGACTTCTCCTAGGCCTTTTAACTGGTCTCAGCCTGTTTTTTAAAGTAAACTTGTGCTTTTATTATACTTGTATGGTTGTTTTATTGTTATTGAATTTTACATTGTTTTAACTCTTGTTGTGAGCTGCATGGAGATCTCTGTTATACGGTGCCCCATAAATCTTGTAATAAAGAAAAGAAATACAACTATGAAAATATGAAATGGCCTTCTGCCGTTGGTGACAGTGTAGCTGTGTGTGCAGAAGCCCCGCTAATTATCTGATTATCAGGGCTTGCAAGGCACTATTCAAAAATGGGTCACCTGACTTCATCGTGATGCCAAGTGGGCAGCCCCGCCCAGCTGCCAAACTTGGCCCACAGGGCATGGAGGAGATAAGAACCGAGTTCCCAACTCCTGGTGTAGTTACTTACTTCCTATTCTTGTGAAGCTCCAGGCTCCACTCTTGCTTCCCTTTCTAACTGCTCCACTCAGGAAGCAAAGCAAACCCTTTGGTTGCATGCAGTAACACCTGTGAATATCACCCCAGGATGTGATGTGGGGAGCTCTTCTGCTGCTCTTTGTTATTAGGGCTGCCCACTGATTCAAGAATTTAAAACTGGTTAATCACCTGCCTGCTAACCAACTGATTAATTAAGCAATTAATGTTAACTCATGGGCATGCTACAAAGCCTAATTAAGGATAATTGCATTTGTATGTATTCATTCCCTGTTACCCTGTGCCTCTCCTCCCCCTTCCTCTCTCCCTCTGTCAAAATTTAGATTGTTTAGAACATAAGAACATAAGAAGAGCCTGCTGGATCAGGCCAGTGGCCCATCTAGTCCAGCATCCTGTTCTCACAGTGGCCAACCAGGTGCCTGGGGGAAGCCCGCAAGCAGGACCCGAGTTTATTCATTTGTTAAATGTATATTCCACCATTCCACCCAAAAGGAGCCCAGACTGGCAATGTGATGAAACACTAAAAAACATATATAAAACAAAAACATCTTAAAAAGCAATTCCAACAAAGATGCAGACTGGGGTAAGGTCTCTACTTAAAAGGCTTGTTGAAAGAGGAAAGTCTTCAGTAGGCTCTGAAGAGACAACAGAGATGGCACCTGTCTAACATTTAAGGGGAGGGAATTGCAAAGGGTAGGTGGCATTACATTAAAGGTCTGCTTCCTATGTTGTACGGAATGGATCTCCAGATAAGATGGTATTTACAGGAGGCCCTCACCCGCAAAGCGTAGTGATCGACTGGGTATATAAGGGGTTAGATGGTCTTTCAGATTGTTTGTGGGCAGGAACCATATCTTTTGCTTATATAACTCCGCAGAGCACCATATACATGGGTGGTCCACTATTATTATTATTATTATTATTATTATTATTATTATTATTATTATTATTATTATTATTATTATTATTAAACAGTATCCTCAAAATCTAAATATAGTTACCTTTTTTAAGATACAAAAGGATGTATTAGATACAACTCCTCCGAGTTCCGACTCATAGAGAAGCTCGGAGGGTGGTAACAAGAACTAGGGCCTTCTCAGTGGTGGCCCCCGAACTGTGGAACAGTCTGCCCGATAAGGTGCGCTTGGCGCCGACGTTACTATCTTTTCGGCGCCAAGTCAAAACCTTCCTCTTTTCTAAGGCATTTTAATCTAACTTAATCTAGTTTTAACATGTGCTGTAACTGTTTTTAGTTTTCTTACTTTCTTATATTGTTGTTGTATTTTATTATGGGATTTTATTGTATATGTTTGTATTGCTTTGTTGTTCACCGCCCAGAGAGCTATGCTAGTGGGGCGGTATAAAAATTTAACAAATAAATAAAATAAATAAATAAATAACAATTGAAAGAAAAGTTACGTGATGTGTTAGTAGGAAAGAATACATTCCATATTGTTCTTTCACAAACCTTGTTACAGTAACACACCAGGATCAATATAGATTCCCTGCCCAAAGCAAACTAGTATATACTCTTAATTCCCTGCCTTCCTGGCTTAAATTTGTCTTTACCATTTAAAATTGTCTTTCAGAGCTGTAGGATCTTGCACAGCACTTTGTAAGGGACTTAGCAACAATCAGGTGATTGTTGTGCTTTGCCAAGTACCTTTCAAAGTGCTGTCTTGAGCAGTACTGGGGCTCTGCAAGTTCCAAGAACCAGCTTGTGTCTGACAAAGCACCTTTCAAAGCACTATCTTGAGCAGCACTTTGCATACTTTGCACAGTGCTGGGCCTGCAAACCCCCCTTCAGCTGAGCCAGGTTTTTACTCACCCCACATTCGGGTTGGCCGAATTGGTCATGGGGGCCAAAGGTTCCCTATCCATGGTCTGTTGGTTACACCAGCTGATATGTGCAGCCTTATGGTTTTACCATGTGTCATATATTTATCATATATACAGTAGTGCCAGGGACCCTTCTGAGGCTGGAAATTGAGAAGGAAGAGAGGGTCTCACATAAGGATGTGAACAGAGCAGTCAGGGGAGGCTGGTGGATCCAATGTCAGTGGGCCAGTGCATCTACTCTGGGTTGTAGTCCAAACTTTCAAAGAGCTGTCCAAGGTGCTTTCAGCTGGACAGCTCCTTGCAAGTTTCGACTAAAACCCGGAGTGGATTCACTGCCCCACTGACATCGAAGCCCCCAGTCTTTACTGAAAGCAGATAAAGTGAATCTGGGATGGTTCAGGAAATAATGCCTGCTGTAACATTATAGCACACAATTTGATGAATTGTATGGCAAGCGGAATGAAGGAGTGAAATTTGCAGCCACGGGTCACAGTCAAACATAGCTGACGTCACTTGGGAGATAATGATCTCGAGGTCCCAGGACTAATGGGATGAAGGGATTTTTGTGAAAGTGTAGACATTAGGGAGTAAAATCTATATTTATGAATAGCAGAGGGAAGCAGGAGCCTGGTGGAGACCCTGCTGATAAGTGAGAGGAGAGAGACTATCAATCAAGCTGGATGAGTCCTGCTGGAAAGCGACAATGATGACCACTCAGAGCATTGTCAGGAGAGATGTAGGGGCACTTCCGGGAAGGGTGACTTAGCCTGTGCCTGCTTTTGAGACGGGCTCCTGCCTCAAAAGAAGCTTATTCAGATATATCAGTCAGTTTTTTCTTTTTTTTTTGACTGATTAAACTTCTCCCGGGTAGGGAGAAACGAAGAGATTAACCTCAAAGCCTATTTTTGTTGGGACGACCAGATCTCATTAATTTATGGGACGAGGTCCAGCCGACGATTTATGGGACGGATCTTCAACAGCAAGCTCTATCTGTTAAAGCGAACGTTCATCTTATCTTCTAAGAGAGAACGCACTAACAGGCAAGCACCCTTCTTTCTATATTTTTCTTTTACTTGACTTAAATTGTTGCTGTTTAAAAGAGATTTGCCAGATTGATCGGTTTTTGACATCTCACTGGGGAGCCGTAACTTCTCTCTGCTACGCACTAATTAATAGCTTATCTCTGTTTTTGTTGCAAAAAGCTGTCCTGGATTTGCATTCTAAAGATATACACAGAAGAGGGATTTCTATTCCAGATTTTTATTTTGAAAAATATTATACTGTTTTGAGACTACTCTCTTTTTGGTCTATTTTATTTTGACGAATCTGTTTCTTGACGATTGCCATTAATTGTTTCGATCCTGGGAACTGCATTTTGTTTACTTAACTATTGGAGAGATAAGGCTGTCTGCTCTGTTTATACTGTGATGTCACCAAGTTTGGAGTATTAACCCAATTGTTGCTGAAATAAGAAGTGGTTTTCCTATATTTTTCTTTTAAAATGGCAATTAAGAAAGTGGCTGAAAATCTGGAAATAACTATGTTTCAGAAAATAATGGATGAGATTGAGATAATGAAAATTGAATTGAGTAAAATGAAGCAGGAGATTAAAGATATAAGGGTCCCTGTGAGAGAGGTGACCCTGGAAGGGGTCCCTGTGAGAGAGGAGACCCCGGAGATTGGAACAGGGGTCCCTGTGAGAGAGGTGACCCTGGAGACTGGAATAGGGGTCCCTGTGAGAGAGGAGATCCCGGAGATTGGAACCAACGTGGAACAGGAACAAGATTTGGAGTCTATGGACTTTAGAAATAAAATCTATTGTTTGGAACTCAATGTTATCTCTGAAGAAATGAATGAAGATTCTAGAGATAAAGTTATCAATGGCATGGATAATCTTCTGGACTGGAATGATGTGATGGAGCCCAATATAGAGAAAATCTATGGAATTAACTGCAGCCATGTGACAATGGAAAAACTTTTAAGAGATGACCCAGTGTATTTTGAAAAAAAGAACAGAGATATGATTTTACAGCAGTATTTCAGCAACCTATTCAGAATGGATGGCAAGAAAATATTTGGGATAGAGGTAATCCCCATCAGACTCTTACTATATGACTATGGCTTTGACAGCAAGATTATTATGGAATACTGATAATGGAAGATTGGATATTGAAATTACTGGACTTAACAAGACTACTGAAGATGGAAGATGGAAAATGGAACTAATAGAGATAATAGAACAATGGCTACTGAAATTATTGAACCTAACAGATTCTGATGTGATGGATTAATTGAAATGTTTATTTTGACTATGGTTATGACAATAAGATTATCATAATTAGTAATGAGATGGATTAATCGATATGCTTATCTGGAAAAAAAAATTGATAGATATATTTCTTAAAGAATTGAAACCTCTCTTTGACTTTTTGTGGAAAGAATAAAGTAATGTTTATGAGATTTGATGATTAAGTAAGATAACTACTGGAGGAAAGTGATTTTATAATATGACTTAAGAGACAGGATTGTTATATATTATAGACTTATAACTGATTTGATCTTTGACAAATGGGAAGTCAATATTTTACTCTTTATTTTTTATTTTTGTTTTTTTTTTTCTTTTTTTATTTTTGTTTAACTATTTTTGATTTTGTTTTTTGTCTTTGAATGTTTTATGATTTTGTCTTGTATGTTTTATGAAAATCTGAATAAAAATTATTGAAAAAAAAAAAAGGAGAGATGTAGGGGCGGGCTGGAATGGAGGCTGAACGAAGCGATAAGGAAATCAGACACCAGACAAATGGACGTATCAAAGTTTCTGAATGTTGTCATGTTATGACTGCTATTGTTATCTGGCACAGATCAAATCAATCAAAGCGGGAACAAATGTGAAATTAGCATAAGTCTCAGGAGTGTTAGAGTTCCTTCTCTGTGCATTTGTACCTGCCACCAGCCTCTTCTACCCCTCCTCTGTCTTTAGGAAAACGTTTTGGAGGTGGTAATTGAGAGGGGAGAGGATGAACCCTTTCACCAGCTGTCATTTCTCTAATCCAAACTGTCCCCTCCCCAAAATTGCTTCTGCCCCCAACGCTCCAAGCATGGGGTTTCAAGAGCCACTAGTTTACCAAATGTTAAAAGGTGTGTGTGTGTGTGTGTGTGTGTGTGTGTGTGAGAGAGAGAGAGAGAGAGAGAGAGAGAGAGAGAGAGAGAGAGAGAGATCTTTTGGAAGCTATTTGTATCAATTGAATCTCCATGTTCAGAGGCACCTGTAATTTTCAGATACTAGGGCAAACATCAACAGGGGATGCTGTTTATATTTATTTATTTATTTATTAAATTTATATCCTGCCCTTCCTCCCAAAGGAGCCTAGAGTGGCAAACAAATTTACAATGAAACATTTTAACAACCACAAAAGGCATTCTAAAAACAATTTAAACATTCTAAAAACAGATTTATTTATTTATTTATTATTTGATTTCTATCCCGCCCTTCCTCCCAGTAGGAGCCCAGGGCGGCAAACAAAAGTACTAAAAACACTTTAAAACATCATAAAAACAGACTTAAAAATACATTAAAACATCTTTAAAAAGATTTTTTTAACAAGCTTTGAAGGCATCTTAAAAAGAAAAAGAAAGGTTAACAACATATTGTTTTTTAAAAAAGGTTTAAAAAACATATTAAATAGCAATTCCAACACAGACGCAGACTGGGATAGGTCTCAACTTAAAAGGCTTGTTGAAAGAGGAAGTTCTTCAATAGGCGCCGAAAAGATAACAGAGATGGCGCCTGCCTAATATTTAAGCGGAGGGAACACATTCCACAGGGTAGGTGCCGCCACACTAAAGGTCTGCTTCCTATGTTGTGCGGAACGGACCTCCTGATAAGATGGTATTTGCAGGAGGCCCTCACCTGCAGAGCGCAGTGATCGACTGGGTATATAAGGGGTAAGACGGTCTTTCAGGTATCCTGGTCCCAAGCCGTATAGGGCCTTGTACACCAAGACTAGAACCTTCAACTTGGCCTGGTAGCAAATGGGCAGCCAGTGCAATTCTTTCAGCAGCAGGTTGACATGTTGGCGATACCCTGCCCCAGTGAGCAGTCTTGCTGCTGCATTTTGCACCAGCTGCAGCTTCCAGACCAACCTCAAGGGCAGCCCCACAGAGAGCACATTACAGTAATCCAGCCTGGAGCTTACCAGTGTGTGGACAACAGTGGTCAGGCTATCCTGATCCAGAAATGGCCGTAGCTGTCTTACCAGCTGAAGCTGATAAAAGGCACTCCTAGCCATGGAGATCACCTGGGCCTCTAGCGACAAAGATGGATCCAGAAGCACCCCCAGACTACAGACCTGCTCTTTCAGAGGGAGTATGACCCCATCCAAAGCAGACAACTGACCAATTATCTGAACCCGCGAACCACCAACCCATAGCGCCTCCATCTTGCTAGGATTCAGACTCAGTTGATTGGCCCTCATCTAGCCCACCACCAAGTCCAGGCAGTGGTCCAGGGTTTGCATGGCCTCTCCTGATTCAGATGTTACAGAGAAATAGAGCTGGATGTCGTCAGTGTACTGCTGATACCTCACCCCAAATCTCCTGATGACCGTTCCCAAGGGCTTCATATGAATGTTAAACAGCATGCGGGACAAGATGGTACCCTGTGGCACCCCACAGCACAACTGCCAGGGGCCCAAAAGACAATCACCCAATGCTATTCTCTGAAAACGACCCTGGAGATAGGATCGGAACCACTGTAAAACAGTGCCTCTGATTGCCATGTCACCAAGTCGGCCCAGAAGGATACCATGGTCAATGGTATCAAAAGTCTCTGAGAGATCAAGGAAGAGTAACAGGGTCACACTCCTCCTGTAAAAACAGTTACAATTAAAACATAAAATATTCTAAAAACAGTTGCAGATAAAAACATTCTTCCATCCAGTAATCTCCAAGTAGCCAGCAGCTGTCCTCTTCAGCCATCAAATGCCTTGGGTATAAACAGGAATGTTGCCAGATTCCTCCTGAAAGTCAAAAATGATGGAGACAAACACACCTTACCAGAGAGGGCATGCCACAAACGGGGAGCCACCACTGAAAATGCTCTGTCATGGGCCAATGCCAACCAGTGGCTTCCCAAAGGCATCTAGCTGACCACTGTCGGCAACTGAATGCTGAGTTAGATCAACCTTTGGCCTTATCCAGGAGGGGAATTTTTTAAAATGTCTTTAACAGCTGCCATTTTCTGCTAGCAAAAGCTAGTGGCTGTAGTCCAGTGACATGACAAGGGTAAGGCTGAATCAAGAGATACAATAGAAGGGATGGCAAGATGAAGTGACAAAGTTCTGTGGTGGTGGGATGGACTGCAGATGCAGAAACTGCCTTTTAAAAAAAAACTCTTCAAAAAGAAATCAACCTTCAGGTGAATGTTAGTGGGAGGGTGGTGGGCTGTGTCAGGATTTACTTCCTGGCTGCACAAGTTTCACACCTTGGATAGCTCCTTGAACATCTGGAATAAAACCTGGAGTGGATTCATGGCCCCACTGATCTTGGAGCCACCAGCCTCCACTGCTATCTGTTTACTGAAACCTCCTCCCCCCAAGTTTTTCTCTAGGGAGTTACCAACCCATAAGAGGACCTCCTCATAACCCATGAAAAACATGCTCTCTTGCAAGCTGGAAGGCCTTTCTTGAAAGCTTTTTGAACAGACACATGTGCAGGCAATGTGCTGTTTGGTTTTGCCAGAAAGCCAGTCTGAATGTTTTTCATTTTAAGTGCTATCTGTTGGATTCCAACAGAGTCCAAATGGAGCCGGTCTCTATGATACAGGCTCCCCTTTCCTCAAATGTTCCCCATAAAGCCTGTCTCTTGCAGCTGACTTCACTGTCTGGTTTACACCCTGCAGCTCTGCCTGTCCAACTGGAAAAGAGCATTTCTGAAACACCTATCTTGCAGGCCAGGGATTTCTCATCTGAATTTGGCTTCCAGGACATCATAGAATCATAGAATTGGAAGGAACCTCAATGACCATCTAGTTCAACCTGCTACCATGAAACTATATTTACTAACAATGCTATCTACTTAACAACAACAACAACTACTACTAGCCTAATGGTTAATTCTTTTATATTGGAAGTCCAGAATCATTAAGGAGTCTAGGCCACCTCTAAATAAATCTCTTACTGGCTATATGGCTCACTTACATCAGAGAAGTAGCAGGTTTCACTATTGGACAAAAGAACAGTCCATCTCTGTTGAGAGACCTGCCGTTACTGGCCTCAATTTTCTATTAATTATTATGTCTCTTGGAACCATCCAGACAGGGACCAGAGATGCCCTCTCTCAGAACCTCTCTTATGCAAGGAATTCCGCACATGCTTTGAATCCCAAGACTCTTCTCAAGTAGATAACATGTAACTTGCTAAGTTACATTAATGTTTCGATTTCATTTGAAGTCTATATGTGTGGTTGTTGCCTTCATTTTCTTCCTTTTGTCTCTCTTTCTCCCAATATCTATATTTATATATCTTCTTCTGTATATCCATATTTCTAAATAATGAATTGCATCCAACGTAGCATTGAGTTAAAGTTATTTAGTGGTATCCTTGTTCCATTGGTGAATTGTTTAGCGCTAACAGAATGCTCTTGCGCAAGAGAATGCATTAGCAGTTTGCTGGTAGCTTTGTTGCACAGTAGATTGGGCAACTGTCGTTTCACTAGTTCAACTTGTTTCCACTAGCGCAACTGTTGCATTGGATTCCTCTGCTGCACAAAATTAAAACTCACCCATTGACTAGTGCGAGCCTTTGCACTGGTGGTCAAAGATGCTGGATACAGCCCAGTATTCTGACGTTTGGCTCCATTGGTTTTAGTACGCAATTCTCTGGAATTTCTCACAAAAATCTTCCCCATGGGCTAGACTTCATAGTTGGTAAGCTACCCCTTTGTTCTCACAAGGCTTTGTTAAGTTCTGGGTCCTCTGGGCTTTTGGCAAAGCAAATCTGAAGCTCCTTAATGTTTCATATTTCTGGAGGTGAGTGATGGGAGGGGTCCTTGTCATTAGGGTGTCGAAACTCCCCATGGGCTGGGCAGCCTAGAGTGTTCAAGCTAGAATCAGCCAAGAGTGGCAACCGATCCAGATTTGATTGAAAGAGGGACCCTAACAAAAGGTGGGTCCACCCGCAGGGAAAGTCTTCCCTCCCAGTTCCATCACACTAGGTGGGCAGCCACATCAAGAGAGAGTGGTTGGACTTCGCTGGTGACTGTGGGAAACCAGGTGCTGGGGGTCTAGATGACCCAGCAGGACTCTTAGTAGTCTCTTTTATTCTGAGATTAACAAGGAATGAATCTGACAGAATGCAGTTACATGTTCTTAAGCTTTGTTTCCATTGGGACAAAGACTGATGAGTTTTACCAAAAGCTTTCTGGTTTTTGAGGAAGGCTTTGAAGATAGAAAGGAAGGAAGGGAGCCCCATGACAGCATCATGGGAGGGAGTTCCTGGCACAAGGCTCAGCAGAGGAGGAAGAGAAGACTCCTTTAAGAAAGGAGGAGACCTTCGGGAAGTGGAGCTAGAGAAACCAAAATTGCAGGACAGGGAGGGATTGGGATATGAAGATGGAGAGATATTAACTGCAGGAGAAAGCTGTGGAGAATTCTAAAAGTAAAGATACACTCTCCTTTGACTATGCTCAAGATTCAAGCCTAAAGCTGCCCCACTGAGACTTTTCTTCCTCTGCAGCAGGGGTGGGGAACCTGTAGCCCTCCGGAGGTTGCTGAACTACAACTCCCATCATCCTTGGCCATGTTGTCTGGCGCTCCTGGGAGTTGGGAAGTCCAACAGCTTCTGGGCCCCCCCACAAGTTTTCCATCCCTGACTTGGATGTTCTTCTCTTGCACACACATCCTTAATAAGTGGTTTGTTTCTTGTTGACACTTGTGAAGATAGATGTGAAATAAAGGAAACAATAGTGCCCAGGGTTTATTAAATAAAAAGGCTCAAATTCAGGTTGACCCTGAACTAGGTTATAACCACAGGGAGTGGGTTTGTTTTCCAGGCACCTCCCTACACTTCCAGCTTGCACCCATATCCAGACAAATCAGAGCCCCCATTAGAAAAGCCACCTGCTTCTTAACTGGCACCCTCCTGCCCTTCCAAAACTGAAAAGAGAGAACAGGCTGAAACATTTCCTGCCCCCCCACCCTCCCCAGGTGCGTGCTGACCTACTGACACCCAAAGAAAATCCCCCAAGGGAACAGCTCGGGTGTGGAAAGAGAAAATGATGGAGATGAAACTCTCGAGACACCTGGGGCGTTGCTGTAATTTGGGCTGTCTAAATGTTAATCAGAATAATGACGCCTGTTGAGACAGCTGTTTTAAAGAAGACGGTGATGCCAAAGTAAAAATTGCAATAAAAGTCTATTAGAGCTTCCCCATTAGGCTAATGGTATTCGCTGCTGAAAGCCCCCTCCTGCAGACATCCACATTAATGGACATATTACAGGAAATAAAATCCGCAGATGAGCATTACAGCATGGACTGATTAATTCAGCAAGGTAATTCTTCCATTTTCTTCTCTCCCCCCCTCAAAAAAAATTAATTTTATTTAATGAGTGCACTTTTTGAAATGCCACCTCTTTGACTTGCTTTGCTGGTGGCGTTGCTTTTAACGTATGTGTGACAATTGCCAGATTATTTAACAAACGTTAATTTATGTCTCACATTTTATATTCAGCTGAGAGAATGAAACCCATACTGAAGGAAGAGTAGGAAAGGAATCAGGGGACATTCAAAATACTTCCCCCCCCCATGTGTCCTTCCATTTCCACCCCCCACCCCCCCGGGGACCGACTGCTCTGATGCAGACTGCAAGCTGGTGGGAAAGTGAAAGAAAAAGGGGAGCTGTTATGATTTTTCTACATTTTATCTTACTAAATAAGTTCCCCCCACCCCTGTCCCCAGGGGCTCCTCAAAGTTCCAAGCCACTCTGCTGCCAAACAGCCCTGGTGGTTTCATAGCTACTACAGCTATACTACCCTGAACATAGAATCATAGAATAGTAGAGTTGGAAGGGGCGTATCAGGCCATCAGGTCCAACCCCCTGCTCAATGCAGGAATCCAAATCAAAGCATTCCTGACAGATGGCTGTCCAGCTGCCTCTTGAAGGCCTCCATTGTCGGAGAGCCCACTACCTCTCTAGCTCATTGGTTCCACTGTCGCATGGCTCTAACAGGAAGTTTTTCCTGATGTCCAGTCGAAATCTGGCTTCCTGCAACTTGAGCCCATTATTCCGTGTCCTGTACTTTGGGATGATCGAGAAGAGATCCCGGCCCTCCTCTATGTGACAACCTTTCAGATGGCCAATCTCATCTGATCTCGGAAGCTAAGCAAGGTCAGGCCTGGTTAGTATTTGGATGGAAGACCGCCTGGGAATACTGGGTGCCGTAGGCCTAGAGGAAGGCGATGGTAAACCACCTCTGAATACCTGTTACCATGAAAACCCTATGAATCTATCCAAAATAGATTCATAGGGTCACCATAAGTTGTAATTGACTTGAAGGCATATAACAACAACAAGAAGAGTTAAGGAGTGCATCTCATCACAGAGACCCCAGTAAGAGGGCTTTATATTGCAAGTTCGTTGCAAATAAATATTAGGCAGGCGCCATCTCTGCTATCTTTTTGGCGCCTTTTGAAGACTTTCCTCTTCCAACAAGCCTTTTGAGACCTATCCCAGTCTGCGTCTGTGTTAGAATTGCTTTTAATATGTCTTTTAATATCTTTAACCCTTTTTTAAAAAGATGTTTTTAACGTGTTTTTTAAAATGTTTTTAACGTTGTTTTGTTTTAATGTATTTTAAGGTCTTTTTATGATGTTTTAAAGTGTTTTTGGTGTTTCTGTTTGCCACCCTGGGCTCCTGCTGGAAGGAAGGGCAGGGTATAAACAACAACAACAACAACAACAACAACAATAATAATAAAGCTTCTCTCCTCTCCTTCTCACTGTCTGCCACTCCTCTGTACTAGGCTTGCCATTGGGTCTGCCGGATGCAGAATTTACTGCATATCTGTAGGTTTTATGTCCTGAACCACTTTCTCTCTTCCTGACAATCTCTTAGAAGTGAAGGGAGCCACACTCAGAAAAGCCGTCCAGCTGCCCTTTTCAGTTTCCATTACTGGAGGGAAAAACCACCCTCCTGGAGCACTTGCTTTACCCCCCTTTTAATGAATGCTGAGGCAGAGGGATCTTCCGGTCCGTCACGTCTGTAGTCCAACCTAAATAATCCTATTATTAGGATATAGCTCTTTCAAGTGTTCAAAGCACAACACAGGCATTATGGAGTTTATTCAATTATTTTATTTATTTACAAATATGTATAAAGCACTTCAGTTTTTTGGGGGGGAGGGGGAATCCAGACTTGTGTACACAACTGATGAACACATACAACAGCTTTGTAAGTAAGTCAGCATTATTTTTGTAGGTGGCCGGTCTAAGGCTGAGTGAGTGGCTTACTTAAGAACACTGGCTGAGTTCATAGGAGAGGCAAGATTCAAGCTGGGGCACAAACCTGATTCAGAGCTCAGTCCTTTTAGCCCCTATGCTACACCAGCACTCTCATGTGATGAAAGAATGTGATGATGCATAAATGCAGATCAAAACCAGATTCTTTTTTTTAGAACAGGCCTGATATAGATGGAGGCCTCCTCTACGATGCACACCTTAACATGGTGAGCAGGGTTGAGTGTGTTGAAGAAGCTGAGAGCAATGCCGTCAGGAGTCTAGACCAAGAGGCTAGACTCCTAGCAGGGGAACCCAAGGTGAAATGGTCAAAGCTGAGACACCAGACTAAGATACATCCAGACTCAGAGGAAGGCAATGGTAAACCACATCTGAATACCTCTTACCACAAAAACCCTATGAACAGAGTATCCAAAATGCAACACGAGATAGTGCTGGAAGATGAGACCCCCAGGTCAGAAGGCACTCAGCGAGTTACTGTGGAAGAACAAAGGACAAGTACAAGTAGCCCTGTGACTACTGACACAGCTGGGTCAAAGCCGAAAGGAAGCCCAGAGGCTGATGCGTACAGATGCGAAACTGGCGGTGACCGACCAGGAGAGAGACCTCGGGGTTGTAGTGGACAGCACGATGAAAATGTCGACCCAGTGTGCGGCAGCTGTGAAAAAGGCAAATTCCATGCTAGCAATAATTAGGAAAGGTATTGAAAATAAAATAGCCGATATCATAATGCCGTTGTATAAATCTATGGTGCGGCCGCATTTGGAATACTGTTCTGGTCGCCTCATCTCAAAAAGGATATTCTAGAGTTGGAAAAGGTTCAGAAGAGGGCAACCAGAATGATCAAGGGGATGGAGCGACTCCCTTACAAGGAAAGGTTGCAGCATTTGGGGCTTTTTAGTTTAGAGAAAAGACGGGTCAGAGGAGACATGATAGAAGTGTATAAAATTATGCATGGCATTGAGAAAGTGGATAGAGAAAAGTTCTTCTCCCTCTCTCATAATACTAAAACTCGTGGACATTCAAAGAAGCTGAATGTTGGAAGATTCAGGACAGACAAAAGGAAGTACTTCTTTACTCAGCGCATAGTTAAACTATGGAATTTGCTCCCACAAGATGCAGTAATGGCCACCAGCTTGGATGGCTTTAAAAGATTAGACAAATTCATGGAGGACAGGGCTATCAATGGCTACTAGCTGTGATGGCTGTGCTCTGCCACCCTAGTCAGAGGCAGCATGCTTCTGAAAACCAGTTGCCAGAAGCCTCAGGAGGGGAGAGTGTCCTTGGACTCGGGTCCTGCTTGCGGGCTTCCCCCAGGCATCTGGTTGGCCACTGTGAGAACAGGATGCTGGACTAGATGGGCCACTGGCCTGATCCAGCAGGCTCTTCTTATGTTCTTATGAAAGGGGAGTCCAGAGTTGTATGACGCACACAGTAGGAACATGGAATGTGAGAAGCATGAACCAGGGAAAGTTAGAAATTGTCAAGCGAGAAATGGAATGTATCAACATACCATTTATTTATTTATTTATTTAATTTGTATCCTGCCCTTCCTCCCAGCAGGAGCCCAGGGTGGCAAACAAAGCACTAAAACACTTTAAAACATCATAAAAACAGATCTTAAAATACATTAAAACAAAACAGCATTAATACTTGTGAATTAAAATGGACAGGAATGGGACATTTTCAATCAGGCAACTACAAAGTATTTTATGCAGGAAATGAGAAATTAAGAAGAAACGGGGTTGCTTTAATAGTGAGAAGTGATGTAGCAAGAGCAATTACGAGCTACAACGCAAGGTCTGAGCAAGTGATATCAATGAGATTTAATGGAAAACCTATTAACATAACCATCATCCAAGTCTACGCTCCATCGTCAAACAAAGAAGAAGAAGAATTGGAGAGATTTTACGCAGACTTACAGGAGGAAATTGATCACACACCAAAACAAAATATGATGATAATCATGGGGGACTGGAATGCAAAAGTAGGGAACAGAGAATAACTAGGAACTGTGGGAAAATGGGGCTTAGGAGGTAGAAATGAAGCAGGACAAAGACTTACTGAATTCTGTGAAGCCAATAATTTGTTTCCTGCAAACACATTTTTTGAGGAACTGAAAAGACGACTGTACATGTGGACATCACCAAATGGTCAATACAGGAATCAAATTGATTATATAATTGGTAGCAGAAGATGGAGAAGTTCCATACCTTCTGCAAAAACAAGACCAGGGGCAGACTGCGGTACAGATCATGAACTGGTTGTATCGAAAATCAGAGTAAAACTAAAGAACAACAAAGCAATCATAATGCCAAAATACAATTTAAATAATATCTCAGAAGAATATAAAGATCAAATGAGGAACAGGTTTGAGGCTTTAAACTTAGTTGACAGAGAACCAGAAGAACTATGCATAATGTCTCTGACTTCATCAGGGAAGAATACAAACGAACGAATGAACCAACCAACCAACAAACCTCTAGTTAAAAAGAGAGAAAAACCTCAATGGGTGACTGAAGAAACTCTTAAAATGGTTAAAGAGAGAAGGAAAGCAAAAGAAGACAGAAACAGTCAGAACCGTAAATGCAATAATACAGCGACTAGTACGTAGGGACAAAGAGAACTATTACAATAGTTGTTATGTGCTTTCAAGTAGATTACAACTTAAGGCTACCCTATGAATCAGCGACCTCCAACAGCATCTGTCATGAACCACCCTGTTCAGATCTTGTAAGTTCAGGTCTGTGGCTTCCTTTATGGAATCAATCAGTCTCTTGTTTGGCCTTCCTCTTTTTCTACTCCCTTCTGTTTTTCCCAGCATTCTTGTCTTTCCTAGTGAATCACGTCTTCTCATTATGTGTCCAAAGTATAACCTCAGTTTCATCATTTTAGCTTCTTGTGACAGTTCTGGTTTAATTTGTTCTGACACCCAATTATTTGTCTTTTTTGCAGTCCATTGTATGCACAAAGCTCTCCTCCGACATCACATTTCAAATGAGTTGATTTTTCTCTTATCTGCTTTTTTCACTGTCCAGCTTCCGCATCCATACATAGAGATTGGGAATACCATGGTCTGAATGATCCTGACTTTGGTGTTCAGTGATACATCTTTGCATTTGAGGACCTTTTCTAGTTCTCTCACAGCTGCCCTCCCCAGTCCTAGCCTTCTTCTGATTTTTTGACTATTGTCTCCATTTTGGTTAATGACTGTGCCGAGGTATTGATAATCTTGACAAGTTCAATGTCCTCATTATCAACTTGGAAGTTACATAAATCTTCTGTTGTTATTACTTTAATCTTCTTGTCTTTCAGGTGTAGTCCTGCTTTTGTGCTTTCCTCTTTAACTTACATCAGCATTCATGGTGGTTTACAACAGATGCTATTGGAGGTCACTGATTCATAGGGTTCCCATAAGTCATAATCGACTTGAAGGCACGTAAGAACAGGATAGATGGAGGAAAAATGATGACTGTGGATGAGAAGAAGGAATTGTGAAGTCTTTATCAAAGAGACTCTTTTGTCAGGACAGAAGAACAACGTGTTCCAAGAGCCATTGGGCTGCCACACCCTCGTAAGGGGAACTTCAAAATATCAGCTGTCCATCTATTGAGATAAGGAGCAAGTTATTCTCTCGTTCTATGTGGTCCTCCAGATGTTGTTGGACTTCAGTTCCCATCAGCCCCAGCCAGTTTGACCAGAGCCTAGGGATAATGGGAACTGTAGTCCAGTATCATCTGGAAGGCACCATGTTAGGTACCCCTGGCTTAGAGCCTCTGCCTGAACAGATTTTAGGGTCTGTACTGTCCCTGTCCACCCAGATGGGCTGTTGGGCCTTCACAACTGAGCTGTCTATGCTGACACAATCCTAACTATCCGCACCTTGCCTTGCCCTTTTAAATCTGTCTCCTCAGTCCCAAATGATAAACGTCATTGCATCTGATGGTTGACCCATGGCCTGTTTAAATGAGGGAAAAACCAAATCCACCAATGATGATATGGAATAGAAAGGAGGCAGAGGAGAGGGGGCATCCAACTTATTCTTCACCTGCTGTTTCCCCACTCTGTATCGCATCTCAAATGGTTTTTGCCTGGTGGAGTTGTAAATGTGTGTTTCCCCATATGTTAAAACTCATGAGTGAACTGGGAGGAATTTGCAGACAGGGGAAGAGTCCCTCCCATGTTACATTTGCAATCCCAGTTGCCCCACCTACAACAACCAGGGGATGGTTGTGTGCAACATGTAGTGTGGTCCACAGCAGCTGACAAGCAGAATGAAGTTGGTGATTGTACCATTAAAACCAGTACTAGTTATGAATAGTGCATTTAGATACTTTCAATAAACCTTCACTTGCTCTCATCTGCCAGGGCTCACTCTCCAATGGAGGAGCAGGTGACTTTGATTTTACCAACCACTGGAAACCAGCTCAGTGTGCTTCGGTCCGTGGTGGTCCCACAGGTGCCTTCATTTCTTTTCTTTCTTAAATACCCCTTTGATTTACTCTCTCTTGGCAGATTTTAATTACCACTCTGCTCCCATTGTCAGAAAAGAAGAAGCAGCCAAGAGATCCATCATCGTAAAAAAAATCTGAGATGCGGGAGGAAAGAAAGAATAAATATTAACTCGCTGTAGAAAAAAAAGTCCACATTTCCCATGATGGTGGCTTCAAATTCTGGCTTGATCTGCTCGGTTTGCAAAATCCTGGATGGGCAGCTCTGAGTGCAGGGCTGTGCCCTTGAGTAACCTTCTCTCAAGGTCAGAGGGTTTGAAAGCAGCAGGCGTGGGAGGCCTTTTTGACTCACAAGCCAAATTAAGATTACATCTGAAGTTGTGCCATGGTGGAAAAATGCCAGGGAAGAGAAATGGCCACCTTTGCTGCAGCTTGCCGTATTGCCGTTGTTCTCTTTATGATGGCCTGTGTTGCAAGCATCATGCAATGGTCTTTGAAACCTGCTTTATTTGACATGGCTGTTTTAAACCTTGCCAACTCTCCATAGGAATGTACAGTATTTAGAATCCATCTGAAGAGGGATGCTACAGCAGTTGTTGCTGAACCAAACAGCACTGGACATCCTATTGAGGGCTCAGCTGACCAATTGTCTTCTTTTGAAGCTCTGCCATCCCTTGTCAGCAATGCCTTCACATTGGCCAAACACTACGTACTGGCATATATTCAGTGCAGGCAAATTGGTTCATTGGTTCACTCATGGCCCTAAGGAGCCGTAGAACTGTTGGGATGGGATGGATTTGATGAGCCTCCTCACCAAATTACAATTCCTAGTTTGTTTGTTTGCAGGAGATGTTAAACTGTTATGAAATGGATAGTGTGCTGGAGTGCAGATGGCCCCTAAGTAGATCAAAATCAGACATGAAAAGTGGGAAGATGGAGGAAGCTGTGATAGGGATGGGGGAGCAATTTGGTTTGGTTCACATTTTGCTGCAAACTTACTGAATTCACACTTCCCAAAACAATATGGGAACCAAAGCATGGCTGTCCTTCGAAATCTGCACTTTTCTGAATTTTGTGATATGGTTTTCCAACCAGGACATGTGTACAAAAGAATGTGTTTTAGGGGCATGAGTGCATAAACATTGATATATTCATGAAAATAACATACACAAATGTATTATATTGTTGCGCTTATCCCAATCTCCAAGTGGTGCAAGGCTTCCAGTGATTATTGTACTTACCCAGGGTTTGGTTTCTTTGGAATGAAGGTCAACGGACTTTGCAGTCTTTAGGATATATGGCTTATATACAGCCTGAGTTAAGATGGAGGGGGATCTCAGCATTAACACCCCAACAGATTTTGCTTCCCCATTAGGCTTCTAGGGGAGGCTTCCCAAAGCCAGGTGGTAGGGGGGAAGGCTATCCTCGTTCCCATGGCAACACATCTTTTCTTGGCCAGATCCTTACACATGTTAATGGGGGCACTTGACAAACCCATTAACCAAACAAAAACACCAGCTCCGTCATTATAGCAGGTTTCTTCTACTAAAAACTTCATGCTTCATCTCTGCAGGCGCATAATTATAGGTGGGGGGGCACTCACAGATACCATCCAGACTAACCCCACAATCCTGTAACAATATTATTAGAGGGTTCAAATAGGTCAATTACAGAGCAAGTTGCAAAATTTTGAATGTGGCTATTTTGACCAGCCTGTCTATTGATATTATTTATAGTATTTTGTACATATTTTATTTATATTTTTCTTATTTCTTATATATTCTCTCCCTGTATTTTGTGTTTTTGTATTTGTGGTCACTGGACTGTAAGAAACTATGATAATGATTGCATGAGAAGAAACTGTTCACAAAAATGTGTATACCGGGCAAAATTGTGTACGAAAGTGAGTATATTGGAAAGAGAAATGCATCCTAAAATGCTGACAAATTTTCATGAGGGGAACAAATGGCAAAGTGATGTGGCAATGTGGCAAATGGAACTTAAGATTGGATAAATGGCAGCAGCAACAACTGGCAGATGGTGTGACTTCTGAGCTGGGGTGATGGCTTGTTTTCTTGTATTTCCACCCCTCCTCCGCTCCTCGAACATCTGCCCTGCTGAGGACTAGTGGCCCTTTATATGTAGCAGAACCTTTCCGGAAGCTTAAGAGCACAGGCAGAGGGAGATAATGCTAACTCTGATTTCCAGACCAGCCACAACATCTGGGCTCTTCCTTGGGAGGACTCTGGCTGGCATGTGGGAGACATAAAAGGAGGGGCTGCTGTGAACTCTTTCCTGGCAGCAGCAACAGCCCATTGGCAGCAACTAGTGGAGCCTGTAACATCTGAGCTGGGGGTAGGGGAATGAACATGTTTTCTTGTATTTTTGTCTTGGAATGTTTATTATGTTTGTCATTAATTGATATGTTTTAATTGACTGAGAGTTTGTTTTATGATGACTCGAAATGTTATGTTTATGTAATCCGGTGGAGTTATTTGTTGGATTGTCTTGTTTTGAAATGATTTAGTGGGCTCATCTACACGGTTTAGTGAGTGTTTTGTGCTACTCACACCCCTGTTAAATTTGCATGGTTCACATGACGTTACTGGTAAACAGAACCTATCACACAGTTTCCCCCCTGTAAATCCGTACTAACCAAATCCTCTGATAATATGAAAAGGGAAGGGAAAAAAGTCATCACTCCATATCTCTAAGGCTTGCAGACGCTGTGCTCCAATGCCTTTAGGTGGGTGTGTCAATCGTTCCCCTCTCCACACTCACTCACTCACTCCTCCCTTATTTCATTTAATTTCCTGTGGGCTGACAAACAACTTTTGGCTGCTCTCTCCTGTTCTGCAAACCTTTTTTATGTTGCTGCAAATGGTGCCTTATTTTTCTTTTTCCCCTTATTTGTGCACAAAAGCATAACACTGCTCAAACAAAGATTTGTATTGCAGCTGTATCCTACCAGGGAAAATACAAGTAATCACACTTCTGGGTTTTTTTTAAAGGAACCCACTGCATCATGCTTGGTTGCCAGGCATCCAGAGGGAGTGGAAATGTTAAATTAAAGGGCTTGGTCATTAGGAAACTGCATGGCTGATCCTTCACCTCGGTGTGAATAGAAAACATTGCGTTTGCAGCTGGCATTGAGTTTTTACTGTCGATGGTGCAAATAGAAAACAGAGGTAAAAACAGCTTCTTTAGTAGGAAGTTATGCTCCTATGTAGATACGGCCAGTATTTGATTGTTACTGATGCAGTGATTTGCACTTTTGTTCTGTTCTGAGGTGCTTTGAGTATATTTAGTATATTTATGTGGAAAAGCAGCATATAAATTGCTGTAAACCACCCAGAGAGCTTTGGCTATGGGGCGGTATATAAATGTAATAAATAATATAAATTTAAATAATAAATAAACAAGAAACTGAGAGGATTCAAAACTGTCAGATTTGTCGCTCTCTAACTGGTGGAAGTTATAGGGTAAAATATCTGGATGGAGCCACGGTGGGGACAGCTGCAGCCGGGAAATGTTTTACTCTCCCCGGAGTCTCTCTCTCTGTCCTGAGGTTTGCTATATCTACGCAAGTGGTGCAGAGGACATATGCCTTACACCAGTTCGGAGCACTGGTTCATCCACCCCAGGGTTGTCTATTCTGGCTTGCAGTAGTTCTTTGGGCCCCACTTTGCCTTTTTGCTAGGGAATGATTCTGGGACCTCTCCCTAGAGAAATGGTATAGGGGACAAGTAGAGTGAGGCATTTGGGACAAAAAACCTAATGGTTGGGGGAAAAAAGTTTTGCAGTATCTGAAAGATGAATAAATTTAGTACAGAATAAACGTTTGTGAACTAGAATCCACATCATCAGATGCACAGAGTGAGATTCTGAGCTGTTAGGTACATAGGCACACAATTGTGTTTTCATTGTTTAAAGAGGAAACAGGATTTTTGCTTCATTTTGCTGCAAAAAGCTAAAGGCTCCTATAGGTAAAGTATTTGTGCTTGGTGCTGCAGGAGTTTATACAGTATTCATATGTGCTGCTCCAGCAAATGTTTCTCTTAGGAACTCTGTGCGTGTTTGCCCTCTGGCTTATATGAGGATGCTTTTCCCATCGTGCTAGCTTGCTTTATCCTCCTGCATTATCTCTCTACTATGCCTAGGTCCACTTCAGTTGTCTCCTGAAGTTGGCAGATGCCTATGTGACAACCTGTGCCATGATAAAAAATAGGCAGGGCACATAATCCACTGAGAGTCCTTCCCCGCGGATGGGGAGCAGTGGAGGAGGAGCATGGAAGGGTCACACGCAGCTTGGATGATGAGA
Organism: Rhineura floridana; assembly: GCF_030035675.1. Taxonomy (NCBI): domain Eukaryota; kingdom Metazoa; phylum Chordata; class Lepidosauria; order Squamata; family Rhineuridae; genus Rhineura; species Rhineura floridana. The sequence continues at coordinate 3,455,547 of NC_084480.1, read as the reverse complement.
GGGGTGAATTGTTTTGGTGGCAGAGTTTTGAATAGAGGCTAGAGGAGGTGTGTGACAATGTGAAGAGAGCCCGCAGGAGTCAAGGAGGGATGATGCCCAGAATGCAAACTGAAGTTTTAATGAAGAAGAGAGAGATTTTGTTTTCAGTGTTCTGAACAATGAGAAATGAAGTGACTCGGCAATGGAATAAACGTGCAGACCAAAGGAGGGGGAGTAGTCACAGCTTGGCAAGGCTCTGTGCCTGGTCAAGAGAGTGGATGGATGCGGTTGTTGTCAATGGAGCAAAAGAGATCTGTTTTGCACCTGGGCGAGGCTGAGAAACACACATTGAAATCTAACTTCTTCTCTGCTCCTTTCTTTCTTTACATCCTCCTTCACACACCGAGAAGGAGACCCTCCCCCCGTAGGAATTACCATTGCCTTGCCTCCTCACGAACGTCTTTGATGTCACCTTTGCAATCTCTGTCTCCTGCATTTCCCCACCCTCATCTCTGTGCTGGCAAGGAGCTCCATGTAATTTCACAGTTTGCCGACACAGGTCAGAGAGCCCATTGTGTTAGGTAACACGGCACCGCGGGAGGGTGGGACGATCCTCTCGCACTCCACTCACCGGCACAATGAACCGTTCTGATGGAGGAAGAATGCCAATTCCAAGGGGAGGAAAAGAAATCAATTCTGCTGCTGTAAAGGCTCATTTTTTAGAACCCTAATCTTAGAAAACACACAAACTTCATTTCTAGAATGCAGCTACTGGTATGGCTACCAAACAGCAGTCACATTGTATCACCGTCAGTGTGGTGGGTACAGTATTGTGCAGAACGCAGAGTGTTCCAGGATGAAAACTCAGGCCTAGAGTGTATAAAAAGGTCACAGATACAATCACTGTGACTTGGCATAAGGCAGGGGTTGCCAATGTGGTGCTTGTGGGTGCCAGTGTGCCTCCACTATCACCTGTGGCCCCTGTGAAAGATCTCAGTAAATATTCCTTCAAAAATCCACAATGCGCAGGAGACTGTTGGCTCTTCCAGCTCAGTTCTTACTCATACCGGCTCGGCCTCTCCGACATAGAACCCTCTTCCCTTAAACATGCCCATATTTCATCAGATGCCAGGATTGGACACCCACTATCCCTTGGGGAACGTGCATATCTTGACTGCATTTGGTACATTCTGCTGGCAATATTGTTGCACACTACCCCAACCTCCAAGTGGTGAGAGATTTCCGGGGGTCCCTGTACTTACCCAGAGGTTTAGTTTCCTTGGGAAGAAGGTCAGCGGAGACTGTGGTGTCTTTATGAAATATGGTTTATTTATTTACACATGAGCCAGTGTGGCATAGTGGTCAGAGTGTCAGACTACGACCTAGGAGACCAGGGTTTGAATCCCCACACAGCCATAAAGCTCACTGGGTGACTTTGGGCCAGTCACTGCCTCTCAGCCTCAGAGGAAGGCAATGATAAAACCATCTCTGAATACCATTTACCATGAAAAAGCCTATTCATAGGGTCGCCATATATCAGAATCGACTTGAAGGCAGTACACTTACATTTTTATTTACACAGATTCCAACCTGAGCTTACAATGGAGGGTTCAAAGCATCAGCAGTCCAATAGATCTTGGTTATCCATCAGGCTTACAGGAGGCACCCTAAAAGCATGGTGCAGGGAGCCAGCCTCTCTGCCTGTCTCCAGTTCCCAGCCTTTTCTCTGACTAACTCAAAACACAGGCCTCTTTTAGTCCCCAGGCGGGGGGGGGGGCTCTCTGGAAGACTTTCAATAACAATAGGATCTCCCTAGTAAGTTCATTTGCCAGTTAATGGACACTTGACAGACCCACTAGACTAACAAAGGGGACTCATCTGGCCAGCAGAGCGGGTTTCTCACCTCCAGGTGGAGGGTTCCAAATCAGAGGCTGGAAGGGGACTCACAGAAATCATCCATCTCAATCCCAAACCCATAACACTACTCCCTCCCCTGACTGATGTCTGTCCCAGACTTACAAACAAACAACAGAATAACAGTTTTTCCTATAAAGAAGAACAGATACAGATTAATAAGACATTGAAGTATACATCATTAAAAGCATGGTCATAGTATAGTCACATTTCCACACAAGTACAAAAACCATCTATGGCTTTAAAGCAAGTTTGAGTCACTACAGCAGCTCAGAGATCCAATCTTTGGGGTGTATTCCTATGTCTCTGAGGCCTTCTGGCAGATGGTGCAGTGGAGCCCCCATGATCTAGTCTGGCTGAATAGTCTTTGGCCACAGCTACTACCACTGGGGAGCCCCATTGCCCGGGCAAAACCCGTTGCACTGTTTCTAAGCTCTCTGGGTTAAGTTCCACTGTTGCTTGGAAGAACCAGTTACATGTTTTGTTTCCTTGATACCTCTGTACCTGGTCCTTGTGGACAATTTTGGGCTTGTGCCTGGGGTCCAGCTGATCTCATTCATTTTTCTGAGAACCACATATGCCCCTCCCCAAGGCTTATCCAGTTTAGGACTCCTGCCCTTTTTTCTTCTTGGGTTATAAAACCACACCAGGTCACTCCTCACAAAACTTTCCCCATATGACCTCAAATCATATAGGTGTTTCATCTGATCTGAGGCAATCTTCAGATTTTCTCTTGCAGATTGGTGCACCTTCTCTCATTTATATTGCTATCCTTCCATAGTCCAAAGGGTTTGCATTATCCCTCTCGTCATCGGGGGTGTCATAGAGCAGGCAGGTGGGAGTCCTCAGCTCATGCCCAAACATGAGAAGGGCTGGAGTACCCATGGTGCATTCATTAACTGCTGCCTGATATGCCATCAGAAGGAGTGAGCTATGATGCACGAAAGGTGCCAGTTGTACCCCCAGGGTGCGGTTGAACCTTTCCACCATGGGGATGTGCAAGGGTGCTCCATGTTTCGTGGATTCCCAGAATTTCACATGCTTTCTGGAACACTTTTGATTCAAAGTTCCTACCCTGATCAGGGTGTAATTCCCCAAATTTTGAAAAGAAGTTGTCAACCACCTTATTTGCCACTGGCACAGCCTCCTGGTTTTTTTATGGCATAAGCCTCTGGACACCTTGTGAAATAATCCATTGCAACCAAGATGTAGTGGTTGCCAGCCTCTGTTTCTGGAAGGGGTCCCAGAACATCTCTTGCAACACATTCCACTGGGGCTCTCCCTGTCCTCCCTCCAAGCTTTGCCTCTTGGTGGCACCCCACTTCCCAGACCCACTTCATTGTCTTTTGGCACTTGTGCACCTCTGTCCTGGCTTCCCTTGGCGAGATAGCAGTTCTCCTTTTCGTGGCCAATTTTGTCACAGTGCCAGCACCGAAGTGGCACCTTGTCCCTAAACACTTTGCCATGACCAATTGCCCTAGGTTTTTCAACCAAATCTAGGAATTCTTTTTTTAATTTTAATTTTTCATTTTCAAATAATACAAAAATGAGCTATGACACATCTCCCCCTCCCCTCCCTGACAATCCCATTTCATTCTATAAAAGAGCTATTACAATGTTTAAGTCAACCATAACAGTTCCTCAGGCCAACCACAGTCTGGTAAAGGGTTTGGGTACTTGGCAACGATTTTCCTCCTTAGATGCAAATTCAATAAAAGGCATCCGTTAGTCTGTGAAAGTGTCTTTCTTCTTAGTCCCTGTTGCTAGTTTCAGGTTTTGCATCAGTTTCTCCAACAAGGCAAATTCCCATAATTTTCTATATGATTATTAGGACTAATGCTATCTGTTATAGACGGGCGGTTTTAGATTATCTGTTGACTGAGGTTTTGGTTTTGAATGTTGTGTTTTTCTTCGTTTTATGTCCGTCGCCAAGAGTGGCCGTTAATTCGGCCAGATAGGTGACTCAGAAATAAAATTTTATGGTTATTATTATATACCATCAATCCAATCATAGTCCATCTAAATTTTTCCAGCACCAAGCAATCAAATGATGGGCAGCTATCAACATAAATCCCATAAGTTTTTTATGCTGTAAATCTCAGTTTTTGTTAATAATTTTCTTAAAAAAGCAAGTTCTGGTGTGAGTTGTACTGTTTGTCTAGTTATTTTACTTATTTCCCTTTGCACCCCCACCCAAAATATCTGAACATTCTCACAATCCCACCACATATGGCTTTAAGAGCCGAGAGCACCACAACCTCTCCAACACAACCTAGATGACATCAAGAACACTTGTAACCGGTCTAAAACGTTACCTGCCTGGTCAGATTTACATGAGAAAAGGATGCATGCTTACTCGCAAAGGTCTTTCTCATGAGGGGCTTCTCAAGAATAGCTACGTTTGGTCGAGCTAAAATGGCTCAACCAAAGGGAATTCTGGGGGGCTTTGTTACAAAGATCTCCGGGATCCTCTGTGCTGGGGAAACCCAAGTGTTTTAGTGCAAGACAGCTGCAAATGGCTCAACATCAAGAAGATGCAGCTGAGTCCTATCTGTTTTCTCATCTCTGCTTCCTGAGATGAAAGTCAGGAGTTTGGGTATTGCAGATCAGCAACCACTTGGTGTGAACTGTATAGCCCTCCTTATCTTCAGAAAAGGTGATCAAGGAAGGGGTGCCTAGGATGGCTAATTGCCCCCCTCCCTGTCGCCAGTTAAACCTCATAAAATGAAGGGTGACCCCCATTTCCATCCCCATTCATCTATGGATTTCAGTCAAAGCCTTCAGGAACCAGGTTGTCATACTGCGAAGTATTAGCTAGGATAGGTAAGCTTTTTTCAAAAAAAAATTCTTTGTCTGTTTGAATCTCTCACAGTGTTATGTAAATGTATCTCTTGCTCAGCCCTGTTGAGGGTAATTGGCTTTAAAGAAGATATATGCTGCTCCCTCTATATATGTACCTTTCTTTTCTTTTAAATAAACTACCTTTTCTTAATGGTGTGTATTGCTTGGGGCTTTGGCTCAAAATTCAGTTCTTAACCATGAAGCTACTGACTACTGTTGGTTAATTTAGGTTAATGCTCCAGAGTAAGAGTTTAGCAATAGGACTGCTCTAGGATTTCATAGAATCATAGAATAGTAGAGTTGGAAGGGGCCTATAAGGCCATCGAGTCCAACCCCCTGCGCAATGCAGGAATCCAAATCAAAGCATTCCCAACAGATGGCTGTCCAGCTGCCTCTTGAATGCCTTCAGTGTTGGAGAGCCCACTACCTCTCTAGGTCATTGGTTCCATTGTCGTATGGCTCTAACAGTTAGGAAGTTCTTTCTGATGTCCAGTCGAAATCTGCCTTCTTGCAACTTGAGCCCATTATTGTTGGATGTTGTATCTGGCACAAGCAGATGCCCAGGATGCAGAACAGTATAGTGACAGGCTAGATGCCAGTTGAAGCAATGAGCCAGACAAGTAATAAGTTTTAAGAGTCACTTTACTGACAATAGAATATATCACAAGCTCTCTCTCTGTACAAACTCCTCGACCCCCACACCGACTGGCCAGATCTGCTAAGTCTTATAGATAAGGCCAGCTGGTTGCCTTGGCTACTTGTCCTTGAGATCTGCACGGACTCTGTGCTTCTTGGCCTTGTAACTCTGCTGTGGAAAAATACATTCAGGCACTCTTTCTTTGCCAACACCCCCCACCTATTTTTCCATAGCATAAACCTTTATCATTTACATTACATCTTTCATGTTTCTTCTAACTTTTGTTATGACAATTACAGTTACATTTCTTGCAGTCACTTAAATTACATTTCTCCACATGATACATTTCTTTTCTTCAGTTTACATCAGCATCATTTGTAATACATTTATTTCAGCAATTATTTTTCATGATTCCCATCATCCCACTTTCGCTGTCATACCTACTTGATTTATCAGTTTTAAGAACTTGTCTTCACTTAGTGGTTTTGTCATAACGTCAGCCAGCATATCAGCAGTGTTACAATAAGTTAATTCCACAAACCCTTGTTTAATCATTTCTCTGACATGGTGATATTTGATGCTGATATGCTTGGTTCTCTTGGTGTGTGCTTCTGACTGAGCTAGCTTAATGCAGGTCTGATTGTCCTCATATATTTTGATTGGTTTGTCTATGCCTTTTCCAATTTCAAACAGTAGATGGTCGAACCAGGTAAGTTCGTTACAAACCAGAGACAACGCTATATATTCAGCTTCTGAACTCGATGTAGCCACTATAGTTTGCCTCTTACTGCACCAATCAATCACTGAATCATATAATAGAATGACAACACCAGTAGTAGACTTGCGGCTACTGGGATCGCCAGCATGATCCGCATCTACATAGCAGCACATACTCCCGTGTTTACTGCTGGACAACACTAGACCTTTACTGCTAGTACCTTGCAAATACCTCAGGACTCGTTTTATTCCTTGCCAATCTGTCTCAGTAGGCTGTTCTACTTTTCGACTTAAGATGCTAACAGCATTACAAATGTCAGGTCTTGTTACCTTAACAAGATATTGCAACTGTCCTATGATGTGTCTGCACCTAGCAGGGTTTTCACAAGCTGTCTCTGTGGTTTCTTGTTGAAATGATGTTGTCATGAGAGTCCCTACTGCCTTACATTCAGACATCCCACATTCTGCTAGTATTTGTTTTATCTTTCCTTCCTGTTTTAACACGAAACTCCCGTCTGAACCCCGTATGACCTCTGTACCTAAATAATGACTTACAGGTCCCAAACTTTTCGTTACCACATGTTGTTTCAGACTATTATGGAACTCTCTTTCGTCTTCCTCCCCATGGGAAAAGTACAGGATGTCATCTACATAAACTAGGCAGTATGTGAGCCCCCCCTTTGTTTCTTTCACAAACACACAGGGGTCTGCCACACAACGCTTGAAATTCATTGACTGCAGAACATCATCTAATTTTTCGTTCCAACAACGCGCACTCTGGCGCAGACCATAAAGGGATTTCTGTAACTTGCAAACTAGACCTGGCTGTGTTTCACATCCGGGAGGCTGTTCCATATAGATTTCTTCTTTTAACTCCCCATGTAAAAACGCCGTGCCGATGTCATAGTGGCTTACACGCATGTTTTCTATGGCAGCTATTTTTAGCAAAACCCTGATTGACTCATGTTTCACCACGGGAGCGAAAACTGCATCGTAGTCCGTCCCGAATTGCTGTGTAAAGCCCTTGGCTACTAGGCGTGCCCTATACCTTTGTATCTGTCCTGTACTCAACCGCTTACGTTTAAATATCCATTTACACCCTATAGCTTTCTTCCCTGGGGGCAGAGGTACTAGCGTCCATGTGCCATTTTTTCGCATTGCTTCCAGCTCCTCTTTCATCGCTGCATGCCATTCATTCTGTTCGGCTATGGGTAATTGTTTTATATCCCCGAGGCTTGAGGGCTCTTTGTCCTGCTCTGTTTTATTAGCCACAACATCAGCATCAATCACTGGTGTCTGTGCTTTCACTGACTGCGTTAGGTTAATCCCCATTGAACCTCTATGTGTCCTGTCTGTGTCTTTACTGAGGACTCTCAGCTGCATATAGAACAGTGACTTCTTTACTATCCCTTTCATGAATATTTTTTCTCCTCTCATTACATGCACTGAACCCCTTTTGAACATTACTGTGAACCCCATTTCATTGAGTTTCGACACAGCCATAATGTTGCTTTCAATGTCAGGAATAAACAGCACATCTGTCATTATGGTATTAAAACCTGCTAATTTCACTGTTCCTCTACTTTTGATAAGTTTCTTAGATCCATCAGCCATTATCACATGATCCTCTACGTCACAAAATGTATGAAACATGGATTTATCTTTGATTATACTATTTCTTGCCCCACTGTCAATTGCCCATAAATCTTTACAGTTGCTTCTCGCAAGGTCTTTGGACTCCACTCCATGATCTTCATGCGGAAGTCCACATCACTCTGTCCATCAAGGAACTGGTCCTTTGCCAGTGTCTCCTCCATCTCCTCACTGGCATCCCGGTACGCTATTCCCACCAGGCGTCTCAGCTCCTCAGTAAACTCGGGAAGGGCCTCCTCTTTCCTCCTCCTGCGACTCCTGAACTGGGTCCTGGCTAACTCAGACTGGTGCACAGCCCCAAACTGTACGTCCAAGGCTTTCACCAAATCTTGGTAACTCTGCCTTTTCTTAGGTGGGAGATTCTGCAAGACCACCAGAGTTGGCCCGCTGAGGTTGGCTGTGAGGAATCCTCCTCTCTGTCCTTCAGCCCAGCCATTTATTTGGGAGGCTTCCCAGGAGATTTTGCCATCATAGAGAGTGGGTTTCTGGACCACGCCAGCTGTGGTGATTAGCCCCCTTCTCTCAAGGCCCTTACGTGGAGCACATGGGGTGGAAAAGTCTATGAGGGGAATCTCCTTAGCCACAGTTGCTGGCTGCTGGTCCCTCACCCAGCCCAAGGTGGGTTGGCACTCTTGCTTCACTTCCAGCAGTTGCTTTTCCAGTTCCCGCAACTCTTTCTGGAGCTTTTTGTTTTCATCTCTGTTGGCCAGTTCCAAGTTGGCTAAAGCTTTTTGGGTTTTGGCTACTGACTCAAACACCCTAGAGTCCAGGATAAGCAGTCTCTCATCCACCTCGTCAGCTTTCTTCTGGAAGCCCTGCATCTGGGCCTCCATTCATTGTTGGTCCTCCTGGTGCTCTTGTTGCCTTTGCTGCTGGAACATCAACTTTACCTGTTCCAGGAGGGGTGCTGTTTGTCCGTCTATTTTAACTCAGGCACACCTTGCTCCCAATGCTTCTTCGAGGAAACCCAATTCGACTTCTGACACCAGTGTTGCACGCCACCCCTATCTCCGAGTGGTGAGAGATCCCTGAGCTTACCCAGGGGTTTGGTTTCCTTGGAAAGAAGGTCAGCGGAGACTGTGGTGTCTTTATGAAATCTGGTTTATTTATTTACACACACTGTAACCTGAGCTTAAGATGGAGGGGTTCAAAGCATCAGCAGTCCAATAGATCTTGGTTATCCATCAGGCTTACAGGAAGTATCCTAAAGCCATGGTGCAGGGAGCCAGCCTCTCTGTGGGTCTCCAGCTCCCAGCCTTTCCTCAGACTCATCTAAAAACACAAGCCTCTCCTTGGCCTCAGGAAGGGGGGGGGCTCTCCTGAAGAGTTTCGATAACAATAGGATCTCCCTGGCCCATTCACCAGTTGATGGGCACCTGATCAGCCCATTAACTCACCTGGCCACTCTATTAGATTAACAAAGGAGACTCATCTGGCCAGCAGAGCGGGTTTCTCACCTCCAGGTATAGGGTTCCAAATCAGAGGCTGGAAGGGGACACACAGAAATCATCCATCTCAATCCCAAACCCATAACACTATGCACATTCTCTGGTCACTCAATATGTACACATCCCCCAAGGCCTATTGGGGATAATGCATAATGGCAGGAGAATGTGCAAAATTTAGGCAAGTTATGCACATTCCCCAAAAGCTGTTGGGGATTATGCATGATGGCTGGAGAACATACAAAATTCACATGGATATGTGCGCATTTCCCAAGGCCTGTTGGAGATTACATACACTGACCAGGAAATGTGCACGATTCCCTCTTCATGGAAGGTTAATGTGCACATTCTCCCTAAGGCCTGGAGAATGTGCACAATAGCTGGTTATAATGCACATTAGGCACTCAACTTACATTTCCTTTAACATATATATGAACCTCCTGAAAATTTGGAAAAACTGCTATGTAGAGCTTACAATATGGGTAGCCAAGATGGTACCCTACAGATGTGGGATTCAGCTCCCATCAGTAGCAGATGAGATGGTGGGGCAGAGGCACTTACCTGTCCTCCTGGCAGGTAAATCACTGCTGCTGATTGAGGAGGAGAAGTGGTGGTGGGGAGGGCAGCATGGTGCAAATGCACCAGCAGGAGCACCAGATGGGCTCAGCTGGAGTATTTGCACCACACCAACTTTGCCACCACCATTCCCCTTCTGGTAGGCATTAGCGACTCACTTGCCAGGAGGCCAGGTAAGCATCTGCATCCCACCCATCAGCTACAAACTCCCATCAGCCCTAATCAGCATGGCTAAAGTTCAGGAACAATGGGAGTTGTAGTCTACAACATTGGGAGGGCACCATGTTGGCTACATCTAGCTTGCAATCTGTCCTAGAAGGCTTAGATGGATTCCACTGGCATGGATGCCTCCCACTCTGCCACCAGCCAGGGTTGGATGGGCCCCAGTGGGGGAGGTACATCAATGTTCTTATTAAAGTGCAAAGTTCACATGAGCCCGGGTGTGTTCCTGGGCCTCACACGGTGCAGAACACATGCACTCCGAGACTGTCTCAGCTTGCCCCTTGATGTGTCTTCTATGGAAGCAGGACTGCTGCTGGACGATGTGCTTTGGCAACATCTTGCCTTCATTGGTGAAGAACTCCAGCACGGCTCTTTGCTGATTCCAGCCTCAGAGCTGCTGGAGGGGCGGCTGCCGCTTCCCCAACCTGTTGCCCACGGAGCTTTTGAGTGACAGGAATCCTGACATTTTTTGTGAACAAGTCTTCTCTCTTTTTTGCACTTTCATTTGATCTGACAGTGGGCTCGGCAGGGGGAATACCCCAGCCCAGCAGGAGGCAGGCGAGATCAAAGGGAATCTAGGCCCGGCCAACACATTTTTTCCGCTGCGCCTTTTCCCCTCCCCCTCCCTGTTTTCTTGGCAGAGGACAAGAAAAGACCATGAACACATTTCTCTTTTCAAAGCCTGATTCTTTAAATGTTGGACTGAGACTGAATTCCCTGATTGTTGGCACGCTCACCCCCCAGTTGCCCCCACCCTGGCCTGCATAATGCCTAAACATTTACAGCTGAGGGCTTGTGGATTTGGGGGAACAAAGGGGTTTTGTGTCTAGCGTGGGCAGGAAAATTACCCTCCTTCACAAGGTTAGCCTCTCTCTCTCTTCCTCTTGTCCTTCGCTGCTCATGCTTCGACTACCTACAGCTGAATCAACAGCTCACAGCTCCACGTTTGACGCTTGTTGTATTCCTAACAAAGGTTTTCCTCCAGAATTCCATATTACTTGGAAATCTAAAATATTACCCACCTGCCTTTCACACCACTAGGTTCTCCATGGGCAGGTTCCCACTTGCCGGTTCTGATTTCCCCCACCTATGGAGACAGATAATGAAGCAGTTTCTCTGAAGGACACCTGGAAGGATGCTGGACCTTAATCTGCTGTGCAGGATGGTGAGAGGTGGGCGCCTCACTCTTTGAGGCAGAGCCTACGGTTAGAACTCCAGAAGGCTGTTCCGTTGCAAGACAAGACAGCTTCCAGAGAAGGGGTATCTGTACACCTTAGGTTTTGGAAAGACAGCGGTTTTCGTTTTGGAAAGGTTTCCAAAGGTTTTGGAAAGACAGTATAATAACCAAAGATGCCCTGTCTTCCCCTCAAACCTGCCTGCTGCTGCCCTGCAACAGGCCTGAAGGCCACATTGCTTACTAGGCAACCTCCTTGGGGCCACATGTCAGTGGCAGGCAGGCCCAGAAGCAAAAGTGAATGAAGCAGCAATGCTTCTGCACCCACTCACCCACCCATCTCTATCCTGCATCCAGGCAAACAAGAAACATCATTAGAGTTGAAGGACACGTTCTAGCCTGCAGTTTTTCAGTACCCGGTATTCTGAAGCATGCTGCCTCTGATAGTGTAGATGGAACACCACCACCACTGATAGCCACCTTGAATTTGTCCTCATCCAAATCTGCTTCAGATGGTTGGGGGAACCCATAGAACAGATTTGGGAGGATTGGGGGGGGGAGAAGAGGGAGAGGAAGTTCTGTTGTGCAAGTGGAAGTCCTTGTGTGATTTGATTGGATGCAACATTCAGTATTTTTATTTTGTTTGTGTTTTAGATTGCTCTGGGTTTGGGGGTTGAGATAGATGATTTCTATGAGTCCCCTTCCAGCCTCTGATTTGGAACCCTGCACCAGGAGGTGAGAAACTCGCTCTGTTGGCCAGATGAGTCTCCCTTGTTAGTCTAATAGAGTGGCCAGGTGAGTTAATGGGACGATCAAATGCTCATTAACTGGCAAACAAGGTAGGGAGATCCAATTGTTATTGAAACTCTTCAGGAGAGCCCCACCCCTTCCTGAGGCCAAGGGGAGGCTTGTGTTTTTAGATGAGTCTGAGGAAAGGCTGGGAGCTGGAGACCCACAGAGAGGCTGGCTCCCTGCACCATGGCTTTAGGATGCCTCTTGTAAGCCTGATAGAAAATGCAAGATCTGTTGGACTGCTGATGCCTTGAACCCCTCCATCTTAAGCTCTGGTTGGAATTTGTGTAAATAAAGGTAAAGGTAAAGGTGTCCCCGCACTTGTAGTGCGAGTTGTTTCCAACTCTTAGGGTGACGTCCTGCAACGTTTACTAGGCAGACCATATATATGGGGTGGGATTGCCAGTTCCGTCCCCGGCCTTTCTTTACCCCCCAGCATATGCCGGGTACTCATTTTACTGACCACGGATGGATGGCTGAGTGGACCTCGACCCCTTTTACCGGAGATTCGACTTCCTCCTTTCGTTGGAATCGAACTCTGGCCGTGAACAGAGCTTTGGCTGCGTTACTGCCACTTACCACTCTGCGCCACGGAGGAAAATAAATAAATAAATAAACCATGTTTCATAAAGAGACCAGTCTCCGCTGACCTTCTTTCCAAGAAGACCAAACCTTGGGTAAGCACAGGGTCCCCTGAGGATATCTCACCACCCAGAGACTGGGGTGTCACACAACAACATTGTAAATTGCCTTGAGGTTGTCTTAGCAAAAGACAGGGTATAACTGCAATGCAATAAATCTTTAAAGGTAAGGAGCCAATAGGTCTACTTTGTTAGCTGTTCTGTGCAATCAGAAGCACAAGGGGTGTTCCAGAGCTTCTCACGTCTTTTCATAACCCCACAGATGAGAGGACTGAAGTTCCCTCCCATGTCCCTAGGATAATGCACATCCTAAAGAGTGTGCCATGGCATTTTAGATGCTTTATATGTGGTCATGCCGTAAGGCCAAGCAGCAGGCCTGACTGAATCCTTTTCTTCTGAAGAATCTCAGCTAGGCTTTTCCTGCAATGCCTCCTTGCAAATCCTTCAGGTTTTTTAAGCTCTATAGCAGTTCAGGTGTAGTGGACACTATTTTCAAAGTAGCCAGAATGCCTTGTAAAGAGTTGTGCTTTTATGTACCAGATCAGGTTCCGCAAGCTTGAAGGTCAATTTAGAGAGTGTTGTGCTCTGGATTGCAGGGACAACTCTGCAGTTTGGGGCTTTTGGAAAGATCTGTCTGAATGGTGAGGCGACACTGTAAGCAGTGGCCAGTCTCCTGAGGGGAGTCCAGGCAGATAAAGCTTGCATGAACAAGGGATGGGGAGGAAATTCAGTTCTGTTCGCATTTAATGAAAACCCACCTAATTTGCACTTCCTGAAATAATACGGGAATTGAAACACAGCCATCCTTCAAAATCTGCAGTTCTCCGAATTTTGTGATGGAGTTCTCCAGACAAAAAATGTGTACAATAGTGAAAATAACACACATAAATGCATTGTGTTAGGGGAAATTGTTTGCAAAAATGTGTATATCAAGCAAAATTGGACAAAAATATGTATACTAGGAGAAATGCACACTGGAATGCTGATAAATTTTGTGAGGAAATTTTAAAAAAAACAGATGCAGAAAAAGTGGCAAACTGAACGCCAGTTTGGAAAAATGAGACAGTCAGAGAACCGGAAACGGACAAATCCATCCATCCATCATGTGGACAGAAGAGACGGCGAGTGAGGAGGGAAGCAGTGGGGATTTGGGGGAAGGAAACGGAGGGTCAGGAAGTAGAGCAGGGAAGAGGCAGGAAGGCAGCCTGAGAGGTACATGCTTGTGGTGCTGATCGCACACGCAAATGCTTGGCTTACTACACATGTAGCAGAATGAGGTGGTGAGCAGGTTTTAGCACAGCAGTATGGACTGATCCACTGCAGATCGCAGGAAGGGAGCGACCCCGCAAGCAGAAACCAGTAGCTAGCATAGCACAAAGTGGATTGGGACATAAATTTTGTTCCTGATATGCTAGTTTTTAACTTGCAGGGATTTTTTTTCTTTCAAACATGGAAGCGTATTAAAAATGACATTAAAAATACTATTGTGCTCAGATCCTGCTAGTGGGCTTCCCATAGGCATCTGGTTGGCCACTGTGAGAACAGGATGTTGGACAGGATAGGCGTTTGATCTTATCCAGCAGGCCTCTTTTTGTGGTCTTAGGAGGTCCTCTGTACCAGCATGCTGAAGTCTGCTCAACAACTTCTGGATTCTGCCACATTATTCTCCTGGATAAAAAGATGAAGCCCTAATCAGCTGACAGCGATTGGACAGGGCAGTGTCCAATCAGAGTGGCAAGGCATCATCATCATCATCATCATCATTATTATTTAGATTTGTTACTTGCTTGTTACCTGAAGGTCTCCAAGCAACTTACAGCATAGTAAGCAAGGCCCCATGGTTGAGATTTAGGGTGGCCACTGATGCACTGCCAAAAAAAGAGGTCAAGAGAGGATACATATCTTCATACAATTTGCATACGCTAATTTAAAGGTATAGGTGTTAATTTAGAAATAATTACTATAATTGAAATGGAAAGGCAATACATCTCACCATAGTGGGAAGACTGTGTCTAGGTGACTTGTGTGCTTGCTAAGTCTGCTGTCCAGGTGCTCACTCTGGCTGGGCAACTTCAAGCCCTCCACCCTAGCTTATTCCCCTTCTTAGGGTCCTTTATTTCTGAAGCCATCTTGGACTGGACAGCCCTTCAAACAAAGGATGTAAAATTAGGACATATGGCCACCTTAGTAAATATATTTGAAAAGAAAAGGTTTGTTGTTATTGTTATTTTTCATGTTCTTCAGATGGGTGGAGTGTGGCTGAGAAAGAGTGACTTGGTGGCTCTGGGGATGAGCTTGATTTTGAGTCCAAGGGCTTCTTTATCTTATTATTCTATCTTATTATTTGATTTATACCCCGCTCTTCCTCCCGGCAGGAGTCCAGGGTGGCAAACAAAAGCACTAAAACATTAAAACATCATAAAAACAGACTTTAAAATACATTACAACAAAACATCTTTAAAAACATTTTTTTAAAAAAAAGCTTTCAAGACATCTTTAAAAAAGGTTAAAAACATGTTGTTATAGCGCTTATCCATACGGGAGCACTACTTTCTCCTAAAGATGCTGTTTTACCTCCATTTTCTATTTGCACTGTCCACAGTAAGGGCTCAATGCCAGCTGCAAACACAGTGTTTTCTATTCACACTGAGGGGAAGGATCAAGCACACAGCTTCCTAATGACCATACCCTCTAATTTAACATTTCCACTCCCTCTGGTTACCTGGCAACCGAGCATGCTCAGTTTGTTCTACCAGCTGCCATCCACGCTAAGGATGGATGAATTTGCCTGTTTTCAATTCTCTCACTTTCTCAGTTTTACAAACTGACAATCAGTTTGTCATGTTTGTGATTTTTTTAAAAAGTCCTCACAAAAAAAACCACAATCTGGAAGTGCAATTATTTGTATTTTCACTGGTACAATACAGCTGAAATGTAAATCTTTGTTTGAGCAGTGTTATGCTTTTGTGTACAAGTTAGGGGGAAAAGAAAAATAAGGCAGCAATATAAAAAGGCCAGCAGAAGGGAGGAGAGCAGCCGGAAGTTGCTTCTCAGCCTATAGGAAATAAAATGAACGAAGGGAGGAGAAGATAGTGGGTGTGGAGAGGGGAACGATTGACACACCCACCTAAAGGCATCGGAGCAAAGCATCTGCAAGCACTAGAGATGCAGAGTGGAAACTTTTTTTCTCCACTTTTCCATATTATCAGTGGATTGGGTTAGTATATATTTACAGGGGGGAAACTGCTTGATAGCTTCTGTTTGTCATGTTTGTAATGTCATGTGAACCATGCAAATTAAAAGGGGATGTGAGCAACACAGTAAACCGCCATGTAGATGAGCCCCAAATCTTGAAAGGTCCAGCAAGCCACTCTGCCCCATCATGTCACTGGAATAGTCCCAGTTAAAAATGCACACACACAACTGGTCACACATACTTCTGTGGGAATCTCACTTCTAAGCGCACCTTTCAGGAAGGATGTTGGAAGAATGAATTCTCACATCTGAGCAAGAGGGATTGGTAATTATTATAATCCATTTATCTTTTCAGAGCAAAAGGCGAAAAGGTGACTCGACTGAGGTCTGCGTTTTCTTCCTGCTGTCCTCCAGGGTCCTTGACAGCTGACCCAGCGAGCACATTAAACTTACAGATCAGGTTGCAAATGAAGCTAGCATTTTCAATAGAGGAAGAGCTTGGGGGGCAGGAGATTCTCCTACTACTCTGGGGACTTTTGTCCAAGATAGATCATTTTCTGCAAGGCACAGGTAGGGTATAGCTGAGACTAATGTGGTGGGATGTTTCCGAAGCAAATTTTGCCTAGTTGAAAAAGGACTCCCTCAACTCCTGGAAATGGGCTTGTCTTTGTCTAAAGAAGTCTTTGCCAGCCTGGTGCCCTGCAGATGTCTTGGACTCCAGCTACCATCAGCCTTGGCCAGCTGGGAGTCTCAGACCAAAATATCTGGAGGGCACCATGGTGGAAGAGGCTGGTCTAAGGAGTCGCTCAATGGGGTTAAGGGCTTGACAAAAGAGCGCTGATGTACCTTGGAGAGGTAAAGTTGCTCATTGCTGTTCAGAGCAAGAGTCTTATCCACACAGAGGGAGTGAATGTCCTGCCCCAGCTGGGAGAAGATGATAGAAGCCCAACTGTGTGGGGTTTTTTGTGTGTGTGTGGTCAGCCATCTTTGTTGTGTAAAGTGACTGGCTGGGGTCTGCACTGAGGGATATGGATACCTGGGTGACTGTGGGCATTATTGACTGAAAAGTATAATGTTCTTTTCATACATGTTTATTTGATTATTAATATAAATAAAATAAATTTTGATTGGCAGTAGATTCAGGAGGTCAGAGAAACGGGTGACCATGGGCCAGCCACTGTCTCTCAGGCTAACCTACCTCACAGGGTTGTTGTGAGGATAAGATGGGGAGAAAAGAGCCATGCACACCACCTTGAGCTCCTTGGAGGAAAGGCGGGATGTAAATGTAATAATAAATAAGTGAATAAAATAAAATAAAAGTAACAACAGCCTCTGGCTTAGGTGGGATCAAAAGGAGATTAGACAAACTGATGGTGGAGGGGATGGAAGAGGAGGATGTCTATCAGTGGCTAGGAGCCAAAAAAGGTTATGTGAAGCCTCTACGTGGAGTGGCATTCTACCGCTGGACACCAGTTGCTGAGTGACAAACGAAGGAGAGGCCGCCATGTCTTGTTTCCTGAAGGCATCTGGCTGGCCGCAGTGGGAAGCAAGGCTGTCCTCAGTTTGGCCCAGCAGGGCCTTCATGTCTTCTTCTGTTAACGTGTTTATTTATTGCATTCATGTTTTATGTTTATTTTTATTTATTTAAAAGCATTTATATACTGCTTAATATCTCAAAAACATCTAAGCAGCTTACAGTCTAAAAAACCCTCATAGAATATATCATTAAAACATTAGAACAAAATAGCAGTAAAGCAGCAATATGGAAAACACATGAAAGCTTATCAAAACGGGGGGGGGGAAAGCAAATTCAGAATATTCAAACATGTAAAACAGGGTCCAACCTTATGGGTCAGGAAAAGCTTGGGCAAAAAGATACGTCTTCACAAGGCCTCTGAAGAGACTGATGGCTGCTGCTTCACGTGCAGCAGCGGAACAGCCGTGCCGCGGCACAGAGGCCACAGCAGGAAACACCCATTTTCAGGTCACTGCCCTTTGTGGCTCTGCAGGGTGCAGTATGAATGAACGAATGAATCTTTATTTTTACCCCGCCCTTTCCAGAGCTTGGAAAAGTTACCTTTTTGAACTGCAACTCCTATCATCCCCAGCCAGCATGGCCACTGGATTGGGCTGATGGGAGTTGTAGTTCAAAAAAGTAACTTTCCCAAGCTCTGCTTTTTCCAAAACTGGAACTCAGAGTGGCTTACAAATAAAAACCACACATAGGTAAAAAACATACAAAAATATACAATTAAAATAGAATTAAATTATTCGTAACATTAAAACCATGAAACATACACTTAAAATACTAAGACAATTTAAAACATTAAGAATAGGACCATAGAATAATACACCAGACCTTATGAGGCCCTATCTTAAACAACTTCTAGTCCAAAAGCCTGTCGGAATAAAAAAGTCTTTCCCTGCCGACGGAAGGATAGCAAGGAAGGGGCCATTCGTGCTTCCCTAGGAAGAGAGTTCCAGAACCTGGGGGCAGCCACCGAGAAGGCCCTATCTCGCGTCCCCCCAGTCATGTTTGCGAAGGTATTGGGACTGAGAGAAGGGCCTCTCCTGAGGATCTCAACGCCCGGGCAGGCTCATATGGGGAGATACGGTCTGACAAATAGCCTGGACCTAGGCCGTATAGAGCTTTATAGGTCAAAACCAGCACTTTGAATTGTGACCAGAAACAAACTGGCAGCCAGTGGAGCTGTTGTAACAAGGGGGTTGTATGGTCCCTGTAACCAGCCCCAGTTAGCACTCTGGCTGCAGCTCTTTGTACCAGTTTAAGTTTCCGAACAGTCTTCAAAGGCAGCCCCACGTAGAGCGGATTACAGTAATCTAAACGGGATGTAACTAAGGCATGCATCACTGTAGTCAAATCAGGTGTCTCCAGGAACGGGCGCAGCTGGCGCACCAGTCTTACCTAGGCAAAAGCACTCCTGGCCACTGCAGAGACCTGGGCCTCCAAGTTCAAAGCTGAGTCCAGGAGCACACCCAAACTGCAAACCTGTGTCTTCAGGGGGAGTGTAACTCCATCCAGCACAGGCTGAAGCCCTATTCCCTGATTTGCCTTTCGACTAACCAGGAGTACCACAACTAGAATTTCCCCAGAAGCTCCAAGTGAAGTGACAGGTCTATACTTTCTGTGAAGGCACCCAAGGCGGTTTACAATGCTAAAAATACAAAACCAATACAAAAAATGTAAAATGTTGGCCCTGTGAAAGGGAGGGGACTGCCTGCCTGGATTTTATCTTTGCCTGCCTGCCTTGCTCTCTTCTTCTTTCTCACAGGGCAAATGGTGGCCCACTTGCCATTGTAGGTGTAAAAAAGTCCATTTATAGCGCCATTGGTTTCTCTGCTCCTCGCTCTGCGTGCCGTGACTTGCGTGTTCTCAACACACCACCAGTTCTAGCCTCCAGATCTCATCCTTTGGGTGCTGAGCCCCAGCAGCTCTTTCCAAAGGAGGGCCATGGGAGGAGGTGATGCCAACAGCTTCCATCTGCCTTCCCCCTTGACTTGCTAATGGGAAAATGGTGTTCTTTCTCTTGGGGGTCTTTCCTCCCAGAGAGTGGAATGTGTTTTAACCAGGTGCTTAATTCCGACCTTGGATCAACTGATCTCCTTTAAAGCAATGCATTTTTTTCCACATGAAGGGGACTTCGGATGATAAAAAATTGACACCATGTAATAGCAGAGAAATGCTCTCCTCACTGGCCTCCCTCTCCTGTGGCGCAGAATGAAATGGTTTGACCACCGCCAAATTCTTGAGCAAATCCAGTATCCTTCCACAGATTCATAATTGATGCATTAACATTCTCCTCCCATTTCATTGCAGCATCTGGCCGTCGGAAATATGGCTGGAGGCTAATGGCAGCCAAACTGGTTTTATTTGTCTTGGCTATAAAACTGATATCTCCATATTAACTTTGCAGGGCAATATCTATTTATGTTGCGCAATAAACTTGATGGAGAGTTTCACAACCTTGTTAAGCATCTCCTTTTAGATTGTAGGAACACCTTGGCAGAGAAGCAAAGAAGAAACCAAAATATGTTGCACCAGGCACAACGGCAAACCTCCTGGAAGAAGGATGGCCGATGGACACTTTACTTTCTATAGAATCACAAAGTTGGGATTTGCAGGCTGCTTTGGTGATCCCTTTATTATACGTTTATGTCCATGTACACACAAACCAAAGAGCAACAGTGCATAGTAAATGCCTAATTTATTAGGGGCAGCATGAGTGCAATCCTATGCATCGTTCCCTGGGAGTAAGCAAGCACCATTGAACTTGGCGGTGCTGACTTTTGACTGTGCGGGTCCAGCTTGTAATTTATCAAAAGGTCTTCAGCCACCTTGAAATGCAACCTTTAGCTTTTACTTAGAAATGCAAACAATCTTGCAAAGTAGTATTACCACTAGAAGTGCTGGTATGAAGTAGGAATCCCATCAAAGGAAAGGAAAGAAGCATCCAAACTCAGCTTGATTGTCCCCTCATTCTCCAACTTCCTCTCAGCCAACCTGTCACAAACCTACTTGAAAGCCTCATTGCCACTTCATCCACTTCCTAGGGCAAGGAGGGTCTGCCAATTCAGCTGGTGTTCTGGTAAATGACTTTGTCACTTCTGCTCTGAAGAAGTTACAGCGCTCTGCTCCCCTTCCACTATACCACTGGAGATGAACTTTATTTTTTTTACTTTTCACAGAACAACACAATAGGCCAGCTAATCCAACCCTGTGTTTTGCCCTGATTATCTACCTATTCTGCTTGCCCAACACTGTTTTGAAAACTTAGTAAGAAGGCAGTGGCAGCAGGCGACTCCATGTCAATGGGGCAATGGAATCTGTTCTGGGTTTTAGCCCAAACTTTCAACCGTGATATTGAGTCAAACCCATCTAGTGTTTGGTATTTTAAAAAATATGTGTGAAATAGGAATAGTTTCATGGTCCTATTTCTTAGCGGAGATATAAATACAAGCAGCGGGATGAGAATCAACCAGTCCACCCTTTCCCTCAGACACAAATAATAACGGACACAATCTTCTTAATTAAAAGATAAAGAATGTTTACTCATGACCTTTCATATGTTCAGGGAACATAGGCTCTAGCTTAGATAGAAAGATTAGGAGTCCATTGGTCTTTGGTAATGGTCATCTTGGAAGAGAAGCATGTGCATGCTTCTCTCTCCTCAAGCTTAATGGGGAATATGCAAAAATCCCAGACAAAGGAGGAGGAAGAGAAAGCCAGGTAACCCCACCCTTTAGGAAGTTACATCATTGGTAAACAGGTACATGGGATATTTCCCAAATATCCCTTAAAGGGAACATGCAAGTTTGCTTATTCTAACATGTAGCTCACTGTGGTCTGCACTGATTGACAGTGAATCTCTGGGGGTTTAGGCAGGCTCTTTTTTGAGCCATACACAGAGATATGAGGCACTGAATTTGGGTTCCTCTGCATGCAAAGTGTGTGTTGTACCACTGAGCTATAGCTTCCCAAGAAGTTGGTTCCACCATAACTGATTTATGAAACTATTTTTGGATGCCAACATTGATTCCCCCCCAGCTTTTCTTTCAAATTGAAGTGAGCAGAATTACACACTTGTCCAAAATTTGATAGTCTTTAAAATTGGACTGTTCCTATTTTGAACATTTTTTTGTTTTATTTTTGAAATTTAATTGTGACAGGTCCTTCCAAAAAAGCAAAATATGATGGCTTCCTGGTAATTGTTTAGGCAAGAATAAAAAATGGTACAAATAAACTTAGGGCATATTGATCAGTAAGACTTGGGAGCATTACACTGTAATTGTTTGGGCAAAAATGGGTTACTCGGGCCATGCAATGTAATAACACAGTGTGGTTGTGTAAGAGCATGCAATATGTTGATGATACAATGATGTGTCCAGGTACTATTGCCCCCAGCACCACCACTAACACTAGGGAGACTGCTGTAGAGAAAGAAAAAGATTGTCAAACATTTCTGGAAAATTGCATGATGAGATATGGGGGGGGGGGAATAATTTGGACCTGTCCCTAGGTAATGCATGCCACTAATGTGGGGTGCAGCACTGCAAGCCACAAGCATCAAAATGGAGATCTAAAATCTCTGTCACATTCCCCAAACCCCATCACATTATTACAAAATTCAACACAGTTGAAGACATCAACATGTGCTAGCATAGTTATGTTCACATCAGAATCAGCATGACAATATACATAGTTTTTAGACTTGATTCCCCTCCTGCAAATCTCCTAAAACAGCAAACATCATGATATCTATTTGCAAAATCAAAGTCAACTTTGTATAATTATTTTTTTTAAAAGAAACAAAATACAAGGGTGCCCATGATGTAATATGAAATTAATTTATTTCTGTGTTTTTGATATTTATTTAAGGCATTTGCCTGCTGCCCTTCATACAGATTTAACCCAGAGAAGGTGACAATAAGGAATTACAGTAAAATACAATTTCCTTATAATTCAAAGACTACAAAAGGCACAAAGAAGCCAAAAGCACTTTCCCAATTCACAACTTCAACACTAATGGAGACAAGCTGAATGGGCGACTCAGTTACAGTGTTTAAAATATAGCTTCTTTTCCATCAGATGTAAAAAAGTTAATTTCGTTGAAAATGCCCAGAGAATAAAAACATATTCACTTTGCACCTAAATGACAATGTAGGAACTGAGCGAACCTCTCTGGGGAGGGAATTCCATAAGCAGGGTCCCACTTGGTTCAGAGAAACATATGAAGAGCCCTGCAGACGCTTGATCAGGCCATTGGCCCACCTGGCCAAACATCCTGTTGTCATGAAGGCCAGCCAGATGCCCCAATGGGAAGCCCACAGGCAGGACCTGAGTGCAACAGCACTCTCCTCTCTTGCAGTTTCCAGCAACTGGTGATCAGGAAAAGGCTGAAAAGGGCCTCTCTCCTGAAAGAGGAGGAGGAGGAGGCACCACTACTGGAGTGCTTGTTAATTGTTCCAGGATTAGCCAACATTGTTTCCTCCAGATGTTATTGGACTACTATACAGCTTCTGTCATCCCTGCCCCTGGCCCTTCTGGCTGGGGCTAATGGGAGCTGGAGTCCAATTACATCTAGAGGGCACCACGTTGGTTTTCCCTGCTTTATCATTATATCAGACATAATGATAAACTATAGTTTATTGTTAATGGGGAAATACCACAGTGACCCTGATGTGCTCCCCCTTTCCATCTTTTGTTGCAGCCACGAGGAGACTGGAAGCTTTCAGTTCAATTTTCAGTTAATCACAGTTTAGTGTTACCTATGAACCCTAAACTGTGGCTAATCTTAACTATGGTTTGTGGAATCAAGGCAGCTCCATAAGCCAAGATTTGAAGTTGGCTTGTTTCAGTAAACCATAGTTAAGATTTACCACAGTTTGGATGTAATGACCAGCTGTGGTTAAACAAAAACAGATGCAAAAACTTTTGATTTCCTCCTCGCAGCTGTGACTGAGCAGGAGAAGGAAGAGGCTGTGACACATTCTTGTAAATCAGCCTTACCCAACCTGGTGCCGTCCAGGTGTTGCTGGACTACAACTCCCAACTTCCCTGACCATTGCCCATGCTGGTTGGGGTTGATGGGAGTTGGAGTCCAAGAATGTCTGGAGGGCACCAGGTTGGGGAAGGCTATGTAAACCATAGTTTGTCATGACATCTGAATGTAGGCCCTCACCTCTGAGGCCGGAGCATGAATGACATGCTTATGTTATGTGTGTTGTGTTTGCCTGGGCTGAGAGAGAGGAGGGCAGAAATGGGCATAGAAGCTATTCAACACACACACAAAATTACATCCATGAATTTAAGGAATTTCAAGTACATGAAAGGTTGTCACTTAGAGGATGGTAGGGATCTCTTCTCGATCGTCCCAGAGTGCAGGACATGGAATAATGGGCTCAAGTTGCAGGAAGCCAGATTTCAACTGGACATCAGGAAAAACCTCCTGTTAGAGCCATACAACAATGGAACCAGTTACCTAGAGAGGTAGTGGGCTCTCCGGCACTGGAGGCCTTCAAGAGGCAGCTGGACAGCCATCTGTCGGGAATGCTTTGATTTGGATTTCTGCATTGAGCAGGGGGTTGCATCTGATGGCCTTATTAGGCCCCTTCCAACTCTGCTATCCTATGATTCTATGAAGGTGGGAACATCATGGGGGAAATCTAATAGGGAGAATATAAATGTAAATGTTTTCAAGCAAATTCAAATAAGACATGGGTACCACATGGCACACAGTATGAGCTGCCAAACAAAGAATGATGGGAAAATGCAAACACACCAAGAGGTACACTGTGAAGGATTCAGATGGCTGATAGAACTATCAGAAGTAATGGGATACACGCTGCCAAGAAGCCTCCCCCGCTTGATATTTTAGTTTATTACCAAAGAGAGTGAAATACATATTTTGGACTCCTTTGCAAAGATTATCTGACTGCAGAGGAACTCCCAGAGGAGGAGGGGCTGGCTGGCTCCGCTGGCCAGACTTTCTAACAGGCGGCCAAAAAGTCACAGGTGTGCACCACATGAGCAGGTGATGGTGACGGAATACCTGCCATCCTGGCCTTCAAGATGCGCTTGGGAGTTGAAGCTGAGACAGCTGTTTTCTTGAGGTTTGGTTGCTAGATGGTCTGCAGGTAAATAAATATTGTGGGGGGGAAACACAGATGTTGTCAATCTTGCTGGAAACATTGTGTAGAAATCATCTTGCCTGGTGCGAACATGCTTCAGAGAGTTTGAAGCTGCATCATTTCTGACCTCCATGTTATTTTAAAGCATGATGACTTCACCCGAAAAACCAGCCTCCAAAGCCTGCACAGAATTTATTTTATTTATTCATTTTAAAATTTATATCCCGCCCTTTCTTCCGAAGGAGCCTGGGGCGGCAGGCTAAAATCTCCAGGATGAAAAGAGGACTTCTCTGTAAGTCACCAGCCTTTCCTTGAAGACTGACCCACTAACCTTCCGAGCAGAGCTTTTCTTCTGAGCCACTGAGATAGTTAAAACACAACCAAACCGAAACACGGCCATCTTTTGAAATTTCCACTTCTCCACATTTTGCAATGCAGTTCTCCAGCCAAGTAACATGTACAACAATGTATATACTAGGATAGGGACAGGGAGAGAAATTTCATTCAGTTTGCATTTAAAGCCGAATGTGTCAAATTCACAGTTTCTGAAACAATACGAGAACCGAAACTCAGCCATCCTTCGAAATTCGCACTTATCCAAATTTTGTGATGCAGTTCTCCAACCAACCGATGTTTACAGAAATGCATATGTGAGGAGAAAGTGAGCACAACATGAAAATATTAGCAACAATAATATATAAAAATGCATTATATTAGGATAAAGTGGTTGCAAAAATATGTACATTGGTCAAAACTGCACACAAAAAAGTATTTATTAGAAGAAATTCACATTAAAATGCTGAAATTTTTTCAAGAGGATTTTAAAATTAAAAATCTGCAAATGCTGTAGAAATGTGGAGAACCAAATTTAAGATTAGAAAAATGAGAATCTGAGAGAAACCAAAACTGGCATATTCAGCCATCCCCAATTGTCTCTTCTGTTTCCAGGGCCTCCAGCAGAATATTTCCCCTTAATCTGTTCCCTGATAGGTTTAAAACTGGAGACTGAAGCTGGGATTTTCTGCATGCAAAATAGGCGCTTGTCTTCTGAGCAACATAAGAAGTTGTCTTATGCCACGCAAGACTGTTTGTCCATCTGGACCAATATCTTCTGTTCTAACTGGCAGTCTCAGGAAAGAAGTCATTTCCATCACTTGCTCCTAATCATTAGTAACTGGGGTGTTCTGCATGCAAAGCAGCTCCTCTACTACTGTTCTATGGACCTTCCAAAATTTGTATGTTGGAGTCTAGAAAGGAGTGAAGGCAGGAAGGGTCTTCACTGGAACAGAAGGTTAGATGGTTTGATCTTCCTCCAACAATTGCTCTGTAACAGTCTCTCTTATGCAAAATTACACGGAAGTACGTCCACTGAATCCAATGGATCTTCATTGCAGTAAGTAAGAACATAAGAACATAAGAAGAGCCTGCTGGATCAGGCCAGTGGCCCATCTAGTCCAGCATCCTGTTCTCACAGTGGCCAACCAGGTGCCTGGGGGAAGCCCGCAAGCAGGACCCGAGTGCAAGAACACTCTCCCCTCCTGAGGCTTCCGGCAACTGGTTTTCAGAAGCATGCTGCCTCTGACTAGGGTGGCAGAGCACAGCCATCATGGCTAGTAGCCATTGATAGCCCTGTCCTCCATGAATTTGTCTAATCTTCTTTTAAAGCCATCCAAGCTGGTGGCCATTACTGCATCTTGTGGGAGCAAATTCCATAGTTTAACTATGCGCTGAGTAAAGAAGTATTTCCTTTTGTCTGTCCTGAATCTTCCTACATTCAGCTTCTTTGAATGTCCACGAGTTCTAGTATTATGAGAGAGGGAGAAGAACTTTTCTCTATTCACTTTCTCAATGCCATGCATAATTTTATACACTTCTATCATGTCTCCTCTGACCCGCCTTTTCTCTAAACTAAAAAGCCCCAAATGCTGCAACCTTTCCTCGTAAGGGAGTCGCTCCATCCGCTTGATCATTCTGGTTGCCCTCTTCTGAACCTTTTCCAACTCTATAATATCCTTTTTGAGATGAGGCGACCAGAACTGTACACAGTATTCCAAATGCGGCCGCACCATAGATTTATACAACGGCATTATGATATCGGCTGTTTTATTTTCAATACCTTTCTTAATTATCGCTAGCATGGAATTTGCCTTTTTCACAGCTGCCGCACACTGGGTCGACTAGCAGGAATGGAACAGGTAGCTGGGCCAAGGAAGTGATAAATGCCTCTTTACGAGAGGGAGTGGTCCCGGGCTGTCTGAAAGAGGCAGTGGTGAGACCACTCCTGAAAAAGCCTTCCTTGGACCCAGACAATTTTAACAGCTACAGGCCAGTGGCGAATGTTCCATTCCTGGGCAAGGTCTTGGAACGGGTGGTTGCTGGCCAGCTCCAGGCGC
This sequence comes from Rhineura floridana, assembly GCF_030035675.1. NCBI lineage: Eukaryota > Metazoa > Chordata > Lepidosauria > Squamata > Rhineuridae > Rhineura > Rhineura floridana. The sequence continues at coordinate 3,428,719 of NC_084480.1, read as the reverse complement.
TATTGGATGAAACTGATTATCTAGATCCATTTCAATCGGGTTTTAGGCCCGGTTTTGGCACTGAGACAGCCTTGGTCGCCCTGTACGATGACCTATGTCGGGAAAGAGACAGAGGGAGTGTAACTCTGTTGATTCTCCTTGATCTCTCAGCGGCTTTTGATACCATCGACCATGGTATCCTTCTGGAGAGGCTCGCGGAGTTGGGAGTTGGAGGTACTGCTTGGCAGTGGTTCCGCTCCTACTTGGCGGGTCGTCTCCAGAAGGTAGTGCTTGGGGAACATTGCTCGACACCGCGGGCTCTCCAATATGGGGTCCCGCAGGGGTCAGTTTTGTCCCCCCTGCTTTTTAATATCTACATGAAGCCGTTGGGAGAGGTCATCAGGAGTTTTGGAGTGCGTTGTCATCAGTATGCTGATGACACGCAGCTCTACTTCTCCTTTTCATCTTCTTCAGGTGAGGCTGTCGATTTGCTGAACCGTTGCCTGGCCTTGACAATGGACTGGATGAGAGTTAACAAACTGAAGCTCAGTCCAGACAAGACTGAGATGCTGTTGGTGGACGGGTTCTCTGATCGGATGGTGGATATATACCCTGTCCTGGACGGGGTTACACTCCCCCTAAAGGACCGGGTTCGTAGTCTGGGAGTCTTTTTAGACTCTTCCCTCTCACTTGAGGCTCAAGTAGCCTCGGTGGTTAGGAATGCGTTTTACCAACTTCGGTTGGTAGCCCAGCTACGTCCCTATTTGAGTAAAGAGGACCTTACATCAGTGGTACATGCTCTGGTAACCTCACGTTTGGATTACTGTAATGCGCTTTACGTAGGGCTACCTTTGAAGACAGTTCGGAAGCTACAACTAGTGCAAAATGCGGCGGCCAGATTGCTGACAAGGACCAAGCGGTCCGAGCATATAACACCTGTTCTGGCCAGCTTGCACTGGTTGCCAATATGTTTCCGGGCTAGATTCAAAGTGTTGGTATTAACCTATAAAGCCTTATACGGTGCGGGACCACGATACCTTGCGGAACGCCTCTTCCGATATGAACTGGCCCGTGCACTACGTTCTGCTACGAAGGCCCTCCTCCGGGTTCCAACTCACAGGGAGGCCCGGAGGGTGATGACAAGATCTAGGGCCTTCTCAGTGGTGGCCCCCGAACTATGGAACAGTCTCCCTGAGGAAGTACGCCTGGCGCCGACTCTGCTTTCCTTCCGGCGCCAGGTCAAACCCTTCCTATTCTCTGAAGCATTTTAAGTTACATTGATCTAATTTTAATAATGTTTATTGTATTGTTGATTGTATTTTAATATTATTTTGTTATTCATTGTATTTTTATACTATTTTATGTTCACCGCCCAGAGAGCTATCGCTAGTCGGGCGGTATATAAATTTAATAAATAATAATAATAATAATAATAATAATGTTTTGGAATACAGCTCCAATCAGCCCTAGCTAGCCTGATGAGACTGGGACTGATAACAGCTGTAGTCCAAAACACCTGGAAGGCACTAAGTATGGGAAGGGAGGATTAGAATCATAGGATCATAGATTTGTTAGCTTAGAACTTCCTCTCTCATTACCACTATTTGTCTCAGTTCCTCAGAATCCCTTCCTGCAAATGTTAGTTCAGGTTCAGGGATCTGCCCTATATCTTCCACTGTGAAGACAGATGCAAAGAATTCATTTAGCTTCTCTGCAATCTCCTGATCGTTCTTTAGTACACCTTTGACTCCCTTATCATCCAAGGGTCCAGTTGCCTCCCTAGATGGTCTCCTGCTTTGAATGTATTTATAGAATTTTTTGTTGTTGGTTTTTATGTTCTTAGCAATGTGCTCCTCAAATTCTTTTTTAGCATCCCTTATTGTCTTCTTGCATTTCTTTTGCCAGAGTTTGTGTTCTTTTTTATTTTCTTCATTCAGACAAGACTTCCATTTTCTGAAGGAAGACTTTTTGCCTCTACATTGGAGTCAAGCGTAAGATGTGTTCCACCAAGATTTACTTCATCCTTTCCTAATTCAGCTAACCTGCTCCTTTGCCAGCAATGGAAAACACCCATCTGCTGGAGAGCTGACCATGTATGGTTACGTGGGAAGAGGAACTTCTTAGGGGCACCCAGGGAACCACTGTGCAACCAGAGTTGCACCCATGACTTTATTGATTTGTTAAATTTATATCCTCCCTTCCTCCCAGTGGGAGCCCAAGGAATTTCTTCTCTTGCAACACTGCAGAAACTGCTGGTGTGCAATGTTTGGACCATGCATGGTCTATTTGTGTTCTAGCGGCTGCTCTATGACATTATGAGGTGGAGGTGTGTCAGCGGTCACCCTTCACATGCTGTTGGCCTCCAACTCCCATCAGCCCCAGAAAGCATGGCCAATGGCCAGGAATGATAGGACCTGTAGCCACAGCTTGGAAAAGTTACTTTTTTGAACTACAACTCCCATCAGCCCAATCCAATGGCCATGCTGGCTGGGGCTGATGGGAGTTGTAGTTCAAAAAAGTAACTTTTCCAAGCTCTGCCTGTAGCCCAGCAACATCTGGAGGGCAACCCCTGCTTGAGGGATTGTGTGGCACCCCTCTGTGGTCATAGGGTAAACGCCTTACTGGCCTTGAGGTCTATGAGTTTGGTCAGGACCAGGAAGGGAAGAGGAACTGTGCCTGATTGCCAATCTCCTTTTCTCTTGTGTTTGTGCTTTGCTCTGTTGCTACTATGGACAGGGGGTGGGAGGTTCTGGCTGTGGATGCTTGTGGGCAAAAATTCATGCCACTCAGGGTAGGAGCTGGGATGGGTTGGGGGGGATGCAAAGTTGCTCAAAAGCCACAGTGGGAGCGTCTGCTGGCACAGAGTTGGGTCTTCCTTAGGTGAGGGACAGAAGGGGAGTGAGCGGGCGGCCATAGCTGAAAAATGTTGTGGGAACTGTTGCTAAGTCTGTGGGTTGTTTGATCTGTTTGAATGTCCCGTGTTTGGTGTTGCCTAGGTTAAATTGGAAGTTTTCTCATTATTGTAGCTATGCTTGCCTGCCTTCCAACAGAATTGTTAATCTGTTTACTTATTTATGTGGTTATATGATTTCCCTCCCTTTATCTTTATTATTTGTTCCCTGCTCTGGGACAGAAACTATTCAATGAAGAATGGGCTATATATACTTTCAGGTAATAAATGAATAAATACTCGACATGCCAGAAATTCCTGCCTCCACTTCTGTCTTGCTCTCTTAACTTGTAAGGATTGACATGAACTACATCAGGAGTTCCCAAACTGTGGTCTGTGAGATTCATTTAGGTGGCCCGTTGCATGTCTATGAAGAGCACTTTCAATCTGAATTCTACAGAATTCAAATTGTAATACATGCAACATAAGAAATTAGAGAAGCAATTAAAATTCAATCAGAATTCATAGAGCAGCTAGCACAGTGCATTACAATTGCTACAACAGGCAGAAAAAAAAAATCCTTAAGTGGTCCATGAAGACCCTCAGCAATTTTAAAGTGATCCATGGAGGCAAACGTTGGGCTAAATCTCTTCTCTCTTGGGTAGACCACCTTGCATCCTGTTGGTGTACCAGGGCTTATCCACACGAGAGCCTAACTTCGTACTAAAGAAGCTGCTTTCACCATCACAATAGCTTTTCAAGGTCCACACTTCTTGCCCGATAGTAGCTTCCAATCCACTGTTTTCCTTTCACATAAGTAGGTGTTCCTCTGGAAAGGTTTGGTATCTCTGTTTCCTTGTGGCCCTGCCCTCAATTTTGCATGTTTACTCCCTCTGGAATATCAATATTGCTAATGGAGAAGGGGACAGGTTTTTTGCCAGTGTCATTGTTTCTTGTCAATTGCACACCTCTCTCTGCTGAGAGCCTTGGGGTGCAATTCACACAAAACTATATGAAACTGATCGGGGGTGGGTGAGTGAAAGGCAAAGTAGGCAGCAGCTGCGGCAGCTTTTGCAAGTGTCAAATAGAGAGGGAGCAGGCGATGGGGCATAAGAGAGCCCACCCACTAAAAAAAAACATTGAAGCAAAGTGCCTACACGGAGGAGCGCAGCAAAGTGGAGATGATTTTTCCGTTCCTTTTCACATTATAATTGGATTGGGTTGATATGGATTTAAAGGGGAAAACTGCGTTTTAGCTTCTGCTTGCCTGCAACGTCATGTGAACCATGCGAATTACAGAGGGAAACAAGTAGCACAAGACACACACTAAATCGCTGTGTGGATGAGCCCACAATCTCTTGGGTCCTATCATGGGGCTACTTTATAAATGAATAATGCAAACACAGTTAAAAGTTTGTAAAAATCTGGAAGTTTAAATCAGGTAGCAAAAGTAGCAGCAACAATATAACATATCCTAACAGCATGCAACATATATCTTCAGGATATAATAATTCCCATGCATCCAACAAGGCACCAGTGCAGGAGATGCTTGCAGGAAAGTCCAAGACGGTGGTTCCCATAGACAACAACCCTAAAGCCCTAAGTAAAATACGAGATAGATACAAATACAGAGAGCCACTAAAAGGAATTTACTCTTCCATTTCCTCCTACAAACACATGAATTAAGTAATAGGATTTTAATTTAAGGTGACAAGGGCCTAATTCTTCCTCGGTGGCATCACTCGCTCCTTTCCTCTCCAGCTCTCACAAGTATAAGCCCTTTCTTAAGGTTTCCCCACTCACTGGGCCAAAACAGTAATCCACGGGGGTTACATTGGCCCCAAACCTTTCGTTTCATGCTTTGCATGTCCCCAAGCAATACCCAGAAGCACCGGATATTTGCATGTCTTTAAGCAGCATCCCTCTTCCTTCACAGCAAGGGTGGGGAACCTCCAAGCTTGGGGGGCCAAAAGTGGTCCTCCAGGCCTCTCTCTCTGTTCCTCAGAATTCTTCCTTCCCAGGCCACATCTCTCATCACCAGCCCTGCTCCATGCTCTCCCTGAGTATTTGCCTGGCTGGAATGTGCCTTTGAACCCAGACAACGCCTCTCGGTCGCCTGGATGGCAGATAGCAAAGGGTGTGCATGTGGCGCTGAACGGCTCAAATGCAGCCTTCGGTACCAAGGTGAGACTCGCGTTCATTGCTCTGCCTACTTCTGCCTCTGGCCCCACCCAGTTCTGGCACGTGGACCCTGGAGGTTTGCCCATGAGGAAGTGTGGCCCCCGGGCTGAAAAACGTTCCCCACCCCTCCTTCTCCCACCCTTGGAGGACCTCCCTAAGGCAAGTGCTTGTCAGCCAGTGCCCAGACTCAGAACCTCTGTCTCCTTTGCTGGCTACCTTACAGATCTAATTGGCTTCTCTGGGGGAGACACGAGACTCCCTGGTTGCCTGAGGTGGATCAGCAAATGGTGGCCCCCTCCCCAATAGCCAAGTTGCATGGGGTTAGTATCCAAATCCAGCCAAGTGATTTTGGCATCTGAGACAGCAAATCCCACAAACAGCTCTCCCCACTCCCTGGCAGGAGAAAGTACAATGATAAATTCAATAACTTTTCTTTCATGGCACTGAAAAATCTATTGCTGCAGGCAGATGCCTCGCCCTGCCTCATGGTAAACCTTGCCCTTCTCTTTATCCTCCCCCCTCCCAGCTGGTGAAAGGGGGAGTCACTAGTAGCCACCAGCTATCAAAAGCAATTGAAGAAACATCTTCTGGCCCAGGGATGGAGACCCTGTGCTACCCCCTCCAAGTGTTGGCTAGGCTACATCTCCTATCATCCCTGACCATTCACCATGCTGGCTAGGGCTGATGGGAGTTGGAGTCCAACAACATTTGGAGGCCCACAGACATTCCCCAGCCCTGTTCTGTCTTTCTGTGTCTACTGAGGAAACATCTTTACCTATTAACTAAACAAAAGACTGGGGGTGAAAGCTAATCTCATTTGACACCAATAGCACCATAGCTCCATATAAACTAGCAGCAGATATAATTAAAACATGCCAAGAGTCCCAAATTTGTGGGTGGCTGCTGGAAAGAATTTGAGGTGCAATGCAGCCTTGCACCCTAGCTTCTCTCCTCGACACTGCATTCCTTATCTCTTGTGACACTCAGCGCAGTTTCAGACCAGCAGGTGTGCAAACAGAAGTGTCTTTCCCTGCTCCTCTTCTGATTCTTTATTTTGGAGATTCTCCACAGCAATTTCTGCCAAGCTCTCATAAAACTCCTGGCCAAACAAGCCAGCTCACTGGAGTGGGCCAGTGAGTCCACAGGATGCTATTTATAACTCAGATGCCATTTAAGAGATAAGCCAGGGGAATTTAAGCAGGATTTAAGCTAAGCAGTTATCTGTGACCGGTAGACACACTGTGTATTACATTAGACTTACCGGCGAATGAGATGGGGAGGGAATTAAAAAAACACTGAACAAACTAAAAATGAGATACCTGTTGCCAAAGCAACCATCTAGAAATGCGGCGGAATTTTTGCTGTCATTAGTGCTGTGGTGAACAGCTGCGATGCCCCCCCAAACCGAGGTCCCAGGAGGGGCCAGAGCATACATATGTCTTCAATCTCCATTTGGAAGAAGGAAAGTGAAGTGTTCATTCAATGCACTGAACAGTCACAGTAAATCCGTGTGGATTCTTTGGTGAGGTCTCAGGAGGGGCTGGAGTCGCTTGAGTCTCCTCCCTCTTCAGTAGGAACAGCTGTGGCCTCCATCGTTTCCTGAGCATTTCAGATAAATGGCGGCATGGCAATCTGAGTTAGCCTGCTCCTTCCGTCTCTCTTTGGGTATGTTCAGTTTGTTCAGAGCCTGGTGCGGCACAGGAATCTAGTCCAACCCACCACACACACGCCCATACACCAGAGCTATATCCACACCATACATTTATTCCACTATTATTCCACTTTAAACAGTCATGGCTTCTCCCACAGAATCCTGGGAAGGGTAGTTTGTGAAGGGTGCAGAGAGTTGTTCGGAGACTCCTATGCTCTTCAGTTAGCTACAATTCCTTGAGTAGTTTCACAGAGAACTCTGGGAACTATAGATCTGGGGGGAGAATAGGGAGTCTCCCAACAACTCTCAGCACCCTGCACAAACAACAATTCCCAGAATTCTTTGGGGAAAGCCATGTCAGTTTAAAAATGGAACAATCGTGGAATAAATATATGGTGTGAATGTGGTCCTGGGCAAGGCCAGTTTAGAGCTGGACAGTTTGGGGAAGGGGGAAGAAAATAATTAAAGCCACCATCCCCTGTCCTTATAAGTTGTGCCCATCAACGTTACAAGATCAGGGCCGGCCCAAGACGTTTTGCAGCCCGAGGCTAAGGACAAGATGGTGCCCTCCCTGCTGAATATTACTTCAACACTGGCAACAGGACAGTGTCCTCCACTGCCCCAGGGCTGTAACTCAGTGGCAGAATATCTGCCCTACATTCAGATGGTCCCTGGTTCAATCCTCAGTGGCATCTGCACTTTCCCTGCCTGAAATCCCAGAGAGCGTCTGCCAGTCAGTGTAGACAATACTGAGCTAGATTGGTCTGACTCAGTATAAGGCAGCTTCCTACTTAGCTGGGGGAGGAACGTAATAGGGTAGTTCCTGCCTGCCCCCTCCCCCTCCCCCACCCAGCCTCATCGACTGATATTACAAAACCAATAATTCTGAAGCGGCAGTTAATCAGGAATTAGAGCACCAGTCAAGTTTGATGGAGCTCAGATGTAAAACAAAAACAATGCATTTGAGCATGTACAAAGTGCCTTTCCCTGCAAGGTTGCCCAGAAGGGAATGCAGCCCTAAAAATGTTCCTCACCCCTGCTGTATAGGGCTTTGTACACCAGTACCAAGAGCACCTTGAACTTAGACCAATAGGTAATTGGTGTTTGCAGTCCTAAATTGCATGGCATTGAAGAGGAGCCTTTGGAATCTCTTGCATAAGGTGTGGCAAAGAGACCAAAAGAGAACGGTGACTATCACTATAGTCTTTATTCACATGTATGGTTCAGTCATGTTTGGAATTCTCTGAACAGGTCTGGCTGTCCCGTTTCAACGAGGAGCTGCTAGCGCTCGAAAAAGTATATAAAACAGTGAGGAAAGTGATCAGGTGGGCTGGAGCTACTCCCCTATGGGTAAAGGTTAAAGCATTTGGGGCATATGGTATATGGGCTCATAAAATTATTCAGGAGGTGGAGACGGGGGGGGAGAGAAATTTCCCTCTCTCATAATTCTAGAATTTAGGGTCACCCAATATAACTGATCAATAAATTCAGGACAGATTAAATAAAAGTCCTTCTTCCACACATAATTAATTCATGGAATTTTCTGCCATCAGCTTAGATGGCTTTAAAACAGAAGTGGGCACATTTATGGAGGAGGCCAGCTCTCTTGCTCTTTAGCTAAATGAGGCCTCCATGTTCAAAGGTAGTATACCCGTCACATGCAGAGCTTGGAAGATTACTTGTAAAAAGTAATAAACTACAATTACTGTTACATGGCCCCAAAAAGTAATAAATTACCATTACAATTACAATTGCTCTGAAAGTAACGGATTACTTTGCCATTTAATGATTACGTCAAAAGTAATCACTACAATTACACTTAAGTTACTTTTTAAAAAAATGGAGTGCCTACAAGGTGTTGACCTTGGCTGCTGAAAACCTAAGTAGCCTAAAACAAGATTAAAAATAAACATACACACAGAGAGGGTCGCAGAATATATTTTTTTATTCATAAGAGTAACAGAATGGCATGACAGAATCTCAGATCCACCACCCATCCCCACCCCAGCAATGGTGATATCCCAACACATATATACGTTTTCACTCAAAATCAAGTTTTACGCATGAAATGCTGCGTTTACAATACATTTCTGTTATGTCTCATCTTTGCTTAAAGAGCACATCAGACAAGGAATGTCTTTTTACAGTCATTATGTTGCCACCAGTACTGCACAGGCGTTCTGTTGCGGCACTTGAAGGCATGCCTGTGCTGTGCTGCAAAAAACACCACAGCACCCCTTTCAACTAAAACACATTTTTATCAATATCGCTATCCCCTATCATCAAAGAAAAATGCAAGCTTTAGTACTTTACTGCTGCCGAAAAGCGTTAACCGATTGACGATAATGGAGCACAACGAGCAAAAACTGCCGTAAAAGTGGAACAAGTGCTTTAAAGCGGGGACTTTCCCGAATTGAAAGTCGCCACATTAGCGGAAAGCCGAAAGGCAAAGCGCCGTAAAGCGGGGCCCGCCTGTAAACAATTCTGACACAGATGCAGACTGGGATTACCCACTCGTTCCTCAAACAAGTAATACATTACAAGTAATTCGTTTTTCCTAACGCGTTACTCCCAAGCTCTGTTCACATGGGAACAGGTGAAGGGCATCACCTTCATGCGGGGGTGGGAAACCTGCGGCCCTCCAGCATGGCCTTTGATCAAGGATGATGGGAGTTGCAGCAAGACCTGGAGGCCCCTGGCTCCCCATCCCGGCTCTAATGCCTCATAGCGGAGAGGCGATTCTCATTCCACAGCACAGCAGACTCGTATTGGAAAGAATATCCCTTGGAACTATCACACAGGCACCTTCGCAATAGCTCCAGATGGGTTCAAACAAAACAACTCATTCCAAAGCCGGTCGACAAATGATGCTGCTCCAGCAGTGAGCACATCCTCCCTCTTGGGTGATTTGAACACGGCACCCTTGCCAGAAGCACCAGGTGGGAGACGCCCCCTGCTGTGCTTTAATATGGGCAGTTAAAGCTCCTCTACCAAGTGAAGGTCACCTTGGGCTCTGGGCTTAGCTCTTGCGTGTCTATGACACTGTGGGGAAACACAGCTATGGATGTACAGGGACCTCGCAGCAATGTCAAAGCACATTTGTTTCCAAGATGGAACATCCCCACCTCCACCCCAAAGCCTGTGGGAGGGGCCCAGACCTGTGACTTTTGAAAGGAAAGGCTGTTAAATTAGATGCCTGAACAGCAGCGAGCTGGAGAAAAACCAACAGTTCCTTGCTGATAGCTTTGTTGGCTTTGTGTGTGTGTGTATAGGCTTGTTCCCCCCCCCCCCCGCTCTTTATTTACTGAGCTGCTCTGCCTCCAGATTAACTCAGCTCTCCTTGCCGTTTATTTGTTTCAGACCAGATACTAAATCCCAAGTTAGCTCAGTGGGGAGCTTCAAGTGAAAAAAAAATCAAAGTAAAACCGTTGTGTGGTGGATCACGGGTGGCAGTGGGGGGGGGGAGAGAGAACAGGCTTGAAAAATGGCTGCAGCATTTTGGATGTTCACTCTTAAGTGCAGGGAAAATATAGCGCAGGAAAGGCAGTTAATTGCAAAAGCTCCCCCTCTCTCTATCACAGGGCAGCAATTTGCTTTAAGAGCAGCAGGTCTCTGCAACTGTCATTGAGGGAAACTGCCAATTTATAAGCACAACTTCAGCACAGCCAGGGCCTACCCAGCTGCAATTTCTTGGTCAGGTCTCTTGCCATGCATCACGGCGATACAACCTGCTTTGGACAGCACCAGGGCAGAGGAGGTGAAGACAAGGCTGGTGCCTGAATGGTAGCTCAGTGGTGGAGTGTAGGATGCAAAAGGTCCCAGGTTCAATCCCTGGCCATCTCCAGGTAAGGCTAGGAAAGACCCCTGTTTGAAACACTGCTGCCGGTCAGTGTAGACAGTACTAAGCTAGATGGACCAATAATCTGAGTCAGTATAAGGCAGCTTTCTAGGTTCCTAGGTGCTGCAAGATGAGGGGCTTCAACCTTAGCCGAGGGCTGTCCGGGTGAGGTAGCAAGCTCAGTTTGCGTAGCACAATATCTTGTGCTGCCACTTGTTCTGAGACAATGGCATTTTTAGGGTGCACATGTGCAACCCATGGCCTGCCAGGGCTGTCATACCCCTGCTACTGAATTCACTTGCACTGCCAAATCTGAGGCACTGTTATTTATATTTGATTGGTTGGTTGGTTGGTTGAATTTATATCCCTCCCTTCCTCCCGAAAGAAGCTCTTGGGAGCTGAGCTGCAGTGGGAAGAGTCACCCCCATGCAGTTGTCTGCCCATATAGACCATGCTCATTCGTGATGGCCAAAGAGTTATTTGGCCGGCTGTAGAGAATGTGATCTCTCCCTGCTGTGGTGGAGAGATCACATCCCAGCAGGGAGAGCCTTTGGAAGTGAGAATTCCACTGGCTGTCGCTGGTGAGGCTGCTGCTGCCAAAGTGCTTCTCTGTCTCGTTTCTGGGCTGAGGAAAGGTCTGCCATTCTCTGCCCCAGCAGGAAGAACCTTTGAAAATGAGAAGCAGCGGTATGTGTGCCTGGCGCCAACACTGTTATCTTTTTGGCACCAGGTCCTCTTCTCCCAGGCATTTTGACATGTGTTTTTAAATTGTTTTTAAAAATGTGTTTTTACATTTGTATATTTGTATATTTGTTTTTAATGTTTTTAATTGTTGTAAACTGCCCAGAGAGCTTCGGCTGTGGGCGGTATACAAATGAAATAAATAAATAAATAAACAATAAACATGTGTCTGCCCAGGCCATGCCCACTGCCAGCTCTGACCACACGCACTGGCATGCAGCTGCTGACCACTTCCACCCTCCCACGCTGCATGGGGTCCCTGCAGCATGTAGTCTGAGAGGCATGCTCCAGGATAAGAACATCAGAAGTGCCTTGCTACTTGATCAGACCAAAGGCCCCTTTAATCCTCTCCCTGACAAGGTGCGCCTGGTACCAACACTGTTATCTTTTCAGCGCCAGGTCAAGACTTTCCTCTTCTCCCAGGCATTTTAGCATGTGTTTTTAAATTGTTTTAAATTTTTAAATTGTGTTTTAAATTGTTTTTTAAAAGATGTATTTTAAATTGTATTTTTTAGTTACTGTAAACCGCCCAGAGAGCTTCGGCTATGGGGCGGTATACAAGTATAATAAATAAATAAATAAATAAATCCAAGGATGTGCTGGTTGGGGCTGATGGGAGTTGTAGTCCAAATCATCTGGAGGGCGCGAGGTTAGCAAAGGCTGCTCTAATATCTCTTCACCCTTCCTCTGCATTGCCCTTGGAATCTGCTTTTTAAAAAGCAGCTGAATAAATGGTATGAATCTATCTGGTTATTTAACAGGATCTTGAAATGAGTTGGGATGTCAACAGGATTGTTTTCTTCCTTTATAGGAACTGGAGCGATTTCTGGGAAAAGCAGCCCCCTCTCAGAGGAGTGGAAGCTTCCAAAAACCACTGGAGCAATATGCTAGTCCATCCAAAGTTGCTGTCCCAAGCCGGAATGGGTGAGGCCTGGCCCTGAATCCACCCACTAGTTGTTAGTTTGGTCCCTGTAGTTTCAAATAATTGTTTTATTTTCCATCAGTCCTGTGATACCAGTAAGCTTTGTACACCGATAAACTGGTATTTGTTTCAGTTACAGTTTTGAGTTTGTGGTTTTTCTGTGATTGTGCGTTACTCCTTCTGCTGGGCCGCTTGCTGCTGAGCAAATTGGACCAGGATTTAAGGATCCAATGAAGGCTAATGCACAGGCCAGAATCTGTCATGATATGCATGGGCCTTGATTGGATCTCCCAATTAACACATGGCAGAAGAATGAGTGGAAATTCCCTGAAACATGGTCCTTTAAACAGATGTGATGTACTGGTGACCTGAACTCTTTGGAATGCTACAAAGATTGCCTTTCTGGTTTAGATTACACATTTAATCCCAGAATACACACAGAGACAATCTCTCTCTCTTCAAGGCAACCTCTCCCAAAAGATCTCTCCCCCGTGCCCCAAAGTGGCTGGTTTTGGAGATCCAGAAGACATATGCTTCAGGCTTCCGCCCACTGTCAGACCAACTCAAACCATTGGCCCATCTGACTACCAGAAACAGCAGCAACTCTCCAGGATTTATTAATCTCTTCCATTTCTCTGTCCCCCAGTAACAATAGTCCACTAAGCATCATACAAAATTAAAGGAGAGATGAAAAGTCCCAATCCCAATAAAACAAGGATCAATAAAATAGCAAACAAAACAACTTTAAAAAAATTCAAAGCAGGGATCTTGAGAGTAAAACATCACAACAGTGATCAGTTAGTGTCATGTCATGGTCTAATGCTGGATTGCATGAAAGCAGCAAAGCCACTGAAAGCTCCAGGTGAGCATCTTTCCTCTGTCAAAGGTTGAGAGGAGACTGAACCTTTTAAAAGCTCCTATCTCAGACTGCCTCTCTCAGGCTCCACCTGCTTGTGAATAACGCCAGATTCTTCAAGGGTCCGGCCTGAAGATGGGCACCCCTCCGCCCCCTAGCTTCCTGTCTGATGTGCTCCCTGCACCGCTGGGTAAGTGGTGAGATCCTGGGGGAGGCATTTAATTCCTCAAGCTCAGGGAACAGTGACTGTGGAGATCCAGGAGGTTCTTCTGGAGGCTCACGTCCATCAGCCTCAGGCTCTGTGGTTTCCTGATCTCCAGCATGAGGTTCAGAGTCCTGAGCCTGGTCTGGCTCCTTTTCCAGAAGGTCAGCAGCCTCTGGCTCCAAGTCCTGACTGCTGCTGGGGTCTAGGGTCATGACACCTAATATAGAGAACCAACGGAATATATTCCATAGAGCTAAATAATGATGCTAATATCATGGCATGAAACAGAGATTACTTTTTAAAAATGGATATTTTAAAGGTGTGGGAAAATAAACAGAAGGTCTTTGCCTGGTGTGGAAAAACATAAGAGCCTGCTGGATCAGGCCAGTGGCCCGTTCTTACAGTGCCCAACCAGATGCCTGTTATGGGAAGCCCACAAGCAGGACCTGAGTGCAAGAGCACTCTCCCCGCCTGTGGCTGGCAGCAACTGTGTTCAGAAGCACGCTGCCTCTGACCATGAAGGCAGAGAACAGCCATTGGGGGTGGTAGAAAAGACATCAGAGGCAGGTGCCTCATCTCTGGAGAGGGCATTCCACAGCCGGGGTGATGGGGATGGTGACCACTGTCCATTGCCTCAGATTACATCTCTTTCCCAGTCATTCTACCTGGGATTCCTTTTAAACTAGAATTGCCAGAGACTGAACCAGGGCTTCCCCTGAAGTGATGCAAAATATTCCCAGGGCCATGTGCCAATGCTCCTTCTCTCCCATGCATAGGCTTTTCATCATTTTTACTAACTTTTTGCCTTTCAGGACAATGTAGCAGCAATCACCCTCCTTGCCCATCTTCAGGCTACAGAGTTGGTCCTTTAAGGCTCTGAAGTTCTCCACCAGGAAGAGGCAGGCTAGAGATAGAGGCTTAAAATGCCTCAGTCTGCTCCCAACCTTTGTTCTAGCAAGTTGTGCACTTGGAGCTATCCGTGGTCCTGCAGCCTCAGACCAGCATCGCTACTTCCTCTGTGGATCCAGCATCAGACAGGAACACAACAGGTCCTCTGGCCAGTGCTTGACCTGGCTGACTGCAGGCAACAGGTCTGGCCTCTCCCCAGCCCTGCCCTCATCATCCATGTGGCCATCTGAAGCATGGTAGACATTGTGCATCTACCTCTTCTTGCAGAGGCTTCCCTGGATTCTGGAAACCTGCAGAATGTCTGGAAACCTATGCATGGATGTCCAGAGCAGGACTGGGGGAGGGAGAGATGCACCATTAGAGAGGGCCAAAAGCATGGATCCACAGTCCCCATATTCCTGTGTAAATAGGGCTTCAGTCTCTCTATATACCATGTCACAGAGTTAGCCTGGGGCTGTTTTGGAGGGCATCTCCCCCTCCCCACATCAGGTTTTTCTTGCTTTTTTTTGGTACTTATGTATACCTCATCGAGAGTCACTCTGCCAGTGCCTCTCTCTTGAGTTTGGATACATAAACACAAGCCCAGGAAGAGCTGAACTGGCATTAGTCTGCAGATGCTTTGGCATTTGTTTCTAATCTGAAGGATTTGGAAATCAAAGAGATGCTCCTGTTTTGATATCGCAAAGCCTTGAGGTCTCTCTGGAGCAAAACGCCCATGTCATTAGCAAAGATAGCCACGTCTCCGCTGCGTCTCTGGGGTGGGCATCGTCCCTTTGAGCGGATGGTGGAGAGATCCCTCCTGCCACACTTGCATTAATGAGATTGGCAGCAGATGCATTTGCAAGCTGCCAGATGGTCTCAGGGCTCTGGGAATATCCCTGCGGTTTGATGACTTCCTTGTCTTCTGAGAAAATGGGAGATGCTGAAGCTTTGATAATGGGACAGAAAAGCTGTTTCCAGTTTTGCAGCAACATCTACAAAGTCCCTTGGATGAAATCTTTACAAGTAGTTTTATCACTCCCCCACCTCAGTCCTGGTTAATCCTCTGAAGTAAAAAGAAAAACACCCCCATTTACAGAAAAATATATTTCACTTATTAATAAGGTTGCAATGTAATGGAGATTATTACCAAATGGCTACAGTTTTTAATACCTATGTCTACAGCAGATGTGTAGGAGATTAAGGAGAAAAACTGAAATGGTGGATGGGACCAGCCATCCATCTGAATGACGTTGAAACCGTCTGACACTTACCACTGCCCGGTTTGAGTTTCAGGAGATGGGATCTTTAAGCTAGCCTCAGTCATGGTTAGTTTCGATTTAAGGCCTTCCTAGGTTCCTATTATTATTATTATTATTATTATTATTATTATTATTATTATTATTATTATTATTATTATTATTATTATTATCGTTGTTGTTGTTGTTACTTGCCGTTTACCCAGAGGTCCCAGGGAAGGTTACAACAATTTTAAAACCCATAATTAAAACAGTTAAAAAGAACTTCGCAGAAAATAGGGTGGGTCCTAAAAATATACATCTCAGGTATCGAAGGCCAGGGTAAAGGGTGAAAACTACACATTACACAGGGTTGTCATCAACTAAATCCTACTCAGAGTAGACTCATTAGAATTAATGAGCCTCAGTTAGTCATGAGAATTGATTTCAATGGGTTTACTTTGAGTAGAACTTAGTAGACGACAACCCACAAAGTTTTGGGTTATGCTGGTTTTTTAGGTTCTACTTTCTTAAAAAAACCAAAAGGAAAATTGCAAATCAGGGCAGATAAAGAAAGAGTGTGCAATATGGAAGATGTGGGAGAAGGGAAGTTTATCATTTAGAGAAAAGGGGAATAAGAGGCAGCATGACAGAAATGTAAAGAATTATGCATGGCGTGGAGAAAGTGGACAGAGAAAAGCTTTTATTCCCTCTCTCATAACACTAGAACTCGTGGACATCCAATGAAACTGAATGCTGGAAGACTCAGGACAGACAAAAGATAGTATTTGTGCAAACAGCAGCACATAGTTAAACTATGGAATTTGCTCCCACAAGTGGCAATGATGGCGTCCAACTTGGATGGCTTTAAAAGAGGATTACACAAATACATGGAGGAGAAGGCTCTGTCAATGGCTGCTGCCATGATGTCTGTGCTCTGCCTCCATAATCGGATGTAGTATGCTTCTGCACCAGTTGTCAGAAGCTGCAGGAGGGGAGAGTGCTCTTGCGCTCAGGTCCTGCTTGCCGGCTTCCCACGGAGGCATCTGGTTGGCCCCTGTGAGAATAGGATACCGGACTAGACCTGATCCAGCTTCAGGACTCTTCTTATGTTCTGATAGGAGTCTTGCGTCTTGTCCCCATGAGTGAAAGAGTAGCCTGGGGAGAGTGGTTCTGAGCTGAAGGGTGACTAGCAAGGGAAAGGTTCTGCAGCCTCTGCTCACCCTTCTCCTGCCATGAATC
Source organism: Rhineura floridana (assembly GCF_030035675.1). Lineage (NCBI taxonomy): Eukaryota > Metazoa > Chordata > Lepidosauria > Squamata > Rhineuridae > Rhineura > Rhineura floridana. Next base: position 3,412,088 of record NC_084480.1, on the reverse strand, counting down.
CCACAAACCAACTCAGGATGATTTGGGTGTTCAAAAAACTCAAAACCAAAACAGGAGAAGGCTGAAGGGATAGAACTCAATGTGCGGTATGAGCCTCACCTCCTCAAAGCTGCTTCAAATATGTATGCTTGCCACTCAGTGATTCCGGCACCAAGGAATGACTGGCATGTGTGAATGAACCAAGTCATCACATATTGATTGCTTGCAGCTGATGGCGTACATTCACTGACACCACTCGCCCACTGAAATGATGATTGTCTTTCAAGTCAGGTAATGCAACAGGAAACTCTCTTTGATCTGTGATGACTCATTTGCACGCAAAGCACCCCTTGATGCCGCAGTTACCGAGTGATGGACATACAGGCCGCATCCACGCTATACATTTAAAGCAATTTCACACCACTTTAAACAGTCATGGCTTCCCCCTCCCCTCCAAAAAACCCCCAGGAGCTGTAGTTTGTCAAAGGTGCTGACAGATCTTAGGAGTCACCTCACAGAGCTACAATTCCCAGAGTTCCTGGGAAGAGAGATTGATTGTTAACCCACCCTGGGAATTATAACAAACTGCTGTTCCCAGGATTCTTTGGGGGAAGTCATGGTGGTTGAAGGTGGTATCATAGTCCTTTAAATCTATAGCCTAGATGGGGCCAGATAGCAAGGGAGACTGCCAAAGTGTTCTAAACTGACATCCTGTTCCCTACCACCCAACTACGGGTCATTTTTTTCCTGGACATCTTCTCTTCTCCATGCTCTTGTTTGTAATTTTAAAAACCAGTTTTGGATTTAAGGACTTGCCTGGTCGCCAAAGGTGACCAGGAATGCCATGCAGGTGAGCGAGTGGATTGATAAAGGAGAGGGAGCTCTTGCTGTCCTTCCCATGCCAGTGTAGATATACACCATACATTTTGAACACATCCAATACACATTTAAAGCACATGACTTCCCCCAGAGAATCATGGGAACTGTAGTTTGTTACGGTTGCTGGGAATTTGCAGTTCTGTGAATGGGAATCCACAATTCCCATGATTCTTTGGAGGAAGTCATGTGATTTAAATATGTGTTGGATGTGCTTTAAATGCATGGTGTGGATCTTTCTGTGCTTGTCTTGGGGAAAGTAAAACCCCTTCTTTGGCAGTCAGCACGGGAACCAGCAAGGCTGCCGGATAAATGGCAGAGGAAATCATCCTACTCTGCTTGATTGAGGCTGTAGCCAGCTTTTCCATGCTTACTGCAAAGGCTGGGGCTCCCTGTTGTCCACATGGAAACACAGGCTACCAGCCTCTTAACTGGCTAATTAAAAAAAAGAAATTGCCAGCTGTTGTGGGCTGCTACAAACCTCCATCACGTGTAGGGTTGCCAGGTCCATGGCCTAAGACTGATCCTGTATCTTTAGGAGAAGAGAAAGTCAGCCAAGTGCAGGTGTTCTTGCAACCTTGTAATGGGGAAAACCACAAGGTGGAATTCTCCCTCCCCCCTCCACAACTTTTAAAGATACAGAAGACCTCTGGGAGGCTGGGCCTGGCAACCAAGAGGTCTTCTGTATCTTTAAAGGTTGTGCAGGGGGAAGGGAGAATTCCACCTTGTGGTTTTCCCCATTACAAGGTTGCAAGAACACCTGCACTTGGCTGACTTCCTCTTCTCCTAAAGATACAGGATCAGTCTCAGGCCATGGACCTGGCAACCCTAATTTCATGCCCCCTCCCCCATTCCTTAGCCATTGTCTTCTTAAACTAAAAAGTGTTATATGCTTCCCATCCCCAGCGTGATGTTGATGACACACTGCAGGGCCGGCATCACCAGGCACCTGCCCACACACCCTTGCAGGGGGCCCACTCTCAGTTCGTGTGCTTCCTGCTCTGCTGGTCCTTCTCTTGGCTGCAGGGGTGTAGTCATCCAGGGTCTCAGGAGGTCTTAGACCCCTTACTTTTTTTGGGAGCAGGGTCCCAGCATGGTTCCGATGTCTCCAGCATCCTATGAGCCAATCAGCATGAAAGGGGAATGTGTTAGCCACTGAGAATAGTCCTCTAACATGCTTCCTTGTCCTTTCCAGCCGATTGGAGTCAATGAGAGTGGTAGGCGGTGAGTCAGCCACCGACAAGACTCTCTTCAGTAGCTAACACTTTCCTCTTTTGTGCTTCATGGCTCCTAGGGACATCTGTTGTTGTGGGAGAAGGCATTAACAAGGATCTAATTCTCAACCCAGCAGCAAAAGGGTGTGTGTGTGACTGTCACTAACATGAAGGGACCCTGCACTTCTGAATTTGCCACTGCACTACTGCCTGGCTGTCAACCGCCTGCCCACCTGCCTTCTCTGAGTCTGCAAGCCATGGCTAGAGGGAGTCTTGCAGTCTCCCTCTGGGCAGCTGTGCATGTTGGTCCTAGGGCAAAAAAGAAAGTAAAGAGCAGTGGTTACTCTGGTGAGGAGGAGATGAAGGCAATGGAAGGGCATCTCCGGATAGGGCTGGGACAGACTGACAGCAAAGGCACCTTCCTCCATGCTTGAGGGCAGCATGCTTCTGAACACCAGTTACTGGAAACCACAGGAGGGGAGAGTGCTCTTGCGCTCAGGTCCTGCATGTCGGCTTCCCGTGGGCATCTGATTGGCCACTGTGAGAACAGGATGCCGGACTAGATGGGCCACTGGCCGGATCCAGCAGGCGCTCCTTATGTTCTTATGAGGTGGGCACACCAAGGGCAAACCTGGAGCTGGCACAGAGATCCTGAAAGCAAAGAAGAAGCTCTTAGGTGATACTTCAGGCACGCTGTTTGGCCTCTTGCCTCCCTTGCAAGACTTTGGTGAAGGGGGGAAAGAGGTGGGGGAGATCTTCCCATCCCAAATTGAATGAAATTTCCAGCCTCTGATCAAAAACCATAGAACAATTTCCATAAATGCACCAAACTGTATTTGGCAACCAGCAGCAAATCACCTGGTCTCAATGACTGCCCTGCAAAAAACTCTCTTTATGTATTTATTTAACTACATCATCTGCACCCCTCTTTCCTTATAAAAGGCTCAACCAAAGCAAAACATAACCTAACAATTTAAAGTATCAATTTTAAGAAACCCAGCAGTTAAAAAAAAAAAGCCAACCTCTTTACTCTTATAATAGTTATTAAGGTCCCAATGAACTTTACTACAATGGGGCTTACTACTGAGTAGAGATGTACAGGATTGCACCAGTTAACTTTTTTTTAAGGGGGCATTTTTATAGTCATTTATTTCCTTTATCTGTATCTAAGTAATTAATGAAATGCAGCTTGCTTAGATCTGAATACACTCAAACTTGATGCTTTTTTCTGGGTATTTGGAGATTGTCCCCAGTAGGAATTTTATTTATTTATTTATTTATTTATATTCCTCCCAGAAGGTGCCCAGGGCGGCACACAAAAGCACTAAACACATTCTAAAACATCTTAAAAACAGACTTTAAAATATATTAAAATGAAATGAAATGAATCTTCATTGCTCAGAGCCATAGGCTACCTACCACAATAAAACACAAGTAAAAGGAAAACACAAAATACATATTAATAATACATAATATTATTATTATTATTATTACTATTTCCATTTATAAACCGCTTACTATCTAAAAGATCTCAAAATGGTTTACAATAGAACACACAAGGTACAATAAAAAAATCACATTAATTTACAAAGCAAAATACATAAACAATATCCATATACATAAACAAGTGAAAAAATAATTTAGCTCAGACATTGGCAGGAGTGTTGTGGCCAATTCAGAAGTGCAGGGTCCCTTCACGATAGTCACAGCCACACCCTGTTGCCTTTTTTGCTGCTGAGTTGACAATGAGATCCTTCTTAATGGCTTCTCCCACAACAACATACATCCCTAGGAGCTGATAAGCATGAAAGAAGAGAGAGCTACTGAGAAGAGGGTTCTTAGTGGCTTTCTCACCTCCTTTCACTCTCATTGCCTCCAATCAGCAGGACAGGACAAGGAAGCTTGTTAGAAGACTCTTCTCAGTGGCTAACACACACCCCTTTTATGCTGATTGTCTTGCAGGATGCTGTAGACGTAGGGACCATGCTGGGACCCTGCTCCCTAAAACGTAAAGGGTCTAAGGCCCCCCTGAGACCCTAGATGACTACATCCCTGGATGTTGGCGGGAGACAAAGGAGAGTCCCTCCGTAAAGTCTTATATAGTGAATAATTGCTTAGGTTTATTTGGGAGAAGATGGTCCTTTAGGTATCCTGGTCCAGTCTCTCACTTCTACAGGAGGTGAATCTCAAAAGCTGCTGGCATATGATATAGCAGCTCAGGTTCTAAAAAGCTTACTGTCTAGGAGCTAAGGCATTTTACAAAGGGTTTTGCTTTGATCCACCAATTTTAGCTCTCAGGCAGTTCAGCTTCATGATCAAGTATTAAAAATGTAAGTGTACTGCCTTCAAGTTGATTCCGACTTATGGCAACCCTATGAATAGGGTTTTCATGAGGCTGAGAGGCAGTGACTGGCCCAAGGTCACCCAGCGAGCTTCATGGTTGTGTGGGGATTTGAACCCTGGTCTCCCCGGTTGTAGTCCAACACCTTAATCACGACGCCACACTGGCTCTCCCTGATCAAGTATCAGGGACGGGCAAAATCCCCCTGACTCTCCGTGAATGGAGTGACCTGGACATTTTGTTTCCAAAAAACATCTGGAACAAATCAGGGCCACTTGGCAAATGAATGCTCCGCTCCACCCTGGCAGCCAAAGCAGCCTCTGCACTCATCCCTTTATTTACTGGGATGGTAATGACAGCAGGAGGAGGGAAGTAAGTTTCCCCCCCTCCCTTTCCATCTCCTTGTGAGCACATCCCTTTCACTGGGAGGATTGGCACTGCTGGGCCTAATGGCTGGTCTTTGCATAACTAAGGAAATGGCCAAGATTTCCTTCTGGAAGAGGGCATGTCCAGGTTCCTCCAGCTCCTCCTCCCTGTTGAGGAGGATGCCACCAAGGTGCTTGTGAAGAAGCTGCAGGATTTACAATGAAATGATGCTGAGGCTGGAAGAGACCCACAGAGAGAACTAACTTGTTCTCTGCAAGAATCCTATGGTGCTGGCAGCCCCCACCCCCCAAAACATCTGATGGCGGAGCAGTACCTATTTGGGTGCTAATGCTGTGAATCTCCACTTATGCTTGACCTGCATATATGTGTAAATAAAACCATATATCACAAACCGCCAGGAAATAGAGCCTGAGGGCATGCTGCACCTCTGAGTTTCTCACCAATCAGAGCCTTGGAGTGTGCATAACAGTATGGATGCAACGGCACTGCTCAGTTTTATTGGTAATTTTTGTTTTCCTATTGTTTTCTCTCTCTCTCTCTCTTTTGAAGTATAATCTGCTCTGATTATCTTTTCATGGAAGAAGGAAGTAAAAGTACTTTGAAGCCCAGAGAATAGCAAATGCATCCCATGGAGGTGTCTCCCATTCCACAGTGGAAGAGCCCAGCTTCAAAGCTCACTTTCCCACTGGCTGTTTTCTATAAATAAATAAATAAATGACATGATATATTCTTCCTTTCCTCCAATGAGCCCAAGGCAGCATATATGATTCCCCTATTTTATCTTCACAACAACCCTGTGAGGTAAACTAAGCTGAGGGGCTTTCATGGCTGTGAATGGATTTGAACCTGGGCCTCCAAGAACTTCCTGGTCTGACACTCTAACCATTGCACCACACAAATCTGCAAGCTCCACCCTCAAGCCTGCTTGGCCAAGAGTCTCAAAATGCCACCTCTTAAAGCCTGCTTGTGGAAAGGAGTTTGCATTTCTGGGAGAGGGCTTGATATGTGCATCAGAGATCACTCTTCCTGGGGGAACCCTATCCATCCTGGTTCCTGCTGATTTCTTGGCCAAGTAACTTAGAGATGGCTCTGCAAACGTCCGACAATACAGACCCAGAGAAGGGAAGAGAAGATGGGATCGTTTTGATCTGTTGGTTTCTTTTCTAAACTCTGTCTAGTTGTTGGTGACTCTAGTCCTATTCTGGCATTCGCGTTCGTCGTTTGAGGTCCACCGCCTCTATTGCCTCTCCATTGCCTGGGCCCACTTCCTTCCATATTTTGGAGGGCGGAGGCCTGAAGTGCAGGACACACTCTATGCATGCGGGGGGGGGGGATGTGTGATTTAAAATCCTGACTGCTGAGTTTTCAATGCCATGGGGATTCTTCCATGTCTAGAGCAGGGTCCTCACTTCAGACTTTTCCCATCCAATGCATGCACAGCAGCAAGGACAGCAGTGAAAAATGGAAATGGACTGCCTTCCGACTTATGGTGACCCTGTGAATAGGGTTTTCATGGTAAGTGGTATTCAGCGGTGGTTTATCATTTCCTTCCTCTGAGGGTGAGAGGCAGTGGCTGGCCCAAAGTCACCCAGTGAGCTTAAATATGTCAATTTCAGTTTCTCTCAGTTTCACATTTTTCCAAACTTAAATTCAGTTCTCCACAGTTTTACAGCAGTTTGTGGGATTTTTTTTAAAGTCCCCGTGAACATTAATCAGCATTTTAGTGCGAATTTCTCCTAATATACACATTTTTTTGCAAAGCAATTTTCCCTTAAAAAGGCATTTTTGTATGTTATTTTCACTAATTTATGCATTTTTAGGCACACTTTACTATATATGTTTCTGTACACATTACATGGCTGGGAAAATATTCTGATAGGTGCAAATTTCAAAAGACGGCTGCATACTGGATCTCATATAGTTTCAGAAAATGTGAATTTACCTTTAAATGTGAACTGAATGAATTCCTCCCCCATCCCTAGCCATCCCTAGCCTAGGAAACAGGTAGGATATGAAGTCCTCAGGTGCAAATTCTCAATGTGTGAGGGGTAGAATGACTGAAAAATCAGACTTTCAAAACGTGGCCTCCTCCAGAGGTTTTGGACTACAACTCCCATCAGCTTCATCCACCAAACCTCCAGGCGCCAGGATCCTGCCAGAGGTATACATGTCATTGTTTGCCATCTCCATTCGTGGCCTTTACCAACAGCTGCAGAGCTAGGAACAGGGGAGAATATCTGCTAAATCGGACTTAGTACTGAATTCCGACTGAATTCAACAGTCCACTATCTTTTCGGACCGGTACTGATTTGTTGCTGTAATTGGCACAGATTTTTTTTCAATTTCCCCCTCGATTTTATATAATTATCTTTGTAATTTCCTCTAAGCTGATGCATTTGTAACAGTGTGTAGGTGTGATAAATAGGAAAAAATAAACCATATGGACACTGTGATCATTTACATAGACATTTACATTAAAAACTATGCATTTCTTTTCACAAACAAAATGAACAAACAAACCCCACAGTGGATCGAATCAACAAGCGCCAAAGTGAGCGGGAACAAAAAAAGGGTGGATGGGGATAGAACAACAGATTATCGAAATACAAGTGGATCAGAACTAGGCAGCGAACCCCATCCCTATTCAGATCAAAGCTGAAGTCACAGAGCCCCCTTAGGGTGCTTCATCTAAGGGAGGCCAATAACAAACAGGTTTTTTAAATTATTATTTCCATTTGGAGGACAAGAAGAGTTGAGGCCATGAGGAGAGAATTGGGGTGGGCAATGGTGTGTGTGTTGTTTTTCTGATACGGCAGCTCCAAGATTAGACTGATCCCCTGAGTGCAGATACTGAGATTGAACAAATAAAACTCACAGATGATTGCCTTGTTACTGTTGGCCCATCAGAAGAGGAACGACTCTCCCCACCGGATCAATAAGAGAGTCATCCATGGTAGTTTCATAGGAAAAAAATAGCTCTCCAGACAGAGGGGGAAGGTTGAATGGGCTTAGTGGGAAACATACGTCAGCCACGTTCTAATTTTCTAGCTATCGACCACAGCTGGTGCTAGAGCCGGCGTGCCCACTTAACGACCATATCTACACCTTGTTGTGTGGTTTTCGCGGCTGTTGTCATCCCATCCACCTGTTCTGTGACCCAGCACAAAGGGTTTCCATCCACACTGGTAGTCCTTTGCAGTTGACATATTGTCGTATTGTCAAAGCTCCAAAGGGTCACGTTTGCCTGGCATGTTTCGCCTCAATGATTACCATCCCCTTGGTAATGTGGCCTCTTGGTATGCAGCGGGCGTTTGTCCCTGAGCAGCTTCATCAAATGACAAGATAATGATGGATGGATGGCTCTGAAAAGCAGAGAGATGGAGAGAGACAGAGAGAGTTCAGAAACCTAAGATTGCAGAAATGAATCATGCAAGGGGTTAAGCCAAGATTTGTCAGACCTTTTGAACTTGCCCTTCCCTTCAAACCTGCCATCACCCTCTCTCTTCTGCCTCCCCCAACCCTGCACAAGGAATGGACAGAGCTGCCCATGTCTCATTTTTCTAATCTGAAATTCAGATTTCAGTTTGCGATTTCTTTAGAAAAAGGCCTCACAAAAATTTGTCAGCTTTTGCTTTTCTCCTAATATACACATCTGTGCATGTAATTCTCCCTAATGCACACCTTTTTGCAAGCAATTTCCCCTAATAATATAATGCATTTTTATATGTTATTTTCATAGCTATATGCATTTTACGCGCACTTTCCTCTAACAAACACATTGTGTGTATGTGTATACATTTTTGGTTTGGGGATTGGAGAACTGCATTAGAAAATGTGAGAAGTGGTAATTTCGAAGGAATTAGTGCATTGTTGTGGGAAAGGCAAATTGGGTATGTTCTCATTAAAATGCATACTGAAATGAATTTGTCCCTGCTTTCTACCAAACACTGAAAATCTGTTTTCCACAATAGATCGTGAAAAGATCCTTGCATGCAGCTGGGTGGATACACTCTACTGGCGCATGACAGAGGGGCCAAAAATTCCTCTCTGCTGGCCTTACATAGGAAAACAGAATCTCTCATCCCTCTTATAAGCAGAGAACTAGAACTAAGCACCAGCTCTTCCCTAAATCAGGTGGAAATGATGGGGCAAGTGTGATACGATTCATAGAACATAGAATAGTAGAGTTGGAAGGGGTCTATAAGGCCATCCAGTCCAACCCCCTGCTCAGTGCAGGAATCCAAATCAAAGCATTCCCGACAGATGGCTGTCCAGCTGCCTCTTGAATACCTCCATTCAAATCTACCTGTGTCTCATTTAATCTCCCTCCATGGACTTTTGCACACACCACTTGCACACGTTTTCCTGTCCTACCCCAACATTTGAGCACCATGAGCCCTCGATGCAATACAGTGGCAAACAGAATTAATTTAATCACCAGCTGAATCATCATCACCACCGCCTCCATCATCTATATTATGTTTAGCACCAGCCACTGCAATCTGTGTAGTGCAGAGAACACAGGATCTCCCAAAGCTCTCATGCATACTGGTTTAAAAGTTATAAAAAAATGGTTAGGGGACTGTATAGCATTCAAAGCAAATGTGAATAAAAAAAAGTTCTTGCACTGGTAGGACAATGCAGTAGGGAAAGGGTAGATACAGGAGGGGCGCCGTTTAAAAGAGGAGTGCACCATGAAACAGGTTGATTCTGGGGTCCCTGCCCCACAAGTCAAAGTATGATGTCAGTACTTCCCCAAATTGGATTAGGATCCTCACAGAGCCTCCTGTTGCTCTAAAATGATCCTTGAGCTTTGCAAGACATGAGGCTGTCCAAAATGTTGCCTGTGGAACACTGAAGAAATTGGGATTTTTTTTATTAAACAGCAGAGGATATTTTTAGAAAAGTTAAAAGCTTTATTTTTAAAAACCCTGTTCTGCTTTAACAAAACAACAACAACCCAAAGCTCTTCAGAACTCTGCAGGCAGCATTCTAGACAGCATTGCATTGTAAGACACCTGGAGGCCCAATTCTATAAATTCTATCAGAGGATACAGGCAATCATCAGGAAGAAAAGCTGGTGCGAAGCTGCAAAGTTTTAAAAAATCTACAGGCAAGAATTCACACCACTTGACCACCTCTTAATTGTTTCAAAGTAAGAAAGAGACAATCCCCACTCCCTCACCCCTGGGGGATTATGGAAGAGTGAATCCCTTTTAATATCCCGGTGAAAAGCTCCTGGACTTATTTATCTGCAATTTGGCAGGCTTAATCCACTCTGGAGAGACCCCTGTTATCCACCTTGGCGAAAGGGGGAAAACATTATAGCTGTTTTTAGATTCTTCATTACGGTGAATGCGGGAAAACAGCTGCATTTTATACAGAGCAGCTCAGAACCTAAATTACAGACTGAAGTGGGGAGAGCACAGAAGGATTCAGAAACAGTTGAGATTTTTGAAAAACACACAAATACGAGGTGTATAGATTGAACTAAAAATAAATTAGAAACAGTGCCAAATCTCACAGAGAGTTTTTTCTCGATGGCGTCACAAGTGCCTTCTCACAGACAGGCAGTGTTATGTAATGGTTAAAGTATTGGAATAGGAACAGGGAGACCCAGGTTCAAATCCCTACACAATTATGAAGCTCGCATTGTGACCTTGAGCCAGTCACTATCTCACAGCTTATCCTGCTTCATAAGGCTATTCTGAGGATAACATGTTTGGTTATGGACATGTATACTAGAGATGGAATCCATTGTCTTGTGCCACTCTGAAAGCATTCTGTCAACCTACTTGGTGGTATTGATTCGAGTTTGTTCTTTGTCTGCTATCCACTGCTTTTACTGATCTGGTTTTTTTCTTCCCCAAAATATTGAGATTAATATCAATATTTTGGAAAGGAAATATTAATTTTTAAAGGAAATATCACTATTTTGACAGGAAAGCAGCCCTTCCTCCTCTGCTGTGACTGGGGTTGGTCAGTTTTCATGTTGGCAAGCGAAGGCTGGCTGTTTTCTTTTTGGAAAGGAAAGGAACAAAGCAGGTTTCAGTGCCCCCCACCTCCTCCTCCAGCTTAAAGTCCGTAATGTGGGAGAGATTCTATAGGGCTAGGCTTGGCTTGCTTCCTCCCACTTGGAGCTTGGATTAGTCAAGCGGAAGGGGGGCACACATACACACAGAGTTGTACTGTTTAATATTGGTTTTAATTGTATTTTGATGTTTTGCTTGCTTGTTGTGAACCGCCCAGAGAGCTTCGGCTATGGGGCGGTATAGAAATTTAATAAATAAATAAATAAATAAATACTGTGCTTTAAGTAAAATAAATAAAAGACCAATATATTTTTTGGGGGGAGGATATCCAGTGTCAGGGGAAAGCAACTAAAGTTTGGAGCAAACTGCAAAGTTGAAGAATATGTAAACCATTGAAAAATCCATTGTTAAATCCAAATTCAGCTGAATTCTTGCCCATCCCTGATATACTGCTTTGAGCTTCCTTGGAAAAATCTGATACGGGCTGTCTCCATCTATCTAATGTATTTAAGGTAAATATAAAAACATATTAAAAATCAATTCCAACATAGACGCAGACTGGGATAAGGTCTCAACTTAAAAGGCTTGTTGAAAGAGGAAGGTCTTCAATAGGTGCCGAAAAGATAACAGTGATGGCGCCTGTCTAATATTTAATGGGAGGGAGTTCCACAGGGTAAGTGCTGCCACACTAAAGGTCCATTTCCTATGTTGTGCAGAACGGACCTCCGGATCGCAGAGCGCAGTGATTGACTGGGTATGTAAAGGATAAGACAGTCTTTCAGGTATCCTGGTCCCAAGCTGTATAGGGCTTTGTAGGCCAAAATTAGAACCTTGAACTTGGCCTGGAAGCAAATGGGCAGCCAGTGCACTTCTTTCAGCAGTGGGGTAACTTGTTGGTGATACCCTGCCCCAGTGAGCAGTCTTAGTGCCACATTTTGCACCAACTGCAGCTTCCGGACCAACCTCAAGGGCAGCCCCACATAGAGCACATTACAGTAATCCAGCCTAGAGGTTACCAGTGCATGGACAACAGTGGTCAGGCTATCCTGATCCAGAAATGGCCGCAGCTGTCTTACCAGCTGAAGCTGGTAAAAGGCACTCCTAGCCATGGAGATCACCTGGGCCTCTAACAACAAAGATGGATCCAGGAGCACTCCCAGACTACAGACCTGCTCTTTCAGAGGGAGTATGACCCCATCCAAAGCAGGAAAATGAGCAATTATCTGAACTCGGGAACCACCAACCCATAGCGCCTCCATCTTGCTAGGATTCAGACTCAGTTTATTGGCCCTCATCCAGCCCACCACCGAGTCCAGGCAGCGGTCCAGGGCTTGCACAGCCTCTTCTGATTCAGATGTTATAGAGGAATAGAGTTGGGTATCATCAGTGTACTGTTGACAGCTCACCCCAAATCTCCTGATGACCGCTCCCAAGGGCTTTATATAGATGTTAAATAGCATGGGGGACAGCACAACTGCCAGGGGCCCAAAAGACAATCACCCAATGCTATTCTCTGAAAACAACCTTGAAGATAGGCTCAGAACCACTGTAAAACAGTTCCTCATCTCACCAGAAGGATACCAAAGTCAATAGTATCAAAATCCTCTGAGAGATCAAGTAAGAATAACAGGGTCGCACTCCCCCTGTCCTTCTCCTGATAAAGGTCATCCATCAGGGCGACCAAGGCCGATTCAGTCCCATAACCAGGCCTGAACCCAGACTGGGATGGGTCAAGATAATTTGTTTCATCCAAGAGTACTTGCAATTGCTGCGCCACAACCCTCTCAATCACCTTCCCTAAGAAGGGGATATTTGCGGCCGGTTGGTAGTTGTCACAAACCAATGGGTCCAGGGTGGGCTTTTTCAGGAGCGGTTGGATCACAGCTTCTTTCAGGGTGGCTGGAACCACTCCCTCTTGCAATGATGCTTTGACCACACCCTGTATCCACTCGGTCAAACCCCCTCAGCAAGCTTTAATAATCCTGGGCTCCTGCTAGGAGGAAGGGTAGGATATAAATCAAATAATAAATAAATAAAAATAATCCAAGAAGGACAAGGGTGGAGAGGACACGCTGCTGGCCACATCACTGCAAGCACCTTGTCCATGTCATCAGGCAGCATCAACTGAAACCGTTCCCAAGAAGTTGCAGCAGACGTTGCACTGGACACCTCATTGGGGACTACAGTAGATGCGGATGGGGCATCAAGACTGCTACAGAGGCGAGCAACTTTACCCTCAAAGTGCCTTGCAAACAATTCACAGTGGGCCTCCGAAGGGTCCAAGACTCCATTTCTTGGAGTTGATGTCAACAGACCCCTGACAATATGGAAAAGCTCCACTGGACGGCTACTTGAGGATGCGATGGAGGCAGAGAAGTGGGCCTTCTCCTTTTCCGCCCTCACCGCCACACAGTCCTTAAATATGTATTAATCCTTAGGTATAGAATATTATATGTTCAGGTATGCAGAACTCCTCATCATACAGTACAAAGCCTTAATTTAAAAGGAGTCTTTTTCCCCCCTTTCTGCTTCCCCTCCCCATTCAGATATTCTGGGAAGTCAGCCAGCTTTTTTGCTGTTCTGTAAACAAGTTGATAAGACGGACTGGGAACCGGGCCAACAGTAGTTGCTGGATATGGACACTCCAGATGTGTAGTCTGTAACACCTGCATATAACTAACTAGTTTACCAACTAGTCAGCTAGTTAGATGTTCATCAGCTGTCATCAGAGATGGTCGTCGTGCAGCTTAAGCAAGGTGATGGCCTTGATAACACTACTACAAAAGGAGAGGATTTTTCACAGTGAGCTTCGAGTGCTTCTTAGCCTGGTCAAAGACGTGGCTTCTGCTTCGGTGGTCTGCCTCCAACCCTGGCAGATAATTTCATTTCTGGCAGATAATTCCATTTCTTTCTAGATAAGATATACAAATGTATTGAAATGTATTAATATGGAAATGTACTAATATAGAGGTGTACCCATGTGGATGTCATATATCTACACACGTTTGTGTGCCCCTGCCATGGGCTTCCACGTTTTAGGGATGCCAAGGAAACGATAAGTCAGATCCAGGTTTGCTTACAAGGAGAAGTTTATTAACTTACAGCGCACAGGCGTACTCAATAGGTGGATCAGACTGCAAGCTCCTGCACAAACCGTTGACCAGTCTGAACCCCAAACTGGGCAACAAGAGTGATTTATATAGTATTTGCTTCTTTACAGGCACAGCGCTGATATTATACAAGTAATTAATTGCTACAAAGCATTAACTTTCTCAGCATAGTAAATTGTTGCACTAATTGGTACTGCTGATAAGTGGAGCATCCTGGCATCCTAGAGCTAGTTTTCAGGCAGAGCATCAGACTGCTCCTTGGAATGTACGCTTGTTAGCCCCTTAGATAAGGTACCAGGTGGGCTATGAGCTAACTATTTACATTGACTTTCTTTGACCTATCTTTCAAGCGGCCAGAGAGATGCTAAGTGCTAAAGGATGCCAAAGCTCTGGAGGAGATAATATGGGCCTCCATGCCTAAAAGCGGCTATACATTTGCCTACAGGCCTACAATGTTGTAATGTACTTTGGTTTGATTCTGACTCAATGGCTAAGGCCACTATATGCATTACTACTAGTAAAGATGTTTAATGTTTAAAGAACAAATATTATAAGAATTATAAATACAATCTGCTGTTGAACTCCCAGTTATTTTCCTGATATCGCCCAAGAAAACTTGGATGGGAGCTCCGACCATTAGCCTGCCTATTCAGATGACTATTCAGAGGAGTGGGATAGCCAAAGGGCAACAGGGAGAACGTAAGAACCCTCTGCATGCACAAGAAAGAAGCCGTCTTGCCAGTTTCAAATCCCACTTGTAACAGCTGCTCAATAGGATGTTGCTCAACTCTCTAATATACTGTAAGCGTTGGCTGAATGGAGGAGAGGAAGGGGTGGCTTTTCCCTGGAATCCACAATTGGCGCTTTTGAGTTCCTCTGAGTAAAGGACATTTCCCCCACAATGGGAAGAGAAAGACATCTGTCACATGTGTGGGACGGCTTGCTGGACAAAGTTGTTGGCTTTGCACCATGCAGGAAAGTGCAAAGGAAAAGATCAGGTGGTAAGAAAGAAGAGGAGGCTGGGACCGTTTATGGAAGGCTGTGCTTGCAGAACGATATCCCGAGAAGCAACTTGTGAGATGGCAAATAGACTATAGAAAATCCTGCTCCAGGCATTGGGGGGTGGGTTGAGGCAGAAAGCCCACCTGCAGGGGTTTGCTGAGGAGACCTTGAGCCAAGACACACTACAGACTTAAACTGGTTTAACAGTTCTTTCCTCTTCCCAGGAACCCTGGCCATTGTAAAGCAGGCTGGGATGGGTGGGGTGCCTGATAGGAGTATACATGTTGCTTGCCTCTATTTACTTTCTACTTGTCTATCTAACTGCTAAAAAATGCCACAAGTCCCCAGGACTCCCATCCAAGGAAACCAAATCTGGGTCATGCTAAAAAGCAGATTTTAATAAACTCAGAACAACGATAAGTAAGGTTTTGTGGCAAGCAACCCTAATGGAAAAGGAGTCCAAGATGGGTGGGAGTTTCTAAAAGAGGAAATTCTAAAGGCACAATGGCAAACAATTCCGTCAAGGAAAAATGAAGGTAGACAGCAGATGAAGCCAATGTGGCTTCACAGAAGGCTTAGAGATGACCTGAAAACAAAAAAGGACACATACAGGAAGTGGAAAGAAGGCCAGGCCACAAAGGAAGAGTACAGGCAGGTATCCAGAATTGCAGGAATGGCGTCAGGAAGGCTAAAGCCGAGAATGAGCTGAGGTTAGCAACAGATGCCTAAAGCAACAAAAAAGCTTTCTTCAGGTACATTCATAGAGTAAAAGACAGAGAAAAGGAATGGTGGCACAGCTACTCAATGAGGAAGGCAAAATGATAACAGATGACAAAGAAAAGGCAGAAGTGCTCAATTCCTACTTTGGCTCAGTCTTCTCCCAAAAGAGGGTCTATGGCCCTTCTGGGAAACATTAATTTGAAGGGGCAGGATTGCAGCTTGGGACTGATAGACAAATGGTCAGGGAATACCTAATCACTTTGAATGAGTTCAACTCTGCAGGGCCCGATGAGCTGCATCCCAGGGTATTGAAGAACTCTTGGAACCACTGTCTATTATCTTTGCGAAATCGTGGAGGATGGGTGAAGTGCCGGATGACTGGAGGAGGGCTAATGTTCTCCCTATCTTCAAAAAGGGCAAAAAGGAGGAACCTGGGAACTACAGACCAGTCAGCCTGACATCGATCCCTGGGAAAATTATGGAGCAGTCAGTCTGTAACACCTTAAAAACAACACAATGATTACTAAAAGCCAACATGGATTTATCAAGTACAAATCCTGCCAGACTAATCTTATCTCATTTTTTTATTCAGTAACCTCCCTGGTAGACTGTGGGAATGCTGCGGACATAATATATCTCGACTTCAGCAAAGCTTTTGACAAAGTGCCTCATGATATTCTGATTAGTAAGTTAGCTAAATGTGGGCTGGATGGAACAACTATCAGGTGGATCCACAGTTGGCTCCAGAATCGTACTCAAAGAATGCTTATCAATGGTTCCTTCTCAAACTGGAGGGGGTTAATGAGTGGAGTACCACAGGGCTTGGTCCTGGACCCAGTGCTCTTCAACAGTTTTATTAATGACTTGGATGAGGAGGTTCAGGGAATGCTTATCAAATTTGCAGATGATACAAAATTGCGAGGGATAGCTAATACCGTGGAAGGCAGAAACAAAATGCAAAGTGTTCTTGATAGGCTGAGAACAACAGAATGAAATTTAACGGGGATAAGTGCAAAGTTCTACACTTAGGAAAAAGAAACCGAATGCACAGTTATAAGGTGGGGGATACTTGGCTCAGCAATACGACGTGAGAAGGATCTTGGAATTGTCGTTGATCACAAACTGAACATGAGCTAACAGTGTGATGTGGCTGCAAAAAATGCTGTTTTAGGCTGCATTAACAGTATTGTTTCCAAATCACATGAAGTATTGGTTCCCCTCTATTCAGCCCTGGTTAGGCCTCATCTTGAGTACTGTGTCCATGTTAAGAAGAATGCAGACAAACTGGAACAGGTTCAGAGCAACAAGGATGATCAGGGGACTGGAAACAAAGTCCTATGAGTAGAGACTGAAAGAACTGGGCATGTTTACCCTTGAGAAGAGAATCCTGAGATAGGATAGCACTCTTCAAGTCCTTGAAAGGTTGTCACACAGAGGAGGGCCGGGATCTTTTCTTGATCGTCCCAGAGTGTAGGACGCAGAATAATGGGCTCCAGTTGCAGGAAGCCAGATTTCGGCTGAGCATCAGGACAAACTTCCTAACTGTTAGAGCGGTATGACAATGGAACTAATGACCATGAGAGGTGGTGGGTCCTGCAACACTGGAGGCCTTCAAGTGGCAGCTGGACAGCCACCTGTCAGGGATGCTTTAATTTGGATTCCTGCATTGAGCAGGGGGTTGGACTCCATGGCCTTATAGGCTTAGAGGTTCAACTCTACTTTTCTATGATAATCATGCAACTACTTAGGGAAGTGAGGCGCACAGAACAAAAGGAAGCCTTGTATTTTTGGTCCCTCTAGCCAGGGCCAGCCCAAAACGTTTTGCTGCCTGAAGAGAGGGACAAGAGGGCAGCTCCCCTCCCATTCCATGTATAGGTGCCAAGTGGAATAGCATGTAACCGAATCGTACTTTAACACTGGTGATGGAATAGCATTCTCTAGCACACCTGAGGCAGCCGGCTAGATTAGGGGTCAGGAAAGGCCATGTCACAAGATGGGGGGATGGAACATAGTCTCTGGAGGAACATCTAGGATCTGGTCCAGTGCCCCTCCCCCAGCATGTCACTTGAGGTGGTAGCCTCATTTTGCCTGAAGGTAGACCTGGGCCTGCCTCTAGCCCAGGGGTTGGCCATATCCAGATGTTGGTGGACTTCAGTTTCAATCAGGCTCAGGCAGTATAGCCAATGGTCAGAAATGATGAGAGTTATAGTCCAGCAACATCTGGAGGGCACTGCATTGGCTATCCCTGCTCTAGCCCAATATTGCCCTTCCCATGCACCCGAGATCTGTTTAACTGGTGGTTAACTGGTGATGCCCAGGGCTGGAGCTGGGAGGTTCTGCACGCAAAGCAGGCACTTGACAACAGAGCTACCGGCAAGGAGGAACATTCTAGCAGGATACCCTTTGTGCGCTATTTCGTGTACATAACTTTAATCACTAGTTTATGTTGTTGATTGTATCTGGTTGAAATAAATAAATCTTTCTGATTGCAACAGCAGCTGGAAATGGAATCCTGGCCAAGGAAACTGCATATTTCAAAGATCTGGGGTGTGGATGTGTTGGAAGGGGGTGGTAGTTTCAGACTAGGTGATCTTTGAAGTATCTTTCAACACTGATGACACTAGATACATTTGAGAAGGATTTTAAGCTGAAAGGACTTTTTTAAAAATAAAGATTGGCACTGATGCAGAAAAGGGTTACATGAATAATTGTCACAAAGCAAGAGGTTTAATGAGCACGGCCTGCTCAGCTTATCGAAGAACGTAAAAAGTGTCAGTGTGTAATTACCTTGATATGTGGAGGGGGGCACAGCTCTATAGCAAAGCACAGGCTTTCCATACAGAAGACAGCCAGGATCAAGCCAGGGCTTCTCCGGTGAAAAGGATCTCGGGATCCAGAGACGGAGGAACCCCAGCCTGAGAATATGAAGCGCTGCTGTCAGTCACAGCGGCCAGTTTGTGTCCCAGGTAGACTATTTGGCACCTTCCTCTGTTTGCAACTTCCCTCTGAATCATTTCTGAGGCTGTCAGCTTCCTCTTCTTCCAGCTCCTTCTTTGCATGAAGACCAAAGTTCAGTTCTCACCCTCTCTTGGATGTGTAGCTCGTTATCTGGAGAATTTATACCCCGCTCTTCTGTTTTTATTTAAGGCATTTATATTCCACTTAGTCATTAGCATTTCTAAGTGGTGTACATGAAAATAAGCTGTAAAGAGATTAAAGCCAGAGAGCTTCGGCTACGGGGTGGTATACAAATGTAATAAATAAATAAATAAAACAATTTTAAAAAAATGTCTGCTGAGACTAGAAAGTCTGAAGTTCAGCCAGGAGGGTTCCTGTCTAACCTCACTTTGGAGGGAGTTCCACAGGCTTGGGCCCAAAACACTGAATCCTAGTGTTACAAAAGGGGATGGGGCAACCATTCGCTTCCGTGCCTCTGTCAGCAAAGTACATCAAACTGTTAAATGGTGGAATTTGCTCCCTCAAGAGGCAGTGATGGCCACCGACTTGGATGGCTTTAAAAGACGATTAGACAACTTCATGGAGGAGAAGGCCAGTGATGGCTACTGGCCATGATGGCTGCCACCATAGTCAGAGGCAGAATGCTTCCAAATACCAGTTGCTGGAAACCATGGGAGGGGGGAGATTGCTGTTGCGCTCTGGTCCTGCTTGTGGGCTTCCCATAATAGGCATCTGGTTGGGCACTGTGAGAACACGATGCTGGACTAGATGGGCCCCCGGTGGCCTGGTCCAGCAGGCTCTCCTTATGTTCTTAGGTTCACATAGGAACATGGAAAGCGGCCTTACACCATGCCAGGCCTTTGGTCCACCTGGCTCAGGATTGCCCACATCAACTAGCAGTGGCCCTTCAGGGTTTCAGATGGGACATTCCCAACCCTGCCTGGGGCCTTCTGCACTTGCTCACATCCATCCTTGCTCCCCTTGCCTCCCCCCTCTGTTGTCCTTCTCCCCCCCTCCATCCCATCTAAAGTGCCTCGAAGCAGGGACTCTGTTCTGTGAAGAAATAGTTATATATCAAAAAGGGGTGATAATCACAGCGATTTCACCAGGAAGCTTTTCTGTAGTATGCCGGTGAAGCAGTTCTTTGGAGGGCCTTCCTCCCTGACTCTGCTGCTTGGGAGGAAGAGGAGGCTGGCTGGCTATAGGGGGATGTGGGGAGCTCAGGGGGAAAATGGAGGAAGCTGCCCTCTAATGTAGCAGGACTGCTGGCAACAGCTCTCCAGGGTTTCAGATGGGAAGCCTTTCTTGGCGCTTATGGTGTAGTGGTTAGAGTGTTGGACTACGACCTGGGAGACCAGGGTTTGAATCCCCACACAGCCATGAAGCTCACTGGGTGACCTTGGGCCAGTCACTGCCTCTCAGCCTCAGAGGGAGGCAATGGTAAACCCCCTCTGAATACCGCTTACCATGAAAACCCTTTTCATAGAGTCACCATAAGTCGGGATCGACTTGAAGGCAGTCCATTTCCATTTGAGATCCAGTGTGGTGTAGTGGTTAGAGAGTTGGACTACAACCTGGGAGACCAGGGTTCAAATCCCCACACAGCCATGAAGCTCACCGGGTACCTTGGGCCAGTCACTGCCTCTCAGCCTCAGAGGAAGACAATGGTAAACCCCCTCTGAATGAAAACCCGCTTACCATGAAAACCCAATTCATAGGGTCACCATAAGTCGGGATTGACTTGAAGGCAATCCATTTTCATTTCACTGGAGGTTTCAGGGGTTGAACCCAGGCCTTCTGCATGTGGTATGCCACTGAGCTACTAGCTGACCAGGAATGGGGAATTAGCCTTTTCAACACCCAGGGCTGGCATTGTGGGTGACAGAGCTTGAGCTCCGTCTTAAGGCTCAAGCCAGCAGAAGACCTGACCAATGTAAGGCAGCAGGTTGTGTTATGCTCCAGGGAGATCAGCTAGACCAGTTAGGGCCTACTGAACACCTACAAGCTAGGGCAGGTCATGTGACCCTATCAGAGTTTCCAGTCCAGACTCGCTGCTTTGGTCAGAGCAACGAGAGACTCTGCTTGCAATTACTTTCTAGGACACACTCCCATCTCCTTCCACCCCCACCCCTGCCCCAGTGAGGGAAGTGGGATCCATCCCATTCGTAAGTCATAAGAAATCCAACAATTCAGAGCTCTACAGACTAATGACTCCTCCAATTCTTTAGTTAGCAGTCCTCTGGGAAGCACACCACGCAAATTATCCACCATGCTGACGTCACAATATGGCAGCCATTTTGGGCTGGATGGGACAGAGTTGGAAGAAGATGTGTGTTGATCCAAAGATATGACATCCATCTCTTTTTTTACGCTAAGGCAGAGGAACCTTTGGGGAAAGAGTCTGTATGACATCCAGGCTCATGCAACAGGCCTGCCCAAGGCCCCATGGGACAGTCTCCATCTGCCCCCAGCCCCCTTCCTTGGGAAGGCTGCTACGAAGCAATCTAGTCCCTTTACTGAAGGCTGACAGATGAACAGAGGTGGCTCTGTATTAATTAAACATCTGGAGAGCCTGGCAAATGGCCCACTTAATTATGCCTGGTGTTCACAGACCCCCCTTGTCTCACTCATTTCCATCTTCAGAGCCAAGCAAGATCTCTGTTTCCCAGGCTCCTTGCACAGGGGGAAGGGGCAGGGAGGAAGTCTCTGAGCTGTGGAGAAAAAACCCGCAGGAGATGAGATGACAATCAGGCTTCTTGGAAGCTGTTGAGAAGGAGGGCCGGCCCTACCATTAGGCAGCCTCTGGCAGCAGATGATGTGGGGGTACCGGCAAGGTGTTATTAACTGTGTGTGGCAGAAGTTCCTAAACACCCACCTGACAACAGAGGGGATGAAAACGGACATCTCTGTTTTGCCTTATTGGTGGCTCAGTGAAGGAATCAACAGAAGTAAAGGATCCAGACTAGTTTGCTTCACCAGCCTGGGCAAACACAAAAATAAAGAAGTCTCTCTCTCTGTGTGTCTGTGTCTGTGTCTGTGTCTGTGTCTGTCTGTCTGTCTGTCTGTCTCTCTCTCTCTCTGTGTATGTGCACATGCTGGCAGCTGATGGATGTTGACTTCTCAGCTGCCACACTGAAGTTCCCTCTTCAAGGTGGCCTGGAGGCATGCCCTCTTGCTGCTGACATTCAAGGCTGGAACCCACCAGGAGGGAAGGTGTGAGTGAGGCAGCGGGTGGGGAAATCAGGCTTGGATTGCCTGGGCCGGGTGTAGGGATGTTGGAGAATTGCAATGGAAATGGAAACAGAAGCAGGAAAAAACAACCCAGCACATAAGCCTGGTATTTACTGCTGTTGTTGTGTTCAGTCCGCAAATGAAATGTCACTGATTGCATTTTCTTCCTCATTTGCATTGTGTTTCCTTTGCATTGAAACGAACGGGGCAAGACAACGAAATGACAACATAATTTATGCAATTAATTGTGCAAGTTATGCAATATCCGCCACAACAAATAGCTTTTGTTTCGTTCAGTTTTTGTTGGACGATGAGCTTCAGTGGAATGGGAAGAGAGCTGCACGTGGTGAATACAGGGCAGAACTGACAAGGAAACCTTTCTGCTTTCCTAGTTCGGGAAGCCTCTCCTGCCTGCTCTCACTCACCCCTCTGGCCGAAGCCTTCATACCATGCTTCGCCTCCCTCTTTCTTCCCCCTTGACCTCCACAAAGGGAGATGCTTTCAACTGGGTGGGCCAGTATTGCCGATGGCTGCGCTCTCCCTTCCTCCTCCTCTTTTTTGGGCCACTGCCAGCCACCTCCCACTGGCCTGAATTTGGGCACAGCAGCCCAGGGGAAGATCGGCTCTTGTCCTTCAGGCTGTCCCAAGGGCATCTCCATCTCTCCCTATCCAAGACTGAGAGCCTTGGGTCTCTCAGTCGGGTGGGGCCAGGAATGGGCCAGCCGCGCAAGGAATGGTGGTGAGGTGCTAGAGGGATGAGTTGGGTGCACCAGCCAATTTGAGCTGCATCCCTGCTGATGTAAGAACATAAGAGCGTAAGAAGAGCCTGCTGGATCAGGTCAAGGCAGAGCTTGGAAAAAGTTACTTTTTTGAACTACAGCTCCCATCAGCCCAGTCCAGTGGCCATGCTGGCTGGCACTGATGGGAGTTGTAGTTCAAACAAGTAACTTTTCCAAGCTCTGGGTCAAGGGCCCATCTAGTCCAGCATCCTGTTCTCACAGTGGCCGACCAGATGCCCATTGGAAACCATGCTCTCAGATGTGCTGCCCATTGCCACTGCTGGAGAATGACTTAGCTCCCCATTCTGGTGGCTTCTGTATGTGGCATGGATGGACAATGGGCATCATCTTGCTCTTCACCTCAGGCAGCAAAATATCTTGGGTTGGCCCTGTTGAGAACAGGGCAGGACTCCTAATGGCAATCTCTTCCCTTTTCTGCACCCAAAGGCTGGCTCTTCTTCTGCTTTTCTTTACTAGTAGCTTTGAAAATTGCATATTTATGTATGTATGTATTTTATTTATTTATTTATAATTTATATCCCACCCCTCCTCCCAGCAGCAGCCCAGGGCAGCAAACAAAAGCCCCCAAAACACTTTAAAATGTCATAAAAACAGACTTTAAAATACATTAAAACAAAACATCTTTAAAAACATTTTTTTAAAGCTTTCAAAACATTTTTTTTAAAAGGTTAAAAACCTTTTTTTAAAAAGGTTTAAAAACATCTTAGAAAGCAATTCCAGCACAGACACAGACTGGGATAAAGTCTCTACTTAAAATAATAATAATGATATTTAATTTGTCTGTCGCCTATCTGGCAATTAGCCACTCTAGGCGACGTACATTAAAATGAGGTAAAATACAACAATACAACGATATCAAATACAGTCATATTAATAACAGTAGATAAAGACACTGGACAGTCATCAATACATATAAAAGCACTTATATTAGCAGCATATGATAGATGGTAAAATCATAAAGATTTACCCTTCCCAAGGACCTCAAAGGCCTGTTGGAAAAGCCACATCTTCACGGCCTTGCGGAATACCTCTAGGGAAGGGGCATGTCGAAGGTCACATGGGAGGGAGTTCCAAAGAGTGGGGGCCACCACAGAAAAGGCTCTCTCCCTAGTACCCACCAACCTAGCTGTTTTGGTTGGTGGGATTGCGAGAAGGCCTTGAGTGGCTGATCTAAAGGCTTGTTGAAAGAGGAAGGTCTTCAGTAGGCACAGAAAACATATCAGAGATGGCACCTGTCTAATATTTAAGGGGAGAGAATTGCAAAGGGTAGGTGCCACCACACTATACACATATGTATGTGTACAGATATATATACTGCTTAATCATGAAAAGAATATCAAAGTGGTGAATGACAATATAAATAGAACGAAGATCAGAATAAAGTTTCAGAGAATAACAGAACAATAAGCAGCCATGAGCTGGGTTATATGTGACAGAGCATGTGGCGGATGTACATGGTTCTCTTCCTTCTCCATTTTATTGTCACAACAGCCCTGTGAGGTAAGTTAGGCTGAGAGATGATGGCTGGCCCAAGGTCTGTAAGCTTTAAGTCGGGATTTGAACCCTGGTCTCCCAGGTCCCAGTCCGACACTCTAACCACTAGACCACACTGACCTTACAGATTCTGTCTTTACATTTTGTTCACCGACATGGCTTTCTCTCTGCTGCTGCTATTTCACTAACATTCCCTGCTCTTCTAAGTCTAGGTATTCTGGGAATAGTCACATGAGCAGTCCCTGCCAATCAGGGATCACAGAGTGAGTGTGACATTATAATGCTACAGCAGAGCTTGGAAGTAACTAGTTACAAGTAACGAATTACTTGTAATTTATTACTTTTTTGAGTAACGAGTGGGTAACTTCATTACATTTTGCTGGTAATAGAACGAGTAGTAACTTCATTACTTTTGAGGAGTAATTGTAATGTTTCCAGCATTACTTTTGTGCATTACTTGAGGGGAGCAGGGGAAGTCTTCTGCTCCTATGATTTGTGAATAAAAATCATGTGCTTCAAATTGGGCTTCTATGCAGCGTTGTTCTTCCTTAATGTTCTGTTGGTGCTTAGGAGGCGACAAGGGAGGAGGTGGAGAGCGAGACGGGGTGGAGAAAACAATTGTTTAAAAATTGACAGGAGTGGAAGGAGAAAAGAGCTGGAGGCAATATATATATATACAAAAATATGTGTGTTGGGGTATCATCATTGCTGGGGGTGGGGTGAGGGGATGTGAGATTCTGTTATGGCATTCTGTTAATCTTATGGATAAAAAAAATTATTCTACTACCCTCTGTGTGTGTGTGCTTATTTTTAATGTTGTTTTAGGCTACTTAGATGTGCAGCAGCCAAGGCCAGCACCTTGTAGGCAATTTTTTTAAAAAAGTAACTAAAATGTAATTGTAGCAATTACTTTTGAGGAAAAGTAAAGTAATCAGTTACTTTCAGAGCAATTGTAATTGTAACTGTGATTACTACTTTTGGGGGGCCATGTAACTGTAACTGTAATTTACTACTTTTTAAAAGTAATCTTCCAAGCTCTGTGCTACAGGACCAATTAGATCTGGCTGAGGGCAGACAAAGCCAATTGAGAGGGAGGACAATGCTTCCTCCATCAGCACTGTCATTCTCAGTGGGTGCACATTTTTGTCCTCTTGAGAGCAAGCCCCCAAAATCACCACTCTTTGATGCTGTCAAAAACATGTTCATGAAAAGTGCTTTGGGGACAGGTATAAGGTGGATTCCGACATTCCTATGCTGCTGTTTTTCTCCAGCCCTAGTAGGAAAGGAAGATGCTTTGTGGTACGCTGTTTTAAGATATAGGAATAATATGAGATTGGGCTTCTGACTTGAGATCACTTGAGCCAACAACTTTTCCTATTTCTCCATTCTTCCAGTCTACTGATGGCGACGAACAAGTTGCCCAGTATATTGTTTGGGCCAACAGCCTTTCTAGGGCAGAGGTAGCCAATGTGATGATATCCAGATGTTGTTGGACTCCAATCACCATCAGCCCCAGCAAGGATGGCCAATGATCAGGGAAGATAAGAGTTGTGTTCCAGCAACATCTGGATGGCATCATGTTGACTACCCCTGTTCTATGGGCACAACTGAAGTCATGAGCTATTTGAGAGGAACACCCCAGGATCTGTGAGAGCATCAAAGCAGACTGTGATGTGTTCTTCTTGCAACATTTGCCACCACTATTTATTTATTTATTACATTTATACCCCGCCTTTCTTTTCATGAAACCCAAGACGGCTTACGTATGGTTCCCAGGCGGTCTCCCATCCAGGCACTGACCAGACCTGACCCTGCTTAGCTTCAGCAGGGTGCTGGCCTCATGTGTCTTCAGACCATAGTCTGGGACCATTACTTGGATGAGCCAAAAGAGGCTCCTCTGGTTCCCAGGCTCCAGACATGGATGAAGCTGAATCCTGCTTAGCTCTCAAAATGTCACAACTGTGTCTGTTTCAGAATCATTCTCTCCCCCTTTTCCTTTTTTTTTTTTTTTCAATAATTTTTATTCAGATTTTCATAAAACATACAAGACAAAATCATAAAACATTCAAAGACAAAAAACAAAATCAAAAATAGTTAAACAAAAAGAAAAAAAGAAAAGAAGAAAAGAAAAAAAAAAAAAGAAAAAAAAAATAAAGAATAAAATATTGACTTCCCATTTGTCAAAGATCAAATCAGTTATAAGTCTATAATATATAGCAATCCTGTCTCTTAAGTCATATTATAAAATCACTTTCCTCCAGTAGTTATCTTACTTAATCATCAAATCTCATAAACATTACTTTATTCTTTCCACAAAAAGTCAAAGAGAGGTTTCAATTCTTTAAGAAATATATCTATCAATTTTTTTTTCCAGATAAGCATATCGATTAATCCATCTCATTACTAATTATGATAATCTTATTGTCATAACCATAGTCAAAATAAACATTTCAATTAATCCATCACATCAGAATCTGTTAGGTTCAGTAATTTCAGTAGCCATTGTTCTATTATCTCTATTAGTTCCATTTTCCATCTTCCATCTTCAGTAGTCTTGTTAAGTCCAGTAATTTCAATATCCAATCTTCCATTATCAGTATTCCATAATAATCTTGCTGTCAAAGCCATAGTCATATAATAAGAGTCTGATGGGAATTACCTCTATCCCAAATATTTTCTTGCCATCCATTCTGAATAAGTTGCTGAAATACTGCTGTAAAATCATATCTCTGTTCTTTTTTTCAAAATACACTGGGTCATCTCTTAAAAGTTTTTCCATTGTCACATGGCTGCAGTTAATTCCATAGATTTTCTCTATATTGGGCTCCATCACATCATTCCAGTCCAGAAGATAATCCATGCCATTGATAACTTTATCTCTAGAATCTTCATTAATTTCTTCAGAGATAACATTGAGTTCCAAACAATAGATTTTATTTCTAAAGTCCATAGACTCCAAATCTTGTTCCTGTTCCACGTTTGTTCCAATCTCCGGGATCTCCTCTCTCACAGGGACCCCTATTCCAGTCTCCAGGGTCTCCTCTCTCACAGGGACCCCTATTCCAATCTCCGGGGTCTCCTCTCTCACAGGGACCCCTTCCAGGGTCACCTCTCTCACAGGGACCCTTATATCTTTAATCTCCTGCTTCATTTTACTCAATTCAATTTTCGTTATCTCAATCTCATTCATTATTCTCTGAAACATAGTTATTTCCAGATTCTCAGCCACTTTCTTAATTGCCATTTTAAAAGAAAAATATAGGAAAACCACTTCTTATTTCAGCAACAATTGGGTTAATACTCCAAACTTGGTGACATCACAGTATAAACAGAGCAGACAGCCTTATCTCTCCAATAGTTAAGTAAACAAAATGCAGTTCCCAGGATCGAAGCAATTAATGGCAATCGTCAAGAAACAGATTCGTCAAAATAAAATAGACCAAAAAGAGAGTAGTCTCAAAACAGTATAATATTTTTCAAAATAAAAATCTGGAATAGAAATCCCTCTTCTGTGTGTATCTTTAGAATGCAAATCCAGGACAGCTTTTTGCAACAAAAACAGAGATAAGCTATTAATTAGTGCGTAGCAGAGAGAAGTTACGGCTCCCCAGTGAGATGTCAAAAACCGATCAATCTGGCAAATCTCTTTTAAACAGCAACAATTTAAGTCAAGTAAAAGAAAAATATAGAAAGAAGGGTGCTTGCCTGTTAGTGCGTTCTCTCTTAGAAGATAAGATGAACGTTCGCTTTAACAGATAGAGCTTGCTGTTGAAAATCCGTCCCACCTTCGTCGGCTGGACCTCGTCCCATAAATTAATGAGATCTGGTCGTCCCAACAAAAATAGGCTTTGAGGTTAATCTCTTCGTTTCTCCCTACCCGGGAGAAGTTTAATCAGTCAAAAAAAAAAGAAAAAACTGACTGATATATCTGAATAAGCTTCTTTTGAGGCAGGAGCCCGTCTCAAAAGCAGGCACAGGCTAAGTCACCCTTCCCGGAAGTCTCTCTCCCCCTTTTCCTATGTAAAACACGTTTGTCCTAGCTGAATTTCATTCTCTGGCTGTTCAGTTTATGGAAATTGGTCTGTGTTTTTTTGCTGGCTTTGAAATCCAGGGTGGCCAGAGGGGGTGAATTCTCCCTCTTGCAATAAGAGGTTCTCCTTGGTCCAGGGCTTTGCCTCTGGCAGTCACTCAAGGGGTGCTTGTGATGGGCGGCAATTGCATGGTACATCTGACTGTTCCGCTTCTCCTTAAGCTTAAATGATGCCAGCAAGATATGGGAAACAATTAGATTGCAATTAATACACGGGAGGTACGTCAAAATAATTAGCCATGAGTTTAACAGGATGGATGTGACGACCACATTCCCTGCTAATTGATGTTTAGTTAATTTGCCAGCGGCTGTCTTGTTAAGCGGTTATGAATGGTGTAAGAAACCCATTGCAAGTTGGAACATGCGAAAGGGGCTGCAATTACATGCTCCTGGCTTTGCAACTGTTGGGTTTATCACTGCGTGCGGTAACTCCACAAGTCTCTCTCGCTCATTTATGTTAAGTTCATTTTATGGAGTCATTTTATTTATCACATTCTTGTCCCACCCTTTCTCCGAGTAGCTGTGGGAAATATTTATTTTATTGGGAAGGTTTTTCTTGATATATATATATAACTGAAATATTTTTATCGGCTGTATCACTCCACAATCGCTGACCTTAGCAGCGGGCACACTTGTGCCTCTTGCGAAGACGGAGAAGGGAGTCTGGCTGGGCTGTTAGTGGAAATGGCTCCCCATTGACTCAGGTTGGGAGCCAATCCCTGCTGGCAGCAGCTGTTGAAAGGTGAGGCCTCAGTACAAACCAGAGGGAAAACTGCACTGCTCTGGCTTCTGCTGAGGCCTTAACTACAGGCTGCCATGCTGCCCCAGGCAGGTCAGTGTGGTGCAGCTTCTCCCTCGTTTTGGGTACCCTTGCTGTGGACCTGGTCAGTCACTGGTTAACAGGGCTAGGAAGGAATTTTCCTCCCTGTGAAACTGGCATCTTTGCAGTGAGGTTTTTCGCCTTCCTCTTAGCAATGAGGTTTTTCCTGTTCCCTTTCTTCTTTTGTATATTTGTCTTCCTTGTCACAACGTTGGTTGGTGGGTGAAGGGCATTGGGCAGGATCAACAGTTGGCAAGGGGGACCCCCATAAAGGATCTTGGGTGGAGGCAGCCCTTAAGGCCTCAGTTCCAGCTCAGGGGGCTGATGCTGGTTGTCTCCCTCCAAGGCTGGTGGGCAGCAGGGGGCAGAATACTCCACGCCCAGGAAGGCCACCTGATGTCTGTTCAGCTCCCAGGTGGTTCCCCCAGCTAGCGGGCTGGGGAGGGCGAATCAGCCAGCAGGTGACCTCCTGCTGGGAGGAAGGGCAGGATATAAATCAAATAATAAATAAATAAATAAAATAAATGATCCTCACCCTGTGCCATGCCAGCATGCTTTGTTACTCTAACCAGAGGACAACACAGTTGTGGTCTTGTTTTCCCCCAATCTGTCTATGTGTTTAATTGGTTCCCGGACTCTCACTCCATGCACATTGGGTGCAACTGTATATTATATGGTTTAACCAGCACCAAGACCTTATGGTAAGTGTGTGTGTGTGTGTGTTTATCTTCACAACTAGGGATGGAAGTATCTGTCAATTCCAGCTCTCTCTGTTTCTTGTCAGGCTCTCCACATTTCTGCAGCATTTGTGATTTTTTTTTAAAATCCTCATGAAAACTCTTCAGCATTTTACAGCGAATTTCTTCTAATAAACATATTTTTGTAAGCTGTTTTGACTAATGTGCACATTTTTGCAAGCAATTTTGCCTAGTATAATGTATTTATGTAAGTTATTTTCACTAATATTTCACAAATGCCCAGTTGGCACTGACCTGTGACAGGGCTTTTTCAGTGGTGGCTCCCTGGTGGTAGAATGCCCTCCTCAGTGAGATGTGTCTGTCTCCATCCCTAATGGCTTTCATAAGAAATCTGAAAACATTCCTATATATCCAGGCATTTGATGGCTGAAGAGGACTGTTTGTGGCAACACAAAGATCACTGATGAAAGAATGTCCCAGGATACATTTGGGGCACTCAGGGAACAGGGCTTGTGAACTGAATTCAGCTCCCTGTATCTTTCCCCTTACATTTTGCGCACTGCCATGAGGAAAAGTGCTTCTTTGGGTATCCTGAGGCAAAAAAGTGTGAGGTTTTTTTAAAACATCAAATCCAGCACTTTTGAACTGGGCCTGGAAGTTAATTGTAATCACCATGCAAAGCTGTAAAAACAGGTATAAAGTGTTCTCTTGTATCAGTTCACATGAATAGCCTGATCACATCTTTGGAATTAACTTGACAAATAAACAAACAAAGGGGAGATCTCGAAGGCAAAGCCATCATCTTTAATTTTGCATGTAATGCTCTAGAAAGAACTTGCAGATGCTGGAATCCTGGTATAATGCAGTCCACCTGGCCAACATTGGAAACTTCCTTGCAATACCTCTAAAAAGCTTGGTGACATTATTATTACATTGAGCTGATTGCTGAAGCATCTCCAGGTAAGATCAGGAAAGCAGAATAATGATTTCCAAACTTTTTACTTACAGAGGACCTAATCGACATCAACTCAACTGTTGAGAAACCTCTGCATGTTGCAGAGGACTCTGGGTAATGTTCTAGCGCATTCCATTCTTGCAGGGCTCTGCCATGTTGGCCTTCACTGACATGTGGCATGACCCAAAGGGAACATATGACGCACTCGCCTGCATCATAGTAGTAGATTGGCAGTGGCACGTAAACTCTCTTTCAGGAAAGTTTATTCACCATTATTTTTGTCTCAAAGAACAGGCATGAGGAACCCCTGAATGCACTCGCCTGCATCATAGTAGTAGATTGGCAGTGGCACGTAAACTCTCTTTCAGGAAAGTTTATTCACCATTATTTTTGTCTCAAAGAACAGGCATGAGGAACCCCTGAATTCTTCTTTGTTTCAGATTAACATCTGAGACAAAGAATTCTTGGCTTACCCCCCACTCCTACTCCAGCCACCTGTTGCCACAATGCTTCCCAAGGACCCCTGGGGCATTCAGCACTGGTTAGGCCTCATCTTGAATACTGCATCCAGTTCTGGTCTCCGCACTTCAAGAAGAATGCAGACAAACTGGAACAGGTTCAGTGGAGGGCAACAAGGATGATCAGGGGACTGGAAACAAAGCCCTATGAGGAGAGACTGAAAGAACTGGGCATGTATAGCTGTTAGAAGAGAAGACTGAGGGGAGATATGATAGCACTCTTCAAGTACATGAAAGGTTGTCACATAGAGGAGGGCTGGGATCTCTTCTCGATCGTCCCAGAGTGCAGGACACGGAATAGTGGGCTCAAGTTGCAGGAAGCCAGATTTCGACTGGACATCAGGAAAAACGTCCTAACTGTTAGAGCCATACGACAATGGAACCAATGACCTAGAGAGGTAGTGGGCTCTCCGACACTGGAGTCGTTCAAGAGGCAGCTGGAGAGCCATCTGTCGGGAATGCTTTGATTTGGATTCCTGCATTGAGCAGGGGGTTGGACTTGATGGCCTTATAGACCCCTTCCAACTCTACTATTCTATGATTCTATGTGTCCTGATGCCAGAGAGAAGACGGGGGTGGGAATCTCCCTCCTTACCTCACACTGTGGCAGCAACCAGTGGCCCAGCTAGTGAGTGGGTTTTTTAAAGGAGAACTTAGGAAAGGGGCTGGGAGGCGTTCTGGGGCTGACTGGGAGCAGGTATTAGGGTTAGGCAGGTCAAATTGGCTGGGAAAATAAGCAGAGCTATTTCCAAATTCTTGGGAAATAGCTTAATTTGTTTTCCAAGTCAATCTGACATGAGCCCAGAATAAATCACCCCTTTTTAGTGATTTTCTCACAGAAGAATGCATGACAAGGAACCCCAACATTACCCAGGACACTGTTTGGACTCCCCTGGCCTGCTGTCATATCTGCAGCTTGCCTAAACCAACAAGCTGGCAGTTCAGTTGTGCTTTTCTCCCCTGTACAGAAAGCTGCCTCGTAGCTAGTGAACTCTCCAAATCCACTTTTATTCTGTTTACCCTAATAAGAAAATGCTGTTGGAAGAGAGGCTTCAGTTTTCTGTAGTATTTCCCGCCGTGGGATCTCTGAGGGCGCAAGACAGCTTTGACGGCAGATCATGGTGGTTTTGTTGCTCGTTAGATGAAAAGTGAAGGGTGAAGACAAGCCAATGAATCATTCCTGTTTGGTTTGGCTCAGGCAAGGGGATGTGTTTAGAAATGTTTGATTTCTTTCCTCCTTTCAAAGGCTTTCTTCTTTCACCCCATTTGCTTTTTTAAACTTTTTTTCTCCCCCTCCTAGATTATCCTGAATTATTCCAAGATGGTAAAACAGGCAAACTCATCTTTTTCTTGAGTTGGCTTCCCTCGCAGCAGATGTCAAATAAAAAAACTCTGGCTTTCGAACAACAGCTCCTCAACGGCAGCTGGGGAGATGAGGGGCTGGTTGCTCTGCTGTGGATAGAGGAATAGCGGGGAACTGTGGTTGCTATCCCTTGCGTCCTCATCCCAGGAATAAAAGAATGTCTTCCCGTTGCGTTTTCCATCAGAGATTTTGAGTCCGCATTTTCTTCCAGAGACATCTGCTCTGAGTTTTCCAAGGCTCGGTTCCTGCTGCTTGATTTGCCTTGGCCTTTCTTGCCGGAGAAGCTGCGATTTCTTGGCGGGTTTACCAAGCAGGGGAGCAAACATCTTTCTGTTCCATACCATGTTAGTTAGGGGTGCAGTGGAACTTTGCACTTTGAGGCCTCTCCCTTTCCAAAGTCAAAGGTTCCCTCCCCTTGACATAGGAACTGAGCCCAGAACATCACCAAAGCTTGGCCCAGCTCATAATGGGCTCACTGCTGCCTCCTCCCTTTCCCCAGAAAACATCCTTCTGAAGTGAGGGGGGGTTCCATGGTAGGGAGAATTGGTGGAGACCTTGCAGGTCCATCTAGTCTAGCATTCTGCTTTCAGAAGTGTCCAAACAGACGTTTCCAAGAAGCCCACAAGGAGAGCATGAAGGCAATAGTTCTGTCCTGGTGTTTGCTTCCAGGAGGTGGGCCAATCTGCCTCTGAGCCTCACTGGAGGACATATTCACCATAATAGCCATTGATTGATTTATTTTATTTCCATGTATGGCTCGCTTCCCATAAAATAACTTCACAGTAAAAACGTCAACCATGAAAACAATTTCCCATGTAAAAACAGTTTCATATATAATACAAATACAGACTGGGACCAGAATCTCCACCTAAAAGGCTTGTTGAAAAAGGAAGGTCTTCAATAGGTGATGAAAAGACAGTAGAGAGGGTTCCTGTCTGATATGTAATGGGAGAGGGCTCCAAAAGCACCCCCCCCACTAAAGGACCAGTTCCTATATCATAACGAACAGACTTCCTGACCTGATGGTATCTGCAGGAGGCCCCCACCTGCAGAGCCCAGTGACTGATTGGATTTATATAAAGGGTCAAACGATCTTTTAAGTAATAGACACTGACAGACCTCCCATCCTCCATTAATGTGTCTAACCCCCATTTAAAGCCCTCTGAGTAGTTTCACCACACACTAAATATGGGAAGAAGTCTTGAATCTCCTGTCAATCAGTTTCACTGGATAAACCTGGGTTCTGGTATTATGAGAGAGAAGGAAGAAAACGTCTCTCTGCCCACTTTCTGTGCACCATGGATTGTTTTATAAACTCCCCCCCTTTATTTTTGGTCACGTAGTCTGGCGAGGAGAGCCAGTGTGGCATAGCGGTTAGAGTGTTGGACTACGACCTGGGAGACCACGGTTCAAATCCCCACACAGCCATGAAGCTCACTGGGTGACCTTGGGCCAGTCGCTGCCTCTCAGCCTCAGAGGAAGGCAATGGTAAACCCCTTTGAATACTGCTTACCATGAAAACCCTATTCATAGGGTCATTGTAAGTCAGGATCGACTTGAAGGCAGTCCATTTCCATTTTCAGTCTGGCAAGACTAGAAACCCCCAAATACATCAACTTTGTAGGGGAAGTGTTCCATCTCCCCAGTGTCAGTCACTCACCTACAGCCAATCTTCATGTCCTCATCATGCATCCCACAATACATTAGTTTGGCCTTTAATAGGCAGTTACTTCAAAGAACAGATGCAGCCAAAGACAGAAGAAAGTGCATAAAATTATGCATGGAGTGGAGAAAGTGGATACAGGTTTTCTCCCTTTCTCAGTAGAACTCATGGGCATCCGATGAAGTGGAATGTTGGAAGATCCAGGACAGACGAAAGAAAGGGCTTATTCACACAGCTCATAGTTAAACTGTGGAATCTGCTCTCACAAGAAGTAGTGATGGCCACCAACGTGGATGGCCTTAAAAGAGGGTTAGACAAATTCATGGAGGATAATTGTTTTTAATACTTTTAATTGTTGTAAACCGCCCAGAGAGCTTTGACTATGGGGCGGTATACAAATGCAATGTAATGCAATCAATCCATCAATCCATCAATCAAGCTATCAGTGGCTACTAGCCACAGTGGCTGCCTCCACTCTCAGAGGCATTATGCTTCTAAATACCAGTCTCTGGAAGCTTCAGGAGGAGAGAGTGTTCTTGCTTGAATGTCCTACTTGCGGCTTCCTATAGGCATCTAGTTGGCCCCCGTGAGAACAGGACGCTGGACTGGATGGGCCATTGGCCTATGCTCTTACACAAGAATCTCCTGGATCTTTGCAGGTCCTTCCCATGAGCTTGTGGAACCAAAGGCTCTCTCCCGGCTCTCCTTATGTTTTTATGTAGTGTTAAGTGGGTGTGGTTAACAAAGGAATGGCTGGGCTACAGGACCAGTGGTACTTGTAATAGTTCCAGCACTGACCTGCATCCTGTTGCTACTGCTTTAATTAAATTTGTATGCCACTTTCCCATAAAGATATTGTTGTGTGCTACCCCGATCTCTGAGTGGTGAGAGATCTCCAGGGGTCCCTGCGCTTACCCAGGGTTTGGTTTCCTTGGAAAGAAGGCCAGTGGAGACTGTGGTGTCTTTTAGGAAGTTTGTTTTTTATTTACACACATTCCAACCTGGGCTTAAGATGGAGGGGTTCCCAGCATTATCAGTTCATCAGATCTTGCTCCCCATTGCCCATAGCTTTATGGGTCCAGAGAGCAAGCCAGCCTCTCTGTCTGCTGCACTAACTCCAAGCTTCTCCAGACTAGACTAAAAATACAAGACTCTCCTTGGCTCCAGGATGAGAAGGAGGACGGCCCCTCACCCAAAAGATTTCCAAAAGCTCCCTTGGGTTATGCAGATTGACCATTCAATAAGTCCATTAACTCACAGGATAACTTATCCAAGGAAACTAGCCTGACCAGTAGAGCAGGTTTCTTGCTTGCATATTCCAACTTCAGATACAAGAGTACAAGCTTGAAGGGGAACAAAGAAATCATTTATCACATCCCTCAGTTTCATAACACAAAGCAGTTCACCACAGAACAACAAAAATGCAAATCAAGGCATCATTACAATCACAATCAAATAATTGTTGTTGTTATGTGACTTCAAGTCGATTACGACTTATGGCGATCCTACGAATCAGTAACCTCCAGTAGCATCTGTCATGAACCACCCTGTTCAGATCTTGTAAGTTCAGGTCTGTGGCTTCCTTTATGGAATCAAGCCATCTCTTGTTTGGCCTTCCTCTTTTTCTACTCCCTTGTGTTTTTCCCAGCATTGTTGCCTTTTCTAGTGAATCATGTCTTCTTGCTATGTGTCCAAAGTATGATAACCTCAGTTTCATCATTTTAGCTTCTAGTGATAGTTCTAGTTTAATTTGTTCCAACACTCAATTATTTGTCTTTTTCGCGGTCCATGGTATGCACAAAGCTCTCCTCCAACACCACATTTCAAAGGAGTTGATTTTTCTCTTATCCGCTTTTCTCACTGCCCAATGAGCTAATGCGCATAACTGCTTTGTTTAGATTATCAAGTGCTTTGTTTACATAAGCCAAGTGAGAACATTAGTAAACCAATTAGCTCACTGTCCCTTCAAAGATTGAGAAAGCCATAAACAATCTCACCTGGCAGAGCAGAAGTGTGGGACAAGCTGAATTGTTTTGGTTAAATGAATAACTTTGCCCCAAAGTGCTGTTTCACAGACATAGTGTCAGAGAGCCTGCGTTTTGAACTCTCCAGATTCCAGTACATTGCAATTACAGTATGCCAAGCAATAAGCACCCCAATAGATCAATCAGGGGTATGAACAGAGCTTGGAAAAGTTACTTGTTTGAACTACAACTCCCATCAGCCCCAGCCAGTGCCATGCTGGCTGGGGCTGATGGGAGCTGTAGTTCAAAAAAGTAACTTTTCCAAGCCCTGGGTATGAAGCATAGGACAGGGGAATGGGGCACGCCATACTATCCCCTTGGCCCTCACATCGAGATTGCTTCCAGATATATGTGGCACTACACTCAGCTAGCCTTGAAATTTGCATTCCTCCGCAATATTCCAGCAAAAAAAAGTATAAAAATGCGTATATTACAGAACAGTGTGCATACAAATGTATATGTATTAGTGAAAATAACATCCAGTGAGTACCGGCTTTCCCTGACCTGTAAGATTGGACCTGGTATCACTGGGTTACTGTTTTTATCTCTGTTTGTATGATATTGTTTTACTGTTTTTTTATGTTGCTTTTCATTGTCCATTCACCATCTACAAAATTTTGAAATATCAAACGGTTTAGAAATATTTTAAATAAATAAATAAATATGCACCACATATGTGGAACTTGCTACCTTGCCAAATTGCATATGAAAAAAGTGTGCATTAGGAGAAATGCCCACTAAAGTGCTGGTGAAGTTTCATGAGGACTTCCCCCCCCTTTTTAATGCAAATCGATGCAGAAATGTAGCAAACTGAACTTCAGATTGGCAAAATAAGAAACTAAGAGATACCCACATGGACAGATTCATTCATCCATCCAGCAGAGATGCATAGAGCTGCCGGTTCCAAGTCCTCATTTCAACAGCTCTTGGCAGACACCCTTTTGGCTGCCCTTAGCGGTACCCAAAACTACCCCACGAGATGGTGGCCTTGCTTTCCTGCATGTCAGGCCTGTTTCTCAGCTGTGTTAAACTCTCTTCTTTTTTCATTTCTTATCCTCATTATTATAATCTCATTATTAACTTCATTATTTTAGTTCCATAGGAGTTTTACTAAGTAACGAGCTTTATAGTTCATATCACATTCCCTGACAGAGCCTTTTAATATATGCACAACAGGGAGAAATGCAAGAGAGAAATCTCTACCCATCACAGAGCTGCTAAAGAGAAGGGAGGAGGCCCACACGTGCGGGGTTTGCAGTCTGCTCGAAGCTCCTATGCAGCCACCACAGAAAGGGGAGTGGGCTGGTGGTGGCTGGGGCTCCATGTCCATGGGGCAGCGGAATCTGCTCCAGGTTTCAGCCAAAGCTTTCAAGGAGCTGTCCAAAGTGCTGTAGCACCTTGAAAGTTCAGACCAAAACCTGGAGCAGATTTCACTGCTCCACTGACATGGAACCACCAGCCGTTACTGAGTGGGCCCCATTGACACTGTGCATGGGCTAGCAATCATCACATGGGGGAAAAGGTCTGTTGCACAAAATGGTTTTACCCAGCAATGGGGTAAAAAAACAAAAACATCCACACCTACAGTGACCAAAACAGGTCTTTGCACATGTGCGGTTTATCAGCATATCATGTCACTGACAGTGTGTCCGCCAGAACCTCCCACAGTGCCTGTGCAAGGGCTCAGTGAGTGTTCCTTCAAAAATCCCCAATGCATGAAAGACTGTATGCTCTCCTTTTATTCCCATTTGCACTGGCTCGACCTGTCCTCCATTGAACACAGCGCCTTATAAATGCCCACATTTCATTGGATGCCACGATTGGGCACCCTCCCCCCCTTCCATTCTGAATAGAGGAAAGAGATGAAGAGCTTCCATCTGTGAGTGAGCACAGTGGCGGCTGATGTATGCATATTTTTTTCCTTCATTGATGAAGCATGCCCACATCACTGTATGCCCCTGTATCCTTTTCTGCTCTTTTAAATGTGGCATACATTTTGTGACTGGTGCCCACAGCACTTTCCCAGAATTCCACATGTGCCCCCTAGCCCCAAAAGGTTGGCCATCCCAGCTTCATGTAGGAGCCTCTGAGAAAGCAACAAGCAAGCAAAGATGAATATAATGCATGTTATAAGGTTCATGTAATCTGAGTTTTTTCTTGAATTGTGTTATATTTAAAATGGTTTATTATATGATGAAGAACCAGAAATTTTAGAATGTGAGGAGAAAGTTGCTCTTAAAATACTTGGAGGAAACAAATCACCAGGAATAGACGGCATATCAATAGAGTTGCTACAAGCTACTGAGACTGAATCTGTCCAAATTTTGACAAAAATTTGTCAACAAATATGGAAAAGAAAACAATGGCCCCCAGAGTGGAAGCCTTAAATATATATCCCAATTCCAAAGGGGATCCCAGGGAATGCAGTAATTATCCAACTATTGCCTTAATATCCCATGCAAGTAAAGTAATGCTCAAGATGCTACAACAAAGTGTCTTACCACATATGGAGCAAGAAATGCCAGATATCCAAGGTGGATTTAGAAAGGGAAGAGGCACCAGACATCATATCGCAAACATACATTGGATAATGGAACGGACCAAGGAACTTCAGAAGAAAATCACCCTGTGCTTTATAGATTACAGCAAAGCCTTTGATTGTGTAGATCATGAAAAACTATGGAATGCCTTAAAAGAAATGAGGGTGCCACAGCATCTGATTGTCCTGATGCGCAACCTATACTCTGAATAAGAGGCTACTGTAAGGATGGAATACAGAGAAACCGATTGTTTCCCCATCGGAAAAGGTATGAGACAGGGGTGTATTTTATCACCCTACTTATTTAATCTGTATTCAGAACATATCATACAGAAAACAGGATTTGACCAAGATGAAGGAAGTGTGAAAACTGGAGGGAGAAATATCAATAATTTAAGATATGCAGATCATACTACTGGCAGAAACCAGTAATGATTTCAAACGAATGCTGATGAAAGTTAAAGAGGAAAGCACAAAAAGCAGGACTACAGCTGAACGTCAAGAAGACTAAAGTAATGACAACAGAAGATTTATGTAACTTTACAGTTGACAATGAGGACATTGAACTTGTCAAGGATTATCAATACCTCGGCACAGTCATTAACCAAAATGGAGACAATAGTCAAGAAATCAGAAGAAGGCTAGGACTGGGGAGGGCAGCTATGAGAGCCCGAGAAAAGGTCCTCAAATGCAAAGATGTATCACTGAACACTAAAGTCAGGATCATTCAGACCATGGTATTCCCAATCTCTTTGCATGGATGTGAAAGTTGGACAGTGAAAAAAGCAGATAGGAGAAAAATAAACACATTTGAAATGTGATGTTGGAGGAGAGTTTTGCGCATACCATGCACCATGAAAAAGACCAATAATTGGGTGTTAGAACAAATTAAACCAGAACTATCACTAGAAGCTAAAATGATGAAACTGAGGTTATCATACTTTGGACACATCATGAGAAGACATGATTCACTAGGAAAGACAATAATGCTGGGAAAAACAGAAGGGAGTAGAAAAAGAGGAAGGCCAAACAAGAGATGGATTGATTCCGTAAAGGAAGCCACAGACCTGAACTTAGAAGATCTGAACAGGGTAGTTCATGACAGATGCTCTTGGAGGTCACTGATTCATTGGGTCGCCATAAGTCGTAATCGACTTGAAGGCACATAACAACAAAGACTGGGTGGGAGGGTAGGCAGAGACCTGCTAGCCATTCGTTTTGGTTTTTAGTGTTTTATGGACAGCAAATGACAGCAATGTAAACAGCTTGCTAATGAACCATTTAACCCCTTCACCACCAGAAGTGTTCATTGCCTTTTGAAATTTTGAACTAATTTGTCTTGTGCTTGGCCAGGGCTAGGCATTTGGCAATATACTGTGTTTCAGTTCACATGTTGTTTCAGGAAGTGAGAATTAGGTGGGTTTTTACTTTTAAAAAAGCAAATCAAGTCAAATTTCTTCCCCAGCCCTTGTAATAAGCCCCCAGGACTCAGCTTGGGACATCTCTCTGGGCAGGCACTGCAATGGCTCTGCTCACCAAGGCTGGTCGCCAGCTCTCCTCATTAAGAAGAGGCCATGAAGGCTTCCTACCTGAGCAGTGCAAGCCTTTCGTGGCTCTGGCTTGTGCTGACTTCATTTCCTGACTTGATCGCCTGACTCTGACCCCTAGTTTTGAGACCCAGTGTGGTGTAGTGGTTTGAGTGTTGGACTGTGACGTGGGAGACCAGGGTTCGAATCCCCACTTAGCCATGAAGCTCACTGTGTGACATTGGGACAGTCACTGTCTGTCAGCCTAACCTACCTCACAGGGTTGTAGTGAGGATAAAATGGGGAGGAGGGAACCATGTACACCACTGTGAGCCCCTTGGAGGAAAGTTGGGATAGAAATGTAAGAAATAAATGACTAACAGAGCTCCTTGCTCCAACTCCCGTGTTGTGTACTGCTCCCTTTTGAGGCACATAAAATTTGCCCGAAAAAGTGCGTTGACCTGAACGGTACCTGTTCTCGCACAGTTCATTTCAATGAATCCTGCACAAAAGACCTCCCTGCTGGATCACAGCCATCCTTACTAGTGTGCATCTTTTGGGTACTCCTTGGATTCCCCACCTCAAGCATACAGATGCCTTTAGTCTTCTCTGGCTCTCTCCCGTTGAGGTGAGTGTCCTTTTTCTTTCCCAATGTGTTCAGTTTTACAGAGGATGCTTTAAAAGGGAACCCATCTCGCTTGAATACTCTGCAAACAGGCAGAGCCCCAAATCACACATTTTGCTGGAGGACTTTTAACTTGGCGTAATTAAAACCAAACAACGGTAGCCCCCAAAGCTGAGGAGGTATTTATACAGGCTAATGGCTATCAGGTAATTCTACATGGACGTCTGGCTGGAGAGTGATATGAAGGACTCTTTCTCTTTGCCGCCTAATCTAGGGTGACGAGCAGGAACAGCACAGTGGGGAAGGGGAGGGAGGATTTTGGAGAAAGAATAGGCAGCACGCACCTGCGTGGGTCTTGCAAAGTGAGCTATGAAGCCCAGGCTGTGTGGACCATGAGAAAGATTCTTTGCACCAAAGGGGCCTACACTTTAGGAGAGACTCCCAGTTTCTGGGGAAGTGCTCCACCTTGATCACTGAGATCTTTGAACAGGGCACATTTGGTGGACCCTCATGCTCCTGAAGTTTGGGTAGACCAAGCCTTCAGTGTGGCAGGCCCTGCCCTGTAGATCGCCTTGAGGTTTGGCAGGAGTCATCCCTGCTTTCTTCTAAATGTTTCTTAAAACTGTATTGTTCGGATAAGACAGACCTTTGGAATTTGATTTTTTTTCACCGAATGGTTGTTATTATGTTACTGACATTTTTACCAACTGTATGATTGTTGTCTTATGTGTTTATCTTGTACAACACCATGCTATGAAGGGACAGTTCATAAATGTTTAAGTAAATAAATAGTGATTTGCCATCATCTGTAGGGGCTGAGCCAGTGGTGAATATTTAATTCCTTATCTGTGATGCTTGGGGAGTCACTCAGTCCTGCTGAAAACAAGGGGGGGAGGGGGAATCATAAGATCAGCTGACCAAAGCACCTTGTCTCCCACAGTGGCTATCCAGACGCATCTCTGTAAAACCTGTTTCTGCCAGTATGCATATGGCATAAGAATGTAAAAGGAACCCTACAGCATCCTGTCTTCCCCCAACGGCCAGTCAGGTGCCTCTGGGAAGATCACAAGCAGTACACGATGAGGGCAACAGCCCTCACCATGGTTGCTAAAAGTGGTCGTCATCATCATGACTCAGTCATAGCCATAGCCTTATCCTCCAGAAAGTTGTCAAATCCTCTTTTAAAGCCATCTAAGTGACTGGACATCATCAAGTCTGGTGGCAGTGAGTTCCATAAGTTCCTTTTGTTGTTCCTGAATACTGTGCTAGATGGACCAGTGGTCTCACACGATATAAGTCAGTTTTCTATGCTCCTATGTTTTATATAAATGGGGAAAAACGAACTATTAAACAAAAGCAGGATTTATTTAGAAAATAAGAATATAAATTCAGCCATATAAAAAGAATCTGAAAGTGACAGTCACTGAAATGTACAGAGATATTAAATGTCATAAGGAAGGGTAAAAAGATGTAGAGTTAGAAATGATCTGCAGAATTATCAGATAGCACCTTGTTTCTTTGAGTCATGGTGATGAGTGCAAATTGCAGCCATCTTTATGATACATGAGAATGATGAATGGGAAGAGATTAGAACCTCATTCCATATGTATTTTGCAAAAGCCATGACTCTTCTACTCAAAACCATGACTCATCCACAAGTATTTTCTTTGTAAGGGTCGAAGTTATTATGCATTTGAGAGTCAGTTCCTGTTGTAGTGGCTAATCAGCAAATGAGCAAACTGGCCACCAAAGAGAACTAGACAATTCTACTTCCTTCCTAAGGAAAGGAGACTTTTGAGAGCTATGTCTCACTCATGGTGCAAAACTGTCAGCAATATTTCCATTGTTACTGTAAACCGCCCAGAGAGCTTCTGCTATTGGGCGGTATATAAATACAATACATAAATAAATAAATATGCCTTCAAGTCGATTATGACTTGTGGTGACACTATGGATCTTTTTTGGATATATTCATGGGTTTTCATGGTAAGAGGTATTCAGAGGTGGTTTACCATTGCCATAGCTTTACAATAAATCATGGAAGGGGAACCATGGTTTTGGCCCAAGGGCCACATTCCCTCCTAAGCAACCTCCCAGGGGCCATGTGCCACTTGGATGAGGCCAGAAGCTAGATTGGGCAGGGCAACAGATGTGAGGCTGACCTTTGTGTTGTGGATTGCCTTTCAGCTACGCAAAGGTTGGAGGTTTCTACACCCCCCACATCTCTCTGTCCTCCTTCCAGGCAAACAAGATGTTTCATCACGATTCGAGGACACACTTCAGCCAGGCAAATGGACTCAAGGAGGGGATGGTGCAGGACTGGTTAGGGTGTGTGGCCTGGGGCGAATCTCAAGAGCCAGAGAGAGAGAGACCTGGAGGGGCACATTTCACCCCCTCGCCTTGGGCTCCCTTCCTGTGCAATAAACAGTGAGCTAATCAATCGTCAGATGCACAGGGTGGGAAATGGCCATTGGTGATCTTTGTAACCACAGTTGGCAAGGTGCAGGTATCTGATGGGGCAAGGGAGTCGTTCCCAAGCCCTCTGCTCTGGTCCTGCCAGCGGGCTTCCCATTGGGGCATCTGGTTTGCCACTGTGAGAACAGGATGCTGGACAAGTTGAGCCACTGGCCTGATCCAGCACTCTCTGCTTATGTTCTTAGGGCCAGGTAAAAAGGGGCTGGAAATTGTTTTCCATTTCCATTTCTGGAGGAAAAAAAGGCTGGTTCTTCAGTGTGGAAATCATGACCTTTTCATGTGATGCAGACGTGGCACTTTCCATGCCAAGCTGCTAATACATTTCATTCTCCACCAAAGAGCCAGACACCTACTCTTGTGTTAGTTATCCAAATGAATATTTCAATAGTGCCTTTGAGCCTGACTCCTCACGTGTATCCCATTGTGATCTTGCCAGGACCATGGAGCTTGGGTGAAGTGCTTTGTCTTTCTGCCCCAGAAAGCACAAGCGGAGGGGGAGGATGAGAGGGGGCTGGACTTGATGGCCTTATAGGCCCCTTCCAACTCTACTATTCTATGATTCTTCAAGGGCTGCTTCCTACTTTGGCAACTGTTTCCTCCAGTGGTCTTCTGCAAGCCATGCTTAATGGGCAAGCATTCAGTGACTGGGACACCTTGTGGAGTCAACGCCTCATTTCTTTTGAAAAACTAGCACTGCAACTTGGAAAAAAGTGAAGTAAATACATTTTAATTTTCATTGGTTAATGATCAAAGTCCTTTGAATTTGTGCTTTATTTTACCTGTCCAGAGTCTTCAGGAGGGGATGTTAAGAACATAAGAACATAAGAACATAAGAGCCTGCTGGATCAGGCCAGTGGCCCATCTAGTCCAGCATCCTGTTCTCACA
Source organism: Rhineura floridana (assembly GCF_030035675.1). NCBI lineage: Eukaryota > Metazoa > Chordata > Lepidosauria > Squamata > Rhineuridae > Rhineura > Rhineura floridana. Next base: position 3,367,762 of record NC_084480.1, on the reverse strand, counting down.
GTGGCCAACCAGGTGCCTGGGGGAAGCCCGCAAGCAGGACCCGAGTGCAAGAACACTCTCCCCTCCTGAGGCTTCCGGCAACTGGTTTTCAGAAGCATGCTGCCTCTGACTAGGGTGGCAGAGCACAGCCATCATGGCTAGTAGCCATTGATAGCCCTGTCCTCCATGAATTTGTCTAATCTTCTTTTAAAGCCATCTAAGCTGGTGGCCATTACTGCATCTTGTGGGAGCAAATTCCATAGTTTAACTATGCACTGAGTAAAGAAGTACGTCCTTTTGTCTGTCCTGAATCTTCCCACATTCAGCTTCTTTGAATGTCCACGAGTTCTAGTATTATGAGAGAGGGAGAAGAACTTTTCTCTATCCACTTTCTCAATGCCATGCATAATTTTATACACTTCTATCATGTCTCCTCTGACCTGTCTTTTCTCTAAACTAAAAAGCCCCAAATGCTGCAACCTTTCCTCGTAAGGGAGTCGCTCCATCCCCTTGATCATTCTGGTTGCCCTCTTCTGAACCTTTTCCAACTCTATAATATCCTTTTTGAGATGAGGCGACCAGAACTGTACACAGTATTCCAAATGCGGCCGCACCATAGATTTATACAACGGCATTATGATATCGGCTATTTTATTTTCAATACCTTTCCTAATTATCTCTAATATGTTACCAATGCTGTTGTCTTCTGGGGTCAGGGGGAATTGTTATCAGTAATGTAGTGGCAAATTCAGAAGTGCAGGGTCCCATATTATTTTTGCTGTGGGTTGAGAATGAGATCCTTGTGAATGCCTTCTGCCACAACAACAGGTGTCCTTAGGAGCCAATCAGCATGAAAGAGGAGAGTGTTAGCTACTGAGAAGAGTCTTCTCAGTGGCTGACCCACCTCCTTTCACTCTGACTGGCACCCCGTTAGCAGGAAAGGACAAGCTCTTCTCAGTGGCTAACTAACTCCTCTTTCATGCTGATTGGCTCGTAGGATGCTGGAGACATAGCGACCCTGCTGGGGTCCTGCTCCCAAAAAAGTAAGGGGTCTAAGTCCCCCTGAGACTCCAGATGACTACACCACTGCTCGTTATGCAAGAAAGACTTCTCTGTGGTGGCCCCTGCACTCTGGAACTCCCTCCCCTCTGAGATGCATCTGGCACCATCATTGTATAGTTTTCATCAGCCAATCAAGATACACCTCTTTGTTCAGGCCTTTGAGGGGTGTCTGGATGAATAGTATAAAAACTTGCTGTTCCCTCTCCTTTCTGCAATGTACAAGTGTTGCTGATGTTTTTAATTATGACTTTCATTGTAGTTTTCATTGTTATTTAAATTATTTTGTCAAATTGTATGGAACCTACCCTGGAACCCTGAAGTGAAGGGCAGGCTCCAAATAACAAACAAATAAACAAGGCATGATAAAAAGCCAAGGGAACAAACTACCAGCGATGCCTGCTCCATGTAAACTCCATAGAAATGAATGGGAGGAGCTTTTCCGGGCTCCCTTTCATTCCAACGGAGTGTGTGCAGGAGAAATCCCTGATTACTTGTGCCCCTCCCAATAAATATCTTAATATTTAATAAAATAAAATAATAATTTAATTTCTGTGTCGCCTATCTGGCCAAAGCCACTCGAGGCGACGTATACAATTAAATTCCAGTAAAATACAATTTAAAATACATAGCAATACAATACAGTCGACAATAAAGGATTAAATTACAGCATAAAACAATATGTAAACGGGCATTCAGTAATAGTGATAAGAGCTTAGCCCACTCCGGAGGTCCCGAAGGCCTGTCCAAAGAGCCAGGTTTTTAATGCTCGGCGAAATGCATCCAGGGAAGGGGCATGTCAAAGATCGAACGGGAGGGAGTTCCAGTTTTGCAAAAGTAGGCAGATTTCATGGCTAACACTATATTCTGACTGCAGCTTTGCAGGGACCTAGGAAGACAGCAAATAGGAGCATAGGAAAAGCTGCCTTATACCGACTCGCACTGTTGATCCATCTACCTCAGTGTTGTCTGCACTGACTGGCAGCAGCTCTCCAGGCTTTCAGGCAGAGGGCATTCCCAGCCTACTTGGAGTTGCTGCTGGGACTGAACATAGGACCTTCTGCATGCAAAGCAGATACTCTAACAACTGAGCTATGGCCCTTCCCCTCACAGTCTACAGTCATGCACAGAGTGTGGGTCAGGAAGCAGAGTGGCCAGCATATGGCATTGCCTTGCACCACCACTGGAGGGTGCAAGAGGATGTGCTACCAGAGTTTCCAGGAACTGACTCGTTGGAGGCATGTTTCGTTTAGCAAGCCTTCTGTCTCCCTACCCACCCTGCCACCCCCACACTAGCCTCTTGGGTCCCTTCACACCCAGCAAACCTCAAGAAATAGCGCTGACGTATGGAATTAGTTATACCCGGCATAATTAGCCCTGGCACATCCGTTGGCTTCCCCCTCCCTCGCCCTCCATGAGTGACAAGGGCCGTATCCTGTCCTGATTGAAGAAGAAGACTTCAAACAGAACTCCACGACAAAAGCGAAGATCCTGGGAGTTTGGGCTCTCCCCACCACCACCATCATCCTGTGACTCCTCGTCCTATTTCACTGAAATGAAAACATGTTTTATTAATTTTGTGCATGCACAGACAGAAAAAAGGATTCAAACAACTGCGGTTGCATTGCCATCTTGCTCCCTGTTGAGAAAGAGGAAAGGCTGAAATATGCTGACTAGCACCACATGTTTTCTCAGAGCAATGCTGGGCTCCTTTCAACACCCCCCTCGCTCACTGGCTGCTCACAGGACGGCTGAGCTGGAGGGTTTCCAGAGGCTATCTAGACTCCGTCACCATGGACAGCAAGGAAACAGGTGCCCTGTGACTGTTGATGCAGACAGAGTCATGTTGCACATCTATCCTGCATGCACTGAGCTTTACTTCTTCACCGTCGCCTGCCTGCTGCTCAGTCCTTGGGTTGGCAGGTGATTTCAAGATCACCACAATGGCCTTAATGTTTCCTATTGTTGACTACAGAAAGGGCAAGAGATATGTGTGGTACTGAGTTGTCATCCAGAGCCCCATGCACGCTCCAGTGTATGCAGGAAGCTTCTGCACAAGTGAGGTTTCTCATTCACTTCCTTGGAACAAGTAGTGTAGTGGCAAATTCAGAAGCCGGGGTCCCTTCATGATAATCACACCACTCCCCCACACTCGCTTGCTTGCTCTCTGTCATCATCTCCACGCGGTCCTTCTCCCACAACGACTTCCTTAGGAGCCAATCAGCATGAAAGGAGAGTGTGTTAGCTACTGAAAAGAGTCTGCTTAGTGGCTTACTCACCTTCTCTCATTCTGATTGGCTCAAATCAGCAGGAAGGATAAGAAATCATGTTAGAAGACTCTTCTCAGTGGCTAACACTCTTTCACCCTTTCATGCTGATTGGCTTGTGGGACGCAGAAGACATAGGGACCCTGCTGGGACCCTGTTCCCAAAAAAGTAAGGTGTCTAAGACCCCCCCCCAAGACCCCAGACAACTACAACGCTGCTTGGAACAGGCAGTTCTACATGGACATGGAAGCCTGAAGCTGCCTCATTTGTCGTAGTGTAGAGACAAGAACAGTGTCCTTGTCGATGGTGGTTTCCAGCGCAGGGGCAGCCCAGGCCGCCAGCTGCCCTTGTATCCTTCTGTTTGCCATTTTTGGGATCCATTTTTGGGAAGACTGTGAAACTTTGGGGGCTATTTGTGTGTGTTGGACCCTGGGTGAGAGCCAGGATGGATGAGTGGAGTCCTGGGTGAGAGCCAGGAGGTTGAGAGATGTTGAGTGGAGAAGTGCAAGGCAATTGTTTTAATATTTATTTGTTAATTTGTATTATGAATGCATTTGTATTGTGGTTTTCAGGTATATTTTTATAATATTTGCTGTTTTTTATCTTCCGTACACCATTTAGAGATTTTTATATATATATTAAGTGGTATAGAAATGGCTTAAATAAATAAATAAACAAATAGTGTCTGGGGAAATCCTTGAATTTGGAGGGTTACCTGCGTGCAAAGAAATTCATGGTGAAGGGAGGACTAAACCCAGATTCCAATCTGGGTTCAGGCCTGGTCATGTGACAGGTCAACAAATTGTTGTGGGAGGGAGTGGTCCCAGCTGCCTTGAAAGATACAGTGATCTGACCGCTCCAGAGAAAGTCCATCCTGGACCCATTGGTTTGCGACAACCACCAACCGGTCGCAAACACCCCCTTCTTAGGGAAGGTGATTGAGAGGGTTGTGGTGCAGCAACTGCAAGTACTCTTGGATGAAACAGATTATCTCGGCCCATCCCAGTCTGGGTTCAGGCCTGGTTATGGGACTGAATTGGCCTTGGTCGCCCTGATGGATGACCTTTATTGGGAGAAGGACAGGGGGAGGGCGACCCTGTTACTCTTGAACTCTCAGTGGCTTTTGATACCATTAACAATGGTATCCTTCTGGGCCGACTTGTTGAGATGGGTATTGGAGGCTGTTTTAGTGGTTCCGATCCTATCTTCCAAGTCATATTTGGAGAATAGCATTGGGTGATTTTCTTTCGGCGCCCTGGCAGCTGTGCTGTGGGGTGCCGCAGGGTACCATTTTGTCCCCCATGCTGTTTAACATCTATATGAAACCCTTGGGAACGGTGATTAGGAGATGTGGGGCAAGGTGTCAGCAGTATGCTGATGATACCCAGCTCTATTTCTCTGTAACATCTGAATCAGGAGAGGCTGTGCAAGCCCTGGACCGCTGCCTGGACTCGGTGGTGGGCTGGACGAGGGCCAATAAACTGAGTCTGAATCCAAGCAAGACAGAGATGCTGTGGGTTAGTGGTTCCCGAGTTCGGATAATTGGTCAGTTGCCTGTTTTGGATGGGATCGTACTCCCTCTGAAAGAGCAGGTCTGTAGTCTGGGGGTGCTCCTGGATCCATCTTTGTTGTTAGCGGCCCAGGTGACCTCAGTGACTAGGAGTGCCTTTTACCAGCTTCGGCTGGTAAGACAGCTGCGGCTGTTTCTGGACCGGGATAGCCTGACCACTGTTGTCCACGCACTGATAGCCTCCAGGCTGGATTACTGAAATGCGCTGCATGTGGGGCTGCCCTTGAGATTGGTCCGGAAACTGCAGTTGGTGCAAAATGTGGCAGTGAGACTGCTCACTGGGGCAGGGTATCACCAACATGTCACCCCAGTGCTGCTGAAAGAATTGCACTGGCTGCCCATTAGCTACTGGGCCTAGTTCAAGGTTCTAATCTTGGTGTACAAAGCCCTATACAGCTTGGGACCAGGATACCTGAAAGATCATCTTACCCCTTATATACCCAGTCGATCACTATGCTCTGCAGGTGAGGGCCCCCTGCAGATACCATCTCATCAGGAGGTCTATTCCACACAACATAGGAGGTGGACCTTTAGTGTTGTGGCACCTACCCTGTGGAATTCCCTCCCCTTAAATATTAGACAGGCACCATCTCTGTTGTCTTTTCTGCACCTATGGAAGACCTTCCCCTTTCAACAAGCCTTTTAAGTAGAGACCTTATCCCAGTCTGCATCTGTGTTGGAATTGCTTTTTAAGACGTTTTTATATCTGTTTTTTAAAAAAAAGTTTTTAAAGATGTTTTGTATTAATATTTTTAACTATGTTTTCTTTTAATATATTTTAATGTCTGTTCTAATGATGTTTTAAAGTGTTTTTAGTGTTTTTGTTTGCCGCCCAGGACTCCTACTGGGATAGTGCGGGATATAAATGACGACGATGATGATGATGATGATGAAAACCTGGAGACAAATGGGGGAATTGAGATGCTGGAAACTTTTCAAGAGTTCAGGTCAGCCAAGAAACTTTGTTGCTTGAGAAAATGCTTGAGCTGAAATTAATTCCTATCAGAATTCATAAGACTGTACCCATTAAATTCAAAGTGTAGCCTCTGAATTCTGGAATTTGATTAAGAACACCAAAATGTTAGCAGTGGAGCCCATTTCTTGCCTGCGACCACTTTCCAGTCTTTCAAATAAATGTGGGCCCGGTGCAGATGAAATTCCATATGCTGAAACCTTCATTTTCTTACCAAGAATTTCAGTCTTTTGATGCCTTTCTGAAAACTGGATTTGAGAATTTCGTGAGTGGCGAATACAGCAGATTTTGAACTGAGAGGTTTTGTTTGAGGATAACGGAACAGAGAGGCTCCTTTGCATTACAGGTGGGGAGATGGCAAATGCAGGTGGCATTATCCTTACGCCAAGAAACTGGACGGGCTCAATCAATTTAGTCTCAGAGTTTGTTTGCTTGTTTGAAGAAAAACCCTTCTTTTCCATCTCTGTATCAGCATTCCCCAACCTAGTGCTCTACGGTTGTTTTGGGCTACAGCCAGCATGAATGTCCTTGCTGGTGCTGATGGGAGTTGTAGTCCAGACTTCTGGTGGGCACCTTGTCAGGGGGGCTTCCCATGTATCTTTCCCTTTTCCATACTGGTGCCCCTTTTCTCTTTGTCATTGGTAACGCCTGTTTCTGCCATTACTGGGAGAGGTGAACAACAGAGGTGTGAAGTGACCACAAGGTTCATCTTGGAGTGTTTGGAAGCAGCTTGCTCTGTTCCAGATCCGCTCTGTGTAATTCAGATTAAATTTTTACTCCTGTCCACATCTGATCTGTTAAATCCAAAGTTTTGTCCTCAGCGACTGTAATGGCTGTAGGTTCTTTTGCCTTTTTACATGTGGATGAAATTTACAGGCAAAGGAGCCCCTTCAATGTGGATTAAGCCTGATATCTTTCAGGCAGATCCATCCAAAGGTTTTTTGTGCAGGGAACCTTTAAAAAAAATTAAGGAATTTTTTTTAAGGATAGATGAAGTGGTTGTCCCACAAAGGCAGGCTTTACCATTTGGGGGTGAGACAGAAGTCTTGCTTTCCTCTCTAGGTTTCCCCCCCAGGGGAAATTAGTTTGAAAACTGCGGTCATGAGGGAGGTGAACCTATGTAAGAAACAAGCCAAAGTTCAGACAAGTCCAGTGGCTGTTGTGCCTGGTGATTTTACTTTTGTTATTAAAAAAATAATGAAACTGTCACAGTTTTTTCTTACCATGCCCCCTCCTCTTTATATTCTTTTCCTGCTTGTGGGCTTCCCATAATGGGCATCTGGTTGGCCACTGTGAGAACAGGACGGTGGCCTAGATGGGCTCCTTTGGCCTGATGCAGCCAGGCTCTTCTTATGCTCTTAAAAGCGGTGGAGACTGGTGGCTCTGATGTCAGTGGGGCAGTGGAATCCACTCCAGGTTTTTGCCCAAACTTCTGGATCAGAACCCAGAGCAGATTCCACTGCCCCACTGACATGGCGCCACTAGTCACCACTGCTTCAAAGTACCCCCTATGAAGAAAATGGAAAGAGATTACTATGATTTTTGATTGCTTGTTAGGAAGAACTCTTTGGAAAGATGCAGGTCACGCACCCTAGCAGTCTAACACCACTACTTAGGCCTTTCTCTCACAGCCAAAACTTGCAGGGGGGGGGGAATGAGAACCCAGATCTCTGCTTCAACACCCTGGGTTTGTAGTGCCCTGGGAAAATAATTCACTGCAATTAAAAGCTAGACTTGTCTATCGAAATGAAAGATCTCCCTGCTGCCACCTCTCCCCTCTCCTCTCAAATGCTGGGCGTTTCCTCACTCTGGTTGTTTTCATTTCTCAGAAATGACAATGGAAAAGAAAAACAAAACGATTGTGCATTTAGTGTTATGGAAAAACTGAGGCAACAGACCTACTGATCCACCTTGACACACCTTTTTAATGGCTCGATCTCACTCGGCAACGTGAAATGCTACCCAGAATCATCCCCAACTTGCCTTGTTTTTTGGGGTACATTCAGTGGGGAGGAGATCCTGGCTGGGAGTCCAGAGTTTGTGAGTTCAAATCCTCGCTTGTGTCTCCTGGGTGTCAAGGGCCAGCTAAAGATCACCCCGCAGGGAGTGGCTCAGGGGTTACGTGCCCTGCCACCTGTGCAGCCGTGGGCAAGCTGCCTAGTCCCAAGGAGCCCAGTTGCCCCTCAGCTGGCAGTTGCAGACAAGGAAGGGGCTGGCTTGTGCAGCTGTGGCAAGCTGAGCAGGCCCTAGCCAGCTGGGGAGGACTAGCCTCAGAGGGAGGCAATAGTAAACCCCCTCTGAATACCGCTTACCATGAAAACCCTATTCCAGGGTAGCCATATGTCGGGATTGACTTGAAGGCAGCCCATTTCCATTTTCAGAGCCGATGCACACTGCTGGTAAATCACTCTTTCAGACTTATCTTCCCTTGGATTCCCTCCAGCTTTCCCACACATGCTTTGCCATGATCAATCTTGCCAGGCACCATCTTCTAACTATCCTTTCTAGTTTCTCAGCAGTCTCCCGCCATTTGGGACAAAATCATTTAATGTGCCAACAACTATGCAGCCCCTGCAAATAGGACGGGCTGGTGCAGCCAGAGGAGTATCACTCTTCTTACCTGTTGAAGCAAGGGCTGCGATTGCAGTTCTGTTTTTCATTCATTTACTGGAAAAGAGCAAGATTCTTATATGGAAAGATGTTTGGCTTGTGAAAGAGATGTCAGTGCCTTGATAGGTACACTGCTGGGCCTTTCTGGTAAACGGTTTGCCAGCTTTGAATCCCTAATAGAGACGTCATGGGGGCATGTTCAATCAAATCAAAGGCTTCTCATATCCTGCCACATCTCCCCCCCCACACACTCTTCCAGTGCTCCTGCAGGAGCAGATTCTTCAAATTTTATGGACATTGTAAAGAATGCTGGTGCCTGCCTCACACATTACCTTCTCAAAGTGTTGACACACATCTCACTGGGATGAAAACTCTTTTGGCCCTTTGTAGTTATGCTTCAGAGGGCAAGAGGTGGTGACTGGATCCTTCTTGGTTTGCATTTATGGGCACAATCTTCCTGCCTTCAAATTGGAATGAAGGGGAAAGGTGTGTGAGAACTGACCTAATCCATCAGTCGTGGCAACAGATTGGGATAAAACTATCCATCAGATCATGCATTTCTCCAAATTTTGGGCGGCAGTTTCAGTTTAAAAATGCAGGTTTTGTGGAAGAATGCACACAACATGCCTATTTTTAATGCGTGTGGGACCATGTAGTTTTAGGGGGGAAATGCATACAAAATACAAAATGCCTATTTTAAGGAAAACATGATTTTGTGTACAGTTTTTAAATCTGTAGAACCCAGGGTGGTGGAATAGACCTATAACTGAGCACATGTGAAACTAACTGTCATGGAACAGAAACAGGCTGATTCATACATTACTACCTTTAAAAAGCTAGCAGGGAAGGAAGTCACCCCAAGCTGGAGAATTCGACAATAGAGCTGAATTAATTCAACTCTCCCCCCTCAAGTCTTCCCAAAATCCTGTTCTAGCAATGCTCATGTCAAATATTAACTGAATGTAGCACTGTACATACGGTGTTCTGCAGTATTTGTTATTTCTCCAATACTGGATTTCAATATTTGACCATTGATATTTAACGATATTTGATAGCTGTCATGCAATGGCATGCAGCGTTTGTCTAGTATTGTTGGAAGTCTCAAAGTGTTTGATAAGGGGAGCTAATGTCACTTGCTATTTGACACCTGATATTTGACATATGACAACACTGGATGCTTAATTTGGGATTTGACAGTCAATGTGTGTATTTGATATTCTATAAATACCTCTCTAGCGATTTATTTAAACATTGTTTTACTTACGCTCTTCAGCCATAAAGGCTCCCAGAGATTTGATTCCCCTTTTCCTCATTTGATCATTTATACCCAGCTCTTCTGTTGGGTCCCCCTCCCCCCCAAGGTCCCTGCCCTGTGGAACTCCCTGCCAGTAGAGGTTTGGCAGGAATCATCCCTGCCTTCTTTTAGACTTTTAGAAAGTGGGGTGGGGGAATATAAGATAGGCCTTTGAGATGTGAATTTGTTTTCACAACTAGCATATATTTATGGATGCTCGTATTGAAGTTTTTATTGATGCCTTTAATTAATCTTATTGTGATGTTGTGTTCTTAAATATACTGCCTTGTCATATTTTTATTAAAGTGCGGTCTATAAACATTGAAACAAATAAATAAATGTAATTCACTCTCTGATAGCTAATATTGAATAGAACAGCCGGTAGTGTATACATTTTGCCCTCCCAAAAAAGTGCGCATGGGGGGGCACAAGCCTGTCTGGAATGCAAACTCTGGAAAAGAGATGTCCCAGCTCTTGGTCCCAGACATTTGAGGGCTAGCTTTGAACTCCCAGCATGACAGAAATGGACTTGAGGCTGAAATGCAAAGCCAAGCCTCATCACTGATGAACTAGAGTCCCAACAGTGGATGTTAATCCAGTTTGGGTGTCCACACATAAAGCCAAATCTGCAAACTGCTGTTTTGTCAGTTTTAGCCTGAATTCCAATTCAGTATTCAAACCTGAGACTGAATGGGCTGCAGGTTATACAAGAAGGCAACAATGCCCCCAGCCTCCCATCTAGCTGAAGACCAATAGCACACTACAAGGGACAGAGTGGGCCCCAGCTTGGACATCTTCTGCCACCTGGGTGCACCCCCTCCTTGAGGGGCCCTCCCTAGGAGTGCTAAGCCACAATCTCCCAGTCAGAAGCAGGTGCTCAAGAAGGTGGGTCACTTACAGAGACTAGCAATGGGGGACTCTTACTCAGATCCATTGGAATTCTCCTGTGGTGTTCAGCAGGGATCCATCTAGTCCCCGATGCTATTTAATATCTCTACAAAGCTGTTGGGAGATGTCATCAGAAGGCTTGCTGTCCAGCATCACCAACACGTGGATGATACCCAACTCTATCTCTCTGTATCATATGAATCAGGAAAGATGTTTCAGGTGCTAGATTGATGTTTGGAGATGATGATGGGCTTGTTATGGGCCAACAGAATCCAGACAAGACAGAGGTGTTAAATGTTCCAAGTTTTCAGGTCCAAGAGATGGGTTGACCTCATGGGTGCATGGTTGCACTCCCCTGTAATGAGTAGGTGCATAGCTTGGGGGCACTCCTGGATACAGCATTGTGGGACCATGGCACTAAGGTTTGAAATAACCCTCTGCTTGCTGTTTGATGGTAAAAGGCAGCCACAGAGACTTAGCTCTTGATCTGTAGTCCCACAGCAGTAAGATCAGAGTACATTAGAGCTTAGCCTGAACCTAAATATCTTTCAGAAGCATTGTAAGACTTCTATTGAGACTGGCTTTTTGGAGTCAAGATAAAGCCAGGAAATTGTGTGGAGAGAGCATATCTATAATGTTTTTAAGACAGCAGTCCTAAGCACTCTTACTTCTGGGTAAATCCCATTGCTTAAGGTCTGGTAGCTGGATTTCAGCTGGAACAATAATGGGATATTTTATAGTTGTTTTCAGTGCCGTTGTTATCCACCCTGAATCTTCAGGATGAGACAGGATTACACAAGTCTTGTGCTGTTATTGTTTTAAATGTGAAATGGCAGAGGAGAACATTTCCCCCCCCCCAAATGATACAGAAACCTACAAATGTTTTTGAGAGGGAGCAAAACTGAATGTAATGTTCCAGACCACTTACGATGATTTCATCACATTCGTTTCTCTCTAGTTGGTCTCCCAGCCATGTTGCAAGAAACACCTGAAAATGTGCAGGTAGTATTGTTCACAGTGTGTTTGTGCTACAAAGACAAATCATACTCATTCCAATGTATGAAGCTGAGTTATGCTGAGCTGCTGGAATTCTGGTCTCTCTGGGTCAGCAGCAATTTGCTGCAGCCTTGGGCGGACCCCCCTCCGACTTGACTGCTCCTTGAGATCCTTTAAGTGGAGATGCCAAGGACGAGCCCCTCAACAGTCTGCACGGACGGGATGTGCTGTATGTTGTGCTTCCCCTTGCAGGAGCCGGGCTGGTGCTTGTAGGAATGGGGGCCTGTGCGAGCGGCCGTTGTGTGTGCATGCGGGGAGAACAAGTCGTTACTGCTATTAGCCTAGATGGCCATGTTCTACCTCCACTGTCAGAGGCAGGATGCTTTGCAATACCAGTTACTGGGGAACACAAGTGGGGAGAGTTGCCATTGCACTCAGGTCCTGCCTCTGGGCTTCCCACTGGGACATCTGGTTGGCCCCTGTGAGAACAGGATGCTGGACTACATGGGCCGCCTTTGGCCTGAGCCAGCAGTGTTGCTGTTATGTTCTTATGGCTTTAAAGGGGGATTAGAGAAATCCACGGAGGTTAAGACTATGGCTACTAGCCATGATTGCTATGTTCTGCCTCCACTATCAAAGGCAGCTTGGGATGGGGGAGAAATTCGATCCAGTTTGCATTTAAAGCCAAATTGATCAAATTTGCTCTTTCTGAAACAATATGAACAAAGCACAGCCATTCGCACATGTCCAAGTCTTGCAATGCAGTTCTCCAACCAAAGAATGTGTGCAAACATGCATATACTAGGGGAAAGGGTACATAAACATGAATATATTAGTGAAAATAACATGCAATATAAAGGGAAATTGTGGCAAAAATGTGTATATTAGTCAAAACTAGAAGCAAAAATGATGAAACTGAGGTTATCATACCTTGGACACTTAATGAGAAGACATGATTCACTAGGAAAGGCAATCATGCTGGGAAAAACAGAAGGGAGTAGAAAAAGAGGAAGGCCAAACAAGAGATGATTGATTCCATACAGGAAGCCACAGACCTGAACTTCCAAGATCTGAACAGGGTGGTTCACGACAGATGCTCTTGGAGGTTGCTGATTCATAGGGTCGCCATAAGTCGTAATTGACTTGAAGGCACGTAACAACAACAACAAACTCAAAACTGCATGCAAAAAATGTGTTTAGGAGGAGAAATTTGCACAAAATTGAAGGACAATATTCATGAGGATTTTTTTAAAAAAAATCACAAATTGCTGCATAACTGAACTTAAGACTGGAAAAATGGGAAACCAGGAGCAGCAAAATGGCGAGTTCCTTCCGTCCCTAGAAGCACATGCCTCTGAATGCCAGCTGCTGGGGAGACCACAACTGAGCTCAGGTCCTGTTTGCAGGCTTCCCATTGGGGCATCTGGTTGGCCACTGTGAGAACAGGACGCTGGACTCGGTGGATCCCTTTGGCCTGATCCAGCAACCAAGCTCTTCTTAGGTTCCTGTGCTGTGAGCCAAATGGAGGCCTGGGTGGGGCAACGGAGTGATATGGGGCAGCACATCTGCGTCTCCCTACCCCCACATCCTCTGACTGAGGCCCTCGCCTGAACTCCTTCCCTTCTACTCCCCCCCCCCAGCCCTTCGCCGAAACGAGTTTGGCTTTGCTGGAAGCTTACCTCGAACGTTCAGACTTAATGTTGCCAATTAAGTAAATTTGTACAAAATGGCATAATTCACATGCGATGGCAGCATTCGCCAGGGAATTGCCACTGGCAAATTTGGATGTAGACAGTGTTTAACAGGGTTGCAATAAGATGGCTTAGGTATGAGGATTAATGTTTCAGCTTTGAAATGTAAAGAAATAGAATGGGCTTTGTATTTTTTTTGCATTTATACAAAAACATAACCTCTCACACCCAGGAGGGCTGTGATCCCTTTTCTATATAAGCTGCCGTCTGTTCTTCACATTCCAAATCCTTCCTCTTTGTCAAATCCCAGGCTATAGCCTTCTGCTGCTGTTGGCTGTCTCTCCTCCCTTCCACACTATGGATACTGCAGCATTTGTTTCCTCTGATTTATTTGTTTGTTTGTTTATTTATTAATTAATGACTCATTTCCCATGAGACATCCCAAAGCAATTTACAATATACTGTAAGAACATATATAAAACAGTTACATATGTATATATATGTATATATATATATATATATATATATATATATATATATATATATATATATATATATATATATATATATAGGTCCAAGGTTCTTGTATTAATTTGCAAGGCCCGTGACAACTTGGGTCCAGGCTATCTGAGCATTGCACATTAAAAATGAATGGTGATTCCAGGGCTGGGAAGAATCTGAGCTCACCTAGCCAGACCTCACTGCGCCTTGCATGGTGGACTGTGCTTCAAACCATTCCAGCTCTCCTCTTGGGAAGACAACTCAGCTACACAATAAATTGCCATGTCATAAACTTTCCTCTGGATATTTTGTCTGCATTTTCTCTTTCCCCATTTTCAGCTTATTTACATTCATTCCTCGACTCCTTATGGTAATGGGTAGCTAGCTAGCCGCTGTGAGTCAGACAGAGACTGAACAGCGTGAGCCTGGTAGGAAGAGGGGGATGTGTGTGTTCTTGAAGAGCCCCGAAGACTGGAAGCTGCCTGACCCTGAAGGAAGCATTCCAGACGGCCCAAGATGCAAACAGAGCTGAGCATTTAGCATTGCTGCCACCTGCCTGGAATACATAGGGGCCATCTCCTTGCAAAGGAACAGAAATGTCTTCTGCAACCTGGTGTCCCCCCTGATAAGAACATAAGAACATAAGAAGAGCCTGCTGGATCAGGCCAGTGGCCCATCTAGTCCAGCATCCTGTTCTCACAGTGGCCAACCAGGTGCCTGGGGGAAGCCTGCAAGCAGGACCCGAGTGCAAGAACACTCTCCCCTCCTGAGGCTTCTGGCAACTGGTTTTCAGAAGCATGCTGCCTCTGACTAGGGTGGCAGAGCACAGCCATCACGGCTAGTAGCCATTGATAGCCCTGTCCTCCATGAATTTGTCTAATCTTCTTTTAAAGCCGTCCAAGCTGGTGGCCATTACTGCATCTTGTGGGAGCAAATTCCATAGTTTAACTATGCGCTGAGTAAAGAAGTACGTCCTTTTGTCTGTCCTGAATCTTCCAACATTCAGCTTCTTTGAATGTCCACGAGTTCTAGTATTATGAGAGAGGGAGAAGAACTTTTCTCTATCCACTTTCTCAATGCCATGCATAATTTTATACACTTCTATCATGTCTCCTCTGACCCGCCTTTTCTCTAAACTAAAAAGCCCCAAATGCTGCAACCTTTTCTCGTAAGGGAGTCGCTCCATCCCCTTGATCATTCTGGTTGCCCTCTTCTGAACCTTTTCCAACTCTAGAATATCCTTTTTGAGATGAGGCGACCAGAACTGTACACAGTATTCCAAATGCGGCCGCACCATAGATTTATACAATGGCATTATGATATCGGCTGTTTTATTTTCAATACCTTTCCTAATTATCGCTAGCATGGAATTTGCCTTTTTCACAGCTGCCGCACACTGGGTCGACATGTTTTGGAATACAGCTCCAATCAGCCCTAGCTAGCCTGATGAGACTGGGACTGATAACAGCTGTAGTCCAAAACACCTGGAAGGCACTAAGTATGGGAAGGGAGGATTAGAATCATAGGATCATAGATTTGTTAGGGACCTATAAGGCTATCAAGTCCAACCCCCTGCCTCTTGAATGCCTCCAGGGTTGGAGATGTTGACGTGTGTGCGTTGTTGCGTGAAACAGCATACATTACGTTGGAGTTAAGTTGAGCAAGAAACTTCTTCAGAGCATTAGATCATGTTAAGAGTCTTTATTAAGACATTACGGCCAAAGGCTTAAGAGTAAATACATGTAGAGTTTCTTCAGTCACCCCCCTTCTGGTACCTCTCTCTCCAAAGGTAAACACAGAAGACAACCTCTCAGTTCAGAGGCAATACACAGAAGACTCAGCTTAACACAGATAGCTGCTAGAACTTTTCCCAGTCTATCGCGATGGTTACCATAGCAATGGCCTTGGCTGTCCGTTCCCAGACTGGGCAAAGACATAACTCCCCCTAGCTACAGTTTTTCAGACTTGATGGAAAACAAACTCAGTGACAGTGTGGTTCAATGGTCAACAGGAGAGCCCACCACCTCCCCAGGTCATTGGTTCCATTGTCATACCACTTTAACAGTCAGGAAGTTTTTTCTGATGTCCCTCGAAATCTGGCTTTCTGCAACTTGAGCGCATTATCCATGTCCTGCACTCTGGGACGATCGAGAAGAGATCGTGCCCCTCCTCTATGTGACAGCCTTTCATGTACTTGAAGAGTGCTATCATATCTCCCCTCAATCTTCTCTTGCCCAGGCTAAACATGCCCAATTCTTTCAGTCTCTCCTCATAGGGCTTTGTTTCCAGTCCCCTGATCATCCTCATTGCCCTCCTCTGAACCTGTTCCAGTTTGTCTGCATCCTTGTTAAAGTGTGTGACCCGAACTGGACACAGTACTCAAGATGAGGCCTAACCAGTGCTGAATAGAGGGGGACTACTATATTGTTGTCGTTGTTGTTGTCGTTATTATATCAATCAGCTTCTACAATCACCTCAGGCTGACGTACTATAAAAACAGCAAAAAGCAGTTAAAAATACTAAAAATGGCCAATATATTTAGAAAAACACAGAGTAGACACCCATGGTAGCAGAGATTCATTGATTCAGGTGGGAAAGCCTGTTGGAGTGAATATTGGTCTCGGAAAGTGGAGATAGTGGACTCCGGTCATAATATCTCTTTTTGTAGGGTTGCCAGATGACTTACTTTACTGAGAACAGTCCTCTATTTGAAGGCACTCGTTATTTGTTTGGTTGAAGTCCAGATTAAAGTTAAATAATAATGGAGAGTGGGGGGATGCTAAAGCACCTTGGGCAGCTCCTTGAAAGTTCAGACTAAAACCTGGAGCAGATGCCACTGCCCCAGTGACATGGAGCCACTGGCTGCCACTGCCTACTTGCCACTCACAGCTGTTATGTGTCAGCTGTTGTGACATAAGCTGTTTGCTCAGCTCGGGCGACAGCATCTGCTTATTTGTCAGTTTCTGCCACCATTAAAATGTGCATTATTGTTTGGCACATTGTATCTCTTAATCCCTTTTAGTGGTTTTACCCAGTCCACCTGCAGGCATTTGCCCAAATGCATTCCTTGGCAACGGGTGGATTTGCAGACTCCTGTCGCAATACGTAAGAATTAAGCTTGTCCTGCAGCTCTAGACGTGCTTCTGTTTGGCTGTCCTTCCATGCAAACTTGCTTCGTGGGGGTGGCAGACGCCAGACAGCCTCCCAGCTTTCCAGCTTTATGTTGGACTGCAGAGATCCATCTGCAGTGCAGGGAGAGGGTTTGAAGCATCCCAGATACCAAAGGTTCCTAGGGAAAATGTACTGCATTGTCCAAAAGCTGGGAGGAAGAACTCCAATGACCCTTGGGAATCCTGAGCATGAACAGTAATCCTGACCTTTTGGCTCTGACGTAAATGGAGGCAGAATGGTGCATCGTGGGGATTTGCAGCTCAATAACATTTCCCTTGGCAGAAGTGGATGAGTAGGTTTTGCTTGTGCTGAGGATCTGTGTGATTGCTGTAGCTAGGGTTGGGGGATGAGGAACTCTCATATAAGTCAGAATGTCCAGCAACTTGGTGTTTGTCTGTTTGTCATATTTATACCCCACTCTTCAGCTAAAAAGGCTCACAGAGTGGCCTACATAAATCAGTTCATCCAAGACAGTCCCTGCCCACAGGCTTACAATCTAAAAAACATGACACATAAGGGGAAAGAGACAAGGAGGGAGGAGGAAAAAGCAAACTCAGGCACCAGCACTTAAATTCTTAAAGCTCAATAATGGCAGTTCTCAAGATGTTCATTCCGCCTGCCCCCATTCCTTACAGTGTGAAAGTCCTTCTTCACAACATGCATCGTTATTTTATGCTAGGCGTGGGGAACCTTTGGCCCTCCAAGTGTTGCTGAACTACAACTCCTAGCAGCCCCAGCAAGCATAGCAATGGCCAGGACTAATGGGAGTTGCAGTTCTGCAACATCTGGAGGGCCAAAAGTTCTCCACACCTGTTTTATGGAATTGGCTGCCACAAGATGTGGCAATGGCCACCCAATTGGACGGCTTTAAAAGGGGATTAGATTTATTTATTTATTTGATTTATATCCCACCCTTCCTCCCAGTAGGAGCCCAGGGCGGCAAATTAGATAAAATTGTGCACCTATATTGCTGTGGAGTGCAGAGATATATGGACTGTTAAGACTGGTAGTTGAAAGTATAAAGTATAAAGGATCTTAAGGTTGTTTACTACAAAGAAGTAAAGTCATACTTGCTGAAGCAGCCATGTGGATACCATTAAGAGAGCCATTACTAACTGAGAACAAAGACAGGAAGAGAAGAGAGGAAAGAGAGGAGCAAAGCCTGCAAAACCAGCAAACACTTTAGAGGAGGAATCAGCAGAGGAAAGAATAGACTGCCTTTCTGTCTATTCCCCTCCCCCACTGGTTCAGGCCACTTGTAAGAAGTGTTGATGCTTCATGGCGGCAAACAGGTCTGTCAATGGCTAGTGGCTATTAGCCATAGTGGCTATATGCTGCTGAATACTCATGGCTTGGCAGCAATAGCAGAAGAGGGCTCTTGCCCTCCAGTCCTGCTTGCTGGCTTCTAGCTGGATACTGGGCTACATAGACCTTGGGCCTGATTCATTTGTAGGGCTCTTTGCATGTTCTTCCTTCATGCTGGAGATTCAGAATGGCTACAGGCATCAAGCAGAGACTGGCCGTAGGCTACGCTTCGAGAGAGAGGCATTCATGTGGTGGTTGCTGTACAGCACGGACAGGAAACCTCTGGCCCCGGGGCCAAACATGGCTCTCTCAGCCTTTCCATCAGGCCCTTGGGGTCCTCCCCAGGCTATGACCCATCCTCAGCCACCCCCTTCTCCCTTGCCCTACTCCGCAGCCTTCCTGGCTGGAATGTGCCTTTCCACTCTGAGAATTTGTTATTTTATTTAGTTATTATTTTATTTATACCCTGCCCTTCTTTCCAGCAGGAGCCCAGGGCGGCAAACAGAAACACTAAATACACTTTAAAACATCATAAAAAGACCTTAAAATACATTAAAATAAAATGTTAAAAACATTAAAAAAGAAAAGAAAAAAACTTTAAAAACATCTTTTAAAAAAGGGTTAAAGATATTGAAAGACATATTAAAAGCAATTCTAACGCAGACGCAGACTGGGACTTAACTTAAAAGGCTTAACTTAAAAGGCTTGTTGGAAGAGGAAAGTCTTCAAAAGGCGCTGAAAAGATAACAGAGATGGTGCCTGTCTAATATTTAAGGGGAGGGAATTCCACAGGGTAGGTGCCGCCACACTGAAGGTCCATTTCCAACGTTGTGCAGAACGGACCTCCTGATAAGATGGTATCTGCGGGAGGCCCTCACCTGCAGAGCGCAGTGATCGACTGGGTATATAAGGGGTAAGACGGTCTTTCAGGTATCCTGGTCCCAAGCCGTATAGGGCCTTGTACACCAAGACTAGAACCTTCAACTTGGCCTGGTAGCAAATGGGCAGCCAGTGCAATTCTTTCAGCAGCGGGGTGACATGTTGGCGATACCCTGCCCCAGTGAGCAGTCTTGCCGCTGCATTTTGCACTAGCTGCAGCTTCCGGACCAACCTCAAGGGCAGCCCAACATGCAGCGCATTACAGTAATCTATCCTAGAGGTTACCAGTGCGTGGACAACAGAATGCCTCTTGCTTGCCTAGAGAGGGGCATTTGAGTCTGTCCAGAAGCTATGGTGCAGATGTCCATATGTGGCCCTCCCCACTTCCGCCTCTGGCACTACCCACCACTAGCATGTGGCCCCCAGAAGGGAACGTGGCCCTCAGTTTGACAGAGGCCCCCCACCTTTGCTGCACTGCTGCCATGTTGAAGCAGAGCAGGACGGTCCTCCTTCACCCCATCTGAGCCTCGTGCGAAAGGAAAGGGACCCACGCGGGCGATGAAAGAAGCCGCTCTTTCTCCCGAAGATGAAAAGCAGAGCTGGTGATGGGCCCGCTAACCACAGCATCTCCTTGGATGGCTTCCAACATGGCTCTTCTGCATCTGGTGAGCAGGGACAGCCCGTGTGGCTCACAGGAAGGCGCTGTCATGTTGCGTTCTGGTTCCAGGGCATGTCACAACAAGGAGCACACTGTCCTGAGTGGAGCAACGCTGCTCCTTGCAAGCTTTGTATTACATCGGGCACATCTAGTTACACATCTTTTTTAAAACCCAACAACACTGGGGGGGCACGTCTGAATATTGTATAGGTTGCCAATGCAGGTTCCACAGGGTCCAGTTTCCCTCCCCCAGGCCTCCCCCGTGTTGGAATTAGGCCTAGGATGGTTAACTCTTCCCTTTCCAGCTTCCCTCTTCCCTCTCTCACTTTTACAACCCTAAATGCCTGCATGAGTGTGGTTGCAGGCCCCGTAACCCAACTCTCTGGGTAGGGGTCGGAGGGATGGATCTTCCCCATTTAAATTGGTACCATCCCTCCCACCAGGTTAACTAATTGGGTGAGAAATTATTGGTCCGTCCCCCATGGAGACACGTGTCATATGCATTGAGAAGAAGAATGATGGGCCATGGCAGTAGAGCATATGGTTATATCATATGGAGATATCTGTTGTGCTCTTGGTCTCAGATGTAAAAGCGGTCAGAATTACCCAGGAAGGGAGGAGCCAGTCCCATCATTTAATTTATCTGTCCTGAGCCTCCTGCTAGCCCAGGTGTGGGGAACCTTTGGCCCTCCGTGTGTTGCTTAACTAAAACTCCCACCATCCCCAGCCACTGGCCATGCATGTTAAGGCTGATGCCAGCTGTTTGTTCAGCGACATCTAGAGCACCAAGGGTTCCCCACTTCTGTGCTAACCCATAATCCATTCTTCAGGCACCGTAAGAAAGAGGGAACTTTTTCTTTACACATCTGCATCTCTCCACACTTTCCATAATCAGCTCAATTTATTAGTCTCTTTTTCTAAACACATGGCATGGCAGCGACTAGTTTGGAACTTTTCTCAGACATGATGAGGGCCAGAAACCTGATTTTTTTCCTTTGTTTCCAAAAGAAAGAACAGTTGAGTTCCTTTTTAGTATGTCATATATTGTTACTAGAAAGATAGAGGAAATGAGATCTGTTATTTATTTATTTATGTATTTATTTATTTACTCTCCCCACCATAATAATAATATAATAATGATATTTAATTTGTCTGTCGCCTATCTGGCAAATAGCCACTCTAGGCGATGTACATTAAAATGAGATAAAATACAACAATACAACAATATCAATTGCAGTCATGTTAATAACAGTAGATAAAATACTGGACAGTCAATACATAGAAAAGCATTTATATTAACAGCATATGATAGATGGTAAAATCATGAAGATTTATCCTTCCCAAGGACCTCAAAGGCCTGTTGGAAAAGCCACGTCTTCAGGGCCTCCCAGAAGGAGCTCAGGGCGGCTAAATATTTATTGGGCTAAATAACATGCAAAATGCTGAACGCAAGTTTTCATGTTATATAGAACTCTTCTTAAGACATAGGTATTCAATGCATTTTTTGAAAAAAAAATCATTTGCCATTGTTGTTGGGCTGGAAAAATTGAGTTTTCTTTAAAAATGTGGAAATGTGCTCAACGGTGCTGTTTCTGCTTGCTGGCCACTTTCAGAAGAGACTGCTGGACTAGATGGGCCTTTGGACTGATCCAGCCGGACTCTTCTTATATTCTTATGTTCTAACTGGACCGAGATTATGGTCTTCTTGTTCACACATACATCAACATCTTTAGACCTGATTCCGGTACACTTCAGCCCCTTTCACATGCTATATGAACACATGGATGGTGTGTGTATGTGTGTTTGTGGTGAGACGGCAGCCCCCTCCTTAATTTGTTCCAAATAAAGTCCCCAACAACACCTGAACAAAATACTGTGTGCACTTGGGGCTTCCCTGTGGGATCTGGGCCTTGCTTTTTAAGAGATCGTAACTGCACAGAGAAAGCCCCATAAACGTATAGTAACACACCAGGGCTCTTTTCAGACCTTTTTATGAAAATGTGGTGGGTAGGCATGTGTGATGCTGCTTCACCCTCACCTCTCCCTGCATGCATTCACATAGCACCTGCACAAAGGCTCTTTCTTGTCTGTGATGTCATAGTATGGGATGGCCCATTCATACATCATCACGCAGCATCACATGTACGGTGCAGTCATCGAACAGTGAACACACACAAACACACCATCCACACACACAGAATTAGCCCTCTCCTGATCGGACAGTCCAGCCTTTCCCAAACTCGTGCTCCCATCACCTCTGACTGTTGCCCACGCTGGCTTGGACAGATGGGAGTTGTAATGTGGAGGACACCGGATTGCAAAAAAGACTGTGTTAGTGAGCAACACATAGACCTTTGGGGAAGGGCCAAAGCTCAGTAATATTAGAGCACCTGTCTTGCATGCAGAAGGTGGCCAGGTTCAGTCCCCAGTGGCATCTCCAGGTAGGGCTGGGAATGTCCTCTGCCTGACACCCTGGAGAGCAGAGCTTTTTTGAACTACAACTCCCATCAGCCCAATCCAGTGGCCATGCTGGCTGGGGCCGATGGGAGATGTAGTTTAAAAAAGTAACTTTTCCAAGCTCTGCTGGAGAGCCATTGCTGCCAGTCAGTGTAGACGACACTCAGCTAGATGGACCAACGGTCTGACTCCGTAGAAGGCAGTTGCCTAATCTCCTATGTTACCATTCATGTTTTGCACAATCTCTGTGTATTTAATACTGGGGAATGTATGTACCTGGGTGTCAAAAGCAGTCAAAGAAGGAGGAGATAAGGAAAGCATCCTTTCTGCCAGGCACCGAGAGGTGTTGGCCCAAAGCATTCTGTAGCTGTAGAACACGGGATGGGATGGAAGATCCTGGTAGCTTTTCTGGAAACCTATTTATTTATTATTTGATTTATATCCCGCCCTTTCTCCCAGCAGGAGCAGGAACGTCCTTCTTGCACCTCACACACAGCTAGCATGATATTACCAGCACACGTTGCAAACATTCTGGGAAACCAGATCTGCATCCTTTCGAGCGGCTCTAGTTTCAGGAGTAATAAATCACCCTGTCACTGACCCTTAGATCTCTGGGAGTGGTGGGCTTCTCCAGTACAGGAAACTGTCCTATTCCATTGCCAGGCGTGGCGGCAGAGTTGCTTTCGAGGAGGCATGTCATGTGGAAACAGTGGATTGCATTGCTTTTCTGAATTTTTACAGAGCAAATCTTGAAAATGGAAGATGTCCGTGCAGGCTTTGTAGCACACAGTTTTGTCTGCTCCCCACCTTTCAGGAATTGCTGCCTGAGGCAGCTGCCTCACTTTACCTAATGGAAGGTACCCACTAATATGGAAGAAAGCAAAGGGATGGAGGCTGGACCTGTTCACCCCGGAGTCAGGTCATCAGTCCATCTTACAGCCAAGCTGAAATTTCTCAGAGGAAAATTTCCTGAGAACATTTCAGAGATGTTTCTTTTTCTCATCCCCCTAGAAAAGGAAGGTGACTGCACATGCTCCATCCCTACCACACCCCACAATACCCTGGAATGATGCTAGGTCTGGGGCACTGACCAGTGAGGGGGATGCAAAATGTTGGCCAGGCTGCCACTACAGAGGAAGGAAAGGCAGGGTGAGCAAGCTATGCAGCTGCCACTGCTAATGGCCAACTGCACTATTGCTCAATGCAAAAAGCTCTACCACGCTTAGCAACTGTTGGAGAATTTCTCCTTCCCCTGGAGAAATGTGGCAAAATGGTCCCCTATTTCTCTGCCCCAAAATCAGGGTAGTTTTTTCTTTATTTAATAATATGCATATATTATACATAATACGTTATACATAAAACCTCTGAACCAACCTTTCCCAGCCTTTGGGTCCCCAGATGATCCCAATAATTGTTGACCATTGGCCATGCTGGTTGGGGCTGATGGGAAATGTAGTGCAGCAACATCTGGGGAGCCAAATGTTGGGAAAGGAAGCTCTCGGCAGTGGTAGAGGATTTCGAGATGCCATTTGTGCGCCACGCTGTATCCCAGTATTCTTCCTGTTTGTTTATTTATTTACTGACAGCATCTCTTGGGGAAGGAGAGGTCCGATGCAAGGGTCTGTTGCATGCCAGAGCCCTTCTATATGTGAGAAGCTCTACGGCGCACGGGGCCAGCCCTACCATTAGGCAGTATGAAGCAACCAGCTCAGGGCAGCGAGGCCTTGGGGGACAGAGTGGGGCATGTCACCCAGCCTGCTCTGCGTCCTCTAAGCAGAGCCATGTGACAATGGAACCAATTACCTAGAGAGGTGGTGGGCTCTCCGACACTCATAGAATAGTAGAGTCGGAAGGGACCTATAAGGCCATCAAGTCCAAGCCCCTGCGCAACGCTGGCATCCAAATCAAAGCATTGCCGACAGATGGCTGTCCAGCTGCCTCTTGAATGCCTCCAGGGTTGGAGAGTCCACTACCTCTCTAGGTAATTGGTTCCATTGTCATATGGCTCTAACTGTTAGGAAATTTTTCCTGATGTCCAGTCAAAATCTGGCTTCCTGCAACTTGAGCCCATTATTCCGTGTCCTGCACTCTGGGATGATCGAGAAGAGATCCTGGCCCTCCTCTATGTGACAACCTTTCATGTACTTGAAGAGCGCTATCCTATCTCCCCTCAGTCTTCTCTTCTCCAGGCTAAACATGCCCAGTTCTTTCAGTCTCTCCTCATAGGGCTTTGTTTCCAGTCCCCTGATCATCCTTGTTGCCCTCCTCTGAACCTGTTCCAGTTTGTTTGCATCCTTCTTGAAGTGCGGAGACCAGAACTGGAGGCATTCAAGAGGCAGCTGGACAGCCGTCTTCAGGAATGCTTTGATTTGGCTTCCTGCATTGAGCAGGGGGCTGGACTTGATGGCCTTATAGGCCCCTTTCAACTCTACTATTCTATGATACTATGATTGTTGGAGTAGGATCCAACTGCCAGTCCGGTAGGTGAAAATTCTTCAGCATTTTAGTGTTTCTCCTAATAAACATGTTTTTGTATGCAGTTATGCACACTTTCCCCTAAATATATGCATTTTTGTAAACATTGTTCAGTTGGTGAACTGCATTGCAAAATTCGGATCAGTGTGAATTTTGAAGGGTGGCTGCTGTGTCTCAGTCCTCATACACTGTTTTGGAAAGTGTGGATGGCTTGAAATGTGAACTGATTTCTCAACCATCCTTATTTCATCTTGAGATCAGTTTCTCATGGAAAGTTGAAAAGTATCCTTAACATGATGTAGGGTTGAGCCCTGGAATTGGAAGCGTATGCAGAGGTTGGTCTCTGGCTCCAATTAAGCCCCACTTGAGGGGAAGGGTTAGTAAAAAAATCCCACTGGGGAAGCCAACGGATACTGTTATTTCCCCCCAAGTGGCCATCGTTGCAGGGTACACCAGACCATCTGCTGCCTCCCAGAATCTCATTACTAGGCTGTGCTGTTCTTTCGCTAAGCTGCCATGTGAGCACGCGGGCCTCCACGTCAACTGTTAAGCCAAAAGCTCTTTTATGTGATTCAGAGATCTGAGTTTTAATTAAAGGGAAGCGGCGCCCATTCTGCCCAACGCAGCACTCTTAAAAGTTCAATTGTTGATTGAGGCGAGAGCCATTTCTCACCAGGTAGAGAAAATGAGACGCGGATCGGAACATAAAAGATTGTTTTAATTAAACCTGGCATTTCCAAGGCTTCTGCTGACAGGAGGATAATAGTGTAACTAGGGTTCAAAAAACGGATTAGACAAATTTATGGGGAATAGAGACATCACTGGCAATTAGCCAAGATGGGCTGCCGGCGGATGTTGAAACTCTCCACCTCCCCTGAAAACCAGTTATATATATATATATATATCTTTTACAACACTCAGAGCTAATTCCCCATTTCCAAACAAGGCACTGGATCACCATGATGTGATATTATGTTGACTTGTGCTTGTGCCCTCATGTGCCATGATGATGTCATATCCCCATGCAATGTGTGCGGAATGTAATTGGCTGATACAGCCCTGCCTGACAGTGTTCATAGCATGAAAATGCACAGCAAGAGTGGCTGTAGGGAGGGGGAGGGGATTCTCTGTTATCTGGCACACTCTGCAACTGAGGAGAAGGAAGGATGCTGCATTGTGAGGGGAAACTTTTAGGGTCATGGCAGCCAATGTGGTACCCTGTAGAAGATCCTGGGCTACAGTTCGCATCATCCCTGACGGCTGGCCATGCTAGTTGGTGCCGACAGGAGGTGGAGCCCAATAAAGTCTGCAGGGCACCATGTTGGCTACCCCTGTTTTAGAGGAAGGGCCATAGCTTAGTGGTGGAACATCTGCTTTACATGCAGAAGGTCCCAGGTTCAATCCCTGAAAGCATCTGCAGGTAGGTCTGGGAATGTCCCCAGTGTGAAACCTTGGAGAGTTGCTGCCAATCAGTGTAGGCAATGCTGAGCTAGATGGACCAATGGTCTGACTCGGTAGAAGGCAGTTGCTGAATGAAGAGATGATTTGAGGCAAGTACTCCAATATGGGAAGTGGGAAAATGGCACCAAGATGCTTCTGAGAGGCATTCACAAGTTTTGACGTTTGGGTATGGATTCATCCACACATTTCTTTTATCCAAAGCTCCATATTTTGTGTTAAAACAACAAACCAATCAAATAAGCCCCTCGTACCAATCTCAGACCATTCCAAAATCTGGGCAAGACAAGAGTGGGGTTGTGGTGGTGAAAATCGCCACCTTAGGGCCAGTAGAATGAAACAGTACCTGCCTTGCTGGATACCAGCCATTATTTGATGTACAACAGGAGCAAAAGTGTAAATCGCATTCGTGTGTGTTCCTGCAGGCAGCACCATTTTTTGACCAAAGGAACCCTCCCCTTATTGTACCTCAGAGTGTAAAGGGATCTCAGCAAATTAGAAAGCTGGGAGAAGAGTGACAAAACCAAAGTTAGCAAGGAGCAACGTACCTGAGTTATGAATTATGTGCGAGGAGGGCTTTCAAACATTTGAGGGCCCCACAAATACACTTGAGGTGGTATAAACCCAGCACTGAAGACCCTGCCACAAAGCCTCCAAGTTTCATCACAGCCATTGCCAGATTAACTTTGGTGGGAAAGAGGAGGGAGTGGCAGCAGTGATGGTGGGGAACCCTGGTCCTGAACCGAGGCCAACATTCAGGGGACTTTGGGCTCAAATGGGAGTTAACCCTTCCCAGCTCCTCTGAGAATGATTCTTGGCTGCAGTGTTACCTGCAGGCCATCTACATCAGTAGAGCCCGGCTGGATCAGGCCAATGGCCCGTCTAGTCCAGGGTCCTGTTCTCACAGTCGCCAACCAGATGCTCCTTATGGGAAGCCTGCAAACAGGACGTGAGCACAAGACCTCTCACATGTTTAGGATCCCCAGAAGCATACTACCTCTTACACTGGAGGCCGAACACAGCCATTATGGCTACTAGCCATTGATAGCCCTATCCTCCATGAAATTGTTTTAAAATTAGCATCTGTAACTATAAATTAGCTCATGCAAGTCTTTTTGGGGTGAGTGAGTGAGGGTGATGCATTTCCTCTATGGAGGAAATGTGTAAGGGGCCACCCTAATCCTGTTTCTCACAACCAGATGACTCTAGGGACCCGATGAGGGCATGAAGTTAACGTCCCTTCCCTCCTGATTGTTCTCAGGCAATGTGTTCAGAGGCATGTCTTCCCTGACCCTGGACTCAGATGGTGGGTGCAGCACAGTGGCAGCGGATGGCTGCATGTCAGTGGGGCAGTGGAAGCACCTTGGGCAGCTCCTTGAAAGTGTGGACTAAAACCTGGAGCAGATTCCTCTGCCCCACTAACACGGGGCCACCAGCCGCCATTGGTGCAGTAGGCCCTGACAGCAAAGGCCCTTTTAATCACTTTGAAGGCACCTGGCACGTCAAAGAGAACTATTTTTCCACCTCTTCTCTTCTTAATGTCTGATTGAAATGAGACAAAGGCCGCTGCGAGCCTTGATATTAACTGGCTCCTGCACATTGCGTCAAAGCCAAGGCTTCAATGTGTGAGGGAGAATGAAGTAGAAACCCAAGACCTGAGCTGGAATATTAAACCAAACAATCAAAATGAGCCGTCCATCTCTAACCTTGCAGCCATTACGCCTCCAGCAGCGACAATCAGGAGAAATCAAAAAAGCATTTTAATCAATGCAGAGGCTATTATTACATTGTTACGGTTAGCAATACATGCCGGCAGCATGGGCCCAAAACCGTCTGTCTTCCCTGAAAGAAAAGTCCTGTAAATCTCAAGCCCCATCGGATGGCATACAATGCACCCTGTGCTGTGCAAGTACCACAGAAGCAATTCTGAAGCGGGAACTGGACCAAAATTTCATTCCCAGTTTGTATGGGGTTATAGTTGGAACTACCACTGGGCTGAAATCTGTTCTCCAGTTTCTCAAACAGTTTCTTACTCAGTGAAAGAGGTGTCCATTTTTCTGCCTGATTTGCAGGGGGGCACTTTAGGATTTCTTTAGAATTTCAGCTGGTGTGGGGTTTTGAGCTCCCCTTATTATTATTATCTTTATTTATTCCCCGCCCTTTTTCCAAACTGGAACTCAAGGCGGCTTCCAGATAAAAACAAGTACACATCATTAAGAACCTATAAAAATCTACAACAGATAAACATATAAAATCAGCATTAAAACAGGATTAAACTATTAAGATGTTAAAACCAATTACTCCTAAAATACTGCAACCCAGTTTAGGAGCATACAAGTAAAACAATAACATACAGCATCCTCTTCAGTCACTACCCTTAAAGCCTTCAGTTCCAAAGGCCTGCCGGAAGAAAAAAGTCTTTAGCTGTCAGTGGAAGGACTGCACAGAGGAGGCCATTCTTGCCTCCCTAGGGAGGGAGTTCCAGAGCCTAGGGGCAGCCACCGAAAAGGCCCTATTTCGTGTCTCCACCAGTCGCACTTGTGAAGGTGTTGGGATCGTAAGAAGGGTCTCTCCTGAAGATCTCAGGGCCCGGGCAGGTTCATATAGGGAGATATGGTCTGACAGATAGCCTGGACCTAAGCCGTATAGGGCTTTATAGGTCATAACCAGCACTTTGAATTGTGTCTGGAAACAGACTGGCAGCCAGTGGAGCTGTTGCAGCAGGGGAGTTGTATGGTCCCTGTAACCAGCCCCAGTTAACATCCTGGCTGCAGCTCGTTGCACCAACTGAAGTTTCCGAACAGTCTTCAAAGGCAGCCCCATGTAGACCGCGTTACAGTAGTCTAAGCAGGATGTAACTAAGGCATGTGTCACCATAGCCAGATCAGATGACTCCAGGAACGGGCGCAGTTGGCGCACTAGTCTTAACTTTGCAAAAGCATTCCTGGCCACCGCAGAAACCTGGGCCTCCAGGTTTAAGGCTGAGTCCAGGAGCACACCCAAACTGCGAACCTGCGTCTTCAGGGGGAGTGTCACCCCATCCAGCACAGGCTGAACCCCTATTCCCTGATCCGCCTTTCGACTGACTAGGAGCACCTCTGTCTTGTCTGGATTAAGCTTCAGCTTGTTCACTCTCATCCAGTCCACCACTGCTGTCAGACACTGGTTTAGAACCGAGATAGTTTCCTTGGAATTAGGTGGAAAGGAGAAGTAGAGTTGGGTGTCATCTGCATACTGGCGGCACCGAACCCCAAATCTCCGGACAACCTCTCCCAGCGGTTTCATGTAGATATTAAATAGCATGGGGGACAGAACTGAACCCTGAGGGACCCCACAGGCCAACGGCCAAGGAGTCGAACAGGAATCCCCCAGCACCACCTTCTGGGTTCGACCCTCCAGGAAGGAACGGAGCCATCGTAAAATGGTGCCCCCAAGTCCCATCCCGGTAAGGCGACCCAGAAGGATACCATGGCCGATGGTATCAAAAGCCGCTGAGAGGTTCAACAGAACCAACAGGGACACACTCCCCCTGTCCAGTTCTCTGCGTAGGTCATCTACCAAGGCGACCAAAGCCGTCTCCGTCCCATAACCAGGTCTGAAACCAGACTGAAATGGATCTAGATAATCCGTTTCATCCAGGAATCCCTGTAGTTGGGAGGCCACCACACGCTCTATTACCTTGCCCAGGAATGGGATATTAGACACTGGTCGATAATTATCCAGAATAGAGGGGTCCAGGGAGGGCTTTTTCAACAAAGGCCTTACAACTGCCTCCTTTAGGCACATTGGAACTCTGCCTTGTTCTGACGTGGCCAAGGTCATGTGTTTTTCTTTCCAGTCATGTTTCACCAGCGCTCTGCCATCTCCCTGGCTGCCAGCTCTTCCTGACCTGAAAAATCCCCATGAGAGGCGGTTACCTTATGATGCCTTTGATTGAAGAAGCTCAGAGGCACCTGGGAAGGCTACAGACTGGAGACCTGCTGGTGAGAAGACCTCTAGAATGAATGAAATAACACTTGCAAGCCCCCTTTGACCACCTGAAAAGAAAGTTAAGCGCACCAAAACTCACAACTCCAAGCAAGAGAATTTCACCAGAAAGTTCTCTCCTTTGATAATTTTCAAATGCAATTTCTTTTCTCATTAATTGCCGGAAAAACATTTGGCACAGCACTTATCTGAAGTCTGACATTTTGGAGAAACAGAACAGTTTTGCCATGGAACCTTCAGTTAGGTCTTGGGAAATACGTTGCTGGATGGTTGCAAGCTTTTTGGTGCAATTTGCCACATCATTGCCAAAATGTCCCTGTAAGCTGCAAATGGACTGGTATAGTGGAGGAAGGGGATTGCTCTAAAGGTTTAGGTTGCAATATAAAACTCATGTACCAGGGTGTATGCCCCACTGAATGAAACTTACTTTTGTATAGTAGTGTACTGCTAAGGAAATATTGGTTTAGTTCCATGACAATTCTGAGTGTGAACATAAGAACATAAGAAAAGCCTTGTAGGTGGATCACAGAGCAAGGGCCCATCTAGTCCAGCATCCCTGTTCTCACAGCCAACCAGCTGACCCAGTGAGAAGCTCAAAAGCAGGACGTGAATGCAACAGCACTCTCCCCACTTGCAACCCCCAGCAACTGGTATTCCACCGCATATAGCCTCTGATAGTGGCTGTAGGACTTAGCCATCATGGCTAGTAGCCATTGATAGCCTTAATCTCCACTAATTTGTCTAATCATCTGATAAAATCATGCAAGCTGGTGGCCATCACTGCCTCTTCTGGGAGGGAATTCCATAGTTTAACGATGTGATGTGCGAAGAAGTCCTTTCTTGGGTCTGTCCTGAATTTTCCAACATTCAGCTTCTTTGGATGTCCACAACTTGTAGCGTTATATGTGTGTGAGAAAAGCTTTTCTCTGTCCACTCTCTCCATGTCATGCAGAACTGCATATACCTCTATCATGTCCCCTCTTTTGTCTAAACTATGAAGCCCCAAATGCTGTAATCTTTCCTCACTGGGGAGGTGTTTCATCCCTTTGATCATTTTGGTTGAACTTTTCTGAACCCATTAGTTCATTCTGTTTCATTTCCACATCAATCAGTTTATTTTTTAAAAAATCCACATGCAAATTTGCATTTAAATACCTCTTTTAAAATGTATTTTCTCTCCAAATACACATTCAAACCTATCTTCGTGTATCTTTTGAGCCGAGAACTATGTGAATACATTCAAGAAGTACAAAGGCTCTTGGATAACTAAGGCTGCAATCTGAACCCCACTTACCCAGGAGTAAGCCCCACTGAATTCCTTAGAATTTATTTCTGAGTATGCATAGTTAGGTTCTGATCTGCACACTAGTCTAGGAGGTTCAGATCAGGTCAATTTATATTGGAGTTTTGCAAAGATCAAATTCCTCAAGCATCATTTGAAATATTTATCTGGATCAATGTTGCCTTTGTCTGGATCAAACTGAAAGTGACCAGTTTTAAGATGAAATGACCTTTTCTGTGGCCAAGAAAAACATGTCAGCAAAATTTACCACGGCAGAGAAGTCACTAAGGTGGAGATTTGTGTAACCAACCATGTGGGTGGGCGATAAACAAATCTCACACTATTAGAACAGCTGGTGGTTTCCGTTCCTTTATAGTAAACACTGAATTTATTCTGATGATACTTTATGGTTTGTTTGTTTTTAAGATTCCATTATTGTAATAATCTGTTTAGTACAAACCTCACTGTATATTTACATGTTTATACATATGCATTTCCATCTCATACTTTATGGCATTTGATGCTGAAAGGCCTCCATATATATTGTATAAGTTCTGTATTAGCCGCATGAAGGGCTGAGGCAGGGAGAAGTGTGCATCCCGCTCCCCTAGCCCACAAGTAAAATTAATAGGTTGGGTTCTGTCTTAGTATCCACAAGGGTGCTAAGCTCAAACTCAAGCTTAGCTTAACAACCCACGTGAAAGTCCTTCTGATTCCAGAGTCCCCTCTCTTCAACTGCTCTGCCATCTTCTCAAAAGTCACTGGCATTCAAAAGTGCCTTTCTCGGGGTCTGAGACAGCATCCCCAAAAGATGCCTCTCAGCACTGAAGGAGTCAGAACTCCCAAGGCAACACAAACCATCTTCAGGAATGACGGCTGTCATTTACTTTTCTTGATTGACAACCTGATTGTGGCAACCACATTATGAAAAGACTCTTACACACTTCTGTGGAATACAGATAAAATGTTTTGCATAACCTAAGTGTGGGCCATATAGGGCCATGTTTTCTGTGAGATATGCCTACATTTATCACACACACACAAACACAAACACACACACACACACACACACACACACACACACACACACACAGAGAGAGAGAGAGAGAGAGAGAGAGAGAGAGAGAGAGACTCATTTAC
The DNA here is from genome assembly GCF_030035675.1 of Rhineura floridana. Taxonomy (NCBI): domain Eukaryota; kingdom Metazoa; phylum Chordata; class Lepidosauria; order Squamata; family Rhineuridae; genus Rhineura; species Rhineura floridana. Next base: position 3,335,122 of record NC_084480.1, on the reverse strand, counting down.
CCATATCTGTGTCTCCAGCACTAAATCAGAGAATATTGTGTGGTGTTTGAATAATATGTCCCATCAGTGTAAGGATCTCCAATCGCTCAGTGGGACTTTCCCCCCTTTTCCCTGTCCCCCCCCCACTCATGCCCTCATCAAACCTGCTCCAGAGAGTGGAGGGAACCCCTAAAATAGTTTTAGGGCATGGAGATGAGAAAAAGAGTCCTATTGTGCAGTAATCTATGCTCTGATAACGTCAAGGTTGGATTACTGCAATGCACTTTCTGTGGGGCTGCCTCTGAAAACAGCTCAAAGCTTCAATTAGTGCAGGATGTGGCTGCTCAGCTGTTCACTGGTTTGAGGCAAACAGATCATATAGCACAAATCCTGTTCCACTTACACTGGTGCCTATACACTTCCGAGCCCAATTCAAAGTGCCAGTTTTGACCTATAAAGCTCTTTATGACGCAGGACCCCAATATCTTCTGGAACGCCTCTCCCTATATGAACCTACCCAGACCCTTAGACCTTCCTCTGAGGCTCTTCTCCAGGTCCCCCTTCTGAGAGAGGCTTGGAGGGTTGTGACAAGGGAGAGGGCCTTTTCAGTTGTGGCCCCTTGTCTGTGGAATGCTCTCCCCAGTGAGGTCCACTTGACCTCTTTGTTGACATCTTCTGCTACCAGGTAAAGACTTACCTTTTCCTCCAGGCTTTTATTTATTTATTTATTACATTTATATCCCACCTTTCCTCCAAGGAACTCAAGGTGGTGCATGGGTTCTCCTCCCTCTCCACTTTATCCTCACAACAACCCTGTGAGGTAGGTTAGCCTGAGTGGCTGTGACTGGCCTAAGGTCACCCAGAAGCTTCATGGTGGAGTGGGGATTTGAACCCTGGTCTCCCAGGTCCTAATCCAGCACTCTGACCACTACACCACACTGGCTAAGATGATACTGTTTGTTATTAGTACTAAAGTTTCCTGTGGCTGTTGTGGGGACTACTGTTGTTTTGTTTTTGTGGTATGATATGTTTATTTGTGTTTTTAACAATATTGTAAGTCACTTGGAGACCTTCAGATAATTAGGAATGTGCTAGAATTCCGCCCAATACAGATTTACTCACAGATTTTCCATTTGGTACCAAATTCTCAATCTCAATCGGATTTTAATGTAGTGAATTTCTGCAGTATTTTTGAAAATCGACTTTTTAAAAGAAGCCTCTAAAACACTGATGGTAAGCATGTTAAGTTATTGATATTTGCAGTGAGTCCCATGGAAAGTCCTTGGAGCAATGATGAAGAAGAGGAGGGGATGGAATGGGACTTGGGGGAGGGCCCTTGTGACTTGCAGCCAGGGAGTGCTGAAGCGGAAGGCTTCTGTGCCCTTGACAGTGACAGCTCTGCTCCCATAGCTCCAGTTACAACTGAGGAGACACTGCCTGATCAGGAGGCTGCCTTTCATCTCCCTCTCACCCCCTTCTTCACTCACACCACCACTGCCACACATACCTCTTCTTGAGTAGGAGGACCTCGCAGAAGTGTCTCCGCTGCCCTCACCTCGGACATGCAGGCCACTGTGCTGGCAGGCTCTATGGGGTCCCACTGTCCCACTGAGGAGGCACGCTCACATGCACGCGTGCTCCTGTTGCAGGACACTTTCCTCACGCAAGTAGAATGAGCCCACCCACACTTACCTAAAGGTTGTAAGGGGGCGTTTCGAATTGCTGCGACAACGTATTAATTCTGTGTAGTCGTGCCTAGCTATGTGGTGTAGATATGCTGAATCCTGTGTAACCTGTAAGTTGATTCATGAAGTGTTCTGAACTGAAATTTTCAGTTAAACCTATTAAAGAAAAGCACACCTTCGCGTCTGAGTCTGACTTCAACAGGCTTCGGGATGACAATATTTCCTTTTAAAATATCAATATTTCCTTTAAAAATATTGATATGTCCTTCAAAATATCAATTATTTCCTTTGAAAATATCGATAGTAATGTCAGTATTTTTTCCAAGCAAAAAAACCCCACAGATCGCAGCAGCTAGCAGGTACAGAACAAACTTGAATCGATGCTGGCCTGTTAGGTCGACAGAATGATTTCAAACCAGTACAGGCCAACGGATCCCATCCCTATGATAATAAATGACTAACAAATCAAATGAATGGATGAATGAATAATAACGCTAAGATACTGGTGCCTTAACCTTTTCCCCCATGGACCACTTGAACATGGCTGAAGGTCTTGGCAGACGATTTAACTATTTTTCTGCCTGTTGTAGCAATTTGTAATGCACTCCTCTAAGTGCTGCATGATTCTTAATGGAATTTTATTCCTTCCTTTATTTCTTATATTTTATTATATTGCAACGTGCACTCCATAGAACTCAAATCATAATGCAGTAAAATACAATATAAGAAATTAAAAATCAATATGAATATTTAATGTGAGATGCCACAGACTACCTAAATGAAGCTCATGGGCCACTGGCTGTCCACGGACCACAGCTTTGGAACCCCTACCCTATGAGATACTCTGCCTCAGGACTCCAGACACAAATCCCGCTCCCCTTCCAGCTGAGCTCATGTTGGCTATAAAGGCTGTTCCACTGGTGGAGTGGAGGCATATCGCCAGTCTTGGCATAATGGGAATGCTTTGCTAATCTCTTAAGCGGGGGTGGTTAAAAATCATCCTTCTCTTAAAAAAAAAAATGGAACTACAATATCTACTAAAAGTCCATGAAACATTTTGCCAAAATATTTACAAAGCAGATGACCTGCATAATCTCTTAATAATGCTCAATGACTAAATAGCCAATGACTAAATAGCTGCCTAAATAAGATTATATACATATTACTAATAACTATCCATTTAAGTTGTTATGTGCAAAGTACTCTGCAATCTTCAGGTGAAATTCAAAGAGGTTTTTAGATATGCCCAGGAGTCACTGCATGCCTCCATGGGAAAAGCTACAGGTCTGATTTAAAGGACACCCCTCCGCAGTGGCATACTGTAGTATCACAAGCTTCCTGTGAAGTACAGTTGACCCCACTATCTTGTTAGTCAGCCTCACTCAGCACCTAAGGGTGGACCACATTATTTCAGCAAAGGTGCTGTTGTGCTGAGGTCCTGCTCATAAGCTTCCTGCAAGCATCGGCTTGGCAACTTTCTAGATAACCTAAATGACTGGGCCCATGGACTGTTGGTCATAGAACTGACCAGAGAAGTGGCATCCCTGGACTTAATCTTAAGAGGCACCCAGGGCTTGGTGTGAGATGCAATTTCTAGGACATTGTCACTTAGTGTATCTAGAAATTTTCTGAAGGAAGCCTCTTGTAGCTTCTTAGACTCTGCTCATTAAAAGACCGTCTTATCCCTTATGTACCCAGTCGATCACTGCGCTCTGCAGGTGAGGGCCTCCTGCAGATACCATCTTATCAGGAGGTCCATTCCACACAACATAGGAATTGGACGTTTAGTGTTGTGGCACCTGCCCTGTGGAATTCCCTCCCCTTAAATATTAGACAAACACCATCTCTGTTATCTTTTCTGCGCCTATTGAAGACCTTCCTCTTTCAACAAGCCTTTTAAGTTGAGACCTTATCCCGCTCTTGGTCTGTGTTAGAATTGTTTTTTAATATGTTTTTAAACCTTTTTTTAAAAATAATGTTTTTAACCTGTTTTTTAAAGATGTCTTCAAAGCTTTTTTAAAAATGTTTTTAAAGATGTTTTGTTTTAATGTATTTTAAAGTCTGTTTTTATGATATTTTTAGTGCTTTTGTTTGCCGTCCTGGGCTCCTGTTGGGAGGAAGGGCAGGATATAAAAAAAATAATATAATATAATAAATAAATACACTATAGTGGCATCCTCTTGGCCTTTCCTGTCCTGATCTGAAGCCTACACTCCAGCTGGATGTCTAATATTGTGATTTAGAATACCTCTCAAGCATTTTGGAGAGATTTGATCCTCTTGACTTTGCCTTTCAACTTCGTTTTTACGAGTCCCCTCATTTTTTACTGTGTTGGATTTTGTTGGCAATTGTCCAGTTATGTAATTCTTATATATAATACCACTGTGGTCCTAGTTCCTAACAATTGCATCTTGCACCGGGTCCTGGGTGCCACTTAAGATTACGCCCAAGGTTGCCAGCCGTTTGGCCAGGTATCTAAAAAATTTACCTCTCTGTTGTGACTGGAACATTCATGGTCTGTATGAGGGCAATTGAGGCCATCCAGTACTTTGTTGTTGTTGTTGTTATGTGCCTTCAAGTTGATTATGACGTATGGCGACCCCATGAATCAGTGACCTCCAAGAGCATCTGTCATGAACCACCCTTCTTGTAAGTTCAGGTCTGTGGCTTCCTTTATGGAATTACTCCATCTCTTGTTTGGCCTTCCTCGTTTTCTACTCCCTTCTGTTTTTCCCAGCATTAGTGTCTTTTCTAGTGAATCATGTCTTCTCATGATGTGTCCAAAGTATGATAACCTTAGTTTTATCATTTTAGCTTCTAATGATAGTTCTGGTTTAATTTGTTTTAACACCCAATTACTACACTTCCTTATTTGTATGCCTGTTTGATGTCATTAAAAGATCCTCCGTGGCGCAGAATGGTAAGCGGCGGTAATGCAGCCGAAAGCTCTGCTCACGGCTGGAGTTCGATTCCAACGGGAGGAGGAAGTCAAATCTCCGGTAAAGGGGGTCGAGGTCCACTCAGCCTTCCATCCATCCGTGGTCGGTAAAATGAGTACCCCGCATATGCTGGGGGGTAAAGAAAGGCCAGGGAAGGAACTGGCAATCCCACCCCATATATACGGTCTGCCTAGTAAACGTCGCAAGACGTCACCCTAAAGTTGGAAATGACCCGCACTACAAGTGCGGGGACACCTTTACCTTTTTTTGATGTCATTAATCATCTCAAGCTCACTCTGGGCATTTTGGTAAGCGGGGTGATAGCATGCCCCAGTTTAAATTACTCTTGGAGCCTGTATTGCCCTCCACATACATTGTGTGGAAGGGACTGACCCTTTTGGGATTACCAGATTATTGGACTCTATGTCCTCTTTGATGTGCAGATGAACAATACCTCCAGTATGGCATTTACTCTCCTTCCTATACAGCTTGTATCCAGTGATAAGAATGTCCTATTGGTTATCTCCATTCTACTTGGTTTCCAAATGCCCTCAGCTTCTGTTGGCTCACCCCATGACATGTTTAAAAGCTGCTATGTCACCTTTTTGATTTTAAGCATGTATATTTCTACAGGCCTACAAACTTGGAACTAAAAACGTTCAGGGATGACCCCATTGGGATTTACCTCTTGTGCACAGTGCCTTTGCTGTGTCCTTGTTGCAGTTTCGTCTGGTGATTTAATAAATTAAAGGAATGAATAAATAAACACATGGGTTGTACCATGTCCCTAGGGGGGAACTGAGGATGAAAGTGACGGCCAGACTTTCTTGTGGTTTTAGAGCTGAACAATGAATTGACAAGGAGCATTTCTCAGGAGTTTCACTCTTCAGAAGCTGTTTTGTGTTGGCTATATTTTGGGCATAATGCAAAATTCTTTAATGGGAGAAAGAATCAGATTGGCCATTTTGTGCTCCCCTGAAATCACTGTTCTATGTTAATTTTCCCATTTTGTTTTGGGTGATTCAAAATGGCTGCCACCAATCAAAATGGCTGCCTTCCTTGTCACATGCTGGAGGCCACCATTGCAGTGTACAGCAGCTGAATTTCTTGAGATGCAAAAGAAAGCAGACTCAGAGGTTTAAAAGGCATCCTATGCTGGGTTTGCTGAAAGGGAAAATCAGAGATTAAGGGCGCAATCCCATGAGTGTCTAATCAGAAGTAATCCCCATTAAATTGAATGGGATTTATCCCCCAAGTGAACGTGCTGAAGAATTAGCAAAATGATTCAGAGAAACAAAGTTGAGGGCAAAGCCATTTCATATAATTGTTTCTCCTTGAATTACTGGGTGCATTTCACACATTTTTGCTTGCATCACCCTCCCCAGCCCTATCTATCTATTCAGGGCCAGCTCCAGGCATGCCGGGGCCCTTGGGCACCAGCCTGCCCAGGGCCCCTCTACTCCCCTTCTGCAATCCGTGGCAGGAGCCGCTGATAGCAGGACAGGAGCTTCCGAGCCGCCCGCCATCCCCCTGCTTCATCTACCTTTCTCTGCTGTTTTTTGCAGCTGTGCGCACTGCGCAAGCAGGGTTGCCATCAATCAAGATGGCAGCCAAAGATTCCATAAGGGGATGAAGCCTCTGTCACCATCTTGGTTGATGGCACGCACACGTGTGCATTGCTGCCATCAACCAAGATGGCGGCAGAGGCTTCAGCCCCTTACGGAAACCTCGGCCACCATCTTGATTGATGGCAACCCTGCGTGCACTGCGAAAAACAGCAGAGAGAAAGGTAGGTGAAGTGGGGAGATGGTGGGCAGCTCTGAAGCTCCTCCTGTCCTACGATCCATGGCTCCTGCCACGGATTGCAGGAGTGGAGGGGCCCCTTAGGGCCCCCTGTACCTCCAGGGGCCCTCGGGCCAGTGCCCCACCTGGCCGTCCTTTAGAACCAGCCATCTATCTATCTATCTATCTATCTATCTATCTATCTATCTAATCTATCTATCTCCCGCCCTTGCTCCCATCAGGAGCTCAGGGCGCCAAACAAAAACACTAAAAACACTTTAAAACATCATAAAAACAGACCTTAAAATACATTAAAACAAAACATCTTTAAAAACATTTTTAAAAAAGCTTTCAAGACATCTTTTTTTTAAAAAAAGGTTAAAAACATACTATTTTTTAAAAAAAGGTTTAAAAACATATTAAAAAGCAATTCCGACACAGACGCAGACTGGGATAAGATCTCAACTTAAAAGGCTTGTTGAAAGAAGAAGGTCTTCAATAGGCGCAGAAAAGATAACAGAGATGGTGCCTGCCCAATATTTAAGGGGAGGGAATTCCATAGGGTCGGGGCCACAACACAAAAGGTCCATTTCCTATGTTGTGCAGAACGGACCTCCTGATAAGATGGAGTCTGCAGGAGGCCCTCACCTGCAGAGCGCAGTGATCGACTGGGTATATAAGGGATAAGACGGTCTTTCAGGTATCGTGGTCCCAAGCTCTATAGGGCTTTGTATACCAAAACTAGGGCCTTGAACGTGGCCTGGAGCAAATGGGTAGCCAGTGCCCATTTGCTACCTAGCGGTTCCACCTGCTGGACGCCTAGATAGCTGAGTGCCCCTCCAAGCTTCCCAGAGCAAACATTTTCCAAGTTCTGTGTAATTTCATGCCAACCCAGCATCCTTCATCTATGGGGCAAACTCAAGGTTATGAGGGAGAGAATAGGTGAGACGGAGGTGAAGTCCATACAGGGAGAGACCAGCCTAGGAGCAGAAATGTCTAGCCTCCCTTTGCATGCTAGGCATGTGCAGCTGGAAGGACAAAGCAGAGCAAGCCCCTGGAGGAATCAGTTTATGCATGTATTGTTTTCAGCAAGGTTGCCCTTGGAGGTACATCAGTGGTGGTTTTGCATACTCATTTTTGCAAAATGCAAACAAGGTAGTGATATCCCACCATAGCTAAGTTTGACCTCTGGAGCTGTGTCTGTGAGGCACTATAATGATCATCCCTGCTCTTTTTTAGTGGCAGAGCTAGTTGTGGAGGTCAGGCCCCAGTTGTACTGAATCAGGAAATTAGGATCCCTTTGCATCTCAGCCTGCATCACCCGGATGCTTCTGTAGGCTGGTATTGCTCGGGTAACTGAAATTCTCAGAATAGCGGATGGGCTTTATGCAAGGGGAACTCAGGCATAGAATGAGAGACGGCTGCTCTCTGCAGGGCCACACACACATTTTTGGCAATGATTGGCAAAAAGTCAAATAAGTATGAGTAGTATATGCCACAGAGGATCAACTTTTGTAGCGAGCATGGTGCCAATAAAGCCTGCTCATATGCTATGCAGTGAGCCAGTGTGTGGGGGACAGGGTGTTAGACTAAGACTGGAGAGACTTGGGTTCAAATCCCACTCAGTCATGATACTCACAAGGTGACTTTTAATCCGTCACTATCTCTTGGTCTGGCCTACCTCGAAGGGCTGTTGTGAGGATAAAATAAAGGGGAGAAGAAGAGAACCATGTATGCTGCCCTGAGCTCTTTAAAGGAAAGGTGGAACATTGACAGAAGACTGTGCACATTTTTTTATTTATTCAACTCATTTATAGGCCATCCTTCAACCACTTAGGCCAGGGCAGCTCCCCATACGATAATAAAACAGTAAAAATGCTGTCTATAAAACCATCACCCACTAGATAAAACCTGGAATTTACAATTCCTCGTGGCAATGCCACAGGGAGCAAAAACAATACGGATGGCCCAGCCAAAACATCAGTATCACCAAAGTCCTGGGTGAATAGGTCCATCTTGATTTGTTGATAGCAGCTCAATAAGCATGAGGCTCGTGGATGCATCTCCAAAGGGAGGGAGTTCCACAAAGAAGAGCCACCACGGAGTAGGCCCTAGCAGTAGGAGCCTTCCTACAGATTGCAAGGCCCGGACCAGCAGCTATAGGGAGGGGCACTCCTTCAAGTATTTGGGGCCCCAGTCATTCAGGCCTTTGTAAGTCAGCATCAAGACTCGGGAAGGAGGAGAAATCCAGTTCCGTTCACATTTAAAGGTAAAGCTACCTAATTTGCACTTTCTGAAACATTACACAACTCAAAACAAAGCCATCCTTCAAAACCCACACTTCTCCAAGATTTGCAGTGCACTTCTCTAGCCCAGTAATGTGTACTAGGATAAAGTGTGCATATATATTATGGGAAACGACATACAAAAATGCATTATATTAGGGGAAATTGCTTTGCACAAAGTATGTATAACAGGCAAAACTGCATACAAATGTACGTATATTAGGATAAATTAGGACTAAAATGCTGATGAATTTTCATGAGGACTTCTTTTTTAAAAAATCACAAACTATGTGAAAATGTGGCGATCTGGACTTAAAACTGGAAAGATTAGAAGCGGAGAAAAAACTAAATTGACAGAGTGGCTCATCCCTAATCAATACTTTGAATTAGGCCAGGTAGCATATAGACAGCTCTGATGAGCACTGAGGGAAGGACCTCAGCTCAGTGCCAGAGCATCATGCATGCAAGAGGCCCCAGGTTCAGTCCCCAAATTCTCTAGGTAGGTCTGGGTACAGAGAAGGCTGCTGGTTCCGATGTCAGTGGGGCAGTGAAACTACTCCGGGTTTTATTCTGAACTTTCAAGGAGCTGCCCTAATGCTTTTCACACCTTGGACAGCTCCGTGAAAGCTTGGACTAAAATCCAGAGCAGATTCACTGCCCAACTGACATCAGAGCCATCAGTCTCCATTGCCTGAGAGAGAGAGACCCCTCTCTGAAACCTAGGGGAGTCAGTACCCGTCAGTGTATAGACAATACTGAACTAGATGAAGCAATGGTCTGACTTGAGATAAGGCATCTTCCAATGCTTCTAGTCTGTAAAAGGATTTATCAGTGGGTGCCAATTTGTGTCGCGTCCTTCCATAATACGTTACTGACCCATTTGTAAGCAACATAATTCCAGCGCCTATCGAGATGATTTGATTAGTGCAAGATACAAAGTCATGATGATACTTCGCCAGCATAGTACACTCACATGGACATCTATTTAAATGCAAGGCAGGAATCCTCGGGGGACAGCAGCAAACAAGGACTCAAAGCTTCTTTAGACTAAGATGCACTTTAAAAAGAAATCAAGGGGGGAAGGAGGAAAGGTGGTTGAAGCAGGCTTTAAACTGGAAACTAATCCAAGATGTGGTGGGTTTTGTGCGTGAAAAGGGACAGATCTATCAAGAGAGGTTGAGAGAGCCTGCTGATTTACATCCTAGTCCATGTAATTTGAAGGAACTCTTGGGTTCAAAGTTGTGTGTGGATGTGGGGTGAATTTAGACTGTAAGCTTTAGGGAACAGGTGTGTCTTTTCATAGTGCAAAATATTTAAAAGAAAAATACATCGCATGGCCCACAGAAGTGCTTGGGGACTGTCACCAAGCAGCTTTCTAACCATCATGAGAGTTTGGCACAGTCCCTCAGAACAAGGGTTCATCTTGGACTTAGACCACTTGAGATCAGATGCCCAGTCCAGCTCAGAGCTCTTTGAGCATGTCAGTTTCTTTCAGCCTTAGTTCTTCATCTGTAAAATGGGAGCATCACTTTCTAGGCATTAGTGTGGTGGTACAAGGCAGAACAATATGACAGTTTGCCTGTTAGAACATTCTAGTAGCCATATGTGATGCGATAATACTACTTATGTATAACACAGAAATGGATGTAAGGAGGCCACAGTTGGTGATGAAAGAAAGGCAACATTTAATGCAAGGAGATGAGGAAGGTTTTGGGAAAGAGTTATTTGTGAGCTTTCAGTGATGGGGAGGAGTGTGAACAAGGGAATGGTTCTCCTGGTAAGAGGAAAAAGGGGGTAAGTAATGATTTTAGGAGTGTTGGTTGTGCTATTGCCATGGCTAAGGCTGGACTCTGTCAGGTGCTCAGGCCCAAAGGCAGTCAAGTACCTCGGGCAGGAGGCAGACAAAGGTGAAGGCCAAGCTGGAGAGGTTTAGATTAGCCTGTAGAACCAGAGTAATCCTCTGGTGTCACCTGGTTTCCTGGGCCAGAGCGATTATAAGCAGCAGTGGGAATGCCTCAGCTAGAATTGTACCCAGTTCCTTCTTCTAACCAGCAGTCTTGGTGGGGCATCAAGACATGAATCAGTCCCTGAGCCACAGGGCTCCTGCTTCAACCCGGTTGCTGTGAACTCTACATGCAAAGGGTTATAAGCCCAAAGCTGCCCTTGAGGGAGGTCCAGAGGGTAGAGACGAAAGAACAGGCCTTCTGTATAGTAGCTGCCCACTAATGGAGTACTTTGTCCAGGGAGGCTGGTCTGGCATCAACATTGTTTCAGGGCCAAGGAAAGGCCATTTTTGTTCTCCTGGAATTTGGACAGCACCAACTGTTGTTGTTGTTCGTGGCAGTGGTTCTGCTTGTGATTGGTTTTACTCTGATTATACAGTAGGGCCCCGCTTTACAGCGCTTCGCGTTACAGCATTCTGCTAATACAGCGGTTGTCAATTGCAGAAAGGCCCTGCTCTTACGGCACTTGTTCTGCTTTGACTGCTTTTCTTTGCTGCCGGGCGCCATTTTGGTCAATGTCAGTCAATGGGTTCTGCTTTACAGCGGTTTTTGCTTGACAGCGGGGGTCCGGAACGTAACCCGCTGTATGAGTGGGGCCCTAATGTATTTTTAACATGTTACCTGACTTCATGGGCCAGGAGGGTCATGAACTCTGGTGGGAATGCTCAGCACTTTGAAGACCTTGCTTCACACCATTATGACTGGTTCAGAGTCATTCCAGTTGGGGGCTTCTTTATATAATCAAGATACAGATTTGCTATTATAGAGCTTGATATCCTGGGATAACAACTCTAGCCTGATAGAATGACAGGAAGGAGAATCTCGCAATATTAGAATTGGAGAGAGTCTTGGGAGTCATTGTGATGTTCCTGTATTAGTGTATATATGGTAAGTGCTGTTTGTATAGGAGATACATGGTAAGTGGAATGAAAGAGGAGGGGGAGTGAATGGGCAGTAGAATGCTGGATGATTGGCTGAATGTTTAGAATGGCTGAACGTATAAAAGGAAGAATGTCAGGTAAATCTGGGTGGATGTTGGTGGACTTGAGAGGGTTGTTTTGGTGGGTTTTGAGAGGAGATTGTGTGGAGAGTTGGTGGATGTGAGGAGAGGGTGGAGTTCGGATTAGTATTGAGTAAAACCATATGCTTATGTGCCTTAAGAAGAAATCTTGTTAATCTTGTTAGCTTTGTTATCTTTAAAAAATACTTAATTTGGTTTACCAAAGGTCTGATCCTTGGCTGGGGTTTCACAGACCAGAAGGGAGGGTAAGGTAATGACCAAGGCTGAAGAGTGACAAATGGTGGCAGCGGGTGAAGGGAAGAATATAACACCACAAGTATTCAGAGCAAACCAGAATTATAAGCAGTCTGAGTAAATCAAAGGGATTGGGACAGCTTAAGCACGCAGTCACAGAGGTAACCTAATTGAGGGAGACTCAGGCAGAGTCTCTGGGAATACTGGTTATAGGACGTGACTGGTGGTGCTGCCTAGCAGGGGGATCTGGTGAGGTCTATGCTAGAGCGGAGAGGGAAACCATAAAAAAGGACAGTCTGGACTGGTGGAGTCCCTGGTGGTGCCTAGTGACAGGCAGTAGCCACGAGCAGGTAGGAACCTGACAGGGAGAGCCAGGGAAGGGCGTCACAGTCATCTAGGTCGACTCTCGGCTCAGTGCAGGAATCTTGCAACTACAACATCCCTGATGGAAGGCTATCCAGCGTCTGCTTAAACACCTCCAGTGATGGAGAGGCCTCCACCTCCTGAGGCAGGCTGTTCCACTGTCAAGCACCTCTTAACCTAATGTTTAGTCTGCTTCCTTGCAATTTCCCTCGGTTAGTTCTAGTCCTGCTCTCTGGAACAGGCTCCAGCTGGTTCAAAATGCTACGGCGCACTGTTGGTGGGGACAGACCACGGCCAGCACTTGACTCCACAATGCTCAAAGGTTTGCATACTGCCATACAGATACAAGGTTCTTGTACTAATTTGCAAGTACCTTAATGATTTGGGTCCAGGATACCTCAGGGACCACTTGATTCCTTCAGTCTCTGCCCAGTCATGAAAGTCTTTGGGAGAGTCTCTCTTGGTGGTCCCCCATGACTCAGATGCATGGCTTGTGCCCACCAGTATTGGGGCACAAATTTTATGCAACTTCCAGTTGTGGTGAGACAGGCCCATTCCCTGTTGAACTTTCAGCACCTATTGAATATTTTTTTTAATTCCAGCAAGATTTTTAATCGAATTCTGATTTTATAGTTTTAGCATAGTTTTAACTTTCATTGTATTAGAGATTACTGTAATTAAGAGGTATATCAATGGTTCAAACAAACGAACAGACAACAGAGCACAAGTCTATTCTGTCTTCTGTGTGAGTAGGAATGGCAGGATCTGCCCATCTTGGTTCTCTCAGTTTCTCATTTATTTATTTATTTATTTAACTTGTATACCACTTTATATTTTGAAAAATCACAAAGTGGTTTACATTTCAACAAAAATCAATATAAATTCTGCATTCAATACAGTTGCTAATAATAACAAAAACAATAATCCACATTTTAAGTTACATAATTGACCAATAAATCTCTAAAGAATGTACATAAAATGAAAACAAAGTGAGTCATATACAAAACAAAAAAAGAATATAACAATTATAAAAATATATCTAAAAATTCACATGAATATTACAATAAAAGCATGTATGCAATATCTTAAGCCCGTTTTAATTGGAATTAACGATTGAAAGGAAATCACTACCAAAAATGGATCAATACAGTGGGCACCAGCATTGGAAAACAAACAGGGGGGAATGAGTCTTTGACCTTCACAGAAGATTTGGGGGCGCTGCAACTGGCCGGTTACACTCACCAAAAGGTAACTCAAATCTTGTATCCAACAAAACCTTATGAGGTGTTGGGTTTTTGGTGCCACAGACCTCATCGCCCTTCATCAAGACCTCTGCTTCCAGTGTAGCCCACTCTCCAGGGCCTTCCTCATCCAACTGTCTGATGGCCTTCAGCTCAATCCACGCTGTTCCAGCTATGGTGTCCCAGATCAGAGTATTCCCTTGAAGACAGGAGACAGGAGAGAGCACACAACAGGATACCCCCCGCCAAGGGGGCTGAAGAATCAAACTATAATTACTCACCTTTTTACTCCTGTAGTGGCAAATAAGGATGTTGATGATGAGTCATTACATACTTTGGACTTTCCCCTCGACTGGTCACTGGACCTCAAGGGAAATATTCAAGCCCTTAATGGAGAATATACTTCTTTAAATCTTGCAACAGAGATAACACTTGCCGAGAATCAAACACCTGGAGGATTAACTTCACCAATTGACACAGATATCCAGATAAACAAGCTGATGCTGAAACAACTCCTGGAGTTGGCGAGCAGTGTTGTTAAAGCAGAAAAGAGCTGGAGCTGGTCTCGGTGTTGGTCTTGAGATTCCCCAGGCTGGTTGTTCTGGGTGACTTCAACATACATGCCGAGGTCATACTCGTAGGTCCAACTCAGGACTTCATGTCTGCCATGACAACCATGGGGCTGACTCTAATATCATCTGGACCAACGCATGTGGCAGGACACACACTTGATCTTGTGTTTTGTTCAGGACAGGAAGAAGGTGATTTGAGGGTGCAGGGGTTCTTAGTGATTCTGTTGTCATGGACAGATCACCACCTGAAAAGGTTTAGACTTTGTGCCCCCAGTATCCTCTGCAGGGGTGAAGGGCCAATTAAGATGGTCCACCCCTGGAGACTCATGGATCCAGATGGTTTCCTGAATGCTCTGGGGGATGTTCCCAGCATGGCTGGCAATACTGCTGAAGCCCTGGTCAATCTCTGGAATATGGAGGTGACCCGGGTGGTGGACACTATCACCCCAAAGCGCCCTCTCCCACCAGGAAAGGCCTGTAATTCACCTTGGTTTACTTGAACCTTGGGCCTGATGAAACGGCAGGAATGGCAGCTAGAGTGACAATGGAGAAAAAATCAATCTGCTCTCGACCAAACACAGGCTAGAGCTCATTTTCGAGCCTATCATGTGGCAGTGATGGCAACGAAGAAAGCTCCTTTATCTGCCTCCACTGCATCCGCTCAGTGTCATCCAGCAATGCTTTTCTGGGTGGTCCAGGGTCTTTTGCGCTCTGGCCCTACATTAGACTCTGAGCCCTCAGTCAATCGCTGTGACATGTTTGAAGGCACTTTGCAGATAAAATTGCTCGCATGCGGGCTGACTTGGACTCCTCATTAACTACAGTTGTCCCAGATGTCCCCGAGGCTTCCTCTGGTCCTTTTTTTATGGATGCTTTTCAACTGGTAAAGCCTGAGGATGTGGACAGGATTCTGGGAGGAATGAGGGCCACTGCCTGCTCTCTTGACCCTTGCCCATCCTGGTTAATCAAATCTGCCAGAGGGGGAGTGGCTGGCTGGCTGGCACATTTGATTAACACCTCCCTAAGGGAAGGTCCTATGCCAACATTGCTGAAGGAGGCTGTGATAAGACCTTTGTTAAAGAAGTCTTCGTTAGACCCTGTGGATCTTAACAACTTCCACCCAAACTCTAATCTCCCCTTTTTGGGCAAGGTGATTGGGAAGGTAGTGGGTGCTCAATTCCAAGTTTTCCTGGGTGAATCAGATTATCTAGACCCTTTTTCAGTTGGGCTTCTGGCCCTGTCATAGGACAGAGACTGCCTTGGTCGCCCTGCTTGATGACCTACGCCACGCATCAGAGAGGGGGCCTGTGTCCCTGTTGGTGCTGCTGTATCTCTTGGCAGCCTTCGACACCATCAACCGTGGTATCCCTGTAGCTGGGATGGGTTTGGGAGGCACTGTTTTGCAGTGATTCTGATCCTACCTGATGGACAGGACCCAGAAAGTGGTGCAGGGAGACTACTGCTCGACCTCCTGGCTGTTGGCCTATGGGGTACCGCAAGGTTCCATTCTGTCACCCATGCTTTTCAACATCGATATGAAACCACTGTAAGAGGTCATCCAGAGATTTGGAGTACAATGTCATCAATATGCTGATGGCACTCCACTATATCTCTCCCTACCACCTGATCGCAGGGAGGGAGTGCTCATCCGATGCCTGGAGGCTGTGAAGGGCTGGATGAGGGTGAACAAATTAAAACTTAATCCAGATAAGACGGAAGTGTTGCTGGTCAAGGGGAAAACTGCCCCAGGGATAGGATTGCAACCTATTCTGGATGGGGTTGCACTCCCCTTGAAGGAGCAGGTCCGCAGTTTGGGAGTCTTCCTGGATCCCGCCCTTCTGGTTACTCTGCCATAAGGCAAGGGCATTCTGCACATGTTCGGAGAGAGGTTTTGCTCATCTGTTCACATGTTCCACGACTGGTGATAGGACTGGACTCTGGCTCAGAGTGGGCCTGGCTTCTGTCCTTCAAAAGCAAACCTTCAGGTGAACAGCCTTGTTTATTTATTTATTATTTATTTATTAGATTTATTAGTCGCCCATCTGGCTGGTTGTCCAGCCACTCTGGGCGACGTACAGAATAAAAACATACAAATACATTAAAACATTAAAATCTTTAAAATCCTTGTTGCACCCAGTGAATGGGATCCAATTGACCCCTGAATACAGCTTTTCAGCCTTCTCCTCTCTGACATGAATTGAAAGCAGCCGCAGATCTCAGACAAAGGCAGGCAGGCAAGTGTGAACGAGTCAATTCCTTCTCTGTGCTGCTTGCTTTCCAACCCTGATTGTGTGGTGCTGTCGTTTCACACACAGAGGTTGTTAAAATGAGGGCAAAATTGAAGGTACTCGCTCATCCCTTACATTTTCAATTACTGCCTGCGTGCAATGCCTTTCTATCCACCTACCCTCCCGGGTGCAGCGTCACCTGCCTGACAAGCATAATTTGCTTTTAATGTGCGGCGTACGGATATACTTAAAAAAAAAATTAAACAAAAGATGTGTTTTTCCATTTCCATTCACATTGATAATTAATTCTTAGTCTGATAGCATTTGGGCAGAAAGAGAAACAGTGGATCCTCAGAGAGGCAGCGTCTCACATGCTTTTCTGAGTTAAGAGTTTAACCCCTTTCGGCACACTCCTCTTGCAAAAAACTCTGCCACTTTATTGAAGCTGCCTGCCTGCCATCAGGGCAGAGGAGCACAGGTAGGGGGGCCTTGATATGCAGGGTTGCAGCACCCACTGGAAACTGATGCAGGACAGAGGGAAAGACTTCATCTTCCATTAGGAATGGGGGAGAAATTTTGTTCAGTTCTACTTGCACTTTCCAAAATAATATGAAAACCAAAGCACAGCCATCTTTCAGAATTTCTCTCAATTCTGCAATCCAGTTCTCCAAACAATGTTAACAAAAATGCATATATTACAGGTAAGTGTGCATAAAATGAATGCATTAATGAAAATAACACACAAAATGCATTATATTACGATAAACTGCTTGTAAAAATGTGTACATTGTTGTTATTGTTGTTTATTTATTTATTTATTTTATTTCATTTATATACCGCCCTAAGCCTGACGGCTCTCTGGGCGGTGTACACAAGAGATAAAAACAGCACAATATATAACTACAATAAACACAATAAAGTCAAAAATCAAAAACAAACAAATAACAACAAAAAGCAAACAGCATCATAATACAACATAAAAAGTACAGTTAAAATACACTTTAAAAACAGATTAAAATACACTTTAAAATGCCTGGGAGAATAAAAAGGTTTTCACCTGACGCCGAAAGGATAGCAGCGTCGGCGCCAGGCGCACCTCATTGGACAGACTGTTCCACAATTCGGGGGCCACCACCAAAAAGGCCCTAGATCTAGTCACCACCCTCTGAGCTTCTCGATGAGATGTTGTTATCAGAATTTATTACCCATCCTTCACCCAAAGGACCCAGAGTGGGTTACAACAGTTTTAAACACATAATTAAAACAGTTAAAAACAGCCAATACAACATCAAAGAAAATAGGGTGGGTCCTAAAAATATACATCTCATGTGTCGAAGGCCAGGATCAAGAGGTGCGTCTTCGGCATTTGCCAAAAATTGTATAATGAAGTTGGTGGCAGAACTACCAAAAGCCCCCCCCCTGCTGATCTCAACACCCCAGAGGGTCTATAGAGAAGGAGGCGATCTTTCAGATATTTGGGACGTAAGTCATTTAGGGCTTTAAATACTGAGGTGTGTACCTTGAACTGGGCCTGGAAATGAACTGGCAAACAATGCAGCTGTTTTAAAACAGGGGTTATATGAGTTCTAAAAGGAACCTCAGCCAGGAATCTGGTTGCTGCATTTTGGACCATTTTGAGTTGTCTTCAAGGGCAACCCCACAGAGAGTGCACTGCAATAATCCAGTCTGGAAGTTACCAGAGCATGGAGCACTGTGGCCAAGTCATAGAATCACAGAATAGTAGAGTTGGAAGGGGCCTATAAGGCCATCAAGTCCAACCCCCTGCTCAATGCAGGAATCCAAATCAAAGCAGTCTTCTCTGTCCACAAGGGGCCGAAGCTAGCAAACCAGCCAGAGCTGGAAAAAGGCACTCCTAGCCACTGAGGCCACCCGAGCCTCCAGTGACAGTGCTGGATCAAGGAGTACCCCCAAATTAAAATGCATTTATTAAGAGAAATTCACACGAAAGTGCTGAAGAATGGGGACTTCCGGGAAGGGTGACTTAGCCTGTGCCTGCTTTTGAGACGGGCTCCTGCCTCAAAAGAAGCTTATTCAGATATATCAGTCAGTTTTTTCTTTTTTTTTTGACTGATTAAACTTCTCCCGGGTAGGGAGAAACGAAGAGATTAACCTCAAAGCCTATTTTTGTTGGGACGACCAGATCTCATTAATTTATGGGACGAGGTCCAGCCGACGAAGGTGGGACGGATTTTTAACAGCAAGCTCTATCTGATAAAGCGAACGTTCATCTTATCTTCTAAGAGAGAACGCACTAACAGGCAAGCACCCTTCTTTCTATATTTTTCTTTTACTTGACTTAAATTGTTGCTGTTTAAAAGAGATTTGCCAGATTGATCGGTTTTTGACATCTCACTGGGGAGCCGTAACTTCTCTCTGCTACGCACTAATTAATAGCTTATCTCTGTTTTTGTTGCAAAAAGCTGTCCTGGATTTGCATTCTAAAGATATACACAGAAGAGGGATTTCTATTCCAGATTTTTATTTTGAAAAATATTATACTGTTTTGAGACTACTCTCTTTTTGGTCTATTTTATTTTGACGAATCTGTTTCTTGACGATTGCCATTAATTGTTTCGATCCTGGGAACTGCATTTTGTTTACTTAACTATTGGAGAGATAAGGCTGTCTGCTCTGTTTATACTGTGATGTCACCAAGTTTGGAGTATTAACCCAATTGTTGCTGAAATAAGAAGTGGTTTTCCTATATTTTTCTTTTAAAATGGCAATTAAGAAAGTGGCTGAGAATCTGGAAATAACTATGTTTCAGAAAATAATGGATGAGATTGAGATAATGAAAATTGAATTGAGTAAAATGAAGCAGGAGATTAAAGATATAAGGGTCCCTGTGAGAGAGGTGACCCTGGAAGGGGTCCCTGTGAGAGAGGAGACCCCGGAGATTGGAACAGGGGTCCCTGTGAGAGAGGAGACCCTGGAGACTGGAATAGGGGTCCCTGTGAGAGAGGAGATCCCGGAGATTGGAACAAACGTGGAACAGGAACAAGATTTGGAGTCTATGGACTTTAGAAATAAAATCTATTGTTTGGAACTCAATGTTATCTCTGAAGAAATTAATGAAGATTCTAGAGATAAAGTTATCAATGGCATGGACTATCTTCTGGACTGGAATGATGTGATGGAGCCCAATATAGAGAAAATCTATGGACTTAACTGCAGCCATGTGACAATGGAAAAACTTTTAAGAGATGACCCAGTGTATTTTGAAAAAAAGAACAGAGATATGATTTTACAGCAGTATTTCAGCAACCTATTCAGAATGGATGGCAAGAAAATATTTGGGATAGAGGTAATTCCCATCAGACTCTTACTATATGACTATGGCTTTGACAGCAAGATTATTATGGAATACTGATAATGGAAGATTGGATATTGAAATTACTGGACTTAACAAGACTACTGAAGATGGAAGATGGAAAATGGAATTACTAGAGATAATAGAACAATGGCTACTGAAATTACTGAACCTAACAGATTCTGATGTGATGGATTAATTGAAATGTTTATTTTGACTATGGTTATGACAATAAGATTATCATAATTAGTAATGAGATGGATTAATCGATATGCTTATCTGGAAAAAAAAATTGATAGATATATTTCTTAAAGAATTGAAACCTCTCTTTGACTTTTTGTGGAAAGAATAAAGTAATGTTTATGAGATTTGATGATTAAGTAAGATAACTACTGGAGGAAAGTGATTTTATAATATGACTTAAGAGACAGGATTGTTATATATTATAGACTTATAACTGATTTGATCTTTGACAAATGGGAAGTCAATATTTTACTCTTTATTTTTTATTTTTGTTTTTTTTTTCTTTTTTTCTTTTTGTTTAACTATTTTTGATTATGTTTTTTGTCTTTGAATGTTTTATGATTTTGTCTTGTATGTTTTATGAAAATCTGAATAAAAATTATTGAAAAAAAAAAAGAAAGTGCTGAAGAATGGAGCATGTTCAGAGGAGGGCAACTAGGATGGGAGAAATGGGGAGACCCAAGTCCTACAAGGAGCTGTGCATGTGATGGAGACTGGCGGCTCCGATGTCAGTGGGAACCTTTCAGAACCTTGAACAGCTCCTTGAGAGTTCAGATCAAACCCCGGAGTGGATTCACTTTCCCACTGATGTTGGAGCCACCACTCTCTACTGTGGCATGTTTAGCATGGAGAAAAGAAGATTAAGGGGAGATGTGATGGCATGTTTCAAATATCTGGATGGTTGTCTCACACACAGGAAAGGGGGAGAAATTCAATTCAGTTTGCATTTAAAGCCAATTTTATCAAATTTGCACTTTCTGAAACTGTGAGAACCAAAAACTCTGCCATCCTTTGAAATTCGCACTTATCCAAATTTTGTGATGCATTTCTCCAACCAGTGTTTACAAAAATACGAAATGCATTATATTAGGAGAATTTGTTTGCAAAAAAAAGTGTAAGTCAAAACGACATGCAAAAATGTGCTTATAAGTAAAAAAAATTGCACTAAAATGCTGAAGAATTTTTTTTTGCAAAATGCTGCAGAAATGGGGAGAACCGTATTTAAGACTGGAAAAATGAGAAATTGACAGATCTGAAACTGACGGATCCTTCCATTCCTATCCACAACCCCATTTTATCCTCAGAACACTTTGAGGCAGGCTAGGCTAAGAAATAATGTCTTGCCAGGGTCAGCCAAGTGAGCTTCAGGGCTGAGTGGGGATTGGAACACGGCCTTCCCTGGGCTTAAGTCTAATGTTCTCTCCACATCAGCCCTCTAGCTGTCAGGGTTGTATCAGGCTAGCAAAAGGCATTTGCCCAGCTCTAGGACACATTCTATCTGGGCAAAAACGATTGGGGAGGGTATGAACCAAGACAGTAAGGGGTGTGTCCTAGAGAGAGGCATGGCCTAGGGAAAGCCCTGAGACAAAGGGGGCCTGAAGGGCTGCATTCAACTCCTGCCCCCACTCTCACCCCCCACGGCCTGAGGTTCTCCATCCTTGCATTAAATGGAGAAGAGACAGGAAAGGCATTGCTCAAAGACGTTGCCCAGGCCCCAGGAGGCAAGGTTCTATACTCCAAACTGTGTTTATTTTTTTTGATTGCTTTCCAACTCAGATCCTGTGGATGTTTACTCAAAAGAAGGCTCCACTGTATTCAATGGGGCTTACTCCCAGGTAAGCGTGTGTAGGACTGCAGCCTTAATCTGTCCTGATTTTAAACAGACTAAAAGAATCACCTGCCTCCTGACTTAAGGATGAGCTAGGGAAGAAAACTAAGTGAAAGAATACCGTAGATAAGTCACACATTGAAAACAAACAAATACAAAACTGGCCAGATATCTTTACCTTTATCAGGTAGCGACCCAGGGAAGGGGTCAGACCACCTGAATGAATATGAAGCCAGAAGCTGGAGCTGCCCTGTGCCGGGCCAGAGCAGTGTTAAAAACAAGACAAACTAAATACAGCTGGCATAAAATCCATGCAGTACATTGAACTGTAATGATTCTGACAATAAAGCAAGCCAATAAATATTTTGAAATGAAAAGAGCCCAGCGGGAGTGTCGTATCGATTGGCGAAGGCAGGGGTTTGTTGCACACCACACCGTGATGCACGAGATGACGTGGCACTTGGCTTTATCTCCTGCCTTTTGGACGCTGCCTGGAAAAGAGCTTGTGTGTGAAATGAGCACGGACGCTGGGCTGCCTTGCCCTTAAGGGCACCCAGAGAAAGGCGAGGCTGCATGGGAGAAAAAGAGGCCTGTGCAGATTGGGTGGAAGGCAACTGAGCCTGCGGGGCACAGCCCACCAGGGGATCTTCCTGCCTGCTTCATTAGGGACAGCAAAATAACCTTGCCAGTTCATTTTATGCCAGCTCTATTAAGTTTGTCAACATCTAAGGCCCTCCTCCGGGTGGCAACAAGGGAGAGGGCCTACTCAGTGGTGGCCCCCAAATTATGGAATGATCTGTCTGACGAGGTGTGCCTGGCACCAACACTGTTATCTTTTCAGCACCAGGTTAAGACTTTTCTCTTCTACCAGGCATTTTAGCTGTTTTTTTAAAAAAAAAATCTGTTTTTAAATTTGTATATTTGTTTTTAATGTTTTAATTGTTGTAAACCGCCCAGAGAGCTTCAGCTATGGGGTGGTATGCAAATGTAGTAAATAAATAAATAAGGCAGAAGGTCCCTCTAGCCTGGCATTCTGTTTTAAGTGCTGAAGGATACTGGAAGCCGCCTTATACCAGATCAGACTCGTCGCCCATCTAGACCAGTATTCTCGGTTCTGACCTTCAGCAGCTCCTGCGGCGTCCCAAGCAGGGAAGAGTTTCCCCGATTGACTGCTTAGTGATCTTTTTAAGTGGAGACGCTGCAGATTGAACCGGGGACCTTGTAAATGCAGAGCACATGCTCACTGTTCACAGAGAAGAAAATAGGCCCTGGTTCATAGGAGACTGAGCGTCCACTCCATTGGCCCCACAACATGCCCAGGAGTTGACCAAGGCCTGTGACATTGTCCCAATAATTTGCCACTCACTGGGTGTGTGGGTCCTTGGACTTTGACCCTGAGATCCAGCCCTAGCTACACCATGTCCCTACCTAGCGATACTGTGCTTTTCAGGGTTCTGCAGGACCTTGATTTTCATGGATTTCAAGGTCAGTAAGCTTTGCCCTGATTTGTTGAGACTCCCAAAGTCTCCAGTTGTTTTTAATGACATTGAATCTGTGATTTTGCTTGACTGTCACGTTCCATTCAACCTGTGCCTACACCTTGTAGGCTGGTGTCATGTCTATGTCACCCTATGGAAACTGAGGAGAAACACATTCTCAGCAAAGCACCTTCTGCAATGCCCAGCAATCCGGCAAGCGCCCTCTTCCTTTCTGCACAGTCAAAGGAAAGGAAAACTAGGCTGCCGGCACCTGTCCATTGAGAAGTGAAGCCTGCCCTAGGATCCCTGTCACATTCTCTTCTCCTCCCGGAACCCTGATGTAAAGCTAGTTTTATGCTAATGCACCCTTTGCAACCCATTTGGTGCCCTCCAAGTGTGCTGGCTGATGGGAGTTGTCACTCAAAGCATCTGTAGGGCATCAAGTTGAGGAAGTCTGCTCTGATGCAAATGTTTTGATTCTCCATCAAACGAGAACAGTCAAGTCCATCCCCGCACTTTCCTTGTCTCTCAGTGAAGGGTGCCCGGAAGCAGAGCTGGAAAGTTCGCAGTTCAGCATGAAGACTGACATTTCAACAACCAGACCCAATGTGAATAGCAAAGGCACAGAGGACTCCCACCATGCAAGAGCCTCTCTTTTGCTCTAAAGGGACCTGTCACTTGGCAGTTTTTTCAACTCCTTTTTCTGCCGTTCTTGTCCTTCTTCTTGCTGCCTGAATGTCTCCCTTCTTCAAGGCTTCCGCCAAACATTCCCTGCCTGCTTCTTAGCCTATCTTCCTGATGAAACTGCAGATTCAAGAGCCTCTTTGGTGAGCCATTTCACATCTCTGCAGATTGATTTTTGGATGGCAGCAAGCTGACAGGAGATGACTAATGTCACATGGGGCAGAAGCAATGGAGAGGAAGAAAAATGCTCTTAGGAAATGTAGGCAGGAGGCACATTTCAGGGCTCTGAGGCGCCGATTCTGTACTTCCAAGTGCACATCTTGCAAGCCTGTACTGATTTCCTAGTAGTCCACTTGGCCGACTGGGAATCGCACGAACATGTGTCACCCCATTGATGAGGATGAGGAGCACTGCACCAAGCACACTTTTATTTACATTTTTACTGAGTTGTTTTTACTGTTTCATTGCCTACAATCCACCTTGGTTATTTTAAATAGAAAGATGTGGTAGACAAAGCCCTCGAAATAGAGGGATGAATAAAAAAGTGGTCAGGTCCCTGCCTCAGTGGAAGTTGTGGTAAACCAGGGAAGGACACATAATTAGGTCTAGTGACAGTAGATTGATGGCCTTTTTCTGTTTTGTCTTTTGCTGTTTGCTGTTTGCATTTTAGAAGGATCCAGAAAGTGTCATGTGTGAAAATGCACTTAGAAGTAAGACTACTGAGACCGCTCCTATAAGGCTATCACATGCCCTTCCAATCATTCTTAGATGGTTTGGAAACTGCTGCTGAGGGTCCAGCTTTTGTCAGCAGATCATGAACAAGCTATTTAAATTTCAATTGCTTTTTAAAAAAAACATTTTTATCTTACCGGTTGGCCTCAAAAGTGGAATAGTAGAAGCAGATCAATTATACATTCAACTAGTATACTTACAGCTATAGATTTTAAACCGCTAATGATCAACCCTTTCCTCATACAGTTTTCAAACAGCTGATAACTTTTTTCCCCAAGTGCACGCTTAAGAACATAAGAACATAAGAAGAGCCTGCTGGATCAGGCCAGTGGCCCATCTAGTCCAGCATCCTGTTCTCACAGTGGCCAACCAGGTGCCTGGGGGAAGCCCGCAAGCAGGACCCGAGTGCAAGAACACTCTCCCCTCCTGAGGCTTCCGGCAACTGGTTTTCAGAAGCATGCTGCCTCTGACTAGGGTGGCAGAGCACAGCCATCATGGCTAGTAGCCATTGATAGCCCTGTCCTCCATGAATTTGTCTAATCTTCTTTTAAAGCCAACCAAGCTGGTGGCCATTACTGCATCTTGTGGGGCAAATTCCATAGTTTAACTATGCGCTGAGTATGCTTCCTCATAACAGCGGTGGGTCTCGTGTAGAAGAGCACTGCAGAGGAAAGGTCCCTCACACATTTCAGGGCTTTAGTTTCTCTGGCATATTGAAGGAAAGGAAATCCCACAATTGTTGAACCAGAGGCAGTGGATGAATCTAGAATTTTGGGAGGCTAAAGTAAGTACCTGCTCCAGACGAGGCAATGATTCCAATGCTTTTTGGAGGGAGATAAGTGCCTGTAGAAAACAGCTGTCTGCCCAATTTCTAGATGTATGCTAATCCAAGGTGTATTTGGGCTAGTTGTATATGTGTTTGTACTTTAACATTGTCTACAGGAATTAGTTGGCACCAAAGAGGAGACAGGAGAGCTTTGTCCCCAAAGATGGGGTCATTATCCAGATTCACAGGCAGGCAGGATGATTTCTGGGTTTGTGGGGGTGGCTCCATTGACTCCATTGTGCAATGAGGTGAGTGTTCTGATTCCATTAGTGAGAGCTTGGCAAAGATGCCACATCCATTGTCTCTGCACATTCTTTTTACAGAAAGACACATTTTGCACAATTTTCTCATTAACCAATTGCAAAGCACCATTGCATTTTATGTTCCTGCATGCTAACAAATCAATTGTGCCTATTCTCTTAGCCCACAAGCATGCAGGCAACTGGAATTTCCCCATGTTAAACAAGCTGCAATCATGCATCACCCATGACAGCATAAAGCAACAAGACGAATGACGCTGAACTGACTGAAAACAAATGGTGATGTTCTTGTCCGAAACAACATGGAGGGCAGAGAATGAGCTGAGTGACTGTTTGGGTGCTTTGTTACAAGACAGCGCTTGGTTTTGCTCTTGTTGTCATAGATTGGCATGAGCTATGGATCGTCTAACTGCAACCCTTCGGATTTACCTCAGCATCCAGCCTTGTACTGTGGCATATACTGTATTTAGGAGGACCCATATTGTCTAGGCCCAAAGCCTTGGTGTCCCTGTCTCCATTGTTCCCCATATTCAGTCTGACTTTCACCCAACAGGATCAGTCCTCCTTTCATTTATTTATTTATTTATATCCCACCCTTCCTCCCAGAAGGAGGCCCCATGATGCAAACAAAGACACTAAAAGCACTTTAGAACATCTTAACAAATAAAAGACTTTAAAATATATTAAAACAAAACATCTTTAAAAATAATATGTGCCTGCTTATGACCTTCACTCCTCTGGTTCCTAGAAAGACTACCCTGTAGGCTTACTTATGTGTAAATTGCACATTGAAAACTGTGCTGGGGGTAGTTTTCTGGCCCACCAAATTGGATTTTTAAGTACCAACATGAGTACCTTGAATTGGGCCTGGAAACAAACTAGCAACAAGCGCAGCTGTTTTAAAACAGGGATTATATGATACATTTGACTGTCTTTCATTAATAGCCATAAAGGACATTGTTGAATGGGTTAAATTAGACCAGCATCCCTAATTCAGAATGGGTCTGGTATGTGGTATGGGGTTGGGCTGCAGTCAGTAGACTAGTGGCAAATTCAGAAGTGCAGAGTCCATTCATGACAGTCACAGCCATTCCAGCAAATCTGGCCAGGTTTGAATACTGCTTTCTCTATCCCTGTTAATGCCTTCTCCTACAACAACAGACATCCCTAGGAGCTAATCCGCATGAAAGGGGAGTGTTTTAGCTACTGAGAAGAGTCTTCTCAGTGGCTGACTCACCTCCTTTCACTCTGATTGGTTCCACTCAGCAGGAAAGGACAAGGAAGCATGTTAGAAGATTCTTCTCAGTGGCTCCTCTTTCTTGCTGATTGGCTCCCAGGATGTTTGAGACAGGGACCTTGCTGGGACCTGTGTCTCAAAAAAGTAACGCGTCTAAGACCCCCAAGACCCTGGATAACTACACCCGTGGCTGCAGTTCCCCACTACTCTGTCTCTCAAGCTTGCTGGGCCTTTTGCATAAGGAAAGAAGAGGCAGCAGATCTAAATACAAATGTTTCTTTCTCTGAATTCCCCTGAAGGACCAGCAGGGTCTGAAATGTGTTGGGCTGAATAAATAACTCTCTCATCTACCCCTTAGCTTTTTGCTTCTCTTTCCAGTTCCTTTTTTGGGGTTCCCATTTTTGTTGCACTTTAGCCGCTGAGGAAATAAAATCCCCCCCTCCCCAGGCGCTTTGCCTCCATCTTTGCAGTGCAGCGGCATCCCATGAACCTCAGGCACAGGCACTGCTCTTGATCCTGCACTTGGAGAGGGGTTTTTTTTATGTCATGTGCAGCTGTGGGATTCGCTTCCTGTGCTCATAGCCTCTGGTTTCCTTCAGATGTTGCATGAGCTCAACTTTATATTTCACAGTCTCTCTGATATGCAGGGAGCCCATCGCCTCCTCAAAAGGTGTTATTATCTTCACAGGATTACTGGCTGAGATGGTCCCCAGCACAAAAAAATCCTGCTCTAAAAAGGAATGAAATGTAAAAGTGATTGCAGCATAAAACCAGATGTCATGGAACACGGATTGCCTCGTCAGTTGCTGCAGCTTTTACTCAAAAGATGTTTCTCTCGGAACAAAAACCTGATTGCAATTTACCAAACTGTGTCTTGGGATCGCAGGCAGTCTTCTTGTTAGTCTCTGGCCTGAAATTGCTCTGACAAATAGCTCCGTCAGAGAAGGAGAAGAGGCACCTCTGAACACCGAAAGAACAAAACAGAAACAGGGAAATGGAATGAAAGCCTCGGCATGCAACATCCAACAGGCATCGCAAGTTGATGCTGGGCCCGGATGAGTGCTGCTGTAGGGAAACTTTGGAGATTTATACCTGCCCTGCTGCGAAGTGCATTTCATGAGCAATCAAGCGGCTTCCCAGCCGCTCACTCACCCCCCTCCCCTCGTGTGTGTGTGACAGCTTCATAAAGCGCAACTCGGAAATGGATTTTTAGAGAAGAAACAAGCAGGCGTGAGCTTGTAGCTCGACGCTGCAGCCAAAAAGGGTGACATGACCTTTGCAAGTGTGAAGGCAGCTGTTACTTAGCCCTGGCATCACTTGGAAGTTGCTGTGGGGGAAACCAGCTTGTGAACCTTTTCTTAAGATCTTGAAGGGAACAGGGAGGCATTCTGTCTCTCAAACCCCAACACACGTTAGGGCCTTCTCCACTTCAAAGAGTAACCTGCACTATTACAGAAAGCAAGGTTACTGCATGCAGCTACTTGTCAGCAGTGCTGGGTTGTATTCAATTAAGTCCTATGCAGACCCATTGAAATGAATGAACCTAAGTCCTGCATATTGACTTCAGTCAGCGTACTCTGAAGAGGACTAGCATTGAATACCATCCACTGTCGTTCTGGGATTTGCTGCTGTTGGATCCTGCTTCCTCAGCTGCCAGAGAATTCTTGGGGGAGGGGAGCATGTTCAGGGGTGTAGTCATCCAGGGTCTCAGGAGGTCTTAGACCCCTTACGTTTGGCGGAGCAGGGTCGCTATGTCTCCAGCATTCTATGAGCCAATCAGCATGAAAGGGGAATGTGTTAGCCACTGAGAAGAGTCTTCTAACATGCTTCCTTGTCCTTTCCTGCTGATTGGAGCCAATCAGAGTGAAAGGAGGTGAGTCAGCGACTGAGAAGACTCTTCTCAGTAGCTAACACTCTACTGTTTCATGCTGATTGGTTCCTAGGGATGTCTGTTGTGGGAGAAGGCATTAACAAGGATCTCATTCTCAATCCAGCAGCAAAGGGGGGGGGGGAGGTTGCATGGCTGCGACTATCGTGAAGGGACCCTGCACTTCTGAATTTGCCACTACACTAGTGAGCATGTCATGTATTTCATGTATTTTAATTGTATTTTATGTATTTTAAATTATTGTAATGTTTTTGTGATTTTACTGCTTACGATTTTATTATGTACGTGTCTGATTTTATTTTTGTAAGCTGCCCTGAGTGCCCTATTACAGGGTAGAAGGGCGGGATAGAAATATTTTAAATAAATAAATACATGTCCTGATCTTGAGCTGATACCCATATAATACCAGGCAAGGCAGGCTGGGGTTCAAGCAACTTGGAGAGCTCCAAGTAAACCACTGGCTCTAATGAAAGCTGGAAGCTGTCTGAGACTTAATAACCCTCCTCAAATCCAACGAACCTATCCTAGGCTCTTCTTCTTCTGTCTAAGGAGTATGCCTCAAAGGGACACACCCCTTGCCTGGGGATAAGCTCTTCTACATCTCATAGTGGTTTCTGACCTGGAACGTCCCTCCACTGTTGGGTAGTGAGGACCTATTAAGATGGTCCGCCCCAGGCGTCTGATGGATCCTGATGGATTCCTGAATCCGCTTGGGGACTCTCTGGAGCATGCACACAGCCACTCGGCTGAGACCCTGGTGGAGGGGTGGAATGCCGCAATCGCTGGGGCATTAGACCGGGTGGCTCCGAAACGCCCTCTCCCCCTGAATAGAGCTCAGACGGCACCATGGTTCACCCCACGGTTGCGAATTCTGAGATGGGAGGTGAGACGACTAGAGCGCCGGTGGCGGAAATCTCGCTCTGACGACGATCGGACACATGTTAGAGCGGCTGCGGCAGCCTATCATGTGGCAATAAGGGCAGCAAAAAAAGATTTTTATGCTGCCTCTATTGCATCTGCAGAGTGCTGTCCCAGGAGACTGTTCCAAGTGGTCTGGAGCCTGGTCGGTCCAGTTACTCCGGAACCAATGGAACATGCTAAGGCCTCCTGTGATGAGTTTGCTAAACACTTTGCGGAGAAAATCGATCGTATTAGGAGGGCTATTCCGTGTGCTGTGGACACAGTGAGCGAGCCAGAGGTGACCAGTGGTGCTCTGGTGGTGTGGGATGGGTTCCAGCTTCTTCCATCTGATGAAGTGGACAAGGTACTTTCAACCTTAAAGCCAACCACTTGCTTACTCGATCCTTGCCCATCGTGGCTCATTATGAGCTGCAAAGATAGACTGGGTGAGGGGATCAAGATGGTGGTAAATACATCTCTCGAAGAGGGAGTAATGCCATCAGCGCTCAAGGAGGCAGTAATAAAACCAATCTTAAAGAAGCCCTCCTTGGATCCCCAAGATCTGAACAACTTTCGCCCAGTCTCAAATGTGCCATTCTTAGGCAAGGCGATTGAGTGGGTGGTGGCTAAACAGTTGCAAGCACACTTGGAAGAAGTGGATTATCTGGATCCATTTCAGTCGGGCTTCAGACCGGAACATGGGATGGAAACAGCCTTGGTCGCCTTGGTAGATGATATGAGGAGGGCGTGAGATAGAGGCGAATGCACCTTCCTTGTCCTCCTTGATCTCTCAGCGGCTTTTGATACCGTTGACCACGCTATCCTCTTGGACCACCTGCAGAGGTTAGGCATAGGGGTCACTGTATTGCAGTGGTTCCATTCCTTCCTCTCTGGTAGGTACCAAAGAGTGGCATTGGAGGATGAGGTCTCGGATCCTTGGCCTCTCACTTGTGGGGTGCCACAGGGTTTCATCCTCTCCCCGATTTATTTATTTATTTATTTTATTCGATTTTTATACCGCCCAAAGCCAGAGGCTGTCAGGGCGGTGTACAGCATAAAATAAATACAATGCAAAAATACAATAAAATGACAATAAAAACACTAAAAACATACATTTTAAGCATTTAACAGCCTGGTATATATTAACAACAGTAAAATATGTTAAAATGCCTGGGAGAATAAAAAGGTTTTAACCTGGTGCCGAAAAGATAGAAGTGTAGGCACCAGGCGCACCTCGTCGGACAAACTATTCCATACTTCGGGGGCCACCACTGAAAAGGCCTTAGATCTCGTTACAACCCTCCGAGCCTCTCTGTGAGTCGGAGCTCGGAGGAGGGCCTTTGATGTTGACCGTAGTGAACGGGTAGGTTCATATCGAGAGAGGCGTTCTGCTAGGTATTGTGGTCCCGCACCGTGTAAGGCTTTATACTCCCAGGCATTTTAATGTGTGTTTTAATGGTATTTTCATCATTATTTGTATTTTTGGATGTTGTTTGGTTCTTTTATTGTTTGTTTGTTTTGTTTTCTTGATTTATTGTATTTATATATTGCTTGTTTTTTATCTTTTTGTACACCGCCCAGAGAGCCTTCGGGCTTAGGGCAGTATATAAATTAAATTAAATAAATAAATAAATAAAAATTTATAAGTCAAAACTAGCACTTTGAATTTAGCCCGGAAACAGATAGGTAGCCAGTGTAAACGCGCCAGAACAGGTGTTATATGTGCGGACCGATGCTGTTCAACATCTATATAAAGCCGCTGGGGGCAATCATCAGGAGATTTGGGCTGCAATGTCATCAGTATGCGGACGACACGCAGCTCTATCTCTCATTTAAATCTTCACCGAGGTTGGCTGTAGAAACCCTGTCCAAGTGCCTGGAGTCGGTGAGTGGCTGGATGGGAAGGAATAAGCTGAAGCTGAACCCTGACAAAACCGAGGTACTGTTTGTGGGAGACAAGGGAAGGCTGGGGGATGTGGACCTGGTGCTCAATGGGGTATGATTGCCCCTGAAACACCAGGTCCACAGCCTGGGGGTCATTCTGGACTCCCAGCTGACCATGGAGGCTCAAGTCTCGGCTGTGAGCCGGGCGGCGCTGTATCAACTCCATCTGATACGGAGGCTGTGCCCCTACCTTCCCAACCATCTGCTCCCACTGGTGGTACATGCCCTGGTCACCTCTCGCCTAGACTACTGTAATGCGCTCTATGTGGGGTTACCCTTGAAAACGGTCCGGAAGCTGCAGCTGGTACAGAATGTGGCGGCTCGTCTGATTAAAGGCAGCCACCGGCAAGATCACATCACTCCAGTGCTGAAGGAGTTGCACTGGCTACCAGTTGTTTACCGGGCCCAGTTCAAGGTGTTGGTTTTGACCTTTAAAACCCTACACGGTTTTAGCCCAGTCTATCTGAAGGAGCGCCTCCAGCATCGTCAGGGATGCCGCTCAACAAGATCAGCCTCAGAAGACCTTCTCTCGATCCCACCGGTTAAAACAGCTAGACTGGTGAGGACTAGAGAGAGGGCTTTTTCAATAGTGGCCCCCACCCTGTGGAACTCTCTCCCAAATGATCTCCGCCATGCCCCTTCTATGATGAGCTTCCGCCGGGCCTTGAAGACCTGGCTCTTCAGGCAGGCTTTTGGGGTGGGTTAGGTTTTTACTGTTATGGTTTTAAATTTTAACGTTTTAATGTATTGTTTTTTATCTTGTACATCGCCCAGAGTGGCTGGACAACCAGCCAGATGGGCGACTAATAAATTTAATAAATAAATAAATAAATAAATAAATAAATAAAATAGGTGTTGTGGAACAGGAGATGGTTGGCTCCACAGATCAACTGGGCTTTGGGGCTGGAGACCAGTCAGGGTGTTGGCTCAGGGTCTGCAAGTTCACGGCTGTCAGTCTTGGGTCTAAAACCTGTCTACAGCCTGGCTGTGTTCTTCAGTCAGCAGTATGGTCACCACAGGCTTGACTTTTCTCCCCACCTCCTTGAAATGCCAAATAACACCCCCCCCCAAACACTAATTTCAAAACAGCCGTCAAGAGACACTGCACACTCATTTATCCAGGAAGTGCTTTGGGATTTTTTCATGATGCAGCAACAAACATTCTATATTTTTGTAATACCTTTTAATTTAGCCTCACAGTATTTAATCCTTTTGCACAAAGACATCTCTTGTCATCCCACAGACTCATACAGTCTGTTTTGTACCAAGGACTACCCAATGCTTGTTTCTCAGTGCTTCTGTGTGTTTTTGCAGAGCAACTGTGAGAGGAATCACGTATGCGTGAGACTGTCTTTTTTATATATATTCAGCAAAAGTCAATGGCGCAATGAAACAGGGGAGCTAAAACGTGCATGGATGATAGTGATGAACAAATTTATAGACCGCTTCACAGCATAAAGCCGTGGAAGTGGTCTACAAGATAAAAACTGAATAAAGACACATAAAGGCAACTTCTAAAAATAATGAAATCAGTTCAACAAACCCTAAAAACAATAAAACCATCCATACGAATCCCAAAACCAACAAAACAGTTTCATCGGATATAAAACTGATATTCCATAAATGACTGGATCATACCTCAGGGAAAGTTTTCCTAAACAGAAATGTCTTCAGTAGGCACCTAAACCTCATCGCGTGAGGAGCCTGTCTGGTTTCATCTGGCAAGTGGTTCCAGAGAGCTGGGGCTGCAACACTAAAAGCCCAGTTTCTAGTGCAGGCTAAGCGCATCTCAGGGGCATGTGGTGCTCTCAGCAGTGCCCCAAGTGAGGAGTGCAGGTGCCAAGCAGGAATGTAGCAAGTGACACAGCCCCTTAGATATCCTTATCCCATGTTGTTTAGGGCTTTAAATGCTAACTGAAAAACCTTGAACTGTGCCCTGTAGCCTATTGGCGGCCAGTGCAGTCCCCTCAACAGAGGTGTTATATGGTGTCGATGGGGTGCCCCCGTCAGCAATGTAGCTTCTGCATTCTGCACCAGCTGCAGCTTTTGGGTTAAGCCCAAGGAAAGCCCCATATAGAGTGTGATGCAGTAATCCAGTCTTGATTAAAACATACAGACTTTTAAATGAACAACTGATACTAGTAAATGTTTGGAAGTACGAATGAAACTGGCTGGAATTTAAGTTGGCTGTTCTATGGAAACCCATTACATGGCACCAGAAAAACAGATTTTAAAATAGACTTGCTTCTGCTAGTATCTCACAAGGCACCAATCGCCTTATGTGAGATTTTTTTTCTTTCATGGACAGTTGCTGCTCTTGAGAGATAAACAGGGATGAGGAACCTGTAGCTCTCCAGACATTGTTTGCCATGACCATGGAGCCAGTCTCTTCTTCAGGGGATGAGGCTGAGGATTCACTGTGGGAGGAGGGATTGCCCTCAGGGCTGGGCCTAGAAGGACCTAACCTTCTGGAAGAGCCTGTGGACCAGCACCTCTCTGGCCTAAGGATGCCATGTTGCCCTCCTCTGACTCCACTTCGAAGGTTCCATCAAAACACTGTTGGACTCCAACTCCTACCAGCCCCAGGTGGCATGGGCAATGTTCTGGAATTATGGGAGTTGTAGTCCAGCAACATCTGGAGAGCCACGGGCTCCCCATCCCTGCGATAAATGCTGCCATGCTGTGTTCACCTGCACGGGAGTAAATCCCATTGAACTAAATGGAACTTACTCCTCTATAAATATGCCTTCAATCAGTCTGCACAAGACTACATGAAATGCTAAAGAAGCATAGGAGCTATGTCCTCACAACTCTGTCATTCCTGTGGGAATCTCCCTGGAAGAGCCACTTGGATGCTATGAATAAACAATTCCTTTCCACATTAACTTTGCCTTTCCACAGTTGGGAGTCTCAGTCGACTGGACAAAACTCAGCCATGGGTGGTCATTGGAGGAGGCCATTTTAACTGACAGGTACCCCACTTCCCTGCCTCACCAGCAAGTCACCTGAAATGCCCACCCTGCAGGGGAAATGCCCACTTGTGTTGGCTTCTAGGTTTCCATCTCATTCTCGTAGGCTAGCAGGGGAGGCCACTGGCTGAAGAGGACACCAGACAGCTGATCCCCTCCCACAGATCCATGGACCGAATTAAACCCTAATCTGATGGAGGACCCTTTCCCAGGGCTGCTGCCTGGAAGGGAAGCGGAGTTCCCTTTCGGAGGGTCCTCTTGCAGGCACAGCGTCAGCCACAGTTTTGATCGGTGAGGTTTACATCCAAAAGAAAGAGAATGATGGCTACATAATGAAACCTTTTTGACAATGCTGGATGCAACCAGCATCAAAGGAGGCGACTTTCACTTTGCACAAATAAACAAGCAGATGCACACCGGGAAAGATGGAATTCAGATCTCCCATATTGTTTATGCTCACCAGGAACACAGAACATGGAGTAAACAGTCCTGACCCTCTAAACTTTACAGAATTGCCTGACGTGTTTCAGCCATCTTTCTGGCAATGGGTTTCAGCATCTGGTTCCCAGCCATGACTGGGGCAAACCAGAGGCCTCCAGCATCATCACGGCCTCAACAGCCTCTTCACATAAAGACAGATGAACTAAAGGTGCCTTTTTTCTTTCGGTGGTTGCTCCCACCCCTCCCCCAGCCTTTAAGGCGCCAGCATTTCTACCAGATTCTCCATTCCAGTCCTGGAAAAGTTTCAGAAAAAGGTACCCGAAATGATCAAGAGGTGGGAGTCATTCCCTTATGTGGAAAGGGTTCAGCATTTTGGGCTTTTCTGCTGAGAGAAAAGGCAAATGGGGAAGAACATGATAGAGGTGTATAAGATTCTGCATGTTGGATAGAGAGAGAAAAACTCTCCCTCTCTTACTACACTAGGACCTGTTGGGGCCATCCAATGAAGGTGGATGTTGGAAGATTCAGGACAGACAAACAAAATGCCTTCTTCATGCAGTTTACAGATAATCTGTAGACGTTGCTACCACAAGATGCAGTGATAGCCACAAATTTGGATGGCTTAAAAAGCGGGGTTAGAGAGATTAAGGAAAGATGAGGCTATCAACGGATGCTAGCCATGATGGCTACGCACTACCTCCAGGATGGGGGGCACTGGGCCTCTGAGTAGCAGTTGCTGGGATTCACAGGCAGTTGCACTCCTGTCCTGCTTGTGCGCCTCCCATAGAAAGCACGCCGTTTACCACAGAGCTTTCGGTCCCTCCACCCAGGGAGGAACGTACTAATCTAAGGGCAATGAACCTTCTGAGATAAAAGGCTTGCAGCTCAATGGCAGAACATCTGCTGTGCATGCAGAAGGTCCCAGGTTCAATCTCCAGCTAGGGATGGAAATGTCCCTTGCCTGAAACCCTGGACAGCCTCTGCCAATCTCTGTAGCTAATATGAAGTGAGGTGGACCAAGGACCTGACTCGGGTCACATCCACACCGTACACTTAAAGCCTCCTTATACCACTTTAGTCAGGTGTGAGGAAGCTTCTCCCACCCTCCCAAATGTTGCTGACCTACAACTCCCATCAGCCCCAGCAAGCATGGTCAGTGGCCAGGGTGATGGGAGTTGTAGCTCAGCAATGTCTGGAGGGCCAAAGGTTCCCCACACCTGACTTTAACAGCCATCTCTTTCCCCAAAGTATCCTGGGAACTTTAGTTTGTTAAGGGTGCCGGGAATTGTAGCTCTGTGAGGGGTCTCTTAAGAACTCTCAGCACCCATAACAAACTACAGTTCCCAGGATTTGTGGGGGAAGCCATGACTATTAAAGCTGAACAAGAGTGCTTTAAATGCATGGTATGGATGTGAACTCAGTATGAGACAACTTCTTATTTACCTATAAGGCTGGGGTGGAGTTTTGTTTAGATGCGTAGAATGAACAAGCCAGTTTTCATCGTTGCTCCTCATCCTCATAGCACTATCTATGGATGTACCTTACGAGAATGAGAAGAGAGGCTCCTACCACCATGAGGAAGGGGAGGGAAATGGAAGGAGGGGAAAACAGGAGAGTATATGATGATATCACTTCCATGAGCTTCAGCTCTACATACTTGGGCTTACTTTAGTAGGGAATGTGGCCAAGGCCTTGTGCCGAAAGCCTTCACGGAATGGCAACTGAGAGTCTTGCATATTACCTTTTGGTTTTGGTGGCACAGATCAGTGTGGGTTTGTGGCCATGATCTGAGACATTTGAAAACAGCCCGAGGATACTCCCGCCCCATTTATATGGGGGAAATGGCTCAACAGGAGCCGCCTGGTACTGCCAATGGAGCCAGATGCTCCGATTCAGAAGGCAATCCCTGCAGAAGGCAAACTCAATAAAGCAGGAAACGGCTGTATTTACAGCAAAGAAAGCAGCCACGTGCCTCGCGCTGATCAGCCACTGGGCTCCCAGCCTGCGTGCCAAGATCCAACATCCCAGAGCTACAAGCCCTGGATCCACATACAAATGTTTTTGTTGTTCCTATTGTGGTGAAAGTTAGGAGAGCAGCGAGCTGGCACGGCTCTCTTCAACAGATTTATTTTATTTTTTTACACACAATCCTGCTAGACTTCCATGTGCTAATTGGACTGGATTGCAGTGATGTGCTTTGCATAATCACTACCTATTGCCATGAGCCCCACAGAGCGGTCCTGGAGTGATGAAGAAGATACAGAACGGGACCCAGGGGAGGGTCCTAGTGTCTTGCAACCAGGAAGTGCTGAGGCAGGAGGCTTCAGTGCTTTTGCCCGGGACAGCTCCACCCCTTTAGCTCCAGTTACAACAGCGAGAACACTGGCTGATCAGAAGCCCATCCCTTCTCCTCCCCTCCACCTCCCCTCTTCTCCCAAGTTGCTGAGGAGGGTCTCCATGAAGTGCCACCTCTGCCATCACCCCAGACACGCAGACAACTACCCTGGCAGGCTCAACTGGCCCCCACTTTCCCACCTAGGAGGAGCACTCTTCACGGACACATTCCAGTTCTCTGACCCCTTCCTCAGGCAAGTAGAAAGGGCCCACCCACACCTATGTAAGGGTTGGAGGGTGGATGTCTAACTGTTGCGACAACATCTTAGCTTTGAGTAGTTATGTTTGATTATGATGTGTAGAGGTGCAGAATCTTGGGTAAGCTGACCCTTGAAGCATTCTAGACTGAAGTTTCTCATTAAACATACTGGAGAAAAATACACCAGTGAGTCTGAGTCTGATTCCAGTGGGCTTGGTCAGGACACCCATGCAGTTTTGTTTTGTGACTGAAGGGGGTACAGGATTTCTATGGCACCCACCTCCTGTGTCTCCTTGGGAGGAATTCTCCCTCCCTGTGATTGCAGCAACCCCATAGTCTCCAGGGCAACTTTGGCTCTTCAGAGAAGACTTTCCACATCAGCTTGCCAACTGAGAACCCCTGACCAGGTCAGAAGATTCTGGGTCATGTTTTAGGGACATGCTCGGTTCATTCGGGAGAACCCTTATGAGGTCTGTTGGGCTTGATCACCAACCTGGGCCTTCCAGATGATCTCAATGACAGCTCCCATCAGCCCCAGCCAGCAAGCTGTATGATGCTGAGACCGATGGGAATTGTAGCCCCAAACATCCAGGGGTGGTGGCAAGGGAGGCAAGCACCTCCCCCAACCAAGGAACCTGCCCTCCCCACCTAGTATATTTTGCCCCTTCTCTCTCCCCCCCATTTTTTCTGGTGCTGCTAGGGCAGATATCTGTAGGGCACCAGGTTGGCTAAGGCTGCCTAGATGAGACCAAGTGTTATAAACATATCTTCTCCTGTCTCATGTATCTCTGGCCCAACACTGGCCTTGCAGAGGCAAGTGTGACATCCCTTCTCCTCTGCATTCGAGTGACCTTGAAAACTGACTTCCCCACCCCTTGTGCCAACACTTTTAGCTTCTGCCATACTCAAGGCCTGACCCCACTCCAGACCATATTTTGATTCTATTTCTCAGATGCTCATTATGAGCAAAGCAAGATGGGGGGGGGAGGAGGAGGTCATTATTCCTAGCAGACTTTGCTAGATGAGATCACTGCAGAGTCCTTTCAACCATTCCAGAGGGCAATAACAGCCTTCTTTAGCCAAAGAGAGAGACAGGAAAATGCTCATAATCGAGAGACTTGTAACTCTGCTATGTGTGACCAGGCAGTGGAATCAGTTGGCAGACAGCCTTTCATAAGTATGCCTATCCTGGCATTTCAAGCAACTTAGCCAAGTCCCTAGCTAATTACAGGCGGGTTAACTTAACGTCTGTTCCAGGAAAACTGGTCGAAAGTATTGTTGCGCACCTCCCCAATCTCCGAGCGGTGAGATTTCCGGGGTCCCTGCGCTCCTCCAGGGTTTGGTTCCCTTTGGGAAGAAGGTCAGCGGAGACTGTGGTGTCTTTATGAGATATGGTTTATTTATTTACACATTTCCAACCTGAGCTTAAGATGGAGGGGGTTCAATGCATCGCCAGTCCAACATCCAGCTTTTCCATCTGTATTACAGGAGACACCCCAAATGCTATAGTGCAGAGAGCCAGTCTTTCCATCTGCCTCCAGTCTCAAAGCATTCTCCAGAGACAACTAACACTACAAGCCTCTGCTAGGCTCCAGGAAGGGGGGATGCTCTCCTGAAGAGTTTCAATGACAAAAGGGTCTTTCTGGCCCATTCACCATTGCTGGGCAACTGATAGGCCCATTATCTTATCTGGCCACTCTATTTGTTTAACAAAAGAGACTCATCTGACAAGCAGAGTGAGTTCCTCATTCCCAGGCACAGGATTCCAAATCAGGGGCTGGAAAGGGGACTCACAGGGATCATCCATTCCAACCCCCATGCTCACAACAGTATTGTTAAAGATAAAATAACCAAGCATCTACAAGCCTTGCTGAAGCAGAACCAGCATGGCTTCTGCAAGGATACATCCAGTCACACTAATCTGTTCGAGTTCTTTGATGGCGTCAACAAGCATATACACTGAGATGATCCAGCTGATATAGCGTACTTGGACTTTCAAAAAGCTTTTCACAAGGTGCCTCAGCAAAGATTCCTGAGTAAGCTTAGCAGTCATGGAATAAGAGGAGAGGTCCTGTTCTGGATCAGGAACTGGTTAAGTAGCAGGAAGCAGAGAGCAGGAATAAACGGGCAGTTTTCCCAATGGACAGCTGTAGAAAGTGGAGTCCCCCATGGATCAGTATTGGGACTTGTGCTTTTTAACTTGTTCAAAAATGATCTAGAGTAGGGCTCTGCACCAGATTCTGCCAAGGTCTGAGCCAAATTGGGCCCATTCAGAGGGTTTTGTGCCTCAGCTGAGTTGGCTTCAGACAACCATAATAATAATAATAATAAAATTTTATTTCTGAGTCGCCTATCTGGCCAAAAAACGGCCACTCTAGGCGACGTACAATCCATTAATAAAATACAATATAACAATAATTAAACAGAATAATTAATAGGTTAAAACCAAGAACTATAATTAACAGCAGCAGCAAAACTAACTCGCCACAGAAATCCCATAGGTCTGCCTGAAGAGCCAGGTCTTTAAGGCCCGGCGGAAAACATTCAGGGAAGGGGCATGACGAAGATCGAACGGGAGGGAGTTCCAGAGAGTGGGGGCCACCACCGAAAATGCCCTCTCTCTAGTCCTCACCAGCCAAGCTGATTTAGCTGATGGAACTGAGAGAAGGCCCTGTGTGGCTGATCTTGTTTGGCGGCATAATTGGTGATACTGGAGGCGCTCCTTCAGATAAGCTGGGTTGCTACAGGTCAGACGGTTAAGCCAGAGTGGGCAGGGGCTGTGAGGGGGTGGGGCATCACACAGGAAGAAGAGGCAGCTGTGGCTCTCCTCCCTGCCTGAGCACCGCTCCATAGTATCACTGCTTCAGCTCATCCTGTGGGGTGGGCGGTCCTTGTTTGAAAGTGGCTTGCCATGTGGGATAGATGCCTCTGTTCAACAGCTGTTGGGCTGACGCAGCGATCTTGCAAAGTGCAGGGTGCTGTTTTGCAAGGGGCTTTCATGCAGGAGGCCAAATTTCCAAATTGTTCAAGTTGATAAAACAAAAAGGGATTGCAAAGAGCTCCACAAGGACCTCTCCAAACTGGACGAATGGGTGGTAAAATGGCAAATGCAATTCAATATCAGCAAGTTATGCATATTGGAGCAAAAAATCTTAATTTTATACATACACTCATGGGATCTGAACAAGCAGTGACTGAAGGAACGAGACCTTGGGGTCATAGTGGACAGCTCGGTGAAAATGTCGGCCCAGTGCACGGCAGCAGTGCAAAAGGCAAATTCCTTGCTAGGGATCATTAGGAAAGGTACTGAAAATTAAAGTGCCAATATCATAATGCCGTTGTATAAATCTATGGTACAGCCGCATTTGGAATACTGTATACAGTTCCAGCTGCTTCACCTCAAAAAACTTATTGTAGAGCCGAAAAAAGGTTCAGAAAAGTGCAACCTAAATGATCAAGGGGGATGAAGTGACTCCCCTAAGAGGAAAGGTTGCAGCATTTGGGGCTTTTTTTTACAGAAAAGGTGAGTCAGAAGTGACATGGTAGAGGTGTATAAAATTATGCATGGCATGGAAAAAGTGGGCAGAGAAAACTTTTCTCCCTCTCTCATAACACTAGAGCTTGCAGACATCCAATGAAGCTGAATGCTGGAAGATTTACGGCAGACAAGAGAAAGGACTTCTTCACACAGTGCAGAGTCAAACGGTGGAATTTGCTCCCACAAGAGGCAGTGATGGCCACCAACATGAGTGGCCTTAAAAGAGGATTAGCCAAATTCTTGGAGGATAACTTGGCTATCAGTGGCTACTAGCCATGATGGCTGTGCTCTGTCACCATAGTCAGAGGCAATATGCTTCCAAATACGTTTCTGGAAACTGCAGGAGGGGAGAGTGGTTGGCCACTGTGAGAACAGGACGCTGGACTAGATGGGCCACTGGCCTGATCCTGCAGGCTCTTCTTACGTAACAATGTCCTCTAGCAACAAGGTACTATTTCAAATTGCAGTTGCATGCCGGTTTAGTAGAGTGGGGAGACAGAAGTACATTGCGGGCTGCTATGTGACTGCAGGACATTCTCTCCAACTTCTTGTGGGTTGGCCTGGAGATTGTTGGGGGGCTGTCTTCTGCAGTTGCCTAGCAACCACAACCCAACTTTCTCCATCCATGGTCCATGCGTGATCACATCCTCCTGTTCTCCTTGGAAACGAAGTAGAATCAATCCTAAACCATGGAGCATAATGCAAACTAGGAGCCACCCCCTGCCAATCAAATTGCTGAAAGGGAGGCAGGCTGCTGCTGCTGCTGCTGCACGTATTCATGAAAACAGCACCACCACCCCTTTTTGGCTCAAATATATTGTTACTCCCAAGCCTTTGGGATGTAGGAAGGACAGAAATCTAAAGAGACAATAAATCTACAATGATATATTTTGACATGAGTGTGCAGACATATTCTGTACATGACAAGCATTACTTTTCTGACACCTTAGGATACTTCCACTTTTCCAGGAGGAAAACTGATATGAATGAAATGTTGGTGGGAGAAAAATATCATTTAAGAGCAATTCAGCCCTGGAATCCTTTTCTTGTTTGTTTGGTTTTGAAGAGACATTTGGACAGGTGCGGCTTTGGGTATAGCACTAGATGACTTGCAGGTTCCCTCCTGCCTTTAATTCTATAACATATATTTTTCCCTTCTTACTGTTCTATTATTTTGAATCATGTCTATGCCACTTGTCAGTGTACAAAGTCCTTTAGATTCTTTTCTCAGCCATCAGCCTTCACAACCTTCCTGTGTCTGCCAGGAAGGAGTGATGCAAATGTTTCAACCTGAAAGCTCCTGTCTCTTCCTCAGAATTCACATTAGGATGCACAACCAGGTTAGCCTGGAAAGAATCAATCTCTCTCTCTCTCTCTCTCTCTCTCTCTCTCTCTCTCTCTCTCTCTCTCACACACACACACACACACACACACACACACAAACACACACACACACACACA
Source organism: Rhineura floridana (assembly GCF_030035675.1). NCBI lineage: Eukaryota > Metazoa > Chordata > Lepidosauria > Squamata > Rhineuridae > Rhineura > Rhineura floridana. Next base: position 3,292,656 of record NC_084480.1, on the reverse strand, counting down.
CACACACACACACACACACACACACACACACACACACACACACTTTCCTTCCTTCAGGCTTTTTCAAAAGTTGAAAGGGGGGGGATAACCCAGGATTGAACTCCACGGCTTAGCCATCACTAGGGATGGAAGGATCTGCCAATTTGGGCAAAAAGCTTCCATTTTAGTAGGGGTTAAATCCTGCTCAGTTTGGCTGTGTTGGTGTGCCCATCAGATGATGTCATGAGAGGTGCCAGCTGATGGCGGGTGGGAGTGGGGAAAACAGTCTTGCAGGCCAACTTGGACCTCCTAGAGGAGCAAGCTGGCCCATGGGCCAAGTTCCCCACCCTTGCAGAATCAGAGCAGCCGGTCTTCCCAGCCAGGTTCTCAATGGTGTTTGTGACTCAAAGTTGGTATTTTGCAGCGATACCTTCAAGTTGGAGCAAGATTGGAGCAAAAAATCTGAATTTCACATATACGCTCATGGGGTCTGAACTGGCGGTGACCGACCAGGAGAGAGACCTAGGGGTTGATGAAAATGTCGACCCAGTGTGCGGCAGCTGTGAAAAAGGCAAATTCCATGCTAGCGATAATTAGGAAAGGTATTGAAAATAAAACAGCCGATATCATAATGCCGTTGTATAAATCTATGGTGCGGCCGCATTTGGAATACTGTGTCCAGTTCTGGTCGCCTCATCTCAAAAAGGATATTCTAGAGTTGGAAAAGGTTCAGAAGAGGGCAACCAGAATGATCAAGGGGATGGAGCGACTCCCTTACGAGGAAAGGTTGCAGCATTTGGGGCTTTTTAGTTTAGAGAAAAGGCGGGTCAGAGGAGACATGATAGAAGTGTATCAAATTATGCATGGCATTGAGAAAGTGGATAGAGAAAAGTTCTTCTCCCTCTCTCTTAATACTAGAACTCGTGGACATTCAAAGAAGCTGAATGTTGGAAGATTCAGGACAGACAAAAGGGAGTACTTCTTTACTCAGCGCATAGTTAAACTATGGAATTTGCTCCCACAAGATGCAGTAATGGCCACCAGCTTGGACGGCTTTAAAAGAAGATTAGACAAATTCATGGAGGACAGGGCTATCAATGGCTACTAGCCATGATGGCTGTGCTCTGCCACCCTAGTCAGAGGCAGCATGCTTCTGAAAACCAGTTGCCGGAAGCCTCAGGAGGGGAGAGTGTTCTTGCACTCGGGTCCTGCTTGCGGGCTTCCCCCAGGCACCTGGTTGGCCACTGTGAGAACAGGATGCTGGACTAGATGGGCCACTGGCCTGATCCAGCAGGCTCTTCTTATGTTCTTATGCTTGGAAAAACAGAAGGGAGTAGAAAAAGAGGAAGGCCAAACAAGAGATGGATTGACTCCATCAAGGAAGCCACAGACCTGAACTTACAAGGTCTGAACAGGGTGGTTCACGACAGATGCTCTTGGAGGTCGCTGATTCATAGGGTCGCCATAAGTCGTAATCGACTTGACGGCATATAACAACAAGTTCAGGTCAGGGCTGCAATCAAATAGGGAAAAACAAAGAGCCACCTGACCAGGTTTTCAGTTGAGTTTTGTTTTTAATTTCAAAAGACATTTACTAGAAAAGAAACTGGCAAGAACATCCCACCTCTCCCCACTGTCTGTCTTAATACATTGATTATTAAATTAATAATTAGATTAATTATGTTGCGTGAAAAAAGTCCTTTTTTTGTCTGGCTTCAATCTCCTTAAAAAAGGCTAATGTAATTCTAGGCTGCATCAGGAGAGATTTAATGTCCAGATCACAAGAAGTAACAGTACAACCCTCTTCTGCTTTGACCAGACCTCACCTGGAGTGATGTGTGTACACCACACTTTCCAAGTGATGTCAAGAAACTGGAATGTGCCCAGTGGAGGGTGACAAAGGCGACGAGGGCCCTGGAGACACCTTGAAGGAGCAGGGTATGTTTTTCCTGGAGAAAAGAGGATTAAAAGGCGATATGCAGATAACCCAGAGATGGGAAACCAGTTGCCCTCCAGACGTTGTCAGGCTCCAAGGCCACATCCACACCATACATTTACTCTACTATCATTCCATTGTAACCAGTCATGGCTTACTCCAAAGAATCACAGGAAGGGTAGTTTGTGAAGGGTGCTGAGAGTTGTTCAGAGACTCCTATTCTCCTCACAGAGCTACAATTCCCCAAACGGTTTAGCAGTCAGTCCCTCTTCCAAGAGAACTCTGGGAATTGCAGCTTTGTGAGGGGAAGGGGAGGTCACCTAACAACTCTCTGCGCCCTTCACAGACTACACTTCCCAACTGCCATCAGTTCCAGCCAGCATGGCCAGTGATTAAGGAATATGTGAGTTGCAGTCCAGCAACATCTGGAAGGCCACAGGTTCCTCAGGCCTGTGACAAGTTATTCAAATTTTGGAAGGGCTGCCACATAGATGACAGAACAAATTTGTCTTCTGTTGCTGCAGAGGTCAGGACCCAAACCAATCTTCTCCCATATTCTGTGATTCCTACACCAATTTTCACCTGAGTTTTCAAAACCTATTGGTTGTCAAAATCAATCATTCTTCCAAAGAAAGGTGTGTGTGGGGAGCATTTGTTGAGAAGGAGTATGTGTGCTTGTTTGTGTGAAAGTAACGTTCATTCTAGATTTCATCAAGTCCCCATTGAGATATCCAATTGTATCCAGCTTTGTTTCAAACTTAATGAGGGATCTTTAATGCACAAAAAGGGAGTGAAAATTCTTCCAAATGGGACACAAGAGATTCTAAATGAAAAAGGAAATTTGGCCATTGGGAAGGAGAAAAAGCTATCAATGGCTACTAGCCATATTGGCTATGCTCTGCCTCTATAGTTGGAGATGGAAACCTCAGGAAGGCAGGGCCGGATTATCCATTAGGCTTAGTAGGCTGAAGCCTAGGGGCCCAGAGCTCTTGGGGGCCTGCGATCCGCAGAAGCAAGACAGGAGCCGTGGATCGCGGGACAAGTGCTTCCAAACCGCCTGCCATCCCCCCGCTTCACTTACCTTTTTCTCCACTTTTTTTGCTTTTGCCATCAATCAAGATGGCGACCAAGGGTTCCCTAAGGGGCTGAAGCCTCTGCCGCCATCTTGGTTGATGGCACGCATGCGTGCTACACGTGCACATTGCTGCCATCAACCAAGATGGCAGCAGAGGCTTCAGCCCCTTAGGGAAACCTCGGCTGCCATCTTGATTGATGGCAAACCTGTGCGTGCAGTGCGCGCAGCCACAAAAAAAGCAGAAAGGTAGGTGAAGAGGGGGGCTGGGATGGGACAGGATGGCGGGCAGCTCAGAATCAGCCTAGGGGCCCTCCTCAGCTTGATCCGGCCCTGCAGGAGGGGAGAGTGCTCTTGCGCTCAAGCCCTGCTGGTGGGCTTCCCATAATGGGCATCTGGTTTGTCACTGTGAGAACAGGACGCTGGACTAGATGGGCCACTGGCCTGATCCAGCTTTGGGGCTGTCCTCATGTTCCTACGAATTGGTGGTAGGAGGGACACGGGGATGTGGAAAGCGACCTTACATTGGCCCATGTAGCTCAGTATTGTCTATATCAGGGATAACCACTGTGATGCCCTCCAGATAGGGTTGCCAAGGTCAGCGCCTGAGACTGATCCTGTATCTTTAGGAGAAGAGGAAGTCAGCCAAATGCAGGTGTTCTTGCAACGCTGTAATGGGAAAAACCACAAGGTGGAATTCTCCCTTCGCCCTGCACAACTTTTAAAGATACAGAAGACCTCTTGGTTGCCAGGCCCAGCCTTCAATAGGTCTTCTGTACAGTAGGGCCCCATTCATACAGCGGGTTACGTTCCGGACCCCCGCTGTAAAGCAAAAATTGCTGAAAAGCGGAACATTGAATAGAATGGTGTGTGACATTGGAAAACTGCCATAAAAGCGGAACAAGTGCTGTATGAGTGGGGCTTTAGTCTAATTGCGTCTAATTGAGACCGCCACATTAGCGAAGCTCTGTAAAGTGAAGTGCTGTAAAGTGGGGCCCTACTGTATCTTTAGAAGTTATACAGGGGGAAGGGAGACTTCCACCTTGTGGGTTTTCCCATTATAGAGTTGCAAGAATACCTGCACTTGGCTGACTTTCTCTTCTCCTAAAGATACAGGCTCAGGCCCTGAACCTGACAACCCTACCTCCAGATGCTGTTGGACTCCAACTCGCATCAGCACCTTGACCTCTGACTATGCTGGCTGGGACTGATGGGAGTTGGAGACCAACAAAACCTGGAGGGCACCATGTTGGCTGTCCCTGGTCTACACTGAGTGGTAGGAGCTCTTCTGAGTTTCAGTCAGGGGATATTCTTAGTCCTACCTAGGGATGCTGGGGATTGAACCTGGGACCTTCTGCATGCAAAGCAGGGGCTCTGCCACTGAGCTATGGGGGCCCTTCCCCAAGAGAACTGCAGAGCAAGGGTGTACTCGTCCAGGTGTCTCGGGTCTTAGACCCTTTACCTTTTGGGGAGCATGGTCCCAACAGGGTCCCTATGTCTCCAGCCTCCTATGCGCCAATCAGCATGAAAGGGCAGTGTGTTAGCTGCTGAGAAGAGTCTTCTAACCTGCTTCCTTGTCATTTCCTGCTGATTGGTAGCTAACCCTTTCCCCTTTCATGCTGATTGGCTCCTAGGGACATATGTTGCTGTAGGAGAAGGCATTAACAAGGATCGCATTCTCAGCCCAGCAGCAAAAAAAGGGGGAAGGGTTGTGGCTGTGACTTTGACTGTGACTATCATGAAAGGACCCTGCACTTCTGAATTCACCACTGTGCTACTGCTGCAGAGACAGGAGCAAAGGGAAAGGATGGAAGGCACTGCTGACAAAAAAGGCAATTAAGATCCAAAGAAACAAGAAAGCGAGAAGCCATGAGGTAACTGAGTAGAAAATTAAAATTATTCAGCTACAGAAAATGTATCTAATGACTTCAAGATAGCCAAACCTGTAGAAGGGAATTTGGAGTGGCAGCTGCTGAAGCAAGTTGGGGAGGGCACATGAATGAGAAGGAAGACAGGAAGCTGGATCAGGGAGATGGTGATGCGGGGACGAGATCTCCCCAGGGCTCCTGCCATGTCAGCCTTGCTCATTGTCAACGAGAGAAGCAAATGAACTTGGTGAAACCACAAGGAGTTGAGCTACAAGGCTAAGCCTAGGGGACGGTTTTGCCCTAACAATAGAAGCTTTCACCATCCTGGTGCCCACCACCTGTTCTGGAGTCCACAGCAGCTGTAGGCCACCAAGTAGGGGAAGGCTGGAAGGGTGCACAAAATCCATGTGGGGCATGGCATCGTGTTCATTTCTATGTCTGGAGGGGCTCTACTTACCTATGGCAACCTTGACATTATTAGCTGTGAATCGTTTGCATGTTTTTACATTTCTTGGACGTTTTGAGATGTTCTTAGTTGTTTTGAAATGTTTAAAATAAGTCTTTATATTTACTGTAAACCGCCCAGAGCGCTTCGGCTATGGGGCGGTATATAAATACAATAAATAAATAAATAAACGGTATATTGCATTATCACTTTGGTGTTTCCCACCGTAGGCTCCCTCAGGAGGAAGGGTGGAGTATAAATTATAAAAATAAATAGGGTAAATTCAGGCATTGTAACAACTAGAGGTAGGTTAGGGTGGATCCTGCTGCTATGAATCCACCCTCTCTCTCACACACATTTTTTCTTCTACAGACTTGACACTGGTAGAAACATCTGCAGATCCTGACACTCCAGTCCATTTCACAAGTAACCTGGGAAAATCAGATTAATTTACCAAAATAGCCATTGGAAGTCTAGGAATTAAGCTAGGTCTTCTAATTTTTTTAAATCCATTTTTAACGTGGTTACTATCCTCAGACCTTGAAGTGGTTTACAAGAAGGAAAATTCACATACATAAACAAAATATGTAACTACACAATAATAAACACAATTTCCAATTATTTACATTAAGAAAAACCCATATCCATAAATAAATACACAACGTTGATATCCGTAATATCTATATAAGTAAAGTCAGGAAAGTTACTAGGCAACATGGTACAAACTCCCAACCAACATAAAACACTATTCAAGCAACTGCTCATACAATATCACTCTTACTATCCATTCACACAACCAGTATACCCATGCAATGTCTCTGCCAGCCTGCCACTCGTACCCAAATGAGTCACGGTCAAGTACATTACAGCCTGCGTAATCTCATCACTGCACACTTAAGATTCTTACAAAGGACTGTGGCCAAACATACAATGTAACAGACTAATCACCTATCTGCAGCATTAATGGGCGCATGCCCCACACCCACTGGAGCATCAGGTATCCCTCTCTCACCTGGGAGGGGCCCAGTTTTATACCACACATGATATTAACAGCCCTATCCCGGGACAAATTGCTACCAATGTTGACGTTAGCTATCATAAAACAAGCACAGGCAGAAACTGTAGCAGTAAGAAATCAAATGCCAACATTGCCCCCATGGTGGCCTTCGAATGTCATTGTGAATTCAGTCCTTGCAGAGAAACAGTGGCTCCACCCTCCTAGCTCACCTTGTCCCACAGATGTCTTTAGTTTCAGTCATCCACTTCTCAAGTGGTATGGTCGACCGCGATGCAAAGGGGCCCCTTCCCCTAATTACAACTCATGACCAGCCCCATTGCTGAGGCTGAGATCTGCATGGGCCCCTGTACCTGCTGAAGCCTGCTGTGTCCCTTTAGACATAGATCAATTCTCTCCACTGCCCCACCTGCCTCCAAGGATTTATCTGAAAGGCCTTACCCATGCGGGGGGGGGGCACGGCAAGTTAAGAGGTTTCTAGGTCCCAGTGCACCCAGTAACACCATTTGGTTGATGGGTTGACACCAAGGCCTAACTGAATCAGGAGTAGGCCTCTTTGACCTCATCTCAGATGCCTGATGATTTCAGTCAGATACCCAAGACAGTGCCAAAATCACTGGACTCTCCTCCCCAAATCCAGTACTTTGTTTAAAAACCCGTTTAACTAGAGTTCACCAGCAAATTGTGTGTGTGTGCGACAGAAAAAAATGCTATGTTAGCTTCATTGGACAACAAGTACATGAACGGTTGTCACACAGAGGAGGGCCAGGATCTCTTCTTGATCGTCCCAGAGTGCAGGACACGGAATAATGGGCTCAAGTTGCAGATTTCAACTGGACATCAGGAAAAACGACCTAACTGTTAGAGCCATATGACAATGGAACCAATTACCTAGAGAGGTAGTGGGCTCTCCGACAATGGAGGCCTTCAAGAGGCAGCTGGAGAGCCATCTGTCGGGAATGCTTTGATTTGGATGCCTGCATTGAGCAGGGGGTTGGGCTTGATGGCCTTATAGGCCCCTTCCAACTCTACTATTCTATGATTCTATGATTCTACTTTGTACATGGCAAATGTGTTGCCTTTGTCTCTATGGGCACACACACACACACCAATTTACATGTACAAAATAGGGCTACGGTACTTTCCATCATCTTATGTTCAAATCCCAAAATTAAACCGCTGGTCCCTCTTTGGCTGTATAATCCATACTCTAGGGACAGGTGAACCTGTAAGTTTCTCAGTTTTTTACTTTTCTACTCTTATGTTCAGTCTGTGACATTTCTGCATCAGTTTGTGATTTTTAAACTCCTCATGTAAATTTTGACCATTTTAGTTCAGATTTCTCCCAAGACGTACCTTTTTGCAAGCAAGTTCCCCTAACATACAATTTGTACAGGTTTTGTTTATTGTATGTGTTTGACACCAGTACACAGTGCCTCTGCTGCCCTCCGGTTGGGCGGAAGCCATAGAGGCCAACAGTAGGCAGAAAAAACAGCCAATGGCAGCAGAGCCAACTAGCTTTGCTCCCCATCTCCTTCCCATTGCCGAGTTCTGAAAGGGGCAACACTGAAGGTAAGGAGGAAGAAGGTGACAGGAGGTGCCACCCCCTTGACTGGTTGTAAGGGGCGGCTGAGGGCAGACTGAGGTTGGTGGTGCTTAATGAACCAACCTCCACTGCCAATACATGCATTTTTATGGACCTAAAATACTGTATGCATCTTTCTACACTTTTTTCTTTTGAGAACTACATCACAAAATTCAGAAAATGTAGATTTCAAAAAGATATCAGTATTTCAGTTCACGTATTGTTTTGTGAAGTATGAATTAGGTAGATTTGCATTAAAATGCAAACTGAACTGAATTTCCTTCTCATTCCCTGTTTGGATCCAACAGCTAGTGTAATTTAAATTGTCTCATCATACCAGAATCCTCCTGTATAGTTGCCTGCCAATTATGGACTGTTAAATTCACTCAAATGTTCATATTCTTTCTAAGACCTTTCTGATCGAAATCAATTAAACATCAAGCCAATTCTGCTGCATTTCTGGAAGCAACAAAAAATCTTGTTATTCACACAAAGGTTTTGTGGCTGAAGTAGGAGTGAGTGAATGTGAGTGGGAGGCGGGAGGGTTAACAAATTCTTATTACAGTGGGGCCGGGTGGCTCCATGTCCGTGGGGCAGTGGAATCGTCTCCGGGATTTAGTCTGACCTTTTAAGGAGCTGTCGAAGGTGCTGAAGCACCTTTCCACGTTACTTTGTGAATTTTTCGTAAAGCCCTCATGAAAATTCATCAACATTTTCATGCCCATTCCTCCCATTTTTGCATGCAATTTTGAGTAATACACAAATTTTTGCAAAGCAATTTTCCATAATATAATTCATTTTTGTATGCTATTTTCCCAAACATATACATTTTTTATGCACACGTTACCTTAGTATATGCATTTTTTACACATTACAAAACTGCTGGAGAGCTACAAAATGTGGAAAAGTATGGATTTCAAAGAATGGCTGTATTTTGGTTTATTTATTGTTTTACAAAGTGCAGATTGGTTAGATTTGCATTTAAATGTGAACTGAATCAAATTTCTCCCACATTGCTACTTCCAAGAAAACATGTGTAGATTGCACTGCAAGCCACACATATTATGGTTGAAAATGGAAACGGACTGCCTTCATGTCGATCCCGACTTATGGCGACCTATGAATAGGGATTTCATCGTAAGCGGTATTCAGAGGGGGTTTCCCATTGCCTCCCTCTGAGGCTAGTCCTCCCCAGCTGGCTAGGGCCTGCTCAGCTTGCCACAGCTGCACAAGCCAGCCCCCTCCTTGTCTGCAACTGCCAGCTGGGGGCAACTGGGCTCCTTGGGACTATGTAGCTTGCCCACGGCTGCACAGGTGGCAGGGCACGTAACCCCTGAGCCACTCACTGTGGGGTGATCTTTAGCTGGCTCTTGACACCCAGGAGACACGAGCGGGGATTTGAACTCACAGACTCTGGACTCCCAACCAGGCTCTCTTCCCCACTGTGCTATACCAGCTGTATATTATGGTTATAAATAAACAAATGTATTTTTTTTAAAAAATGCTAATTCATTTTGTTAATTGTAAAGCAATAATGATCAGTTACAAACAAGAACAACCCAAAATTTATTGAAGGGCAGAAAAGATACATTATCGTTTAACAGATGCTGAAAGTGGCATTCTGATCCATGATGGATTCCTTTGCCCTGAGCAACATTAATTGACTGATTGGTTTCCTTCACTTGCCTTGAGCAGATATGAGCCTCTGCTGTCCACTGGAGGCTTTTATTTAGAGCAACAAGAGACCAGCCTATCAGAGCGGTTGTCCAGAAGGAAGGTTAGAAAGTCATCTCCTTCTTGACCTCCCAGCATCTACCTGCCTAGGGAACTCAGTTGTATTTCTTCATCTTACTGCAGAGGGAGGTGCAAAATTTTAACAGGCTGACAACTCCTAACTGCTGGCCATGCCACACCTGTTTGGCACATGGTCAGTGAAGGAAACAGAAAGCTGGGATTTGCAAAGGATTAGGAAGGGAGAGATTTCATCAGGGCTCCTTGGGGGTGGGGGAAATGATGATGCTTTTTAAAACCAGCCCAGTTAGTCTGGGACAGGGTCTCTGTGTTCTGATCCCACCTCCCCTGATCACTCTGGGCCAAATTTTGGTTCCTCTCATTTTTCAAATCTTATATTCAGTTCCTCACTTTTCCACAGCAATTTGTGTGTTTTTTAAAAACAATCCTCATGAAAATTCTTCAGGATTTGGGTGCAAATTTCTCCTAATAAACACACTTTTGTATAAAATTTTGACTAAAATACATGTTTGTGCAAGCAATTCTGATTAAAATAATGCATTTTTGTATGTTAGTTTCACCAATATATTCATTTTTATGCACACTTTCCCCCAATATATGCATTTTTGAAAACATTGTTTGGTTGGAGAAATTCATCACAAATTTGGGTAAATATGAGTTGTGAAGGATGGCTGTGTTTGGGTTCTGGGATTGTTTCAGAATGCGAATTCGGCTTTAAATGTGAACTGAACTGAATTTCTCCCCCGTCCCTAGTTGTGGATCATCTGTCCTGCTCTGTGGGGATTATAATATAAGAAACCCAGTTGTGACCCTAATATGATGCTTTTTTAAATATTATTTTCACTAATGTAGGCATGATTATGCACATTTCCCCCTAAGATATGCATTTTTTACACACTGGTTCAGAGAAGTGCAAGTTCAAAGAAGAGCGATTTTTAAAGGATAGCTTTTAGTTTGTGTATTGGTTTAAGAGCTGTACATTAGATAGTTTCCCATTAAAGAGCAAACAAAATCAAATCCCCCCTCCCTTTCCTAGCCAAGCTAAATGCAATGGATGAGATGTGTGAAATGTCTTCCAATGCCCAGTCCTCATTATTCGTATTTGTTTACCTTAATGCGGCTGCAGCAGCTCCACATTTGATCATACCAGTGGTGAAGAGGAGGGGGCATTTCATCCTTTCCCTGTGGCATGTTTGCCAGCTAAGAGTTCTGACTGGCACAAGCTCTGATTAGCTTTAAGCGCCAGTTAAAAACTTACCTCTTCATCCAGGCCTTTGGTAGGGAGGGTTTTTTTTTTGAGGAGGTGAGACTAGTCAGTGTCATATATTGTTGCAAGAACAATTTGAGGAATATGCAATGAGAATAGGTGGGGAACATTAGTGTTTTGCTTTAGGTTATTTAATTGATGATTGTATGTTATCTAATGAGTGCTTATTGTATTCTTTGTTTGTTTGTTTAATGTCACTGTGTGATGAAGGGTGGGCTAGAAATAAAAATGCCCCCCAGCACTTTTCCCCTCCTTGCAGGGCAAATGAGGCATGGCCCCAGTATCTTTTCTCCTGTGGGGAGAAAATCAGTTTAAAGAGGGTGACTATAGCCTTGTGGGGAAAGGGTTAAGTATCACCTCTCCTCTGCTGCTGCTGTGATCAAATGTGGAGCCCCTCCCCATGGCATGTCAAAAAACACAGCAGCATCTGTCCACCAAAAGCAAACAGCATGCTCTTGGAGACCATCTGAGGCTCCCACTGCCAAGTGTTCGGTACAACTCTGTTTGCATTTCCTGCTTGAAATCGAGTTTGGCCCCGAGAATTCCTGTAGAGGAAGAGACACTGCCTTCACACACCATAAACCTCCAGCACCCCCACAACAAAGATGATTGTGACAAAAGGCTTTTCCTGAGTCGCCTTCTGCTCAGGAAGGTGCTTGGGCATGAAACAATATACATTTGGGGAGAGACTGTCCGCACATGCAGCTTAGGGGAATTTGCTGGCACATGTTCCTCCCAAAATGTGTTCTCCGTTCTGGTCCCCCTTCTTGAAGTCTGAATGGAGAAAAAGAAAAAGGAGGAATAGTGGAGCCCTGTGAATTAAAAAGGGAGCCGGTCAGCTGATGCCGCCTGGTGTGTGCCAGGCCTTGCGAAGATGGATGGCGTTGTACTTTTAATTTGCACAGTGGCATGAGACAAACAGATGAGGCTTCAGGGCAGCGCGTCCAATTAATCAGGGTTTTGACAGCTGTGAAACTGGACGTTACTCATTCCCCTCCCTGACACGCCAAAAGGGGCAATAATTACACTTAGACAGTGCGTGCCCCTCACCCCCACTCTCAGCCCTGGGATGCTGCGTAACGGCAACCCCTGATACCATTCATTACACTAATTCCAAGCAACCCTAACAGTTGCAGAGTAGGGAAGGGAAGGGAGTGAATCAAGGCAGCATCCCTGGCATGTGATTAGACCCGATTAGGCAAAAGGACCGAGATGCTCTCGAGAAATGCAACCATGGTACTGAGACCCTGGCTGGGTCCTGATGCAAATCAGTGGCACTCTCTGGAAGCTGTATGACAACAAGGAGACCCTTTCCAATATGGAGTCAGACTCCTTGTATATCTAGCTCGGTATTGTCTACACTGACTGGCAGTAGCCCTCCAGGCATTGACAAGGGTATTTCCCTGGCCTACCTGGAGTCACCAGGGACTGAACCCAGGCTTCTTGCATGCAAAGCAAGTGCTCTACCACTGAGCGATGGCCTTAATTTAAGACATAGGAACATCAGAAGTTGCCGTAGTGTTGTTAGTATTGGCAGCTACAAGCTAGTCCCCGCCAGATGCTGCTGGACTCCAGCTCCCATCATCTCTAACCATTGGCTATGCTGGCTGGGGCTGATGGTATGCGGAAAGCGCCCCTCCAACACCACATTTCAAATGAGTGGATTTTTCTCTTATCCACTTTTTTCACTGTCCAACTTTCACATCCATACATAGAGATCGGGAATACCACGGTCTGAATGATCCTGACTTTAGTGTTCAGTGATACATCTTTGCATTTGAGGACCTTTTCTAGATCTCTCACAGCTGCCCTCCCCAGTCCTACCTTCTTCTGATTTCTTGACTATGGTCTCCATTTTAGTTAATGACTGTGCCAAGGTATTGATATTCCTTGACAAGTTCAGTGTCCTCGTTGTCAACTTTAAAGTGTTATTACTTTAATAAAGTTGTTGTTACTTTAGTCTTCTTGATGTTCAGCTGTAGTCCTGCTTTTTGTGCTTTCCTCTTTAACTTTTATCAGCATTTGTTTAAAAAAATACTGACACTCTGGAGATGCCCCTCAACATACAGGCAGAAAAACATGACATTAGCGCAATGGCCTTTTCCAACACCAGAAGCAGCTTCCAGAGTTCTTTCCCCAGCAGCCATTTATTTATTTATCTGCTTTTTTCACTGTCCAACTTTCACATCCATACATAGAGATCAGAATCATACAATTAAAACAATTAAAAATGGGTTTTAAAGCAATAGAAAAAAAATCTAAAGGAAAGGTTTTAAAAATACAAATACCTACCCAAGACAGACACCTTAAAAAACCCCATCAAGCTGAAGAAGCTTGTTGAAATAAAAATGTCTTCAGTTGTTTCCGTGAAGTACAAATAGTGCATGCCTGTCGTATCTCAGAGCCAGGAGGAAGCTATTCCACAAACAGGGGCATCCACACTTAAAGCTCACTGAGTTGCTGCGGATCAGGTTTCTGATATTTTAGGGACTTCAAGGAGAGACTCTCCTCTAGAATACAGAGACTCCTCTGTAAGTAAGGGGAAAGGGGGTCCCTTAATTAAGCTGTTCCCAAACTGCATAAGGCATACAGTATATGTTAGTACTGAGAGCCATTGTGGCATAGTGGTTAGAGTGTTGGACTACCACCTGGGAGACCAGGGTTCGAATCCCCACACAGCCATGAAGCTCACTGGGTGACCGTGGGCCAGTCACTGCCTCTCAGCCTCAGAGGGAGGCAATGGTAAACCCCCTCTGAATACCGCTTACCATGAAAACCCTGTTCATAGGGTCGCCATAAGTCAGGATCGACTTGAAGGCAGGCCATTTCCATTTTCTATATGTTAGCACCAAAGCCTTGAAGCTGGCAGTTGAACTTCGCCAATCTCACCAGAAATCTGGATGGCGATTGGATGTCTGCTTCCAGAAACTACAGCCGACCACATGCTTTGGATCTGGAAGGTTTAGTTTCTGATTTTTTTCAACTAAAGGATCAAGTATTATGGCTGAGGAAGGGTTCCCTGTCGGAGGCCACCAAGAGCTAGATCCAGTCAGAGCAGACTACACGGTGCTAGATGGCCTAGTGGTCCAGCTTAGTTGAAGACAGCTCAAACTGAAATTCACTGGGGACGTTCGCACCAGACCTTTGGGAGCTCCTCAAGTATAAAACATCAACATCAGCTGTCGTCTTTGCTGAATCTCAGAGGAATATTCTCATTCACCCCACACAATGGCATCTTTGCACCAGGAGACATTTGGAAAGGGATGATATTTAAAGGCGAGGAGCCTGAGAAATACAAGCTGTCCAGGGAACAAGCTTGCAAATGGCAGAGCTCAGAAGCAAAGCTGTTTATCCTTCCCTTAATTCTGTTGTGCCTCTTTGTGTTCATTTTGCAGTGCATGTAAATAGCAGGTTTTATTTGACAGCTTGCCATTAGAGCATGTGAATAAACTGACATTCCCTCCGGCCACAGAGAAAGTACCCATCTCCACTTCAATACTGGAGCTGGTTGCTTTGTGTGTGTTTTTAAAAGCGCAATAAACGTCATTAGCAGGAAGCCGCTTTCGGTACTGAATTGAAAGTGGCCGGTCAGCCAAGAAGGGAGAGAATAATGGCAGAAAAGCCAGGAGAGTGGGAGACCAGCCTCCCAGTATGTAAGAAGCAGGGGTGCCATGGGCTGAGGTTGCACAGCTTTTAGGCATGTGTACCACTTGGAGCATCCCTGACCAGCACCGAGTGTGGAAGCCAGAGATGAGCACATGAGCTCAGCTGGGAACTGTCAGCCCAGCAAGGCCCAGAGGGGACCTGGAAACTTATCTCCTCAATGGTCACTCCTCCTCTTCCTGGTTGTCTCTTGTGTCCTTCTTGAGCTGGATCTTCTTCCTCCTCTTGAGAGGAAGGGGCTGTACCTCAGGGGTAGAGCAACTGCTTCGCATGCAAAAGGTCCCGGGTTCAATCCTCAGCATCTGCAGGTAGGCCTGGGAGAGATTCCCTATCTGAAACCATGGAAAGCCGCTGACAGTCAGTGTAGACAATATTGAGCCAGTTGAACCAATGATCTGACTAGTTATAAGGCAACTTCCTATATTCCTAAGCCTCTTCCTCAGAAGAGCTCTTCCCAGACTCCAGGTCTGGTGGGATCCTGACAGCCACCCTCCCCTTAAGCTTAATGCAGCCCATTCGCCAGGTAGAAGAGCACACTTGGGGCTCTGTGAACCTTTTCTTTGTGCTCATTGCAACTTCTTCAAGAACGTCACGCTACATGGCTGATGGGGTTCCATTTGACGTGTTGCTTTAAGCACAAGGGAGAGGAAATCCTCTGTCATTGCTCCTACTAGGCTAGAGATGGAAGGATCCGTCATCCATTAGGGACGGAAGGTTCTCTCAGTTGCTCACTTTGCCAGTTTTCAATTAAGTTCTCTACAGTCCTGCAGCAATTTGCAATCTTTTTATTTAAAAAATCCTCATGAAAATTCTTTAGCATTTTAGTGTGAATTTCTCCTAACGCACACATTTTGTATGCAATTTTGACTAATGTATTATTATTATTATTATTATTATTATTATTATTATTATTATTATTATTATTATATCCCACCCTTCCTCCTCGACGGAACCCAGGATGGCAAACAAAAACATTGAAAGCACTTTAAAACATCTTAAAAACAAAAGACTTTAAAACTTATTAAAACAAAAGATCTTAAAAACATATTTGAATGTTAAAAACATCTTAAAAGGCAATTCCAGCACAGATGCAAACTGTACATGTTTTTGCAGACAATTTTCCCTAGTATAATGCATTTTTGTATGTTATCTTCACCAATATATTCGTTTTGCACTCACTGTCCCCTAATATATGCATTTTTGTAAACACTGCTTGGCTGAAGAACTGCATCGCAAAATTCGGATGCACGCAAATTTTGAAGGACGGCTGTGTTTCAGTTATATTGTTTTGGAAGGTGTGAATTTGATAAATTTGGCTTGAAATGTGAACTGAATCAAATCTCTCTCCCCTCCCTATACTTTGCAGCTCTTCTGCACGGGGGCCTGTCGGTGCAAAACACTCAAACTATTGCACTCCTACACAGTCATCAGCAAGTCTAATGTGAGTGGACTCCCTTCTCCTGACCTTTGCTGTCCCTGCCCACCTCCCTCATGTGTCACTCTCTTTCCTCCGAGGTCCTTGGAAGGGTGTCCATTAACGCAGCAGGGTGGGCTAATAAACACAGGGAACCTGCTGGGAGATTGACTCTTCAGACTGAGAGGTTCACGAGTTCCAAAGACACCGGCGGCCATAAACCCAGAGCTCAGGCCTCTTTCCCAGGCAGCTCATGAACTCAGCAGATTTTCCGACTGAAACCGGAGCTCTTCCCTGCTCCCTTCAAATCGAAAACACAACAAAGTAGAAGCTGCCTCCCCCCCCTTGCCCTTTCTCATAGGAGGTTAATGCTTCAGTCATTTCCTGTCTGTTACAAAGGGATGTGCCTGGATTATATAAACCTGAATTCAAATTAACTCTCCATTTAGAGGCTTTGTGCGTGGGTCAGTCTGGGGGGAGGGAGGTGCCCAGTGGTAGGAAGAACTCAAGTTAAATATCTGGACAGACACAAAGGGGGGCTGTCCCAAAGTACAAAAACTGAAATGAATCTAAAGGAGGAGCAGACTAAAAAGCCTGGGAAAATAAAAAGGGCCTTGTGTGGTGCCCACTGGTGGATGGTGCTCATCGAGACCGGTGGGACGGAAGGCAGGGAGTCCAACAGTAGGTGGAACCAGAGCCAATGAGAGGTGGAGCCAACTCATTCTGGCTTTGTTTCCCTCCTCCTCTCTCATTGAGTTCTACAAAGGCAACACTGACACCACGGAGAAGGAAGCTGACAGCTCAGGCTACCCCACCTGGACTAGATGTAAGTGAAAAGGCAGGCAGGTGGGGGCCGGCTGAGGGCAGACTGAGATTGGTGGGGCAATGCCCCATTAGCCCGACTGGACCCACCTCCATTGGTGGTGCCAGGCAAACCTCTCTGGAGAAGGCATTCTGCAGCTGTGGTGCCACCACTGAAAAGACACTATCTGCTGGAGGCTCCCACTGCAGATTACCTGGGAGAGATATCCAGAGCAGAGCCTCAGAAGATGATCTAGGTAGAAAGGAGAAAGGTGATCCTTCAGACACCCTGGTCCCAACCCACGAAGGGCCTTAAAGTTCAAAACCAGCACTGAACTGAGCTCAGAAATGGACTGGGAGGCACTGGCATGATATGCTCATAACACTCAGTCCCACTTAACAATCTTCCAGCTGTGTTTTGAGCTAACTGAAGTATCCAGACCATGTTCAAAGGCAGCTCCACATATAACACATTGCAATATCCAAACAGAAGGTTCCCAGAGCTGAGCATGGATAATTGAAGCCAGGCTATCCCTGCCTAGGCGGGGTCATGGCTAGGGCATCAGCCTAACCCCAAACGGAAGTAGGCATAAAAAAGCCATTTGACACTATGGCCGTAAGCTGGATGTTTTGAGCAGAGTTGAGGGAGAAATTTGAGTTGGTTAGGATTCTAATGCAGCCGTATCTAATCAGCACTTTCTGAAACAATATGTGACCCTGCACAAAGCCACCCTTCAAAATTCACACTTCTCTGAATTTGGTGATGATGGACTTCTCTAGCCAAATACTGTGTGCAGAAATGTGCATGTGAGGGGAAAGGTGCATATAAATGCCTTCTCAATCACCTTGCCCCAAAAGGGGGGATTAGAGACTGGGTGGAAGTTGTTAAGATCCACAGGGTCTAACGAAGGCTTCTTTAACAAAGGTCTTATCACAGCCTCCTTCAGCAATGTTGGCATAGGACCTTCCCTTAGGGAGGTGTTAATCAAATGTGCCAGCCAGCCAGCCACTCCCCCTCTGGCAGATTTGATTAACCAGGATGGGCAAGGGTCAAGAGAGCAGGTAGTGGCCCTCATTCCTCCCAGAATCCTGTCCACATCCTCAGGCTTTACCAGTTGAAAAGCATCCATAAAAAAAGGACCAGAGGAAGCCTCGGGGACATCTGGGACAACTGTAGTTAATGAGGAGTCCAAGTCAGCCCGCATGCGAGCAATTTTATCTACAAAGTGCCTTCAAACATGTTACAGGGAGCGACTGAGGGCTCAGAGACTAATATGGCCCCAAAGACCCTGGACCACCCAGAAAAGCATCGCTGGGTGACACTGAACGGATGCAATGGTGGCAGAGAAAGGAGCTTTCTTCACAGCAATCATTGCCACATGATAGGCTCGAAAATGAGCTCTAATCTGTGTTCAGTTGGAAGCAGATTCAGGTTTTCTCCATCGTTGCTCTAGGCGCTGTCCCTGCCATTTCATCAGGCCCAAGGTTCAAGCAAACCAAGGTGAATTACGGGCCTTTCCAGGTGGGAGAGGGCACTTTGGAGCAATAGTCCACCACCCGGGTCACCTCCATATTCCAGAGATTGACCAGGGCTTCAGCAGTATTGCCAGCCATGCTGGGAACATCCCCCAGAGCATTCAGGAAACCATCTGGATCCATGAGTCTCCAGGGGTGGACCATCTTAACTGGCCCTTCACCCCTGCAGAGGATACTGGGGGCACAAAGTCTAAACCTTTTCAGGTGGTGATCTGTCCATGACAACAGAATCACTAAGAACCCCTGCACCCTCAAATCACCTTCTTCCTGTCCTGAACAAAACACAAGATCAAGTGTGTGTCCTGCCACATGCGTTGGTCCAGATGATATTAGAGTCAGCCCCATGGTTGTCATGGCAGACATGAAGTCCTGAGCCGGATCTGTGAGTCTAACCTTGGCATGTATGTTGAAGTCACCCAGGACAACCAGCCTGGGGAACTCCAACACTAACACTGAGATCAGCTCCACCAGCTCAGGGAGGGAAGCTGTTGGGCAGCAGCGTGGATGGTACACCAACAGAGTGCCCACTCTGTCTCCCTGACCCAATGCCAGGTGCACACACTCAAAACCAGAGGTGTTAGGGACAAGGCACCTGACAGGGGAGATGGATTCCCTGCAGACAACTATGACCTCACTTCCCCTTTAAATTGGCAATAAAATGCTGGTGAATTTTCATGAAGACTTTTTAAAAAAATAATAATCACAAACTGATACATCAATGTGAGGAACTGCATTCAGAACTGGAAAAGTGAGGAAGCGAACCCCTAGTTTTGAGTCATTCCTTCCCCACTCTAAGGAGATTCTGGAAAGTATAGGGATCTTTATCAGAGAATTCCCAGCACCCTCAATGCAATGTATTTCTCAAGATTCTTTAAGGAAAGCTGTGACGTGGCAGAGCAATCCAAACTATAGGAAGCCAGAGGAATTTACATTGGGGCAAATCATGCCTGTGCAATTTAACCTTATTCCAAACTCTGTACAGGAGTGGGCCTACTGTCAGCAGCCTTTATGATAGCGTTTGACTGGCACCACCCTTTTTGCCAGGGTAACTTCTGCTGGGTTGCTAGGTAAACTGAGCTAAATGAAGTTTGGAATAGGAGTAAGTCTCCTCTTGCACCATCATGCTCCCACCATGCACCTAGAATGACCCTTTTTCAGGACTTACCCTGGCTAAGCTGGGATAGAGGACTTGCGCTGGCATATATCTAGTTGAGTCAGGATGAGGACTTCAACCACGTAGCCTTGGCTCAGCCCAGGCTTAGCTGGAGATCCACCTACTACAAACTGTGCTCATCCCAGTAGATCTTGGGTTTGGATTGCTCCCTTAAACTGGGACACGTTTTTAGCACAAATATGCCATTTGGAGACTTGATTAAGCACATTTATTCCCTGCCCTTCACCGGTCCCTTTGCATGATTTCTGAAAATCTGAAAATCCCCAGTGTTGGGACTAGGCATACATCAGGAGGCAAAGTCCCAAAGTTTGGGAGCCACCGTCAAGAAGGCCCTCTAACACGCTGCTATCCCCCAGGACTTCTGAGGGTGGCAGAATCACCAAGAAGGCCTCCCTGCCAATCCTTGAATTCTGGGCTGGTCTATAAAGGTGGAGGTGATCTTTCAAGTACTTGCAACCCAACCTGTTTTGGGCTTTATATGTAAAATACAAGACCTTGAATCAGGTCTGGAAGCAAATAAGACACCAGTGCTATTCTCGCAGAGCTGGTGTAATAATTGGACATACCTGCCATGCTGGTTAGCAACCTAGCTGCTGATTGTTTGTTACTAAGGACAGCTTCTGAGATATCTTAATCCAATTTGAGGGTTACCAGAGAATAGAGCTGCACTGGTTACCAGTTGCTTACCGGGCCCAATTCAAGGTGTTGGTTTTGACCTTTAAATCCCTATACGGTTTTGGCCCAGTCTATCTAAAGGAGCGCCTCCAGCATCATCAGCTATGCCGCCCAACAGATCAGCCTCAAAAGACCTTCTTTCCATCCCATCAGTCAAAACAGCCAAACTGGCGAGGACGAGAGAGAGGGATTTTTCAATTGTGGCCCCCACCCTGTGGAACTCCCTCCCAAATGATCTCCGCCATGCCCCTTCTATGATGAGTTTCTGCCGGGCCTTGAAGACCTGGCTGTTCAGGCAGGCTTTTGGGGTGGGCTAGATTTTATCTTCATTGTTTTTAGATTTTCAATGTCTAGGTATTATATGCCTATGTTGTACGTTGCCCAGAGTGGCTGGATAGCCAGCCAGATGGGCAACTAATAAATTCTATAAATAAATAAATAAATAAATAGATCACTGTTGCCAGGTCACTGCATTACAGAAAGGGCCATAGCCAATGACCCAGCCAGAGCAAGAGATAGCACTGCTAACCACTACGATCACCTGGGCCTCAAGTGACAACAATGGATCGAGAAGCATTCCCCAGACTATGGACCTCTTATTTCCAGAGGAGTGCAACCACATCCAGAACAGACCATTGTGACCCAGCACACATAATACTGACATCTTGCCTGGATTCGTTTTCAATTTCTTTGTCCTCATCTAGCCCATTGCCACCCCCAGGAGCTTGCCAGAAACCTCCACAGCCTCTCCTGAATGAGATGGAAGAGGGAGACAGAGCTGAGTGTCACCAGCATACCAATAGTACCTCACTCCAGATCCCCTGAAGACATCTCCCAGCAGCTTCATATATATATTGAACAGTATGAGTGACAAAATGAAGCCCTGCAGGACACCATGGGTTAATTATCAGTGCCCCCCCTGCTGCATTTAGAACATGACACAAGAACATCAGGCTAAAGGCTCATTCAGCACTCTGTTCTCACAGTGGCCGCCCAAATGTTCATAGGAAGCCTACAAGGAACTCACTGGATACTTGCACTCAGACTACTGTTTTGGTGTTAGATATGCGAAGCCCTAGCTGTGATTCCTGCTTGTGGGCTAACAGCTTTTCTTCCTCTGCTGAACCAACAGAGGGAACAGGGAAAAGGAACGCCCTGGAATTCAAGGCAGAACGCTGCCATGCCTCGACCTCAAGCAGAAGCCCACAGGCAGTGGGGAGGCAAGGCAGGCTGGGTTTTCAGCACCTCAGAGAACTCCAAGCAAGCAACTTGCTCGAAGAAAAGTGGGAGACTGACAGAGGTCCAGTTATGACCTCAGTCCAGACTCCCCTCCCTCCCCCTTGGGGCACATGGCTGCTTACAGAGATACCCCCTCCCGGCATGAATGTGAGCCCCTCTATGACTCTCTGTGGATTCTCACCTGGAGGGCTTCCTCCACTGTTGCTTGCCATGGAGCAAGCGGTGCTCCTCCGGGTCAGAGGCTCCTGGCTCAGTGCCCGTAGAGACAAAGCTGTCAGTCTCCGGTCCTCTGTCTGACACATGGCCATGTTCTTCAGACTGAACTTCCTCTGTCTCTAGGCCCTGGCTGTTGCTGAAGGACAAGTGGGAAGGGGCCACAGCTCAGGGACAGAGCATCCATTTTGTATGCAGAAGGTCTCAGGTCCAACCCCGACATCTGCACATAGGGCTTGGGAGAAACCCTCCTCGAAACCCTGGAGAGTCACTGCCCATGCGTGTAAACAGTTCTGAGGTAGATTGACCAATGGTCTGACTCAATATAAAGCCGCTCCAGTTGTTCCTTGGGCTGTCGGATCTCGTGTCTCAGCACCTGAGAAGCATATCTATCTCTCTTCACTTCTGGATAAGTCTTCTAAAACTCACAAATGCCCCTCTTACCCACCAGTGGCTGCCAATAGATTGCCTTTCCCGGGGCAGCATGACCTAAATCTCCCCTTTTCCCTCCAACTCCCCCCACCCCCAGTCCCCACAACATCATGTCAGGACTTTGTGTGATTTATCCCTTCATAATACTTCAGGAACATTTCTGTCGGTGAGGTCTGACGCTGATTAATAACATTTAGTACTTTCCATCTCCAAAGCACTTTGCGAGCATTTGCTAATTAATCCACACAGCTCCCCCTCCCCCGCCCGTCAAGGTAGGAAAGGCTAAACTTTCAGGACTGCTTTTCTGTGCACCGAGCTCTTCACTCAAGGAAACAGAATGTCTCTAATATCTGTCACGGTCTCTCAACAGCTTGTGGCTTAAGGAGATTCTCCATTTAAAGTTCATAGAGCAGTGCGTCACAGACGCTGCTGTTGTCTCAAGCCAGACCTGGGACTAGGTGATCTGCCTTGGGATCTTGTTGACTCCTTGCCCTCTTCTGTGAATGATCCAAAGTGCTTGGCTTGATCTACAGCAGGGATCTAGGGCCACATAGCCCTGGCGGGCAGCTGTCCAGAGCTGCATTCCAGTAATGGGTGGGTCCTGACTGGACGAGGGATGGAAAGATCTGTCGGTTCTCTCAGTTTCTCACTTTTCCAATCTTAAATTCAGTCCTCCACATTTCTGCAGCAAGCTGCGATTTTTTTAAAAAAAATCCTCATGAAAATTCTCCACCTTTTTAGTGCAAATTTCTCCAAATAAACACATTTTTGTAGGCAGTTTTGACAGGTACACATTTTTGCAAGCCATTTCTCACCACATCAGGCCTTTTTGCATGTTATTTTCACTCATATATTTTTATGCACACTTTCCCCTAATATATGCATTTTTGTAAATGTTGTTTAGTTGGCAAGCTGCGTCCCAAAATGCTAATAAATGCAAATTTTGAAGGATGGCTGTGTTTCGGCTCTCATATTGTTTCAGAAATTGATACATTCTGCTTGAAATGCGAACTGAATCAAAATTCTCACCCATCCCTAGTCCTGACACAAATGTGCGTGGGATCAAACCCGCACACAGTCTTCAGATACGTGGAATCACATGCATAGTCACACACAAAGCTATTTCCCATGGAAACACAAGAATATATTTAGTTCTTAGTAACTCCCCTTAGTAACAAAAAAGACTCCCAAACCCGTTACCTGTTCTGACTGTGCAAAAGGCAAAAAAAGGGGAGAAGGGGGGGAGAATTTAGTAATCCCAGCAGAATGCATGTAACATCAAGGGACAGCTGATCTGCAAGTCCTGCCTTGTAAAGCCTCACATTTCAAAATACAGTTGCATTCCAAAAAATACATGCATGCACTAGCAAAATGTATGGATGCTTCTTTGCATATTTGCAAGGAATTCATGTCTGCCTCAGCATAAGGTATTTCCACCTCTGATCTTCATGCAAGGGAAGGAGTTGCAGTTGTACATTGCAGGTGACTGGGGAAGACCATGGCTTGGAATCTTGGAGAGCCATTGCTAACAGAATAGGCAAGAGCTAGGTGGATCAATGGCTAAATTCAGTATTAGGCAACTTCACATATCCTACCTGCTGGATGCTCCACCAGGATGCTCAGGATCATCAAACATGAGTGCCCCCTATATTATCCATAGCATCCACACACAGGCCTTGCCCCAAGGTTGCTTTTGCTGTGGATGCTCCCAGAATATGAACATAAGAACATAAGAAAAGCCTGCTGGATCAGGCCAGTGGCCCATCTAGTCCAGCATCCTGTTCTCACAGTGGCCAACCAGGTGCCTGGGGGAAGCCCGCAAGCAGGACCCGAGCGCAAGAACACTCTCCCCTCCTGAGGCTTCCGGCAACTGGTTTTCAGAAGCATGCTGCCTCTGACTAGGGTGGCACAGCACAGCCATCACGGCTAGTAGCCATTGATAGCCCTGTCCTCCACAAATTTGTCTGATCTTCTTTTAAAGCCGTCCAAGCTGGTGGCCATTACTGCATCTTGTGGGAGCAAATTCCATAGTTTAACTATGCACTGAGTAAGGAAGTACTTCCTTTTGTCTGTCCTGAATCTTCCAACATTCAGCTTCTTTGAATGTCCACGAGTTCTAGTATTCTGAGAGAGGGAGAAGAACTTTTCTCTATCCACTTTCTCAATGCCATGCATAATTTTATACACTTCTATCATGTCTCCTCTGACCCGCCTGTTCTCTAAACTAAAAAGCCCCAAATGCTGCAACCTTTCCTCGTAAGGGAGTCGCTCCATCCCCTTGATCATTCTGGTTGCCCTCTTCTGAACCTTTTCCAACTCTATAATATCCTTTTTGAGATGAGGCGACCAGAACTGTACACAGTATTCCAAATGCGGCCGCACCATAGATTTATACAACGGCATTATGATATCGGCTGTTTTATTTTCAATACCTTTCCTAATTATCGCTAGCATGGAATTTGCCTTTTTCGCAGCTGCCGCACACTGGGTCGACATTTTCATTGTGCTGTCCACTACAACCCCGAGGTCTCTCTCCTGGTCGGTCACCGCCAGTTCAGACCCCATGAGCGTATATGTGAAATTAAGATTTTTTGCTCCAATATGCATAATTTTACACTTGTTTATATTGAATTGCATTTGCCATTTTTCCACCCATTCACTCAGTTTAGAGAGGTCTTTTTGGAGCTCTTCGCAATCCCTTTTTGTTTTAACAACCCTGAACAATTTAGTGTCATCAGCAAACTTGGCCACTTCACTGCTCACTCCTAATTCTAGGTCATTAATGAACAAGTTGAAAAGTACAGGTCCCAATACCAATCCTTGAGGGACTCAACTTTCTACAGCCCTCCATTGGGAGAAGTGTCCGTTTATTCCTACTCTCTGCTTTCTGCTTCTTAACCAATTCCTTATCCACAAGAGGACCTCTCCTCTTATTCCATGACTGCTAAGCTTCCTCAGAAGTCTTTGGTGAGGTACCTTGTCAAACGCTTTTTGAAAGTCTAAGTACACTATGTCCACTGGATCACCTCTATCTATATGCTTGTTGACACTCTCAAAGAATTCTAATAGGTTACTGAGATAGGACTTTCCCTTGCAGAAGCCATATGGAGTCTACTTGATCTGATGAGAGGAGAGGGAAAGAGAAGGGGCAATCTTCCTCCACCCCCTCCGTGGCCTGCTCAGTTTCCCATCCTGTGGCATTTGCTTATGGCCACTTCGCAAAGGGTCCATGGCTTGTCGGTGACCTTTCTGCCCCTTGCCCAGTCCTTTACAGAGCTTGGAAGTAACTAGTTACAAGTAAGGAATTACTTGTAATTCATTACTTTTTTGAGTAATGAGTGGGTAATTCCTTTACATTTTGATTGTAATAGAACTAGGAGTAATTTTACTACTTTTGTGGAGTAATTGTAACGTTTCCAGAATTACTTTTGGGCATTACTTGGGGGGGAAGCAGGGGAAGTCTTCTGCTCCTCTGATTTGTGGATGAAAATCATGTGCCTCAAACTGGGCTTCTGTGCAGTGTCGCTCTTTCCTCATGCTCTGTGGATGGGTAGGAGGCAACGAGGGAGGAGGATGAGAGTGAGATGGGGTGGAGTGGAGAAAACAATTATTTTAAAAAACAGATAGTGGTGGTGAAGAATGGAGGGGAGGGGGAAATGAGAGAGAGAGAGAATACTGTGTTTGCACTTGGCATACAAACTGGCCTCCATCACCCTCTCTGGCTACTGTGCTGCATTTGCAGTGTTTCAACTTTTTTGCATCTCAGGGGAAAATGTTTGCTTGAGTGAGTGTTCCTTAGTTGGTGGGGGGGGGCTGGGAGGTGGTTAAGTGAGAGAGATTATGCTGGCTGGCTGAGTGGGGGGGGGTAGCACTTGGTTTGACATGCAAAGATCTGAGTAGTGTCCTCAGCCTCCCTCCCCACCACCCTTACCAGCAGAGAGACCACCATTTCTATCTTATGAATAAAAAGAATTATTCTACTACCTCTGTATGTGTTTGTTTATTTTTAATGTTGTTTTAGGCTACTTAGATGTGCAGCAGCCAAGGCCAGCACCTTGTAGGTGTTTTTAAAAAAAAGGAACTGAAATGTAATTGTAGTGATTACTTTTGAGAAAAAGTAAAGTAATCAGTTACGTTCAGAGCAATTGTAATTGTAACGGTAATTACTACTTTTTTGGGCCATGTAACTGTAACTGTAATTTATTACTTTTTGAAAGTAATCTTCCAAGCTCTGGTCCTTTAAAGGGCCTCTTCTGGTGCTCTCTTGACATTTGGGAGCCATCCACAGGTCAGCCGCTGGTGAGATCCCCTTATGCTTCCTGTCGGCTTCCGTTCCCCTTCTCCCAGGAAGGCCTTAAAACAGCAGAAGTCGCTGCTCTTCCAGGCAAGACAAGCTCCACTTGCAAGATTTCCTCTACTCCCAAATCCTGTTCAGCAGCCCCTTCCTTCTTCCCATTCAAAGTCCAGAGTGCAGTTTCCAAAAACATTGGAAGTGCTAATGCTGAAAGCTGTCTGGAAATCAGATGTGTTGACCTTGAAGCCCAACTCCGAATATTTGGTGGCTGGTTGTGTCTGTGTGGCACAGCGTTCTGTACATGCTTAGGCATGTACCTCTGTTGGGATCTTTTATGTCACATGGTCCAGGACTTGGCCCTAGCACTGAAAAGAGGTCCTGGAGCTAAATGCTGATGAGCCCCAACTCAGATCAAACCTTCCAAAAGCTGTTCTTGCCATCGCTTTGGAGGAAAAAAAAAAGTATGGTGATGTAGACAGAGTCCTGAAAACTAGCTGAGGTTCTGGTGCGATCTTAAATCAACTGGGAGATGTTTGGGAAGGGATTGTCACTCATGGCTTCTTCATATCTCTCCCAGCAAAGAAGTCTACACATGCTCAGAGGTGGTCTTCTCTTTATCATTATTTTGCTTGGTGCAGAGCTGAACCTAAGTGTTCAAAAGAGATTTTGGAATGGAGCTCAGAATAAACCCCATATCTTTCCCCAGAGTGGCAAACCCACCCACCGTGTCAGCTTTGTTTGCCCAGGAAATGAAATCCATTTTCTGAAGTGTGTTTTTTTTAACTAAAGTGCTACCACTTGTATTAAACTACCAATTTTTCATAATAATGCAAGAAACATTTCCTCACAAAGTTCAGAGGCATGGGAGAGAATTAAGGTGATCCAAAGAAGATTAAGTGGCTTTCAGTGTAGTTGTTTATGTCAGATGTTTAAAAGTAATGTGGATGGATAAAAGAAAAAAAGCTTGAGATTGTGGAACAAACACAATTACTCACAGCAGTACAAACAGTACAGCCAAGAGGGTGGGCTTATCCAGGGGCTATTTTGAGAACTCCTGGTTCTCAAGATTGCTACAGAAAATGCATCCAAGTCAGCCTTTAGTGGTCCTGAGTAGAACTGCTGGAAGAATTCAGTTTCACAGGTCCATTTCCAATCTTATGTGGAAAACCCAGCTGCCAAATCTAATTTTGCAAGGTTGCATGCACACAATAACTGGTTTAGTATGATCCGTTCTTCAGTTTATATAAACACACTGGTTATTTTTGCAGGTGTGCATTTCACTTGCAGGCAACACAATGCACCATGGACTCTGCAGTTTAAAGCTGCCCAAACGATTGCAAGTCTTGCAACATTTTAACTGTTCTATACATTCCAAATCATCACCAATCACAGAAACAACTGTTTGTGCAGCAGTTGTTTCTGTGAATGAAGATGGTTTGGAATGTATAGAACAATTAAAATGTTGCAACACTTGCAAACTGGGTGATGTTAAAAGATGATGCATCACACGACAATGCAGATATCACAGGAGTACATTGTGCTCATCCCAATGTACACAAGGTTTGCAAGCAGATTCCTTGAGCACATGACTGCTAGACTTACCACAGCAGGACTGAAAAGGGGTGGAACTAGGCTTCCCATGTGTTAGGTATTTCAGGGTTCCTTATCTATGAACATTATTTATGTGGGAAATGTACCTTCACTGCAAAAAATTAATTCAATACATTACAAAAGATTAATTCAATGCATTATGGGAATGGTATCTTATAAAGTACTGTTAATGTTCTGAAACATCTAATATGTCATTTTCTTATGGTCTTATAATGTGTTTATTTTGAAGTGGCAACCCTTAGGTGAAACTAGGGATGGATGAATGGATCAGTCTATTTTCACCCCATGTGTTAATTCATGAGTTCATTGAGTCCCATGTCTGCATTAATCAGCCATTCTTTTTTTAAAAAAATCTACTCAATAATTTGTGTTTCAGTACAAATATTTTCTCTCAAAGTGCACATTTCTAAATGTATTTTCTTCTAAAATGCACATTTTATATGATTTTTGGGTACATTTTTGGAGCAAAGATTACATTATGAAATTTGGAGAAGTACAGCATTTGAACTGTGTAGCATCCCACAGTTAGTCTGGGAGGTGTAGGTCAAATCAGTTCACTTAAAATGTGAATTGAATGAGCATCCCCAGGTAGAACTGCTACTTTTAAATGCTGTTAGCTGCCTGTGTGCAGGGAAAGGGTATGGTGTAAATTATTACATTAGTATTCAACCTGAATTCCATTTGTCCATCCCACAAACCCCGCTGTTAAAGTCTAGTCTTTAACTGCAGCCGGAGTACCTGGGTGCCAACCTGGTGCGCTCCAGATGTTTTGGTCTACAACTCCCACCAGCCCCTGCCAGAGCAACTAAAATCATGATGCCTTCTCCTTAGCTGACAGCTCAGATTTTTTTTTTAAAAAATGGTTTTATAACAAGATGGCATCAAATGAAATACATCACGAACAAATAAATAATTTGAAAAACATCAAATGCAGAAGCAGAAATATATTTTTAAGTCAACACTCGTTGTGAAAACAGAAGACTAGATTATAACCTAACTTTATAGGGAGCACTTAGGGAGAATATGGCTTAAAGTAATGTCTCCTTTCTCTTATTCAGTTATAGGCTGACAAAATCTGAATGAATCAATACACAACACAAACCTAATATCATAACCAGAGCCATTGGTAAGCTGTTGGTAGAACTTGGCCATGTTCTGTCTGATGTAGTCAGTGAAGTCATACCACACTGCAATAAATTTGTCCTTCTTCCTCTGACCTCTCATGATCCTAGATTGATTCATTAATTTTTCTAGAAGTGCTGGTTTTCAATCCACCCAGTACCAACGTTCCCAACTAAACGCACTCAGGTCCTCTGACCTGAGCTATAGTGATTCTTGCATCTGTCAATAGAAGACTAATGAGTTCCTTGTTTTTTAAAGCCTTTATCGATATATGTGAACAAATTCAGTTATCCAAACTGTGGTGATATGGGAATGCTTTGTTTAACTATTGCTGTGGTTTCTTTGACAACTGGGAGCCAGAATACCTGGTGTTTTGGCCACACTGACCATATATGGCCATCCCCCTTAAACTGGAGAGGATGTCAGACAACTCAGTTTTTAACTTGCATTCAATGTGTAGCAGTAGATAGCAGATCCAAGCATTGAGCAATTAAGAGTACATACCCTATGCACCAGGGTGCCTGGTAACTAACCATCTCTGCTTTATACCTTATCTTCGCCCTTTGGGGATGCCTTGTTAAAATGGAGTTAGAGTCATTTGCCAGACTTGTCATTGTTCACAGCTTGGCTCCTTTTCCAACCTGGTGGCCTCCAGATGTTTTGGACTACAACTCCCATCAGCCCTAGCCACCTGAGCCACCTTAGCCCTCTGTGTCCAGAACTGCAGTGGTCCATCCTTGCCCTTACTCTCTCGCATACCCTTGCCCTGTGTAACTTTCACTGGTGCCACCATTTTCCAGACAGATATTCCTATGTCTTTAAAGCTCAGCTTCATCACTCCATCGATAGGCTGGGGTAAGCTGCACCTGCTAACCCTCTGCCCATTGTTAAAGTCCTTGAAATCTGTCAGGGCAATCAGCTAAAACTTATACTACGAAGATTATGCAACTGAGTGACAACCCAAATAAATGCCTGGTGGGGAAAGAGCTCTGGAAGCTGCTTCTGGTGTTAGAAAAGGGCATTTCACTAATGTCATGTTTTTCTGCCTGTATGTTGAGGGGCACCTCTAGAGTGTCAGTATTTTTTGAAAAAAATGCTGATAAAAGTTAAGAGGAAAGCACAAAAGCAAGACTACAGCTGAACGTCAAGAAGACTAAAGTAATGACAACAGAAGATTTATGTAACTTTAAAGTTGACAGTGGGGACACTGGTCAAGGGTTATCAATACCTTGGCACAGTCATTAACCAAAATGGAGACAATAGTCAAGAAATCAGAAGAAGGCTAGGACTGGGGAGGGCAGCTGTGAGAGATCTAGAAAAGGTCCTCAAATGCAAAGGTGTATCATGGAACACTAAAGTCAGGATCATTCAGATCATTGTATTCCCGATCTCTATGTATGGATGTGAAAATTAGACAGTGAAATAGGCAGATAAGAGAAAAATCAACTCATTTGAAATGTGGTGTTGGAGGAGAGCTTTGCGCATATCATGGACTGCAAAAAAGACAAATAATTGGCTGTTAGAACAAATTAAACCAGAACTATCACTAGAAGCTAAAATGATGAAACTGAGGTTATCATACTTTGGACACTGTGATGTTCCTATATTAATGTATATATGGTAAGTGTTGTTGTTTTAGAAGATACATGGTAAGTGGAGTGAAAGAGGAGGGGGAGTGAATGGGCAGTAGAATGCGAGATGATTGGCTGAGTGTTTAAAATGGCTGAATGTATAAAAGGAAGAATGAGAGTGGAATCGGGGGGGAAAAGAGAAAGAGTGGATTGTTTGGTGGGGTTTGAGAGAGTTGTTTGCCAGGAGAGAGTGGAGAAGGAGGGAGGTGGAGTTCGGATTAGTATTGAGTAAAACCATATGCTTATGTGCCTTAAGAAGAAATCTTGTTAATCTTGTTAGCTTTGTTATCTGTAATAAATACTTAATTTGGTTTACCAAAGGCCTGATCCTTGGCTGGGGTTTCACAGACCAGAAGGGAGGGTAAGGTAATGACCAAGGCTGAAGGGGAACTGTAACAAATGGTGGCAGCGGTGAAGAGAATAACAATACCAGTATTCAGAGTCTCTGGGAATACTAGTATTGGGACGTTACTGGTGGTTGCCTAGCAGGGGGATCTGTTGAGATCTGTGCTAGAGCGGATAGGTAAATCATAAGAGAGTGCGGTCCGGACTGGTGGAGTCCCTGGTGGTGCCTAGAGACAGGCAGTAACCACGAGCAGGTAGGAACCTGACAGGGAGAGCCAGGGAAGGACGCCTCACATGTGGTGTCAGCGCTGGGATACGAACAACAGAAAATCCAGATACGAACCAAAGAGAGTCCCAAAGACACGTGGTGACAAAGGAGACTACTTCACAGGTATTGGCTGTAGCAGTGAAATACGAATACTAGACAATCCCTAATAGTTGTGTGGCAAACAGAAATAACAAAACAAGATTACTTGTGAGAGTGACTGGCAAAGAGTGTGTGGCAAAGAGTGAGTGAACTCAAACACCATGGCTGAATACATAAAAATGAAAAGAGAGGAGCTGGTGGAGAAGTGCATAACATTCAATTTACCTCACGAGGGTAAAGGGGTAGATGAATTGAGGGTAGCACTTATAGGATTTGCAACTGCCCAGCAAAAACAACCTGTCAGGGAAGAGACCCCAGAAGGATATTTAAGCAATCCCGCTTATATAGAGTACTTGAGAGAGAAGTTAAGATGGGAGGCTGAGGAAAAAGACAAGCAGAGGGAGTTGGAAGCTGAGAGATTGAGGAGGGAGGCTGATGAGAAAGAAAAGCAGCGGGTCTTTGAGGCTGAGGAAAAAGATAAACAGCGGGAGTTGGAAGCTGAGAGATTGAGGATGGAAGCTGAGAGATTGAGGATGGAAGGTGCAGAGAAGGAAAAACAGAGGGAGTTGGAAATTGAGAGAATGAGATTGGGGTTTGAGGAGAGGGAGAAGCAACGAGCAGTGGATGCTGAATTACAAGTAGAAAAGTTAAAATTTGATAGAGAGAAATTTCACTCTGAGGAGACAAGGAAAGACAGAGATGGAGCAAAAATAAAAATTATTCCAAAGGACTTTGCTGTCTATGAGCCTGGTCAAGATCCTCAAATTTACCTCAGCACCTTTGAAAAAGCAGCTCAGTTGTGGGGGCTACCTGAAGATAAATACATGCAGTATTTATCAAACCTGATTAAAGGGGAATTGGCTGAGGTATACCAATATTTCCCCTTAGACAGGCCCGTCACCTATGCTGAATTCAAAGAAGCAGTGTTTAAAAGATTCAGACTGGGGCCTGATTATTTTAGAAAGCTTTTCAGAAACTGCCAGATACAGACAGGGAGGTCTTTTGTGGAACTGGGAGCAAAGTTGATGGATATATTTGGAAAGTGGATGAGTAGTGCCAAAGCTCAGTCAGTGGAAGAGGTGAAAAGCCTCATGATACTGGATCAATTATACCATCAGTTACCACCAGAAATAAGGCTTCTGGTCAAAGACCGTCCCCCTACATCTGTGCAGGAGGCCGCACAGATGGCGGATCACTTCGCCTCCAATAGAACTGGCTGGGTGGGGAAAACATCAAGAGAGTTT
The DNA here is from genome assembly GCF_030035675.1 of Rhineura floridana. Taxonomy (NCBI): domain Eukaryota; kingdom Metazoa; phylum Chordata; class Lepidosauria; order Squamata; family Rhineuridae; genus Rhineura; species Rhineura floridana. The sequence continues at coordinate 3,259,976 of NC_084480.1, read as the reverse complement.
AAACCCAGACCATATAGTGCTGGCAGAAGGGATGTGGTACCACAGCGAGTGAGTCCTCCAGTAAAATCTGAAGGGCACAGGACACCCCAGGGTGGATCTGTGTACCCTAAAAGTGAGGAGAAATTATGCTACAAATGTGGTAGACCGGGGCACCTACGTTTTCAATGTGAGGTTGCCAACCCCATTAGTAATCCTGCTCAGACAAGGGCAGTGAAAACAGAGCCCAAGGCTTTAGAAACAGCGAAAAAGGTTCAGTTCTGCCAGATAAACTGGACAGAAGTAACAGACCTTGATTCAAGTCTGAGAGAGGAAGTGAGAGTACAAGGGGCAAATTATTGGGCATTGCTTGATACTGGTGCCGCTCAGACATTACTGAGGCCAGATTTAATAAAATCTGAGGTAATATTACCTCAGGAAACTGTGACTATCCAAGGAGTGAGGGGTCAACCAGAAAGTTTGCCTGTGGCCCTGGTGGAAATAACTTGGAGAGGCCGAGAGGGCCGATATAAAGTAGGCATTAATGCCCAGCAACAAGAACCAGTAATACTGGGAAGGGATGTAATGGGCGCCCAAGGAAAGATCTATGTAGTGACCAGACAGCAAATTGGCAGAGAAAAAGAAGCCATATTAAGGGGGGCTGAAACAAACAGGGTGGAATCTGTTAACCAGCCTCAGGTCACCATAGCAACCACTAGCAGGCCTGCTGAAGAAGACAAACTGTATCAAGTGGTCTCTGGGGAAGAAGCAGAGCAATTCAGGGAAGAGCTGCATCAAGATATAAGTTTGAAGCAGATAAAGGAACAAGCCCTGACCCAACAGATTCCTTTCACTGACAAACTGAGGAATCAAGTTGTGTGTGAGAATGGGATTTTATATAGACTGTGGATGCCTGCTGAGAGAAAGGATGAATGTGAACCAGTGAAGCAATTGATAGTACCTAGCAAATACAGAACCAGATTGCTAGAGGTAGCCCACGATGTCCCATATGCAGGACATCTGGGAATAAAAAAGACCAAGAGGAGATTGGCTGCACATTATTATTGGCCAAATATCTCCAAGGATGTAAAACAACATTGTCTATCTTGTGGAATATGCCAAAAGGTGGGAAAGAGTGGAGTAAAGTCCAAGGCACCCTTAAAACCCCTTCCTATAATTGGACAACCCTTTTATAGAGTGGGAATAGATTTGGTGGGCCCTTTTTCCAAACCCACAAGGCATGGCAAGAAATATCTAGTGGTGGTGGTGGATTTTGCCACCAGGTACCCAGACGCAGAAGCACTGAGATCTGTAGAAGCCCCTGTAGTGGCAGAGGCTTTATTAAAAATCTTTATGAGGCTGGGTTTCCCTCATGAAGTGCTGACGGATCAAGGCAGTGTATTCATGGGAGAAGTGATGCAATGTATGTGGAAATGTTGTGGTCTAAAACATCTAAAGACCACTACTTACCATCCCGCCACTAATGGGTTAACAGAGAGATTCAATGGCGTTTTGAAGGGCATGATAAGAAGCTATGTTCAAGATCACCCACAAGACTGGGATGAACGTTTGGGATGCTTCTTATTTGCATACAGAGAAGTCCCTCAGGAGTCAACAGGCTTCTCACCCTTTGAACTAATGTTTACTAGAAAAGTGGGGGGACCTTTGGAACTGCTAAAAAATTCATGGGAAGGAACTCTGGGAGAGTACAAAACTTCTGTAGTAGATTTTGTATTGGAATTCCGCAATAAATTAACATCAATGATGGAAGTAGTGAAAGAGAATTTGAGTCATGCACAGGAGAAGCAAAGTTACTGGTATGACAGAACAGCCAGAGAACGTGTGTATGATGTGGGAGATATGGTTATGGCGTTCATACCCAGGAAACATGACAAATTACAGGCTAACTGGGAAGGACCATATACCATCAGAGAAAGGCTTGACACAGTGACGTATGTAATTACCACAGACCAATTAAACAAAAGCAAAGTGGTTCATGTAAATATGTTGAAGCCTTACCATACCAGGGATGCACAGGTGTTGCAAGTTACCTTATTCCCTGAGGGAAGTGGGCCTGAACTTCCAGATTTGGTACAGGAAAGCAAAGACAAAGGAGGGGTAGATCAAGTGGAATGGTCAGAGGAGGTGAAGGAGGAAGTAAAAGAGGAGATTCTGAGAGTTTTGAAAACCTATAGGAATCTCTTTAGCAACAAACCTGGCCGAACCAGTATAGTTATACATTCCATTGATACTGGAGATCATGCCCCAATCAGATCTGTTCCGTACCGTGTGAATGGGAAAGTTTTGAATGAGATCAAAAAGGAGGTGGAAGAGATGCTGGAATTAGGAGTGATCAGGGAATCCATCAGTCCCTGGGCCTCAAGTATTGTCCTGGTTCCGAAAAAAGATGGAACAACAAGGTTTTGCATTGATTATCGGCTAATCAATAAAATTACTGTCCCAGATGCGTATCCTATGCCTAGGGTAGACGCAATGTTAGAGTTATTGGGGGCAGCAACCATTATCTCTACACTAGATCTCTGTAAAGGATTTTGGCAAATGGAACTAGACGAGCAATCCAGAGCCAAAACTGCCTTCAGTACACCAGATGGGTTATATGAGTTTGTGACCTTACCCATGGGACTAAGGAACTCACCAAGTTCATTTCAGAGGCTAATCAATACTGTGTTGCGAGGCATGTCAGATTTTGCAGTGGCCTATATCGATGACGTGGCCATTTTTAGCAAGTCGGTGCCTGAGCATGTCCAACACCTGACAACAGTATTGGAGGCCTTAAGAAAAGCAGGCCTCACAATAAAAGCTAAGAAATGCCAGTTTGGACTAAAGGAAGTAATCTATTTAGGACATAAGGTGGGGAGTGGGAAAATCACCCCCTTATGGAGCAAGGTGGAGGCAATACAAGCGTGGCCAATCCCCTTAACCAAAAAACAAGTAAGGGCATTTCTGGGTGTGGCTGGATTTTATAGGAAGTTTGTGAGAAATTTTGGGGAAATAGCAACCCCCTTGCATGAATTAACAAAGAAGAAGTGTTCTGAGCGTGTGGTATGGACGGATGAATGTCAGAAGGCTTTTGATCTACTGAAGCAAGCCTTGTGCCAAGGACCCATATTAATAGCACCAGACTATGAGAAACCATTCATCGTGGCTACAGATGCGTCAGACCTCGCGCTGGGAGTCGTCTTGCTACAGGAGAGAGAAGGCACCAGACATCCAGTGGCGTACCTGAGTCGCAAGCTGACGCCGAGGGAGAAAAACTATTCGTCGTTCCAGAAGGAGTGCCTAGTGGTCGTGTGGGGACTGAACAAGTTGCGCCCATACGTGTGGGGACGAAGATTCACAGTGACTACGGATCATCGGGCCTTGTTATGGTTGCAGACTATGAAAAACCATAACACTATGCTGCAGAGGTGGTCCTGGGCCCTACAGGACTATCAGGTGGACTTCCAGTTCATAAAAGGCAAGGACAATGTACTGGCCGATGGACTTTCCAGGCAAGTGGCTGGGACTGCAGTGACGTGACCAGACAGAGGAACAATGAAAGACATTTCCCCATAGAGACTTTATTTGTTAACGCGACGTATAAATCCTGGAACAGGAATAATACTCTGCTGTTGTTTAAGGGGGGGGAAATGTGATGTTCCTATATTAATGTATATATGGTAAGTGTTGTTGTTTTAGAAGATACATAGTAAGTGGAGTGAAAGAGGAGGGGGAGTGAATGGGCAGTAGAATGCGAGATGATTGGCTGAGTGTTTAAAATGGCTGAATGTATAAAAGGAAGAGTGAGAGTGGAATCGGGGGGAAAAAGAGAAAGAGTGGATTGTTTGGTGGGGTTTGAGAGAGTTGTTTGCCAGGAGAGAGTGGAGAAGGAGGGAGGTGGAGTTCGGATTAGTATTGAGTAAAACCATATGCTTATGTGCCTTAAGAAGAAATCTTGTTAATCTTGTTAGCTTTGTTATCTGTAATAAATACTTAATTTGGTTTACCAAAGGCCTGATCCTTGGCTGGGGTTTCACAGACCAGAAGGGAGGGTAAGGTAATGACCAAGGCTGAAGGGGAACTGTAACAAATGGTGGCAGCGGTGAAGAGAATAACAATACCAGTATTCAGAGTCTCTGGGAATACTAGTATTGGGACGTTACTGGTGGTTGCCTAGCAGGGGGATCTGTTGAGATCTGTGCTAGAGCGGATAGGTAAATCATAAGAGAGTGCGGTCCGGACTGGTGGAGTCCCTGGTGGTGCCTAGAGACAGGCAGTAACCACGAGCAGGTAGGAACCTGACAGGGAGAGCCAGGGAAGGACACACCACAGACACATAATGAGAAGACATGATTCACGAGAAAAGACAATAATGCTGGGAAAAACAGCAGGGAGTAGAAAAAGAGGAAGGCCAAACAAGAGATGGATTGATTCCATAAAGGAAGCCACATACCTGAACTTACAAGATCTGAACAGGGTGGTTTACGACAGATGCTCTTGGAGGTCACTGATTCATAGGGTCGACATAAGTCGTTATCGACTTGAAGGCATGTAACAACAAAGTCAAAAGTGAATGCAGAAATTCACACTAAAATCTGACAAATTTTCATGCCTCTGCCTTGATTCAGACAGCCTTGACTCTTCAGCTCCTGAGTCCATTCTTCTCTTGGGCATTTTGGACAGTCTGGATCCAGACATGTTCCTGCACTATGGTGACCCAGGACCAGCCTGTCTGGAGAAGTTGCACCAAGAAGGGTGTGGAGGAGAAGCAGATTCCGTACCAGCCTCCCCCATTTCCACTCTGGGGCCCACATCACCCAAGCTGGAGACCCTTAATGAACTGATCTGGTTTGACCATGAGTATACCAATTAATGTTTATGTGAATTTGTATACATTTGTATATTTGTATCATTTTCTTAATAATGTTATTTGTTATTTAGTTTAATTTTTGTAAAGTGTATTGCTTTCATTGATGTATTTTTATATTTGTGTGTGTGTGTGTGTATCCGCCTTGAGGGCCTTTGGCCGAAAGGCGGGGTATAAATAAATTTAATAAATAAATAAAATAAAATAAATTAGCATGCAGGGTGCAAAAGTCCATGGGAGATGCATTTAGTCTCCCTTCCCCTCCTAGTGCTGCTGCTGCCATTAAATGGGAACTCCATTCTCTATGGTTGCTTTGAAGTGGGGGCCAATCTAGAAGGTCCAATCATGGGCTTTCCTGTCTCCAGGGCTGGCGCTGCCATTAGCCAAAGTGAGGCAACCATCTCAAGTGGCAGATGTTGGGGTAGTGTTAGAAGCCACCTTCTAGCCCAGGGGTAGCCAATGTGGTGCCCTCTAGGTGTTGCTGGACTCCAGCTCTCATCAGCCTCAGCCAGCTTGGCCAGTTTTCAGGCATAACGAGAGCTGTAATTCAACATCATCATCTGGGGGAGCCATCATGTTGACTCCCCAGGCTCTGGTCATTCCTCCTGAGATCAGCAACCATTGGTGGCCATCACTGTCTCCTGTAGGAGTGAAGTCCATAGTTTGACAAGGCTCTGCACAAAAAAGAACTTCCTTTTGTCTGTCCTGAATCTTCTGACATTCAGCTTCATTGGATGTCCATGAGTTTTAGTATTATAAGAAAGACAGAAGTTCTCCCTATCTCCTTTTCCATGCATAATCTTATACATTTTTATCATGTCCCCTCTCAGTTGCCTTTTTTCTAAACTGAAAAGCCTCAAATGCTAACCTTTTCTGATAAGCGAATTGCTCCAACCGCTTGATCAACATGGTTATCCTTTTCTGATCCCTTTCCAACAATGCAATCTCTTTTTTGAGGTGAGGCAGCCAGGACTGTATACAGTATTCCAAGTGAGGGCTAGGGATGGGTGAGAAATTCAATTCAGTTTGCATTTCTAACAAATCCACACTTCCTGAAACAATATGTGAACTGAAATACAGCCATCCTTCCCAATTCATACTTACTCAGATTTTGCATTACAGTTCGCTAACCAAACGACGTTTACCAAAGGGCGTATGTGAGGTGAAAGTGTGCATGAAAATGAACACAGGAGTGAACATAACATGCAAAAATGCATTATAATTGGTTGCAAAAATGTGTGCATTGGTGAAAAATGCCTACAAAAATATGTTTAGCAGGAGAAATTCTCACTAAAATGCCGGAGAATTTTCCTGAGGATTTAAAAAAACCTGCAGATTGCTGCAGAAATGTGGAATTTAAGATTGGGAAAATGAGAAACGGAGAGAACCGAAAATGACCGATCTTTCCATCCTTTGCGAGGGCTCACCATAGATTTGAATGATGGTATTATGACACTGGCAGTTTTCTTTTCAGTCCTATTGCTAATGTTCCCTAATGTGGCATTTGTCCCTTTCACACCTGTCACACACCGGGTGGGCATTTTCATCAAGTTATCCACTATGATCCCAAACTTCCTAGTCAGTTGCCTCCAGTTCAGTTGCCATAAGCTCATACTGGAAATTGGGGTTTTTGCCCCAATATACATCATTTTACACTTGCTTACATTGAATTGCCTTTTCTGTTTTACTGTGAAGAATCCTTTTGTGACTTTTCACATTCTAATTTTGTTTTAAACGCCTTGACCAATTTGCTGTCACCAGCAAAGAAAGAAACTTCACTGCTTGCCTCCAAACTCCAGGAGGTTTATGAACAAGTTTAAAAGTACAGGTGCAAATGCTAATCTTGGGGGGGGGAGGTGCTTTCTACATTCCTTCATTGGGAGAATGGTGCCTTCTACCAACTCTGGTTGGTGGCCCAGCTACGCCTCTATCTGGACAGGGATAACCTGGCTTCAGTTGTCGGTGCTCTGGTAACCTCCAAGTTAGATTACTGCAATGCGCTTTACGCGGGGCTGCCTTTGAAGACAGTTCGGAAACTTCAGCTTGTGCAAAATGCTGTGGCCAGATTGGTAACAGGAACCAGACAGTTGGAACATATAAAACCGATTCTGGCCCACTTGCATTGGCTGCCTGTATGTTTCCGAGACTGATTCAAGGTGCTGGTTTTAACCTATAAAGCCTTACACGGCTTGGGACCACAATACCTGATGGAACGCCTCTCCCGACACAAACCCACCCATACACTACGCTCAACATCAAATATCCTCCTCCGGGTGCCTTGTCTGAGGGAAGCTGGGAGTCTAGCAACAAGGGAGAGGGCCTTCTCAGTGGTGGCCCCCAAATTATGGAATGATCTTTTTGACGAGGTGCTCCTGGTGCCGAAAAGATAACAGTGTTGGCGCCAGGTTAAGACTGTTCTCTTCTCCCAGGCATTTTTAACAGCATTTAAATAGTGTGTTTTTAACTTGCCTATCGGTTTTTATGGGTTTTAATTTGGTAATGTTTTAAATTTGTATACTTATTTTTAATGTTTTTAACTGTAAACCACCCACAGAGCTTCGGCTATGAGGCGGTATATAAATGCAATAAATAAATAAATAAACCCAGACTTTGTACAGATCATATAATGAAAAAGGCAAAGGAGTCAAAAAGTATTTATCATTACATTTATTTCCTTTTAATGTTAATTTAATCCTGGTTATTTTATTAACATTTTTTGAGGAGATATTTGAGGAGACAGTGTGTGTGGCTTCTACCTCTTCTGGTTCTCTCTCTATCCTCCTTCTCCCTTCTCAAGAAACAGTAGACACTTAAGTAGTGCAATAGTACAATTGTTTAGCATTTCTTTTCAGGGTTACTTAAAGAGTCTTGCCTTGGTTCAGAAGGGGTCCCTGCAGTCACAGCTGCTTCTCTGCTGGGAGAAACTGTGTGTGGCCTCCACCTCCTCTTACAGCCACCCCTTTCCTCCACGTTTTCCATTATTTGGAGCATTGGTTCAGGAGGTTTCCATGCTGTCGCACTTGGCTATTTATTTATTGGTTTGTGGCCTCCACCACCCCTTACAGCCGCTCCTATCCTCCAATTCTTCAGAAGATTTCTCATAATGTCATATTCTATACAAAGTTTGCTCAATCATTTCTCAACTGACAGCATTACCAAGGCTGTGATCTGAAACAGCATTCCTCAGGAATGTCTTCATCTTCTTCAGAGCTTCATCCTCTTCATCCTCTTCAGAGCTTCATCCTCTTCAGAGCTTCATTCTCTTCATCCTCTTCAGAGCTTCATCGTCTTCATCCTCTTCAGAGCTTCATCCTCTTCTGCTGTTGTCATAGGTATAGTCATGAGGATTCTGAGTAAAGTTTGCTCCAATGCTGGCTCCAGATTGTTCTCCAAAAGAAGGTATAGGAGCATGGAAACATCCCTGCATTGGTACAATTCTATCGTCTGGTGTAGGATACATTCAAAGCAGGAGACCATCTAGGGAGACGATTGGACCCTTGGATGATAAGGGAGTCAAAGGTGTACTAAAGAACTGTAAGGAGATTGCAGAGAAGCTAAATGAATTCTTTGCATCTGTCTTCACAGTGGAAGATATAGGGCAGATCCCTGAACCTGAACTAACATTTGCAGGAAGGGATTCTGAGGAACTGAGACAAATAGTGGTAACGAGAGAGGAAGTTCTAAGCTTAATGGACAATATAAAAACTGACAAATCACCGGGCCCAGATGGCATCCACCCGAGAGTTCTCAAAGAACTCAAATGTGAAATTGCTGATCTGCTAACTAAAATATGTAACTTGTCCCTTGGGTCCTCCTCCGTGCCTGAGGACTGGAAAGTGGCAAATGTAACGCCAATATTCAAAAAGGGATCCAGAGGGGATCCCGGAAATTACGGGCCAGTTAGCTTAACTTCTGTCCCTGGAAAACTGGTAGAAAGTATGATTAAAGCTAGATTAACTAAGCACATAGAAGAACAAGCCTTGCTGAAGCAGAGCCAGCATGGCTTCTGCAAGGGAAAGTCCTGTCTCAGTAACCTATTAGAATTCTTTGAGAGTGTCAACAAGCATATAGATAGAGGTGATCCAGTGGACACAGTGTACTTAGACTTTCAAAAAGCGTTTGACAAGGTACCTCACCAAAGGCTTCTGAGGAAGCTTAGCAGTCATGGAATAAGAGGAGAGGTCCTCTTGTGGATAAGGAATTGGTTAAGAAGCAGAAAGCAGAGAGTAGGAATAAATGGACAGTTCTCCCAATGGAGGGCTGTAGAAAGTGGAGTCCCTCAAGGATCGGTATTGGGACCTGTACTTTTCAACTTGTTCATTAATGACCTAGAATTAGGAGTGAGCAGTGAAGTGGCCAAGTTTGCTGATGACACTAAATTGTTCAGGATTGTTAAAACAAAAAGGGATTGCGAAGAGCTCCAAAAAGACCTCTCCAAACTGAGCGAATGGGCAGAAAAATGGCAAATGCAATTCAATATAAACAAGTGTAAAATTATGCATATTGGAGCAAAAAATCTGAATTTCACATATACGCTCATGGGGTCTGAACTGGCGGTGACCGACCAGGAGAGACCTCGGGGTTGTAGTGGACAGCACGATGAAAATGTCGACCCAGTGTGCGGCAGCTGTGAAAAAGGCAAATTCCATGCTAGCGATAATTAGGAAAGGTATTGAAAATAAAACAGGCGATATCATAATGCCGTTGTATAAATCTATGGTGCGGCCGCATTTGGAATACTGTGTACAGTTCTGGTCGCCTCATCTCAAAAAGGATATTATAGAGTTGGAAAAGGTTCAGAAGAGGGCAACTAGAATTATCAGGGGGATGGAGCGACTCCCTTACGAGGAAAGGTTGCAGCATTTGGGGCTTTTTAGTTTAGAGAAAAGGCGGGTCAGAGGAGACATGATAGAAGTGTATCAAATTATGCATGGCATTGAGAAAGTAGATAGAGAAAAGTTCTTCTCCCTCTCTCATAATACTAGAACTCGTGGACATTCAAAGAAGCTGAATGTTGGAAGATTCAGGACAGACAAAAGGGAGTACTTCTTTACTCAGCGCATAGTTAAACTATGGAATTTGCTCCCACAAGATGCAGTAATGGCCACCAGCTTGGACGGTTTTAAAAGAAGATCAGACAAATTCATGTAGGACAGGGCTATCAATGGCTACTAGCCGTGATGGCTGTGCTCTGCTACCCTAGTCAGAGGCAGCATGCTTCTGAAAACCAGTTGCCAGAAGCCTCAGGAGGGGAGAGTGTTCTTGCACTCGGGTCCTGCTTGCGGGCTTCCCCCAGGCACCTGGTTGGCCACTGTGAGAACAGGATGCTGGACTAGATGGGCCACTGGCCTGATCCAGCAGGCTTTTCTTATGTTCTTATGTTCTTATGATTCCAGCATTAAATGCCTGCTGTGGAAATCTTTGGCTGTGTGTTGGAATCAAAGTCCCCTGTATCAGTGATGAACTTGAAAGATGACTGGTGAATACAAATTGTTCATTGGCAAGTGCGATGATGATATCACAGGTTTCCGATGCCACCCAATGCAGGATCACCTTTGATTTATTTCAGGGAAGGTGAGATTCCAAAGGTAATTCAGCAAACGAGCTTCAAATGGGCTCTCTCACAATATCAATGGAATCCCCAGACTCTGACAGAGATGTCTTCACTGCTGCAGAATCCATGGCTGTTCTTTGGAATCTATTGTAGAGGACATAGGTGTGAGACCTTATTCTATGGAACGGAGATAGCAAGTACAGGAAGAGACCACAGGGCAGAATGAAGGAAGCAAGATAAGCAACCCCAGGACAGGGGAGAAGGAGACCAGAAGAAGAGAGCCCACAGTAGGGGTAAAGGAGGCCATTGGGCCTCAAGGTAAGGGAAGAGACACAAAGGTATGGGTGAAAGGAGGCAAGTGGGCCTGGAAGCAAGAGAAGAGACTTACCGGAAGGTGGGGATGAAGTAGGCCAGCAGGCCAGGAAGGAGATACGTGGGATTAATATATTGCCATTCCTACAGTGCTTTTTTTGAAATGGTACTTACTGGTGCAGAGTCCCGTCACCTCTTTTGTTGCTGCCCAAGGACACCATTTTATGGTGGCACCCATGGCACTTTTCTCAAGAGATGACTCCTGGCACCTCATTTCTTTCTCCACTTTGACCCCACACTCGCGGAGGTCATTTGCTTCCGTGCCATTCCTTTAACCGCACACTGGGATGGGGATCTCGTCTTTTATTTCCTGGCCCACTGCCTTCTTTCACCTAAACTCTGTTGTATGTGTGTGTGTGGTTTGATGCGCTGGCCCGGAGCCTCGTTCCCTGCAACTCTGGGGGTGGTATCTCCTCTTCCTTCAAGGCCTGCTGGCCCGACCGTAAGAGTCATGCCATCCGCTAAGAGAAGAGACCTCAGGGAGTCAGGAAAGGAGGCCAGTGGAGTTGAAATTAAGAGACCAGGGGAAGAGGAGAGCAGCCAGCATGCATTAAAAGAATAGACCTCTCAGGAGGATTGGGGTAAAGGAGGCAAGCAGGCCAGGAAGTAAGAGAAGAGACAGCCCCGAGGATAGGGTAAAGAAGGCCAGTGGGTCAGAAGGCAAGAGAAGAGAGCTCCCTGAGGTTGGGGTAAAGAAGCCCAGTGGGTCAGAAGGTAAGAGAAGAGACAGCCCCGAGGTTGGGGTAAAGGAGGCCAGCGGGTCAGGAAGCAAGAGAAGAGACAGCCCCGAGGATAGGGTAAAGAAGGCCAGTGGGTCAGAAGGTAAGAGAAGAGAGCTCCCTGAGGTTGGGGTAAAGAAGCCCAGTGGGTCAGAAGGTAAGAGAAGAGACAGCCCCGAGGTTGGGGTAAAGGAGGCCAGCGGGCCAGGAAGCAAGAGAAGAGACAGCCCCGAGGTTGGGGTAAAGAAGGCCAGCGGGCCAGGAAGCAAGAGAAGAGACAGCTCCGAGGTTGGGTAAAGAAGGCCAGTGCGTCAGAAGGTAAGAGAAGAGACAGCCCCGAGGTTGGGGTAAAGAAGGCCAGTGGGTCAGAAGGTAAGAGAAGAGACAGCCCCGAGGTTGGGGTAAAGGAGGCCAGCGGGCCAGGAAGCAAGAGAAGAGACAGCCCCGAGGTTGGGGTAAAGAAGGCCAGCGGGCCAGGAAGCAAGAGAAGAGACAGCTCCGAGGTTGGGTAAAGAAGGCCTGTGGGTCAGAAGGTAAGAGAAGAGACAGCTCCGAGGTTGGGTAAAGAAGGCCAGTGCGTCAGAAGGTAAGAGAAGAGACAGCCCCGAGGTTGGGGTAAAGAAGGCCAGTGGGTCAGAAGGTAAGAGAAGAGACAACCCTGAGGTTGGGGTAAAGGAGGCCAATGGGCCAGGAAGCAAGAGAAGAGACAGCCCTGAGGTTGCGGTAAAGGAGGCCAGCGGGCCAGGAAGCAAGAGAAGAGACAGCCCCGAGGTTGGGGTAAAGGAGGCCAGTGCGTCAGAAGGTAAGAGAAGAGAGCTCCCTGAGGTTGGGGTAAAGAAGCCCAGTGGGTCAGAAGGTAAGAGAAGAGACAGCCCCGAGGATAGGGTAAAGAAGGCCAGTGCGTCAGAAGGTAAGAGACAGCCCTGAGGTTGGGGTAAAGGAGGCCAATGGGCCAGGAAGCAAGAGAAGAGACAGCCCCGAGGTTGGGGTAAAGGAGGCCAGTGGGTCAGAAGGTAAGAGAAGAGAGAGTCCCGAGGTTGGGGTAAAGGAGGCCAGTGGGTCAGAAGGTAAGAGAAGAGACAGTCCCGAGGTTGGGGTAAAGGAAGCCAGTGGGCAAGGAAGTATGAGAAGAGAACCGCCAGGGTATCAGATAGAAGGAGCCCAAGAATTAAGAGAAGAGACCTCCTCGAGGGTGAGGGTAAAGGAGGCCCGTTGGCCAGGAAGTAGGAGAAGGGATGACTCTTAGGGTTGGGCTGAACATGGCCAGCAGGCCTCGAAGGAAGAGGAGATACCAAATATAACACCACCCCCAGAGTTGCAGTGAAGGAGGCACCAGGCCAGGGCTTAAAAAAAACAACCACACACACACATACAACAGAGTTAAGGTGAAGGAAGGCAGTGGGCCAGGAAATAAGAGATCCCCATCCCAGTGTGCGGTTTGAGGGAGCCAGCAGGCATGGAAGCAAATGACCTCCCCCTGGTCGATGGTCAGAAGGCTACTGGATCAGGAGAAGAAAATCCATCCATTCCCTAAAAAGAGAGATCCATACTCTTTCTGCAACAATCTCTTTTTCCTGAGCAGATGATCCTTTCAAACCTGCCTGCTCCTTCCTCCTCCATGCCCGATGGTCCTGACTAATGGGCCAGGGAAAGATAGCACCTCACAGAAGAAACATCACTGGTGATGTAATAATTCAAAGTTTCTGCGGCAACCGCACAGGAAAACACAAAGTTCTGCTCTTTGAAGGTTCTGTGTGTTATTGTGGTAACTGTACATTTCTCCCCTGGAAGTGTGCTACCTAGCAAGCCAGCCCAGATAGCACCAGATGTTTAGGTCCCCAGGTGACTGGGCATTGCCTCATCTGGTCAGATGGATAGTCTGTAGCTACATCTATCGCCCCTCTCTCATGTTTACCATTCATTCATTCATTTATACCCTGCCCTTCCTTCCAGTGGGAGCCCAGTCCCTATTACAGAGAATATCGTATTTCCAAAGACAATAAAGATGAATAAATTACAGAAAATCATAATGATGGGGGTGGTAGTGGTGACGATGGAATTACAGATCTATAGGGATATAAGGTTGAAACACACCCACCTCTTAAAGTCTTCCAAAAACGAAAACTGGATCAATACAAATTCCAGAAAGCCTTCATTTGGAGTATAATTTGTGGGAGCTATTTTGCATCTCCACATTTATCTGAATTCCCCCTCCCTCCGGTGTGAGAAGTCCCCTCCTCAAATGTGTCAGAAAAAGATAATGTTTTGAGAGGTTTGTCCAAAGAGGTCAGTGGGCTACGAAAGAGAACCTAATGAGAGGTTTGAGGCCATCAGTAAGCCAGGAGAAGTGTCCCTTTGAGAAGTTTGGCTAGGACAGTGGAGCAGGAAGAGACCTTTTTGAAAGATTACTCCAGAGGCCCCATCCATGTCTTCCAGCGTTGTAGCTTACTGCACAAACTGCACATCCATACCCCCATCCCAGAAAAAAGTTCTTAGTCGTCTGCCTATTTTGTTTCAGTGCCACAGCACTAGTGTGAGCCTCTCAGGAGATATACCTATCTTGTGATATTAATTTTAATATTTTAATTTTAACTGTGTTCATATCTTCCTTCCATAGGGCGAGCAACTATGAAATATTTCCTCTTATTTACCCATTTTAATCCCACACATCTCCTGTGACTGCCTCACGGGGTAGGTCAGGAGCTGAAAGGTGAAGTTGCATAATAAAGATGAAAGAGAAGGCTCCCTATTGGGTATCTCTGCAGACAGGGAAGGAAGCCGAATGTACCATACTGACATGTCAACACCCCTCAAGCAAACCTGGATGAATGCTCCTTGTCATATAACCTCACAAACAAATCAGAATGAATGCTCAGTAAAGACTGGATGTAGTCTAATGTCCACGAAAGGTATGTGCAAGCAAATCAGGGATGGATTCTCTAGGTCATGGGGGGGGGTGTTGCTTGGCGCAGAAAGAAAGTGTAAAAGCTGTAGCACCCCCCAGACTTTGGCTTTTAGGCCAGAGGAAGCTCTGAAGCACATTGGGGGGGACATGAAGCAGAGAAGCACAGGCTCCAGCAGCCCATTCAGGAAGGATGTGGCGTGTTGCTTCTGTGGTAAAGATGGAGATCAGCAGCCCATGAATGTGCCTTGCACAGGCTGGTTTTTGTTTTTTGTTTTGCAGAGAATAGCATACCATAGGGCTTTAACAGCGCCTTCAAATTAAAAAGTCACATCTGGTGGTTTTCCTCATTACATGCTGCATCAATCATATTCACAAGTTTTTCATAAAATGTTCATACACACACACAAACAACAGCAAAAAACCATGCTAGCCACAAAAATGTATCATTCTTTGAGGAAGCAGCCAGAGGCCTGCGTTAGCATCACACCTCATGAGTCTCCTCTGCCTAATTTCTCTTCCTCTGCTCCCTCCAGGCTTTCCTTGGCCTCCTGCCCCAAAACACTGAACTCCTTTCAGGGTTGCCAGCTTTTCAACTGGCCTCTGTTGCTGTGCCATGAACAACAGCTTGTTCTCTGGAGACTTGGCTGGGTAATAAATGCTTACCCCATGCAGTGAAAAGTTTCAGCCTGCCTGTCAAGGTATCAAGGCCAGCTGAAAGTTGGCAAGCCTGATGTCTTAGAATCATAGAATCACAGAATAGTAGAGTTGGAAGGGGCCTATAAGGCCATCAAGTCCAACCCCCTGCTCAATCCAGGAATCCAAATCAAAGCATTCCCAACAGATGGCTGTCCAGCTGCCTCTTGAATGCCTCCAGTGTTGGAGAGCCCACTACCTCTCTAGTAATTGGTTCCATTGTCGTATGGCTCTAACAGTTAGGAAGTTTTTCCTGATGTCCAGTCGAAATCTGGCTTCCTGCAACTTATGCCCATTATTCCTTGTCCTGCACTCTGGGACGATCGAGAAGAGATCCTGGCCCTCCTCTATGTGACAAAAACTTTCATGTACTTGAAGAGTGCCATCATATCTCCCCTCAGTCTTCTCTTCTCCAAGCTAAACATGCCCAGTTCTTTCAGTATCTCCTCATCAGGCTTTGTTTCCAGTCCCCTGATCATCCTTGTTGCCCTCCTCTGAACCTGTTCCAGTTTGTCTGCATCCTTCTTGAAGTGCGGAGACCAGAACTGGACGCAGTATTGAAGATGAGGCCTAACCAGTGCTGAATAGAGAGGAACTAGTACTTCACGTGATTTGGAAACTATACTTCTGTTAATGCAGCCTAATATAGCATTTGCCTTTTTTGCAGCCACATCACACTAGTTGACTCATATTCAGCTTGTGATCAACAACAATTCCAAGATCCTTCTCACATGCCGTACTGCTGAGCCAAGAACTTTGCATTTATCCCTGTTGAATATCATTCTGTTGTTTTCAGCCCAATGCTCCAGCCTATCAAGGTCCCTTTGAATTTTGTTTCTGTCTTCCATCATATGAGCTATGCCCCCCAACTTTGTATCATCTGCAAATTTGATAAGCATGCTTTGTACCTCCTCATCCAAGTCGTTAATAAAATGTTAAAGAGCACTGGGCCCAGGACCGAGCCCTGTGGTACCCCACTCGTTACTTCCACACAGTCTGAGAAGGAATCATTGATAAGCACTCTTTGAGTACGATTCTGGAGCTAACTGTGGATCCATCTGTTAGTTGTTTCATCCAGCCCACATTTAGCTAGCTTGCTAATCAGAATATCATGAGGCACTTTGTCAAAAACTCTGCTGAAGTCAAGATATATTATGTTCACAGCATTCCCACAGTCTACAAGGGAGGTTATCCGATCAAAAAATGAGATGATATTAGTTTGGCAGGATTTGTTCTTCATAAATCCATGTTGGCTCCTAGTAATCACTGCATTGTTTTCAAGGTGCTTACAGATTGACTGCTGGGCTGTAGTTCCCTGTTTCCTCTTTTTTGCCCTTTTTGAAGATAGAGACAACATTAGCTCTCCTCCAGTCATCCGGCAGTTCACCAGTCCTCCATGATTTCACAAAGTTAATAGACAGCGGTTCTGAGAGTTCTTCAGCCAGTTCCTTCAATACTCTAGGATGCAGTTTATCAGGCCCTGGAGATTTGAACTCGTTCAAAGTGATTAGGTATTCCTTGACCATTTGTCTGTCAAGCTCAAGCTCCAATCTTGCCCCTTCTACTTCATGTTTCCCGGGAAGGTCATAGACCCTTTTTTGGGAGAAGACTGAGCCAAAGTAGGAATTGAGCACTTCTGCCTTTCCTTTGTCATCTGTTATCATTTTGCCATCCTCATTGAGTAGCTGTGCCACCATTTCTTTTCTCTGTCATTTACTATGGACATACCTGAAGAAAGCTTTTTTGTTGCTTTAGGCATCTGTTGCTAGCCTCAGCTCATTCTCAGCTTTAGCCTTCCTGACACCATCCCTGCAATTCCGTGATACCTGCCTGTACTCTTCCTTTGTGGCCTGGCCTTCTTTCCACTTCCTGTATGTATCCTTTTTTGTTTTCAGGTCATCTCTAAGCTTTTTGTGAAGCCACATTGGCTTTTTCTGTTGTTTCCCCCCTTTTTTCCTTGTTGGAATTGCTTGCCATTGCGCTTTTAGAATTTCCTTTTTTAGAAACTCCCACCCATCTTGGACTCCTTTTCTCATTAGGGTGGCTTGCCATGGAATGGTACTTACAATTGTTCCGAGTTTATTAAAATCAGCTTTTCTGAAGTCCAGGGTGTGCGTATGGCTGCTCTTAGCTTTCGCTTCTGTTAAAATCAAGAATCCAAGTATGGTGTGGTCACTTTCCCCCAGAGTTCCCGTAACTGCCGCTTCATCCACCAAATCATCTCTATCGGTTAGAATCAAGTCCAGAATAGCTGATCCTCTGGTTGCTTCCTCCACTTTCTGTAGGAGGAAGTTATCTCCAACACAAGTCAGAAATTTCTTGGAGGGGCTGTGTTTGGCAGAATTTGTCTCCCAACAGATATCGGGATAACTGAAATTCCCCATTACTACTACATCATGCCTCCTCAAAACATTGGCAATTTGCTTTTCAAAAGTTACATTCTCATCTTCTCCTTGATTGGGTGGTCGGTAGTAGACTCCAAGCACCACATTCCTTTTATTACTTGCCCTATTAATTTTAATCCAGATACTCTTGGTGGAGCTACCAAGCTCATCTTTCTGTGCAGGGATATATATTTTTAACATATAGTGCAACTCCACCTCCCTTTTTATTCCTTCTGTTCTTCTTGAACCACTTGTATCCTTCAATTGCTGTATTCCAGTCATGGGAGTCATCCCACCAAGTTTCAATTATACCTATCAAGTCATAATTGCCCTCCTGTATTAAGAGTTCAAGTTCATCCTGCTTGTTTTCCATGCTCTGCGCATTAGTATACAGACATCGAAGACCATGTGATTTATGGCTTGGCTTCCTTACTACATTTTTCTGAGGGCTGTTACTGGGCTCTATGAGAGCCGATCTCTCTGGTCCCACTACTGTGCATAAGCCTTCATCAGTCGTTACCACCAAGTTTACGTCTCCCTCCCCTTTAGAATTCAGTTTAAAGCCCTCTTGATGAACTTCATGCTGTGGCCAAACACATTCTTCCCAGTCCTTGTGAGATGCAACCCATCACTTGCCAGCAGTCCATCTTCCAGGAACCATAGCCCATGGTCCTAGAATCCAAATCTCTCATGTCTGCACCACCTTCGTAGCCATTCATTCACACGGAGTATTTTTCTTTCCCTTTCTACTCCTCTTCTAAGTACTGGAAGGATGGATGAAAAAACTATCTGGGCCCCAAAGTCCTTGAGTTTCCTTCCCAGAGCTTCAAAGTCTGATGTGATTTCTTCATAGCTCCGTTTGGCTGTATCATTTGTTGCCACATGGATGAGGAGAAAGGGATACCTGTCAGTGGGCTTGAAGAGTGATGGCAACCTTTCTGTCACATCTCTAATCCGTCCTTCTGGTAGACAGCATACCTGGCGAGTCCACGGATCTTCTCAGCATACTTGGGTTTCGATCCCACACAGTAGGGAGTCTCCCACTACTAGTACTCTTCTTTTCTTGTTGTGGGGTGTGGTTTCATTGGCCCTGCTTGATTGAGCTTCAGCCTCTCGCTTGTTGTTGCACGGGGTCTCCTGTAATTCTTCCTCCACAGGCTGTCCTCCAGTCTCCTCCTCGAGTGGTTAAAAGCAGTTCCATAGCTCCACTGGTGAAGGGTGTCCTCTATCTCTTCTGCTCCTAACTGTCACCCTTTCCCATGGAGTTTCCTCCACTTCGTTATTCCTCTCCAAAGCAGTCTCCTCTTCTCCTACCGCATGCTGATGCTCCTCCGTCTCCACGTCTCTTTGCTGCTGTTGTTCCAGCGTTCTGTCTAAGAACTCTTCATCTTCTCTTACTGTCCTCAGTGTGGCCACCCGCCATTCCAGGCCTCTCACCTTTTCTTCCAACAGTGCCACCTGCTTGCACTTGTTGCACGTGTACGCCCTGTTGTTCTCAGGCAAGAAAACAAACATGGCACACACCTTGAAGGTCACAACCACTGGAGAATCCTTCCAGTTCATTCTCTCTTCTACCTTTTGTTTCTTTCTAACTACTTGTTTTGGAGTGGCCTGTGCTTTGTCCTGTCCTACTTCAGGGTAAACTTGAGAGCCTTACTGGAGAATTAGTAATTTGTTTGGTTTGTTGTGGTGGTGGCGGTGGTTTTTTTTTTTTTAGGGACCTCCCCCTTGACCTCCGCTGTCGAACTCCTTTGTCAAACTTCTGTTTGCCCTCCCTGTTCGCTTGCCCTCTGAAAGCTGGCTTGCTTTTATGTCCTCACCTGTAGATCAACTGAGACAGGTCCCTCTGCTCTGCTCTGCTCGGAGTCAGGAAGCAGACTGAGGGGCAACTCTCTAGGGGCAACTGAGCTAGATTCACATGTACAACCTGGTGCACCTTCACTCTTGAGCTTGTTGCCACCTAGGCCTGCGTATTCCTTCCCAGAGTCTTTGGTATCAAACTTGCTAAGTCTTTGTTCAGTTGGCTCTGATCTTGTTTGGAATTAGTTCCCTAAACTGTACTCTAGCAAGTCCCAAGCATCTGACAAAGAATGGTGTTGAGGAGATAATCTGCACCAATGTCCGCCTTATACCCAGTGGAGACTGGTGGCTCTGATGTCAGTGGGGCAGTGAATCTGCTCTGGGTTTTAGCCTGAACTTTCAAGGAACTGTCCAAGGTGCTGACAGTGGATTGACTGCCCCACTGACATCAGAGTCACCAGCCTCCACTGTGAAATATCACAAGTGGGAACAAGAGAAGATAATGCTTTAACTAGTCTGCCTCTCTCGAATTTTGGCATTATAATCTGCAAGTAGGGATAGACTGATGTGTCCATCTTGGTTCTCTCAGTTTCTCATTTTTCCAACCTAAACTTCAGTTGCAGAAATTAATTTTTTTAAAGAAATCCTCATGACAATTTATTAGCATTTTAGTGAGAATTTCTCCTAATAAACACACATTTATGTATGCAGTTTTGCCTAATATATTTGCAAAGCAATTTCATTTCATAATGCATTCTTGTATTTGCATCAATATATGCATTTTCATACATGTTACTTTGCTGGAGAACTGCAATGTATATTTCAGAGAAGTGCAAATTTTCAAGGATGGCTGTGTTTCGGATCTCTTATTGTTTGGTAGGTCCCCCTTTAAATTCAAAATGAATCAAATTTCTCCTCCATCTCTGCTTGCAAGATCTCTCAATGAGCCTTTTCCTCATGCCCAGGCAGGTCTCCAGATGGCCTTTATAATCTGAGATAGAGCCCCACCCACTAACCCAAAGGCAGGAGATGATGCAGATCCCCTTGGATCCCCCCTTTTACCCCCTTGCTCCAGCAAAGTGGACACTGGTTCATAGCTTAGTACAAGGATACAGAGCCTGTTTCCCTCGAGATGGTGTTGGACTACAAGTCCCATCATCCCTGACCATTGGCCATGTTGGCTGGGACTAATGTGACTTGGAGTCCAGCAACACTTGGAAGGCCACAGGATTCCCACGCCCTCACTTAGTAGCAACTCTCACCATCTGCCTCACACCATCCATCTTGAATAGTGGGTGGCTGTTAGGTCTTCTGCAATAATTTCTCCCTCTTATTTATTTATTAGATTTATATCCCACCCTTCCTTCCAGTATGAGCCCAGGGCGGCAAACAAAAACACCCAAAACACTCTAAAACATCATAAAAACAGACTTTAAAATATATTAAAACAAAACATCTTTAAAAACATATTGAAACAAAACATCTTCTGAACAAAGCTTTAGAAACATATTAAAAAGCAATTCCAACACATGCAGACTGGGATAAGGTCACTACTTCAAAATCAAATCTTTATTTACAGTCAACTGACCACAAATACAGAACATAATATTAGCTGTTATGAAATACAAGGTCTCTACTTAAAAGGCTTGTTGAAAGAGGAAGGTCTTCAGTAGGCACTGAAAAGATAACAGAGATGGCACCTGTCTAATATTTAAGGGGAGGGAATCCACAGGGTGGGTGCCACCACTCTAAAGGTCCACTTCCTATGTTGTGCAGAATGCACCTCCTGATAAGATGGTATCTGCAGGAGGCCCTCATTCTGAAGGCACCTGGCAACTTTCTCCTATCATTCAGTTCACTGCACAAGCTCTCACCCTGCATTGTACATCCTTCTCACTACCACTCTCCTCTAGATTGGTTTAAAAAATAGAAGAGGTAGCACCCTCACCCTTGGAATTTCCTAAGGAGCTCTCCAAGGGATGACCCCCTTTGGTGGCAACCCCACTGGCGGCAGACCAAAGACAGCTGGGCTTTTGTGCTCCCTGACCCAGCCAGGAGCTGATGCAAGAGGCTGCAAGATTGACTGCAGCCTGTCTCTGGAGTCAGGGCCAGGCAGGGGGTCCCAGCCCTTGCAGCACTTACCAGAGACTTCAGCTGTCTTGAGAGACAGCAACCCAGAGGAGCAAGCAGCAAGCACCCAGATGCTCAAGTACTCAGTCCCAGGGCAGGTCTTCCCCAGTCCCCCAGTGCTGCAGCTGTTCCTTGTGAATTTTGGGAATGATAATACAAATGATGTCACATCTGTTTTTGGAAAGAATTTAGAACACAAGAAGAGCCCAGTTGCTGGATCAGGCCAGTGGCCCATCCAACATTCCATTCTCACAGTGGCCAACCAGATGCCCCAATGGGAAAACCACAGAAGCAGGATGTGAGTACAACAGCACTCCACTCGTTTGTGATGCCCAGCAAATTGTACGTACAGCCATATTGCCTTTGAGGGTGGAGGTAGGAGAGAGCTATCATGACTAGCAGTTCTGGATAGCCTTCTCCTCTTCCATGAATTCCTGTCTAATCTAATGTCTTCTACGCTACATTTTACCTTTGTAGTCCCTTTAGTACCAATCCCTATATATATGTATTTATGTATGTGTGTGTATTGTATTTTATGTATTTTAATTATATTTTATGTATTTTAAATTATTGTAATGTTTTGGTGATTTTACTGCTTACAATTTTATTATATACATGTCTGATTTTATTTTTGTAAGCTGCTCCGAGTGCCCTATTATAGGGTCGAAGGGCGGGATAGAAATATTTTAAATAAATAAATAATCCCTTTTAAAGCTGCCCAAGTTGACGGCAGTCGCTAAACCTTGTGGGAGTGAATGTTATTGTTTAACTATGTGCTATGAGTGCTTCTGGTCATCTGCTGTGAATCGCCATCTTAATGACTAGACCATGTAGGGGGCTAGTCTTATGAGAGAGTGGGTCAAAACACTTCTCTGTCTGCTTTCTCTGTGCTGCACAAAATTTCATGCACCTCTTTCATGCCTCCTTTACATGCCTCCCACACACAGCTGAAAAGCCCCAAATGTTGTCAACTTTTCCTCATAGCAGAACTGTGCCATCTCCATGATCATTGTGATTGTCTTTTTTTAACCTTTTCCATCTCTATGATAGCCTCCTTTTTGAGACCTAGCAACCAAATGTCTACTCAGTATCCCAAGTGCGGTTGCACCCCAGAGTTTTACAACAACATAGGGTTGCCAGGTTCTTGGCCTGAGACTGATCCTGTATCTTTAGGAGAACAGAAAGTCAGCCAGTTGCCGATGTTCTTGCAAAACTCTAATGGGAAAAACCACAAGGTGGAATTCTCCCTCCACCCTCCACAACTTTTAAAGATACAGAAGACCTCTTGGTTGCCAGGCCCGGCCTCCACGAGGTCTTCTGTATCTTTAAAAGTTGTGCAGGCGAGAGGGGGAATTCTACCTGGTGGTTTTTTCCATTACAGAGTTGCAAGAACACCTGCACTTGGCTGACTTTCTCTTCTCCTAAAGATACAGGATCAGTCTCAGGCCATGGACCTGGCAACCCTAATTATGATATTGGCAGTTCCATTTTCAGGCCCTTTCCTAATGATCCGTGACATGGGATTCATGCTTTCACACCTGCTGCAGACTGCATTGAGCTATCCACTGTGACCCCAAGGTCTCATTTCTGGATCAGTCACTGCAGTTCAGACCCCAGGGACATATATGTGAAATTTGGACGGGGGGGAATTGCCCCAATGTGCATCACTGCATTTTTTTATTTATTTGATTTATTTTATAATTTGCACTTTCATAAAATATACCAAGGTGGTATACAACATATGAAAGTAATACAATCACTAGAGGGGTCCATAAGTAGAAACAGATCCTTGTCAGGAGCCGCCTCACAAAGCAGGGCCATCCATATGTCAGTCACATGATGTCACTATGACACCGCATGATTCATTGCCCCGCCCACCTGTCAAAATCCCTTGCAGGGTTCCCAGGCACCCGCTGCCATTAAGGGAAGCCCAAGCCTTATGGACCAAATGGGGAGGCCTTGTGGGGCCAGAGGTCCCCCATCCCTGGTGCAGACCATACTGAGGTCAGTGTACCTGTGATGTGCTGCCAGGGCTTGCCTGCCCAGGGCTGGCACCTGGGCCCTTACGTAGGCCCCAATCCACACCAGAAGGCAGCACTCAGGCAATGACTCCCGAGGAGGCCTCATTGGGACACTGCCCGGAGAGAGACTCCACCCGGCAGAGAAGAAGGGTGAGGCCCACTCGCTCAGCTGCCCATGGTGGAGAAAGAGGTCAGCTGTTGGGTCCTGGGGGGAGCCGGGGAAGATATACAAGGCCTCAGAGAGAGGGAAGGTGGGAGGCACAGGAGCTCTTGCCTCCCGCTTGCCAAGGGCACGAGGCAGACCACACCAGCCTGCATTGGGGAAGAGCCTCCCTGGGACCCTGGTCTGCTGGAGGATGTGGCGCTGGAGCGAAGTGAGGCCTTCAACAGAGAAAGTGAAGGACCGTTTTGGTAACTGTCTGTGCCTTTATTTTGACCTTCTTGCTGGCCAGACCCCATGGGAGGTAGGGGCTGAGCCCCTACAATGTGCCCCTCCCCCAGGGGCAGGGGACAGTACCCACGGCCTGTCTTAGCGCCAGGCAGTGTCCTGTGTTCCTGTCTTATTGCCTGTTCACCCAACTTGGAGAGATCCCTTTGAAGCTCCTCAGAATCCCCTTTTTTTCTTCTTACCACCTTGAACAAGTTGGTCTCATCTGCAGACTTGGCCACTTCGCTGCGGGCTGAATTCCAGGCCATTTACAAACAAGTTCAAGACTCGTTAGTAATTAATCCTACTGGAGATTCCTCCCCAGCAATGCATCTTCCATGGGTAGAACCTGTGCAACTAACCTCAGCTTTTTCTGAAATGGACCCCCCACTCACCCACCAAAACACCCTCCCTGAACGCCTTCATATTTCTTATCATTATATAACATGCAGCCCTGTACAAAGCTATTTCAAAACAGGAAAGAATGAAAATAAAGCACGTAGAGATTGGAAAGCCTTATTCTTATTTCATTTTGATAAAAACAGCGTTACTCCAAGTGCCTGTCCCTCCAGGCCTTTCCATCAGCACAGTTGATCAACAGTGTTTTTTTACAAGTCACTCATCCGCACCTTGCAGGAAGCTCAGGGGAGAGGGAGCCAACCGCTTAAGAACCAAAGATGCTGACATTACACGGCCCTCTCCCCATCGCACCCTCACTGGAGTTTTATTTCCAAAAGCCATTTGCATGGAGAGTAGAGCATTCTTTCTGAAGATTTGCATGGATTCGTCCTGCAGCTGATTTCCCATCTGGAATCTTAATCCCTTTCTTTCTGACATCGCAGCGGGTTGCTATGGAAGTCAGAGCTGCATGAAACATTGTGTGTGGGGGGGCCATCAAGGGAGGATAGGCATTTGGGGAAGGGACTGGAGGAGACACAAGGTGGAGGGCAACTGTAGCACAGAATTTCTGCTCAGAGAGGACTCCTGAGTAAGTTGCTGTTAGTTAGACAGATCAGTCCACATAGCTTGTAATAAGTGTAATTAAAGAGAATGGAATTACACATTATGAGGAGTTTTCAAATTCGTGTTTGCGTCATAATGCTAATCCAGGAATGGGCATTTGCAAGGTGTGCTCAACTTAAACCTTTCCCAACCCATCATTGCCTCCCTGGTTGGGTATTTTGTATTTGACCTTTTGTTTGTAATGTTTTATTTTGATATTTTGCCATTTTTATTTCATGCTTTAAGTTAGGTTGCAAACTACTTTATTATTATGATTGTTGTTGTTGTTATGTGCCTTCAAGTCAATAACGATTTATGGCGACTCTATGAATCAGTGACCTCCAAGAGCATCTGTCGTAAACCACCCTGTTCAGATCTTGTAAGTTCAGGTCTGTGGCTTCCTTTATGGAATCAATCCATCTCTTGTTTGGCCTTCTACTTTTTCTACTCCCTGCTGTTTTTCCCAGCATTATTGTCTTTTCTAGTGAATCATGTCTTCTCATGATGTGTCCAAAGTATGATAACCTCAGTTTCATCATTTTAGCTTCTAGTGATAGTTCTGGTTTAATTTGTTCTAACACCCAATTATTTGTCTTTTTGGTGGTCCAAAGCGCTTTTCCAACACCACATTTCAAATGAGTTGATTTTTCTCTTATCTACTTTTTTCACTGTCCAACTTTCACATCCATACATAGAGATTGGGAATACCATGGTCTGAATGATCCTGACTTTGGTGTTCAGTAATACATCTTTACATTTGAGGACCTTTTCTAGTTCTCTCATAGCAGCCCTCCCCAGTCCTAGCCTTCTTCTGATTTCTTGACTATTGTCTCCATTTTGATTAATGACTGTGCCAAGGTACTGATAATCCTTGACAAGTTTAATGTCCTTGTCAATGTTAAAGTTACATAAATCTTCTGTTGGAGAACCAGTGTGGTGCAGTGGTCAAGGTGTTGGACTATGACCAGGGTTCGAATCCCCACACAGCCATGAAGCTCACTGGGTGACCTTGGACCAGTCACTGCCTCTCAGCCTCACAGGAAGGCAATGGTAAACCCCCGCTGAATACCTCTTACCATGAAAACCCTATTCACAGGGTCGACTTGAAGGCAGTCCATTTCTTTCTTTTCAAGTCTTCTGTTGTCATTACTTTAGTCTTCTTCACATTCAGCTGTTGTCCTACTTTTGTGCTTTCCTCTTTAACTTTCATCAGCATTCGTTTTAAATCATTACTGGTTTCTGCTAGTAGTATGGTATCGTCTGCATATCTTAAATTATTGATATTTCTCCCTCCAGTTTTCACACCTCCTTCATCTTGGTCCAATCCCACTTTCCGTATACGTTCTGCGTATAGGTTAAACAAATAGGGTGATAAAATACACTCCTGTCTCACACCGTTTCCGATGGGGAACCAGTCGATTTCTCCATATTCTGTCCTTACAGTAGCCTCTTGTGCAGAGTACAGGTTGCGCATCAGGACAATCAGATGCTGTGGCACCCCCATTTCTTTTAAAGCATTCCATACCTTTTCATGATCTACACAATCAAAGGCTTTGCTGTAATCTATAAAGCACAGGGTGATTTCCTCTGAAATTCCTTGGTCCATTCCATTATCCAACGTATGTTTGCGATATGATCTCTGGTGCCTCTTCCCTTTCTAAATCCAGCTTGGACGTCTGGCATTTCTCGCTCCATATATGGTAAGAGCCTTTGTTGGAGAATCTTGAGCATTACTTTACTTGCATGGGATATTAAGGCAATAGTTTGATAATTACTGCATTCCCTGGGATCCCCTTTCTTTGGAATTGGGATGTATATGGAATGCTTCCAGACTGTGGGCCATTGTTTAGTTTTCCATATTTCTTGACAATTTTTTGTCAAAATTTGGACAGATTCAGTCTCAGTAGCTTGTAGCAACTCTATTGGTATGCCATCTGTTCCTGGTAATTTGTTTCTGGTTCTTCATCATACAGTTCCACCGTGAATGCATCTCTCATCCTTGCATCTCTTTTATAGAGTTTTTCAATGTATTGCTTCCATCTTCCTTTTATTTCATCTTGGTCAGTCAGTGTGTTGCCCTGTTGATTATTCAACATCCCTACTCTTGGTTTAAATTTCCCTTTCATTTCTCTAATCTTTTGGAATAGGGCTCTTGTTCTTCCCTTTTTGTTGTCCTCTTCTATTTCTGTACAATAACTATTGTAATAGTTCTCTTTGTCCCTATGTACTAGTCGCTGTATTGTTGCATTTAGGGTTCTAACCATGTTTCTGTCTCCTTTTGTTTTTGCTTTCCTTCTGTCTTTAGCCATTTTAAGAGTTTCTTCAGCCATCCATTGAGGTCCTTCTCTCTTTTTAACTAGAGATATTGTCTTTTTGCATTCTTCCCTGATAATGTCTCTGACTTCATTCCATAGTTCTTCTGGTTCTCTGTCAACTAAGTTTAAAGCCTCAAATCTGTTCCTTATTTGATCTTTATATTCTTCTGGGATGTTATTTAAATTGTATTTTGGCATTATTATTGCTTTGTTGTTTTTCAGCTTTACTGTGATTTTTTATATTATGAGTTCATGATCTGTACCACAGTCTGCTCCTGATCTTGTTTTCGCAGAAAGTATGGAACTTCTCCATCTTCTCCTACCAATTATATAATTAATTTGATTCCTAGATTGACCATTTGGTGATGTCCACATGTACAGTCGTCTTTTTGGTTGCTCAAAAAATGTGTTTGCAAGAAACAAATTATTGGCTTCACAGAATTCAGTAAGTCTTTCTCCTAAGCTCCATTTCTATCTGCTAAGCCCCATTTCCCCACAATTCCTAGTTCTTCTGTGTTCCGTACCTTTGCATTCTAGTCCCCCAAGATTATCATCAGATCTTGTTTTGGTGTGTGATCAATTTCTTCGTGTACTTCTGCATAAAATCTCTCCAATTCCTCTTCTGCATTTGCTGTTGGAGCGTAGACTTGGATGATGGTTATGTTAATAGGTTTCCCATTTAATCTCATTGATATCACTCACTCAGACCTTGCATTGTAGCTCTTAATTGCTTTTGCTACATCACTTCTCACTATTAAAGCAACCCCATTTCTTCTGAATTTCTCATTTTCTGCATAAAATATTTTGTTGTTGCCTGATTGAAAATGTCCCATTCCCATCCATTTTAATTCACTCACACCAAGTATTATAATGCTGGTGTGTTCCATTTCTTGCTTGACAATTTCTAACTTTCCCTGGTTCATGCTTCTCACATTCCATGTTCCTAATGTGTTCATCGTACAACTCTGGACTCTTCTTTCGCATCTGTGCACATCAGCCTCCGGGCTTCCTTTCGGCTTTGACCCAGCTGCATCATTAGTCACAGCGCTACTCGTACTTGTCCTTTGTTCTTCCCCAGTAGCTCGGTGAGTCCCTTCTGACCTGGGGGTCTCATCTTCCAGCACTATCTCGTGTTGCATTTTGGATACTCTGTTCACAGGGTTTTCGTGGTAAGAGGTATTCAGAGGTGGTTTACCATTGCCTTCCTCTGAGTCTGGATGCATCTTAGTCTGGTGTCTCAGCTTTGACCATTCCGCCACTGCTAGGAGTCTAGCCTCTTGGTTTAGACTCCTGACGCATTGCTCTCAGCTCCTTCAACACTCTCAACCCGTCTCACCATGTTAAGGTGTGCGTCTTAGAGCGGGAAGACACATATATATATTTAAAAATATAAGGTGGTATATAAATGATTTAAATACATAAATAACATTGGATCAACCCAAATCTCCTGTTCTAATTACTGTGTTGTTTTAATGAGATTGTTTCACTGTGCATTTTAATTATGGATGCTTATATTTCAGTGTCTGTGTAACAGGTTTATGTACTATGTAAACCCCTTAGAAACCTATTTTGGCATTAAGTGGGATATAAATTCATAGATCATGATGACAATGACAGCCCTTCCTTCCCAACTGTTTACCCCCCTCTCCCCCCATGTTTATCCAGCTTTGAGATTTGAAATGCATCCAGCTGAGTGAGGGGGAAGTACTGCAGCGGCTGCATAGAATCATTGAATTGTAGAGTTGGAAGGGGCCTATAAGGCCATCGAGTCCAACCCCCAACTTAAAGCATAAGGCCAAGCCATTGTTCTTCTCCTCACTGATTATCCTCCTGCAAACAACTTTCCTGTCCACCCAGTGCCATTAGCTGGTATACTTGTGCTGGATGCGAGGACAGTCATGGATGTGCTGGATGTGGGGAGTGGCAGAAGAGGAAAGTGTGATTTGCTCCAAAATATAAATACCATTCAGGGATGTCACTCAGGTTTTTTTTTTAAAAAAGTCTAAATGAATTGCATGTGTTTAAATCAATTAGAGGTTCTGATTAGGCTGAAGATATTGTTGCCCTGATACACTCATCCTCATCCCGCCCATAGGCAACCAATCACTGCACTCTGCAGGAAAAAGCATCCTGCAGATCTCATCCTATCAGGAGGTCCATTCTGCATGATGTCGGAATGGGGTCTTTAGTGTGGCGGCCCCTATCCTTTGGACTCCCTCCCATTGCATACCAGACTGGTGCCTCTCTATTGTCTCTTTGACACCTGCTAGACGTTGCTCTTTCAACAAGCCTTCTAAATTTTTTATCCCACTTGGCATCTCTCTTGGAGTGGAATTAATTTTATTTACGTGCTTCTGCTGTTTTAAACTGTTTTTATATTTATAAATTGCTTTTATATATGCAACTAACTTTTCATAATGTAGCTGTTGTATTTATGCTTTTATATTCATGTAGTGCTAAGAAACTAACTCCATTATCACAAAGATTTATGCTTGCACAATAGCACTCCCCCCTCCCCCATGCTCCCCCTACACCTGTTCTGGGCTTCCCCCACCAGCCCTCCAGAGCAGATTTGGGGAGAGCTGGGAGTGTGGGGAGGGAGGAGAGCGGGGAAGTTCCACTAAGCAAGTGCAAATCCTTGCACTAACGTAACACCATTGTGAATTGCTTCAGGGTGCCTCACAAGAAACTATTCATAAACGAAAACAATAATAATATTTGGCATGAGGACCCCTGAAAAAAGGAGGAGTTAATTATTGCTCCCTTTAACAGCTTCCCTGGAAGCCCTGCTACTGATAACATCATATTTCCCCTTCCATTCGCTCGCACAGCTTGAAGCCTCTTATTGATATCCCTGGAAGATCTCCAGAGAGAAGTGGTGCCAATGCTTCTCGGCTTGCTCCAGAGCCTTCCTAACCATGCTGAGAAAGGAGATAATCCAGGTAGATAATGAATAAATATGCAGAAGAGATTTAGCCAGTCGTGGGAGAGGAGCTGGTGCAGCTGTGTTAGCTCTGGAGATGAGAACTTGGGCCAACGTTGCTCTCCAAATATTGTGAATTATTGGAAACAACAGATGCTATGGAACATTAAAAAAAAATATCAGCCAGCCAGTCCAATGGCCCATAAAACTCAAAACTTTGAAGGATGCCGAAGAGCATCTTCGAGGTTCAACTCCTGTCCCTCCAGAGCTGAGTTTCATCCTTACACCCACCATCACCTTTTGGGGGTCCAGAAAGAACCTGATCCCTACATTTCCCATGTGGCAAGATGGCTAGTTCCATGTGCTCAGAACCCAACCATGTTTGAATGGGGGGACCAGGTGGGAGGGGTGGAGCATGTGGAATGTTACTAGTGCCACCAGGCCCGTCTCAGGTGCAGCGCTGGTGGTGGTGGGGCTCCCACATGATCTCACTTGCAGCATAGGCATGTGTCTTTCCCCATTCCCAGTTTCTGCTGGACCCTTGGCAGCAATAAATGGGTAATGAATTCAAATGAATGAATGAATGAAACTGAAAATTTGTTTTCTGCCCTTCAGTTTAAAACTTTCCAGGGTAACACCCCTTATGTAAAATGTAAATGTTCTGCCTTCAAGTCAATTCCGACTTATGGTGACCCTGTGAATAGGATTTTCATCAGGCTGAGAGGTAGTGACTGGCCCAAGGTCAACCAGTGACCTTCATGGCTATGTGGGGATTCGAACCCTGGTCTCCCAGGTCATAGTCCAACACCTTAACCACTACGCCACACTGGCTCAAACCCAGTAAAATAAACCCCCAATAAAATTCAATAATTATTTTACTCAACATCTAGCTTTTCTGTAAAGCTCAGTCCCTGAGTAAGCCTAATGCATTTAAGGGACAGTACAATCCTATACCTGCCTTTAGGGAAAATATTAAAACATATTTACTCATCCAGGCTTTGGGAGCATGACAGCAGTGAGCATATCTGCATGATGCATATTATCTGTGGATGTTGTATAAGCTGACTGTGAATTGAAATCTTTTAAAAATGTTTTATGATTCCTCTCCCCCACCCCACCCCGATTTTTCTCCTGTTGTAAGCCAACCTAGACTCCTTTCTGGGAGGAAGGGTGGGTTATAAAAAACAAATAAAATAAAGAACTCAGTCCCAAGGAGTTCAATGGGAATTACTCCCAGGTATTCATTAGAAAAGACAATCATGCTGGGAAAAACAGAAGGGAGTAGAAAAAGAGGAAGGCCAAACAAGAGATGGATTGATTCCGTAAAGGAAGCCACAGACCTGAACTTACAAGATCTGAACAGGGTGGTTCATGACAGATGCTGTTGGAGGTCACCGATTCATAGGGTCGCCATAAGTTGTGATCGACTTGAAGGCACATAACAAAAACAAATTGTGTACAGACGTGCCATGTACCTGGATGATGCTATATAAATTATAACATTTAAAACCATTCAGAATTTTTTTTTAAAACCGAAGAACAGTCATTGTAAGATCAAAAATCAGCTTGGTTTACCGCCTGGGCAAATGAAAAGGACTTCACCTAGAGACAACAGGGCATCAGGTTTGATGCCAGGCAAGCCTTCTTGGGAAAGGCATCCCAAGCACAGTGACGGAGGGCCCTCCCTTTTCTTCACTGAAGGGCCGCATTCCCTTCTGAACAACCTCCTGAGGGCCACATGCCCTTGGTGGGTGGGGCCAGAGGTAAAAGTAGGTGGAGTGATGCATGCCAACTTCACCTTTGTGCAGTAGGAGACTCCCTACGCACACTCCTCCCTGTCCTCCATCCAGCCAAGCAGGAGAAATGATCAGAGTTCAAGGACATGTCCTAGCCAGGTTCAAGGAGGGTGAGGAGCAGAGCCAATGAGGGGGGTGGCCTGGGAGAGAGGTCCAAGAGCCTGGTAGACAGGCCTGGAGGGCTGCATTTGGCCCCCGCGACTGCGGTTCCCCAACCCCAAGGCACAGGCTACCACAACTGAAAAGGTCCTCTCTTCAGTCACAAAGGGGGCTGGAAAAGGATCTCTGAAGAGCAGGCAGGTCTGTTCTGGAGAAGGTGGTCCTTTGCCACCTGTGCCAGAGCCCTTTAAGATTTTACAGGTAAGCACTGACACTTTGAGTTGTGCTTGGAAATGTTGGAAGTGGGGCAAGAGCAACTCCTGTTTTGTTCTTTTGTTTGCGTTCCAGGAGGGAGATAGAGCGAGGGTCCTCCAGATGGATAGGCTTGTTTACCTTTACCTGTGATGCTCTGACTGACTTCCTTGTCCTCCAACTGTCCGAGAGAGAGGAGTTATCCCTTTGTATCTCTCTCTCCAAGCCATGAGGCTGACTCCCACACCTGGGCATTACGCCTCCAACTTAGTTAGTTAGAACTAGGTATGCCTTTCCTCACTACTATGTATTTCTATAAATAAAGTAGCTTTTCTTATTTTACTAAGTCTCCAGTCTCAGTGATCCTGATGCAGGGTAAAAGCCTGCTTTCTTAGGTAAACGCACACACACACACGCTGTCACACTCGCATTTCAACATCTGCTGTTACTCTGCTGCTGTGGTGTTGCTTTAAACTAAATTAAGCACACAAATTATACACAGTGCAACAGGAAATGAGCTGGCAGCCCGCAAAACTGTCTCAGGACTGGCATGATGCCTTGACATCAGCCAGTCCCGGTAAGTAGCCAGGCACACAGGCATCTGTGTCCTGAAATAACATATGTTTCTGTGACGAAAGTAAAGAATTCATAAAAAAAAGTCAGTGTATGTTGATATTTGCCTTCAGTCAGATCGTCTTCATAAATGTATGCAAAGCTCAAGGCATTAAGATGTTCCCAACTGACAGGCTTCAAGGCTGCAGAGTAAAGTCATTCATTAGTACTTTTCTTGTTTTGCTTTCCTTATACTAATCTAGGCACTTCCAGGTTAGCTGGCTAGCAGACAAACCCAGGTCCACTTGAAAACATTCAGGTCACAACTACCTCTAGTTTGTCATAATTAACTGACAAAGAAGTTCTGATTCCAGGTAGCAGCTCAGGTTCTGCAAAAGGCAGCATGTAAACAAGGGCTGGTTGGTCTTGTAAAAGTGTCAATGCACCACTGGCTGTTGAATTTATTTATTTATTTCATTAAGCTTATAGACCGCCCCATAGCCGAAGCTCTCTGGGCGGTTCACAAGACAAGAAATAGCAAAGTACAAGACATGTATCAATATAAAACATATAAAAAAGTTAAAAATTATTAAAAATTAAAACAATGTCAGCGTATACTAAACATAATTAATTAAAAAGCCTGGGTGAAAAGAAAAGTTTTAACCTGGCGCCGAAAAGATATTAACAATGGTGCCAGGCGTATTTCCTGTGGGAGATCGTTCCACAGTTCGGGGGCCACCACAGAAAAGGCCCTTTTCCGCGTTGCCATCCTCCGAGCTTCCCTATGAGTAGGAACTCGGAGGAGGGTCTTTGATGATGAACGTAGTGTATGAGCAGGTTCATAACGGGGGAGGCGTTCCAACAGGTATTGTGGTCCTATGCCGTGTAAGGCTTTATAGGTCAAAACCAGCACTTTGAACCGGGCCCGGAAACAAATAGGCAGCCAGTGCAGGCGGGCCAGAGTCGGTGTTATATGGTCGGACCGTCTGGTCCCCGTTAACAATCTGGCCGCTGCATTCTGCACAAGCTGCAGTTTCTGAACCGTCTTCAGAGGCAGCCCCACGTAGAGCGCATTGCAGTAATTAATTTCGAGGTTACCAGTGCATGGACTACTGAAGCGAGGTTCTCTCTGTCCAGATAGGGGCGCAGCTGGGCCACCAGCCGAAGCTGGTAGAAAGCACCCCGTGCCACAGAGGCTATCTGAGCCTCAAGTGACAGGGATGGATCTAAAAGAACTCCCAAGCTACGAACCTGTTCCTTCAGGGGGAGTGCAACCCCATCCAGAACAGGTTGAACATCCCCCATCCCATCAGGAGAACCACCCACCAGCAGCATCTCAGTCTTATCTGGATTAAGCCTCAGTTTGTTAGCTCTCATCCAGTCCATTGTCGCAGCTAGACATCGGTTCAGCACGCCGACAGGCTCACCTGAAGAAGATGAAAAGGAGAAATAGAGCTGCGTGTCATCAGCATACTGATGGCAACGCACTCCAAAACTCCTGATGACCGCACCCAATGGCTTCATATAGATATTAAAAAGCATGGGGGACAGAACTGACCCCTGTGGGACTCCATATTGGAGGTCCCAGGGTGCTGAGCAATGCTCCCCAAGCAATACCCTCTGGAGACGACCCACCAAGTAGGAGTGGAACCACTGCCACGCAGTACCGCCCACTCCCAGATCAGTGAGTCGTCCCAGAAGGATACCATGGTCGATGGTATCAAAAGCCGCTGAGAGGTCAAGGAGAATCAGCAAGGTCGCACTCCCCCTGTCTGCCTCCCGACAAAGGTCATCATACAGGGCGACCAAGGCTGTCTCCGTGCCGAACCCAGGTCTAAAACCCGACTGAAATGGGTCCAGATAATCGGTGTCATCCAAGAGTGTCTGGAGCTGGTTGGCAACCACTCGTTCTAGGACCTTGCCCAGGAATGGAACATTAGCTACCGGCCTATAGTTGTTAAAGTTTTCCGGGTTCAAGGACGTTTTCTTCAGGAGTGGTCTCACCATCGCCTCTTTCAGGAGGCCAGGGACCACTCCCTCCCGCAGTGAAGCGTTAATCACTGCCCTGGCCCAACCAGCTGTTCCATTCCTGCTAGCTTTTATTAGCCAAGAAGGGCAAGGATCCAATTTAGAAGTAGTCGCACGCACCAGTCCGAGCACCTTGTCAACGTCCTCAAGCTGTACCAACTGAAACTTATCCAAAGAATTAGGACAAGACTGTGCGCTGGACACCTCATTTGATTCAACTGCTGCAACATTAGAGTCTAAGTCCTGGCAGATGCAAGAGATTTTGTCCTGGAAGTGCCTAGCAAATTCATTGCAGCGTGCCTGTGATGACTCCACGACCTCCGTAGGGCCGGAATGTAATAGACCTCGGACAATTTTAAATAGCTCCGCTGGACGACATATAGAAGATTTAATAGTGGCAGCAAAGTATTGCTTCTTTGCTGCCCTCACTGCCTCTAAATACAGCTTAGTGTAGGCACTTATCAGTGCATCATTGCATCCATCAGGAGTTCGCCTCCATCTGCACTCAAGCCGTCTTCTATGCTGTTTCATCGCTCTCAGCTCCAAGGTATACCATGGGGCTGTATGAGCTCTACACAGGAGAGGGCACGCAGGAGTGATCGTGTCAACTGCCCGGGTCATTTCTGCATTCCACAGTTCCACCAGGGCTTCGACAGGAGCACCAGCCTTATCAGCCGAAATACTCCCCAGAGCCCTTTGAAAGTCCTCAGGAATCATTAGTCTCTGGGGGCGGACCATCTTAATGAGTCCCCCACCCTTGCAGAGGGACGAGGCCGCTGTAAGTCTAAACCTCAGCAAGCGGTGATCTGACCATGACAAAGGGATCGATGTAAAATTCCCCACATCCAGATCACCATCCCCCTGTCCCGTGGCAAAGAGTGTGTCCTGCTATATGTGTTGGGCCAACAACATACTGAGACAGCCCCATGGTTGTCATGGAAGCCATGAAGTCCTGAGCCGCCCCAGACAAGGTGGCCTCGGCATGAATGTTGACATCCCCCAACACCAAAAGTCTAGGGGATCTCAGCAGTACCTCCGAGACCACCTCCGTCAGCTCAGTTAGGGAGTCCGTTGGGCAGCTGGGTGGGCGGTACACCAACAGAAGTCCCAATCTGTCACGTTGGCCCAACACAAGATGCAAGCACTCCAAACCAGTAACCACATGGACAGGGTGCTTGGCGAGGGAGATGGAACTCCTATACACCACAGCGACCCCCCCTCCCCAACCCTCAGGTCTACCCTGATGCTGAACCAGATACCCCGGTGGGCACAGCTGGGAGAGGCCAACTCCTCCCTGCTCACCCACCCAGGTCTCTGTAATGCACATCAGGTCGGCTCCCTCATCCACAATTAAATCGTGGATGAGGGAGATCTTATCCTTAATTGGTATCCTTAATTGACAATGAGGTTTTTAGGAAACCTTACAGAAGGGGAAGCTAATTAGAAAACAAAGGCAGCATGAGGAGGAAGAGGAAGAGGGTACATCAGGCTCATCTCTAAGTTAAAATGGGGAAGATTTGCATTTTGTAGAGTTTTATAAAATGATGCATGATGCGGAGAGAGAGAGAGAGAGAGAGAGAGAGAGAGAGAGAATGGGGTTTCTTGATGGGCAATAGCCTGTACAGGACAGGAGGAGCGTGACCCTGTTATTCTTACTTGACCACTTGGCAGCTTTTGATACTATTGACCATGGCATCCTTCTGGCCAACTTGGTGAGATGGGTATTGGAGGCACTGTTTTAGTGGTTCCGATACTATCTCTAGGGTCATTTTCAGAGAATAGCATTGGGTGATTGTCTTTCGGCCCCCTGGCAGTTGTGCTGTCGGGTGCAGCAGGGTACCATCTTGCCCCCGATGCTGTTTAATATCTATATGAAGCCCTTGGGAGCAGTCATCAGGAGCTTTGGGGTGAGGTGTCAGCAGTATGCTGGTGATACCCAGCTCTATTTCTCTGTAACATCTGAATCGGGAGAGGCTGTGCAAGTACTGGACCACTGCCTAGACTTGGTGGTGGGCTGGATGAAGGCCAATAAACTGAATCTGAATCCTAGCAAGATGGAGGCATTGTGGGTTGGGGGTTCCCGAGTTCAGATAGTTGATCAGTTGCCTGCTTTGGATGGGGTCGTACTCCCTCTGAAAGAGCAGGTCCGTAGTCTGGGGGTGCTCCTGGATCTATCTTGGTTGCAAGAGGGCCAGGTGACCTCAGTGGCTAGGAGTGCCTTTTATCAGCTTCAGCTGGTAAGACAGCTGCGGCCATTTCTCGACTGGGATAGCCTGACCACTGCTCTCCATGCGCTGGTAACCTCCAGGCTGGATTACTGTAATGCGCTCTATGTGGGGCTGCCCTTAAGGTTGGTCCAGAAGCTGCAGCTGGTGCAAAATGCTGTCGCGAGACTGCTCACTGGGGCAAGGTATCGCCAACATAACACTCTGCTGCTGCAAGAATTGCCCAGTAGCTACCAGGCCAAGTTCAAGGTCCTGGTGTTGGTGTACAAAGCCCTATGGAGTTTGGGACCAGGATACCTGAAAGACCATCTTATCCCTTATATACCCAGTCGATCACTGCACTCTGCAGGTGAGGGCCTCCTGCAGATCCCATCTTACCAAGGTCCATTCCTCACAACACAGAAAGCGAACCTTTAGTGTTGTGGCACCAACCCTTTGGAATTCCCTCCCCTTAAATATTAGACAGGCATCATCTCCGTTTTTAAAGCTTTTTTTTAAAAAAGACGTTTTTAAAGATGTTTTGTTTTAATATGTTTTTAAAGATGTTTCATTAAAACAAAACACCTTTAAAACATCTTGTGAAATATTTTAAAGCCCATTTTTATGATGTTTTATAGTGTTTCTAGTGTTTTTGTTTGCCGCCCTGGGCTCCTACTGGGAGGAAGGGCAGGATATGATGATCATACATACATACATACCTACCCTGGCCTGTACAATATTGGGAGAAACAAATACACACACCTGCATTAGAATACATCACTTGCAGAACCGCACCTGCAGTGCAGTACTGGACACACTCGTGTGAGCTTCGCTACCAAGTTGCAATTTTTGAATAGAGGAAGGGGAGTGGATCTTGCAGCCAGAAAACCACATGGCAGAGTACCGACCTCACCCCAGAAACCTACCTGTTAGCTCAGAGCTCCCTTCCCAGATTGTGAAACTTGCTCTGCCGAACCAAGGAATGCAATCTACTGATCTCTGGGTGTCAGTCCTCACTTGAACAGCCACTTGCTGTTAGCTTTGCAGGAGGCTTCTGTTGTGTTGTAAAGCAAAGTGGGAGCTGTCATGTGATCACCCTAGGCACCATGGGACTTTAAGATTCCAAGTCAGTCTCCCCCATAGCAGGAAATTTCACCTGGCTGGCTGAATATTTAGAGCAGGACCCGAAAACGGTTCTGTTGTTGGCAGGGGCTGGAAACTGGAAGTCAGAGATGGGATTGAGCAGCTAGTTGTACCGTGGAAGGAGGATCTGCCAGTGTCTCAAGCCATGCTACTAGCCTGCAACTGCACAAAGAAATGTGAGCTACCGGAATGTGTGTGCATGAAAAATGGACTCATGTTACTGTAGTAACCAGGACCTGAGTACAGAGGATGGTGATCAATTTGATGAGGAGATGGATGATCGTTATGATGGCTAATCTGACAATGAACAAGTTAGACCACATATGTCCAGGGGAAGCCACATAAACATTGCAGCGGGTGAAATGTTCGGCTGCAATACAAATTTCTCATATTCTCTACTCTCTGCTGTTTGCTGGTTTGGCACCTTGAGAGTCTCCCTCTTCTTGGCTGAATTGTTTCTTGGTGCTCCCCTCTTTGCTTTTTTGCTGGCTCTGCCTGGTGCCTTCAGTGTTCATGTGCCTGCATTTCCATGCAAGTAAACCAGAGACAAAATGCTTCTAGTCCTCAACCCTGAAAAAGAGATTTGTTCCGAATGATAAAGAAAGACTGTCAGGATCAGAGAAAGTTTGCTCTTGTACCAATGCCATACCAAATCCCACATATATTTCATTTGCTCACATTCATTTGTCGCTACCTTTGCCTCCTCCCTCATTTTCTTGTTCCCCACTATATACACACTGTCTAAATTTAGATTTTCTTTGCAACAGAGGAAGGCATTTTTTGCATATATTAATTTAAAGTCTTTGCTATAAAAAGTGATTGGATGGGCTTTTGGAAGGTTTCCTGATTTAATAGCATACTGTTATTTTCAGAGCTTGGAAGTAACTCGTTAGAAATAACGAGTTACTTGTAATTTGTTACTATTTTGCATAACGAGTGGGTAACTTCGTTACATTTTGTATGTAACAGAACGAGAGGTAATTTCATTACTTTTGAGCTGCAAATGTAACTTTTTTGCGTTACATTTGGATGTTACTGGGGGGGAAGCAGGGGAAATCATCTGCTGCTGTGATTGGTGGAATGGTGGAGGAAAGATATGTGCCTCAAACTGGGCTTCTGCGCTGTTTAGCTCTTCCCTCGTGCTCTATGGAGGCACGAGGGAGGAAGTGGAGAGTCAGACAGCGCTGGAGGGCAAGGAGGAGTAGAAGGCAGAACAGCAGAATGGAAGTGAAGAGCTGTGGAGGTGAGTGTATGTGTTACTCTTTCCAGCCTACTCTCCCTGCCTCCACTCCGCTCATCCTGCCTCCCTCAGCCTGCTCGCCCGCCCCCTCTGCTCTTCCTGGCACCCCCTGCTTGTTCTCACATCTCCTCTGCTTATTCTTGCACCCCCTCCGCTTGTCCTTGCACCCTCTTTGCATCCCCTCCACTTGTCCTTGCACCCTCTTTGCATCCCCTCCACTTGTCCTTGCACCCTCTTTGCATCTCCTCCGCTTGTCCTTGCACCCTCTTTGCATCTCCTCCGCTTGTCCTTGCACCCTCTTTGCATCCCCTCCACTTGTCCTTGCACCCTCTTTGCATCTCCTCCACTTGTCCTTGCACCCTCTTTGCATCTCCTCCGCTTGTCCTTGCACCCTCTTTGCATCTCCTCCGCTTGTCCTTGCACCCTCTTTGCATCTCCTCCGCTTCTCCTTGCACCCTCTTTGCATCCCCTCTGCTTGTCCTTGCACTCTCTTTGCATCCCCTCTGCTTGTTCTTGCACCCTCTCTGCATCCCCTCAGCTTGTCCTTGCACCCTCTCTGCATCCCCTCTGCTTGTTCTTGCACCCTGTCTGCATCCCCTCCGCTTGTCCTTGTACTCTCTTTGCATCCCCTCTGCTTGTTCTTGCACCCTGTCTGCATCCCCTCCGCTTGTCCTTGCACTCTCTCTGCATCCCCTCTGTTTGTGCTTGCACCCTCTCTGCATCCCTTCCGCTTGTCCTTGCACCCTCTTTGCATCCCCTCCGCTTGTCCTTGCACCCTCTTTGCATCCCCTCCGCTTGTCCTTGCACCCTCTTTGCATCTCCTCTGCTTGTCCTTGCACCCTCTTTGCATCTCCTCTGCTTGTCCTGGCACCCTCTTTGCATCCCCTCTGCTTGTCCTTGCACTGTCTTTGCATCCCCTCTGCTTGTTCTTGCACCCTCTCTGCATCTCCTCAGCTTGTCCTTGCATCCTCTTTGCATCCCCTCCGCTTGTCCTTGCACCCTCTTTGCATCCCCTCCGCTTGTCCTTGCACCCCTCCAGAGAGGGTGAAAATTGGGAACTGGCAAGAGACTAGGAGGTAGGTGCAGTCTCATACTTCTGTTTGTGTGTTTTGCTTCAGTTAGGTGCCTCTCATAGAGCGACTCTCACTAGGCAGCAAGAGATGACTACCCCAAGCAACTAATTTGGGGCACCATGCAACAAATTGTTAGCTATTTTAATTTTTGGTTGTTGTATATTTACTGTCAGGAAGAGGTACTTGTGAGATTTTCTGCCTCAAATGCCAACATAACTTTTCAAGCTATGGTACTCTGACCTTGACTTGGGGGCAAGGCACCATTTGCTGTTCTGCTTCTAGTAGCAAAATGTCTTGGGCTGCACCTGCTTGCAGTCATTTCATATACTGGACAACTAACATGGCTTTTTGGTGAAGGGCAAGAGAGAATAAGACTATTATCTCAAAAACAGTTGTGCTTGAGGAAAAGATGGCAAACATATGTAGAACTGAACTTTTCTGCAATAATATAGACATTTGCATAGGGTATTTTTTCTACTCATGGAATATTAAATCTTTAAGTCCTAAATCCTTTGTCATCCCCTCCCCCTTGTGCACACCCTTTACACTGTCTTTCTCCCTATGCATGTAGGTCAAAATGACAACTGGTGTAGTTTGGGAATTAACAGAATGAGAGCTGAATTCCAACTCAAAAAAGAACTTCCCTGCTGGTGTCTGCTACTGATGTGGGGGGCATTTTGTTAGGGAGAAGTGATGAGAGGGGGTAATTTGCTGCTGAAACTTTTTATCCCTGGCCACTTTCCCCTAGCTGATGGAGGTCAATAAGGAAAAATATGGGGCATTGCACTGGTAAAGTGGCATGCATGGAAAACAACCCCTTCCATCTATCTCCTGCTTCACCTACCCAAATGCACCCCAGCAAATGCTTTGCACATTGACAGCACACATTTAGTTGGTTTTCTGGTATTTGCTGCTGAAAGTGTAGTTCCATGCTGGGTGCAGCTGGGATGTTCTGAGTTCATATCTTACCACAGCCATGAACTCGCTGGATGACCTTCTGGTCACACCCACGCCAGACATTTATGCCACATTAAACAGTCATGACTTCCCCCAAAGAATCCTGGCAAGTGTAGTTTGTGACGGGTGCTGAGTGTTATTAGGAGACTCCTATTCTCCCGACAGAGCTCCAATGTCCAGAGTGGTTTAACATAAAAACATAAGAACATAAGAAGAGCCTGCTGGATCAGGCCAGTGGCCCATCTAGTCCAGCATCCTGTTCTCACAGTGGCCTACCAGGTGCCTAAGTTACTAAGGTAACTCTAGATCATGTGAGTTCAGGTGATGCATGTTATGTAAATAACATGACCTATAGGTCATGCCTATAGTTACTAAGGTAACTCTAGATCATGTGAGTTCAGATGATGCATGTTATGTAAATTTGTATAGATATTAGCAGAGATTGTCAACAGTCTGAGATGTGTGTGTGCCAATGTGTGTGTTTACCTAAGTGGCAGGCTTTTACCCTGCACTGAGATCACTGAGACTTAAGACTTAGTAAAATAAGAAAAGCTATTTTATTTATAGAAATACATAGTAGATAGGAAAGGCATACCTAGTTCTAACTAACTTGGAGGCGCAACACTCAGGTTTGGGAGTTGCCCTCATGGCTCAGGAGGGAGAGAGCAGAGACAAAGGTGTCTCCTCTCTCTTGGATTACTTTATTGCTTAACTGCATTCTTTGTTTGCCTCTGTAATTCTCACTTTTTTTTACCCACTGTTTGAATGCCTTTTGGGAATGCCTACTGATTATTTGTTATCATTTTGGGCTGATTACCTTCAGCTATTATCTCACCAAAGTTGCATACACATGACAGATTTAAAGCACATTTCCACCACCACCCCAAAAAAGAATCCTGGGAACTGTAGTTTGTTACGGGTGCTGGGAATTGTAGCTCTGTGAGGAGTAAACTACAGTCCCCAAGATTCTTGGGGAAAAGCCATGTATGGTGCCTACTGGGAGACTCTTACGGATTTATTCTATACTCCCAGAAGTAAATCCTATTTACTGCTATGGGAATTACTTCCAAGTAAGTATGCTTGGAATTGCAGCTTTTAGGTCATGGTTAATAGCCACCTTGTATCAAATTGAACAGTTTCCAATCAGATTTAAATACTAACCACTTAAACTGGTCAGAGTGTCATTCCCTCTATTTCTGAAGCTCAGGCTGGAAGTGTTGTTGCTTATGTAGCCATGGTATCACCATCCATACCACACATAATAAGGAGTATGAGTGGGCAAGAGGGAACCCCAAGTGTTGCAGAATACAAAAAAGTGAGAGAGAAAACAGAAAGGGGATGACTCCCAAAACAGCCCAAATGAGTACTGAGCATGCTGTGTTATGGAATGCTCAGTGGCTGTGTGAGTGAGTGAGTGAGTGAGTGAGTGAGAGAGAGAGAGAGATGTCTCAGCAAACAGAAAATTATAGAACAGTTGAGTTGGAAGGAACCTTTAAGGTCATCGAGTCCACACCCCTGCTCAATGCAGGAATCCAAGCTAAAGCACACCTGACAGGTGGCTGTCCAGCTGCCTCTTGAATGCTTCCAATGCTGGAGAGCCCACCACCTCCCTAGGTAATTGGTTCCATTGTCGTATGGCTCCAATGACTGACAGTCCTTTTTTGAGTGTTGAAAGGTGTTTCAAATAAAATTCTAACTTTTATAATAGTCCAGATTTTTTAAATGTCCATATGATTGATGGGCAGGCTGGAAAGAAAAATGACTCACTAAGGCTACATCCACACCAGACATTTATTCCACTTTAAACAATCATGATTTCCCAGAATCCTGGGAAGTGTAATGTGTGAAGGGTCCTGAGAGTTGTTAGGAGACCCCAATTCCCCCCACAGAACTCCAGTCACAGAATTGTCTGAGAAGAGGGGCTGACTGTTGCAAATGGGAAGCAATAGGGTTTTATATAAGTTCTGATTGTCTATTAGGCTATCATAGGGTATGTATTTTTTGCCTTTTCTATGGCAAAAACTCCAACTTCAGTGGAATTTATGTGATGTGTTCTAATCA
The DNA here is from genome assembly GCF_030035675.1 of Rhineura floridana. NCBI lineage: Eukaryota > Metazoa > Chordata > Lepidosauria > Squamata > Rhineuridae > Rhineura > Rhineura floridana. The sequence continues at coordinate 3,216,483 of NC_084480.1, read as the reverse complement.
TTTGAATTTGGCTAATGAATGCTTTATTCTTTCATCAGAACTTTAGCAGTAGTACTAAAATACTAATAAAAAAGGGAAAGAGAAAAAATACTTTACATACATCATTCAGCTGTATTGTTAATTATAGATATAGATATAAAGGATAAACGGCATTTTGTCAAAAGTATTTTTGTCTACATTTTATACCTCCTCCTTGGTTTTCCAAGCTTGGCATGGAATGCTTGTCATACAGAATTAATTTGAAATGCTGCATTATCATCATCATCATCTTCAAAATAAAAAATAAATGTACTGCCTTCAAGTTGATTCCGACTTATGGTGACCCTATGAATAGGATTTTCATGAGAGGCAGTGACTGGCCCAAGGTCACCCAGTGAGCTTCATGGCTATGTGGGGATTCGAACCCTTCTACTACCCGCTGTGTGTGTGTGTTTAGTTTTAATATTGTTTTAGGCTACTTAGATGTGCAGCAGCCAAGGCCAGCACCTTGTAGGAGTTTTTAAAAAAAAGGAACTGAAATGTAATTGTAGTGATTACTTTTGAGAAAAAGTAAAGTAATCAGTTACTTTCAGAGCAATTGCAATTGCAACTGTAATTACTACTTTTTTGGCCAAGTAATTGTAACTGTAATTTATTACTTTTTAAAAGTAATCTTCCAAGCTCTGGTTATTTTAATAGGTTTTTATTTTATTTATTAATTCGTAGTACTGTATTTGGTTTTTATTTTGTATATAATGTTGAGATTTATTTCTTGTATTTGAGTTCTGTTTGCCATACTGTTTCGATTTCTTTTGCATTGTATTTGACTTCCACTTTGTATATTGTTTTGAGATTATTTTATACTGTGTTTGATTTGTATATTGTACATTGATTTGGGTTTTTTTTATCATATTTGCTGTCTATTTTGTACATGGTTTTGATATTCTTTTGGTTGATGTTGGATCTCTACTTTGCATCATCTCTTCAGATTCTGTCCTCTTGTATTTGGTTTCTCTTTCTGTACATCACTTTGAGATTCTTTTGACTAAAAAGTGATTAAGCACTTTCTAAATAAATAAATGGAGCCTGTGAGAGCAATGAGGCCCTTCAGATCTTCCCCTGGTGCCCATGAAGCCTCTCAGCCTGGCCACCCCCTGCCTTCTGGGCCATGAGATGGTGAGGGTGTGTGATTCCCCCCCTTGAAAAGTACGTAAAGTTGAAGGAGGAAATTGGAAGTGACACTTGTTCCCACTTCCTCTTTCAGCTCTATGTGCTTTTCAAAGCTCAGATTAATTCTACTGAATCCAACCTTTATTTCAGATCCCTTGGAAAAGGGAAGTATGTGTGTACAGTGTTAGGGGTGTTCGATTCAAGCCAAATCTATCAAATCGCACTTTCTGAAACAGTATGAGAAACCAACCACAGCCATTCTTCGAAATCCACACTTATTTGAATTTTGCAATGCAGTTTGCCAACCAAACCATTTTTACAAAAATGCACATATTTGGGGAAAGTGTGCATAAAAATGAATGTATGTGAAAATAACATACACAAATGCATTATATAATGAGAAATGGCTTGCAAAAATGTGAACATCAGCCAAAACTGGGTACAAAAATGTGTTTATTAGGAGACATTTGCACTAAAATGATCTGGAATTTTCATGAGGATTTTTCAAAAATTTAAATTTTTAAACAAATTGCTGCAGAAATGTGGAGAACTGGATTTAAGACTGGAAAAAATGAGAAACTGAGAGAATTGAAATGGACAGATCTTCCCTTCCCTGATGTGTATGCATGCAGTTTCTTCCCTTTCTGTCTCCTGGGGGAGCAGCTGATCCGGAGGAAGAGACATGATCGGAGGGGGTGGTGCCCATGGCAGTTGCTCAAAAACCAAAATGGGCCAACAGGCTGAAAAAGGTTGGCGATCACCACTCTAGAGCACCAGAGACATTGATAGCATAATCTTCACCAACATCACCAACATCTCCCACCCACTCCTGAAAAAGCAAAGCGAAGCCAAACTTTGGTGCAGCCTTTCCCAACCTTTGGGTCCCCAGATGTTGGTGGACTTGTTATTGTTGTTATGTGACTTCAAGTCGATTACGACTTATGGCAACCCTATGAATCAGCGACCTCCAAGAGCATCTGTCATGAACCACCCTGTTCAGATCTTGTAAGTTCAGGTCTGTGGTTTCCTTTGTGAAATCGATCCATCTCTTGTTTGGCCTTCCTCTTTTTCTACTTCCTTCAGTTTTCCCCAGCATTATTGTCTTTTCCAGTGAATCATGTCTTCTCATGATGTGTTGGTGGACTACAGTTCCCATAATTCCTGACCATTGGCCACGCTGGCTGGGGCTGATGAGAGCTGTAGTCCAGCAACATCTGGGGTCCCAAAGGTTGGGAAAGGCTGCTTTGGTGTAGATGCTGGGAACAGATTATCTCAGCTCGACCTATTCAGGGACTCTTAATGTGCAAAGTAATGCAGAGGATTGTGGGAAGGTTCTTGAATGACTTGGCATAGGACTAGGGCTCAAATTTGTGTAACGTTTGCACCTGCTGATTTATTTGCTTATTCACTTTACTTCAGTAATTTATATCACACTTTGTAGTCACAACTGTAAGCAGTTTACAACATCCTAACAAAAAAAATAATTGCCAAAAAATGCATTTTTTTAAAAAAAAAATCCAGCGGCACAGAAGAGGATGCATCCAATGAAGCTGTCCTGTTAGTGCAAGGAAATTCCACTTGCACAACAGAAGTTCCCCTCCCTCTCCAGCCCCCCATTTCCTCATCCCCTAAGAAAAGGAGACTAGTTTGCTGACTTTTCCCTGGATATTCTCCACTGTTTGTGTGTGTGTGTGGTGAGTGGCTGCCATTCTCACCGGTCTGTGACATTGTGGAAAACGCAGAAAGGTGGTGAGGCTGCGTGCACAGGAGCTGCTCCTCCTCCTCCTCCTCCTCCTCTTGCAGCAGCAGCAAACCCACGAAACCCTTAAGGGGGGAGGGCAGAAAGACGCTTGACTGCTACTGCCCGGGCTGACAGCGAGCCCCACACTTGCTCAGAAACTGCTGGGGAATTCCTCTTCTTCCTGAGGGATTTTGGTTACACAGTTTTCTGCCCACAAAGAGAGCAGAGAATGTTGAAGTGTCCTATACCCAGAGCTCTAGAAGGGCTAGGGGAGGGGTGAGGAACTCCCAGCCCGTGGGCATAATTTGGCCTGCCAGGCCTCCTTGTTTGGCCCACCAGGCAGCTTTGGCCAATCCACACCCACCTCCCCTACACCTGAGGTCACATAAGACGTCAGGCACGAAGCAGGTAAAGATGGGACTTGGACAAGGGCTTCAGAGGGACTGCCAATCAGCTGATCGATGGGGCCTGCAAAGCCCCTTGCACAAGACTTCCCAAGCACCAACTATCAGCTGACTGTCGGCCCTTGGGAAGCATTGCACATAGTTTTTTGCCTGCACAGTTTGATTTCAAACCACCCAGGCCAAAAAGAAAAGTCATCTGATGTCATTGTGATGTCAGATGATTGACAGGTTGGCAGCCTGCAAGGGTATGTGGAGATACAGATGGGACCTTCCAGCTAGATCCAGTCCCCCATTGCTGGGCTAGAGTCTGTTGATTCTGGCCTTGGTTCTGATTGCAACTGTTCAAACGGGAATTGCTCTCCCTGAGGGCAAACGCCTGTTTGCAGCCCTTCTTGAAGCATCATCAGTCAAGGAAGAAGCCAGGCGCTCATAATTCACTCCCTCTTCTCATCCTGATTATTATGATCATTACTGTCTCATTTCAAGCTGTAAATCAGAAATACTGTGTCTTGTATTTTTCCTCTCTGGGGATTGAGAAGCTGAACCTGAGCCGGACTCAGAAGTTCAATGTCGTTCCCCTGAAAAATGGGTTTGACAAATCAAATCTGTCGCAGTTTCTTTCTTCCTTTCTTTCTTTCTTTCTTCCTTTTTTTTTTTTTTGGAGTAGAAGTTCTGATTGGAATCAATCTTATTTTTTTTTACAAGAACGAAAAGGGAGTAGTTAAAAGTAAGATTTATTCCAAATTCAGCTCCCAGACATTCAATTTCGTAATCAATTCCCGCTGGGCCCACACCAAGAAACCCGTATTCAGAATCAATCTTGTATTTCATTACGTTATTTCTGGTGTTAAAAAATAAGATTGATTTGTACTTTATGTTATAGTGCTCCTGCAATTTATTTTTTAATGATGAGGTAAGAATCAATCTTGGCTCTTTCTCTTTCTCTCCTGTGCTCACTGTCTCTCACAATGGGAATATAAAGGATTTTCACATACCTTCAGACAGGGTCTGGGCTCTGCATGTCTACAGAGAGAGACAGAGAGATTTCTGATGTCAGGGCAACCAATCTCTCAGGGCCAGTCAGCAGACTTGGTTCTGATCCAGGGACCACAATCCTGTTTGTGCCTACCTGCAGGTACCATAAATTTAACAAGTCTGTAATATCTGCCTGTGCAAAGGACACTAGAGATGGTGTAGAATATTTGCAAAATCAGATTTGGTATCGAATTCTGGGATAATCCGCAAGTTCGTCTCATCATCGATGCGTTCACGGCTGTTGGTGACACCATAATTTTTTTTTTAAAAGCTGCAGCAAGAATTACATAATTATTTATGTAATTATTTTTGTAATCTGCTGCTGCCATATACATTATATAAATATACCGTAGCATAAGGAATAATGGAGAAAATTATGCAATTTTTCAGAAAAAAATAACAGGGGGAAAAGGGAGAACTGGGAACTGCAATAACTAGTGGAACACAATTCATTGCAAATAGGAACTGGCAGCCCATTTGACTAATTGAAAAACAGAGTGGAATCAGATAGCAAACCAAGTCCCTAAAGGACCCTCAACAGGTTTGGGACCATCACATCTCAAAGTCAGACTGCTGCTTTGGGGTCCATCTCAGTATGATTAGTATTAGTGTCATTTATGAAGTGGTTCCATGAGGCATTCGGAAGCAATTTACAATATAATAACGTATATAAAGCAATTACAAGCATAAAATAGTTAAAACAATATTATTCAGAGAGAGAGAGAGAGAGAACAAACAGCACATAACATAAAATCATTTCAAAACAGATGCCAACTGGGATACAGCTCTCCATGTGGAAGGTTTTGTGATTGTAAGTTGTTTTATATTGCTTTTAAGAGCATATTTTAAATTGTTGTAACCAGCCCTGAGACCTATTACAACGCGCTGGTGATGATAATGATAAAAAGAGGGGTGTTATTAGCAGGCGTCAAAACGACACTAGAGATGGTGCCTGTCTGATATGCGAGAGGGAAGGAATTTCAGACGGTTAGTACGACCACACCAAGTCCCAATTCTGGCATTGTGTGGGGAAAAGACCTCCTGATACGGGTGGTTTGGATGCCCTCCCCTGCAGAACACAGTGATCAGTTGGTTATGTAGGGGATGAGATGAGCTCTCAGGAACCCTTCTCCCAAGCTGTGTACCAATACCAGCACCTTACTTACGCAGCCAGAATGCAACCCAGCTCCCTGGCTGCTCATGTCAGGGTGTAACGGAGGGCCGGACCTTCACTACTACATCCACAGCCCCAATGGCTGCACTGGCTGAGAAGGCAGGAGCAAAATGTCTGTTTCCTGTGCCAGCTCCCATTTTGATGCAGTGAAGAGGCCTGGATAGGGCCCATTGCCATCATGTGATGGCAACAGGGATGGCTTGGGATCCAGTGGAACCTGTGCCAGCCCAGTTCCACCTCCAAAACACCCAAAACATTGTAGGGGGTACTACTGGCTACTGTGAACAGGGATACTGCCAGTAGTACCTCTGCCTACCTGCTGCTTGGGCAGGCTTGGAGTCAGGCAAGGCTGGGTGGACGACCTCCTCCATCTCATCCGACCCCCTTGCACCCTGGTAGATGCGGGGTTTGGATTGCTCTGGCCATGTCTGTGATCAGCCAAGAATGCTCCCTGCACTGTCATACCTGTGTGCCAAGTCCAAACAGCAAGGGCATGGGATCAGCTGGGCTGGGTGAGAAATCCTTGCTGGCTGTCCCTCTCTGCCTTCTGACTTGTTAGTGCCTGAACCTGTTTTCAGGAAGCATCACATTGAGCTGCTCTATAGCAGGCGTAGTGTTGTTGGGTGCAAACTCCCAGCTGGGAGCCAGTGGCCCAGTGGTGGCTGGTCACTCCATGTCAGTGAGGCAGTGGAATCCACTCCATGCGTTAGTCTTAACTTTGCACCTTGGACAGCTCCTTGAAAGTTCAGACGAAGACCTGGAGCGGATTCCATTGCCCAACTGACATGGACCCACCAACCGCCGTTGCAGCAGCCAGCAGTTAGGCATGGTGGGAAATGCAGTCCACAACATTGGCTACCTTGCTCTAAAGAATGAAAGAAATGCAGGGGTGGATGGAACGCAGTGGGACCCAGAGTCCACCTGCACCAAGACAGCAGGCGAGGAGTCCGTGCACAAAGTGGTGGAGGGCAGGAATGCTGTGCTGAGCTGGCTGGGGCTGATGGGAATTGGAGTCCAAAACCTTTGGGAGACACTAATTTGAGAAAGGCTGGCCAAATGCACCCCCAAACATATGCCTGCCCAATCTCAAGGGAGGACTCAGAGGAGGGGAAAGTCTAGCACCTCCTGTGGCACCCCATTATTTTGCCGCTGCAATCTAAAATGTGACATCCGTCTGCATCCCTGTCATTTCATCCCATTGCCACCCCCGTCCGACGTTCAGAGTATAAGGGTGAGTAAATGTTTTCATTCCTCCTTAATGTATTTGCTGTGGCTTCTCATGTTCCCTCTTAATCTCCTTTCCTTCTCGGTTAAACAGTCCCTCTGCCTGTTCGGGTTGCCAGGCTCAGGGCCTGGGAATGATTCTGTATCTTTAAGAGAAGAGAACATTCAGCCAAGTGCAAGTTTTCTTGCAACCCTGTAATGGGAAAAACCACAAGGTGGAATTCTCCCCCCCCCCGCACAACTTTTCAAGGTACAGAAGAACTCTTCGTTGCCAGGCCCAGCCTCCAAGAGGTTTTCTGTATCTTTCAAAGGTGTGCAGGGGGAAGGGAGAATTCCACCTTGTGGTTTTTCCCATTACAGGGTTGCAAGAACACCTGCACTTGGCTGACCTTCTCTTCTCCTAAAGATACAGGATCAGTCTCAGGCCCTGAGCCTGGCAACCCTACTGCCTGAGGTTCTTCAGCTTGCTGCCAAGTTCCTTCCATTGTCTTTGTCATTCTCCTCAGGATCCTGCCCCCTTTGCTCCCGAGTTGCAGTGCCCCAAAACGGAGGGCAGTAGGTCTACTCTGCAAACTGTTGCTGCAGCAGGGGTAGGGCTCTGTGCTGTCCCGCCTTCCCAACGCTGTGGGCCGCACTGCCAGTGACCGAGAGGGGGAGGGGGAGGCGTGGGAGCTCAGTGCAGTCTGTGGCCGCAGGTGCACTGGATTCGCTCTGCTGCACTGCGCTGCACCCTGCTGAGCTCCTGGCACCTCGCATCCCCCCGCTCTCGATCTGTGGCAAAGTGCTGCAAAGCTGAGAGGCGGTGGAGCACCATCAGCTGCTACTATCTGCAAAACTATACACGTTGTTTTTAAACATCATGATTTCTTTTTCTCCCCACACAAGAAAAATAATCTTGGGAACTGGTGAGGGATATTCATTATCCCTAGCCCAGGACTGAGGGACTTTTTCCAGTCTTAAGAAGAGAAGGGTTGCCCTGCAGGGTAAGGCCAAAGGGGGCCCATCTAGTCCAGCATCCTCTTCTCACAGTGGCCAACCAGATGCCCCAAAGGGAAGACCGCAAGCAGGACCTGAGTGCAAGAGCATTCTCTCCTACTGCAGGTACCAGCAACTGGAAACCACAGAGAGCCGCATTTCCTCCTGGGAATTGTGCAAGGGCCACACACCAGTGGTAGGTGGGGCCAGGGCGAATGCAGGCAGGGCAGCAAATGTAAATGTTAAATGTGTACAGCCCGCTGGTTGCTACATACCTTCAGCACACCCCTTTCTCTCCTCCACCCAGATAAGGAAGAGGCACATCCCAGCCAGGTAAAAACTCTCAGGACTTGGGGAGAGTTCCAAGGGCCAGCTAGAGAGGTCTGGAGGGCCACCTTTGGCCCCTAGACTGGAGGTTTTCCCCCACACCACCACCACTCTGTTGAGCACTACAGCTATTAAATAGGGATGGAGGAGAAATTTAATTCAGTTCACATTTAAAGGTGAAACAACACTCAAATTGAAACACAGCCGACTGTTGAAATTCATGCTTTTCTGAATTTTGCAGTGCAGTTCTCCAGTCAAGCAGTGTGTACAAAAATGCCCTACTCACTGGATTGTCACCGTGAGTGGGCTTGCGTGTTCCAATGAACCCTGTGAGCGATGCCGTCGGGAGTCCTGTACTCCCAGCAGGGTCACCCACGGCGGTCAGGTCAAGGGAGAGGAACCAGACAAAGAACGATCCAAGAAAGTCCTCAATGGCAGAACAGGCGGAGGATAACAATGTGTCTGTTACAACGGCTGTGAAGGTGGATGAAGGCTGCAGCAGATAAAGGACTTCCAATCGTTGTGGTATCCATGCCATTGGATCAAAGCCTTTTTCTGTCAAGATTGTGTGTTGATCGTCGTGCACCGATCTCCCCACATAAAACAAATTCATGCACAGACGTCTTCCAACCAAACCAAACCAAACCAAAAGTCCCATGGCGATCGGCGAATGGCAACGGGGGCAGGACTGTGAAATCCGGAAGCCCCTAGTCATGGACCGGCACATGGGCGGTGGATACAGACTCAGTTGTCCTGGCTCAAGGACCAAGGCAGTTGAGTAGTTCGGCAGCTGTATCCACGACTGAGCAGTCCTATTCAGGATCCACTCTGCTCACCCCGTATGGGGAGGGGGCTAGAAAAGGTGCCCTAAACATACTCTGTCTCATCTCTCTCCCTGACTGGATCACCGCATCCAGTGGGGTCACCACTTAGCGGTTGCAAAAGACAATTGAATTTTGGAACATACGGACATTGCTGGACAACACAGATAGCAAAGGTCCTGAACGCAGGACTGCCATCATCGCAAGGGAGTTGAGACATTTTAATATTGACATAGCAGCACTCCAAGAAACTGGAAGAGCAGGAGAGGGACAATTGAAGGAAGAAAAAGAAGGTTACACCCTTCTTCTGGAAAGGACTGCCTGACCAAGAGCAATGAATACATGGAGTAGGTGTTGCTATTAAAAATAATCTTGTGAAGCTCTTGTCAGAAGTTTCTATTGGCATTAATGAACGGCTCTCAACTCTCCGGTTAAAACTTGCCAAAAACCACCAGGCAACTATTCTAAATGCTTATGCACCAACATTAGATGCTGACGAAGACATCAAGGAAAAATGTTATACCCAGCTGGACACCATCTTATCAGAGATACCTAAGGAGGATAAAATTATCCTCCTGGGCGATTTCAATGCAAGACTTGGGCGTGATTTTGATTTATGGCCAGAAACCAATGGAAAAGAAGGAGTTGGCAATAGCAACCTGAATGGCATTCTAATTCTGACTAAATGTGCAGAGCATAATCTTGGTATTACAAACACACTCTTTCACCAGAAAGATAAATTTAAAACATCATGGAAGCACCCTCGGTTGAAGCACTGGCATCTCCTGGATTACGTAATTGTCCGTGCCAGAGATCGTCGTGATGTACTCCTCACCAGGGCCATGACGAGTGCCGATGACTGCTGGACAGATCACCTTAATTCGATCCACTAGGGCCATTAATATTGTTCCTCAACGTAGGTTCCAAGGAAGAAAACCAAGGCATAAAATGAGCATCCACACACTTCAAGATCCTATTAAGTGAGCTTGCTTTCAAACAATGCTCAAGAAACATCTACCTATGGAACTCCCTGAAAATGTTCAGGAACACTCAATTAAACTGAAGACTTCCATTATTGCAGCATGTGAACAAACTACTGGATACCAAACTAAGAAATATCAGGATTGGTTTGATGAGAATCATAGTGAGATTGAACATATCATTAACAAAAAAAGGAAAGCCTTCCAGATATGACAGAAAGACATTAACTGTGCTGCTAAGAAAAAAAATCTATGCCAGTGCAAAGGCTGAGGTCCAAAGAAGAACTAGAGAACTTAAGAACGCCTGGTAGATAAAGAAAGTTCAAGAAATCCAGCATTTTGCAGATGCTCATGATGCACTGGGCTTTTTTAATACCACAAAGACCATCTATGGACCAACAAATTATGGTACAAACCTCTTACATTCAATGGATGATACCAAACTTCTTAACGTTAAAGAGTCTATTGCACAGCACTGGAAAGAGCATTACTACGACCTCCTTAATCATAACTCTGCTATGGCAGGCGAGGTCTTCTCGCAAATTCCACAACAACAAACTAGAGATGAGCTTGCAATATCCCCTAATTTGGATGAAGTCAGTAAAGCCATTAATCAAATGAAGAAGAATAATGCTAGTGGACCTGATGGGATTCCTGCTGAGGTCTTTAAAGAAGGTGGGCCTGAACTTACACAACTTCACAAGCTCATCATAAAAATCTGGATGAGGGACGAGATCCCAGAAGACTTTAGGGATGCCATATTATCATCCTTTTTAAGAAGGGTGATAGAACTGATTGTGGGAACTATCGAGGTATCTCTCTTCTTGCTACCGCAGGATCCTTGCAAATCGCCTCCTACCTATCTCAGAAGATGTCCTCCCCATATCTCAAAATGGTTTCTGCCCTTCCAGGGGGACAGCGGACATGATCTTCACTGCACAACAGCTTCAAGAAAAATGCCGGGAGCAGAATCGACCTTTATATATAGCGTTTATTGATCTGACTAAGGCCTTTGACACTGTGAATCAAACCATTCTCTGGACCATCCTTCTGAAAACTGGATGCCCTGATAAATTTGTGAATATTTTGCAACTCCTTCTTGACAACATGACAGCAACAATTTTGGATAACAATGGCTTTCAGAGAGATCCATTCAGAGTTGGATCAGGCGTAAAACAGGGATGCATCATTGCTCCAACCTTATTTGCTATCTTCATTGCTATGATTCTACACCTTATTGAGGGGAAACTTCCTACTGGTGTGGAAATCATATATCGAACAGATGGAAAGCTTTTTAATCTCAGTAAGCGGAAAGCAAAAAGTAAGGTAATGTCAACCTCTGTCATAGAACATCAATATGCTGACGATAATGTAGTCTCCACACATTCAGAGAAAGATCTTCAAACTATCCTAAATGTCTTTGCAGAAGCATATGAAAAGCTTGGGTTCCCACTTAATATTAAAAAAACCAAAGTGTTTCATCAACAGGTGCGAACTAGTTCCTCTGTAGCACCATCAATCTAGCTTAATGGTGTGATGCTGGAGAATGTTGATCACTTCCCCTATCTTGGCAGCCATCTCTCTGTAAAAGCTGACATCGATCCTGAAATTCAATACTGTCTGAGCTCTGTGAGTGCCACATTCTCCCGAATGAAGCATAGAGTGTTCGAGGATCGGGATATTCGCAGGGAGACCAAAATGCTTATTTACAAAGCCATTGTACTACCGACCTCACTGTATGCCTGTGAAACATGGACCATTTATAAACGCCACTCTCAACTTCTTGAAAGATTCCACCAATGCTGCCTCCAGAAAATTCTGCAAATTACTTGGGAAGATAGGCGGACTAATGTTAGCATTTTGGAAGAAGCAAAGACTACCAGTGTTGAAACAATGATCCTTCAACATCAACTTCACTGGACCAGCCATGTTGTTTGAATGCCTGATCACCGTCTCCCAAAGCAGCTACTTTACTCCCAACTTAAGGATGGAAAACGGAACATCGGTGGACAGCAAAAGGGGTTTAAAGATGTTCTTAAAGTTAATCTAAAAAAATGTAACATGAGCATTGAGAACTGGGAAGTCTTGGCCCATGAGTGTCCCAAATGGAGGTCAGCTATTATCAAAGGTGCTATGGACTTTGAAGAAGCACAAATACAGGGTGAATGGGACAAACAAGCTAAGCGGAAGGCACCTCAAGCAAATCCTCATCGCGACCATCTTCCATCTGGAAACCTATGTCCTCACTGTGGGAGGCTGTGTGGATCCAGAATTGGCCTCCACAGTCACTTACGGACCCACCATTAAAGACCTTATCTTGGAAGACAATCTTACCCGGCCACAAGTGATCACCAATGGATGAATGAATGAAAAATATATATCATATATTAGGGTAAAGTGTGCATATAGATGTCTATATTAGTGAAAACAACATACAAAAATGCTGACACATTTTTGTAAGAATTTTTTTGTAAAAAAAATATCACAAATTGCAGCAGAAATGTGGAGAATTGATTTTAAGGTTAGAAAAATGAGAGACGGTGAGAGTCGACAGGTGGAGAGATAGTGACTGGTCCACAGTGGCCCAATGGCTTCATAACTAAGAAGGATCTGAAGATGAGCTTCCCCAGTCTACATCCTGCTCCAACTGTTGCACCGCCATGGCTCTGAAACTCTGACAAAGGATGTACAGTAGACCGTAGAGTAGTGAGATGAAAGCACATCCCTCTGGAATGTGCATAACTCCTTCTTCCATGCATTATGCTCAGGAACATAGGAAGCTGTCCATCTCGCACAGGGTCCTACCTGGACATGCTAAAGACTGAACCTGGTGTTCTGGCCCAACCTGTTGGAATCAGATCCGCTGGTGTGTCTTTCTACAGTATGTTTAGTGAAAAACTCCAGTTTAGTGCGCTTCATGGATTAGCTTACAGGTTGCACAATATAATGCAGCTCTACCACGGGTGTAGTCGTCCAGGGTCTTGGGGGAGTCTTAGACCCCTTACTTTTTTGGGAGCAGGGTCCCAGCAGGGTCCCTGTGTCTCCAGCATCCAATGAGTCAGTCAATATGAAAGGGGAGTGTGTTAGCCTCTGAGAAGAGTCTAACATGCTTCCCTGTCGTTTTTTGCTGATTGGAGCCAATCAGAGTGAGTCCACCACTGAGAAGACTCTTGTCAGGAGCTAATATACTCCACTTTCATACTGATTTGCTCCTAGGGACATCTGTTGTTGTAGGAAAAGGTATTAGGCCAGAGAAACATAAAACAGAATTCAAATCTGGCCATATTATTCTGTAATCTTAGAAGGTTATACAGTCTTAGAAGGGGCATGGCTGTGACTATTCTGAAGGGACCCTGCACTTCTGAATTTGCCACTACACCACTGAGCTCTACACGGCATAACTAGGCACGACTACTCAAAGCTAAGACATTGCCACAGCAATTAGACACCCCCCCACAACCCTTAAGTAGGTTCAGGCAAGCACTTTCTACTTGCATGAGGAAGGTGTCACCGAATGGGAGTATATACACCCATGAGCACTCCTTTGAGGTGGGAAAGTGGGGGCCATCTGCGCCTGCCGTCTCAGTCTGGGGCAATGGGAGCAGTGACACATCATGAAGACCCTCCTCCTCTGGAGGATGTGTGGAGGGGAGGAGAAGGGGCAGGATCCTGATCTGCCGGTGTCACATCTGTCGTAACTGGAGCTAAGGGGGAGGAGCCGTCCCTGTCAAAAGTGCCGAAGCCTCTGGCCCAGCACTGCCCGGCTGCAAGGTGCTAGGACTCTCTCCCGAGGCCCAGTCTGTATCTTTATCCTCTTCTTCGTCATCACTCCAGGACCGCTGCGCAGGGCTCATGCTGCCTGGGACCTTCTGCGTGCAAAGCAGATGCTCTGCTGCTGGGCTGCGGCCCTTCGTCCTGGAAGTGGAAACATGGAAGGGTGGGGATTTCTTCGCTTGTTTGTTTTAAAGAAGAAGGAAAATGTTTCTCGCCTTTCTGTGGTCATCATGACCTGAGCCCAGATTGGGCTCTTCCTGCTACAAGGTTTCCCTACTCCCTAGTAGCAATAGCAGCAGGAAGGTGTCACTGCGGAATTTCCATTATGCTTTCGTGACACTGGTATGACCATTTATTATTATTATTATTATTATTACTGGGAGACCAGGGTTCGAATCCCCACACAGCCATGAAGCTCCCTGGGTGACCTTGGGCCAGTCACTGCCTCTCAGCCTCATGAAAACCCTATTCAGAGGGTCGCCAGAAGTCGTAATCGACTCGAAGGCAGTACACATCATCATCACCATCATATTTTCACACGCAAAGATTGTTCCAAAGCAACTTGCAGCACAAAAGACATTAAAACTTCAACCCTAAAGCACAATGCCTAAACGTGCTCATCCAGGAATATTTATAAAAGGACAGCTCCTTCCCACCTCACTGAAAGATGAACACTAAAAGCCCAGAAAACATAACTCACTGTCCTCCCAATTAGCAAACTATTATTTGTTATAGCATCAAAGGCATTAGGAACCCTGAGAAAATTCATTCTGCTGGCCCATGGAATTACATGTCCCACATGCCCTGCACCTACTTCTGGAAGTGCTTGCACTGCTGGGGGATTTGCACTTCACCTGCAGGGACTTGGTATTAGGGAAATGCTTCACAGCTTAAGCCAACCTTCTGTCCAACCTGGCGCCTTCCAGATGTTTTGGACGACAACCTCCCCATACTGGTTGGGGCCGATGGGAGCTATAATCCAAAACATCTGGCAAGCCCCAGCTTGGCACAGGCAGGCTTGATTTATTCCTGGAGTAAACTACTACTGCTTTGAAAAGTCTGGCATGGAGCATTTCCCAAACACGACAGAGACAGTAATTCATGAGGTCGTAGGGAAAGAACTTTCATAGCTAAATTCACCTTCAGGAATGACTTTAGAGCTTGCATAGTAGGAAAAAAGGGACTCCATGATTAATAATAGGAGTAAAAATATTTATAGCAAATTAAAACAGAAATCTCCTCTGTAGAGGAAGTGACTTCAGAAGGCTGGATTGTGATGATGAATTTGAACACAGCAAGTTGTTTAGAAAGACGTAGAAAGACCCTCCAGAAATTTGCGGATGACTGAAAGTTATTAGTTTGTTATGTCGGGCTATGCCGGGCTACGCTGGCCTGCGCCGGGCTACGCTGGCAGAAGCCCCTCATCCGGGCTGAGCCACAGCAGAGCCGGGACCCAGCCACCTCAACCGGGGATCTGCTGGGAAAACTCAGCCTGGCAGAAGCGGAGCCAGTAGAAGCCTGCAGAAGACTCAGAAAAGGGCTGATCCGAGGGTGTGTCAGAGGGCTGGGGAGGGGACCTAAGCCACATCCAAGTCATGTTCAGAGCATTCCTGCAGGTCCCCATCCAGGCAAAAGTTGCACCGGGAAAAAGATTGGTCCTAGAAAATAGTTGTAATGGAAGTCAATGGAAACCACTTAGTCCTTGGTAGGGGTATTTGTGAGAGCGGCTTTTGCTTTCTGGTCTCTGCACACAGCTCCTGCCTGAGCCTGCATTCAGCTGGCCCGAAAGCTTCCAAACAGCAGTTGGATGCTGCGGACCTTCCTGTCGGCTCCCGTTCTGCTGGCTTCCCCTGGTTGGATTGCTCTGCCCATGGCTATGTTTATCTATTTATTTATTTATTATCTGATTTATATCCCGCCCTTCCTCCCAGCAGGAGCCCAGGGCAGCAAACAGAAATGCTAAAAACACTTTAAAACATCATAAAAACAGACCTAATACATTAAAACAAAACAATGTTAAAAACATTTTTAAAAAAGCTTTAAAAACATATTTTTAAAAGGGTTAAAAACATATTAAAAAAACATATTAACAAGCAATTCTAACAGACGCAGACTGGGATAGGTCTCTACTTAAAAGTTACAACATGTTGTAGGTTAAAGGTTCATTTAAAGGCAAGGATTATTAAAAAGTAGCTCTGTTCAGTAATGAATTTGTACTTAAACTATATTGTTTTGAACCTTTTAATTAGATAGGATTGTTTGCCAGTTTTGTTCTTAATTTCTTTCTCTCAAAAAGATGGATGTCTATCTCCCAGTAGGAACCGATATATTTAAGGTGGAGGAAAGACATTTACAATGCACAAGGATGGTCTGGCTAATGGCGGTTGCACTTTCACAATAGAAACTCCTTTAAAACCTCATGTATGAAAGCAACCTGGGCTGAAAGACTTTACCCCAGGATAACTGGACAGGTTGATAGCTGAATGGGGGAATTAAAGGCAGGGCCCCTGAGAACAAGGGGATGCAAAGGTCAAACAAACAACTTAGGTTGTCAGATACTCATTTTCTACGTATCTTTTGGCACTGCAAAACAAGACCATACAATTCTGGAGAATGGTTCTATTGTACACTAAACAAATGACAGGATATGAAATTTCTGCCGTTACGTTAAGCATATTGTTAAATGATCTATATGAAACTGTTGATGAAATTGATATGGAAATGGTAATTAATTTGCTGGTTTGCACAGAAATGGGGATCATCTGTTTTCTGAATTGTATCTGAATGATTTCACCACATTTGGAACATTGCAACAATGTCAAAAATAATATATTATACCTGCATGCAAGAAGGTTGTTCTGTAGATAATTTGGTGTGGGTGTGTTTTTAACTGCCAGCCTTTGTGGCTACACTTGCCTACTGGGACTAAAGCGTCCAAAGGATCCCCCCAGTGACTGTCACTCAGGCCCCAATTCCAAGGCTTCCTCTAGCTCAAAATAATACAGTTAGGGCAGTATTGCTGTCTTCTTTCCAGCATATGAAAGAGCACTAGGTAGTCAGTGGTGTGAGGGCAGGGAGGGAGGCAACAGTGCAATTTATCACTCATGTGTCGTGAGCAACCCAAGAAGATGTTATTTATTTTTGTATTTATGGAAAGTATCTAGATTCTGGTCTTTCCACATAAACGGCCGAGATGCGAAAGGTCTTGGACACATTAAAACAATGATTTTTTTAAAGACCGCTAGGCAGCCCCCCCCCGCCCTCAACCACAGTCAGAATAAAATCAGTAATAACAATAAGATTTAACAAATGGTGCTCAAAATCAAAACAACAGAGGATGTAAGATACTGTCATTTAGATTTGATGGCTGAAGGACAAGACCATCAGTGCAAATAAGCTTCTCCCAAGGAGGGAGTCATAGCATGCGCAAGACTAGCTTCAGCTGTTGTGCCAACTGCACCCTTTCTGGAGAAGGCCATTATTTTAGTATTTTATTTATTTATTAAATTTATATCCTGTCCTTCCTCCAAAAGGAGCCCATTATCATACATGCTTTCGCCACATCCAGGCTAGACTACTGTAACTCATGCAGATGATGGCTGCCTAATACTTCAGGGTGGTTGTTTGATGCATCACCAGTGGGAGTTGGTGATAGATGTATATTCAAGTTGGATATTCTCTCTCCATGGTTTGGAATAAGAAACCTGTCAGAGAAGGCAGCCACTTTCAAGCTGAGCAGAGCATGAAATAGCACAAGAAGTTATTATTTTATTTTATTGACAGCATTTGTATACTGCTCGATGCATAATGTTATCTTGGTGTCTTACAATAAATACGTATTAAGAACAATTTAAATACAGAATTCTGTACTTTGAGGGGAAGAGTGTTTCTAGTTCTATTTGGCTGGAATCATAAGAACATAAGAACATAAGAAGAGCCTGCTGGATCAGGCCAGTGGCCCATCTAGTCCAGCATCCTGTTCTCACAGTGGCCAACCAGGTGCCTGGGGGAAGCCCGCAAGCAGGACCCGAGTGCAAGAACACTCTCCCCTCCTGAGGCTTCCGGTAACTGGTTTTCAGAAGCATGCTGCCTCTGACTAGGGTGGCAGAGCACAGCCATCACGGCTAGTAGCCATTGATAGCCCTGTCCTACATGAATTTGTCTGATCTTCTTTTAAAGCCGTCCAAGCTGGTGGCCATTACTGCATCTTGTGGGAGCAAATTCCATAGTTTAACTATGCGCTGAGTAAAGAAGTACTTCCTTTTGTCTGTCCTGAATCTTCCAACATTCAGCTTCTTGGAATGTCCACGAGTTCTAGTATTCTGAGAGAGGGAGAAGAACTTTTCTCTATCCACTTTCTCAATGCCATGCATAATTTTATACACTTCTATCATGTCTCCTCTGACCCGCCTTTTCTCTAAACTAAAAAGCCCCAAATGCTGCAACCTTTCCTCGTAAGGGAGTCACTCCATCCCCTTGATCATTCTGGTTGCCCTCTTCTGAACCTTTTCCAACTCTATAATGTCCTTTTTGAGATGAGGCGACCAGAACTGTACACAGTATTCCAAATGCGGCCGCACCATAGATTTATACAACGGCATGATGATATCGGCTGTTTTATTTTCAATACCTTTCCTAATTATCGCTAGCATGGAATTTGCCTTTTTCACAGCTGCCGCACACTGGGTCGACATTTTCATCGTGCTGTCCACTACAACCCCGAGGTCTCTCTCCTGGTCGGTCACCTCCAGTTCAGACCCCATGAGCGTATATGTGAAATTCAGATTTTTTGCTCCAATATGCATAATTTTACACTTGTTTATATTGAATTGCATTTGCCATTTTTCTGCCCATTCACTCAGTTTGGAGAGATCTTTTTGGAGCTCTTCGCAATCCCTTTTTGTTTTAACAACCCTGAACAATTTAGTGTCGTCAGCAAACTTGGCCACTTCACTGCTCACTCCTAATTCTAGGTCATTAATGAACAAGTTGAAAAGTACAGGTCCCAATACTGATCCTTGAGGGACTCCACTTTCTACAGCCCTCCATTGGGAGAACTGTCAGTTTATTCCTACTCTCTGCTTTCTGCTTCTTAACCAATTCCTTATCCACAAGAGGACCTCTCCTCTTATTCCATGACTGCTAAGCTTCCTCAGAAGCCTTTGGTGAGGTACCTTGTCAAACGCTTTTTGAAAGTCTAAGTACACTATGTCCACTGGATCACCTCTATGCTTGTTGACACTCTCAAAGAATTCTAATAGGTTACTGAGACAGGACTTTCCCTTGCAGAAGCCATGCTGGCTGTGCTTCAGCAAGGCTTGTTCTTCTATGTGCTTAGTTAATCTAACTTTAATAATACTTTCTACCAGTTTTCCAGGGACAGAAGTTAAGCTAACTGGCCTGTAATTTCCGGGATCCCCTCTGGATCCCTTTTTGAAGATTGGCGTTACATTTGCCACTTTCCAGTCCTCAGGCACAGAGGAGGACCTGAGGGACAAGTTACATATTTTAGTTAGCAGATCAGCAATTTCACATTTGAGTTCATGTTGCTGCTTGGGATCTTTTGCCTGTTTTGGGGAGCCTCCTTGCTTCCAATAGTCGCTGCTTGGAACTTTTAATAAAAGGAAATATTATGACGTCACTGTAAATGTCCAGTTCTCTTTCATCTCCTATGTAGCCCTGCTTATAGAACTTGTAACCACTTAGAATGGGGGAATGCATAATCAGTGTCCAATCTTGGTAAAAAAAAAAAATGAGGTGCCAGTACGATACCTCGATAAAAGTGCTGTGAGTGCCAGCACAAAATGGTGGCCATGGGCAGCAAAAAGGGAGAGGTGCTGGCACGCCATACCGGTGAGATACATTGCCAAAAAAAGCACTGTGCATAATAATTGGGTCCTGTTCAAGGAATCCTCCACCACATTTTTAAAGTCCTAACAAGGTGGAATTTTCCATCCAGGTGTGCCAGTCCAAAGGGGTCAGATTCTGCGTATTCGTAGAACTCGGTGTCAAGCCTGATCTGATATTCATCACCAGCGAGTCTCTGCATCAGCCAGTCTCTGTCTTCCGCTCCCGCTGTTTTTCTTCGGAAAGCGGCAGTCCATTTTATTTCATTATCTTCCCTCCCCATCTCTCTCCCTCTCCGTCTCTTTCTCTCTGCGTTTCCTTCCCATGTTCTCATTACCTATTTCCATATTGCCATGCCGACTCCTGCAATGAAATGCGAATTTGATAAAGCGGCTGCGGTGACTGGTGCACCAAACTGCACCCTGGAAATTAGGCCTTCCACAAAAATAAAGGCCATACGTGGGGAGGGAAGGGGGGGTAATTGATTTGCTTCCAACGCTCCCACACAAAACGAAATCCTTCCAGCAATTACAGGCAGATAATGGCCTGAAATTAAACAGTCTTGCTTGCTTGCTAACTAGAGAGGTTTTTAAAGAAGAATCCAGCGCATAATAATCAGTAGTGCATTAGATATTCAGGGTCCAGCTACCTGGGACATTAAAGCAAGCATATATTTTAAGGCCTTTATAAGCATTTATGGTTAATTATGTGAAATCAGATTCCTAACCGCTGAATGGACAGATGGAAAGACAATGGGGTCAGCACCATGCAAGGAACAAACAGAGTTAAGTCAAGAACCCTCTGACACTTAAGAGGAATGTGATGCAGCAAAACAAGATGAATACAAAGGCCCATTGGAAAAATCTGGGTTCAGAACCTACCTCAACATAAACCAATTGGCAGTCCTAGAATGATCATGCATCACTCTGCCTCATATCTAAATAATATAGTAGCGCACCTCGCAAAGGTATTGCCAGAGCCAGCAAGACCGCAGATTTTAAATCATTTGTGCCAATAAATTGAAGGACTCATGGGTGAAAACGTACACTATGAGAGAGTATTGAAAGTTTGGTGCAAGAGATGATGATGGCGATATTACCCACCCTTCACCAGCAGATCTCAGAAGGTCCCAGGATGGGTTTAATAATAATAATAATAATAAATTTAATTTATGTGTCGCCTATCTGGCCAGTGGCCACTCTAGGCGACGTACATACAATAAATATAGCAGAATACAGTGCAAAATACAGTGAAATAATATAAATTATAAAAGCAAGCAATACATAATAGGAGGCATTTAAAACAGAAAGATATTAAGCTTAAGTTTACAACAATCTAAAATTCAATATTAAAACAAATTATAAACACACGTATAAACATATCCTTTCTAGCTGTCAAAGGCCTGAGCAAAGAGATGTGTCTTCAGCATTTACTGAAAACTGTATAGGGAAGGTGCCAAGTGCACCTCTGCCGGCAGGGAGTTCCACAACTTAGAGGCTGGCACAGATAATGCCCTCTCCAAGGATGCCATCCTCTGAGCTTCTGAGGGCGGTGGAACTACCAAAAGGGCCTCCTCTGCTGAACTTAACACCCAAAAGTGTCTGTAGGGAAGAAGGTGGTCTCTCAGATATTTGGGGCCTAAGTCATTTAGGGCTTTAAACACATGGGGCCCAGGAAGAATCTGGTCAGATATAGAGGGTCCCAATAGCCCATGATGGAGAATAAATGTGGAAAATAGTTTGGATGCTGTTAAAAACTTTGAAGCAATATGGCATCAGTTGATCACAACATGTATTTATGGGGCCAACAAATGAAAATATATAATCTTTTCATTAAAGAATGCCTTTACATGATTTGGAAGACTTTCTTTCTTGCGAAACTAGTTCACCTGGTAATGTTTAGAGAAAGAACGGAGGGAACACATAAGATGTCATGATATTATTTTGAGATCTGTATATTATTATTATTATTATTATTATTATTATTATTATTATTATTATTATTATTATTATTATTAAAGTTCTATCTCGCCCTTCATCCCAGAAGGAGCCCAGGGTGGCAAACAGAGGACAAAACATTACAAACATCTCAAAAATAAAACATCTTAAAAGCATCTTTTAAAAACTCTTTAAAAACATCTTAAAAAGCAACTCCACCACACATGCAGACTGGGATAAGGACTCTACTTAAAAGGCTTGATAAAATAGGAAGGTCTTCAGTAGGGCCAAAGATAACAGAGATGATGCCTGTCTAATTATTCAGGGGAGGGAATTCCCAAGTGTCGGTGCTACAACACTAAAGGTCTGCTTCCTATGTTGTGCAAAATGGACCTCCTGATAAGGTGGTATCTGCAGGGGGCCCTCTCCTGCAGAGCACAGTGATTGACTGGGTATATAAGAGATAAGACAGTCTTTCAGGTATCCTGGTCCCAAGCTGTATAGGGCTTTGTACACCAAAACTAGAACCTTGCCGGGTAGCAAATGGGCAGCCAGTGCAATTCTTTCAGCAGCGGGGTGACATGCTGGCGATACCCTGCCCCAGTGAGCAGTCTCACCACCGCATTTTGCACCAGCTGCACCTTCTGGACCAACCTCAAGGGCAGCCCCACATAGAGCGCATTACAGTAATCCAGCCTGGAGGTTACCAGTGCATGGACAAGAGTGGTCAGGCTATCCCGGTCCAGAAACAGCTGCAGCTGTCTTACCAGCTGAAGCTGGTAAAAGGCACTCCTAGCCATGGAGGTTGCCTGGACCTCTAGCGACAAAGATGGATTGAGGAACACCCCCAGACTATGGCCTGCTCTTTCAAAGGGAGTACGGACCTATCCAAAGCAGGCAACTGACCACTATCTGAATTCAGGAACCGCCAACCCACAGTGCCTCCATCTTACTAGGATTCAGACTCAGTTTATTGGCCCTCATCCAGCCCACCACAGAGTCCAGGCAGCGGTCTAGGGCTTGCATGGCCTCTCCCAGTTCAGATGTTATGGAGAAATAGAGCTGGGTACCATCAGCATACTGCTGACACCTCACCCCACATCTTCTGATGTCCGCTCCCAAGGGCCTCATATAGATGTTAAACAGCATGGGGGACAAGAAGTACCCTGTGGCACCCCACAGCACAACTGCCAAGGGGCCAAAAGACAGTCACCCAATACTATTCTCTGAGAACAACCTTGGAGATCACATCGGAACCACTGTAAACCAGTGCCTCCAATACCCATCTCACCAAGTTGGCCCAGAAGGATACCATGGTCAATCGTATCAAAAGCCGCTGAGAGATCAAGTAAGAACAACAGGGTCACACTCCCCCTGTCCTTCTCTCGATAGAGGTCATCCATCAGGGTGACCAAGGCCGATTCAGTCCCATAACCAGGCCTGAACCCAGACTGGAATGGGTCAAGATAATCTGTTTCATCCAAGAGTACTTGCAATTGCTGTGTCACAAGCCTCTTGATTGCCTTCCCTAAAAAGGGAGTGTTTGTGACTAGTGGTAGTTGTCACAAACCAATGTGTTCCGGATGGGCTTTTTCAGGAGTGGTTGGATCACCACCTCTTTCAGGCCAGCTGGGACCACTCCAACCCACAAAGACATGTTAACCACACCCTGGATCCACTCTGTCATACCCCTTCAGCAAGTTTTAATAATCCAAGAAAGGCAAGAGTTGAGAGGCCATGTTGTTGGCCGCATCGTTGCAAGCACCTTGTCTACATCATCAAGCCACATCAACTGAAACTGATCCCCAAAAGTTGCAGCAGATGTTGCCCTGGACACCACACTGGGACACCTCACTGGGGACCACAGTAGATGTGGATGGGGCATCGATTCACAGTAGGCTTCCTCACAGGGTTTATTGTGAGGGTTCCTCACTGCACATTTGGAACAGGCCGTTAAAACATAAATGTGGGCATTTTAGAATTTTGAAAAGCTTTGTTCCAATGTCTTTGCTTATTATATTTGTATTACGGAGGGCGGGGAAGTTGATACCATTGTCTGACCTCCTCTGACATCACAGTGGGCCTGGAAGTGAATTAGCTGCCTCCGCTGTTGGCCCAGTTTGTCATGATGTCACAGATGGCCTTGAAAGTTTTGGCTGCACAGCTGACAACTCAGGGACAACAGTAAGCATTTCCCTCTTCATTCCAATTTCTATGAACAGTCCATATAAAAGCAAACCACAGAATTGCTGCCCGTTTGCTGTGGGCTCATGAATAACATCTTGTTTGAGGCAAATTGGTCTAATGGTGTTGAGACTTCCGAGGGGCATGCCAGACAAGCTCACTGACCCTGGAATGAAGTATCGCTAAAAACCTTCTAATCTGTGTTTCTAATAACACATCAGTGACACAGCCCCTTGTGAGGAATCCAAGCCAGAAAAAGGAGGGAAGAACCTTTGCAGAACTAGAGCAAAAGGTCTACAGGGTGACTTTGCAGGGGAGGGTGTGTGCCCTGGGTATAGGAAAGGGTCACAGAGGTCAACACCCACCTTTTGCCTGGAAAGATGCCATACTGGATCCAGGCAAGGAAGCAATGAGGTCAGACTCTGACGAGAGGGTTAACAAGATCGCAAAGAGCTGAGGACCGGTGGCTATAATTTATTTAGGCTTTCTGAAAGCTTCTGATAAAAAAAAAACCCTCATAAGAGGCTATTAAGGAAACATACTTAACCACAGGATGAGAGAGAAAGCCAAGTCACGGCTTTCAAATGAGATAAGCGCTAAGAAGGAGAAGCAAAAAAGCCAATGGGCAACCCTCAGGAGAGAGGCCGAGGTTAATAGCGGAGCGACCCTCAGAGCAGAACTGGGGCTGGGGTCGTTCGGTGTATTTATTAATGCCAGCTCCAGGCAGAGCGAGCAAATAAAGGGATGGCAGGCAAAGAGCCACTCCAAGCTCCTGAATATTGGGCCCAGATGTAAAAGTCTCATTCATCCCAATGGGGTTTGTGAAAAAGAATTCACTAGCAGGTTCAGCCCTTTATCAGACCATTAGCAAAGAAACCCCCTTTTTTTAGTGAAGAATGAATGGGCTTGGGCCTTTGTTGTGTGAGAAAATACTCTTGCAGGATCCCCACTTTCCTGCACAGCAAGAAGTTCCAGGGGAAGGTCCTTGCTAGGGTTTGGCTTGTTTTGGAGGAGAGCGCTGGGCACGAAGGGTGTTTTTGGAACACCTGCATCATTTCCAAATACAAAAGCAGAGCATCAGCGGAGGCAAACAGCCAGCATGCCCGGGAGGTAGCTGAGCGGACACCAGGTCCCTGAGAGAGAGGCTCTGCAGTCCAAAGGCCAGCCAACTCCAAACTCCACTTCTGCCTCCCCAACACACACACACACAATTCCTCCACGCCATCCTCTTGTGTGGGGGTATCTGTGCGTCGCCTTCTCAGATTCAGAGAGACAGAGAGATTCTGAACTATCTCCCAGTCGTTAGGTCCCATCAGTCACCCATTTTGGGCTATCGTTTCATTCACTCATTGAGCGAATTACCTGCCATTCATCGGAGTGATCTGAGGGCGTCATATCAAATATGGTGGGCACATCCAAAATACAGTCAAATGGAATAAGAAATAAGCCATTAACATCAGAGCATTACGATCGCTGAAAGGCATACTCAATAGGTTTCCAGCAGCAGGAACAGCCCATCAGGGCCTGATGCAACCTGAACCTCTTGGGGAAGGGTATTCCATAACTGAGGCACCACCACATGGAAGGCCCTGCCACAAGTCACCACACCACAAGCTTCACTCAGCAGCAGGGCTACCAGCTAGGCCACAGATACTCATTTTGCACATGAGCAAGGATGAGGGATGGGGGAGAATTTTGATTCATAGAATCATAGAATCTTAGAGTTGGAAGGGGCCTTGTAGGCCATCGAGTCCAACCCCCTGCTCACAGCAGGAAGTCCACAGCTAGAGCATCTCCCGCAGATAGCTGTCCAGCCTCTGCTTGAAGACACTTTGCGTTTGGGGCCAAATCTATCAAATCTGCACTTTCTAAAACAATATGAGAACTGAAACACGGCCATCCTTTGACATTTACAGTTGTCTGCATTTTATGATGCAGTCCTCCATCCAATGTTTACAAAATGCATACATGAGGGGAAAACGTGCTTAAAAAGGAATATATAAGTGAAAACAACATGCAAAAACGCGTTATCTGAGAAGAAATTGCCTGTAAAAATGTGGACATTAGTCAAAGCTTCAAACAAAAATATGTTTATTAGGAGAAAGTTGCACTAAAATGCTGAAGAATTCTTATGAGGATTTTTAAAAACATTTTTGCAAATTGCAGAAATGTGGAGAACCACATTTAAGACTAGAAAAAGAAGAAACGGAGACGACCACACTGACAGAGCCTTCCATCCCTAGCAGGGACACTCACCATCTTTCTTCTTCTGGCATTTCAGAGCTCTTTTATTTTATTTTATAGGTTCTGGATCTGCGCTTTAATTAGGGTGAGCTGAGCAGCTAATTCTGTTCCTGTTTCAGTCTTACTGGCACTCCATCCAGCCCTGGGCCATTCCGTACATCCCTTCCTCTTGTAGGCATGTGCATTTTGTGTACACTTTTTATGTAAGAAGTGGCAAGTAGCAGGAACAGGACTTTTGCTGGCTGGGAGGTGAATCCCTTCTTTCGCCTCCTCTGCCCTTCTTTGCTGCACCTGATCCTGCACCTGGAGAACTGCAGTTTGTTCTGGAGCAGGGAGGCTGAGCTAGCCAGCATCGCCCTGGAGAGCAACAGCTGTGGCTGCTGCCAGTGGGAAGCTTGTTGCGTGGGCTCTTGTTTACGGACAGCAGCTGTGTTGGCGGTGAGAGCACAAATGCAACTCGTGGATGTATAAAACATAATTCATGGTGTGCCTGGGTTGTTGCTCTTTTATATTTTTATTGATTGTATTGTACTTTTGTATTTTTATTTACTGTAGTTTTATTGTTTTCTGTATTAATCTGTTCATTGGTTTGGGGGCGTTGGCCAAAAAGCAGAATATAAATAAACAATTGCTAACAAACTTGATGATGATATAAGACAGAGGGGGGTTTTATACATAAAATGTGCACTTTTCAGTGTTTTTCGATACATTCACAGGAAAATACACTTTTCGCATGAATCTTTTGTGCAAAATACATATTTTTGTGCGCCAAAAATGCAGTGCCAAACTCCGGAGAACTGCACAATTCAACTGGGACTTGCATTCCAATCCACATGCAACTTCAGGAGCATTGGATTGGGTCATTCCTGTTAATCAGGAGGGCCCATGCACATGTATCATGCCAGATCTTGGTCCACGCATTAACCCTTATTGGATCCTTCAGTTGTGGTTCATTTGCGCAGCCGCAGGAACCCCATGGAACAAGGAGTGACGCATACCCAATGAAAAACAGCAGACTCCAAGTTGCAACTGAAATGGTTGCACCGCCTTGTCATACCATATAATAATATTAAAATAATTCCTCCCCCATCCCTTGCTTTGATTTGCCCTCAGCAACAGAGGCTGGCAGTGGACATAGCAACACTATTATTAATAGCAACACTGGCCTGGTTTTAAATTGGTGGTGGTGGCTCAAAGCCAAGCTGTAAGTGGGAATTCCAGCTATAAAACTTGCTGGTGCTGTTCAACCTCCGGCCATAGGAGGAGCAGAATGGATCTTGCTAATCATCCCTTAATGAGGAGAGGTTGGGCCATGCCCCAAAGCCTGGCAGCCAAGCTGGCATCAGCAGAATATCCAAAGTCACTTGAAAGACCTTCCCTCCTGACAAAGTTAGCATCTTGCCCAAATGCCTGGGCAGCAGCCCCAGAGGAAGACAGAGAAAAGGAATGGTGGCACAGCTACTCAATGAGGGTGGCAAAATGATAACAGACGACAAAGAAAAGGCAGAAGTGCTCAATTCCTACTTTGGCTCAGTCTTCTCCCAAAAAAGGGTCTATGACCCACTTGGGAAACATGAAGGGCGATTGGAGCTTGAGCTTGACAGACAAACGGTCAAGGAATACCTAATCACTTTGAACGACTTCAAATCTCCAGGGCCCAATAAACTGCATCCTAGAGTATTGAAGGAACTGGCTGAAGAACTCTCAGAACTGCTGTCTATTATCTTTGCAAAATCGTGGAGGACTGGTGAAATGCCGGATGACTGGAGGAGAGCTAATGTTGTCCCTAACTTCAAAAAGGGCAAAAAAGAGGAACCGGGTAACTACAGACCGGTCTGCCTAACATCAATCCCTGGAAAAAATCTGTAAATACCTTGAAAACAATGCAGGGATTACTAGGAGCCAACACGGATTTATGAAGAACAATTCCTGCCAAACTAATCTTATCTCATTTTTGATCAGGTAACCTCCCTTGTAGACTGTGGGAATGCTGTGGACATAATATATCTCGACTTCAGCAAAGCTTTTGACAAAGGGCCCCATGATATTCTGATTAGCACGCTAGCTAAATGTGGGCTGGAGGAACAACTATCAGGTGGATCCACAGTTGGCTCCAGAATCGTACTCAAAGAGTACTTATCAATGGTTCCTTCTCAAACTGGGCCAAAGTAACAAGTGGGGTACCACAGGGCTCGGTGCTGGGCCCAGTGCTCTTCAACATTTTTATTAACAACTTGGATGAGGAGGTACAGAGCATGCTTATCAAATTTGCAGATGATACAAAATTGGAGGGCACAGCTAATACCATGGAAGACAGAAACAAAATACAAAGGGACCTTGATGGGTTGGACCATTGGGCTGAAAACAACAGAATGAAATTCAACAGGGATAAATGCAATGTTCTACAGTTAGGAAAAAGAAACCAAATGCACAGTTATAAGATGAGGGATACTTGGCTCAGCAATGTGACATGTGAGAAGGATCTTGGAATTGTCGTTGATCACAAGCTGAATATGAGCCAACAGTGTGATGTAGCTGCAAAAAAGGCAAATGCTATATTAAGCTGCATTAACAGAAGTATAGTTTCCAAATCGCGTGACGTATTAGTTCCCCTCTATTCACCACTGGTTAGACCTCATCTCGAGTACTGCATCCAGTTCTGGTCTCTGCACTTCAAGAAGGATGCAGACAAACTGGAACAGGTTCAGTGGAGGGCTACAAGGATGATCAGGGGACTGGAAACAAAGCCCTATGAGGAGAGACTGAAAGAACTGATCATGTTTAGCCTGGAGAAGAGAAGACTGAGAGGAGATATGATAGCATTCTTGAGGTACTTGAATGTCTGCCACAGGCAAGGATCTCTTCTCGATCGTCCCAGAGTGCAGGACACAGAATAATGGGCTCAAGTTGCAGCAAGCCAGATTTTGACTGAACATCAAGAAAAACTTCCGAATTGTTAGAGCCATACAAGGGCTGGCCGGTTGCTTCTCTGTTGCTAATGGATAATTAGCTTGGCAAGGAGGGCACAGCCTAGGATGAGCAATGCACAGAATCATAGAATCATAGAATAGTAGAGTTGGAAGGGGGCTATAAGGCCATCAAGTCCAACCCCCTGCTCAATGCAGGAATCCAAATCAAAGCATTCCTGACAGATGGCTCTCCAGCTGCCTCTTGAACGTCTCCAGTGTCAGAGAGCCCACTACCTCTCTAGGTCATTGGTTCCATTGTCTCTCTCTGGACACATTGGCACCACATGGCCTGAACCTGGAGGACAATACCGCCACTACTTAGCGTCTGCAAGTGAAGCCCCTCTGAGCATTCCATCCTCGAAGCTCTATAACTGCCACCTTGGGAACAGCATTTGTATGTTGGCAGCCGATGAAGGCGGAAGCTGAAACGTTTTGTTAATATAATAAAAGCCTCTGTTTGGTTAATCACAATTCCATATATATATATATATATATAATATATATAATGTATTTTAATTTACTGTAATGTTTTGTGTTTTTATTGTGTATAATTTTATTACGTATGTGTGTGATTTTATTGTAAGCCACCCTGAGTGCCCTATTGTAGGATAGAAGGGCAGGATAGAATTATGATGATGATGATGATGATGATGATGATGAAGAAGAAGAAGAAGAAGAAGAAGAATGTACATTTGAGCCAGACAAATAAGTGTTGGTTCCTATAATGCACTGATGTGTGCATGAACTTGAGAAACATGCTGCCATGTGTCTCACTGCAGGTAGTGCTTGCAAGGCAGGGTGGAGAGCGAGGGGGCCTTGAGTTTCTGCAGAAAGCAGGAGACTTCTCTGGATCAGGAGGAGCCGCTTCAGTGTTCCTCTTGCCCCAGCAGCCAGGGACACTGATGCTTCCTTGATCCTCCCTTCCTTCCCCCACCTTCACCAAGCTGATGCCCTCCAGATGCTTTGGATTGTAACTCCTGGCTGGGGCTGATGAGAGTTGCAGTCCGCGATATCTGGAGGATACCAGGTTGCTCTGCACCCGACAGAATCCTCTCCAGCAACAGATGACACTCCAGCAGCAAATGCCTTGGGACATGAAAGGCGTGCAGTGTGGACTGAACTCCACACCATGATCCTCCTGACAGAAGCGCTGTGGTCGTATCCAAGAGGGCTGATACAGCCAGGAGCTTGGTCTAGCACTGGGAGAAGCTGCAGCGCTTGCTGGGCTGTAAAGATATTCTCAACAGGGCAAGCTACTCTTGGCACGGCAGCTTAGACCATCCCTCTAGAGTAGGGATGGTAAAAGCTGTTAATTCCAGTTTCTCCTTTTTCCAATCTTACATACAAGTCTCCTCATTTCCACATCAATTTGTGGCATTTTTTTAAAAAAAGTGCATGGAAATACATACCCATTTTCATGCGCATTTACCTTAATATACACATTTTCTAAGCATTTGCCAAGTGTACACCTTTTGTCTGCATTTTCCCCTTATATGTGGGTGGGTGGGTGTGGGTGTGGGTGGGTGGCATGTACTTTGGGGTTGGACAATTGCATCACAGATTTCAGAGAAGTTTGCATTTCAAAGGATAGTTGTGTTTTGGTTCGGGATGTGCAAGTTAGGTAAGCATGCGTTAAAAGGTGGAATGAATGGATTGTAATTTGATGACCAGGTCGTTTTTTAAATTGTATTTGCTGTGTTTTACTTGATGTGCACCGCCCAGAGAGCTTGCTATGGGCGGTATAAAAATTGAATTAAATAAATAAATAAATAAATAAAATTTCTCCACTCCACAGAGCTCCTCTGATGCTTTCCTCTTGGCCACAGCCTGCTTCAGTTTGCACTGCAATGTCCATGGAGCCCTGAAAGCTGGTGAAAGAGCTGCTGAACTGATGCAATGAGCCATTTCTAATGTTTTGAATGGTGTTCTTGTGGTTGTTTTTCCTGATTTTATTTTTATACGTTGCACTCTTCCTTGATATATTCTTATGAAAGTGTGGATTATACATAATTAAATGCATAGAATATTTTATTTCATTTTGCTAACCAGCAGCGCAGAACATATGGTCCTTTCTTAGTCACATGAACTATGGAGGTGTGTCCGGGGATGTGTGGGAAAATATGCCGCCTTTGAATGGCCTGTGTGAGAGGCTGGGAGGAGGGGCTTGTCAGAATGTGCTCTGAGCTTGCTGGCCTACAGGACCTGTGCTGATTCTGCCTGAGGCCTGGGCATGCTGTTGCAACTCGATGGCTCCTTCTATAAAACTGCAGAGTGGATTTCCCCCCCACAAAAGCACCCTAAGGCACCCTCTCGCCATCTCTCTCCACCAAAGGAGGCTGACCCCTCAAAGGCTGCTTTGAACTTCCCACAACTTGGAAAAAGGACAACAGGGGAGACTAATTTGGAGAACCTTCTCAGCTGGGATCCTTCAGCTTTGGTTTGGCTCCAAAAGACCAATCTCTGCTTCCCGCAGCCCCTGTGGTGACTCATTATTGCAGTCATGACAGCTGTCAAGGTAACTTATGTCCAGGTGCCAACGAGAGAGCGGCGGGGGGGGGGATCAATACTACTTGATTTGTTTGGCTCCAAAATGCACTGGCATTATGATTAGAGTTATTTCTCGCCTGCAAGGGGAAGGCTTAACAAACAGTGGGAGGTGGCAAGAAAGCCTCTCAAGGTACCCACAGGTGCCTCGCTCTTGTTTAGGGAGTGTATTAATGGTTCAGAAGCAGAGGTGAACAGCTTGTCGATTACACCCTTCAGATTAAACTGGGAAGATCCCAGAAGAAGAGATGGTCAGGGAGCAAAAATCTTCCCCAAGCAGAAGCAGAAGGAGAAAGATGCTGTTGGAAAAGCCTCATCAGCATCCTGCAACTAATAAAGAGAACCAAGAGAGCTGCATGGAAAGGGCAGGCCGGTAGGCAAAAGCATCATTTTGTGCAAGGCGGCGAAAGCAGGCGAAAGGGAAAAGCCTCTCTCTGGCTCCTTTCACACAGCACTTTTGATCTTTCACACAATGTATAAGCTAGTTCTGGAATTCTAGTGGAATATAGTGCAAGTTTAGCACAGAGTTTCATGATGAATAATACCAGAAATAATCCGTTTGCAAACTTGGGAACCCAGAAGATCACTGGAGTGTTTTGCTAGCTGCAGCTGCTCCCGTGACAGGCATCCCAGCTTGCAGTGTGTTCCTACCCTTTAGGTGCATGTTTTGGTTTTGGTTTTTTGCCTGATGAAAATTGTACGGGGGTTCTAGCATCGGTGCCGGTAGCAGCAGCATGTCCCACATGTATCCCTGTGTCTATACAACTAGATATATATATATATATGTCAGATGCTAAAGGAAGAGGGTTTCGTGGTGATGGGACAAGATCTTAGACCTCCTACGCAGTGGGGAACTACAGCATGCATGTGTATGATGGGACAAAAGATGCTCATTGCAGCCGTGTGGAAGACAGTTGCATGACATGCTGGTACATCGGCTGGTACGGCCTTCCTTAATGCAACAAGTACTGCAGTGCGAAAGGAATGTTAGAAATCAGGGCAGAAACACTACCATTTTAATCCTTTAAACTAACCTGAATCTTCCAGCATTCAGCTTCATTTGATGTCCATGAGTTCTAGTGTTATGAAAAAGGGAGAAAAACTCGTCTCTGTCCACTTTCTCCACGCCAGGCATAATTTTATACACTGCTATCATATCACCTCTGAGTTGTCGTTTCTCTAAATTAAAATGCTCCAAATGTTGTTGTTGTTGTTATCCTGCCCTTCCTCCCAGCAGGAGCCCAGGGCGGCAACCAAAAGCACCAAAAACATTAAAACATTATAAAAACAAACATTAAAACACATTAAAACAAAACATCTTCAAAAACTTTCCTTAAAAGAAGCTTTCAAAACAACTAAGATTAAAAACATTTTTAAAAGAAGGTTTAAGAACATATTCAAAAGCAATTCCAACACAGACGCAGACTGGGATAAGGTCTCTACTTAAAAGGCTTGTTGAAAGACGAACGTCTTCAGTAGGCGCCAAAAAGACAACAGAGATGGTGCCTGTCTAATATTTAAGCGGAGGCAATTCCACATATATTGTAACCTTTCTTCATAGGCGAGTTGCTCCACCCCCCTGGCTTTTCAGATAACCTCTTTAAGCCCTGGGATGCCATCCTGAAGCATACAATTCCACCTTGCAAGGAGAAGAAATGCCCTTCTTGATACACTCCTGTACTGTTGGGTAGGCATAGTTGAAGATGCACTGATCATGAGAGATAATGCATGCCATCCCTACCTTTTTCTTTTCTTTATTAAGGAGAAGTCAGTGGTAGAACCCCTGTTTTTCATGCTGAAGACCCCAGGTTCAATAGTGCGGAGAAAGACTCCTGCCTAATACCCCAGAGAGCTGCTGCTGACATTGTGGACAATACTGAACTAGGTGGTGGACCAGTGGCCTGACTCAGTGTAAGGAAGCTTCCTATGTCCTTGCCAGGATCAGGGCCCCAACTGGTGTTCTACCTAGATACGTCAGAAGAGCCGTGAGGAGAGGGAACTGAATTTTTGACCAGAGAAAGGGAAAGAGCTGCAGTCTTGTTCACTTGAAATTGAGATGGTGTTGCCACATCTGAAGTGAATGTGGGAATGAGGGCAAATACTCTGTTACAATGTTTAGGGTAGATTGATGAGCACTTTCTAGCAAAGAACATGGCCAATGTGAAAGAAGGAGAGGGAAGAATTGTGAGTGCATCCAGGAGGCTGGCAGGAGGGAACGTCTGTTTGCTTTATGGGTGAAGATGAAAAGAGCTAAATATGTCTCTTCGTTACCTAAGCACAGCCTCGCGGGTCTGTACGATAATAACTGGCAAATATTTGCAGGGTGGAAAGCTCTGAGCGGTAGATAGACAGATGGTGGACAGCAAAATAGCAAGATAGACACCCGAGTCTGTTAGGCTGCGAGAGAGCATGCAGTTTCCCTGCATATCTATCCATCATTGATCCCACAGCCAAGTGGCAAAGCTGGCAAGGCAGCTGTTCTGTCAATGCGACTCGGCATCTTCTGGGTACAGTGTTGCTCAAATAGCTCTGAGAGGCAAAAGGGAGCTGACAGATATGCAATCAAAACCTGCAATGCTGCGTGCTGTCCTTTTGCTTGTACCTTGGAGACGTTACTGCTGCTAACTTAAATACATGTCCCAAGTGAAAGTTTAACATGCAAAGTGCTTTACATTCCATGTGCTGTAAAGCAGCCAACACAAGGCAAGAGTGTGAGTGTTGGAACTGTGTTTGGGAAAACGCAGGTTTAAATCCCTACTCGTTGGATGGCCTTGGCTGGTTCATTCTTTCTCCGCTGCCTAAACTCTAGCTAGGAAGGGCCGGATGCAAGTGTGATAGATAAATAATAATAGGAACGTCGGAGCATCAGAAGTTGCTTTATCCCGAGTTGGACCATCTGGTACTGTCTACATCAAGGGGTCCCAAACTGTGGTCCACGGACCACTGTGAGCTTCATCCAGGTGGTCCGTGGCATTCCTGTGACTTATGGTTGACGATGGGAGATGGCACATCCATAGCAGTGAATATTCGTGTTGATTTTTAATTGTATTTGTATTGCTTCTTTCATTGCTTGTAGTGTATTTGATTGTGTTGCAGTTAGAAGTCTGTGGAATTACAATGGCTACAACAGGCAGAAAAATCATTCTGTGGGTGAGCAGTTTTCAAGTGGTCCGGGGGGGAGTTTGGGAACCCCTTCTCTTCTCTGATCAGCAGTGGGTTTCACAGGTTTCAGGCAGAGGCCTCTCCCAGTTCTATCTAGAGATGCCAAGGACTGAATCTGGGACCTTCTGCATGCAAGACAGATGCTCTGCTATACCTTTATTATGCCTACCCCCACAACGACCTTGTGAGGCAGATCACGATAGTTCCATTTTACAGAGAAGAAACTGAGGTGAGACTTGCTAAAGATCACACAAAGTGTCCATGGAAGAGAGGGAACTTCACATCTCCCAGACAATAAACTGAGCATCTATAGCAATTTATATGCATTTGCTGAAGCTGTTTCCTTTGTAAGCCCCTGTTGTGCAGTGCCGGGGATATATTATGGCCTGGCTGGTGTGTGCCTTTGTTAGGGATGGAAACAGCTGTCCATTTCGGTTCTCTCCGTTTCTCATTTGTCCAATCTTAAATTCAGTTCTCCACATTTCAGCAGCGATCTGCCATTTTTTTAAAGAAAAAATCTCATGAAAATTCTCCAGCGCTTTAGTGAGAATTTCTCCTAATAAACACATTTGTAGGCAGTTTTGACCAATGTACACATTTTTCCAGCAATCTCTCATCATATAATGCATTTTTGTAAGCATTGTATGATTGGTGAACTATATTGCAAAATTCAAGTAAGTGTGAATTTTGAAGGATGCCTGTGCATTGGTTCTCACTGTTTCAGAAAGTGCAAATTTTATATATTCAGCTTGAAACGTTAACTGAATTGAATTTCTCACCCGTCCGTAGCTTCTGTGGAGTCCTTATTTGTGCTATAGTTCTGTTAACTTTTGCAAAGGGTCAAGAGGTAAGCGTGTGTCTATTTCTGCCGACATCTTCCTCTGCCTCCTTCTGCAGCTAATTCA
This sequence comes from Rhineura floridana, assembly GCF_030035675.1. NCBI lineage: Eukaryota > Metazoa > Chordata > Lepidosauria > Squamata > Rhineuridae > Rhineura > Rhineura floridana. The sequence continues at coordinate 3,181,087 of NC_084480.1, read as the reverse complement.
TCAGCCATTTTGTGGCATTTGTCATCTCCTGAGTGCTTCGCTGGCATTAAAAATGCATCACCCATTAACTCTTCTGCCAAAATAAATACGCGATTCCTTCATCTTCATCTTCCTTTTCAAGCTCAGGTGTTCTGTTTTCTTTTGAAAGCACTCGGAAAGGAACGTCTTTTACACAAGCAGAACCAACCACTTTGCCGCTCAGAGTTCTAATGCTTTAAACCTCCAGAGGGCAGGAGCAAACAGCACCAAAGGGGGAGCCCTGCTAGTAGCCAGGGACATTGTCGAGTACCTGGACAAGAGGGAGGGATTGCTTTGAGAGGCGGCAGGATACTCACTCGGAAGATGGATTGGGGAGGAGGGGCTGTGGCATAGTGGTGAAACACACAGCTCAAAATGATGCTTTGCATGCAAGAAGTCCCAGATTCAAGGTTGGGCAGGCACCCTACTTGCCTGAATTGAGTGTCACTGTTGGGAGAGCGCGCACACCCAAGAGCTCTGCCTCAGTGGAGCCATTGGAGCGCATTGTTCTTGCCAGCACTGGAGGCTATGAGGGCGAGGCAAGGGCAGCCGCTCTACCTCAGCTGGACTCTTCTCATCAGAGGGAGAGGCTATGCACAGGGGAGGTGGTACAGCAGGTGTGGGTAGAGGAAGCATGTCAGGCAGGGTGGCAATGACTGGGTTGGGCCTCCTCATGGGTAACTGGAGCTTCAGGGGAGAACTGTCACTGTCCAGAGTGAGAGAGTTCTCAGAGTTTTGCGCCCGATGGCTCAACATGGGAAGCTCAGTCCATTCGAAATTGTTGTCCTCCTTTGCGATCTTGCCACTCCACCCCTGTTCTGCTGGGGCTATGACAGTTTATGTGAGTGGTTATTCCATGTTTTAATCCTTCAAACATCCCTCTGAGATAGGTCAGACTGAGACTAAGTGATTGGCCCAAGTTGAAGCAGTTGCAAGAAATCGATCTCTTAGTGTAATCTCGATACCGGTTCTTTGGATCTCTCTCCCTGCTGGTGCCAGGCGGGAGCCTCCATTGCACCATTTTTGACACCTGCTAGAAGTATTTTTGTTTAGGCAAGCATACCCAGATTATGATGTATATTTGTTTTTTTAAATCTGTTGGTTTTATCCCTACTTTGATAATGTTTTATGTCTACTGGTTTTGAAGTCTGTTTTTATTATTTTTTATTTTATTTAGCTTACAGTAAAAATAACAAACAAATAAATATAAACCAAAAACATTACTAGCATCCTAATAAGATCCAGGTTCAAAAACTGAACAAATGTGAGAAATACTAATTTGCAGAAATATGAAAATTTGACGTACAGTTTGAAATTATATTTTGTCTCACAAAAAATCTTTCCTTTAAATTTTATTTCCCCACAAAATCATTCTGAAGCATCAAGTAGCTTCAAAGTCACTCAAATCACAAAGTCACTTACAAAGGCTCTATAAATTACTTATGAAGAGCTCTACAAATGTGTACTTTTATTGCTATTTTAATGACTATTTTAATACCACTATAGCCAGTGTGGCCTAGTGGTTAAAGTGTTGGACTAGGACCTGGGAGACCAGGGTTCGAATCCCCACACAGCCATGAAGCTCACTGGGTGACCTTGGGCCAGTCACTGCCTCTCAGCCTCAGAGGGAGGCAATGGTGAACCCCCTCTGAATACCGCTTACCATGAAAACCCTCTTCATAGGGTCGCCCATATGTCAGAATCGACTTGAAGGCAGTTCATTTCATGTAAACTTCTTAGATTTTTTTTAAAGGGGCATTTAAGTCTTGCTAAACAAATAGAAATAAAATAAATTTGAACCACAGGTCTGTGTGATCTCTGCTGGCTCTCATCAGCCATATATTAGCTATTGTCTATTCATACCTCTCTCTCTCTCTCTCTCTCTCTATCTGCCTTCTGCCAAGAAAGAGCCAAACTAGATGAGGGATGGGTGAGAAATTCAGTTCACTTTAGCATTTAAAACTGAATTTATCAAATTTGCACTATCCAGAATAATATGAGAACTGCAAAACTGCACTTAACCAAATTTTGCAGTGTGGTTCTCCACCAACCAGTGTTTATAAAAATGGAGATGCAATGCAAGTGTCCTGGCACTGGGTTGCAATTGGAGACAGCTCTCCAGGTGGGGCAGAGCCACTGCACTAACCTCCCAGCAGGTGGGTTGCTGTTGCTCACCAGGAGGGAGAGAGGAAGGGAACAATGCAGGGGGAGGTCAGTGTGGTGCTGCAGCTCAGTGCCAGAGCATAAAGAAGGCTCCAGGTTCAATCCCTGCTGGCATCTCCACGTAGACGTGGGAGAGACCCCTATCTGAAACTCTGGAGAGCTGCCAGCCAGTGTAGTAAATACTGAGCTAGAAGGACACATGATCTGACCCGGTAAAAGGCAGCTTCCTCTGTTATTATGTAAAGGCAGCCTGTGCTTTTGGGGAAGGACCTTAGCTCAGTGGTAGAGCCTCTGCTTCGCATGCAAGAGGTCAAAGGTACACTCCCCGGTGGTATCTCTAGGTAGAAAGGGAGAGACTCCTGCCTTAAATCCTGGAGAGCCAGTGTGGACAATACTGAGCTGGAGAAACCAATAGCCTGACTCCTATGTAAAAAAACACCCTAAACTGCATCAGCAAGAATGCTGAATTGGCTCCTCCAGCGCATTTGCACTGTGCCAACCTCCCCTCTCCCCCTCTAATATTAATGTGTGTGTGTGTACAGTATGTATGTATTTGATTTTCATTTATTGCAAAGGAAAAGAAGACTAAATGTCAGATATTCAAAGCAGGCGAGTAATCAAGACCAACGTAAGAGGACAGAATATGCAAGATATAAATATAAATAGGAATATAGAAGGCACCCATTTAGAGTTATTCATGAAAGAAAGAAGAATGCATCTCAATATTCCTGCAACTGTCGCTCATCGTATCAGAAGGAAAAAGAGGCAAGTCTATTTACAGCTTGGAGTGGGGGGAGTTGTTTTCTTGAACTCTTCCGAAATTGCCAAGTAAATGCAGTGGCACTTTGAACAAACTGGCAGAATCCATCTGGACAATAAAATAAGCAATTGAAAAGATTGCAAAGAGGGATCTCACCCTGTTGTTGATATAACTGACAATGCTGGGCACCATCTAAAGGATATTAAACTAGGGCAAAGTTGCGTCCATAGACTTGCAGTTTTATGGCATCAATGGGGGTTGTCAGAGTTGCTGAAAGGATTCAATATTTGTGAATTTCTACACAAAATAACCCAATTAGTGCTGTGCCAAAACGTGGCCTTCCATTTCTCAAAAGCTTGCTTTCCCTGCAAAAGAAACTTCTCTTTTTATCCTGATTCTCAGGGTGCTTTAGAATTTCTTCAAAACTTTGGTGGATGTAGGCCTTCAGGGTCCCTTATCCTCGCACGATGACTTCGGGTGGCGTGTTTTTCTTTCTTTCTGTGAAACAGTTTTCTGTTGGTCTGCAGCCTCCCCAGATGCCCCCACTTCGCAATCTGAAATGACCCCCATGGGCAGAGTTACCACATGGCATCTTCCCCTGGGCTTTAACCAAAGCAAGGGGAGCCAGGAAGGCTGGCTACTGAGCACTGGAGATCGCTGCACTCACTGTTTCTCTTTGTAAGAGGACATTCTTCCTCTTACCTTTTCGAAAAATATCTTTCCACATTGACTTCTTTCAAATAAAAACACTTGAAAAAAACAGTGACGAACAGCTTTCAGGCAGATGGGACCCAGCCTCTCTGCATCCCCACACATATAGGAGAGTGCAGCAGAGGACCCTGTGGGATCTTCAGGAAGTGCAGGCTCCCAGGATGGCTACAGACTGCAGAGCACCAGAGAGATGAGTTGCAGAATGAAAGGAAGGGCACTCAGAAAACCCCTTGGGCACCTCAAAAGTAAAGAAAATACAACCCCACCCTTGCAAATTTCATTGGGTTTCCCCCCTTTCTCAGGGGGAGGAATGTGGAAGACGTTTTCAGCCATGTTACATGTGTCTCCAAATATGTGTGAGCACACACACACACACACACACACACATTTTGAGAGAAAATATGCACTTGCCTGCATATTTGAAGAGCTCTAGACCAGGAGCCTGTGGTTCAGGTGCAGGCATCTCAGTCCTGGCAGTCTCTGGCATGTTGGAAAGGGTCATTGCTCAGGGGTAGAACATCTGCTTTGCAGGCAGAAGATTCCAGGTTCAATCCCCAATGGCCTCTCCTCCAGATAGGTCTGGGAATGTCTGCTGCCTGAAGTCCTGGAGACCTGCTGCCAGTCAGTGTAGACAATACTGAGCTAGATGGACCAATGGTCTGACTCAGGATGAGGCAACTTCCTATGTCCTATCTTGGGCTTGGCGGTTTCCAGTCCAGCGCTTGGGCCCCATGCCTCCTCCATTGGCATCTCTGGTCCCTCCACGCCTGAGTCTTGTGCCCAGGTCACTGCTGCACCTTGGGGTCATGACACTCAAGATGACCGAGGGACTCACCTCCTCTTGCCTCCCCCTCCGCTGCTACTTGATTCCCCATATACGCTTCTTGCTGCTCCTTGCCAAACCCCAATCTCTCCACCCATGCTTCTCCGGTATTCTGCACAGCAGTCAATTCCTGGCTAGGACTGCATTACTGTTAACCACTGCTAAATGGAAACACAGTATCTGATGGAAACAATTTTTTAAAAAAATTACACACACACCCCAAGTACCTACTGCAAAATTACATAATTCGGTTATTTGGGTATTTTTAATTCCCTTCTCCCCAAAGGACTGGAGTGAGAAGTAACATTTAAGAGCATTGCAAATAGAAATATTAACGTCTAAAATGCAGTTCCACGTCATTTCTGGGCTTCTGGCTTTCTCCTGCCTCTAATTTTAGTCTAATCTACTGTAACACCTTTCCCAATCTGACATTCAAACAAGCACCCCTGCATTTTACAACGAGTTTGAGCCCTGTGTGTATTAATTCTCCCAACAAGGGAGCAATTTTCCTCCCTCTGACTGCCAGTTTTCCCCACACATGTCTTTCTCTGGCCTCCTGCAGTAATTTGCTTGGCTTTGAAACTGCTTCCTCACCATCACCACCCGTTTCCTCAATTTGCTTGCAATTCCTCTGTTAGCAATTAGAACACTTTGTTTAAAGACAAATAAGATTTAATGCAATCTTCCCCCTTTCCTTGCCAGCCTCTTGTAACTGGAGCCACTTAAACACCTCGCAGCCAATTGGGCAGAACCTGATTCCCTGCTATATTCAGACGCATATGTCCACATTGCAGATTTAGCCTGGCTTGGCACTGAGCCAAAGCTGATTTGATGCAAAGCTGACCTACGCAGCCTGGACAGAAATCAGAGGCTGGGGAGTCACTATAGACTTAAATCAGTTTAATCATTGAGTCCCATCCTAGGGAATCCTTGGGCTTGACATGTGGGCTAGGGAACTCTCACAAAGAATGCCCAGCACCCTCACTACCAAACTGCCATTGTCAGGATCTTTTGGCCATGATACTTAACTTACACAAAGCAGATGCAGATTTACTTTACGGTGAGCATTTGGTGGATGTTTTTAAAAGAGGATTAGACAAATTCCTGGAGGTAAGACTATCAAAGGCTACTAGCCATGATGGCTATGTTCTGCACCCACTGTTGGACACAATGTGCCTCTGAATACCACTTGCTCGGAAGCGCAAGTGAGGAAGGTGCTGTTGTGCTCAGGTCCCTGTTTGCAGACTTCCCATAGCCATCTGGTTCATAGAATCATAGAATCATAGCATAGTAGAGTTGGAAGGGCCCTGTATGGCCATCAAGTCCAACCCCCTGCTCAATGCAGGAAGCCAAATCAGAGCATTCCCGACAAGTGGCCACTGTGAGAACAGGATAATGGATTAGATGGGCCATTGGCCTGATCCAGCAGCCAGGCTCTTCTTGCGTTCTTAAACATGCTGTGAACTTGTGTTGCTATTGGGGATGGACAGATCAGTTTGTTTCTGATTTGGGTCAATTTCACATGTTTTTTTCATAAGTCTGTCTCATTCCATGCCCACATGAATCTGCAATGTTAAGTCCACATGAACTTTTCTATATAGACATGCGTTTAAATATATACTTAAATATGTATTTTATCACAAGTAGCTATTTTATCTCTATAACACACGTTTCTAAAAATATGTTTTCCTAAAATACACATCTTAGTAAACTTTGGTTTACTAAACCAAATTTGATGTAAGAACTGTTTAGCGAACTTCAGACAAGGGCAAAATCTAAAGGAGAATTACATTCCAATCTGTGTGTTGATCCAGGAGGTGCAAATTAGGTCTAAACTTAGTTCTATTCACTTAAAAATGCAGACCAGGCAGAATTCTGCTCTATCTGTATGTTGGTGTGTCTCAGATGGTAGCTTCTTGGGTGAGTCATCTGATCCAAGACCACTAGTGGAATATAGTGCAAGTTTATTGCTAATTTTCATGATAAATAATACCAGAAATAATCTGTTGCAAGCCAGGGAACCCGGAAGATTGCAGGACCTTTGCACTAGCTGCAGCCACTCACATGACAGGCATCCCAGCATTCCAGCCTTTCAGGCACGTACCAATTTTTTTTTGCCTGATGAAAATTGTCATCATTTTCATTGGCGATCACTCGTGGCTGAGTACGATTGTCTTCCAGGGTAAGGTCTTTAACAGTGGGTCCGTAAGTGACTGTGGAGGCCAATTCTGGATCCACACAGCCTCCCACAGCAAGGACATAGGTTTCCAGATGGAAGATGGTCGCGATGAGGATTTGCTTGATGTGCCTTCCGCTTAGCTCGTTTGTCCCTTTCGCCCTGTATTTGTGCTTCTTCAAAGTCCATAGCACCTTTGATAATGGCCGACCTCCAATTGGGACGCTCATGGGCCAAGGCTTCCCAGTTCTCGATGCTCACGTTACATTTTTTTTGGTTAAGCTTTGAGAACATCTTTAAACCTCTTTTGCTGTCCACTGATATTCCATTTTCCATCCTTAAGTTGGGAGTAAAGTAGTTGCTTTGGAAGATGGTGATCAGGCATTCGAACAACATAGCCAGTCCAGCGAAGTTGATGTTGGAGGATCATTGTTTCAATGCTGGTGGTCTTTGCTTCTTCCAAAACGCTAACATTAGTCCATCTGCCCTCCCAAGTAATTTGCAGAATATTCCAGAGGCAGCATTGGTGGAATATTTCAAGAAGTTGAGAGTGGCGTTTATAGATGGTCCATGTTTCACAGGCATACAGTGAGGTTGGTAGTACTATGGCCATCTAAATAAGCATTTTGGTCTCCCTGCGAATATCCCAATCCACTCTACACTTCATTTGGGGGAATGCGGCACTCACAGAGCTCAGACGATGTTGAATTTCAGCATCAATGTCAGCTTTAACAGAGAGATGGCTGTCAAGATAGGGGAAGTGATCAACATTCTCCAGTGTCACACCATTAAGCTGGATTGATGGTGCTACAGAGGGATTGGTTTGCACCTGTTGATGAAGCACTTTGGTTTTTTTGAAGTTAAGAGGCCAAGCTTTCCATATGCTTCTGCAAAGACATTTAGGATAGTTTGAAGATCTTTCTCTGAATGTGCAGAGACTACATTATCATCGGCATATTGAAGTTCTACGACAGAAGTTGACATTACCTTACTTTTTGCTTTCAGCCTACGGAGATGAAAAAGCTTTCCATCTGTTCGATATGATTTTTGAAGTTCTTTTTTTTTTACAATAATTTTTATTCAAATTTTCATAAAACATAGAAAACAAAATCATAAAACATTCAAAGACAAAAAACAAAACAAAACAAAAATGATTAAACAAAAAAAATAAAATGTTGACTTCCCATTTGTCACATATCAAATCAGTTATAGGTCTACAATATATAACAATCCTGTCTCTTAAATCATATTATAAAATCACTTTCCTCCAGTAGTTATCTTAATTAATCATCAAATCTCATAAACATTACTTTATTCTTTCCACAAAAAGTCAAAGAGAGGTTTCAATTCTTTAAGAAATATATCTATCAATTTTTCTCCAAATAAACATGTCAATTAATCCATCTCGTTAATAATTATAATAATCTTATTGTCATAACCATAGTCCAAATAAACATTTCGATTAATCCATCTCATCAGAATCTGTTAGGTCCAATAATTTCAATAGCCATTATTCCATTATCCCTATTAGTTCCATCTTCCATCTTCAATAGTCCTGTTAAGTCCAGTAATTTCAGTGTCCAATCTTCCATTATCAGTATTCCATAATAATCTTTTTTTTTTCAATAATTTTTATTCAGATTTTCATAAAACATACAAGACGAAATCATAAAACATTCAAAGACAAAAAACAAAATCAAAAATAGTTAAACAAAAAAAGAAAAAGAAAAAAAAACAAAAATAAAAAATAAAGAGTAAAATATTGACTTCCCATTTGTCAAAGATCAAATCAGTTATAAGTCTATAATATATAACAATCCTGTCTCTTAAGTCATATTATAAAATCACTTTCCTCCAGTAGTTATCTTACTTAATCATCAAATCTCATAAACATTACTTTATTCTTTCCACAAAAAGTCAAAGAGAGGTTTCAATTCTTTAAGAAATATATCTATCAATTTTTTTTTTCCAGATAAGCATATCGATTAATCCATCTCATTACTAATTATGATAATCTTATTGTCATAACCATAGTCAAAATAAACATTTCAATTAATCCATCACATCAGAATCTGTTAGGTTCAGTAATTTCAGTAGCCATTGTTCTATTATCCCTATTAGTTCCATTTTCCATCTTCCATCTTCAGTAGTCTTGTTAAGTCCAGTAATTTCAGTATCCAATCTTCCATTATCAGTATTCCATAATAATCTTGCTGTCAAAGCCATAGTCATATAGTAAGAGTCTGATGGGAATTACCTCTATCCCAAATATTTTCTTGCCATCCATTCTGAATAGGTTGCTGAAATACTGCTGTAAAATCATATCTCTGTTCTTTTTTTCAAAATACACTGGGTCATCTCTTGAAAGTTTTTCCATTGTCACATGGCTGCAGTTAATTCCATAGATTTTCTCTATATTGGGCTCCATCACATCATTCCAGTCCAGAAGATTATCCATGCCATTGATAACTTTATCTCTAGAATCTTCATTAATTTCTTCAGAGATAACATTGAGTTCCAAACAATAGATTTTATTTCTAAAGTCCATAGACTCCGAATCTTGTTCCTGTTCCACGTTTGTTCCAATCTCCGGGATCTCCTCTCTCACAGGGACCCCTGTTCCAGTCTCCAGGGTCTCCTCTCTCACAGGGACCCCTGTTCCAGTCTCCAGGGTCTCCTCTCTCACAAGGACCCCTATGTCTTTAATCTCCTGTGTCTCCAAACAATAGATTTTGTTTCTAAAGTCCATAGACTCCAAATCTTTTTCCTGTTCCACGTTTGTTCCAATCTCCGGGGTCTCCTCTCTCACAGGGACCCCTTCCAGGGTCACCTCTCTCACAGGGACCCCTATATCTTTAATCTCCTGCTTCATTTTACTCAATTCAATTTTCAGCTCCTTACAACCCTGTCGCAGGTTTTGTTTCGTTATCTCAATCTCATCCATTATTTTCTGAAACATAGTTATTTCCAGATTCTCAGCCACTTTCTTAATTGCCATTTTAAAAGAAAAATATAGGAAAACCACTTCTTATTTCAGCAACAATTGGGTTAATACTCCAAACTTGGTGACATCACAGTATAAACAGAGCAGACAGCCTTATCTCTCCATGCTTAAGTAAACAAAATGCAGTTCCCAGGATCGAAACAATTAATGGCGGTCGTCAGGAAACAGATTCGTCAAAATAAAATAGACCAAAAAGAGAGTAGTCTCAGACAATATAATATTCTTCAAAATAAAAATCTGGAATAGAAATCCCTCTTCTGTGTATATCTTTAGAATGCAAATCCAGGACAGCTTTTTGCAACAAAAACAGAGATAAGCTATTAATTAGTGAGTAGCAGAGAGAAGTTATGGCTCCCCAGTGAGATGTCAAAAACCGATCAATCTGGCAAATCTCTTTTAAACAGCAACAATTTAAGTCAAGTAAAAGAAAAATATAGAAAGAAGGGTGCTTGCCTGTTAGTGCATTCTCTCTTAGAAGATAAGATGAACGTTCGCTTTAACAGATAGAGCTTGTTGTTGAAAATCCGTCCCACCTTCGTCGGCTGGACCTCGTCCCATAAATTAATGAGATCTGGTCGTCCCAACAAAAATAGGCTTTGAGGTTAATCTCTTCGTTTCTCCCTACCCGGGAGAAGTTTAATCAGTCAAAAAAAAAAAAAATCTGACTGATATATCTGAATAAGCTTCTTTTGAGGCAGGAGCCCGTCTCAAAAGCAGGCACAGGCTAAGTCACCCTTCCCGGAAGTCTGTATTCCATAATAATCTTGCTGTTGTAGCCATAGTCATATAATAAGAGTCTGATGGGAATTTCCTCTATCCCAAATATTTTCTTGCCATCCATTCTGAATAAGTTGCTGAAATACTGTTGTAAAGTCATATCTGTGTTCTTCTTTTTTACAAAATGCACTGGCTCATCTCTTAAGAGTTTTTTCATTGTCACATGGCTGCAGTTAATTCCATAGATTTTCTCTATATCAAGCTCCATCACATCATTCCAGTCCAGAAGATTATCCAAGCCATTGATAACTTTATCTCTAATATCTTCATTAATTTCTTCAGAGATAACGTTAAATTCCAAACAGTAGATTTTATTTCTAATATCCATAAACTCCAGATCTTTTTCCAATTCCACATTTGTTCCAATCTCCAGGGCTTGTATCTTCCCTTTATTTTTTCTTTTCTCATCTCTGATCTCATTCTCCTCTCTCACAGGATCCCCTATTTCTTTAAGCTCCTGCGTCATTTTGCTCAGTTCAATTTTCAGCTCCTTACTACCCTGTCGCAGGGTTTGTTTCGTTATCTCAATCTCATCCATTATTTTCTGAAACATAGTTACTTCCAGATTCTCAGACACTTTCTTGATTGCCATTTTTAAAACCACGAAAACAAAGCAAAACAAAAATAAAGAAGAACCACTTCTTATTTCAGCAACAATTGGGTTAATATTCCAGGCTTGATGACATCACAGTATAAACAGAGCAACCTGCCTTATCTCTCTATGTTCAAGAATGCAAAACAAATTTAGTTCCCAGCATCAAAACAGTTAGTGGCGTCGTGAAGAAGCAGATTCGTCAAAATAAAATAGACCAAAAAGAGAATAGTCCCAGACAATATAATATTCCTCGGAATAGAAATCAGGAATAGAAATCCCTCTTCTGTTTATATCTTTAGAATGCACTTCCAGGACAGCTTTTTGCGACAGAAACAGAGATAAGCTGTTAATTTCGTGAATAACAGAGAAGAGTTATAGCTCACCCAGAAGTTGTCCAAAGCCGATCAATCTGACAAATCTCCTTTTGCTGCAACAATTTAAACCAAGTAAAAAAAATAATAGAAAGAAGGGTGCTTGCCTGTTAGTCCGTTCTCTCTTTAAAGAAAAGATAAACGTATCGCTTAAACAGATAGAGCTTGTTCGGAAGTCCGTCCGGCATTGTTGGCTGGACCTTATCTCATAAATTAATGAAATCCAGTCCTCCCAACAAAAACAGGCTTTTGAGGTTGATCTCTATGTTTCTCCCTGCCCGGGAGAAATTTCATCAGTCAAAAAAAAATGTTCTGACTGATTTATATCTGAATAAGCTTCTTTTGAGGCGGGAGCCCGTCCCAAAAGCAGGCACAAGCGAAGTCACCCTTACCGGAAGTCCATGATTTTTGAAGTTCTACGACAGAGGTTGTAATTACCCACACATACCCCTGTGTCCAGACATTAATTCAAGCACTGAATTATGAAGGAACTACGGTGTGCATGTGTATAACAGGCGAGGGATGAAGACAAGGCAGTGTTTGTAGCAGCACTGTGAAAGACCTTTTGCACAAAATGCCAGTATATCAGCCAAAAAAGCCACGGTTCCTTAATGCAACAAGTACTGCAGCATGAAAGGAATTTTAGAAATCGGGACAGAAGCACCACCATTTAAATCCGTTAAACTGATGCAATAAGACCCATGTCTGAATGCAGCCTAAGTTCTAGAGTAGACTAGGGTTGGAAGGATCTCTCCATTTCAGATCTCTCCATGTCTGAAAGATTATCTCACCCCTTATATATGCAAACGATCACTGCGCTCTGCAAGTGAGGGTCTCCTGTAGATACCATCTTATCAGGAGGGCCATTCCACACAACATAGGAAACAGACCTTTTGTGTGGTGGCATCTACCCTTTGGAACTCCCTCCCCTGAAATATCAGACAGGTGCCATCTCTGCTGTCCTATTAGCACCTGCTGAAGACCTCCCCTTTCAACAAGCCTTTTAAGTAGAGGCCTTATCCCAGGCTGTGTCTTTGCTGGAATTGCTTTTTAAGATTTTTTAAAGCTGTTTTTAAAAAATATGTTTTTAAGAAGTTTTGTTTTAATATGTTTTAAAGATGTTTTGTTTTTAAGATTTTAAAAGTGCTTTTAGTGTTTTTGTTTGCTGCCCTGGGCTCCTTCTGGGAGGATGGGTAGGATATAAATTTAATAAATTAACAATAAATAAAATATTTACAATCTTAAATTCAAGTTCTCCACATTTTTGCAGCAATTCATGAATTTTGTTTTTTAAAATCCTCATGAAAAGTCTTCAATATTTCAGCACAAATTTATCCAAACAACACACATTTTGTTTGCAATTTTGAATAATATACATTTTTGCAAGCAATTTCTCTCAACAGAATGCATTTGTGTATGTTATCTTCACTAATATATTAATTTTTATGCACACTTTCCCCTAATTAACGCATTTTTAAAACATTTGGTTTAGCGAACTTCATTGCAAAATTCAGATAAGTGTAAATTTTGAAGGGTGGCTGCTTTTCAGTTCTCATATTGTTGGTGGATGTGTGAATTTGATAGATTCGGCTTTAAACGCAAACCAAATTGAATGTCTCCCCTATCCCTAGAGTAGACCCACTGGAATCAGTTGACATAAGTTAAAGGAAGGGCCTTAACTCGGGGGTAGCACATCTCCTTTGCATGCAGAAGGTCCAAGTTTCAATCCCCAGCATCTCCAGAGAAAGTTGGGAGACTCTTCTTGCTGAAATTCTGGAGAGCCACTGCCCGCCAGATGATGCTGATCTAGATAGACAAATGGTCTGACCCAGTATAAGATAGATCCTTATGTCCCTAGTTGTGGCTAACTCAAATCTGTTTATTCCAATGGATCTACCCTGAGAATGGCTGAATTGGATACAGTCCTTTGGACATCACACCCAAGTTCCTTGGGGTGCAAATTGAATAAATGAGAGAGAGAGAGAGAGAGAGAGAGAGAGAGAGAGGTGGGGTAAGGGGAGGGAACAGAAGTCAGCAGACCATCAAGACCATGCAGGCACTAGGATGGGGACATGAAACTTCCCTCTGCTTTGACATCCCACCCAGTAATTTCTGTCATCATTCTTTACCCCCGTTCCCCTTGTATTTTTCTACAGACCCTTCCTGTGCTTTTCTAAGTGTGGGTCAGGCTGCTTACTTCTGGACTCACCTCTCTAGCTGCACCTTTAATAACAGCTTGATGTGCAGACCTTAGCAAGGGACTGTGCCTCTCTCCATGCTGTGAAAAGCATCAGCTACTGGTTCCTGCAGATCCACCGCTGTGAAAGTCATAGGACCAGGCCAGTCTGTGTTTCCGGTTTTTCTTGGCCGTCCTAGATCAGCTACTTTTCACGTTCCCACACTTCTCCTGCCAAGCTGGGCACTGGGCACATCTCAAGGGAGAGTGTAGCGTGTGTGGTGGCTTGCCCGGCAAGATGAAACGCAAACAACTCTCCCCTTTCTGACAGTGAGCAATCATACAATTAAATAGATCTGGGTCAGCTTGCCCCTAGGAAGGTCTTCTCAGAACCCACCAATAGTTGGTGGCTAGTTTCAAAACTCAAGCAGGCAAATTTTTATCTTTTTCTACATACGCACAAACCTCCACATTGTCAGCTTTTCTAGCTCAAGGTTGAAACTGATTTGGGCATCTATTTTTGTCAATGCTGAATGTAGCTAATTCAACTGGCCCAGATTCCAATTGCAGGATCCCTTCACATGCAAATGAACCAAGTGAAAGATACACAATATCGCCTGTGTTTTCTTGGGAAGGCAATCCTTCCATCTCCAAGCCTGAATAGAATCACAGCATCCTTGGAGCCCAGGGAGAACGTGAAAGGCATCTGTTGATACTGAAATAAGAATGCATACTCTAGAGCTGTGTGCAAATGGCCTCTGGAAATTCTCCAGAAATGGTGGAGGGGAGGAGTGAAAAGAAAGACAGAAATACTAGAAAATATCTTTTTAAAATGTCTTCTAAGAAATGATGGCTCTGCTCTAGAATAAGCCCACAGCATCTAGGGGAAAGGGCAGAACAAGGAGAGGTTAGTAAGAAAGGACTTATGCTTACAGAAGTCATGGTGGTGCATCAGCTTGCAGATTTGAAAATCCGATGATCCTTGAGATAGAACCAAAAGCTTTTATTTGCTGGTGCAGGGGCTTATAGGGTCAGGTTTTGAAAAATGATTGCATACATTTCAATTGCATACATTAAAACCTTTATCATTTTTATTAGATTCAGCAATCATGTGAATTTTAACGTAGGAATTGTTGCTTTTATTTAAAAAAAATCTATATTGTGTTGGGAATACCATACATTTGATCTTGTATTTTGAATTAATCTGTTGTCTTATTATGTTCTTTGCTAAAAGTATATTGAAGGGTGCATGGCGGGGGAAAATTTTCATGGTTTCAGCAAGTTTTGAGGAGACATAAATCTAAAACATTGAATTTCAAAATATTCAGATTGCCAGTTTCACATTTTAATTGGGGGGGATACATTTTAAAAATGAAATCTTGAATCTTGTTGATCAGTTTTCATGGCAGCAAAGCGAGGCATTCTGCTGACAGAATCTGATTTTTTCATCTTATTGATTTAACAATCTGCTACTTCAGGGGTTCCATAATTGCCGATAGTGTAAAAATATATATCAAGAAACCAGCTACCGTTCAGATGTGAGCTCTCCTCCTGAATTTCATTTCAGCTGTGTTTGCACCTGCGTATCTTTTTCTCCATGTTGCCTGACAAAGGATTTGAACTCTCAAGTTGCCACATGCCATCTTTTGCCACGAGACATCAGTCCAGTAAGTCAAAGGCACCACTGTGCCTGTTTCATAGTAGGGCTTCCAGCTCGCCACCCTGATTCCAGGTTTTTGATGTACACACACAGAATCCCAATTTGCTCAGATCCTCAATGGATCTCCCTTCCATTTGACAGTGACTGTTTCTGTTCATCTTCTTCTTGAAAGGAAATAGAGAAGTCTGGGGTTTCCCTCCCCCTAATCCACCCTAAGAGACTTAAGTTCTTAGGTCAACCATCAAAATGGAACACATCCTAGCTGGAAATGCACTCCGCTAGAGCGAAAATATATTCCATCCACTAAGCCTGACTGCTCTTTGTAGGGCACAGAAGAGATTTCATCCTCACTTTTGAAGGCAGCTTTTGAGAGGAAACAGCTCCCAGCTTTCCCCGTCTGTAGGCAGCCCAGATCTGCTTCCTCTTACCACCAGGGAATCCACATTGTCAGATATTTTATCCTTTAGAACCGTTTGACATATTGGCCCAGAATACTACAGTACGTTTTGCTATTCCATGACATGCGGTCTTAACGGCACAGATTCCCTCCACTGCTTTGATGGACAGCATTTAACTACTCAAGCAGAAAGTGAGCCCCACGGAGAGCAGATGAGGTAGCCAAGGGGAGTTCCATATAATCTCCTGTGAAGGACAAGAGCTATAGAGTTCAGGCATACTGGCTTATGCTTGGGGGGGGTGACTGCAGATTGTAACAGCCATAAACTTTTGTCACACAAAGCCTGGAGAAAAGTTGTAAACCTTACAACACACCTGCAAGGTAGGTACATGAGTATTACTACTCTCCCATGTTGCAGATGGGGGTACTGAGGCTGGGAGACCACTAGTGAGTTCATGGCAGAGGTAAGATTCACACTGGGGAGAATTCTGACTTGGTTTGATCTTGTTCTGTTAAATGCCACACACACACACACCCAGCAGCCAGTTGATTCTTCCTTTTCCGGCCTTGCATCATTCACATGGGTAACCCCAGCCAATCAAAGATCGCATTGGGTCACAGTGGTATATACCCAGTCAGATTTAGCTACTTGATGATATCACTGATAGCAACGTAGAGTGAGGGCAAAGCTTCCATGTCAGTCATATGGATCATCCCAGCTAATCAGGGATCCATGACATGAATAGGATGGCATCACAATTCTTACATAGTTAACCAGATACAGCTATAGTGGCTTCACTGAAGTCAAGTGAAAGCCACTGAAAGAGTGAGAATGCCAGAGCAATGCATCGACAAACCTTTCTCAAGAAATACCGAGTAACTGTTAATTATGAAAATATTTGTGAGAGCTTGTTAGTAGGTTCAGCTTAGAAGTTGCTGGAGTGTTGTGGGGGGGGGTTAGTGATTGCCGCCCTTTGGCCATTTCTCCAGAGCCGAGGCTAAGATTCCCGATACGAATCTGCCCGTACACTGCATTCTACATCGAAGGCCCTCCTCCGAGTTCCGACTCATAGAGAGGCTCGGAGGGTGGTAACAAGAACTAGGGCCTTCTCAGTGGTGGCCCCCGAATTGTGGAATAGTCTTCCCGATGAGGTGCGCTTGGCGCCGACATTGCTATCTTTTCGGCGCCAAGTTAAAACCTTCCTCTTTTCTATGGCATTTTAATCTAACTTTAAATTTGTTTTTAGTTTGCTGTAACTGATTTTAGATTTTTTTATCCTTTTATATGTTTCTGTTGTATCATATTATGGAATTTTTGTATATATTTGTACTTTTTGTTGTACACCGCCCAGAGAGCTATGCTAGTGGGGCGGTATAAAAATCTAACAAATAAATAAATAAAGAAAGAAAGAAAGAAAGAAAGAAAGAAAGAAAGAAGGGCCACAGAGCACCTGCTTTGCATGCTGAAAGTCCTTCATTCAGGTCCTGATAGCATCTCCAGGTAGGGCTGGAAACATCTCCTGTCTGAAACCTTGGAGAACAACTGGCAGTGTAGTCAATACGGAGCTAGATAACCAATTGTCTGACTCCGTGCAAGGCAGTTTCCAGTGTTGCTGTAGCCCACTAGACATTTGATTGGAGGACAGAGCTGTGTATGCCATGTAGCCTGCCTGGTGCCCTCTCAACTAACCTGATGCCCTCAGGTGTGGTGGAGGAATTTGTCTCATCGCCAGTGTGGAAACAAGGTTCAGCTTCCCAACCAGCCAACTTTTGTATGTGAATTGGAGTGGGGTGCCATGCCTAGCCCTAACTGCGAACTAGGCATGGAGTCCTCAGAGGACAAATCAGATACCCCAAAGTCCTTGAGGAGCTGGCAGGGCCCCCTGAATCTAATGCTGAGGATCCCTTTGAGGGACCCTCTCAGTTGATACCTGATGAAGAACCCCTGGAACTCTCAGAGAAGGTCATGGATTCCCACCCAGCCACCACCAGTCCTCAAGAGCGCTAGTGCCAAAAGCTTCAGGTCCAGGATGTAGTGCACCGACACAGTATGCATCTACAAACCCAGAGTTATTGATCTACTAGCAGGTAAGGGGACTACTCATGATTAAGTAATGCTTACTATTCCTTCAGGGGGTGATTGGGGATGGCTTAGGAGGCCAGAGTAGGAGCCTCTCAGTTGCTAGGAACAACACAGGGCTCTTGCTCCTTGTTCCTGATTCTAGTTTGTGTGGGGGAAGTTGCATTCTGCTCACCAAGAGATGGCAACTTTGCCAGTGCTTGTGCAATCAGTTATCTCCAGGTGGGGAGGCAAGTCAAGAGCCTCTGATGTTGGATGGGGTCATTGATTCATGTCCACGTTAGGCTCTAATTCAACTCTTGACCGTATAAATCTGAAATGCGTTCAGGAGTTTTTAGGCCAAAAGAGTTGGTCATGCAAACAAGTCCTTTGGGTGTCAAAATGATCTAAGAGGTTTTTGTGTGTGTTCAGATTGGATGGGGCAAAGTGGGTCTGAGTTTCTGTTTCCTCCATAGAATCATGGTGATGACTCAGGGCCAGCATTTTTAAGAAGAAGAAAAAAGAAGAAACTAAATTTTATAAGGCCTAGAGAAGTTATTTGCTTGCTGAAGCTTATCAGTAAAATACGTGCTTGGAAGCTGCTGTTGTAATGGCTAACTTGTAGATATGGGTGGAGAAACTAATGTGCCGTGTGCATAAGAGTTGGTGGGCATAGTCAGAAGATCGACCAATGGAAAGGTGACAGGTTGGCACTAAGGGGCCAATTAGAATGTGCCATGAACTTTTGCTTGCAATGTATAAAAGTGTAGCACCCCCATAAGGGGTGTGCATGTTTTGCGAATTATTGCCTTGCACGTCTTTCTGGCCAGAATGAAATAAAGCTTGTTGGACACTTCAACCTGGGTGTGGTCATTTGGCTGTACTGCACCCTGGGTAATGGACCCATTTGGGAGACAACAATGGGATCATAGAGTTGGAAGGGGCCTATAAAAGGCCTTGAAGTCCAACCCCCTGCTCAATGCAGGAATCCAAATTAAAGCATACCTGACAGGTGGCTGTCCAGCTGCCTCTTGTAGGCCTCCAGAGTTGAAGAGCTCACCACCTCCCTAGGACTTTGGCTCCATTGTTGTCCCTCTCTAACAGATAGGAAGTTTTTCCTGATGTTCAGCCGAAATCTGGCTTCCTGCAACATCAGTCCATTATTCCGTGTCCTGCAATCTGGGACGATCGAGAAGAGATCCTGGCCCTCCTCTGTGTGGCAACCTTTCAAGTACTAGAAGAGTGCTCTCATATCTCCCCTCAGTCTTTGCTTCTCAGGGCTAAACATGCCCAGTTCTTTCAGTCTCTCCTCAGAGGGCTTTGTTTCTAGTCGGCTGATCATTCTTCTTGTCCTCCTCTGAACTCATTCCGGATTGTCTGCATCCTTCTTAAAGTGCCGTGTCCAGAACTTGACACAGTACCCAAGAGGAGGCCTAACCAGTGCCGAATAGATCCAGCATTATCCGCAAGGTCTGTTGTGTTGCTAAAACTGATATGGATTCCTGCATATTCTAAAACGTCTTGAGTACCTCTTAATTTAGACATAACAGAACAATGTCCAAATGAAACAAATTTTAAACGTTCATGTAATATAACACATTCTTACAGTTATTGCTTGTTCTCCTCTCCACTTCCTTCCTTCCTCTTTATTTGTGGTTTCCTTTACTGCCAATTTTGTTTTTATCTGTTTATCTCACTCATTAATTCCATTGCCATAATAAATGCTGAGATTAAAAGAAAACAAAATTTTAAATGATTGCAATTAAAACATATCAATCTGTGTGCATGTTTTTTTTTTGAGATTGCAAGCTCCCTGCGTGAAAGGAGCAGTATTCTTAGAAACTTTTTTTAGAGGGAGGTAACAGCAATATATTTCTATAAAATGCCCTGTGCATAGACAGCATGATGATGCTCTCATCGTGACAGCATGATGATTTAACCAGACAGCATGATGATTTAATAGTAAAATGCATCACCCAAAGGTCTCAACAGAAAGGCTGAGGGGACAGGAATTGAAGGAAGGAAAGATATAGCATGTGTTAATTATGGAGAATTTTTATTTTCTCCTGTGGGATCTTTGCTGAGGGTCCTTTAAGTAATCAATGACACAGGCTTAAAGCAAAAAGGTAGGCCTTTATTCTTTACAAGCATATGCAGGGTCAGTCCCCCAGAAAATCTGGAGAGGACTGCAGCGAGGTACAGTCTGCACATATCTTTTATACCGTACAATTACAGCATGTGACAGTAATTAACCAATCCCCTAAGTTCTTCACCAAGTAACATAACATTTCTTCCCTCTTGCAATATTTCCAACTAACCAGATAACTTTATTAAAATGAATTCATGTATATTCATAATTTTACAGATACCTCCCATTGTATTGTCTTTCTGTCTTCCCAGATTGATGTCAATCTGTCCCCTTGACTGATATTGCCACTATTTTGTTGTCATATGTTACTGATGATTTTGTTCCATACATTCCATTCTATCATGGCTTCTGATCAGCCAAGCTGGTCAGGGACATCTCTAGGACATTACAACCTGTTCTCCTAAGTGATACCATGAGGCAAGGCCAAGTTTGGTTCTCCTTAGAGTGACTGGAAGTTCTATATGAAATCCCACTTATATTACACTGCTATAGAGAAAGATTAATTTTAAATCACTATATTATAGCTGAAAGCCACACAATATAAAAAGTGATTAGGGAATGCAATAAAGAAAAGGGGTGATTCTGAGCCAGCCACTCTCCATCAAACACAGAGGGATGAAGAAGGCAGCCCACCTCAGAATACCTCTCACCTCAGAAACACACATATTTATGAAGTACAATTATACCCATCATGCTATTGAAAAAAACCAGTATCAAGCTTAAACTTTTTCTCCTCTCCACCTTGACTCTATTATGAAGACTTCCCTTAGATGAGGCCATTGCTCTGCAGCATACAAGACCAGAAACCTCTTTTTCAAGATCAAATACTAAAAAGTATATTAATCAAAAGATTTGCTTAAAACAATACCAAATTAATGATCTGTGGTCATGCATTAGCCAATCTTGGCACCGAAAGAACTCAGGAATTTACAGCAAGGTGAACTTGGCCATTTTCCTGCTTTCCCTACACACAGGCCTGCTTTTAATGCCTGTTGTGTGTGAATATAGGGAAAGAAATCCATTTTTTCTTCATCATTTTCAAGGGCCCAAATTGCTTGGGGCCAGGATGCTTGGGGGAGCCTCCATGATTAATGCACCCTGCAAAAATCAGGCACTTGGTTTTGACAACTAGCTCAGGCCACCAGTCCATCCAGTTACCCATACAAGGAGTCGAGGATCAGAATGGGCAAATCTGTCCATTTCGGTTTCTCTCAGTTCCTCATTTTTTCCAGCCTTAAGTTCATTTCTCCGTACTTCTACACCAGTATGAGGATTTTTAAAAAAATATCCTCATGAATATTAATCAACATTTCAGTGCAAATGTCGCCTAGAATGCACTTTTCTATGCAATTTTCCCTAATATAATGCATTTCTGAATGTTTCTTTAATCAACATCTGCATTTTTATACATGTTACTTAGCTGGAGAAATGCCTTTCAAAATCTGGAGAAGTGTGAATTTTGAAGGACGCTTATATTTCAGTCTGTGTAGATTACATAGGTTCACCTTTAAATGCAAACTGAATGAAATTTCTCCCCCAGTCCCTAGTGGAGGATGATCCAAACATCGCCCCTCTGTACATCAGTGCTGAATCATTCCAGCCAGTCTCAGTATCAATAAAAGAATTTGCTTTTGTTTTTCCTAGTGATTTGTAAGCTGCTCGGGGAGATTTTTTTTATTTGAAGAGTGAGATAAAAGAAAAAACATGAATTGAAACATGCAAATCCAAAGGCTTGCAAACGTAATATACAGAAATCCTGAAAGGAAGAACTGAGGCCATCTCGGCTGTAAGACCCTCTCCCTGCTTGCTGTTGCACTCGGGCCCTGCTTGCTGTCTTCCTACAGACATGGCTGGCCGCTGAGAAGACGATGCTGGATTAGATGGGCCTTTGGCCTGATCCAGCAGGGCTCGTCTGAGACCATCTCGGCTGTAAGACCCCCTCCCTGCTTGCTGGCCTCTTTCCACCTGGCCTGGAAGGGTGGGGCCTTGACTGACTGCAGCTGCAAAAGGTATCACTACCTGAAGATGCCAGAGACCACCTTGACTGTGGGGTGCTGTTTAGGGGCTTCTGTTTGGGTAAAAGTTTAATCTCTGATGGTCGGTTTTTTGTTTTGCTGTTTCTGGGATTATGCTTCTGTATTTTATTGTTGGATTTTATTAGGAATTATAAGGATGTATCAATTTGTTGTATGTTTTTTATGATGTTTTTGTTAACTTATTGACCATTTGAATTTATTTCTTACAGTGAATTGTGTAATGTTTTTTCTGTTCATGTTGTGAGCCGCCTTGTGCATAAATTGTTATGGAAAGGCGGCATACAAATAAACAGTGATGATGATGATGGTGGTGGTGGTGGTGATGATGATGATAAAAACATAAGAGGAGACTGCTGGATCAGGCCAGTGGCCCATCTAATCCAGCATCCTGTTCTCACAGTGACCAACCAGATGCCCATTATGGGAGGCCCACTAGCAGGACCTGAGTACAAGAGCACTCTCTTCTCCTGCAGTTTCCGGCAACTAGTATTTGGAAGCATACCACCTCTGACTGTGGAGGCAGAGCATAGCCATCATGGCTGGTAGCCACTGATAGATGTATGTGGGTCGTTGTGATGTTCCTATATTAATGTATATATGGTAAGTGTTGGTTGTTTAGAAGATACATGGTAAGTGGAGTGAAAGAGGAGGGGGAGTGAATGGGCAGTAGAATGCTAGATGATTGGCTGAGTGTTTAAAATGGCTGAACGTATAAAAGGAAGAGTGAGAGTGGAATCTGGGGGGTGATGAAAGTGAGTGGGTTGCTTTGGTGGGTTTTTGGAGAGAGTTGTTTGCCAGGAGAGAGTGAAGAAGGAGGGAGGTGGAGTTCAGATTAGTATTGAGTAAAACCATATGCTTATGTGCCTTAAGAAGAAATCTTGTTAATCTTGTTAGCTTTGTTATCTGTAATAAATACTTAATTTGGTTTACCAAAGGCCTGATCCTTGGCTGGGGTTTCACAGACCAGAAGGGAGGGTAAGGTAATGACCAAGGCTGAAGGGGAACTGTAACAAATGGTGGCAGCGGTGAAGAGAATAACAATACCAGTATTCAGAGTCTCTGGGAATACTAGTATTAGGACGTGACTGGTGGTTGCCTAGCAGGGGGATCTGTTGAGATCCGTGCTAGAGCGGGGAGAGAAACAATAAAAAAGGACAGTCCGGACTGGTGGAGTCCCTGGTGGTACCTAGAGACAGGCAGTAGCCACGTGCAGGTAGGAACCTGACAGGGAGAGCCAGGGAAGGGCGTCACAGTCGTCTCACACCATATGAGCTCATATGATCACTTAGATCTGTGCAATGGGCACTTTTACAAGTCTCACATAATGTTCGGTCCAGACGTGCA
Source organism: Rhineura floridana (assembly GCF_030035675.1). Classification (NCBI taxonomy): domain Eukaryota; kingdom Metazoa; phylum Chordata; class Lepidosauria; order Squamata; family Rhineuridae; genus Rhineura; species Rhineura floridana. Next base: position 3,157,868 of record NC_084480.1, on the reverse strand, counting down.
AGAAATAGACTGCCTAGAGTAGCAGCACCTACACTTTAGAACTCCCTGCCCATTAATATTAGGCCTTTGCTGCATTGTTTTTGGAAGCTGCTAAAAACTTTTGTTTCAGCAAGCCTATCAAGGCATCTTATTTTAGTATGCATTTTTAACACATGATTTTAGTAAGTATAATTGGTATAGCAAAGTGGGGAGGAGAGCCTGGCCGGGAGTCCAGAGTCTGCGAGTTCAAATCCCCGCTCGTGTCTCCTGGGTATAAAGGGCCAGCTAAAGATCACCCCCACAGTGAGTGGCTCTGGGGTTATGTGCCCTGCCACCTGTGCAGCCGTGGGCAAGCGGCAGAGTCCCAAGGAGCCCAGTTGCGGAGAGGAAGGGGCTGGCTTGTGCAGCTGTGGCAAGCTGAGCAGGCCCTAGCCAGCTGGGGAGGACTAGCCTCAGAGGGAGGCAATGGTAAACCCCCTCTGAATACCACTTACCATGAAAACCCTATTCCTAGGGTAGCCATAAGTTGGGATCGACTTGAAGGCAGTCCATTTCCATGTTTTCAATCATTTTAATGTGTTTTATATTTTAAAATTTATATGGCATGTGACTTGTTTTTAATGTTTGCTTTTTATCAGTATTTTAAAATGAATAGTTTAAGGGGGATTGTGTGTAAACCATTTAGAGGTCTTTTGTTCAAGTAAGCAGCCATATCAGTTTTGCTAAATAAAATGAAAGGGGGCAACACAGGCCTATGTAGATCAGAACCTGAAAGTTTAATTATTGTTCAGGACCATATAATTGTGAGAAATATATGGCAAAGATTGCAGGTAGAAAAATGCACCTGTATAAACAAAATGCAATGATGAAAACAGGAAGAACAGAGCACTGAATATGCCCTCTCTCACCCTATACAGAGTTTCTTGCTTGCCAGACACAATCAGGTTGCAAAAATAATTGCTGCCAACTGGCTTTGGAGTACCAAAAACTCCCCATTTGCTACAAATAAAGCCCTGATCTAGTTCTTGAGAGTGATGATTACATTTTGTGTTGGGATAACCCTATTCTAACAGATAAAACAATAGATCACAATAGACCAGGCATAGTTCTGGTGAACAAAGAACCTAAAATAGCATGCAGCAATATTTTTCATGCATATTTAAAAACTGGGAATTAACAAACAGATAAATAAATACCCAAAATGAAGCTCAGTCTTGGAAATAAAGCTATCTGGGAAACTCAAGACGATTCATACAGAGCCCTTTTCTCAATCTCAGCTACAGGGATCATTCCAAGCAGGGCGGAGAGAATCTGCACACCGTTTTTCCCTGTTAAATACAATGCAAATAAAGATATCGTTAGTCATTTTCGAGAACTAACATGCAAACAGAAACCTCCTAAACATCTATCACTTGGGAGGGGTGAGAGACTTGATTGTTTGCATTGAAAGCCAAAATTATCAAGTTTGTACTTTCTGAAACAAAATGAGAAGCAGATCATCCTTTGAAATTTGCACTTATCCAAATCTTGCAGAGCCGGTCTCCAGCCAAACAAAGTTTCAACAATGCATATATTAGTGAGAAATTTGAATAAAACTGAATGTCTTAGTGAAAATAACATAAAATGCATTACGTTACGAGGTATTGCTTGCAAAAATATCTACACTACATGGGCTCTACCAGGTTTGTTTATTGTTTTATGCTGTTATTTGTATTATTTTAAATTGTTTTTTTGGTATTTTAAGTGCCTGTTTCATGGTATTAAGGGTGCGTTTAGTTTAATTGTATCTTAATTGTATACTTTTGTATGTTTTTAACTACATGTAGTTTTATTTGTAAGCTGCCCTGAGTTCCAGTTTGGAAAAAGGGCGGGGTAAAAATAAAGTTTCATTCATTCATTCATTCATTCATTCATTCATACATACATACATTAGTCAAAACTGCATATAAAATGTGTTTATTAGGAGAAATTCACACTCAAGTGATGCAGAATTTTCATAAGGATTTTTTTTAAAAAAACCACAAATTTCTGTAGAACCGAATTTAAGATTGGAAAAATTAGAAACTGGGAGAACCAAAACTGGCAGATCTTTCCATCCCTAGTGATGGATGTTCCTTCCACAAAGAGGCTGGAGTGACAGATCCTTGCTTGAGTAAGCACCAGAAGTACTGAGAATAACAAAAACTAACCATGACAATACCTGCTCAGACTACACATTTGTAAATAAACTTTTGACTGAGGTCATTGCACACTCTCTGCTATATAACAGACCCCCCTCCCCCACTGGTTGAAGTTGCTCTGAACTCTCACTCATTAGGAGAGAGGAAATAACAGCAAATGCTGCCAGGGCATCTTTTCTTCTCCTTCCCCATGGGGTGAAAAGTTCAAAAGCAACCTGACATCAGTCCATTGACTCCTACCTCTTCTGTCGCTACCCACGGGCACAATGGTCAGATCTCACAATTGTCTCCCCTTGCAGAGTGGGCTGAAATGTTAAGTTGCCAAACGACTCAGTGTGCTCAATGGCGAAGCAGCACCAAGACCTTTTTTAGCAGCATCCCATCACTCTCACCTTGTGGAGTTTGGAAGATACTCATTGGAAGACTGTCCTACTTCCTCGTGCTGCAGGATTCCCATTTGAACACCCAACTTTCTCTGTTCAATGATTTTCATGTCAGTTTATTTATTTTTTTTGCCTTGCCTCGCAACAGTTTTCTGAAACCCAAATGGCATTATAGCTACAAGCATGCCCAACTCAAGCACAGTTTCATTTTGTGAAAAATGGTCTGGATATCTGGGGAAAAGCAGAGGCTTCCTTTGGGCATGACCAAACTTGCCATAATTGAATCAGCACAGCTTCACCAGGCAGCCTCTCTCTTCTTAAAGCTCTTTGCCTGACCTGCAACCAAGTGATGACATGTAGGAATAGCTCCCGCCCGAGGAAGCCTGGCTTTTCCTCTCAATAGCCATGCCTGAAAAGGATCACTTGCGTTGTAAACTCTCCATCACAATTTAACCAAGAAACATGTTAGAGGAAGACAAGTGATTTTAAAATAATGCTTACTAGATTTATTTTGTTTTAAGGTTTTTAAAAGTTCCTACACTCTCTGATTTCTGTAATTTTATTTTATTTTTCTTTCCTAAATGTTTGCCTAGTTTTAGAGTGGTCAGGGTCATTACCTTTTACCTGTTGGATTTTAGGCACTGGATACATGATAATTATCATCACCCAGACTCTAGAGATTTGCCATCAAAGACTTGGGTTATTAGTTCAAACTAATACATGAAATTCTCCCCAGCCCATTGACTCCCCCAACCCCTTTGACCCTATGTGTCCCTGCTATCCATATATTCCTTTGTCTCCTCATGAGAATGTAACAGCTGCCCTGCTGGATCAGGCCAAATGTCCATCTAGTCCAGCATCCTCTTCTCACGGTGGCCAACCAAATGGTGCAATGGGAAGACCACAAGGAGGATCTGAGCACAACAGTATTGCCCAACTTGTGATTCCAACTGCTATTCAGAGGCATACTGCCCCCAACAGTGGAGGTAAAATATAGTCATTATGGCTCACAGCCAGTGTGGTGTAGTGGTTAGAGTGTTGGACTACGACCTGGGAGACCAGGGTTCGAATCCCCACGCAGCCATGAAGCTCAGTGGGTGACCTTGGCCCAGCCACGGCCTCTCAGCCTCAGAGGGAGGCAAGGGTAAACCCCCTCTGAATACCGCTTACCATGAAAACCCTCTTTATAGGGTCACCATAAGTCAGGATCGACTTGAAGGCAGTCCATTTCCATTTCATGGCTCACAGCCACTGAGAGCCTTATCCTCCAAGATCTTCTCCTTCCCTCCTGATTTCTGCAGCTCTGCCATTTCAACCCATCCTTCTGTCCAGTCTGTGCTTCTAGAGTCTCACCTGCCATAGTGGGTCATTTCTCTAGATTCTTGGATCTCTGCATTTGATCACATCACAACAAATGCATGTGTTCCTTGGAATGGGGATCTCCAGCAAGACAAAGATTCTCTGCTTCATGGTCCAGTGAGAGCTCTTGGTTCTTCCTCACCTTGTTCTCCTCTTGCTCTGACCATCTCCTTACTGCTTGGCTCCTGAGGTGGGGCTGCTTGCAGACTGCCTTTATTTTTTTTATCTTGGACCCTCCACATGCTTCCAGGTTGCCAGTCCTGGCACTGCACGTTTTGGGTCAAAGTCATTTGCCCCTCTATACCAGTGGCAGGGAGCTACCAGCCCAAGGTCCTAACAAGGCCCACTAGCTCTCTGGAGTTGGGCTGCAAAGCCATTTTGAGAAAAACCACGGCAGCCTTGCTTGTGCCTAACTTCATGTGATGTCAGGTGTGGAAAAGTCCAAGTCACAGGTGCAAAGGAAGAAGTGGGAGCCCCCTCTGAGGCTTAGAGTGTCCATCTGATTTTTCCTTTGCAACTGCAGTTTGAAGGTTACCCACACTTTGACTCACATGGCATGCCTGATTGACAGGCAGAAAGCCCTGTGGAGGATTGGCCACTTTTGCATCCAGCCCTCCAGCCAAAAAGTGGTTCCTTTGCTTTGCACCTCTCTAAATAAAGGGGAGGGGTAATGGTTCAAACCATCCTACAGTAATGAGAAGAAAAGGGAGCTGTCAAGATCCCAGAGCATGGCCCAAGTGTTGCACCTCAGGTGCAAGGGGAGCTAGATCAGGGAGAGAAGTTAGAGGAGGATGAGGTCCCTGGGGGCGTTGAAGGAGGGGGGGACTCTGCCAGCCCATGGACTTCCTCAGCTGGCACCCCCATGGAGGCAAGCCCCACCCCGCCTCCAAATTCCCCGACTGAACCATTTGGAAGTGACCCTTCGTGCATGCCAACCCCACCCGCACAGGAATCCCCGCCCGGCACTTCAAATGCTTCCCCACCAACCAGCTTCCTGCTCCCTGAAGTCGAGCCATCGCCTATCAAAGCCCCACTGTTAGATGGGCCATCGGAGGCTCACCCCCCTCACCCCGCATGAGACGGTGCAAGTAGAGGGGCTTTCAGAGGGTGGAACTTCAGAGGAGCCGCTGTTTACGGGCGAAGATCTTCCCTATGTAAGCAGGTGCCCACCCAGACTCTATTGCTGAGTCAAATCACCCACACGCTGCAGAGGCTGCTTAGGTAGATAGTTAGGGAAAGTCAGGGTAGAGAGGTTTATGAACCGCATCGCTTTGGATGTAACCATCACATTAATGAAACGAGAAACAGAGCAAACCTCACCTCAGTCTGGTTCCTTCATCTCTGGGCAGGACACCAAGGGGGCATGATGCAGTCCCCCTTGCTGGAGCTAAGCAGGGATGGGTCTGGCCAGTGCCTGGACCCCCATGTACCCCACCTTGAGTTGCCTGATGGAAGAAGAAAGGTGGGGTTCAAGTGTAACAAGGCATAAATGTGTTGGCTATCAATGGCTACCAACCACAATGGCTACCAACCATAATGGCTGAGTTCTCCCTCCGCTATCGAAGGCAGAATGCTGGGAATGCCAGTTGCTGGAATCACAGGTGAGGAGAACGCACTCGAGTCCTGCCTGTGGGCTTGCCACTGGGGCATCTGGTTGGCCACGGGAAGAACAGAGTGCTGGACTGGATGGGCCCCTTGTGGCCAGATCCAGCAGGCTTTTCCTAATAATGCAGTATAAGACAGCTCCTTGTTGGGACTTTCAACTTTCTACAACAAATGGGACCTTCATGTTTAGGGACATTGTTCCTCTGAAAACCAGCCACAGGGCTGGGCCCATAATATGGGAAGGGCTTTGCCTTTCTGCCCCATTTGTTTGCTTCTCAGAAGCATCTGAGGATGCTGGTCGAGCTGGACCTTTGCTCTGACCTAACAGGGCTCTTATGCATTCATGTGCAACACTTCTCTGGTCTGCCATGAAACCCACAACTGTGAAGGACTCCATTGCATCTCTAACTTCCCTTGTGATCCAACTTGGTTTCTATCACATGGCCCCTGATCAATTCCACTCTGTAATGAAGCTTGTGCAAAGAGATTAATCTATTGCATCACCGAGACTAAACAAAACCTTCAAGTTAACTTATATATTTTTTCTTTTAGACAAAAAAATAATTACCAGAAATTACTTTCCCAAAATATCCAGTGATAAAGACCCAGGCAGCACTTGAGTGCATAATCTCTGAGGCCCGCTTCTGCCGAGAGTGATGAAACAAGAGGAACACAGTACCTGTATCTGGCTTTGCACCAGCCGGCAACACTCGCCATAGATAGGAGTGTAATTATTTCCTGTCATTTCATCTGGGGCTCTGAAAATAAAGGGCAGCAATTTCAAGACACCCCTGTCTTGTTGTGTAAGGAATAAAAATGCATTCAAATGATTGTCTGCTTCCTTCAAGAGGAATAGCGGCATGGGGAAATCAAGAAAAAGGGATGGCATCACAAACAGAGTTAATGAGAGCAGAGCTGTACCAGCAAGCAGAATGCTTAAAAGAAAAGAATTGTAGAATCATAGAATAGTAGAGTTGGAAGGAGCCTATAAGGCCATCAAGTCCAACCCCCTGCTGAGTGCAGGAATCCAAATCAAAGCATTCCCGACAGATGGCTCTCCAGCTGCCTCTTGAAGGCCTCCAGTGTCAGAGAGCCCACTACCTCTCTAGGTAATTGATTCCATTGTCGTATGGATCTAAGCTAGGAAGCTTTTCCTGATGTCCAGTCGAAATCTGGCTTCCTGCAACTTGAGCCCATTATTCCATGTCCTGTACTCTGGGACGATCGAGAAGAGATCCTGGCCCTCCTCTGTGTGACAATCTTTCATGTACATGAAGAGTGCTATATCTCCCATCAGTCTCACTCAAGAGCACAATCCACTTGCAAAGTTCTCCTACAGACACCCCATTGGGATGAATGGGATTTCAGTTCAGTTCCAGCTTCTCTCTCAGACTAGACCAGGCTAGTGGAGAGCCAGAGCTCAGCAGCAGAGCACAGGCTTTGCAATCAGAAATTCCCAACGACAGTCCCTGGCATTTCTTACTGAAAGGATCTGCAGTAGAAGCAGGACTGAGATGCAGCCTTTTCAAAGAACTTGGAGTTGAAACTGCTGCCAGTTGGAGAGGGCTGTGCTGTGCTAGGTGGACTACCATTCTGATTCATTATAATTAATGGGGTGAGGAATGTAACGAAATCAGGACTATTTATATGTTTAATACTGTTTTGAAATTATGTTCAGGTAAAAAAGTGCTGATAGAATGTTAGTAGGTACAGATAAGGAATGACTGACAGATGGGAGGGGGTTTGTGAGTGAGAAATCCGAGGGGAGTTTTGAACAGAAAAACCATTGGGGTTTGACAGTTGGAGTGAGATAGGATTAGGGATCAAGAAGAGAACATTTAGTTAGAAGGCTGGGGTTTGGGGGGAGGATTTAATTGGGTTTAGTGGGGGTAAGATAGGTAGGTAGGATAGGGACAATAACAAATTATTACTTTGTTATTATGTCTAATATCTTGTATATAATAAAATCTATTTGTTGGACTCAAAATCCCACGTATCCGCTTGATCAAAAATATTACCATTTGAAGGTCCTGTTCTGTACCTATGCCAATTTTACAGGCAGATTACACCAGTGGTCTCCTTTTGGGGAAAAGGTGGTGAAGCTGAAGCTTGTGATTCAGAGGGCGTATCTGACTCAGGCTGAGGCAGACTTCCTGGGGGTTTCCTGATCCAGGCATTTGGGAATCAGGAGGTGGTAATCCCAGAGACACAGGAACATCACAGGGAACCTCTGGCCCATGGGTCTAATTAGGTCCACCTGGCCATTTTGGCCAAGCCATGCCCACCTGCCTCCTTCCTGGCATTACATCAAGAATTGGGCAGGGCTAGAAAGTCTTTGCAGGCAGTGACAGTCACAGACACAGGTGATAAAGCTACTCAGCAGCATCTGCAAAGCCCTTTGAAGCCCCAACTACCAGCTGATTGTCAAAGTTCCAAAACATAGTGTGGGGCTTTCTGCAAACTCTGATGAGCAGCTGATCATCTTCTTCATATGTCTTGTCCACAATAACCTGTTTCCACCACATTGCCACATTTGAGAAAAGGAAGGGTTCCTTTTCTGCATCATATACCCATGGGGAGTTCCATGTACATTCCTCTTCAGCTGTGGAGAAGAGTAATTTTACTACAAGGATAGAAAAGGGCATTGATCTGGCTTGAATAGAGAGCCTGCAATGAGTTGAAATAGCCTCCCATTTCTGATGGATTTATTTTCACTTGCCATCCATATGGGAAGAGCATGCCTGCTACCCAAGTCTCTTAAAATGTGTACTAAATTGTAAATGCCTGTCCAACCTGGCTTCCAAAAGGTTCCCCTTAGGACACCCAATTCCCATCAGAGGAGGCAAAATTGATGGCTGAAGACCAAAGAGAGCTTTATAATACACACCCAGTTTGCAGTGGTCTACATGACATGCAAGACTGGTGGCTTGGCTGGACCACTTTTGAACCGTCCTTCCTTGCTTCCCCCCCCCAATCTTGAAAGGCTCAGTATAGATAACTAAAATCCAAAAAGCAGGTAATAAAGCTATTCTTAATCCTGCTCACCCACAACCAGCCCGTTCCCACTTTTTCCCATGCCCTCCCTAGGTGCCCAACCAGGGCAATTCTGAAAGAAACATAGCTTTAGGATCATCATTTCTCACCATGCTTCAGAAGATTACCCTACATGAATGTGGGGTGGAAAGGTTGAAGCTTCTGAAATGCTTAACAGCCATAACATTGGGCACAGCACCAGACAATGTTTTCTCCAGCAAAAAAAGTTTTGACAGTGGTGGGGGAATCAGTGGCACTCCAGATGTTGCTGGACTCCAACTCCTGTACTTCCTGACCATTGGGCCTTGCTGTCTAGGTCTGATGGGAGTTGGAGTCCAGAAACATCTGGTTCCCCATCTCCAAGTAAAGAGATTAAAAATAGGTGGTTGTAAAGTTCTCTGTGTGAGACCCAGGAAAGTCTCAGACTGCCAGGAGGAGACGGAAGACCATGATGAGTTTCCTAGGAGTGGCAGCTCAGGTGGAGAGTCTGAATCAACCCATCCACAGTTCAAGACAGTTTGCTCTGTGAAGAGATCCCTCTGGAGAAACCAAACAGCACAAGCCAAAGCCATTCAGTGATGCCACCATGTATGACTCCAAGGCAAAACTTTTCTTCTGGCAGTCATTGGAATGGGGACACGGGAGACACAGCTGAGCTTTAAACAGTAGCCTTTTCCCCCTGCCGACCCCTCTATGTACTGAATGCACAGAGAAGGGAGCACGATTGCACCCACTGGCTCCAATCCCGAGCTCAGTGTGTTCTGCCAAAGTGTGAAAGGAGTGTTTGTGCTTATATAGCTGTGTGCACCTTGGCTCTTCCACTTGACCTTGCACAATCAGGGTTCCTGGTTGCATGGGGGAGCTGTGCATGAATCTCTACACGCGTGTAGAAGCCACTTTCATGCTTCCACCAAATGTATGTGAGGACAGAGTGTGCAGGACTAACTCCCCTCTCTTGTGTTCAGGCTTCATTGGGAAGGAACACCTGAGAAGGGCCAATGTTCAATCAATTACCTTCCCTGGGAGCTCTCCATGGTCCTGAAGATCCCGACCCTGGTCTTACTGCTTGGAACATGAACCATGATCCTGGAACCCGCTGCCTACTTCCATTGCTGCATAGTTGCCCCTGAAGTTTACCCCCCCATGGCCTCACAGCCTAGCCAATGGGGAACCTCAGTTCTGAAATGTTAATCTCCCAAATACTCCTGCAGACCCACATGCAATGGAGGATCACATTTGCACAACCAAGCAGAACTTGATGCAGCCAAACCACAAACAAAATATCCGAGCCAGGCCTTATTTTGATATAGCACTTTTCATATGTTTCCTTAGTTGGAGGCACAGCACTCTGGTGGGGGCAAGTGCTAAAAGAAGAATTGATCTGGCTTGGATAGGGAGCCATTCTTTATTTGCAATACTATATGGATTGGCTTCTATGAATGCATTGTTCCACACTGCCCCTTCCCTGGATGCTGTGATGCAGGTAGTTTTTGGAGAGTCTGATGCCATGGGCTCATAGATAACATAAGATCATGTTGGATTAGACCAAAGGCATATCTGGTCCAGCTTTCTGTCCCTACAGTGGCCAACCAGATGCCCAGGGAAGCCTGCAAGCAGGACATAAGCACAATAGTACTCTCCCACTCTAGACCCCCCCCCCAAAAAAACAATTGCATTTGAAGACAGGCTGCCTCTGATTTCAGAGGTAGCATATAGCCATCATGACTTGTAAAGACTGATAGCCTTGTCCCCACATGAATTTGTCTTAACCCATTTTAAAGCTAAGTTGGTGGACATCACTTCTGGGAGAAAATCCCATTGTTTAACTGTCCAGAAGTGAAGATGTATTTCTTTTTGTCTGTCCTGAATCTTACAATATTCATCTTCATTGGATGAATCTAATATTCATCCAATGAATATATTATGGGACAGAAGAAGAAAAACTTCTCTGTCTACTTTCTCCACACCATGCATCATTTCGTACACATCTGTCACCTGTTCTCTAAACTAAAAAGGCCTCTCAGGAGATTTGCTGTAGCCCCTGGATCATTTTTTTAGAAGTCTTTACCAGCTCTACAATATCCTTTTGAGATTAAACAACTAGAACTTGATACAGCCTTACTCATCTGTTTGGTTGCAACTGTTACCAGTAAGCATCCAAACAGTCCTTCAGTTCCCCAGAAATATAAATTCCGGTCAGGCCCTCTGAGCATGGGAGGAGGAGGGAGGATTGAGTTACGCTTCTTTGTAACTACTGAGTTGGGTGAATGTCTCCCCTCGTCCCTTTTTGGGTGGGTATGCTTGCCAAGGAAGTCCTCTTTGTATTCCAGATATCTTGTGAAAAGAGTTTGTCAACTTTCGCCAAGGGCAGATTCAGACAGACATTGTCTTCATTGTGCGTTGACTGTTGCAATCACCACTGTGGATTGGGAATCAAGTGGAAATGTTTTTGTCTGGAGGGATCTAGTGTGCAACTGACTTTGTAGCATCATGTGATTGATGTATAAGCCATATTATATAAGCAAGATCTTTGCATATTCTCCGGTGGCTGCTGGCTTTAAAACACAGAGCTCTGGATCCCTTCAGACAAATGGTTTCCTCTTGATTCTCACAGTCCAGTTATTGCAAAAGTTAACTCATGTAGGGAAAAAAGCAGAGAAGATGATGAAAAAGGTGTCTGAAGCCTCCAGCATTCAGGGAAAAGGGAGAAAAATATTGTTTCCCATTGAATCACCATTATCATGAATCTGAATCCAACCCTCATTCCACTTCAGTTGCCCCCCCATCAACTAGTAAGGCCCATATTGTCTGAGTGAGAAGGCAATCTCTTCCGTTCCGTTACAGCAGACAGTCTCCACAGCAATATGTTGGTCCAAGGAACATTAGAAACTTGCATATAAGTGACAAAACTGAAGGGTTGGGGCTTTAATATTCTTGGGGTTGGTCTCTAGGGTAACTTGGTCTACAGTGGGGTCTCTTCTCCCTAAGCCCACAAGACTTCTGCCAGCCTTCTCTTGTAAGATGTTTATTTTTACCAGAAAAATAAGCTTGATAGGAAGTGAGGCAAGACGAATGATTATGCCAAATGAGGTGACATTTTGTGCTTATAATTATTTTGCTTCATTCACAGAGGCTTTTAGAAAAAAAACAGAAGCAAGCATGAAAAGAATCCATTAAATCGCTTTGGTGTTTATTCTGTATATGACTGCCTAAGCCAGCAGGTACATCTCCTGACATCTCATCGTACCTGCAATTCAGTAAAATTGCCTTTCCAAATTACTGTCTTTAGTCGGATATCCATGTACAGCTTCACTGCAAGAATCAGACGGAAATGAAATGGACTAACGCGTTAATCCAGCCAGGGGTTCATTGGGCTCCTTCAAAAGGCCCAGCGTCAAAGCATCCATCCTGCTTATTAAAAGGTCATGGGGATTAGTGACTAGGGTGCTGAGGAACGTCACCACAGCAGTAGATATTTCAAGCAGGAGAAGTTTATTAAGGAGGTGTCCACCAACCCTTCCAGCTGATTGAGGTTGCTATACATGCTGGGCACAGTCAGGACTGTCCAGGGTAAGAAGGAAATAGATAACTATCTTTACATGATCCATTATAATGTTGACCCAGGGGGAAACGGTTTTTTCTCCCCCTTCCCTGAATGGTGGGTGCTTCAGACATCCTCCTCCTCCTCATCATCATCATCAACAACATTTTAGTTTATGAATCACCTTTCACCTAAGTTTCAAGGCAATAAAATATTTTTTAAAACAATTTTACAACCCCCTAATAAAGATAAGTGTAAAAACAATGCAAAGAAAACCATCCAAGGCAGAGAGCTAAAAATGTTATTTCCTCATTCAGCTGGGAAAGTTTGTTGAGACAAAAATATCTACAATTGTTTCTGGAAACTATATATAGCAGTAGCATGCCATATCTCAGCAGGGATGCTGTTCCAGAAAGCAGGAGCAGCCACATTGAGTTGCTGTGGAGAAGGCTTCTGATTTTTTAGGGACTTCAAGGAGAGACTCCCTTGCAGAATGCAGTGACCTAGTGGCTATGTAAAGGATAAGGCGGTCTCTCAAGTAACCAGTCCTGAGCTGTATAGGGAACAGGCAGAGATCATATGGCAATGAGTTCCAGCAGTTGATTATGCATAGTGTGAAAAATGTTCCCTGTTGATTGATGCCATCCTTTTGCTGATCTGTTCTGGAGAATGACCACAGTATTTGGGGACTACAAATACTTATTTTCATAAACCAAATAGTCCTGGCTGTTTTAAGTGTTTCTTCATAAGGAAGATATTCCACAAATATCCTGTGCAGCCTTTTCTCCAGCTTTGCAATACCATTTTTGAGCCTGGAGAGACCAAGACTGTATTCTGTGCACACACCAGAGCCTTCACTAATCTCTGTGAGTGCAACAGATTCCATTATCATTGCTGGAGAGGCAAACTGTGAGTCTTCCTATGGTTTAAGGGCAGCTCAGAAGGAAAGTGCATGCGCACTCTCTCATCATCACAAGGCAAGAGAAAAACACTGGCCAGCTTTCTTGGTGTGAGGAAACAAAATACTCACTGTTTCACCGGTACCAGGAATGCCATCCACCATGCCAAGGAGTTCAGGGGCATGGGAAGATGGAGCACACAAGGAGGAGACCTGGAGGGTTTCAGCTGTACCAGCCCCGCCCCCTTTTCCCAGAGGCCCCATGAAAGGCCTGCTGTCCCTGGACGGGGGAACTAAGGCCACTGTTTGGGGATTGTGGTGAGGGCAAAGCTCTTTGACTCTGGTAGGCTCCTGCCTTGGGGCAGTAGGAAGGGGTGCACTCCACTTGAGAGAGGAGCAGAGTAGGGTGTTTCCCTTTAAACAGCTTGATTGAATGGGAGATGAGGTGTGACAGCAGCACCTCTTCTACCTCAGAAGATAAGAAGAGCCCTGCTGAAGGAGGTCAGAGTTATATCTAGTCCAGCACTTTGTTCTCATAGTGGCTAACCAGACACCCCAATTAGGAAGCTTGCAATCAGGACTTGAGCACAACGGCTCTCTCCTCACTTGCAATTCCTGGCAACCAGTTTTCAGAGACATACTGCCTCCTCCTGGCTGGGCTCGCGTGCGTGCTTTGGTGTAGAAATTTGCACTTTCCAAACCTAAAAGTGGCGGAGCGGGGCAGCCGAGGCAGTGGTTGGAATAGCAGCAGCAGGAGCGGCGGCGGCAGCAGCGGCGGCGGTGTTAGCAGCAGCCTGGATAAGAACATCACTCTCCCGCCGGATGAGATCTTCTGCAACCTGGGGAACGCCAAGCGGTTTGCCATCGATATCGAGTTTCTCAATGTTTGGAGGCGGTTTAATTCCCAGTTCTTCCGGGTGGCCCGTCCCTCCATCATAACCTATCTCGTTTATTCCTAGGGGAATGAAGAATTTGAATGTCTGAAAAGGAATAACCCAGCTGACCGTGAAAATGAAGAGTAATTTGACTGATAACAAAACCAGCTGCCAGCATTATTCTTGTTCTCGGCTTGTGGACATGTATATACAAGTATTTAAAGTAACACTTGCTCAGTCATTTGCTTTTAATAACGTTATTTGTTATTTCATTTTGAGAATCGTTATTTCATTTTGAGAATTGTCTTATTTTATTGATGTTGTATGCTCTATTGATGTATTGTTATGTTCCTGTTTTTTGTAAGCCGCCTTGAGGGCCTTTTGGCCATAAGGCGGGGTATAAATTTAATTAATAAATAATAAATAAATAAATAAATAAAATGGGTGGGAGCATGAGCACCGCCTTGAACCCCTTGGAGGATGGCGGGATACCGTTACAATGAATAAAATAAAAAGATAAAAAAATACTCCACTGCCCATATTTGCCCCACTCCAGGCAGAGTGAAGGAGGGATGAAATGATTCTGTCACAGAGGTGGGCTGCAGCAGTTGCAGCTGCTATGGTCTGAAGGCACATGAGGCCAGCACCCTGCTGAAGCTAAGCAGGGCCAGTTCTGGTCAGGGCCTGGATGGGAGACCGCCTGGGAACCATATGGAAGGCACCTGAGTTTCTATCATGAAAAGAAAGGTGGGGTATAAATGTAATAAATAAATAAATAAAATCTCCCAGTTGATCAATGCATGATGACAACTGCATCTTCTCTGGGCTGCAAACTAGCAGCCACAAGACTGGGTGCAGTAGAAAAATGCCAGTTCTGTCAGTTAGGCTGGCAGACCAGTTAAGGAGCAGCTTCCATGTTGGATGCTAAACAAGAAAAACACCCTTAAAAACTGGCTTGACAATTCTTTATGAAACAGAGTCTTAAGCACTGGGCCCTGGAAGGCATCTCCTTGAAGCGAAAGCAGGCCAGAAACCTGGCTTGAATGAAAGCTGCTTCGAGGCTGCTCCCCCCCCCCATTCTGCGTGTTCATTATCAGTGCAAATATTTCAAGCTGCTGCAGGTAGAGAAACGTCTCTGCAAGTCTCTTTTTGCACTTCAGAGAAGTACTGACAATAGCTCAAACAGCAGGGAGACTTCACATGCTGACAATAGCCCCAGAAAAAGTCTAGACTTTGCCTATAGTTTAATTTAAAAAAAAAATGGCCAGACTCTCACACGAAGGGTTTTTATAAGAGAAAATAAGCCCACATCCCAAATTGCATGTTCTGGCCTAGGTGAGGACTCTTTGCATTGAAGATGTGCTTTCTCCTTCCTGGGGTGCTTCTCTCCCATATCAATTTTCTGCCTCCATTTCTTATGCGGATTGGCCAAAATGTGGCATACTCCCCTCTTGCCAGCTCTGCTCTCTGGGGCCCACCATCCACCATTGTCCCGTTATTCCTGGTGCCACAGGTATCCAAAACATCCACACATTCCATTCATGAAGCCACATTTAAATAGCTGGTGGTATGTGGTAGTGAAGAGCATGAGCTATAAGCCCCTGGTTCGAATCTCATTTCAAACCATTTTCCTCAACCCTCCCATCTGTTATACGGGGATGATAATGTAGGCCTACCTTTCAGGATTGCTATTTGTTTAGTGTATTTATATACCGCCCCATAGCCGAAGCTCTCTGGGCGGTTTACAATAACTAAAAACATTAAAAACAAATATACAAATTTAAAAACACATCTTTTAAAAACAATTTAAAACACAATTTAAAACAATTTATAAGAATCAATGGCTGCTTTGACCCATTATACTAAGCCATGGTTTGTTTTAAGCATAGTGTTCAACAAACCACAAGTCATCTCACCGATGAACATACAAGCCACGGCTAGTTTCTTCAAAGCTTGGTTGGCTTTCTGTCGCTCTTGCCCTGTGCCTCTGTAGCTTAGTAAGCTTCAGGGGAAGGGTGTCCAAATAAACCATGGTTAAAGAAGGCTCTTGGGTTTTGGCATAACACCAAACCATAGTTAAAACAAGTCATTATTTGTAAGCCAACAACAAACCATGGCTTCACATCAATGGCTGTTTCCAGCAATCAACTGCACTTATTCTGCTGGGCATGGTTCAGACATTCAAACAAACCTCACTTTGGCTAAACAAACAATGACGTAGCATTATACTGTACGTGATCCACACCATAGAGCTGGAAAGGATCTTGGATTTCATCTGGCCTCCTTTTGCAATGTGCAGCTTGGCTTGGTTTCTTAAGTTGTCTGAAGCATTTAAAAACATCTCTTGTGGTGTACGTGTGCGCTGCAGTACTTGCATACGGCTCTCCGTAGTCCCAATTTCATGTGAAGACTGGGATAGTCCTGCTTTGCAGCCTTTTCTTGTGAGGTGTGTGTCTGTGCAGATCTTTGTGGTCTCTGACAGCTCACTCCCACCTTATGGGAACTGGAAGGACCGTTGATGCAGGGACAGGTGAAAAGAGCTTCCCTGGAGTAGAAAGAGTGTCTGCACACACGCCACACATCCTGTGTCCTCTTTCCAGCTGAATATTTCATTGTGCCGCCTTCGGAAAGGAAGCGCACCATAAATATTCATCCCACCAGCACTTATGGGTCTATTAAAAGCTGCCTCCTCTTCTCTCCCTGAGGTGGCTTCATCCATTCTGATTATGCTAACGGCCTCACGCTAAATATGCCATCGCCCTGGTGATAAATGCGACCCGTGGAGTGGGTCCATCCGGACATTAACCGACGGCTTTAATGAAGTCAGCATGTTCCTCACACACATTAAGAGGATGCTCGGGACCGGGCCCAAGTGGCATCATGACGGCAGCAGCAGCAGCAGGGAGGGGGCTCTTTGCGTGTGCACCAAAGATGGAGAATGCGTTTAAGGACTCTCGCTCAGGAGGGAGTGGGGAGGACAAATATCTAATGGATTTTTTTATTGCTAGTCAGCCTTTTAGACTTGGGCTTCTCTGCCCCACCAATATATTCAGGTATTAATGCTCTTTTACTTCCCCCCACCCCGCTACTTTCCCTCCCAGATGTTGCAGCTAAAATATCTCTTGCTTTTATTTCTAAAACATTCAACAGATTGCTCTGCAGGCTTCCTTCACAACCACCCCCAACCACTTTAATTTCCTTGCTGATACTGCTTTTCCTTTCCTTTAAAAGAGAGAAAAAACAGTTGCTACACAAAGCCATTTCTTTAGCAAGGTGAGTTTTATACTCATACAAATGGTTGATTTGTATAATTTTGGGAGTTTCCCCTGAATCAAGAACCATTCGTTGTTCGAAATTCAACCAAGACTAGAGTGATACAGTGGAGGAGAAATAAATAAATCCCAGCTTCACATGGGGTCTGCAGTTCATGAGCAGGAGAAAAATCCTTGAATTGTGGTGGAGAGCTCAACAGAAACATTGAGCAAGTGTGCAACAGCTGGGGAAAAGGGAAAAGAATTGCCAGTGATATCATGACTTCATAGTCATGTACACTGCAGCAGCGTTTGGAACATGTCGCACAATTCTGGTAAGGATGGGGGGGAAATTTGATTCAGTTTGCATTTATATTTATTTATGTATCACTGAACACTAAAATCAGGATCATTCAGACCGTGGTATTCCCGATCTCTAAGAGCATAAGAACATAAGAACATAAGAAGAGCCTGCTGGATCAGGCCAGTGGCCCATCTAGTCCAGCATCCTGTTCTCACAGTGGCCAACCAGGTGCCTGGGGGAAGCCCACAAGCAGGACCCGAGTGCAAGAACACTCTCCCCTCCTGAGGCTTCCGGCAACTGGTTTTCAGAAGCATGCTGCCTCTGACTAGGGTGGCAGAGCACAGCCATCATGGCTAGTAGCCATTGATAGCCCTGTCCTCCATGAATTTGTCTAATTTTCTTTTAAAGCCATCCAAGCTGGTGGCCATTACTGCATCTTGTGGGAGCAAATTCCATAGTTTAACTATGCGCTGAGTAAAGAAGTACTTCCTTTTGTCTGTCCTGAATCTTCCAACATTCAGCTTCTTTGAATGTCCACGAGTTCTAGTATTATGAGAGAGGGAGAAGAACTTTTCTCTATCCACTTTCTCAATGCCATGCATAATTTTATACACTTCTATCATGTCTCCTCTGACCCGCCTTTTCTCTAAACTAAAAAGCCCCAAATGCTGCAACCTTTCCTCGTAAGGGAGTCGCTCCATCCCCTTGATCATTCTGGTTGCCCTCCTCTGAACCTTTTCCAACTCTATAATATCCTTTCTGAGATGAGGCGACCAGAACTGTACACAGTATTCCAAATGCGGCCGCACCATAGATTTATACAACGGCATTATGATATCGGCTATTTTATTTTCAATACCTTTCCTAATTATTGCTAGCATGGAATTTGCCTTTTTCACAGCTGCCGCACACTGGGTCGACATTTTCATCGTGCTGTCCACCACAACCCCGAGGTCTCTCTCCTGGTCGGTCACCGCCAGTTCAGACCCCATGAGCGTATATGTGAAATTCAGATTTTTTGCTCCAATATGCATAATTTTACACTTGTTTATATTAAATTGCATTTGCCATTTTTCCACCCATTCACTCAGTTTGGAGAGATCTTTTTGGAGCTCTTCGCAATCCCTTTTTGTTTTAACAACCCTGAACAATTTAGTGTCATCAGCAAACTTGGCCACTTCACTGCTCACTCCTAATTCTAGGTCATTAATGAACAAGTTGAAAAGTACAGGTCCCAATACCGATCCTTGAGGGACTCCACTTTCTACAGCCCTCCATTGGGAGAACTGTCCGTTTATTCCTACTCTCTGCTTTCTGCTTCTTAACCAATTCCTTATCCACAAGAGGACCTCTCCTCTTATTCCATGACTGCTAAGCTTCCTCAGAAGCCATTGGTGAGGTACCTTGTCAAACGCTTTTTGAAAGTCTAAGTACACTATGTCCACTGGATCACCTCTATCTATATGCTTGTTGACACTCTCAAAGAATTCTAATAGGTTACTGAGACAGGACTTTCCCTTGCAGAAGCCATGCTGGCTCTGCTTCAGCAAGGCTTGTTCTTCTATGTGCTTAGTTAATCTAGCTTTAATAATACTTTCTACCAGTTTTCCAGGGACAGAAGTTAAGCTAACTGGCCTGTAATTTCCGGGATCCCCTCTGGATCCCTTTTTGAAGATTGGCGTTACATTTGCCACTTTCCAGTCCTCAGGCACGGAGGAGGACCCGAGGGACAAGTTACATATTTTAGTTAGCAGATCAGCAATTTCACCTTTGAGTTCTTTGAGAACTCTCGGGTGGATGCCATCCGGGCCCGGTGATTTGTCAGTTTTTATATTGTCCATTAAGCTTAGAACTTCCTCTCTCGTTACCACTATTTGTCTTAGTTCCTCAGAATCCCTTCCTGCAAATGTTAGTTCAGGTTCAGGGATCTGCCCTATATCTTCCACTGTGAAGACAGATGCAAAGAATTCATTTAGCTTCTCTGCAATCTCCTTATCGTTCTTTAGTACACCTTTGACTCCCTTATCATCCAAGGGTCCAATTGTCTCCCTAGATGGTCTCCTGCTTTGAATGTATTTATAGAATTTTTTGTTGTTGGTTTTTATGTTCTTAGCAATGTGCTCCTCAAATTCTTTTTTAGCATCCCTTATTGTCTTCTTGCATTTCTTTTGCCAGAGTTTGTGTTGTGGAAGTGGAAGTGGATGTGGAAGTTGGACAGTGAAAAAAGCGGATAAGATTGAAAAATCAATTCATTTGGAATGTGGTGTTGGAGGAGAGCTTTGCAGACACCATGGACTGCAAAAAAGACAAATAATTGGGTGTCAGAACAAATTAAACCAGAACTGTCACTAGAAGCTAAAATGATGAAACTGAGGATATCATACTTGGACACATAATGAGAAGACATGATTCACTAGAAAAGACAATAATGCTGGGGAAAACAGCAGGGAGTAGAAAAAGAGGAAGGCCAAACAAGAGATGGATTGATTCCATAAAGGAAGCCACAGACCTGAACTTGCAAGATCTGAACAGGGTGGTTCATGACAGATGCTCTTGGAGGTCGCTGATTCATAGGGTCGCTATAAGTCGAAATTGACTTGAAGGCACATAACAACAACAACAAGAGGCAAATCAGACATGCAGGGTCTTTTCATGATAGTCACAGCCATGCCCCCTTTTTTGCTGCTGGATTGAGAATGAGATCCTTGTTAATGCCTTCTCCCACAACCACAGATGTCCCTAGGAGTCAATAAGCATGAAAGGGGTGGGTGTTAGTTACTGAGAACAGTCTTCTCAGTGGTTGATGCACCTCCTTTCACTCTGATTGGCTCCAATCAGCAGGAAAGGACAAAGAAGCATGTCCAAAAACTTCTCAGTGGCTAACACACTCCCCTTTCATGCTGATTGGCTCATAGAATACTGGAGTCATAAGGACCCTGCTGAGACCTGATCCTAAAAAAGTAAAGGGTCTAAGACCCCCCAAGACCCTGGACAACTACATCCCTGCATTTTAAACAAAACATCTTCAAAACATATTAAAGCAAAACATCTTCAAAACATATTAAAGCAAAACATCTTCAAAACATATTAAAGCAAAACATCTTCTAAAGCAATTCCAACACAGACCCAGACTGGGATAAGGTCTCTACTTAAAAGGCTAGTTGAAAGAGGAAAGTCTTCAAAAGGCGCCAAAAAGATAACAGAGATGGCACCTGTCTAATATTTAAGGGGAGGGAATTCCAAAGGGTAGATGCCGCCACACTAAAGGTCCGTTTCCTATATTATACAGAACGAACCCCCTGATAAGATGGTATCTTCAGGGGGCACTCACTTGCAGAGCGCAGTGATCGACTGGGGATATAAGGGGTAAGATAATCTTTCAGGTATCCTGGTCCCAAGCTGTATAGGGCTTTGTATGCCAAAACTAGAACTTTGAACTTGGCCCGGTAGCCAATGGGCAGCCAGTGCAATTCTTTCACCAGTGGGGTGACATGTTGGCGATACCCTGCCCCACTGAGCGGTCTCACTGCCGCATTTTGCACCAGCTGCAGCTTCCGGACCAACCTCAAGGGCAGCCCCACACAAAGCACATTCTAGGACGAAAGGCGAAATACTACTTCTAGTACTTCTACTTCTACTACTTCTACTACTACTACTAATTATTATTATTATTATTATTATTAATCATGATGATGAAGATGATGATGATGATGTAATTCAACCTAGAAGTTACCAGATTGTGGACAACAGCAGTCAGGCTCTCCCGGTCCAGAAACGGCCGCAGCTGTCTTACCAGCCAAAGCTGGTAAAAGGCACTCCTAGCCATAGAGATCACCTGGGCCTCTAGCGACAAAGATGGATCCAGGAGTGCTCCCAGACTAGGATTTTGCTCTTTTAGAGGCAGCCCTGTAGGATGTTCAGTTTAGCAGCTTTACTCACATACTTCACTAGCTGCAACTTCCATGTCTTCCTCAATGGCAGGCCCACATTACAGTAATCCAGTCAGGAAGTTACCAGAGCATGGATTATGGTAGCCGGCAGGGGCGTCACTACTGGGATGCGGAGGGTGCGGCCCGCACCCGGGTGTCACCATGAGGGGGGTGACACCCAGAGCCACCCCACCCCACGCTGTTGCCTGGCAAGGCTGCTCCAACTCCTCCTCGGAGGTGGGTGGGCGGGCGAGACCGGGAGCAGCGTAGGCAGGGCAAGGGAGGCTTGCTGGTGTTCGCAGGCCTTCTCCAGCTGGGTGCGCCTCCGGTGTGCACCCTCCCAGGGGCATGGACGGGGTGGCTGGCCTCGAGGGAGTGCGCGCACCGGAGGTCCGCACCCCCTGCACTCCCGCTAGTGACGCCGCTGGTAGCCGGGCTATCCCTGTCTAGTAATGGTCACAGCAGCCAAAGAAAGGCCTATAGCTGGCATTTTTCTGCAGCCTTTGGGGCAAAAAGGGCCCCCCTCTGACTATCTCAGTAGGTGGGCAGCTTTATATAGACATCGTGGCCCCAAACCCTGAAGAGCTTTAAAGTTCATCCCCAGCACTGTGAATTGGTTTTGGGGACATATATCAACCCACTGCTGGTGTTCCAGGAAGGGAGTCACAGGCTCCATATGGATGACTAAAGGGGGACCTGGTGGCAGTTTATAAAATGGTATAGAAAGCTGAAGAGGAATCATCTTGGACAGCTCCTTGAATGTTCGGATTAAAACCCAGAGCAAATACCACTGCCCCACTGGCATGGAGTCACCAGCCGCCACCGGCTTTGAGCTGACGTTATCATTGCCAGGTGGCCTCATCTCTGTTGCTTTTCTTTCTAGTAAACTCTTCTACACTCTGCAGCCTCCCCAGCTGCCTGCACTTCCGGCTTTGAAAGTGTGCCTTGAGAGGAATGGCCTCATGATGTCTTTTAGCTGAAGCATGGCAGAAGGGAAAGCTGCAGAGCACAAAGCACTGCCAAGATGACCTGTAGAAAGGAAGAAAGGACACACACAAATTTTATTTATTTATTTATTTTGTTACATTTATATACCGCCCATAGCAAGTAGCTCTCAGGGCGGTAAACAGAATAGGATAAAATACATACATCATCATAATAAAATCACAGAACATATAAGACACAATGAAAACAAAATACAATTAAACAAACTATAAGATGATAAAAAGGATTAGTATTACAAGATTAAAAAGATAAAAAGATTAAAATGATTAAAATGCCTGGGAGCATAAGAAGGTCTTTACCTGGCGCCGGAAAGATAATAATGGAGGCGCCAGGCGTACCTCTTCGGGGACAAATATGTCTTGCCCACCTCAAAGTAAGATAGGCATGCTTTTTTAAAAGATATTTCACTAAAACTTACTCTTAATAATTTTCAATTGCAATCTCATTTCGCATTAATTGTTGGTGAATGGCTAAAAAAGAAGAATGCATGGGTCTTGGGCCGGCATGGTTTGATGAGACAAAGGGCTACTGAGCACCCTTTCTGGTCCATGGGCAAAGCCCTGGCAGGCCTCAGGGGCTGACCTTGACGTTTCAGGGTTTTGAACCTCCTCCTCAGGTGAAGTCTTGGCCTCCAGGGAAAAGAAGGGGCTGATTGACAAAGGGCTGGCTGTGAGAGCTGCTCTGTTCAGCAAATGCACTCTGTGCAAAAGGCCTTGTCAGCGGATCACAATTTGCAGGGGGCTGAACATCTGCCGATGTGATGAGACAAATATACATAACTGCTGATGACGTTAGCAGGGGAGCCTGTAAGGGAATGGAATGAGACTTTACTGAGCAAAGAGTAGAAATGGCTGAAGACGGTGCTGAAAATCCAAACTTAATTGCAGTCACAGAACATGTTGTTGCACTTTGTGAACTCTTTGACTAAGAAATCCACATGTGGTTTTGCTGAAGTTACTAAATTGGTTCCCTGACATCACTAAATTGGTTCCCTGACATCACTACCTTGTTTGGATGACCTCAAGACTGCAGGACTGAACAGGGACTGGCTTGTGCTAAAAGTAGTTTTAAAAGGACAGAAAAAGGGGTTCACAAAAAAAAAAAAAGAACTGTCTAGCACAATTAGTTCCAATTTAGGACAAGGTAGCTTTCAGGCTTTCAGGAAGAACTCCCTGGTCAGTTGTTTCTAGGATGGTCTACCTATTCTGTCAGCAAAGCCTCGCCCTGAACCTGGTTTTATGTGTTGCTGTAGGTTTAAGGTTCAGTTTATTGAATTTACGAATCTCTAGTTCCCACAACAGAAAGTCCCAAAGCAATTTATAACAAGAACAAGATACAATAATAAAAAGGCATAAACATTAAAAACATAGAGTACAAACATCCAAGCACTGGTGCTGCCCACATGCCAGAAAAGCAAAATCAACTTTGCCTGGTGCAAAAATGAGCAAGAACCTGGGTCTCCCTGGGGAAAGCATTCCATGGATGGACATCCATGATAGTAAAAGGCCTGTTCTCTCATTGCCGTCCTCTAGTCCTCCCTTAGAGGTAGCATGCGGACAATGGCCTCAGAAGATGACCTCAGGGCCCAGGCTGATTCATATGAGGAAATGAAACCCTTTCGGTATAGGGGTCTTGAGCCATGTAAGGCTTTAAAGAGCAAAACAAATTGGTAATCAGTGTTACATGTTCAAGACTTCTTGTTCCAGTTAACAATCTAGTTGCCATGTCCTACCTTAGCTGTAGTTCCAAACTGTCTTCAAAAACAGCCCCATGCACAATGCATTGCAATTGTCTAATGTGGAGGCTCCAGAGCATAGACACCTGGATACAGGTTGCCCTGGTAAGTTATATTTTAATATATTATTTTTTAAAAATTGAATGCTGCTGTATACTGCCTGGGAACCTTCACACTGAAGGGTGGTTTATAAATTGAATAAATAACTTATCCCCTTCTCTTTAGCACTTAACAACACACCTTCAAAGCTCTTCAAAGGAAAGTCTTCATCCATTATCTTCACGACAGCCTTAAGAGGTGGGATCCACCATGAAAAGACTAGGCAAGAGCTCATCATACTCCGGATGTAATGCCACACTGTTTATTTATTTACTTATTATTTGATTTATATCCCACTCATAGGGTCACCATAAGTCAGAATCGACTTGAAGGCAGTCCATTTTCCTCCCAGTAGGAGCCTAGGGTGGCAATTAAGAAATATGCACAGATGTGCATTTCCTGCTGTGTGCAAGGAGCACCTCTCCCTTCCCATCTGCCCAGCAGTGTGGTGAGCTTTCCGAATATTGACCACTGATAGGGGAAAGAATAAAGTCTAGCCCTGCTACTTATTAGTAGCTGGAATTCGTGATTCTGGGGAAAGCCAAAGAAGAATATAGTCAAATATGGACCTTGGATTTCAGGAAAGCCGATTTTAGCAAGCTCAGGGAAATGATGGGTAGGATCCCATGGCTAGATAGACTAAAGAAAAAAGGAGCCCAAGACGCGTGGGAGTTCATGAACAACGTATTACAAAAAGCGCAATCGCAAACAATTCCAAAGAGAAAGAAAAACGGAAGACATTGGAAAAAACCAATGTGTCTACACGGAAGACTGGTGGAGGAGGTAAAAATAAAAAAGAGCATGTATAAAGAATGGAAGGAAGGACGCATCACCAAGGAAGAGTACCGACGAGCGGCTCGGGCTTGCAGGAATAGTGTAAGGAAAGCTAAAACCCAGAATGAGCTGAGGCTGGCGAGGGAAGCGAGGAACAACAAAAAGGGGTTTTTCAGATATGTTCGAAGCAAGAGAAAGACCAAGGAAATGGTGGGACTGCTGCTCAATGAGGATGGCAAAATGTTGACAGATAACAAGGAAAAGGCAGAACTGCTCAACGCCTATTTTGCCTCCGTTTTCTCCCAAAAAGGGAACAGTGTGCAACCTTGCATCGGTAGCAATCTCAGTAAGGGGTCGGGATAGCAGTTCAAGATTGATAAGGAGATAGTCAGGAAATACCTAGTTAACCTAAATGAGTTCAAATCTCCAGGGCCTGATGAACTGCATCCCAGAGTATTGAAGGAACTTGCGGATGTACTCTCGGAACCTCTTGCCATCATCTTTGAGAAATCCTGGAGAACGGGAGAGGTCCCGGAGGATTGGAGACGGGCAAACGTCGTCCCGCTCTTTAAAAAGGGTAAAAAAGAAGATCCGGGGAATTACAGGGCGGTCAGTCTGACTTCAATACCGGGAAAGATATTAGAACAGATAATAAAAGAGTCCATTGGCAACTATCTAGATGACAATGCTATGATTAGTAGGAGCCAGCATGGGTTTGTCAAGAAAAAATCCTGTCAAACTAATCTCATCTCTTTTTTTGATCGGGTCACTAGCTTAGCAGATGGTGGAAATGCTGTAGATGTCATCTATCTAGATTTCAGCAAAGCGTTTGACAAAGTCCCCCACGACCTTTTGATTAGCAAACTGGTCAAATGCAGACTACATGGAAATACTGTCAGGTGGATTCACAACTGGTTGGAAAACCATACTCAAAGAGTGGCCGTCGGTAGCTCTGCTTCGGACTGGAAGGAGGTCTCGAGTGGAGTGCCACAGGGTTGTGTCCTGGGGCCGATACTCTTCAACATTTTTATCAATGACTTAGATGACAGGGTGGAGGGAAGCCTTATGAAGTTTGCAGATGATATGAAACTGGGAGGGATAGCTAACACAATGGAAGACAGGAATAAAATCCAAAGGGACCTGGATAGACTAGAAAATTGGGCTGAAATTAATAAAATGAAATTCAATAAAGACAAATGCAAGATTCTGCATTTAGGCCACAAAAACAAAATGCACGGGTACAGGATGGGAAATACCCAGCTTAGCAGTAGTGCGTGTGAGAAGGACCTTGGAATTGTAGTGGACCGCAAGTTGAACATGACCCAGCAGTGTGATGCTGTGGCAAAAAAGGCAAACGCTCTTGGGAGACACTTATTTAATCGAACTAGGGAACAGAACGTTGGTAACCCCCAAGTTGCTCTCTCATTCAGATACCCTGGATAGCCGTGGTGACTATTCCCCTGGGTTGAAAATGCTGCTCGTGAACGCCAGGTCAGTGAATGGTAAATCTAGTGCTATCCAGGAACTGATTCTGGATGAGTGCACTGACCTGGCGTGTATTACAGAGACCTGGTTGGATGAGGCTGGGGGAGTTAATCTCTCTCAGCTTTGTCCCCCTGGTTTCTCTGTACACCAGCAGGCTAGACCTGGGGAACGGGGAGGTGGAGTCGCAGTGATCTTTTGAAATACCATCTATCTGACCAGGTACCCTCTTCCACAGTCCTCAGGGTTCGAATGCGTTTTTTTGAAGTTGGGTGCTTGGGACAAAATAGGGATTCTGTTGGTGTACCGCCCACCCCGCTGCCCAACTGTCTCCCTTCCTGAGCTAACTGGGATAATCTCGGGGTTGATACTGGAGTCTACCAGGCTTGTGGTACTGGGCGACTTCAATGTCCACGCCGATGTTGCCCTTTCTGGAGTGGCTCAGGAGTTCATGGCCTCCATGACAACCATGGGTTTGTCCCAAATAATATCTGGCCCCACTCACGCTGCTGGTCATACTTTGGACCTTGTCTTCTGTGCTAGATGAGATGTTTGTGATCTTGGTGTGGAGGAACTTTTATTAGTTCCGTTGTCATGGACAGATCACTACCTGGTTAGTTTTTGACTCACTGCGACTCAGAACCTCCGCAGGGGTGGGGGACCAATTAGAATGGTCCGCCCCAGGAGACTGATGGATCCGGATGGTTTTCTGATGGCTCTTGGGGATTTTCCGGTCACCTCGGCAGGTGATTCTGTCGAAGCCTTGGTCGACCTTTGGAATGAGGAAATGACCAGGGCGGTGGACACAATCGCCCCTAAGCGCCTCCTTTCGCGGATTGGAACCAAATCTGCTCCCTGGTTTACTGGAGAACTGGCGATGATGAAACGCGAAAGACGGAGACTAGAGCGACGTTGGCAGAAACTCTGAGCGAATCTGATCGAACACGGGCTAGAACCTATCTAAAAACCTATTCCATAGCAGTGAGGACCCAGAAGAAATTCTTCTTCTCCGCCTCTATTGCATCCGCTGAATCTCGTCCGGCGGAATTGTTTCAAGTTGTTAAGGGTCTTTTAAATTCTGACCATCATGAATATGTTGACCACTCTATAGCCCGCTGTCATGAGTTTGCATGTTATTTTGCAAACAAAGTTGCCCAGATTCGTTCTGACTTAGACGCCAAGATTAATACAGTCTCTATGGATGTAACTTCGGCTCCTGCTTGTTTAATTAGAATGGATTCTTTTCAGCTTGTTCAACCCGAGGATGTGGACAGAATCCTTGGAGAAGTACGTCCTACCACGTGCATGTTAGATTCTTGCCCTTCCTGGCTTATAAAAACTGCTAGAGAGGGACTGGTTAAGTGGGTCATGGAAGTGATTAATGCCTCTTTGGGACAGGGCAGAATACCGTCCTGTCTAAAGGAGGCAGTAATAAGACCTTTACTGAAAAAACCTTCCTTGGACCCCCTATTATTAGGTAATTACCGCCCAGTATCTAATATTCCTTTTCTTGGCAAGATAATAGAGCGGGTGGTGACTGCTCAGCTCCAGGGATTTTTGGATGAGACTGACTATCTAGATCCAGCTCAATCTGGTTTCAGGCCAGGTTGTGGAACTGAGACAGCCTTGGTCGCCTTGGTGGATGACCTTCGCAGAGAGCTGGGGGAGTGTGTCCCTATTGGTTTTACTGGATCTCTCAGCTGCTTTTGATACCATCGACCATGGTATCCTTCTGGGCCGCCTCGCTGGGATGGGACTTGGAGGCATGGTAATACGGTGGCTCCGGTCCTCCCTGGAGGAACGAACCCAGAAGGTGGTTATGGGGGACTCCTGTTCGACCACCTGGCCATTGACCTATGGGGTCCCACAGGGTTCAGTTTTGTCCCCCATGTTATTTAATATCTACATGAAACCGCTGGGAGAGGTTATCCGGAGTTTTGGGGTTCGGTGCCACCAATATGCAGATGACACCCAACTCTATCTCTCCTTTCCACCTGATGAAACCAAGGAAGCTGTCCAGGTTCTCAACCGATGCCTGGTATCAGTGATGGACTGGATGGGAGTGAACAAGCTGTTTATTTATTCCATCATCATAGTGCATACTTTCTGGCATTCCTCCAGGAACGACATGCAACCCTTCTGGGTTAGATAACAACTCCATGGGAGTACATAGCCCTATTCTACCCACTTCCCACTCACAAATGTATACTATTGACAGCCAAAGCTCATCAAGCATTGCGGCACCCCCAAGGCAGCCACTGGGTTCAACACAGACCATGTCCCGCCCCTCATGCACAATTTGCAAAAGGGTCCCTTACAGTCCATAAGCAGAACACTCGCCACTCTTAGCAGTTAAAGGCACTCGAAGGACCACATTGGCAGTCTCGAAATACCGGACGATATAGGGAAGGAACCAGAAACTGCAGCTCAGATCTATCTGATTGGTTTTTGGTGGACTATCAACAGACAGGAGAAATGCACAAAGTTGTTTGTTGTGTAAATGCAACTGAAAAGAGTGTGTTCTCTCCTTTGCTGTATCAAGGAAGTTGTATGGGGGTATTTAGGCAAAAAGTTACAGTACCAATTTATGGTGGTCCTGTGCAGATGGGCATGGTCCGTAAACAGCAACATTGGCGGGCCATGTTTTTGGCATAAAAGCGAAGGCATTTTCCATCAGGAGAGTCAAAAAAATGAAAACAACTAGGATTATTGTTGTCAGTTACACATGCTGGACACTTAGAACGAGCTGCAAACTAACCGTTTTTTACGCAAGGGCAATATGTAATATTCATGTGAATTAGATATATTTTATAACTCATATTCTTTTTTTGTTTTGTATATGATTCACTTTGTTTTCATTTTATGTACATTGTTTAGAGATTTATTGCTCAATTATGTTACTTAAAATGTGGATTATTGTTCTTATGATTAGCAACTGTATTGAATGTAGAATTTATACTGATTTTTGTTGAAATGCAAACCACTTTGAGATTTTTTGAAATATAAAGTGGTATACAAATTAAATACATACAAAGTACAAAATACATACAAATTAAATCCTGAAATTAAATCCTGACAAGACAGAGGTGCTCCTCGTCAGTCAGAAGGCGGAGCAGGGAATAGGGATTCAACTTGTGCTGGATGGGGTTACACTCCCCCTGAAATCACAGGTTCGCAGTTTGGGAGTGCTCCTGGACTCGGCTCTGACCTTGGAGGCACAGGTCTCGGCTGTGGCTAGGAGTGCTTTCGCTCAATTAAGACTGGTGCGCCAACTGCGCCTGTTCCTTGACCAGTCAGACTTGACCACGGTGACACATGCCTTAGTTACATCCCAATTAGACTACTGTAACGCGCTCTACGTGGGGCTGCCCCTGAAGACTGCTCGGAAATTGAAATTGGTACAAAGAGCTGCAGCCAGGATGTTAACTGGGGCAGGATATAGAGAACATACAACCCCATTGTTGTATCAGCTCCACTGGTTGCCCATTTGTTTCCGGGCACAATTCAAGGTGCTGGTTTTGACCTATAAAGCCTTATACGGCTTAGGTCCAGGCTATCTGTCAGAGCGCCTCTCCCTCTATGAACCTGCTCGGACTGTAAGATCCTCCAGCGAGACCCTACTCATTACCCCTTCCTTCCTGCAAGTACATCTTGCAGAGACACAGAATAGGGCTTTTTCGGTGGCCGCCCCTAGACTGTGGAATTCTCTCCCTACTGAGGTCCGGTTGGCTTCCTCATTATCGAATTTTCATGCACAGGTGAAGACTGTTCTATTTAGACGGGCTTTTAACCAATGTAGTTAGTTTTAACCTATGTTTATTTAATTCCATTTTAAATTGCTTAAGCTGAATATCATGTTTATTAATTATTGCTGTTTTAATGTTTTAATGTAAGCCGCCCTGAGATCCTCGGAAAAAGGGCGGGGTATAGATATTTTAAATAAATAATAAATAAAACGTGGTTTTGGGCTGCATAAACAGAGCTATAGTTTCCAGGTCGAGGGAAGTAATAGTCCCACTATATTCTGCATTAGTCAGGCCTCATCTGGAATACTGCGTTCAGTTCTGGGTGCCTCATTTTAAGAAAGATATAGACAAGTTAGAGCGGGTTCAGAAGAGGGCGACGAGGATGATAGCCGGTATGGAGAACAAGTCTTATGAGGAAAGGTTGAAGGAACTTGGCATGTTCAGTCTGGTGAAGAGAAGGCTGAGGGGTGACATGATTGCACTCTTTAAGTACCTGAAGGGCTGTCACATAGAGGAGGGTATAGATTTGTTCTCTGCTGCCCCAGAGGGTAGGACTAGGTCTAATGGTTTTAAGTTGCAGGAGCGTAGATTCAGATTGGACATTAGAAGGAACTTCTTGACAGTAAGGGCAGTTCGGCAATGGAACCGACTGCCTAGGGAGGTGGTGGGATCCCCTTCGCTGAATGTCTTCAAGCAGAGGCTGGACAGCTATCTGCGGGAGATGCTCTAGCTGTGGATTTCCTGCTGTGAGCAGGGGGTTGGACTCGATGGCCTACAAGGCCCCTTCCAACTCTATGATTCTATGATTGTATCAGCTGACTCACGGCACAGAAGGAGCAAGTGGATACATTTGGTACAGTACAGCCTGTGTTCACTGAGAACTCCTTCTATTTATGCAGCCCCCTCCTTTGAGCACTGACTTGGAAGCAGGTCTTGCTGAATTCGAGGAATGTTACTCTGAAGTATGCCAGTACATGATCATCGCCTTAAGCCATTAGCAAAAATGAGTGTATGTTGTATAAAGAAAAATAACATCAAAGACTGAAGTACAAAGGTGTACAGTTCAGCTATACACTAGACACATGCAGGTTCTTGCAGAAGGTCAAACTCCTCTGAAATGCAGGCAGCAAACTTATACATATTTTCAAAGTTATCTCGCTCATGAATTCCTTCTTAATCATGTATATATACCCAGAGGCCACAGGGGTCATCAGGCAAATTTTAGAAATCTAAATGATCACCAGTGAGGAAAGCTCATTGGAGGGAGCCAGGTAAAGTGAGGCAAACCTTAATCCAATCTCCCCTAACCTGGGGCCTCCCAGATGTACAGCAAAGTACAAGATGGCATGTCCCTGCCCCAAGGAGCATACAACCTAAGTCCCAATATAAGGAAGACAAGAGAGGCAGGACAGCTGGGGGGGGGGGGACAGGCAACCAAATATGCAATTTTTTAAGTTGCACATAACTCAGCCTGAATTAAAGTAGGACATGGGGAAAAAGGGGTGTGTGTGCCCGAGGTATCAAGGAAAAGGTGGGCTTTAAGGAGTGGTTTGAAGAGAGGTGGCATCACATAGACATTTGTGGAGACTGTTCCAAGCACAAGGGACATCAAGGGAGAAAGGGTGGCGACATTTGAGGGAGCGCCATTTTCAGATGGTGGAGGGTGGTAGAGCTGGCTTATTGAGGTTGTTCCAGAGCCAAGGCTGTTATGTGCCTTCAAGTCAATTTCAACTTATGGCGACCCTATGAATCAGTGACCTCCAAGAGCACCTGTCATGAACCACCCTGTTCAGAACTTGCAAGTTCAGGTCTGTGGCTTCCTTTACGGAATCAATCCATCTCTCGTTTGGCCTTCCTCTTTTTCTACTCCTTTCTGGTTTTCCCAGCATCTCTTTTATAGAGTTCTTCAATGTATTGCTTCCATCTTCCTTTTATTTCATCTCGGTAAGTCGGTGTGGTCCCCCGTTGATTATTCAACATACCTGCTCTTGGTATAAATTTCCCTTTCATTTCTCGAATCTTGTCCTACCCTTTCTGTTGTCCTATTTCTTTACAATAACTATTGTAATAATTCTCTTTGTCCCTACATACTAGTTGTTGTATAGTTGCATTTAGGGTTCTGACCGTGTTTCTATCTCCTTTTGCTTTTGCTTTCCTTCTCTCTTTAACCATTTTAAGAGTTTCTTCAGTCATCCATTGAGGTCCTTCTCTCTTTTTAACTAGAGGTTAGAAAAAGAGGAAAGCCAAACAAGAGATGGATTGATTCCATAAAGGAAGCCACAGACCTGAACTTACAAGATCTGAACAGGGTGGCTCATGACAGATGCTCTTGGAGGTCACTGATTCATAGGGTTGCTGATTCATTGGGTCAACTTGAAGGCACATAACAATAAATGTCTTTTTGCATTCTTCCCTGATAATATCTCTGACTTCACTCCATAGTTCTTCTGGTTCTCTATCAACTAAGTTTAAAGTCTCAAATCTGTTCTTTATTTGATCTTTATATTCTTATGGGATGTTATTTAAATTGTGTTTTGGCATTATGATTTTTATTTATTTATTTATTAGATTTATTAGTCACCCATCTGGCTGGTTGTCCAGCCACTCTTTGATTGCTTTGTTGTTCTTCTTTAGCTTAACTCTGATTTTCGATATTATCAGTTCATGATCTGTGTACCGCAGTCTGCTCCTGGTCTTGTTTTCACAGAAAGTATGGAACTTCTCCATCTTCTGCTACCAATCATATAATCAATTTGATTCCTATATTGACCATTTGGTGATGTCCACATGTACAGTCGTCTTTTCGGTTCCTCAAAAAATGTGTTTGCAGGAAACAAATTATTGGCTTCACAGAATTCAATAAGTCTTTCGCCTGCTTCATTTCTGTCTCCTAAGCCCCATTTCCCCACAGTTTCTAGTTCTTCTCCAAGAAACACTAAGAGCTAAGGCAGAGCCAGGCAAAGTGGTTTGCAAGTCTGCTCAGCTGCTCTGCAAATTGTGTTTGTGTGTGGCCAGGTGGCCACTCGCCTGCAACAGGCCTGAGCTCTGCTGTAACCCATTTTGCTTCAATCAGCTCTTGGGCAGCCTTAATGGCTTTTAATGTTTTGTTGAGGCTGTGAAACTGGCTGGAACAGAGGCCAGGGAGTCTGGAGAAGAGGAGTTAAAGCCAGAGGGAGGGAGCACTCAACTCACAATAGCAGCGTTGGCAGTTCTGCACATCCCTTTTAGCGTTTTCCTGACAGCACAACTGACACGAATCTCCACTTCTCCTTGACTAAAACTCTAAGAATCCACATGGCTCTGCCACTGCATTTAAAAAAACAAACAAACCCAAATTTGGGGTCTCTTCCAGTTCCATTTTACCACTCCCAGTTTTCTGAGATCTGGTCTTTGTCAAACTACTCTCTTGATTTTGGACTGGGGGAGGTTTTTTTTATTAATGGTGCATCATCATCATCATCATCATCATCATCATCATCATCATCATCATCATCATCATCATCATCATCATCATCATCATCATCATCATCATCATCATCATCATCATCATCATCATCATCATCATCATCATCATCATCATCATCATCATCATCATCATCATCATCATCATCATCATCATCATCATCATCATCATCATCATCATCATCATCATCATCATCATCATCATCATCATCATCATCATCATCATCATCATCATCATCATCATCATCATCATCATCATCATCATCATCATCATCATCATCATCATCATCATCATCATCATCATCATCATCATCATCATCATCATCATCATCATCATCATCATCATCATCATCATCATCATCATCATCATCATCATCATCATCATCATCATCATCATCATCATCATCATCATCATCATCATCATCATCATCATCATCATCATCATCATCATCATCATCATCATCATCATCATCATCATCATCATCATCATCATCATCATCATCATCATCATCATCATCATCATCATCATCATCATCATCATCATCATCATCATCATCATCATCATCATCATCATCATCATCATCATCATCATCATCATCATCATCATCATCATCATCATCATCATCATCATCATCATCATCATCATCATCATCATCATCATCATCATCATCATCATCATCATCATCATCATCATCATCATCATCATCATCATCATCATCATCATCATCATCATCATCATCATCATCATCATCATCATCATCATCATCATCATCATCATCATCATCATCATCATCATCATCATCATCATCATCATCATCATCATCATCATCATCATCATCATCATCATCATCATCATCATCATCATCATCATCATCATCATCATCATCATCAACAACAACAACAACAACAACGCTTATTTCTACCCCACCTTTTGGGCAAAAGGCCCTCAAGGCGGCTTAATAATAAAAAATAAACACAAATATAAAAATACACCAATAAAAAAATACAATTTACAAAAAGCAGCAGTTACAACATCCAATAATAATACATTAACAAATCACAAAGCAAAAATTCGCTCCTCTCTCTCCTTGGCCTTCTAAAGAGGGGCCCAGGAGAAAAGATGGGAGGCGAAGGCTCATCTCCAAATTAGCAGAGACACATACAAAAGCAAGAAAAGGTTTTCTAAAAGGATCAAGGAGAGAGGAAGCTGGCTCAGTAATGACGGACGAGGGAAATAGCAGCGGAGTCTAGCAGTAATAGCATCACTGTTCTTCAGATTCATCAATAGAGCAAAATACTCTATCCTTTTAATTAATTAATGGCAGGCCAGTTGCTCACCACATTGACACAGGAACACAGAATATACAAAGCTGCCTTATACTGAGTCAGGCCATTGGTCCATCTAGCTCAGTATTGTTTACACTGACTGGCAGCAGCTCTCCAGGATTTCAAGCAGGATGGTCTCCCAGCTCTACCTAGAGATGCTGAGGATTGAACCTCTGACTTTATGCATGCAAAGAAGATGCTCTGCCACTGAGCTATGGCCCTTCACCATACTGAGTCAGACCCTTGGCCCATCTACCTCAGTATTTACACTGACTGGCAGTAGCTCTCCAGGGCTTCAAACAGTGAGCCTCTCCCAGACCTACCTGGAGATGCTGTCAGGAGTTGAACCAGGGAGTTTCTACATGCAGAGGATCTGCTCGACCACTGAGTCATGGGTTCTTCCCCATATAACACTTAACTGAGTTAATTACCCTTCATCTGGACAGAGGGAAATAAATGTGATTCTGTTTCCCTCAATCTTTGTCAGTTGAATTTAATCACTTGATTATTGCCAAAGCCTAATTAGTGAATCCAACAATGCATCTCTGATATTGCATTTTCACATCCCTTTGTGGGTTTGCTCTTGGTTCAGTCAATGTTTAAATTATACCTTCGCCTGTAATAGAAGCTTTGGATTGTGCATAAGAACTGGAGGATTTCTGCAAGCAGTGCACACACAAGGGGGCAGAGTTAAGGTTTCTGTGGGAACTTATTACTCAAGCCTGCTACATTCTTGATGATTAACATCTGAGGCTGAATATGGTATTAAAGAGCATCTGTCAGTTATCATTTAAGTAAAAATGTGTTTGTGTTGTAAAAAAAACTTTTATGAAACCCAGGGCACAGAGAATTTGGTTTTAAGTCCACAAAATGTTTAGTGGCTTTAAAAAAATTCTTTTAAATAAATCTACTATGGAAGAGTTGGGGGGAACATTTTTGACACTTTGCAGGCAAACCAGGACTGACAGCTTCTTTTTTCAAATGACACTAAATTTGAAGATTTTGGTGGTGGGACTTCCTTCAAGTCGATCCCGATTTATGGCTACCCCATGAATAGGGTATTCAGAGAGGGTTTAACATTGCCTCCCTTTGAGGCTAGTCCTCCCCAGCTGGCACAACTGCCAGCTGGGGGGCAACTGGGCTCCTTGGGACTATGCAGCTTGCCCACAGCTGCACAGGGGGCAGGGCACGTAACCCCTGAGCCACTCCCTGTGGGGTGATCTTTAGCTGGCCCTTGACACCCAGGAGACACGAGCGGGGATTTGAACTCACAGACTCTGGACTCCCAGCCAGGCTCTCCTCCCCACTGGGCTATACCAGCTGCTTTTAATTCCCTGAAATGCAGGACAGTCAGAAGACGATGGGAGTGTTTGCAAATAAGGGGGAAGAGTGTTCCTGGGGCAGACAACCCCCCTGGACATTCTCCTCGTGAAGCCCTATTGGACTGACCAGAGACTGCACAAGGCATTTCTACAAGCCAGGAGATCTGTGGCCCAACCTCAGAGCACCAGAGGAAGGGGACCAACATGCCCACACAGTCAACTCTTAGCTCAGTTGTTCTACATTTGACTCTGTTCCCCGCCAAAACTGCCTTTCCTTCTAACTTACATACACACACCTCACACCTGCCTCCAGCTGGGATAAGGATGACACATTCCCAAAACTCTGATGAGAATCTCATTAAAAAACTCAAAGAGAGTCCTCAAGTATCTCCCATTCATCAATCATTCTGGGCTATTAACTAGTGATCTGCTTAAGAAAAGATTAGCCAGAAGCTGCAACAATATTAACTTTGGTATCAGAAAATATTTTGCCTACTTTTCCCAGTTGCTCAAAGCAGCTAAAATCTAAAGCACGTGCAGATGACTTCAGGTTAAGCTGAGGAGAAATGAAATGGGGCAGTTTAACCCCTTCTAGCTCAAGGAATTCTGTTTGCTCAATGTCACCTCTCTCTCTCTCTCTCTCTCTCTCACACACACACACACACACACACTGCTTTTCTTCTGATGTCTGTAGGGATGAAGGAGAACTCTGATTCAGTTCTCATATATTTATTTTATTTTAAATAAATAAATAAAATTTATATACCGCTTAATATTTCAAAAATCTGTAAGCAGTGGACTTACCTAATTTGCACATTCCAAAACAGTACAAGAAAAGAAGCACAGCCATCCTTCAAAATTTGCACTCCTCCAAACTTTACAATGCAGTGTAAAAACAGACTTTAAAGTATATTAAAACAAAACATCTTTAAAAACATATATTTTTTAAAAAAGCTCTAAAAACATCTTAAAATGCAATTCCAACACAGATGCAGACTGGGATAAGGTCTCTACTTAAAAGGCTTGTTGAAAGAGGAAGGTCTTCAGTAGGCACCGAAAGCAGAGCTTGGAAAAGTTACTTTTTTGAACTACAACTCCCATCAGCCCCAGCCAGCATGGCCACTGGATTGGGCTGATGGGAGTTGTAGTTCAAAAAAGTAACTTTTCCAAGCTCTGCCGAAAAGATAGCAGAGATGGCGCCTGCCTAATATTTAAGGGGAGGGAATTCCAAGGGTAGATGCCGCCACACTAAAGGTCCATTTCCTATGTTGTGTGGAACGGACCTCCTGATAAGATGGTATCTGCAGGAGGCCCTCACCAGCAGAGCACAGTGATTGACTGGGTATATAAGACAGTCTTTCAGGTATCCTGGTCCCAAGCTGTATAGGTCTTTGTACACCAAAGCTAGAACCTTGAACTTGGCTCAGTAGCTAATGGGCAGCCACTGCAATTCTTTCAGCAGCGGGGTAACATGTTGGCAATATCCTATGCCAGTCAGCAGTCACATTGCTGCATTTTGCAGCAGCAGCTTCTGGACCAATCTCAAGGGCAACCCCACATAGAGCACATTTACAGTAATCTAGCCTGGATGTTACCAGTGCATGGACAACAATAGTTAGGCTATCCTGGTCCAGAAATGGTCACAGCTGTCTTACCATCCAAAGCTGGTAAAAGGCACTCCCAGCTACTGAGGTCACCTGGGCGACAAAGATGGATCCAGGAGCACTCCCAGACTACGGACCTGCTCTTTCAGAGGAAATAAGACCCCATCCAAGGCAGGCAACTACCCAATTATATGAACTCAAGAACCACCAAGCCACAGCGTCTCCATCTTGCTAGGAATAAGAGTCATTGGCCCTCAACCAGCCCACCACTGAGTCCAGGCAGTGATCCAGGGCTTGCACAGCCTCTCCTGATTCAGTTGTTACAGAGAAATAGAGCTGGGTACCATCTGCTGACACCTCACCCCAAATCTTCCGATGACTGCTCCCAATGGCTTCATATAGATGTTAAACAGCATGGGGGACAAAATGGTACCCTGTGGCACCCCATAGCACAACTGCCAGGGGGCCAAAAGACAATCACCCAATGCTATTCTCTGAAACAATCTTGGAGGTAGGATCGGAACCACTGTAAAACAGTGCCTGCAATATCCATCTCACCAAGTCGGCCCAGAAGGATACCATGGTCAATGGCATCAAAAGCCACCAAGAGATCAAGTAAGAATAACAGGGTCGCACTCCCCCTGTCCTCCTCCCGATAAAGGCCATCCATCAATTCAGTCCCATAACCAGACCTGAACCCAGACTGGGATGGGTCAAGATAATCTGTTTCATCCAAGAGTACTTGATCACCTTCCCTAAAAAGGGGATGTTTGTGACCGAGCAGTAGTTGTCACAAACCAATGGGTCCCGGGTGGGCTTTTTCAGGAGTGGTCGGATCACTGCCTCTTTCAGGGCAGCTGGAAACACTCTCTCCCACAACGAGGCATTGACCACACCCTGGATCCACTCAGTCAAACCCCCACACTTGTGAATGTAATTTGTTTTAAACTGTTTTTAATGTTGTGTTTTAAATTGTTATAAACTGCATGAGGACCTTTGGGTGAAGAGCAGATTAATAATAACAACAATAATAGTAATAATAATAGTAATAACAACAGTAATAATAATAGCTTTGCAAAAATGTGTACAATAGGCAAAATTGCATACAAAAATGTGTATATTAGGAAAAATTCACACTAAAATGTTGATGACTTTTCATGAGGACTTTAAATAAAAAAACTCAAAATGATGTGGAAATGTGGAGAAATAAAATTTAAATTGAAAATATCAAGAGACACCAAAACTGCCATTCACCCATCCCTGGATGACTGGTCCCCATTTTTTTTTCCTGTCTAGGAGAAAAGCAGCTCTCTATGTGCGGGGGTGGGGGGCAGGGGTGATTTTGAGCAGACAAATGGCTGGCAAGGAAAGAGTTAACCCACACACACATATATACACACACACACCCCTCTTAAAGGGCTTGTTAACTCTGTTTAACTGACAGTGTGAAGTTGTTGCCTGCTACTCACTCCTGCAAGGGGCCTTGAAAATTCAAGTGTGAAACTGATGGAATGCAGAAGTGGAAATTGACACACATATTGGCCCCTGTCAAAAGCAAGAAGTCCTCCAAAGGCTTTGCAAGTGTAATTTAGCCCTTAGCGAGGTTTACATGCCACTCAAGTCACAGGCCAACCCAGAATGAAAAGAAATTGGATCAGAAGAGGAGGGAGTTGTGTTTCTTTTTCTACCTCCCAATAGCAACAAGATTATGAGGGACATGGAAATGGGAATCAAAACAGCTGCTTTCAACACAGCAATTGACAAATAAGTTCTGGCTGATAATAGGGTTACTGGAATTAACTTTATACCATAAGCATAGGGAGGATGTTTTGCAAGCAGAAAAGGTTTTTCTCCCTTTCTGACAATACTAGAACTCAGGGACATCCAACTGAAACTAAATGTTGGAAGATTCAGGACAGAAAAAAAATATATTTCTGTATGGAATTTGCTCCCACTAGAGGCAGTGATGGCCACCAGCTTGGATGGCTTTAAATGAGAACTAGACAAATCTGTGGAGGATAAGGCAATCCATGACTCCTAGTCAAAGTGGCTCTGTCTGCCCCCATTGTTGCCCTCAGGTCCTGCTTTGGGACTGTGACAACAGGATGCTGGACTAGATGGGCCACTGAGCTGATCCAGTAGGCTCTTCCTATGCAGTGCATTTCATGTTGTTCGCAAATTTAGGGCATGATCCTTACCTGTGCAAGGGCAAAGCCCTTGCATGTGGAAAGGTCTCCTTTTCTCTCCTGCCTCCCAGGAAACAGCTGTCCATGAGAGAATGAGGGTTGTGTGGGGACACAGAAGGAAGGCTTGGGCCTCCCATATTCTGGACTGCTCTAGTGCACCACAGAAAGACCATAGCTCAGTGATAGAGCATCTGCTTTGCATATAGAAGGTCCCAGGTTCAAACCCCAGCAGCATCTACAGGTATGGCTGGGAGACCCTGGAACCCTGAGCTACTGACAATCAGTGTAAATAGTGTAGTAGATGGGCCAAAGGTTTGACTCATTATAAGGCAGTTTCTTCCACTATACCTGCTTACACGCTTGGCAAGGGTTAGGGTTTGAAGAACAGGAGGCCTCCCACAGTCCTATATGCCCAGGTACTGTTCCTTGAAGGAACATGCCTTGATTGATTTTTGCAAAATTCTTGTGGAAAGAATCTGTTTAGCCAGTCATATTCTACCTGATGTCAATGCGAATTTGATCTATTTATAATGTTTGCAATTTTCTACAGCATTGTGTAATTGTGTCTTTCTAAATGTGCAATTGTGTCATTTTCTAAATGAAAATCTAATTTACTGCATTATATTAAAGAACAATTTAATTTAAAACGCGTCATTTAATAAAATAGTAGTCGTAACAGCAACAGTCAGCTTCATCCTATAGGACCATGTTGGCGACAACAGATGAAATGAAATAGATTCAATGAAACCATCCCCACCTTCCACCCATGCCCACTGTGCCGAGGGGCCCACCCACCTCTCAGCTTGGGGGTCAGCCCACAGCCTTCAGGTACCTGTCGGTGATGTCATATTCAAGTGCCAAACAAGGATCAGCCCCATTTAACACAGTGGTAGTCCCATCAGCCTCTGAATCCTACAACCATGCTGGCTGGGGCTGATGGGAGTTGCAGTCCAAAACATATGGAGGGCAGCAGGTTGGTGAAGACTGCTCTAGATGGTCTCCACTGAGCCCTGGGAAATGGTGCTGAGTTGTCACACACACATCCACACTCAAGTCCAGCACAGACCCAACTAGACAGGGAGAAAAATCCAAATGAAGGTTCAGCTTGAGGCTGACTTCCCCCCATCAGGGAAGGACAAAGAGCACAGATGTAGAAATATTTTTAATTCCTGGAGATGCATTTGATCTCCTTGGCCACAAAAGCTGTAAGAGGAACGTTTCGGCTTATTTTCAGTACCTTCGGCCATAGAACATGAACAGTAATTCAATTACTGAAGACTCCTCATGACATCAGCATTCTTTTCAAAAAAGAAGAGGATTATTTTTCATTTTGTAAATAAATTATCCTCCAAAACGTAATGAAAGATTTTAACAGAAATAAAGAAAAAGAGTGAGAGAGGAGGAGGAGGAGGAGGACAGAGGGAGAGAGAACTCTTCCATGTGAAGACCTCCTAAGTTTCATATCACCCCATGCAGAGATTTGTGGAATTTAAAAAGGGTCATGGACCATGCTGGGTTTTCCAACTCAGTGCAAGCCACAACTCTATTTTGATGACATGGCTAACTATATTTTTAATGTAATGTAATTGTCCAGGGCGTGAGATCCTGGAATGCGCTATTGCTTGAGGAGTTAAGAATCTCCCCACAGGCTGAGGGCATCTGAAGTGGCTCTTCTCTTAATATTATCAGTTAGTCAGGGCCGGTTCTAAAGGGTGGCCAGACTGGGCACTGGCCCGAGGGCCCCTGAGGGGCCCTTTGCTCCCCTTCCGTGATCTGTGCCCCCCACGCCCCCCACTTACCTGTCAGCCGGCTTTTTAGCATTGCCCTTAATGAAAATGGCGGCCGCAGCTTCCTTAAGGTACTGAAGCCGCTGCCGCCATCTTAGTTGATGGCAGAGATGTGCGTGCATAGCACACACGTGTGCCATCAGCAAAGATGGCGGCAGAGGCTTCATTCCCCTTAGGGAAACTGCAGGTGCCATCTTCATTAAGTGCAATGGTAAAGACTAGGGGGGGTGGGGGGCGTGCAGGGGGGGCTGCGCTTTCGCATACGTGCATGTGCACACCCACCCACCAGGGGGCCAGGGCAAGCTGATGCCCAAGGGCCCCCGCATGCCTGGAGCCGGCCCTGCAGTTAGTAGCCACCAGCAGCCAGCTCACTGAGCACCTGGCCTCCCAGCAGCAGTAGCACTGCCACTTCTCAGAAGGGAGAGGGGGAAGGCTGAAGCAGAGGGGTGGTCAGTCCTCTGCTGGTGCACCAGCAGCTCCACCAGTGTGACTGCACAGCTCTGACCTCCCCATCATCTTGTCCCTTCCCCTCTCTCTTTCAATAAGCAGCAGCAGTGCCACTACCAGAAGACCACAGGGTAATGTTCAGTGCTAGTCCTACGCAAAGTAGACCTCCTGAAGTTAATAGACATGACTAACTTAGGTTCCTGCATTGCAATGGGTCTACTCTCTCAATAGGATTTAGTTGAATGCAACCACATGTGCGCAGGGACATCCCTGCCCTCCAGCCACTCCTGGGCAAAACCATTGGACTAACATCAAAGGCAGCCTGTCCCAACCTGCTGCTGTCCAGAACCCTTGGAATACAACTTCCTTCAATCCCAGCCAGTGGGATCGTCCACAACACCTGGAGTTTCCCAGAAGCAGACAAGAGCCGTCCCTCAAGTATTTTGAAAGCTTTTAGACATGCGGTTTCAGGACTGGGCATGGAACTGAAACAGCCTTGGTCGCTCTGGTGGATGATATGAGGAGGGCGCTGGATAGGGGGGAGTATACCTTCCTCGTCCTCCTAGATCTCTCAGCGGCTTTCGATACTGTTGACCACGGTATCCTTTTGGATCGCCTTGAGGGATTGGGAATGGGGGGCACTGTTTTACAGTGGTTCCATTCCTATCTCTCAAATAGGCACCAGAGGGTAGGTTTGGGAGATGAGGTATCAGACCCTTGGTCTCTTAATTGTGGAGTACCACAGGGCTCTATCCTCTCTCCCATGCTGTTTAACATCTATGTGAAACCGCTGGGGGCCATCATCAGGAATTTTGGGCTGAAGTGTCACCAATATGCGGATGACACTCAGCTCTATCTCTCATTTAAGTCCTCACCAGAGTTGGCTGTAGATACCATGTCCAAGTGCCTGGAATCCGTAAGTGGATGGATGGGAGAGAACAGGCTGAAGCTGAATCCTGACAAGACCGAGGTGTTGCTTGTGGGAGACAAAGGGAGGCTGGGTATTACAGACCTGATGCTTAATGGGGTGAGATTACCCCTGAAAGACCAGGTCCGCAGCCTTGGGGTCATTCTTGACTCCCAGCTGTCCATGGAGGCTCAGGTGTCAGCAGTGAGTTGGGCAGCTTGGTATCAATTACGTCTGATACAAAGGCTGCGTCCCTACCTTCCTGTTCATCTGCTCCCACAAGTGATACATGCCCTGGTCTCCTCTCGCTTGGACTACTGTAATGCACTCTACGTGGGGTTACCCTTGAAAATGGTCCGGAAGTTACAGCTGGTACAGAATGCGGCGGCGCGCTTGATCAAGCACAGCTGTCGCCATGATCACATCACTCCAGTGTTAATGGATCTTCACTGGCTACCAGTTGTCTACCGGGCCCAATTCAAGGTGTTGGTATTGACCTTTAAAACCCTAAACGGTTTCAGCCCAGTTTATCTGAAGGAGCGCCTCCAGAGTCACCAATTATGCCGCCTGACAAGATCAGCCTCACAAGACCTTCTCTCGGTCCCACCGGTTAAAATAGCTAGGCTGGTGCGGACCAGAGAGAGGGCTTTCTCGATTGTGGCCCCCACCCTCTGGAACTCCCTTCCTCTTGATCTTCAACATACTCCCTCCCTGACAGGTTTTCGCCGAGCCTTAAAAACCTGACTATTCAGGCAGGCCTATGGGATTGGGGAGGGTTAGTTTTATGATGTTTTAATTGGAAACTGATTTTAAATTGACTATGACTGTGTTTTATTTTGTATATTGTATATGATGTATTGTTTTTTATTGTAAGTCGCCTAGAGTGTCCATTAACCTGGACAGATAGGCGACCAATAACTAAAATTATTTTAAAAAAATGATTATTATAAAAAGATCATACAACAGAAAGACCAATATTTTTTCCTTTTCTTGAAAGTGTTCCTGTTACA
Source organism: Rhineura floridana (assembly GCF_030035675.1). NCBI lineage: Eukaryota > Metazoa > Chordata > Lepidosauria > Squamata > Rhineuridae > Rhineura > Rhineura floridana. The sequence goes on along the minus strand of NC_084480.1, from coordinate 3,113,639 downwards.
CTTCACTACTAAATGATTTGCCCAGGAAAGTTCTGGGGTCTAATCTGGGATAGTTTGTTTTTCCTTCAGACCTGGTTTTCATTCATAATATAAATTCCCTGAGGAATTATCCTTGAAATTGGAGAGATTTTGCACCAGAGATTTCTGCCAGTTCTGCTTCCCTCCCTGCCCTTATCTGCTTTCTCCAGGGCGACCCATGTACATAACCTCTTCACATGTAGGTATTCAAGCATCTCGGTGATTTACAGCCTGCTTTGGTAAGAACCAATTTGTTACATTAATGGCCCACTGTGATTTATTGCCTCAAAACTCCAGTATGTCTTTGGAATTGCTCTCAGGTAGAAACAGTGGGGTGTTAGGGCTCCTAGAATGAGGCAGCAAGGGGCTCAATGGAACGTGGGACAAGAACAAGTTCAGAGAAACTCCATCACACATCCCAAAATAAAATGTTAGAACTCCATAGTTGGTTGAAACATCATGACGTCAAAAAAAATGAAATAGACTTTCTAGATTAGACATTCATTCTAGAAATAGACGTTCTAGACAGAATGTTTTTAACTGTAACTGTGTTTTAGAATGTTTTTAATTTTTTTTCTTTTTCTTATTAAAATGTTTTGTTGATATGCTTGCCGCACTGGGCTCCTTAAGGAGGAAGGGTGGGATATTAATTAAATTAAATTAAATTAATAATAGATCTGATACTTGCAGAAATGAAAACAATATTAGGGCAATACATGTTTTAGACCAACCAAAATGTCACAAAGCTGACACTCTGGAATGCAGGAATATGTTTTGACTATATGATACTTCTAGAAGGCAACAAATATGAAAAAATTCCTGCATTGCACAGGCAGTTGGATTTGATGGCCTTATAGGCCCCTTCCAAAAAGACCTCTCCAAACTGAGTAAATGGGCAGAAAAATGGCAAATGCAATTCAATATAAACAAGTGTAAAATTATGCATATTGGAGCAAAAAACCTGAATTTCACATATACGCTCATGGGGTCTGAACTGGCGGTGACCGACCAGCAGAGAGACCTCGGGGTTGTAGTGGACAGCACGATGAAAATGTCGACCCAGTGTGCGGCAGCTGTGAAAAAGGCAAATTCCATGCTAGCAATAATTAGGAAAGGTATTGAAAATAAAACAGCCGATATCATCATGCCGTTGTATAAATCTATGGTGCGGACGCATTTGGAATACTGTGTACAGTTCTGGTCGCCTCATCTCAAAAAGGATATTCTAGAGTTGGAAAAGGTTCAGAAGAGGGCAACCAGAATGATCAAGGGGATGGAGCGACTCCCTTACGAGGAAAGGTTGCAGCATTTGGGGCTTTTTAGTTTAGAGAAAAGGCGGGTCAGAGGAGACATGATAGAAGTGTATAAAATTATGCATGGCATTGAGAAAGTGGATAGAGAAAAGTTCTTCTCCCTCTCTCATAATAGTAGAACTCGTGGACATTCAAAGAAGCTGAATGTTGGAAGATTCAGGACAGACAAAAGGAAGTACTTCTTTACTCAGCGCATAGTTAAACTATGGAATTTGCTCCCACAAGATGCAGTAATGGCCACCAGCTTGGACGGCTTTAAAAGAAGATTAGACAAATTCATGGAGGACAGGGCTATCAATGGCTACTAGCCATGATGGCTGTGCTCTGCCACCCTAGTCAGAGGCAGCATGCTTCTGAAAACCAGTTGCCGGAAGCCCCAGGAGGGGAGAGTGTTCTTGCACTCGGGTCCTGCTTGCGGGCTTCCCCCAGGCACCTGGTTGGCCACTGTGAGAACAGGATGCTGGACTAGATGGGCCACTGGCCTGATCCAGCAGGCTCTTCTTATGTTCTTATGATAAAGTGGAGAGAGAAAGTTTTCTGTCCCTCTCTTGTAACACTAGAATTCAAGGACGTCCAAGGAGGCTGAATGTTGGAGGATTCAGGATAGAGAAAAGAAAGTACTTCTTCACTCTGGATTTGGCTGTCACAAGAGGCAGTGATGGCCACCAACTGGATGGCTTTAAAAGAGGATTAGACAGATTCATGGAGGGTAAGGCAATCCATAGCTACTAGCCATGATGGCTATGCTCTGTCTCCACAGCCAGAGGCAGTATGCTTCTGAATACCAGTTACTGGAAACTGCAGGAGGGGAGAGTGCTCTTGCACTCAGGTCCTGCTTGCAAGCTTCCCATGGGCATCTGGTTGGCCACTATAAGAACAGAATACCAATTGCTGGAAACCGCAGGAGGGAGAGACTGGCCATGAGGGACTACTGACCTTGGCCTCAAAAAAAGGACCACACTCTTGCCTTAAAGTCTGTGAGAGGTTTTATTCTCACCCATACTAGCAACGTCCTCTGGTTGGCCACTGTGAGAACAGGATGCTGGACTAGATGGGCCACTGGCCTGATCCAGCAGGCTCTTCTTATGTTCTTATGTTCTAATGGGAATCCCACAAGCAGGACCTGAGCACAAGAGCACACTTTCCACTTGAGATCCCCAGCCAGAGGCATCCTGCCTGCATCAGTGGAGGTAGAACATAGCCATTGTGGCTAGTAGCCATCCATTGCCTTCTCCTCCATGAATTTGTCTAATCCTCTTTAAAAGGCCATCCAAGTTGATGGCCATCACTGCCTCTTATGGAAGCAAATTCCATAGTTTAACTGTGAAGAAGGACTTTCTTTTGTCTGTCCTGAATCTTCCAACATTCACCTTCAGTGGATGTCCACGGGTCCTCATGTTATGAGAGAGGAAGAACAGCTTTTCTCTATCTGCTTTACCAATGCCATGCATACTGTTGCACACTCCTATCATTTTCCATCTTACTCACATTTTCTGTAAACTAAAAAGCCCCAGATGTCATCTTTTCTCATAGGGGAGTGGCTCCAGCCCCTTGATCATGTTGGTAGCTCTTTTCTGAACCTTTTTCAGCTCTGCAAAAGATCACAAACTAGCTTTCCATGAGTGAGACGTACCATCAACTGGAAAGGTGTGCTCATAGATGCTTGCCCGTGAAGTTTGGGGTGTCCCTCCACTGGTGATGCTACCCTGCTCATGAGAGTAGTTACCAGCACAGGCAGTTATGTATAAGAGAGCCAGCTGTGTTAACATACAAGTCAGCTCTGTTTTTTTCCTGCAGTGCACCTGTGGTGTATTTCATAAAATCATAGAATAGTAGAGTTGGAAGAACATAAGAACATAAGAACACTTCTATCATGTCTCCTCTGACCCGCCTTTTCTCTAAACTAAAAAGCCCCAAATGCTGCAACCTTTCCTCGTAAGGGAGTCGCTCCATCCCCTTGATCATTCTGGTTGCCCTCTTCTGAACCTTTTCCAACTCTATAATATCCTTTTTGAGATGAGGCGACCAGAACTGTACACAGTATTCCAAATGCGGCCGCACCATAGATTTATACAATGGCATGATGATATCGGCTGTTTTATTTTCAATACCTTTCCTAATTGTCGCTAGCATGGAATTTGCCTTTTTCACAGCTGCCGCACACTGGGTCGACATTTTCATCGTGCTGTCCACTACAACCCCGAGGTCTCTCTCCTGGTCGGTCACCGCCAGTTCAGACCCCATGAGCGTATATGTGAAATTCAGATTTTTTGCTCCAATATGCATAATTTTACACTTGTTTATATTGAATTGCATTTGCCATTTTTCTGCCCATTCACTCAGTTTGGAGAGGTCTTTTTGGAGCTCTTCAGAATCCCTTTTTGTTTTAACAACCCTGAACAATTTAGTGTCATCAGCAAACTTGGCCACTTCACTGCTCACTCCTAATTCTAGGTCATTAATGAACAAGTTGAAAAGTACAGGTCCCAATACCGATCCTTGAGGGACTCCATTTTCTACAGCCCTCCATTGGGAGAACTGTCCGTTTATTCCTACTCTCTGCTTTCTGCTTCTTAACCAATTTCTTATCCACAAGAGGACCTCTCCTCTTATTCCATGACTGCTAAGCTTCCTCAGAAGCCTTTGGTGAGGTACCTTGTCAAACGCTTTTTGAAAGTCTAAGTACACTATGTCCACTGGATCACCTCTATCTATACGCTTGTTGACACTCTCAAAGAATTCTAATAGGTTACTGAGACAGGACTTTCCCTTGCAGAAGCCATGCTGGCTCTGCTTCAGCAAGGCTTGTTCTTCTATGTGCTTAGTTAATCTAGCTTTAATAATACTTTCTACCAGTTTTCCAGGGACAGAAGTTAAGCTAACTGGCCTGTAATTTCCGGGATCCCCTCTGGATCCCGTTTTGAAGATTGGCGTTACATTTGCCACTTTCCAGTCCTCAGGCACGGAGGAGGACCCAAGGGACAAGTTACATATTTTAGTTAGCAGATCAGCAATTTCACATTTGAGTTCTTTGAGAACTCTCGGGTGGATGCCATCCGGGCCCGGTGATTTGTCAGTTTTTATATTGTCCATTAAGCTTAGAACTTCCTCTCTCGTTACCACTATTTGTCTCAGTTCCTCAGAATCCCTTCCTGCAAATGTTAGTTCAGGTTCAGGGATCTGCCCTATATCTTCCACTGTGAAGACAGATGCAAAGAATTCATTTAGCTTCTCTGCAATCTCCTTATCGTTCTTTAGGACACCTTTGACTCCCTTATCATCCAAGGGTCCAATTGTCTCCCTAGATGGTCTCCTGCTTTGAATGTATTTATAGAATTTTTTGTTGTTGGTTTTTATGTTCTTAGCAATGTGCTCCTCAAATTCTTTTTTAGCATCCCTTATTGTCTTCTTGCATCTCTTTTGCCAGAGTTTGTGTTCTTTTTTATTTTCTTCATTTGGACAAGACTTCCATTTTTTGAAGGAAGACTTTTTGCCTCTAAGAGCTTCCTTGACTTTGCTCGTTAACCATGCTGGCATCTTCTTGGCCCTGGCGGTACCTTTTCTGATCTGCGGTATGCACTCCAGTTGAGCTTCTAATATAGTGTTTTTAAACAACTTCCAAGCATTTTCGAGTGATGTGACCCTCTGGACTTTGTTTTTCAGCTTTCTTTTTACCAATCCCCTCATTTTTGTGAAGTTTCCTCTTTTGAAGTCAAATGTGACCGTGTTGGATTTTCTTGGCAATTGGCCAGTTACACGTATGTTTAATTTAATAGCACTGTGGTCACTGCTCCCAATCGGTTCAACAACAATTACATCTCGCACCAGGTCCCGGTCCCCACTGAGGATTAAGTCCAGGGTTGCCGTCCCTCTGGTCAGTTCCATGACCAACTGGTCTAGGGAATAGTCATTTAGAATATCTAGAAACTTTGCTTCTTTGTCATGACTGGAACACATATGCAGCCAGTCTATGTCCGCGTAGTTGAAGTCACCCATTACTACCACATTTCCTAGTTTGGATGCTTCCTCAATTTCATATCTCATCTCCAGGTCTCCCTGAGCATTTTGATCAGGGGGACGATAGATCGTTCCCAGTATTAAGTCCCTCCTGGGGCATGGTATCACCACCCACAACGATTCTGTGGAGGAGTCTGCCTCTTTTGGGGTTTCCAGCTTGCTGGATTCAATGCCTTCTTTCACGTATAGAGCGACTCCGCCACCAATACGTCCTTCCCTGTCCTTCCGATATAGTTTATATCCAGGGATAACCATATCCCACTGGTTTTCTCCATTCCACCAGGTCTCCGTTATGCTCACTATATCAATGTTCTCCTCTAAGACCAAGCACTCCAGTTCTCCCATCTTGGTTCGCAGGCTCCTAGCATTAGCGTACAGGCACTTGTAAGCAGTGTCTCTCTTCAAGTGTCTTTGGCACTTGTGGTTAGGCCTGTGGTAATTTTGCTCTTCTGAATTTATATCTTGTGTCCCTGCTCTCACAATGCCTACTTCTAGGCCTACCCCTTTTAAAATTTCATCATTTCTTTGGTTTTTATCCCAGGGGGGAGGTTTATTCCGAACCGGACCTTCCTCAGCTCCTGTCGGGTTTCCCCCCTCAGTAAGTTTAAAAGCTGCTCTGCCACCTTTTTAATTTTAAGTGCCAGCAGTCTGGTTCCATTCTGGTTCAAGTGGAGCCCGTCCCTTTTGTACAGGCCCGGCTTGTCCCAAAATGTTCCCCAGTGCCTAACAAATCTGAACCCTTCCACCCGACACCATCGTCTCATCCACGCATTGAGACTGCGAAGCTGGGCCTGTCTGGCTGGTCCTGCGCGTGGAACCGGTAGCATTTCAGAGAAAGCCACCTTGGAGGTCCTGGCTTTCAGCATCCTACCTAGCAACCTAAATTTTGCTTCCAGGACCTCACGGCTGCATTTCCCCATGTTGTTGGTGCCAACGTGCACCACGACCACTGACTCCTCCCCAGCACTGTCTACCAAACTATCTAAACGACGGGCGATATCCGCAACCTTCGCACCAGGCAGGCAAAACACCTTGCGGTCTACACGCCCATCACACACCCCACTGTCTATGTTCCTAATGATCGAATCACCCACTACAAGGATCCCTCCACCCCCTGGATATATATCCTCGGCACGAGAGGATAGCTGCTCATCCGCCAAGGAATGGGTCCCTTCTATGGGATCGTTTCCCTCTTCCTCAGCTGGATGCTCTCCTTCCCCGAGACCATCGTTCTCCATGATAGCAGGAGAGCTATCATCGTTGGAGTGGGACACAGCTATAACGTCCCTGAAGGCCTCCTCCACACACCTCTCTGCCTCTCTCAGCTTTTCCAGGTCCGCCACCTTGGCCTCAAGGAAATGAAGTCGTTCCCGGAGAGCCAGGAGCTCATTGCACCGAGAGCACACCCACGACTGCTGTCCAACAGGCAGATAGTCGTACATGCTGCAGGCGGTGCAAAACACTGGAAAGCCCCCACACCCCTGCTGGCTTCTTACCTGCGTAGTTTTGTTTCAGGGTTATTACGTCAATGGGTTGGAGACTGCGGTTTAGTTGAGGTCAGGGAACAGAAGGGCAGAGTGGGGGGCCCTGGCCTCCTCGCCCTGGCCTCCTCGCCCTGGCCTCCTCGCCCTGCTGCCGAACTCGCTCTGCTGCTTAACTCGCCTTGACGCTTTGTCAGCTGGGGCCTTGACGCTACTGCTGCCAGCCAATCAGAGCTTGGAAAAGTTACTTTTTTGAACTACACCTCCCATCAGCCCAATCCAGTGGCCATGCTGGCTGGGGCTGATGGGAGTTGTTGTTCAAAAAAGTAACTTTTCCAAGCTCTGCAGCCAATGATGTGTTAATTGAGGCTGATGGCTATCAGCTGGGGCTTAACTCTTTAGTATTATCTCAGGCTTCCTTCCTTTGAAGGCAGGAAGGCAGGCTTCCTTCCTGAGCGAGGGGCGGGGCTGTTTAAGCTTTTGGCTGCTTTTAATCTCAGCAAGGGGCTGCAACTTCCAGGCAAGTCTTTTGTGTTTGTTGTTTTCACACCTAGAACAGCCTGACCTTTCTTTAACCTAGGGAAACAGAGCTTGTGGTTGTGTTTCAGGAAGGCTGAAGCTGCCCTTTTTAGCACGGACTGAGCTGACTCTCTCCCTGTATGTATCGGTGGAGTTTCCTTTTCCCCCTTCTCTCCGACTGGAATTTAGCCTTGTTTACAGTGTCCCCTGAAGCTTTCCTGCTAGGGTGGTGTTCAAAACTAGCTTTCTATGGGCTTCCTTCTCCTAGGATCTGTCTCCTAAGATATAGGTTCTTTCAGGATTTGGCTCCTAGCTCAGGGTGACCTTGGGCTGCCCTTATTAGTTATTTCTCTGAGCTGTTTCACTTCAATTAAATAATGGAATAAATGGGAGCTACTTACCCTCTTTTCGCTCTGCTGCTTAACTCGCCTTGATGCTTGGGGGCATCTGGTTGGCCACTGGTTGGTGAGAGCAGGATACTGCACTAGATGGGCCACTAGCCTGGTCCAGAATGGCTCATATGTTCTCATGTTCTGGGAGAACATAGGAACATAGGGAACTATCTCCAACCAAGTGAGATGATTGCTCCATCTTGCCCAGTAGTGTCTGTACTGACTGCCAGCTTCTCTAGTGGCTGAGACAGGAGATTTCCTCTTTAATCCTACTGAACCTGGGACCTTCTGCATGCAAACCAGATGCTCTGCCACTGAGCTAGGCCCTTCCCCAACAAAGCCCCCCTCTTCCATTGCACTATTTCTGTGAGTTAACCAATCACATGAGCAGTTAAATCCGCAAGGTAACATATGGACTGGTCTACAGCACCAGTCCTCTGCAGACCTACTGTATGTAGAAGGATGGCCCATTTAAACTCAGTTGTACTGAAGAAAATAAACATACCTAAGATCACACTGCATTGCTGCAGTCTTATTGGGAATCAGCGTCATTGAGTTCTGTGGGACTTCTGAGCACAGCCTCATAGGAGTCAGTGGCTGTTCTAATTCCTTCCCATGGTGCTCTTTTCTGCGTAACTGTAGATGGAACTGCAGCCTAAGACTTGCATATATCTGCAATATATAAATTAGCAAAGACTAATTCATTTAATAAATGAATAGGATGGAATTTCCTCGATATAATTAGAAGTTGTTGGCCTGTAAATTATTTAATCACATGAACCTAAAATGTGAAAATTACCTAGAACTGTTTTAATTAGGAAAATAAAAAGCTAAATTGCTCGTCCATGATGAGTGGTCCTCAGACTGCAACTCTGTGAACTGTGCGAGCCTCAATTATCTGGAGTTAAGTTTTTTTGACAGATAAATAAATGTTACTTGCCTTCCTATGAGAAATTGGTTCTTTTAGAATTTTAGAACACAGGACCATATCAAGACCTTGAGTTTGCCAAAGATGGTGGCTCCCCTCACAGTTCATTAAATGAAACTGGGAAGTGACTTCTCCTAAAAAGGTGTGTGTGTAAAAAGCAGAAAGCCAGTATGGAGTAGTGGTTAGAGTGTCGGACTGGGACCTGGGAGACCAAGGTTCAAATCGCTGCTTGGCCATGAAGCTCTGGGTGACCTTGGGCCAGTCTCTCAGCCTAACCTACCTCACAGGATTGTTATGAGGATAAAATGGGGGGGGGGAGAACCATGTTTGTACACCACCTTGAGCTCCTTGGAAGAAAGGCAGGATAACAATGTAATCATAAATAAACAAAACACATCCTGGGATTCTTTGGCCCTGTAACCTGACTCTTCAAGTTAAATGGGTGCTGTGCTATATATCTACAAAATTCCACAAACCTAGGGTGGCCATGTGTCCTATTTTATAGAGAACCCTCCTTTCTATTGTGTGTAGAGGGATTGTCTTGCCCCATCCATGCCTATTTGATCCTTCAATCTGTGGAATTTGCACTTGTACAAATGCCACATAATGTCTGTTCTGCATTTGTGAGGAATTGATCCTTTAGCATGCCAGCACCTGCACTTTGAAACTCCCTGCCTATTGGCATTAGGCAAGCAGGCACCCTTGTTATATTATACAGCTTTGTTGTTCCGGCAAGGCCGTCTACATACGTTCTTAATGTTTTAATTGTTTTAGAAGCTTGTAAGTATTTTTAATATGTTTTTATTTTATATTTAATTGTATTATTTCAACACTTTGGTGTTTGTCACCCTGGCTCCTTTGTGAGGAAGGATGGATAGAAACTGAATAAATAAATTCCATGCATATAATTTAGTTTCCCTATATCTGGTTTTGTTGATGTTATTTTTGTTTTAAATGATAATGGTTTGGTGCATGTTTAGGTTTTTAAAATTATTTTTATTTGCCTTTATAAAACATAAAATGGATTTGCTTATGTATGTATTTCTGTATGTTTTGCATTTTTAAAATCTATGTAATCCACCTCAGGACCCAGATTCCAGGTGAGAGGCAGACAAATTATTATTATTATTATTATTAAATAGCACAATACTATTAATACATATTAACAAATGAAGGAGAGCATTGGGTGTGTAATTATATTACATCATGTCAGTGTGCTTACTATTATTTAAGACTTATTTTATTCATCTTTCCAGTGTCATCTTATACAATCATTCCATAGTAGTCCACGCACTTGCAACTTGATGGTGGTTGCAAGTTAAGAACATAAGAACATAAGAAGAGCCTGCTGGATCAGGCCAGTGGCCCATCTAGTCCAGCATCCTGTTCTCACAGTGGCCAACCAGGTGCCTGGGGGAAGCCCGCAAGCAGGACCCGAGTGCAAGAACACTCTCCCCTCCTGAGGCTTCCGGCAACTGGTTTTCAGAAGCATGCTGCCTCTGACTAGGGTGGCAGAGCACAGCCATCATGGCTAGTAGCCATTGATAGCCCTGTCCTCCATGAATTTGTCTAATCTTCTTTTAAAGCCATCCAAGCTGGTGGCCATTACTGCATCTTGTGGGAGCAAATTCCATAGTTTAACTATGCGCTGAGTAAAGAAGTACTTCCTTTTGTCTGTCCTGAATCTTCCAACATTCAGCTTCTTTGAATGTCCACGAGTTCTAGTATTATGAGAGAGGGAGAAGAACTTTTCTCTATCCACTTTCTCAATGCCATGCATAATTTTATACACTTCTATCATGTCTCCTCTGACCCGCCTTTTCTCTAAACTAAAAAGCCCCAAATGCTGCAACCTTTCCTCGTAAGGGAGTCGCTCCATCCCCTTGATCATTCTGGTTGCCCTCTTCTGAACCTTTTCCAACTCTATAATATCCTTTTTGAGATGAGGCGACCAGAACTGGACACAGTATTCCAAATGCGGCCGCACCATAGATTTATACAATGGCATTATGATATCGGCTGTTTTATTTTCAATACCTTTCCTAATTATCGCTAGCATGGAATTTGCCTTTTTCACAGCTGCCGCACACTGGGTCGACATTTTCATCGTGCTGTCCACTACAACCCCGAGGTCTCTCTCCTGGTCGGTCACCGCCAGTTCAGACCCCATGAGCGTATATGTGAAATTCAGATTTTTTGCTCCAATATGCATAATTTTACACTTGTTTATATTGAATTGCATTTGCCATTTTTCTGCCCATTCACTCAGTTTGGAGAGGTCTTTTTGGAGCTCTTCAGAATCCCTTTTTGTTTTAACAACCCTGAACAATTTAGTGTCATCAGCAAACTTGGCCACTTCACTGCTCACTCCTAATTCTAGGTCATTAATGAACAAGTTGAAAAGTACAGGTCCCAATACCGATCCTTGAGGGACTCCACTTTCTACAGCCCTCCATTGGGAGAACTGTCCGTTTATTCCTACTCTCTGCTTTCTGCTTCTTAACCAATTTCTTATCCACAAGAGGACCTCTCCTCTTATTCCATGACTGCTAAGCTTCCTCAGAAGCCTTTGGTGAGGTACCTTGTCAAACGCTTTTTGAAAGTCTAAGTACACTATGTCCACTGGATCACCTCTATCTATACGCTTGTTGACACTCTCAAAGAATTCTAATAGGTTACTGAGACAGGACTTTCCCTTGCAGAAGCCATGCTGGCTCTGCTTCAGCAAGGCTTGTTCTTCTATGTGCTTAGTTAATCTAGCTTTAATAATACTTTCTACCAGTTTTCCAGGGACAGAAGTTAAGCTAACTGGCCTGTAATTTCCAGGATCCCCTCTGGATCCCTTTTTGAAGATTGGTGTTACATTTGCCACTTTCCAGTCCTCAGGCACGGAGGAGGACCCAAGGGACAAGTTACATATTTTAGTTAGCAGATCAGCAATTTCACATTTGAGTTCTTTGAGAACTCTCGGGTGGATGCCATCCGGGCCCGGTGATTTGTCAGTTTTTATATTGTCCATTAAGCTTAGAACTTCCTCTCTCGTTACCACTATTTGTCTCAGTTCCTCAGAATCCCTTCCTGCAAATGCTAGTTCAGGTTCAGGGATCTGCCCTATATCTTCCACTGTGAAGACAGATGCAAAGAATTCATTTAGCTTCTCTGCAATCTCCTTATCGTTCTTTAGTACACCTTTGACTCCCTTATCATCCAAGGGTCCAATCGTCTCCCTAGATGGTCTCCTGCTTTGAATGTATTTATAGAATTTTTTGTTGTTGGTTTTTATGTTCTTAGCAATGTGCTCCTCAAATTCTTTTTTAGCATCCCTTATTGTCTTCTTGCATTTCTTTTGCCAGAGTTTGTGTTCTTTTTTATTTTCTTCATTCGGACAAGACTTCCATTTTCTGAAGGAAGACTTTTTGCCTCTAAGAGCTTCCTTGACTTTGCTCGTTAACCATGCTGGCATCTTCTTGGCCCTGGCGGTACCTTTCAAGGAACCTTTCAAGTCACCCATTACTACCACATTTCCTTGTTTGGATGCTTCCTCAATTTCATATCTCATCTCAAGGTCTCCCTGAGCATTTTGATCAGGGGGACGATAGATCGTTCCCAGTATTAAGTCCCTCCTGGGGCACGGTATCACCACCCACAATGATTCTGTGGAGGAGTCTGCCTCTTTTGGGGTTTCGAGCTTGCTGGATTCAATGCCTTCTTTCACGAATAGGGCGACTCCGCCACCAATACGTCCTTCCCTGTCCTTCCAATATAGTTTATATCCAGGGATAACCGTATCCCACTGGTTTTCTCCATTCCACCAGGTCTTGGTTATGCTCACTACATCAATGCTCTTCTCTAAGACCAAGCACTCCAGTTCTCCCATCTTGGTTCGCAGGCTCCTAGCATTAGCGTACAGGCACTTGTAAGCAGTGTCTCTCTTCAAGTGTCTTTGGCACTTGTGGTTAGGCCTGTGGTAATTTTGCTCTTCTGAATTTATATCTTGTGCCCCTGCTCTCACAATGCCTACTTCTAGGCCTACCCCTTTTAAAATGTCATCATTTCTTTGGTTTTTATCCCAGGGGGGAGGTTTATTCCGAACCGGACCTTTCTCAGCTCCTGTCGGGTTTCCCCCCTCAGTCAGTTTAAAAGCTGCTCTGCTACCTTTTTAATTTTAAGTGCCAGCAGTCTGGTTCCATTCTGGTTCAAGTGGAGCCCGTCCCTTTTGTACAGGCCCGGCTTGTCCCAAAATGTTCCCCAGTGCCTAACAAATCTGAACCCTTCCACCCGACACCATCGTCTCATCCACGCATTGAGACTGCGAAGCTGGGCCTGTCTGGCTGGTCCTGCGCATGGAACCGGTAGCATTTCAGAGAAAGCCACCTTGGAGGTCCTGGCTTTCAGCATCCTACCTAGCAACCTAAATTTGCTTCCAGGACCTCACGGCTGCATTTCCCCATGTCGTTGGTGCCAACGTGCACCATGACCACTGACTCCTTCCTAGCACTGTCTACCAAACTATCTAAACGACGGGCGATATCCGCAACCTTTGCACCAGGCAGGCAAAACACCTTGTAGTCTACACGCCCATCCCACACCCCACTGTCTATGTTCCTAATGATCGAATCACCCACTACAAGGATCCCTCCACCCCCTGGAGATATGTCCTCGGCACGAGAGGATAGCTGCTCATCCCCCAAGGAATGGGTCCCTTCTAAGGGATCATTTCCCTCTTCCTCAGCTGGATGCTCTCCTTCCCCGAGACCATCGTTCTCCATGATAGCAGGAGAGCTATCATCGTTGGAGTGGGACACAGCTATAACGTCCCTGAAGGCCTCCTCCACACACCTCTCTGCCTCTCTCAGCTTTTCCAGGTCTGCCACCTTGGCCTCAAGGAAATGAAGTCATTCCCGGAGAGCCAGGAGCTCATTGCACCGAGAGCACACCCATGACTTCTGTCCAACAGGCAGATAGTCATACATGCTGCAGGCAGTGCAAAACACTGGAAAGCCCCCACACCCCTGCTGGCTTCTTACCTGCATAGTTTTGTTTAAGGTTTATTATGTCAGTGGGTTGGAGACTGCGGTTTAGTTGAGGTCAGGGAACAGACGGGCAGAGTGGGGGGGACCCTGGCCTCCTCGCCCTGCTGCCGAACTCGCTCTGCTGCTTAACTCGCCTTGACGCTTTGTCAGCTGGGGCCTTGACGCTTTGTCAGCTGGGGCTCCCTCTAGCTCGTGGAGCTAGGGCAGATCCGTGAACCTGAACTAACATTTGCAGGAAGGGATTCTGAGGAACTGAGACAAATAGTGGTATCAAGAGAGGAAGTTCTAAGCTTAATGGACAATATAAAAACTGACAAATCACTGGGCCCGGATGGCATCCACCCGAGAGTTCTCAAAGAACTCAAAGGTGAAATTGCTGATCTGCTAACTAAAATATGTAACTTGTCCCTCGGGTCCTCCTCCGTGCCTGAGGACTGGAAAGTGGCAAATGTAACACCAATCTTCAAAAAGGGATCCAGAGGGGATCCCGGAAATTACAGGCCAGTTAGCTTCTGTCCCTGGAAAACTGGTAGAAAGTATTATTAAAGCTAGATTAACTAAGCACATAGAAGAACAAGCCTTGCTGAAGCAGAGCCAGCATGGCTTCTGCAAGGGAAAGTCCTGTCTCAGTAACCTATTAGAATTCTTTGAGAGTGTCAACAAGCATATAGATAGAGGTGATCCAGTGGACATAGTGTACTTAGACTTTCAAAAAGCGTTTGACAAGGTACCTCACCAAAGGCTTCTGAGGAAGCTTAGCAGTCATGGAATAAGAGGAGAGGTCCTCTTGTGGATAAGAAATTGGTTAAGAAGCAGAAAGCAGAGAGTAGGAATAAACGGACAGTTCTCCCAATGGAGGGCTGTAGAAAGTGGAGTCCCTCAAGGATTGGTATTGGGACCTGTACTTTTCAACTTGTTCATTAATGACCTAGAATTAGGAGTGAGCAGTGAAGTGGCCAAGTTTGCTGATGACACTAAATTGTTCAGGGTTGTTAAAACAAAAAGGGATTGCGAAGAGCTCCAAAAAGACCTCTCCAAACTGAGCGAATGGGCAGAAAAATGGCAAATGCAATTCAATATAAACAAGTGTAAAATTATGCATATTGGAGCAAAAAATCTGAATTTCACATATACGCTCATGGGGTCTGAACTGGAGGTGACCAACCAGGAGAGAGACCTCGGGGTTGTAGTGGACAGCACGATGAAAATGTCGACCCAGTGTGCGGCAGCTGTGAAAAAGGCAAATTCCATGCTAGCGATAATTAGGAAAGGTATTGAAAATAAAATAGCCGATATCATAATGCCATTGTATAAATCTATGGTGCAGCCGCATTTGGAATACTGTGTACAGTTCTGGTCGCCTCATCTCAAAAAGGATATTATAGAGTTGGAAAAGGTTCAGAAGGGGGCAACCAGAATGATCAAGGGGATGGAGTGACTCCCTTACGAGGAAAGGTTGCAGCATTTGGGGCTTTTTAGTTTAGAGAAAAGGCGGGTCAGAGGAGACATGATAGAAGTGTATAAAATTATGCATGGCATTGAGAAAGTGGATAGAGAAAAGTTCTTCTCCCTCTCTCATAATACTAGAACTCGTGGACATTCAAAGAAGCTGAATGTTGGAAGATTCAGGACAGACAAAAGGAAATACTTCTTTACTCAGCGCATAGTTAAACTATGGAATTTGCTCCCACGAGATGCAGTAATGGCCACCAGCTTGGACGGCTTTAAAAGAAGATTAGACAAATTCATGGAGGACAGGGCTATCAATGGCTACTAGCCATGATGGCTGTGCTCTGCCACCCTAGTCAGAGGCAGCATGCTTCTGAAAACCAGTTGCCGGAAGCCTCAGGAGGGGAGAGTGTTCTTGCGCTCGGGTCCTGCTTGCGGGCTTCCCCCAGGCACCTGGTTGGCCACTGTGAGAACAGGATGCTGGACTAGATGGGCCACTGGCCTGATCCAGCAGGCTCTTCTTATGTTCTTATGTTCTTAATGCCTTCTTTCTACATTCTTTTGTTCTACATACTTAATAAAATTAAACCACATGGCCTGAAATTTCTCTTTTGTCTTTTTTAAATTGTCCCTGTCCTTTTTGTGTTAATTTCCTCATAAGGGCTATGGTCCATATTTGCTGGTAATATATAGATGCTAAATTGTTCCCCAAGGCTTTCCATCTCCTAGCTGTTGTCAAAGTGCTGCTGTCAATAAAAGTTGTATCAAGTCCTTATCTGAAACATTTAATCCATCATCAAATATAGACAGCAATGCTATCTTTGGGTCTAAGTTCAATGTCTGTCTTGTGATAAGTCCTATTTCATTAAAAACAAAAAATTAAAAATTCTTGTATTTTGGCATGGGATCACCACATATGAAAAAAGGTTCCTGATGCACATACAAACCACACACACACTCTCCAGCATAATGGAATATTATTAGTCGAGATTCTACTAAGACTGTGAACGCTAGTCTACAACAAAGAGTTAACATTAGCCACACCTGGAGGAGGAATGGGTTGATCTGCCAATCAGTTGTGAAACCTCTTTGAAACTGATTTTTTAAAAAAAACAAAACTACGTAAGCTGCTCCCACCAGGTTTTATAGTGAAAAGAGGCGTTGTGTGCCCCTTTTTTCAGAAGAGAGAGGTGAAGACACACTGGAACCAGAAGAACAGGGAGTGTGTTTCTATCCTAAGGATGTGAAGAGTTGGGCACCATCTGTATAGTATTTTAAATGAGTTTTCTTTCATCCTTGATGACACTGACATAAAAGGTATAGAGTCCCAAACCTCATTCCATTTTCTACGGTCAGTGTCAGCTTGTATATTCTGCCCCCATATTTCCCATAAGGAATCTAATGTTGCTGTAGTTTTCTGTAGCAAAAGTTTGTACAGGGATTACAGACATAGTCCCTCCATCAGAAAAGGGTCTCTGTCCGTATATTTGGTTTTAAGTACATTTGTTTTTAATTGGACTGTGGAATTTCGCTCTGCTTTTCTCCAATTTTATTTGTATACCACTTGATCAAGGGGTTTATAAATTATCTTAAAAATGCATGAATATATAAATAAAATAAGAGGGAGGAAAACAGATAAAGCATTTGGGGCTCTCAGGAAAATAAAGTTGGAACTTGGACTATCCCACAAATACGTAATTCAGAGGTTGGAAAAGTTACTTTTTTGAACTACAACTCCCATCAGCCCCAGCCAACATGGCCACTGGATTGGGCTGATGGGAGTTGTAGTTCAAAAAAGTAACTTTTCCAACCTCTGAATACGTTTTGCTATTTTTCAAAAGCAACCTTCTTTTGATATTCAAAAAGTAGAGAACTGACTGAACTAAATCAGCTGAGAGACACGGCCTGATCTAAGTTCTAACCTGTATGGGCACTTAGCCTTGTTACACACAGGCTTCATTCTTATCAAAGGCAAGTGTTGCATCGAGTGGAACAATATACAAAGCTGTCCTTCTGTACGCTGAAGTACCTGAGGAAGCCCTTGGCCAGGTGGAAGGCCCTGTCCCCACACTAACAAAATTGCTCTGGCTCAAGCTGGTTGCTTGGACTTCAATGGGAATTAAAGAGCTAGATCAACAGGTCCAGTGCCATCCCTACCATCAAAGGATCAGGAGCTCCACGTTTGCACCTGAACTCAGCCAGGCTTTTGGATCAGGGCTGCTATCCTTAGAAATAAGATGGCCACGACATGACCAGCGGTTTCAGCTATGCAGTGCCACTCTCACCTATTCAATATTGGCCACTCCACTGCATCCAGCTTTGAAGCTATTTATAAAAGTGAATTTTCATTCCAGGGGAAAATTCCAAGTCATTTTCCTGGAGTGGACAATGGAAAAAACACACCTTTCATCCAAAAGAAAAATGTCCAGTGTTGTTGTGTGTTTTTTTTAAAAAAAGAAATGTCATTTCAGATTTATGCCTTGACATAAAACCTTGTTTTGAAAAGGGAGGGGGAGAAATAGAAGCAAGTTGACATTCACACATGAAAGCCAAGAACCCGTAAAAAATGACGATTCAAATGTTCACGCTGACATTTCTTCCTTCAGTTCAAGTAGATGTATTCAAACTGCCCCCCCCCAAGAATTTTCACTAAGCACCATGAATCTTTTAACTTCCCGTGGAAGTTTCGCAAGTACTTTGCCTGAGCAGGACTGCCCAAATTTGCCTTGAAATTTTGCTTTAAGAGAAATTCACTTTGCCAGTCTCATAGGTACAGTCGTTCTTCTCTCTGCCCCTGCTTTTCCAAACCAGAATAATCCTCTGTGATCTGAGGGTCAAACAGGTGACACAGGCAACAATGGTAAGTGAGCCCTTCTGTCGCTTCCCCTGACAATTTGATGGGTGCTGCTCATACGCTTTGAGCTCTGCCCATATATAGGCTGGGCATGGAAAATACAGAAGGGTTCAAGCTTGGGCACCATCCTGCTTCTCACACCCATCTGTCCTGCCACGGACTCAAAAGGGGACTCAGCAGGCCCTGTCTTCCAGCCACAGTCCCTTCAGAGGCCAAATAGGATATGGGTTTTCCAGCTCAAGCCTTAGTCTTCTTGGAAAATCCTAACCACATATACACTATTGGGGTTTGAACCGTCAGTTACTGATGAGGAAGGAGACCTTGGGGTCATAGCTGATAGTGAGTGGCAGCTGTAAATGCCTGAAAGACCATCTTACCCCTCATATTCCCAGTCAATCACTGCGCTCTGCAGGTGAGGGCCTCCTGCAGATACCATCTCATCAGGAAATCCATTCCACACAACATAGGAATCGGGCCTTTAGTATTGTGGCACCGGCACTTTGGAATTTCATCCCCTTAAACATTAGACAGGCACCACCTCTGTTATCTTTTTGGTTCCTACTGAAGACCTTCCCCTTTCAACAAGCCTTTTAAGCAGAGACCTTATCCCAGCCTGTGACTGTGTTGAAATTGTTTTAGACTTTTTGAAAAAAATGTTTTGAAGATTTTTTAAATACATTTTGTTTTTAAGATTCAGTGTGGCATAGTGGTTAGAGTGTTGGACTATGACCTGGGAGACCAGAGTTCGAATCCCCCACAGTCATGAAGCTCACTGGGTGACCTTGGGCCAGTCACTGCCTCTCAGCCTCAGAGAAAGGCAATGGTAAACCCCCTCTGAATACTGCTTACCATGAAAACCATATTCATAGGGTCGCCATAAGTCGGGATCAACTTGAAGGCAGTCCATTTCAAAGATGTTTTTAGTGTTTTTGTTTGCCACCCTGGGCTCCTTCTGGGAGGAAGGGTGGGATACTAATAATGTTGTTATGTTCCTTCAAGTCAACTACGACTTATGGCGACCCTATGAATCAGCCACCTCCAACAGCATCTGTCATGAACCACCCTGTTCAGATCTTGTAAGTTCAGGTCTGTGGCTTCCTTTATGGAATCAATCCATCTCTTGTTTGGCCTTCCTCTTTTTCTACTCCCTCCTGTTTTCCCCAGCATTATAATCTTTTCTAGTGAATCATGTCTTCTCGTGATATGTCCAAAGTATGATAACCTCAGTTTCATCATTTTAGCTTCTAATGATAGTTCTGGTTTAATTTGTTCTAACACCCAATTATTGGTCTTTTTCGCAGTCCATGGTATCCGCAAAGCTCTCCTCCAACACCACATTTCAAACGAGTTGATTTTTCTTTTATCCGCTTTTTTCACTGTCCAACTTTCACATCCATACATAGAGATCGGGAATACCATGGTCTGAATGATCCTGACTTTAGTGTTCAGTGATACATCTTTGCATTTGAGGACCTTTTCTAGTTCTCTCACAGCTGCCCTCCCCAGTCCTAGCCTTCTTCTGATTTCTTGACTATTGTCTCCATTTTGGTTAATGACTGTGCCAAGGTATTGATAATCCTCGACAAGTTCAATGTCCTCATGGTCAACTGTAAAGTTACATAAATCTTCTGTTGTCATTACTTTAGTCTTCTTGACGTTCAGCTGTAGTCCTGCTTTTGTGCTTTCCTCTTTAATTTTCATCAGCTTTCGTTTCAAATCATTACTGGTTTCTGCTAGTAGTTTGGTATCATCTGCATATCTTAAATTATTGATATTTCTCCCTCCAATTTTCACACCTCCTTCATGTTGGTCCAATCCCACTTTCCATATGATATGTTCTGCATATAGATTCCCCGATGGGGAACCAATCAGTTTCTCCATATTCTGTCCTTACAGTAGCCTCTTGTGCAGAGTACAGGTTGCACATCAGGACAATCAGATGCTGTGGCACCCTCATTTCTTTTAAAGCATTCAATAGTTTTTCATGGTCTGCACAATCAAAGCCTTTGCTGTAATCTATAAAGCACAGGGTGATTTTCTTCTGAAATTCCTTGGTCCATTCCACTATCCAATGTAAGTTTGCGATATGATCTCTGGTGCCTCTTTCCTTTCTAAATGATGATGATGATGATGATGATTGATGATGATGATGAATCCCATGTTAGGGATAATTAGGGAAGGGAATGAAAATAAAACTGCTAATATTATAATGCCATAATACAAATCTGTGGTGTGACTGCATTTGGAATACCGCTTGCAGTTCTGGTCGCCTCACCTCAAAAAAGGCATACTGTAGAGCTGGAAAAGGTTCAGAATAAGGCAATTAGAGTGATCAAGGGGTTGGAGCAACTCTCAGCATGAATGACTTTAAAGGGAGATTAGATAAACTCATGGAGGAAAAGGCAATCAATGGCTACTAGTCCTGATGGGTATGTACGACCTCCAATGTCAGAAGGAATATACTCCAGAATACCAGTACGTGGAGAGAGTTCTGGGGCATCTGGTTGGCCACTGTGAGAACAGGATGGTGGACTGATTTTCTGATGTTCTTGTTGACAGAATGAGCTACTTTATCCTTTGTCCAGCCATTGCTTGATTCAGCCCAGTGCCCTCATCCTTCCTGGCTGCCCTACCTCTGGTCCTTTACTGGAGATTCCAGCATTTATCAATGAAACTTTCCACATTCTGTAGGCAAGATGCTCAGCTGCTTGTTTCCTAGTTTGTTTCTAAACATTCTTGCTTATGCTGGTAAGGAAAAGGCTCCCCCTCCACCCCAACCCCCCCAAAACCCCTCTTTCAGCAAACAAAGCTCCTTCCAGCACAGGAGTTCGTCCCCTTATATATGGTCAAGTCTGGAGACAGGAGGAAGGCGTCTGTCTCTGAGTTTGCAACCTGGAGGCTTTGAAGCGACTGCAGGAGGAGAAGCAGCAGCCAGCTGATTTATAATCCCCATCTCCATAAACGAAATGGCTTCACTATGTTCATCTGTCCTCCCCTGTGATGCCAGTCCTGAGGGCAGTTTTGATTTTCTTTCTTCTGTTTTTGTGATTTCCCTTCACTCTCTCTTCTCCCTCCCTCTGAAGACCCTGTGATACTCTCAGCAGGGGAGTAAAAAAAATGGCACTCTCTCCTGAATACAGGCTAAAAACCTTTGCTGCATCTACTGGTACTGCTATAAAATTCATCCTGTGATGAATTTTTATGACATTCTATTCTCACTGCGAAATTGGGGGTGTGAGAAGGATGTTTGCAAAGAAAATCTGTACCTTGTACCTTTTTTTGGCACCTGTTTCTGGTCCTTAGTCACCCTCATCTGCTTCTGGGTTATTTTTTTTAGGGGGGGTGGACATATCCCCTGATTTCAAAGTGACACAGTGAGGACGAATGCAATCCACAGTCAGAGGTGCACTCAGATGCACACGGTCAATTAATTGGCGTTCCTCTGCACTGAGTTACGGGGCGTCATCCTAAGCTGCCTCAGCAATGGAGGCATGTTCTCTCTTCCGCCTCCAGCCTTACCTGGAGATGTGAGAGTGTGAACCTAGGACCTTTTGCATGCAAGCCCCGTACAAAGCATATCACACAGTTGTGCAAAGAGGCGTGAAAACTGCTGAACAGAAAAGCTCTTTTTTGAGGGGGTGAAATTGTTTGAGAAACTTGCCCTTCTTTCAGCAGGCGGTGCAGGTCTGGCTAACCTCCAGTCTGTCTCTTTCATACAAACAGAGCTTGGAAAAGTTATTTTTTTGAACTATAACTCCCATCAGCCCAATACAGTGGCCATGCTGGCTGGGGCTAATGGGAGCTGTAGTTTAAAAAAGTAACTTTTCCAAGCTCTGCATACAAAATATGGTTGCAATGAATTCTATCAGGTGGATCCACAGCTGGCTCCAGAATCGTACTCAAAGAGTGCTTATCAATGGTTCCTTCTCAAACTGGGGGGAGGTAATGAGTGGGGTACCGCAGGGCTCAGTCCTGGGCCCAGTGCTCTTCAATGTTTTTATTAATGACTTGGATGAGGAGGTGCAGGGAATGTTTATCAGATTTGCAGATGATACAAACTTGGGAGGGATAGCTAATATTCTGGAGGACAGAAACAAAATTCAAAGCGATCTTGATAGGCTGGAGCACTGGGCTGAAAACAACAAAATGAAATTTTGAACTTAAATGAAATGAAATTATAACTTAAATTGGATTTTTGCAGTGTATTGTTTTTTTTCTTGTATTTCTTGTATTTTTCTGCTGTTCACCGCCCAGAGAGCTATCGCTAGTCGGGCGGGATATAAGCCAAATAAATAAATAAATAAATAAATAAATAAATAAATAAATAAATAAATAAATAAATAAATTCAACAGGGATAAGGGCAAAGTTCTATACCTAGGAAAAAGAAACCAAATGCACAGTTATAAGATGGGAGACACTTGGCTCAGCAATTCTACATGTGAGAAGGGTCTTAGAAATGTTGTTGATCACAAGCTGAATATGAGCCAAGAGTGTGAAGTGGCTGTAAAAAAGGCAAATGCTATCTTAGGTTGCATTAACAGTAGCATACATCACCTAGTACTAGTTCCCCTCTGTTTGGCACTGGTTAGGCCTCATCTTGAGTATTGTGTCCAGTTCTGGACACTGCACTTTAAGAAGGATACAGACAAACTGGAACGGGTTCAGAGGAGGGCAACAAGGATGATCAGGGGACTGGAAACACAGGAGAGTTTGAAAGAACTGGGCATGTTTATCCTTTAAGGGGAGATATGACAGCATTCTTCAGGTACTTGAAAGGTTGCCACACAAGAGGAGGGCCAGGATCTCTTCTTGATCGTCCCAGAGGGCAGGACACAGAATAATGGGCTCAAGTTACAGGAAGCCAGATTTCAACTGAACATCAGGGGAAAAGCTTCCCAACTATTAGAGTGGAACCAATGACCTACGGAGGTGATGGGCTCGGCAACCCTGGAGGCCTTCAAGAGGTAGCTAGAAAGTTACCTGTTGGGTATGCTTTAATTTGGATTCCTGGATTGAGCAGGGGGTTGGACTTGATAGCCTTATAGGCCCCTTCCAACTCTATGAGTCTATGAAGTAGGAGAATAGAACAGGAGGATTCTAGTTTTGGTTTCAGCTAAGCCACCATGTGCTCCTCGATCAGGCCATGTCATGCCACCCCCAGTTTTTGTTCCATCTCACACTATGGCTGCAGAACATGCTTAATTCTCACTGAACCCTAGGGGGATTGCCCCTTTTCAGATTTTTTTTTAATTGTACATCTGCAAACTGAGGCTTCGCTCCCCAGTATCCTCCACATTTCTCAGTGGTTTCATCTTTGATGTAGTTCCATCCATACCCACTACCTGAGTTTGCTATTGGATAGAGTGACGGCCTTAGGATAACTACAGTTGCTCACATTTAGCCATTGATTCTCTTCCCAATTCCCTTTTCTTTTCTCACGTTGTAATCTCCCCTCAGTATCAGACTGTATGTTGGAACTTCCTCCGAGCTGGTGCAGAAATTCAATTCAGTTCGTATGTAAAGTCAAATTTATCAAATTTGCACTTAATATGGGAACTGAAACACAGCTATCCTTCCAAATTCATGCTTATCTGAATTTTGCTTTGCAGTTTTTCAACCAAGCAATATTTACAAAAATGCATGTATTGAAGAAAGTGTGCAAAAAATGCATATATCAGTGAAAATAACATACAAAATGCATTACGTTAGGATAAATTGTTTGAAAAAACGTACATTAGTGAAAACTGCGTGCAAAAATGTATATTTTTGAAGTACTAGTTCCCCTCTATTCAGCACTGGTTAGGCCTCGTCTTGAATACTGCGTCCAGTTCTGGTCTCCGCACTTCAAGAAGGATGCAGACAAACTGGAACAGGTTCAGAGGAGGGCAGCACGGATGATCAGGGGACTGGAAATAAAGCCCTATGAGGAGAGACTGAAAGAACTGGGCATGTTTAGCCTGGAGAAGAGAAGACTGAGGGGAGATATGATAGCACTCTTTAAGTACATGAAAGGTTGTCACATAGAGGAGGGCAGGGATCTCTTCTCGATCATCCCAGAGTGCAGGATACGGAATAATGGGCTCAAGTTGCAGGAAGCCAGATTTCGACTGGACATCAGGAAAAACTTCCTAACTGTTAGAGCCATATGACAATGGAACCAATTACCTGGAGAGGTGGTGGGCTCTCCGACACTGGAGGCCTTCAAGAGGCAGCTGGACAGCCATCTGTCAGGAATGCTTTGATTTGGATTCCTGTATTGTGCAGGTGGTTGGACTCGATGGCCTTATAGGCCCCTTCCAACTCTTCTATTTTATGATTCTATGATTTATTAGGAGAAGTTTGCACTAAAATGCTGAAAATTTTTCATGAGGATTTTTTTTAAAAATTGTAAATTGCTGTAGAAATGTGGAGAACTGAATTTAAGATTTAAGACCTGAAACTGATAGATCCTTCCACTCCGGCTGAGTAGAGAGTTTGTCTTTGTTCATGTTGAAAAATGAAATGGACTGCCTTCAAGTTGATTCCGACTTATGTTAACCCTATGAATAGGGTTTCATGGTAAGCAGTATTCAGAGGTGGTTTACCATTGCCTCCCTCTGCTTATAAAGCCCTGTGTACATTGATGACACCTGACAGTGATAGTGGTGGCAACAAGTACAGAGGCTGGCCAAACAATATCCTTCCTCCTATGGATGTCTGGCATTTCCTAGGTGCTTATCCTCCTGCACTGGATTAAGCCCTTCATTTCTGCTCTTTAATCCTGTCTGCTGCGGCTGTTCCTGATGTACATTCCACTTTGCTTTTAACAGTATGAATCTAAGTACTTTATAAATATTAAATGTTTTTTTTTAACATGAAATTTAGTACATCACTGATCATGTACTAACCTGACCACAACATCCTTCAGTGCTATCAATAGGCTTCTGGTCCTTCAGCTCCTTTCCAGCCAAAACAGAAATCCAGCGATGATGTCCATTCAGCTAAAGACCCGCCTGCCTTAATTTGTGAAGCATCTTAGTAACGATTTCCCTATCCACCTCCTCAGACCACAGAGGCACTAAATTAAGTCCTGGGCAATACATACAGCTGAGGGAGGAGGTAGAGTGAAATGTACTACTTCAAGCTGCGTGCTGGAGGTACCATTTTTAAAAAGTCTTCCTGCACATTTTTAAAGGTGCATCAGAAAGAGACAAGCTAGCATAGCTCTTTGCTTCCACTGCAATTTGCAGGGAGGCTTTTTAAAAATACAGATAGGGGAGCATTTTGCATAAACAGGGTTCTCTCTGAGGTGGTTTGGTCTATTCTGTCCCCATGCTTCTTCCTCCTCTTGTGCTGCTGCCGGTACAGACTAGGCCGTAGGGCCAAAGCGCTTTTCATATCGGAGGCCTTTGCTTCAAAAGGCAGCCGCAGGGCCCCCAGTTTGGTTTGAGAGGCAATTCAAACCTTGCTCCCTGTCTCCACAGCACTGATCAAAATCCCCCTCCTCTGAGCTGCCACTAACCACAGAGGAAGAAATATGGGAAGAAAACTTGTGCCAGCATGTTTCCTCCCATTTGCCCAACCTCTGGAACTGGCCCAGGCCACAAGAGTTAAATTTCCCTCTCTCCCAGTGGAGCCTGGTCCATTAGCAAATCTTTTAAAAGTTTCTCCAAAAATCTCCAAACTGTCCCACAGATTCTTCCATAATCCATTTCAACGTAGAGAAGTCCTGGATACAATCTCTTGTTCTTGTGTGTGGTGGCTGTGAAAAAGTGGATAGAGAAACATTTTTCTCCCTGTCATAAAGCTAGAACTTGTGGACATCCAATGAAGCTGAACGCTGGAAGATGCAAGACTAGGGTTGCCAGGTGTCTGGTTTTCACCCAGAGAATCTGATTTTTTGGGGTGCTCTCTGGGTCTCCAGGTGAGTCACCTTACTCTCCAGACTCTTAGCTTTCATTTTTTAAGAAATTAAGTTTCTAGGTGGCCTGGTTCAAACGTTATAAACCAAAATGTCAGCCCCCCCCCCACGTCGTCCTTCCTCCCAGTAGGAGCCCAGGGCAGCACACAAAAGCACTAAAAACACTTCAAAACATTATAGCAGCACTGTTCTCTTATTTTGCTAAAATTGTACTGTGGCCCATTTTACAGGGTTGTTGTGAGGATAAGAATCTATAAAACATTTTGGCAAATTTAAAATGCTATCCCAGAAAGTAGGAAGCCACAGGGGGTGCTTCAAATCAGAATGCAGTATGCAGAGCCTGCATGTAGTATTATGGGACCATGGGTTACACCCAGCCTGCACAACCTCCCCACTTCCCTGCAAGCCCCATGGCTACGCCTTGGATTTGCTGAGGACCTGCATGTCAAGTCCAGTGTCTGGAGATCAAATGAGAAGTCCGCAAACAGGGCTTGAGTGAAACAGCAACTCTCCCCTCCCAGTTTCCAGCAGCTGGGGGGAGAACATAGTCATCATGGCTGGTAGCCATCAATAGCCTTACCCTTCATGACTTTGAGCAAAATCACCGGCTGAGGTTTGAAAAGGAAACATTATCCCAGCCTACCTCTGCAGTAAACCAGGATCCAAAGCCCACATGGCTCTCAGAAAGAAGCTCCCATTGCTGCGCGGCCCCGAGGAACTATGTGTAAGGAAGCCAAATTATTTTTAAAAACCTGCCCTTGAGGACAGACTTTTAAAAAGGCCTCCTTCGCACAAGGTCTAATTAATGTGTGCCACAATGAATGCTGATGGTCACTATTATTAACTCAGAAAGCTAGGCAATCTGCATCCTATATCGATTACATAGTTCACAGTGCACGTCTAAGGGTGAACCAAATAATGACTCTGTTTTCAGGTAAGATGAAGAGAGGGAGGGAAATGGGTTACTTGCAATAATGTTAGTACCAAAACATGGGGGAGGTGGTCAAATTCATGGAAGAAGAGGCAAGATCTACTGGTGGCTGTTAGCCAGAATCTCTAAATGGAACTTCCATATGCAGAGACAGTGTACCTTTGAGTAACATCTGCTGGAGGATAACGTCAGCAGAGGGCTTGATGTCAGGTCTGTGTTCTTCCCAGGGGCATCTGGCTGACCACAGAGGAACAGGATGCTGATGGCCTTCTGGCCTGATCCAGAATGTTCTTCTTATGTCAGTTGTGTAGTTTAGGGATGTGCTAGAATTCTGCCCAATTCAGATTTGGTACCGAATTTTCTATTAATTTCCTCATTCTCAATCACTGAGGATCAGTTTTTAATGTTGCGAATTTCCATGGCTATTTGTGAAAACTGACTTTTTTTAAAAAAAATCTGCCTCTAAAACATCAATGGTAAGAATGATAATTTATCAGTATTTCCTTCAAAATATTGACATTCCCTTCAAAATATTGACATTTTAGAGGAAATATTGATATTTATTGCAAAATATGTGTGGTGTATTGGTGAAGGTGTTGGACTATGACCTGGGAGACCAGGGTTCGAATCCCCACATAGCCATGAAGCTCACTGGGTGGCCTGGGGCCAGTCTCTGCCTCTCAGCTTCAAGAAAACCCTATTCATAGGGTTGCTATAAGTCGGAATTGACTTGAAGGCAGTACATTTACATTACATTTCCTTTAAAAGTATTGATATCAATATTTTTTCTAGGTGAAAAAAACCCCGGATTGGTAAAAGCAGCGATTAGCAGACAAAGAACGAACTCAAATGGCTGCCAGCCTGTCAGGTTGACGGAATGCTTTTGAACCGGCACCGGCCAACGGATCCCGTCCCTAATGTAGATTCAACATAAACAAGTGAGAGAGTGAGAGCGAGAAGAGCAACAGGGACAGATTGTGACTACAGCACAAGACCATCAGTGTATGTCTTGCAAATGCCCTCGTTGGCTCTTACAGAGCAATCATGATGAGAAGACCGAAAGGTCAAGTATAAAACTACTTAGTTACTCTGCCTCTTGTTAGAAACTATCTATTGCCAATGTTCTCTTTCTCCCTGCTCAATTGACTGCATGCATAATAGGAAAATCAGTCTCCCGGGGAAGTATGAGCACTTTCCCCTCTCCTTTATAGACCCCCTTTTAACTTCCATCTTCACTTTTGCAGATTTTACCCACTGCTCCATTTCTCTCTCCCTGCTTTCATCTGGTTCACTCCCCAATCTCTATTGTTTCCTCCCTTCTTGGCTGTCCTCAGATTTCTGGTGTTTTCGCTGTCCTCCTTTTCAAGTTTCTTCCTTTCATTTGGATTCACTTTCTAAAATGCCTATTACCAGTTCTCTTTCAGCAAGAGCCTGAATAACAATATTTACCATGTACATTAGATGTATTGAGTTGCAAAGCAATCTCACTCCTGGGAGTTCAAAGTTCATCTCCCTTCAACCCTGGCTTTCCTTGACATCTGTATTCCTTTTCTTCACAAACAACAACTAGCTTCCAACTTTGCACTCAGTCTTTTTCAGCCGTGTTCACTAAATAATGTTTCTGTCCTTCCTTTGGCACTCTGTCTCCTAAAAGAGGAGGAGGTTTTTCACTGCTGCAGCTGAGACGTTATACGACAGGCTCCTGTGCAATGCTGTAACCCCTCCTTGAGCAAATTAAAGCCACAGGTTCTTTTGATTCCAGTGAAGCAGACGTATCCACCCACAATCAATTCATCATAAAGTGAATGCACACTTAAACAAAATAGTGTCACACACCAGCAAAAAGCAACTTAAAAACAGGCATACATGACTGGATGTACATAGATGGCCAGTGTTTTTACCTCCAGAAGGAAGACAGGTTCAGTAGCACAGAGATGGAGGAGGCAATGGGCCAGTGTTGTGCCTATGCACGGACCCTTCATTGGGGAAGAGTAAGAAGCAAGGCAGTCCTAGTTAGGGGCGAATCTGCCATTTACGATTTTTCTCCATTTCACATCTTTTCAGTTCTCCACGTTTCTGCATCAGATTGCAATTAAAAAAAAAAAAGCCCTCATGAAAATTCATTAGCATTTTAGTGCTGTTGTTATGTGCCTTCAAGTCGATTACAACTTATGGCAACCCTATGAGTCAGTGACCACCAAGAGCATCTGTCATGAGCCACCCTGTTCAGATCTTGTAAGTTCAGGTCTGTGGTTTCCTTTATGGAATCAATCCATCTCTTGTTTGGTCTTCCTCTTTTTCTACTCCCTTCTGTTTTCCCCAGCATTATTGTCTTCTCTAGTGAATCATGTCTTCTCATGATGTGTCCAAAGTATGATAACCTCAGTTTCATCATTTTGGCTTCTAGTGACAGTTCTGGTTTAATTTGTACGAACACCCAATTATTTGTCTTTTTCGCAGTCCATGGTATCCACAAAGCTCTCCTCCAACACCACATTTCAAAGGAGTTGATTTTTCTCTTATCCGCTTTTTTCACTGTCCGACTTTCACATCCATACATAGAGATCGGGAACACCATGGTCCTGACTTTAGTGCTCAGTGATACATCTTTGCATTTGAGGACCTTTTCTAGTTCTCTCATAGCTGCCCTTGCAAGGCCTACCCTTCTTCTGATTTCTTGACTATTGTCTCCATTTTGGTTAATGACTGTGCTGAGGTATTGATAATCCTTGACAAGGTCAATGTCCATATTGTCAACTTTAAAGTTACATAAATCTTCTGTTGTCATTACTTTAGTCTTTTTGACGTTCAGCTGTAGACCTGCTTTTGTGCTTTCCTCTTGAACTTTCATCAGCATTTGTTTCAAATCATTCCTGGTTTCTGCTAGTAATATGGTATCATCTACATAGCTTAAATTATTGATATTTCTCCCTCCAATTTTCACACCTCCTTCATCTTGGTCCAAATTTAAGATCCTGCTTTTATGTGATAAGGCTCTTCATGAGGTCGGCCCACTCTATTTAAAGAGTCGCCTTCACTCGCTCCAGGGGCACTGGCTTACAAGATCGTTCTTGAATGGCTCACTTCTTATACCTCCAGTAAAAGAAGCGAGGTTGGTGAGGACAAGGTCTAGAGCCTTTTCTATCGTGGCTCCTACGCTTTGGAATTTGTTGCCAACTGACCTCCATCAGGCCCCCTCCCTGTTATGCTTTCGGCGGACTTTGAAGACCTGGCTTTTTACCCAGACATGGAATTAGGCTGGCAGATTGCAGTTCTTGGAGGGTTTAAATTCAAATTTAGGCTGGCAGATTGCAGATCTTGGGGGGTTTAAATGTTTAAGCTTTTAATTTTTAATCTCTAATTTTTAGGATTTTGATTATGTCTATATGGAATGTACTTGTGTTTGGTTGTAAATCGCCCAGAGTGGCAGATTAACCTCTGCCAGATGGGCGTCTAACAAATCTAATAAATAAATAAATAAATCCATTGAGGTCTTTCTCTCTTTTTAACTAGAGGGTTTTTTTATGCATTCTTCCCTGATAATGTCTCTGACTTCACTCCATAGTTCTTCTGGTTCTCTATCAACTAAGTTTAAAGCCTCAAATCTGTTCCTTATTTGATCTTTATATTCTTCTGGGATGTTATTTAAATCATGATTGCTTTGTTCTTCTTCTTTAGCTTAACTCTGATGTTCAGTATGACCAGTTCATGATCTGTACTGCAGTCTGCTCCTGCTCTTGTTTTCGCAGAAAGTATGGAACTTCTCCATCTTCTGCTACCAATTATATAATCAATTTGATTCCTATATTGACCATTTGGTGACATCCACATGTATAGTTGTCTTTTGGGTTATAATATAGTTATAGCTTTCCCCCCCTACACTTCTAGAAGCTGTAGGGTTTCTCCCTAGCATGCAGATTCCTCTCTTTTGTTTCTCAGCTGGTTACATAGCCCTTGGCATCACTGCCTGAGTTTAATATTAGAGAGAACTTTGCTGCATCTGAAGATTTAGCTCTCATTTAGCTATCACATCTGCTAGCTTTTTGTATCAACCTATCCTCCATTAAATCTCTCAAGCAGCGTGACAACTGTTTTTGCATGCAGATTGATTTTATGGGATCGGAAAGAATGCCCATAAATTACCAAATTACTAGTGGTGCCTGGCAGTTCCATGTCAGTGGGACAGTCTGTCCCGGGTTTTAGTCTGAACTTTCAAGGAGCAGATTCCACTGCCCCACGGACATGGAGCCATCAGCCGCCACTGGTCCTATACCAGGCATCTCCAACCTGGTGCCCTCTGTTTGGGACTACAACTTCCATCATCCCTGACTGTAAGTCCTAAAAGAACCCAGAGGGCATCATTTTGAGGAATAGTGTCCTATACAAGTATGAACCATGATTACCAGAAGATTTCTTAAAAAAATAATAAGCAGAGATCTCAGGTCAGAACATTTCCCAGCTGAAAAGCAGGCTAAAAAGTGGGCATGGACTTGGTGTCCTTCTCCTGCAAGAACCGTGCTCTTTGTTTTCTGTCGCCCACATCCAGGACATTCAGATGGGCTTAGCAGGGATGATAGCAGTCTTAGGAAGTGACCTCAAGTTGAACTGAAGAGAAAAGGAACAGTTTTGTCATTGGTATGTCAACAACGTAAGAGTCATCTGGGGAAACAGTTCCTTTATCATCCATCTCCATGGAGAGATGCAGGACTCTAACAATCCCCTTCAAGGAAAAGTATATATTTCACAAAGATCTGCTGCATCCTTATATTACAGAGTTTAAGACAGAAACCTCTGTTGCCAAGATTAGATGGGATCTTTTGCAGCAACAGTCTCTCACTCCTGCCCTCCTGGTCCAACCCTTGCAAAGGAAGTCCTTTGGCGGTGCTGAAACATTTTTGCTTTGTCTGGGAGAACTCAGTGATTTTGGAGGAAGGGGGGCTACTGCACATTTGTGCATATGTGAGAAATAAGTGCATTTTGTTATACTTTACGACCACATTTCCTCTTCTGGGAGAGTCAAGGTGGACTCTGAGAAAAGGTGGGCTTCCTCCAGATTTTGCTTGGAAAATTGGCCCTACTCGGTCACTTTTGGAAAGTTCACCTTCTATTCCTGACCCACTAACTGGGGCCCTTGGAATTGCTGTTTTAATTAGATATTATGTTTAGATGTGTTTATTTTCATCACAGTGTAACTTTTATTGTGGGGTCCCTGAGATGGACAACTAGAAAATAAAATAAATATGTAAAATGGACCGGTGCTGATGTACACTTCCATTGGTCTAATCCCTAAAGGTATGTAATGCTGTCCTCTCCAAAATATACTATCTGGGTACATGGATATTGTATTTTCTATTTGACTGTAAATTTAAGCCCTCCCCTCCCTGCCCCAGCTAAATGTATAGCTTAATGATATTGAAAGTATTGCTTACTTAGCTGGAAGGTAAAATAAACTGTTCCCTACTTTGTAGCAGTTGTGTCTGAGCGATGCAGTTGCTCAGGATTAGTAATATTTATCTTGTAAAGCTGCAACTATCTTGCAAGGGCTGAGCTGCATATCTAACAGTCCAGGAATAGCAAAGTTTACCATTATTAACTGGCAAAGGAGCTGGAATCTTAATCTGGGTGTCTGATCTAATGTAGTAGATCAGATTCTGGAAGGCTTGTTTTAATTAGCTTGCAAGGGAGTTAATCAGTCCTGCAAAGGGCACTGCTCTACCCAGCAAAATTATTTGACAGTTTATCATTATTATCAATAACCACATGGCCTACTCAGTGAAGGTGAAACAAAGCAGAAGGTTTGGAGGTCAGATTCCAAAATGCGAGGGAGGTGAACCTGAAAAACAGGTAGTCACCTGCCCTGCTTTGAGTCAGGGGATCACCCTCTGGAATGTGTCTTCAGTGCTAGAGTTATGAACCTGATATGTGAAACAATAAGGGGGAGTGCCACTGAAGATGTGCAGAGGACATTGCTTTCTTCACTGGCCACAGTCACTGGCTGTCCACTAGAGTTATGTGCTGGCCCCAAGATTAATCTTGCATCTGTACGTTTTTTGAAAAGTCCAATCTCTTTCTGAGTCACTGTGTTCTCTCCGCTTTAATCTATGTTCCAGGTCCTTAGTTGTTATCTATAAAATGAAGCTCTATGCTCCCCATCCACTGTAATGGAGAATATAAATTGCTATTACTTTTCCCCTTTTTGGCCAAAGTGGGTGAAATTTACAGGCAGAAAAGCTTCTCCAGAGTATATTAAGCTTGCCAAACTGAAGATAAATAGGTCCAGGGGTTCTTTGTGGGTGAAGTAAAAGGGACTCACTTTCTTCAATCCCAGGGGGTGGGGGCAGAGAAGGGTTTTTTCCCTTAAAATAATTCAGAGGTGGCCAAGTGGTGTATATTCTACTGTGTACATTTTAAAAAACCATTGTAGCTTCATACTGGCCTTTTTTCTGGTAGTTCTTCTGTACCGTACTAGGCCTTCATAGGCCACCTATCGATAGGCATTTTGGGGTGTCCAATAGGCCTTACAATTTGAGGCTGCCTGTGGGATTCTGAAAAGTGTTGTGGTTTTGTTAATGCAGAACAGAGGAGGTTTTTTAAAACTAAAAACTTAACTTAAGCTTTTAACTTTTTTTAAAAAAAATCCTCCCCTCTGTTTTAACAACATATAATATTTTGAACAGCCTTGCTTCTTGCAAAGCCCATGGACCTAGACAAACATAGATATATATGGAAAAATATAGAACTATAAGGAACAGGAAAACAGAGCAACACAGCAACATTAGGTTGTGTGGGGCACTGATCGAACTCAGGGAAGAGGTGTTGACTTCACACTTTGACTTGGGGAGGAAGACCACACCCCAAAATCACCCTGCTTATTCAGACTGCACAGAGAACCACTTCACATCCCTACTGTCTGTCACCTTCACACCCTGCCTGTGGGCTTCCCAGAGGCATTTGGCTACATTGGCAAATGGATTGCTAGGCAAAAATGACTTCAGCCTGATCCAACAGGGTCCTTGATTGTACTAGGCAAAAATCCACATTAAAGATCCCAAGTGCAACAATCAAAACAACTATTAAACAATTAGAACCCAAAAAACATTGAACCAAAAACTGATGAGACCAAATTACATCAGCAGTAAGTAAGGGGAAGGACAAACACTAGCATGCAAAGACTCAAAAATAAAAACCCAGCAGATCAGCCAGACTCGCAAAGCCCCATATGCATTCTGAAAAAGTACTACCTTTGCAAACAGGGCATAGGATAGCATTCCCTAGGGAGGGAGAGTTCTAAAACTTTGATGCCATTGTGAAAAAAGGCTCTTCTGATACATCATCTGCCTGAGATGAAGACAGAAGGAAGTCCAGGTCAGTCACCTCTTCTTTCGGAAATGAACCCATGCCATGGCCTCATTCAGGTTTCCTGGTATTATATTTCTTTAGGACAGAATAGCAACTCTTTTGATCAGGGTCTAATTTAGGGTTCCCGGCAGCAGAGTCTGAACACCCCTTTCCCACACTCTCTCCCCTATGGCCTGAATTTCTCTTAAGCGCAGCCATCTGCCCACCCACTGCAGTCTATGAAACGCCTCAACCAGTGGCCACTTGTCAAGAAAGCATGAGATCTGCAGCATGGAAGGAAGAACATACTGGAAACATTTATCACTGCATGCTTGGAAATATATATATATATATGGCCTAATGTGCCAGGCTGTACATTTTAAATAACATGTGAAGTAGCCAGTTTGTGCAATGTTTGAAGTCTATCTCCTGCCTAGTCATATATATTTTCAAGTCGTCTGCTATAAATTTAGATCAAACACACACTGCAAATGGATGGGAACAGGCCACTTTTCTCCCCATATGGGGCTAATCTCCGGGAGGTGACAGAGACACATGGTAGCAATTCTCGAAGGTTTTGGTTTTTCAACTCGCACTCCAAAAAGTCGCCGTGGAGAGAAGATGGGAAGCCCCAGCAGGTTAACCATTTGCCATCCCTCAACCCCGTAAACCCACAAAAGAAGGTTCCCTGAGTTTTTCCAGATTACGAAGCTTTAGTTCAGTCTTTACAGAGGAGAAAATATGAGAGGCAATTCATCAAAGCCAACTATGTTTGAGGATGGGAACAGTTCCGTGTGGGAAACTCAGAGAGAAGAAGCTAAAAATAAGGTGCCGGCAAGATGAATGGGCGTTTGCCTGAACAAAAGCCCATCAGAATGAATGGCAGCCATTCACACCAGTGGAAAAGAGTGAAGGGATGAGCTTGGGTGCCCCAATGGAGGGAGGCTCAGCCTTCTTGCTGCTCCTGATGAGTCCACAGGGCCATAGAGAATCAAGCCTACCCTTATATTTATGGCCCCACACATTCATCTGCATAGTCTCACCCTAGATTCTTTCTCTAGGTCACTCGAGATCATGGGTCACCAATGTGGCACCTGTGGGCACACATGTGCTCACAGAGGCCTTTCCTGGCATTCATGGTGACATGCCCCTATTCTTCTCCTGCTGAAATTAAGCTTCTATTGTAGCGAAAAGAAGGGTTTTTTCCCCCCCGATCGGAATTGCTGGCAGGGGTGAGAGTAACTGCATGGTTGCGAGGTGTGTGGTTGTGTGTGTGTTGGTCCAGGTATGTGCAGGATGCCCACAACAGTTTCTCCTCACGACAAATCTGCCCAAGGGCACGAAAAGGTTGACAGCCCCTGCTTAAGACTGTGATGGAATGCAGGAAAGTCAGTTTTGTTATAGTCAGGCTTCTTCAGGTTTCTACCATTTGACAAATTGTATACAGTAGGGCCCCACTGATACGGCGAGTTACGTTCTGGACCCCCACTGTAAAGCGAAAACCACTGTAAAGCGGAACCCATTGAATAGAGTGGCACGCAATGCCCGAAAACTGCCGTAAAAGCAGAACAAGCACCATATGAGTGGGGCTTTAGTCTAATTGCATCTAATTGAGACCGCTGTATTAGCGAATCGCTGTAAAGTGAAGCACTGTAAAGCGGGGCCCTACTGTATAAAGGTCATCCATCCATTTGGCATAGAGCACCTGTCTGAGGAGGGCTGCAATTTGAATCTGGCAAAAATTTCAGAAGACTGAATTCTGCTTTGGCATCCTCCTCAACCTGTAGAGGAAGTAATGGAGGCTGGTGGCTCTTGCGTCAGTGGGGCAGTGAATCTGCTCCGGGTTTTTGCTGGAACTTTCATGGGGCTGCCAGCTTCTTGGACTGAAACCCAGCACGCTTTCACTAGCCCACTGACATCGGAGCCACCAGCCTCCACTGAGAGGAAGGCGACTGGGGCTGAAAGACGGAGGGAACGTGTGGAGGTGCACGGGTGGAGGCTAAGTGCTTGTAAGTGAGCCTGATATGGGAGACAGCAGAAGAAGGACCAGAAACATCCATGGCCCTCCAGTCATTGTTGGACCACAATGCTCATCAGCTGCAGCCAGCATGGTCAATGGTCATGCTTTTGAGAATTACTTTACTAATGTTGTCAGTTCATGTCAGAATTCCCAAATATCAAGTTCCTCACGTACGCCTAACTTGCCCCATGGGAAGCAACGTGCTGGTATGGTTTGAAAACAGCACCACACCATCAGCTGATTCACTCTCTTC
This sequence comes from Rhineura floridana, assembly GCF_030035675.1. Classification (NCBI taxonomy): domain Eukaryota; kingdom Metazoa; phylum Chordata; class Lepidosauria; order Squamata; family Rhineuridae; genus Rhineura; species Rhineura floridana. The sequence continues at coordinate 3,077,192 of NC_084480.1, read as the reverse complement.
CACCAAGTTCTTCCACTCTTAAATGTGCAGAATGGACGGAGGATGTGGATGGGCACCAGCCCAAATCTGGTCCCCATTAGACGTCGGGCAGGATAATTCAATGGACTGCAGTGCAGAGTGGGGCAGAGATGGACCACAAACCTCTTCTTGGAGCCATTTAACTCTGCATAAATTATGGCATAATTTAGGTGCAAACTATTTCACGCTCAATTAGTGCCCCTTTTATGGGGAGACAGTTCTGAATGCGGGGCACAGCACGGGAATATCCCTCTGGGCTTGGGGAAATTGTATCTTAAAGGTAAAAGTGTAACCATGGAAACTGCACACAGACATCTTGCCCAGCGCAAGAGACAGATATTGACTGTATCTGAAGGTAGATAAAAAGGCAGGGCACCAGGAAGGATTTATTGGGGGAATTGGATAGACTTCTTAGAGAAACAGGCTGGTAATGATTTGGAAACAAAACCAGTTGGGGAAACGGAATCCTCATTTTTTCCACTTTCACCAGAAGAAGCTGCTGAATTGCTCCGTCCATCACATGAAGGCATGAAGAAGCATGCACTGAAAACTGCTTCACGTGTGACATTTTAAGTGTAAGCCTAAAAATGTCTTGACAATGTGACCGATGTGTGTTTGCAAACCTGTGGATGATGATGATGGTTTCCTAAAAGGCCCAACTCCTTCTGCTGGGGGAGCACTCATGCTTTGCCTGGGCCAACCCCTGGCGCCTCTAAGTACGGCTGAGAAAGAGAGCCTCTGCCAGCCAGTGCTGACAATATTGGGCTAGGTGACTGGGTATAAGCAGTGGGCCATGGGGTGGAGCAGAGTGCCTGCCCGGCATCTCTGCAGCTTATCTACCCTGCCCCATCCAGGTACGTTTCAGGGACACCAGTGCTGGAAGTGCAGCTCCACCTCACGCACTTATACTGGGCATAACGGAGCTTCCCTGGCTCAGAATGAAGGGCCGTGGCTCAGTGGCTCTGCTTGGCATGTAGAAGGCCTCAGGTTCAATCCCCAGCAGCATCCCCAGGTAGGGCTGGAAGAGTCTCCTACCTGAAACCCTGGAGAGCCATTGCTGCCAATCAGCGCAAACAACAGTGAGCTAAATGGACCAGAGGACTGACTCCATGTAGGGCATCTTCCTGGGTTCCTGTGATCCACAGCTCAGAAGAAGAGCATGCACGAGGCCCCAGGCTCAATCCCCTGCATCTCTGAGGAGGGCTGGATTATTATTAGAGTTTTTATCTTGCCCTTCCTCTTGAAGAAGCCTAGCAATGTAGATTCTGTAGATAATACTAAGTTAGGTGAACCAGGGTCTGACTAACTCTAAGGCACTTTCCTATGTCCCTGTGCAGCCCTTTCCCTTAGTCCTAGATGTGCGTGGAATGTACTCTGTCTTCAGGAAGAGAACTCTGTACATGCTCAAAGAGACGCTGCTTTGCTATAACATATTCCAAAGGTAAATCCCGGCACTGAGAGTGGGATTTAGGTTGAGCTCTAGATCAAAGCGATCACGTGGCCCTTGGCTTCATCCCTGCAGAATCAGGGCCTCTTGGAGTTCATCCTGAGATGTCCTCACATAAAACAGCAGCAAGTTATTAATAATCGGGATGATAGAAGTTGCAGGTGACAAAACAGGTTGTTTTGATGGAGAATGCACTTTGTAAAAATGTCTCTTTAGACAACTGCAAAAGCTGTGAATTTTGAATGAGGTGCCAAATTTATATTCATTAAATGCATTGCTGGACAACTGTTTCGTTCTGAATTTTTTTTTTAAACACCCTCTTTTGTCTTATCCTTCTGAATATTCTTTTCTTCATTCCGGGGTCTTCAAAGCCCCGCATATTGAAAATATCCTGGTGCTTCCCCTCATCCAGAGATGCAAATATCAGAATCCTTCCCCCTGGCTCTTCCTAAGTAGCAATTTGCTTGGCAAACGTTTCCTCGCCGGTTCTTCTACTTAATATCATCTATAGATATTATTAATAGTCTGTTTACCTCCCCTTCCACGCCATCAATAAAGATGTTCAACTCAGCCAGGTTTTTCCCATTAAATGCCAATGCCCCTCTGCAGGCCCACATCCAGCCCAGTTCAATGCCATTTATCAGCCAACCTGTGCCAATGGCCCTTAAATCGCTTTCCAAGCAGGTAGGGGGGTCAGAGCCAGGCCAGTCAGAATTAATTTCTCGGGAAACATTTTGTGAGGCACTTTATCAAACCCCTGCTCTAAGTGGCCCCATGGTGCTGGCAATTTCCCTTCTCTTAATAGAAGTCCCTTTGCCGGAAGAGATAGCACACAGGTTGGAGAGCATGTGGAGGCCTCTGTGTCTGATATATGGGTGCGCCACAGCAGCTAGCCAATCCCCAAGGAGTTCCCGTCCTGCCTGCGTTTTTATCTGGGTTCTCGGGCCTCTATATTTCAGGTGGAATCAGAGCTCAGGAAGCCTGGCTCTTTGTGATTAGACATGTCTGGCAGAGCTGCTTGCAACAGACAACAGGTGCATTTAATTGAGTCCAGGGCTGCTGGTTTGTGGGATTTCTGAAACAAACATGCTTGAGAAACTTGAGATACCACCAATTCTCAGCCTTCAGGAAATTCACACGCTTTCTTTGTGCCACTCTCTGGTTTCTTTTAAAGTAAAAAAGTCTGGGTTGTTTTTTTTTATAAATGGCCACCTGTTTCAGATACACTAGAATTAGCTTCCCCACCTTCCTGGGCTTGCAGGAAAGTCCAGCTGAGGACACCACAGTGTGCTTTTGTGTTGTTGTTCCGTTTTGTCTTTTAGGAAACACAGGTACCCAAAAAGGCTGACGAGTGCAGACTGAATACAGAGATGGTCTAGGACATTCGCAAACACCCCTCAGCCACCCTGAAACTCATGAGAAATTCATAGAATCATAGAATAGTAGAGTTGGAAGGGGCCTATAAGGCCATCAAGTCCAACCCCCTGCACAATGCAGGAATCCAAATCAGAGCATTCCCAACAGGCGACTGTCCAAACTTCTCCCTTCTCTTTGGTAATTTTCAAATGTGCTCTCTCTGTATGTATGTACCTATGTATGTTAGGGATAGAAAGAGCTGTCAATTTCAGTTCTCTCAGTTTCTCATTTTTTCCAATCTTAATTTCAGTTCTCATTTCTGCAGCAATTTGCATTTATTTAAAAAAAGAAAAAATCCTCACAAAAATTCTCCAACATTTTAGTGCGAATTTTTCCTAATACACATTTTTATAAGCAGTTTTAACAAAGATACACATTTTTGCAAGCCACTTCTCGTTATCTAATGCTTTTTTGCACATTAATTTCACGCATACATTCATTTTTATGCACACTTTCCCCTCATATATGCATTTTTGTAAATATTGTTTAGTTGGCAAACTGCATTGCAAAATTCTAATAAATGCAAATTTTGAAGGATGGATGAGTTTCGGTTCTCATGCTGATTCAGAAAGTGCAAATTTGATAAATTCTGCGTAAAATGTGAACTGTATCGAAATTCTCACCCATCCCTAATGTATGTATCATGAGAGAGAGAGAGAGAGACAGACAGACAGACAGACAGACAGAGAGAGACAGAGAGAGAGAGAGAGAGAGAGACAGAATGGCTGGAAGAAAGATGAGGGCAAGCTTTTTGGCACAGCCCTAGTGAATGATGGCACAAAGAAGCTCCCTTGCCCGCTTAGGTCTTGCCTTGGCCCCTCCATTAGTCTTCCCTTTCTCGACTCCATGCCACAACATTTCCTCGTCCAAGCCTTACCTTTTTGCCTGCCAATCTGCACCAATGTTTCTGGACCTAATAATGTCTCACCTCTGCCCTGGATCCGACCACCGTTGCCTCTTTCCTGGCAAAGAGACCTGACTGAGACTCTTCCAAAGCCAGGATCATACAAACACTCATGAGCCTACTCAACGTCTGGGTTTCCTGGCATCACATTCTTGACCTTGACAAGGCTTCCAAGCCTGAAAACAAAGATGAACTCTCTAAATATATTCTCTGAGTGGTGCCATCAAAACAAAGCCTCATGATGATGCATCATCAATAGAGCCAGGATTTTTTATTTTTTTTAAAAAAACAGCCCAGATAAATGAAGAAGATCTTGCATGGAGTTTGAACTTGGCAAGATTTGGGGTCTGAGCTAATTTGAACATCACACACAAGCACCTGGCCTCCAGTTTTACAGCATCCCCACCACCACCATCAATTTTCAGCCTGCCTTATTAACTGCTACCCACTTCCAATTTCCATGCCAGCACTGCAGCCAAACAGCTTGCTATCCTGATGAGTTGATGATGGCCTGTCTCTTTTCGCGTGGCTGGCCCTCACATTGTCTCATTAGCCGCGGGTGCCGTGCATATTCCTGGCACGCTCACCTCCGGGATCATTAGCGACAGGTCTCTAAATGGCTTGACATTCTCAGCTTTCCGGAGAAGCGAGCGACGCTGACAGAGCTCTCCAACTGGAATATGAAATCTATTTGTTTAGATGCATAATGACCGATTCATCTTCGAATGCAGCAACTGCCAAACACAAGGGATGGTTAGTTACAGGGGCAGCACCCAGAGCAATCTTCTTTGTGCTGTCACCTCAGAAACTTCCTAGAGAATTTTTATTTATTTACAAAATTGATTTAATCATTTTATATTAGAAATGTCAAAGTGCTGTACAACTTTTTTTGTGGGGAGGCAGAATTAGGGTTGCAAGGTCAGAAGCATCCCAAACCCTGAGATTTCAGGGGCTGATCCTAGTAATGTCATAGGAGTGCCCTGGTGATGTCATAGAGGTAAGTCCTAGTGATATCATAGGGGCTGGCCCCAGTGATGTCATTAAGCATGATACATTATGTACCACTCAAACAAAAAAAATTCTCTAATTGGAAATTACGATAGAAATCTTAGCTAAATGAGGGTGTTTCCAGGTCCAGCTGAAGTGACAGGATCATTTCTTCTCACCTGCTTAAGGAACATTTAATCTAGCCAGAGCTTGGAAAAGTTACTTTTTTGAACTACAACTCCCATCAGCCCCAGCCAGCATGGCCACTGGATTGGGCTGATGGGAGTTGTAGTTCAAAAAAGTAACTTTTCCAAGCTCTGGATCTAGCCTACTTGCTTCTGGCAAGAAACGTTTAAGTGCCCTCATGCCATGCCAGTCACGAGAAGGTCGTTGTAGGAAGAAAGCCCAGTGTTGTGGAGATGTTAGATGGGTGCACTCAGGAGTAAAGATGGATGCCCCCGAAGGCTGCAATTCTAAACACACTTACAAAGGGATAAACCACATGGAACTTAACAGGACTTACTTCTGTGAAGATATTGTTAGGATTGCGGTGTTGGTAAGTCTTGGCCCATGAACATCCCAAATGGAGGTCGGCTATTATCAAAGGTGCTATGGACTTCGAAGATGCACGAATACAGGGCAAATGGGACAAATGAGCTAAGTGGAAGCCACATCAAACAAATTGTCATTGCGACCATCTTCCATCTGGAAACCTATGTCCTCACTGTTGGAGGCTGTGTGGATCCAGAATTGGCCTCCACAGTCACTTACAGACCCACTGTTAAAGACCTAATCTTGGAAGACAATCTTACTCAGCCACGAGTGATCACCAATGAATGAATGAAGGCTTGACTAGGGATCCTCTGCAATGATATCCATATCAAAGCAGGGTTGGCAACCCCCCGCCTGAAATGTCCTGCCTGCCTTTTAAAGTTGCTGCTCTAAACTTCTTTACAGACTTGACTCTTCACTGTAGAGAGGTTTGAGAAATGAGTAAGAGTTAAGAAGATTCTCTACTCTTCCCTGCCTACTCTGTAGGCTGCTATAAACTCACTTTGACAGCCAACCCAATTCCAGAGAGTAATAATTGACAGAGAGAAAACACACATGGTTTAGTCTACCTTCACAGGCAGTAGCTTGGGAACAATAGCAACTGAAGCAACACTTCCCAGTATGTGAATTCTCTTTTACCACTATGGGGCAAGAAAGAAACCATCATGCAAATAACAAGATGCATCATCAGTGGGTTAAAGGGGTTGAACTGATCACATGGAACCACTGTTGTTGCTTCTATGGATGTAAGGGAATGAAGTCAGAGGTAAACAAAATGCAAATAGAAATAGAAAAAGAAAAGACAGTGATGATTTCCTAAATGCAATACCATTCCAAAACCAACAAGATTCCTATGAGTAAGACAGAAAACTCAGCATCCCACAACCAGTCAGGATTCCTAACTAAAACTAAAAAAATCCTGGCAGCCAGTCAGCCAAGGTCACAGAAATCCTTACACAGCCTGACCCCGAGGCTGCAGTTAGTGCAGAATGCTGCGGCACAATTGCTGACATGGGTGAGATCCTATCACCACATAATATCTCTACTCTGAAACCTGCACTGGTTGTCGATTTGCTACTAAGCCAAGTTCAAGGTGTGCTTTCCATATTACGGGTTCCACATAGTACTGGTTCTGCTTTTGTAAGAAATCAACCCTTTAGTGTGGCAGTACCTACACTTTGGAACTCCCTGCCTATTTCCATTAGGCAGGCACCTTCATTGTACTCATTTTCAACACCTGCTAAAAACATCTTGGTTTAGGCAAGCTTACCCAGGCATGTAGAAGCTATTATGTTTTTTTCTGCAACTCAGTGGCAGAGCATCTGCTATACGTGCAGAAGGTCCCAGGTTCAATCCCAGGAATCTCCAGGTAATGTTGGAAAAAAAACCTCCTGCCTACAGTTCTGCAGAAGTGCTGGTGCCAGTCAGGGTAGACAACACTGAGCTAGATGGACTTGCTGGGGCTGATGGGAGTTATAGCCCAACAACACCCAGAGGGCACCAGGATGGGAAAAGCTGACTTGGATCAAAGGCCAGTCCTGACATTTGTCAAATAATTCCAAATAAGAGCGGCAGTCTCTGCCAACGCTTTTCCTTAGTGGTTTGCAAGCTGCTGTATGGAAAACCCAAAGTAACCTCATGACTCTTACCTAGAAGGGCCATTCTCTAGAGGGACGGATAACCTTATCTCCATCTCTCTTCCTCCCTCCCCTGCTTTTCTCTATTGCCTCTCCCTCTCTTGAATCTTAGTTTTTAAGCTCCTCAGGGGAGGGACATGGCTTCTTGTTTGTAACACTCTAAAGCACCATGTGGCGTACAAAGTAATGATGCTTTAGCCACAAGAGGCAGGCAAACAGGTGGGTGGGTGGCAGAAGAATAGGAGATTAGATAGATAGATAGATAGATAGATAGATAGATAGATAGATAGATAGATAGATAGATAGATAGATAGATAGATAGATAGATAGATAGATAGATAGATAGATAGATAGATAGATAGATAGATAGATAGATAGATAGATAGATAGATAGATAGATAGATAGATAGATAGATAGATAGATAGATAGATAGATAGATAGATAGATAGATAGATCGATCGATCGATCGATCGATCGATCAGTGGTCAGCCGTGGGGATAGGGTCATGGAGACATCCTTTGGTCCAGGCTGTATGCAGAGGTTGGTCGAGGCAGGCAGAAAGCACCAGTGAGCAAACGGTCCAGGTCTACAGCTTGGTGGTATGGCAGGGAAGACATCAGAACCCTGAAAATGTATAAACCCTTACTGAAAATGGATATGGAGGAAGAACAAGTAAAAGAGTGTATGGTAAAGTGGGCAAAAAAATTTGGTTATAACATACAAATGGATCAATGGGAAAATATGTGGAAAAAAGGCTTGAGATTTACACTATGCTATAATCTTAAAGAAAATTTCTATAAAATGATGTACCGTTGGTACATGACTCCAGAAAAGTTGTCAAAAATGTATAGTAATGTTTCTAATGTTTGTTGGAAATGTAAACAACAAGAAGGATCATTTTATCATATGTGGTGGCTGTGTAAAAAGGCAAAATCATTTTGGGCACAGATAGGTAGGATGATGCAAAACATTCTAAAGATAAATATTCAGTCAAAACCAGAATTTTTTTTATTGGGTTTTATGGATAAACAAATAGAAAAGAAATATGGAAGAATAATATTATATATGATTACGGCAGCAAGATTATTATATGCACAAAAGTGGAAAATGGAATCAACACCAACAACGGAAGAATGGCTATTGAAATTAATGGACTTAGTAGAGATGGATAAATTGACATGTCTACTTAGAGAAAAATCGACAGATACATTTCTTAAGGAATGGAAGCCTCTCTTAGACTTTCTGTTGAAAGATCAAAATAAAATGATGATATTGGGATTTGACGATTAACTAAGATAGCCTATGGAGAAAAGTGATCCTCTATGTATACATTAAGGGACAGATTTGATGTATATTATATACTTATAGCTGATCTGCGACAAATCGGAAGTCAACTATTTTATTTTTATTTTTTTTGTTGTATTGTTATGTTTTTTGACTTCGTTTTGTTTGTCTTTTGAAAAACTTGAATAAAAATTATTAAAAAAAAAAAAAAAGAACCCTGGACAGGGCACAGAGGAGCTGGATTCAGGGCAATGGCCATCCAAGAATACCTCTCCAACTCACCTGAGGCGCAATATTGCTCGCAGGCATGGCCCAGACTCCACAGAAAGCAGCACCCATCCCAGAATCTCATTGGTTCTGGGAAGTCTTCTTGCCACAGGGGAAATGCAGCGGCGGAGAGGAGGAGTTGCCAAGAGCTCAAGCAGTCTTGTACCAGCGGACATCAGCAGAGGGACATTGCTAGAGATGTGTGACAGAAGCACCGTTCCCAATCATCCCTCCTCTCCTGCAATGGGATGGACACCTTCAAAGGAGAACTCCCTCCAGCCGCTCCTTCCTTCAGTGGTCCATGGTGGGTGGGGTGGGCACCTCCCTCAGTCTCAAGGCCCAAATCACCTTCTCTGATGCAGAGGATTCTGGGCCTGGGACTTGGCAGGAGTTGGGATAAGGAGGAGGTTTTAAACAGCAGCTGCAGACTAGGGGGAGAAGAGGAGGTGTTTCAGGGAGGTATATAATGAAGATATTTGACTTGACAGAGAAGAGGGAAGCTTTTTCGAGTAAAAAAGAGAAATAAGAAGCACCTATCATTATATAGCATGTTCAAAGCACTTTTCGTGCAGGATCACAATAATCCTCACAAAGAGTCTTGTAAGGTAGGCCGTATTGTATCCACATTATAGACAAAAGAGTACTGACTTTCTTAAGGCCACTGAGCAAAGTGATGCTTGAACTGTAGTCTTGCGGTTCACAGTCTAGTCTAGCCTCCCCAAGGCAGATATTTTGGACTACATTTCCCATCATCCCTGGCTATTAGCTTAACTGGATGCAGGAGTTATAGTTCAAAATGCCTAGAGGGCACCAGGTTGGGGAAGGCTTCTATAGCCACTACACTACACCCATCTCAGTACTCCAGAGCACAATTGTCATTGTCATTATGTAGAAGCCAGGGCTTTTTTTTTTTAATTGCCTGTATATCCCAATTCACCGTTGGTCCTCATTTGTAACTCCATGCTGAGCTAATCTCATGCAAATTGCTCCACTTTATCAGAGCTTCTGATTATTCAAGCCTTTTGAATGTCCCTCCCTGGCCATGTTACAGAACTTGGCTTTTCCCTGTGGTAAACACAGCTACAGTGAATAATTTAATTTATTCATTAGCATTGTCACATGACTCATCCCAGACATTTAGGGTGGTCATGATGAAGGCTGCATCAAAAGGACTCGCCTCATTTCGTGTTCATTTTCAAAAAGTGTCAAAAGCTACCTCCCGTTTTTGGCACTCATTACAATTTTCTTCACTTTATTTTAATGTCATTGTGGCAAACGTCTTCACCTTATTTAATTGAACAAATCAATGGGTTGTCACAGGCTGCCACATCAAACAGCAGTGAGGGCAGATGAGGCCAAGAATAGCTGCCATTGACAACTCTTGGTTGACCATGTGGTTTGGTCAATCACATCATGGTGATCCGGCTAGTGTGATGATGTCATGGACAACCACAATCAAAAACATGTGGTTTGTAACAGCAAACTGGATTGCATGGCAGTGTGGGTAAATGAGGGCAAGGACAGTGAAGGCAAAGAAGAAAAAACTTCCTGTATCAAAGCAGCAAAACTCTCCCAAACAGCATCAATACAATGCAAATATACAGCTGGGTGGGGAGGGGTCTTTAATTTGTTCAGCAGGTACATCAAATGTGCACTTCAGAGTGAATGTCAAGATTAGACAATTTTCAGCACATTTGAAATAGTAATATATTTAAAACAAAATTGTCCCTTGATTTCAGTGGGACTGGGGCATGGCCAACTTTCTCTGGATCAGGGCCAGGATCGATGTCCAAGGGAGCTGATTTGCTCCCCCTTTGTATGTTCTCGTTTCTAATGTCTGATTTGCACGAGGACCTCTGTCCCTGGCCACAGAAGCAAGAAAGGAGGATCTCCGGCTCACCCAGGTAGCACCTCCCCAGCACATCTTCTAAAATGCACTCCCAGCGATGCACACATTTCTAATTCAGCTTGCATGAAACAACCTCAGTGAGCCCTGGAGGGAAAATACACCAAACATGATTGTCCGTCACCTGAAGAAAGGAACATGATCAGGCAAGATGCCCTTCCTGGTATTGCCACAGGCAAAATACAAAGCAAGGAAACAAATAAACCTGCACACCATTTGCAAAAGAAAGTACACAAGGAACCGTCCCTTTGCTTTGCGTCCTGAAGAAATGCCCACGTGTCTTCCTGTTACAGCTTGACTTGTTGTTTGGGGCTCCTTTTGGTCATCACATCACCGCCTTTCCATCTCCCTAGGCTTCCATTGCCGACTGCTGGCCTGAATGAAGTGGAGGCCTTTACGCTCCCGTTAATGGCAATGGCCTTTGACAGTCTTTGAAATCCACATCAGCTACGTTGAGCCAGGGTAGAGACTATTTGTGGAATCAATAGGCAGTGCCCTACTGATTGCAGTGGAAACACAGGAGAACTGGAAAGGGAATTTTAAAAGTGGTGGTGCTGTGTAAAAGGAAAGGATGGCAAACGAGATGGGCAGTCCACAGCAGTGATATTCACTGGGCTCAGTTTTTCACTTGCTCACGCTGGTTAGGTAGCAATGCTCAGCTCTCCTAACTGCTCCACATTACTAGATACTTGGTTTTTGTGATGGCTTCTTTCCTTTCCTCTTTAAAATCCAATCACATTTCTTTGTCTAGTTTCTGTTTATATTCACTTATGTTTTCTAAGCAGTGTTACATTCCCTGAACAGCTAAGCCACGCAAGGCCTGAGCTTGCTTGTTTGCTTGCTTGCTTGAAGCTAAACACTTTGCAACACACCTCCACTCAAGAGCAAAGTGGTTAGCCTGTACTTGGCAAGATCTAACATATTGCTTTGATGTTGCAGGCTCAGCTCTTAGATGTTTATTCACTAATAGGCAAAAAACCTTGTGGTTTAGGAACATACCTATAGTGAACAGCAGAGCTTGGAAGATTACTTTTAAAAAGTAATAAATTACAGTTACAATTACTTGGCCCCAAAAAGTAGTAATTACCGTTACAATTACAATTGCTCTGAACGTAACTGATTACTTTACTTTTTCTCAAAAGTAATCACTACAATTACATTTCAGTTCCTTTTTTTAAAAAACTCCTACAAGGTGCTGGCCTTGGCTGCTGCACATCTAAGAAGCCTAAAACAATATTAAAAATAAACACACACACACAGGGGGTACTAGAATAAAAAATTTTATCCGTAAGATTAACATAATGGCATAACAGAATCTCACATCCCCCCAAGCAATGAAGATACCCCAACTCTTGAAATCAAATTTTACACTTGAAATGCTTTTATAATATGTTTCTGTTATGTCTCAAAAGAACAAGATGCTCAAAGAGCATGTCAGACAAGGAATGTCTTTTTACAGTCATTACGTTGCCACCAGTACTCAACAGGCGTTCTACTGTGGCGCTTGAAGGCATGCCTGTGTTGTGCTGCAAAAAACACCGCAGCACACGTGGAAAGCCATGGAGTGATGACACTTCCCTGCTGGGAAACCTCAGGTACCTCACCAGTTCCTCCTCAGCAGTGTCCACTGCTGACTTTTTGCCCTGGGGCAGAAAGTTAAAGAAATCATCTTCTAAGTCATCTCCTTCCTGGTCTTTATCTGAAGACTGATCACTGTCCTCATTAAGTACACCCATCTTTATTTCAGCTTTCAACAAGGCTTCCATTGTGTATCTAAGAAAGAGAGAGGATATGTTAACACATATATGTTAGGAAACCATCATCTGCTCTTCATTTCCTGATGCTTGTCATGTCCCCTGGTTCAGGGTCCAGCCTGAGCCTGTGGATGATGACATGGAAGGTAGGAAGGTGACCAAGTCACCACACTCATGGGGCAGCACAGCAGACCCTTAAGGATTACCTGCAGCAACCCAAGGTTGTGATGAGGAGCCCCAGGAAGAAAAGGCCCAGCCCCTGCCTACCACCTTAAGCCCTCTGATGCCTCCCTTGAGACAACATTTCCCTTGGAGTAATCCACCCAAAGGGCTTCCCTAATGTTCTTACTTGTTGGTATGGGTGGTGGCCTGACACAATTCCAGCCGATCTAGTTTGAAGCGAGGGTGTACGCAGGCTGCCAGAAGAAGCAGATCCCTGCCAGATCCCCACCTCTCAAGGGTTGTCTGCTGCTGCTTCAGCATTTTGGGAGGAGGGGTGTCATGCATTGGTTCAGGAAGGCCACGTCTCCTTGCCTTTATTGCTTCTTCAATTGCTCTCAGCTTCTCAGGGTGTGCCCTCTGAGGAAGAAGAACAAAGCATGAATCCAAGAAAAAATGGAAGAGGAACTTCACAATTTAAACATAAATAGACAATGGACACTCTTTGAGGACCAGCATGACAAAGGCTTACCTCAAAATGTTTCTTCACATTGGATGAGGGGGAAACAGCTGATCTCAGATTTTTGATCCTTGGAAGGCAGTAATTGCATCGTACAACAACATTTTTCCCACTCTGGCTCACAAATGTACAAGCTTTCTCAAAGCCAAACCATGGTACTTGCTGTTCTGCAGATGTGGCTGTGGGCAACTGGCACTGCTTCATGCCCTCCTCCTCCTCGTGCACAGGGCCTCCTTTCTGAACCTCACTTTCTAGTTTTGCCTCCTCAGGATCAACAAGCTGTGACTCAAGTGGCCGCACTAACTGACTGCTGCTCTCAGCAGCAAAACCTGCAACAGGCGTCTCTGTAATAAACAAGAGATAATGCTCCTATATGGGTGAACTTCAGCTGTGATGTGCCCCCATCTCTTCCCCATGCTGCAAGATCCCCCAGTCAGAGTGGAAGTAAGCAGGTCGATAGCACAATTAAAAGAGATCCTATTTGCTCACTGAACAACCCTGCCTGGGCCAGTCTAACCTACTATCTCACAGGGTTGTTGTGAGAACAAAATGAGACTAGGGTTCAAATCCCCACATAGCCATGAAGCTCACTGGGTGACCTTGGGCCAGTCACTGCCTCTCAGCCTCATGAAAACCCTATTCATAGGGTCACCATAAGTTGGAATCAACTTGAAGGCGGTACATATATTTTTTATTTTGAATATGATGATTATGATAATAAATATGCAGCATTTCAAATTAATTCTGTATGAGAAGCATTCCATGCCAAGCTTGGAAAACCAAGGATGAGGTATAAAATGTAGACAAAAATACTTTTGACAAAATGCCGTTTATATTTTATATATATGAGCCTGGGTAGGGAACATTTAATCTAGCCTACTTGCTTTCAGCAAGAAGGGTTAAGTGCCTTCAGGCCAGGGCAGTCACCAGAAGGCCACAGCAGAGACAAAGGAGCCTAGTGTTGTGGAGATGTTAGATGGGAGCTTTGGGGAGTAAAGATGGAGGCTCCTGAAGGCTGCAATTCTAAACACACTTACTAAGGGATTAAGCCCCATAGAACTCAACAGGACTGACTTCTAAGTAGATATAGTTTGGACTGTGCTGTTGGTAAACCTTGACTAGGGTTCTTCTGCAAAGACATCCATATCCAAGCAGGGTTGGCAACCCCCTGCCTGGAATACCCTGCCCTTATCTTTTAATGTGGCTGCTCCAAATGTTTTTACAGATTTGACCCTTTACTTCAGAAAGAGGTCTGAAAAATGAGTAAGAGTAAGAAGTATCTTTTAAAATTGTTCTTTTCAATTCACTCTTGAATGAACATCATACCTAGGGCAGATCCACACCATTCCTTTAAAGCACATTCAACACCCATTTGAAGCACATGAATCCCACCACAGAATCATGGGAACTGCAGTTTGTTAAGAGTGGTGAGAACTATAACTGTGAGGGAGAAATGACACTTCCCAGAATTCTTTAGGGGAAGTCATGCGCTTTAAATGCGAGTTGGATGTGCTTTACACATATTGTGTGAATCCACTTAATAAATTTTGCCTGCACGTAAATTGTTTTAATTAATTTTTCAAAATGGAAATAAGCTATAAAGTGTAGTGGGTGACCATGGGCTACTCACCATTTCTCAGCCTATCTGCCCCTCAGGATGAAAACAATGGAGAACCATGACTACCCCAAGGCATACTTAAAATGTAAAGGAAGTATTGTACAACCATAGTATGCAATTGGATACTTATAGGGACACAGCATGACAAAACTGGGTGGAAGTAATGAGTGGGGTACCACAGGGCTCGGTCCTGGGCCCAGTGCTCTTCAACATTTTTATTAACTACTTGGATGAGGAGGTACAGAGCATGCTTATCAAATTTGCAGATGATACAAAATTGGGGGGCAAAGCTAATACTGTGGAAGACAGAAAGAAAATTCAAAGGGACCTTGATAGGCTGGAGCATTGGGCTGAAAACAACAGAATGAAATTCAACAGGGATAAATGCAAAGTTCTACACTTAGGAAAAAGAAACCAAATGCACAGTTATAAGATGGGGGATACTTGGCTCAGCAGTACGACATGCAAGAAGGATCTTGGAATTGTTGTTGATCATAAGCTGAATATGCGCCAACAGTGTGATGTGGCTGCAAAAAAGGCAAATGCTATATCAGGCTGCATTAACAGAAGTATAGTTTCCAAATCATGTGAAGTATTAGTTCCCCTCTATTCAGCACTGGTTAGGCCTCATCTTGAGTGCTGTGTCGAGTTCTGGTCTCTGCACTTCAAGAAGGATGCAGACAAACTGGAACAGGTTCAAAAGAGGGCAACAAGGATGATCAGGGGACTGGAAACAACGCCCTATGAGGAGAGACTGAAGAAACTGGGCATATTTAACCTGGAGAAGAGAAGACTGAGGGGAGATATGATAGCACTCTTCAAGTACTTGAAAGGTTGCCACACAGAGGAGGGCCGGGATCTCTTCTCAATGATCCCAGAGTGCAGGACACAGAATAATGGGCTCAAGTTGCAAGAAGCCAGATTTCGACTGGACATCAGGAAAAACTTCCTAACTGTTACAGCCATACAACAATGGAACTAATTACTAGAGAGGTAGTGGGATCTCCGACACTGGAGGCATTCAAGAGGCAGCTGGACAGCCATCTGTCGGGAATGCTTTGATTTGGATTCCTGCATTGAGCAGGGGGTTGGACTTGATGGCCTTATAGGCCCCTTCCAACTCTACTATTCTATGATTCTATGAAAATATTTATATAAGCATGACTATCAAATATGTTTATTTATATAACCTGTAAAGATATTTATAGTGCAATCCTATGTTTGTTTACTCAGAAGCAAGTCCCAATGTATTCAATGGGGCTTACTCAACCAGGGAAAACTGCGGCCTCAAGTGATAAGGAACTTGTTCTTTTAACAAGTCCTTTAAGTTGAGACCTTATCCCAGTCTGCGTCTGTGTTGAAATTGCTTTTTAATATGTTTTTTAACTTTTTCTTTAAAAAAATGTTTTTAAAGCTTTAAAAAATGTTTTTAAAGAAGTTTTGTTTTAATATATCTTAAAGTCTGTTTTTATGATTTTTAAAGTGTTTTTAGTGCTTTTGTTTGCTGCCCTGGGAGGAAGGGTGGGATATAAATAAAATAATAAAAATAAATAAATAAATAAACTTCATTCATTTTTTTAAAAAATGAGTATTAGTTTCCTACGTAATAAAAACTGTGATAAACCCTGCCTAATTTCTTTAAAAATAGGGTTGGAGGGAGAGAGATTTACAACACAAACACAAGTCTGCACTATGTTTACTCACAAGTCCCATTAATTTACAGCACAATCCTAACCATGTCTACTCAAAAGCAAGTCCTAATGGAGTTCAATGGGGTTTACTCCAGGTACATGCTTTACTCCCAGAAATGGCTTTACTCCCAGAAAAGCAGATATTGGATTAAATACTTTCATATTTCATAGCCCAGGGACTGACTCTTGGACAGAAGAGGAAAAAAAACATTAAGCCATATTACTTACGCAAACTGCAAAAAACTCAAAGCCACCATATTCTGACGTTCAGCCTAGGCATGCCTGGATCAACAAGTCACAACTCTGGCATCATTGGCTACAATCATGAAAGGGCGGGGTTACAGCCAGAGCTTTGAAAAGTTACTTTTTTAAACTACAACTTCCATCAGCCCCAGCCAGCATGGCCACTGGATTGGGCTGATGGGAGTTGTAGCTAGAGCATGGATCTGTTTAAAAAAAAGTTGTGCGGGGGGGCGGTTGACGTTTTGGTGTATATCTCGGGAATTAGACCACCTAGAAACTTACTTTTTTAAAAAATTGAAGCTGAGAGTCCGGAGAGTAAGGGGTGGTAGCCAGAGAGCCGGAGGGACCCCCCCAAAACCAGAGACTCCAGCCGAAAACACACACACCGGGGCACACACACACAAATCATCATCACTCACCTCCACAGCTCTTCGCCATTCTGCTGCTGTCTTCCTTGCCCTGGCTTTTTCCTCCGGCGTCCATTTTTTCCTCTCAGAGTCAGACGCTAGCTAGCAGGCCCTGCCTATTCACCTCTTCCCTCGTGCCTCCTAACACAGATCACGAGGGAAGAGAGAGTCTGCGCAGAGGTCCAATCAGTGTGAGGCACATGTCTTGTGTTAACCAATCACAGCCAGGAGCTGACTTTCCCTTGTTCCCGCCCCCAAGTAACGTCCAACCTAACGTGGAAACGTTAAAGTTGCAGCTGAAAAGTAGGGAAATTACTAGTCGTTCCTTTACTTGCCAAATGTAATGGAATTACCCACTCGTTATTTAAAATTGTAACTAATTACAAGTAACTCGTTAAAAATAATGAGTTACTTCCAAGCTCTGGTGAACAGATATTTCTATCAAACTTTAAAAAGCAGGGAAATTGGGCAGCTATAGTGAATGCACCAGGGGAGCAGGAGACCTGACCTCTTCTCTGAGACCTGACCTCTTCTCTGAGATATTGTACTACCCTACAAATTTGTCAAAATGCAAACACAATTTCGGTTGGTCTTTCACAATCCAATCCCTGTGTGAAGTGCAATCATGCTTAGAATAGGTAAAACTGACCATGGAGAAGGAGGAGGGAGAAGGGGACAGGAAAGGGAAGGAGAAGGAGGGGGGATTGGAAGGGGATGGGGGGAGGGACGAAGGAAGGGGAGGAGGGGAGGGCAAGTTTGATAATTTGCATGCTTTTTGAGTTCAATAGGATTTACTCCTGTACAATCATGCTCAGGATAGGTGAAACTGACCTGGAAGAGGGGCAGGGAAGAGGGAAGAGGTGGAAAAGGGAGAGAAGGGGAGGAAGGGGAGTGGGAGGAGATTGGGTGGGTGGGCACTGGGCAGAGGGAAAGCCCCTTTGCTTTCCAAAAGGAAAACATTGTTAACAGTATCATGGTTTTTCAGAGTTTTCCCCACCTTTTTATTCTACAGAAGTCACATGTAGCCTCCCACCCAAATTTAAACCAAAGCTGTCCCTGGCCACATCCACACCAGACCTTTATTCCACTTTAGACAGTCATGGCTTCCCCCAAAGAATCCTGGGATGTGTAGTTAGTGAAGGGTGCTAAGAATTGCTAGGAGATGCTCTGTTCCCCTCACAGAACTACAATCCCCAGAAGAGGGGCTGGCCATTGGAGCTCTTTCAGGGGAATAAGAGTTTCCTCTCAGCACCCTTCACAAGCTACACTTCCCAGAATTCTTTGAGGAAGCCAGGATTGTCTAAATTGGAATACCTGTCTGGCCTGGGTGTGGCCCCTGCCTCGCCAAGCCAAACAGCTGCGAGTCTAGCTTTTAGAACACTGACAGTTGGTTCTTACTGAGCATGCCTGTGCTTATCATAGACTCCAATGTGAAGTTTCTTAAATTAATTAAAAATCAGTCATGCATTATTATTTTTAACTTTTAAACTGCAGAAGATGAAAGTCAGAGTATGGTACAAAGTCAGTAATAGGATTACAAGCACTCTGTGGACAAGGCTGATTTTTAATTAATTTCAACAAATTATGAGACCACTGACAAAACAAGTCCAACAGGGATTTGGATTTTCCCCCTCTCTTTTTAGAATTTGAACTCTCGATTCTCTCTGACTGTTTTGTGTATTGCCATGAAAATTGACAGGGTTGTTAAGCAAGCGTTTCTGAGTTCAGAACTATAAGTTTTGTAAGGTTTTGTTTTGAGATGAGTTTATGGGAAGCATCAGAATGGCATGGGGGGTATTTTCAATGTAACATTGCAGAATGTGAAAAATCCACTCTTGTGGCTATATAATAAAGTCTTCTGGAAACTCACAGGCTGCTAGATCAAAGCAGCTCACAAGATGAACTCAAGTGTTTTGCACATTAATTAAGACAAAAATGACATGTGATCTCCCGGATAGCTGAGATCTAAAATTCTGACAGCAGACTTGACAGAGGGAGTCTTGCTTGGCATTTATAAGCATAACAGAATAATGAAGATTTAATTGTACTTTTAAGCCTCAAAGCCTCACAATAAACAACATCTTAATAATTCTGCTTCTAGAAAGCATTTAGGAATCGTATTTGAATGATCATAAAATATTTACCTGGATTTCAGGACTGTACATCAGATAGAGAAGATTATTTATTGGACCAGAAACTCCAAAGCCAGATTAGGAGCTGAGCACCTTGATCCTAAACATGCTTACCTTGGAGTAAACCTCACTGGAAGTAGAGCAGAAATGATTTTTTCCTCCCCCACCATTCTCTGAATTCTCCCCAGTGAAATTTGATGACAAATATTCTTTGAGCATTCAGAGAAATGTTTGCTATTCTGGATCTGCACTTGTCATTTGAAGATTTTGTAGCATATAACAACATCTGAAAGCCATACCAAAGCTGGTCAGTATTTTGAGAAGTTCTGACACGGTGCTGTGACTTGTTGACAAGATTTGACCACTGATGTACAGGATTGGTCAACTAATAGATGACTTGGAACATACACTTGTAAATTTTATACAATCTTCATCCACCCATTCATTCATTTGACTTATCAAAACAGGCAAATACTAGGCTTTCGTGTCAAAATGTGATTCCAGGATTCAAGTTGTGAATTGAGAGGTCAAATTCTGACATAAACATCTGGAATTACAAATTGTGAAAAACTGATACATTTTCACATTTTTGCAAAATTTTATGTCAGTTCTTGTACGATGTGAGGGATGGTGGGCTGGGGGCAAAGGGAGCACTAGCCAGCAAACCTGTCAAGATAAGCTGGTAAGCTGGTGGGACCCCGAAAGAAGCTCAGTCTGTGCCTAAAAACAATTTTCTCCAACTGAGGAATGAGACCAGTGGCAGCAGCTTTATAAGACCAAGTAGAACCCTGAACTGAAGATTTGCTTTATTAATCTTTCAACACCATTATCACTATCACTATCGTTATAGCGCTCCACGAGCTAGAGGGAGCCCCAGCTGATGAAGCGTCAAGGCCCCAGTTGACAAAGCGTCAAGGCGAGTTAAGCAGCAGAGCGAAAAGAGGGTAAGTAGCTCCCATTTATTCCATTATTTAAATTGAAGTAAAACAGCTCAGAGAAATAACTAATAAGGGCAGCCCAAGGTCACCCTGAGCTAGGAACCAAATCCTGAAAGAACCTATATCTTAGGAGACAGATCCTAGGAGAAGGAAGCCTATAGAAAGCTAGTTTTCAACACCACCCTAGCAGGAAAGCTTCAGGGGACACTGTAAACAAGGCTAAATTCCAGTCGGAGAGAAGGGGGAAAAAGAAACTCCACCGATACATACAGGGAGAGAGTCAGCTCAGTCCTTGCTAAAACGGGCAGCTTCAGCCTTCCTGAAACACAACCACAAGCTCTGTTTCCCTAGGTTAAAGAAAGGTCAGGCTGTTCTAGGTGGGAAAACAACAAACACAAAAGACTTGCCTGGAAGGCGCAGCCCCTTGATTAGATTAAAAGCAGCCAAAAGCTTAAACAGCCCCGACCCTCGTTCAGGAAGGAAGCCTGAGAGAATACTAAAGAGTTAAGCCCCAGCTGATAGCCATCAGCCTCAAGTGACACATCATTGGCTGGCAGCAGTAGGTGGGAGGAACCAGCCACACATATAAAGTCAGAGCACCCTAGCGAGGGAGCCTGCTCCACGAGCTAGAGGGAGCCCCAGCTGACAAAGCATCAAGGCGAGTTAAGCAGCAGAGCGAGTCAAGGCCCAGCTGACAAAGCGTCAAGGCGAGTTAAACAGCAGAGCAAGTTTGGCAGCAGGGCGAGGAGGCCAGGGCCCCCCACTCTGCCCGTCTGTTCCCTGACCTCAACTAAACCGCAGTCTCCAACCCATTGACATAATAAACCTTAAACAAAACTATGCAGGTAAGAAGCCAGCAGGGGTGTGGGGGCTTTCCAGTGTTTTGCACCGCCTGCAGCATGTACAACTATCTGCCTGCTGGACAGAAGTCGTGGGTGTGCTCTCGGTGCAATGAGCTCCTGGCTGTCCGGGAATGACTTCATTTCCTTGAGGTCAAGGTGGCGGACCTGGAAAAGCTGAGAGAGGCAGAGAGGTGTGTGGAGGAGGCCTTCAGGGACGTTATAGCTGTGTCCCACTCCAACGATGATAGCTCTCCTGCTATCATGGAGAACGATGGTCTCGGGGAAGGAGAGCATCCAGCTGAGGAAGAGGGAAACGATCCCTTAGAAGGGACCCATTCCTTGGGGGATGAGCAGCTATCCTGTCGTGCCGAGGATATATCTCCAGGGGCTGGAGGGATCCTTGTAGTGGGTGATTCGATCATTAGGAACATAGACAGTGGGGTGTGTGATGGGCGTGTAGACCGCAAGGTGTTTTGCCTGCCTGGTGCGAAGGTTGCGGATATCGCCCGTCGTTTAGATAGTTTGGTAGACAGTGCTGGGAAGGAGTCAGTGGTTGTGGTGCACGTTGGCACCAACGACATGGGGAAATGCAGCCGTGAGGTCCTGGAAGCAAAATTTAGGTTGCTAGGTAGGATGCTGAAAGCCAGGACCTCCAAGGTGGCTTTCTCTGAAATGCTACCGGTTCCACGCGCAGGACCAGCCAGACAGGCCCAGCTTCGCAGTCTCAATGCGTGGATGAGACGATGGTGTCGGGTGGAAGGGTTTGGATTTGTTAGGCACTGGGGAACTTTTTGGGACAAGCCGGGCCTGTACAAAAGGGACGGGCTCCACTTGAACCAGAATGGAACCAGACTGCTGGCACTTAAAATTAAAAAGGTGGCAGAGCAGCTTTTAAACTGACTGAGGGGGGAAACCCGACAGGAGCTGAGAAAGGTCCGGTTCGGAATAAACCTCCCCCCTGGGATAAAAACCAAAGAAATGATGACATTTTAAAAGGGGTAGGCCTAGAAGTAGGCATTGTGAGAGCAGGGGCACAGGATATAAATTCAGAAGAGCAAAATTACCACAGGCCTAACCACAAGTGCCAAAGACACTTGAAGAGAGACACTGCTTACAAGTGCCTGTACGCTAATGCTAGGAGCCTGCGAACCAAGATGGGAGAACTGGAGTGCTTGGTCTTAGAGGAGAGCATTGATATAGTGAGCATAACGGAGACCTGGTGGAATGGAGAAAACCAGTGGGATATGGTTATCCCTGGATATAAACTATATCGGAAGGACAGGGAAGGACGTATTGGTGGCGGAGTCGCTCTATACGTGAAAGAAGGCATTGAATCCAGCAAGCTCGAAACCCCAAAAGAGGCAGACTCCTCCACAGAATCGTTGTGGGTGGTGATACCATGCCCCAGGAGGGACTTAATACTGGGAACGATCTATCGTCCCCCTGATCAAAATGCTCAGGGAGACCTGGAGATGAGATATGAAATTGAGGAAGCATCCAAACTAGGAAATGTGGTACTAATGGGTGACTTCAACTACCCGGACATAGACTGGCTGCATATGTGTTCCAGTCATGACAAAGAAGCAAAGTTTCTAGATATTCTAAATGACTATTCCCAAGACCAGTTGGTCATAGAACCGACCAGAGGGACGGCAACCCTGGACTTAATCCTCAGTGGGAACCGGGACCTGGTGCGAGATGTAAGTGTTGTTGAACCGATTGGGAGCAGTGACCACAGTGCTATTAAATTAAACATACATGTAACTGGCCAATTGCCAAGAAAATCCAACACGGTCACATTTGACTTCAAAAGAGGAAACTTCACAAAAATGAGGGGATTGGTAAAAAGAAAGCTGAAAAACAAAGTCCAGAGGGTCACATCACTCGAAAATGCTTGGAAGTTGTTTAAAAACACTCTATTAGAAGCTCAACTGGAGTGCATACCGCAGATCAGAAAAGGTACCGCCAGGGCCAAGAAGATGCCAGCATGGTTAACGAGCAAAGTCAAGGAAGCTCTTAGAGGCAAAAAGTCTTCCTTCAAAAAATGGAAGTCTTGTCCAAATGAAGAAAATAAAAAAGAACACAAACTCTGTCAAAAGAAATGCAAGAAGACAATAAGGGATGCTAAAAAAGAATTTGAGGAGCACATTGCTAAGAACATAAAAACCAACAACAAAACATTCTATAAATACATTCAAAGCAGGAGACCATCTAGGGAGACAATTGGACCCTTGGATGATAAGGGAGTCAAAGGTGTACTAAAGAACGATAAGGAGATTGCAGAGAAGCTAAATGAATTCTTTGCATCTGTCTTCACAGTGGAAGATATAGGGCAGATCCCTGAACCTGAACTAACATTTGCAGGAAGGGATTCTGAGGAACTGAGACAAATAGTGGTAACGAGAGAGGAAGTTCTAAGCTTAATGGACAATATAAAAACTGACAAATCACCGGGCCCGGATGGCATCTACCCGAGAGTTCTCAAAGAACTCAAATGCGAAATTGCTGATCACCTAACTAAAATATGTAACTTGTCCCTTGGGTCCTCCTCCGTGCCTGAGGACTGGAAAGTGGCAAATGTAACACCAATCTTCATAAAGGGATCCAGAGGGGATCCCGGAAATTACAGGCCAGTTAGCTTAACTTCTGTCCCTGGAAAACTGGTAGAAAGTATTATTAAAGCTAGATTAACTAAGCACATAGAAGAACAAGCCTTGCTGAAGCAGAGCCAGCATGGCTTCTGCAAGGGAAAGTCCTGTCTCAGTAACCTATTAGAATTCTTTGAGAGTGTCAACAAGCATATAGATAGAGGTGATCCAGTGGACATAGTGTACTTAGACTTTCAAAAAGCGTTTGACAAGGTACCTCACCAAAGGCTTCTGTGGAAGCTTAGCAGTCATGGAATAAGAGGAGAGGTCCTCTTGTGGATAAGAAATTGGTTAAGAAGCAGAAAGCAGAGAGTAGGAATAAACGGACAGTTCTCCCAATGGAGGGCTGTAGAAAGTGGAGTCCCTCAAGGATCGGTATTGGGACCTGTACTTTTCAACTTGTTCATTAATGACCTAGAATTAGGAGTGAGCAGTGAAGTGGCCAAGTTTGCTGATGAGACTAAATTGTTCAGGGTTGTTAAAACAAAAAGGGATTGCGAAGAGCTCCAAAAAGACCTCTCCAAACTGAGTGAATGGGCAGAAAAATGGCAAATGCAATTCAATATAAACAAGTGTAAAATTATGCATATTGGAGCAAAAGATCTGAATTTCACATATACGCTCATGGGGTCTGAACTGGCGGTGACGGACCAGGAGAGAGACCTCGGGGTTGTAGTGGACAGCACGATGAAAATGTCGACCCAGTGTGCGGCAGCTGTGAAAAAGGCAAATTCCATGCTAGCGATAATTAGGAAAGGTATTGAAAATAAAACAGCCGATATCATAATGCCATTGTATAAATCTATGGTGCGGCCGCATTTGGAATACTGTGTACAGTTCTGGTCGCCTCATCTCAAAAAGCATATTATAGAGTTGGAAAAGGTTCAGAAGAGGGCAACCAGAATGATCAAGGGGATGGAGCGACTCCCTTACGAGGAAAGGTTGCAGCATTTGGGGCTTTTTAGTTTAGAGAAAAGGCGGGTCAGAGGAGACATGATAGAAGTGTATAAAATTATGCATGGCATTGAGAAAGTGGATAGAGAAAAGTTCTTCTCCCTCTCTCATAATACTAGAACTCGTGGACATTCCAAGAAGCTGAATGTTGGAAGATTCAGGACAGACAAAAGGAAGTACTTCTTTACTCAGCGCATAGTTAAACTATGGAATTTGCTCCCACAAGATGCAGTAACGGCCACCAGCTTGGACGGCTTTAAAAGAAGATTAGACAAATTCATGGAGGACAGGGCTATCAATGGCTGCTAGCCGTGATGGCTGTGCTCTGCCACCCTAGTCAGAGGCAGCATGCTTCTGAAAACCAGTTGCCGGAAGCCTCAGGAGGGGAGAGTGTTCTTGCACTCGGGTCCTGCTTGCGGGCTTCCCCCAGGCACCTGGTTGGCCACTGTGAGAACAGGATGCTGGACTAGATGGGCCACTGGCCCGATCCAGCAGGCTCTTTTTATGTTCTTATGTTCTTATTATTTAAATCCTGCCTTTCTCTCAGAGTGGGACTCAAGGTAAAAGGTAAAGGGGTCCCTACACTTATAGTGCGAGTCGTTTCCGACTCTTAGGGTGACGTCTTGCGACGTTTACTAGGCAGACCGTATATATGGGGTGGGATTGCCAGTTCTGTCCCTGGCCTTTCTTTACCCCCCAGCATAGGCCGGGTACTCCTTTTACCAACCATGGATGGATGGAAGGCTGAGTGGACCTCGACCCCTTTTACCGGAGATTCGACTTCCTCCTTCCGTTGGAATCGAACTCCGGCCGTGAGCAGAGCTTCAGCTGCGTTACCGCCACTTACCACTCTGCGCCACGGAGGGTCTTTGGGACTCAAGGAGGCTTACAAAAATAAAAACAAATACTGTTAATAACATAAATAAACATACAGAAGTTACAATTAAACTACTGACAGAAGAAGAGCAAGAAGGGAGAGCAATCTGTTTTTACTGATTTGTATTGGGGGTGTTAATCACTATGCTTTAAATATTTTTAATTTTATAGTTAGTTTAATTACATATTGTCTGCAAAATGCTGGGCAAATTTGTATATTTAAAATTTTTTTTGTCCTTTCCGTTTATCTCACGGCAGCTCACAACACAATGATACATGGTACATAAAAACACAACCAAACATTAAAATACATAAAATACAGTTAACAATTCAAGGGGGGTGATATTAAAAGGGGCCTAAAGAGATAAAACATGAAAGGGGAGGAAATCAAATCAGTGTCAAGCTATACCAGTGGTTCTCAAACTTTTTTGGTTCACGGCACACTGTAAAACATATAAAGATTTTCTGGCGCACTTCGTGTACAAAGTTAAAAATATATTAATATATGTTAAGCTATGAATAAAAATAAACTATAGAAAACTATTACTTACCCTATACAAATGGGTTTCTTCTAATTTTTAAAATATACTTTCATAATATTTGAGGCACACCTGGCCACACACTGCCCACACCTGACCTGCTTAGCTTCCGTGTAAGCTATAACTGCATAGAGCTGGTTGTTATACGGCCACAAGAGTGGCTGTATACTACAGCCAGCGTGGGTTTTTCACATTCCGCAATGTTAAATGGAAAATACCCCCCATGCCATTCTGGGGCTTCCCATAAGCTCATCTCAAAGCAAAACCTTACAAAACATCTAGTTCTGAACTCAGAAACGCTTGCCTAACAACCCTCTCAATTTTCATGGTGATACACAAAACAGTCAGAGAGAATAGAGAGTTCAACGTTAAAAAGAGAGAGAGAAAACCCAGAGCCCTTTGGGACTTTTTTCTCTGAGAGTTCTCACCACTCACCATATGCTCAAAGGCACATGTTACCAAATTCTTCCAAGCTACACAGCAAGTGGATTGGACTGTGAAAGACCAACCCAAATGGTGTTTGCATTTTGACCAATTTGTAGGGCAGTCCAATATCTCAGAGAGGAGGTCAGGTCTCCTGCTCCCCTGCTGCATTCACTATAGCTGCCCAATTTCCCTACTTTTTAAAGTTTGATAGAAATAGCTGTGGGC
Source organism: Rhineura floridana (assembly GCF_030035675.1). Classification (NCBI taxonomy): domain Eukaryota; kingdom Metazoa; phylum Chordata; class Lepidosauria; order Squamata; family Rhineuridae; genus Rhineura; species Rhineura floridana. Next base: position 3,050,801 of record NC_084480.1, on the reverse strand, counting down.
TATAGGTATGTTCTTAAACTGCAAGGTTTTTTGCCTATTAGTGAATAGAAGCTATGAATATGTTGTGGTTGATGGGGCCACTGAACAACAAGAATTAAAATTTGAGATATCAGAAAATTTATGTTCATTTGGACGCCAGATACCCTTTTTTGTCAGGCTTTTAGAGGTTGATGGGTTAAGTCATTTTTAGCGTACTCCCCTCCCTACGGCACCTGAACCACGATAGGATGTGGTGGCCCCGTCCATCGCTTTCCCTTCTGCCAGCTCCACTGCTGCTGGCCTCCTCTGTGTTGGATTGCTGTGCCCAGGATTTTATGAGAATTATTTTTAATGTTGTTGTTTATTATGTTTTATATTGCCTTATTTTGTTGTAAACTGACCTGTGACCATTTTTGTCATGAAGGGGTTTGGATCAGGTTCACCAAGCTCTGCCAAACACATTTTTCCTGGTCCTCATAACGTGCAATCCATCTCCTGCCCACAGCTCCTCACTACTGTTAAAAAGCTTCAGGCTCTGAAAATAACTGCTCAATTGACCACTAATAGTAGTAGTACTGATTGTAACTTAAAGTTGACAACAAGGACATTGAACTTGTCAAGGATCATCAATACCTCGGCACAGTCATTAATCAAAATGGAGACAATAGTCAAGAAATCAGAAGAAGGCTAGGACTGGGGAGGGCAGCAGTGAGAGATCTAGAAAAGGTCCTCAGATGCAAAGGTGTATCATTGAACACTAAAGTCAGGATCATTCAGACCATGGTATTCCCGATCTCTATGTATGGATGTGAAAGTTGGACAGTGAAAGAAGTGGATAAGAGAAAAATCCACTCATTTGAAATGTGGTGTCGGAGGAGAGCGTTGCACATACCATGGACTGCGAAAAAAGACAAATAATTGGGTGTTAGAACAAATTAAACCACAACTATCACTAGAAGTTGAAATGATGAAACTGAGGTTATCATACTTTGGACACATCATGAGAAGACCTGATTCACTAGAAAAGACAATAATGCTGGGGAAAACAGAAGGGAGTAGAAAAAGAGGAAGGCCAAACAAGAGATGGATTGATTCCATCAAGGAAACCACAGACCTGAACTTGCAATATCTGAACAGGGTGGCTCATGACAGATGCTCTTGGAGGTCGCTGATTCATTGGGTCGCCATAAGTCGTAACTGACTTGAAGACACATAACAACAACTGGCATTACTACTCCAGCAGGGCAAACACCCAGCTAAAAGATCTGATGATTGTAGCACAGTAGCATGATCCAAAGATCTGATGATTGTCTATGATCTCGGTCGTTCTGGCTACTGATGAAAAAGTGAACATTTCCAAGCTCAATTCAAGGTAGTGTTGCTTACCCGCAAGACCCTATATTGTCTGGAACCTGGAGGAATGTCTGCTTCCACCCAACCTGCTTGTATACTTTTTTTTTTTACAATAATTTTTATTCAAATTTTCATAAAACAAACAAAACAAAATCATAGAACATTCAAAGACAGAAAACAAAACAAAACAAAAATGATTAAACAAAAAAATAAAATGTTGACTTCCCATTTGTCGCAGATCAAATCAGTTATAGGTCTACAATATGTAACAATCCTGTCTCTTAAATTATATTATAAAATCACTTTCCTCCAGTAGTTATCTTAATTAATCATCAAATCTCATAAACATTACTTTATTCTTTCCACAAAAAGTCAAGGAGAGGTTTCAATTCTTTAAGAAATATATCTATCAATTTTTCTCCAAATAAACATGTCGATTAATCCATCTCAATAATAATAATAATCTTATTGTCATAACCATAGTGCAAATAAACATATCGATTAATCCATCTCATCAAAATCTGTTAGGTCCAATAATTTCAATAGCCATTATCCATATTAATTCCATCTTCCATCTTCAATAGTCCTGTTAAGTCCAGTAATTTCAGTGACCAATCTTCCATTATCAGTATTCCATAATAATCTTGCTGTCATAGCCATAGTCATATAATAAGAGTCTGATGGGAATTTCCTCTATCCCAAATATTTTCTTGCCATCGATTCTGAATAAGTTGTTGAAATATTGTTGTAAAGTCATATCTCTGTTCTTCTTTTTTACAAAATGCACTGGCTCATCTCTTAAGAGTTTTTCCATTGTCACATGGCTGCAGTTAATTCCATAGATTTTCTCTATATCAAGCTCCATCACATCATTCCAGTCCAGAAGATTATCCAAGCCATTGATAACTTTATCTCTAATATCTTCATTAATTTCTTCAGAGATAACATTAAATTCCAAACAGTAGATTTTATTTCTAATATCCATAAACTCCAGATCTTTTTCCAATTCCACATTTGTTCCAATCTCCAGGGCTTGTATCTTCCCTTTATTTTTTCTTTTCTCATCTCTGATCTCATTCTCCTCTCTCACAGGATCCCCTATTTCTTTAAGCTCCTGCGTCATTTTGCTCAGTTCAATTTTCAGCTCCTTACTGCCCTGTCGCAGGGTTTGTTTCGTTATCTCAATCTCATCCATTATTTTCTGAAACATGATTACTTCCAGATTCTCAGCCACTTTCTTGATTGCCATTTTTAAAACCACGAAAACAAAACAAAACAAAAATAAAGAAGAACCACTTCTTATTTCAGCAACAATTGGGTTAATATTCCAGGCTTGATGACATCACAGTATAAACAGAGCAGCCTGCCTTATCTCTCTTCCGGGAAGGGTGACTTCGCTTGTGCCTGCTTTTGAGACGGGCTCCTGCCTCAGAAGAAGCTTATTCAGATATAAATCAGTCAGAACATTTTTTTTTCGACTGATGAAATTTCTCCCGGGCAGGGAGAAACGTAGAGATCAACCTCAAAAGCCTGTTTTTGTTGGGAGGACTGGATTTCATTAATTTATGAGAAAAGGTCCAGCCAGCAATGCCGGACGGACTTCCGAACAAGCTCTATCTGATTAATACGATACGTTTATCTTTTCTTCAAAGAGAAAACGGACTAACAGGCAAGCACCCTTCTTTCTATTTTTTTTTTACTTGGTTTAAATTGTTGCAGCAAAAAGAGATTTATCAAATGAATCAGCTTTAAAGAACTTCTGGGTGAGCTATAACTCTTCTCTGTTATTCACGAAATTAACAGCTTATCTCTGTTTCTATTGCAAAAAGCTGTCCTGGAAGTGCATTCTAAAGATATAAACAGAAGAGGGATTTCTATTCCGAGGAACATTATATCGTCTGGGACTATTCTCTTTTTGGTCTATTTTATTTTGACGAATCTGCTTCTTCACGACGCCACTAACTGTTTTGATGCTGGGAACTAAATTTGTTTTGTATTCCCAACCTGCTTGTATACTGAGGTCGTAAGACGATGTTGTCCTCCCAGCGCTTTCACCACCAGAGGAGAAGTGGGTGGTGTCCAGCTGTGGGAGGAGGCTTGCCTGGCTGCCAGTGCCACTATCTTTTTTGCACAAGGCAGAGACCATTCCCCCCTGCAGGTAGGGCTGGGAATGACCCCTGTCTGAAACCCTGGAGAGCTGCTAACAATCAGTGTTGACCAGAGGTGAGGAATTTTTAGCCTCCCAGACAGTTGCTGGACCATAACTCCCACCATCCCTGACCATTGGTCATGCTAGAGGGGACTGATGGGAGTTGGAGTCCAACAGCTTCTGGAGAATGACATGTTCCCTATCCCTGGCATAGACAAGGCTGAGCAGTTAGAGGGACCAATGGTCCACTTGGCAAAAGGCAGCTTCTTATAATGTGCAAAATGTCCTACATTCAGTCCCAGGTCTCTACAGGTAAGGCCTTGAGCGAAACTCTGGAGAGCACGGCCAGTCACTGTTGACAGTACTGAGCTATGGGGATCAAGGGTCTGACTCTCAGCAGAAGGGTGATTCCTATGCTACTAAAATGGAGCCCATGAATGTGAGCTTCCTCCCCCCATTTCATTCCACACACACACCTTTCTTCTATGAGAAAGGCTGGAAAGAAGAACCGCTGTTTGATTCCTATATTTGCTCCTGATGGATCCCCAAGAAATGAAAAGGGTCAACATCCTTTGCATAATGCCCCCCCAATCTTCATGTCAGAGCATAGCTGTGAGTGATAGCATCTCCTCTAAGGTACATTACCCACTTCGACATAAATTTCCTTCCAATTTTATGGGCAAGAACTGAAAAGAAATGGGTAGAGGTAAGGGTGGAGGTGGAGAGAAGGATCTGGAAGGAGAGAGATAAATAATCTTCAGATGGAACAATTAACCATTGATTGTGACACAGCCACAGATCACCCTGCAATTTGGATTTCTCTCTGATTAAGAAAGCGGGAGGTCTGAGAGGCCCTCCAGGGCACAAGGAAGCCATTCAGGGCTGGCTGATGTCACAAATAATCAGCCATTGTTAATCTCTTCTTGTCTTCTCTGCTCCAAGCCCCTAATAAATAGGAGCCAGCAATCAGTGGCAACCTCTGAGAATTTCTCTAGTTCAGAATTTTGCAATGTGTTCAGTTGTTGTTTGCAGAGCTCCCAGTTGGCTGGTTGTTAGGTTGATTTTCCTACCTCTTGCTCTGCAGTATCATCTCCCAACTTTGCTTTTCATTTATATCTCCATTTTTCTACTTTTCCCCCCTCAAAGCAACATGCAACAAGCAAAGTAATCAATGAGAATCAGAAAGTAATTAAAACAGAATATTTAAAAATACAATGCTACCATGACAAGTACAAGCAGCAGAGGAAACTTGAATAACAGCCCTATATCGCTTGGGACCAGGATACCTGAAAGACAGTCTTACCCCTTATATACCCAGTTGATCACTGCACTCTGCAGGTGAGGGCCTCCCGCAGATACCATCTTATCAGGAGGTCCATTCTGCACAACATAGGAAACAGACCTTTAGTGTGGCGGCACCTACCCTGTAGAATTCCCTCCCTTTGAATATTAGGCAGGCACCATCTCTGTTATCTTTTTGGCACCTACTGAAGACTTTCCTCTTTCAACAAGCCTTTTAAGTAGAGACCTTATCCCAGTCTGGGTCTGTGTTGGAATTGCTTCTGAAGATGTTTTTAAACCTTCTTTTTTAAAAAAAATGTTTTTAAATCTTTTTAAAAGATTTTTTTACAGTTTTAAAAAAATGTTTTTATAGATGTTTTGTTTTAATATATTTTAGGGTCTGTTATATGATGTTTTAAAGTGTTTTTAGTGCTTTTGTTTGCCACCCTGGGCTCCTGCTGGGAGGAAGGGCGGGATATAAATCAAATAATAAATAAATAAACAACAGAGCACTAAATGAACTTAAGAAGCAGCCTTATACTGAGTCAGGCCATCGGTCCTTCTAGCTTAGTGTCTACACTGACTGGCAGCAACTCTCCAGGATTTCAGTCAGAAGCCATTCTTAGCCCTACTTGGAGATGCCTTTGAGGATTGAACTTGGGACCTTCTACATGCGAAGAAGATGCTCTTCTGCTGACCTACCGCCTTTCCCAATTTGAGAAGCCTGTCTGAATACACAATTTTTCAAAACCCATCTGAAAGCAGGAAGAGCAAGAGTCTGATAGGTCTTCCTCAAGGTAAGCTCTCCAAAGTATTGGTGCCACCACAAAAAAGACATTCCCTAGTCCTTCTTGTGGTTGGAGTGCAGAGAACAAGGACTCCTAAGAAGACCAGAGAGCTTCTCTTCTGGCCAATTTGGGTTGATTTCTTTTGTAATATTTGCATTCCTTTGTTTCACCCTGGGTCAAACAGAGAGGTCAGAAACTGGTGGTTTCAAGGTAAAGCATGTATTTTACACAGCTACAGGTGAATTAATTTATTATTATTATTATTATTATTATTATTAATTACAATTTACAAAAGTTAAATAACTGCTCTTAGGATAACAATGTAAAATGCACGACACATGAGGGAAAAGGAAAAGGGAAGAACAAGGGGAAAAGCATGCTCAGGCACCAGTTCTTAAATTACAGTTCTTATCATGACCAGCTGGAATGGAAGCAGGTAGCCTGATAGCACGGTGGCTAGTGGAGAGGGCATGGGCAGCTAGTCGCTCAGCAGAGGCGATGAAGCAGCTCAGGGATGGATCAGCTTTGGCACAGAAACAAAACACATCTTTGCTGCTGAAGCCACGAGGCATCCTGGCGAGCCCGTTGCACGGCGCCCTCCTCCCCCACACTCTGCCCCTCTCGCTCGCCTCTCCCTTGGGTTCCTTAGCCACCATGAGGCTACGGAGACGCTGGATATGCTCGGGGTCAGTGGGGGCTGGCCAGCTCAACTCCAGGTACACGTCCTGGCAGAGCAGATATAGATACTATTGTGGTGGATTCAACTATCCTGGAGGATATTTATTTATTTAACCCATTTATCAACTGCTCTTTCCAAGGGCCTTATTATGTTGGATAAAATCAGCTTTAAAACATGTCATATATAATTTTTTTTTAAAAAAAATACAATAATAAACAGCAAGAGTAAAAACAACATTTCAAACCAGTTGCTGGGAATCACAATTGAGGAGAGTTGTCACTACGCTGAAGTCCTCCTGGTGGGCTTTCCAGAGGAGGCATCTGATTGACCGCATTGAGAACAGGATCCTGGACTACATGGGCCTTTGGGCTCTTCTTAGGCTCTGATGAAAAGGAAGAACACACCTATATCTCCCGCGACATGGAGACAACATAAACAACCATGGCCTGTTCCTGGAGGGAAGGGAAACCTAAGAACTAAAGAAGAGCCCGCTGGATCAGGTCAGTGGCCCATCTAGTCCAGCATCCTGTTCTCACAATGGCCAACCGGATGCCCATTATGGGAAGCTTGCTAGCAGGACCTCAGTGCAAAGACCACTCTCTCCTCCTGCAATTGCTAGCAACTGGCATTTGGAAGCATACTGCCTCCAACAATGGTGGCACAGCATAGCCATCATGGCTAGTAGCCACTGCTAGCCTTTTCCTCCATGTATTGGTCTAATTATAATGAATTTAATAATCGACCATGGTATCCTTCTGGAGAGGCTTGCGGAGTTGGGAGTTGGAGGCACTGTGTGGCAGTGGTTCCACTCCTACTTGGCGGGCCGTCTCCAGAAGATAGTGCTTGGAGAACACTGCTCAACGCCGTGGGTACTCCAATGTGGGGTCCCGCAGGGTTCGGTTTTGTCTCCCATGCTTTTCAACATCTATATGAAGCCGTTGGGTGCGATCATCAGGAGTTTTGGAGTGCGTTGTCACCAGTACGCTGATGACACGCAACTCTACTTCTCCTTTTCATCTTCTGCAGGTGAGGCGGTCGATGTGCTAAACCGTTGCCTGGACGCGACAATGGATTGGATGAGAACTAACAAACTGAGACTCAATCCTGATAAGACTGAGATGCTGTTGGTGGATGGATTTTCCAGTCAGGTGGTGGATACATATCCTGTCCTGGATGGGGTTACACTCCCCCAGAAGGAACAGGTTCGTAGTCTGGGAGTCGTTCTAGACTCTTCCCTGTCACTCGAGGCTCATGTAGCCGCGGTGGCACGGAATGCGTTCTACCAACTTCGATTGGTAGCCCAGCTACGTCCCTATCTGAGTAGGGAGGACCTTACATCAGTAGTACATGCTCTGGTAACCTCACGTTTGGATTACTGTAATGCGCTCTACGTAGGGCTACCTCTGAAGACGGTTCGGAAGCTACAGCTGGTGCAAAATGCGGCGGCCAGACTGCTAACAAGAACGAAGCGGTCTGAACATATAACACCTGTCTTGGCCCGCTTGCACTGGCTCCCAATATGCTTCTGGGCCAAATTCAAAGTGTTGGTATTAACCTATAAAGCCTTATACGGCGCGGGACCTCGATATCTGTCGGAACGCCTCTCCCACTATGAACCGGCTCGTACACTACGGTCTGCTACGAAGGCCCTCCTCCGGGTTCCGACTCATAGGGAGGCCCGGAGGGTGGTGACAAGATCAAGGGCCTTCTCAGTGGTGGCCCCCGAACTGTGGAATAGTCTCCCTGAGGAGGTCCGCCTGGCGCCGACACTGTCATCCTTTCGGCGCCAGGTTAAAACCTTCCTTTATTCCCAGGCATTTTAATTTTAATTTTAATTTTTAATTTTAATTTTTGTTAATGTATTGTAATGTCTGAAACTTGATTCTGAGCCTTTGCTGTTTTAGACTGTGATATTTGATTTTAGACTGTGATGTTTTTTGTACCATACTGTATTTTATTGTATCTATGTTCACCGCCCAGAGAGCTATTGCTAGTCAGGCGGTATATAAGTTTTAAAAATAAAATAAATAAATAAAATAAATAAATATTTATTTGTTAATTTGTATTATGTATGCATTTGTATTGTGGTTTTATTGCATATTTTTATAATATTTGCTGTTTTCTGTACACCGCTTAGAGATTTTTATATATATTAAGTGGTATAGAAATGTCTTAAATAATAATAATAATAATTATTATTATTATTATTTTGTTATTATCAAATTGTTATTAGATTATCTTGACCCATTCCAGTCTGCATTCAGCCCTGGTGATGGGACTGAATCAGCCTTAGTCGCCCTGATGGATGATCTTTATCGGGAGAAGGACAGGGGAAGTGCGACCCTGTTATTCTTACTTGATCTCTCAGTGGCTTTAGATACCATTGACCATGGTATCCTTCTGGGCTGACTTGGTGAGCTGGGTATTCGAGGCACTGTTTTACAGTGGTTCTGATCCTATCTCCAAGGTCACTCTCAGAGAATAGCATTGGGTGACTGTCATTCAGCCCCCTGGCAGTTGTACTGTGTCTTGTCCTCCATGCTGTTTAATACCTATATGAAGCCCTTGGGAGTGGTCATCAGGAGATTTGGGGCGAGGCGTCAGCAGTATGCTGACAATACCCAGCTCTATTTCTCTGTCACATCTGAATCTGGAGAGGCCGTGCAAGCCCTGGACCTCTGCTTGGACTCGGTGGTGGGCTGGATAAATAAAGAATAAAGAATCCCCTTCCTCTCAGTTTGTCCGCCCACCTCCAATCCTCCTTTTATGAAGTGCTTCTTAGAAGTTTCCTTTTCATGCACTGTTAGTTTAGTTTAATAATGTATACATTATTTTACACATCCAAGGCCTGTCCCAAAGTGGTTTGCAATTTTAAAAAAAATACAATGTACATAGGAAATTCGATAAAACAGTCCAAATTAGGGATGGGCAAGGATTTCTCTAATTTCAGATTTCCCACCAGATTTTCCTTATAGTCCACCTCCACATGCTCCTCCAACTCTGGCAGCGCCAGAGGCAGGACAGGAAATGGCTCTGGAGGCTGAATGGAGTCCAACGGCCAGGTGATGGACGGGACACTCTCAGACTCAGATACGTCTACCACAGCCAGAGCTTCAGGGGCTAGGCTGTCACTGGGCAAACTACTGACGTCCTTCCCAGTTCCATCCCCCTCCTGCTGGAGACCACTGGGCCCCACCCCTGGATCCCAGTCTTCCTTCTCCTCCATTCCTCTCTGCCAAGAGGTCTCCACAGGGCTCTGTCCCAATTGCAAATATGCCCCCTTGCGGGCGGGTTTGTCACAAGGTAATACCATGATGCTGCTCTGGAGAGAAGACTCCATTTGTCAAGGGAAAGCAAGATTCACTTGCATAAAGCATTATTCAAATGTTCCCAGCTATAGTGCAAAGTAAATTAAAAAGTGTCTAGTTCAGACAATGGTTCCTGAATTCTAATGCCTTACTTAATATACCCCATTAAGAATGGCCTATATTCATTTGCTCTTCCTCATTCACACACACACAGAGTTCACTGCCCCTGGAATACGATTTGAATGTCAGAGCTCATCTGTGGAGAACATATATTAAAATGAATGCCTCTGAGCATGAAAACAGTGCCATTCCCTCAAACCAGCATACGAGGTTCGTTTCATTTCTGTGTCAAGAGCAGAGGCATTGCTAGGGACTTGGAAGATTTGAGTCACAGACCACATACAAAAATTGGCATAAAACGTGCACATGCTAATTTATATTATTATTATTATTATTAAAATTTATATCCCTCCTTTCCTCCCAAAGGGAGCCCAGGGAGGCAAACAAACGATAAAACACAAAAAACAAAACAACTTTAGAAACATCTTTTAAAAAATTGCTTCTTAAGCAAATTTAGAATTTAAATGTCACAGAAGGCAAGCCGACTAACGGTGGGTGAGTGGGTTGTGCCCCGGCCTCATTATGGCTCAGAGCTTGGAAAAGTTACTTTTTTTGAACTACAACTCCCATCAGCCCTAGCCAGCATGGCCACTGGATTGGGCTGATGGGAGTTGTAGTTCAAAAAAGTAACTTTTGCAAGCTCTGTTATGGCTGTAACACATCCACTAAGTTATGGGGTGGGTTAGTGTATCTTTCACTCAGGAGAGAAAATTTTATTTGAAATTTAGTGCTGTTGTCCCTTTACTGTATGCTCTCGAACTGTGTTTGTTGAAATATGACTTGTATTTTAATATTTTTCCCTTTTACATGTGATGAATTGTGGTAGCCTATGGCTGTGAGCAATAAAGATTCATTTCATCATAATATCCCACCCAAATTACCACAGGTAAACTCTTAAATAAATTTGCACCCAATTCCAGATCACCCCAATCAGTTCCTCTTCGATTTATTTACACTCTCCCATTTATTTTATTTTATTAATTTATACATCATTTTCCACATGTGTCTCAAGACAATTCACAAACATACCATGAAAACAACTACAAATAGTTTTGAAAACAGGACAAAAAAAAGCAGAAAATAGTTTTAAAAACAGTACAAAATAAACACCTACGGCAGGAAATCTTTTCATCTAGCTGGAAAAGCTTATCAAAACAAAAACATCTTCAGTTGTTCCTGGAAACTACAAATAGTGGGCACCAGTTGTATCTCAACAGAGATCCTGTTCCACAAAACCAGGGCAGCCACACTGAAAGCCCTGCTCTGAGATAATGTGGAGCAGGCTTCTGATATTTTAGAGATTTCATGGAGAAACTCTCCTGCAGAATGCATTAACTCAGAATCAATATCCTGTCCAGCAACACAGATCACATACACCCCAAATTCCATTTCTCAAAATCCATTACTCACCCAGAAACTTAGGAGAAGATTTGGGGGCCTTGTTGCATGAGCTAGCAATGTCCCTGGTCGAGAGGAGAATGTATGCCTGCTCCTCAACTCTTTGTCCATGTCAGCCTTTTGTTAGGGAAGCTTTAGATCCAAACTAAATCGAAAGTGCTTCATTTTGGAAATGAGAGGTGTTGTGAAAGAATCAGACCAGCCCCTTCACCCTTATCTCGCATTCCGGTGGAGCTCCAGCAGTACTGGAACAGGTAAACTACCTGGTTCTTCTCTCAAAGCAGAATCGCCCCATCCCTGGCACTTTCTGTCCCAACTCCATCAAGAGAGTTTCGGCTATGGGGCGGTATACAAATGTAATAAATAAATAAATAAGTGCTCATCTGAAATTGCACTGAAACTCCTGTTAGAGTTCTTCTGCCACATGTTCAGGATGGGAAGCAGATGTTTACACACAGTAACCTAGCCTCTGTCCCAATATCCTTTATAAAATACACACCACTCCAACAAGCCGCAGTCATTGAAGGTGACCAGGTCCATGGAGCCTAGAAGTGGGAGCGGGGAAGGCGGCTAGTCTTCAGGGGATGTGGGAAAGGGAATTCAGATTCAGGGCCAGTCAAAAGCACCTAAGCAACCAGAAGCACTTCCACAAGACAAGCCCCTCCTGTCTATATAATGAACAGTATCTTTGAGAAACTCCTCTCATGCTATTTGCTTAATTAATGGGATAGCAAACAAACGAACTCCAGCAGTTGTAAATTATGTTTCATGTTATTCTATGTTAAAAGCATTTGAATGTTTAATAAAATGATTCGGAAGGGGTATCTGGCTTTGCGTTAAGGTAAAGTGATGGTTTGACTCCCAATAGGGATTTCTACATGGGAGTGTTTCTTATACTTTTGAACATGCCAGGCGTGAGGCAGCAGTGCGCCACCTGGGGAGTCAGACATCCTCCCCGCAGCCCGGGCAGGTGGACCAGCTCACCAACAAGGGCTGTGTGGAGGCGGAGAGGGACAACTTGGCCGACAACATTATGCGCTTCCAAGAAAAGAAGGACTGTCTCTTCTAAGACCACGTCTGCTGTGGTAACTGTGCATCATTTGAAAACTAAGAAAACATTGTTTTCGTTGCAATTTTTTTTTGCTTTGTTCTTGTTGCATCGTTCTTGCATCTACGTTGTATTTGCATTTTTGTTGTTGCATTGTTTTACTGTATATTTTTTACTGGTTATATCTTGCCATTTTTTTTTGGTAATATGTTTTAATATGTTGTTCATCACATTGGGGGCCTTTTGCCCAAAAAGTGGTATATAAATAAACTATAAACTAAAACTAAACTAAACTGTCTGAGGACGTCACATTGCTCCCCCTCTCCCAGCTCAGAAGTCCTATTTATTTATTATTTATTTATTTAAAAAATTACTATCCCACCCTTCTACCCTACAATAGGGCACTCAGGGCGGCTACAATGAAATCGCACACATACAGTAGGGCCCCGCTTTACGGTGTTCCGTTTTCTGGTGTTCCGCTGATGTGGTGGCTTTCAATTAGGGGAAATTCCCCATTTTAAAACCGATTTTGCACTTTTGCTGCATTTTGCGGCATTTTTGCGGCATTTTCGCGCGATGTGACCCATTATAGTCAATGGGTTCCACTTTACAGCGATTTCCGCTTTACGGTGGGGGCCTGGTCCCTAACCTGCCGTATAAGCGGGGCCCTACTGTATATAATAAAATACACAATAAAACATAAACATTACAGTAAATTAAAATGTATAAAATACTATTAAAATACATAAAATGCATTATGCACATACATACATAAAATGCATTATGCATACACATACAAACATGTATATATGTGCATACACATATAAAAAAGTGAGAATAAAATAAGTGAAAAGATCAAAATAAAAGATAAAAAACTTAAAACAGCGTCAGGCTGACCCATCAATCAGTGCAACCAGCATCTCCACCACTATCAAAATAGCCCAGCTAGGTCAGGCCAATAGTCCATCTAGACCAGCATCCTGTCCTTGTAGTGGTCAACCAGGTGGCTCTAGGGATCCTAAAAAGGAGTGCATGAGCACAACGGGCAATCTCCCCGCTTGTGATTCCCAGCAACCGGCATTCAACAGCACCCTGAGTCTGACGGTGGAGTAGCCCCTCTGAGTGCTAAAGCAGGCTGGGCCCCTTTAAAAAGGAGAGGCTCCTCTCAGAGAAGGTGAAGCTACTGAGTTGGAGCTGTCGGTCCTAAATAAGGCTCAGTCTGAGAGTAGCTGTTGCTGAGGCAACATCTGAGTTCTGTTCGCATCTTCTCAGATGTAGGTGGGGTGTTTGCTGATTAGCCGAGACTGTGCTGCTGTAATCAAGGCTGATTGATGTTCTATAAGTGTTCAGTCATTTTTACTATGATCAGTTATGAGTTCTTAGATCACTTTGCTTTTAATTCAAATGTATGCCTGATGGCGATAAAGCTGTTTCACTGATATTGAATGTAATCACTTATAACCTGATTATTTGCCCATTAAATAAGCAGATGCAAAAATGTGCCTGGAAAGTAATCAATATTCATCATGTCTAGACTCCCCCGAGCCCCTCTTCCACTTTACAAACACTTCTGTGGGTCCTGACAGGCCTGGGGAAAACTTGCAATGGGAAGCCATCATGTTATGCATTTTGCAATAGTTGGCATTATTAAGGGGGGGGGAGAGGAGGAAGAGGAGGCGGCAAGGTACTCCTGCTCTCTGTCTGTGCTCTATGATGTCTTGCTCAGCCTGGTGCTATCGAGATATTGTTAGACCATCAGTCCCATCACTGGCCATGCTGGCTGTGGGTTGATGGGAGTTGGAGTCCAATAACATCTGGAGTGCACCAGGTTGGGAAAGCCTGGTCAGGAATTTAAGCTCAAATGTCAGGGATTTAAGCTCAGTTCACAAATGGTTTGTGGTATCCAAATTCAAATGTTCAACCTGAGGTGGCTGCTAATATTTGGTCAAAGTGTTCTGTTGGAACAATGTGGTACTGACACAACACCACCCCTCTGACCTTTTAAGCAGCTGTCCTGGCCAACCCTGTTGGATTGACATTCAGACTCACTGGTGTGCTTTCCTCTGTTATGTTTAATGTGAAATGTTAGCTGAGAGCATTTCATAGATCAACTTACAGATTATACAGAACTCTGCATCTCTACACAACAAAACTAGGCATTACTTCTCAAGCTAAGACGTTGCAGCAATTAGACATGCCCCTTGAGACCCTTTAAGTGGGCTCAGGGTGGGATCTCTCTATTTGCATGGGGAAGCTTTCTCTGAACAGGATTGCGTGAGCAAGCAATCACTCCTACAGACAGGTTGAAAAGCTGGTGCTACCTGTCAGCACCTACTCATCTGCCTGCATGTCCTTGGTGACGGCAGCTTCTGTTGTGACCCAGTTCAACATCTGTGGCTGCAAAGATGCTTAGTCAGGGTTAGTAAGAGCAAATAGTTCCTTCGCAAAGCCTTTGAAATTGCTGTAACTTTCATGAAAAGAGAAAAACTCACCAGACCAAGTTTGCCTGGATTTCTCGACTTCATTGAGCTCCTCCTCAGATACCACATCTGGCTGAGTCTCCGATACCTCCTCCTCGAGAGGAGGTGCGAGTGGTGGTGTCTCGTGTGACAGGGGATGGCTCATTGTCATAAGAACATAAGAAGAGCCTGCTGGATCAGGCCAGTGGCCCATCTAGTCCAGCATCCTGTTCCCACAGTGGCCAACCAGGTGCCTGGGGGAAGCCCGCAAGCAGGACCCAAGTGCAAGAACACTCTCCCCTCCTGAGGCTTCTGGCAACTGGTTTTCAGAAGCATGCTGCCTCTGACTAGGGTGGCAGAGCACAGCCATCATGGCTAGTAGCCATTGATAGCCCTGTCCTCCATGAATTTGTCTAATCTTCTTTTAAAGCCATCCAAGCTGGTGGCCATTACTGCATCTTGTGGGAGCAAATTCCATAGTTTAACTATGCGCTGAGTAAAGAAGTACTTCCTTTTGTTTGTCCTGAATCTTCCAACATTCAGCTTCTTTGAATGTCCACGAGTTCTAGTATTATGAGAGAGGGAGAAGAACTTTTCTCTATCCACTTTCTCAATGCCATGCATTGTGGTCAGACTGTGGTTCTTCAGTTGTACCCAGAGCTACAGGGGTGAAGCTGTCACTGTCTAAAGTGCTGAAGCCTTCTCCTGGCTGCTTTCACACATGGGACTAATAGCGCTAGTTTAACGGATTAAGAAGATAGCGCTTCTGTCCCGATTTTTAAAATCCCTTTCACACTGCAGTACCTCTTGCGATAAGGAACAGTACTTTTTCAGCCAATATAGCTGCATTTCGCGCAACTGTCTTTCACACAGCTTGTTTTTGTCCCTCTCCCATGCACGCTGTTCCCCACTGTGTAGGAGGTCTAAGATCTTGTCCTGTCACCATGCAAGCTAGCGAAACACTCCCGTGATCTTCTGGGTTCCCAGCCTTGCTAATGGATTATTTCTGGTATCATTTATTGCGGAAATTAGTGCTACACTTGCACTACATTCTACCAGAATTCCAGAGCTTCCCGGTATGTCGTCTGAAAGCTCAGATATAATGTGCAAATTACCAGGTAAGAAATCATCAGGATAACGGAATAAAGTGCAGTGTGAAAACACCCCTTGTTTCAGTCCTCTCCCACTGCAACCCACTGGGCCCCTCCCCAGAGTCCCAGACTTCCTCCTCCCAATTACTCCAGGAACTCTCCAGGGGCCCATGACAGCAGCCAAAGCTGAGCCTCCCCTATCTTTCTTCCCCACCCTCATTAAAAATATTTTCCCAGGTTCATTTGGGGAACCTAAATCTTTGCTTTGATTAAGAGGATAGATGTTTCCAGACAGGGACTTTGTTCTGAAAACAGGTCATTCAGATATTGCATACAGGTTGCTGGCAAAGGGTGTTGGCAACAGAGTTTTTGAATTTATTGGATTTCCCCTAGAAACGGTAAATCCAAATTAAATGGGGAACAATATGGGCTGTCACCTTGATGCCAATGATGTCACGCAGATACTTCAGAAAACTTGCCTGAGGCACCCCCATCCCACAACAGACAACTGTCTGGAAACACCCAGTGTTTGGGGGGGGGTACTCTAGGGAGTAATATATCTTGAAGAAACACTAGCAGAACAGCCTTTCTCCAAACAAATATTAGGTCCTGTGAAGGCAAAATATTGATCTAAGACCATCTGAGTGTAAATGTCTCGACTTCAGTTAAAGCGGCACTCGGATTATCACGCCTCTCAAAGGCCATGGGTTAGGGATGGAAGTATCTCTAATTTCTTTCTCTACATTTCTCATTTTTCCAGTCTTAAAGTTAGTTCCCTAAATTTCTGCAGCAATTTGTAATTTTTTTTTTTAAATCCTCATGAAAATTCTCCAGGATTTTAGTATGAATTTCTCCTAATAAACACATTTTTGTAGGGAGTTTTAACTGACACACATTTTTACAAGTCATTCCTCATCATAACACATTTTGCTTATATTCATTTCTATTCATACTTTCCCCTAATATATGCACTTTTATAAACATTGTTTGGTTGGCAAATTACATCACACATTTTAAAAAACTGTGAATTTCAAAGGATGGCTGTGTTTGTGTTCTCACATTGTTTTGGAAAGTGTGAATTTGACAAATTCGGCTTCAAATGCAAACTGAATCAAAATTCTCATCCATGACTGCTGTGGATCCAGGGAGTCACTACTCTTGAAAGACTCAAAAATAAAAGGTTTAGCTTGCATGAAATAAGACAGCAATCACAACTGGAGCCTAAAGACTCTGCAGATGCTAGTCCTCATGAGATCAGAAAGGCATTAAAGGTAACATTTGAAAGACAAGTCAAACGTACACAAAGTGGAATGGAGAAGGTCAGTAGATAAGGGAAATAACACCATCAGCTGCCACTTCATAGAATCATAGTCTTGTGGATCATGTAGTCCATGAGTGGGGAATCTTTGGCCCTGCAGATGTCCCTGGACATTGGGCCATGCTTTCACAGGCTGATGGGAGTTATAGTTCAGCAACATCTAGAGGGCCATAAGAACATAAGAAGAGCCTGCTGGATCAGGCCAGTGGCCCATCTAGTCCAGCATCCTGTTCTCACAGTGGCCAACCAGGTGCCTGGGGGAAGCCCGCAAGCAGGACCTGAGTGCAAGAACACTCTCCCCTCCTGAGGCTTCCGGCAACTGGTTTTCAGAAGCATGCTGCCTCTGACTAGGGTGGCACAGCACAGCCATCACAGCTAGTAGCCATTGATAGCCCTGTCCTCCATGAATTTGTCTAATCTTCTTTTAAAGCCGTCCAAGCTGGTGGCCATTACTGCATCTTGTGGGAGCAAATTCCATAGTTTAACTATGCGCTGAGTAAAGAAGTACTTCCTTTTGTCTGTCCTGAATCCTCCAACATTCAGCTTCTTTGAATGTCCACGAGTTCTAGTATTATGAGAGAGGGAGAAGAACTTTTCTCTATCCACTTTCTCAATGCCATGCATAATTTTATACACTTCTATCATGTCTCCTCTGACCCGCCTTTTCTCTAAACTAAAAAGCCCCAAATGCTGCAACCTTTCCTCATAAGGGAGTCGCTCCATCCCCTTGATCATTCTGGTTGCCCTCTTCTGAACCTTTTCCAACTCTATAATATCCTTTTTGAGATGAGGCGACCAGAACTGTACACAGTATTCCAAATGCGGCCGCACCATAGATTTATACAACGGCATTATGATATCGGCTGTTTTATTTTCAATACCTTTCCTAATTATCGCTAGCATGGAATTTGCCTTTTTCACAGCTGCTGCACACTGGGTCGACATTTTCATCGTCCTGTCCACTACAACCCCAAGGTCTCTCTCCTGGTCGGTCACCGCCAGTTCAGACCCCATGAGCATATATGTGAAATTCAGATTTTTTGCTCCAATATGCATAATTTTACACTTGTTTATATTGAACTGCATTTGCCATTTTTCCGCCCATTCACTCAGTTTGGAGAGGTCTTTTTGGAGCTCTTCGCAATCCCTTTTTGTTTTAACAACCCTGAACAATTTACAGGAGGACCAGCAGCAAAGGCAACAGGAGCGGCAGGAGCATTGGAAATGAATGGGAGAGATATATGAAAGCATCTTTGGAGAGAAAAAGGAGACCCCATGTGAGGAGGTGAGAGCCCTGCCTGATCAGCCACTACAAGGGGTCGAGGGTGACCCAGGAGTCCAGCTGCAGAGCACCCAGATGGAGGTGGCTAAAGAGATCCAGAAAGTGGATGGGCAGCTGGAGGGAGTGGGCTGTAAGGAGTTGCAGTCAGTAGTGGAGGAAGAAGAAGTTTTGATTGTCCAGGAGCCTGCCAGGGGGGGAAACAGCAGAGAGCTGGAAGTGAAGCCCCAAGATTTGAAGGAGGACAGGCTGGAAAAAGAAGAGGAAGATGCCTTCGAAGAAAGTAAAATAGAGGCTGGAGAAGAGATGCTGCTGATAGATTTCTCTGCTCCCTGTGTGCCAGCTGTGGAAGAGAAAGTGCAGGAGGAAGAAAAAGCTTCAGACAAAGGTGAACTAGAGGCTGGAGAGGAGCTGCCAGCGCCTGGAGAAATGGCTGTGAAAGAAAAGGTGCAGCAGGAGAAACCTGAGAAGGGAGTTCAAGTCCAAGAGAAGCTCCCAGCGCCTGGAGAGATGGGTGAGATAAAATCCCCAAGTGACTTTGTCCCTTGGGTGCCCCATAATGGTCTTGTGGGGTGGGATGCAGCTCCTATGATGGGTGCAGTCCTTGGGCGAATTCCAGCAGTGAGAGGCACCCAGTACCCAGTGAGTTTGGAGGGTAAGAGACACTGGGAGGGTTTCCTGCCTCTGTTTGGGCCCATGTTTCATACTGGAGATTGTGAGGGAGGACAGAGAAGATTTCTTTCTGCCAGCCTGGGTGGACTAGGCCAGCTAATCTTTAAGAAGATCCCCCTGGATAAAGACTTGTGGCAGAACTTTGATTTGGCGTTTGGGGCAGGAGACCAAGTGGACTGGCTTGAAGACTTTTCCCAGAGCAGAGAGTGGCAAGAACATGGCTACAGCCTGCCATGTGCTGGGGAGGAAACAAATCTGTTCCTGGAAAGGAGTCCCAACCCCCTGCAGGCAGCAGCAGGGATCAGCTTGGACTGGGGACGCCATGAAGCCCCAAGACAAAGGGCCATGTTGGCAACCGCATGGCTTCGGGGTGGGGGTTGTGCTTATGGGACTGTGTAATGCTGTTGATTTGTGCCTTTCTGCATGCCGGTGGGGATATGAGCTGTTTAATGGTTTTTTAGGAATCATGCTGATAGGTTTTTTTTTTGTAATAAGATTTTAATGTTTAGGATTTGTTATTCTGTGACTTGGATTGTGGGTGTATGTACAACTGTTTGGGAGAGCAAGGAGTAAATGTACATGTGGTTGAGGGCATGCTTAAACATGTCAGGAACTCAGGCAACTGCCAAGTTATGAGGACTGGGTAAGCTGTTGGATGCAGAACTGTGACTGGGAGCTCCAAAAAAAAAAAGAAGAGGAAGCCCAAAGAGAGAGTAATTAATTGAAAAAGGTGCTGTAAGGGAATGGACTGTTTTTGTACTTGTATGGAAATGAGACTGTAATATGACTATGCTTTTAATGATGTATATTGCAATGTCTTGCTAACCTGTATCTGTTATTTCTTTGTAGGAAAAGTTGTTATTCTGTTGTTGTTTTTGCAGGTCTGGGACAGACCTCTTTCAGAGAAGGGTGTAGTGTTATGAGCATGGGGGGGGCTGGAATGGATGGTTTCTGTGGGTCACCTTTCCAGCCTCTGATTTGGAATCCTATGCCTGGGAGCCTGGCTCTGCTAGCCAGATGAATCTCCTTTGTTAATCAAATAGAGTGGCCAGGTAGTTAATGGGCCTGTTTAATTGCCCTGGCAACTGGTGAAAGGGCTAGGAAGATCCTTTTGTCATTTTAAACTCTACTGGAGGAGAGTCTCTCCCCCCCACTCCTGGGCGGGCAGAAGTGTGTTTGTAGTTGGTAGTGTGTGTTCGGGACAGAACTAGGTCTGCAGGCATGCAGAGAGGCTGGCTCCCTGCATGGTGGCGATAGGATGCCCCTGCACCTAGATGGAAAAGCTGGATATTAGACTGCTGATGCCTTGAACCCCTCCATCCTAAGCTCAGGTTGGAATGTGTGTACATAAATAAACCATATTTCATAAAGACACCGCAGTCTCCGCTGGCCTTCTTCCCAAAGGAAACCAAACCCTGGATGGGTGCAGGGACCCCCTGAAATCTCACCACTCGGAGATTGGGGGAGGCGCGCAACACTATATTTACTTTGATCTTAACCATGTTGTAAGTCACTTGGAGACCATCAGGTAACAAGTGACTAAGAAATCTAAGAAATAATAATAATAATAATAATAATAAGAAGAAGAAGAAGAAGAAGAAGAAGAAGAGTAGGAGTAGGTAGGAGTAGGAGTGGCTTAGGGAGTAGCAGCTTAGAGTAGCTTAGAGCAGTTGGCATTGGGAGAGGTGGGTTGTTGTTATATTGTTTTGTCCTTCAAGTAGCCATAGCTCAGGAAAGGACTGTACCTTAATGGTAGACTGCCTACTTTTTAAGCAGAAGATCCCAGACTGAACCCTCAGCATCTCCAGACATAGCCATGGGAAATCCCTATCTGAAACACTGGAAAAAACCACCCTGTGAACCTCATAACTTAGCTGAGGAGGGATTTGGCCCCAGATCTCCCCAAACCAGGTCACAGGAACATAGGACACCTCTCTCACACTGAGTCGAACGACTGGTCCATCTAGCTTAGCATCATCCATTCCGCCACTGGCAGCAGACTCTCCAGAATTTAGGCAAGGGACATACCTGGTGAAAGCGGGGATTGGACCTGGGACCTTCCATGTGCAAAGCAGGTGTTTGAAAGGTGAGCTACAGCCCTTCTGGAAGATCCAACATCCTCTCTACCGGGCCACTCGTCTGCTCAGTCCTGTTCTTTCTTCGGCTAGTAGTGACCGATGGTGGAGGGAGGGAAGGAGGCTGAAGGGTGGTGCAGAAAAGGGAAAACTGCCAGCCTCAAAATCAAATTCCAAACACTCATCTGCTTCTCTCCAACTTAATTGTTCAGCGGTTATTAGCAGCCACTCAGCCCAGGAGATTTATCAAGCAACCCAAGCTGACCAGGACGATACAGCTAAATCTAATCCTTTATGTGGAATCAATCCTCCTCCTTTCCACCCTCCCCCAGCAGTCCTCCTCTCGTTAAAACAATTCCTGCATCCCTTCCTGAGCTCTGCCTCCTCCCCTCACCCCCAATTTCCAGTGACTTCATCCATCCTGGCTGCCAGTCTTCTGACACCTGCCATCTGCCCTCAGGCCTCGTTCGGTCAGAGTGCTGGTGACCCACAGCATACATCGGGCGAAATGCGTTATTAATCTAAACGTGGCCGTCCACCTGCACCCTCCCCCAGCTGTAACACAAGCACTTCTTGCGTTCCCACCTGCCGCATTCCTTTTTGGGAAGAATCAGACGCTTGCTGCTGAAACCTCCTCACCACCACCACCACCCTTTGACTCTTCAGAGCTGCAAAGGCCCAATCAAGGGCTGAAACCAATTTGATTTCCTTGGTATGGCTAGGATAGGAGTGCAGCAGATTTCTTTAAATGGGAGAGTCAGAAGAAGAGAGGTTCCTGGAGACCAAGGAACTCCTAGACTAAACCCTTTTACTGATTGATTGATTGATTGATTTGATTTGATTTATATCCCACCCTTCCTCCCAGAGGAGCCCAGGGCGGCAAACAAAAGCACTAAAACAACTTTAAAACATCATAAAAACAGACTTTAAAACACATTACAACAAAAACATATTTAAAAATGTTTCTTTAAAAAAAGCTTTCAAAACATCATCTAAGATTAAAAACATTTTAAAAAAGAAGGTTTAAGAACATATTAAAAAGCAATTCCAACACAGAAGCAGACTGGGATAGGTCTCAACTTAATAGGCTTGTTGAAAGAGGAAGGTCTTCAATAGGCGCCGAAAAGATAACAGAGATGGCGCCTGTCTAATATTTAATGGGAGGGAGTTCCACAGGGTCAGTGCCGTCACACTAAAGGTCCATTCCCTATGTTGTGCGGAACGGACCTCCTAATAAGGTGGTATCTGCAGGAGGCCCTCTCCTGCAGAGCGCAGTGATCGACTGGGTATCTAAGGGATAAGACGGTCTTTCAGGTATCCTGGTCCCAAGCTGTATAGGGCTTTATACACCAACACTAGAACCTTGAACTTGGCCCTTTAGAGCAGTGTGCTACGTTTCTAAAAAGGCAAGTGAGGCTGTGGTTTAGGGATAGGGGATAAATTCAGTTCAGTAACTCACACTTCACAAAATACATGGACCGAAACTATCCCTTGAAATTTTGTGGTGCAGTTCTTCAACCAAATAAGGAATACAAAAATGCATGTACTAGAACAAAGTGTGGATAAAAATGAATTTGTTGGTGAAAAGGGCAACCAACATGATCAAGGGGATGGAGCAACTCCTGTATGAGGAATGGTTGCAGCATCTGGGGTTTTTTAGTTTAGGGAAAAGGCAAGTCAGAGGTGACATGATAGAAGTGTATACAGTTTTGCACAGTGTGGAGAAGCTGGACAGAGAAAAGGTTCTTCTCCCTCTGGCATAACACTAGAACTCATGGACGTCCAATGAAGCTGAATGTTGAAAAATTTAGGACAGACAAAACAAAGTACTTCTTTACACAGTGCATAGTTAAATTATGGAATTCGCTCCCACAAGAGGCAGTTGATGGCCACCAACTTGGAAGGCTTTAAAAGAGGATTAGACAAATACATAGAGGATAAGGCTATCAATGGCTACTAGCCGTGATGGCTATGCTCTGCCACCATAAACTGAGGCAGCATGTTTCTGAATACCAGTTGCAGGACGCTGCAGGAGGGGAGAGTTGCTGTTGCGCTCAAGTCCTGCTTGTGGGTTTCCCATTGGGGCAGATATACTCTTGAAACTCAGGGCAGTTACGGCAGCAGAGTGGGAAGCTACATCAGAATGGAAAATACAACCATTGCATGCCGAAATGAAAGAAACTGTATCTTAATACAGTTTAACGAAACTTTAACTATGGCCATGGCTGCTAAAGAAATTGGTCTCAAAAACAGAGCCCCTATGAAAGCATTGTCTCGGGAGCAACAGAATACACGATGACAAATGGTGGATTATGAAGATCGAGGTCCCAGAAAAAATATTAGGGTGAGAGGAGCTCTGGAAGAAAGGAATAAAACCAATGTGACAGAAAGTTTTGTAAGTTGGATCAACAGCTTATTGCCAGAGCCGAATGTGTCAAAAGATGATTTTGAAAGAGTACATAGAGCTCTATATCAGAAGCTGAATGCTAATGACAGACCCAAGGATATAATAGCGTGCTTCACAAGATATCCTCTAAAAGGAGAGATTATGCAAAGGCTTCAAAACTGAATGGGAAGGCGCCTCTGTGCTTATATTACAAGACCTGAGTCAGGATACCCTAAAGAGACGACACGAGTTCAGACCATTCACAGAAGTGCTTGCTAAAGCAGGAATCCAATATAAATGGGCTTTCCCTTCCAGCTGCTTGTCAGCTTCAATAATTTTCCCCGCTCAGTAACCACATCTAAAGAAGCAAAAGATCTATGGTCACAACTGGGAATCAAAGCTAAACCCCCAGATCGCTCCAGAAGCGATAGTGAAGCCAGTAGTGGAGAAGACAAGATTGGTGGCTGGCAAGTCATCCATTGTCGAATATCAGGTCATTATCAGCCTCACAAAGACAACCACCACCTCTGGAAAAGCTTGAATTCTTTATGTTAAACTCAGTATCAAAATGGCGATTTGCCAGGAACAGTGTTAAATGAAACGCTCTTATTAGCATTGTTGGAGACACAGGGGAAATTTTTTTTTTCAAATGTCCGTATCAGTCGGTTGGGCGAGGGAAGGATATAAATTCATCCCCAAGTTAGCTTCTTTACTCAAAGTGAGAGCCTTATCAAGCAACACACAGACTCCGCTTGAAATGTGGGGCCAGGGAGTAATGAAGCTTGGGTTTGGAATTACTGTTTGGTACTGTTTTTGGGGGGAGGGGCTGGGGAGAGAAGGCGTGGGTTGGGAATTAAGGGGGAGAGACATGAAGCAGTCTGCTTATATAGAACAGTATGGAGGTAATTTTCAAATTTCCTGATGGAAGCAATGCATGGCAAAGAGATTCATTACTATAAGGACAAAGTAATACAAAGTAATGACAGATTGCAATATACCTTGGTGCATTAATGACTGATTTAACCATTCTGTCTTCGAATACTAATGGATTGGGTTCAGTTGTTAAAAGAAGAAGAGTGCAGTTGCTGAAGGAAATGAATCCAGACATAGTTTGCATCCAAGAAACTCATGAAAAGAAAGGTAACAAAATTTTTATTCTCACAGAGCACAATGGCATTTGGTTCTCAGTTCCTGGAACTTCACACTCCAGGGGGGTGGCTATATGGTTGGCACACACAATAGGCTTCCAAGTTCTTAGAATATTGAAAAACATAAATGGACGCTTTCTTTTCATTAAGGGGAAGGTGGATGATCAAATATAAACAATAGCCTCTATATACATGCCAAATGCTTATCAGTTACAATTTCTGTGTAATACCATTCATAAATTAATGACTTTTGCAGAGGGGGAAATAATTATTGGGGGAGATTTTAATGCAATTATTAATCCACAATTAGATAAGAATGAAGGAGCACATAAAATTAGTGCGATGATCCCTGGCTCAGGAGTATCCAATTTATGAGAAAAAATTGATTAATTGACTTAAGGAGATTCAAACATCCTAATGAACTTGATTTTACATTCCATTCTTTAAGGCATCATACATATTCCAGAACTGATTATATTCTAATTAATTATGAATTAATCTCAGCTCTTCAATTAGCAAACATTGATTCCATAACTATATCTGATCAGGCCCTGTTTTAATAAAATTGATTTCTCAAGCAAAAAACAGACATCCATTCACATGAAAATTAAATCCAATTTTGCTGCAGAACACGCTAACAATTGATAAGCTCAGAACTGAATTTTTAGCATCTAATGATACAGGAGTCCATACTCCCACAGTAATGTGGGAAACATTAAACGTGGAGTTTTAATAAGTGAATATAGTAGGACTAAAAGGTAAGGGGAACTCGTCCCAGACAAGTTGTGTCTGTGCCTTGTTCCGGTTCTCCTCCTATCCACAGGACTGTTGGTTGTACTGTCAGCCAGCTCTCGGATCTCCAGGTGCTGCTTTTAAATGCTAGGTCGGTCGTTAATAAAAAACCCCTTATCCACGATTTGATTGTGGAGAAGGGTGCCGACCTTGTGTGTATTACCGAAACCTGGGTGGGTGAGCAGGGAGGAGTTGCTCTTTCCCAGCTTTGCCCACCTGGGTATTCGGTGCAGCACTGTGGTAGATCTGAGGGCCGGGGAGGCGGGGTTGCTGTGGTCTATCGGAGTTCTTTCTCTCTCACTAAGCACCCTGTCCAGACGGCGACTGGTTTGGAGTGTCTTCATCTTGTGCTGGGCCAAGGAGACAAATTGGGAATACTATTGGTGTACCGCCCACCTTGCTGCCCAATGGCTTCCCTAGCTGAGCTGACAGAGATAGTCTCGGAGGTATTGTTGAGATCCCCCAGACTTGTGGTATTGGGGGATGTCAACATTCATGCCAAGGCTGTCTTGTTCGGGGCAGCTCAGGACTTCATGGCCTCCATGACAACCATGGGGCTGTCTCAAGTTGCTACTGGCCCGACGCATGTATCAGGACATACTCTTGATTTGATCTTCGCCACTGGTCATGGAGATGGTGATCTGAGGGTGGGGTATTTTTCATCTACTCCATTGTCATGGACAGATCACTGCTTGCTGAGCTTTAGACTCACGGCAACCCTTTCCCTCTGCAGAGGTGGGGGACCTATTAAGTTGGTCCGCTCCCGGAGGCTTATGGATCCTGTTGCTTTCCAGAGCGCTCTGGGAGTTTTTCCGGCTGATAGCACTGGCGCTCCTGTCGAGGCCATGGTCGATCTGTGGAATGCGGAGATGACCCGGGCCATTGACATGATCGCTCCCGCGCGCCCCCTTCGGTGCAGAACTCAAACAGCACCGTGGTATACCCCGGAGCTGAGAGTGATGAAGCAAGAGAGAAGGAGGCTAGAGTGCAGGTGGAGGCGAACTCCTGACGGATGTAGTCATTCTTTGGTGAGTGCTTCCACTAAGTTGTATGTAAAAGCGGTTAGGGCGGCAAAAAAGTCATATTTTGCTGCCACCATTAGATCATCTCTTTGCCGCCCAGCGGAGCTTTTTAGGGTGGTACGAGGGCTTTTACATTCTGGCCCTCCTGATACTAAGGAAACATCGGAAGCTCGCTGCAACAAATTTGCGGAGCACTTCCAGGATAAGATTGCTTGTATCCGTCGGGACTTAGACTCTGATGTTATGACAGATGACTCCACTGAAGTGTCCAGAGTGCGGTCTTGTCCTTCATTGTTGGATGAGTTTCAGTTGGTGCAGCTCGAGGAAGTGGACAAGGTGCTTGGAATGGTGCGGGCGACCACGTCTGCCCTTGATCCTTGCCCATCTTGGCTGGTGAAGGCCAGCAGGGCTGTAACCACCGGCTGGGCCAAAGAGGTGATAAACGCCTCCTTGAGAGAGGGAGTAGTCCCTGGTAGTCTCAAGGAGGCAGTAGTGAGACCTCTTCTAAAGAAACCTTCTTTGGACCCAGATATTTTGAACAACTATAGACCGGAGGCGAATGTCCCTTTTTTGGGCAAGGTCCTGGAGCGGGTGGTCGCCGGCCAGCTCCAGGCGCTCTTGGATGAAACCGATTATCTGGATCCATTTCAATCCGGTTTTAGGCCTGGTTTTGGCACTGAAACAGCCTTGGTCGCCCTGTATCATGACCTTTGTCGGGAGAGGGACAGGGGGAGTGTGACCCTGTTGATTCTCCTTGATCTCTCAGCGGCGTTTGATACCATCGACCCTGGTATCCTTCTGGGGAGGCTCGCGGAGTTGGGAGTTGGGGGCACTGCTTGGCAGTGGCTCTGCTCCTACTTAGCGGATCGTCGCCAGAAGGTAGTGCTTGGGGAACATTGCTCGACACCCTGGACTCTCCATTGTGGAGTCCCTCAGGGGTCGGTCTTGTCCCCCATGCTCTTTAACATCTACATGCAGCCTCTGGGTGCGGTCATCAGGAGTTTTGGAGTGCGTTGCCATCAGTACGCTGATGACACGCAACTCTACTTCTCCTTTTCACCTTCTTCAGGTGAGGCTGTTGATGTGCTGAACCGTTGCCTGACCGCGATAATGGACTGGATGAGAGCTAATAAACTGAAACTTAATCCAGACAAGACTCAGACACTGTTGGTGAGCTCTTTACCTGCCCAGATGGTGGATGTTCATCCTGTTCTAGATGGGGTTACACTCCCCTTGAAGGAACAGGTTCGTAGCTTGGGGGTCCTTTTTGACCCTTCCTTGTCGCTTGAGGCTCAAGTGGCCTCGGTGGCACGGAATGCATTTTACCATCTTCGCTTAGTAGCCCAACTACGCCCCTATCTGGACAGTGACGATCTCGCCTCAGTTGTTCACGCTCTGGTAACCTCTAGACTGGACTACTGTAATGCGCTCTACGTAGGGCTGCCCTTGAAGACCGTTCGGAAACTTCAGCTAGTGCAAAATGCGGCAGCCAGGTTGTTAACGAGGACCCGCTGGTCTGCGCATATAACACCTGTCCTGGCCCGCCTGCACTGGCTGCCTATTTGTTTCCGAGCCAGATTCAAGGTGCTGGTTTTGACCTATAAAGCCTTACACGGTGTGGGACCACAATACCTTGTGGAACGCCTCTCCCGCTATGAACCTACCCGTTCACTTTGTTCAATATCCAAGGCCCTCCTCCGGGTACCAACTCATCAGGATGCCCAGAGGATTGTTATTAGATCTAGGGCCTTTTCTGTGGTGGCCCCCGAACTGTGGAACAGCCTACCTGTGGAGATACGCCAGGCGCCTTCGGTACTTTCTTTTAGGCGCCAGGTTAAGACCTGGCTATACTCCCAGGCATTTTAATGTTCAATGTGTTTCATTTAATTTTTTTTTCATTTAACTTGTTGCTGATTTTATTGTAATTTTATTGTAATATTGTATTTTAATCTTGTTTTGTTCACCGCCCAGAGAGCTATTCGCTATGTGCGGTTTAAAAATGAAATAAATGAAATGAAATGAAAAAATGAAAAATAAATGAAATTAAGAGAACAAGCCCGCATAAAATTGTTACAGGACATTCATCAACTGGAATCAATTCATAAAAATGCACAAGATAAAAATTCATTTACACAATTCGTTTAAAAAAGCATGGAACCAAGCTCTCTGGACACTACAGACATCTCCACCTTGTTACAATTCTTAAACCAAAGTTGGCGACAAATAGTCAAAATTATTAGCTAATAAATTACGAAGAAGAAAAGTGAAAAATAAAATAATATTGCTAAAATGTGGACAACACAAAATTTACAAGACCACCAATATTTTAGAGACATTTTTTTTAAATTACAGTTTCTTACATTCCTCTCAATCCCCCACCACACAGAAAATTCAAGATTACATTGAAAAAGCAGGAATCAAGAAACTCACCACTGAGCATAGCAACTACCTGATTCGTCCTATATCCTTGGAAGATATAAAAAAGTCAGTATCAAAACTGAAACCGTGTAAAGCCCCAGGCCTCAGTGAGTTTAATGGAGCCTTTATTTTAAAAAATTCAAGATCTTTTGCTACCTGAATTACATAAACTATTTAACGATATCATGCAACAAGACCAAATACCGGACATATGGAAACTAACTAGAATCATAGTCTTTCCACAACCTAACAAAGACAAAGAAATAGTTGAATCCTATAGACCCATCTTAATTAATGTAGACGCTAAACTTTTCACAAATATCCACAAATAGCGGAACTTCTTTCAAATCTGGTACCAAAACGTATACATTTAGATCAGACAGGGTTTATCAAAACAAGATCAATAGCTGACCCTATATGCAGATTACTTAATTCGATACACTTTACTAAACAAAAAAAGAGTCGATTGGCCTTGATCTTTCTTGATGCGACCAAGGCTTTTGACAAATTGGAATGGGATTTTCTTTTTAATGTATTAAAATTTGTGAATATAAATAATACATTTTATCCAAGTTTTTCAGAATCTTAACAAGAGGGGGGTCAAGCATGCATACGGATTAATGATATAGATTCAGACAAATTTTTCTATTAACAGGGGCACTAAACAAGGATACCCATTGTCTCCAATTCTTTTTGCAATGGCCATGGAACTGTTAGCAAATGTGCAACTCCCCAAATATTAAAAGAATTAGAATCATAGAATCTAGAATCATAGAGTTGGAAGGGGCCTTGTAGGCCATCGAGTCCAACCCCCTGCTCACAGCAGGAAATCCACAGCTAGAGCATCTCCCGCAGATAGCTGTCCAGCCTCTGCTTGAAGACATCCAGCGAAGGGGATCCCACCACCTCCCTAGGCAGTCGGTTCCATGGCCGAACTGCCCTTACTGTCAAGAAGTTCCTTCTAATGTCCAATCTGAATCTACACTCCTGCAACTTAAAACCATTAGACCTAGTCCTACCCTCTGGGGCAGCAGTGAAAAAATCTGTACCCTCCTCTATGTGACAGCCCTTCAGGTACTTAAAGAGTGCAATCATGTCACCCCTCAGCCTTCTCTTCACCAGACTGAACATGCCAAGTTCCTTCAACCTTTCCTCATAAGACTTGTTCTCCATACCGGCTATCATCCTCATCGCCCTCCTCTGAACCCAAATGGGGGGCAAACACATTTAGTTAATTTTTTTTAGCTGATGACATAGCACTGATGATTTCAAACTGAAATGAAGCTATGCTACCACTAATGACTATAATTAACAATTATGGTGAAGTTGCAGGATTTGAAATAAATTTTCTGAAATCAGAAATGCTTTGTTTACTGCTAATGAACAACTTAAAATAAATAAGCTTGCTAAATTAAAAATCTGCAAAAAGAATCATTTAAATATTTAGGAGCTGAAATTTCTAAAAATGTGGACCATTTAGATAGGGTTGCCTTATTGCCCAGTTAGCCGGGTTTTACCCGGATTCTTTGCATGCCACCTGGCGTCCGGTTAGCCCCTTAGGTGGCCCGGATTCCCAGCTTTAATTTAAAAAAAAAAGTTTCTAGGTGGTCTGATTCTCGAGATATACATAAAAACGTCAGCCGCCCCCGACTATTAAATCTTTCTTTAAACAGTACTGTATAGCACTTTGTAGCTTTAACCCCACCTGTTCAGGATTGCAGCCAATCAGTGAAGCCAGGGTTGTGTTTCAGTTTGATTGACCTGAGGCAGCATCTAGAAAACGTCATTGCAATGCCAGAAAGTGGTGGTTTCCCCCCCTGTTTATCTGAAAAGCTCATAAATTGGGTAAGTACATACATTTCAGTTTTTTTTCCTCTTGTGTGCAGGAGTCAGATCCTGGGCAGTGTTTTGAAAACCTTCCCAATACTTGCTTTTGTAAATACTGATTGTAAATACTGATTTTTCTGCAATGACCAACTGGTTTGACAGTAAACTATTATATGGGCTGTATGTATTTAAGTTTCCTTTTCTTGTTTGTCTACACATCAGAAGTTAGTGAATGTATAACTTTCAGCAGCAGCAATATTGCATTTCTACAATAATATACCAGGAATTTTAGAAGATCACAGCAGGATCTTGGCATATGCAGTAAACAATTTCAGTTATTATGATTATAATAAAAGTGTACATGTATATTTTTTAAATTACTTGCAAAAACAGCGTATTATACATTTTATCTTTCAAATGATTTTTGAACAGAAATTTGAAAAAGTGTACATGCTGCAGCTCATGATGCCATTACAGTATGTTGTACTTTTCTAATTATAAGGAGTCAAACAAGTTTAAATTTTACTGGGCTGTTAAAGAGGGCAGTTTATTTGTCTAATTCATAGCCTGTTTTGAAAATCACCTTCCCAATATGAAGCTTTAATCCTCTACCCAGTTTTCTGGGAGTAAAGCTGCAATGCGAATCCCCCATACCTGAAAGTAAACCCCATTGAATTCAGTAGGACTTACTTTTGAGTAGACATGGTTAGGATTGTGCTGTAAATCAATGAGACTTCTGAGTGAACATAGCAAAGGATTGTGTTTGTGCTGTAAATCTTTCTCTCCCCTCCAATCCTTTTTTTAAAAAAAGCAACTAGGCAGGGCTTACTTGAAATTATTATTAGAATTAAAATTCATTACCTGTCCTTCACCCAAAGGTCAATGCTTTTATTTGGTAGGAAATTAATACTGATTTAAGAAAAAAATATTCTGCAATGACCAACTGGTTTTGACAATAAACTTACTATACAGGGTGTGTGCATTTCTAATCTCCGGTGTGTGTGTATATGAAATCTTTCCAACAACCCTGTGAGGTAGTGTTGGAAACCAAGGCAGCTCATAACAAGAAATCAATCAATTTAAAATCCAATAACCATAAAGCAGATATAAAAGAGTTGCACAACAGCTTAAAGTGGCATGATTCTGAATTTTGAGTTGGGTGAGTGAAATTCCTTATCATTTAAGGTTGCAGTCTTCTGCACACTTCCCTGTTTTAGTAAGCCCCATTGAATATAAATATTTCTTCATACTATGTCCCGATATGTATCTGATTTCACACTATGGTTGTACATTATTATTTCTTCTACATTTTAAGTGTACCTTTCTTGCTTGGGGTGGTCATGGTCCTACTCTGTTGGTTTAAATAGAGAGATGTTGAGTAGCCCATGTTAACCAAGTAAACCTTGTAGTTGATTTCAGTTTTAAAAAATAATTAAAATGATTTATATGCAGGCAAAGTTTATGAAGTAGTGCGGATCCACATAATACATTTAAATCACATCCAACTCACATTTAAAGAGCGTGAGGTCCCCCAAATAATCCTGGGAAGTGTAGTTTCCCACTCACAGTTATGGTTCCCATCACCCTTAACAAACCACAGTTCCCATGATTGTGTGGTGGGATTCATGTGCTTCAAATGTATGTTGAATGTGCTTTATATGCATGGTGTTGATCTCCCCTAGGTATGTTATGCATTTGGATAATTGGTCAGTTGCCTGCTTTGGATGGGGTCATACTCCCTCTGAAAGAGCAGGTTTGTAGTCTGGGGTTCTCCTGGATCCATCTTTGTCACTAGATGCCCAGGTGACCTCTACGGCTAGGAGTGCCTTTTACCAGCTTCTGCTAGTAAGACAGCTGCAGCCGTTTCTGGATAGCCTGACCACTGTTGTCCATGCACTGGAGCTAGATTATTGTAATGCGCTCTATGTGAAGCTGACCTTGAGGGTGGTCTGGAAGCTGCAGCTGGTGCAAAATGCAGCGGCGAGACTGCTCACTGGGGCAGGGTATCGCCAACATGTCACCCCACTGCTGAAAGAATTGCACTGGCTGCCCACTTGCTACCAGGCCAAGTTCAAGGTTCTAGTTTTGGTGTACAAAGCCATATACAGCTCGTGACCAGGATACCTGAAAGACCATCTTACCCCTTATATACCCAGTTGATCACTGTGCTCTGCAGGTGAGGGCCTGCTGCAGATACCATCTTATCAGGAGGGCCGTTCTGCACAACATAGGAAATGGACCTTTAGTGTGGCGGAATCTACCCTGTGGAATTTGTTCCCTCCCCTTAAATATTAGGCAGGCGCCATCTCTGTTACCTTTTCAGCACCTTTTGAAGACCTTCCTCTTTCAACAAGCCTTTTAAGTTGAGACCTATCCCAGTATGCGTCTGTGTTGGAATTGCTTTTTAATATTTTCTTTTTAAACAATGTTGTTTAACCCTTTTTAAATATGTTGTTTAACCCTTTTTAAATATGTTATTAAAGCTTTTTAAAAATGTTTTTAAAGTTGTTTTGTTTTAGTGTATTTTAAGGTTTGTTTTTGGTGATGTTTTAAAGTGTTTTTAGCATTTTTGTTTGCCGCCCTGGGCTCCTGCTGGGAGGAAAGGCGGGATATAAATCAAATAATAAATAAATAAATAAATAATTCATTAGTGAATTGAAAACAGCAATTTTAAAAGATAATCTTTGAACAGGGGAAGGGCTGTAGCTCAGTGGTAGGGCACATGCTTTGCATTCAAAGGTCCAAAATTCAATCTCTGGAAGAGACTATTGCCTGGAATCCTGGAGAGCCAATGCTAGTCCATGTCATCATTACTGAGCTAGATGGTGTCAAATGGCCTGAGTTGGTATGAGGTAGATTCCTTTGTTCCTAAGAGAGGAAAGAGACCCAAGGGCCACAGTGACTCTGCAATATATTTATGTATTTATTTACAACATTTATATACCGCTTTATTGTAAAAAACCTCAAAGCAGTTTATAGAAAGAATTAAAACAATAAGATTATTGGCAAAAATAGTTAAAGATAGGTATTTGTTGTTATATGCCTTCAAGATGATTATGGCTTATGGCGACTCTATGAATCTTTATATATAAAGATGCTGAAAAGAATACAATGAAGGCATCTGCCTAATGTGCCTAGTGAGGCAGGGAGTTCCAAAGGGTAGGTGCTGCCACACTAAAGGACTGATTTGTTACAAGAGCAGAAGAAGCACTATGTGGCAACTGTAACATGGAAATCACACCTTGAACTTGGCCTGGTAGCAAATCTACAACCAGTGCAGATTTCAGAGCAGAGGTATTATGTGCTGACAGGGTCTCACTCATGTCAGCAATTGTGCCACAGCATTCTGCACTAACTGCAGTCCCTGGGTCAGGTTGTGCTGCATGGGGATTTCTGTGACCTTGACTGGGTGGCTACCAGGATTTTTTTAGTTTTAGTTTTTGGTTAGCAATCTCAACTAGTTGTGGGATGCTGAGTTTTCTGCCTTACTCGTAGGAATCTTGTTGTGGTTGGTATGGTATTGCATTTAGGAAATTATCACTGTCTTTTCTTTTGCTGTTTGCATTTCATTTACCTTTAACCTCACTCCCTTACATCCATAGAAGCAACAACAGTGGTTCCATGCACTCAGGTCAACCCCCTTAAACCCATTAATGATGCACCTTGTTGTTTGCATGACAGTTTGTTTCTTGCCCAATAGTGGTAAAAGGTAATTGATTCCATTGTCGTATGGTTCTAACAGGTAGGAAGTTTTTCCTGATGTCCAGTTGAAATCTGCCGTCCTGCAACTTGAGCCCATTATTCCGTGTCCTGCACTGTGGGATGATCGAGAAGAGATCCTGGCCCTCCTCTATGTGACAACCTTTCATGTACTTGAAGAGTGCTATCCTATCTCCCCTCAGTCTTCTCTTCTCCAGGCTAAACATGCCCAGTTCTTCCAGTCTCTCCTCATAGGGCTTTGTTTCCAGTCCCCTGATCATCTTTGTTGCTCTCCTCTGAACCCGTTCCAGTTTGTCTGCATCCTTCTTGAAGTGCGGAGACCAGAACTGGACGCAGTATTCAAGATGAAGTTGAGATCAAACCACCTTCATTCTGCACTCAGAGGCACTTGAGGTGGGAAGTTCAACAGTCTGAGCTGAGGCAGTCTTCATTTGCACGCACAATCCAAGCCTACTTAAGCTGACACGGGGGGGGGACCCAGTTGCTGAGTCAACGTCTTAGAGTTGTGAAGTCATGCTTAATCAGTGCTAGTGCAGAGCTGAGTGCCTAGAAAGAGTAGCTAGGTTAATGAGGCAAACTGCTTTGGATATATCTATTACTTTAATAAAAAGAGAAGAAACCACAGCTGACTCTGAATCTGAATCCCTTGACTTTGGGCAGGACAGTAAGCCTTTTGTAGTGCCTTCTAAACATGAGTTTCCAGCAACTTACTCACTTTGTGAGTGTGTGTTTTTAAACAGGATTGGGAGAACATTACTGAATGAGCAGAGATCTAGGTTTCTGTTCACTATTAAGGAGGAGTGATTTAACTATGTGCATACTCATGAAAATGAGCATAGAACTAAAGCTCTGTTAGGTGCTCAGCATTACTAAAACTGCAATTTTTAAGTATCCAAGTAATTTGCAAGGGAGGAAGATAGGGAAAGAACCAGAATAGGTGGAGGCCGCACAACCTTTTCCCCATTGGAGAAGCAACTGTGGCAGCATCAGGAATCTCTTCTGAACCAAAGTAAGACACTTTACAGTTCAGTTGGGTGCTATTTGTAAAACTACAATGTTAAAGTGTCCACAGTATGTTTACAAGGGAGGAGGATGGGAAGAGAGGGGGAACAGAAATCCACCGTGACCTCATTGGCCACTCCTCCATAGCAGCCCTTCCTAGGCCAGTGGGCACCAGCTGCCACAGGTTAGACATGTCCATTTATTTCAATGTGTCTACTCTTGATAGGCCTAACAACTCTTGCACTTTCTTCACTGTCCACCTCAAGAGCAGAAGAGCCATGTGACAGGGTTCTTCTCACACAAGAAGTGTAACTACTGATGTTCCCAGAGTTACTTGCATTGCAAAGGGCATTTGTACAGCTTGCAATGTTCACTTGTGTTCTGGATCAAGTGCCACCTTCCTCATAAGTTTTCCCCTGGTTTCAAGCATGCACAGAGTTCAATCAAAAGTTACGTCAGTTGGTCTGTAGGTGTTGCTTTGTAAGTCCTTGTAGCACAAAAGTTCTTTGATGTTTCTGACCCCTTACTATCAAGAAAACTCGTGGAATAGCATGAATGACATGAAAAGTCCATTCACCCCAAGTGTTTGGGAAGTAACTGTTTTATTTGAGTCAGTTCTCTTGATTGTTTCTTGTAAACGTTTGTGTGGTTTATGGATCTTCAATCCTGTGTCTTGTTTGGCCCTGAGCATTCACTATATAGTTACAAACACCAATATTTGGAATCTGAATATGTGAATTTGAGAATATGAGTGAAATTTGTCACCCATCCATACACCCATCAGTATTTGTCATTCTGCTCTGATAATGATGCTTTAGCAGCCTTGCAGAGTTTTTAACTGAGCAAAGCTACATATTTTATTCATCATGACTGAGCATGGTCTGGAAGCTACGTGTCTATCCTTCCACCAGAGACAATGTGCTTCCTCACTCTGCCCACTGGGCAATACTGCTGTCAGCTCTAAAATTTAGCTCGCTTTTGTGTGGTGCTATACACTGTTTTCACATATGACCTGTGGCAGCAACTGATTTTTTAAAAAATATATAATTATATTTCCAGGCTATACACAAATACACGATCAACATATAACAACAACAAAAGATTTAATAGCCATCATTATACACAATGATAATTAGGTAAATAATTGTAATTTTCTATTTAGATGTAGATTATTGTTTTTGCAAACATGAAGAAATTGTCCTTTTTTTTGGTTTTTGCTTTTGCAAAATTATCCCATTTCCACCTCTTTGCTTTAGTCCTATTATACAGTAATTCATAGTTGCAAAACCCAACACTTTCATAATCTGTTCTTTTACTGACATTGTCGCCAGTATTTTTCATGCAACATTCTCACGGCAGAGAACACATACGAAGCTAAGCCTCTATTGATTTTTAACTGAGCAAGGACTGAAAGTCATTATCGGCTTGACCTGCAGACTCGTCCTCACACAAGCCAAGACACAAACAACGGGCTCTTCATCCCCTTCTCTCTCAGAATGATCAGCAGCAGAGCCTTTGGGTTTTTCATCTGCTCACTGTGTCTTGGCTTGCACACAGGCATAAACTGTTGGAAGCTCTGGGGTGCAACTCAGCTTGATGAGGGGTTTACATGGGGTTGGAGGAGATGGGGGAGACCTCTGTGCTTCCTATTACTGGGCAAGGTCAGTAATAGCATTACAAGTACTCTGTGAACATGGCTGATTTTTAATGAATTTCAACAGATTATGAGAACTCTGAGAGAAAAAAGTCCAGAAGGGGTCTGGGTTTTTTCTCTCTCTCTTTAGACTTTGAACTCTCAATTCTTTCTGACTGTTTTGTGTATCGCCATGAAAATTTAGAGGGTTGTTAAGCAAGCGTTTCTGAGTTCAGGACTATAAGTTTTGTAAGGTTTTGCTTTGAAATGAGCTTATGGGAAGCCTCAGAATGGCATGGGGGTTATTTTCAATTTAACATTGCGGAATGTGAAAAATCCACGCTGGCTGTAGTATACAGCCACTCTTGTGGCTGTATAATGAGCTTACTGAGTGGTCAATCTGCTTATCCAAAGAGATGTGGCCAAGCGAGATCCTGTTGCTATTGGAACTCTTTTCAGGAGACAAGCCCTTCTTCTTCCCCTCCTGTAGCCAAGGAGAGGCTGGTGTTTTTTCAGTCTTGTCTTGGGGTAAAACTGGAAAGAGACAAAGAGAGGCCTGTTCCTTGGGTCTGAACCCCCAAGCTATGGGCTTTGGGAAGCAAGAACTGATGGACTGTTAATGCTGTGAACCCCTCCATATTACACTCAGGCTGTATATATGTATAAATACATACATATGTGTGTGGTGTAGTGGTTAAAGTGCTGGACTATGACCTGGGAGACCAGGGTTCGAATCCCCACACAGCCATGAAGCTCACTGGGTGACGTTGGGCCATTCACTGCCTCTCAGCCTCAGAGGGAGGCAATGGTAAACCCCCTCTGAATAGCACTTACCATGAAAACCCTATTCATAGGGTTGCCATAAGTCAGGATCGACTTGAAGGCAGTCCAAAAACCATATATCCTATAAAACACCATGGTCTTCGCTGAACTTTTTTCCAAGGAAACCAAACCCTGGGTAAGTGCTGGAACCCCCATAAGTCTTGCGGTGGTACAAAACAATATTATTGATTTTCAGGAGAAAAGTTAAAACATCTATGTTAACCCAGGCATCTGATGGCTGAGAGATACTGGCCATGGCAACTGTGAAATTAGTAACTGTGAGGGTAAGCTTTTTAATTTTTTCGCTTTCTAAATATTTTTAAATGGTTTTAGGTAGCTTTTAATTGTTTTAAATATGTTGTTTGATTTTAACTTGTACTAGCTTAACTTTTTGCTGTTTGCCACCCTAGGCTCCTTTGGGAAGAAGGGCAGGATACAAATTTAATAAATAAATATACCTAGTTGGCCACTTTGAGAAGAGGATGTTGGACTAGATGGGCCGTCGGCCTGACCCAGCTTCAGGGATCTTCTTCTGTTCTTATGTTATTGCCTGTGCAAGTAGTTAAACTGATGCTGAATTGTGTGTGTCAGTAAAACAACAAAAAGCAACACCCTTTTTCAGTGCCTAGCACTTTACATATCATATGGCAATTGATCAAGCACACAAACAAGCACACTTGTGATGGTCTCTCCATCTCAGGGCCCACAATGTAGGATTCTGACAACTTTCAGAAGAGAGAAAATAGAGCTTCTTGACCTCGCCTCCCGACAGGAAATTATTGAGCGCTGCAAGAGTGAAACAAATCATCAACCCAGTCCCTGTGGAGACCCTGGAATGCTTTGTCCACTTCTGCCCCCCCCCATTCGCTCTCTCTGTCACTATCAAAAAATCTAGTCTGTAGCTGTGCTGCTGACCCCGAGTTCAAGGAGTTTGTGTGAACAACTCTCTCCAGCAATGAGCTCCATCGAGCCTGCCTGGAAAAGCTCAGTGATTGATATGAGCGGGGAATGAGTGGGGCTGGAGATGCAGAAATGGGGCAACGGACTTCCAAATTCCCAAAAGTTCCTCTGCCTGATCCAGCAGGGGGGCTACTTTTAAACATGCCAAGCAAGACAGAGTGCTGCAAGAACAATTAAATTGAATTAAATCCTTCTCTGAGCCAGCAGCTGCCCAGACCCCTCCCCCCCACAAACAGAATCCTTTTTTAAATGCTAAAATCTTAGCAATTGGATACTCAGGGGGGTCACTTTGGTCTCTGTCTACTCCACCTTCCGCACCAAATAGCTGACTTGCAGGATTTAGCTACCTGCATGCCCCGTTGCTTCAGAGATGCTGCCTGGGGGTGGGCCAGCACACCCGGAGAAATTCCACTAAGCTTAAATCAACGGTTTCTAAATTCCTCTGCTTTTTAACTAAACAGGGCCCTCTCATTCATTCTGACCAACCATATGGAACAGGGATGAGCTAAAATGCCACCCACCCTCATTCAGCCCTCAGGCAGGAGTGGGAAGCCTTTGGCCCTGCTGAACTACAACTCCCAT
Organism: Rhineura floridana; assembly: GCF_030035675.1. NCBI lineage: Eukaryota > Metazoa > Chordata > Lepidosauria > Squamata > Rhineuridae > Rhineura > Rhineura floridana. Next base: position 3,011,492 of record NC_084480.1, on the reverse strand, counting down.
CAGCCCCAGTGAGGATGTTCAATGGCCAGAGAAGATCATGGGGATTGTAGTTCTGCGACATCTGGAGGGCCAAAGGTTCCCCACACCTGAGTTAAGGGATCAATGGGGAGAGAGAGAGACTGGTGGTGATCTTATTGCCAGCAGCAGCAATGGCTCTCTCCAAAGTCTCAGTGGCTGGTGGCCGCCATTTCATTTGAGAGAGAGAGAGGGAATGGCAGACAACTTTTGGTTTGGTCTTAGCTGAGCAAGGCTATTATAAGATCCCACAACAGGCTGATCCCACTGTCCCTTACAGTGCAATCCCATGCATGTAGGCCTCATTGAATTCATTAAGGCTTATTCCCAGGTAGTGGATAGAGCAGCCTTTCCCAACCAGTGTGCCTCCGGATGTTGTTGGACCACAACTCCCATCCACCTCAGCCAGCATTGCCAATGGTTAGGAAGATGGGAGTTGTGGTCCAACAACATCTGGAGGCACACTGGTAGGGAAAGGCTGGGATAGAGGTTTGCAACCTCAATGATCCTAGAAGTCCTATCTATCTATCTATCTATCTATCTATCTATCTATCTATCTATCTATCTATACACCGCCCCATAGCTGAAGCTTTCTGGGCGGTTTACAGCAATTAAAAACATTAAAAACAAATATACAAATTTTAAAACACAAACAACAATTTAAAAACACAATTTTAAAAAGTTTAAAAACAATTTAAAAACACATGCTGAAATGCTTGGGAGATGAGGAAAGTCTTGACCTGGCGCCGAAAAGATAACAGTGTTGGCGCCAGGTGCACCTCGTCAGGGAGATCAGTCCTAGACCACCCTTTTCCACCTACAGCTGATGGGAGCTATAGTTTAAAACAACTTGAGGGCACCAGGTTGGGGAAGGCTGTCCTAGAGACCTGCAGATAGATATTTGTCTAAAGTTTCACCTGAAGAGGAAGCTTCAGACTTGCTTCAAATTTTGTTTCAGGTGAAGCCCAATGATGATTGAGAGGTGCCGTCCCTGAGAAATTTCACTGGCCTTGTCAAAGCTCTGTTGGGCTTCCCTCAAAATGCCTGTGGGGGAATGCTGAAGTTCATTTCGAATTTAGCTATAGGCAAAATGTCGGTGTCACCTTCTCTTTCCCTGCATCTGTTTTGGATTGTAAGCCCCTTGAGGGAGGGACCTGCTGTTCCTCAGGGCTGCCCTACCATTAGGTAGAGTGTGGACGCTTGCTTCAGGCACCTGCTTTGAGGTGTCATGAAAAGGGCAGCAAATTGTTAATTATTTAATTTATTGTTATTGTCTTTTTAATGCCACAGTGTGAGAGAGGTGCATGTGGGATTTTGAGCCCCTGGCCTGGGTTCCAGAGAGCACAATATCTTAAGCCAGCCCAGATCATTCCAGTTCTCTGTAAAGCACCACATACGTAGGCAGTGCTATGTAAAGAACAATAACTCTGGGAAATAAGACAACCTTAAATGAGGTGACATCTGAACACAGCTCTTCCAGCTATAAGTCTGGATGAACTAGCCTGAACTCTGTGGCGCTTCAGTTAGAAGTGGGATCTCAGTGCCAGGCTTTTCCAAATGGATTTTTTCGTTCCCCTTTAATTTCAACAGAAAGCAAGCTTTTTAAGGTGATCTAAAAATATGAGCATATTATATGCATTATTATGAGTATATTATATGCATATACACTCCAGGTTTCCTATAGTAACCAGCACATGAACAGATACATTCAGCAATACATATAACTGTATAAAATACTTAACATGTTTAATAATAAAATTATGCTGCAGAAATAAAATACTATGAGGTTCGACTCGTTTATACATATTATATGTATTTTTGCAAATGATTTTGCATATGATCAGTCAGGCTTGGTGGAGGCAGGTTGCTCCAATGTCAGCACTTTGGACATCTCCTTAAACGTTTGGATTAAAACCCGGAGCAGATTCAGTAACCCACTGACATCGGAGCTACCAGCCTCCACTGGTCAGGCTTTTTGAAAAATAAATGGGAATACATGTGTCAGGACCCCTCCCATGTGGTCTCCACCTGTCAGGGTCCTACCTCAGGCTCCTGCTTTCAAAACGGTTCTCTCACTGGCCCAAGCACAGATGTCTCAAGATCCCACTGCTAGGCATCACCACCTCACACTCTCTGTAAACAAGATTGCCTTGTGACTGTGCCTTAGTCTTCTCCTGGTCTATTGCTACGTGATGTCTGGGTCCACTTACAGGCCACAACCCCCCTGTATCTTTGTGCCTATAAAGATTACAGCCCTGGGTTGTTTTGGATACCTGATGATGTTACACTATCTCTACACTGCTGCCACCATTGATACTGTTTCCCAACCTTGGTACAGTAGGGCCCCACTCATATGGCAGCTTAGGTTCCAGACCCCCGCCGAAAAGCGAAAACTGCCGAAAAGCGGATCAGCTGTAGTGCAGGGGTCTGGAACCTAACCCCCTGATCACACCGGAGAAGGAGGAGATCAGCTCAAGCGCAGGAGTCTGATTGTGCCAGAAGAGGAGGAGATCAGCTGTAGTGCTCTACAGCTGATCTCCTCCTCCTCCAGCAAGATCAGCTGGAGTGTGGGGAGCTCCAGTCCCCCCTCCAGCTGATCATCCCGCTGGTGCTGTATTAACGGAATGCCAAAAAGCGGGGTGCCGAGAAGTGGGGCCCTACTGTATATGCCCTGCCCACCCTTCTGGTCTGTGAAACCCAGCCAAGGATCAGACGTTTTGGAAAACCGAGAACTATTTATTTATTTACACAGGGAATAACAAGATTACTTAAAGGTTCAGTAACATGCGTGTGGTTTCATAAGATATGTTACTCTTAGGCGGTTCATGACAGATGCTCTTGGAGGTCACTGATTCATAGGGTCACCATAAGTCGTAATCGACTTGAAGGCACATAACAAAAGTCATAAATAACGTGCCTCACTACCCACCTAAATCCAATCCACGCCACCAAAACCCAGAACCACCCTCCCCAAAAGACCCTCTCAGCACTCCCCCCTCACAACTGTCATCCTCCCATTGATACCTTCAGACACCCAAACGCTCAGCCAATCATCACACAACACTCATCAACATTCCAACCCATGTACTCCTCTCTCTCACTCAGTCTACTTACTCTAATAAACTTGTACTTACCATATTTACAGTAATTACATTTACAGGGGCATCATAGCATGACTGGCTCAGAAAAAATTAGTGGTTTAGTGCAAGGGCTGGACCACTGTAGGTAAAGCTCAATCAGGTCAGACTGACCACGTTTCATGTATAAATTCCTCCTCCACCCCTCACCCCGATGTCCTTTGATTTCCCTCCACCTGAAGCTGCCTGTTCCTCTGACCCAAACCAGGGAGGCCATCCACGCTTCTAATTCCCAGCCCTCACTTATTTTCATTACTTCCCTCACTGTATTTTACTCCACACTTTCCCATTTTGATTAAATCCTTCTGGCGTTTCTCACGATCCTTCATAGCTGATATATATATATATATTTCAAAGGAAATAGTTCTCTGTCACTTGAGGAGATTTCATCACCTCTTCTGTCCTCCACAGCTTTCCAAACCATTCATAAATAGATTAATAAACCACAGAGCCAGGACAGGCCCTCCAGGGCCTGACTCTCCTAACCTCCTTTCTCCCTGCGCACCAACGCTCTTTGTTTCCTTGAACATGAACCATTTTTGATCCACAACAGGATGCTGACCCTTCCCCCACAGACATTTATTTTCTTTAGTAGTCTCCTGTGAGGAAACTTGCCCAAACGTCTTTGGAAAACCCAACTAAACTGTGCCCAGGAGTACTCTTGATTTCTTCTTTGCATTAACTCTCTTGTAGGCTTCCTATCAAACACATACTTATAACTCACTGTGGTAGGCATCCAGGGCCATGGGACTTGTGGAGCCTTAGGTTTAATGCTTTTATTTTTTTAACGAGGGGGCCTCCCCTGAATTCTTGCACTATATAGTTTTTCCTCTGCCATCAAACATACACACAAACCAACAGCCAGATGCATCCATCACTGCACAGCCGACCTCTTCCCACAATCCCTAGAGCACCTCAAATGTCATCTGCAGGATGCAGAATGTTCTGCTGTCTCTGCTGGTCAGGTAAACAGAAGTGTCCAACTCTCGTTCTCTTCATTGTGAGAGCTGCTCTGAACTATAAGTAGGGGACGGAGGAGAAAACTAATTTAGTTTGAATTCAGTGTGAACCTAGCTCATTTGCAGTTTCCGAAACTGCCCAGACTGAAGGGCAGCCGTCCTTCAAAACTGGCACTTCTCCAAATTTTGCAGTGCAGTTCTGCAGCTAAAACATGTGAACGGAAATGCATATATTAGGGGGATGTGTGCATAAAAACGCACATACCAGGGGGAAGGGCCACGCGGTATGCATGACGTCGAGGTTGGAGCTACTCAGTGAAGCATTGCTTGCATGTTGAACTCTTAACACCTGGCTAGGGGTGGAAGTATCTGTCAATTTCTCTTCTCTACTTTCTCATTTTTCCAGTCTTAAATTCAGTTCTCCATATTTCTGCAGCAATTTGCATTTTTAAAAAAAAAAACTCATGAAACTTCTTCCACATTTTAGTGCAAATTTCTCACAAATACATTTTTGTATGCAGTTTTGACTAATGTACTTTTTGCAAACATTTTGTCACTTTCACTAATATTCGAGGAACTGTAATTTGTTTTAACTGTTTTTAATAAAGGGCCCCTTCTTAGGGTGGGAGCATGGTGCTCTTGTTTTGCGATCCATGGCAGTGTTGACTCCTGATCCTGCTGCAGATCACAGACAGGGAGCTCCCGGGGACCTCCTGCGACGCCCATCAGCAAGCTCCACTTACCTCTCCCATTGCCATGAATGCTGTGCACGCCACATGCACACACCTACCATTAACTAAGATGATGGCAGAAGCTTCTCTAAGGGGCTGATGCCCCTACCGCCATCTTGGTTGATGGCAGGCAGGTGTGCTTGCGTAGTGTAGCACACATGCATGACATCAACCAAGATGGCAGCCGGGGCATTAGACCCTTAGGGAAGCCCCCACACACAGCCATCTTGGTTCATGGCAGCCCTGCATGTACAGGGTGCAAGGCATCCTTCCTAAGGAACAACAGAAAGGTAGGTGGGGTGGGCAGGTGCCGTGGGTGCCCAAGGACCCAGTCATGCCTGGTGCTGGCCCTGCCAACTGTAGTTAGATGAAAGTGTGTTTGCTATTATAAAGGGTGCTGGCTGTTTTAATTGTTCTCATTTTCTATTATTTTTTTAACATGATTTTTATTTTATTTTTTCTGGGAGCCTAGGGGATATTTTTTCAGTCTACTGTGTTTGCTAGGGGTTTTTCTGTATTTTTTGCAGTTCATTTTTACATGCAAGGTTTATACTAAAGGTTGATACTAAACAGGATGTTCTGTTCAGCTATTAATTGTACTTTATATTTGTGGGGGGTTTTTTCTTATATTTGCCGCTTAAGATGTTTTACCTTACGTTGTGGACTGCCTTCAAGGGGGATTTCATGGTAAGCGGTATTCAAAGGGCACACTGCTTAGAGTTTCATTTAAATATAAGCGGTATATAATTTGTCTAAATAAATAAAAGTAGGAAAGAAATCTGTCCTCAGGACAGGAGGCCCAGAAGTGTCCAGGTCTTTGGCTGAGAGCCAGTATTTTTATTTTCAGCTTCTGAGATGCTGGTTTTGGTCCCCATCCATCTTGAGAGCTGCTCTGCAGTCTCTTTGCTATTAATCAAGTTGACCCAAAGCCAGCAAGATGCCTCCACCTTTTTTAAAAAAACAGGTGTGGGGCAGGGGGGGGAGAGAGAGAGAGAGAGAGAGAGAATGGAAGTCCAAGCTTGGAGTTTCTTTTAACCTGGGTCATCATGAGAAGAAACCCACATCCATGCAGGCCTAAGAGCCACAGCTAGATCTGGCCTCTTGTCAAAGGGCACTTTTGATTCAACACCAAGGAGAGAATGAGAAGTCTAGAGGGAGTTAGATTTAGATAAGCCCTTGGGAAGGTCTTCCTATCTGCTAGACCAGCTCAGCGCCAGACCAATAACAATAATAATAATAATAATATTTTATTTATTGGTCGCCTCTCTGTCCAGGTTAGTGGACACTCTAGGCGACTTACAATAACAAAAAGCTAGGCATAATATACATATACAAAAACAAACCACAGTGCTAAACAATTTAAAACCAATTTCCAATTAAAACATCATAAAATTAATCCTCCTTAATCCCACCAAAAAAAAAAAAAAAAAGGCAGCACACAAAAAACAAACAAAAAACAAACAAACACCCAGGCCACCCCAGCCAGCCGGCTCATGTATCCCTCCAAAGAGGGACAGGTGGTAGCAATCAGTCCCAGCTGGCTGGGTACCTGGGGCCTGGTCCTGCAGGATGCAGGTCTGCCAGGCAGAAGTCCCACAGGGAAGGGTGGTGGAGGTGGTGATCCCACAGCAGCAGCAGCAGACTCTCCTTCCCTGGGCGGCGATGTTCTCTTCCTGCAGGCCCTGGGTCTCCCAGGCCACCCCAGCCAGCCGGCTCATGTATCCCTCCAAAGAGGGACAGGTGGTAGCAATCAGTCCCAGCTGGCTGGGTACCTGGGGCCTGGTCCTGCAGGATGCAGGTCTGCCAGGCAGAAGTCCCACAGGGAAGGGTGGTGGAGGTGGTGATCCCACAGCAGCAGCAGCAGACTCTCCTTCCCTGGGCGGCGATGTTCTCTTCCTGCAGGCCCTGGGTCTCCCAGGCCACCCCAGCCAGCCGGCTCATGTATCCCTCCAAAGAGGGACAGGTGGTAGCAATCAGTCCCAGCTGGCTGGGTACCTGGGGCCTGGTCCTGCAGGATGCAGGTCTGCCAGGCAGAAGTCCCACAGGGAAGGGTGGTGGAGGTGGTGATCCCACAGCAGCAGCAGCAGACTCTCCTTCCCTGGGCGGCGATGTTCTCTTCCTGCAGGCCCTGGGTCTCCCAGGCCACCCCAGCCAGCCGGCTCATGTATCCCTCCAAAGAGGGACAGGTGGTAGCAATCAGTCCCAGCTGGCTGGGTACCTGGGGCCTGGTCCTGCAGGATGCAGGTCTGCCAGGCAGAAGTCCCACAGGGAAGGGTGGTGGAGGTGGTGATCCCACAGCAGCAGCAGCAGACTCTCCTTCCCTGGGCGGCGATGTTCTCTTCCTGCAGGCCCTGGGTCTCCCAGGCCACCCCAGCCAGCCGGCTTATGTATCCCTCCAAAGAGGGACAGGTGGTAGCAATCAGTCCCAGCTGGCTGGGTACCTGGGGCCTGGTCCTGCAGGATGCAGGTCTGCCAGGCAGAAGTCCCACAGGGAAGGGTGGTGGAGGTGGTGATCCCACAGCAGCAGCAGCAGACTCTCCTTCCCTGGGCGGCGATGTTCTCTTCCTGCAGGCCCTGGATCTCCCAGGCCACCCCAGCCAGCCGGCTTATGTATCCCTCCAAAGAGGGACAGGTGGTAGCAATCAGTCCCAGCTGGCTGGGTACCTGGGGCCTGGTCCTGCAGGATGCAGGTCTGCCAGGCAGAAGTCCCACAGGGAAGGGTGGTGGAGGTGGTGATCCCACAGCAGCAGCAGCAGACTCTCCTTCCCTGGGCGGTGATGTTCTCTTCCTGCAGGCCCTGGGTCTCCCAGGCCACCCCAGCCAGCCGGCTCATGTATCCCTCCAAAGAGGGACAGGTGGTAGCAATCAGTCCCAGCTGGCTGGGTACCTGGGGCCTGGTCCTGCAGGATGCAGGTCTGCCAGGCAGAAGTCCCACAGGGAAGGGTGGTGGAGGTGGTGATCCCACAGCAGCAGCAGCAGACTCTCCTTCCCTGGGCGGCGATGTTCTCTTCCTGCAGGCCCTGGGTCTCCCAGGCCACCCCAGCCAGCCGGCTTATGTATCCCTCCAAAGAGGGACAGGTGGTAGCAATCAGTCCCAGCTGGCTGGGTACCTGGGGCCTGGTCCTGCAGGATGCAGGTCTGCCAGGCAGAAGTCCCACAGGGAAGGGTGGTGGAGGTGGTGATCCCACAGCAGCAGCAACAGACTCTCCTTCCCTGGGCGGCGATGTTCTCTTCCTGCAGGCCCTGGGTCTCCCAGGCCACCCCAGCCAGCCGGCTTATGTATCCCTCCAAAGAGGGACAGGTGGTAGCAATCAGTCCCAGCTGGCTGGGTACCTGGGGCCTGGTCCTGCAGGATGCAGGTCTGCCAGGCAGAAGTCCCACAGGGAAGGGTGGTGGAGGTGGTGATCCCACAGCAGCAGCAGCAGACTCTCCTTCCCTGGGCGGCGATGTTCTCTTCCTGCAGGCACTGGGTCTCCCAGGCCACCCCAGCCAGCCGGCTTATGTATCCCTCCAAAGAGGGACAGGTGGTAGCAATCAGTCCCAGCTGGCTGGGTACCTGGGGCCTGGTCCTGCAGGATGCAGGTCTGCCAGGCAGAAGTCCCACAGGGAAGGGTGGTGGAGGTGGTGATCCCACAGCAGCAGCAGCAGACTCTCCTTCCCTGGGCGGCGATGTTCTCTTCCTGCAGGCCCTGGGTCTCCCAGGCCACCCCAGCCAGCCGGCTCATGTATCCCTCCAAAGAGGGACAGGTGGTAGCAATCAGTCCCAGCTGGCTGGGTACCTGGGGCCTGGTCCTGCAGGATGCAGGTCTGCCAGGCAGAAGTCCCACAGGGAAGGGTGGTGGAGGTGGTGATCCCACAGCAGCAGCAGCAGACTCTCCTTCCCTGGGCGGCGATGTTCTCTTCCTGCAGGCCCTGGGTCTCCCAGGCCACCCCAGCCAGCCGGCTTATGTATCCCTCCAAAGAGGGACAGGTGGTAGCAATCAGTCCCAGCTGGCTGGGTACCTGGGGCCTGGTCCTGCAGGATGCAGGTCTGCCAGGCAGAAGTCCCACAGGGAAGGGTGGTGGAGGTGGTGATCCCACAGCAGCAGCAGCAGACTCTCCTTCCCTGGGCGGCGATGTTCTCTTCCTGCAGGCCCTGGGTCTCCCAGGCCACCCCAGCCAGCCGGCTTATGTATCCCTCCAAAGAGGGACAGGTGGTAGCAATCAGTCCCAGCTGGCTGGGTACCTGGGGCCTGGTCCTGCAGGATGCAGGTCTGCCAGGCAGAAGTCCCACAGGGAAGGGTGGTGGAGGTGGTGATCCCGCAGCAGCAGCAGCAGACTCTCCTTCCCTGGGCGGCGATGTTCTCTTTCTGCAGGCCCTGGGTCTCCCAGGCCACCCCAGCCAGCCGGCTTATGTATCCCTCCAAAGAGGGACAGGTGGTAGCAATCAGTCCCAACTGGCTGGGTACCTGGGGCCTGGTCCTGCAGGATGCAGGTCTGCCAGGCAGAAGTCCCACAGGGAAGGGTGGTGGAGGTGGTGATCCCACAGCAGCAGCAGCAGACTCTCCTTCCCTGGGCGGCGATGTTCTCTTCCTGCAGGCCCTGGGTCTCCCAGGCCACCCCAGCCAGCCGGCTCATGTATCCCTCCAAAGAGGGACAGGTGGTAGCAATCAGTCCCAGCTGGCTGGGTACCTGGGGCCTGGTCCTGCAGGATGCAGGTCTGCCAGGCAGAAGTCCCACAGGGAAGGGTGGTGGAGGTGGTGATCCCGCAGCAGCAGCAGCAGCAGCAGCAGCAGCAGCAGCAGACTCTCCTTCCCTGGGCGGCGATGTTCTCTTCCTGCAGGCCCTGGGTCTCCCAGGCCACCCCAGCCAGCCGGCTCATGTATCCCTCCAAAGAGGGACAGGTGGTAGCAATCAGTCCCAGCTGGCTGGGTACCTGGGGCCTGGTCCTGCAGGATGCAGGTCTGCCAGGCAGAAGTCCCACAGGGAAGGGTGGTGGAGGTGGTGATCCCACAGCAGCAGCAGCAGACTCTCCTTCCCTGGGCGGCGATGTTCTCTTCCTGCAGGCCCTGGGTCTCCCAGGCCACCCCAGCCAGCCGGCTCATGTATCCCTCCAAAGAGGGACAGGTGGTAGCAATCAGTCCCAGCTGGCTGGGTACCTGGGGCCTGGTCCTGCAGGATGCAGGTCTGCCAGGCAGAAGTCCCACAGGGAAGGGTGGTGGAGGTGGTGATCCCACAGCAGCAGCAGCAGACTCTCCTTCCCTGGGCGGCGATGTTCTCTTCCTGCAGGCCCTGGGTCTCCCAGGCCACCCCAGCCAGCCGGCTTATGTATCCCTCCAAAGAGGGACAGGTGGTAGCAATCAGTCCCAGCTGGCTGGGTACCTGGGGCCTGGTCCTGCAGGATGCAGGTCTGCCAGGCAGAAGTCCCACAGGGAAGGGTGGTGGAGGTGGTGATCCCACAGCAGCAGCAGCAGACTCTCCTTCCCTGGGCGGCGATGTTCTCTTCCTGCAGGCCCTGGGTCTCCCAGGCCACCCCAGCCAGCCGGCTCATGTATCCCTCCAAAGAGGGACAGGTGGTAGCAATCAGTCCCAGCTGGCTGGGTACCTGGGGCCTGGTCCTGCAGGATGCAGGTCTGCCAGGCAGAAGTCCCACAGGGAAGGGTGGTGGAGGTGGTGATCCCACAGCAGCAGCAGCAGACTCTCCTTCCCTGGGCGGCGATGTTCTCTTCCTGCAGGCCCTGGGTCTCCCAGGCCACCCCAGCCAGCCAGCTTATGTATCCCTCCAAAGAGGGACAGGTGGTAGCAATCAGTCCCAGCTGGCTGGGTACCTGGGGCCTGGTCCTGCAGGATGCAGGTCTGCCAGGCAGAAGTCCCACAGGGAAGGGTGGTGGAGGTGGTGATCCCACAGCAGCAGCAGCAGACTCTCCTTCCCTGGGCGGCGATGTTCTCTTCCTGCAGGCCCTGGGTCTCCCAGGCCACCCCAGCCAGCCGGCTTATGTATCCCTCCAAAGAGGGACAGGTGGTAGCAATCAGTCCCAGCTGGCTGGGTACCTGGGGCCTGGTCCTGCAGGATGCAGGTCTGCCAGGCAGAAGTCCCACAGGGAAGGGTGGTGGAGGTGGTGATCCCACAGCAGCAGCAGCAGACTCTCCTTCCCTGGGCGGCGATGTTCTCTTCCTGCAGGCCCTGGGTCTCCCAGGCCACCCCAGCCAGCCGGCTCATGTATCCCTCCAAAGAGGGACAGGTGGTAGCAATCAGTCCCAGCTGGCTGGGTACCTGGGGCCTGGTCCTGCAGGATGCAGGTCTGCCAGGCAGAAGTCCCACAGGGAAGGGTGGTGGAGGTGGTGATCCCACAGCAGCAGCAGCAGCAGCAGCAGCAGACTCTCCTTCCCTGGGCGGCGATGTTCTCTTCCTGCAGGCCCTGGGTCTCCCAGGCCACCCCAGCCAGCCGGCTCATGTATCCCTCCAAAGAGGGACAGGTGGTAGCAATCAGTCCCAGCTGGCTGGGTACCTGGGGCCTGGTCCTGCAGGATGCAGGTCTGCCAGGCAGAAGTCCCACAGGGAAGGGTGGTGGAGGTGGTGATCCCACAGCAGCAGCAGCAGCAGCAGCAGCAGCAGACTCTCCTTCCCTGGGCGGCGATGTTCTCTTCCTGCAGGCCCTGGGTCTCCCAGGCCACCCCAGCCAGCCGGCTCATGTATCCCTCCAAAGAGGGACAGGTGGTAGCAATCAGTCCCAGCTGGCTGGGTACCTGGGGCCTGGTCCTGCAGGATGCAGGTCTGCCAGGCAGAAGTCCCACAGGGAAGGGTGGTGGAGGTGGTGATCCCGCAGCAGCAGCAGCAGCAGCAGCAGCAGCAGACTCTCCTTCCCTGGGCGGCGATGTTCTCTTCCTGCAGGCCCTGGGTCTCCCAGGCCACCCCAGCCAGCCGGCTCATGTATCCCTCCAAAGAGGGACAGGTGGTAGCAATCAGTCCCAGCTGGCTGGGTACCTGGGGCCTGGTCCTGCAGGATGCAGGTCTGCCAGGCAGAAGTCCCACAGGGAAGGGTGGTGGAGGTGGTGATCCCACAGCAGCAGCAGCAGCAGCAGCAGCAGACTCTCCTTCCCTGGGCGGCGATGTTCTCTTCCTGCAGGCCCTGGGTCTCCCAGGCCACCCCAGCCAGCCGGCTCATGTATCCCTCCAAAGAGGGACAGGTGGTAGCAATCAGTCCCAGCTGGCTGGGTACCTGGGGCCTGGTCCTGCAGGATGCAGGTCTGCCAGGCAGAAGTCCCACAGGGAAGGGTGGTGGAGGTGGTGATCCCACAGCAGCAGCAGCAGCAGCAGCAGCAGCAGACTCTCCTTCCCTGGGCGGCGATGTTCTCTTCCTGCAGGCCCTGGGTCTCCCAGGCCACCCCAGCCAGCCGGCTCATGTATCCCTCCAAAGAGGGACAGGTGGTAGCAATCAGTCCCAGCTGGCTGGGTACCTGGGGCCTGGTCCTGCAGGATGCAGGTCTGCCAGGCAGAAGTCCCACAGGGAAGGGTGGTGGAGGTGGTGATCCCGCAGCAGCAGCAGCAGCAGCAGCAGCAGCAGCAGCAGCAGACTCTCCTTCCCTGGGCGGCGATGTTCTCTTCCTGCAGGCCCTGGGTCTCCCAGGCCACCCCAGCCAGCCGGCTCATGTATCCCTCCAAAGAGGGACAGGTGGTAGCAATCAGTCCCAGCTGGCTGGGTACCTGGGGCCTGGTCCTGCAGGATGCAGGTCTGCCAGGCAGAAGTCCCACAGGGAAGGGTGGTGGAGGTGGTGATCCCACAGCAGCAGCAGCAGCAGCAGCAGCAGCCTCTCCTTCCCTGGGCGGCGATGTTCTCTTCCTGCAGGCCCTGGGTCTCCTTCCTTGGAGGTTTTTTGGATGGCAACTTGTCAGGGATGGTTGACTGCCTGACTGCCTGTCTGGTTTTGTTCTGAAATTTCTATCCTGCCACCTAGCCTGTCCACCTGCAGCTCGTGGATTGGTTTTTAGAACAGGATGATGCCCTGAGCCAAGGCAGGGAACTGGAATAGACTGAGCCTTTCATGCAACTCTTCCCGTTCTACACGTATGGGATTGTTGACAACGCATCAGCTCAGAATGAAAGAGTGAAGATGCTGTCTGAAATACCTTCAGGCGTTTGGAATCTGGCACTCCTGGACTCATTCATTATTATTTAACCAAATTTATATACAAATGTATATACAAATTTATATATACGTCCAAGCATTTATAAAGAGCAATTTTAAAAATTCATTTAACAAAGGAAACATTAAAAGCATTTTTTTATATAAACGGAATCAAAATTGGTTTGTGAAATGTAAATGTAAGCAAGTACAGCGGCATACATGCACACCCTTTGCAGGATCTTTCCTCCTTTCATTTAGGGTTTCTGTCCTGCCGTAGTGCCCAGGGACCTCTCAAAGCAGCTTGTAAATCAAAACTATATTGAAAGAATTGGGCATGTTTAGCCTGGGCAAGAGAAGGTTGAGATATGATAGCACTCTTCAAGTACATGAAAGCACAGTGAGAAATCAAGTACATGAAAGCACGGTGAGAAATTGAAATGCAAACTCCTCCCCTCTGCCGCCACAGAACAATAATGCAGCCTCTGCTTCTGCCAACCATGCCAAAGGGAGCCCACCAACCCTGTCAGAGGGCACTTTTCCCAGATCCCTCCTCAAAACTGGAGCTGGCCCTGTGATGCCTAATTTGAATCACACCATCTCACCAGCGGCAGGCAAACTGCTGCTCTCTCATCTTCAGCCCCACATCTGCAACATGGGTATAAGAACAACATCCTACCTTACAGGGCTGTCATAAGGATTACAAAACATATGTGACCATGAGCCACTTTGAACTTTTTTGCAGATGCAAAATGTCATTCCTGAACCCAGTAATAATTGGAGGGGGGTTGCTGATTATTGTAGATGGATTTATTCCAGCAGGCATTTATTTCTATGTGGCAGATAATGGCTTTCTGCATTTTCTTTTAACTTCTGGCCCTTTATCTTTGGTTGATTGTTTCATTCGTGTGGGCGCGCGGACGCACAGACATGCTCTTACAAAATGGCAATGCTTATTTATTTCATTTATTTTATTTAAAATATTTCTATCCCTCCCTTCTACCCCATAATAGGGCACTCAGGGCTTCTTACAAAAATAAAATTGTAAACAATAAAATCACAAAACATTAAGATAAATTAAAATACATAAAATACAATTAAAATACATAAAATACTACACACACACACACATATACATATACATAGGGAGTGGTACTAAAGGGGACTACAAGGGTAAAATTTAACGTAGAAGGCATAAAATCACAAAATCAGTGTCAGGCTCTACCTTCAGTCCCTCCCAAAGGCTCTCCAGAACAATATCGTTTTCAGAAGTCTCTGGAAAACCATCAGGGAGGGACCAAAGAGGATTTCTTGGGGTAGGGTATTCCAAAGCTTGGGGGCCACAACTGAAAAAGCTCTCTCCCACGTGCCTGGCAGTCTAACGTCTTTCACTCCTGGCACACAGAGGAGACCAGAGACTTAAATGTTGCAAGACACCCTGAGTGGTGCTATGCAAATACCAATGCTTAAAGAAACAAACAAACAAATTTGTATAAATAAATACACTCTATGTAGGGATGCCTTTGAAGACTGCTTAGAAATGTCAGCTGTCTCAGAATAGGCCAGGGATGAGAGACCTCTGGCAGCCCCCAGAAGCTGCCAGACTCCAATTCCCATCAGCCCCCACGGCCAATGGTCAGGGGTGATGGTGGCTGTTGTGGTCCAGCAGGCATTTAGGAAGCATGTGGGTTTCCCATCCCTGAGCTGGACTGCTCCAGCTGACACACAAGCTGTTTCAAGTGAACATATTTCTTCAGCCAGGAGCCCATCCCGTTGTTTGGGCCCAATTCACGCTTACATGGGGATAAGTTTAATTGAACCAATGGGACTGACTTCTGAACAAACCTGTGTAGGGATTGCTGTGTTAGAGTGCTGGCTTTAGCCTTTAAAGACCGGAATTGTTGCTGTTTATTGAATTTCTATCTGGCCCCAGGGTGGCAAGCACATCAACTAACAGGGCTGTGCACAACCCCCCCCCACCTGCCCCATGGCTTCAATTCAGGGGGGTCTTCTGGCCGACCCACTCTGGGTTGACCTCGGAACCACCGCCTGCCCTGCCTCAGATTCACTTCCAAATAGGTTCAGGGCAGGGCTACTTTTAATTAGGGTTTTAAAACCCTATTAAACATGTAGCAGGAAGAGGGGCAGGGAAAGGAGACTTTATGTCTTCTCCTCCTCCCCATGACTGAGACGGGGGTCAATTCTACAGGGTGCTGTGATGCCCCCCCAATCAATGCCTCAGCAGAGGCATTAATGTGGGGGAAGGCATTGCAGCACCCTGCAGAATTGCCTCTCCACTGCAGACCTGAACAGTTGATCAGCAGAGGGTGCAATCTTGTGATGGTGATGCTCCACACCTTTTCTCTAAACTAAAAAGCCCCAAATGCTGCAACCTTTCCTCATAGGAGAGTTGGTCCATCAACTAATGGACTGCCTTCAAGTCGATTTATGACGACCCTATGAATAGGGTTTTCATGGTAAGCGGTATTTAGAGGGGGTTTACCATTGCCTCCCTCTGAGGCTGAGAGGCAGTGACTGGCCCAAGGTCACCCAGCGAGCTTCATGGCTGTGTGGGGATTCGAAGCCTGGTCTCCCAGGTCGCAGTCCAACACCTTAACCACTTTGCCACGCTGGTTCTCTGGTCCATCAACTAGCTAGAGCTAACTAGCTAGGGCTAATTAACTAGACAGGGATAATTCTAGGCAGGGCTTTAAAAAATATTCTGCTTGAGTATAGGTAGCGTCCAGAAAGGTATAGACCAACCCATCATTTGGCCATAGGGTGCCGGTAAAGGGAAGTGTTCACAAACAAAACTCTGCTCATTAACCACACTGGCATCCTCTTGGCCTTGGCGGTACCTTTCCTGATCTGTGGTATACACTCCACTTGAGCTTCTAATATTGTGCTGTTATTATTATTATTAATTAATTTGTATCCCACCCTTCCTCCCAGCAGGAGCTCAGGGCGGCAAACAAAGTGCTAAAAACACTTTAAAACATTATAAAAACTGATCTTAAAATATATTAAAACAAAACAGCGTTAGAAACATTAAAAAAACTTTTAAAAAGGGTTAAAAACATTATTAAAAAACATATTAAGAATTCTAACACAGACACAGACTGGGATAGGTCCCAACCTAAAAGGCTTGTTGAGAGAGGAAAGTGAAACAACTGTTAAACAACTCCCAAACATTTGACCTGCTTTTGACTTTGCCTTTCAACTTCCTTTTTACTAATCTCCTCATTTTGGGGAAGTTTCCTCATTTGACAAAGACAAAATGGTAACATGTGACCATGTTGGATCTTCTTGGCAATTGGCCAGTTACATGTACACTATTAATTGCACTATGGTCAGTGCTCCCAATTGGTTCAAATTTTCAGAAGGCATTTGGAGGAGGAGAGACCTGGTTGTTGCTGCTATTAGGAATTGTCACACACTGAGTTCTTGTTATAGAAGGAAGGCTGAGGGTGGCATAAGTAGCCCATGAGCAGAGCAGAGCAAGGCCAGTCTTCACTCTGGTCTGCTCATGGGGCCCGCCTCCCCAAGAGCCAAACCGCAGGCTGAAAGGCCCCTGTGGGACCACCCCCCCTCCAGTCTCACTAGCGAAGATGGCACGCTCATACTCCTCTTCCATCCCTGCCTCCCTGCTGTGCCGCAAAAGGGGGTTCCAGCCCAGGTAAGTAGTGGCAAATCCAGAAGTGCAGGGTCCCTTCATGATAGTCACAGCTACGCCCCCTCACGGCCATACCCCTTCTAAGATTATACAACCTAATATTATAGAATAACCTGGCCAGGTTTGAATACTGCTTTCTGCTTCTCTGTCCTTGTTAACGCCTTCTCTCACAACTTCCCTAGGAGCCAACTGGCAGTAGTGTTAAGTACTGACTCACCTCCTTTCACTTTGATTGGCTCCAATTAGCAGGAAAGGAGAAAGAAGCCGGCTAGAAGACTCTTCTCAGTGGCTAACACATTCTCCTTTCATGCTGATTGGCTCATAGAATGCTGGAGGCATAGGGGCCCTGCTGGGACCCTGCTCCCAAAAATGTAAAAGATCTAAGACCCCCCGAGACCCTGGATGACTTCACCCCTGAGTATGAGACCCAGATTGATTTGTGTTCCTTATGGATGTTACTGTATTCGTGCTTGTAATTTATTGTTTGTATTGCCCACTACCTGTGCAAAAGGCAGTATCTATGCTATCTGAAGGCAGTGTCTATATCATCTGCCACCCTGGTCTCCTTCTAGGGGGAAGGGTGGGATGTAAATAAATAAATAAATAAATTCTTGGACTTCCTGTAGAAGACATCTTCTGGCAGAAGAACTTCCATCCAAGCTGCTGTTGCTAGCCCACTCGAACGTATTTTCTTCCCTCACGAACCCATCAGAACATGTAATCATCAGTCACTGAGACAGAGGTTGCTTCTCAAAATCTGGGCCCCTCCACCTCTATGCCCCCATGCAAACGGCACTGCAAATTCACTGCCAGTTCTTGCAGACTTTGCCTCATTGTTGTTTTGATCTGAGAAGCAGGCTGATTGCTTTCAAAAGCAGTTGGTCCTCCATCTGAAAGCAGAACAGAGGATAGCCGCTGCCGGAGGCTTTCAAACCAGTATCCAGCTGACAGACTTGAAGGGAACCTATCAGGATTTCTGCAAAAGGACATATGCAAAAGACGGGGAGGGGGCGGCGGGAGGCTTTGAAATCCTTTGTTTTACTGGTGTGAAAGCACCAAAGACAAAAGCGCCACACAGAACGGTTTGGGTTTGAAGTCCGCGCATTTGTGATTCTCACACACGAGGATTCTGGGAGCTATCAAAAGATTGGCAGCAGGTGGGAACCAGCTGCTTACCTTTGAACAAGAGTGGGAGCCAAAGCTTGCACAAGACCCACTGCCAGCCCATTCCCCACTTGGAGCGTAAACAGGCATCAGGACCCGCACTGAGCAGCATCAGACACACTGGGCTCAGGACGAAGCATCCTTCCCTCCTACCGGGCTAAAGAGATGGTTCAGCCCTTAACCTCTGCTGGTGGGTTTAAGGTTGAAATGCTACTTCATTAATCCTAAATAATGTTCATTGGTAATTAATACGACAGCTTGTTAGTACAAAACTGGCCAGTGGATTTCTCAGCTTTGTATTTCAATTGGTGTTTCAACTCTTCCATGTGTGTACATTGCTTCCGGCATCTAGGTATTCATAGAACAGTCTTTCCAACTAAAATGTTGGATAAAAAGGTATGCTTGTTCTAATGGTTTATTGATCAATGGAAAATACTTCATCCTTAAAATTCAACAAAATAAAGTTTCACAATTGGATAGGCAACCTGTCATCTTCCAGCTAACTTCATGCAGCCCTTGACCTAATTTGGAAAGTCCTCTGAAAGTTATCAGTTCTTCAGACCTCTCGCAAGAGCGATCTATCCCTCCCCGGGCAGGCTTCCTTGCAGGGAGAAGGAAGGGAGGAAGGAATGTGGAGAGAGGGAATGGGATGTCAGAAGTAGGCATGGGGGAGAAATTCAATTCTGCTCACATTCATAGTCAAGCCTACCTAATTTGCACTTCTTGAAACAAAACACAAACTGAAACACAGTCATGCTTTCAAATTTGCACTTCTCTGAAATTTGCAATGCAGTTTTCTAGCCAATTGATGTGTACAAAAATGCATGTACTAGGGTAAAGTGTGAATAAAAATTCATATTTTAGTGAAAAGAGCATACAAAAACTCATTAAATAGTGGAAAATTCCTTTGCAAAAATGTGTAATATTGGGCAAAATTGCACACACACATCTGGATATTAAGAGAAATCCACACTAAAATGTTGCTGAATTTTCATGATTTGCTTTTAAAAAAAACCCCACTGATGTGGAGAACTGAATTTAAGAGTGGAGAGATGAGAAACAGAATTTGACAGATGTGCCCATCCCTAATGAGAAAGCCAAGGGAGAATGAAAAATGGGGCGACTCTCATAAACCCAGAGTTTAGCAGCAATCCAGACTCAGAGTAAGAGGCTGCAGAGTCTCCAGCTAAGGAGCTGGACCAGGAACAGGGCTGTGAGCCTCAGGCTGACAGGCAGGAGCCGTACCCCTAGGGCCTGCAGAGCCAGCGAGAGGACACTCACCGGCACCTTCTTCCTGAAGCTCCCAGTGTCTTCCGCAGGGCCTCACCAGTCCAGAGGCACAGGGAGTGCACCAAGTGGGGGGCGGTGGAACAGAGGAGGAGTGCTCACCTTCTGGCCAGAGGGTTGGCCCTTGACGAATCTGGTTATCCGCAAGGGAGCAGAGCTTGGGAGGGGACTGAGGCTTCACAAGGCTCTGCCTGCTGGCCATCTTTGCAAGAGCAAGTTACTCACTCAGAGCTGTCTGTGGTCCTGCAACTCCTGACCTGCCTTGCTCTGTGGAACCAACCCATGATAGTGATCCTGCCCACTTTGGGATCCCATCCCACCCAATACCAGCATGCCGTCCCCAACAGATTGAAACCAAGGGAACATGTTCCTTGACAGAATACCCTCCCGTTTTTAAAAGTGGCACAAAAGCAGAGCTCATGACTGAGGGTAGAGCTACACATTACACTCAAATGGAGGCGGCACAAGCCCAAGAGCCATGAGAAGCAGCCTTGGCCACAATTTGGAACGGAGAAGCAGCGGGAAGGGAAAGGGTTCAGCAACCTCTCCCCATGGCAGCTCTGTTCCAAATCCTGAAACTGTTTCCCAAGGAAGACCCAGCCACTGGGTGTGTTTGTGTGTAGCATGTAGGCTCCAGAACTGACATGTGAAATTGCCTGAGTTGTAAAAGAGTGAAATACAGCTCAAGTAAGGGGAGGTTTTCCACAGGTGGCAGAATGTGTGCCAAATAGGGCCATCCTGAGATCCTCCAGAAGGTGGGTGCCACAGCAGACGCTAAGGCGTGTCTTCTGCCATCTTACCTGGGATACATAACAGGGCTGCACTTTAGGCCCACAAGAAGATAAGAAGCTGGGAGGAGGCCAGAGAGATTTGGCCAAAGGTCCAAATAGCCCAACACCTGGCTCCCAGAGTGGCCAACCAGGCAATGGTGGGAAGCCCCCAAGTAGCTCATGAAGGCAACAGCACATTGGTCTAACTCCCTTTTGAACCCCTTTGTGTGTATATTTATTTTATTGTTACAGTTATTTATATTTTCATGTCACTCTCTGACGCAGAGTTCTTAGTGCTAGGGAAGGAGGAATCTCTCAGTTTCTCACTTTTCCCAGCTGAAGTTCAGTTAGTCACTTTTCCCACGTCACTTTGCGAATTTTTGTTTTAAAGCCCTCGTGAAAATTCATCTGCATTTTAATGGATACTTCTCAAATTTTTGCAAGCAATTTTCCCTAATATAATAAATGTATGCATGTTATTGTCAGTAATATATGCAATTTTATGCACACTTTCCCTAATTATATGCATTCTTTGCATACATTACTTGATTGGAGCACTGCACCACAAAATCCCGAGAAGTGCCTGTTTTGAAGGGGAACTGCATTTCACTTCACACATTCTTTCAGGAATTAGGTGTTGGCAAACAAAACAACCATTTTAAAACAATAAAAGTGTGTGACACAATAGGCATAATGGAGTTGTTCTTTTTAAATTCTGAATTAAAACTAGATCTAAATGCAAAGACAGGAGGGTAAACTTATGAAGCTACAGCAAGATTTTTAAAAGATTTTTTAAAGGCTGTGAAAATTGGAAGGACCTTGCCTGTTTCCAAAAGGGCATTATGGAAGGTGAAAGGTGACCCTCTCTGAAAGATTGCAGGGTCTAGGACAGTCCATGTGGGAAGAAGCAATTGTCCAGGTAACATGGTCCCAACTGCAAAGGGCCTTAAAGGTCAACATGAGTACTTTGAACTGGTCCTGGAAACAGACTGAAAGCCAGTAAATACTGGTGTGATATGTTCATAGTGCCCTGTCCCAGTTAGCTAATCTCACGTCTGAGTCAATGAAGTTTCCAGATCATTTTCAAAGGCAGCCCAACATACAGATTTGGCAGGATTTGTTCTTGATAAATCCATGTTGGCTTCTAGTAATCACTGCATTGTTTACAAGGTGCTTACAGATTGACTGCTATATAATCTGCTCCTGAATTTTCCCAGGGATCGATGTCAGGCTGACTGGTCTGTAGTTCCCAGGTTCCTCCTTTTTGCCCTCTTTGAAGATAGGGACAACATTAGCCCTCCTCCAGTCATCTGGCATTTCATGCATCCTCCACGATTTCACAAAAATAATAGACTGCAGTTCCAAGAGTTCTTCAGCCAGTTCCTTCAATACTCTAGGCTGCAGTTCATCGGGCCCTGAAGATTTGAACTTGCTCAAAGTGATTAGATATTCCTTGACCATTTGTCTATCAGTCTCAAATTGCAATTCTGCCCTTTCAACTTCGCCTCATAGACACTCTTTTGGAAGAAGACTGAGCCAAAGTAGGAATTGAGCACTTCTTATTTATTTTATTTATTTATTATTATTTATTTATTAGTTTTAGGTTTATATCCCACCTTGCCTCTCAGTAGGAGCCCAGGGCCTTTTCTTCTGCCTTTTCTTCATCATCTGTTATCATTTTGCCATCCTCATTGAGTAGCTGTGCCACCATTTCTTTTCTCTGTCATTTACTATGGACGTACCTGAAGAAAGCTTTTTTGTTGCTTTAGGCATCTGTTGCTAGCCTCAGCTCATTCTCAGCTTTAGCCTTCCTGACGCCATCCCTGCAATTCCGTGATACCTGCCTGTACTCTTCCTTTGTGGCCTGGCCTTTCATCCACTTCCTGCATGTGTCCTTTTTTGTTTTCAGGTCATCTGTAAGCTTTCTGTGAAGTCACATTGGCTTATTCTGTTTTCTTCCCCCTTTTTTCCTTGACGGAATTGTTTGCCATTGTGCCTTTAGAATTTCCTCTTTTAGAAACTCCCACCCATCTTGGACTCCTTTTCTCATTGGAGTTTTTTGCCACGAAACCTTACATATCGTTATTCTGAGTTTATTAAAATCGGCTTTCCGGAAGTCCAGGGTACACGTATGGCTACCCTCAGCTTTTGCTTCCTTTAAAATCAAGAACTCTAGTATAGAGTGGTCACTTTCCCCCAGAGTTCCCATAACTGCCACTTCATCCCCCAAGTCATCTCTGTTGGTTAGAATCAAGTCAAGGATAGCTGGTCTTCTAGTTGCTTCCTCTACTTTCTGTAGGAGAAAGTTATCTCCAACACCAGTCAGGAATTTCCTGGAGGAGCCGTGTTTGGCAGAATTTGTCTCCCAACAGATACCAGGATAATTACTACTACATCATGCCTCCTCGAAACATTAGCAGTTTGCTTTGGAAAAGTTTCATCCTCATCTTCTCCTTTATTGGGTGGTCAGTAGTAGACTCCAACCACCATTTTCCTCTTATTCCTTGCCCCATTTATTTTAATCCTGATGCTCTTGATGGGGCTACCAAGCCCATCTACTGCATTTCTGTGCAGGAATATATATTTTTAACATATAGTGCAACTCCGCCTCCCTTCCTGTTCCTTCTGTTCTTTTTGAACAAGCTATTCCCTTTGTTTGCTGTATTCCAGTCATGGGAGTCATCCCATCAAGTTTCAGATATTCCTATCAAGTTGAATCTCACTTTAAGATTTCTGGAGTGGTAGCTGTGTTACGTCTGTTGCATCAAAATCATGTTCTGTTCATCAACATTATGGCACCTTATAGACAAACGTTGTTTATTATGACTTAAGTTCACATCTGATGACACGGACTCTAGCCCATGACGCTAAGGCCATAATAAAATTTGTTCAAGGTGGTACAAGCCTTTTTGTTGAATTCAGTTTATCTGCAATAAAATCTCTCTGATAAGCTCTTTGGGGCTAGCCAAAATTTTGTGGCTTGGGGAAATCTGCAGATGGGCCATGATGAGATCTTGAGAGGTGCAACAAAGCAGGGCTTTGGGGGCAATTTCTACCTTTACGAGTGGTGACGGAGCCAAGCCTTCCTCTTTCAACAAGCCTTTTAAGTAGAGACCTTATCCCAGTCTGTGTCTGTGTTGGAATTGCTTTTTAACATGTTCTTAAACCTTCTTTTTAAAAAGTTTTTAATCTTAGATAATTTTTGGAAGCTTTTTTTAAGAAATGTTTTTAAAGATGTTTTAATATGTTTTCAAGTTTGTTTTTATGATGTTAAAGTTTTTAGTGCTTTTATCGGCCGCCCTGGGCTCCTGCCAGGAGGAAGGGCGGGATATAAATCAAATAATAAATAAATAAATAAGGTGATCCAGGAGGCAAAATCATCTGCTCCTTTGAGACATTTGATTTGATATTATTGTCTTTTCCCAACCATTTGCATGTTGCTGAAGCAAAACCTCTTAGTCTAAATTACCTTGTCAGACTCATACGTGAGGTTGTTGAGAAGGAGAGGAAAAAAACCAATTATGAATTTACCACGTTTGCAAAACACCAGTGGAACAAAAGCAGCACATTTGCTGCTGTTAGCAGGCGCTGGATCCTCAAGGGAGTGACGATCTTTGTTTCCCCAGTGGGAAACGTGCTAGTTGAGGGAAGAAATGAAGTTTGCCACCCACCACCTCATTTCTTAATGATACGTTGGATTTCCTTATGAATTCAGGGAAGGGCTGTAGAGTACACAGGAACAACATAGGAACTGCCTTAATCTGAGTCAGACTCTTTGTCCATCTTGCTCAATATTGTCTACACTGACTGGCAGCAGCTCTCCAGGGTTTCAGGCAGGCGTCTCTCCCAGTCCTACCTGGAGAGACCATTGGGGATTGAACCTGGGGCCTTCTGCGTGCAAGGCAGATGCTCTGCCCATTAGCTACAATGACCCTTCCCCAATGCACCTGCTTTGTATGCAGAAAGCCCCGGGTTCAATCCCCAATGGCATCCCCAAGGCAAGCCTGGGGACATTCTGCCCGAACCCTGAAAAGCTGCCATTAGTCAAGGTGGACAATACTGAGCACGGCTGAATTGGTCACACTGGATCATATCTAATGCTAGTCCTAGTTACTGGGAATGACCGCCTTGGATTCATTCATTTCCACGGGTCTACTTTGAGTAGGACTATTACTAGACGCAACCTATTCTTGTAAACCGCTTAGTGGTTTTCTTACAATCAAGTGGTATATACATTTTGTTAAAATAAATGAATTGTAAGAATTCCCTGCTGTCTTCCCTCCACTGCTATCCAGCCTTTTCGTGTTGTCAGTATTATTTATTTATTTATTTATTTATTTAGTGTATTTATATACTGCCCCATAGCCGAAGCTCTCTGGGCGGTTTACAATAACTAAAAACATTAAAAACAAATATACAAATTTAAAAACACATCTTTTAAAAACAATTTAAAATACAATTTAAAACAAAAAGTAACGTGGCTTATATACCTCTGCCTCCTCCCCGATATTCGGATATTAGCAGAGATTGCATTAGAGGGGGCTTTGTGGGGTTAGAATTGGGAGGAACTCAAAACTGAAACAAGCGGGTGGTTTTTGGAAGGGCAGAGAAACAGGGCGCTCGAGGTCCCAGAGGAGGCTGAAAATGATACACGGATACTCAGACCCTTTTTCATTTTGCCCCAAATAGCTGGAGTCTTGGTTTTTGCTTGGTGTGGGGGGATTGAATATTAGTGACATCTAAACCTCTGGAGACTCTGTTGTGTACCTGGGGGGCCAATTGCAGAGAATAGCCCTGGGGGACCTTGCTTCTCAAGGCCATGGCTGTTAAACTGCAGTCCTGTCTTCTTCTCCCATTGTTCACCTCTACATGAAACTGCCAAGTGTGATCGTCTGGGCATTTGGAGAAATAGCATCAGTATGCTTTGCAGATGGTGCCTGGCTCTGTTTCTTCCTTTCTTACCATTTCACATGGGCGAGGCTTCTGGACCGATGTCTCGGATCTGTAATGAAGGCTGATTTGCTTGAACAGACTTTAATATTGCGTTTCTAAATTGTTGTAACCCGCCCTGGGTCCTCATGATGAATGGCAGGTAAGAACTCTAATAAGCGAATTACACATCAGGATAAGAGATGGGCCTATTCCTTGACTTGGCCCAAGGCAGCTTCCAGCATTCCTAATGGCTTGATGTTTTTCCAGACGTTTCAGCAACTCCGCCCCCTGGGAGATCACTATGTACTTCCAGAGGGGGTTGTGGTCAACAGGAATGGGGGGGTTGCAGATCTGCCCCTGTTGCCATCGCAAGGATGGACGAACAGCTTCCACTAATAAATCTTCATAAATCAGAGAGAATCTGTGTGAGATGTAAGCATTGCTCTTCTCCCTCTCATTACTCAGTAATACTGCTCAAGTGCAACATCCTCCGTCTTGCCTCGTCCCATCAGGCCGCTTCCCTTTTCCCCTTCGATGGGCTCCTGCACCATTAACCAGTGAGAATGAGCAGACATTCAGCTGGTGAAGCTTTTTCCATCATTGTGTCTGCATGCCAGGAAAAAGCTCTGGCTGCTGTGGCTGCTTTGGTACAAAAATTCAATTCAATTCAAAATTCAATTCAAAATTTGTAATTGTTTTTTCTCTCCTTTTGTTCTCAACAACCTCACCTATGAGTCTGACAAGGTAATTCAGACTAAGAGGTTTTGCTTCAGCAACATGCAAATAGTTGGGAAAATACAATAATATCAAATCAAATGTCTCAAAGGAGCAGATGATTTTGCCTCCTGGGTCACCTTAGCTCCCTCACCACTCGTAAAAATAGAAATTGGCCCCCAAAGCCCTGCTTTGTTGCACCTCTCAAGATCTCATCATGGCCCATCTGCAGATTTCCCCAAGCCACAAAATTTTAGCTAGCCCCAAGGAGCTTATCAGAGAGATTTTATTGCAGATAAACTGAATTCAACAACGAGGCTTGTACCACCTTGAACAAATGTTATTATGGCCTTAGCTGTTGGGGGCTAGAGTCCATGTCATCAGGTGTGAACTTAGGTCATAATAAACAATGTTTGTCTATAAGGTGTCATAATGTTGATGAACAGAACATGAACTAATAATGTTGATGAACAGAACTGTGTAATTCAGACGAAGAGGTTTTGCAAAAAGTTCAGGACATCTGAACTTCCACGATTTCCGAGCAGTGGCTGGGTGTCCACCTTTCAGTAGTGCTGTAGGAATCATGGATTTCCTGCATTTTTCTGCCTTTGAGGTTATTTCTAACACTAGAATTCTAGGATTCTTGCCAGAACAAGGAAAAAGCTGGGGGAAGCAGCATCTCTGTTTTGGAGAAGGGGAACTGAGTTATTAGAACAGGAGGGGGGTTGTACTAAAAAGTCAAAAATGGCACAAAATGACCAGCACAACCCTCATCGTGGGTTATTTATTTCTTATTTTTATACCCTGGTTTTCTGTAATTGTCATAATCGAGGCAGGTAAACATACAAGTAAAACCCACAGATAAAAGTTGCCTTCTAGTAACCTTATCAGTTGCGGCACTCCACCTGTGGTATTGCCTCCCTTATAAGGCAGTCTGACAGTGCTGTTATTTCTGTGCCCACCCACCAATCACCTGACCCCACTGGGTGCTTTACTAGATGGGCCCCTATGGCCTGATCCAGCAGGTTCATCTTATGTTCTTATGATCCCGGCACTGTGCTGATCAGCAGCACTTGCAAAGTCCTGCATCAATCAGCTGATTGTTGGTGCTTGCAAAGCCCTGTATATCTATATGCAGAGTTGCCCAGAGCCTAACCGCGACCCCACACTGGCTCTCCTTAACAGTGCTGCATAGGTGCATTGGTCCCAGCAGAAACCACCATTGCCATCTCCGCTTCCCCCATTGCTGCTGCCAACTAAGTTGTAAACCATGTAGCTGCTACAATCGATTATGTATGCTGCCTACCTCTGCTGTCTTCTGAGTCTCTGTAGGTTGGGCTGGTCCAGGACTAAATGGGCAGGATTAAATAAGGATGAGGCTGCAGGAAGACCCAACTCACAGTCACTGCAAGAGATGTTTTTTCTACTTACAGCTGTGCTTTGAAAAATAATGGAGAGAGTGAGTAGGGGAATATAGTTTGATCCTGAAAAGGAGATGATGGCCCTGAAATATAAAGACTGGAAGGCTGAAGCTGAACAAGAAATGATAGGGAGCTGGAGATCATAAGCATTGCTTGCTGGATCAGACTAAAGGTCCACCAAGTTTAATGTACTTCTGCCTCTAATTAAAACAAGCTGGATACCTCTGGGAAACTCACAGGCAGGGCATGGCAGCAATAGCCTGCCTGTGTTTATCTGCAGCACCTGATCATCAGAGATATAGTGTCCCTGAGCATGGAGGTTCTATGACCAATGTGTGCTATACGTACCCTCTGTGAAATTGTCTAATCTCATTTGTGAAGTTAGGGTGAGACGTATCAGTCTATTTCCAGTCTGTGCCAATTTTGCATGTATTCATTATTAAAACCATTCTGGCACATTTCCACATTAATCTGTGAATCTGCTTTTTTAAAAAAAAACTAAGAAAATGTGCATGTAAATAAGTATTTCACACTGAATACATATTTTATCTCAATACACATCTAAATGTTTGTTGTTGTTGTTGTTATGTGCCTGCAAGTCGATTTCAACTTATGGCGACCCTATGAATCAGTGACCTCCAAGAGCATCTGTCATGAACCACCCTGTTTAGATCTTGTAAATTCAGGTCTGTGGCTTCCTTGATGGAATCAATCCATCTCTTGTTTGGCCTTCCTCTTTTTCTATTCCCTTCTGTTTTTCCCAGCATTACTGTCTTTTCTAGTGAATCATGTCTTGTAATTATGTGTCCAAAGTATGATAAACTCAGTTTCCTCATTTTAGCTTCTAATGATGTATTTTACCCTAAAATGCACATTTTGCATTGCATTTTGGTACATATTCAGACCTAAGAACTGTATCAGAAAATATGGAGAAGGGCAAATTCCACAGGATAATTATGTTCCAATTCTTGCATTTGTCCAAGAAGAGTTCAGTTAACAGTGCAGACCAAGCAACGGTGTCCACCACCCCTAATCTAAGCCCACCGCCATCACTACGTCTTTTGGTGGTGAATTTCACAAGGTAATTAAGCCCTGGGGGGAGATTTATAGAAAGAACACCAAGCACATTGAGCTATAAAGAAAAGGTTAAAAATATACTAATTCCAGCTGACCTAGGGAGAGTTCCTGATATTCCTAATAAAAGTGGAAGATTTCTCACAAATGAAGAGACAGTAGAAGGGACCTTCTCAGCACCTGGCATCAGTCAGTGGCAGCTGGTAGATTCCACTGCCCCATTGGCATGGAGCCACCCACTGCCACTAGCATCAGCCAGAGACAAACTTCCTGGGGGTTTGCTTTAAACCTGCCAAGGAGGTTAAGTTGGAGGTTAATTAAATAATGAGTGGCCTGGCAAACATTAAGAGGGAACAGCTGGATTGGCAGCCACGGGAGGGCCAGAGGTCACAAAGGAAACACACGCGCCCCGTTTCAGATGGGCAAAGGGAAACCTTTTCTTCTTTTGTCTAGCTAGGCATAATTGATCTGCGGAAACTGCTGCCCCTGAGAATGGTGGTAGAAACAGCCATACATTAAAATCTAGCATTGTTGCCCTCTGTGCCCTGGCCTGATTTCCTTTGAGGAAGCTGGAACTTGCCACTCTCTGGAACAGAATGTCCTTATTACAGATGCAAAGGAAAACTGGTTCTTACTGTATGTCAGAGTTGCTAAAGTCTATTCTTTGAGGTTGCTTCATAGGCACACATTCAACACTTGACTAGGGCGACAGCCAGTGATGTGTGTGTGTGTGTGTGTGTGTGTGTGTGAGAGAGAGAGAGAGAGAGAGAGGATGGTCCAGTATTCCTTTTCCAGCAATGGATACCTCTGGGCAGCAACAGGCCTCACCTGCTCTCCCACTTCCCGGCACCTTGCATTCAGAGGTATACCACCCCTGAACATGGATGTTCTATGCGGCTTCTGCATTAAGCACTGACAGAACATCAGCTTCTAGGGGAGTCCCAGAGCTCAACACCAGAGCTTGCATCCTTCCATTAGATGACAAATTCACTCTGCACATCCTTAGAGGCACTGTTTGTTTACTTCATAGGCCTCCCAGGGTAAATCCTGTCATCATAAACAGGTGCTGGGCTGAGCCCTGGACACTCTTAACACAAATTCAGCCCTGAATTTATATCACGAATCTCTGATGGTGTTGCTGGTGGGGAGACAGTTTTTGTGGGATGTAGACTAGTAGCTACCTGATCACAGTCTGGACAACCCAGGTAGGGAAGGGTTAACTGCAATCTGCACCTGGACGTCTGCACTGTTACCAGCACTGATGAGGTACAAATTCAAATGACACAAAAGAAGCTTTAAAACTCTCCTCCAGACATCATTCTTATTGTGCATTCATTATGATTTGAGCTCATGATGGTAGTGGAGCGGTTTGCACCTCCAAAGGTTCTGGAGTGGTCACACTGCTTCGTTTCAATCAGGGCAACTTCCTACTGAAACCCTGTAACTCTGCATACCACAAATGAATCTGATTCACTATTTGTCCTGCTTCTGTTTCTCAGTATTGCAAGAGTTCCCCTCCAGGCCGCCAGAAAGAGATAATCTTGCAAAAGCATCACAGAGCTCATGTACATGGGAGCATTTCTTCGTAGCAAATACACTGCTTTTACCTTTGTAACAGATTTGCACTGTCCACAGTAAGTGCTCAATGTCAGCTGCAAACACGGAAGTTTCCATTCACACCCTCTATGAACATAAGAACATAAGAACATAAGAAGAGCCTGCTGGATCAGGCCAGCGGCCCATCTAGTCCAGCATCCTGTTCTCACAGTGGCCAACTAGGTGCCTGGGGGAAGCCCGCAAGCAGGACCCGAGTGCAAGAACACTCTCCCCTCCTGAGGCTTCCGGCAACTGGTTTTCAGAAGCATGCTGCCTCTGACTAGGGTGGCAGAGCACAGCCATCATGGCTAGTAGCCATTGATAGCCCTGTCCTCCATGAATTTGTCTAATCTTCTTTTAAAGCCCTCCAAGCTGGTGGCCATTACTGCATCTTGTGGGAGCAAATTCCATAGTTTAACTATGCGCTGAGTAAAGAAGTACTTCCTTTTGTCTGTCCTGAATCCTCCAACATTCAGCTTCTTTGAATGTCCACGAGTTCTAGTATTATGAGAGAGGGAGAAGAACTTTTCTCTATCCACTTTCTCAATGCCATGCATAATTTGATACACTTCTATCATGTCTCCTCTGACCCGCCTTTTCTCTAAACTAAAAAGCCCCAAATGCTGCAACCTTTCCTCGTAAGGGAGTCGCTCCATCCCCTTGATCATTCTGGTTGCCCTCTTCTGAACCTTTTCCAACTCTATAATATCCTTTTTGAGATGAGGCGACCAGAACTGTACACAGTATTCTAAATGCGGCCGCACCATAGATTTATACAATGGCATTATGATATCGGCTGTTTTATTTTCAATACCTTTCCTAATTATCGCTAGCATGGAATTTGCCTTTTTCACAGCTGCCGCACACTGGGTCGACTTTTTCATCGTGCTGTCCACTACAACCCCGAGGTCTCTCTCCTGGTCGGTCACCGCCAGTTCAGACCCCATGAGCGTATATGTGAAATTCAGATTTTTTGCTCCAATATGCATAATTTTACACTTGTTTATATTGAATTGCATTTGCCATTTTTCTGCCCATTCACTCAGTTTGGAGAGGTCTTTTTGGAGCTCTTCGCAATCCCTTTTTGTTTTAACAACCCTGAACAATTTAGTGTCATCAGCAAACTTGGCCACTTCACTGCTCACTCCTAATTCTAGGTCATTAATGAACAAGTTGAAAAGTACAGGTCCCAATACCGATCCTTGAGGGACTCCACTTTCTACAGCCCTCCATTGGGAGAACTGTCCGTTTAGTCCTACTCTCTGCTTTCTGCTTCTTAACCAATTTCTTATCCACAAGAGGACCTCTCCTCTTATTCCATGACTGCTAAGCTTCCTCAGAAGCCTTTGGTGAGGTACCTTGTCAAACGCTTTTTGAAAGTCTAAGTACACTATGTCCACTGGATCACCTCTATCTATACGCTTGTTGACACTCTCAAAGAATTCTAATAGGTTATTGAGACAGGACTTTCCCTTGCAGAAGCCATGCTGGCTCTGCTTCAGCAAGGCTTGTTCTTCTATGTGCTTAGTTAATCTAGCTTTAATAATACTTTCTACCAGTTTTCCAGGGACAGAAGTTAAGCTAACTGGCCTGTAATTTCCGGGATCCCCTCTGGATCCCTTTTTCAAGATTGGCGTTACATTTGCCACTTTCCAGTCCTCAGGCACGGAGGAGGACCCAAGGGACAAGTTACATATTTTAGTTAGCAGATCAGCAATTTCACCTTTGAGTTCTTTGAGAACTCTCGGATGGATGCCATCCGGGCCCGGTGATTTGTCAGTTTTTATATTGTCCATTAAGCTTAGAACTTCCTCTCTCGTTACCACTATTTGTCTCAGTTCCTCAGAATCCCTTCCTGCAAATGTTAGTTCAGGTTCAGGGATCTGCCCTATATCTTCCACTGTGAAGACAGATGCAAACAATTCATTTAGCTTCTCTGCAATCTCCTTATCGTTCTTTAGTACACCTTTGACTCCCTTATCATCCAAGGGTCCAATTGTCTCCCTAGATGGTCTCCTGCTTTGAATGTATTTATAGAATTTTTTGTTGTTGGTTTTTATGTTCTTAGCAATGTGCTCCTCAAATTCTTTTTTAGCATCCCTTATTGTCTTCTTGCATTTCTTTTGACAGAGTTTGTGTTCTTTTTTATTTTCTTCATTTGGACAAGACTTCCATTTTTTGAAGGAAGACTTTTTGCCTCTAAGAGCTTCCTTGACTTTGCTCGTTAACCATGCTGGCTATTTCTTGGCCCGGCGGTACCTTTTCTGGTCTGTGGTATGCACTCCAGTTGAGCTTCTAATATTGTGTTTTTAAACAACTTCCAAGCATTTTCGAGTGATGTGACCCTCTGGACTTTGTTTTTCAGCTTTCTTTTTACCAATCCCCTCATTTTTGTGAAGTTTCCTCTTTTGAAGTCAAATGTGACCGTGTTGGATTTTCTTGGCAATTGGCCAGTTACATGTATGTTTAATTTAATAGCACTGTGGTCACTGCTCCCAATCGGTTCAACAACACTTACAATCTTGCACCAGGTCCCGGTCCCCACTGAGGATTAAGTCCAGGGTTGCCGTCCCTCTGGTCGGTTCCATGACCAACTGGTCTAGGGAATAGTCATTTAGAATATCTAGAAACTTTGCTTCTTTGTCATGACTGGAACACATATGCAGCCAGTCTATGTCCGGGTAGTTGAAGTCACCCATTACTACCACATTTCCTAGTTTGGATGCTTCCTCAATTTCATATCTCATCTCCAGGTCTCCCTGAGCATTTTGATCAGGGGGACGATAGATCGTTCCCAGTATTAAGTCCCTCCTGGGGCATGGTATCACCACCCACAACGATTCTTTGGAGGAGTCTGCCTCTTTGGGGGTTTCGAGCTTGCTGGATTCAATGCCTTCTTTCACGTATAGAGCGACTCCGCCACCAATACGTCCTTCCCGGTCCTTCCGATACAGTTTATATCCAGGGATAACCGTATCCCACTGGTTTTCTCCATTCCACCAGGTCTCCGTTATGCTCACTATATCAATGCTCTCCTCTAAGACCAAGCACTCCAGTTCTCCCATCTTGGTTCGCAGGCTCCTAGCATTAGCGTACAGGCACTTGTAGCAGTGTCTCTCTTCAAGTGTCTTTGGCACTTGTGGTTAGGCCTGTGGTAATTTTGCTCTTCTGAATTTATATCCTGTGCCCCTGCTCTCACAATGCCTACTTCTAGGCCTACCCCTTTTAAAATTTCATCATTTCTTTGGTTTTTATCCCAGGGGGCAGGTTTATTCCGAACCGGACCTTTCTCAGCTCCTGTCGGGTTTTCCCCCTCAGTCAGTTTAAAAGCTGCTCTGCCACCTTTTTAATTTTAAGTGCCAGCAGTCTGGTTCCATTCTGGTTCAAGTGGAGCCCGTCCCTTTTGTACAGTCCCGGCTTGTCCCAAAAAGTTCCCCAGTGCCTAACAAATCCAAACCCTTCCACCCGACACCATCGTCTCATCCATGCATTGAGACTGCGAAGCTGGGCCTGTCTGGCTGGTCCTGCGTGTGGAACCGGTAGCATTTCAGAGAAAGCCACCTTGGAGGTCCTGGCTTTCAGCATCCTACCTAGCAACCTAAATTTTGCTTCCAGGACCTCACGGCTGCATTTCCCCATGTCGTTGGTGCCAACGTGCACCACGACCACTGACTCCTTCCCAGCACTGTCTACCAAACTATCTAAATGACGGGCGATATCCGCAACCTTCGCACCATGAAGGAATGATCACACCGTTTCCTAATGACCACACCCTCCAATTTACATTTGCTCTCCCTCTGGTTGCCCTCTGGTTTCTTGGTAACCGAGCACGCTCAGTTTGTTCTATCAGCTACAGCAGGTTCCTTTTTAAAAAGAAAAAAACAGAAGTGCAATTATTTCTATTTTCACAGCTATGATACAGCTCAAATTCAAATCTTTGTTTGAGCAGTGTTATGCTTTTGCACACAAGTTAGGGGGGAAAGAAAAATAACGGCACAGTTTTCAGCAACATAAAAAAGGCCAGCAGAATGGAGGAGAGTAGCCAGAAGTTGCTTGCCAGCCCACAGCAAACAAAATGAATGAAGAGAGGAGGAGATAGTGGGCATGGAGAGGGGAATGATTGACACACTGACCTGAAAACAGTGAAGCAACACCCCTACAAGGAGGAGCGCAGTGCAGTGGAGACATATTTTTCTCCACTTTTCGTATTATCAGCGGCTTGGGTTAGCATGGATTTACAGAGGGGAAACTGCGTGATAGCTTCTGTTTGCTGGTAATGTCATGTGAACCATGCAAATTTAAAGATGTGAGTAGCACCAAACACACAGTAAACCACTGTGTAGATGAGCCCACAAAACAAGTTAGAAAGCAGAGTGATGTGTGGATGGTCTGTTATTGACATGTTGCAGAATGCACCCTCAAAAATACCCCTCTGGAGGGCCCTGCTGTTAAAACCATATCAGTGTGATTGGAAGGTGACTTCTGAACAGACCAAGATCCATTTTGCCCCACACTCCAGCGCCAGTCCCCAAATAAAAAGTCCAGCAGCTCTCTCTGAGTCATGCAAAATAGATCAAAACCATTGTTGTGCATAAGAGTTCCTCTTCTACAATACAAGCACATCTTTCTTTAAGCAGCCTAATGTAGACTCACATCAAGTCAGAGAGGGCTTTCAATGAGGAAGGAGATGATTGAGCATTAGCAATCAGGCTGTGAATTGGACGTGAGGCACACTTAACCTACTTCTTCCCATCCCCAAAACAGCCCCTTTCTTTTTAAGAAGTGGGAGGATGTGCACATGTGCGCTTTCCTAACCAAACAAACAAACAAAAGGTATTTTAATCAGCATGAGACAAAGTGCATTTGGACTGCATCAACAGTGCAATTCTAACCTTGTCTACTCAAGAGAAAGTCCTGTTGAATTCAGTGGGATGTGGGTGTAGGATTGCAACCTCATCTATGAACTAACAAGCTGAGGCCTTTCAATTCACTGAAAGAAATGTCGAAGCAAGTGTGCACATCATGACTGCTTCCTTGGTTATCATAACCTCATCATCACCGTACTATTTATAAAGTGCCTTAAACTATGAGGAGTTCTCCCATAATTTTTTAAAGGTCATTTCCTGCCCATAGGGTCACAATCTTATTTTTTTCTTCTATCTACCACACCTCTACAGAACAGTAGAGATTAAGAGGCCAGCTCAGCCACATCCCTTGAGCCTGGGTTTTCACAACAGGACATCATATGAACAGACTACATGCCCGTGTGTCAGCCCTAGACATCTAAGGCACCTTGGGCAAAACACCCCCCATGGGCCTCCTTCAGTGAGTCTACCTCCTTGCCACCAATACCACCAGATGCTGCTCTTCCTTCGGCCTCCTCTTCCTCACCATTGCTTGTTTGCCAGGCAGAGTGAGTGAGTGAGTGAGCAAGCAGGCAGGCAAGCAGTGGCATCTCCTAGCCCTCCTCCTCACCACCACCATTTTCTGGGTCAGAGTGAGAGGAGCATTGGTCCATCTAATTCAGTTATGTCTACACTGACTGGCAGCTGCTCCCCAAGGTTTCAGGCAGGGAATTCTCCCAGCCCGACCTAGAGATGCTGGAAGTTGAACCCAGGACTTTCTGTTTGCCACTGAACTACAGCTCTTCCCCATTGTCAATAGGCCCCCTTCTAGTGTATGGGCCCTTGGCAAATGCCCAGTCAAGCCAACTCCTGGCCCTGGCCCTGCTTATATGGAGTTAAACCATTGACCCCTATAGCCCTATATGGCAGTAGTTCTCCAAGGCGTCAGGCAGGGAAAGAGAGAGATGAAAGGGGGGAAAGAGAGACAGAGAGGTCTTTCTCAATCCTGCAACCCTCTTTTTAAGTGGAAATGCCAGAGCTGTCCTGGACCTCTTGCTCTTGATCTGACTTTTCAGTTATTATTTTGTTGGTCTAAAAGTTAAACCATTTTCTCCTTAAATGAAACAAGAAAAACAACAACATTATTTTTGAAATTAAATATATGAGTGTGGCTGTGCCTCTTTGCAGATCATAAATTTAAAATGATGTTGTACTTGCCGCATTACAAAAGGGGAGCTGGCATTGTAATGTGGCATACGCACTTCGGCAGATGCTTTCGCTCTGAAGCTGATTTATGGCTTGTGCCGTCCTCCGTTCACAGTTCAAATAATAAATTGCACCTCAATGGGAAACAGACATGACACTACCTTTGTCACTGTGCCTCGGGCTCCATCAACATGGCTGGCACCAGGGAAGGGATCAGGGGCAAGACACCCCATTTATACAGAGAAACAGAGGTATACACACCCTCTCTGGCTGAAGCAATATCATCATCATCATCATCATCGTCAATGTATTACCAGCCCTTCACCCAAATGTCCCAGGGTGGGTTACACCAATTTTAAAATACAGCATTAAGAACAATTTTAAATAATCTGAAATCACAAAATAGAGCAGGTCCTAAAAATATACCTTTCAGGTGTCAAAGGCCAGGGTTAAGAGGTGTGTTTTCAGCATATGACGGAAACTATATAATCAGAGTGCCAGACACATTTCTGTGGGGAGGGAATTTGGTAACTTATGGGCCACCATAGAGAATGCACTGTCCTGGGCCAACACCCCCAAGCTTCTGAGGGCAGTGCAACTACCAAAAGGGCCCCCTCTGCTACACTGAGGGATAGAAGACGTTAGCCACCCCTTGTATTCACCACTCCGACAAAGGAGGAACGTCTGTTTGTTTGTTAGATTTATACCACACCCTTCCTCCCAGTAGGAGCCCAGGGCAGCAAACAAAAGCACTAAAAACACTCTAAAACATCATAAAAACAGACTTTAAAATATATTTAAAGAAAACATCTTTAAAAACATTTTTTAAAAGCTTAACATTAAAAAAAAGCTTTAAAAACATATTAAAAAGCAATTCCAACACAGATACAGATTGGGATAAGGCCTCAGAAGCACTAAAAACACTTTAAAACATAATAAAAACAGACTTTGAAACACATTAAAGCAAAAACATCTTTAAAAATGTTTCTTTAAAAAAAGCTTTCAAAACATCGTGTAAGATTAAAAACATTTTTAAAAAGAAGGTTTAAGAACATATTAAGAAGCAATTCCAACACAGATGCAGACTGGGATAAGGTCTCTACTTAAAAGGCTTGTTGAAAGAGGAAGGTCTTCAATAGGCGCCGAAAAGATAACAGAGATGGCGCCTGTCTAATATTTAATGGGAGGGAGTTCCAGAGGGTCGGTGCCGCCACACTAAAGGTCCGTTCCCTACATTGTGCGGAATGGACCTCCTGATAAAATGGTATCTGCAGGAGGCCCTCTCCTGCAGAGCGCAGTGATCGACTGGGTATATAAGGGATAAGACGGTCTTTCAGGTATCCTGGTCCCAAGCAGTATAGGGCTTTGTACACCAAAACTAGAACCTTGAACTTAGCCTGGTAGCTAATAGGTAGCTAGTGCAAAGTTATGGGGAAATCACTCCTTACAGAGTAGCTATTGGAGTCTGGTATATAGTGCAGCTGACTGCAAAACTAAATAGCTGTTGGTTGAAAGAATAACAAAACTTAAGGTTTATTACTACTGGGAAATAGTCATTCTGACTACAGTAATACATGTGGCCATTATAGGGCCACCAGAGCTTGGAAGTAACTAGTTACAAGTAACGAATTACTTGTAATTCATTACTTTTTTGAGTAACGAGTGGGTAATTCCTTTACATTTTGATTGTAATAGAACTAGGAGTAATTTTACTACTGTTGTAGAGTAATTGTAACATTTCCAGAATTACTTTTGGGCATTACTTGGGGGGGCATTACTTGGGGGGGGAGCTCCTCTGATTTGTGGATGAAAATCATGTGCCTCAAATGGGCTTCTGTGCAGTGTCGCTCTTTCCTCATGCTCTGTGGATGGGTAGGAGGTGACGAGGGAGGAGGCGGAGAGTGAGACGGGGTGGAGTGGAGAAAACAATTATTTAAAAAAACAGATAGTGGTGGTAAAGAATGGAGTGGAGGGGAAAAGGATCCGGAGGTCAAGAACATGGATAAAGAAGGAGAAGGAGGCAGCAGCAGAATGGAGATAAAGAACTGTGGAGGTGAAAGATGACTCTGCGTGTGTGTGTGAGAGAGAGGGACAGAGAGAGAGTGAGAGAGAGAGAGTGTGAGAGTGAGAGAGAGTGTGTGAGAGAGAATACTGTGTTTGTACTTGGCACACAAAGTGGCCTCCACCACCCTCTCTGGCTACTGTGCTGCATTTGCAGTATTTTAACTTTTTTGCATCTCAGGGGAAAATGTTTGCTTGAGTGAGTGTCCCTTAGTTGGTGGCAGGGCAGGGTCTGGGAGGTGGTTAAGAGACAGAGATTATGCTGGCTGGGTGAGTGGGGGGGTGGCACTTTGTTTGACATGGAAAGATCTGAGTAGTGGCCTCAGCCTCCCTCCCCACCACCCTTACCAGTGGAGAGACCACCATTGCTATCTTATGAATACAAATAATTATTCTACCACCTCTGTATGTGTTTGTTTATTTTTAATGTTGTTTTAGGCTACTTAGATGTGCAGCAGCCAAGGCCAGCACCTTGTAGGCATTTTTTAAAAGTAACTGAAATGTAATTGTAGTCATTACTTTGGAGGAAAAGTAAAGTAATCAGTTACTTTCAGAGCAATTGCAATTGTAACGGTAATTACTATTTTTTGGGCCATGTAACTGTAACTGTAATTTATTACTTTTTAAAAGTAATCTTCCAAGCTCTGAGGGCCACGAGGCCCACATTCACAGACACTATCTCTGACTAGAAAGGAAGAGGAAGGTAGTACAGTCTGGGGAAAAACGAACAAGTAGTTACTAAAAAAGGAATCAGAGAGGGACGAACAGTTTGCCTTTCTGTCTATCGCCTCCACCTGTGTCAGGTGACTTGTTGCAAGCGTTGGTGCTTTACTCCCAACCAGAGCTTGGAAAAGTTTTTGAACTACAGCTCCCATCAGCCCAGCCAGCATGGCCACTGGATTGGGCTGATGGGAGTTGTAGTTCAAAAAAGTAACTTTTCCAAGCTCTGCTCCCAACGGTAGCCGCATATCGCTAAGCCTAAACAGCTTTTTTCTCTCTTGCAAAGCACCTTTTTGCATTGGTCAAGGGGTGGAGAGAAGGGCCAGAGTAGCTCAGTGGCAGAGCAACTGCTTTGCATTCAAAGGCCCCAAGTTCAACCCGACAGCGTCTCCAGGAAGGCCTGGGAGACACGCCTGTGTGGAAGAGCCTGGAGAACCACTGAAAGTTAGTGCAGACACTACTGAGTGAGACGGAGCAACGGCATGACTCGTGACAAGGCAGCTTCCTCGGTTCCTATGAAGGGAGCGCTCAACCCTTCCCCAGACAGTTGCTTTCACTCTGAATCTATCCTCCCCTCCCCCAAGGCTTTCACCCCCACCTCCATCCTGGGTTGCAGAGCTGGCTTTGCAGAGTAACCCCAGGCTCAAACCACTAGTAGGAGTTATTTCTCCCAGACATATATCTTTATGGAGATTGGGACCTCCCTGGGCCCATAGCTCAATAGTAGCACATGTGGCCTTCATACAGAAGGTCCCTAGTCCACATCCTGAAATCTCCAGTTTTGTTTTTGAACTTCCCCCGGTAGCTACTGGGCAGCCAATGCAATTCTTTCAGCAGTGGGGTGACATGTTGGCAATACCCTGCCCCAGTGAGCAGCCTCGCCACTGCATTTTGCACCAGCTGCAGCTTCCAGAGGCTAAATCCATCATGGCTAAATGTCCCCAGATGTTGGGAATGTCGTCCAGCACCCACTGGAGTTCCTGCTTGGGAAAAGAGATGACAGTAAAGAAAAACAGAGTAAAACTTCCCCAAGCCCACGATGACCAGAAAATGAAAGGGAAAATTGCAAACAGAGGCAGAAGAGGCAGTGGTGGATGAGATCCAGGCGATTTGGAAGGAGTGGATTTTGAGATGGACACGCCATGGAGGTTAATTCCTGCAGCAGCCATATCTCTGAAACTCTTATCTCTCCCCAGCCTTGTGTTTCTTCATGCTCAGGGCAGAGATTTTCTTTCTTTGCTCAAGAGGAAAAGCAAGCATCTAATGACTACAGCTGGGAACTTTGTGTCAAACAAAACTGCCCACAGAACATACATTTGCTTTAACGTGACTAGGGTGGGGGTGGGCTACACCAGAACCTTGAACTTAGCAAGGTAGCTAAGCAGATGCACTGCCACTGAGCTATGAGCTATGTGCCTAAGACCAGGAAGAGCCACTGCCAGTCAGAGTAGACAGTGCTAGGCTAGATAGCTAGTCAGTCCTGCTTCCCACTTGTTCCATTGCAGAAAGTCAGGCTGTGCTGGCTGGGGCTGATGGGAGTTGTGGTCCAAAGCAGCTGGACAGCACCAGATTTAGGAAGGCTGCCCAAAGGTATAATGATGAAACCAAGGAGCATCATCAAAAGGGAGAGGAAGAAATGGGTGAAGATGATATATCCTGAAATCCCCCCAGAACAAGGGCTTGGAACTGCTTCCAATCCTGACTGTTCTGTTGGTATCAGATTCTAATTCATTTTAGCTCTGCAACTGTTAAGTTGGAAATGTAGATTTTGATGGTTATTGTTATTTAACTCTTGTAAATTGTGTTTTGCAAACTGTATTGCTTTATTGGATTGCTTTATTGTTTTAGTGATGTATTCTTATGTTGTATTTTGATATTTGTGTCTTCTGTAAACTGCCTTGAGGGCCTTCGGCCTAAAGGCGGGGTATGTATGTATAAATAAATAATTCAGCATTCTGAGAAATGAAAAAAATCTATCGTAGAAGCGCTATGAGAAGAAAGTGTACAAGTGGGCTGCACATTATAACCAGACATCCATGCTGCTTTCAAGAGTGTAAAAAAGCCAACATGCAGATCAGTCCCAAAGAAATTCAGTGGAGCTTTCCCCATCCGCAAAGTCAAAATCTTTGCATGATGGACTCAAGATAACATCCCCTCTCTTTCTCTACAAATGTTAATCATTAAATGGCTGTTTGTTGTCCAATTGTACACCCAAGCAGGTCACTATTATTCCTATTCCCTATGGGGAGCTGTCAGGCCCAGGGTGAGACTCAGGAACCAGACCAGAGGTTGTAAGTAATTTGTGTTTTATTAGGGTAATGTCCAAACAAAGACTGCGTTTTCTCATGAAGCAATACAGGGATACAGGTCCTGCAACATTGGGAGAAAGTTGACAGAGCAAGGGGCTGCTTCCCGCCTGTTCTTTAAGAAGGGGCCAAACGGGCGCGCAATCTTTCGCTCCTCCTTAACTGCCCCTCAGGTACTGCCCGCCTTCCCCCCCTTCTCTCCTGTCTTTTCAGCTGTCTACGTGTGCGCGGTGAGGGGGGAAGCATCACCCCCTCCTCTTCTGAAGTTTCCGATTCCACTATGGGGGATAGGGAAGGGGCTGATGGTAAACTGCCTGGTAAACTGTCTCGCCGCTTTTCTGCTGTGGGCAGCCCTCCCTCTTGCTCTGAGCTGCGGAGAAGGGGGGGCATGGGAATGTCCAGGGAGGATTCTGAAACTCCAGAGCTCTCAGGCTCCCCGTTGCTAGGCGACCCTATCACTGGCATTTCCTCTGTTTCGTCTTCACTCCAAAGGGGGGAAGTTCCTCCCCCTTCCCTCTGCCATCCATCTGAATCCTCTTCTCCCAACTCCCTGGGACCCCCGGGACCCCAGCTCTGCCTCCCGACACCATCCCCCCTCCCAAGCTGTGCCCCCCTCCCCCTGTCTGGCTTGGGACGGTGGGGAAAACGTTGATGGAAAAGTTTCACCAAATCTGGAGCGTGCACATCAGCTGCATCTTCCCATGATCTGTCAGCCACTCCATAGCCTTTCCAGTGAATCAAGTACTGCAGCTTGTGGCGTCTGATCCTGGAATCTAAGATTTCCCCAACTTCAAACTCAAGCTGCTCATTTACCAGGAGTGGAGCTCCGGGAGGCTCCTCCGGCCGCAACTCACTGGGAGGGGCAGCTTTCGTTAAGAGGGATCGATGAAACACAGGATGTATTTTAAACGTGTCGGGTAGCTTCAGTCGGTACGCCACGGGATTAATTTGAGTTTCTATTTCGAAAGGACCCACCCTCTTGTCTTGTAATTTTCTACATTTGCCTGGCATCTGGAGGAAGCGGGTGGACAGTCATACCTGGTCTCCCGGTTGAAGGGGGGGGGGCTCCTTCCTGTGCAGGTCAGCAACTCGCTTGTACTCCGTTTTGGCTTCGTTTAACTGCTGTTTCAGTGTCTGTTGCGCCGCTTGCAATTCTTTAAGGAAGTTCTCAGCTGCCGGTACCAGCATTCCTTCTGAGCTGCTTGGAAAGACTTTAGGATGGAATCCATAATTAGTGAAGAACGGGGTTTGTTGAGTGCTGGAGTGCAGAGAATTGTTGTAGGCGAACTCTGCAAAATGCAAATATGATACCCAGTCAGTCTGTTGGTAGGACACATAACTTCGTAAATATCTTTCCAAAACGGCGTTCAAGCGTTCCGTCTGCCCATCTGTCTGGGGGTGATGGGCGGAGGAGAGTTTTAATTCCGTCTGCAACTGTTTCCACATTGCTCTCCAAAATTTGGCTGTGAACTGAGTTCCTTGGTCTGAGACTACGCTGTTTGGCAATCCATGCAGCCGGTAGACTTCTTTGATGAATAACTTGGCCGTTTCTTTAGCCTCTAAGGCCTCTGAACAAGGAAGAAAATGCGCCATTTTGGTAAGTAGATCTACCACTACTAAGATGGCTGTCATTCCTTGGGACTTGGGTAGATCAGTTATAAAATCCATGGAGAGGTCCTTCCAGGGTTCGTGTGGGACAGGTAACGGTTGTAACAATCCTGCTGGTTTTCCTGTTTGTGTTTTTGTCCGCAGACAGACAGAGCAGGACTTTACATAGCTTTCAATATCCCGACGCATTTTAGGCCACCAGAAGTCCTTGGCCACGTTCTGAATGGTCTTGTAAATCCCAAAGTGTCCCGCTGTGATGGAATCATGGCACTGGCGTAGGATTCTGAGCCTTAATTCCCCTTCTGGCACATATCTAGCTGTTTTGAACCATAATAGTCCATTTCTCCAGTGAAAGGTTACTTCTGAGTCTTGACCTTGTCCCGTCTCCTGCCGATATTTTAGCATGTCTGCATCTTCTTGTTGTGCCTTTTTGAGTTCCTCTTCCCATGAAGGCTGGCATGCTCCCAACATTAATTTCTCTGGCGGGATCACGTACTGAGGTTGGTCCTCGGGTTCACTTTCCTTGTATTGTGGCTGTCTGGATAAGGCATCCGCTCTCTGGTTTTTGGCTTGGGCATGGTAAGTAATCTTGAAGTTAAACCTAGTGAAGAACTGGGACCATCTTATCTGTCTCTGGTTCAGCTTTCTGGCTGTTTGGAGGCTTTCAAGATTCTTGTGGTCGGAGCGCACTTCAATCTGATGAGAGGCCCCCTCTAGATATTGTCTCCAGTTTTCAAAAGAATCCTTGATGGCCAGCAGCTCCTTCTCCCATACCGTGTAGTTCTTCTCTGCAGGCTTTAACTTCCGAGAGAAGTACGCGCAGGGGTGCAGCTCCTTCCCTTCTTGGTCTAATTGCAGAAGGACCCCCTCGATGGCAAAATCAGAAGCATCTGCTTCCACGACGAAAGGGCGGGTCGGGTCAGCAAAGCGCAGAATGAGCTCGGAAGCGAACCTTCTCTTCAACTCCTCAAAGGCCTTGGTGGCATTCTCTGTCCATTGAAACTTCTTCTTTCCCCTTAAGCAGTCAGTCAGAGGAGCTGTTAATTTGGAAAACCCTGGAATGAACTTTCTGTAATAGTTGGCAAACCCTAGGAACCGTTGTACATCCTTTTTGGTATTAGGCAGGCCCCAGTCCAATATACAACTTACTTTCCCTGGGTCCATCTCCACTCCTTCCGCAGAGATTCGGTACCCAAGGAAGTCCAAAGACTGGAAGTCAAATCCACATTTCTCTAACTTGGCATACAAGTGATTCTCTCTCAGTCTCTTCAGCACTGTTTTCACATGCTGATCATGATCTTCCTGGTTCTTTGAGAACACCAGGATATCATCTAAGTAACAGATTACATACGTGTCCAACAGGTCTCTAAACACGTCATTCATGAACTTTTGAAAAACTCCTGGACTTCCACAAAGTCTGAACGGCATGACCAGGTACTCAAATTGACCATAAGCGGTCAAGAATCCCGTTTTCCATTCATCTCCCTCCTTCATTGTGATCAGATTGTACGCTCCCCTCAAATCCAGCTTCGTGAAGATTTTTGCGGAGTGCAGTCGATCCAGCAACTCTGAGATCAGGGGCAGCGGGTAGCTGTTAGGGATGGTGATCTGGTTCAATGTGCAATAGTCGTTACAAGGTCTGAGTTCCCCCCCCTTTCTTCTTCACAAACAATAGCGGCGCTCCAGCAGGGGACTGTGAGGGTCGTATGAATCCTCGCCTCAGGTTTTTATCCAGGAATTCCTTCAGGGCCTCCCTCTCAATCTCTGTGAGAGAGTAGATTCTTCCCAATGGGATGCTGGCTCCTGGCACGAGATCAATCGCACAGTCGTAAGGGCGGTGGGGGGGTAGAGTCTCTGCCTCTTTTTCATCAAATACATCTTTGAATTCTTCATACTTCGGCGGCAGGGTCACTTGCTCGATCTCTTGCACTGCCCCCGCTAAGGTGTTCTTGATTCCTTCAGGTTGACAGTTCTCCTGGCAATACTGTGAGGTGAACCACACCACCGCCTCCTTCCAACTTATTTTGGGTTCATGTTTTGCTAGCCAGGGCATTCCCAGAATCACCTCGAAGTTCGAGAGATCTGACACGTATAGCAAAATGAACTCTTCATGCCCAGGGATTTGAAGTTTCACTTCCTCCGTGGCTTGTGTCACCCCTCCTGACTTCAGGGGTCTCCCATCGATGGTCTCCACGATTAGGGGAGCGTCCAGTTTCCACCG
The DNA here is from genome assembly GCF_030035675.1 of Rhineura floridana. Lineage (NCBI taxonomy): Eukaryota > Metazoa > Chordata > Lepidosauria > Squamata > Rhineuridae > Rhineura > Rhineura floridana. The sequence goes on along the minus strand of NC_084480.1, from coordinate 2,966,950 downwards.
GGAAATTCCATGACGCTTGACTAGTTTTGCATCAATAAAATTTGTGGAGGCTCCACTGTCAATTAAGGCCGTGGAATTAAACACCACTCCTCTGGAAGTTGTAATCCGAATAGGCAAGACCAACACCCCTTTTGAGGGGGGTTGGATCGTTGGGGGGCCTTTATACAACGCTGCCCCCAGTCCACCGGCCTGCACGTGAACTGGGTGTTCTAGTTTCCCGACGGCTCGGCTTTCCCCCCTTTCAGTCCACAGTCTCTGGCCACATGGCCCGGCTTTGAACAATAAAAGCATAAACGTTCCCGGCGTCGTCTTTCCTTTTCTTCTTCCGACAGTCTTGGCCTAGCCCCTCCCTGTCCCTCAGTTGCATTACCTGCCATCCCTGCAGTGGGAAGGGTCTTGCTGCGGGATGCCGAGGCTGAGTATCTCGGGACCTCCTGCTTCCTTTCCAGGCGCCTTCCTTCCATCCGGTGATCTATCTGTAGGCATAGCCAGATGAGCCCTGGTAGGTCAGCGGGGTGGGGAGGTCCTGGCCAGCTCATCCAGGATTTCAGCATTTAATCCATTCCGGTACATAAACATCAGGGCGGCGTCATTGTAACCTGTTTCCTGGGACAGAATTTTAAAAGCGTTAGTGTACTCGGAAACAGTCCCTTTAGCTTGCTTCAGAGCGCCTAGCTGCCGCGCTACTGTTTCAGCCCTTTGCGGATCTTGGAACATCTCGGTCATCTCCTGTATAAATCCTCTGTACCTTCTTAAGACAGTATCCTTTCTCACGAGATACGGAGTCACCCATTTTGCAGCTTCCCCCTCCAGGAGGCTAATCACGAAGGCTACTTTAGCCCCATCGTCTGTAAATTCCGTGTGCCTGACATCCAGATATAACTCACATTGAGCCACGAAAGTTGCCAACTGATCACTTTGTCCCGCGTATTTTGGGGGCAGTCCAATGGGGACCTTTACTGCGGCAGCTGGAGGGGCTGTTCGCATCTGGTCTATCGTGGCCTTCAAGGTTTGATTATCCGTCTTCAGCGCCTTGACTGCTGCTAGCAGGGCTTGAACATCCGTCTGCAAATCAGCTACCTTAGTCCTCAAGAGTTTCACTTCTTCCGTCTCAGAAGTGGGGTTCGTTCCCCCCGCTGCTCCCTTTGACATCTTGTCCCAGTCAAGTGAAGAGAGCGTTGAGGGTGATTTAGGTGGCTCTGTCAAGCTGTCAGGCCCAGGGTGAGACTCAGAAACCAGACCAGAGGTTGTAAGTAATTCGTGTTTTATTAGGGTAATGTCCAAGCAAAGACTGCGTCTTCTCATGAAGCAATACAGGGATACAGGTCCTGCGGCATTGGGAGAAAGTTGACAGAGCAAGGGACTTCTTCCCGCCTGTTCTTTAAGAAGGGGCCAAACGGGCGCGCAACCTTTCGCTCCTCCTTAACTGCCCCTCAGGTACTGCCCGCCTTTCCCCCCCTTCTCTCCTGTCTTTTCAGCTGTCTGCGTGTGCGCGGTGAGGGGGGAAGCATCACCCCCTCCTCTTCTGAAGTTTCCGATTCCAGGATGGGGGATAGGGGAGGGGCTGATGGTAAACTGCCTTGCCGCTTTTCTGCTGTGGGCAGCCCTCCCTCTTGCTCTGAGCTGGGGAGAAGGCGGGGCGTGGGAATGTCCAGGGAGGATTCTGAAACTCCAGAGCTCTCAGGCTCCCCGTTGCTAGGCGACCCTATCACTGGCATTTCCTCTGTTTCGTCTTCACTCCAAAGGGGGGAAGTTCCGCCCCCTTCCCTCTGCCATCCATCTGAATCCTCTTCTCCCAACTCCCCGGGACCCCCGGGACCCCAGCTCTGCCTCTCGACAGGAGCTGACAGAGCAAGAGTAACTTCGCAAGACTGCAGACAGTGGTCACACCCACACCATACATTACAGAGCTTGGAAAAGTTACTTTTTTGAACTACAACTCCCATCAGCCCCAGCCAACATGGCCACTGGATTGGGCTGATGGGAGTTGTAGTTCAAAAAAGTAACTTTTCCAAGCTCTGCATTTAAAGCACTCTTATACCGCTTTAACAGTCATGGCTTCCCCAAATAGTATCATAGGAACTGTAATTTAAGTGTGCTGAGAATTGTAGCTCTGTGAGGGGTGAACTACAGTTCCCAGGATCACGCACCATGGAGTTTGCAGCCAGGCAGGTGACGGCACTGGGGGCCTCTGTTTTATTTATTTATTTTATCTATTAATATATTTATAAGCTGCACTTTTCATAAAAGTATGTCAAGGCAGCATTAAAACATGATAGAATTAAAAACCAATGAAAATATCATTAAAAACAATAATAAATGCATCTGTAACTACTGCATTGGTTGGAAAATAAAATTCATTTTAAAGGCCTGTTTCAAAAGGAGAGCCTGAAAGAAAGAAGGGATGGTTCCTGCCAAACCTCTCTTGGTAGGGAGTTCCATAGGGCAGGGCCTGCCACACTAATGGGTCGGTCCCTGGGGGAGGCCAACCGAACCTCAGGGGCCATGTGGGGAACCACTAAGAGTGCCCCATGAGACGATCTCGGTGATCAAGTTGCGCCATAAGGAGTAAGGTGGTTCTTAAGGTCCTTTGCGACCAAGTTGTTTGTGAATTAACGCAAGTACCTTGAACCTGGCCTGGAAGCAAATCGGCAACCAGTGCAGCTGTTTCAGCAGTGCACTAACATGTTGCCAGTAACCTGCTCCTGTAAGCAGCCTGGCCGCTGCATTCTGCACTAGCTGCAGCTTCCAGACCAGACACAAGGGCAGCACCACATAAAGCACATTACAGTAATCAACACCAAAAACATCTTAAAACATCTCAAAAACAAAACATCTTAAAAACATATATTGAAAAATCTTTTAAAACATAATCAAAAGCAAGTCCAAAACAGATGTAGACTGGGGTAAGGTCTCTACTTAAAAGGCTTGTTGAAAGAGGAAGGTCTTCAGTAGACACTGAGAAGATAACAGAGATGGTGCCTGTCTAAGATTTAAGGGGAGTGAATTCCAAAGGGCTGGTGCCACTACACTAAAGGTCCATTTCCTATGTTGTACAGAACGGACCTCCTGATAAGATGGTATCTGCAGGAAGCCCTCACCTGCAGAGCACAATGATTGACTGGGTATGTCAGGGATAAGACGGTCTTTCAGGTTTCCTGGTCTCAAGCTGTATAGGGCTTTGTACACCAAACCTAGAACCTTGAACATGGCTCAGTAGCAAATGGGCAGCCACTGCAATTCTTTCAGCAGTGGGGTGGCATGTTGGCAATATCCTGCCCCAGTGATCATTTGCATTCCCACATTTTGCACCAGTTGCAGCGTTTGGACCAACCTCAAGGGCAGCCCCACATAGAGCACATTACAGCCTGGAGGTTACCAGTGCATGGACAACAGTGGTCAGGCTATCTCGGTCCAGAAATGGCTACAGCCGAAGCTGGTAAAAGGCACTTCTAGCCGCTAAGGTCACCTGGGACTCTAGTGATAACGATGGATCCAGCAGTACCCCGGACTGCATACCTGCTCCTTCAGAGGGAGTGCGAACCCATCCAGGACTAGCAATTGACCTATCTCCCAGACTCAGGAACCACCTACCCACAAGGCCTACATCTTTCCACATATTACTATCTGGATTCGACCCTGCAGTTAAGGACAGAGCCACTGCAGCACTGTGCCACCAATACCCATTCCACAGAGCCATTCCAGAAGGATACTGTGGTCAGTAGTATCAAAAGCCACTCAGAGATCGAAGAGGAGGACTGCCCTCCCCCTGTCCTTCTTTCTAGAAAGGGCATCCTTCAAGGCAACCAAGGCTGATTCAGTCCCAAACCCATGCCTGGATCCAGATAATTCAGTCTCATCCAGCACTATCTGCAGTTGTTGCCCCACTTTCCCAGGAAGGGATCATTTGTGACTGGGCGATACTTGTGACTGGGCAATAGTTGTTATATTCCATTGGATCCCAGACTGTTTTTTTCAGTAGTGGCCCCACTACTTCCTCTTTTAAGGCAGCAGGCATCATCCCCTCATGCAAAGAGGCATTTGTCACTCCCTGGACCCACCCAGTCAGCCCTCCTCTGCTCGATTTCAGTAGCCATGAAAGGCAGGGATCGAGAGGGCATGTAGCTGGACGCATTCTTAGAATCCTAGAATCATAGAGTTGGAAGGGGCCTGTAAGGCCATCCAGTCTAACCCCTTGCTCAGTGCAGGAATCCAAGTTAAAGCATGCCCGACAGGTGCCTGTCCAGCTGCTTCTTGAAGGCCTCCAGTGTTGGAGAGCCCACCACCTCCAGAGGTCATTGGCTCCATTGCCATACAGCTCTAACAGTTAAGAAGTTTTTTCTGATATTCAGTCAAAATCTGGCTTCCTGCAACTTGAGCCCATTATTCTGTGTCCTGCACTCATTCCGTTCCTGCAAGCATCCTGTGCATGGTGTCAGGCCTTATACATTGAAAGTAATCTCACAAAGTCAGAGAAGTCGTAGCATTGGACACCTCAGCTGGAACTGCAGCCATAAACAGGAGCATCTAGATTGCTGCGAGTCGAGTGACTTTATCCACCAAATCTTGGGCCAAACAGTCACAGAAGGCTTCCGTTGCCTCCAGAGGCCCATCTCCACCAGCAGGTGAGACCAGATTCCAGACAGCCGGGAAGACCTCTGCTGGACAATTACTTGAGGACACCATAGAGGCTGGGAAGTGAGCCATTTTTGCTGCCCCAGTTGTCCCTGGAACTTTCTGTGGCTGATATGCACTTGCCCTTTGCCTAAGTATGCATGGCAGAGAGCAGCAGCCACAGAAAATCCTGTGGCCTTCAACATCATGAGCCATGCATATGAAGCGGACCACAATTAGGTCAGAAGAACTGATGAAACATGGACACAGCATGTCTTAGGAGAAAGGGGGACAACATAGGTCTGGGCTGCCTTCAAGTTGATCCCAACTTATGGCGACCCTATGAATAGGGTTTTCATGGTAAGCGGCATTCAGAGGGGGTTTCTCATTGCCTCCCTCTGAGGCTGAGAGGCAGTGACTGCCCAAGGTCACCCAGTGAGCTTCATGGCTGTGTGGGGATTCGAATCCTGGCCTCCCAGGTGGTAGTCCAACACTGTAACTACTGCGCCACACTGGCTCTCTACTGGGGTCTAAATCTGTGTTAAAATCTTCCTGAGCACTTGAGAGAAAAGAATGTGTTGCCCATTAGTGTAAGTGTCAGCAGATACTGACAGAAATGAGAGCTGGCTTGGGGATAGGGGATCATTAGAGGAAGCATTAAGAGCACCATGCAAAGGTCAGTGCAGAGATTTCATTCCAATGCAATGATACTTGGGTCTTGGGGAATCCCAACCTGGCATGAGGATGAAGAAAAGAAGAAAAGCTGAAAAGGGTAAACTGGGGAAAGATGAGAAGACAAAATTTAAAGGAAAGCTCCTGGTCTAAAATGGAATTTAGAAGGGAATCACAGAATGGTAGAGTTGGAAGGGGCCAATCCCTTGGAGTTTGTGAAGTTCTGTTAAAAAAGAGTGACGTCCGGAACGTGCAGGCAGAACATGTCACAAACAATCCACGCTGGAGGGGAGGAGAAGGTGGACATCCCAGGAGAAGATTTCTGGAAACCACTCTGGCAGAACCTGAAACACTTTCCCCTGTTTGCAGTCTGTGCATATTTATTTAGATGATTTATATACCGCTCGTTGCACAAGCCACAAGGTGGTTTACAACAAGGCAAATGGATAAAAATACACAAAATCCATTTTTTAAAAAATAACACAATCCTTTGCAAACACAAAACAACAAATCACTGAATAACAATTACTCATAGCAGCACCAGCAACCAGATCTCTCCTCCTCCAAATGCTTTCCGACAAAGATAAGTCTTAACTGGAAAAAGAACTCTAATGCAACGATTGTGAAAAGCACAGAAATGAAAACGTTCACACTATCAGCCCTCCCTAATAAGAGGAGATAGCTGTCTACCCAGTACACTTCCTGGCAGAGGATCATTTCCAACAAACAGTAGTAGTAATAAGGGCCTTCCCAGGAGTCCTTTTGATTGTGCATCCATGCTTATTTGTGCTCATGGTGGGATCAGAACAGTAACAAGCAATCCCATTTCCGATACTGTTTGTGCCTGCAGAAGTTTTGGCCTGGACGTACTGCTTTGTCTCCAATCAGTGCATATCCAATAGCTTCCTGTGGAAATCCTTTTAAGTTTTCATAGCACAAATGTTCTGGGCGGGCGGAAAGCATAGCTGAAGAACTAATAAAGCAGAATTATGTGTGGACAGTCTAGTACAAATCCACCACTCGTGGACTGTTATTGCACAAATGACATGTTTATTTATTCTGTTATTTGATTTATATCCTGCCCTTCCTTCCAGCAGGAGCCCAGGGCAGCATGTTGCAGAAACTCCACGCACACACAGACACACACGCATATAAACCAATCTGGAGGGTTCCTAACAAGTTTGGGGAAGGGCTGTAACTCAGTGGTAGAGCATCTGCCTTGCATGCAGAAGGTCCCAGGTTCAATCCCTGGCATCTTCAGCTAGGGCTCAGAGAGAACCCTGCCTGAAACTCTGGAGAGCTGCTGCCAGTCAGTGTAGACAATACTGAGCTAGATGGAGCAATGATTTGACTCAGTATAAGGCAGCTTCCTGTGTTCCTATGTTCCAACCGCCCCAGTTGTTGTAGTTATGTGCCTTCAAGTCAATTACGACTTATGGCGACCCTATGAATCAGTCACCTCCAAGAGCATCTGTCATGAACCACCCTGTTCAGATCTTGTAAGTTCAGGTCTGTGGCTTCCTTTATGGAATCAATCCATCTCTTGTTTGGCCTTCCTCTTTTTCTACTCCCTTCTGTTTTTCCCAGCATTATAGTATTTTCTAGTGAATCATGTCTTCTTATTATGTGTCCAAAGTATGATAATCTCAGTTTCATCATTTTAACTTCTAGTGACAGTTCTGGTTTAATTTGTTCTGACACCCAATTATTTGTCTTTTTCGCAGTCCATGGTATGCACAAAGCTCTCCTCCAACACCACATTTCAAATGAGTTGATTTTTCTCTTATCTGCTTTTTTCACTGTCCAACTTCCACATCCATACATAGAGATCGGGAATACCATGGCCTGAATGATCCTGACTTTAGTGTTCAGTGATACATCTTTGCATTTGAGGACCTTTTCTAGTTCTCTCATAGCTGCCCTCCCCTGTCCTAGCCTTCTTTCTTATGTCTGAGGCACTATCCCTATTTTTTTTTATCTTTCAGGATGCTTTAAAAAAAATTGTAAATGTACTTTCACATGTTCCTTTCCATTCCACTCCCCTGTAATAGTCTACACACGTCTACCTTGCAAAATGTTACAGAATGTAAGGATAGATGTCCAGTTCTCCTGAAGGAGGTATGTAGGAAGTGGAATCCCCCTTGGGACTTCCTCAGTGATGTAGACTAAGAGGTCAGCAACGAGATGGCCAAGTTTGCAGATCCCACTGGATTATTCAGAGTGGTAAGATAAAAAATAAGGATACCAAGAAGCTCCAGAACTGGAGGACATTATAATGGCAAATGCCATTTTCAATTTAATGTAAGTAAATGTAAAGTAATGCATGGCAGGACATATTGGAATACTGTAGAGCTGGAAAAGGTATGGAAGAGAACAAGTAAAATGATCAAGGGGCTGGAGCACCCCCCTACGAGGAAAGGTTATCATATTTGGAGCTATTTAGTTTAGGGGAAAGGCAGGAAAGACAGGTCATGACAGAAAGAAGTACTTCTCCTCATAGCAGATAATTAAATGGTAGAATTCAGTGCCACAAGATGTAGTGATGTCCTCCAACATGGACAGGTTTAAAAGGGATTTAGACAAATTCACAGGGGAGAAGCCTATTGATGGCTACTATTGTTTATTTACTATTGCATTTACATCCCACCTTTCCTCCAAGGAGCTCAAGGCAACGTAAAAACATAGTTCTCCTTCTCCTAATTTTATCCTCACAACAACCCTGTGAGGTAGGTTAGGATTAGAGGCAGTGACTGGCCCAAGGTCAGCCAGTGAGCTTCATGGCTGAGTGGGGATTTGAAGTCTCCGTCTCCTACGTCCCAGTCTGACACTCTAACCACTACACCACACTGGCTGTGTAGTCATGACAGCTGTATCAGCTGCCAGGGAGCACAAAAAGGAGGGTGCTGTTGCACGCATATCCCCCTTGTTGGCTTCTTAGAGGCATCTGGTTGGAAGCAGGATGCTTTGGACTCCTCCATCAGGGATCTTAGGAACTGCAAATATTCAAGAACAACTGGATCCACTGCAAGATTTAAAACACATTCTTACATTTGAAAAGAAAGGAACTGTGATGACCAGTTTCCTAGCACTCTCTGCTTCTGGTTATTGCAGAATAAACAAACCCTTTTTACAGCAGCTGGAGAAGACCTTTTGGCAATTGGAGAGGCACTCAGCTAGTGAGCTTTCATATGAAAAGAGGGCACTGATAGTACATGGGAGCGCACCTGTTTTCATCTTTGAAATGTTGGAAGATATGGAATAAATACGAAAATTAATTTTTATACCCAGAAGAAAGGGGGCAACTCTGCCATATTCCTCTCCAGGCTGTCTTGAGCTCCTCTGAGCCTCAATCTTTTGTAAAGGAAAAACAATATCAGTTTTCAAGAAATGTTGACTTTGGGATTTGTCAAAAACCCATGGCATAAAATTAGGAAAGAAATTGCAGCAAACACCAACTTCAATATCTTACACACCCAGCTCAGCCCTTCCCCTGTCTCCTATCCCATTTGTTCTTCTTTTGATCAAAGACGATTAGATGAGATTTCAATTTTTATGCTCAAGGCGGCTTACCATACACAAAGTAGAATGACAATAACAGCAAAAGCAGCTGGTTGATCCACGTATTTCATCTTCCTAACCCTGGAAGCAAGCTCAGTTGTTTGTTTGTTGTCATTATCATTGAAGCTCCTTGGGAATTATAGTCATGTGGAGAAACTTTCATTGCAAATTCCGAGTCCCTTCACACAAAACTACAGTCCAGTTGCCAGACTCTTGTGGATGAGCACCATGACTTGGTACTGGTTTAGATTTGCAATGCAGAAATGCAATTTTCTCATCCCAACCCAGATTTCTGAGAGCATTCTGAGCCATGGTTTTGGAGCACTGGCAATATGACCACAAAGCGTCCCTCCAGAAGTCCTTTTCATTGAACATTCATGATTATTTGTGCTCCAGAACAGTCATACACAATCCCACTTTCAATACTGTTTTGCACTTGCAAAAGTTCTGGGATGGTCACCCTGCCGGTCAGTGCATATCCTGTAACTTCCTGCTGATATCCCATAACTTTTTATGCCACAAATGTTCCACTTAATTTTTGTCCCACTTTTGTTGCCATATAGTCCCTCTGGACAACAATAAGGTAGTAGCATTGGGGAAGCATTGCAGAACAGCTAGTAAAGCAGAATAAATCCACTGCTAAGGCTCTGCTATTGTGTCAAGAACATGTTTCAGGATGCACTTGCAATAAAACACCCGTTTGGAGGAGGCCATAATTTCCACATAAGAATCAGCCATCCAAAATAGCCATTCAGTTGTACACATAGGGTTGGATCCAGCTATATTCTGCTCAGAGTAGCCCCACTGAAATTAATGGATCTAAGTTAGGCAGCTCTATTTCTCCTTTCCACCTAATGATACCAAGGAAGCTGTCCAGGTTCTAAACCGATGCCTGGTATCAGTGATGGACTGGATGGGGAAGAACAAGCTGAAACTAAATCCCGACAAGACAGAGGTGCTCCTTATCAGTCGGAAGGGAATAGGGATTCAGCTTGTGCTGGATGAGGTAACACTCCCCCTGAAATCACAGGTTCGCAGTCTGGGAGTACTCCTGGACTCGGCTTTGAGCCTGGAGGCCCAGGTCTCTGCTGTGGCCGGGAGTGCTTTTGCTCAACTGAGATTAGTTCGCCAGTTGCGCCCGTTCCTTGACGTGCCAGACTTGACTACGGTGACACATGCCTTAGTTACATCCGGATTAGATTACTGTAACACGCTCTACGTGGGGTTGCCCTTGAAGACTGCTCGGAAACTTAAATTGGTACAAAGAGCTGCTGCCAGAATGTTAACTGGAGCTGGGCCCCGAGAACATACAACTCCTCTGTTATACCAGCTCCACTGGCTGCCAATTTGTTTCCGGGCACAATTCAAAGTGCTGGTATTGACCTATAAAGCCTTATACGGCTTAGGTCCAGGTTATCTGTTAGATCGTGTCTCCCTCTATGAACCTATCTGGACTTTAAGATCATCTGGTGAGACCTTACTCACTATTCCATCTTTTCCACAAGTTCTTCTTGCGAAAACACAGAATAGGGCCTTTTCGCTGGCTGCCCCCAGATTGTGGAACTCCCTCCCCAGGGAGGTTCGATTGGCCCCTTCGCTTTTGTCTTTTCGTGCCCAGGTGAAGACTGTTTTATTTAGACGAGCTTTTAACTGAAATTAACAAATATTTTTATTTTCTCTTTATTTTTAATCATTTTAAATGTCTTAATCTGTATGATTACTGTTTTAATTGTTTATGGTTCTTAATTGTAAGCCGCCCTGAGTTCTCCAGAAGTAGGGCGGGGTATAAATATTATATAAATAAAAATAAATAAATAAATATCCATTCTTCTTCTCTGTGTATGGCTAATATTTACTATATGGCAAGAAATGCAGCCAGCACAGTAAAGCATACTAACATGATGCTAAGATTACCCTCTAAAGCTGTCGATGATTTGGGACCCGGGTATTTGTTGGAGCACTTCTCTCCATATCAACCAATCTGACCCTTCAGACCAGGGGAGGTAGGGGAGAGCTGTTTGTTGTTGTTATGTGCCTTCAAGTTGATTACGACTTATGGTGACCCTATGAACAGCAACCTCCAAGAGCATCTGTCGTGAACCACTCTATTCAGATCTTGTAAGTTCAGGTCTGTGGCTTCCTTTATGGAATCAATCCATCTCTTGTTTGGCCTTCCTCTTTTTCTACTCCCTTCTGTTTTTCCCAGCATGATTGTCTTTTCTAGTGAATCATGTCTTCTCATGATGTGTCCAAAGTATGATAACCTCAGTTTCATCATTTTACCTTCTAGTGACAGCTCTGGTTTAATTTGTTCTAACATCCAATTATTTGTCTTTTTCACAATTCATGGTATGCGCAAAGCTCTCCTCCAACACCACATTTCAAATGAGTTGATTTTTCTCTTCTCCGCTTTTTTCACTTTCCAACTTTCACATCCATACATAGAGATCGGGAATACCATGGTCTGAATGATCCTGACTTTGGTGTTCAGTGATACATCTTTGCATTTGAGGACATTTTCTAGTTCTCTCATAACTTCCCTCGCCAGTCCTAGCCTTCTTCTGATTTCTTGACTATTCTCTCCATTGTGGTTAATGACTGTGCTAAGGTATTGATAGTTCTTGACAAGTTCAATGTCCTCGTTGTCAACTTTAAAGTTACATAAATCTTCTGTTGTCATTACTTTAGTGTTCTTGACATTCAGCTGTAGTCCTGCTTTTGTACTTTCCTCTAACACCCAATTATTTGTCTTTTTTGTGGTCCATGGTATCCTCAAAGCTCTCTTCCAACACCACATTTCAAATGAGTTTAGTTTTCTCTTATCCACTGTTTTCACTGTCCAACTTTCACATCACTTTCTCATTGTCAACTTTAAAGATATATAAATCTTCTGTTGTCATTACTTTAGTCTTTTTGACGTTCAGCTGTAGTCCTGCTTTTGCGCTTTCCTCTTTAACTTTCATCAGCTTTCGTTTCAAATCATTACTGGTTTCTGCTAGTAGTATGGTATCGTCTGCATATCTTAAATTATTGATATTTCTCCCTCCAGTTTTCACACCTCCCTCAGAGGAAGGCAATGGTAAACCCCTTCTGAATACTGCTTACCATGAAAACCCTATTCATAGGATCTCCAAAAGTCGAAATCGACTTGAAGGCAGTTCATCATCATCATCTTGGTCCAATCCTGCTTTCTGTATGATATGTTCTGCATATATATTAAACAAATAGGGTGATAAAATACACCCCTATCTCACACGCTTTCCAATGGGGAACCAATCGATTCCTCCATATTCTGACCTTACAGTAGCCTCTTGTGCAGTGTATATCAGGACAATCAGATGCTGTGGCACCCCCATTTCTTTTAAAGCATTCCATAGTTTTTCATGATCTACACAGTCAAAGGCTCTGCTGTAATCTATAAAGCACAGGGTGATTTCCTTCTGAAATTCTTTGGTCCGTACCATTATCCAACATATATTTGCAATATGAATTCTGGTGCCTCTTCCTTTTCTAAATCCAGCTTGGATGCCTTGCATTTCTCACTCCATATATGGTAAGAGCCTTTGTTGTAGAATCTTGAGTATTACTTTACTTGCATGGGATATTAAGTCAATAATTCGATAATTACTGCATTTCCTGGGATCCCCTTTCTTTGGAATTGGGATATATATTGAACGCTTCCAGTCTGTGGACCATTGTTTAGTTTTCCATATTTCTTGACAAATTTTTGTCAAAATTTGGACAGATTCAGTCTCAGTAGTATGGTTATTGTTTTATTGCTTATTTTAATTTTGTTTATCAATGTTGTAGATGCTATCAATTTGATGCATGTAAACATCTTTGAGGTCACTGCTGGTGATGGAAAGTGACATACAGGAGTCCCAAGCAAATATTGTAAGTTCTGCTCATTCATGTAAGCATGACTAGTCAGTGGCCTTGTCAAAAGCATGTCTGATTTCAGAATGGCATCCAGAATCTTCCGATGAGAATTTGGAAGTAACAGAAATCTGGATTGCAGTCCTTCTTTGCATGTAGTTGTGGAGAGGGTGGACTAGATACCCGTTCTGAGCCGCCTTTGCCAACCTGGTGTATTGGTGCTATTGGAGTTGCCGCCCCAAACATCTGGAGAGCACCAGGTTGGCAAAGGCTGTTCTAGGCCTTTTTGTGTACAGGTGCAACTTGATTACTTTGGAAATTTGAATTTAATCAAGCCAGCCAGTCATTCGCTGACCAGCTCCAGTTCAATCCAGTTTGTGACTGAGATTGAAAATGAAATATCTGTTCAGTATTCATCAAGTTTCATTTGCCGGCACACAATGACAGCTTTGCCCTCCTTGGGGAGACAAAAAGGAAAAAGACGAAAGGGGGAGAGAGGGGGAAGAGGTGTTATTGCAAAGAGATGCTAATAAGCGGGGGGGGGATCTCCAGAAGAAAAGCGGCGGTTGTTTGGTCGGAGCAGCAGGTCTTGCTGCCTTCACGTCCTTGCCTTCCCTCTGATTTCTTCAAGATGAAGAACAACATCGGCAGCAGGGAATAATTCCTATGGATTCTGAAGGGCAATGAAAGGGCACAGCATCTCTTGTCTTTTGCAAAACAGGCACAGGCAGCTCCTGCAGGCTGGGTCTGCCCACTTTATTCAACATGCGCCAGGATTCCACCAGCCTCGGTCTCCATATCGTAATTTCTGCCTCCTGTCGGCCAGGTTTGCTGGCCTGGCTTAATTTCCAAGTTTGGAATTTGGGTGTTTACACTGGACAAACCCCGCGGATTTGTGACACCCTTCACCGCTTGCCCACATAGGCGACTATAGATTACTTCTGTTTAGAATCTGGATCCCCTTTGAACAAAAGCATGTACTGTGCTTAGCATGCACATAGATGCCACATCTCCTCAATTGCTCTGGCACCATTAATCTGGAAGAACTACCACTGCCTGGCTGGGGGCTGATGGGGGTTGCGCTTGAAACATCTGGAGGGCAGCAGGCTGGCAAAGGCTCCTCACACCTGACCTGTTCCTGGATCCAGCTGAGGAGAATCCCTGAACTCCCCCCACCCCCCACCCCAACGCCTGACCTTATCAGAGCCCACTCAGTGGCGTCTGGCTGAAGTTTATCTTACAAAAGGATGAGTAAACTTGATCTGCAGCCTGTGAAAGCTGGGGAGCCCAACCCCTCCTGTGTGGGCAGCTCAGGCTGTAGAAGATCATTCTCACTGCTTGACATCTGGCCCTGATTTTAAATGTGTTCAGTTGCAACTCTCAACCATTGCCCCCCCCCTCTCTCTCTCTCTGTCTCTCTTCCCCCCCCCCACATTGCCTGAATAAAGAAGTATTTGTTTGGCATCCAGTCGCTGATGTCTCTCTCTCTCTCTCTCTCTCTCTCTCTCTCTCTCACACACACACACACACACACACACACACACACAGGGGGTGGCTTTGGGGCTGTTTTCCTCTCAGCAAGATGGAGAGCCTCATCTAGGCTGTGGCTCAAGCTCTACATACATGTGCTGTTCTTGGTGATGGGCTTCCCATTTGGGCATCTGGTTGGCCACTGTGAGAAGGAGGGTGTTGGACTAGATGGGCCCCCTTTGGTTTGATCCAACAGCCAGGCTCTTCTTACATCCTGGTGAAAGACAGACAAGATACTTCCTGGTTCACCCATGGCTGCAATCGTGTGCACATGTATGTCCGAGTAAGCAGGGTGAGGGTCAGGCTGGAAGCATTCATTGTGCTAAACAAAGGTTTGCCAATGTGGTGCCCTCAAGTGCACATTCCCCCCCCCCGAGGCCTTTCCTGGTGCCCCCAGGGTCACCTCCCTACACTGAAGTTAGTTTTGAAAAGCTCTCTATTGTAGGTCATGGGGGGGGGAGTCCACAACAGTTTATCCAATTCGCAACTGTCAGAGGTAGAGGGGCAGTAACATCATCAACCAAGCTGGCAGCGTAATTTGTTAGCTGCCAATTTTAGCATCTAAACAGTATCTCTCAGCTTGAAAAACCCCATTCCTAACTTGGAAACAGTGGGATATGACCTCGGCCTCTTCCAGAACCAGAGAGAAATCCCTTCAAGCTATTTCGGAGTGCAAGACTCAGCGGACTCAGAAGAGGATGAATCTGATATAGGCCCCAATATAGCATGCAAATCAGCACACCTTTCGAATAATGTACAGGGAACCTATACAGGATATTCTCTGGCAATTCAAGAAGGAACTAGTGGCAGAATGGAAACAAGAGTTCTCTCAAGTAGAAGCTGAACTCCAAGATATATCATGCAAACTTATTT
Organism: Rhineura floridana; assembly: GCF_030035675.1. Classification (NCBI taxonomy): domain Eukaryota; kingdom Metazoa; phylum Chordata; class Lepidosauria; order Squamata; family Rhineuridae; genus Rhineura; species Rhineura floridana. The sequence continues at coordinate 2,951,827 of NC_084480.1, read as the reverse complement.
AGCTCATGAAAACAGCAGATGCTGAATTTGAATTGGGTATGCAACATAAAACCACTATTAAAAAGCTCAACACCACCACGGCAGAATTACAGCTATGGATGGAATCCTGGGAGCACCAAAGCCACAGAGAGGATTTGAAGGTGAAAGGAATACCTGAACTAGCTGAAGGGAATAATACAAAATCCTTCTCTCATAATACTAGAACTCTCATAATACTAGAACCGAGCTTGGAAGTAACTAGTTACAAGTAACGAATTACTTGTAATTCATTACTTTTTTGAGTAACGAGTGGGTAATTCCTTTACATTTTGATTGTAATAGAACTAGGAGTAATTTTACTACTTTTGTGGAGTAATTGTAACGTTTCCAGAATTACTTTTGGGCATTACTTGGGGGGGAGCAGGGGAAGTCTTCTGCTCCTCTGATTTGTGGATGAAAATCATGTGCCTCAAACTGGGCTTCTGTGCAGTGTCGCTCTTTCCTCATGCTCTGTGGATGGGTAGGAGGCAACGAGGGAGGAGGAGGAGAGTGAGATGGGGTGGAGTGGAGAAAACAATTATTTTAAAAAACAGATAGTGGTGGTGAAGAATGGAGGGGAGGGGGAAATGAGAGGGAGAGAGAGAATACTGTGTTTGCACTTGGCATACAAACTGGCCTCCATCGCCCTCTCTGGCTACTGTGCTGCATTTGCAGTGTTTTAACTTTTTTGCATCTCAGGGGAAAATGTTTGCTTGAGTAAGTGTCCCTTAGTTGGTGGAAGGGCAGGGTCTGGGAGGTGGTTAAGTGAGAGAGATTATGCTGGCTGGCTGAGTGGGGGGGGTTGCACTTGGTTTGACATGCAAAGATCTGAGTAGTGGCCTCAGCCTCCCTCCCCACCACCCTTACCAGTGGAGAGACCACCATTGCTATCTTATGAATAAAAAGAATTATTCTACTACCTCTGTATATGTTTGTTTATTTTTAATGTTGTTTTAGGCTACTTAGATGTGCAGCAGCCAAGGCCAGCACCTTGTAGGTGGTTTTTTTTTAAAGTAACTGAAATGTAATTGTAGTGATTACTTTGGAGGAAAAGTAAAGTAATCAGTTACTTTCAGAGCAATTGTAATTGTAACGGTAATTACTATTTTTGGGCCATGTAACTGTAACTGTAATTTATTACTTTTTAAAAGTAATCTTCCAAGCTCTGACTAGAACTCGTGGACATTCAAAGAAGCTGAATGTTGGAAGATTGAGGACAGACAAAAGGAAGTACTTCTTTACTCAGCGCATAGTTAAACTATGGAATTTGCTCCCACAAGATGCAGTAATGGCCACCAGCTTGGACGGCTTTAAAAGAAGATTAGACAAATTCATGGAGGACAGGGGTATCAATGGCTACTAGCTGTGATGGCTGTGCTCTGCTACCCTAGTCAGAGGCAGCATGCTTCTGAAGACCATTTGCCGGAAGCCTCAGGAGGGGAGAGTGTTCTTGCACTCGGGTCCTGCTTGCGGGCTTCCCCCAGGCACCTGGTTGGCCACTGTGAGAACAGGATGCTGGACTAGATGGGCCACTGGCCTGATCCAGCAGGCTCTTCTTATGTTCTTATATTATTATTCTTCAAATGGCTCTGAAATTCATTCCCAGATATGGGCATAGAAGACAGAGTTATAGAACAAGTCCACAGAGCATTAACTCCACAGCCTCCCCCAAGAGTCATTATCACTAAACTGGCATTTGTTGTTATATGTCTTCAAGTCGATTACAACTTATGGCGACCCTATGAATCAGCAACCTCCAACAGCATCTATCATGAACCACCCTGTTCAGATCTTGTAAGTTCAGGTCTGTGGTTTCCTTTATGGAATCAATCCATCTCTTGTTTGGCCTTCCTCTTTTTTTATTGCCTTCTGTTTTTCCCAGCATGATTGCCTTTTCTAGTGAATCATGTCTTCTCATTAAGTGTCCAAAGTATGATAACCTCAGCTTCATCATTTTAGCTTCTAATGATAGTTCTGGATTAATTTGTTCTAACACCCAATTATTTGTCTTTTTCGCAGTCCATGGTATGCACAAAGCTCTCCTCCAACACCACATTTCAAATGAGTTGATTTTTCTCTTAACCGCTTTTTTCACTGTCCGACTTTCACATCCATACATAGAGATCGGGAATACCATGGTCTGAATGATCCTGACTTTAGTGTTCAGTGATACATCTTTGCATTTGAGGACCTTTTCTAGTTCTCTCATAGCTGCCCTCCCCAGTCCTAGCCTTCTTCTGATTTCTTGACTGTTGTCTCCATTTTGGTTAATGATTGTGCCGAAGTATTGATAATCCTCGACAAGTTCAGTGTCCTCCTTGTCAACTTTAAAGTTACATAAATCTTCTGTTGTCATTACTTTAGTGACATTCAGCTGTAGTCCTGCTTTTGTGCTTTCCTCTTTAATTTTCATCAGCATTCGTTTCAAATCATTCCTGGTTTCTGCTAGTAGTACGGTATCATCTGCATGTCTTAAATTATTAATATTTCTCCCTCCAATTTTCACACCTCCTTCATCTTGGTCCAATACTGCTTTCTGTATGACATGCTTTTCCATAAAGGAGGGCACCATGAAATAAAGAAGAAATGAAATAAAGAAGAATAAATGAGAAATAAACAAGACCTGCAATGTGGAGAAGCTGAAGTCCTGGTATTTAATTATCTGACACCGAAATGCTACAGAAAAGAAGGAATTTTAAGGAGATTACTGCTAAACTCTGTGATGCTGGTATTCACTACAAATGGGTATTCCCATTCAAGTTATTCCCGTTCAAGTTGCACATGATGACACCACATACAGTTTTGTCTGTGTCAGAAGCCTATGAGATGCTTTCATCCCTCACACTACAGGTTCATCAAACTGTGTGTTTGGTGCTACTCATATCTCCTTTAAATTTGTATGGTTCACACAACATTACCAGCAAACAGAAGCTATCAAGCAGTTTCCCCACTGTAAATCTGTACTAACCCAATCCACTGATAATACGAAAAGTGGAGGGGAAACTTCTCCACTTTGTTTCTCTAGTGGTTGCAGACACCTTGCTCTGATGCTTTTGTGTGGGTGTGTCAATTTCTCCCCTCTCCATGCCCACTATCTCTTCCTCCTTTCTTTTTGTTTCCTGTGGGCTGACAAGAAACTTCCAGTTGCTTTCCTCCATTCCGCTGGCCTTTTTTATTTTGCTGCAAACGGCACCTTTATTTTCTTTTTCCCCTAACTTGTCTGCAAAAGCAAAACACTGATCAAACAAAGATTTGTGTTTCAGCTGTATCCTACCAACCATAGGCACAAAAAGCACAGATATTCACAGGTTTTTTTTAAAAGGAACCTACTGCAGCTAGTAGAACAGACTGAGCATGCTTGGTCACCTAGCAACCAGAGGAAGTGGAAATGTATAATTAGAGGGTGGGGCCATAAGGAAAGAGTGAGACTAATCCTTCCCAGAGGAATGCCTGCTTATGCGAATGGCAAAAAATGATTGGCAGCTAACTTTTGAGCAGGAATTTAATTGTGGATGATGGAAATGAAAAGCTAAGGTAAAAGAAGTGTATTTCCTACAAAGAAATGTTCCCATGTAGATGAGCCCTACAAAACGAGAGCAAGCAGGATGGTCAGGAAGAAGACAGCAAGAATGATTACCACTTCAACCATTTATATGAATGGCAATGTAAAATGAAGAAAAATTTAAAAAAACAAACACACTTTAGGATCTGCTGGACCGAGTCACCACTGACCGCTACACAGCAACGCTTTGGACTGTCTTACCGCTTTTCATGAAACCCTGTGGAACACCTCTATGTTTCCTGATCGATTTTTATCCTAAGGATATGTTGTTGTTTTATATAAGATAGATAACGGTGGATGAGGGGAGGGCAGAATGGGGATATTAACACCTCCCTTAATATTTTGTTTTCTATTCCCTCTCAGTAGTTCCTGAATTACAGGTTCTACTCAGGCGTATAGCACCGCATATTCCTGAGGGGATGGGGGAGAGAGATGAGGATGTTTCCTCAGTGTTGGTTGTTGAGTTATTGTTGTCTAGGGAGGGTAGGAAAGCTGGGAGGGATAATGGATTCAACTGCCTATTGCCGGTTAATCATTCTGCTTCAAAGCCAGATTTTTCATGACTGTAGGAGTCTCCAGATAGATGATCTTATAATTAATAGTCTATGCTGTTAAATCTTTGCTCTTGGAATGTGGGATTGCTAAAATGGGGAAATCCAGACTTAGTGATGATGCAGGAAATGCATCAGAAAAAGAATGTGGAACATATTCCAGGCATATCCCATACAGGAGGCAGATGGTTCCAGTCTTCAGGCATGTCTAAAGCGAGAGGGGTGGGCATACTGATAGCACCTAGGGTCCAATTTCTAGAGTTAGCCACACTAAAAGACCTGGAAGGTCAGTATATTTTTCTTAAAGGTCTTATTCATGGCAATCCAATCACTCTAGGTTCAATATATAGTCCAAATTCTGGCCAGAAGGAGTTCCTTACATCACTTCTACAACAACTGCAAGGTTTTAAAGAGAGCAATTTGGTGATCAAAGGTGATCTGAATTGGGTGGCTGATGGAAATGTGGACAAAAAAGGGGAAAACTTACTTACCATCACAACGTGACTCAGGTGTCTTGAAAGACCTTCTTCTAAAACATAATTTGGCTGTTTCATGGTGTTTAAGGAATGGTACTAAAAGAGATTATTCTTTCTTCTCTAATTGCCACAGTGTTCCCCTATTCTAATAAGCAACATCACAGCTTTCTACATGGGCCCTGTTCTGGTTTCAGACCACAGTCCAGTCTATACATCATTTAACCTTTATTCAGATAAGCCATCATGCCCTAGCTGGAAGTTAATCCCAGCTCTAATGCAGCACAGAGAAGTGATAGATCATATAATTTCTAAGATTAATGATTTCTACTATTACAACACTCCCTGAGAACATCCAGAATACTAGCTTTGGGATTATTGTTGTTGTTAAAATCAAAATTTATATCCCGCACTTCCTTCCAGTAGGAGCCCAGTAATTCCCAGTATTGAGAAGGGAATTTATAAGTGAGTCTACTTGTTTTAAAAAAGGAAGAGACAAGTTTAAAAAATCAACTCATAGCTCAAATAACAATAAAAATGTACTGCCTTCAAGTCGATTCCGACTTATGGCGACCCTATGACTAGGATTTTTTTCATGAGGCTGAGAGGCAGTGACTGGCCCAAGGTCACCCAGAGAGCTTCATGGCTGTGTAGGGATTCGAACCCTGGTCTCCCAGGTCATAGTCCAACACTTTAATGCACAGGTAGCCACAGAATATACAATAGTTTGATCCAAAAAGGGGCCAAATGACAAACTTTACACATTGGGAAAATCTCAACCTCTCTACAATATATCAACCAAACATTTTATGAATTTGGAGATAAGAGCTCCTGGATGTTAACCTCAAGATTAAGGGAAAAAATAGAAAAGAATGTTATTTCCTCTCTTAAAACAGAAAAAAGGGGGGAAGGTGTTCAGAGAAACATTTAAATAATTCTTCAAAAACCTGTATGCTGTTGCTGATTACACCTGGATATGATTCAACAATCTATCCGTAAACACACCCCTAGTATATTAACCCCTGAACAAAGTGATTTTCTTATGAGTCCCATTACAGCAGATGAATTGGACTTAGCTTTAAAAAACCCCTCAAACCCTTAAAAGCTCCAGGAACAGATGGATTCACTGGCATTGTTATATATATATTTAGAATTGGCAAACATATTGTCCCCACATTTGTTAAGACTATTCAATAGCATACTTGCTGATGACCCAATACTTCAATCATGGAAAGAATCCAGGAGATTTTTACCCTTGAAACCGGACAAGGATGCTGAATTACCCGATTCATATAGGCCAATATCGCTCACCAGCCAGGATGCTAAATTATTTACTGGCATTGTGGCCGACCGGCTTGTTGCTTTTCTTCCAAAATTAATACATAAAGATCAATCAGGCTTCAGATATATTAAGGGCCCAGTTTCAATGTCTTTTTAACACCATTTATTATGGTAAACATTCAGGCAAACCATGTGCTGTTATGTTACTTGAAAGATTCCACCAACGCTGCCTCCGGAAAATTCTGCAAATTACTTGGGAAGACAGACGGACTAATGTTAGCATTTTGGAAGAAGCAAAGACTACCAGTGCTGAAATAATGATCCTTCAACATCAACTTCGCTGGACCGGCCATGTTGTTTGAATGCCTGATCACCGTCTTCCAAAGCAGCTACTTTACTCCCAACTTAAGGATGGAAAACGGAATATCGGTGGACAGCAAAAGAGGTTTAAAGATGTTCTCAAAGCAAATCTAAAAAAATGCAACATGAACATTGAGAAGTGGGAAGCCTTGGCCCATGAAATGGCGGCTTAGGTGTAGGAGCTTGCGTTTGGAGCTCCTGCCGTTTACCTTCTTTAACACCTATTTTAACATCTTTTTAACATCATCTGTGCTTTTATGGGAGTAGGTGGATGGGTGAATGCTTTTTTTGGTGTTACCCACCTCTCCCTGGTAAGCTTGGAATAGTGGAACAGGGATTGCGTTGTGGATGCTGTGGACGGCTGGATCTCAAATCGGGAGATGTAAAATCGAAGCCGGGGATGAGCGAGGCCTCTTACCTCTCTGCTAGTATCATGCTGCACCGCGTTGCACTTCCTGCTGTGGCTGTGCCTTTTGCTGCCGCTGCTCTCTGCTGCGGCTTGTGTGGGTTCTGTCTGCGGTCTGCGGTCGCCTGCTGACGTCGCTTGTGCTCCTTGTTGCCGCCCCGCCGCCGCCGCTGCTGCACCCTTCGCTGCCGCCGTTGCCGGGTTCCGCTTTCTTTCCTCGTTTTGTTGCTGTTGTCTCTGTGTTTTCTGTTGCTACCTTCGTCGTCGCTGCTGCTGTGCCCTCGCTGCCGCTGCTATTGGGCTCCGTTTTCTTCCTCGTGTGGCCTGGGTTGCCCCTGTTGCTTGTCGGGGCTGTGGCTGGTCATTGCTGGGCGGCTGTTCTTTTCTGCCGTTGTTTGCAGCCGCGGCGTTTTTCGCCGCTGTTTGTGCTTTTTCATCGCCAGCATGACTGTGCTCTTTATTGCTGCTGCTGTTGCTGCGCTTTGTCCTTGCCGTGGCCTGGGCTCTGTTGCTGCTATGGCGTCTTCTTTTTCACTGCAGCTGGTGTCTTCCTTGCCGCTGTTGCAGCCTGCGCTTTCCATCTCCGCTGCTGCGGTTTCATGCTCTACCTTGGCGGCCCATGTCTCTTCGTCATCATTATCGTCTGGACTTTTCGAGGGTGGCGTTTTTCATGGGAAGAAGAGAGGTTTAGAGCTGGCGTCTGCGTGCACAGAGTGCGGGACTATGTCTGCTGTGTTGGTTTCACTTGGATGAGTGGGTGTGTGTATGAGTGTGTGTTGTGAGTGAGTGTGTATAATTGTCTATATAAGTTTTTTGTACTTATAGTTTATTATGTGCCTGGGGAAGAGGTTTTTCCATCAAGTGGGGAGACTTGAGGGGGCCCCAATTGCTGTAGTGACGGGCAGAGGGAGGTATGGCGTTATGAGAAGGACATGCCAGGTAAGGGGAACGCGGCCCAGACATGTAGTGGCTGTGCCTTGTTCCGGTCCTTCCCATACCCGCAGGGTCATTGGTTGTCCTCTCAGCCAACTCTCAGATCTCCAGTTGCTGCTCTTAAATGCCAGATCGGTACATAATAAAACCTCTCTCATCCACGATTTGATTGTGGACGAGTCAGCCGATCTGGCATGCATAACCGAGACCTGGGTGGGTGAGCAGGGAGGAGTTAGTCTCTCCCAGATCTGCCCACCAGGGTACCTGGTCCAGCATCATGGTAGATCTGAGGGTCGGGGAGGTGGGGTTGCTGTGGTCTATAAGAGTTCCATCTCACTCACCAAGCACCATGTCCATGCAGTTACCGGTCTGGAGTGTTTGCACCTTGTGCTGGGCCAGAGGAACAGGCTGGGAATCCTTTTGGTGTACCGCCCACCTTGCTGCCCAATGGCTTCCCTAACTGAGCTGATGGAAGTGGTCTCAGAGGTATTGTTGAGATCCCCCAGACTATTAGTACTGGGGGATGTCAACATCCATGCCGACGCTACTCTGTCCGGGGCAGCTCAGGACTTCATGGCTGCCATGACAACCATGGGGCTGTCTCAATATGTTAGTGGTCCAACACATATATCGGGACATACTCTAGACCTTATCTTTGCTACTGGACATGGGGATAGTGATCTGGATGTGGGGAGTCTTACATCTCTCCCGTTGTCATGGACAGATCACTGCTTGTTGAAGTTTAGACTTTCAGTGGCCTTTCCCCTCTGCAAGGGTGGGGGACCTATTAAATTGGTCCGCCCCCGGAGACTAATGAATCCTGAAGGTTTTCAAAGGGCTCTGGGGGATTTTCCGGCTGATAGGACTGGCGCTCCTGTTGAAGCCCTGGCTGATCTGTGGAATGCGGAGATGACCCGGGCTGCTGACACGATCGCTCCTGCGCGCCCTCTCCTGTGTACAGCTCATACAGCTCCTTGGTATACTCCAGAGCTGAGAGCGATGAAACAAGACAGGAGGCGGCTTGAGCGGAGATGGAGACGAACTCCCGACGAATGCAATTATGCACTGGTTTGTGCTTCTACCAAGCTGTATGTAGCAGCAGTGAGGGTGGCGAAAAAACATTTCGCCGCCACTATTAAGTCATCCCTCTCCCGCCCAGCGGAGCTTTTTAGAGTAGGCCTACAGGACACAGTAGATACATCGGTGGCCCACTGTAATGAGTTTGCTGAGCACTTCCAGCATAAGATCTCATGCATCCGCCGGGACTTAGACTCCCACTTTATAGCAGTTGATCCTAATGAGGTGTCCGGAGCACAGTCTTGTCATGTTTTATTGGATGAGTTCCAGTTGGTTCAGCTCGAGGACGTGGACAAGGTGCTTGGACAGGTACGTGCAACCACTTCGGTACTCGATCCTTGCCCCTCTTGGCTAATAAAAGCTAGCAGGGATGGAACAGTTGGCTGGGCCAAGGAAGTGATAAATGCCTCTTTATGAGAGGGAGTGGTCCCTGGCTGTCTGAAAGAGGCGGCGGTGAGACCACTCCTGAAAAAACCTTCCTTGGACCCAGAAAATTTCAGCAGCTACAGACCAGTAGCGAATGTTCCATTCCTGGGCAAGATCTTGGAACGAGTGGTTGCTGGCCAGCTCCAGGCGTTATTGGATGAAACCGATTATCTAGATCCATTTCAATCGGGTTTTAGGCCTGGTTTTGGCACTGAGACGGCCTTGGTCGCCCTGTGTGATGACCTATGTCGGGAGAGAGACAGAGGGAGTGTAACTCTGTTGATTCTCCTTGATCTCTCAGCGGCTTTTGATACCATCGACCATGGTATCCTTCTGGAGAGGCTCGCGGAGTTGGGAGTTGGAGGCATTGCTTGGCAGTGGTTCCACTCCTACTTAGCGGGCCGTCTCCAGAAGGTAGTGCTTGGGGAACATTGCTCAACACCGTGGGTTCTCCAGTGTGGGGTCCCGCAGGGGTCAGTTTTGTCTCCCATGCTTTTTAACATCTATATGAAGCCGTTGGGTGCGGTCATCAGGAGTTTTGGAGTGCGTTGTCATCAGTACGCTGATGACACGCAGCTCTAGTTCTCCTTTTCATCATCCTCACAAGACTGAGATGCTGCTGGTGGATGGTTTCTCTGATCGGATGGTGGATACATACCCTGTCCTGGATGGGATTACACTCCCCCTAAAGGAGCAGCTCCGTAGTTTGGGAGTCCTCTTAGACTCTTCCCTCTCACTTGAGGCTCATGCAGCCTCGGTGGCACGGAATGCGTTCTACCAACTTCGGTTGGTAGCCCAGCTACGTCCCTATTTGAGTAAGGAGGACCTCACATCAGTTGTACATGCTCTGGTAACCTCACGTTTGGACTACTGCAACGCGCTCTACGTAGGGCTACCTTTGAAGACAATTCGGAAGCTACATCTAGTGCAAAATGCGGCAGCCAGATTGTTAACAAGGACCAAGCGGTCCGAGCATATAACACCTGTTCTGGCTCGCCTGCACTGGCTCCCAATATGCTTCCGGGCCAGATTCAAAGTGTTGGTATTGACCTATAAAGCCTTATATGGTGCGGGACCACGATATCTGTCGGAACGCCTCTCCCGATATGAACTGGCCCGTACACTACGGTCTACTACGAAGGCCCTCCTCCGGGTTCCGTCTCATAAGAAGGTCCGGAGGGCGGTGACAAGATCTAGGGCCTTCTCAGTGGTGGCCCCTGAATTGTGGAACAGTCTCCCCGAGGAGGTGCGCTTGGCGCCGACACTATTATCCTTTCGGCGCCAAGTTAAAACCTTCCTCTTTTCCGAGGCATTTTAATTTAAGTTAACTTAATTTTAAATGTGTTGTAATTGATTTTAGATTATGTTGTTTTTATATGCTCTATTGTATTATATTGTGTGATTTTATTGTACTCTTGTGTTCACCGCCCAGAGAGCTATTGCTAGTCGGGCGGTATAAAAGTGTAATAAATAATAATAATAATAATAATAATAATAATAATAATAATAATAATAATAATAATAATAATAATAATAATAATAATAATAATAATAATTGGAGGTTGGCTATTATCAAGGGTGCTGTGGACTTTGAAGAAGCACGAATACAGGGCAAATGGGACAAACGAGCTAAGCGGAAGGCACGTCAAGCAAATCCTCATCGCGACCATCTTCCATCTGGAAACCTATGTCCTCACTGTGGGAGGCTGTGTGGATCCAGAATTGGCCTCCACAGTCACTTACGGACCCACCACTAAAGATCTTACCCTGGAAGACAATCTTACTCGGCCACGAGTGATTGCCAATGAATGAATAAAGCATTTGATAAAGTCCACTGGAAATTTCTATGTGAGCTGTTACACAAATGCAGTTTAGTGATGGATTCATAGTTATATTACAAAGATTACTTGGATAGCCATGCAGTGATTAGGGTGAATGGCCAAGACTCGGCTCGCTTCCCAATACAATGGGGCTCCAGGCAGGGGTTCCCATTGTCACTCCAGTTTTTGCCCTGCCTAGACATTGAACCTCTAGCGGCTGCACTTCGAGATAACATTAATAGCAAAGATATTCAGAGGCATAGTACACACAAGGTGAATCTGTTTGCAGATGAGATTGCCCTGATGGTCTCCAAACCAGAGATTTCGATATCAGAGGCCCTCAGGGTGATTGATGCCTATGAATCAGTTGCAGGATTAAAAATTAATAAATCCAAATCTGAAATTCTGTGCATTAATTCCACAGGGAATGTACAACAACATCTGAAAGAACTAAGGGGATTTAAGTTGTGTCACACGCATCTTAAATATTTAGGAGTCCAAGTTCTGAAACATTGGCACCAAACATGGAGACTTAATTTACTCCCATTGGTAAAGAAAATTAAACAAGACCTAAAACGCTGGACCTCATTGAACTTGTTCTGGTGTGGGCAACTAGCTGCGATCACAACGATGGTATTGCTTTATTCTTTTTTCAAGTTTTACCTGTTCGCATACCTTCTCAGTTGCTCAGTAAACAGCAAAAGCTTTGTCTAGCCTTTGTCCACTTATAAAAAACCCAGTCTCAGGTGTATGTACAAAAAGGCACATTTGCAGGGTTTAGGCCTCCCTGCTCTCACCTGATATTATGAAGCAGCTCACCTTCAGAATATTATGCAGATTTTACGTAACTCAGATGAATGCACATGGCTCAGCATGGAACACACTAAAAGTTATCTTCACAAACTCACAGTGCTACCATTCCTCTTCAAACATAAAAAGCAAGTAACAGGGAATATAAATACCTTTTTCTCTGCAGATTTGGAAGTATGGTTACAATGGAAGAAACACCTAGCACCAGATGTATCACCATTAATCTCACTCTGGCATCACCCTCTGTTTTATAATATCAGATCCCAGAATTTCACAAAATGGAAAGAAGTAGGTCTCTATCACTCATGATCTCTTTATGAGGACCAAAAACTTTTGTCAGGACCCCAAATGGCATCTAAACTAGGACATGGGAATTATAACTGGCTTCTATTACATCAAGTCTCGCACTTCATCTCTAACAAAACAGTACAATTACAAGCAACACACAATCTTACTCCCTTTGAGTTTGTGCTCTGGAATATGCCCCCAAAATCAAAGTGAATGCTGTCTATAATATACAAGCTGTTATGTGATTTCCACACAGGAGGCTCTAAAGTACCTCTGGGAAAGTGACATAGGGACTGATACTGAATGGGCAGATTGGAATAATATGTGGGCAAGAAAACTTTGTTGTCAATATCTGCAAAAGTAAGGGAGAATATGTTTAAAGTGCTACACAGGTGGTATCTAACCCCCTTATGTTGCCATAGAATTAACCCCCAATCATCACCTTTGTACTGGAGAGGATGTACACAAATAGGCACACAGTACCACATGTGGTGGACATGTGATATAATTCCAAAATTTTGGACTAATGTGTTTAGTGAGATAACATTAATCACTGGCCAATAGGTTCGCTGCACACCACAACTGGCATTCCTGACATTATTCTTAAATGATCAAGGTAACCTACAACATAAGAAACTGATTACTTTTTTTGCTAGTTGCAGCAAGGCAAGTAATTGTCCAACATTGGAAACAACTTGGTACCTTGTTTGGATATTTGGAGACAAAAGGTTTGGACACTGGCCTTGATGGAAAAACTGACGAAACAAATACCATTTCTGGACCAGGATAGCCTGACCACTGTTGTCCATGCACGGGTAACCTCTCGGCTGGATTACTGTAATGCGCTCGATGTGGGGCTGCCCTTGAGGGTGATCTGGAAGCTGCAGCTGGTACAAAATGTGGTGGTTCGACTACTCACTGGGGCAGGGTATCGACAACATGTCACCCCACTGCTGAAAGAATTGCACTCACACCCATTAGCTACCAGGCTAAGTTCAAGGTTCTAGTTTTGGTGTACAAAGCCCTATAGAGCTTGGGACCAGGATACCTGAAAGACCGTCTTATCCCTTATATACCTAGCAGATCACTGCGCTCTGCAGGTGAGGGCCTCCTGCAGATACCATCTTATCAGGAGGTCCGTTCCGCACAACATAGGAAATGGACCTTAGTGTAGTGGCACCCACCCTTTGGAATTCTTTCCCTTAGACAGGTGCTATCTCTGTTATCTTTTCGGTGCCTACTGAAGACCTTCCTCTTTCAACAAACCTTTTAAGTAGAGACCTTATCCCAGTTTCCATCTGTGTTAGAATTGCTTTTTGATGCATTTTAATGCTTTTTTTAAAAAGTTGTTTTTAAAGCTTTTTAAAAAATGTTTTTAAAGATGTTTTGTTTTAATATATTTTAAAGTCTGTTTTTTTGATGTTTTAGTGTTTTTAGTGCTTTTGTTTGCCGCCCTGGGCTCTTGTTGGGAGGAAGGGCGGGATATTTATTTATTTATTTATTTGTTTGTTTGTTTGTTTGTTTGTTTATTTCACTTGTATACCACCCCATAGCCAAAGCTCTCTGGGCGGTTTACAGCAATCAAAAACATTAAAACAAATATACAATTTAAAACACATATTTTAAAAACAATTTAAAACACAATTTTAAAATTTAAAACATTATAAAAACAATTTAAAACACATGCTAAAATGCCTGGGAGAAGAGGAAAGCCTTGTTCTGGTGCTGAAAAGATAACAGTGTTGGTGCCAGGCGCACCTCGTCAGGGAGATCATTCCATAATTTGGGGGCCACCACTGAGAAGGCCCTCTCCCTTGTTGCCACCCTCCGAGCTTCCCTTGGAGTAGGCACCCGGAGGAGGATATAAATCTAATTAATAATAATAATAATGCGCATTCAGAGGAGACCAAAATGAAGATTACTTTATTGAAATATGGTTTTGCTTTCTCTCTTATTTGAACTCACAGCATCAGATAATGCAGCCCCCAGCAACTCACATAGTTATGGAGGGGAGTCCTGTATTGAGTCTTTACTGTGTTAAGCCCGTGGATAGACATGTTCTCAACTTTATGTACATTCTTAGAAATGTGCAAGGAAAAAGAAAATTATGGTTATGTTGTGAAAGGAGGGAAGGGAAAGGACGGTTGGGGGGAGGGAAGAAGGGAGGGAGGGGAATTGTATACTTGCCTATTTGCTTATTCCTGAACATTTTAATAAAATATATTTAAAAAAAAACACTGTCAGAGGTAGCGCTGGAAATCACAAGTGGGGAGAGTGCTGCTGTGCTCAGGTCCTGTTTGCAAACTTTGCATAGGCACCTAGTTGGCCACTGTGAGCACAGGAAGCAGGACTAGATGGGCCTTTGCAGAATAGACATGCTCCAGCAGGCCACACTCTTCTAATGTTCTCAGGATTGTGATGCGTTGCAGCACAATTCTATACATTTCTACTCAGAAATAAGCCCCATGGAGGTCAGTGGGGCTTACTCCCAGGTAAGTGGGCATAGAATTTCAGCCTTAATCCAGCAACCTCTTCTATGTGGTACCTATGGAGAAGCCCCCCCCCTGAGATTGCAATGGTTTTGAACCAATGGTCTGGGTGCCTACTGAGAGGAAGGGCAGCTGTGGAGTCGGTACGCCAAACCTCCGACTCCAACTCCGACTCCTCTATTTTTCTACTCTCCGACTCTGACTCCTTCATAAATGGCAAATGTATATTAATTAGTAATAACAAATTTACTGTAGTAAAATGGTAGCACATTTCTACCAACTCCGACTCCACCCAAAATTGCTTCCGACTCCGACTCCACGACTCTGTCTCCAACTCCACAGCCCTGATAAGTTTAATAGATAGATAGATAAACATCCCCTGCTCTATTTTATTTCTTTATTGATTACATTTATACCCTGCCGCCACGAGTTCCAGTTTTGGAAGGATGGTGGGATATAAATAAAGACAATAATAATAATAATATTAATAACCCAGAGAGGCTTACATATAGTTTCCAGGAAGTCTCCCATCCAGGCACTGACCAGACCTGGGCCCTGCATTTCTTTCCAAGGTCAGCAGGGAGTGACGCCTTGGTAGGCCTCCTCTGGGAAGTTATGGGGGGCATTGTAGATTTCATCCCTTTACAAGTGCCACATAATGTTTCTTCTACACTTGCAATGAATCGATCCTTCAGTCGGGCAGTGCCCACTCTCTGCAACTCCCTGCCCAGTTTTAGTTTTGCTGTATTGCTTTTAGTGCCTGTTCAAAACCTTTTTTGTTTAGACATGTAACTTTTAACATGGTGTAATTTCAACATTTATTTATTATTTATTTTATTTAATTTAATTTATATACCGCCCTAAGCCAAAAAGGCTCTCAGGGCGGTGTACGTGATTTTATTGTGTATATTTGTTTCAGAACTGCTGGTTTTATTTATATTTTGATAAATGTTATGCAAACCTGTTTTTAACATTTTATTTTATTGGCATTTTAATAAATATTTTATCTTTTATGTAAACCACTTGGAGATTTTTGTGGATTAAACCGTATATACATTTTGTTGAGTAAATCAGGTGAAGCCTAGAGCTGCAGGGTGAATGTGGAGGGAGGCGCATTCTTTTGAACCTGGGACTCCGTGGGTGGCTTCCACACTCACTTCTGAAAAGAGAAGAGAGAAAGTCTTGGAAGCCTTCACCACCTGGTTCCCACTGCCTTTCACCTCTGTCACAGGGACTGCACAGCTGGGCAGCAATCTCTTGCTGACGGTTTTCCTAGAGAGCAGTTTGGAACAATTGATGGCATCACAGCAGCCGACGGCAAACAACAGGTGGGTAACATCCAGCAGACCAATTTTATCTTATGTAAATGAGATGGTTCTTATGGCTCCTGAAATGTGAAGCTGGGATCATAAGCAACTCCACGCCAGCTCTGTGAACCACAGCACAGACTGAGCCAGGCCAGAACACCAGATGCGTCCACTAAACAAGACTAGCGGTATCATTAAATTCCTGAGCCATGAATTCAAAGGATCCTGCGTCCCCAGCCAAGCTTTGCTTCTCAAAAGTGCTCCACCTTCATCATCATCATCTTCTTCTCTCTCTGTCTGTCTCGGTCTCTCTCTTTGAACTGTTACCATGAACAGAATGGCAAAACTGAAATGTACAGCTCCTGTCAGCAGCTGTTACCCTTCTGTCCAACGTGACTCATCAGACATCTACGGGCGTCAGAAGAGGAGCGTGGTGGTTCATAGCAAGAGGAGCCTGCAGGAGCAAACAGGTGGAGTGTTAGAGAGTGCCTGCTTGCGTACCAAAAAAAGAGTCCCCAGCCAATGCTTAAACTTTTGCTTATTTACCGCTCCTGTAGCTGTGCCAAGATCTACTGCGTTTACACCCAAATAAATCCTCCATAGGAGACAGGTGGCAGATCCCACCAGCCAGTTATTTACGGCTACTTCATGGTGGAAACTGAGAATTGTAAAATGCCCATAGCATGCCAAAGAGATTTATACAGCTCCTCGTTTTAAACTCTATTCCCTGCTCCCCACATATTGTGGGCAGGCCCCCCTTGCAAGGTGCTTGAGAGAGTTGAAGCTTCATTTACCTCTCATGAGCACTAGGGGGAGCTCCAGCTGACGAAGACTCTCAAGCGTTGAGTTAAGGAACCTGCGCAAGTTTAGCAACAGGGAAGGAGGTCAAGGTAGCCAACCGCTCCTTTGCTGATCTTACAGTTCCCAAGTTCTCAAGTGAAGAGAACCAATAAACAGTTGGGAAAAGCCAGCAGGGATGCGAGCGCCATCCCAGTCTATTGTACAGAGTCTCACATGTACAACTGCCTGTCTGCTGGACAGACGTGGGCGTGTGCTTAATGAGCTCTTAGCTCTTTGGGAAGATGTTTGAAGTTAAGGTGGTTCACCTGCAGACGCAGAGAGAGGCAGAGATGTACATGGACAAAACCCTCAGGGACAGTGATTGGGACATGCTGCTCCCAGGGTGACAGGTCCTCTCCTGTCAGGGAAAATGAAACCTAAGTACCAAAAGGACGGGGGACAGGAACAAAGGGTATTTGTTCATTCCTTTATATTTATTCATTTATTCATTAAACTTCTATCCCGCCCTTCCTCCCAGAAGGAGCCCAGGGCAGTAAACAAAGGACAAAACACTAAAAATATCTTAAAATGTCTCAAAACTATTTTAAAAATAAAACATCAAAAAAACAGCTTTACAAATATCTTCAAAAGCAATTCCAACACAGAGGCAAACTGGGATAAGGTCTGTACTTAAAAGGCTTGTTGAAAGAGGAAGGTTTTCAGTAGGCGCCGAAAAGATAAGAGATGGCACCTGTCTAATATTTAAGGAGAGGGAATCTCAAAGGGCTGGTGCCACAAGAGTAAATGTCTGTTCCCTATGTTGTGCAGAACGGACCTCCTGATAAGATGGTATCTGCAGGAGGCCCTCACCTGCAGAGCGCAGTGATCAGCTGGGTATATAAGGGGTAAGACGGTCTTTCAGGTATCCTGGGCCTAAGCTGTATAGGGCTTTGTACGCCAAAACCAGTACTTTGAACCTGGTTAGCCTGTGGGCAGCCAGTGTTATATTTTTGATGTGTCCTTCCTCTTATGGTCCCAGGAACTAGTGCCAGTTCAATCTGATCTCTGACCACACTCTGCCACTTCTGTGGGGACCCTCAATCTCCGCCTTCATTCTGGTGAACTGCCATGGGATGATCGGGGGGGTGGAGATCCAGAGGGTGGAACCCCTTAGCACAGATGGCTAGAGATGGGGAAGAGATTTCATTCAGTTCACATTAAAAGACAAATCTGTCAAAAGACAATTCTGGGCTCCTGCTGGGAGGAAGGGCAGGATATAAATCAAATAATAAATAAATAAACTTTAAAAATCGCTCTTTCCAAAACAACGTGAGAACCGAACACAGCAACTCTTTAAAATTCGCTTGTATCTGAATTTTGTAGGGCAGTTCTCCAACCAAAGAATATTCACAAAAACGCATACAGTATATTAAGGGAAGTGTGCATAAAAATGAATATATTTGTGAAATTAACATACATATATTACACATATTAGGGGAAATTGCTTGCAAAAATATGTACATTAATCAACACTGCACATAAAATGTGTTTATTAGGAGAAATTCATATGCAAAAGCTGAATAATTTTCATGAGGATTTAAAAAAAAAGAAAAAAAAAAGATTGCAAATTGCTGCAGAAACATGGAGAAGTGAAAAAATGAGAAAGAATAAAGTGACAACTTGTTCCATCTCTACCGGTGGTCGTGCCTTTCCTCCTCAGTGCCCACCACCAAAACGTGGCAGCCTTTTCTTCAGAGGAGCTATCAGGGCTGCTGGAGATAATGTCCTCCTTAACTAAGCTGGCCGGTGCCTTTGGCAGATAACAAACTTTGTCCCTGCAGGTTTAGTTGGAGTTGCTGCCAATGGCAAAGTGCTGCCTGCTCCAGAAAAAGAGAAACTAGGGATGGAAAAGGAATCAATTTTAAATGGATTTGTACACAGAATTTGGTGGTTCTGTCCAGACGGAGCTTGCCTGCATCGGGCCACCTCTTGCATCCAGGCCAGATTAAAGTCTTTGTAGGCTCTAGGTCAGCCTTTCCCAACCGGTGTGCCTCCAAATATTGTTGGACCACAACTCTCATCAGCCTCAGCCATTGGCAATGCTGGCTGAGGCTGATGGGAATTGTGGTCCAACAACATCTGGAGGCACACCGGTTGGGAAAGGCTGCTCTAGGTAGTCTAATGATTGTTGACCCCTCAATGATCCTCCTCCTTCCTCCTGCTGGAAGGATGGGCGGGATACAAATTAAATAAATAAATAAATAAGAGATCTACACATAAATACAGGTCCCAAAATCATAGATCTATACACATTGGAATGTTGCTGCTACTACTGGAGTTTGCCCTCCGGGTTTTAGTCTGACATATCAAGGAGCTGTCCAAGGTGCTTCTTGAAAGTTTAGACTAAAACCTGGAACAGATTGCACTGCCCCACTGACATGGAGCCACCATCCACAACTGAGTCTGCCCATTTGCAGATTCTGTGAGAGAGGAGACACATGAGTCTTCACATCTGTGAATAAGCTAGAAGACAAGAAGATACTTGGTGGAAATAGTCAGTAGCTAGAGAGAGGTGGGGGCACGCGCGGTAAAGTCGTTCAGTCATTCAGTCAGTTTTAGACTGTCAGCATATGAAAATATGAGATGATAGGGGAGGGGGACAATGAGTTATTTAATAATTTGTGTTTGTTATTTTCTTCATGAGGAGAGAAATCAATGATAGACGGCCGTGCCTTTGCCCCTATGCTGCCATGGAACCAAGCATGCTGAGTGAATCAAACAATAATTTGCTTTTATTGAATTGAATTTCTTTTGTAGGCTCCCAGATTTTTCTTGGGAGTTCCGTAGAGTCTGCTGGGCACTGTGCCCATGGAATCTGATGAATAACCCAGCCCTCATTCCATCAAGCCCTTATCCCATTTGCTACCGGGCCAAGTTCAAGGTTCTAGTTGTTTACCGGGCCCAATTTGAGGTGTTGGTCTTGACCTTTAAAACCCTATACGGTTTCGGCCCAGTTTATCTGAAGGAACGCCTCCAGCATCATCAATTAGGCCGCCTAACAAGATCAGCCACACAGGACCTTCTCTCGGTCCCACCAGTCAAAACAGCTAGGCTGGTGCGGACCAGAGAGAGGGCATTTTCGGTTGTGGCCCCCACTCTCTGGAATTCTCTTCCTTTGGATCTCCGCCATGCCTCCTCCCTGATGGGTTTTCACCGAGCCTTAAAGACCTGGCTATTCAGGCAGGCCTACAGAATCCTCGGGGTGGATGAGTTTTTATAATGTATTAATTGATGTTTTAGACTACCTTGTGCTTTTTTGATTGTATACTGTATTTTATTATGTTTGCTGTAAGTCGCCTAGAGTCTCCGTTAATTCGGACAGATAGGCGACTAACAAATAAAATTTATTATTATTATTATTATTATTGGTGTACAAAGCCCTATACAGCTTGGGACCAGGATATCTTATCCCTTATTTACCCAGTCGATCGTTGCGCTCTGCAGGTGAGAGCCTCCTGCAGATTCCATCTCATCAGGAGGTCCTTTCTTCACAACATAGGAAATGGACCTTTAGTGTGGTGGCACCTACCCTGTGGAATTCCCTCCCCTTAAATATTACACAGGCGCCATCTCTGTTGTCTTTTCAACACCTACTGAAGACCTTCCTTTTTCAACAAGCCTTTTAAGTTGAGACCTATCTGTGTCTGTGTTGGAATTGCTTTTTAATATGTTTTTTAAAAAAACAATATGTTTTTAACCCTTTTTAAAAGATGTTTTAAAAGCGTTTTTTAAAAGAAATGTTTTTAAAGTTGTTTTGTTTTGCTGTATTTTAGGGTCTGTTTTTATGATGTTAGCGCTTCTGTTTGCTGCCCTGGGCTCCTGCTGGGAGGAAGGGTGGGATATAAATCATAGAATCATAGAATCATAGAGTTGGAAGGGGCGTTGTAGGCCATCGAGTCCAACCCCCTGCTCACAGCAGGAAATCCACAGCTAGAGCATCTCCCGCAGATAGCTGTCCAGCCTCTGCTTGAAGACATCCAGCGAAGGGGATCCCACCACCTCCCTAGGCAGTCGGTTCCATTGCCGAACTGCCCTTACTGTCAAGAAGTTCCTTCTAATGTCCAATCTGAATCTACGCTCCTGCAACTTAAAACCATTAGACCTAGTCCTACCCTCTGGGGCAGCAGAGAACAAATCTGTACCCTCCTCTATGTGACAGCCCTTCAGGTACTTAAAGAGTGCAATCATGTCACCCCTCAGCCTTCTCTTCACCAGACTGAACATGCCAAGTTCCTTCAACCTTTCCTCATAAGACTTGTTCTCCATACCGGCTATCATCCTCGTCGCCCTCTTCTGAACCCGCTCTAACTTGTCTATATCTTTCTTAAAATGAGGCGCCCAGAACTGAACGCAGTATTCCAGATGAGGCCTGACTAATGCAGAATATAGTGGGACTATTACTTCCCTCGACCTGGAAACTATAGCTCTGTTTATGCAGCCCAAAACCGCATTTGCCTTTTTTGCTGCAGCATCACACTGCTGGGTCATGTTCAACTTGGGATCCACTACAATTCCAAGGTCCTTCTCATACGCACTACTGCTAAGCCGGGTATTTCCCATCCTGTACCCGTGCATTTTGTTTTTGTGGCCTAAATGCAGAATCCTGCATTTGTCTTTATTGAATTTCATTTTATTAATTTCAGCCCAATTTCCTAGTCTATCCAGGTCCCTTTGGATTTTATTCCTGTCTTCCATTGTGTTAGCTATCCCTCCCAGTTTCGTATCATCCACAAACTTCATAAGGCTTCCCTCCACCCCGTCATCTAAGTCATTGATAAAAATGTTGAAGAGTATCGGCCCCAGGACAGAACCCTGTGGCACTTCACTCGAAACCTCCTTCCAGTCCGAAGCAGAGCCACCGACGACCACTCTTTGAGTACGGTTTTCCAACCAGTTGTGAATCCACCTGACGGTATTTCCATCTAGTCCGCATTTGACCAGTTTGCTAATCAAAAGGTTGTGGGGGACTTTGTCAAACGCTTTGCTGAAATCTAGATAGATGACATCTACAGCATTTCCACCATCTACTAAGCTAGTGACCCGATCAAAAAAAGAGATGAGATTAGTTTGACAGGATTTTTTCTTGACAAACCCATGCTGGCTCCTACTAATCACAGCATTGTCATCTAGATAGTTGCCAATGGACTCTTTTATTATCTGTTCTAATATCTTTCCCGGTATTGAAGTCAGACTGACCGGCCTGTAATTCCCCGGATCTTCTTTTTTACCCTTTTTAAAGAGCGGGATGACGTTTGCCCGTCTCCAATCCTCCGGGACCTCTCCCGTTCTCCAGGATTTCTCAAAGATGATGGCAAGAGGTTCCGAGAGTACATCCGCAAGTTCCTTCAATACTCTGGATGAATGCAGTTCATCAGGCCCTGGAGATTTGAACTCATTTAGGTTAACTACATATTTCCTATCTCCTTATCAATCTTGAACTGCAAACCCGACCCCCTTACTGAGATTGCTACTGATACAAGGTTGCACACTGTTCCCTTTTTGGGAGAAAACGGAGGCAAAATAGGCGTTGAGCAGTTCTGCCTTTTCCTTGTTATCTGTCAACATTTTGCCATCCTCATTGAGCAGCAGACCCACCGTTTCCTTGGTCTTTCTCTTGCTTCGAACATATCTGAAAAACCCCTTTTTGTTGTTCCTCGCTTCCCTCGCCAGCCTCAGCTCATTCTGGGTTTTAGCTTTCCTTACGCTATTCCTGCAAGCCTGAGCCGCTCGTCTGTACTCTTCCTTGGTGATGCGTCCTTCCTTCCATTCTTTATACATGCTCTTTTTTATTTTTACCTCCTCCACCAGTCTTCCATGTAGACACATTGGTTTTTTCCAATGTCTTCCGTTTTTCTTTCTCTTTGGAATTGTTTGCGATTGCGCTTTTTGTAATACCTTCTTCGTGAACTCCCACGCTTCTTGGGCTCCTTTTTTCTTTAGTCTATCTAGCCACGGGATCCTACCCATCATTTCCCTGAGCTTGCTAAAATCAGCTTTCCTGAAATCCAAGGTCCATATTTGACTATCTTCTTCTTTGGCTTTCCCCAGAATCACGAATTCCAGCATTACGTGGTCACTTTCCCCCAAGGTACCGACCGCTTTAATTCCCGTGACCAATTCGTCCCTATTAGTTAAGATCAGGTCCAGGATTGCCGATCCCCTTGTTCCTTCTTCTACTTTTTGAAAGAGGAAATGATCAGCAAGGCCCATCAGGA
Source organism: Rhineura floridana (assembly GCF_030035675.1). Lineage (NCBI taxonomy): Eukaryota > Metazoa > Chordata > Lepidosauria > Squamata > Rhineuridae > Rhineura > Rhineura floridana. The sequence continues at coordinate 2,928,971 of NC_084480.1, read as the reverse complement.
ATTTGTTGGAGGCTTTGTGCTCCGCAGAGTTTGTCTCCCAGCAGATATCCGGGTAGTTGAAGTCCCCCATCACTACTACTTCTTGCCTCCTTGAGATTTCAGAGATTTGTTTGAGAAAGGCCTCGTCTACCACCTCTTCTTGGCCAGGGGGTCTGTAGTAGACACCTACTACCATGTCGGTTTTATTTGTTTCTCCATTTATTTTTACCCAAATGGTCTCTACCGGACCCCATTGTTCGCTCTCTTGGATTTCCATAGAGGTGTATTTGTCTTTGATGTATAACGCTACTCCCCCTCCTTTTCTGTTGCTTCTATTCTTTCTGTAGAGTTTATATCCTTGAATGGCTATATTCCAATCATGGGAGTCATCCCACCAAGTCTCTGTTATCCCTATGAAGTCATATTTGCCTTGATGCACTAAGACTTCAAGCTCCTCTTGCTTGTTTTCCAAGCTCCGCGCGTTGGTATATAGACACCAGAAGTCTCTTTTGTCCTGATTGGATTCCTCCGTTAATATACCGTGAGCTTTGCCGTGCATCCCTTTCTCTCTCCCAGTGTCTCCTGTACCCTTCAAATCCTTGCGTTTACAACCTGCTGTCTTTGGATCGGTCTTTAAGCTATCATCTCCATCCCCCAGAGGCTTTAGTTTAAAGCCCTCTTGATGAGTTTTGCCATACTTCTGCCAAAGAGATTCTTCCCAGTCCTCGTGAGGTGCAGCCCATCTCTTGCCAACAGTCCCCCCTCCAAGAAGCTTAGACCATGGTTCCAGAATCCAAACCTCTCCCGTCAACACCATCTGTGTAACCAGTCATTGACCTGCAGTATCTTCCCTTCCCTTTGTAGTCCTCTATCCTTCACGGGAAGAATTGACGAGAAGATCACCTGCGCCCCCAAATGCTTGACCTTCCTACCCAGAGCCTCATAGTTTGAGGTTATCTGTTCCAAGGTGTTTCTGGCCATGTCGTTAGTGCCCACATGGATGAGGAGAAAGGAGTACCTATCTTGGTTCCCAATTAGCCTCGGCAGGTTGTCAGTGACGTCCCGGATGCGTGCCCCAGGGAGACAAAAGACCTCCCGATTCATTATTATTCATCAAATAATAAATAAATAAATAATACGTGCCCACATGACTTAAGCTCCGTGGGCATTGTCAGTATTTTTAAAAATAAAAGCTCAACTAATTACATGTAACATAAATACATATACTTTATATGTATATAATACATATTAGCTAGTCATTGTAATGATTGTTTTTAATGGGTTTTTAAATGCTTCTTATATTGCTGAATACTGCCCTGATATCTGACGAGAGGGCAGTGTTTAAATACTTTTATAAATAAACAAAAATTTAATAGTCGAGTCCCAAGGCAGAACTATATTTCTGCAGCATAATTTTATCAGTATTAACACAGCCATACCTTTATAGAGCTGTATGCACTGTTGTATGTATCGGTTGATGTGCTGGTTATTTTAGGAAACATGGAGTGCATCTGTGTACAATACAATGCATATAATAGCAAGCATTAAAATGCACCTGATATGCAAGAATTGTTCATATTTTTAGTGGAGCAAGTAAAACAATAAGAACATAAGAACATAAGAAGAGCCTGCTGGATCAGGCCAGTGGCCCATCTAGTCCAGCATCCTGTTCTCACAGTGGCCAACCAGGTGCCTGGGGGAAGCCCGCAAGCAGGACCAGAGTGCAAGAACACTCTCCCCTCCTGAGGCTTCCGGCAACTGGTTTTCAGAAGCATGCTGCCTCTGACTAGGGTGGCAGAGCACAGCCATCACGGCTAGTAGCCATTGATAGCCCTGTCCTCTATGAATTTGTCTAATCTTCTTTTAAAGCCGTCCAAGCTGGTGGCCATTACTGCAACTTGTGGGAGCAAATTCCATAGTTTAACTATGCACTGAGTAAAGAAGTACTTCCTTTTGTCTGTCCTGAATCTTCCAACATTCAGCTTCTTTGAATGTCCACGAGTTCTAGTATTATGAGAGAGGGAGAAGAACTTTTCTCTATCCACTTTCTCAATGCCATGCATAATTTTATACACTTCTATCATGTCTCCTCTGACCCGCCTTTTCTCTAAACTAAAAAGCCCCAAATGCTGCAACCTTTCCTCGTAAGGGAGTCGCTCCATCCCCTTGATCATTCTGGTTGCCCTCTTCTGAACCTTTTCCAACTCTATAATATCCTTTTTGAGATGAGGCGACCAGAACTGTACACAGTATTCCAAATGGGGCAGCACCATAGATTTATACAACGGCATTATGATATCGGCTGTTTTATTTTCAATACCTTTCCTAATTATTGCTAGCATGGAATTTGCCTTTTTCACAGCTGCCGCACACTGGGTCGACATTTTCATCGTGCTGTCCACCACAACCCTGAGGTCTCTCTCCTGGTCGGTCACCGCCAGTTCAGACCCCATGAGCGTATATGTGAAATTAAGATTTTTTGCTCCAATATGCATAATTTTACACTTGTTTATATTGAATTGCATTTGCCATTTTTCCGCCCATTCACTCAGTTTGGAGAGGTCTTTTTGGAGCTCTTTGCAATCCCTTTTTGTTTTAACAACCCTGAACAATTTAGTCTCATCAGCAAACTTGGCCACTTCACTGCTCACTCCTAATTCTAGGTCATTAATGAACAAGTTGAAAAGTACAGGTCCCAATACCGATCCTTGAGGGACTCCACTTTCTACAGCCCTCCATTGGGAGAACTGTCCGTTTATTCCTACTCTCTGCTTTCTGCTTCTTAACCAATTCCTTATCCACAAGAGGACCTCTCCTCTTATTCCATGACTGCTAAGCTTCCTCAGAAGCCTTTGGTGAGGTACCTTGTCAAACGCTTTTTGAAAGTCTAAGTACACTATGTCCACTGGATTACCTCTATCTATATGCTTGTTGACACTCTCAAAGAATTCTAATAGGTTACTGAGACAGGACTTTCCCTTGCAGAAGCCATGCTGGCTCTGCTTCAGCAAGGCTTGTTCTTCTATGTGCTTAGTTAATCTAGCTTTAATCATACTTTCTACCAGTTTTCCAGGGACAGAAGTTAAGCTAACTGGCCTGTAATTTCCGGGATCCCCTCTGGATCCCTTTTTGAATATTGGCGTTACATTTGCCACTTTCCAGTCCTCAGGCACGGAGGAGGACCCGAGGGACAAGTTACATATTTTAGTTAGGTGATCAGCAATTTCACCTTTGAGTTCTCTGAGAACTCTCGGGTGGATGCCATCCAGGCCCGGTGATTTGTCAGTTTTTATATTGTCCATTAAGCTTAGACCTTCCTCTCTCGTTACCACTATTTGTCTCAGTTCCTCAGAATCCCTTCCTGCAAATGTTAGTTCAGGTTCAGGGATCTGCCCTATATCTTCCACTGTGAAGACAGATGCAAAGAATTCATTTAGCTTCTCTGCAATCTCCTTATCGTTCTTTAGTACACCTTTGACTCCCTTATCATCCAAGGGTCCAATTGTCTCCCTAGATGGTCTCCTGCTTTGAATGTATTTATAGAATGTTTTGTTGTTGGTTTTTATGTTCTTAGCAATGTGCTCCTCAAATTCTTTTTTAGCATCCCTTATTGTCTTCTTGCATTTCTTTTGCCAGAGTTTGTGTTCTTTTTTATTTTCTTCATTCGGACAAGACTTCCATTTTCTGAAGGAAGACTTTTTGCCTCTACGAGCTTCCTTGACTTTGCTCGTTAACCATGCTGGCATCTTCTTGGCCCTGGCGGTACCTTTCAAGGAACCTTTCAAGTCACCCATTACTACCACATTTCCTAGTTTGGATGCTTCCTCAATTTCATATCTCATCTCAAGGTCTCCCTGAGCATTTTGATCAGGGGGACGATAGATCGTTCCCAGTATTAAGTCCCTCCTGGGGCACGGTATCACCACCCACAACGATTCTGTGGAGGAGTCTGCCTCTTTTGGGGTTTCAAGCTTGCTGGATTCAATGCCTTCTTTCACGTATAGAGCGACTCCGCCACCAATACGTCCTTCTCTGTCCTTCCGATATAGTTTATATCCAGGGATAACCGTATCCCACTGGTTTTCTCCATTCCACCAGGTCTCGGTTATGCTCACTATATCAATGCTCTTCTCTAAGACCAAGCACTCCAGTTCTCCCATCTTGGTTCTGAGGCTCCTAGCATTAGCGTACAGGCACTTGTAAGCAGTGTCTCTCTTCAAGTGTCTTTGGCACTTGTGGTTAGGCCTGTGGTAATTTTGCTCTTCTGAATTTATATCCTGTGCCCCTGCTCTCACAATGCCTACTTCTAGGCCTACCCCTTTTAAAATTTCATCATTTCTTTGGTTTTTATCCCAGGGGGGAGGTTTATTCCGAACCGGACCTTTCTCAGCTCCTGTCGGGTTTCCCCCCTCAGTCAGTTTAAAAGCTGCTCTGCTACCTTTTTAATTTTAAGTGCCAGCAGTCTGGTTCCATTCTGGTTCAAGTGGAGCCCGTCCCTTTTGTACAGGCCCGGCTTGTCCCAAAATGTTCCCCAGTGCCTAACAAATCCGAACCCTTCCACCCGACACCATCGTCTCATCCACGCATTGAGACTGCGAAGCTGGGCCTGTCTGGCTGGTCCTGCGCGTGGAACTGGTAGCATTTCAGAGAAAGCCACATATCATTGAATAACTCACATATCATTGACATCAAGGCATGAGATGGGAATTAGGAAAAACATGTGGATAATCTCAACATTGAGTTTTTCAGAAAAACCCATTCATAGGAGTGTCCAGATAGGATTTGGTTCCATTACAAAGTCTGCCATGCTCAGAAGAGGAGGGGGGGATCTGCCATTTTATGTCCTCACTGCTCCTGTCTGCTACAGTGAAGATGAGTTTGGATTTGGTTTGGGGAGGGGAATAACTCAAGAAAGTTATATGAGTTAGAAAGTGGTGCTGGAAGAATACTGCTCGACCCCCTGGCCGTTGGCCTGTGGGGTACCACAAGGTTCCATTCTGTCTCCCATGCTCTTTAACATTTATATGAAACCGCTGGGAGAGGTCATCAGGAGATATGGAGTAAATGTCATCGATATGTTGATGACACTCAGCTCTATCTCTCCCTACCACCTGATTGCAGGGAGGGAGTGCTCATCCTAAACTGGTGCCTGCAGACTGTGAAGGGCTGGATGTGGGCTAACAAACTGAAACTTAACCCAGACAAGATGGAAGTACTGCTGGTCAAGGGAAAAACTGCACCAGGGACGGGGTTGCAACCTGTTCTGGATGGGGTTGCACTCCCCTTGAAGGAGCAGGTCCGCAGTTTGGGAGTTCTCCTGGATCCTGCCCTGCTGCTTGAATATCAGGTGACTGCAGCAGCCAGGAGTGCTTTTGGCCAACTCAAACTGGTCTACCAGCTGCATCCGTTCCTGGAGGCAGTTGACTTGGCCACAGTGACACATTCATTGGTGACATCGAGGCTTGATTACTGTAACACACTCTATGTGGGGCAGCCTTTGAAAACAGTTCAGAAATTGCAGTTGGTTCAAAATGCAGCAGCCAGAATGTTAACTGGAGCATGGCACAGGAAGCATATCACCCCTGTGCTTTATCGACTCCGCTGGCTCCCAATTAGTTTCCAGGTCCCATTCAAAGTGCTGGTTCTGACCTTTAAGGCCCTAAACAGCCTTGGACCAATATACCTGAAGGACTGCTTACGCCCATATGTACCTGCCTGGGATTTAAGATTATCTGCCTCTGGTCTCCTCTGCATGCCTGGAATAAAAGATGTTATACTGACAGGCATGTGGGAGAGAGCTTTTTCAGAGGTGGCCCCCAAGCTTTGGAATATCCTACCCCAAGAAGTCCACTCTGCTTCCTCCCTGTTGGTTTTCCAGAGGCTTCTGAAAATGATCTTGTTCCAGAGAGCCTTTGGGAGGGACTAAAGGTAGAGCCTGACACTGATTTTATGCCTTCAGTGTTAAATTTTACCTTTGTAGTCCCTTTAGTACCACCCCCTATGTGTTTGTGTGTGTGTGTGTGTGTGTGTGTGTGTGTGTGTGTGTGTGTGTGTGTGTGTAGAATCATAGAAAAGAATCATAAAATAGTAGAGTTGGGGCCTATAAGGCCATCAAGTCCAACCCCCTGCGCAATGCAGGAATCCAAATCAAAGCTTTCCCGACAGATGGCTGTCCAGCTGCCTCTTGAATGCCTCCAGGGTCAGAGAGCCCACTACCTCTCGAGGTCATTGGTTCCATTGTCGTATGGCTCTAACAGTTAGGAAGTTTTTCCTGATGTCCAGTCGAAATCTGGCTTCCTGCAACTTGAGCCCATTACTCCGTGTCCTGCACTCTGGGATGATTGAGAAGAGATCCCGACCCTCCTCTGTGTGACAACCTTTCATGTACTTGAAGAGTGCTGTCATATCTCCTTCAGTCTTCTCTTCTCCAGGCTAAACATGCCCAGCTCTTTCATCACTTGAGTTTATCTCATGTGCCTCCAGTGTCAGAGAGCCCACTACCTCTCTAGGTAATTGATTCTATTGTCGTATGGCTCTAACAGTTAGGAGGTTTTTTCTGATGTATATATATATGTATGTATGTATGTATGTATGTATTTTAATTTATTTTATGTATTTTAATTTATTTTAATGTTTTTGTGATTTTACTGTTTACAATTTTATTATGTACGTGTTTGATTTTATTTTTGTAAGCCACCCTGAGTGCCCTATGATAGGGTAGAAGGGCGGGATAGAAATATTTTAAATAAATAAATGCCCAGTGCTGCGAGCACCAGCTCTGCTCCTGCCGCCACCTCAGACAAGCCCCGGAATCCCCTCCAAAGCCCCCAACTCTGGTTTAGGATTTATCCAAATCTGCTGCAGATCTCCCCCCCCCCCAAAAAAAAACAACATTAAACAAATTTTGGGTACAGTTTAGTTTTAGCTGTGGATATACTTAGTAGTTACCATACAACAATTAATATGTTTGAAATATAAATTATGGCTTCATTATAAATGTTACTTTAAAAATGGTTATGTTTAAATATGTTACAATTTATTTCATATTCATAATTAAATTATTTTCTCCATTTCATTACATAAATATATAAGAAGAGCCTGTCTGCTGGATCATATCAAAGGCCCATCTAGTAGAGCATCCTGTCCTCATCATGGCCAACTTGATGCCGCAATGGGAAGCTTGCAAGCAGGGCCTAATCTCCAAATCATATTTACTGGCTGTCTACTAATTGGGACAGGGTGTCCATTGAGGCACAAGACTATACATTAAAAATGGCCTGTGCATTGTTAAACAGTGGAATTCATCACAGCAGGATGTGGTAGTTCCATTTCTTGATGCAACAGAACCTTCGCTTCTTACTTTTATAGATACTTTGTTATTTCTCCTCTGATTCCTTGGTTTCCCCAATCAACCAGTATCTACCATTCATGTACCTTCCAGGCAGCCCAGAGTGGTTTACATGGGACTATCCTAACTTTCACCCCTCAAAACAAACTTATCAGTGAGGTTGGTTTAAGGTGTGCTTAAGATCATCCATATTCTGTGGCTGAATAGAAACTAGAATCCAGGTCTCTCCTAAGGCCAGCACTTGACCTTCTGCACCAGCCTTTGCCAACCTGGCTGTGCTGACTGGGGCTGATGGGAGTTGTAGTCCAAAACATTGAACAGGGCACAGGCTGGCAAAGGCTGCTATGCACAACGCTGGCTCTCAGGTGATTAACTTCTATAATCTTGGCCTCCCCAACCAACTCCCTGTGGGTCACCAAGCACTGCCACAACTAGGAAGGGTGGATAGACCTGGCTTTCTGTCCCAGAGAACAATTTGGTCAAATGCCTGGATGGACAAATGCTTGGGAACCTCATGAAAGCTGTTTTGGTCTTCTCAGGGGAAATGTGAAAGAGAATTAAGAACATAAGAACATAAGAAGAGCCTGCTGGATCAGGCCAGTGGCCCATCTAGTCCAGCATCCTGTTCTCACAGTGGCCAACCAGGTGCCTGGGGGAAGCCCGCAAGCAGGACCCGAGTGCAAGAACACTCTCCCCTCCTGAGGCTTCCGGCAACTGGTTTTCAGAAGCATGCTGCCTCTGACTAGGGTGGCAGAGCACAGCCATCACGGCTAGTAGCCATTGATAGCCCTGTCCTCCATGAATTTGTCTAATCTTCTTTTAAAGCCATCCAAGCTGGTGGCCATTACTGCATCTTGTGGGAGCAAATTCCATAGTTTAACTATGCGCTGAGTAAAGAAGTACTTCCTTTTGTCTGTCCTGAATCTTCCAACATTCAGCTTCTTTGAATGTCCACGAGTTCTAGTATTCTGAGAGAGGGAGAAGAACTTTTCTCTATCCACTTTCTCAATGCCATGCATAATTTTATACACTTCTATCATGTCTCCTCTGACCCGCCTTTTCTCTAAACTAAAAAGCCCCAAATGCTGCAACCTTTCCTCGTAAGGGAGTCGCTCCATCCCCTTGATCATTCTGGTTGCCCTCTTCTGAACCTTTTCCAACTCTATCATATCCTTTTTGAGATGAGGCGACCAGAACTGTACACAGTATTCCAAATGCGGCCGCACCATAGATTTATACAACGGCATTATGATATCGGCTGTTTTATTTTCAATACCTTTCCTAATTATCCCTAGCATGGAATTTGCCTTTTTCACAGCTGCCGCACACTGGGTCAACATTTTCATCGTGCTGTCCACTACAACCCCAAGGTCTCTCTCCTGGTCGGTCACCGCCAGTTCAGACCCCATGAGCGTATATGTGAAATTAAGATTTTTTGCTCCAATATGCATAATTTTACACTTATTTATATTGAATTGCATTTGCCATTTTTCCACCCATTCACTCAGTTTGGAGAGGTCTTTTTGGAGCTCTTTGCAATCCTTCTTTGTTTTAACAACCCTGAACAATTTAGTGTCGTCAGCAAACTTGGCCACTTCACTGCTCACTCCTAATTCTAGGTCATTAATGAACAAGTTGAAAAGTACAGGTCCCAATACCGATCCTTGAGGGACTCCACTTTCTACAGCCCTCCATTGGGAGAACTGTCTGTTTATTCCTACTCTCTGCTTTCTGCTTCTTAACCAATTCCTTATCCACAAGAGGACCTCTCCTCTTATTCCATGACTGCTAAGCTTCCTCAGAAGTCTTTGGTGAGGTACCTTGTCAAACGCTTTTTGAAAGTCTAAGTACACTATGTCCACTGGATCACCTCTATCTATACGCTTGTTGACACTCTCAAAGAATTCTAATAGGTTACTGAGACAGGACTTTCCCTTGCAGAAGCCATGCTGGCTCTGCTTCAGCAAGGCTTGTTCTTCTATGTGCTTAGTTAATCTAGCTTTAATCATACTTTCTACCAGTTTTCCAGGGACAGAAGTTAAGCTAACTGGCCTGTAATTTCCGGGATCCCCTCTGGATCCCTTTTTGAAGATTGGCGTTACATTTGCCACTTTCCAGTCCTCAGGCACGGAGGAGGACCCGAGGGACAAGTTACATATTTTAGTTAGCAGATCAGCAATTTCTTTTTTTTTTACAATAATTTTTATTCAAATTTTCATAAAACAAACAAAACAAAATAAAAAAACATAACACAATAAAAATAAAAATAAAAAATTTGACTTCCGATTTGTCGCAGATCAGCTATAAATATATAATATATATCAAACCTGTCCCTTAATACATACAAAATCACTTTTCTCCATAGTCTTAATTAATCGTCAAATCCCAATATCATCATTTTATTTTGATCTTTCAACAGAAAGTCTAAGAGAGGCTTCCATTCCTTAAGAAATGTATCTGTCGATTTTTCTCTAATTAAGCATGTCAATTTGTCCATCTCTACTAAGTCAATTTCAATAGCCAGTCTTCCGTTGTTGGTGTTGATTCCATTTTCCACTTTTGTGCATATAATAATCTTGCTGCCGTAATCATATATAATATTATTCTTCCATATTTCTTTTCTATTTGCTTATCCATAAAACCCAATAAAAAAAATTCTGGTTTTGACTGAATATTTATCTTTAGAATTTTTTGCATCATCCTACCTATCTGTGCCCAAAATAATTTTGCCTGTTTACACAACCACCACATATGATAAAATGATCCTTCTTGTTGTTTACATTTCCAACAAACATTAGAAACATTACTATACATTTTTGACAACTTTTCTGGAGTCATGTACCAACGATACATCATTTTATAGAAATTTTCTTTAAGATTATAGCATAATGTAAATCTCAAGCCTTTTTTCCACATATTTTCCCATTGATCCATTTGTATATTATAACCAAAAAATTTTGCCCACTTTACCATACACTCTTTTACTTGTTCTTCTTCCATATCCATTTTCAGCAAGAGTTTATACATTTTCGCAATTATATTTTCATCATTTGTACACAAACCTATTTCAAAATCAGATTTACTTATTTCAAACCCATACATTTTCTTATCCATTTTATATCTCTCTAACAATTGTAAATAGGCAAACCATTGAGAACTATATCCTTCCTTTATCAGTTGTTCTCTCTCTTTCATTATATATTCTCCATGTACATTTTCTAAAAGTTCTTGATAAGTTAACCATTTCTCTTTTCCAGCCATTTCTCTTCTATAAAACGCTTCTTGACTTGAGACACATAATGGTATTTTCGAATAAAACCTTGGTTTATATCTATTCCATATTTTCAACAGAGGACGTCTTATAAAATGATTATTAAAATCCACATTAACTTTTACTTTGTCATACCATAGATATCCATGCCATCCCCACTTCAGGTTATGACCCTCCAAATCCAATAGTCTTTTATTCCTCAATAATAACCATTCCTTTATCCAGACTAAACAACAGGCAGCATAATAAAGTCTCAAATTTGGTAATCCCAGTCCTCCTCTTTCTTTGGCGTCTTGTAATAATTTAAATTTAACTCTTGGTTTTCCCCCCTGCCAAACAAATTTAGAAATATCTTTTTGCCATTGTTTAAAAGGTAAATCAGAGGATATTACAGGTATTGTTTGAAACAAAAACATCATTCTCGGCAATACATTCATTTTTATCACGGATATTCTGCCCATTAATGACAATTGTAATTTATCCCATTTTAGCAAGTCTTTCTTAATCTCTGTCCATACTTTTTCATAATTATTATGAAACAACTTTGAATTTTTATTTGTCATAATAATATCTAAATATTTCAACTTTTCCTCTATTTTAAAATCTGTCTTGTCCATCAACTCTTTTTGTTCCCTTGAAGATAAATTTTTCACCAACATCTTTGTTTTTTGATTGTTGATCTTAGCAGATCAGCAATTTCACATTTGAGTTCTTTGAGAACTTTCGGGTGGATGCCATCCGGGCCCGGTGATTTGTCAGTTTTTATATTGTCCATTAAGCCTAGAACTTCCTCTTTCGTTACCACTATTTGTCTCAGTTCCTCAGAATCCCTTCCTGCAAATGTTAGTTCAGGTTCAGGGATCTGCCCTATATCTTCCACTGTGAAGACAGATGCAAAGAATTCATTTAGCTTCTCTGCAATCTCCTTATCGTTCTTTAGTACACCTTTGACTCCCTTATCATCCAAGGGTCCAATTGTCTCCCTAGATGGTCTCCTGCTTTGAATGTATTTATAGAATTTTTTGTTGTTGGTTTTTATGTTCTTAGCAATGTGCTCCTCAAATTCTTTTTTAGCATCCCTTATTGTCTTCTTGCATTTCTTTTGCCAGAGTTTGTGTTCTTTTTTATTTTCTTCATTCGGACAAGACTTCCATTTTCTGAAGGAAGACTTTTTGCCTCTAAGAGCTTCCTTGACTTTGCTCGTTAACCATGCTGGCATCTTCTTGGCCCTGGCGGTACCTTTTCTGATCTGCAGTATGCACTCCAGTTGAGCTTCTAATAGAGTGTTTTTAAACAACTTCCAAGCATTTTCGAGTGATGTGACCCTCTGGACTTTGTTTTTCAGCTTTCTTTTTACCAATCCCCTCATTTTTGTGAAGTTTCCTCTTTTGAAGTCAAATGTGACCGTGTTGGATTTTCTTGGCAATTGGCCAGTTACATGTATGTTTAATTTAATAGCACTGTGGTCACTGCTCCCAATCGGTTCAACAACACTTACATCTCGCACCAGGTCCCGGTCCCCACTGAGGATTAAGTCCAGGGTTGCCGTCCCTCTGGTCGGTTCCATGACCAACTGGTCTAGGGCATAGTCATTTAGAATATCTAGAAACTTTGCTTCTTTGTCATGACTGGAACACATATGAGGCCAGTCTATGTCCGGGTAGTTGAAGTCACCCATTAGTACCACATTTCCTAGTTTGGATGCTTCCTCAATTTCATATCTCATCTCAAGGTCTCCCTGAACATTTTGATCAGGGGGACGATAGATCGTTCCCAGTATTAAGTCCCTCCTGGGGCATGGTATCACCACCCACAACGATTCTGTGGAGGAGTCCGCCTCTTTTGGGGTTTCGAGCTTGCTGGATTTAATGCCTTCTTTCACGTATAGAGCGACTCCGCCACCAATACGTCCTTCCCTGTCCTTCCGATATAGTTTATATCCAGGGATAACCGTATCCCACTAGTTTTCTCCATTCCACCAGGTCTCCGTTATGCTCACTATATCAATGCTCTCCTCTAAGACCAAGCACTCCAGTTCTCCCATCTTGGTCCGGAGGCTCCTAGCATTAGCATACAGGCACTTGTAAGCAGTGTCTCTCTTCAAGTGTCTTTGGCACTTATGGTTTGGCCTGTGGTAATTTTGCTCTTCTGAATTTATATCCTGTGCCCCTGCTCTCACAATGCCTACTTCTAGGCCTACCCCTTTTAAAATTTCATCATTTCTTTGGTTTTTATCCCAGGGGGGAGGTTTATTCCGAACCGGACCTTCCTCAGCTCCTTTCGGGTTTAAAAGCTGCTCTGCTACCTGTTTAATTTTAAGTGCCAGCAGTCTGGTTCCATTCTGGTTCAAGTGGAGCCCATCCCTTTTGTACAGGCCCGGCTTGTCCCAAAATGTTCCCCAGTGCCTAACAAATCCAAACCCTTCCACCTGACAATTGTTGTTGTTATGTGCCTTCAAGTCAAACACAACTTATAAGCGACCCTATGAATCAGTGACCTCCAAGAGCATCTGACTTGAGCTACCCTGTTCAGATCTTGTAAGTTCAGGTCTGTGGCTTCCTTTATGGAATCAATCCATCTCTTGTTTGGCCTTCCTCTTTTTATACTCTCTTCTGTTTTCCCCGGCATTATTGTTTTTCCTAGTGAATCATGTCTTCTCATTATGTGTCCATTATGTGGCCAGTATGATAACCTCAGTTTCATCATTTTAGCTTCTAGTGATTGTTTTGGTTTAATTTGTTCTAACCATGCCAATTATTTGTCTTTTTCGCAGTCCATGGTATGTGCAAAGCTCTCCTCCACCACCACATTTCAAAGGAGTTGATCTTTCTCTTATCCGCTTTTTTCACTTTCCAACTTCCACATCCATGCATAGAGATCAGGAATACCATGGTCTGAATGATCCTGACTTTGGTGTTCAGTGATACATCTTTGCATTTGAGGACCTTTTCTAGTTTTCATAGCTGCCCTCCTGAGTCCTAGCCTTCTTCTGATTTCTTGACTATTCTCTCCATTTTGATTAATGTCTGTGCCAAGGTATTGATAATCCTTGACAAGTTCAATGTCCTCATTGTCAACTTTAAAGTTACATAAATCTTCTATTGTCATTACTTTAGTCTTTTTGACGTTCAGCTGTAGTCCTGCTTTTGTGCTTTCCTCTCTAACTTTCATCAATATCGTTTCAAATCATTACTGGTTTCTGTTAAGGTATCATCTGCATATCTTAAATTATTGATATTTCTCCCTCCAGTTTTCACACCTCCTTGATCTTGGTCCAATCCTGTTTTCTGTATGATATGTTCTGAGTATAGATTAAACAAGTAGGGTGATAAAATACACCCCTGTCTCACACCCTTTCCAATGGGGAACCAATTGGTTTCTCCATATTCCGTCCTTACAGTAGCATCTTGCTCAGAGTATAGGATGCGCATCAGGACAATCAGATGCTGTGGCACCCCCATTTCTTTTAAAGCGTTCCATAGTTTTTCATGATCTACACAGTCAAAGTCTTTGCTGTAATCTATAAGGCACAGGGTGATTTCCTTCTGAAATTCCTTGGTCTTTTCTTCTTTCTTCGGAAGAAAGAGAATTACCTGAATTCAATAAATCTGGAGCAGGCCAAGAAAATAACTTTCCATTTCCATTTATCTATTTAATTGTTTGAAGGGTGGATGCTTTTATCCATTCTGTGCTTCTGGCATTTCAATAGTTGCATGTCCCCTTCAGAATCAGAGCTTGGAAAAGTTACTTTTTTGAACTACAACTCCCATCAGCCCCAGCCAGCATGGCCACTGGATTGGGCTGATGGGAGTTGTAGTTCAAAAAAGTAACTTTTCCAAGCTCTGCCCCTTCTCTCGAATCCTTCAATAGGGGTGAAGATTATACATAAATCCAAAGTCATAAATTGAGGCTTCTTGTTTATGTTTGACGACATTCAATGATATATAGAAACTCTAAGTATCTTCTGTACAAGCTAGGAAGCAAGAAAATATTTATAGGTTACCTAGATGAACTAATGAGAGGTTTTTTAAAAAAAAAAAATCTCTCACATATTCCAACATGATTGCAATTTGGATTTTCACCAAACTTTGCATCGGAGGTGTTTCAGCTTCAACTATTATGAATTGAGAAGAAGAGTTAGGATTTTTCAAAACCTGGGGGCTTATGGAAATTATTGATATCAAACACATTTTCACAAACATTCACATGACAGTTGTAGGGGAGGAGGCAGAGCCGGCCCCAGGCATGCCGGGGCCCTTGGGCACCTGCCTGCCCTGGGCCCTGGCACCTGCATGCAAGCCTCACCCACCTACCTACCTACCAGGCGGGGGCAGGACGGTGGGCAGGCGAGCCAGAGGGCGGCGGGGTGGGAGAGGGCAAGGGAGCAGGCGGGGGAGAGCGAGCAGGGGGCAGTGTGGAGGGCAGGTGAGCGAGCAAGTGGGAGGAGGGAGAGGGCAAGCGAGCAGGCGGGGAGAGGGTGAGTGGGCGGGGGAGAGGGTAGGCAGGCAGCTGCCTCCCTGCCATCCATGGCAAGGAGCCTGCCACGGACGTGGAGCACTACTCCCCCATCATAACAAGGGGCCCTTCAGGGGTCCCTGTGGGCCGTGGGGCCCTCGGCCAAGGCTCCACCTGGCCGCCCTCTGGAGCCTGCCCTGGGAGGAGGGGGGACCTCAATACAATTGAATAGAAATTTGCAGGGGTTTTTTTTCCAGAAATTGTGGGTATTTCACTCTTAAAAATTCCAAATGTTTGGGGTGAAAAACTTGCCTCCAAAGAAGGGGATGAAAAGAAACGGAGACATCCCTTTGCTTATCTAAGGGAGGAAGGGTTGTTGTTAGGCAACTGCTCTCAAGTTTAATTAAGGTGTTGAAGTTCTTGAGCCAGAAATGCTAGGCCCAGCTAATTTCTTAAAGTGCTCTGTGGCACCTTTTGAAACTGAACTCATGTAGCAAATTAAAAAATGCTAATAGCTGGCCAATAAAATAAAGAAGTGCCTTCTTGCCTGTAATTCCAGCAGGTCTGTGCATTAATTAACTCTGAGAAATGAAGCCCTTTCAATTCAGGAAAATTAGCAACACAATATAGACACCTAGTTCTTTATTCTTCCCCAGAAAGGTCTTCAGCTGTCAGCTTCTGCATACGGAAAAAATGGCAAAAACAACTTTTCCCCCATTTCACCTTTCAGTAGTTCCCATGGAAAATCAGTATTCCCTGGTCGGGGATTCTGTCCATTTTGGTTTCTCTCAGTTCCCCTTTATTCTAATCTTAAATTCAGATCCCCACATCAACTTGCAATATGTTTTTTGAAGGTCCTCATGAAAATTCTCTAGCATTTTTGTGTGAATTTCTCCTAATATATACATTTTTGTATGCACTTTTGCCTAATGTACACATGATTGCAAAATATTCTCCTTAGTATATGCATTTTGTACACATTTAAATATTTATAATCCGCACTTTCATAAAATCTATCATGGCAGTATACAATATACACATAAAATCAGTAAAAGTATCCATAAATTAAAACGTAATTAAAAGCATCAATAAAACATCAGTTGACACTGGCTGGTTGAAAAAGAAAATTCATATTGTTAAGGCCTGTCTAAATAATGCTGTTTTCAGACAACATCTAAAAGAAGGCAGGAGTTTCTTACTGAATCTCTACTACTAGGGAGCAGAGCTTTGAAAAGTTACTTTTTTGAACTACAACTCCCATCAGCCCAATCCTGTGGCCATGCTGGCTGGGGCTGATGGGAGTTGTAGTTCAAAAAAGTAACTTTTCAAAGCTCTGGTAGGGAGTTCCATAGTGCAGGGCCCACCACACTAAAGGCTCAGCCCCTGTGGGAGGCCAGCCAAACCTCAGGGGCACCAGCAGTGCCCATCAGAGGATCTCAGAGCTTGAGATGGAGCGTAAAGGATCAGACGGTCCTTCAAGTACTTTGGGCCCAGGTTGTTTAGGGCTTTGTGAATTGACACAAGAACCTTGATCTTGTCTGGAGAACTGCATTGGAAAATTCAGAGAAGCATGACTTTCAAAAGATGCTTGTTTTTTTGATTTGCGTATTGTTTCAGAAAGCACGAATTATCTAGGTTTACCTTTTAATCAAATTTCTCCAGCATCCCTGGGGGAGGAGTTGTGGCAGAAGTGGGAGAGGCAGGCCTATAGCCAAGGAGGGGCAAATGGGGGTGCTGCTCCCTCTAGAATTGTGCCCCACCCACTCTAGGAGTTTTGGGGGAAATTGTCTTTTTTTAAATAAATTGTGACATGACAGACAATGACAACCTCCATTTAAAGAATGATAGCTTGTTTTAAGAACAGGACCAATTTAAGAATGGGACCCTCTGAAAAATTCAGTAAATAAGGCAGGGTGAGTGCACAACAAAAGCCTCATTTGGAAGAGCCCCCCAAAGTCTGCTCACTCAAGATTTTCTCTGACTGAAGGGGGAGTTTTAATGATCACAATCACCCTATAATTACATAAGTGATCTTGAAAAAAACATCTTCTATAGTAACATAACCCTTTAAGAATTACTGTAAATGTTAGAACTTTGTATTATGGGCTAGAGTTAGAATCCACCCCTTGGACTTTCCTTTGCTCTGCTTTTCGTTTTCATTTCCATTTTCAGTCGTGTTCACTACCGAGCCAGCAATAAAGAAGCTTGTTTGTCCGCCTGCAGAAAGAAATAATAATTTGTTTATTCTGTCATTATAATGAGTAGAGCAGGATTGGGTGCTTGTTGCGAAAGGGTGAAATAAAGAGATGACCTTACACGGCTTGGGACCACAATACCTGATGGAACGCCTCTCCCGATACGAACCCACCCGCACACTACGTTTAAGATCAAAGGCCCTCCTCCGGGTGCTGTCAGGATGCAGGATTGGGGCCCTGAGGTTTCAGAAGATGAGGAGAGAGAGGGAATCGTTTGGCCAGAGTTGTGGGAAGAAGAAGCAGGAGAGGAGGGGGAGGAAATCCGAGAGATAGAACTGTCTAGCAGCAAAGGCCTTGAAAGTCTCACAGACACCGGCCCTTCCCTGGAAGTTCCCACGCATCCTCCCCCTTCGAGTTCAGAGCAGTTGGAGAAGGAGGGAGGGCCTCCTGAGTCAGGGAAAAGCAAAGAGAAGCCGCCAGACACCCCCCCGCTTTCCCCCATACCTGAGTCAGAGTCTTCAGAAGGGGTGGGGGCCGTGCTTCCCCCTTCCCCGCGTACCAGAAGACAGCTAAAGCGAAGGCAAAGGAGGGAGGAGAGGAGGGCGGTGGATGAAAGCACGTTGAGGCGGAGTGAGAGAATTCGCGCCCGTTTTCACCCTTCTTAAAAGACAGGAGAGATAGTGGCTCCTTGTTCTGTCAACTCTCTTGTATGTCGCAGGATATGTTTTGTAGTGCAACTTCATGAGAAGACGTCGTTTGTGTCTGGATATTACTTTAATAAAGACTGAATTGCTTTCACCAACTGGCCTGGTTCCTGAGTCCCATCCTGGATACGACAGGTGCCTACTCCAAGGGAAGCTCGGAGGGTGGCAACAAGGGAGAGGGCCTTCTCAGTGGTGGCCCCCAAATTATGGAATGATCTCCCTGACGAGGTGCGCCTGGCACCAACACTGTTATCTTTTCGGTGCCAGGTCAAGACTTTCCTCTTCTCCCAGGCATTTTAGCACGTGTTTTTAAATTGCTTTTATATTGTTTTAAATTTTAAAATTGTGTTTTAAATTGTTTTTAAAATATGTGTTTTAAATTGTATATTTGTTTTAATGTTTTTGATTGCTGTAAACCGCCCAGAGGGCTTCGGCTATGGGGTGGTATACAAGTGCAATAAATAAATAAATAAATAAACTTAAAGTGATATGAAAAAATGGCTGCCCTTCACTCTTTTAAAACACTCATATAATGGCTATTTTTTCTTCTTTTTCTTGAGTACTTGATGGCAAAAAATGAAAACAGCCTTAGAGGAGTACAAACGTTACTGTGTATGCTACAATTAGCTAGCTGGCTGGCTGGCTGGCTGAAATTCAGGCCATATTTCTGACATTCCCAATATATGCAGCTCAGCACGAGGCCTTGTCAGTGTTTGCGGACAGAAAAATCAACGCAGGAACCAGTAAAAAAAAATCCAATTGCTTAGTTACTCTTTTGTATAGCAGCCAGTTAAAAAGTTTTCCCTTGATTGTCCAACAGGAAGGAAAATCTAAAGGTCAGGAATAAGACTGGAAGGAGGGACTCTCAAGGAGGATTTAACAAGCATACCCTAAAGTATTTGTTTTCTCTCTGCCTTTCCCTAAACAGTATGGACAAGTTTGTTTTTCAAGTGGAATCTAAAACTGAGATATCTAATGCAGCATCAAAGCCAAGCTCAGGAGCTCACAGTCTTTGCCAAAGTAGTTCAGTTCATGAAGAAACAGAGAACAGGGACAGATCACAGGTGAAAGAGGACTGAAGCTATAGGAAAAGACAAGCTTTTGAGTCTGGTATTCCTTGGGATCTCTCTCAAAAAAGGGTGAGACAATTCAACAGATTAAGAACATAAGGAGAGCCTGCTGGATCAGGCCAGTGGCCCATCTAGTCCAGCATCCTGTTCTCACAGTGGCCAGCCAGGTGCCCATGGGAAGCCTGCAAGCAGGACTTGAGTGCCAGCGCACTCTCCCTTCCTGTGGCTTCTGGCAACTGGTTTTCAGAAACATACTGCCTCTGACAATGGTGGCAGAGCACAGCCATCATGGCTAGTAGCCACCGATAGCCTTCTCCTCCATGAATTTGTCTAATCCTCTCTTAAAGCCATCCAAGTTAAACCTGGGTTATGTAAGATTCATGTAAGTTAACACACTCTGGATGGAGGAGTGAGGGGGAAGGTCACTGTCTTTCCCTTCCCCTGGCCTGGCCCTCTCATCCTCTCCACCAGTGGGAGGGGATTGGCTGGTGCTATGCTCCTCTCCCCCCCCCAATGTCCCACCTAGGTATGTGGCTGCCCCACCTAACAAGTAAGGCTGGCTACAGGGCTGGATAGAGGGGATTGCATGCTCCTGCAAAGATGTGATCTCCCTGCCTCTGTGAACAGAAAGCATTGCAAAATGGCAGAACTCGAGGGAAATGGCCCTTGAGTACAAGGTATTGCAATGCTGCTCACACAGGTTCCAAACTGTACAGCCATCTCACATCCACTCTAGACACTCAAAAGGCCGAAAACAGGTGGGGGGAAATACATTTTCCAGATTCTGCTAGCTCATGTGTCACATTAGGTTATTTAAACAGCATCATTTGTATTTCATTTCCTCTAGGAACTTGTGATATTGTCCCCACCTCGACCAAATAGTCTTTCTTCAAAAACCATGGAACATGTGCTAGGAATGGATGAGACCGTATGGCATTTGCTTGCTGAGCTCTGTATGGAAGTGGAAAACATCATTAGGGTCTGTGTGGGTTTCTAGTTCTCCCTGTGCCTGGCGTTGCAATAAACAAACCTGCCACCTCCCTAGAGAAGCCGGGCCTTTGCATTCTGTCACACTGCAATGTGACATAGACTGTGTACACACTAGGGATGGGTGAAAATTTCAATTCAGTTTCAAGCAGAATTTATCAAATTCACCATTTCCGAAACAATCTGAGAACCAAAACACAGCCATCCTTCAAAATTCACATTTATTAGAATTTATTATTATTACTATTTCCATTTATAAACCGCTTACTTTCTAAAAGATCTCAAAGTGGTTTACAATAGAACACACAAGGTACAATAAAAAAATCAAATTAATTTACAAAGCAAAATACATAAACAATATCCATATACATAAACATAAGCACAGTATAAAAGGCAGAATTCCCAAGGGAAGCCTGTCAGCTGCTCTCCCTGCTTTATGAAAGTGTCAGAAAACTGAAATTTTGTTGACCATGGAGGAGGGCGACAAGCAGGTCGAAGGTTATCGCTCCCCTGGTGCGGCTTGCCCCCATTTCCTTCTCCTTCCTCCCGGGGGGGGGGCGGTGGGAGCACCCGCCGGCTGTGAGGCTCCAGGACTGAAGTCTCGGCAGGCCTGTGTGTCCATTGTTCTGAAGGTGGAGAGAGTTGTGATCAGAGAGCAGGACGGGCTTTAGCTGGGGGCTAAAGGGGGTGGCCGTTGTGTTGATGTTGATGGGGGACTGCATGCCACCCCCATAATAGGGAAAATCAGAGGCTCACTCTGCCTTGTGTGGATAGCTTCAGTGACTGGTCCTGTAGCCAGGAGGACCTGCCTCCAAGGGGGCCCCCTCCGAATCTTCCTCGCCGGCATCTCCGTCTGCAGCGGCTAGTTGGGCGGCCAGTGGCAGCAGCCGGACAAGGAGGTGGTGGCGGCAGCGGCGGAAGAAGTCCAACCTGAGCCTCTCCCGGGCACGCATCCTCGTCGTGGCTCCACGCGGAGCGTCTCCAACTTTTGAAACTTGGGGGGTGATTGCTCGGCACATGAAAAGGGGTTAAGTGGGTGGAGGAATTACCCACTGTCTGCACATGGCTGTCTGTGCAAGGGTTCATATGCACATGTAAGGATCTATTATTACGAGTTAAGTCCCAGGCAAGGATGCAGGTGCAATGTGGATGAGTCAGGAACTATTCAGGAATTTTGGGATGCAGTTTGCCAATTAAACAACATTTACAAAAATGCATCTATTAGGAGAAAGCGTGCATAAAAATGAATACATGAGTGAAATTTTTGTGAGGATTTTAAAAAAATATTGCAGAACACTGTAGAAATGTAGAGAACTGAATTTAACATTGGAAAAATGAGAAATGGAGAGAACCGAAACAGATCTTTCCATCCCTGGTATATACCGTCTCTTTAAAGCACATTTAAAGCACTTGAATCCAGGGAACTGTAGTTTGTTCAGGGTACTAGAAATTGTAGCTCTGTGAGGGGTAAACTACAGTACCCAGGATGCTTTAGGGGAAGTCGTGCTCTAAATGTGATTCAAACGTATGGTCTGTACACACAGGGACAGAATGCAGAGGGGCTATGCATTAAAGATTCTCAGTGCTAGGGACAGACCTTCATAGCTCACTGGTAAAGCCCCTTAGTGGCAGAGCAGAAGGTCCCAGGTTCAAATTCATGGTATCTTCAGTGGAAGGACCTCTAAGAAGAGGGGAAAGGAAAGATCTCTTTGCTGAGACTCTGGAGAGCTGCTGCCATCAGAACAGGCAGGCTTGGAGGCACAAAACAACTACAATACGACAACTTCCTATGAAAGAGCAGTTGCACCTCTCTTTTATCTCCTTTCCTTTGTCTTCTATCTGTGAATGACAGTGGGGAGCCCAACAGCCGCAGACAGGGATGCCTTTTGGGGAACAATCTCTCTTCTCAACTGCCTGAAAACAACTCCAGTCAAAGAATCAGTTCTTCGCTGCTCTATGTCACTTTCACCCATACATTCATTTCATCCGGGTTCTGCACTAATCTTCCACTTTTAAAAAACCCACATGAAAATTTGCAGGTAAATACATATTTTAAATGTTTTTCTCCCTCTCAAAATATTCTTTGAAATAGTTTTGAGCTAAAAACGCATCAGAAGATTCAGGACGCATTGGCCCAGAAGCTGCAAACCAAGTCAGTTCATATGGAACGTTACAAATATCAGTTTCCACAAACGTCCCTAGTTCCAGGGCTGTAGGGGGCAGAGAAGCTGGATGCTTCTTATCCTTCCCCTCCTGCTTCAAAAGGAAACCCAGGAGCTGCATTTGGAAAGTGGAGGAGGGCATTACCTTCTCCTGCTACCTCGGTTCAGTCTGAGTCTCTGGTCTTCAGCTGGTACGCTCTGCAAAAGAGAGAGCCTTGCCACAGATGTCTACACTTCAGTAACATCCAGCTTAGGTTACAGTAATGTATTATATGTAATGCAGTCCTGCCTTTGAAGATTGTTCTGAAACTTCAGGTTGGTTGTTCACTGGTACTAGTTTTGACCTGTAAGGGTGTAAGCAGTTTGCTTAGGACCTGGGAAATGTAAAGATACTATTTGTCTAAAAAGAACCTTTAACCCATGTTGAGTAGGAGCTCATCTACATGGTGGTTTAGAGCAGAGCTTGGAAAAGTTACTTTTTTGAACTACAACTCCCAGCCCAATCCACTGGCCATGCTGGCTGGGGCTGATGGGAGTTGTAGTTCAAAAAAGTAACTTTTCCAAGCTCTGGTTTAGAGTGTGTTTGGTCCTACTCACATCTCCTTTAAAATTGCATGGTTCACATGACGTTATCAGCAAAAAGAAGCTATCACGCAGTTTTCCCCAGCACAGTGGGGAAGAGAGCCTGGCTGGAAGTCCAGAGACTGTGAATTCAAATCCCTGCTTGTGTCTCCTAGGTTTCAAGGGCCAGCTAAAGATCACCCCCACAGCAAGTGGCTCAGGGGTTACGTGCCCTGCCCCCTGTGCAGCCGTGGGCAAGTTGCATAATCCCAAGGAGTCCAGTTGCCCCCCAGCTGACAGTTGTGGACAAGGAAGGGGCCGGCTTGTGCAGCTGTGGCAAGCTGAGCAGGCCCTCGCCAGCTGGGGAGGACTAGCCTCAGAGGGAGGCAATGGTAAACCCCTTTGAATACTGCTTACCACGAAAACCCTATTCATAGGGTCGCCATAAATCGGGATCGACTTGAAAGCAGTACATTTCCTTTTTTCCTTTCAAATCTGTACTAACCCAATCCTCTGAAAATACGAAAAGGGAAGCAAAAAACTCCTTCACTCCCTTTCTCTAGTGCTTGCAGACACTGTGCTCCAATGCCTTTAGGTGGATGTGTCAGTTGTTCCCCTCTCCATACCCACTGTCTCTTCCTCCCTTCTTTCATTTCATTTCCTGTAGGCTGACAAACAACTTTTGGCTGCTCTCCTCCATTCTGCTGGCCTTCTTTATGTTGCTACAAATGGTGCCTTGTTTTTCTTTTCCCCCTAACTTGTGCGCAAAAGCATAACACTGCTCAAACAAAGATTTGTATTTCAGCTGTATCTTACCAGGGAAAACACAGATATTCACACTTCCAGGTTGTTGTTTTTTAAAATGAAACTTACTCGTAGAACAAACTGAGCATGCTTGGTTGCCAAGTAACCAGAGGGAGTGGAAATGTTAAATTAGACGGCATGATCATTAGGAAACTGCATGATTGATCCCTTCCCCTCAGTGTGAATAGAAAACACAGTGTTTGCAGCTGGTATTGAGCCCTTACTGTGGACGTGCAAATAGAAAATGGAGGTAAAAACAGAGTCTTTAGTACGAAAAGCCCTATGAGGAGAGACTGAAAGAACTTGGCATGTTTAGCCTTGAGAAGACAAGAACGAGGGGAGATATGATAGCACTCTTCAGGTACTTGAAAGGTTGTCACACAGAGGAGGGCCAGGATCTCTTCTCGATCGTCCCAGAGTGCAGGACATAGAATAATGGGCTCAAGTTGCAGGAAGCCAGATTTCAACTGAACATCAGGAAAAACTTCCTGTTAGAGCAGTACGTCAATGGCACCGATTCCCTAGGGAGGTGGTAGTCTCTCCACCCTGGAGGCCTTCCAGAGGCAGCTGGACAGCCATCTGTTGGGGATGCTTTAATTTGGGTTCCTGCATTGAGCAGGGGGTTGGACTCTATGGCCTTATAGGCCCCTTCCAACTCTACTAGTCTAGGATTCTATGATTTCAGTTATTACTGAGTTTTAATGCTTTCATTATTTACTTTATTTTTTATCTGACTTTGGGTCTTGTTCTGGATATCCCCACTAGCTCTCTGGAATGAGTCGCATGAAGCTGAATTCAAAAGCCTATTTTCAATAGGCAGCCCAAACCATAGCTAATGTGCCACACCCTTGTTCTCCACCAAGGCCTTTAACGGGCTGCCAGGGAATCCACCCAGCTATTGAGGCTGTTCTAGCGTATTCATAAGAGACTGCATTCCTCACCCCCATCCTTCAGTCAGTGGGAAGATCAGAGAAAAGAGCACAGACCACAGTTGATGCCTTTATGTTCATCTATTTGCTGATTGCAGGTGGAGAAGAAATGGTCATTCCAGGACAGGACAGAAATGAGTCCCAATATCTGACTTTGTTCAGGTTCCAAAGTTCCAAGACACCCACCTTAAACCTTACTGCTTTGTGCTTTCCACTAATTATTTTTATTTCTCTGTTTTATTTCAAAACAATTTCTACCCTGCTTTAATAATGGCAATAGCCAACAGCAGCTTACAAACAAACAGTATAATATGACAACATCTTAAAACAGAAATATGAGAAGAGCAGAACTAACGAACAACATCAAGAGGGAAACAGTAGTTTTTTAAACTTAGCAATCAGATGCCTCCTGATGTAAATCAGCTGGCCTGTCAAACAGCTAGTGCCAGGACCATTCCCCACCCGCAGCCCCATCCTCATGCCAAACATTTCATCTTGATGGAAGAACAGAGAGCAAGGCTGTGGCTTGAAAGCCTTTGGCTAAAGTGGTAGCCCCCCCCCCCGGCTAATGAGGTTCTAATCTTCGTATATTGTCTGTTTTGACATTAAGTTAAGTAATCAGTGGAGACTGGTGGCTCTGATGTCAGATGCATCTTGGACAGCTCATTGAAAGTTCGGACTAAAACCTGGAGTGGATTCACTGCACTACTGACACTGGAGCCACCAGCCTCCACCGGTTGTAACAAAATTAAGTATTATGTTACTGTATTGTTTTAATGCTGTTTCTTGATCTGGGATTGTGTGAACAATGAAGCGATGGGGTAAAAACACAAACACAATTTGGGTTGGTCTTTCACAGTCCAATCCATTCTCTGTGTAGCTTGGAAGAATTTGGTAACGTGCCTCTGGGCATATGGTGAGTGATGGCAACACCTGCAATCAGGACTGCATCTCCAGCCGATCGCTGCGCTCTGCAGGTGAGGGCCTCCTGCAGACACCATCTTATCAGGAGGTTCATTCTGATGGAGACCCAGTGCCTGCAGGAGGAAGAGACCATCACTGCCAAGGGAAGGAGAGGCTGCTGCTGCTGCTGCTGCTGCTGCTGCTGCGCTTTCTATGCATGTTGTATGGATTTGAACTGGATGTGTGGGTGTCTGTATGAATGTACGTTGTGAGTGAGTGTGTATTTTATGTATTTGAGTCTCTTGTATTTTTCTTTCTGTATTTATAGTTTACAATGTGCCTGGGGAAGAGATCTTTCCATCTAGTGGGGAGACATGAGGGGGCCCCAATTGCCGTAGTGACTGGCAGAGGGAGGTATGGTGTTATGAGAAGGACGTGCCAGGTAAGGGGAACGCGGCCCAGACATGTGGCTGTGCCTTGTTCCGGTCCTTCTCATACCCGCAGGGTTGTTGGTTGTCCTCTCAGCCAACTCTCAGATCTCCAGCTGCTGCTTTTTAATGCCAGATCGGTTCATAATAAAAAAACCCTCGTCCATGATTTGATTATGGACGAGGCAGCCGATCTGGCATGCATAACCGAGACCTGGGTGGGCGAACAGGGAGGAGTTAGTCTCTCCCAGATCTGCCCACCGGGGTATTCGGTTCAGCATCATGGTAGATCTGAGGGTCGGGGAGGTGGGGTTGCTGTGGTCTATAAGAGTTCTATCTCACTCACCAAGCACCATGTCCATACAACTACTGGTCTGGAGTGTTGCACCTTGTGTTGGGCCAGAGGGACAGACTGGGAATCCTTTTGGTGTACCGCCCACCTTGCTGCCCAATGGCTTCCCTAACTGAGTTAACGGAAGTGGTCTCGGAGGTATTGTTGAGATCCCCCAGACTATTAGTACTGGGAGATGTCAACATTCATGCCGAGGCTACTTTGTCTTGGGCGGCTCAGGACTTCATGGACTCCATGACAACCATGGGGCTGTCCCAATATGTTAGTGGCCCAACACATATATCGGGGCATACTCTTGACCTTATTTTTGTTACTGGACATGGGGATAGTGATCTGGACGTGGGGAGTTTTACATCTCTCCCTTTGTCATGGACAGATCACTGCTTGCTGAAGTTTAGACTTTCAGTGACCTTTTCCCTCCGCAAGGGTGGGGGACCTATTAAATTGGTCCGCCCCCGGAGACTAATGAATCCTGAAGGTTTTCAAAGGGCTCTGGGGGGTTTTCCGGCTGATAGGACCGGCGCTCCTGTCGAAGCCCTGGCTAATCTGTGGAATGCGGAGATGGCCCGGGCTGTCAACACGATCGCTCCTGCGCGCCCTCTCCTTTGCAGAGCTCATTCAGCTCCTTGGTATACTCCAGAGTTGAGAGCTATGAAGCAAGATAGGAGACGGCTTGAGCGGAGATGGAGACGAACTCCCGACGAATGCAATTATACGCTGGTCTGTGCTTCCACCAAGCGGTATGTAGGAGCGGTGAGGGCGGCGAAAAAACAACACTTCACCGCCACTATTAAGGCATCTCTCTCCC
This sequence comes from Rhineura floridana, assembly GCF_030035675.1. Classification (NCBI taxonomy): domain Eukaryota; kingdom Metazoa; phylum Chordata; class Lepidosauria; order Squamata; family Rhineuridae; genus Rhineura; species Rhineura floridana. The sequence continues at coordinate 2,902,015 of NC_084480.1, read as the reverse complement.
GCCCAGCAGAGCTTTTTAGAGTCGTCCGAGGGCTACTCCATCTAGGCCTGCAGGACACTGTAGATACATCGGTGGCCCGCTGCAATGAGTTTGCTGAGCACTTCCAGCATATGATCTTACGCATCCGTCGGGACCTAGTCTCTCATTTTATAGCAGTTAACCCTAGTGAGGTGTCTGGAGCACAGTCTTATCATGTTTTGTTGGATGAGTTTCAGTCGGTTCAGTTCGAGGACGTGGACAAGGTGGTTGGACAGGTACGTGCGACCACTTCGGTACTAGATCCTTGCCCCTCTTGGCTAATAAAAACTAGCAAGGAGGGAATAGTTGGCTGGGCCAAGGAAGTGATAAATGCCTCCTTGCAAGAGGGAGTGGTCCCCGGTCGTCTGAAAGAGGCAGCAGTGAGACCATTCCTGGGCAAGATCTTGGAACGAGTGGTTGCTGACCAGCTCCAGGCGCTATTGGATGAAACCGATTATCTAGATCCATTTCAATCGGGTTTCATGCCTGGTTTTGGCACTGAGACGGCCTTGGTCGCCCTGTTTGATGACCTATGCCGGGAGAGAGACAGAGGGAGTGTAACTCTGTTGATTCTCCTTGATCTCTCAGCGGCTTTTGATACCATCGACCATGGTATCCTTCTGGGGAGACTCGCGGAGTTGGGAGTTGGAGGCACTGCGTGGCAGTGGTTCCGCTCCTACTTGGCAGGCCGTCTCCAGAAGATAGTGCTTGGGGAACATTGCTCGACACCGTGGGTTCTCCAATGTGGGGTCCCGCAGGGTTCGGTTTTGTCTCCCATGCTTTTTAACATCTATATGAAGCCCCTGGGTGCGGTCATCAGGAGTTTTGGAGTGCGTTGTCACCAGCACGCTGATGACACGCAGCTCTACTTCTCCTTTTCATCCTCTTCAGGTGAGGCGGTCAATGTGCTGAACCGTTGCCTGGACGCGACAATGGACTGGATGAGAACTAACAAACTGAGACTCAATCCTGATAAGACTGAGATGCTGTTGGTGGACGGTTTCTCCAATCAGATGGTGGATACATATCCTGTCCTGGACAGGGTTACACTCCCCCTAAAGGAACAGGTCCGTAGTCTGGGAGTCGTTCTAGACTCTTCCCTGTCACTTGAGGCTCATGTAACCTCGGTGGCACGGAATGTGTTCTACCAACTTCGGTTGGTAGCCCAGCTACGTCCCTACCTGACTAAGGAGGATCTTATATCAGTAGTACATGCTCTTGTAACCTCACGTTTGGATTACTGTAATGCGCTCTACGTAGGGCTACCTCTGAAGATGGTTCGGAAGCTACAGCTGGTGCAAAATGCGGCGGCCAGACTGCTAACAAGAACGAAGCGATCGGACCATATAACACCTGTTCTGGCCCGCTTGCACTGGCTTCCAATACGCTTCCGGGCCAGATTCAAAGTGTTGGTATTAACCTACAAAGCGTTATACGGCGCGGGACCACAACATCTGTCGGAACGCCTCTCCCGTTATGAACCAGCTCGCACACTACGGTCTGCTACGAAGGCCCTCCTCTGGGTCCTGACCCACAGGGAGGCCCAGAGGGTGGTGACAAGATCAAGGGCCTTCTCAGTGGTGGCCCCCTAACTATGGAATAGTCTCCCCGAGCAGGTGCGCTTGGCGCCGACCCTATCATCCTTTCGGCGCCAAGTTAAAACCTTTCTCTTCTCCGAGGCATTTTAATTTTTTGTTAATGATGGTAATGTTTGTAATTTGATCTTAGTTATGCAGTTTTTAGATTGTGAAATTTGATTGTAGATTGTGATGCTTTTGTATTTTCCTGTATTTTATTGTATTTATGTTCACCGCCCACAGAGCTATTGCTAGTCGGGCGGTATATAAGTTTTAAAAATAAATAAATAATAAATAAATTCTGTACAATATAGGAAACGGACCTTTAGTGTTATTTAATTTTGAGAATTGCATTATTTTATTGATGAATGTATTGCTATATTCATATTTTTGTAAGCCGCCTTGAGGGCCTTTTGGCCATAAGGCGGGGTATAATAATAATAATAATAATAATAATAATAATAATAATAATAATAATAATAATAATAATGTGGAATTTCCTCCCCTTAAATATTAGGCAGGCGCCATCTCTGCTATCTTTTCGGCGCCTTTCGAAGACTTTCCTCTTCCAACAAGCCTTTTAAGTGGAGACCTATCCCAGTCTGCGTCTGTGTCAGAATTGCTTTTAATATGTCTTTTAATATCTTTAGCCCTTTTTTAAAAAAGATTTTAACGTTGTTTTGTTTTAATGTATTTTAAGGTCTTTTTATGACGTTTTAAAGTGTTTTTAGTGTCTCTGTTTGCCGCCCTGGGCTCCTGCTAGAAGGAAGGGCGGAGTATAAATAAAATAATAAATAAATAAATAAATCTCCAAAGATGGAGAATTACATTTTTTGTATGTTTGTTGGTGTCCTTCTTACTTTGCTTCTTCCCTGTGTTACTACTGTTTCTATAGAGAATCTAACATAGAAAATTATATTTCATTCATCATATATTGTAGAAATCTGTGTCAAATTTATTTTTATTAATTTCAAAGCCTTTTTTACTGGCCAGTGTCATATGATGGTGAAGACAGCCTTTTGTGTTTCAAACTGGAGGTTATGCTCTATTTCTATTTTGGGTGCATTAACAGTTGAATCTGGAACTGCAGTTTGATGTAAAATCAGACGGATTACAATATGTTTCTACTTAAGCAATGACTCCAGCTGTTGGAAAAAAACAAACTTGGCCTCCCAAGATGCATGTTTTCAGCCTGCTATGCTTAAACCACTCCACTTAAGGAAAGGTGGATACGGTCAATTAAAAACATAGAATTTTGCTAGGATATCTTTCACCTCCCTCTGTCTTATCTTGTGCAAACTGAGAAACTCCTCGTGTCCACTGGAGACAATTCTGCAGAATAGTCAGTGCCATTATTCCACAATTGTTTCTGGAGGTTTTTTTAGTGCAAATTATGCAAAATGTTACTGTACTTCATATATTCACAGAAACAGAAGCAAAAGAAAATAAGTTGTTGTAGGAAACTTCACTAAAATTGCAAAGTAAATCAAACATATTTAAAGTGACTATCTGAACTGTATCAACTGTCATAATATCGTTGCTTCCTCCCTGCTAAAACAAGATCAGCACAGCACATATCTTGTTTCACCACTCACCATATGTTCAGGGTCACATGTTACTAAATTCTTCCAAGCTACACAGGAAGTGGATTGGACTGTGAAAGACCAACCCAAATTGTTTGCATTTTGACCAATTTGTAGGGCAGTACAATATCTCAGAGAGGAGGTCAGGTCTCCTGCTCCCCTGGTACGTTCACTATAGCTGCCCAATTCCCCTGCTTTTTAAAGTTTGATAGAAATATCTGTTGGCTATCGGTGCATTTTTAAACCACAAGGGTTTTTTGCCTATTCATGAATATAACACTATAACACAGAACCACACCATGAAACTGAATGTCAGAGAAATCAGGATGTCAGTGCACACAATGTAAAACTGATTTATGGAATGCATTGACACAAAAATGTGGCAATGGTCATTAGCTTATATGAGGCTTCCGCAACTTGGTGCCTTCCAGATGTTGTTGGATTCTGTGCACCAACTGGCATGGCCAATGAACAAGTTTAGGAAGGCTGGCTGAGATGGCTTTTGAAAGGTTTAGACAAATTCATGGAGGCTATAAGAGTTAAAGCTGAATGGAATCTCTATGTCCATACGCAGCACGCCTCAGATGACCAAATGGCAGGGAATAGCAGCATGGTATTGTGGTCACCTTCCTGCCCTGCTTATGAGCTCCCAGAGACATCATCATCATCATCATAAATTAAAATTATCTCCCTCCCGAAGGACCCGAGGCAGAAAACAAAACATTAAACAACAATCTAAGAATGTTGGACAGGATAGACTTGAGTCTGTTCTCGCAGACAGTTATGTACAGACCATAGTTGGCCAGAATCATGGTCCCAGTAGGTCAGCACTCTGGTTTGGGGCAGTGGCCTGCTGACAGTCTTCCTGCTCCTGTTCATCTGACATACTTCTAATATTTGGAAGCATCTCTGAACATGCAGGCGGCAGCGCTGTCAGTTATTGTGGCTAGAAGCAACCAAGAGACCTCACCTCCACAAAACTCTCTCTCTCTCTCTTTGTGTGTATATATATATGTGTATATATGTGTGTGTGTGTGTGTATGTGTGTGTGTGTATATATATATATATGTATGTTATGGACTTTTCCATAACACCAATAGAGATGCCAGCAGATCCAGCAGCATTGACCAAAAGGGAGAACTTTTGGATTTACTCTCTGGACACATTGGCACCACATGGCCTGACCCTGGAGGACAGTACCACTACTACTTAGCGTCTGCAAGTGAAGCCCCTCTGAGCATTCCATCCTCAAAGCTCTATAACTGCCACCTTGGTAACAGCATTTGTATGTTGGCAGCTGATGAAGGCGGAAGCTGAAACGTTTTGTTAATATAATAAAAACCTCTGTTTGGTTAATCACAATTACGTATATATATATTCACACACAGATATATATATACACACACACACACACACATATATATATATGTATGTATGTATTTAAAAGCCACATACTGGTGGGTTTCACAACATCCTGTGGCAATGGGTTCCATTGGCTGATTATGCAGAAATGCTTCTCTCCATTAAGCTGGCAGCCTCTCCATTTCAACAGATGAGCCTGAGATTTTGTGCATTGAGAAAAAGTAGGACATTCCCCCTCCCCCAAATGCACTTCTCTCCATTCCACTCACAGTTTTGTAAACCTCTGTGACATGTGCCCTTGGGGCTAAAAATGCTCACGTTCTCTAAAATGATATCTCCGCCAGTTTGTTGTAATTTTTCCCTCCCCCCACCCCCACCCCCGCTCTGCCTTCTGCACCTTTGTTTTATTCTTTTTTATAGGAGGCCAGTGAAAATAGCAATAAACCCTCTGAATGTGTGGATGCGTCACAGACAGATATAATGGTTTCATAATGCATGCTGTTCTGTTTTGTTCCTCTTCCCTAATAATCCCCACAGTTGTGTTTGCCTTCTCTGCTGCTATAGTACAACTAGCTTATGTACAGTGAGCTTTTTGCTGTGAACCCCCCAAACACCCCTCCCAAAGGTCTTACTTCAGCAGCAGCAGCCAATTTAGCACCCATCAGAGTGTACTTGTAGTATGGATTGTTTGTCCCAGTGTGCATCATTTAGCAGCCAGCGCTGAATCCCCATCGCCCATTCTGTCACCCAGAAACACAACCTGCAGAGACCTTTGCAGAATGCTTGGCAGTCTGCTTTGGATTTGCCAGCCTTAATAACTTGGTGCCATCTGCAGACTTGGCTGTCTCACAGTTCGCACCACTCCAGAGATAGATCCTGGGAGACCCTGCTCTTTGCTTTCATCCAGAGTGAGAAGCACTTGTTTATTCCTACCCTTTTGCCTGTAATCAGTTTCCCTAACAAGACACGCCCCGTGCTCATATTGAACTACACCTTACATTAATTACGCAGTTGCAGCCTCCCCCAGACTGGTACCCTCCAGATGTGTTGTCTGGGGCTGGCAGGAGTTGTAGGAGAAAACAGCTAAAGGACACCAGATGCACTAGGCTGGCAAAGGCTGCACAATTGCATGCAACCATTTCTCAAGCACAATCAGTGCCAATTTCCTGATACAAACAGTAGCTTTGGGCTTTGGAGAGCAATCCAAACCCAAGATCTGTGGGGATGAGTGGAGTTTGGAATAGATGGGTCTCCAGATGATACAGCTGAGCCTGGTGGATGCCAGCTGAACGCCCTCATCTTGGCTCAGCTGGAGATATGTTGGCATCAGTCCTCCATCCTGGCTCAGATGGGGCTAGCTGAAGCTGGCTGAGCTGAGGCCACGGGTAAGTCCCCAAAAAGGGGCATTCCAAGGGAGTGGCAGGGGCTGGATGGCACAGGGGGAGACATACCTCTGTTCCAAACTTCATTCAGCTCGGTCATGTGGCCTTGCAACCCAGCAGAATTTACACTGGCAAACAGAGTGGCGTAAGTGAAACTCTCTTTTAAAGGCTTGTTTTCCCTCTGTCATGTTCGGGCCTACTCAGATATTCTGGGAATGAGGACATACATAAGAACATCAGAAGAGCCTGCTGGATCCGGCCAGTGGCCCATCTATTCCAGCATCCTGTTCTCACAGTGGCCAGCCAGATGCCCATGGGAAGCCCCAAAACAGGACCTGAGCAGAAGAGCTCTCTTCCCCTATTCTTGAGGTTTCCAGCAACTGGTATTCAGAAGCATACTCCCTCCAACTGTGGAGGCAGAGCATAGCCATCGTGGCTAGTAGCCTTTGAGAAAAATGAGGATGAAGATCTGTGTAATCTTGGCTCGTGCAAGGTCCCACACCTGTGTTTGCCAAACTAACATGACTGCATTGAAGCAGTGATGTAAGTGACCAAAAGACATGGGTTACCTCACAAGAGGATTCCTCTAGCCACGCACACAGAAAGGCTCAGATAGGAACACAGGAAATCGCCTTGTGCTGAATCAAACCATTGGTCCACCTGGCTGATTATTATCTACACTGACTGGCAGCAGCTCTCCAGGCTTTCGGACGGGGGACATTCCCAGCCCTACCTAGAGATGCCAGGGATTGAACCTGGAACCTTCTGCCTGCAAAGCAGATGATCTAACCACTGAGCTAGATGCTGAATAAGGCAATGTAGGACCAGCATTATAAGTGCACCAGATGAAAGAAACAGATTTCATATGAATGACAAACAGCCCATCTCTGCATATTTACTCAGAAGTAATCTGAATGTAATGGAACTTCTTGTGAGGTGACCATAGGACAGCAGCTTTATTCTAGGTTCTTAAAAGTCTACCTGTATTTATGAATTATTTAAAGTTAACATAATTATGAAAAACATGGGATTTCATTAAACAGATAAAATTACATTTCAGTCAAATACCAGAGCCACTCCGCTCAGAAATGCATACTTTTAAAAGTCTCTGTGTTCTATTAAAAAAATTATGAGGCTGCATCCCCTTTGTGGACTTAACCAAATCTGTCAGTTGTATTAATTCAAAGTCAGTCCAGGTTCTGATTAACCAGTCATTGTCTGAAGGGATCCCTTTATATTTTTGTGCTATTTCTACTTTACAAAAATAAAGATTAAAAATTACTATTACTGCAAAGATTTCTCCCATTGTCTTTCAAAACAATAGCCTTCCCAAGGTAGCTTATGTTAATAGCAAATACAAAATTTAATTAATAGCAAACGTTGAAACATCCAATTCAATTTACAATAAAGTAGTCACTTTAAGCCGACTTGCTTCAATAAAATTCAATAACCACCAACAAAAATTGGCTTTTAAATATGTGTTTTTAAATTTGTATATTTGCTTTTATGTTTTATGTTTTAATTGTTGTGAACCGCCCAGAAAGCTTCGGCTATGGGGCAGTATACAAATGTAGTAAATAAATAAATAAATAAATAAATAAATAAATAAATAAATAAATAATAATAATAATAATAATAATAATAATAATAATAATAATAATAATAATAATAATAAAAAGCTCAGCAGCAGGGATATACAATAAAACTTTCAATTTAAATCCCAGGAAAACACGTGAGTGTTTTCAAACATAAAAACATGGAAATTGCCATTTGTTAAGGGTTCTGGGAATTATAGCTCTGTGAGGGGTAAACTACAGTTCCCAGGAGTCTTTGGGGAACATCGTGTGCTTTAAATGTATGGTGTGGATCATCTAGTCCAACCTGCTGATGATGCAGGAGATCTGCAGCTCCTGCATTCCTGAGAGGGGAAGCTATCTTAAGAACATAAGAAGTGCCTGCAGCAGCTGGATCAGGCCAAAGGGGGCCCATCGAGCCCAGCATCCTGTCCTCACAGCATGTCTCTTCGGTGAAACCCATAAGCAGGACGGGAGCACAACAGCACTCTTCCCCCCCACCCCACGATTCCCAACAACTGGTAATCAGAGGCACGTTGGCTCTGACAATGGAGATAGAACATGGCCATAATTTGTTCTGACACCCAGTTATTTCTCTTTTTCCCAGTCCATGGTATGCACAAAGCTCTCCTCCAACACCACATTTCAAATGAGTTGATTTTTCTCTTATCAGCTTTTTTCACTGTCCGACTTTCACATGCATACATAGAGATCGGGAATACCATGGTCTGAATGATCCTGACTTTGGTGTTCAGTGATACACGTTTGCATTTGAGGACCTTTTCTACTTCTCTCACAGCTGTCCTCCCCAGTCCTAGCCTTCTTGTGATTTCTTGACTATCGTCTCCATTTTGGTTAATGATTGTGCCAAATTATTGATAATCCTTGACAAGTTCAATGTCCTCATTGTCAACTGTAAAGTTGCATAAATCTTCTGTTGTCATTACTTTAGTCTTTTTGACGTTCAGCTGTAGTCCTGCTTTTGTGCTTTCCTCTCTAACTTTCATCAGCATCGTTTCAAATCATTACTGGTTTCTGCTAAGGTATCGTCTGCATATCTATTGATATTTCTCCCTCCAAAGTTCACACCTCCTTCATCTTGGTCCAGTCCTGCTTTCTGTGTGGTATGTTCTGCAGAGCTTGGAAGTAACTAGTTACAAGTAACGAATTACTTGTAATTCATTACTTTTTTGAGTAACGAGTGGGTAATTCCTTTACATTTTGATTGTAATAGAACTAGGAGTAATTTTACTACTTTTGTGGAGTAATTGTAACGTTTCCAGAATTACTTTTGGGCATTACTTGGGGGGGAGCAGGGGAAGTCTTCTGCTCCTCTGATTTGTGGATGAAAATCATGTGCCTCAAACTGGGCTTCTGTGCAGTGTCGCTCTTTCCTCATGCTCTGTGGATGGGTAGGAGGCGACAAGGGAGGAGGATGAGAGTGAGACGGGGTGGAGTGGAGAAAACAATTATTTAAAAAACTGGATGGTGGTGGTGAAGAATTTAGTGGAGGGAAAAAGGAGCCGGAGGTGAAGAACATGGATAAAGGAGGAGAAGAAGGCAGCAGCAGAATGGAGATAAAGAACTGTGGAGGTGAAAGATGACAAAGCGTGTGTGTGTGTGTGTGTGTGTGTGTGTGTGTGTGTGTGTGTGTGTGTGTGTGTGTGAGAGAGAGAGAGAGAGAGAGAGAGAGAGAGAGAGAGAGAGAGAGAGAGTACTGTGTTTGCACTTGGCAAACTGGCCTCCACCACCCTCTCTGGCTACTGTGCTGCATTTGCAGTATTTTAACTTTTTTGCATCTCAGGGGAAAATGTGTGCTTGGGTGAGTGTTCCTTAGTTGGTGGCAGGGCAGGGTCTGGGAGGTGGTTAAGTGGGAGAGATTATGCTGGCTGGCTAAGTGGGGGGTTGCACTTGGTTTGACATGCAAAGATCTGAGTAGTGTCCTCAGCCCCTCCCCACCACCCTTACCAGCGGAGAGACCACCATTGCTATCTTATGAATACAAATAATTATTCTACTACCTCTGTATGTGTTTGTTTATTTTTAATATAGTTTTAGGCTACTTAGATGTGCAGCACCCAAGGCCAGCACCTTGTAGGTGTTTTTTTCCAAGTAACTGAAATGTAATTGTAGTGATTACTTTGGAGGAAAAGTAAAGTAATCAGTTACTTTTAGAGCAATTGTAATTGTAACGGTAATTACTACTTTTTTGGACCATGTAACTGTAACTGTAATTTATTACTTTTTAAAAGTAATCTTCCAAGCTCTGATGTTCTGTGTACAGATTAAACAAATAGGGTGATAAAATACACCCCAGTCTCACACCCTTTCCGATGGGGAACCATTCGGTTTCTCCATATTCCATCCTTACAGCAGCCTCTTGTCCAGAGTATAGGTTGCGCATCAGGACAATCAGATGCTGTGGCACCCCCATTTCTTTTAAAGCATTCAATAGTTTTTCATGGTCTGCACAATCAAAGCCTTTGCTGTAATCTATAAAGCACAGGGTGATTTCCTTCTAAAATTCCTTGGTCTGTTCCATTATTCAATGTATGTTTGAGATACATCTAGTGAGAATGAATTTTCCAAAGTTTAACCATGCACAGAAACTGAAGGAGCCAGCCATAATTCTCTCAGAAGGGAATTCCATGGAGTCAGGCATCAGAACAGACAGTGGAAAGCATTACCCAGCACCTACTTAAACTTTGGAATTAGATACCGTCTTTCCTTAACAACCTTTCTCATGGATCAATGCAAGCCAGGGCTTAGCCCCAGAACATATTTTGAATATGGGTGCTGGAACATGTGAAGGAGAGATTACCTCTACACATATGTGGAGTGCTTTCCCCTCACTGCTTTGAGTAATCTAACCACTGCCTGCTCTCTTCTATTTGGTGTAAGGTGGCAGAGTGTCTTCTTGTGGGCTTGACCCTCAGCGCTTCCCTTCCTCAAAAACAGCCTGCCACAGGCCTTCTCTTAGAATGCCAATCCCAGGTGCCATTTCCTTTCCTTGCATGCATTTCCATCTCTTCCCAAATGAGTGCTATTTCATGGCATTTGCACACCTTGTTGATGCTGCCTCTCCTCTTGTCTTTTTTCCTCCCTCTATATCTTCTCAGGCACTTCCGGAGCTCACTTAAGCTGAGTTACCAGCAGGGTCTAGAGATAACGTTTCCCTGACAGCTAGCAACTGTTGCTCGATAACATTTCTATCCTGAAATGGAGAAGAGAGAGAGCAATCTTTTGCATTCGGAGTGAAGATCTTTATCTCCCGAGACGTGGGGGCTGCATCTGGGGAAGAGGAGATTCAGGGAGAACTTGTCCTCCTCCAACCGATTGGCGCTGGTAATCATCACCACCTTGCGCAGAGCAGGGAGCTCATTGTGCCTCACACATCACAACACCCCATATCCTTCTTGGTGTGGTCACTCTGTACATAAGGCCTGGATTGCAGCAGCCCATGAGATTTGGATGGATTTGCATCATGTTGCCCTCACGGAAGCCTGGAAATGGAAAGCAATTCCAGAGTCATTATTTTCAGGTTGGATTCAGTTACTTAAATTGCCCAGTAAGGTGCATTTGTCTCCATCACTATTGACTGTCAGGAGAAAATTGAAAACATCCCTGTTGACCCAGGCACCATTCCTGGCATAGCACAGTGGGGAGGAGAGCCTGGCTGGGAGTCCAGAGTCTGTGAGTTCAAATCCCCGCTCATGTCTCCTGGGCGTCAAGGGCCAGCTAAAGATCACCCCCACAGCGAGTGGCTCAGGGATTACGTGCCCTGCCACCCGTGCAGCTGTGGGCAAGCGGCATAGTCCCAAGGAGCCCAGTTGCCCCCTAGCTGGCAGTTGCGGACAAGGAAGGGGCCGGCTTGTGCAGCTGTGGCAAGCTGAGCAGGCCCTCGCCAGCTGGGGAGGACTAGTCTCAGAGGGAGGCAATGGGAAACCCCCTCTGAATGCCGCTTACCATGAAAACCCTGTTCATAGGGTAGCCATAAGTCGGGATCGACTTGAAGGCAGTCCATTGCTGACCACCTGGAGATCACTGGATAGAATAATATTTTAAAACTGTAACTGCTTTTTTAGAATACTTTTTGTTGCATTGATGTGTTTGTTTGTTTCTTTGTTGCCCTGGGCTCCTTTGGGAGGAAGGGTGGGATATAAATTTAAGAAGCAAATTAAAAAACAAAATAAATAAATAAATCACATACCTGCAAATTCAGGTTGCCCAATCAGAGTTGATGTGGAGGGTCTTGGACAACAAATCTACTTCCCCAAAAGATCTGACTTTTGCGATGAGAAAAGTGATGGGGAAGCTGCTGGAAAGTGTGGGATAACCTTTGCTTTGACGCAACATCATCTAACCTCCACGCAAACAAATCAGAATGCGTGCTCGCTAAACAGCCAATGCCTTCTAACCTCTCTACAAAGAGAGGATAAACGTTCAACAAACGGGTCACCTGGAGGCGCCTGGAGAATCCCATCCCTGAATAAGTAGTATTAGATGGCTAGTAAGAATTCCGTCTCCAGCCTATCCATTCAGGGGCAAACTAGGCATGATATAGGGAGGTGTCAGCGTTTAGCCCTGGGGACTCCTCAAACGAACAGGCTGTTGGAATACATGGGGTTCAACTCCAACTTGTGGGCTGAGGCTGCATGGGGTTAAAAAAGGTAGCGAGACCTCTTGGTTGCTAGGCTATACCTATCCCTTGATCTCCTGCTGTCTCTTCCTTCCTGCTAGACTGATATGCAAGGGATGTTGATCCCAGTTCCTTGCCTCCTTCCCAGTCTTCTTCTTTCTCTTGAGAGGGGAGCAGACGTATTCCTTTGTCTCTCCCTCTCCTCCAAGCATGAGGGCAAGCACTGGGCTCAGTGTTTGTGCCTCCAACTTAGCTAGTTAGCTAGATATAGGACTCTTTCCTATCAAGCATGTACTTCCAGAATAAAGTAGTTATTTCTTATTTTAAAGCTTAAAGTCTCTGTCTGACTAATTTGCAGGGAAGGTATAATCTTTAGCAAAGATTCAAACACATACATAAGCTCGCTAAGAACTCTCAGTTCCCAGCATCGCGACTCTCCGACACAGGCAAGGGGAGCTGGACCTTCCATCAGTTCTCAGCACTGCCAGGAGCCATCAGATCTGAATATCCCTGCTGCTTCTGGACTGGAGAATCCTCATCCCAGCCTCCTGGTTCCTGGCTGGCTTTCACACACACCCCATCTCGCCTCAAGGCCACAGCGTCAGAGGAGATGGCAAACCAAGCAGGAACTTTTTATTTGCAGCCCAAGTGCCCAACTAGCTGTCTCTACAGCTGCTTGGAAGGAGGGGGAAGTGCAAAGAAATACATGCTGAGGTGTAGGGCCTGATAGGAGCCGGAAAGAGGTGGAATTATTAAATTACAATAAAATATGCCATTATGAAAGCAGATAATTCAGTTACAAAAACCAATAATCCATTCCAACCAGAACAATGCAATATTAATCCATTGGAAAACTTTTTAATTCAGTTAAAAAAAAAACCCTATTAATTGGCCAGCTCTCCTTTAAAATAAAAGATAAAAAATGTAAAGTTTTTTTAATATACGTAGGTGTGAAAATTGCAGAAAGGAGCATAAAAAGAGCCCAGCTGGATGAGACCAAACGCCCATTTAGTTTCCACAGTAGCCTGTGAAGGGTGGGGAGAGTTGTTAGGAGACCCCCTCTTCCCCTCACAGAGCTTCTCAGAGGGTTCTAACAATCCATCCTTCTTCCTTGGGAATTGCAGGTCTGTGAACTCCCCCTCCCCAAAAATAGAGAAAGTCTGGAAACATCTCCTGTTTAAATCAACCCCTCAATATAGCAGGATGTTTTCACTCACTTCCTTTCTCTCTCACATGCAAGGGTGTAGTTGTCCATGGTCTTGTGGGAGGAGGTCTTAGACCCCTTACCTTTTTGGGAGCAGGGTCCCTATGTCTCCAGTATCCTACAAGCAAATCAGCACGAAAGGGGAGTTTGTTAGCCACTGAGAAGAGTCTTCTAACATGCTTCCTTGTCCTTTCCTGCTGATTGGAGCCAATCAGAGTGGAAGGAGGCAAGTTAAACACTGAGAAGACTTTTCTAAGAAGCTAACACTCTCCTCTTTCATGCTTATTAGCTCCTAGGGATGTCTATTGTTGTGGGAGAAGGCGTTCACAAGGATCTCATTCTCAACCCACCAGCAAAACAAAAAAAAACCAAAAAGGAGAGAGAGAGGGCGTGGCTGTGACTAACATGAAGGGACGCCGCACCCCTTCTGCACTCACACTCTGGTGGAAATAACAGGAACTTGACCCACAGCACTGGCTGCTGGGTGACTGTGATCTTTATTTCAAAATGTTGGAAACTTAGAAATTCTCTTTTGAAAACTGGGTAGTCTGGAAAAAGTCAGAAATCTTCAGCTAGGGCAGGAAACAGCAAGCCTAGGCTTCTTATTCCGATTAACTTGCTTGTTTTGTCACTGCAATTTGTTATCTTGTTATGCCATTTTTAATCCATATGATTTTCTAAGTACTATATTGTGGTGTTACATTTTCTTTTTATGCTGCTATGTGAGTAACCTGTGGCCCTCCTGAGGTTGGACAATGACGTCTGTCACTCCTGGCCTGATTATTATCAAACTGAGGGGTTTGTTTCAGCTGCAGTCTTGATCCTGTGGTCTTCATCATGAGACGGGCCCCTTTGGGCCTGATCCAGCAGCTGGGCTCTTCTTATGTGTTTATGCACTTCCAGACAATCACTATTTTCAAGTTGGATTTACTCACATCCTGGGAAATTCAGGCTCTGCAATTAAAGCTGATTTGGAGTTCTAGTGAAACAAATCTGCATACCCAAAACATTGGACTTTTTTTGCGATAAGGAAAGTGATAGGAAACTGTACTGGGAAGTTTGGGATAACATTTGCCCTTTAACCTCTGCACAAACACATCAGGATGAAAGTTCATTAAATAACTGGCATCATCTAATCTCTCCACAAACAAACCAGGCTGACTGTTCCTTAAACAGGTCATCTGGAAGTGACCAAATTCTCCCAGAGGAAGAGCATATGTTTGAAACATCTGAGGGGACCCAGTGCTTTGCATAAATTTATCATTTGCACCCATTGATTCTCTTCTTCTTGATCCCTATTGACTGAGTACTCCCCTCTGGTTTCATTAAGCACCCATCTCCAACCTGGTGCCCTCCAGAGGTTTTGGACTACAACTCTCACCAGCCCCAGCAAGCACAGCTGATGGGAGTTATAGCCCCAAAACAAGTTGGGGAAGGCTGCATTAGAGGTAGTGTAGGTAGCACTTAAGTGATTGAAAATATGGTTTTCTCTAAATATTTCGATAAAGTCAGATATCTTTGACTTAAGCAGGTCTAGCAAGAAGACATAGAAATAGACATGTGGGGGATCTTGGAGTGGAAAATATTAGTAAGTAAAAAAACAGAAGAGGAGAGAAGGGGGGAAGCATTTTAAGCCAAGAGCATCTGTGTTTTTGGGCCACTGTCTATGGAAACTTTGGACAAAGAGCCAGCCAGCCTATATTTTCAATTTGAAAATTATTAGAAAACAATCCAGAGCATCATTTTGAAATTAGAAAGAAATCTCTACTCCTTTGTGTGTTTGTTTTTCCACTGCCATCTCTGCAGGCTTTGGAGCCAGATTTTCAGGTCCCTGTTCCAAGGCACTGGCCCAACTCAGGGACGTGGTGTCGGCAGCAGCAGCAAGCAACAGGCAACAGGCAGCAAGATGAACCTTAGTGCTCTCTCTTCTAGCGTGTCCTTGCTCACACATGATCTAGGCAGCCTGTCCAGGCCCAGAGGCAAAAGAATCCAGGAACGACGGGCTGGCAGGTGGGGCAGAGGAGAGCTGCAGAGTGCGAGAGCCGCATACTTTGGTAAGGGCACATCCTGATGACGGCAGGGACAATCCCAATAGAAGCCCCATCAAGTGCTAGTCTGAACACTTCCCAACATTTTAAAGATTCCCCGCCTAACAAACGCTCTGCATGCTGTAAACCAGAACACTAGAGAGAAAGGTTTGGCTTACTCCTCTTGTCGAGGAGCTACTTGCATTCAGAGAGCTCACAGAAATGTCTCACTGCACTCAGAGATGGTACAGCCCAGAATCCTGCCACCTTAATCTATGCACTGTATGCAAACCGGGTTTCAGATATTTCTGAAACCCTGATTGGTTCCCAGCCTGGTTTCCTGATTGGCTGGGCTGGGGAGGGTGGACTTATATAAACTCCCTTTTGTGAAAACCTCTCAGTCCAAAATATTCCACTGGTTGACCTCGTACTCAGCTCTCTGCTTTCAGTTTGGAACATCCTTCGCCTTGAGGAGCTGCCAACTGTGGACGAACAAAACCCAGGCCTTTGCTGCAACATCAGGCCAGAGGAACTCAAAAACCCCATTTGGTTTCTCTTCTTTGTTCATAGCTTGAGCTCTGGCCATCCTCTTCTGACAGCTAAGAAAGGACACAGGAAGACTGCAATTGTGCCCCAGAGCAAATTTCCACTGTGGCAGCGTGGGATGGGGGTAGGGGTCAGTTCGCTAGCTGTAAACCAGCTACAATGCCATCCCCACCCCACTCCTCAATTCCTCCCTGCTTTTCCTCTGTGCCGCTAACCACAGTACTTAGCCACAGACCACAGACAGAGTCCCATCAACATTCTTCTACCCCGGGGTGGGGGGATCACTTGCCTTTTGGCATGCATTGAATTCCAGGTGCACACCTTAAGGTGGTAGTGGCTTATTTTGTTGTTGCGTTATGATTTTAGTTTTTCTGTTGTATCTGTAAGTCACTCGGTACACCCTAGTTTGAGGGAAGAGAACGGAATATAAGCAATCGTAGATGCATTCACTGCAGCCTCCTGGCAAGAGACTGACGCTCAGAGCCCCTCCAGACTGGTGTTTTGTTATTGCTGTTGTTGTTTGCAGGTGACTCCTGCAACATGTCATTGACAAAATAATAGTGCATTTGTGGTGGATTTATACCAGACCATCCACACATCATTCCACTTTATTGGCTGTTCCGTGATGCTTTCCCGTGGTTATTACATAATTGCCATCTCTTGTGCTACAAGAAAGAACAAAAGTGGGACAATACATAAACTGGAACATTTGTGGCATAAAAAGGATGTCAGCAGAAAGTTATGGGACATGCATTGATTGGAAATGAAGCAGTGTGTCCGCCCAGAAACTTTTGCAAAGAGTATTGAAAGCCGGATTGCATCTTCACAGCCCCAATCCCATCAAAGCACAAATAGTCATGAATGCATAATGAAAAGGAAGCCTGGAGGGGCCCTCTCAGAACTTGATGAGCCAATGGGTCTGACTTGGTATGAGGCAGCTTCCGATCCAGGGTTCCCGAGAAGCACTGCAGATTAGTTGTGTGCTCAAGGGATGCAAGGGAGCACAGACAAAAACTAGGGAGCAGAAGTCTTTCAATGCAAGGCTTAGAATTAGTAGTAGTAGTTAGTGAAAGGTGCTGAGAGTTGCTAGGAGAAGCCCTGTTCCCCTCACAGAGCTTCAATCACAGTGGCTGACTGTTGAACCACTCTGGCCACTAGAGCTCTGTCAGGGGAATAGGAGTCTCCTCTCAGCACCCTTCACAAACTACACTTCCCAGGATTATTTTGGGGGAAGCCATGACTGTCTCAAGTGAAATCAAAGTCTGGTGTGGGTGTGGCCCCCTAATGAGGTAAGCCCAGCAACTGTGAGTCTGGATTTTAGAACACTGACAGTTGGTTCTTACTGAGCATGCCCGACGTTATAATACACTTCAATGCTAAATTTCTTAAATTAATTAAAACTCAGCCATGCATTTTTTTTTAACTTTTAAACTACAGAAGATGAAGGTCAGAGTATGGGACAAGGTCAATAATAGGATTACAGGTACTCTGTGAACATAGCTGACTTTTAATGAATTTCAACAGATTAGAAGAACTCTGACAGAAAAAAGTCCAAAGGGCTCTGGGGGTTTCTGTCTCTTTTTAGACTTTGAACTCTGTATTCTGCGTCTGTGTTGGAATTGCTTTTTAATATGTTTTTTAAAAAAACAATATGTTTTTAACCCTTTTTTAAAAGATGTTTTTAAAGGTTTTTAAAAAAATGTTTTTAAAGTTGTTTTGTTTTGGAGTATTTTAAGGTCTGTTTTTATGATGTTTGGGTGTGTTTTTAGCACTTTTGTTTGCTGCCCTGGGCTCCTGCTGGGAGGAAGGGCGGGATATAAATCAAATAATAAATAAGTTAATAAATAATAAATATTTTCTCTGACTGTTCTGTGTATCACCATGAAAATTTAGAGGGTTGTTAAGCAAGCGTTTCTGAGTTCAGGACTATAGGTTTTGTAAGGTTTTGTTTTGAAATGAGCGTAAGGGAAGCATCAGAATGGCATGAGGGGTATTTTCAATTTAATATGGCAGAATGCGAAAAATCCATGCTGACTATAGTATACAGCCAGTCTCGCGGCTATATAATTAATTAAATTTAGTAGCCGCTTGTTATGTAAAAGTTCTCCAAGCAACTTACATTTAAAAACACACATACATTATATCATAAGGAAAAAATCATGTAAAATATTAATATTTCATATGACATATGTAGAAAACCCCAGCCACCTCCATAACAGTGATAGTGGGCTGCCAAAGCTTCCTAACAATAAATCAGACTCAACCCGATCTGGGAAAGGTCATTTCTGCGGCTTGCTCTCTAGCCCAGTTAATGGACCGATGCTACGCTTGCCATCCAAAGGTCTGTCACTTTCTAGCACAGGCCTGCCAAATGCCTCTGGGAAGCTCACGTGTGGGACTGAAAGAGCAGGACCTTTGCCTGTTGTCCATCCCAGCATCAGATGATCATAGAAGAATAGAATAGCAGAAATGGAAGGGGCCTGTAAGGCCATCGAGTCCAACCTCCTGCTGATCAGCTCTCGAAACAAGACCTTTCCCTTCTGCACTTGTCTTGGCTAACTGCCATGGATGTTTGTCTTCTGTGAATGCATTTTAGCTTGAAAGTCCACTTATGCTCGTGGCCATCGCCACCTCCACCAGCAATGAGTTCTAAAAGTTAAGATGCCACGTTTGGAAGCCTGAACGTGGCGAGAGGAATGATGGGGAGCTGGTGTCTCAAGCTGTAAGGAAAGTGGTGAGGTGTCCATGGCAGTAGGAGAGATAAATAACTTGTAAAAAGGACTTCAGTCATTAAAACGCTGCAGTGGTAACAATTAAGGCAGATGTCCAATCTCAGGAAGGTCTGTCTTGTATGGAGGGTTTGTACAGGTGTGATTTATGTCTGCTTTCTCTCCCAGTGCGAGTGGCCTGAGCAGCCACTGCATGTTGCTCTTAATAACGGGTTTTGTTCTGGTGCGATTGTGTACACACAAACAGAAAGGGAATTCAGCAGCACAACTGAAAATACGCCTCTTGGCTCTCAACTGCAGATTCTTAGCTGCCCCATTCTCCTGCTTCTAAATTATTTCCTGAAGGCTTTTAGTTCCTCCAACCAAAGGGTGAAGGGGGGGATTATTCCCCATAAAGACTGAGTTGTGTGTTTGCAGGGGGTGGGGGGTGGGGTGGAGAGGACAAGAAATGGTGAAAAGTTCACACCCAAAGTAAATGTCTTTCCATTTCCTTTCATCGCTGCTGTCACAAGGACAGGACCCCCCACCCCCCGCTGCGCCCTCCCATCCCTGGGTGAGAAAGAAGACACCATGGGTTGATAGAAATGTCAGTTCCATGCCCCCCTTCGTTCCTCGGCCGTGAGGAGAGCCTGGGGTTGTTTTCCTGCCTCTGACTTTTTCACAGTCCTTGGGGGACAGCGCAAGCATGTCTGTTTTGAAAGCATTAAGCTGTGGGGCAAAGTGCTGTTGACCTCCTTCCGAGCAAGGAGAAGGCCGTGAGGGGGGCCGACGTTTAGCCGCCCAGGGGGAGTATTGTCAAGACAGGCCGCAGTCTGTGGGCGTGCTGCGTGCAAGCATGCACTTTAAGGCTGATGCAAAGGCATTCGAAGATGCTGCTTCTTAAAGCAGGATAATGGTGGCCTGGGACCAGTTTCATGAGACTCACGCTGAGTTGGAGGGGATCCAGTGGATCGCCCGAGCAGCAAAACACTGGCACTCATGAGGTCAAAGCGAATTGTTGACAGATTGTTGCCACCAAAACAATGCCTTAGTTTGCCAGGAAGCCTTTTTTTTATTATTGTATGCAGTGCTTGCAGCCCATGCCGGTTGGGGCTTGTGCTAATTGTAGTCCAAAACATCTGGAGGGCACCAAGTTGGTGAAGCCTGCTTCAGATGTAGAGACTTCTGTCCTGCAACAGGTAGACAGATGACTTGCACTGGAAATTACGTACACATTTCCCCAGGCATCACACATGCTCCGTTCTGCACTTGAGCAGCAGGGCTGTGGCCACCCTCTGAGGTCAGCTAAAGGCAGAATCACACCTTGTCTACTCTCAGCAAACTTATCTCCACCATCCCACATTTGCGAAGATAATGCAGAGACAGGGGATACTTGCAGGAGGAACCCAACAGATGGGAGGAGGAGGAGTGCTCAATCCTGTTAGCAGCGCTCCTCCCGCTGTTTTTCCTTCAGCTGGATTTACTTCCAGTTTTGGAGATCTGGTGGGGTTGGGGGAGGGACATGAGCTAAAAGCAGCCCTGGAAGGCTTTTGCAAGAGAAAAGCGGTGGATGTGGGAAGGATTAAGCACACTCCAGTCACCGGCTGATTCTCCCTTGAAAATGCACCCTCCCCTGCTCTTACAAAGGGAAGTGTTGTGTAGTGGTTAGAGTGTCTGCCTAGGAGCCGGGAGATGGCCAGGGTTCAAATCCCCACTCTGCTATGAGGCTCGCTGGGTGACCTTGGGCAAGTCACAGTCTCTCAGCTGAACCTACCTCATAGGGTTGTTGTGGCGATAAAATGGAGAGGGAAGAGAGCCATGTACAGCATCTTGAGCTCTGTGGAGGATAGAAATGCAATAAATGAATAGATCCTTGGGGAAGGGCCCCAGCTCAGCAACAGAGCACCTGGTCTGCATGCAGAAGGCCCCAGGTTCAATCCCTGACAGCATCTCCAGATAGGGCTGGGGGGAAAGCCCCGTCTAAAATCCTGGAGAGCTGCCACTGCCAGCCAGAGCAGACAACACTGGGCTAGATGCACCAATGGCTGGACTCGTTTTAAGGTGGCTAACTATGTTCCTATTTAAAGCAGTCCTTTATTCGAAGCCATGAGGACTGGAACCTTGCTTACTTTTTAGAGGGAGGACCACAGCTCAGTGGCACAGCAAGTGCTCTGTGTGCAGGAAGTCCGAGATA
This sequence comes from Rhineura floridana, assembly GCF_030035675.1. Classification (NCBI taxonomy): domain Eukaryota; kingdom Metazoa; phylum Chordata; class Lepidosauria; order Squamata; family Rhineuridae; genus Rhineura; species Rhineura floridana. Next base: position 2,881,201 of record NC_084480.1, on the reverse strand, counting down.
AGGGTAAGAAAGGCCCTTGCCTGAAACCCTGGCAAGGTGCCACTGCCAGCCAGTGTCAGCAGTACTAGGCAAGATGGACCAATGGCCTGGCTCTGTGTAAATCCCCTTCCTAAGTTCCCATGTGGAGAGGGCAGGGCAAGGAGCAGGATAGATGGAAGGAAAAGGCAGTGAGTGGCACTTTGGGAGAGGAACTCTGGGAGGACTGAGCCTGGCCACAGTTGATCCCAGAAAGTGGGCAACAGAGGAGGGAGGGAGGAAGTCCTGGGGGGAGGCTCCCAGCATTGTGGGAGGAAAGAACTGCACCCCCAGCAGCAGTCTATCTGAGGAGTTTAGAGCCCACAGGGAAGGAAAGCGGTTCCAAGGCCCAATTCACCATCCTCACCCCAGAGACTGAAAGGAGCACCTTTCCTCTGATTTCTTCCCCTGCGCCGCAGCTCTGAGGCCCCTGAACATTCCAGCTCTCTTTTCCAAGCTGACACTACCAGGTGCCAGCAGCTTCTCTTTTCAGCATCTCTGTCTTATGTGCATCTCTTTTCCAAAGTGGAGAGCTGGTCATGGGGAGGTTACGAGCAGTGTAGCAAGAGAGTATGTGAGAGCTACTAGCTGTGGTTTGGTGTCTCTTCTGGAGCATGGAGGGGATGTTGGCTGACTGTAGGCACTCTTGGAGGAATCTCTTTTTGCATCTGATCAGGCCATTGGGGCTTGCTGGCATGAATGCGCCAGTTGCCACCCTGTGTGTGCACCATCTGGGTCTTGCGCCAACCTCTTCAATGAGCCTCTGTGATCTCCTGGCTGTCTCGCACTTGGCACAGACCCCTCTGGAATCCAGCAGCCAATTGTTTTCCTCTCTGAGGCCATCTGGATTTGGTTCTCTCCTTGTCTTTGTTAAGGGCCCTTTTATCCAGTTGTAAAACAAGGAAACACGACAAGTGCTGCCCCTTGAACAGTGTCAGGAGACGGGTCCATCCCACTACCAAGCATGCTGATGAATGGAACCACCCACAAAAACCTCGTTAGCACCGCTGAAATGCAAAGGACCATAAAACAACTCAGCAATCACAACTTCCCCCCGTGTGGCCTGAGCCTTTCCAACATGTTGCATGACACAGGCCAGAGCTTGGAAAAGTTACTTTTTAAAATTACAACTCCCATCAGCCCCAGCCAGCACGGCCACTGGATTGGGCTGATGGGAGTTGTAGTTCAAAAAAGTAACTTTTCCAAGCTCTGACACAGGCAAACTGCGTGCAAAAGGCCTCCAGAGGTTGAGCAAAAGGGCTAGAGGTAGCTTGCTGGCACAAGCTACCTCCCCGAATGCTTTGTTCTCTTGCGAGGGGTCCTGGGATGCCCCTCTCAGATTCAGAGCCAGCAGTTGGGGTGCTTGAGGCAGGAAATAGGAATGGTACTGCTGACTTAAGAACATAAGAAGAGCAGTGCTGAGTGAGGCCAAGGGGGGCCCATCTAGTCCAGCATCCTGTTCTCACGGCGGCCAACCAGGTGCCTGGGGGAAGCCCACAAGCAGGTGCTGAGCGCAAGAGCACTCTCCCCACCTGCGATTCCCAGCACCTGGTATCCAGAGGCATCTACTGCTTCTGACAATGGCGGAAGAACACAGCCCTTGTGGCTGATAACCACTGATAGCCTTATCCTCCTGCTGCGCATTAATGGGACTGAGCTGCAGCTCAGTGGTTGCAGGATCTGCCTTGCATGCAGAAGGTCCCAGGTTCAGTCCTCTCTGGCATCTCCAGGTGGGGCTGGGAGAGACCTCAGTCTGCATCCCTGGAGATCCACTCCGTCAGTGTAGACAACTCTGCTCTAGATGGACCAATGCTCTGATTTGGTACAAGGCAACACTCTACGTTCATTCATTTATTTTATTATTGCATTTATATCCCACCTTTCCTCCTACGAACTCCAGGTGTGTATGGATTGCTGCCCCCCCATCCATTTTATCCTCACAACAGCCCTGTGAGGTAGGTTAGGCTGAGAGGCAGTGACCGGCCCAAGGACACCCAAGGAGCTTCATGGCCAAGTGGGAATTTGAACCCTGGTCTCCTAGGTCCTAATCCAGCACTCTAACTACTTCCTATGTTCCTAACATTGGACACAATCCACTGGGAAGTTCTCCTGCATGAGCCTGACTGCAATGAACAGGTCTGATGTGCAAGAGCATGCTATATGCACCCAGAAATAACTATGAGAGACCAAAAGACAAGGGAAAGGGGGGGAGAAGCCTTTTGTCCAGCTCAGACAGAATACCTTTTAGGACAGCTTCTCATGGGCCTGATATTTAAGTGTATACATTAAAATGCAAATGCTACAATCAGGTGCTTGGAACCATTTGAGCTCACTCCTCAAAGAACCGGCCTCAGTTTCAGCCCCCGATCATGTGCACATTCGCAGTTCCAAAACAAGGTTTGTTCCTGTGTAATTCATGAAACAGCCCTAAGCCCTACATTGAATGAACAGAAGGTTTATAGAATATAATTGTGAGCAAGGCAAATGAACCATGCAGCTTCCAAAGGGCTTTTTGGAAGCTATTATTAGCTCCAGAAATACACCTCTCTCAACTCAGGAAGCAAATTTTCTCACTGAGCAGTTGTACCCTTGCCTGTTTTAATTGCAAGACAAAATCTCATCTACAAAAAAGTAGAATGTTTAGAATTTCAAAAGTGAATACACATTAGCTGGGCTGTGAGGTTCAGTTCCCCCAATGGGCAATTATGCAAGCTACATTGATAGGCTTCAGCTTGAGGTGGAGCTTTATTTGATCTGGGTGTCCCCAGAGCTCAGTTCCAGGCCTGTTTTCCGGTGCCCTACAGCCCAGCCATCAAGCAATGGTTTTCTGCTGAGGTCCCTTGGAGATTTGTCTTGGTTTCCTCCTGATAGCACGTTATCAGGAGCCAAGCATGGGCGACACGGAGGGGCAACTTTACCCACCACATGCAGAGGCCCCTGTTGCCATGAGACAAACACTGAAGCAAAATTGTAAGCCATGCTTGAGGGTGCTGCTGATTAGGGATGAGAGAGAGATTCAATTCACTTTGCACTTGAAGGCGAACTTACTTAATTTGCACTTAAACACAGCCACTCATTTCTCTGAATTTTGCACTGCAGTGCTGCAGCTGAGTACAAATGTATATCCCAGGGTAAAGTATGCATAAAAATACAAATATTTAGTGGGGGAAATATACTGGAATGCATTACATTAGGCAAAATTACTTTGCAAGGATGTGTGTATTTGGAGAACTTCACACAAAAATTGTGGTGAATTTTCATGAGGAGTTTTTTTTTTAATTGCAAACTAATGCAAAAATGTGGAATACTGAATTTAAGATTGGAAAAATGAGCAACTACAGGAAATTGAAACTGAGAGATTTGCCCAACCCTAATGATGATGCAAACCTATTTCCCTGGCCTGGATCTAGATGGGGTGTCCAGAGCTTTCAAGATCTGCCAGAGCCGGTCAGAAGTATTACAACAACACAAACAGCATTTGAAATAGAGAGCATGATGGAACAGGCCCAGAGAGAAAGACGGGAGGTGAGCGGACAGGAGGGTGTTTATGCAGGAAAACCCTAGAATGGGCCATCCTGTGTCACTGGACCTCCCACGAACTACAAATGCCAGAGGTCTTCAGTTTCATTTGGCCTTTAGTCTGCACTTGGAAAGTGTGAATTAGCTGGGTTTGCCTTTATATGTGGACAGAATTGAATTTCTGCCTACCTGAAGCGAAAGGACACCAATCTATTCTCCGTTTCTTCAAAACAGACCAGAAGTGGGGAGGATGGGAAGGGGCTATAGATCTTTACTATGTCCAGAGTAATGATGCGGCTGGTCAGCACTCCTGACTGTACACTTTATAAGAAACTCCCAGAATATGTGCCCAGGGATTCCACAGCACACAAAACAAACAGAGATCTCTGAAAGTAGACAGTAGAAACCATGGTCCTAGGCTATTTTTTAAACTACAGTGCCCTGGAGCATGAGCACCTTGGACAGCCCCTTGGACGTTCAGACCAAAACCTGGAGTGGATTTCGTTGCCCCACTGACATGAATCCAGCAGCTGCCACTGACACCTTCCTGCTTGCTGGACTGTCACATTCAACCAACATCCAGATGGGGTTAGAGGGAAGAGCTTCCTTGTCACAGAGGATTAGCTTGGCGGTTGGGGCGGGGGGGCTCTGCTCAGGGGAGAGTGCGTGTTCTGCCTACAAAAGGCCCTGCAATCAGTTGCTTGCATCTTCAGTTAAAAGGGTCTCAGACAGCAGGTGACGGGAAAGGGACGTCCATCATGGTTTCTCACAACCGCTCTATTCTGCACAGTAACTTCCCATAACTGCCACATACAGGGGTAGCAGAGAGCAAACTAACAGGAGTGGGGAATCTCAAGGGCCAAATGTGCCCCTCCAGGTCTGTCTGGCAAACCCAGTGCCTTCCTCAAATGATTTTGCCTGGCTCTAATGTGTTCTTGCATGCTGCATTAATGCCTCTTGCTTTTGGGGAGGCAGATGGGGAGGGTGTGTGTAGAAACCTCTCTGATTTGTGCATGGGATGTAGCTTAGAGGCGAGAGTCACGTCCTGTGGCCTTCCCACTATTGCCTCTTGCCTCGTCCACCGCTGACAAGTGGCCCCTAGAAGATTTCCCATGAAGGAATGTGGCCCTCAGGCTGAAAAGGCTTCTCCCCCCATGCTGCATAGAGTGAAATTTGTTGTTGTTGTTATGTGCCTTCAAGTCGATTACGACTTACGGTGACCCTCTGAATCAGCGACCTCCAAGAATGAAATACATGCCAGCAATGCAAAGGTTCAGACTGTTTTTCCATCATGATTTCCTCAGCGTAGCTAATGACACGGATGTATAACTGGCAGGGCTGATCTGAATAACTGGTGCTAAGCCTCTATTTTTCATTAGTTTAGCAACATGTGCAATTAATTAAAATAATGGCCCCAAATTATCCCCTGCTGAGTGTGTCTGCTGCCTGCTTTCCATGTGCCAGGAAAGCGCGTTTAGGGATGCTAGGCTAAGTTGTATAACTAGCAATCCAGGGGAGCCAGAACAACAGCGTGGTACCCAAGTTCATCTACAAAGCATCAGCTTCTCTGAAATGTATTGTCAAGTTGGCATGGAAGTGTCTTCCATGTCTGTTTGGTATGGCAGTTCCAAATGAAGATTCCCCAAGGAAAACAGCATGAACAAAGCGGCCTTATAATGAGTCAGACCCCGGGCCAATCTGATTAAAAACAAAACGAAACAAAACTTAGTGTTTATACAGTTCTTAGTGTGCAAAGCACTTCACGTAGACTATTTGTTTGTTTAATTTTATAACACTTCTCTTTAAACAAAACTCGCGGTTTACAACATCAGTTAAAACATCTTAAATAAACAGCAAGTACAAAACCCCCCAAATAATTTCTACATTCTATAAAACACAATCAACAACTAAACAGAACATTCTCTTTAGTATCAAAATAAACATTACACATAAAAACCCACTACAAAAACTACAAGAAAAATCCATAATAAACACAGTAAACAACTGAGCAAAATATCCTCTGTACACCACAAATAAAATTACGAATAAAGATCAAGTAAAAAACAGCAAAGATTCAACAGAACATTCATACCAAGCAGTTCCCCTTGTCTCTTAGTCAGGGGTGGGAGCAGAATCTGTCCCTGACAGCCTCTCACCCTGGGGGTACAGAACCACTGTGACCTTGTAATCTTTGCAACAACCCTCAAAGTTAGGCTAGTTTTATTGTCCCTGTGTTGGGAGGGTAGAAATTATGCTGGAAGAATGTTCATGACAAAGACCAGGTTCCTGATTTGCAGCGCAGCATCTTAGCCACTGCACTCTGCACTCTGCGCTGGGAGGCCAATGGATACCTCCTTGCCAGGGATATCAAGCAGGGTCTTTCCGAGCCAGCAGCCATGAATTCTGGTATTCTGGACTTCGTTTGGAAGTGGAGTAACCAAAAAAGCCTCCCTGCCGGGTCTCAAATCTCAGACAGGTCCATGCAGTGGGTGGGAGACACTCCTTCAAAGATCTGAGTCCTAAACTATTTAGTTAGTTATTTAGAAAATCTTTCATGGTTTGCTCAGGGATGCAAGTCAAACTACACACCAAAACAGGAGTAAAATACACAAACCAATTAAAAACAAAATATACATAAAAGCATCATTAAAACCAAAGATAAAATCAATAAAACATTTAAAACAAAAGTAACAAATTCACCTTGATCTGGGTTCAGTAGCCAGTAGGCAGTCAGTACAGATCTTTAAGGGCTGGTGTTATTAATGCAGAACATATTACTTGTGGCAGCTGGTGGCTTCATGAACATAAGAACATAAGAAGAGCCTGCTGGATCAGGCCAGTGGCCCATCCAGTCCAGCATCCTGTTCTCACAGTGGCCAACCAGGTGCCTGGGGGAAGCCAGCAAGCAGGACCCGAGTGCAAGAACACTCTCCCCTCCTGAGGCTTCCGGCAACTGGTTTTCAGAAGCATGCTGCCTCTGACTAGGGTGGCAGAGCACAGCCATCATGGCTAGTAGCCATTGATAGCCCTGTCCTCCATGAATTTGTCTAATCTTCTTTTAAAGCCGTCCAAGCTGGTGGCCATTACTGTGTCTTGTGGGAGCAAATTCCATAGTTTGACTATGCGCTGAGTAAAGAAGTACTTCCTTTTGTCTGTCCTGAATCTTGCAACATTCAGCTTCTTTGAATGTCCACGAGTTCTAGTATTATGAGAGAGGGAGAAGAACTTTTCTCTATCCACTCTATCCATGCCAGTGGGGCAGTGGACTCTGCATTGGGTTTTAGTCCAAACAAAAGTATGGCTTGGTGCCAGAGCATGTGCTTTGCATGCAGAAGGCCCCAGGCTCAATCTCTGGCATTTTCACCCAAACACATGGGCTTCTTGGTGGTAGCACCTTGGTTGTGGAACACCCTTCCCTCGTTTAGGTTAGGTTGGTGCCATCATTAAGTAGTTTTCAGCTCCACCTAGAAACATTCTTTTTTCTGCCAGGCCTTTGAGTGGAGAGTGTTGGCCTATTTATTGAAGTATATTGATTTACAGACTGCATTTTGGTAAAAACATGTTATGATTGATTTTTGGTAGTGCTTCATGTTGTGACCCAGCCTGAGTTCGCTTCACAATGAGGGGTGGAATATAAATTGTCGAATGAATGAATATTGTGGAAAGGGTGCCTAGACAATGCCTCTTGGTGTGAAAATGAAGGGCTCAGTCTGCAAGGGTGCTCCTGCATCCTTTTGAGGAATGTAGGAAGGCGTGTGGCACCATGAAGGTTCCTCAGTCACTGTCAAGGGATTCAGGGCTTGCATCAAAAACCGCAGTGCCTTGGTGGCGAGTGTCCAAGACACTGCACCCTCTTCAGGTGGATAATGGGTGAACAATATCTGCCTCTCAGATTGGCAGGTGGATTGGCCAGGTCTAGTATCAATGTGTGGAGCTTCTCCTTTTGCCCTTGCCTGGTTGATAGAGCAGAATCATCCTGTTGGAAATAGAGTAGCTATGCTTGTAACAAGTGACCTCAACCAGTAGTGGGGGACAGACAGAAAGGCAACATATTCTTCTTTCACCGATTCCTTCTTTATTAACCACTTACCCTAGGGTCGCCATGAGTCGGAATTGACCTGAAGGCAGTCCATTTCCATTTTGTTGATATGCAGATTATACTTCTCAGTTTTTATTCCCTTCCACCTCCTCGTTAATTAATGAGTTACTGTTAACCTCATGATTTCCTAATGGCAATTACAGTATACATTTGTACTCAGAATGCTTTTTATTTTCCAGGAGTAATAAACCTTAAGTTTATTTATTCTTTCAACCACCACAATCTTACCAGACTATTCATTTCTGGACTCCACTGCTATACATACCAAACTCCAACAGTTCCTCCACCCCAGCCCTGACTAGAACATCTTCCCTTGGTCTGTGTCCAGGACTAGCCTGGCAAGACCTGGACACAGGATCTGGCCTGCCCTGATACTCAAACACACCCGCTAATGCACGCATGCACACACACACACACACCACAAACCTAGGCAAACCTAGGGCTGGGAGCCCTTGCAGTCCAACTCCCAGGTTATGTTGCCGAGAAGGCGCAAATCATTCCGCTAAGCCTCCCATTTTGAGAACAGCTCTCCTTCTTCCATGTCTCACTCCCATGCATTATGTTTCATTTCCCTACAGCCACGCTGGGCCCTTTTGCACTCCCTAACACCCCCCTGCCCACTCATCAACTGCCACCTCCCATTTCTGAATTGTTTTGTAGAAATATTGCCCAAATATTGTTAGTCATTGCTGAAAACTATAAATGCTGTGCGGGATCACTCAGGGCAATATTAACTGTTAAGAGACCTGTTTTCCATCTCCATACTTAGCAACTGAAATAAAACAGGTTTGCTAGCTATACTTGGTGAAATTAAGACCCCTGGGGTTGTACTTATTTTCCCCAGGGATGCAATGAGTGTCCATAGTTTGCCAAGGTTAAACGTGGTGAATTGAGTTGATGGCTCCGCCCTACCACTTTCAGCTGTCTTAAGGCACTTCCTTGGGAATAAGCCCCACTGAACACTGGAGTAAACATGCAAGATTTGTTGCTGCACTGCACAAAGTAGTCTCCAGCCTCTGACAAAGGGGATAAAACCAGATTGTATATCGAGGGATGGAAACAGCCATTTTGACCCCAGCATTCTTTAAAAAGTGTTAGTGTTTGCAAGCACTGGGTTTGCAAAGGCATCTCAGAATGTTTTCTAAAGCCTTTCCCTGTGGGGCTTTTCTATGCCACCCAAGGAGGATATCTAAAGTATTTTCATGGAGAAAACCTGTTAAGCGTTAAATGGGTACCCGGGAGGATCAGCTGTCCTAGCATGCCTTGAGGCCAGGAATGCAGCAGCAGGTACCTCAGGAGGCCTCCTGAGTGCCGTCCGTTGTCCCTTGAGAAAGACGTCCCCCCTCCCATCTGAATAGCCCCCTAAAGCCCTCCTTTGCATCTTATGAAGGCCCTGCCATCAACCAATTAAAGCATTATTTCTAAAGGGCTTTCTGAAAATATACCACATTGTGTGAGGCCACACTGCCTCACGCGCCGAGGGGTGACTCCAGCAGGTCTGTATTTACTAACTGCAGAGAAGCAGCAGTTTCAAACAGGACCACAACACACTGAATGTATGGAGTTCACAAAACCTGCTTTTTTCAAAAGTCTTGCTTTGGGTACTTTTCTCGGCCGCAGCCCACCCTATGGGCAAGAGCGGTCTTTTCCCCCACTTTCCCCAAATAGAATCCCCCCATCATCCCCCCAAAATGCTTTCCCCCAAATCCAGAGCAGACCCTGGCAGCAGGTGGCGCTGCAGGCAAAGCGAATCAGTCCATCATCTATATTCCGAAGGGCTGTTTCCCCCATTTTCACCTTCCCTTGAGAAACCACGGGAGAAATATTTTTTTCCCCTGTTGCTCTTAAAAGCTGCATCTTTACGGCTTTGTAATCAGCTCCCCGTGCCAGACAAGGAAATGACGGTGACGTGCCGGGTGTGTGTGCGTGAAAGAGGCAGAGACGGAGAGAAGAATAAAAACAAGCTCTGTGTGCACACACGTTGGTGAAGGAAGGGGAGACGAAATGCTGGAAAAGAGAATTTAGGCAGCGGATGCCATCTAGCTGGGGGCTCAGCCCCCCCCCCCGGCCTATTATCAGAGTTAAGGCTGAGTCCTTTTCATAATGGTTATGAATGGTTATGGAGTGCACATAATTTGTGAGCTCACTCTACTATGAATAGAGATTGCCCATTTGTTGCGATTGTTCGTTCCCTCTGAAGAAAAAAAAAGTGGCTAACTGGGCATTTTGTGTTAATGGTGCATCAGTGCTAATAACTATGTGTCGTTCAGCCCTTTGATGGATTGAATTAATCAATACCTCCTTTGTCAATCGCGTGCAATCTGCAGCGCCATCAGCCTCGAGTCACGTCAATGCAATGGTGCCAGATAGAAAAAAATGCTCTCCATGTTTAATTATTTCGACAATGTGACTAGATTGTCCAGGATCGTGCGGTAGTTGGAAGAAGCTCCTTGATGGCCGCACACACGCACGCACGCACACACAGAGGGAGACCCCCTTTCACTGCCTGTGTGACTGATGACACCAGTGCTTTACAATTTAAATCAGTCATCATGACACCCCCCCAAAAAACATCAACAGTCACAGCTGGGTGAGACTGCTGAGGTTCCTCTCCTGGTCAATATCCCTTTGACAACCCTAGCCCTCACAGACCTCACCAGGAGGAACTATCCACAGGTTGTTTCCAGACTAGGCCTCCTCTCTGGAAATGCCACACTGGGTTCACTCATTGAGACAACGTCACTGGTTGCACTCCCCTGTTTTCTATGTAGTCTTCATCTGCTTTTTCATCACACCTGATTTGTGAAGGTGTTTTGGAGGGGGCAGGGCCATGGCTGAGTGGCAGACCTTCTGCTTTTACATACAGAAGATCCCAGGCTCACTTTCAAAGCTGAAAGCTCTTGTCCTTTTCAGGGCTGTTGTTCTGAGGCTTGACAATATTCGAGAGCCAAAGGAGGTAATGAAAGTAAGTTGCACACATGGAAGGGAGGCAGTGAGCGGAGGCTGTGTGGGAGGTCTCGTGGGAGGCAAGGGCACTGCGTTGGGGATCTGTGCCTTATGTGAACTTTCTGAATGATAAGACGCTCTTAACAGTGCAATCCTGTTATACGTGCCTTCTCAGAAACATGAACCCAATGGTGCTTGCTCCCAATGCGAAGGAAATGTGTAAAATGACTGTAGCCTAAAACTGCAGCCTTGTTATAGGCAAAACATTCCTAATCATTATTTTTAATTCCACCAAGGGGAAAAAAAAAAGTCTCCACTGACTTTTCCAGAAATATTGATGTATGCCACATCATAATGCTTCACTCTTTTTTGTGTACACACAAAAAAACCCTGGAGGAAATTATTTTGTATAAATTAAAATCAGCTTAACATGCTCCATTAGGCTGTGGAGGGGGAGGAGGGGATGTTAAAATTTTGATGCAAATTTGCATTTTTAAAATAAATAAATAGGAGCATTTCAAGCAGCTCTGAGACTTCCCTGAATGCGTGGTTTTGCATGGAAATTGGAAAAAAATTGTGTTTTCCACTAAGAATCTCCATCCAGATGCCATGTTATCCCCCCTTTCTCCACAGTAATCCTCATTTCCAGAGAATTAAGACATTTGTTACTTTGCTTTTGGTATTGCCTCTCCACGCCCCCCTTTTCTCTCCATCTTCACTATACTGCCACGAATTTGTCACCATTAACTTCTGGGCGGACTGTGCACGGTGATGCTGAAGGGGAGTGATGGATGCACATCCAACCCCATCAGTCTGTCTGTGCCAGCAGGCAACTCCATATACAGCTTTCCCCCATTTTGTCCTCATAACAGGATCAGCCAAAGGCCAAAGTAGGCATGATGTAAGAAAGTATGGCTAGGCAAGGGTGGCTATATCTTCCACCTCCAAAAAACCTGCTGTGCCCTCTCTCTCTCTCTCTCTCTCTCTCTGTATGCAGGGGTATTTCCCATTTCAGAGCCCTACTAGTTATGGCACAAGGGTTTGTTTTTAATTTATTCTTTATTTATTACATTTCTATTCCATCCTTCCTCCCAGAAGGAGCCCAGGTGGCAAACAACAAGAGATAAAATACTAAAAACATATTTTTAGGCTTTCAACAAGCCTTTTAAGTTGAGACCTATTCCAGTCTGCACCTGTGTCAGAATTGTCTAATATGTTTTTTAATAATGTTTTTAAACCCTTTTTAAAGGTTGTTTTTTTTAATGTTTTTAATGCTGTTTTGTTTTCATGTATTTTAAGATCTGTTTTTATGATGTTTTAAAGTTTTTTAGCGCTTTGTCTTTAGAACCTTCTAAGAAACATCTTCTAAAAACATATTTAAAACAATTCCAATACAGACCCAGACTGGGAAAAGGCCTCTACTTAAAAGGCTTGTTGAAAGAGGAAGAGTTATCTCCCCCATTCATTCTAAGCTGTTTTCCAAGTCCCTCCCTGCATCTCATTGTATATGGATTTGTCAGCAGACCCAGTTTTGAGCCACCAACTTGTGTGTGGGGAGGTGTTGTCTGTTGCCATCACATCAAGTTGGGTTAATAGTGTTGCAACCATCTGTGCCTCCAGGGAGAACTAGTTCCAAAGCCGGGATGCCACCATAGAGAGTTTACTATTTAACTATTAAATAAATAAGTGGCTAGGCAGGTGTAGCCTTCCTTAGAGATCCAGTGTGGTGCAGTGGTTAGAGTGTTGGGCTGGGACCTGGGAGACCAGGGTTCAAATCCCTGCTTGGCCTGCTTGGCCATGAACCTCACTGTGTGACCTTGGGGGCCAGTCACTGTCTCTCAGCCTAACCTACCTCACAGGGTTGTTGTGAGGATAAAATTGGGAGGGGGAGAACCGTGTTTGTATGCCACCTTCAGCTCCTCGGAGGAAAGAAAGTGAGATGTAAACACTGGGGGACTGGAGAAGACCTGCCCTGGGAGTGACTACCTGAGCATCCGGATGCTTGCTTGCTCTGCCTCTGGATTGCTGTCTCTCGAGACAGCTGAAGTCTGAGAGTACAGGCATGTTCGCTGTCTGTTCAGTGTTATCTTATAGCGTTCAAGCTGTACCATGTCCATGTAATCAGCAAAAGGTGTGATACCCATAATCATTGCATTTTTATTTAGTCCTGAGTACTGTTTGGCTTGCCTCTTCAGGCACTCTTCAGATTCGTAGTCCAAACTTCTTCCACCTTCATTGTAGTAGATGGGATGCAGGAAGGGGGAAATTTGCTGATTACATGGACATGTAATCCATGTAATTATGGATTTGATGCTTGGATGACTGGACTACACCAGGGAGCCATATGACAATCGTACTGTGGTGTGAACAGCAGCTTTATCACAAACCCAGTGGCTGCCTGATACTTCTCAGGGTATTTGCATGAATGTGACATGGGCAGAATGGGTGAGAAAGGACAAAAAAGTATGTGACATTGTGTGAAGCTAGTAGTTTATCTAGCTTCAAAGGAGGTAGCTGATGGGGAATCTTTATATACAAACAAGAAGCAAAATATGTTCTTATATAAAGCTATAAAGGTTTATAATATTTTAGTAGCTTAGTAGCCAGCCAGAACCTTTTTCTTTTCTGAGCTGTCTTCCCTGACTGCTTTTTAGTATGGTACAGCTTGAACTCTATAAGATAAGATAACACTGAACAGACACTGAACATACCTCTACTCTCCAAGACATAGAAAGGATTGCATTAACTGAAATGCTTAGCTCATAGCCTAAATGTACTGGTATGTGAAGTTTTGAACATTGCCAAATTGACTAGAACATAATGCAATTCCAATGCAATGCGTATGCAATGCTGACGTATTGCTCATGTAATGCCTATGTAATGCCTATGTAATGCTGATATGTAGCCCCGATTACGGAAATGCTAATGTCTTTGTCCTGGAATGTATAAAAACCGCAGGCACACAGTGCCATGTTGCAGCTTGTGAGGATCCCACCTCAGACCACCACCTGTCAGATCCCTCCAGTCAGGATCCTGGGTTTTATTTGTTCTCTCACTAGCTCTAGCACAGATCTCGCAAGATGCCATTGCTAGGCAGCACCACCAGCCACTCCCTGTTTCACAATATTGCCTTAGGACTTTGCCTTAGTCCGCTTCTCGCTTATTGTTACTTTGTGTCTGGGTGCACTTGCAGGCCACAACCCTCCTGTGTCTTTGTGCCAATAAAGCATACAGCCCTGGGTTGCCTTGGAAACTTGATGATACACTATCTCTTCACCGCTGCCACCATTGATACTGTTTCCCAACCTTGATAATTACCCTGCCCATCCTTCTGGTCTGTGAAAGCCCCAGCCAAGGATCAGGCTTTTGGTAAACCAATAAAATATTTATTTATAAACACCAGGAAATAACAAGATTACTTTAGGTATATTTAACAAGTGTATGGTTTCATATAGTGTCACTCTTTCCATTCATATATAATCTGCCTCAATATCAGCCAAATATAATCCAACCCACAACCAACTCCAAGCCACAACCAACTGACCACCCTCTCTCATCCTCTCATTTATACCTTCAGCCACTCAAATGCTCAGCCAATCATCATACAGCATTCTTCAGCATTCTAGCCCATGTACTCCCCCCTCTCACTCACTCTACTTACCACATTTACCCTACAAAACCTGCACTTACCATATTTACAGTAATATCTACATACAGGGACATCACACAGCTCTCCACCAACATCATGGGAGACTGACCATGTGCACGTAACCAATAAAGGCCTAATGTTGCTGCAAGCCTGAGTCTTCAATTTCATCTAGGACCCTGCATCCAACAAATCCCAGAATTCCCCATCATGTGCAGTGAAATGAATGATAGGAGGAAGTCGCCAGAGTGAGAGTCTGTAACTGGCAGAAGGTTGGCCCTCCCTGGGTGTGGGACGGGGGGGGAATAGATGTGCCCTGTGAAAAAGATGTTGAGCGGGTCTGACTAAGAACATAAGAACATAAGAAGAGCCTGCTGGATCAGGCCAGTGGCCCATCTAGTCCAGCATCCTGTTCTCACAGTGGCCAACCAGGTGCCTGGGGGAAGCCCGCAAGCAGGACCCGAGTGCAAGAACACTCTCCCCTCCTGAGGCTTCCGGCAACTGGTTTTCAGAAGCATGCTGCCTCTGACTAGGGTGGCAGAGCACAGCCATCATGGCTAGTAGCCATTGATAGCCCTGTCCTCCATGAATTTGTCTAATCTTCTTTTAAAGCCGTCCAAGCTGGTGGCCATTACTGCATCTTGTGGGAGCAAATTCCATAGTTTAACTATGCGCTGAGTAAAGAAGTACTTCCTTTTGTCTGTCCTGAATCTTCCAACATTCAGCTTCTTTGAATGTCCACAAGTTCTAGTATTATGAGAGAGGGAGAAGAACTTTTCTCTATCCACTTTCTCAATGCCATGCATAATTTTATACACTTCTATCATGTCTCCTCTGACCCGCCTTTTCTCTAAACTAAAAAGCCCCAAATGCTGCAACCTTTCCTCGTAAGGGAGTCGCTCCATCCCCTTGATCATTCTGGTTGCCCTCTTCTGAACCTTTTCCAACTCTATCATATCCTTTTTGAGATGAGGCGACCAGAACTGTACACAGTATTCCAAATGCGGCCGCACCATAGATTTATACAACGGCATTATGATATCGGCTGTTTTATTTTCAATACCTTTCCTAATTATCGCTAGCATGGAATTTGCCTTTTTCACAGCTGCCGCACACTGGGTCGACATTTTCATCGTGCTGTCCACTACAACCCCGAGGTCTCTCTCCTGGTCGGTCACCGCCAGTTCAGACCCCATGAGCGTATATGTGAAATTCAGATTTTTTGCTCCAATATGCATAATTTTACACTTGTTTATATTGAATTGCATTTGCCATTTTTCCGCCCATTCACTCAGTTTGGAGAGGTCTTTTTGGAGCTCTTCGCAATCCCTTTTTGTTTTAACAACCCTGAACAATTTAGTGTCGTCAGCAAACTTGGCCACTTCACTGCTCACTCCTAATTCTAGGTCATTAACGAACAAGTTGAAAAGTACAGGTCCCAATACCGATCCTTGAGGGACTCCACTTTCTACAGCCCTCCATTGGGAGAACTGTCCGTTTATTCCTACTCTCTGCTTTCTGCTTCTTAACCAATTCCTTATCCACAAGAGGACCTCTCCTCTTATTCCATGACTGCTAAGCTTCCTCAGAAGCCTTTGGTGAGGTACCTTGTCAAACGCTTTTTGAAAGTCTAAGTACACTATGTCCACTGGATCACCTCTATCTATATGCTTGTTGACACTCTGAAAGAATTCTAATAGGTTACTGAGACAGGACTTTCCCTTGCAGAAGCCATGCTGGCTCTGCTTCAGCAAGGCTTGTTCTTCTATGTGCTTGGTTAATCTAGCTTTAATAATACTTTCTACCAGTTTTCCAGGGACAGAAGTTAAGCTAACCGGCCTGTAATTTCCGGAATCCCCTCTGGATCCCTTTTTGAAGATTGGTGTTACATTTGCCACTTTCCAGTCGTCAGGCACGGAGGAGGACCCGAGGGACAAGTTACATATTTTAGTTAGCAGATCAGCAATTTCACCTTTGAGTTCTTTGAGAACTCTCGGGTGGATGCCATCCGGGCCCGGTGATTTGTCTATTCCCAGTTCTCTCAGAGGCCTACAGAGATAACTGATTTAGGTACGTTTTGTTGGTGGGCTTTTGTTGTGCCAATATCAGGTGTTTAGGAGGAGTCTTAGTAAGGAGGGACATGGGTGATGCCACCCCAATCTTAGTGATCACAGGTACAGGAAGGTATAGCCGTGGGGAGGTGGTGAACTACCACAGAAGCCGAAGGTAAGTCTAACTATGCCTTGTACCTCACTCCCATTCCTCCCATGGACAGTTCCTCATTGTTCATCTGCTGTGCCAACTGTCCTGTGTGTGTTGTTGTTCAATGCCAGATTGGTACACAATAAGACCACACTCATCCATGATTTGATAATGGATGAGGGTGCTGATTTGCAGTGCTTTACTGAGACCTGGGTGGGTGAGCTGGGAGGAGTTGATCTGACCCAGCTTTGCCCACCTGGATATTCAGTGCAACACCAGCACAGGCTGCAGGGACAGGGTGTGGGAGGAGTTGCTGTGGTCTCCAGAACTTCCATCTCTGTCACCAGGAAGCCACTCTGTCTTGGAGCTGGCTATGAGGGCCTGCACCTGGTGTCGGGCCATGGAGATAGGAAACCAGGGCTGCTGCTGGTGTACCATCCACCCTGCTGCCTGGCAGCTTCTCTGACTGAGCTGGCGTAGGCCATCTCAGCTGTGGTACTGGAGGAGCCCAGAACAGTAGTCCTGGGTGATTTCAATGTCCATGTTGAGGCTGCCTCTAATGTTCCAGCCTGGGACTTCATGGCCTCCATGACAACCATGGGACTGTCTCAAGTTGTCACTGGCCTGATGCATAGGTCAGGGCACACCCTCGACTTGGTTTTGCTCCAGATGGAGGAAGGGGTGGACTGGAGATCGGGGGGTGGATGTCACCCCATTGTCATTGTCAGACCACTTCCTGGTGAAGTTTAGATTTATGGCTCTGATCCTCCCCTGTAGGGGTGGTGGACAGATTAAGATGCTCTGCTCCCAGAAACTAATGGAATCCACAGGATTCCTGAATGCCCTGGAGGAGTTACTGGTAGATAGGTCAGGTGACCCTGTTGAAGATTGTGTCATACTGTGGAACAGTGAAGTATGTTGGTCTCTTGACACAGTTGCCCCCAAGCGCTCTCTCTGGCATTGTGGAGCCCAGTTTGCACCTTGGTACACCAGGAACTAAGGCAATGAAACAGGCTGGATGATGGCTAGAGCGTAAGTGGTGACAGACGTGCTGTGAGGCTGATCGACTGTCCTGCTCAGGGTGAGAGCCATGAGACAGAGGCGAAGGTGAAATCAATTCTTGTTTTATTAGAGTAATGGATACATCAAAGGCAGCACGCTTCATAGAACTCCCTATGCTACACTCACTACAATTCCCTAGCTAAACTCTACACATGCTCTGCAGCTTATGGAGTAAGTTGACTCAGCACCCTCATCCGGGAGCTGCAGTCTTGAGTAGGAAAAGTCTTGGATCATAGTCTCTGACTCCTTCACAAGCCCTGCCTCTGCCCCGTCCATTTCTCGCAACGTCGAGAGCAAGGCGAAGGGGGGGCGTGCTTCCAAAGGCTCAACCAAAAGAACCAGCTCCTTAGTGACAGGCTCGAGGTCAGGAGGCGGAGAAGCGTTCAAAGCATCCTGAGAGCCGCTTGGTAAAGGGGGACTCAACACATGCTCTGAAACATCGCCCAACGGTTCTCCTGGCATGTCTGGGGGCTGTGCGCTGTCCTCTTTGGAGGCAGCGCCATCCGTGGGAACTGGCATGACATCAGGGGGTTTGACTGAGTGGATCCAGGGTGTGGTCAATGCATCATTGTAGGAGGGAGTGGTTCCAGCTGCCCTGAAAGAGGCGGTGATCCAACCACTCCTGCAAAAGCCCACCTTGGACCCATTGGTTTACAACAACTACCAACAGGTTGCAAATACCCCCTTCCTAGGGAAGGTGATTGAAAGGGTTGTGGCACAGCAATTGCAAGTACTCTTGGCTGGAACAGATTATCTTGCATTCAGGTCTGGTTATGGGACTGAATTGGCCTTGGTCACCCTGATGGATGACCTTTATTGGGAGAAGGACAGGGAGAGTGCAACCCTGTTACCCTTACTTGATCTCTCAGTGGCTTTTGATACCATTGACCATGGTATTCTTCTGGGCCAATTTGGTGAGATGGGTACTGGAGAAACTGTTTTACAGTGGTTCCAATCCTATCTCCAAGGTTGTCTTCAGAAAATAGCATTGGGTGATTGCCTTTCAGCTCCCTGGCAGTTGTGCTGTGGGGTGCCGCAGGGTACCATCTTGTCCCCCATGCTGTTTAACATCTATATGAAGCCCTTGGGAGCGGGCATCATGAGATTTGGGACAAGGCATCAGCAGTATGCTGACAATACCCAGCTCTATTTCTCTGTAACATCTGAATCAGGAGAGGCCGTGCAAGCCCTGGACAGATGCCTGGACTAGGTAGTGAGCTGGATGAGGGCCAATAAACTGAGTCTGAATCCTAGCAAGACAGAGATGCTGTGGGTTGGTGGTTCCCGAGTTTGTATAATTGGTCAGTTGCCTGCTTTGGATGGTGTTGTACTCCATCTGAAAGAGCAGTCGTAGTCTGGGGGTGCTCCTGGATTCAACTTTGTCACTAGAGGTCCAGGTGACTTCCGTGGCTAGGAGTGCCTTTCACCAGCTTCGGCTGGTAAGACAGGTGTGGCTGTGTCTGGACTGGGATAGCCTGACCACTGTTGTCCATGCACTGGTAGCCTCCAGGCTGGATTACTGTAATGCACTCGATGTGGGACTGCCCTTGAGGCTGGTCTGGAAGCTGCAGCTGGTGCAAAATATGGCAGCACAATTGGTCACTGGGGCAGGTTATCGCCAACATGTCACCCTGCTGCTGAAAGAATTGCACTGGCTGCCTATTAGCTACCAGACCAAGTTCAAGGTGCTGGTTTTGGTGTACAAAGTCCTATACAGCTTTGAAGCAGGATACCTGAAAGACCGTCTTACCCCATATATACCCAATCGATCACTGCAGTCTGCAGGTGAGGGCCTCCTGCACAAACCATCTTATCAGGACGTCTGCTCCGCACAACATAGGAAGTGGACCTTTAGCGTTGTAGCACCAACCCTTTGGAATTCCCTCCGTTTAAATATTAGACAGGTGCCATCTCTGTTGTCTTTTCAGCACCTACTGAAGACCTTCTTCTTTCAACAAGCCTTTTAAGTGGAGACCTTATCCCAGTCTGCATCTGTGCTGGAATTGCTTTATGAGATGTTTTTAAAGATTTTTTAAACAATGTTTCAAAGATTTTTTAAAAAATGTTTTAAACATGTTTTGTTTTAACATATTTTAAAAGATGTTTTGTTTAAATGTATTTTAAAGTCTGTTTTTATGATGTTTTAAAGTGTTTTTAGTGTTTTTGTTTGCTGCCCTGGGCTTCTACTGGGAGGAAGGGCAGGATATAAATTTAATAAATAAGTAAACAAAGTGGATGAGCCAAATGTAGCAATTCCACATTAAACACCTAGTGTGAAGCCACCTGTAATCCAAAGAAACAGACTCTGCACATTACACAGGGATTTGCCCATCTCTGGACAAAGGAAAGGAAAGTGGCACAAGCCTGGTGGTGAAACAGGGACAGGATGATGGGAAGCTGGGGCTGGCATTTGTTCCCCTGCTCAGCTATGGCCCATCTTTATGGCTGTTTGTGGGCAACTCAGAAGGGAACTATGAAGTTCTCTGTGGGCAGGATCTTGCTTATTTTTAGGAGCATATTCCCCATGATCTCCTGGGAGTTCCTTGCTGGGGAAATCTTTGGGATTAAAAAAGATCTCAACTAGCGCTCAGCATCTCACTTTTGGTTGCAGGATTGTGGAGTTTGCTCCCGAGGAGAACCTACCTGAACCCAACATTGATGGTCTTTTGTGAGCATAGTACTGTAAAACATTTCTGTTCTGTTTGGGAGAAGTGACTCAAGTCATTTGGCAGCTGTTTGTTTGTCTCTATGATCAGGAATATTTTTTGCGTTTGATCTTCTTGGTGTGGTTTCATTTGTGACTCTTTCATATTATAGTTTGTTGTGGCAAGTCACTCTGAACTTCTGAGTGGGCTACAAGTCAGCGTGATGAATACTCCACTGACTGCTCGATGAGCTTCGTATTTTATTTATTTATTTATTATTTGAGTTATATCCTGCCCTCCCTCCCGGCAGGATCCCATCTTTTGCCGTGTTCCTTTCCAGCTCCATTCTGTTTCCAGCACTCCTTTTCCCTTTTGGCAGTTATTTTCTCCCTCAACTCCAGCGTTCAAAGGAGGCACAACATTCCCCAAGGCAACACACTTGTGCTGTGGAGAGCCCACAGCCTGGGTGGAAATTCGAGCAGTTCTTTTCCCTGAACCCCCAGGCCCTGTCCCCCTGGCATCATGCTCTTAGCAACCAGAAGGCATCATTGGGATTGGAGATATTTTAAGAATGGTCTCAGACAGCCATGTTGTTATGTCACCTGCCTGCTTTGAAATGGAAGGGGCAGACTTTGATCAGGGAAATTACTGAGGGTGCGGGGCCAGCCAACATCTCTTCCATTTTGCCCTGGGATGGTGCAATGGTCATCGGGTCATCGGAGCAAGCTGGCCACCTGGGTGCCAGACTAGTTGGCATGTTGCCTTGCATTATATTTCTGCCACATGAAAACCTGAATCTGCTCCTGAGCCACCAAGTAAGCTCTTTTTCATTTCTAATGAACCCCATCTTGGAGGCTCAGGGAAAATAAAGGCACACTTCACGTGTGTTTAAATCTTCGAGTTATAAAGCAGCACGTGCGTGGAGATGAGCACAGAAAGTTCCACCCACCCCCTTCTCTCCCTTCAGGAATTGGAGGGGCCAGCCTCGACAGTGGGCAGCCTCCAGTACTCATAGAGGCTCCCTGAGTGATTTAGATCCTAGGGTTCAAAATCACACAGGGAGCATCCCACTGCAGAAGCTCGCTCTCCAACTCACAGAGAGAGACAAGATGTGCTCATCACTTTTGTGGCATTGCCTTTACATGTGAGTAGAACGCCTGAAGAGGTGGCCAGATGCAAAAGGCAATGAGGCTCCTGCACCTTTCATAACCATGCAGCTAGCAGAGGAAGTTTCAGGAGGCTGAAATACCTGCTGAAATGCCTCCTTTTATCCACACAACTATGAAAGGTGGAGGAGCCCTCACCTAGCTCCTGTGAAATATCCGCTGCTGCTTCTGAAAGGATGCTGAAGCTTTGCAAAATTAGTACCAAGGGAGGTTGTGGAGCAGTAGACAGAAAGACCCTAAAGTGAGGTTGTCATGCAATTAAAGAAGTCCTAAGATTTATCATATGAGTTTTAGATGCTCTCGGGAATCACTATGCTTCTTTTACTCACTTCTACATGCAACACCTTCACCCTTTCTTTTCCCTGAGCTGCTTCTGTATTTTTCAGACTGCAGAAATTCCACCCTTTGTCTCCACTGTGAAGGTGCCTCTAGGGACCTTAGGGTTCTGTTGTTTTTTTAAAAGGGCGGGTTTTTTATGTGGGTGGTGACATGTCAGGAAAGAACCTGTCACAGCTCAGCACACACATGGGCTCCATTTTATGGCCCTGTTTTCATGTTTGTTTATTGATCTTTTAATTATTGCTAAAATGCTTTTCAGGCTGTATGCCAGGCTCTGGTAAGACCTCAAACCTGAGGACTCCTCCTCAGATGAGGAGCAAGAGAAAATAGATCCTCTAGCAGATTTCCACATTACCAATGACTCTGTGGAGCCATCGGATCTGGAAATCCCGGCCTCTGGCCTGGAGATCCTCACACTAGGCGCCCAAGTTATGGTCTGACTCTCAGGTCCCCAACCTAACATCACAGGAACTGAGGAGATAGCAAGCTAGGCAAGAACTTCAGAGCCACTGCTTGAATGCCCCACTAGTTGTCCATCAGGCTGCTGAGGAGGGACCTTAACGGCTGGGTCCATCTAACTCAATATTGTCTGCACTGACTGGCAGTAGCTCTGCAGGGTTTCAGGCAACGGTCTCTTCCACCCCTAACCTCGAGATGCCAGGGATTGGGGCCTTCTGCATGCAAAGCAGATGCTTCACGGCCCTTCCCACAAGTGGAAACATCTGCTTGGATCAAGGCAGAGCTGAGAGCCAGGGATGGAACTCCAGCTCCTACTTAAACTTTAGCCTGAGATGCTTCATTGCTAAAGCAACAGCTTTTATTCAAGCTCTAGTCTGGCTGTTGTGGGGAAATAGGCATTATACTATATGTGTGTGTGAATGGAAGGGATAACTTTATAATTATTTTATTTATTTATTTTATTTTATTATACTTGTTTACCGCCCCATAGCCGAAGCTCTCTGGGCGGTTTACAGTAACTAGAAACATTAAAACAAATACAATTTAAAACAGATCTTATAAAAACAATTTAAAACACAATTTAAAAATTTAAACAGTATAAAACACATGCTAAAATGCCTGGGAGAAGAGGAAAGTCTTGACCTGGCGCCGAAAAGATGACAGTGTTATGACAGTGTTGGTGCAATTTTTTACATTAAAAAAAACCCTTTCTGGCCACTGCCATTAATCATGTTGCAACAATTGCAGTGATCAGAAAGTTTTTAAAATTATTTTTCAAAATAATCATTACTCTAGCATAGTGCTATGGTACTATAATAAATTATTGGTGTTTTAGTTCAGTGCTTCTCTTTTCATGTTTTTTTAAACTACACCCAGAAAAATATTTTGGCTATAATTAAATGATTGATTAAAAATGAATAAGCATGTTGTCTACCGCAAGGATTACAGTGAGTGTGTGCTGAGCTTAAGATATCCCCTCACACAGCAGTGATATTATGCCTGTTGGTGTGGAAGGAACGCAGAGGGGTGTGCGCACCAAAAAAACGCAATATTCCTGATAAGTATGGAAACACCATTGCAATTCTGCTTGTCGCTTACAACAGAACAGCAAGGCCTGAGGAACGCTAGGAGCCACCCACCCAACCTCGGTCAATTAATCCATCAGTGAAATGTGCATATTAATAGAAAATAACCACCAGTACATCTAATGCAAGAAGCATACTTTGTTTTTAGTTGAGACACATCTACATCATCGCAAGCATCATCTTATCAGAAATGGGGAAAGGTCTCGTTTAGGATTTGAGGGGGCTTGCCATTTGCAGCCTATGTATTTTTGCAGCTTTGTAAAGTACCACTAGTATTTTAAAAAAAATCTACTGCCCAGTTAACTGGAAGTAGATTTTTAAGATCTAACTGATTTGTCAATTTAGCATTGAAGCCCTGTTTCTAATATGACTTGGGGAAAACAGTTTTGTTTTGTTTGGGGATTTATTTGCACTTGTATTTGTGCTGGGTGAGGGGCAGTTGGATGTGGCAGACCCCTGGCACCACCAGGACGCTGCAGGCTCAGCCGGGGGTCCACCGGGGGTGGCAAGTCCAGCAGATGGAAAGCTGGCAGAAGACCCCAAACAGAGCATTCTGGGGGTGTGGTGGAGCCCAAGGGGGGGACTTACACTTCCTACTCGCATTCGGGGTGTTCTTGCGGGTCCCAATCAGGGCAGAAGTTTCGCCAGCAAAAGGTCAGCGTAGGAAAATAATTACAATGGCACTCAATGGGGAGTGCTTACTCACCGGTAGGAGTATTCGTTGGAGCTGGCTTTTGCTTTTGCTTACTGCTCCTGATTCTCAGGTGCAATCCTGAATACATTTATGCTGGGGAAAACAGCAGGGAGTAGAAAAAGAGGAAGGCCAAACAAGAGATGGATGGATTCCATAAAGGAATTCCAAAGACCTGAATTTACAAGATCTGAACAGGGTGGTTCATGACAGATGCTCTTGAAGGTCGCTGATTCATAGGGTCGCCATAATCATCATCATCATCATCATCATCATCGACTTTAAGGCACATAACAACAAAAGTCCCAATGAACTAAGTGGGACTGACTTCTGAGTATTCCTGGTTAGGATTGGGCTATTAGTTTGGGCAACTGAATTTGCTCACATGCATCCCAGTTTCTACCCTTCTATCTCTTTTCAGATGGATTTCATAACTGTAAGCTCCTTGGGTGCAGTGTACCACCTATATTGATGGTGTCCTATAAACAATAAATGACAATTGCATATACATCATGAGTTGGCCTAGCAAAATGAAGAAGAGTAGTCTTGACCTTTCTTGTGTGTGGCTAGAGTTTGCTGTGAGTGGATGGAAGGAACCTAGCACCAAAAGTAATTTTAAAATTTATTTTACAGATTTATAAACTGCTGTGCAGACTGAGGCCATGACAGTGGTACACAAGATTTAAAAAATCCAGATTTTTTTTTAAAAAAACTAATTCTAAAAATGCAACAATTCCTGCAAATGTACAATTAATATTTCATAAATGACTGGGTCACACCTCTGGGAAAACCTTCTGAAACAAAAACACATGCAGATAAATCTTCAGAAGCTGAGTAATGTTTAAAATTTCAAACTTTTCAGATGCAGATTTTTAAGCCCTCTGAATCTTAATCCTTTTTGACAAATTTCAGGGCCATAATGTTAAACATTTACTTGCCAGAGGAAATACCCTGTTTTTGCAAAACCTCTAAATGAAAACAGCATCTGTGACTGGAAGAGTCTGTGTCTGTGCTGGAATTACTTTTTTAGATGTTTTCAAAGTTTTTTCAAACAAATGTTTTTAAAAATGCTTTGTTTTAATATGTTTTTAAAGATGCTGTGCTTTAATGTCTTTTGTTTTTAAGATGTGCTTCCAGTGTTCTTGTCTGCCGCCCTGGGCTCCTTCTAGGAGGAGGGGAAGGATATAAATTAAATAAACAAATAAATAAACAAGAGGGACTTTCCAGCATCTCATACATGCAAATAAGAATACTCTTCCTCCCCACCCCTTTTTTCATATGATGAAGGATACTCTCTGTTCACACCTGAGATATCATTACCGGAGTAGTACTTAGCAAACGCACACATGGTTGGCCTGGCCTAATCTCAACTGATGTGTCTTTTTGAGCTACTGAGAGAATGTGCCCACTAATAAGGAAAAAGCACCACATTTGGTGAGTAAGGGAAGCTATCTTTACAGTCACACACAGGTCTGCAGCCAGCCTAAAAATTCAACAGGGCACAAAAAAGTGTGTGTGTGAATCTGTAATAAATGTAATGATTTATTTTTTGTAAAAAAAAAAAAAGAGTTGGTAGAACTGGAGAAAAGTTCTTCTCCCTCTCTCAGAATACTAGAACTCGTGGACATTCAAAGAAGCTGAATGTTGGAAGATTCAGGACAGACAAAAGGAAGTACTTCTTTACTCAGCGCATAGTTAAACTATGGAATTTGCTCCCACAAGATGCAGTAATGGCCACTAGCTTGGATGGCTTTAAAAGAAGATTAGACAAATTCATGGAGGACAGGGCTATCAATGGCTACTAGCCATGATGGCTGTGCTCTGCTACCCTAGTCAGAGGCAGCATGCTTCTGAAGACCAGTTGCTGGAAGCCTCAGGAGGGGAGAGTGTTCTTGCACTCGGGTCCTGCTTGCGGGCTTCCCCCAGGCACCTGGTTGGCCACTGTGAGAACAGGATGCTGGACTAGATGGGCCACTGGCCTGATCCAGCAGGCTCTTCTTATGTTCTTAACCATTTTAGGGAGGGCAGGCCCCTCCTAGATCTCCCCCCCCCGACTATGGGCCTGGTAACACACCAGAACCAAAATAGACTCCAAAAATCTAAATAAAAAGTGTGACCTTCAAACTTAGCACCACTGATTGAAATTGTCCCTCCCTGATTAAAATTGGCACCCCACAGGCTAATTGAAGTTTTACAAGTCCTAGGTCATGTGGTGCATGAGAGAGATACAAGCAAATTCCAGTGACTTCAATTTGCTAAGGAATCAGTTTTCCAGATTCATTTCATTGCTGGTATTTGGCCAGTAGGGGTTGTGGCCCGTGTGGATTCAGTTTCCTCTGAGTAACTGGAGGACTTGCTTTTTCCATGCTGATCCTGTGCCCAGATGACCATTTCAGCGCCTGCTGCCTCTAAGGCACGGTTAGTGAACTTGTGGTCTTCCAGATATTGCTGAACTACAACTCCCAGCATCCCTAACTAGGCTGGCTGGGGCTGATGGGAGCTGGAGTCCAACATAAAAAGTGCCCTACAGCTGGATCAGGCCAGTGGCCCATCTAGACCATCATTCTCTTCTCACAGTGGCCAACCAGATGCCTATGGGAAGGCAGCAAGCAGGTCACGCTTATTTTATGTCCTCAGTCTGATTTTGGGGGAGCCATTCGGGGTTCCACGTTGCATATGTTGTTGTTCTGAACTAGTATCCTGGACCAGTAATCGAATTTCCCCCTGTGGTTCTGTTCTGGCTCAGGCTAAACAGAGACTTTCAGAGAATGGTTCCAAGTTCTGTTTTGGTCCAGCAAAAAAGGGTTCATTCTGTTTTTTTATTTAAGTTTGGTTTGACTCCCTGAATCGCCCTAAATATGTCTTTGTCAAAGATTCCCATCATAGAATCAAATCATAAAATAGCAGAGTTGGAAGGGGCCTATAAGGCCATCAAGTCCAGCCCGCTGCTCAATGCAGGAATCCAAATTCATTCCCAACAGATGGCTGTCCAGCTGCCTCTTGAATGCCTCCCATGTCAGAGAGCCCACTACCTCTCTAGGTCATTGGTTCCATTGTCGTATGGCTCTAACAGGATGTTTTTCCGGATGTTCAGTCGAAATCTGGCTCCCTGCAACTTGAGCCCATTATTCCATGTCCTGCACTCTGGGACGATCAAGAAGAGATCCCGACCCTCCTCTGTGTGACAACCTTTCATGTACTTGAAGAGTGCTGTCATATCTCCCTCAGTCTTCTCCAGGCTAAACATGCCCAGATCTTTCGTCACATGAGTTTATCTCATGTGGCAGTGACCATGCTGCTGTGCAACATCCTGCAAGTTTCACAACCCAAATTTATCCATAGAATTATGCAAAGGCATAAAGCACAGAGGTCTATCAAGGACTACTAGTCACCTGAGGCTCAGCTGCCTGGATGCCAAGCACCTGAATTCGAAAGTGCTGGGAATGTGATAACTCAGGGAGGGAAAACCTCTCTGCCCATGATCAAGTGAACTCTCCACAGCAATTGCAGAGCAAAGCCGCTATGCAGAGAATGAGTGACAGAGAGTGGCTTTATAGCTTCAACTTTCAGTGCAGATGAGGCCTCTTCCAACTTCCGCCTACTATTATCTGTTTTTAAAGATTCTGTCACCCCCACCGACATTCAGTCCAGGAACCTGATGCTTCCAGCCCAGCCGCTAGCCTAGTCCAGCCCAAGAGGAACAGCTGGCCCCTGCTCTCATTCAACGCCAGCCAGTGGTATTTGGGTGCAAAAGGTGAACAGAGGCGTGTGCAATTACTCTGCTTCCAAAATGTAGCACAACTGCCATTCATTCCAGTGGAAGGGATCTGTGCCAGGGACTTTCCTGCTAGGTTTTGTGGCCTGTAGCAATTATTGGGGGTCCCAACTAGATGTTCTGCTTCATGCACCCAAATATCTTTGAGATATCCCACCTGAGAGTCCCTGCTAACGTGCCTTGAGAAGGCGCAGAGTCGGAAAGCCAAGCCCCACAGCTGAGCAAATGTGGTCCAGATCCTTGTTGTGCACAAAGTGGGAAGGCAGCCGCTCTGTCCCCCGTCCCCCAGCCCCATTTGGGCTGCCAAGCAGTGGTGGGGTCCTGGGCAAGGTGTGTCATCTCCCCACATCTTCAAACCAGAGTATAAGACATGTGGGGCAAACTTTTCCCTTGTGCTTCTGGAGAGACCCCCAAGCAAGTGTTTGGCTGCTCTGGGAGACTCAGCGTCCAAGGGAAGAAGCGTCCCAAGAGGAGCTCTGTGGAGCCATGAAGTTCTAAGGGACCAAGAGCCCATCTAGTCCCCCCCTCCCACCATGCATCTGGTTGTGCCACCTCTTGCATCGTCGCATGCCTACCATTTGCCAATATAGCGGCAGGGGTGTCACCGTGTCAGCACGCTTGCCTGCCATCAGCCAAGATGGGGGGGCTGTTGACACCCCCGTCACCATCTTGGATGATGGCAGGCATGTGTGCTGATGCAGCGACACAAGAGGTAGCATGGCTGCGTGTACTAATGTGCACATGCACACGCGGGAGGCCACAGCAGTCTGGTGCCCAAGGGCCTGCGGTAAACTGGCACCAGCCTTGACTGGGGTGAGTGGTTGTACGAATGCGTGTTATACATTTGTTGAAAGTTTGTATCTTGCCTTGCCATGCTTTCTGATTTCATATTGTGTATTGTGTATTCGTATTGTGGATATAGATGTTGTTCATATATTTTGTTATGTAAATTTGACATGGTTTTTATTGTACTTTTATTGAGTTCATATCTCTGTACTCTTATTGTAAACTTCTTTGAGATCTTTCTGATGGTAAGTGGTCTATAAATGAAATGAAATTGAAAAATTCTAGTGCCCGTTGTGACCCCCGTAACTGCTCTTTGAAGAAAGCGTTGGGGAGATTAAGTGGAGAAAATCAAGGGGCTGGGCGGCTTGTGGTTTCATTATGCCCCCACCCCACCATTTAAGCTAAGCAGATCAGACTGCCCAACCCACTCCATCGATTGCCACAAGCAGAGAGCAAAGAGGCCACTGGAAGCTGCCCCCCTCCTCTTCCTCCTTCTCCTCAAGCCCACTCCCTTTAAGCCCCACGGCAGTGGAGGAAAGGCACTCCTCCCGTTCTCAGAGGCACTCTTGCGTTGGCGAAAGCACCACCCAGTCCAGGCTCCGTACGGGCGTGGGGAGGCTCCTCCCCCCGCCTCTCTCCTTTGCGGCCTCCCCCCTCCCCCGGGCTCATGTTTAATGCAAGAGCCTTTCTCCGGAGGCCGGTATTGATTTGCAAATGGCCAGGACAGCCCCCCCCCGCTCACTGGCAGCTCGCAGGCTTTGTTCCAGATGCCGGGGCGCGCGGGAGGCGGAGGCGAGTCCTCTCGCGGCTCCGAGGCAGTCCTGCGTCTGGCTCGGCGGGCGAGGAGGCGCTGGCGGCCCGGCGCAGGAGCCTTGCTCCGCGGGCATAGAGCGTCATGGCGTCGCCGGCCCCGAGGGAGGCAACCGCGGAGGCAGCGAGCGAGCCTTGCACCTCGGGCCTGAGGCAAGTGGGAGCTGCTGCTGAGTGAGGAAGGAGTCGTCGTTCTCGGGTGAGCCGCTCGTGGGTACTGCCCGCCGCGAGTCCTGCGCGCCCGCCCGCGCCCGGTTCCGCGTCTCTCTGCGTGGCGAGGGGGTCCGGATCGCGGCCTCGGGCGTCTTGCGCGCCAGGCTCCTGCCTCTGGGCGTGACGGCGACCTGCCCACGAGACGCGGGTCCGGCGAGGCGTCGAGGCTGCGCGCCCAGGGCGCGGAAGCGAGGCGCTGGGGCCTCCTTCCGGGCGCACGTGGGTGCCGCGAGGCGGAGGGGAGCATGTGTGAGAGAGAGTCGCTTGCGCTGGGGGGAGGGAGAACGAGACGGAGGCAGGCGGTGGCCGTCTGTCCCGCGAGGGACTTGGGGAGCTGCCGAACCTTCCTTGGCGGGGCCCCTTTGCTCGCGTGGGCCCTTCTTGGGGGCCCTGCTGGAGGCTCCGCCCCGCTTTGCTTGGCGGCGCGGGCAGCAAAGTGCTGCAGAGAAGTGCTCGGCGCCGTCGTCGGGCGGCCCCTTCTTGGTTGGTTCTTCTGCCTAAGCGATCCTAACGTTGCAGGTTCTTTGCCAGTGTGTGTGGATGTGCAGACGCGTGTCGGCGCCCACCCACTTCCCAACAGGCCCTCCGAAGGTAGCTGGCCTCTTTGGGGTCGGTGTCGCGCGCCGTCGCTCCGCCTTGTGCGGCCACGTCGCTTTCAGGCATGTCCACACACCCCGGGCCATCGCGTCCACAGATGCGTGTGCTGTCTTGGGACCTTTGTGGTAAGGCGCCGGTTTGGAAGGGATAGGGCAGCTTTTTCACGCATGTCGCCTTTCCCCCTTTAGGCTGCATCTTTGTGCGCACATGTGTGGGAATGGCCGGTCGTACTTCAGAAAAAAAGTGCAGGGCAGGACTACTGTGCGTGCTTGAGTACGCTGTGCAGGCAGACGCTGGCTTGGTAAATCCCGCCGGCTTGGGTGGGTGATTGGTGCTTTCGCTGCTGGGCGAGGATATGCCGCCTTCCGCGCGCCAGGGGGAGGTGCCTTTTGCTTCCTCGTGTGGGTTGGGAACGCGGAGGGAAGAGCCCTGCACGCTTACTCGGGAGTAAGCCGCTCTCGAATTCAGCCGGGCTCGCTCTCCCGCTTCCAACACGCTTTGGATCGCGGTGCGTTAGCTAGCGCCTATTCGGAAGCCAAGCCCGCCTCGGCGTTGGATGCGCACGGGTTCGCCGCGAGCCTTGGATCGCCGCCGGCGGATCACGCACAAGTGCCGCTTGGCTGGAGGGTGCGCCTTTTCTTCGTGGTGTTTTTCGGGGAGGGGGTTGATGGCGTTTTGGAGGTGCCCAACGGGGGGCTCCCGTCCGGGCTGCTCTCCCGGCCCCCCCTCCTTTATCCCCTCCCCCTACGTTTCCTCGGCTGGTCACATGGGGGGTGGGGCGCGCGGGCGGCGGCGAGGGGGGGGAGTTTAAAAGAGCGGCTCCGGCACTCCGGCGCTCTCTTTGCAGCCGGTGCAGAAACGCCGCCGCCGCCGCCCGGCGAAGAGCAGCAGTAGAAGCCGCCGCAGCCGGAGCGCTGGCTCGCCGGGAGCCCCGCGGAGGCGGAGGAGGGGTGAGTGGGGTGGAGGGGGCGACTCTGGGCGCGCGGTTCTTGGGGGATTGGACCCCGTGCAACGATGGGGCGGCGGCGCGCGGCTTGGGTTGGGTTCGGGGCTGGGTGTTTCGTGAGCGGGGCCAACAGGAGGCTGCCCCAGCCCTTCGCCGCGGGCTCCGCTCGTTCTCTTTGCAACCCCCCCCCTGCCGCTTTTGAAGTGGAAACTTTGCGGCGCTGTCGAGGGCGGCCGGCGGGGTGTGGTGGGAGCGCGTCTCCGGGGCTTCGGAGGGGAGGGGAGGGGGGCCGAGAGAGAGGCAGGTCAGGGGCCCCTCTTTGCGCCGTCGCCGCCTTTTTGCACGGGAGCCCCGAACCGGCGCCGATTGATGAAGCCGGAGCGGAAACGCGCCCCCCCCCCCGCTTTTCTTCTTTCTGGTTCCCGCTTGCCGGCCTCCCCCGCCCCGGCCGCCGGTTTCCGCGGCTCTCGGAGAAGCAGCTGAGCTGGGTGCGCCTCGGAGCCTCTTGCAGGGGCGGGCAGGGGGCTCTTCCTTTGAAATCGGAGTGGTGGGCGAAGCGGGGGGAGGCGGCGGCATGTGCTCTCGGGTTCAGTGTTGCGGCCGGGGGACGGCAACAGGTTCACCACGCTTCTCTTCTCTCCCCCCCCCCAATTGTTGCCTTCAATCTCCCCGCTGATGGCATCTTTTGCAATACTGATCTGGGAAAGGGGGAATTTTGAGCTCCCCTGAATGTCTGGGCAAGGAGGAAAGGGTGGGTGTGAAGAAGCACCAAGGCAGCGGGAGAGGGCGCCAAGAATGTTCCTCCACTTGGGACACGTTCTCGCGCTCTCCCCTTTGGATACAGATACTTTGTTTTTTCAGTAGAGCTGTGTGGAGCATAAAGTACTTTTATGGGGACTCCTCACGTTAATAACAGGGACATATTAAAAGTGGGTGCAACATGAGCTGTCTCCTCCCTGCCCCCATCAACTCCCTATTTCTGTTTGGATGTTTCTTTCCAACTTCTAAAAAGAATCTCTCTTGATGATTGTCGAAAAAATAACTGCACAGACTTGCCACCCCCAGTTCATTTTTTTTGGGGGGGGGCTATGAAAAGAACCATCTGCTCTCCACCCTAGCTACCTCCCTGCCCATGAAAAATGTCAATATGTTCACCCTCCTACAGTCTTGATTTCCAATTCCCCCCCCCCTTCTGCAAAGGCTCCTTGTAAAATTTGCAAGAACTCAGATGTTTGCACAAGCATGCTTTCCCGCCCTGGTGTAGATTCTTCAATAAGGACATAAGAGTATTTTCTTGGTACGTGCATATGTGGGTCTTGCTAAGCTTGCCTCTCTGGGTAGGTACTGAGAGGGCAGAAGCGAAACAATGGGGCAGATTTTGGGAAGGGGGTATCTAGCCGGACTGATCCCTTCCAAAGCTCCCCCAGTAGGTTCTCCTGTCAAGAGAATTGGAAACTGCTGAACACTGGGATTTGTAAAGTATAAAGAAGTATCGGCACAAGTCGAACTGGCCGTTATTTGCTGCCCCAGAGTTTCAAACATCTGACATGATCTTTCTGAGGTTGGGAGGTACAACTCTTGCTTGTGGGTCAAGGGAGCTCTTTTTATTTGTGGTTCTGGAGGGTGGGACTGAACGGGGCTGTCTTTTTCCCCCATTGTCTGCTGTGCCCAGTCACAGACCTGAAGGTGGGAGAAGGAAGGGACCCTTGGGATCCTTTGGAATCGGCATCCCGAAATCCCAGCGGGAGTCGGGTTAAAAGCTAGTTTCCTAGTTGTTACAAAGTGCAGCAAACATCTCCCCTCCAGCTGTTAGTTTTGCAGAAATGTTTTGGGAGGAAAAATGCATATGAACAGAGAAATTGCCTTTCTTGGATTTTGTTTCCCTGCCTTCCCCGCCCCCCCCCCAAAAAAAACCCCACACACCTTTCTTGAAACTGCAGTCTTCTCCAAGTTTCTGGGAGGGGAGAGAGAGAATCCATACCTGATTGCAAAAGAGCATTTTGCATCTTGGGGAGCCACTCCTCTGATGTCAATGGTTTCAATTGCTTTTTAAATATTACATTATTGTTGGGGTCTGCCGTGTGATGAAGGGCAGGTGAGAAATCCAATCAATAAATTACCTTTTTAAGCGATGGACAGAGATCGAGAGGGCTTGGTCAACATCTGGTAGACCAGTTTGGTTGTCTGCGTCTGCTCTGATTGTGACACTCCCGCAGACTCTTCAGGTATATCTTGCCTTCTGCAACAGTCTGCTCTCTGCCTCGCTGCTTCCCTTTGCGCCTGTCGAGGCTGTGTTCGCAAGTGAATTTCTATGCAGCCCTTGGGATTCCTCTTCCAGCGTCTGCCGGGGACTGTGATTTGTGTGTTGGGGTGGGGGCAGGAAGGAGAACTGGAGGGGGAGTGCTCTGTCTGAAGAGCAAATGTCTTGTCTTAACGGTTGTAGCGGCCACTGTTTTGAAAAGAGCAGAAATGTTGGGGCTTGCATTCAAACTCTGAACTCTGCTGACCCTTAATGTTAAATGTTCTTGTTTGGTAACTTGCAATGAACTGGTGCTTGTGAGGAGGTGCTGGGGACCTGTTCTTCCATTGGATTTTCTCTGGGTTGTATGAAAGGGTTAAATCCCAAAGCAGAAACATGTTGGACAACTCTAGAGTCATCTTCTCCTAGCAGAAGGCCTTTGGCAGTCTTTCATATAATCAAACAGTGCAGAATTTTGGAAGGAACCTCTTGATTAGGTAATTACCGCCCAGTATCTAATATTCCTTTTCTTGGCAAGATAATAGAGCGGGTGGTGACTGCTCAGCTCCAGGGATTTTTGGATGAGACGGACTATCTAGATCCAGCTCAATCTGGTTTCAGGCCAGGTTGTGGAACTGAGACGGCCTTGGTCGCCTTGGTGGATGACCTTCGCAGAGAGCTGGACAGGGGGAGTGTGTCCCTGTTGTTTTTACTGGATCTCTCAGCTGCTTTCGATACCATCGACCATGGTATCCTTCTGGGCCGCCTCGCTGGGATGGGACTTGGAGGCACGGTAATACGGTGGCTCCGGTCCTTCCTGGAGGAACGAACCCAGAAGGTGGTTATGGGGGACTCCTGTTCGACCACCTGGCCATTGACCTATGGGGTCCCACAGGGTTCAGTTTTGTCCCCCATGTTATTTAATATCTACATGAAACCGCTGGGAGAGGTTATCCGGAGTTTTGGGGTTCGGTGCCACCAATATGCAGATGACACCCAACTCTATCTCTCCTTTCCACCTGATGAAACCAAGGAAGCCGTCCAGGTTCTCAACCGATGCCTGGTATCAGTGATGGACTGGATGGGAGCGAACAAGCTGAAATTAAATCCTGACAAGACAGAGGTGCTCCTTGTCAGTCGGAAGGCGGAGCAGGGAATAGGAATTCAACTTGTGCTGGATGGGGTTACACTCCCCCTGAAATCACAGGTTCGCAGTTTGGGAGTGCTCCTGGACTCGGCTCTGACCTTGGAGGCACAGGTCTCGGCTGTGGCTAGGAGTGCTTTCGCTCAATTAAGATTGGTGTGCCAACTGCGCCCATTCCTTGACCAGTCAGACTTGACCACGGTGACACATGCCTTAGTTACGTCCCGATTAGACTACTGTAATGCGCTCTACGTGGGGCTGCCTCTGAAGACTGCTCGGAAACTGAAATTGGTACAAAGAGCTGCAGCCAGGATGTTAACTGAGGCGGGATATAGAGAACATACAACCCCGCTGTTGTATCAGCTCCACTGGTTGCCCATTTGTTTCCGGGCACAATTCAAGGTGCTGGTTTTGACCTATAAAGCCTTATACGGCTTAGGTCCAGGCTATCTGTCAGAGCGCCTCTCCCTCTATGAACCTGCTCGGACTGTAAGATCCTCCAGCGAGACCCTACTCATTACCCCTTCTTTCCTGCAAGTACATCTTGCAGAGACACAGAACAGGGCTTTTTCGGTGGCCGCCCCTAGACTGTGGAACTCTCTCCCTATTGAGGTCCGGTTGGCTTCCTCATTATCAAATTTTCATGCACAGGTGAAGACTGTTCTATTTAGACGGGCTTTTAACCAATGTAGTTAGTTTTAACTTATGTTTATTTAATTCCATTTTAAATTGCTTAAGCTGAATATCATGTTTATTAATTATTGCTGTTTTAATGTTTTAATGTAAGCCGCCCTGAGTTCCTCGGAAAAAGGGCGGGGTATAGATATTTTAAATAAATAAATTTGACCCCGACCCCACATCGCCTAGGGTGTCTCTCACACGTCCAGCAAGTAGTGCTAGGAATCTGGTATATCCAATGGCTTCTTAAATCTCAAAATACTTTTGGTGTTGGGTGGGGATCCATTGCTGGCCACGGCTCCCGGTGCGATGTCAGTTTGTGTCTATTGTTCATATAATGGTGGGTTGTGTGTGTGTGTGAGTAT
Organism: Rhineura floridana; assembly: GCF_030035675.1. NCBI lineage: Eukaryota > Metazoa > Chordata > Lepidosauria > Squamata > Rhineuridae > Rhineura > Rhineura floridana. The sequence goes on along the minus strand of NC_084480.1, from coordinate 2,845,774 downwards.
AAGGCAGGCTTGCCATCAGGGTGCCTTGGGCCATGTGGATGTTGGGTTGGAATGGCACGAGTCTCGCCCTGATGGGCTTGGCAACAGGATTGGCTGGCTGTATCTTCAAATGGGTTGCCGTGGGTAATTGTTTTCTCAATTATCGGAACTGCAAGAGCTGCGGTGTGGGTGCCGGGGGGGGGGCTCACTTTGATTGACTTTCGGCACATCCTGCGGTTTATAACGCTGCAGAAACAGTTCATGGGATGCGGAGCCATGTGGTGGGTTCTCTGTTCTCAGGAGGCTTTTTAATATTCCAGGGTAGCTTGGAAGCTTCTGCAACGGCACTCGAAACCTCGAGAGTCCCAGCTTCTTTGCTTTCTCCTACTTTTCTCAAACGAGAGTTTGATTCCAGCTACTGTGGTTTCTGAGAAGTCTTGAGAGCGTGATGGCAATGTAGTGTGTTGCAAAACCAAGAGACAAATAGACTGAATGAGTAATTTCTTGAAGTAGCATGTTTGGAAGGCCTGATCTGAGATTTGTGTGTGTAGGTCTGCTACTTTCAGTGGATTTTTTCATCCTGCAGAGTCGTATGAGCAGCAGGGAACTCCCAGAATTTGCAGTGTTTGGCATGTGCTCCCTGTGCCCAGTAAACAACGACTTTGGCTAATAAAGAGCGTTCCATAGGATCCTGCTTCTCTGGGGTAGATGGCAGGAATCCATGAAAATTAAGCAATCCCTCTTTTCTCCCCATCACAGTGGATAATTATCTGAAGCTAGGGGAAAGAGTAACCCTTTGACTGGCTTTGGGTGTCAAAGAGGTTGGGGCTCTGCATATCGGGGCAACTTGTTTCCGGGCTCCTTTATTCGTAATTGCTACAGATTTGAACCATCAGGTTGGTGACTGAACATCTAAGCCCTTTTAGTTGAATTTTGGTTGGGATGCCTCCATGTGTGTACCTCATAGATGTTTTGTGTGTGTGTGTGTGTGTGTGTGTGTGTGAATATGAATTAGTCACTTGGAAGCCTGTCCTTAATTCGTATTACTTAACTTGTATTGCAACTGCTGAGAAAATAGTGCATTTGTGCTTATGTAATACAGAGTGAGTTGCAATAAGAGGCTGAGATGGCATGTGTCACAAATGTAATGAGACCTAGTCACCTGGTACTCTACACTCTAGCGAATGAGCTTGTGACTAGTAACAAGGCAGGATTGACTAGGAACTCTGCCAAAGTGAGTCCTCTCAAAACAAAGGGGTTTTTCCTCATATGCAGCTCTCATTCAGTGTTTTATTTGCTCTCTTTGTTGCTCAGTGACTGACTAATGTTCACGAGGGGGTTTGTGCTGGAGACATTCCAGCAGGTGGTGCCCTAAGAGGGTTGCCTTGACCATCTAAGTGCACATCTTTTTCAAACCGGGTGTGCTGCTGTTAAAGTTTTCTTGTGCTGTGTTAAAAATTTACTTCTCAGTATTACAGTTTGCATATCAGCATTGATTTTGTGGATTGTTCACACTTGAAAAAGCTGCACTTTAAGGAAGTTTTAATCTGAACAGGGTGGTTCATGACAGATGCTCTTGGAGGTTGCTGATTCATGGGGTCGCCATAAGTCAAAGGCGACTTGGAGGCACATAACAACAACAAGACTTGGCACATTTTTAGAAAACAAATCTAAGGAGGGCACAGTCTGCTGGGCAGTCCTCTTTTGCAAACCCCATTGCAATGCTCCCATTGCATTTCGGTGGGGTTTGCAAAGCGGCACTGTGGGTCTTCACTTCATGGGCTGTGATCCAAATCCTTCCCCCCCCCCCCGAGTGTGGAGGGATTTCCATTGTGCTTTATGAAAGGAGCTGCTCCATAGGGATTCCCCACGGCTCACAGGGACAGTTCTCACCTGCTTGGAAGAGGATGGGAAACCTCGACCCATACGGAGTTTTACGTGCCATGTGGAGCCTCTGGACCGTGGCTCTAAATAGACAAAAACTAAGTAGCTCAAGGGATCTTTAAACTTAAATTATCGCTCATGAATAAAACAAAATTTGAGCAATTAAGGGATTCCAGAATGTTGTGTACTGATCACATGAATTTTGAATTAATGGAGCAGCAAGCCTGGAACGATTGTGTTCCGTTAATAACTTTAAGAATGCTTGACAGATTTTATTTTAAACAACCCTGTGAGACAGGTTCCCGTCATTCCCATTTCTGAGAAGGTGAAGCATCAGGGTAGGCTAGTGGCATGCCCAAGGCCACGTGTAGGGCATGGCAGAGGTGGGACACACACAGAGCAAATGATCATGGAAATCCATGTACAGTATGTGTAGGCAACTGGTTACATTCATGCAACCAAAGAAAGGAAGCAGCTTCTAGCTCATAACTCAGTGGTAGAGCACCTGTTTTGTATGTTAAAGGTCCCATGATCCACCTCTGGCATCTCCAGTTGAAGGATCTCTGGGCGCCAGGTGGCGGGCAAGGCCTCTGCCCAAGACCGTAGAGAGCTTATAGCCAGCACTAGCAAAGATGGACCCACAGTCTTGATCAGATTGTATAATGCTGTTCCATACATTCCTTCTTTCACCTATTCGAAGAGCGCCTAGTAATGGAGTCCAGGATTCCCTGAAAACAGCGAGATGCATCTTACTCCCAAATGGATTACTATTGCCTCAGTTGCGTATGCTCTCAGTGTTGAACCCTTTTGGAGTCGATTAAGACGGTGGACATGTCAACACCCCCTCCGCTTCTATTCATGCAGAGATCATCTGTGTTGGAGAGCGTAGCCTTTGCATCGCTTGTGTTGCAACCACCAGGGTATTAGATTCGCTGACCACCTGCAAATGGTGCCAGTTAGCCAGAGTCTGATGAGAATGCGTGGATGCTGCTCTTCAGGCCCAAGAGTCCTGTGGACATAACTTGTAATGTGTGAAGAAGCCCTGCCTGTTACCCATTTTCCTTCCTGACATGCCCATTGCTGGTGTGTCTTAAATTTGTCTGGGAGTCACTGGACAGAGGCTGCAGCTATTTGGACTGGGGTGGTTCTCATCTTCTCCGTCTTGTGCAGCTTTCCTTACGGGGACTGACTTTTCCCCCTCTAGGTTTGTGGGTGTGAGCTATAGCAGGGTACAAATGTGGGGTGTGTTCTGACTAGCCAAAGAACTATTGAGCCAGATCTCTGCCAGGGCGGCCTTGGTGGAGCCCTCAGTGAGAACTTGGAGGGTTTCTGAACCCCTCTGATTTCCTGGGGAAAATTCCCCCCCTGATTCTTTCTTTCATTCACTCCAGTCTTTTTACTTATTTGACAACGTAGTGAAAGCACGACTTAAATGGTTTGGGTGTCTTGAGGTCAGGGATCTGGGAGGGTGGAAAGGCATTTGAAGAGTGGGGGGCACAGTTTTATGAGAAAGCATTGCATGGCTGGGGAAGGGAGTGATTTTATTATGGACCAAAGGGTTTTTGGGGGGAGGGGATTAATTTTATTCTACTGTTACATTGCAAATAAACTGTGAATCATTTTAAAAAAGAAAGTGACTAGGAAGTCACTCAGACATTGAATGACAGGCTTGGAAGGGTTTAGCACCTGATAACTTTGTCAGCCCTTCAGGTTTATGTTTATGAATTAGTATTTCTGTAAAATTGTAACTTGCTCATTGGATAAACATTTCTCACTGTTGCAAGCTGCCCTGAGAACTTGATTAAAGGGTGGCATGTAAACACTTGAAATGAAACTAAACAGCTAAAAAGAATTGGCAGGGCAAGCTGCTGGTCCTCATGGAACTTGCTTGCTCATTGGTAGTCTCCCTAATTCTGTGATTTGCCCACAGCAGGAGGCTGATGCCGGGTGCCCGGTCTTGCACTGGTGCAAGCGCCTTGGCATCATGTGATAGCCTGGTTTGGGGTAAGTGTGTGCCATTCAGTGCTTTTCCCTTGCTCAAGCCTTTGGCCAGTCTTTCTTTTGTGGCCTGTGGGCATGTGGTGGCATCTGGCAGTACTCGATGATGCCAGTGTGAGGCTGAGCTTTGCCTCAGTGTGCTTGCCGGTGTTCTTGGGGGCTGTTGAGGCCAGTGTCCTTTGTGTCTTGTGGCTGGGATGTTAGCATTGGCAAAGGGGCATCCCCTCCTGTGTCTCTGTCGTGTTCAGGGTTGTGCCGAGTTTTGCTCCTTCCCTTCTGACCTGTGCAAGAGCTGGAGTGCCTTTGCTGCATTTGATCTGCATCCTTGGACTGGTACAAAGGCCCCTTGCAGAGAGCTGATAGGGCTAGGTGCGTCACCCAGCACACCAGGGGCTTGTGCCCTTCATGTCAAAAATGTGTGCAAATCCTGTGGGAAACGGCATACGAGCGCAGGAGCTTCTGGGTCTGAATACTGAGAGCTCACCCTTTTATAGGGCTTGCCAGCACCTTTTATTTTTTGGAAGTTCTTGGCTCTGATGAGCGAGGACACCTTTACTTGAGATGCAAGGCTGTAATTCTGCAAGCTGGCAGTAGGTGGCAGAAGTCCTGCTTGACTTATTTGGGAGGATTTGAATGTGTCGCTGGTTGGAGGTGGGTGAGGTTTTTCTTTTTTTGGTGGTGGTGGTGGTGGGGAGAGGATGCAAAACAGCCCTGTTGTCCTAAGAGCAGGAAGCTTTTGAGCCGGCAGAGTGAGATTGTGAGGCTGGAGAAATACTCTCTTCCCTGGAGTTTGAACCCAGGATTTGTCTTTGTCTTATAGTTCGGCAGAGACCTTGTGGAGTCACCAGGTGTGTTTCCACAGGTGTGCAGTGACACTTCCCTGTCTCGGCAGGGAAGTTGAGCCGTGGAAGTCCAAGTGTTGGTAATGAAACAAGCGTGTGCGGGGAAATAATCCTTTTCATGGTGAGATGGCAGATTCTTCCCCAGCTTTTCAAAATAACTCGGAAGTGGAGATGATCGACGCTTTCTCTGTAAAAGTCTGCTTTGTTTCCCCCAGTGTTTTATTTATTAAAATATATTTATTTTCCACCCTTCCGGTGCAGAAGCATTGTTCAGAGTGACTGGCAACATTTAAAATGTCCATTTCTTAAAAATACCAGTGTAAAACTACTAACCAAGAAGACAAGACCAGCAGCTGAAATCAAACATAAGATGGTTTCTCTCATATGCAATGAAAGCTTGTTGGAATAAAACTGTCTTCAGTAACTGATGAAAGGCAGCAAAGGCCCGACGCGGGGGGGGGGGGGTCTGCAGTTCACCTAATACTTGCTTTTTTAAAAAAAATATAATTGCTTGATCAGACTAATCGCCCTTGAACTCTGCACTGCACAGCTTCCTCAGTGGCAGCTGGGGAGGTGCTTCAGGGCGTTCACAAGCAGTATGGCCTGCGGCTAATCTTTAGCATCTGCTAGCCAGGACATGCTGCTTGCGCACAAAAGGGTTCCCTTACTGGCTATCATGGCTGGTAGCCACTAATTGAGGAAAGCTTTTATAAAACAATGTGAACTTGTAGCCTTGAGTTCCAAAGGCTAATTATATATTTAATGAAGTGTTTCCTTCCAACTATTCTGTGTCTTCCTTTTGCTGGGGGGTGGGGTCAGGTGGAGGGTAACTGACTTCTTCTGAACAATGTGGATACAAATCTTAAGTTAAATCTTCCTCCATAGCAAGAAGATAACATGGGGAAAGGGATGACTTTGCCCCCTTTCTTCGAAAGGATGACCTCCCAGCAATAAAACCCTTTTTGGGGTGGGAGGAACAGCGTTATTATTATTGATTTCGCTCTGTATTTTGAATATATCAAGGCAACCTTGGAAATAAGCCCACAAAAATTACTTGTCTGGGGAAAACAAAGATTTACTAGCGTTCAGGGGCTGTCAGAGAGAGGCGGAGAGCGTCATTTCTTCTGCACTCGCCTGCCTGCAGTTGCCTGGAATTGCTTGCAGCCTCTGGCTGCCAGGTTAGGGCTTTAAATACAAGCACGTCTACTTCATACGCAAGCACATATGCTGCTCCTGACAACCTTGGAATGAGCAGCTCTGAGGATCTGTGTGTTGAATGTATTATTAAAAAGTTTTTAATTTTGTAAAAAATGGTATCTTGCTGCTTTATTGGTGGTAGCACTACAGGGAGCTGCCTTGTGTTGAGTCAGGCCATCAGGCCATCTACCTCAGTGTTGTCTGCACTGACTGGCAGCAGCTCTCCAGGCTTTCAGGCAGAGGGCATTCCTAGCCTACTTGGAGTTGCTGCTGGGACTGAACATGGGACCTTCTGCATGCAAAGCAGGTGCTCTCCCTTGATTGCTACTTTGGGTTTCTCTGGAAGGAAGGATGGGGTAGAAATGAATATTAATCGCCATCATCTGTTTTGAGACTTTTGCTGCATTCGTGGACTCTGAGAATGTGTCTGCTGCGGGGAATGGATTGGCCTGGATCATGCCCTTTCTTAATGTGTTTGAGGCTGGTGGTGTTGCTAGAGGAAAGGCTGCATGGGCTGTGGGCCTGAGCCTTTTGCACAGAAATGGGTGCTGGGGCTAAACATTTGAGGAGCCTCGGTTCATTTTTAAAAAGAGAGGCAGCCTACTGACTGACCTTCATGGTGTCTTGCAGTAAATTTCAAATGCATAGAAGCAGACAGAGTGGGATGTTAGTCCCCTGCCTGGACTGCTGCTGATGTGACTGATTCAAGAGTCACTGGCTCCCACGCCCAAATATGAATGAGCATCTCCTCTCCCCCGCCAGTCCCAGAAGCTGCAACAAATCAAGGCCGCTATATCATATGAATGTTGGAAGATTCAGGACAGGCAAAAGAAAAGTAATTCTTCACACAGCGCGTAGTGCAACTGTGGAATTTGCTCCCACAAGAGGCAGCGATGGCCACCAACTTGGAGGGCTTTAAAAGAGGATGAGACAACTTTGTGGAGGAAAATGCTCTCCATAGCTACTTGCCACAGTAGCTATGCTCTGACCCCACGGTCGAAGGCAGCATGCTTCCAAATACCAGTTGCCGGAAACCTCAGGAGAGGAGAGCTGCTTTTGCGCTCAGGTCCTGCTTGCTTGTGGCTTCCCATTGGGGCACCTGGTTGGCCACTGTGAGAACAGGATGCTGGACTAGATGGCCCATTGGCCTGATCCAGCACACTCTGCTTATGTTCTTATGTTAGTGCCTGAATGTGAGCTGGACTTCTTGGCTTCAAAACATGTACCAAGGATAGCTTTCTGAGTGAAACTGCTGCTGTTGTCCTGTGCATCCCCCATTGAAACGAATGGCAGATGCGTAAGAGCACATAGGGCTGTCGGCAGTCCTACTCAAGACTTAGGTCCATCAATTTCTGCTCTGAGTAGGGACTAGCATTTGATACAGACCATAGTGCTCTTGGGCATCTCCCATTCATTTCAGAGGGACGTGCGAAGGACCATTCCAACAACAGCGTTTATTTATTTTATTCATTTTATTCGATTTATATACCGCCCACAGCCCGAGGGCTCTCAGGGCGGTGCACAACATGGATAAATACAATAAAATCACAAAAACAACAAAGTATACATTATTAAACAAGTAAACAACCTGATATAGATTAAAAACACAAATAGATTAAAATGCCTGGGAGAATAAAAAGGGTTTAACCTGGCGCTGAAAAGATAAAAGTGTAGGCGCCAGGCGCACCTCATCGGGAAGACTATTCCATAAATCGGGGGCAACCACTGAAAAGGCCCTAGATCTTGTTACTACCCTCCGAGCTTCTCTGTGAGTCGGAGCTCGGAGGAGGGCCTTAGATGAGGCCTTACTCTCATTCTGAGTAAGGGCGTCAGCAACAGCAGTGTGAGGACCTGGGATAGTCATCCCCCCTTCTTCCTGGTTGCTTCTCCCTCAGCCTCCTTTGGCATCTGCTATGTGTGGTATAGGCAGATGCCTGCTCTTGCTGTGCTTCCTCCTGAAATGGGCCTTAAAACTGTTCCCTTCTGTTCATAAAACCCCATTCTGAATCTCTGAATGCTGGGCATCTATTCTGTGAGGATGCAGACACCCACTGTGTATTAATATATACTTTATCTCTCCTCCCCCCTGTCCCCCCCCCCGGTCTTCTTGTTGCCAAGAAGAGTGTTTGAGACAGGCGAGGGATAATGGTTCAGGGTCAGTTTCAATATTTATTTTTCGTGAGTATTGATGCTGCCCAGCATCTCCTTTATTATTTGTTAATATTATTCCCTCCCCCCCCACTATTTCCCAGGTGCTTGTTGGGTTAGGCTTCCCTCTGTTGGCAGAGCCGCTGGTCCGTCCTTGCAGCGAGCAGATGTTTGGGTTCCAGGCGGGGATTTTTCCAGCTGCATTTCTAAATGGTTCAGCTTCTTCAGTATCTCTGTGTTATATGAGGGATTGGATCCTTTGCCATAGCTACTGCATCTCTTCTCTCTGCCTTGTGAGGAGGCTCAAATATATGGCAGGAGGGAATCTGATCCCCAGCCAAGCACCCCTCCCTTCCCCGCTGCTCAGCGAGCTGTCCTAAGAAACTGATTAGACCAGGAGAGAACCCCTGTTCTTTGTTTTTTCTTAGACTTTGCATTGGCAGCTCTGACTTGGAAAGCCACCCGTGAGTTCGGGATGTGCAGTGTTGAGCTGCCTTTTACCCTCTTAAGTTGGGCACTGGTTTTTTTGTGCGTGTGTATCTAGGGCCGTGGAGACTGGAGTGGTGTTTATGGGGCATATGAAATGGGTGGGAAGGTCTTCCCTAACCTGATCTCCCTTGGATGTTTTGGACTACAAATCCCATCAGCCCCAGTATCCTTTCCCCATGCTAATGTCTGTGGCTAATGGGAGTTGCAGTCAAAACATCCAAGGGGGGGGGCACCAGGCCCATGAAAGCTGGTCTAGACCCACAGTGGAGAAAGGCTTGTTTTGGCTCTAACCTAGGCTTGCTTAGAGCAGCTGTGGCTGGCCTCTGTGCGTTTGTGTGTGCGTGCGCTGAGAATGGCGTTTGACCCATGCTCAACCCATTGTGGACTGCATGTCAAAGTGGGTATGGCCAATTTTAAATTATTTTTTTAAAAGACACATTGGAAGGGTTGCAAACACTTTGTGGCATCAGAGATTGACAACAGTGTTTTAAATGGACGAAAGCAATACACTGAAGAACTCTATAAAAGAGATGCCATGTGACAGATTCATTCATGGAGGAACGGTGTCATGAAGAACCAGAAATTTTACAATGTGAGGTGAAAGCTGCTCTTAAAATTCTTGGAAGAAACAAATCACCAGCAACAGATGGCATACCAACAGAGTTGCTACAAGTTACTGAGACTGAATCTGTCCAAATTTTGACAAAAAAATTGTCAACAAATATGGAAAAGAAAACAATGGCCCACAGACTGGAAACATTCAATATACATCCCAATTCCAAAGGAAGAGGATCCCAGAGAATGCAGTAACTATTGCCTTAATATCCCATGCAAGTAAAGTAATGCTCAAGATTCTACAACGAAGGCTCTTACCATATATGGAGCGAGAAATGCCACATGTCCAAGCTGGATTTAGAAAGGGAAGAGGTACAAGATATCATATCGCAAACATACATTGGATAATGGAATGGACCAAGGAATTTCAGAAGGAAATCACCATGTGCTTTATAGATTACAGCAAAGCCTTTGACTGTGTAGATCATGAAAAACTATGGAATGCTTTAAAAGAAATGGAGGTGCCACAGCATCTGATTGTCCTGATGCGCAACCTGTACTCTGCACAAGAGGCTACTGTAAGGACAGAATATGGAGAAACCAATTGGTTCCCCATCGGAAAGGTGTGAGACAGGGGTGAATTGTATCACCTTATTTGTTTAATCTATATGCAGAACATATCATATGGAAAGTGGGATTGGACCGAGATGAAGGAGGTGTGAAAATTGGAGGGAGAAATATCAATAATTTAAGGTATGCAGACGATTCCATACTCTTAGCAGAAACCAGTAATGATTTGAAACGTATGCTGATGGAAGTGAAAGAGGAAAGCACAAAAGCAGGACTACAGCTGAACATCAAAAAGATTAAAGTAATGACAACAGAAGATTTAAGCAACTTTAACGTTGACAATGAGGACATTGAACTTGTCAAGGATTATCAATACTTCGGCACATTAACCAAAACGGAGACAATAGTCAAGAAATCAGAAGAAGGCTAGGACTGGGGAGGGCAGCTGTGAGAGAACTAGAAAAGGTCCTCAAATGCAAAGATGTATCACTGAACACTAAAGTCAGGATCATTCAGGCCATGGTATTCCCGATCTCTATGTATGGATGTGAAAGTTGGACAGTGAAAAAAGTGGATAAGAGAAAAATCAACTCATTTGAAATACGGTGTTGGATGAGTTTTGTGCATACCATGGACTGTGAAAAAGACAAATAATTGGGTGTTAAAACAAATTAAACCAGAATTATCACTAGAAGCTAAAATGATGAAACTCATACTTTGGACACATCATGCGAAGGCATGATTCACTAGAAAAGACAATCATGCTGGGAAAAACAGAAGGGAGTAGAAAAAGAGGAAGGCCAAACAAGAGATGGATTGATTCCGTAAAGGAAGCCACAGACCTGAACTTACAAGATCTGAACAGGGTGGTTCACGACAGATGCTACTGGAGGTCACTGATTCATAGGGCCGTCTTAAGTCGTAGTCGACTTGAAGGCACATAACAAAAAAAATTGAGTGGATGGTTGTGAGCCATCTCCAATAATTTCTGGATGAAACTGATTATTTTGATCCCTCCGCATCTGGTTCATGATCTCTCCCAAGAAGAGGGTGGGGAGACTGTGTTTCTGTTGCTTCTGCTTGGCGTTCCATGGTATTCTTATGAGCCATTTTGCCTGGATAAGAATTGGCGGGACTGTTTTGTGGTGGCTCCAGTCCTTCCCGGAGGATGAGTTTCAGAAGGTGGTGCATGGGGTGGGGGGCCCATTCTAGACTGTTTAGCCTTTGGCTTATACATCCTGCAGCATTCCATTTCATCCACTGCGCTTTTCAGCTTCTACATGAAATGACTGAGACAGACAATCCAGGGTTATGGAGTTGGGTATTCATGTATGCAAATGTTACCCATGACCTTTATCGATCTTTGTCATCTCAGTGTAGAAATTCTGCTCTGGTGTTTGATTGGAAGGGATGTGGGTTAAAACTGTGTGGTGGTGTTATATTGTATTATTGTATTTTAATTGCATTTTTGTCTGTTTTTATTAGCTACTTTGTCCCGGTTTGGAGAGAAATTCTGAAGTTCAGCCTATTTATTTATTATTATCTCTTTATTAGATTTATATCCCACTCTTCCTCCCAATAGGAGTCCAGGGCAGCCAACAAAAGCACTGAAAACACTCTAAAACATCATAAAAACACACTTTAAAATATATTAAAACAAAACATCCTGAAAAACATATTAAAAGAGCTTTTGAAACATGCTGTTTTTTCAAAAAGCTTTAAAAACGTATTAAAAAGCAGACACAGACTATGGTAAACTAGCAATGCTTCATCTTTTACTTACTTTGAAATTATAGAGTAAAATGGCAGTCCTTGTAGAACAGGCCATATGTGGTGTATAACTAGTTGGCTTGGAGGGAACAGTGAGTCAACAGGAGGCAGTTCATGGAGGGAGGGCCTGTGTCCCCCAAAAGCTGTGCCAGAGGGCCAGCCAGGGGGCACTCCTGAACAATGTGAGATGAGGCACAGGGGCTGCTGGGAAAGAGGAGCCAGTCCTCCATGAGTTTTGGTGGTTCCCCTCTCGGCAGCCTAGGCACCGCCTTTATACCAGACCCCTGGTTTGCTTCCTGTTTTGTGGCTTGTGGCAGCACCTCTCTGCCTGCAAGTCCTTCCCCGTACCATCCACCGGCATCTTGTCCTATATTGCTCAGGAGAGCCCCCCACCCCTCTTCCAGAAAAATATGTAGGTGGCCTGAGGGGGTGGGGGAGGAGGAGGAAGGACAGGCGAATTTCTTTCCATAAACATTATTTTCTGACTTGGATCCTAAGACAGATGTAGTCCTGGATTTTCTTAAACTTTGTATCTGAAAAAAAAAAAATGAGAAAGTGTTCCACTGCCCTACACAGATGGAGGTTTAATGTGTGTATTTGTTTGACCGGCTTTAGTTGTAATTGCCAAATATATGCCATGTTAATTTTGCGTACTTTATAATTAGCTCCAGAAAATTTCAAGTAGCAAAGAGATGGGGGAGGGCTGGGCAATTAAGTGTGCTTAGTGTGGCTTACATTTTACATATTCAAACAAATGCAAAGCTTTCCTTTGAAATTTATTTTTATTGGAATACTTGTAAATATTTACAAGATGTGATAACTCAGTAGCATGCATTTCCCTTGCTGTGTTTAGGTTTTAAGAAAAATGAAAGCACCAAGGACTGTTTCAACATACTAATTTTAACATGCCTGGCCCTGAAGAACTGTGCTCATAAATATGTACTTCCTAGGGAGACGTCTCCTGAAAAAAAAAAGTTAATTGCAACTAGATTTGATTTGCTATCCGTTCCAGTTGCGCAATTTGACTGGTATTCATTATGTTACCAATACATTTTATGAATCAATGCATTTCTAAATAGTGCCAAAGAGAAACACAAAAGTACAAAATATTTTCTGGCAAAATTTTGATCCCCTCTATCTCGTAGGGTTGGGAAAGGGAGGAGGCCTTTTTTCCCTTGCACCCTTTTGTGGGAAAAGAGAGCGACGGGAGATTGGTTTCGTGCTCTGGAACATAATGTGAATCTGGAGTCCAGAGTTTGCTGAAATCTCATCTATAGTTCCAGCCATTGGAAAATGGGTTCTGGGGGTGGGAGGTTCATTTTGTTTGTTTATTTATTTTAAAAAACCTCTTGTTTTTATTCCAGCTGGTGCTAGCGGTAGGGTGGACATGCTTCACTGACTAAACCACTGGCGGTGTAGTTTTGTGTTACTTGCTTGCTATTGATTTTGTTGTAATGCCTTTGTCTGGGCGGGGTGCTTGGAGCAGACGGCTGCCCTGCTTTTATTGGCAAGGGTGTGCATCTATGGAGGTGCTAAATATAGCAAACAGATGCAGGGCTGTTGCCTTTAGCCTGGTCTGCATTGCCTTGGGGTAGTCCGAATACTCCCTTCATGTCCTCCCGCACACAGTCCTTCCATTGGGGACTGGGTTGGATGATCCTTGCAGCTAAGCCTGGTAGGAGCCGCCTACAGCTCCGGAATTAATTAAAATTAAAATTAAAAAAATAATTTTTAAATTAAAATTAAAATTAAAAAGGTGGCAGAGCAGCTTTTAAACTGACTGAGGGGGGAAACCCGACAGGAGCTGAGGAAGGTCCGGTTCGGAATAAACCTCCCCCCTGGGATAAAAACCAAAGAAATGATGAAATTTTAAAAGGGGTAGGCCTAGAAGTAGGCATTGTGAGAGCAGGGGCACAGGATATAAATTCAGAAGAGCAAAATTACCACAGGCCTAACCACAAGTGCCAAAGACACTTGAAGAGAGACACTGCTTACAAGTGCCTGTACGCTAATGCTAGGAGCCTGCGAACCAAGATGGGAGAACTGGAGTGCTTGGTCTTAGAGGAGAGCATTGATATAGTGAGCATAACGGAGACCTGGTGGAATGGAGAAAACCAGTGGGATACGGTTATCCCTGGATATAAACTATATCGGAAGGACAGGGAAGGACGTATTGGTGGCGGAGTCGCTCTATACGTGAAAGAAGGCATTGAATCCAGCAAGCTCGAAACCCCCAAAGAGGCAGACTCCTCCACAGAATCGTTGTGGGTGGTGATACCGTGCCCCAGGAGGGACTTAATACTGGGAACGATCTATCGTCCCCCTGATCAAAATGCTCAGGGAGACCTGGAGATGAGATATGAAATTGAGGAAGCATCCAAACTAGGAAATGTGGTAGTAATGGGTGACTTCAACTATCCGGACATAGACTGGCTGCATATGTGTTCCAGTCATGACAAAGAAGCAAAGTTTCTAGATATTCTAAATGACTATTCCCTAGACCAGTTGGTCATGGAACCGACCAGAGGGACAGCAACCCTGGACTTAATCCTCAGTGGGGACCAGGACCTGGTGCGAGATGTAAGTGTTGTTGAACCGATTGGGAGCAGTGACCACAGTGCTATTAAATTAAACATACATGTAACTGGCCAATTGCCAAGAAAATCCAACACGGTCACATTTGACTTCAAAAGAGGAAACTTCACAAAAATGAGGGGATTGGTAAAAAGAAAGCTGAAAAACAAAGTCCAGAGGGTCACATCACTCAAAAATGCTTGGAAGTTGTTTAAAAACATTATAGTAGAAGCTCAACTGGAGTGCATACCGCAGATCAGAAAAGGTACCGCCAGGGCCAAGAAGATGCCAGCATGGTTAACGAGCAAAGTCAAGGAAGCTCTTAGAGGCAAAAAGTCTTCCTTCAAAAAATGGAAGTCTTGTCCAAATGAAGAAAATAAAAAAGAACACAAACTCTGGCAAAAGAAATGCAAGAAGACAATAAGGGATGCTAAAAAAGAATTTGAGGAGCACATTGCTAAGAACATAAAAACCAACAACAAAAAATTTTATAAATGCATTCAAAGCAGGAGACCATCTAGGGAGACAATTGGACCCTTGGATGATAAGGGAGTCAAAGGTGTACTAAAGAACGATCAGGAGATTGCAGAGAAGCTAAATGAATTCTTTGCATCTGTCTTCACAGTGGAAGATATAGGGCAGATCCCTGAACCTGAACTAACATTTGCAGGAAGGGATTCTGAGGAACTGAGACAAATAGTGGTAACGAGAGAGGAAGTTCTAAGCTTAATGGACAATATAAAAACTGACAAATCACCAGGCCCGGATGGCATCCACCCGAGAGTTCTCAAAGAACTCAAAGGTGAAATTGCTGATCTGCTAACTAAAATATGTAACTTGTCCCTTGGGTCCTCCTCCGTGCCTGAGGACTGGAAAGTGGCAAATGTAACGCCAATCTTCAAAAAGGGATCCAGAGGGGATCCCGGAAATTACAGGCCAGTTAGCTTAACTTCTGTCCCTGGAAAACTGGTAGAAAGTATTATTAAAGCTAGATTAACTAAGCACATAGAAGAACAAGCCTTGCTGAAGCAGAGCCAGCATGGCTTCTGCAAGGGAAAGTCCTGTCTCAGTAACCTATTAGAATTCTTTGAGCGTGTCAACAAGCATATAGATAGAGGTGATCCAGTGGACATAGTGTACTTAGACTTTCAAAAAGCGTTTGACAAGGTACCTCACCAAAGGCTTCTGAGGAAGCTTAGCAGTCATGGAATAAGAGGATAGGTCCTCTTGTGGATAAGGAATTGGTTAAGAAGCAGAAAGCAGAGAGTAGGAATAAACGGACACTTCTCCCAATGGAGGGCTGTAGAAAGTGGAGTCCCTCAAGGAGCGGTATTGGGACCTGTACTTTTCAACTTGTTCATTAATGACCTAGAATTAGGAGTGAGCAGTGAAGTGGCCAAGTTTGCTGATGACACTAAATTGTTCAGGGTTGTTAAAACAAAAAGGGATTGTGAAGAGCTCCAAAAAGACCTCTCCAAACTGAGTGAATGGGCAGAAAAATGGTAAATG
Organism: Rhineura floridana; assembly: GCF_030035675.1. Lineage (NCBI taxonomy): Eukaryota > Metazoa > Chordata > Lepidosauria > Squamata > Rhineuridae > Rhineura > Rhineura floridana. Next base: position 2,830,259 of record NC_084480.1, on the reverse strand, counting down.
CAATTCAATATAAACAAGTGTAAAATTATGCATATTGGAGCAAAAAATCTTAATTTCACATATACGCTCATGGGGTCTGAACTGGCGGTGACCGACCAGGAGAGAGACCTCGGGGTTGTAGTGGACAGCACGATGAAAATGTCGACCCAGTGTGCGGCAGCTGTGAAAAAGGCAAATTCCATGCTAGCGATAATTAGGAAAGGTATTGAAAATAAAACAGTCGATATCATAATGCCATTGTATAAATCTATGGTGCGGCCGCATTTGGAATACTGTGTCCAGTTCTGGTCGCCTCATCTCAAAAAGGATATTATAGAGTTGGAAAAGGTTCAGAAGAGGGCAACCAGAATGATCAAGGGGATGGAGCGACTCCCTTACGAGGAAAGGTTGCAGCATTTGGGGCTTTTTAGTTTAGAGAAAAGGCGGGTCAGAGGAGACATGATAGAAGTGTATAAAATTATGCATGGCATTGAGAAAGTGGATTGAGGAAAGTTCTCCCTCTCTCATAATACTAGAACTCGTGGACATTCAAAGAAGCTGAATGTTGAAAGATTCAGGACAGACAAAAGGAAGTACTTCTTTACTCAGCGCATAGTTAAACTATGGAATTTGCTCCCACAAGATGCAGTAATGGCCACCAGCTTGGATGGCTTTAAAAGAAGATTAGACAAATTCATGGAGGACAGGGCTATCAATGGCTACTAGCCATGATGGCTGTGCTCTGCCACCCTAGTCAGAGGCAGCATGCTTCTGAAAACCAGTTGCCGGAAGCCTCAGGAGGGGAGAGTGTTCTTGCACTCGGGTCCTGCTTGCGGGCTTCCCCCAGGCACCTGGTTGGCCACTGTGAGAACAGGATGCTGGACTAGATGTGCCACTGGCCTGATCCAGCAGGCTCTTCTTATGTTCTTAATGCAGGGGGCTTTGACCATTGCTCAAGAGTCCAGTGCTGAGTGTGCCCTTCCTCTTTGTCAGGCCCAGGATGTGACTCAGGAACCAGACCAACGATTGTAGTTAATTCGTGTTTTATTAGGGTAATGTCCAAACAAAGACTGCGTTTTCTCACGAATCAATACAGGGATACAGGTCCTGCGGCATTGGGAGAAAGTTGACAGAGCAAGGGACTTCTTCCCGCCTGTTCTTTAAGAAGGGGCCAAACGGGCGCGCAATCTTTCGCTCCTCCTTAACTGCCCCTCAGGTACTGCCCGCCTTCCCCCCCTTCTCTCCTGTCTTTTCAGCTGTCCACGTGTGCGCGGTGAGGGGGGAAGCATCACCCCCTCCTCTTCTGAAGTTTCCGATTCCACTATGGGGGATAGGGAAGGGGCTGATGGTAAACTGCCTCCCCGCTTTTCGGCTGTGAGCAGCCCTCCCTCTTCCCCCTCTTGCTCTGAGCCTGAAAGAGGGGGAGGCATGAGAATGTCCAGGGAGGGCTCAGGCTCCCCGTTGCTAAGCGACCTTATCACTGGCAGTTCCTCTGTTTCGTCTTCGCTCCAAAGGGGGGAAGTTCCTCCCCCTTCCCTCTGCCATCCATCCGAATACTCTTCTCCCAACTCTCCGGGATCCAGCTCCCCGGGATTGGGACCCCAGCTCTGCCTTCCGACACTCTTACAACAGCCTCTCCCATGCGCAGCTTCTGATGGTTGTTGGACTGTCTGGTGGGCTTGTCTTATTTCCTTGTGGTTCATCTAAGCGATGGATCATGCTGGACATCTCTGGTTCACGTGCGCCAGCCTCCAACCTGGTGCTGTGTTCATACATACATCGAAGCACGTCCCATATGTCTTGGTAGGAGCCACCCGAAAGCCACTTAAAACATAAGAACATAAGAAGAGCCTGCTGGATCAGGCCAGTGGCCCATCTAGTCCAGCATCCTGTTCTCACAGTGGCCAACCAGGTGCCTGGGGGAAGCCCGCAAGCAGGACCCGAGTGCAAGAACACTCTCCCCTCCTGAGGCTTCCGGCAACTGGTCTTCAGAAGCATGCTGCCTCTGACTAGGGTGGCAGAGCACCCTAAAAGCTTTGCACATGGCACATCTTAACCCCAGGCTGGATGGGTTCTTGCTTGGCGAAGCCAGATGCTCTTGGCTTTTCATTTCCCCCACTAGAGTTGTGGAGAGTGGGAGATAGTATTGATTTTCAGTTGGGCACTTGTAATGTGCAGTGGTAGTGTCAGTTGCATTGTAGTAGTAGTAGTGCCTATGGCCATACTACCCTGAACATGCCCAATCTCGTCTGATCTCGGAAGCTAAGCCAGGTCAGGCCTGGTTAGTGCTTGGATGGGAGACCACCTGGGAATACCAGGTGCCATCGGCTTAGAGGAAGGCAGTGGTAAACCACCTCTGAATATCTCCTACCATGAAAACCCTATGAATATATCCCAAAAGATTCATAAAAAAATAGACTGCCTTCAAGTGGATTCCGACTTACAGCAACCCTATGAATAGGGTTTTCATGGTGAGCAGTATTCAGAGGGGGTTCACCATTGCCCCCCTCTGAGGCTGAGAGGCAGTGACTGGCCCGAGGTCACCCAGTGAGCTTCATGGCTGGGTGGGGATTTGAACCCTGGTCTCCCAGGTCGCAGTCCAACACCTTAACCACTACATTCATAGGGTCGCCATAAGCTGTAATCGACTGGCAGGCATGACAACAACAGTCGTAGTAGTAGAATTTATTAGACTTGTTAGCCTTTTCTTTCTTGGTGGTCTCCAACAGAGTTACAACACATTAAAAACATAAATAAAAATACATAATACCATAGCACCATGAAACAGAATAAACAACCTGCATAACAGTCACAGAAAGCTTGACAGCACACTAATAACAAAACTGACATTTCGTGCATGAGAACTTCAGTAACTCTCATGTGTGTATTCCAGTGAACAGACACATTTGGAGCTTGGGTCCATCCCTCTGCCACTGACAGCAATCCAGCCCCAACGTAGTGGAGAAGCTTGAACTAACCATAATATAGGATACCATTTTTCATGCAAAGCATGTGCTCTGCGGCTGAGTCTGAGGCCCTTCCAAATGTGGTTTTGGAGGAGAGTTTTGCGAAAAAGACAAATAATTGGGTGTTAGAACAAATTAAACCAGAGCTGTCACTAGAAGCTAAAATGATGAAACTGGGGTTATCATACTTTGGACACATCACGAGAAGACATGATTCACTAGAAAAGACCATAATGCTGGGAAAAACAGAAGGGAGTAGAAAAAGAAGAAGGCCAAACAAGAGATGGATTGATTCCACAAAGGAAGCCACAGACCTGAACTTGCAATATCTGAACAGGGTGGTTCATGACAGATGCTACTGGAGGTGGCTGATTCATAGGGTCGTAAGTCATGATAGACTTGAAGGCACATAACAACAACAATTACCTTTGGTAAGCCTCAGTTGTACATAAGTACTAAGAAAATATAAATATAAAAAATATCCTTTCCGGGATTGCCGCATAAGGATCTTATTTGGATGATGCCTGCAGTATCTTGTAGGTAGACATTCAAGGTATGTGTGCATGTGTGGATAACTTTTTTCTGTGGAAGTGAAAAAGTAAACCTTGCAGGGCTTCCTTCCAATCTGAATTGGGCAAAAGTGTGCCTTGACTATTGCAAGTTGGGGAAATTCCTGGTTTGAAGGAGACCAGTGTTCCAGTCTCCAAGATGGGCTGCAGCAGGGGAACGCTTCAACTCCAGATTGCTGGGTTGCAATTTCACATGCAGTGCTTGGGACTGGCAACAGCCTGGGGTAGTCCCAGTTAATAACTCCTTTCAGGGTGACCCTCCGAGACCTTTTCTCCAACTGCTGTAGCTGCCGCTGTGGCGGCTTGACTCCCTCACAATGGCAGAGCTGTGGATTGGCAGAGCTGACCTAAGATTGCCTCTGCCAGAACCCTCCGGGGAATTCCTTTCCCTTTTATCCTTTATATGATCAATTATAAGAAGCACAGAGTCCCATCCCCCCCTGCCTTTGGTGGCTGGGATGGAAGTGAGAGAAGGGAATGCACTTACTGCTGCCCCCTGTAGGGCCTTGGAGAGAATGCAAGCAGTGCTGCACTTTCTTGTTTACTCCATGACTTGAGCCGCTGATTGATGATGCTACAGGTACAAACAGCCAGTTATCCCTTTTTGCACTTTGAATGATTTCCACACTTTGAATTCTTCTTGCACTCTCCAAGCACAGCAGTTTATGTAGAATTGTGGTGTACCAAAGCATCATGGTCTGCCTCAGCTTTCATGCAGACCTGGCAAGTAGGTTGGCCAGATAGGTGCAAAGGAGCTGCAGCAGCCCAAATCCCCTCTTCTGCTCCTCTGTTTAAAGATAAATGAGCCCCGTTTGCAGCTGGACATCTTAATGGCAGGATTGCCAACTGCTCTGGAACTTCATACGCAATGCTAAGATTGATGCAGAACTGAGGGCTTCTTTGCTAGTGAGTTGAGCAGGAGATGCCTTGACCAGAATTTACAGAGTAGAAGAATTTATTGATGGTTCAGTGATCTGAATAAATGCAGCTATGACAACATCTACGCTGAGCTTTTAGTTCTACTGCCTTTCACACCGTGGGTTCAAGGAATGGGGGACCGAATGGGGGGTGGGAGTGGAGGTGATCTAAGTCTCCCAGGCCTAGTCTTCTCAGAAGTAGGCGGTGTGTTGCTAATGCGTGGTAGTTGCCGATGTAGTTGCTTTTTATGCTAATGGAAGAGTAATCAGAGGATGATGGAAGGTCAGCTTGATGGAATGGATCTATGTGGCAGAAGCATACAGGTGAGTTCGGTAGTCAGGAAAAATCCCCCTGCAGGGATCACTGTGCAGATGAACATGTTCACAGGGAATGTTGTGGAATCAGTGTGTTTCAAGTATAGCTTAGTGGGGGTCTTTTTACCAGAATTTAGTCTTCATCTGTGTTAGAATTGCTTTTAATATGTTTTCTTTAGTAATATGTTTTTACCCATTTTTTTTAAAAAAGTTTTTAAAGCTTTTAAAAATGTTTTAAATGTTTTGTTTTAATGTATTTTATGGTCTTTTATGATGTTTTAAAGTGTTTTTAGCATTTCTGTTTGCCGCCCTGGGCTCCTGCTGGGAGGAAGGGCGGGATATAAATCAAATAATAAATAAATAAAATAAATTTCTTTTTTCTTACTGTGTTTAATTTAAGGATTCATGAATCATTCCTCTCTGGGGCAGCCTTAGGGTGTGCGGTCCGTTTGCCTTGGTGGGGGGAATGGGGACAGCCTTATTCTGCCCCCAGCATTGCCTCCACCTTGGGCATTGGGGGTGTCTCACCTTCATGGAGACAACCAAAGGCTGGGAGTGCCTTCTGGCTCCTGAAGGGATGGGCTTTCTGGTTGTTTTTAAGAACGTAGGAAGCTGCCTTATGTTGAGTCAGGCTGTTGTTCCATCTAGCTCTGTATTGTCTACACTGACTGGCAGCAGCTCTCCAGGGTTTCAAGCAGGGAGTCTCTCGCAGATGTATCTGGAGACGCAGAGAATGGAACTTGGGATCTTCTGCATGCAAAGCCATTGCCCTGTCGTTGAGCGGGGGCCCTGCCCTTTCAGTATTTGCTTTTAAATTTTTCCACTCGTGTCTGTGTGCTGCTAACGGCTTTATAGTTTATGTGAACAACTTGGATTTTTTAAAATTAAATGGTTTATAGACTTTTCTAAACAAATAATAAAATAAAATAATTATTGGTATGCTCTCTTTTTTTTGAATGGCTTTCAAGATGTCTTCGTCAAAGTCCCACAAATATCTGTGGAGTACAAGAATATAGCAATTAAAATTCAAACACAATAAAAAAAACCCCCACCATTTATACAGAAATAATGGAGAGAGTGGCAATTAGCTATTCATCAGTTTATAAGTCTGGTGTAGCCAATGTGATGTCCCCCCAGATGTTGCAGTACAACTCCGATCAGTCCCAGCCAGCATGTCCAGTGGTCAGAGAGGATGGGAGCTGTAGCCGCAAAGGCATCTGGAAAGCACCATGCTGGCTACCCCTGCTATGAGCTACCTGCAGTCTGTTCTAGGCAGGCTGACGTAACAAAGGGAACCAACAGTTGCAATAAATCAAAACCACCTAAATTTACTACCAGAGCTTGAATACCCAGCGCCTGCCACCTAAATGAGGTGGTTGTTAGCTCCAAGTTGCTTGTATGTGTTTGCTGGGCAGTTTCCTAAGAGCTGCTTGGCTTCATGACTAGATCTGTTGGATGACTCTTTGGGCTCATCTGCTGAGCTGGCTGCATCAAAGCAAAAATATTCAGCTGTCTTTGAAAACTATTGAGCTTGCAAAGTTGCGAGTGTTTTCTTATGACCTGCCAAGCTCAGTTTCTGGGCGAGTTGCTCTGGGTACTGCTTGTCTTGAACTGGGCTTTCCCCTAGAGCTGGTATGGGAGGCTGCTAGTCCATTTCTCTCATAGAATCTTAGCATCTTAGAGTTGGGAGGGGCCTATAAGGCCATTGAGTCCAATCCCCTCTTCGGTGCCGGAATTCAACTTGAAGCATCCCCGACAGGTGGCTGTCCAGCTGCCTCTTGAAGGCCTCCAGTGTTGGAGCCCACCACCTCCCTAGGTCATTGGCTCCATTGTCATACCGCTCTAACAGTTAGGAAGTTTTTCCTGATGTTCAGCCAAAATCTGTCTTCCTGCAGATTTTGAGCCCGTTATTCTGTGTCCTACACTCTGGGACGATCGAGAAGAGATCCCGGCCCTCCTCTGTGTGACAACCTTTCAAGTGCTTATAGAGTACTATCATATCTCCCTTCGGTCTTCTCTTCTCCAGGCTAAACATGCCCAGTCCTTCCAGTCTCTCCTCATAGGACTTTGTTTCCAGTCCCCTGATCATCCTTGTTGCCCTCCTCTGAACCAGGGCTGTGGAGTCGGAGGTGGAGTCGGAGTCGGAAGCAATTTTGGGTGGAGTCGGAGTCAGTAGAAATGTACCGACTCCGACGGGCTTCAGAATAAAAACTTTCATAGGAATTTAGGAAAGTTTTCTTGTTCAGAAATTTTAATCAAATAAATATATTTTATGTTCTCTCAATCTAGCGTGATGATTCACGTGGTGGTGATGAAATGCCTTGTGCTACCATTTTACTACAGTAAATTTGTTATTACTAGTTAATATATATTTGCCATTTATGAAGGAGTCGGAGTCAGACAGTAGAAAAATAGAGGAGTTGGAGTCGAAGGTTTGGCGTACTGACTCCACAGCCCTGCTCTGAACCTGTTCCTGTCTTTTTGCTGGTACTGTCTCCTCTTTGGCTCGTTCGGAGCACCAAAATTTTAGTCCTTTTCTGTGTTTGGTTTAGTGCTTAGCATATTGCTGGTGCCACATTCAAGAGCTGTGGAAAGTCGCTGCTGAGATAGAAGCCCAATCTTTGCCATTTCCCTCCGTAGTGCAAACTCTTGTTTGTTTATTTAACAAAATTTATATAATGCTTGATTGTAATAAAACTGCTAAGAAGCTTACAAGAAATATTTAAATTATCAATAAACAGTTAAAAACATTTAAAATTAAGGGTAAGTGAAAAAGATGGTAAAAAACAATCTACAAGGTTGGAGGTCTGGCTGAACAGTCTCTCCAGCTTAGTTGCTGACTGCCCTGTCAACATCTACGTGTCTGGATAGGCTTTCCTAAACAGAAATGTTTTAAGCAGGTGCCAAAAAGAGTACAGCAAAGTCACCTGCTGATGTCTGTAGGCAGGGCATTCCAAAGGCTAGGGGGCTGCTGATTCCTTACAAGTGTGGAGTGAATATTATGTGGCACCTGTAACAGGCTAGTTATGCCGTTGTACACACCTGGGGTAAGGCGATCCTGGGATATGTTTTGGCCCTAGATATAAGACAGTACGTGCAATCTGTTTGCTTGGGTGGCATTTCTCCTCTGGAGGCTTGAATACAACTGAAGGCCCTGTAGAAGATTGGAGAGCATGGTGCAGTGTGCACATGGCTGCAAGTGTTGTGTCCCAGCAGCCGTCTCTGAAGGTGTGCAGTGATCTGGATGTGGCCTGGTAGTTCCTATCAGTCTTGCAAGGCGCTCTTTTTCTGCAATTTTCTCGCTGTTTCCCTGTCTCTCTCCCATCCCCAAATCCCATCCCACATGTTGGAATGAGTGAGCAGTCTGAGACAATTTCCTCTGGGAGCATGGTGTGCAGAGAGGGTCTGATTGCTCTTTCTGATGGCTCTCTAACCCTGCATTACAGAGTCAGTTGCACACATTCACTCCCCCCCCCCCGTGGTCCCAGGCGTTCAGTAGCATTTCCTTTTTTTCTCTCCCCCCCCAACTTCTTCTGCCTGTTTATGTGCTTTTCTGTTTACTGCTAGAACAATCCGAAGCTGCTCTGTGCCACACTGTTTGTAAAGAGGAGGAGGGAAATAGAGGCGGCCTGGTGGATGGGTTTGTCTGAGCATTTATTGAATCTGCTCCCTGGAACGATGGAGGGCTCTCTGTCTCCTCTATCCACAAGCTCTTCAGGGCTCTGGCTGCTGCCATTTCTCCTGCACTGATAGCATAATTAGCCTGACAGGCCCACTGGGTGTGCTGGTGAGCCCCGTGTGCGTGTTTGGTTAAGTGAAACAAAGTATTATTTGGGGCTGGGGGCGGGAGAGGAAGGTGGCTTTAAAAGCAGAGTGCTGGGCAAGCGGGAAGCTCTTTTTTTCTCCTTGGAAACTGGGTGCCTGCTGGCCTCCTAGATGCCAGTGCTGCTCAGGTGCTGTGTGCTGGCACTTGGGCAGTGGTGTTCGATTCCTCTTAGAATAATAGAATCATAGAATAGTAGAGTTGGAAGGGGCCTACAAGGCCATCAAGTCCAACCCTCTTGCATGTCTTTAAATAGCCCTGGTGCGCAGGGCTAAAAAGTACAGTAGGGTTATGTATAGGAGTGGGTGAGACTGCCGAGGTTTGCTCTGGGGCTGCCAGAAAGCTGTGGGGCAGAAGCTGCTCAGCTGGTTCCAGGGGTCTAGGCACCAATGAACCCAGGAAGGCTTTGCCTTTCTCTCAAGGAGGTTTGGCAAAAGCAGCGGGCGTTTGCCAGCCGTGCTGCTGGAAGTCGCCTGTGATTCGGCTTGTCGTTGAGCAGGATTGGCAGTGTGGGGAGCTGGTGGGTTGTTTGATAAGTCACTCCCCTTCCCCTGTTTGGACGTATGGCTGTGGATGAGCAAGATCCTCTCACCTGCAGCCTCTGAGGGGAGGAAACGCTTGCTGGCAGGCTGCATTCAGCACTGTGTGTAGTTGGAGCTAATAAATAAATTCTGCATTCTGTTTTAAATTATGCAAACGTGCATATTCTTTTTTTCTCGTTGTGCCATTTGTATGTTTGCATAAATGCTTCTGGCTGCTTTTTAATCACTGGGCAAGGGGGCTGCCGTTTCCCTCTTCAGTAACCTCCCACTCACCCTGTCCTGGAATGGCCAGACTGCTTCCCACATGACCCTGCAAAAGCCGGGAAAAGCTGCATCCTGCCTCTGATTGCCCAGAGGTTGGCAGGTGTTTGCAGGGAGCCGTGGTGGAGAAGGGCTGTCGCTCCCTGGTAGTAATGCCTTGCATGCAGAAGGTCCTAAGTTCAACCCCCAGTGGCATCTTCAGGTAGGACTGGGAAAGTCTCCTGCTTGAAACTCTAGAGAGCTGCTGCCGGTCAGTGTAGACTGTACTCGGCTAGATGGTCTAAGGGCCTGACTCAGTTTCAGGTGGCTTTGTCTGTCCCTGGGGTGGGTTGGCCTCCTCTCTCCCTATCATTTCTGGTTGCTGCTATATTGGTGAACTTACAAGATCTGAACAGGGTGGTTCACGACAGATGCTCTTGGAGGTCACTGATTCATAGCGTCGCCATATGTCGTAATTGACTTGAAGGCACATAACAACAACAAAAAATGTATCAGTTGTGGGGCACCTTTGGCCATCCAGATGTTGCCGAACTACAATTCCCATCAGCCCTAGCAAGCATTGCCAATGGCCAAGGATGATGGGAGTTGTAGTAGAGCAACATCTAGAGCAGCCTTTCCCAACCAGTGTGCCTCCAGATGTTGTTGGACCGCAACTCCCATCTTTCCTGACCATTGGCAATGCTGGCTGAGGCTGATGGGAGTTGTGGTGCAACAACATCTGGAGGCACACTGGTTGAGAAAGGCTGCTCTAGAGGCTCCTGTGGCATCTGTTAAACTTTGCTCCTTGCTTCCATGGTGGGAGGTGGTGCTGTATTACCTCTATAGAAGCCTTCCCAGACGTTCTGGACCACAACTGCCATCAGCCCCAGCCAAAACCTTTGTGAGATGCTAGGTTGGAGAAGGCTGTTCTAGAGGTAAGAGTTGGTTGTGCTGGCCCAAAACCAAGCGCAACTGTTCCACCCAAACCAAACAAACCACCCAAGGTAAGGTAGTGTCCATTTGCTGGTCTCCCAAATCGATACAAATGGGAAGAGAACTATCAAACTCACCAGAGCTGTTCCTTCCAGCGGGAGACTTTTAAGGCGTGCTGTTGAGCTGTTCTAAAAGAAGCTTAAGTGGTGGATTGATCATGTTCTGTAAGCAAAGCAATTGCAGCAGCAGTCTTTTTCTGAAGAGAGGCAGTTTTTTTTTAAAAAAAAAAAAACCCAAAATGCAACCCAACAGGCAATCAGGGTAGAGCACAGCAGGGAGAAGCAAGATAACGTGTGGGCTCCAAATGAGAAGCCCATTTGCAACCATGGAGTGGTTAAAAGCCTGGATCCACAGCCGTTCTTGATGTTGAGACCACAATCCCATTGGAGTCCCATGCTTGGTTTGCAAGTGTGTATCATCAATCCGGCCCTTTGCCAGAAACTTTGTGGTGGTGGATGAGGCTCTTGCAGGGCACCCAGGACATAAATGCAGCTTAATATTTTTAAAGCTATTTAATTGCATTACTACTTATTTATCTAAAGCATTTTTAACCTGCTGTTCAACTGTAAGATGCTTCCAGAGTGGCTTGCAAATATTAATAATAAAACAGTCCCTGCCTTTGGCTTATAGGCTAAAAAGGCAGAGTACAAAAGGAAAGGTGTTGGGAGGGAAGAGAGGAATAAAGGAACCTTAGGCACTTGTTCTTAACCACAGTTAATGATAGCCACCTGTCAGGGATGCTGTTGCTGCATTCTGAATGGCAGATCTAGCATTGCACATAGGGGGTTGGTCTGCATGACCTCCAAGGTCCCTTTTTATTATTATTATTATTATTTATTTAATTTATTAGTCGCCCATCTGGCTGGTTGTCCAGCCACTCTGGGCGACGTACAAGATAAAACAATACATTAAAACATTAAAATTTAAAACCATAACAGTAAGAAACCTAACCCACCCCAAAAGCCTGCCTGAAGAGCCAGGTCTTCAAGGCCCGGCGGAAGCTCATCATAGAAGGGGCATGGCAGAGATAATTTGGGAGAGAGTTCCACAGGGTGGGGGCCACTATTGAAAAAGCCCTCTCTCTAGTCCTCACCAGTCTAGCTGTTTTAACCGGTGGGATCGAGAGAAGGTCTTCTGAGGCTGATCTTGTTGAGCGGCATCCCTGACGATGCTGGAGGCGCTCCTTCAGATAGACTGGGATAAAACCGTATAGGGTTTTAAAGGTCAAAACCAACACCTTGAATTGGGCCCGGTAAACAACCGGTAGCCAGTGCAACTCCTTCAGCACTGGAGTGATGTGATCTTGCCGGCGGCTGCCTTTAATCAGACGAGGCGCCGCATTCTGTACCAGTTGCAGCTTCTGGACCGTTTTCAAGGGTAACCCCACGTAGAGCGCATTACAGTAGTTTAGGCGAGAGGTGACCAGGGCATGTACTACCGGTGGGAGCAGATGGTTGGGAAGGTAGGGGCGCAGCCTCCATATCAGATGGAGTTGATACAGCGCCGCCCGGCTCACAGCCGAGACTTGAGCCTCCATGGTCAGCTGGGAGTCAAGAATGACCCCCAGGCTGCGGACCTGGTGTTTCAGGGGCAAACGTACCCCATTGAGCACCAGGTCCACATCCCCCAGCCTTCCCTTGTGTCCCACAAACAGTACCTCGGTTTTGTCAGGGTTCAGCTTCAGCTTATTCCTTCCCATCCAGCCACTCACCGACTCCAGGCACTTGGACAGGGTTTCTACAGCCAACCTCGGTGAAGATTTAAATGAGAGATAGAGCTGCGTGTCATCCGCATACTGATGACATTGCAGCCCAAATCTCCTGATGATTGCCCCCAGCGGCTTTATATAGATGTTGAACAGCATCGGGGAGAGGATGGAACCCTGTGGCACCCCACAAGTGAGAGGCCAAGGATCCGAAACCTCATCCTCCAATGCCACTCTTTGGTACCTACCAGAGAGGAAGGAATGGAACCACTGCAATACAGTGCCCCCCATGCCTAACCTCTTTAGGCGGTCCAGGAGGATAATGTGGTCAACGGTATGGAAAGCCGCTGAGAGATCAAGGAGGACAAGGAAGGTGCATTCGCCCCTATCCCACGCCCTCCTCATATCATCTACCAAGACGACCAAGGCTGTTTCAGTCCCATGTCCAGGCCTGAAGCCCAATTGAAATGGATCCAGATAATCCGCTTCCTCCAAGTGCGCTTGCAAGTGTTTTGCCACCACCCGCTCAATCGCCTTGCCTAAGAATGGCAAATTTGAGACTGGGCGAAAGTTGTTCAGATCTTGGGGATCCAAGGAGGGCTTCTTTAAGATTGGTTTTATTACTGCCTCCTTGAGCGATGATGGCATTACTCCCTCTTCGAGAGATGTATTTACCACCATCTTGATCCCCTCACCCAGTCTATCTTTGCAGCTCATAATGAGTCACGATGGGCAAGGATCGAGTAAGCAAGTGGTTGGCTTTAGAGTTGAAAGCACCTTGTCCACTTCATCAGATGGAAAAAGCTGGAACTGATCCCACACCACCAGAGCACCACTGGTCACCTCTGGCTCGCTCACTGTGTCCAACGCATGTGATAAGGAGAACCCTGCTGGCTCCAATCAAGGCAGCAGGGCCATCTAGTCCAGCTTCCTGTTACCACAGTGGTCAGTCAGATGACTCTGGGAAGCCCACGCTTGGGTCACAAAGGAAACAGCCCTCTATTTACGCATGACTGCTAACCAGAGGTGCCCTGCCACGTCATTCTTGCAAAACTGTAACACAAAGGAGAAAATACAGAACAGGGAAAAGTAACAATACATTATCATAAATATTTGTTAGAATTGGCAGTTATTTACGTGAAGTGTAATCATTTGCTGCTATATAACATAAAGGTTATTGCTCCCCTCCCCCCAGGAGTGGGTAAACTGCTCTTGAAAATGGAAGTTTCTTATTTATTTATTTATTTATTAAACTTTTATACCGCCCGACTAGCAATAGCTCTCTGGGCGGTGAACACAAAAAATACAATAAAATTACACAGTAATACAACAAAGCATATAAAAACTACAAAGTCTAAAATCAGATTACAACACATTTAAAATTAAGTTAACTTAAATTATTTATTTATTTTATTCGATTTATATACCGCCCGCAGCCTGAAGGTTCTCAGGGCAGTGCACAGCATAGGATAAAATACAATAAAATCACAAAAACAGTAAAAACATACATATTGAACAGTTAACAATCTGCTATACATTAAAAGCTAAAGATAGATTAAAATGCCTGGGAGAATAAAAAGGTTTTAATCTGGCGCCTAAAAAATAAAAGTGTAGGTGCCAGGCGCACCTCATCGGGGAGACTGTTCCATAATTCAGGGGCAACCACTGAAAAGGCCCTGGATCTTGTTACAACCCTCCGAGCTTCTCTGTGGGTCGGAGCTCGGAGGAGGGCCTTAGATGTTGAACGCAGTGAACGGGTAGGTTCATACCAAGAGAGGCGTTCCGCTAGGTATTGTGGTCCCGCGCCGTGTAAGGCTTTATAAGTCAAAACTAACACTTTGAATTTGGCCCGGAAACAAATAGGTAGCCAGTGCAAATGAGCCAGAACAGGTGTTATATGCGCGGACCGTCTGGTCCTCGTCAACATTCTAGCTGCTGCGTTTTGCACCAGCTGTAGTTTCTGAACTGTCTTCAAAGGCAGCCCCACATAGAGCGCATTGCAGTAATCCAATCTCGAGGTTACCAGAGCATGCACAACTGAAGCGAGGTCGTTGCTTCCCAGATAGGGACGTAGCTGGGCTACCATCCGAAGGTGGTAGAACGCATTCTGTGCCACCGAGGCCACCTGCGCCTCGAGAGACAGGAATGGATCAAAAAGCACCCCCAAGCTACGAACCTGTTCCTTCAGGGGGAGTGTAACCCCATCTAGAACAGGTTGAACATCCACCATCTGATCAGAGAAGGCACTCACCAACAGCGTCTCAGTCTTGTCAGGATTGAGCCTCAGTTTATTAGCTCTCATCCAGTCCATTATCGCGGCCAGGTTCAGCACATTAACAGCCTCACCTGAAGAGGATGAAAAGGAGAAATAGAGTTGCGTGTCATCAGCATACTGGTGACAACGCACTCCAAAGCTCCTGATGACCGAACCCAACGGCTTCATGTAGATGTTAAAAAGCATGGGGGACAGAACCGATCCCTACGGGACTCCACAATGGAGAGTCCAGGGTATCGAACAATGCTCCGCAAGCCCTACCCTCTGGAGCTGGTCCACCAAGTAGGAGCGGAGCCACTGCCAAGCAGTACCTTCAACTCCCAACTCTCAAATGCCATTGTGATTCGGTGAATTTCATTGAGAATTTCATCCTCAAATGAGATGTATCACTGAACACTAAAGTCAGGATTATTCAGACCATGGTATTTCCGATCTCTATGTATGGATGTGAAAGTTGGACAGTGAAAAAAGTGGGTAAGAGAAAAATCCACTCATTTGAAACGTGATGTTGGAGGAGAACTTTCCGCATACCATGGACTGCGAAAAAGACAAATAATTGGGTGTTCGAACAGATTAAACCAGAACTACCATTAGAAGCTAAAATGATGAAACTGTCAGCTCTTCACTGAGACAGCAGTGTCGGTGGGGGTGCAGGCAGGGCTGGAGATTCCTTGGTAATTGCCAGGCCGTAAGTCCTCAGCCGGCAGCTTGGCTATAAATCTGCCAGGCTAGCAAGGAGGAAGCAAGATAAGGGCAGAGGCCGTTCGAAGCTTATGTGCCAAGCCAGAAATCCAGAAGAGACGTCAGTGAAGGTCCGGGTCTAGTTTGCTGAGAGATCAGTCCAAGTCAAGGTTCAGGGGATAGGAAGACACACAGTGGTCACGCCTGACGTTGTAGTCAGCAACAAGCTGAAGCCAAGGTTTGACTTTTAAGGAGCAGGTTTGTCAGCAGGTGTGAGCCCTCAGTGTTTTGGCCTTAAGTGGACAGGCCTGCCCCTCTTCTGCCTGACCTTCTGTTGTCTATGTTCTGCAGGTGAGGGGGGAGTCTCCTGTTCACTGGCTGCGTCTGGCTGAAGGGCTTCAGCTGTGTCTGGGGTGCTCTGCAGCTGAGGGGGAGAAGGAGCTGGGTTCTCAGGGGTTTCCTCCGTTTCTCCTTCTGGGTCTGCTGCTGTTACTCCCGAGTCATCCTTGTCTGATGAGTCCTCTGACGGGGCCATGACAGAAACTGTGGTTATCATACTTTGGACACATAATGAGAAGACATGATTCACTAGAGAAGACAATAATTATGCTGGGAAAAAACAGAAGGGAGTAGAAAAAGAGGAAGGCCAAACGAGATGGATTGATTCCATACAGGAAGCCACAGACCTGAACTTACAAGATCTGAACAGGGTGGTTCATGACAGATGCTGTTGGAGGTCACTGATTCATAGGGTCGCCATAAGTCGTAATCGACTTGGAGGCACATAACAACAAATTTTGTGAAGTACTTTGTTTGCACTGTTTGTATAGGCCACTTGTGTCATCTGCTAACTGGGCATGTGCAAGAGCTCATCTTGTGTTGCGTGATTCATTTGTGAGGTGTTTGGTGTCAACAGCAAATGGTATGTTGAAAAGTATTCTGGGCACACAGTCTCTCCCTGTCCGTCCCACCCCCCTATGTCCTTGAGCTAGCATTCCCTCTGGGCTAGTGATCTGGCTTAGCCAATTTGCCCATGGAAGTTGGGTGCTTCTGAGGCAGTGGTGGGAGTTGCATTGGCTGTCTAGATTTTGTTTGTCAGATCCTGGTGAATCTTGCATTGTTTAATATGTGGCACAAGAGGTCAGCGGTCCCCCAGATGATTTTCCCCGAGATTAGCTGGAGAGTGTAATTGCACGCTTGGGAAAAGAGACTTGACACGATTATTCAGTAGCTTGGCTTTCACTGCAAATAAACAAAAGGCAATTTGTCATGCCCTGGATTGTGGCGGCGGCAATGAACTATTTATATGACACCATCCATGTGCAAAGTGCTCTAGAGCAGTCTTCTACAACCTGATACCCTCTACATCTTTTGGACACACACACACACACTTTGCTTTTTCAAGGTATCTGGGTAAATGTTGGATTCAGAATAATTAATTTGAGCCTAGAGGAAGTGGGGAAGAGTATCACTCTTCCAATTTCCTCCTTCAGCTCTCATGTACTTTTCAGGGGAGGAAAAGGTAGCACCCATTTCACCTTGTGACCGAGGGGGCAGTGAGTGTGTGTGTGTGTGGGGGGGGGGTTTGCAGGTTTTCAGGGTGCCAAAGGAGGACCTCAGGGGCACCACATTGGCAACCGCAGCTCTAGAGAGACAGCAAATAAGCCAGGATGCTTCCCAGGTCTTGCTTAGTTCAGCCACACCTGGGGATACAGTGGAATATGGAGGGCGATGGGGTTGTACTTTTTCCTACATTGCTGAAGACGTGGCTTTTGAGGACAGACTAAATGGCAGAAGGAGAGTTGTGTGTTATGCAAAGTCCACATACCTGGGGACATATGCTTCCAATATAAACGGTGCGTTCCTCACTTCTAACAATCACACGTCTCTATCCAAAAATGGCTGTTCTGTCTTCAGTGATGAGGACCCAAAGTGACACTTCAAAAGGTTGCTCTTGTTTATTTGGGCCGCTGCAGTGTCTTCTCGGGGCCGGGGAACATTACCTAACCTGCAGTGGTCCATTGGCATTGGCTGACTTCCTGCCTTCAGGGGTCGTTGTCGTCCTAAGCGTCCTCCTTTGGCGCTCACTGATGTTCTGGCTTGTGACGCAGAAGAGCCAAAGAATGCCCTCCTTGCAGGCAATTCCTCCCCCCCCACATCTAGCTGGGTTCCCATTCAGAATGCACATAACCTCTGTTTTGAGATACTTGATTGATTGATTGATTACATTTATACCCCACCTTTTTTTTTTCCCAGGCGGTCTCCCATCCAGGCCCTGGCCAGACCTGACCCAGCTTAGCTTCAGCAGGGAGCTGGCCTCAGGTGCCTTCAGACCAGAGCCTGGGACCAAATAGCTGCATTGGTTGATAGTTCATTTCCAGACCCAATTCTAGATGCTCACGTCAGTGTTTGGAGACCAAAGGGCTTTGGGTCCCAAATATCTGAAGGCCACCTCCTTCCGTGCAGGTCCTCTTGGTGTTAAGATCAACATTTGTGGGGCGTTCTCTGTGGCAGCCCACAATTCAATTTGCTCCCCACAGAGGTGCATCTGGCACCCTCCTATAATTTCTATCATACGTGGGAGATGACCCTCTTTATGCTTGTGATACATGCACATATTTCAGGACCCATCCTATTATGACTGTTGTTTGTTTTAATGGATTTTAATATTGTATTTTTTAGTTACTGTAACCTTCTCTGGGACCATATGGTGAAAGATGGGTAGGAGATCTAATAAATAATCATAAATCATAACCCTGGGTTTTAATGTTATGTTAGAGGGAGAAAAATCTCTTCCTATCCACTGTCTTCACACCATGGCTAATTTTTTACACTTCTGTGTTGGCTGCTACTCATCTTTTCTCTAAACTGAAAAGCCCTGCATGCTGTGTAGCCTTTACATAAGAACAGCCTCCTGCATCAGGCCACAGGGGAGCCATCTAGCACAGCATCCTGTTCCCACCATGGCTAACCAGATGCCCATGGGAAACCTCCAGGCAGGACCCTCCTGCACTTTCCAGCAACTGGTCTCTATGAAGGCAGAGCATCACCATCATATCTAGTCGCCATTGATAGCCTTTTCCTCCATGAATTTGTCTCATCTTCTCTTAAAGCCATCCAAGTTTGTGGCCATCACTGCCTCCCCTGGGAGCAAATTCCACAGTTTAACTGTGCGCTGCATGAAAGAGTCCTTTCTTTTGTCCTGAATCTTCCAACTTTCAGTTTCACTGGATGTCCACGAATTATGAGAGAGGGAGAAAAGGTTTTCTGTTTACCTTCTCCATGCCGTGCATAAATTTATGGACTTCTGTCATGTTGCCTTTCCCCTCCAGATTTGTTGGGGTGAAGGCAAATAGTAAAAAATTCCTTGCCACTCTGATACAACTGGTTATTTTCTCCTCAGCCAATGGTTACTTCTCCTCAAACCCAAAATTATCACTCTTGTCTCATAATCTGAATTGCCCTCATTTGGGGAGGGGAGGGTTTCTCTTGAAGACACACAACACACCTTTTCCTGTTTTGTGGACTGTTGCTCTTCGTCCCAACTGTGATGTGTTTTAAGGAGCGAGAGTAGATCCAGCAATATGTGCCATCTTGTCAAAGAGTCGTGTGGCGTTGGTACCCCCTTGAAAGCCAGTGGGAGATTCTCTCATCGTCCTCTTTGCTCTCAAAAGGAACTTATGCAGGTATAGGTGGGTTAGGTTTTATTACTACCGTTTGAGATTTTAATGTTTTAATGTATTTGTGTGTTTTTATTTTGTACGTCGTCCAGAGTGGCTGGATAACCAGCCAGATAGGCGACAAACAAAGAAACAGCTCACCCTTCTGTGCTGAGGAATGCAATTGAAATGAAGAGAGCATCTCTGAACTCGGGAGGGAGGTGAACGCTTCTAACTTGCTGAGTTGCCGTCTTAGAGTGCTAAGACTGGTTTGGGCTTGTAGCACTTCAGAACTTCTTGTGAAGTTGTCCTGGAGGGAGGGGGTGGAGGGGATATAAGAAACCATTGCTGGACCTGAGATGCTGACTAAAGTAGGTGTGTATTCCTGTGATCAAGCAGTGCCAAGCTGTGGTCCAGATGTTGCTAGACTCTAGCTACCATCATCACTGACGGAACTTGGGAGTCCACCAACATGTGGAAAATCACAATCCCCCTGTCTCTGCCTTAACCGGCCACTGAGTGGTTAGTCCGATAATTGTTGCAAGATGGAGGGGGGAAATGTCTGATTTTTAGAAATCTGTGTGCAGGCAGACTAGTGTGTTGGAAGACCCACTAAGGGAAATGGGAACAATTCCTTTGTTGGAGTAGTCCATTTAGGTCAGTGGTTCTCAAACTTTTTTGGTTCGTGGCGCACTGTAAAACATATAAAAATGTTCTGGCGCACTTTGTGTACAAAATTAAAAATATATTAATATATTTTAAACTATGAATAAAAACTTAATAATAATATGCTTTCATAATATCTGCAGCACACCTAGCCACCTCTTGCGGCGCACCAGTGTGGCCCACCGCACCGGTTGAGAATCACTGATTTAGGTTCATCTCGCATCACGGTTTGGCTTGTCCCTGGGCAGCCCATGAGCATGCCATAAAGGTGGCATCAATCTTAAGTGTCCTTTGGCATGCTTCCTTTGACCATGGAGAGAGAGTATCAGTGGCTACTAGCCATGATGGCTATGTTCTGCCTCTACTGTGTGAGGCAGTTGCCTCTAAATTCCAGTCGCTGATTATTGTACGTGGGGGACGTTGCCCTTGTGCTCTTCTGGTTGTGGGCTTCCCATCTGGTTGGCTGCTGTGAGAACAGGATGCTGGCCTAGATTCGGTTTAATCCAGTAGCCAGGCTCTTGTTATGTTCTGTCCCTTGTTTTTTTTAAAAAAGTGAAGAATATTTGTGCTTTATTGCTCACTTAGTACCTGTTGGAATATATGGGGTTCAACTCCAACTTGTGGGTTGAGGCTGCATGGGGCTAAAGGTGTAGCTAGAGAGGAGATCTCTTGGTTGCTGGGCTATACCTGTCCTTTGATCTCCTGCTGTCTCTTCCTTCCTGCTAGACTGATATGCAAAGGATGTTGATCCCAGTTCCTTCCCGCCTTCCACCAGTTTCTTCTTTCTCAAGAGGGGAGCAGACCCCTTTCCTTTGTCTCTCCTGTCAACCAGCATGAGGGCGAGTACTGGGCGCAGTGCTCGTTGCTCCAACATGGCTAGTTAGCTAGATATAGGACTCTTTCCTATCAAGCATGTACTTCCAGAATAAAGTAGTTCTTTCTTATTTTAAATCTTAAAGCCTCTGTCTGACTAATTTGCAGGGAAGGTAGAATCTTAGAAAAGATTCAAACATACACACGTAAGCTCGCTCAAAACTCTCTGTTCCGCTATGCAACTCTGCAGGGTCCTACAGGACATTGGGCCCAGCCTCTTATAGTACCTGCCGGAGCTGGCAGAGGGCTCTGATAGTTAGAAGATACTTAAATGCATGTTAAAAAGGCCAGTGGGAAACTTGGGAAAGTCTGCCACCCTCTGTGTATGTACAGGAGGCATATTCAAAAGAGGAACTTAGTATATGTGAGTGTGAAAGAGCACTGCTTTAACAAAAATAAAGTCAGAGCACCAATCCCAAGTCAGTTCTTCAGCACAAGCCCCAATGAAATAAATGGGAGCCATCCGAGAGTGCAAATTCCCATTTATTTATTATTTTATTTATATCCCGCCCTGCCTCTCAGCAGGAGCCCAGGGCGGCAAACAAAAGCACTAAAAACAGTTTAAAACATCATAAAAAGACCTTAAAATACATTAAAACAAAACAACGTTAAAAAACATTTTTAAAAAAGCTTTAAAAACATCTTTTTCAAAAAAAGGTTAAAACATATTATTAAAGAAAACATATTAAAAGCAATTCTAACACAGACACAGACTGGGATAGGTCTCAGCTTAAAAGGCTTGTTGGAAGAGGAAAGTCTTCAAAAGGCGCCAAAAAGATAGCAGAGATGGTGCCTGTCTAATATTTAAGGGTAGGGAATTCCACAGGGTAGGTGCTGCTATTTATTTCATTGGGGCTTCCGGGGGGAGGGAGAGACTGCTTGGTGGATCATGCCCATAGGCAGCTGGGTTCCAGTTCATGAGGAAACATGTAAGAAGGTGGTCATCAGAGGCATGTGACTTTTTCTGACTTCCAATCTCTGGCCCCACCTCATGTTTAACTTTTAAAAATGGGGGCTTGTGTGTTGATCTGCGTGGGAGTGTTCACAGGACAGGTCCTTAATGACTTCAAAGTGAGAGGAATTTTGCTTAGCTATGTTAAAGGAAAAAGTTTTGTGGGGTTAATAGCCCCGTTGTGCTGTCCTGATGGGGATCAGGCTGGGCGGGTTCGTCATGATGCTTGGGCCTTAATTCCCCATTTCTAGGAGATCTTACTAGCATGCTGTTCATTTTCCCCTCCAACCCTTGCCTTTGCAGACCTTTGGCGGGAAGCTATTGAGCAACAAATTGGCCAGGAGTGTCTTTCATTGCATTCTGCAAAACATATAGGCTGGTGTGTATCAGGTGCTTTGATCTCTGGGGAATTTGTAAGGAATCAAAAGGTTTTCTAATTGCAGGCACTGGGCCAGGCGGTTGAGAAAATAGTCCTCCTTTTAATCAGAGTCCACATGCTCCAGTGTGTTTCCTGCTGCTGCCCCCACTGCTGAATTGTTAAATGTGGTTTTATAAAAATAGACTTCTCCCAGGTAAAAGGGCTGGAAGCTGTTGCAAGACGTAGAGGGCCATGGATGATGTCTGTCTTTCCCAGAATGATGCTACGATCTGCCAGCCCCCAAAGACCAAAATTCTGTAATCCAAATTCCATTTTTTGGTTGTGGACTTAGGGTTTTGTAGACCCCTGATTGTTGAGGTTCCCCTTTCTTTGGAGCTTGTGAAAATTCATAATTTGCACCCACAAGAACATAACATAGAATCGTAGAATAGGGGCCTGTAAAGCCAACAAGTCCAGCCCCCTGCGCAGTGCAGGAATCCAAATCAAAGCATTGCCGACAGATGGCTGTCCAGCTGCCTCTTGAATGCCTCCATTGTCGGAGAGCCCACTACCTCTCTAGGTCATTGGTTCCATTGTCATATGGCTCTAACAGTTAGGAAGTTTCTCCTGATGTCCAGTCGAAATCTGGCTTCCTGCAACTTAAGAACATAAGAAGAGCCTGCTGGATCAGGCCAGTGGCCCATCTAGTCCAGCATCCTGTTCTCACAGTGGGCAACCAGGTGCCTGGGGGAAGCCTGCAAGCAGGACCCGAGTGCAAGAACACTCTCCCCTCCTGAGGCTTCCAGCAACTGGTTTTCAGAAGCATGCTGCCTCTGACTAGGGTGGCAGAGCACAGCCATCATGGCTAGTAGCCATTGATAGCCCTGTCCTCCATGAATTTGTCTAATCTTCTTTTAAAGCCATCCAAGCTGGTGGCCATTACTGCATCTTGTGGGAGCAAATTCCATAGTTTAACTATGCGCTGAGTAAAGAAGTACTTCCTTTTGTCTGTCCTGAATCTTCCAACATTCAGCTTCTTTGAATGTCCCCGAGTTCTAGTATTATGAGAGAGGGAGAAGAACTTTTCTCTATCCACTTTCTCAATGCCATGCATAATTTTATACACTTCTATCATGTCTCCTCTGACCCGCCTTTTCTCTAAACTAAAAAGCCCCAAATGCTGCAACCTTTCCTCATAAGGGAGTCGCTCCATCCCCTTGATCATTCTGGTTGCCCTCTTCTGAACCTTTTCCAACTCTATAATATCCTTTTTGAGATGAGGCGACCAGAACTGGACACAGTATTCCAAATGCGGCCGCACCATAGATTTATACAACGGCATGATGATATCGGCTGTTTTATTTTCAATACCTTTCCTAATTATCGCTAGCATGGAATTTGCCTTTTTCACAGCTGCCGCACACTGGGTCGACATTTTCATCGTGCTGTCCACTACAACCCCGAGGTCTCTCTCCTGGTCGGTCACCGCCAGTTCAGACCCCATGAGCGTATATGTGAAATTCAGATTTTTTGCTCCAATATGCATAATTTTACACTTGTTTATATTGAATTGCATTTGCCATTTTTCTGCCCATTCACTCAGTTTGGAGAGGTCTTTTTGGAGCTCTTCGCAATCCCTTTTTGTTTTAACAACCCTGAACAATTTAGTGTCATCAGCAAACTTGGCCGCTTCACTGCTCACTCCTAATTCTAGGTCATTAATGAACAAGTTGAAAAGTACAGGTCCCAATACCGATCCTTGAGGGACTCCACTTTCTACAGCCCTCCATTGGGAGAACTGTCCGTTTATTCCTACTCTCTGCTCTCTGCTTCTTAACCAATTCCTTATCCACAAGAGGACCTCTCCTCTTATTCCATGACTGCTAAGCTTCCTCAGAAGCCTTTGGTGAGGTACCTTGTCAAACGCTTTTTGAAAGTCTAAGTACACTATGTCCACTGGATCACCTCTATCCATATGCTTGTTGACACTCTGAAAGAATTCTAATAGGTTACTGAGACAGGACTTTCCCTTGCAGAAGCCATGCTGGCTCTGCTTCAGCAAGGCTTGTTATTGAGCCCATTATTCCGTGTCCTGCACTCTGGGACGATCGAGAAGACATAAGAAGAGCCTTGCAGGATCTGGCTGCAAAGGCCCATCCAGTCCAGTATCCTGTGCTCACAGAGGCTAACCAGGCTCCTCTGGGAAGCCTGCGAACAGGACCTGAGTGCCACAGCACTCCCCGCCCCTGCGGTTCCAGCAACTGGTATTCAGACGCATGCTGCCTCTGATTCTCACTCTCTGAGAGAGGGAGAAGAACATTTCTCTGTCCACTTTCTCCACGCTGTGCATAATTCTGTAGACTTCTGTCCTGTCGCCTCTGACTCACCCTTTTATCGAAACCAAAAAGCTCCAAATGTTGTAACATTTCCTCCTAAAGAAGTTGCTCCTGTCCCTTATCTAGCTAGATTGCTCTTTTCTGGGCCTTTTCCTGCTGAACAATGTCCTTTTTGAGGGGCAGCAACCTGTACACAGTATTCCAAGTGTAGTCACATCATAGATTTGCATAACAGAATTGACCTTTTACACAGCTGCTGCACACTGGATTGATATTTTCACAAGCACTGTGAACTCGGTTGTTTCCCCTACCTTTAAAGAAAGGGGACAGTTGGTATAACACAGTGGGAAGGAGAGCCTGGCTGGGAGTCCAGAGTCTGTGAGTTCATAAGAACATAAGAACATAAGAAGAGCCTGCTGGATCAGGCCAGTGGCCCATCTAGTCCAGCATCCTGTTCTCACAGTGGCCAGCCAGGTGCCTGGGGGAAGCCCGCAAGCAGGACCCGAGTGCAAGAACACTCTCCCCTCCTGAGGCTTCCGGCAACTGGTTTTCAGAAGCATGCCGCCTCTGACTAGGGTGGCAGAGCACAGCCATCATGGCTAGTAGCCATTGATAGCCCTGTCCTCCATGAATTTGTCTAATCTTCTTTTAAAGCCATCCAAGGTGGTGGCCATCACTGCATCTTGTGGGAGCAAATTCTATAGTTTAACTATGCGCTGAGTAAAGAAGTACTTCCTTTTGTCTGTCCTGAATCCTCCAACATTCCGCTTCCTTGAATGTCCACGAGTTCTAGTATTATGAGAGAGGGAGAACTTTCCTCAATCCACTTTCTCAATGCCATGCATAATTTTATACACTTCTATCATGTCTCCTCTGACCCGCCTTTTCTCTAAACTAAAAAGCCCCAAATGCTGCAACCTTTCCTCGTAAGGGAGTCGCTCCATCCCCTTGATCATTCTGGTTGCCCTCTTCTGAACCTTTTCCAGCTCTAGAATATCCTTTTTGAGATAAGGCGACCAGAACTGGACACAGTATTCCAAATGCGGCCGCACCATAGATTTATACAACGGCATGATGATATCGGCTGTTTTATTTTCAATACCTTTCCTAATTATCGCTAGCATGGAATTTGCCTTTTTCACAGCTGCCGCACACTGGGTCGACATTTTCATCGTGCTGTCCACTACAATCCCAAGGTCTCATCATCTGCACTGTCCACTTAAGGAACCCTTTTTTTGATACTCATAACAAGATTATGCACAATTCACTTAAATTCTCCCTTTTTCTTATTTGGAGCAAAACAATTCTAGCTCAACACACATTTCCAGGCTAACAAGAAAGAGTGTAACAAACCAAACACACCACATCCATGGTGAGAGTTTGTGTATCTATGAACCAGAACATTGTAATCGGAATGTTTCAACTCTTAAATCTTACAACAGAAATCATGAATTGGCTTCTTTACAGCCAAGACAAATCCCCGCTCATGTCTCCTGGGCATCAAGGGCCAGCTAAAGATCACCCCCACAGCGAGTAGCTCAGGGATTACGTGCCCTGCCACCTGTGCAGCTGTGGGCAAGCTGCATAGTCCCAAGGAGCCCAGTTGCCCCCCAGCTGGCAGTTGCAGACAAGGTAGGGGCTGGCTTGTGCAGCTGTGGCAAGCTGAGCAGGCCCTGGCCAGCTGGGGTGGACTAGCCTCCGAGGGAGGCAATGGGAAACCTCCTCTGAATACCACTTACCATGAAATCCCTATTCATAGGGTCACCATAAGTCAGGATCGACTTGAAGGCAGTCCATTCCCATTTTTTAAAGAAAGGGTGCTGAGATTGCCAGAATGTCAAGTCATACATAAGGTTGCTGGTTCAAATCAAGAGTCAGTTAGCCAAGTAGTTTTCATCTCCAGCATAAATAGGCAACATCTTTGTTTTTGATCTGACAACAGTCGCCACACCCTGCATTCAGCCTTTTGATTTCCCAGTGTAAGGAATGTTTTTGAGATGTTGATGACTGCTGGGGCTGGTGCCGGGTATCCAACCTATTGCATTAGAATGCTTGTATGGGAGCCTGTGGCTCTCCTAGATGGTTCCTATCTTCTCTAACTAGTTGTGCAGTTAAAACAAAGTGCAAGGCAGGCGCTCCCACAGCCTCTGCTGCTTGTGTCATTTAGGCATCTGTGTAGTGCTTACATTTCACTTCTGTTTAGTACTGCAGTCTTAGGATGCATCCAGATGTGCATAGAGAGGGAGTCTGCTGTGAAAACACATTTACTGTGTTAGACAGATGTGTGGGAGGGGGCATTCGTTCTGTTTGCGGCAGGGGCTGGCTGTGCATGGTGCTGATTGCCTGATCCCCTGTAATGTTGCAAGACCACAGCCCTTCTCTGTTCAGAGCAGTTTTTCATCTTTAAAAAGCTGTGACCCTACAATCCATAGGACAAGGGGTGAATGTACAGTTGAACAAATGTAGATCCTGCTGATGCTGATAATGCTGTGCTTTTTTTTTTTAAGGATCTCTAAGTCAGGATTTGATTTGCTGGTTGACATATTCGTCATTAGCATTCCAGATGTAGGACTCCCGTCTGTCTGCATCCTTAGGGATGAAGGTAGCTTTAATTTTAAGCAACAGGAAGGTGGTGATTAAAAGTGAAGGCTAGAAGTAGCATGTTTGGATTAAAGGATTTGTTGCAAATTTCTCAACATTTTTGGTTTGGCTTAATAATCATCTGAAGTCTTCCAGCTGGGATCAAGGAAATCCCTTGCATGGGTGGGAGGCACTTCTATTCATGCATGACCCCCCCCCTCCCAATTCCTTTTGCTCCAGCCTCCGTACAAGATACCACGCAACTCCAGAAGTTGCTTGGTCCATCTGGAGCAATGTTTTGGAGACCATCAGGGCCTGCAGCGGAAGGGGAAGTTTCATCGCGCAAGCAAAGTTCAGTGCACACTTCGGCAGTGTTTTTTTCCTTTCAGTTCAGTGTGGTTAATCATAAAGCACTGAAATAGCTCTGTTTGTACAGCTACTTCCCAGAGGTGTGTTTGGGATTTCTGAACTCAGAATAGGGTTGTGTGTGTGGCTTCTGTTTTGTGTGCTGAATCCTAGCCTTTCATCAGCCTGGTTTTTGACCCAGTAACACTCTGCCCCTTTGCGTGGTGATAGACTGCTGTCTTGCATTCTTCTGAGACTGAGTGGGGAGGTCTGTCTGCACATAATTTATGGAGCGTGCAGGAGTTTTGATAGCTCCTGTGGTGGTGATGGTGGAAACTGTAAAACGGTGAGCTGTGGAATCTGACTGTGGAGGGGTCCAACGCTTGACCCCCTTCCTTATGCTTGCTTAACAATATGCCAGCAGGAGATCCCACCATGCCTCTGAAGTGTGAAATTGTAGGTTGTAGGGAAACGACGGGGCTCCTTTTTATGGAGTTCTGAGGAATCGCTGCTCAGGATGCATCTTCCGTACTCAAGGGCAGAAGCTGGAGAAAAATGGCAGAGAGGAGTGTCTCCACTGTTCCCATCTTGGAAGCTTCCAGAGTCCACCTGGTTGGACTGCTCTTGTAGATAGGATGCTGCTGCTGCTGTTGCTGTTGTAAATGGTCCCTTTTTTTCCGTTTGGTCCTGCAAGATGGTCCTCATATTCTTGTTGGTGGAGGCTGCTGGGAAGTTGAGGGTGAATGGTGCAGAAGGAACAGGCAGGAATAGATGGTTACCCATTGAATTCTAACATATGGAGGGTCCCTGGGATTTGCATCATTAAAAGGCCTTTGGGGAGCATCTAGCTGAAATCTCAACCCCTCTCTTAAGCAGAAAAGGCATGTCTTCTGGAATTCGTTCCCCCTTAAGCTCAGATGTGGAATAGTCTGCAAATACTTTAATGGGTTTGGCATTCTGCATATGTTCAGAGGCACAGTTTCCACTTTTTTCAGCTGAGCTGCACACTAATGCTGTCAGCTTTGGTGCTGTGGAGTGGTTTGGTTTTTTGAGGGAAACGCGGTAGTCTCTGAGGCAGAAAGAGGGTTGATACTGTCCTGCAGGCAGCAATTAATCTACAGTAAACTTCGCAGTTGGCCTCCTTGGCAGCATTCTCCAAAGTCCATCTCATTGGCTCCTCTCTAGAAAAAAGGCCACTGAGCTGGAAACCGAAATGTTAATGATGAAGAAGACTGAGTGTGTTGATCATTTGGCCCCTGGAGCTATTTCTTAAGTGGTTGTAACCTCTTCAGCTGGTGCTGTTGAGAGTCTCTCAGTAATACTGAGCCTGCATTTAGATGAGCAAGACAAAAATTCTAATGCTTTGGCTAAGAGTGTGAAGGCTGTGAGGTCCTGGGTTCAAATCCCAGTGCCGGCAACAGCTCGCTAAGTGGCCTTCGGCGAGCCACTCTCTGCTCTCTCACTTGCACACGAACTCACCCCCCTGATATCTATCAGTAACGAAGCTGCATATTACAGATCGGCTGTTGGGAGTATTGAACAAGTGCATGAGTTGCTTTGAATCCTTGAAATGGGAGGCACAAAATGTGTAGATGAGGCATCTGTGAACAGCTGGCATGGCAGTAGAAAACGCGTGGGACGAGGCTCTGTTAGGAAAATGTGGGGCACAAAGAGACTTCTCGATGTGGCTCCTCAAAAGTGAATGCAGGAAGACACCCCCACCTTTTGAGAAGGGTGCAGCGGTAAGTGCAGGGTGGGCCAAGGAGGCTGGCGGTCAGTGGCTCGTGGTGTTGGGCTGATGGCTTTCTAGAGTGCAGCAGCATGTGCTTGGCAGTTCACTTGGGTGGAGCTGATCACATTGGTGCTGCTCAGTGGCAGAGCGCCTGCCTTGCATGCAGAAGGCCCCAGGGTCAGTCCCTGGCATCTCCAGGTAGGGCTGGGAACCCCTCTGGCCTGCAGCCCTGGAGAGCTGCTGCCAGTCAGTGTAGACAACATTGGGCTTGGTGAACAAATGGTCTGCAATCTGTGTTCCAGTCGTAGGAGGCTTAAGACTAATTCTGGCTTTTGCACGGTTTCTTTCCTATTGCACGTCTTCCCGAGAACATTTGTGGGGGGGAGATACCAGCTTATAAGTATGTGGGGAGTCCTGGCTGATTGCAGTGTTCTGGCGCATGGGTCCGCTTCTCCATCCCTTCCTTCCTTCCCTCCCTCGCCCCCACCATGTGACTAGATGCATGTCGTCCTAGAATGCTGTGCCATTAGCAGAATTGGCCCTTAGCAGGTTCTTGAGCTGGAGATCTCTTAGTTTGACAGTGCTCTCCTAGACTGGTCTTTACAGAGGCAGTGGGGCACATCCATCATGCTTATCGATCCCTTACTTTGGATCATTTTGGCTTAGAGCAGTAAAATTTACAGAAATTTTGAAGCCTTGGGAAAAAAACAGTCTCCCCCCTCCATTGTTCCTCCTGGAAAAAAAGGAAATTTGGGGGGAAATGTGCAAAACGTTTAAACACCTTTTGCAGATCGAAAGTCACTTTGTTTCTTTAGGAACATAACATGTATTATGTGTAACTTGGTTTGCCATTAAATTAATCATGTTTATATTTATTGTATTAAAAGTAAAGTTTATTCAGACAATTACAAATTTAATTTATTTCTTACATTTTTTGTTACAAATGGAGCTGCAAGCTGCTGAACTGTGAGGAACTGCAAGCACCATCTGCTTACGAGGGGGAAGCAAAACAAAAACAGGAGAACCCGTCAAATTTATAGTAAAAAAAAAATTATGTGTTCTGGAAATTATTGTTTCCTCCAGTCCTCCACAGTGACAAGCAGACATAAAGGACCCATTTCCGTAAAGAGTAAACTGAGACCCACTGAGTAGTACCTGAAATTTAATCAGGCTCATTTTCTGAGCTGTTGCTGTTTCCTTTGGCTTCTTCCTATTTGTTAGTGCATTTATCATGGACTTCTAAAAACCGAAATGTGCAAAACTGGATGGAAACAAGCTTCTATACCCTTCCACATGCTGTAGTCAAATTGTTTTTAATTTTGAAGACAAAAAAAAAAGGCTTTGGGGAAAAATGGGGGGAACCACATACACACCCTGAATTTTTCAGTTTGTTTCCGAGCCTTTACCTCATTTGTTTGTTTATATTTATTTATTATTACATTTATATCCCACTTTCCTCCAAGGAACTCAGGATGGTGTACAAACATGGTTCCCCCCCACCAATTTTATCCTCCCAACAACCCTGTGAGGTAGGTTAGGTAGTGGAACAGTGGCTGGCCCGAGGTCACCTGGCAAGTTTCATGGCTGAGTGTGGATTTGAACCTGGTCTCCCAGGTCCTAATCCAGTGCTTTAAATGCTACATCACACTGGCTCAGTTCCAGGCCTGGGTTGCACGAATACTTGCCACAACTGCCTGGATGCTGAATGTATGACTGGTCTCTTTTTCAGAGGTCTTGTGAAGCTGTTACGAATGCTCTGTCAGTAGCAGAAAATCTCTGTTGGCCCCAGGTCATGCAAGGCGGGCAGTGCTCTTGCAGCCTGTCCAAGGCTTAAGCATGCATGCGTTGAACCAGCCTAAGCTGAAAAAGGTTCACTGGACCACTTGGTCCAAGGTCAAATGCAGAACTACAATCCTTCATTCTTTTCTGTTGAAATGGTACACTAGAGTTCTGTGTATGTGTGAGTGCACACTTCATTGGCAAAGCCCACTTTTTATGCATTGAGTCAAGTAGACAGTCTTCCCTGTGAGCCCTTGCCACATCTGCTGCAAGAGAATGATGCACCACAGCACCTTTCTGAAAATGAGCATGGCTGCTCTTCGGAATGGACTGCCTAAAATTTGACCCCGACTTATGGAGACCCTGTGAATAGAGATTTCATGGTAAGCGGTGTTCAGAGGGGTTTACCATTGCCTCCCTCTGAGGCTAGTCCTCCCCAGCTGGCCATGGCCTGCTCAGCTTGCCACAGCTGCACAAGCCAGCCCCTTCCTTGTCCGCAACTGCCAGCTGGGGGGCAACTGGGCTCCTTGGGACTCTTCTGCTTGCCCATGGCTGCACAGGTGGCAGGGCATGTAACCCCGGAGCCACTCACTGTGGGGTGATCTTTAGCTGGCCCTTGACACCCAGGAGACACGAGCGGGGATTTGAACTCACAGACTTTGGACTCCCAGCCAGGCTCTCCTCCCACTGTGCTATCCCAGCTGTCGGCTACTCTTCAGGCACTCTAAAAAGCCTAGCCTCTCAAAAATAAAGCCTAGCCTCTCAAAAATTAATCCTGCTCTTCCAAGCCTGATCTTGCCCTGTCACTTGTTGCTTCTGCAGCCTCTGCACCTTGAGTGTTTTGGTGCTGTATGATCACCAGCTGGCTGTGAAAACACACGCATGCACATAGAGCATTTGAACTCTCAATTAAGCTGTATTTGCTCTGCCTCTAACATGCATATCTCAATACATCTTGCACGACGTCTGAGCCTCTGGGATCCTTAGGTCTGAACTTCAGAGAGCTGTCTGTTTCTAAAAAACAAAAACCCTAGCTTTTTCAAGTCTGAAACAAAGTGGTATTTTTTGGACATGCAAGGATCTCTCTACCCGTACATGTTCCCTGCCCAGGGAGGGGAGCAGACCAAAGGAATGAGTTATTCCCCTCCTCATTTGCTCTGAAATTGCCTCTAGGCTGGAGGTTTCTCTGTCTGAAGCTAACGTCTGTCTGGAGAGTGAGAAGGTGTGCTTGTCACTCCAGACGGCAGCTCAAGTTTCCTTGCCGCATGCCAGAATTTGCACCCTCCGTGTTCCATTGGAGGGATGGTGAGGCCGGCCAGTGTGAGTTGATGAGAGGGTGCACGTCTTCT
Organism: Rhineura floridana; assembly: GCF_030035675.1. Classification (NCBI taxonomy): domain Eukaryota; kingdom Metazoa; phylum Chordata; class Lepidosauria; order Squamata; family Rhineuridae; genus Rhineura; species Rhineura floridana. The sequence continues at coordinate 2,798,625 of NC_084480.1, read as the reverse complement.
TTCTGATTCAGAAATGTCTCGTTTCTGATTCTTATTGTGTTGCATACTTTGGGTCTGCTCCTTGAGGACTCTGCAAGTTTTGATGTTGATCGGATGCATTTCCTTGACTTTTCCCCCTTGGCTTGTGCTATGTCACCATCTTGGAATCACTTCTGGTCTCTGTGCCCTGGAGTGCCCTTTGAACAAGAAATATGAGGCAGCGGGGAGAGGGGGGCCAGGTAGGTTACTGCTGGCCCTCTACAGTGTCAAGAGCATACTAGTTCCTGTACTCAAAACGGAAGCTATTTGGTCTCTGGCCAAAGATTCCTATCACGTTGATTTAAACCGTAAGGCTATCAATGGCAACTAGTCATGATGGCTGTTTCCTATGCCGCCAAATACCAGCTGCTGAGAATCTCAAGAGAGGAGGCCACTGCTGAGCTTGTGCGGGCTTCCGAAATGGGCCCCTGGTTGGCCCCTGTGATGGGCCCCCTTTGGCCTGACCCAGCAGCCGGTCTCTTCTTATATTGTTGAGGTTGGCCAGGGGTGGTGTGGCAGGTGAAAGGAGAGGAGTGCTGGGGGTGGGTTGAAGGACGGGGGTGGAGTTCATGCTTTTGTGTGGAGAAGGCTCCTGGGTCAGTCTCCTCCATTTATTTATGAAATTGAAGACATTTATACACTGCTTAATATTTTTAAAATCTCTAAGCGGTATGCTGTACAAGCAAACAATATCATTAAAACAAAAATACAACATAAAACGAATAAAACAGCAGCATAAAATATATAACAGCAAATAGAACACAAAATTGCGGGATGCAGGCACATAAACCAGGGCCCGATTTATGGGTCGGGGAAAGCCTGGGCAAAAAGAAAAGTGTTACAAGGCGTCTCAAGCAACTGATGGTTGCTGCTTCACATATGGTAGAGGAGAGCTGCTGCCTGCCAGAGCAGACCATATGGGGCTAGGTGGTCAGTCTGACTCCATATTTATCGTTGCATTTATGTCCCACCTTTGCTGTAAGGGGCTCAAGGTAGCAGATATAGTTCTCTCCCTCTCCATTTTACCCTTGCAACATCCCTGTGAAGTAGGTTAGGCTGAAAGACTGTAACTGCCAAAGGTCACCCAGTGAGCTTCAGGGCTGAGTGGGGATAAAATAGATGCTGTTCCACACACCGGAGGCGAGATAGGATGTGAATAAGACTGTAATTTCATGTACACTTAGAGCCCTTCCAGACTGGTGTGTGTGTGTGTGTATTTGTGGATGTCTTCTGCAACAAAAGAAGCAAAGTTTCTAGATATTCAAAATGACTATTCCTTAGATCAGTTGGTCATGGAACCGACCAGAGGGACGGCAACCCTGGACTTAATCCTCAGTGGGGACCGGGACCTGGTGCGAGATGTAAGTGTTGTTGAACCGATTGGGAGCAGTGACCACAGTGCTATTAAATTAAACATACATGTAACTGGCCAATTGCCAAGAAAATCCAACACGGTCACATTTGACTTCAAAAGAGGAAACTTCACAAAAATGAGGGGATTGGTAAAAAGAAAGCTGAAAAACAAAGCCCAGAGGGTCACATCACTCGAAAATGCTTGGAAGTTGTTTAAAAACACTATATTAGAAGCTCAACTGGAGTGCATACCGCAGATCAGAAAAGGTACCGCCAGGGCCAAGAAGATGCCAGCATGGCTAACGAGCAAAGTCAAGGAAGCTCTTAGAGGCAAAAAGTCTTCCTTCAGAAAATGGAAGTCTTGTCCGAATGAAGAAAATAAAAAAGAACATAAACTCTGGCAAAAGAAATGCAAGAAGACAATAAGGGATGCTAAAAAAGAATTTGAGGAGCACATTGCTAAGAACATAAAAACCAACAACAAAAAATTCTATAAATACTTTCAAAGCAGGAGACCATCTAGGGAGACAATTGGACCCTTGGATGATAAGGGAGTCAAAGGTGTACTAAAGAACGATAAGGAGATTGCAGAGAAGCTAAATGAATTCTTTGCATCTGACTTCACAGTGGAAGATATAGGGCAGATCCCTGAACCTGAACTAACATTTGCAGGAAGGGATTCTGAGGAACTGAGACAAATAGTGGTAACGAGAGAGGAAGTTCTAAGCTTAATGGACAACATAAAAACTGACAAATCACCGGGCCCGAATGGCATCCACCCGAGAGTTCTCAAAGAACTCAAATGTGAAATTGCTGATCTGCTAACTAAAATATGTAACGTGTCCCTTGGGTCCTCCTCCGTGCCTGTGTTCGAGCATCTTCAGAGCGGGATTTCCGCCACCGGCGTTCTAGTCGTCTCACCTCCTGTCTCAGACTTCGCAACCGGGGTGTGTACCATGGTGCTGTCTGAGTTCTGTTCAGGGGGAGAGGACGTTTCGGAGCCACCCGGTCTAATGCCCTGGTGATTCCCTCATTCCACTCCATCACCAGGGTTTCGACCAGGCGACCTTCAGCAGGTTCCAATTCCCCCAGCGCAGTCAGGAATCCATCCGGATCCATCAGGCGCCTGGGGCGGACCATTCTAATAGGTCCTTTACCCCTGCGGAGGGTGTGTGGCATCGAGAAGTCAAAATTCACCAGATAGTGATCTGACCATGACACGGGGGTAAAAGAAGTGGCCCCCAACTTCAGAACACTCCCCTCCATTCCCAGGACAAATACAAGGTCGAGAGCATGACCGGCTACATGGGTGGGCTCAGTGTTACTAAGGTGCAGTTCCCAGGAAGCCATGGTTTCCAGGAAATCCCGAGGGGCTCCAATGAGAGTGGTCTCAGCGTGTATGTTAAAATCCCCCAGTACTAACAGTTCTGGGGTCAACGTTCGCACATCCGAGACCACCTCCAGCACCTCGGCCAGGGAGTCTGCCGTGCAGCGGGGCGGGCGGTACACAAGCAGGATCCCCGGACTGCCCTTCTGGCGCAACCTCCAGTACATGCAGTCAACAAACTTGGTCCTTGGGAGCGGAGGCCTGGTGAATATCAAGGACTCCCGATAGATGACTGCCATTCCCACTCCCCGCCTTCCTACCCTCGGTTGCTGCACATAACGGAAACCTGGCGGACACATGGCCTCAAGAGTGGGAGCTGAGGCCTCGTCCAGCCAGGTCTCCGTAATACATACCAGGTCAATTATTTGATTTGTATCCTGCCCTTCCTCCCAGCAGGAGCCCAGGGCGGTTGCAGATGAAATGGCCTCTCTGTTTCCTTCACCGCATTACCCTGTAGAGCTCTGTGCAGCATCTATGAGCTGCCTGTCTTTGTCTTTATGCCAGCATGGTTAACAAGCAAAGTCAAGGAAGCTCTTAGAGGCAAAAAGTCTTCCTTCAGAAAATGGAAGTCTTGTCCGAATGAAGAAAATAAAAAAGAACACAAACTCTGGCAAAAGAAATGCAAGAAGACAATAAGGGATGCTAAAAAAGAATTTGAGGAGCACATTGCTAAGAACATAAAAACCAACAACAAAACATTCTATAAATACATTCAAAGCAGGAGACCATCTAGGGAGACTATTGGACCCTTGGATGATAAGGGAGTCAAAGGTGTCCTAAAGAACGATCAGGAGATTGCAGAGAAGCTAAATGAATTCTTTGCATCTGTCTTCACAGTGGAAGATATAGGGCAGATCCCTGAACCTGAACTAACATTTGCAGGAACGGATTCTGAGGAACTGAGACAAATAGTGGTAACGAGAGAGGAAGTTCTAGGCTTAATGGACAATATAAAAACTGACAAATCACTGGGCCCGGATGGCATCCACCCGAGAGTTCTCAAAGAACTCAAAGGTGAAATTGCTGATCTGCTAACTAAAATATGTAACTTGTCCCTCGGGTCCTCCTCCGTGCCTGAGGACTGGAAAGTAGCAAATGTAACGCCAATCTTCAAAAAGGGATCCAGAGGGGATCCCGGAAATTACAGGCCAGTTAGCTTAACTTCTGTCCCTGGAAAACTGGTAGAAAGTATTATTAAAGCTAGATTAACTAAGCACATAGAAGAACAAGCCTTGCTGAAGCAGAGCCAGCATGGCTTCTGCAAGGGAAAGTCCTGTCTCAGTAACCTATTAGAATTCTTTGAGAGTGTCAACAAGCATATAGATAGAGGTGATCCAGTGGACATAGTGTACTTAGACTTTCAAAAAGCGTTTGACAAGGTACCTCACCAAAGACTTCTGAGGAAGCTTAGCAGTCATGGAATAAGAGGAGAGGTCCTCTTGTGGATAAGGAATTGGTTAAGAAGCAGAAAGCAGAGAGTAGGAATAAACGGACAGTTCTCCCAATGGAGGGCTGTAGAAAGTGGAGTCCCTCAAGGATCGGTATTGGGACCTGTACTTTTCAACTTGTTCATTAATGACCTAGAATTAGGAGTGAGCAGTGAAGTGGCCAAGTTTGCTGATGACACTAAATTGTTCAGGGTTGTTAAAACAAAAAGGGATTGCGAAGAGCTCCAAAAAGACCTCTCCAAACTGAGTGAATGGGCAGAAAAATGGCAAATGCAATTCAATATAAACAAGTGTAAAATTATGCATATTGGAGCAAAAAATCTTAATTTCACATATACGCTCATGGGGTCTGAACTGGCGGTGACCGACCAGGAGAGAGACCTCGGGGTTGTAGTGGACAGCACGATGAAAATGTCGACCCAGTGTGTGGCAGCTGTGAAAAAGGCAAATTCCATGCTAGGGATAATTAGGAAAGGTATTGAAAATAAAACAGCCGATATCATCATGCCGTTGTATAAATCTATGGTGCGGCCGCATTTGGAATACTGTGTCCAGTTCTGGTCGCCTCATCTCAAAAAGGATATGATAGAGTTGGAAAAGGTTCAGAAGAGGGCAACCAGAATGATCAAGGGGATGGAGCGACTCCCTTACGAGGAAAGGTTGCAGCATTTGGGGCTTTTTAGTTTAGAGAAAAGGCGGGTCAGAGGAGACATGATAGAAGTGTATAAAATTATGCATGGCGTTGAGAAAGTGGATAGAGAAAAGTTCTTCTCCCTCTCTCATAATACTAGAACTCGTGGACATTCAAAGAAGCTGAATGTTGGAAGATTCAGGACAGACAAAAGGAAGTACTTCTTTACTCAGCGCATAGTTAAACTATGGAATTTGCTCCCACAAGATGCAGTAATGGCCACCAGCTTGGACGGCTTTAAAAGAAGATTAGACAAATTCATGGAGGACAGGGCTATCAATGGCTACTAGCCATGATGTCTGTGCTGTGCCACCCTAGTCAGAGGCAGCATGCTTCTGAAAACCAGCTGCCGGAAGCCTCAGGAGGGGAGAGTGTTCTTGCACTCGGGTCCTGCTTGCGGGCTTCCCCCAGGCACCTGGTTGGCCACTGTGAGAACAGGATGCTGGACTAGATGGGCCACTGGCCTGATCCAGCAGGCTGTTCTTATGTTCTTATGTTCTTAACATGTCATTGATGCAATCACAGTGTGTTAGTGGTGGATTTATTCTGGACCATCTGCACACCATTCCACTTTATTAGTTGTTCTGAGATACTTCCCAAATGTTACTTGCCATCTGGAGGGGCTCTCTTTTGCTGTAGTACAACCAGAGTGGGACACAAAATAAACTGGAACATTTGTGGTATGAAAAGTTGCAGGATTTCAACGGGAAGTTACAGGCCATGCACTGATTGCACAAAGCATCGTGTCTGCCTCAAAACCTTTGAAGGTACAAACAGGTTTGAAAATGAGTTTGCACATAATTGCCGTGTTACTTTCAAGGAGTTCCTTTAAGGTTCGGACTAAATCCTGGAATGGATTCCACTGCCCCACTGTCATGAGCACAAATAATCATGAATGCGCAATAAAAAGGACATCTAGATTGGCCCCCCTAGTTCCTTGGAAGAAGGTCAGGATACCAAGAATCTCCTGCGCAGAAGATAGCCCCCATTTTTTGCCCCTCCCATTTTTTGCCCCTCCCACGACCTGCCCCACAAACTGCTTCAGATAATCATGCAACCGGCCGGATTATGGTTTTTCTGGGAAGCTTGCAGTGTGCTGTCTCCTGGGAGGCAGAAGGGTGCTCCCCCAAATGGGTAGGGGCCTCTGACCTTTTCTGAAGAGGTCTGGAGGGCAAAGAGAAGATTGTCCTCCCTCAAGCAGAGCGGAGATAGATGGTAATTTTGCATCAAGCCCAAACTTTCCCTGCTTTTCTCCCAGTCCATAATTAAAATTGATGCTTTGCTTTCGGGGAAATCTCTTTTAATTTGATTAAGTGTCAAAGAGTTACAGGCAAATAGGTGGAAAGTCTTTTATCTCAAGTGGAGCTTTTTAATTTAAATCAAAGTAAAAAGCTGTTCCTAACCAAAATGTGAAGTTTGAAGTGCAGTTTGGAATTCTGGAATGGAGTTTGCGGGAGGGGGGAGGGTTTAGCTAGAGTGATGTGTCTGCAGTGGTGCTTGCCTGTAAGAGGAAGGCGAGGGGGTTCCATGAAGCTTTAAATCCTAGTCCAATTCTAGAGAATGTTGTTGTTATGTGCCTTCAAGTCGATTACGACTTATGGAGCCCCTATGAATCAGCGACCTCGAAGAGCATCTGTCATAGACCACCCTGTTCAGATCTTGTGAGTTCAGGTCTGTGGCTTCCTTTATGGAATCAATCTATCTCTTGTATTCTAGAGAATACTGTTTTGAAAACATTTTCTTGGGGAGAGCTTTGTCCCTTTATGTTTTTGCTTGATAGAAATGGATGAGATTTTGCATGCCCATCCTTCCTCCTCCCATGAGTTAAGGACCCTCCTAACAGCTTGTAAGTTAGGCTGTGAGAGTGACTCTCTGTCTTAATGGCTGCAAGTATCCTTCCATAGTTTATTTATTTATTCAATTTGTATCCCGCCCTTCCTCCCAGCAGGAGCCCAGGGTGGCAAACAAAGCACTAAAACATCATAAAAACAGATCTTAAAATACATGAAAACAAAACAGCATTAAAAACATTATTAAAAAAACATATTAAACAATTCTGACACAGATGCAGACTGGGATAGGCCTCAACTTAAAAGGCTTGTTGGAAGTTCAGTGCAGATCCGAACCCAGGCCTTTCCAGCTCACCCAGTGGACGAGCCATGGCCCTGTGTGATCCTGTAATTTATTCGCATGTTCATTATTATTCTGGAAGAGCCTCTGTTGGTGGTGTTAGCAACCTGTCCAGCATTACTAAGAAATTTGACCATATAACACCTGTCCTGGCGCAGCTGCACTGGCTACCGATATGTTTCCGGGCCAGATTCAAAGTGTTGGTTCTTACCTATAAAGCCCTAAACGGCATCGGACCGCAATACCTGGTGGAACGCCTCTCTCACTATGTACCTACCCGTTCACTACGCTCGACGTCGAAGGCCCTTCTCTGGGTCCCAACTCATAAAGAGGCCCGGAGATCAACAACTAGATCTAGGGCCTTCTCGGTGGTGGCCCCCGAACTATGGAATGCCCTCCCAGACGAGATACGCCTGGCGCCTTCTTTGTTATCTTTTCGGCGCCAGGTAAAAACCTACCTTTTCGCCCAGGCTTTTTAAACATTTTAAATTTAATTTTAAACCTAATATGGATTTTAATTTATAAACTCAATGGCAATTCTATTTTGGATTTTTATCATGTTTAATGTTTTTATAATTGTATTATATTTTTCACACTTGCTCATATTTTAATTGTGATTTTATTTGTTGTACACCGCCCTGAGAGCTTTCTGCTATAGGGCGGTCTAGAAATGTAATTAAATAAATAAATAAATAAATAAATACTATCTTCTTCCAGTACAGCTTTCACAGATAGACTAAGAGGCTGAAAAGAATAGATAGTCAAAAAAAGGTTAAGGCCCAGTTTCTGGCAATCTGAAATTTGGCAGAGCCTGGGAGGATGTCAGCCAAAGGTCTCCATGCCTGATATGCAAATATTTGTTGGACATTTTCAACGTGTGACCTTCCTAGTGGAGGTGGTAGAGATGTGGATGTGGGATTGACTTTTATGTGAAGTAAACGCTGATTAGAATGTGATGGAGCATAGGGTGTGGATCAGTGGTCCTGGTTATTTGAAGGACTGCCTGCACCAGTATTCCCCAACCTGGTGCCCTATCCCTGTGCAGGCTGGGGCTGGTCGGAGCAGTAGTCCAAAAACATTTTGGGACACCTGCTAGTCGACACCTTCACGAACTAGCCCATGTTTTAAGATCAGCTTTGGGGACCTATTTGTGTGCCTTTAAGATCAATTAGGGTAGTGGTCACAACTGAAAGGGCCTTTTCCGTGGTGGCTCCTGTCTTCTGAGGGAGAAATGACTGGCTCATTCATTCTAGGATTTGAAATAGTTTTTTTTTCCTTTAAAAAAAGAAACGGTTTTCCTTTACTTTTAATTGAAACTGTTAATTATTATGTGAACTGCTGCTGTGGTTCTTGTTGGTGTTTATTTAATTTTAGTGTATTGGTATATTTAAATTGGCTGATTTTGTTTCATTTAAAAAACTGATAAATTTAAATCTTCTGTTGCTCAAAGTAAGCTATCTTGAAAGGCAGCTTAAAATGCCTGAAATGAATAGAAATAAATTCTTCAGTCCTTGGAATTCCCATGTTTGCTCTGGGGAAGTGGCAGAGCATCTGCCTTGCACGTAGAAGGTCCGCCAGTCCCCAGTGGCGTCTCCAGGCGGGGCTGGGAATGTCCCCTGTCTGAGAGCCGCTGCCAAGTCAGCGTAGACAATATGAGCTGATGGACCTCAGTGGTTCTGATTCTATATATCAGGCAGCTTCCCATGTCTTAAGGCGCATCAGAGGGCTGTGCTGCCTGAAGGAGGTGTCCAGCCATCCTCTGTCACTCTGTAAAGGATCCTGAGAGGTCCCAGAGTTTGCATGGATCAATTGGCATCCGTAGGAATGTTGCCACCCCAGTTCAATGGCTTGGGCTGCCTACGTGCCCTGTCCAGGCCAGGGCTGTGGAGTCGGAGTTGTGGAGTCGGAGTCGGAAGCAATTTTAGGTGGAGTAGAGTCGGTAGAAATGTACTGACTCCGACTTCAAAATAAAATTAATATTTTAATATTAATTTTTAATATTAATACATTAATATACATTTGCCATTTATGAAGGAGTTGGAGTCGGAGAGTAGGAAAATTGAGGAGTCGGAGTCAAAGGTTTGACGTACCGACTCCACAGCCCTGGTTCAGGCGCTGTGAAAGACCTAGTGGCAGTTAGTGTGTTTATGTATGCGTTGAGGGTGGGGGGAATAGTGACTCCTCTAGATGGGCCACTTGGAATAATGCAGCGGTTTTTAAAAAATGTGGATCCATTTTAGCAAACACAAGCGCATGGGGGTTGCTCTGGGCACTGTTCCATTCATCCAGACGGCTTTTACATCTGAACTGGTGGCTTAAAAAAAGAAGACGTGGATAAAACAGAGAACTGGGATTCTTGTTGCTATGTTTGCTGGGACCTGATCTGGAGGGACTCTTGATGGAAGGTTCTCAGTGGCTTTTAAGGCGCTCTGCAAGGCTGGCTGTCTCCTGTGCTCTTTCAACTTTGCTGGCCGGGACGGTTGCCAGAGGGCATTTATCTCCTGAGTGCTGGGGAGGGGAAGCCGAGGGAAGGGCTGCTGTGTGCTGGTTGCTGGCAATTGTTCATTTTAATTTCTCTAATGGACCTGGATCTTGCAGAGATGGTCATGGTATAAATAAATCACGAGCGAGAGGACGCGGAGAGAGCTGACGGGTGTGGGAAGCTCCCATTAGGGCCCATTTAGCTGGCAACAAGCCCCTTCGGCCTCTCCAAGGCCGTTTGCCACTGGGCTTCTCCTGCATCTTTGGAAAGGCAGGAGTGACCTGCTGAGGGCATATTTCCGTGGCCTCCCTCAGGGTTCCAGGGCTATATTTTTAGATGGGCTATGCCTGCCTTTTAACGCCAAGGCTTAGCTAGTGGAGTGAGAGTGTCTCTGAGCATGTGCAAGGAGGTCTCTTCCTACAAATAAGAATCCATTAGGGTTGCTGGTTTGTTTAAAGTATTTCTAAACCATTCAACATTTGAAAATACTGTGGCAGTGTGCACAAAAGGAATTAATAGCAAAATACAGCTAAAAACAGTAAAGAATGTATGTAAAATCCATCTGTAAAACCAGCAGGAATAATAGCCAACAGCTCTACCCAGGAAGAAGCCTGCATGGATGAAAATAGCTGTAAGGAGGTGCCTAAAGGCACAAATTGTGCAGGGTTCAAAATTGCCTTCAGCTGAGGGTTGGCAGTGAAATGTGACTGTGGTAGACAGTCTATTAGCATATTCTGTGGGTGCATTAAAGTTAATAGGATCCATAGGCAAGATTTTGGGGGGGGGCTGAGTGAATTGGATTGAGGTGGTAGAGGATGAGGGGCTAAACCCTTTCCCTCCCAGCTGTCTCCCCATTTTAAAATCGCTTCCCAGCCCTGACCCTCCGGCTGGCCACTGTGAGAACAGGATGCCGGATGAGATGGCCCGCTGGCCTGATCCTGCAGGCTTTTCTTAGGTTCCCATGTAATTGCAGTTGTTACCTGGATGGCATGGGAGCAACCAGGCAGCCCTAATTTTCCACAATTGCAAAATGGAACTTCCATGTTCAGAGGCAGAGTACCGGGTGGCAGGTGGGAGCACAGTGGAGAGTGAGCTGGGACCCTGTTTGTGAACATCTGGTTGGAATGAGGCTACTGGACAAGGTGGGCTGTTCATCTGATGCAAGACTGACCTTAGAGCTAGCCTAGTGGTAGGGCCAGGGATGAGCTGTGAGCCTGAAATATCCCAATTCAGATCTGCTGGAACCCTGCGGTGTAGCTTTAGGCAAGCCTCTCTTGGTTTGTTGCATCCAGGCCCCCATGAGCACTACTAGGCATTGGGGAGGGGGGGAAGACTGAGTAACACTGTTAAAGTACTATTATAAGTGCTGACTTATTGAGAACTGATCCTGGGGCACTCAAGGTCAATCAGTGCAGGTCAATTATCCCTCAGTGCCTTAACCTGCTCTGTCACGTTCACAATGAGAGTGGTAAAAAAGGGTCTCCACACACACACACATTTCAGTGCGTTCTTATTGGCAAGTGAGGACTACAATCTGTTTCAGTAATTGTAGAATGGAACCTGTGGCTGTTGATTCTTTGGAATTTAATGTGATCTGTGTTTCTTTGCTTATTGAAATATAATTACATCTCACCTTATTTCATCTGATCTCAAGAATGGGTACATCTTCGTAATAACAAGAGATACAGTAATGCATAATAACATAAAAACATATGTTTGCACATTGCTGGCAAAGAGAGGGTGGCCATATACCCATTTCGCTCCAGGAAGAGGAGACATACTTGCATACACTTTCCATGTGTTAGTCTATGTGTCTAGATGAAGATGTTCAATATTGATGGGCAGCTTCAAGGTCCTTCAAATGGAGGACTGTGCTCTGCAAAGTAGGTCACATGGGCACTTTGGGTAAGAATCATAGAAAGTACAGAAAAATTATTTGCTGGACCAGGATTCGAATCCCTGCACAGCCATGAAGCTCGCTGGGTGACCTTGGGCCAGTCACTGCCTCTCAGCCTCAGAGGGAAGCAATGGTAAACCCGCTCTGAATACCGCTTTCCATGAAAACCCTGTTCAGAGGGTTGCCATAAGTCGGGATCGACTTGAAGGCAGTCCATTTCCATTTTCCATAGTACTTTAGCTTCTGCCTTACAAGGGTGTGAGTCTTTGGTGGTAGCTGAAGGGCGAGAGCAAAGAGCCTCTCACCCTGAGGAGAGGATATCAATGATATATTGATCCAGGCAGGAGGCGTATGGAGAGGAAGGGGGAGCTAAATGGCTCTAGCACATTAGTTGTGCCTCAGTTTGGTCCATCAGCCTTCTGGAGGCACTGTTATTGGGAGTTTGATGGAAATTCACCGCTTTCTCCAGCTCGTTTGTGGTTTTGGGTAGATTGCTTTGGAGTACTGATTTTGTAGTTTTATTGCTGATACGTTACGGTTTTATATTCTATTACTGATGTTTGTTGACATTCAGTTATGTTGATTGTAATTTGACTTGTAATTTGTAATGATGTGACTTGTTTATTTGTAATTAAACTGCTTCGAGATCATTTGTGACAAAAGCGGTATGTAAGTTCAAATGTAATAATAATAGTCATTTAATTATCTCTACCTAAAAGATTGTCTCATTTCTTATATATACCCAACGGATCACTGTGCTCTGCAGGAGAGGGCTTCCTGTAGATATCCTCTTATCAGGAGGTCCACTCTGCAGAATAACAGAATTGGGTCTTTGGTGTAGTGACACCTACCCTTTGGATCTCCTTTCCATTACATATAGACAGGGACCATTTATGTCCGTCCGTCCGTCCGTCCATCCATCCATCATAAAAACACTTTAAAATAAATTAAAACAAAACAACTTTAAAAACATTTTTTTAAAAACCACCTCTGCTGTTTTGTCAGTGCTTGTTGAAGACTTTTTTCTTTCAGCCACGCTTCTAAGTGGAGATGTTTATTCTGGTTCAGGGGGTCCCAGATTGTGGCCCACAGACCACCAGTGGTCTGTGAACTTCATTCAGATGGTCCGTGGCATGTCTGTGAAGAATCCTTACAGTACGAATTCTATAGAATTATGTGGAATTCAAATTGTAATGCAATAAAAGATACATTTATTTATTTATTTATTTTTATTTATTTTATTTTATTACACTTGTATACCGCCTCATAGCCAAAGCTCTCTGGGCGGTTTACAGTAACTAGAAACATTAAAACAAATACAATTTAAAACAGATCTTATAAAAACAATTTAAAACACAATTTAAAAATTTAAACAGTATAAAACACATGCTAAAATGCCTGGGAGAAGAGGAAAGTCTTGACCTGGCAGCGGAAAGATAACAATGTTGGAGCCAGGCACACCTCGTCAAGAAGATCATTCCATAATCTGGGGGCCACCACTGAGAAGGCCCTCTCCCTTGTTGCCATCCTCCGAGCTTTCCTTGGAGTAGGCACCCGGAGGAGGGCCTTTGATCTTGAACATAGTGTATGGGTGGGTTCGTATCGGGAGAGGCATTCCATCAGGTGTTGTGGTCCCAAGCCATGTAAGGCTTTATAGGTCAAAACCAGCACCTTGAATCGAGCTTGGAAACATACAGGCAGCCAGTGCAAGCAGGCCAGAATCGGTTTTATATGTTCAGACCGTCTGGTCCCTGTTACCAATCTGGCCACTGCATTTTGCACAAGCTGCAGTTTCTGAACCATGTTCAAAGGCAGCCCCACATAGAGTGCATTGCAGTAATCTAATTTGGAGGTTACCAGAGCATGGACAACTGAAGCCAGGTTATCCCTGTCCAGATAGGGACGTAGTTGGGCCACCAACTGAAGTTGGTAGAAGGCATTCTGTGCCACCGAGGCTACCTGAGCCTCAAGTGACAGAGATGATTCTAGGAGAACACCCAAGCTACAAACCTGCTCCTTCAGGGGGAGTGCAACCCCATCCAGAACAGGTTGGACATCCACCATCTGGTCAGAAGAACCACCCACTAGCAGCATCTCTGAATTGAGCCTCAGTTTATTAGCCCTCATCCAGTCCATTGTCTCAGCCAGACAATTAAAAATTGTACAGCATGTAGCCCAGTGCATTACAATTCCTATGACAATCGGGGGGGGGGGATGACTGATCTGCCAAGACTCTCATCAGTTTTCAAGTGGTCCATGGGAAAAAACTGTCTCAGTCTGTATCTGTATTAGATTTTATTTTTTTTCATACACACTGATTTCATGTATGTCTTTACTGTATTGTGAAATCACTTTGGAATACTGGTGAGGTGAAGTGAGACTCCTCAGGGTTTTTTTTAACTGTACCATCTAGCTGATGATAGGCATGCCATCTTGGCCATATTTTCCTTTTAGAATTAAATGTGTATTCTGCAACACCAACCCAGCTGAACCAACGAGAACTAATGAAATGGCTCACATCTCAGTGGAAGCAATGAGAGTTGAGCTGCTATGCTAACTACGCTTGAGTAAGTCCTATTGATTTGCTTCTGAGTAGACACGCACCAGCTTTGTGTAAATCTGAGTTCGATGAGGGCTTGCCCTGGTAAAGTTTTAAGTGTAGTAGAAAGCACTGCAGTCTGGCTTTAGCTGGATCGAAGAGATAAATATTCATTACTGTATAGATCACCTTAATTGAGTTACTGAGGATGAGCCCCTGCTCTGCAGGCTTACAGTCTAGCAAACAAGATGATTAGGAGTACAGGTGAGGATGGGCCCAAATGTAAGTTGGAGTGAAGTTGAGGAAATACAGCCGCCAGTTCATAATGTGCTCAAACGTTCCTCCTTGCTGGGCCAGCAGAGCTTGCAAGATCTGGCTTTTATAGGTTACTTTGGGCTTGTCTTAAATTTAAAAAGGGATAATCTCACCCGGTGTTCAGTTTTTAAAATGAGAGCTGCTGGTTTCCTAAACAAGTGTAAAATTATGCATATTGAAGCAAAACAATCTTGATTTCACATGTTCGCTCTTGGGAGCTGAACTGGTGGTGGCTGATCGGGGATGAGACCGTAGGGCCGTAGTAGATGGCTCAATGAAGATATCGACTTAGTGTGCAGCAGTTGTGAAAAAGGCAAATTCCATGCTAGGGAGGATTAGGAAAGGAACTGAAAAGAAAATTGCTGATATAATGCCTTTGTATAAATCTGTGGTGCGGCCGCATTGGGAATACTGTGTCCAGTTCTGGTCGCCTCATCTCAAAAAGGATATTATAGAGTTGGAAAAGGTTCAGAAGAGGGCAACCAGAATGATCAAGGGGGTGGAGCGACTCCCTTACGAGGAAAGGTTGCAGCATTTGGGGCTTCTTAGTTTAGAGAAAAGGCGGGTCAGAGGTGACAAGGTTGAAGTGTAAAAAATATGCATGGCATGAAGAGAGTGGATAGAGAGAAGTTTTTCTCCCTCTCTCGTAACACTATAACTTGTGGACATCCAGTGAAGCTCAATGCTGGAAGATTCAGGACAGGCAAAAGAAAGTCCTTCACGCAGCGCATAGTTAAACTATGGAACTCCCTCCCTCAGGAGGCAGTGATGGCCACCAACTTGAATGGCTTTAAAAGAGGATTGGACAAATTCATGGAGGATAACGGCTTCAGAGGCTACCAGCCACAGTGGCTGTCTCTACCTCCATAGTCAGAGGCAGCATGTTCTGAACACCAGTCTCTGGAAACGGCACAAGGGGAGAACTGCTCTTGCATTCAGCTCCTGCTTGTGGCCTTCCCATTGGAGCATCTGGTGGGCGACTGTGAGAACAAGATGCTGGGCTAGATGGGCCCCCTTGGGCCTGATCCAGCAGGCTCTCCTTATAAGAACATAAGAACATAAGAAGAGCCTGCTGGATCAGGCCCAAGGGGGCCCATCTAGTCCAGCATCCTGTTCTCACAGTGGCCAACCGTGGAGGATAACAGCTTCAGAGGCTACCAGCCACAATGGCTGCCTCTACCTCCATATGTTCTTATGTGGATGACTGTGTGTGTGTGTGTGTGTCTGAGAGACAGTGCTGTCTGTGTTCTGTTTGTGTGTCAGCATGCCCATCAATGTGGATGTGTGAAAGTGCATGCAGGATATGATGGGTCACACCCACCTTTGCTTTGGCCACACCCTCCACAACATGCGGCCCTTGGAGGACGGGCCCACCGAGTTGGTGGCCCTCAGACTGACACAGGTTCCCACCTGTATCCTAGACCAGTATTTGGACTGTGGGATGTACCCTGAATTTCTTTTCAGGCGTGGGCTAGTGAGTTCCAGACAGATATGTTTCCCAACGTATTTCTTTAGGGCCAGGTTTATTTATGTATTTATTATAAATAATAATAATAATAAATTTAATTTTTGTGTCGCCTATCTGGCCGAAACCACTCTAGGCGACGTACAACATTAAATTCAACCATACATAATAATACAATACATAATAAAATACAATGCAGTCAACAATAACCATTTTAAAAAGCGGCAGTACAGGGCCATCAATAGACAATTTTAAAACAATATAAAGAAATTAGCCCACCCCGGGGACCCCAAAGGCCTGTCCAAAGAGCCATGTTTTTAAGGCTCGGCGAAATGTATCTAGGGAAGGGGCATGGCGAAGATCGAACGGGAGGGAGTTCCAACCTAGCTGTTTTCGTTGGTGGGACGGAGAGAAGGCCCTGTGTGGCTGATCTGGTCGGGCGGCTTAGTTGGTGGTACTGGAGGTGCTCCTTCAGGTAAACTGGGCCAAGACCGTATAGGGATTTAAAGGTTAAGACCAACACCTTGAATTGGGCCCGGAAAACAACTGGAAGCCAATGTAGATGAAATAACACCGGCGTGATGTGATCACGGTGGCGGCTGTTTGTAAGCAGGCGTGCCGCCGCATTCTGCACCAGTTGTAGTTTCCGGACCATTTTCAAGGGTAACCCCACGTAGAGCGCATTGCAGTAGTCTAATCGAGAGGTGACCAGGGCATGTACCACCAGTGGGAGCTGATGAATAGGAAGGTAGGGTTGCAACCTCCGTATGAGGTGTAGTTGATACCAAGCTGCCCGGCTCACTGCCGAAATCTGAGCCTCCATGGACAGCTTGGAATCAAGAACAACCCCGAGGCTGCGGACCTGATCCTTCAGGGGCAATTTTACCCCATTAAGATTCAGGTCAGCAACACCCAACCTTCCCCTGTCACCCACAAGTAGCACCTCGGTCTTATCAGGATTGAGCTTCAGCCTGTTTCTTCCCATCCACCCACTCACGGATTCCAGGCACTTGGACAAGGTCTCTACAGCCAACTCCGGTGAAGATTTAAAGGAGAGATAGAGCTGCGTGTCATCAGCATATTGGTGACACCGCAGCCCCAAACCCCTGATGATAGCTCCCAGCGGTTTTACATAGATGTTAAATAGCATGGGAGAGAGGATAGAACCCTGTGGGACTCCACAAGTGAGGGGCCAAGGGTCTGAAACCTCATCTCCCAATGCTACCTGTTGATGCCTGTCAGAGAGAAAGGATCGGAACCACTGTAAAACAGTGCCTCCTATTCCTAATCCCCCCAGGCGATCTAACAGGATACCGTGGTCGACGGTATCAAAAGCCGCTGACAGATCCAGGAGGACAAGAAAGGTGAATTCTCCCCTGTCTAATGCCCTCCTCATATCATCTACCAGAGCGACCAAGGCTGTTTCAGTACCATGTCCAGTCCTGAAACCCGATTGGTATGGATCTAAATAATCCGTTTCATCCAAGTGTGCTGACAACTGGTTAGCCACCACACGCTCAATGATCTTGCCCAAAAATGGCAAATTCAAAATGGGGCGAAAGTTGTTCAAAACTTGGGGATCCAAGGAGGACTTTTTTAGAATGGGTTTTATAATTGCCTCCTTGAGGGCCGGTGGCATTACACCCTCCTTCAAGGATGCATTTACCACTGCCCTGATCCCTTCGCCCAATTTCTCCTTGCAGTTCATAAGGAACCATGATGAGCAAGGATCAGTCAGACAGGTGGTAGGCTTCACCGTTGAAAGTACCTTGTCCACATCCTCAGAAGGAAGAGGCCGGAACCGATCCCACTGAACCGGATTGCAACTGGTTAACTCTGGATCCTCTACTGGATCCACAGCATACAGAATCGAGTTCTTCAGGTGTTCGACTTTATCGGCAAAGTGCCTTGCCAATTTGTCACAGGAAGCCTTTGAATGCTCCAAGGGTTCCTGAGCGACTGGACCGACCAGGCTTCGGACCAGTTGGAACAGCTTCCTGGGACAGCACTTTGCGGATGCAATAGAGGCAGCAAAGAAATCTTTCTTTGTTGCCTTTATTGCCACCTGGTAGGCAGCTATTGCTGCTCTAACCTGTGTTCGAGCATCTTCAGAGCGGGATTTCCGCCACCGGCGTTCTAGTCGTCTCACCTCCTGTCTCAGACTTCGCAACCGGGGTGTGTACCATGGTGCTGTCTGAGTTCTGTTCAGGGGGAGAGGACGTTTCGGAGCCACCCGGTCTAATGCCCTGGTGATTCCCTCATTCCACTCCATCACCAGGGTTTCGACCGGGCGACCTTCAGCAGGTTCCAATTCCCCCAGCGCAGTCAGGAATCCATCCGGATCCATCAGGCGCCTGGGGCGGACCATTCTAATAGGTCCTTTACCCCTGCGGAGGGTGTGTGGCATCGAGAAGTCAAAGTTCACCAGATAGTGATCTGACCATGACACGGGGGTAAAAGAAGTGGCCCCCAACTTCAGAACACTCCCCTCCATTCCCAGGACAAATACAAGGTCGAGAGCATGACCGGCTACATGGGTGGGCTCAGTGTTACTAAGGTGCAGTTCCCAGGAAGCCATGGTTTCCAGGAAATCCCGAGGGGCTCCAATGAGAGTGGTCTCAGCGTGTATGTTAAAATCCCCCAGTACTAACAGTTCTGGGGTCAACGTTCGCACATCCGAGACCACCTCCAGCACCTCGGCCAGGGAGTCTGCCGTGCAGCGGGGCGGGCGGTACACAAGCAGGATCCCCGGACTGCCCTTCTGGCGCAACCTCCAGTACATGCAGTCAACAAACTTGGTCCTTGGGAGCGGAGGCCTGGTGAATATCAAGGACTCCAGATAGATGACTGCCACTCCCACTCCCCGCCTTCCTACCCTCGGTTGCTGCACATAACGGAAACCTGGCGGACACATGGCCTCAAGAGTGGGAGCTGAGGCCTCGTCCAGCCAGGTCTCCGTAATACATACCAGGTCAATTATTTGATTTGTATCCTGCCCTTCCTCCCAGCAGGAGCCCAGGGCGGTTGCAGATGAAATGGCCTCTCTGTTTCCTTCACCGCATTACCCTGTAGAGCTCTGTGCAGCATCTATGAGCTGCCTGTCTTTGTCTTTATGCCAGCATGGTTAACAAGCAAAGTCAAGGAAGCTCTTAGAGGCAAAAAGTCTTCCTTCAGAAAATGGAAGTCTTGTCCAAATGAAGAAAATAAAAAAGAACACAAACTCTGGCAAAAGAAATGCAAGAAGACAATAAGGGATGCTAAAAAAGAATTTGAGGAGCACATTGCTAAGAACATAAAAACCAACAACAAAACATTCTATAAATACATTCAAAGCAGGAGACCATCTAGGGAGACTATTGGACCCTTGGATGATAAGGGAGTCAAAGGTGTCCTAAAGAACGATCAGGAGATTGCAGAGAAGCTAAATGAATTCTTTGCATCTGTCTTCACAGTGGAAGATATAGGGCAGATCCCTGAACCTGAACTAACATTTGCAGGAAGGGATTCTGAGGAACTGAGACAAATAGTGGTAACGAGAGAGGAAGTTCTAGGCTTAATGGACAATATAAAAACTGACAAATCACTGGGCCCGGATGGCATCCACCCGAGAGTTCTCAAAGAACTCAAAGGTGAAATTGCTGATCTGCTAACTAAAATATGTAACTTGTCCCTCGGGTCCTCCTCCGTGCCTGAGGACTGGAAAGTAGCAAATGTAACGCCAATCTTCAAAAAGGGATCCAGAGGGGATCCCGGAAATTACAGGCCAGTTAGCTTAACTTCTGTCCCTGGAAAACTGGTAGAAAGTATTATTAAAGCTAGATTAACTAAGCACATAGAAGAACAAGCCTTGCTGAAGCAGAGCCAGCATGGCTTCTGCAAGGGAAAGTCCTGTCTCAGTAACCTATTAGAATTCTTTGAGAGTGTCAACAAGCATATAGATAGAGGTGATCCAGTGGACATAGTGTACTTAGACTTTCAAAAAGCGTTTGACAAGGTACCTCACCAAAGACTTCTGAGGAAGCTTAGCAGTCATGGAATAAGAGGAGAGGTCCTCTTGTGGATAAGGAATTGGTTAAGAAGCAGAAAGCAGAGAGTAGGAATAAACAGACAGTTCTCCCAATGGAGGGCTGTAGAAAGTGGAGTCCCTCAAGGATCGGTATTGGGACCTGTACTTTTCAACTTGTTCATTAATGACCTAGAATTAGGAGTGAGCAGTGAAGTGGCCAAGTTTGCTGACGACACTAAATTGTTCAGGGTTGTTAAAACAAAAAGGGATTGCGAAGAGCTCCAAAAAGACCTCTCCAAACTGGGTGAATGGGCAGAAAAATGGCAAATGCAATTCAATATAAACAAGTGTAAAATTATGCATATTGGAGCAAAAAATCTGAATTTCACATATACGCTCATGGGGTCTGAACTGGCGGTGACCGACCAGGAGAGAGACCTCGGGGTTGTAGTGGACAGCACGATGAAAATGTCGACCCAGTGTGCGGCAGCTGTGAAAAAGGCAAATTCCATGCTAGCGATAATTAGGAAAGGTATTGAAAATAAAACAGCCGATATCATCATGCCGTTGTATAAATCTATGGTGCGGCCGCATTTGGAATACTGTGTACAGTTCTGGTCACCTCATCTCAAAAAGGATATTCTAGAGTTGGAAAAGGTTCAGAAGAGGGCAACCAGAATGATCAAGGGGATGGAGCCACTCCCTTACGAGGAAAGGTTGCAGCATTTGGGGCTTTTTAGTTTAGAGAAAAGGCGGGTCAGAGGAGACATGATAGAAGTGTATAAAATTATGCATGGCATTGAGAAAGTGGATAGAGAAAAGTTCTTCTCCCTCTCTCATAATACTAGAACTCGTGGACATTCAAAGAAGCTGAATGTTGGAAGATTCAGGACAGACAAAAGGAAGTACTTCTTTACTCAGCGCATAGTTAAACTATGGAATTTGCTCCCACAAGATGCAGTAATGGCCACCAGCTTGGACGGCTTTAAAAGAAGATTAGACAAATTCATGGAGGACAGGGCTATCAATGGCTACTAGCCGTGATGGCTGTGCTCTGCCACCCTAGTCAGAGGCAGCATGCTTCTGAAAACCAGTTGCCAGAAGCCTCAGGAGGGGAGAGTGTTCTTGCACTCAGGTCCTGCTTGTGGGCTTCCCCCAGGCACCTGGTTGGCCACTGTGAGAACAGGATGCTGGACTAGATGGGCCACTGGCCTGATCCAGCAGGCTCTTCTTATGTTCTTATGTTCTTATCTTCTCAACCTGCAAGGTGTGTCTGGCTGTGAGAGTACACATCTGGCCCAGTAGCATCCTGTCGCCTTCCCGGCTCTCCTTCTGTCGTGGAGTTGATCAGATGGTCGGCTGCATAAGCTGGGCACTCCTGTGCTGACTGGCAAATGGCACTGAACATTTAGGCAACTGGGGAAAGAGGCAGCCCGCATGGATGACAGCCTTTGTGGTAAAATTGAGTACCATGTCCTAGTGCAAAGCACTCCTCCTAACCAGATGGGGCCCCTTGTTGCACCAGCTCCCTCTGATAAAGTGAGGTAACCTTTGTGGTCTTGTCTGACCTCTGTTTGGTGCCGTGGTTGATGTGGGTGGGGGGAAGAGGGGGCTTTGACAAATCATCATATTTGACAATCAGGGAGGTATCTTGTCCCATGGATAGATTTGTCCTGTGACAGTGCGACTCAGCTTGCTTGCATGAGTCATCTGGTGCTATTCCTCAGTAAGCATTTCTTGCTGTGAGCTTGCTTTGCGTTTCTGGTGTGTGCTCTGCCATGAATTGCGTAGGCTCACTTGGGGTGAGTGTAAACCTACCTCCCCACCATGGGGCTGGGCTGGATGACCTTTTGGTCTCCTTCAACTCCGCAGTTCTTCAAGCGTTTGGAAGCAACTGTGGGGCATGAGGAGCCAAGCAGGGCAGCAACTCTGTAGAGGATAAGATGGAGGCAAAGGGATTGCAAGGATCTGGGCCAGCTGCCTAACGGGAATGTCAATCGAAAAGTCTGGTACAGTCTCTCCCGGAGTGACGGGAGGAAGCAGAGGTGGCAACGGGTGTCAAAAGTGCTGTACTTACTGTGGCACTCCAATGAAATTTGACAATGATGAGTGTGCTGGTGAAACAGAGGCGAAGCAAAATGCGTTTCCCTCTTATTTTTTGCTGGGACTGGAACAATTGCAGCAAAATTGTTTCCAGCGACTCCAAACTGCCAGTTACCTGACTAATAAGAGTCTTTTAGCCATGGAAGTGCGCTGTAACAAGCCCATCTAAATAAGGGAGCGATTTTAGGTAATGGGCAAGTGGGCAAGTATGTGTTTCCAGGATTTCACGTGCTGGGCCTGGCGCTTAATAGCAGGGCAAGCTGAGAGCATGGAATGCTTTGCCTACCTGGCAGGGTGGCGGCGGCGTTGGACGCTTTGCGGATTCTTGGTTTTACACCACAAGGGCACGGAGCCTGAAGAACTCCACTGATTTCTCTCTTTGGTTGCTAGAGATCAAGAAAACTGTCGTGAGTTGGTGGCTTGGAGGGGGAGGAAAGAAGATGGGCAACTTTTTTGGTGCCCTGGGCTCCTGCTGGGAGGAAGGGCGGGATACACATTAAATAAATAATAATAACTGGGGGAATGAAGCAACCTTGGGAGCGTGGTGCTCCCTCTCTAAATGGCTGCGTTTTGGTGGACTCCTGTCTTAGCACTGGCTGGCCAGACCCTTCTGGAAGCCCACAAAGAGGGCACAGAAATGATGGCTGCTCCCTGCTGGTGTGCAGCACCTGGTACTCCTCGGAGGTCGACTCTCCCTCTGCCTATGGAAGTTCCACCGAGCTGGCATGACCTCTCTTTCTGAATTTGCATTTTAAGTTAGGGGTGATCCCTACACCTTGTGGCAGAGAGTTCCGCCAGCTAGCTATGTGGAAGTACTCCTCACATTTCTCCCCTGAGCTGATAGGCCCAGTCAAACTCCTGGGATCTAGGGATTGATTGATTTGTTTATTTCGGTACAAGACCAGCAAATTTAAAACAATAAGATTGTAAACAATGACCAGATCAGGTACAAAATAGTTACAAGAAATGTTAAAATGCTTGGGCCAAGCTCTTTCTGCGTCCCATGGCCGCCACACAAAATCTCGCCACCATATCCGTAATGAGTGGATCACGGTCGTCAAGTAAAACATGCACCTGGATATCTTCAAAAGGTCTGAATCTTTTTAAAAGGCAAGGAGATATAAACAAAGTGCGAAGGTCTGTATAAAAGGAGGAATGTAATATGACACGCTCTACCCCTTCTATCGCTCCAGAACTACAAATACAGACCCGTTGTTTTAGCGGTACTTTCTTATATCTCCCCTCCAATACAGCAGAGGGGAGAACGTTAAATCTGGCCAGAGAGAACGCCCTTCTATACTTGGGGATGCTTAAGGAAGTTAAATAGGGCGCGGGTACAGGTGCTCTTACACTGGGCCCTATATTGTTGAACGCTGACAATTGGCTCATATTGTGCTGCAGCTCAATGTCCCTAATACGTAAAGAAATAAGCTCTTTAGCTTTAAAGTATCCCAGTCGTAGTATATCTGGCCATGAGAAACCCATAGACAGCAACTTGGAGTTCATCGCACGTTTCCAACCCGATTGATTAGGCTTTCTGAGAGTTAATGGGGCAAGTCCCAGAGGGGAGAAAGTTAACTTTAACCACATATTTATCCTGTATACCCAAGCCCTAGTCTCAACCAGCAAGGTACCTCTCCCTCTGCCTATGGAAGTTCCACCGAGCTGGCATGACCTCTCTTTCTGAATTTGCATTTTAAGTTAGGGGTGATCCCTACACCTTGTGGCAGAGAGTTCCGCTAGCTAGCTATGTGGAAGTACTCCTTGCATTTCTCCCCTGAGCTGATAGGCCCAGTCAAACTCCTGGGATCTAGGGAGGAATCAAGGGGTTTCCTGGTATGTATGGGGTGGTGGTAGTAAGAGTCTGAAGATTAGTTTTAAGGGAACAACATTTTTTAATCCAGAAGAATACTCTTAATTTAGGTGTTAAAGTCAAAAGGAGGTTGTTTTATTGATTATTTTCTTACATTTATATTCCACTTTCCTTCCTCTAGTAGAACCCAAGGTAGCCCTCGTAGATGTGGCAGTTCTCAGGAGGTCATCCATCCAGGCACTGACCAGACCCAGACCTGTTTAGCTTCAGTTCTTGACTGTAGTGTGTAAGCTATTGCTGTCCACCTTCACTAGAAGGCCCTAGGGTGGGTCACAGCAATACAAAATGCAATATTAAAAATAGTTTAAAACAAATTACAATCACAGCTGGAGTGGGTCCTAAAACATCTGTCTCTCAAGTGTCAAAGGCCAGGGTGAAGAGGTGTGTCTTCAGCATATGAGGAAAGTCAGGCACACCTCTGTGGGGAGGGAATTCCACAACTTAGGGGTTGCCCCAGAGAAGACCCTCTCCTGGGCATCCACCTGTCTGAGCTTCTGAGTGTGAAGGAACTACTACATGCTGTGGACTATGGCTTGAGAAGGGAACATCTTTCAAAGAACCGCTGTTTTGCAGAGGTGCCCTTGGAGCGCATAAGGAGATGCTCATGTTGGCGCTTTGTACAGTCCTGGCATCTCCTAACCAGCCTTGCTCAGCCTGATGCCATCCAAACGTCAGTGCTCTTCAGCTATGCTGGCTTGAGTTCAACACCATCAGGTTGGGGAAGGCTGATCTAGCCTGTTGGTGTGCAACCAAGTAAGTGATAGTAGTAGGTGTGGGCATTCATGAACATTTCGCTTCTGTGAAGGGCCTGAGAAGCAGCTGGGCATCTTTGAAGTGAAAAAGGCGACTTGTTGGTGGGTTGGCAGCTTGGTGGCTGAGTGAATTTAACATCTGTCAGTCCGTCCCAGAAATGGGACATGTTTAGGTTTCCAGGTAGTATTTGCCAAGACCCCCCCCCCCAATTCCTCACTTAGGAAACTACTCAACTTGCTGCAAAGTGAAGAGTAAATAAGAATTGTCCTTTCTGGCAATGTTGCCAGAGAAATTGACCCCCCTCAGTAGTTTTCATGCATTTCAAAAGATCGGCGCTGTTCACGTCAGAAAACATTTAACTCCTGCTGCGAAGGGAAATAGGATGCTTGCGGAAAGACTGTCGTTTTAGCTGTTCTCAAAGAAAGGCGGGTGTTACAGTAAACTCGCTTATTCCACCAAAGGGGAATCCAGAGGGCTTGATGGAAAGCGGAGGAGACAGGCACGGCAAATGGGTTTTGTTGTGTGGCTCTTGCAAAGGCCCAAGATGATTAAGGGAGGCTGGCGAGCTGGCCGCGCGCTGCAATAAGCCACCTCTTTCTCCGTCAGGCTATTCATTCTGGCATCTCTATGCAAAGGCAATTGAAAGCAGCCAGCCCAGTGCGGCCCCTTCAGCCCTCCGTTCCCAAAGCCCCTCCATCTTGTCAGTACTGAAGGAATGTCTCTCTCTCTTTGTTGCCTTGCGGCCCCCGAAGCTACCCACGGAGCTGGGTCATACTTCTTAACCTCTGTGCTCCCTGGGTGGAGTCAGGAAACCATTTCTCTTTTAATTTACTCTTTCCCTCCCCCCACAAAAAACCCCCATGTCCCTGAGTATGAACTCCTTGTGATCACCAGGGAGTGAGAGCTTGTTGGTTTGGGCTTCACCCGAAATGGAGAAAGAGGAAGAAGCCCTGTTCAGTGTCCCGCAGTGATCTTAGCTCAGGTATGCCTCTGCAAATGATCAGCTGGAAGTGATTCCAGTGGAGTGGAGTGGTGCATCTGGGTCTAGGGTGGAGCTCCTGCTAATGTAGCAGGGGGTGCTTTCCCCCCCAAAAACCCAGGTCCTCCTTACAGACAGGCAAATGTGTCAGTTTCAGTTCCTCATGTTTTGAGTCTTCAGTTTTCCACATTTTCACATCCGTTTCTGCTTTTTTTTAAAAAAGCAAGTCCTCATGAAAATTCATCAGTGTTTCTGTGCAAAACATTTTTGTCCTAATATACACATTATTGCAATGCAATTTCCTGTAATAGAACAGGTTCGCTGTCTTTAGTTCACATATTGTTTTGGAAAGTGTGGATTAGGATCGAATTTCTGCCCATCCCTAGTCCTTTGCCTGAAATGTCCTTTGCCTGAAACCCTGGAGAGCTGCTGCCGGCCAGTGTAGACAGTACTGAGGTAGATGGGCCCATGGTCTGTGAGTCAGAGGAAAGCAGCTTCCCATTTTCCAATTTTTAAATTGGCAGGACTGAGTTGTGGGCTCAGGTGAATGAGGCTCTTGGTTTTGGTGTGTTTTTGTTTTAAGAGAGAGCAGAGGGGCCTGGCGGGGCGGGGGCAGGAATGTCTTGATGGTGGGACATGTGTTGGATACAGGAGGGTCCCAGTTCAGTCCCTGGCATCTCCTGTTATAGGGAACAGATGCGTTGATGCTAAATTAATTAAATGTGATTGGTTGCTTTTTGTCTGGCAGAATAATCACCTAAAATTGGCCTGTTCAGTTGACAGCTCAAACAATTATAAGTTTATATAATTATAGTTCACTTCTTAACACCTACAGACTCAGTAGAAAGGATGAAAGAGCTTGAGGAGTCTGTCAGGAGGGTGGAAAAATAAATGAGAAACAGCCAGTACCCTGTTAATTTATTCAGGAAAATGTCTAAACTGCATATTATTACATTAATAATGCCCTCTAAGCCAGCCTTTGCCAACTGGTGCTCACTACAAGTTGTCATTCCCGTCAGCCCCTGGGCACCAGGTTGATGAAGGCTGCTCTAAGCAGAGTATGTAAAACAATATATAACCTTTACCAATTTTTATGACTTGCTTAATTTATGAAGCATCCGGAAGCAGTTTACCCTTGTTAACCTTACTGGTGTGGCAGGGTTTGCTTGGAGTGCCCTGTGCCGTTTGGGCTCCCCCGTCTCAAAAAGGAGATGGCAGCAGTGGAAAAGGTGCTGAAAAGGGCTGTCAAAGTAACGTAAGAACATACTAGTGTTCCTAAGCATACTGCCTCCAACCATAACCATCATGTCTACCCATTGACAGCCTTTTCCTCCATGAACTTGGCTAATCTTCTTTTAAAGCCATCCAAGTTGGTGGCCATATCTTGCAGGTGCGAATTCCATAGTTTAACTATGTGCTCTGTGAAGAACTGATTTTCTTCTGTCTGTCCTGAATCTGCCAACATTGACTTTCATTGGATGACCCCAACTGGGTTCTAGCTTACAAGGGAGTAAGGAGAAACACCCTCTCCATTTTCTCCACTACTTGTGAAATTTTATGTGCTTCTGTCCTCTTCCCTAATCAAAAAAGGATTGCCCCCTTAATTAACACAGTAACCTGAATGCTAGATCAGGTCAAAGGCCATTTAGTCCAGTATCCGGTTCTCACAGTGGCTAACCCATTTGCCCCCATTGGAAGCCCATGAGCAGGACCTGAGTGCAAGAGCACTCTTCCTCTCTGCAGCTATCTGGAAGCACACCGTCTGCACCTATGGAGGCAGAGAATAGGCATCGTGGCTGGTAGGCACTGAAGGCCAATTTATCTGCCATGAATTTGTTTAATCCTCTTCTAAAGACATCCAAATTGGTGGCTCTTACTGCCTCTTGTGGGAACGAATTCCACACTATTAATTATGCACTATGTGCAGAAGGACTTTCTTTTGTCCGTCCTGAATTTTCCACCATTCAGCTTCACTTGAACGTCCATGAGTTCTAGTGTTATGAGAGAGGGAAAACCCTTTTCTCTATCCACTTTTTCTCCATGCCATACAAGTTCTTATACACTTCTATCATGTTGCCTCTGACTCGCCTTTTCTGTAACCTAAAAAGCCCTAAATCCTCATAGGGGAGTCGTTCCACCCCCTTGATCATTTTGGTCGCCCTTTTCAGAACCTGTTAAAATTAAAAAGGTAGCAGAGCAGCTTTTAAACTGACTGAGGGGGGAAACCCGACAGGAGCTGAGAAAGGTCCGGTTCGGAATAAACCTCCCCCCTGGGATAAAAACCAAAGAAATGATGAAATTTTAAAAGGGGTAGGCCTAGAAGTAGGCATTGTGAGAGCAGGGGCACAGGATATAAATTCAGAAGAGCAAAATTACCACAGGCCAAACCGCAAGTGCCAAAGACACTTGAAGAGAGACACTGCTTACAAGTGCCTGTACGCTAATGCTAGGAGCCTCCGAACCAAGATGGGAGAACTGGAGTGCTTGGTCTTGGAGGAGAGCATTGATATAGTGAGCATAATGGAGACCTGGTGGAATGGAGAAAACCAGTGGGATACGGTTATCCCTGGATATAAACTATATTGGAAGGACAGGGAAGGACGTATTGGTGGCGGAGTCGCTCTATACGTGAAAGAAGGCATTGAATCCAGTAAGCTCGAAACCCCAAAAGAGGCAGACTCCTCCACAGAATCATTGTGGGTGGTGATACCGTGCCCCAGGAGGGACTTAATACTGGGAACGATCTATCGTCCCCCTGATCAAAATGCTCAGGGAGACCTGGAGATGAGATATGAAATTGAGGAAGCATCCAAACTAGGAAATGTGGTAGTAATGGGTGACTTCAACTACCCGGACATAGACTGGCCGCATATGTGTTCCAGTCATGACAAAGAAGCAAAGTTTCTAGATATTCTAAATGACTATTCCCTAGACCAGTTGGTCATGGAACCGACCAGAGGGACGGCAACCCTGGACTTAATCCTCAGTGGGGACCGGGACCTGGTGCGAGATGTAAGTGTTGTTGAACCGATTGGGAGCAGTGACCACAGTGCTATTAAATTAAACATACATGTAACTGGCCAATTGCCAAGAAAATCCAACACGGTCACATTTGACTTCAAAAGAGGAAACTTCACAAAAATGAGGGGATTGGTAAAAAGAAAGCTGAAAAACAAAGTCCAGAGGGTCACATCACTCGAAAATGCTTGGAAGTTGTTTAAAAACACTATATTAGAAGCTCAACTGGAGTGCATACCGCAGATCAGAAAAGGTACCGCCAGGGCCAAGAAGATGCCAGCATGGTTAACGAGCAAAGTCAAGGAAGCTCTTAGAGGCAAAAAGTCTTCCTTCAGAAAATGGAAGTCTTGTCCGAATGAAGAAAATAA
Source organism: Rhineura floridana (assembly GCF_030035675.1). Taxonomy (NCBI): domain Eukaryota; kingdom Metazoa; phylum Chordata; class Lepidosauria; order Squamata; family Rhineuridae; genus Rhineura; species Rhineura floridana. The sequence continues at coordinate 2,769,800 of NC_084480.1, read as the reverse complement.
AAAAGAACACAAACTCTGGCAAAAGAAATGCAAGAAGACAATAAGGGATGCTAAAAAAGAATTTGAGGAGCACATTGCTAAGAACATAAAAACCAACAACAAAACATTCTATAAATACATTCAAAGCAGGAGACCATCTAGGGAGGCGATTGGACCCTTGGATGATAAGGGAGTCAAAGGTGTACTAAAGAACGATCAGGAGATTGCAGAGAAGCTAAATGAATTCTTTGCATCTGTCTTCACAGTGGAAGATATAGGGCAGATCCCTGAACCTGAACTAACATTTGCAGGAAGGGATTCTGAGGAACTGAGACAAATAGTGGTAACGAGAGAGGAAGTTCTAAGCTTAATGGACAATATAAAAACTGACAAATAACCGGGCCCGGATGGCATCCACCCGAGAGTTCTCAAAGAACTCAAAGGTGAAATTGCTGATCTGCTAACTAAAATATGTAACTTGTCCCTCGGGTCCTCCTCCGTGCCTGAGGACTGGAAAGTGGCAAATGTAACGCCAATCTTCAAAAAGGGATCCAGAGGGGATCCCGGAAATTACAGGCCAGTTAGCTTAACTTCTGTCCCTGGAAAACTGGTAGAAAGTATTATTAAAGCTAGATTAACTAAGCACATAGAAGAACAAGCCTTGCTGAAGCAGAGCCAGCATGGCTTCTGCAAGGGAAAGTCCTGTCTCAGTAACCTATTAGAATTCTTTGAGAGTGTCAACAAGCATATAGATAGAGGTGATCCAGTGGACATAGTGTACTTAGACTTTCAAAAAGCGTTTGACAAGGTACCTCACCAAAGACTTCTGAGGAAGCTTAGCAGTCATGGAATAAGAGGAGAGGTCCTCTTGTGGATAAGGAATTGGTTAAGAAGCAGAAAGCAGAGAGTAGGAATAAACAGACAGTTCTCCCAATGGAGGGCTGTAGAAAGTGGAGTCCCTCAAGGATCGGTATTGGGACCTGTACTTTTCAACTTGTTCATTAATGACCTAGAATTAGGAGTGAGCAGTGAAGTGGCCAAGTTTGCTGATGACACTAAATTGTTCAGGGTTGTTAAAACAAAAAGGGATTGTGAAGAGCTCCAAAAAGATCTCTCCAAACTGAGTGAATGGGCAGAAAAATGGCAAATGCAATTCAATATAAACAAGTGTAAAATTATGCATATTGGAGCAAAAAATCTGAATTTCACATATACGCTCATGGGGTCTGAACTGGCGGTGACCGACCAGGAGAGAGACCTCGGGGTTGTAGTGGACAGCACGATGAAAAAGTCGACCCAGTGTGCGGCAGCTGTGAAAAAGGCAAATTCCATGCTAGGGATAATTAGGAAAGGTATTGAAAATAAAACAGCCGATATCATCATGCCGTTGTATAAATCTATGGTGCGGCCGCATTTGGAATACTGTGTACAGTTCTGGTCACCTCATCTCAAAAAGGATATTATAGAGTTGGAAAAGGTTCAGAAGAGGGCAACCAGAATGATCAAGGGGATGGAGCGACTCCCTTACGAGGAAAGGTTGCAGCATTTGGGGCTTTTTAGTTTAGAGAAAAGGCGGGTCAGAGGAGACATGATAGAAGTGTATAAAATTATGCATGGCATTGAGAAAGTGGATAGAGAAAAGTTCTTCTCCCTCTCTCATAATACTAGAACTCGTGGACATTCAAAGAAGCTGAATGTTGGAAGATTCAGGACAGACAAAAGGAAGTACTTCTTTACTCAGCGCATAGTTAAACTATGGAATTTGCTCCCACAAGATGCAGTAATGGCCACCAGCTTGGACGGCTTTAAAAGAAGATTAGACAAATTCATGGAGGACAGGGCTATCAATGGCTACTAGCCGTGATGGCTGTGCTCTGCCACCCTAGTCAGAGGCAGCATGCTTCTGAAAACCAGTTGCCGGAAGCCCCAGGAGGGGAGAGTGTTCTTGCACTCGGGTCCTGCTTGCGGGCTTCCCCCAGGCACCTGGTTGGCCACTGTGAGAACAGGATGCTGGACTAGATGGGCCACTGGCCTGATCCAGCAGGCTCTTCTTATGTTCTTATGTTCTTTTCCAACTCTACAATATCCTTTTTGAGGTGAGGTGACCAGAACTCTACCCAATATTCCAAATGCGGCCGCAATGTAGATTTGTACAACAGCATTATGATATTGGCAGTTCTGTTTTTAGTCTCTTTCCTAATGATCCCAAGCATGGAATTTGCCTTTTTCACACCTGGCACGGACTGGGTTGACACCTTCATTGAGCAATCCACCATGACCCGAGGTTCCTGGTCAGTCATCACCAGTTCACACCCCATGAGCGTATATGTGAAATTACAATTTTTTTGCTCCAATATGCATAATTTTACACTTGTATATATTGAATTGCATTTGCCATTTTTCCGCCCATTCACTCAGCATATCAAAATGTTGTTGCACCTTGGCTATGGAAAGACCCACTGCTTAGGGGCCTGAATTCTGGCCATGGTATTTGCCAGAAGGGAATGTGAGGGTTCACACTAAGGGAAGTCTCGGGTAGATTTTGAGGCTAAATTCCTTGTGGTCTGGTTGCAAAGTTAATCCCACTTTGGACTGAACCACTAGAAAGATGGTGGAGTATTCTTAGAGGTGAGGAAGGCCATGGTTTGGGGGGTGCATGTGGGTATGGACACCTGAACTCAAGTCCCATCTTGGCCAGGGACTGCCGGTGTCTGTGCATGTCTAGATCAGCCTTTCCCAAACTGGTCCCCTCTATATGTTTTCGACTGCAACTCCCGTCATCCTGACCAGTGGCCAGCTAGAGTCCAACATCTGAAGGCTGTCAGACGGCAAGGGCTGGTTTAGATTATGGCTAATCTAAAGGATTAATCTATAGGAGGCTGGGCCCAATGTCCTGCAGGACCCTGCAGAGTTGCATAGCGGAACAGAGAGTTTTGAGCGAGCTTACGTGTGTATGTTTGAATCTTTGCTAAGATTCTACCTTCCCTGCAAATTAGTCAGACAGGCTTTAAGCTTTAAAATAAGAAAGAACTACTTTATTCTGGAAGTACATGCTTGATAGGAAAGATTTCTATATCTAGCTAACTAGCCATGTTGGAGCAACGAGCACTGCGCCCAGTACTCGCCCTCATGCTGGTTGAGAGGAGAGACAAAGGAAAGGTGTCTGCTCCCCTCTTGAGAAAGAAGAAACTGGTGGAAGGCGGGAAGGAACTGGGATCAACATCCTTTGCATATCAGTCTAGCAGGAAGGAAGAGACAGCAGGAGATCAAAGGACAGGTATAGCCCAGCAACCAAGAGGGTCTCCTCTCTAGCTACACCTTTAGCCCCATGCAGCCTCAACCCACAAGTTGGAGTTGAACCCCATACATTCCAATAGCTAGCTTAAAATGAACTGCAAATCTGTACATGTACACACGCACACTTACACAGGCGCACACACACACAAAGGTACTGAGGGGGGGGGAAGGAAGCAAAGTTCAGTTGCAAGAGCAAGTTGTGCCCTGGGTTCAACGTGTGATGATGATGATGATGATGATTACATTTGTATACTGCCCCATATCCAAAGCTCTCTGGGCGTTTTACAACAATTAAAAACAAATATACAAATTTTATTTATTTATTTATTTATTTATTTATTTTATTAGATTTTTATACCGCCCGACTAGCATTAGCTCTCTGGGCGGTGTACAACAAAAAATTTAAAACACATTTTTAAAAAACAATTTAAAAACACATGCTAAAATGCCTGGGAGAAGAGGAAAGTCTTAACCTGGCGTCAACGCTGTTATCTTTTTGGCGCCAGGCACACCTCATCAGAGAGATCATTCCATAATTTGGGGGCCACCACTGAGAAGGCCCTCTCTCTTGTTGCCAGACTCCCAGCTTCCCTTGGAGTAGGCACCCGGAGGAGGGCCTTGGATCTTGAACGTAGTGTACGGGTGGGTTCCTGTCGGGAGAGGCGTTTCATCAGGACATCTCCAAGTGTGTCTGTGTTGAAGGCCTTTTGCTCTTTTTGGGTGGCAGAGCTGGGGAAAGATCCATTGCCGAGACACCGTGGAAAGTGGGTGCTATCCAGGGTTGACTCTGCCAGCTTTGGACCACCTGTGGGCAGCTCCTTATTAAATGTGGCTAATAAATGAAATGCATAAGGTGGAGAAAGTGGCAGCAGTTGCATGTTGGGGTAACTCCTGCTCTGCATCAAGGCAGCCTCCCTGCTTTTGGGGAGTCCTGTGGTGCCATGGTGGTTGTGCACTGGCAGGCATCTCTCTCTCTTCCCCCCCCCCCCCCCCCAGCTTCCTCACCCAGAGCACAGTAGAAGAAGAAAGAAACAGAAAGGCTGTCAGTGCCGGGCTCCTTCCCAGCATCATTTACAATTGTAATTGCCTCCCTGGCCTCTTTGGGAGGGGGACAGGGAGGGAGGGAGGGAGAGTGTTGAGATCTGTGGCCTCCCCCGGAGCAGACTTGAAAGTTCCAGCCGCCGACGCTGCCGCCTGATGAGCTGGCGAAGGAGGAGGCTGCGTCCCTTAGATCGTGCCCTTCACTTGCTGAATGAATGTCCTAATTTCGATGCTAATTTCCTCCATGCACTCCCCAGTTTTTGCTGCTGCTGACAGTGGCACTTAAATGACTTTGCACCTCATCTGAACTTTGCTGCGGGTGGGGGAGTTGGCTGGCAAGTACCTCTACCTGCCAGAGAGGCACCTGACACTTTTCTGAAGAGGCTGGAGGCATTGCAAGACCCCGGCTGCTGCAGAGAGGGGCTGAACCGGAGGGATCGCAGTTGACTCCTTGATGCCAGCTGTCTTGGGCTTCTGACAGGTAACCTTCCCCATCGTATGACCCAATTTCTTATCGGGGTGGGGAATGTGGCAGAGGAACAGCCTCAGAAGATGCTTTGAGGAAGCTGACCTTTCTCACTAGTGTGGCTGCACAGGGTCTTAAGTCTTGCATTGGCAGGAGGTGCGCAGGTCTGGCCATTGGGAAACTTCCCAGGGGAAATGAATTCTGCATGTAGAACAGTTCCCATTCAAAACTTGGAGGGGCTTCAAGCTGCTGCTGTTCCTGGTGGATTGTGTTTGAGTGTGGTGGGGCCCCAGGAGAAGTGGCCTCTCCTGTAAGTCCATCCATGCCTCTTTGCTTCTTGCCCAGGTAGTCCTTTCCTTGGGGGGAATTTTCAGAGCTGTCGTAAGAAATTCAGCTTCTGGGCTGAATCTTCCATGCAACCTGTGAACTGGGCTCTGTGATACATTCAGAATATTTGCAATTGCGTTGTGGATTGGGGCCATGTGAAGGTCACTTGTACTCTTGCAGGGCAGTTCGGTGATAAAGACCAAAGTGCCGCTCCCCCCCAATGCCACCAAAGCCTTTTCTCACTCCAACAGTTTTTGAAACCTGTCTAGAGGCTGCACATTTTTCTCATCCTGTTTCTTGGGGTCCTATAAGCATGATGTGCTTTCGTGCTCAAGGATTTGTGGTTTTTCTTGCACAGATTATCGCTTGGATATGCTTCTGGAGTCCCTTTCCAGGTCTTCGTGTGCGTTTTCACACTCTCACACGCAAACACACAATTAGTGGAGTATGCATGAAATGTTTCTGCATGCCATCTTGTTCAATGGAGCACACATCTCATGGGAAATGAAGGACAGAGAGTAGTGTTGATTGGCAGCAAGGCCAAAGGAAGAATGCTTCTGTTGCTCTTGCAGTGTTGCAGGTGGACTAATGTGCTGCTGAATCAGAAGAGTCTGTTTCACTCTGACTAGTGGGCAAGAACTGTGGAATGAGTGAAATGAGTCATGCGACTGTTTTTAGGTGACCATGGAAGATAAGTCTTCCAAAGTAAAGGCCCCAAGTCTTTAGGATTTGATGTGATGTTTGCCCTGTGACATGAATGACTGTGTTACCTATTCATTTAAACTTGTTTATTTATTAAATTTATATTGCACCCATCTCAGGAGCCCTGGGTGGCAAACAACAAGCGATAAAGCAATAAAGACATATTGAAAACAATTCCCAAATATATTAAAACAAAACATCTTTTTTTAAAAAAGGTTTAAAAACATATTAAAAAGCAATTGCAACACAGACACAGACTGGGATGAGGTCTCTACTTAAAAGGCTTGTTGGAAGAGGAAGGTCTTCAACAGGCACTGAACAGATAACAGAGATGGTGCTTGTATAATATTTAAGGGGAGGGAATTCCACAGGGTAGGTGCCGCCACACTAAAGGTCTGCTTCCTTTGTTGTGTGGAACGGACCTCCTGATAAGATGGTATCTGCAGGAGGCCCTCGTCTACAGAGTGCAGTGATCGACTGGGTATCTAAGGGGTAAGACGGTCTTTCAGGTGTCCTGGTCCCAAGCTGTATAGGGCTTTGTACACCAAAACTAGAACCTTGAACTTACCATGATAATAATTTTAGGTTGTTTTCATTGTTTTTAATTATATATTTTAAAACTATTGTAACCTGCCCTGGGACCTCTGGGTGAAGTGTGGGTAGTGGTAGTAGTAGTGCTAAGAAATTGGGTAACTTGCACCTGAATAGCCCAGATGGACACAAAACATGGAGATCTTATTTGGAGAAAGCCTCAAGGCCCTGAAGAGGGAACTCTGGGCATTCTGAGTCAAGCCACAAACACCCCTGAGCTTGGGAGTTCTGATTGATCCAGGAGAGCCAGTCCTCCAATTTGGGCAAGCCACTCCAATTTGGACCCCCCCCCCAGCAGTTGCCCTGTTTCCTTTCTGCCTACTTCCCTCCTGTACTTGCTTCCTGAATCCTTCCTTCCCTACCTTCATATGGCTTTGGTGCCTTTTCTTGCCTGAGGAGAGCTACAAACACGCTTCCCTCTTTCCAGTTTCTCTTTCTCCTTAAGCCACTTTGAAATCTTGCCTGCTAGGATGTACCTCATTCCCCAGGGATTTGGAGCTCTGAGCACCTGTGAACTCAAAGGATGGTTGCAGGGATGATGCTATCCTTGAGCAGGGATTGCCGCTGTTGTAGGCACTGAATCCTCATGCACCCATGTTTGATTTTGTTCCATACCTGTTTTTGTTGTTATGTGCCTCCAAGTCGATTGCGACTTACGGCAACCCTATGAATCAGTGACCTCCAAGAGCATCTGTCATGAACCACCCTGTTCAGGTCTTGTAAATTCAGGTCTGTGGCTTCCTTTGTGGAATCAATCCATCTCTTGTTTGGCCTTCCTCTTTTTCTACTCCCTTCTGTTTTTCCCAGCATTATGGTCTTTTCTAATGAATCATGTCTTCTCATTATGTGTCCAAAGTAGGATAACCTCAATTTCATCATTTTAGCTTCTAGTGACAGTTCCAATTATTTGTCTTTTTCTCAGTCTATGGTATCCGCACAGCTCTTCTCCAACACGACATTTCAGATGAGCTGATTTTTCTTATCCACTTTTTTTCACTGTCCAACTTTCACATCCATGCATAGAGATCGGGAATACCACAGTCTGAATGATCCTGACTTTAGTGTTCAGTGATACATCTTTGCATTTGAGGACCTTTTCCAGTTCTAGTTTTTCACACAACTGAGTGTTAACTTAAGGGATTCCTTGCCACAAGAGATAATTCTGGATGGCTTGAAAGAAAGAAATAAAATTACACAAATTCATGGAGAATAGGGCAATCAGTGGCTATTAGCCATGGTTTTAAAATGGAACCTTCACAAGCAAATGCAGTATATCTCATTTGTTGTTGTTATGTGCCTTCAAGTTGACCACGACTTACGGCGACCCTATGAATCAGCGACCTCCAGAAGCATCTGTCGTGAACCACCCTGTTCAGATCTTGCAAGTTCAGGTGTGTGGCTTTCTTGATGGAATCAGTCTCTTGTTTGGCCTTCCTCTTTTTCTACTCCCTTCTGTTTTTCCCAGCATTATTGTCTTTTCTAGTGAATCATGTCTTCTAATTATGTGTCCAAAGTATGATAACTTCAGTTTCATCATTTTAGCTTCTAGTGACAGTTCTGGTTTAATATGTTCTAACACCCAATTATTTGTCTTTTTTGCAGTCCATGGTATGCACAAAGGTCTCCTCTAACACCATATTTCAAAGGAGTTGATTTTTCTCTTATCCACTTTTTTCACTGTCCAACTTTCACATCCATGCCTGTGGTAAACTGCAAAAGCTGATTATAAATTGCTGAACCAAAAAACCTCTCAAAGCATTTTCCATTCTGTTTTTTACATCTTGCACCTGTATTTTGCCTTTTGAGCCCAGAGTGCACCACTTCTGGACAGCGATAATGGTTAGATCACATTGAGCTAAATAAATAACTTGAAAATGAATCATGCCATTCTGTCCTCCTCTTCCTCCTAGAAGTATTTGCCACAAAATCCCCCCCTTCTGGGCAGCTTTTTTGTGGTCTCTCCTCTTTCTCCTCCCCCCCCCCCTACCAGGAGCAAATGGATGGCAGGTGTAATTTCAATGCAGAGAGCAAATCTCTTTTGAGCCCGGAAGACAAAGGCGGCTTGGGAGCCTTTGTGGCTTGGTGGAGAGAAAAGGCGGGCTATGCAAATGGGGGCTTTGATCTGCCTTCTGCAGCCTCCGTGGAGGAGGCAGCTCCTGCATTGTAGGGCCAAGAGGGCTCCCTGCTTCAGTGTGTGTGTGTGTGTGTGTGTATTTGTGTGACACAAAAGGAGCGCTGGGAGGCCTCACAAAGGATGTGCCCGAAGGCCAGATGAATTGCTCTCTTGACAAGTTGGGGAAGTGGAATGTCTGGAGACCAGCTTAATGTTTTCCTCCTCTTTGAGTGGGGAGGGAATGGTTTTGCTTTGGGAGGGAGGCTAGCTGTCCAGACGGTGGGAGACCTTGCTAGCAGCCTTCTCCTCCTCGACCTTGCCTGGAAGAGGAGGAGGGCATCCCAGGATATCTTGAGGAGTTGTCATTCATAATTCAGCCGATGCAGAGAGGGAGAGGAGGGGAAGAGAACCGGTGGCTCTGGAAACCAGGCTCCAATTCTGCCATGGGCTTAACTGGGTGGCCTCTTTCTTTGGCCTCTGTTCCCATAGTTGTTTGTTTTTATTTTATTACATTTATAACCCACCTTTCCTCCAAGGAGCTCAAGGGTGGTGTACGTGGTTCTCCTCCCTCTCTATTTTATCAACACAACAATCCTGTGAGGTAGGTTTAAGCTGAGAGCCTGTGACTGGCCCGTGGTCACCCAGCAAGCTGTATGGCTGAGTGGGGATTTGAACCCTGGTCTCCCAGATCCTAGTCTGACACTCTAACCGTTTCACCACACTGGCACACTCCAAACAGCACGCTCCTTACAGATAAGGTGTTGTGCTGACAGGCTTCTGGAGGCAAAATGCAAGGGAGGTCTGAATACTTTCGCAAATAAAGTGTTTTAATTGCTAGTGTACCCAAGAAGCAGGTGGCAGATTTAAGCTGATATTGGGAAGATTAACAATCAGAAAAGTGGAGGATACTGTGGCACAGATCTTCTTGGGAAGTGCTGAATAAAAGGGTCTAGGAGGGGATGCTTTAGAGTTTAGGTGAAGGCTGTTGGAGCAGATGACCTTCAGAGACCCCTCCTTCCTCTTCTTATGTATCTAGAAGCATTCTTCCTCCAGGGCAAATCATCTGCTTATTAAGATTAGTGGTGGTATTGGATTCTGCTCTGGTGACACTAGAAAGTTTTGGACCTAGAGGAAAGGGAAACTCTCTTTCGGGTAACATAGAGATTATAATATCTCCAAAATACAGAAATACTTCCTCTTCAGGCACAAGCCCAAAACCACACACATGCATAAACACCTACTACCACCACCACCACATTTCAAAGTTCTAATTTTGGAAAATGTCCCAACCCTCCCAGTCAGTCTGTTCCCCCCCCCCCGGTTTTGGTTTCAATTGCAAAATAGTTGGAATGAAGAGAGATGTAAAGACTTCCACAGGGGGTAGCGGTGATGGTCTTTGGCAGCAAAACCGGCAGCAACTTGCAGCAATTGAAAAAACCAACAGGCCACCCACACTCAGGCCAGAATCAGTTGAGCTTTGGACCATCCATCCTTTTCTCACTGGAGTCCACTTGAGAGTCAGGAGCAGGGTGACCTTTATGAGACGGGTTGGGAATGTGGGCCTGGGAGACTCTGCTCAAGCCAAGCCCTTCACTGGTCTGCTCCATGCTTTCTCTGAGTGCTTTTGCCTGGCTGCAATGTGTCCCTGACCTGGGATGATAAATCTTACTTGCCTGGATGGAGAGTTGGCTGTGCAGTAACTCCCTCTGCTTTGGGGGGGGGGGGGAGTCTGTAGCTCAGTGGTAGTCGACCTGCTTTGCATGCAGAAGGTACCAGTGGCACCCCTAGGTAAGCCTGGGAGAGAAATCCTGGAGAGCTGCTGCCAGTCTCTGTAGACCACTGTTCTTCAACCTTGGCTCCCCAGATGTTGCTGGACTGCAACTCCCATCATCCTTGGTCATTGGCTAAGCTGGCTGGGGTTGATGGGAGTTGTAGTCCAACAACATCTGGGGAGCCAAGGTTGAAGAACAGCCATGTGGACAGCACTGAGCGAGACGGACTCTCTAGAAGGCAACTTCTGATTTCCCTATGTACGTGTAGGAAGCCTCTGACCTTTTTTTTGTGGCTGGAATGCAGGTTTCTGTGCAAAGATAAGAGTCTCATTCATTGCCCCCACCCACCACTGTCATGCGGCCCCCAGAAGGTTGTCCACAAGGAAATGTGGCCCTCAGGCCTGAAAAAGTTCTTATATACATATACACATGCACATAGATTCTGGGGAAATGCTTTTCTGGTCTGGCACTTCCCTAGAACTTGGGCGGACGCTTGCTCAGGTGGCTCCTGTGCCTTCACACAGCCGGATTTGGGGCTTTCTCAGTGTTGGCACCTGCTGCCTGGTGCCCGCTTTGGATATCTTATCTGGCTTCCTTCTACCAACCATTAAAATCCATTTCAATTTTGTTGCATGCTTAATGTAGACATTTAATGTTTTTAATTAATGTGCTGGACTTTTGAAAGACAGCACATAGTTGTTGTTGTTTTAAAAAAACTCTGTTATGTCCCTTGTCATTTTAGTAGGTCAAACTGAAAGTCTGTGTTGGGTCCTGTTAGGAATGGGATCCGTATTTCGGTGCTGGTTCGATTTTCACTCTGTCGAATTTCATTCCGGTACCACTTAATCAAGGGATCAGTGTTAACTATTTGCGATAAATACCAACTTTCCCACAAAAATATTGATATTAATACCAATATTTTAAAAAAACTTCATAGATTCTGTGAAAATATTAATATTTTCCTCAAAATATCAATATTAATATTCTGAGGAAGATGTTGATATAAATATCAATATTTTGTGGAAAATATCAATACTGATATTTTTTGAGGCAGTTTTTTTTAAAAAAAATTCTTCAGTTGCAGAAAACTGCTAGGAAAAAACCCAATCCACAACAAAAAAAATATGAATAAATAGGAAATGGGTGTCAAATTCAAATTTTGCAAAATTTGAGCACATCACTAGACCCCACAAACAAAAATGCAGAGAATCAATAACTAATAGTAAACCATCTGGGGCTTAAATCAACGTTGGCAGGGAGCTTTCAAGTAGCACACAAAAGAACTCTTCTTCAGGCTGAGCTGTTTGGAGCCAAAAATGTTACAAACAAAATTGTTGCTTGGGCAGGTTGGTATTCCTTTTGCCTTACGTGCTGGGTTTCAGATCTCCAAGAATCCTGAAGTTAGTTTCAAGTTATTTCAAGCTCCTCCAGATACAAAGCAAGTAAATAAAAAGTGTGTGTGTGTGTGTGTGTTCGAATGCAAATATATTATTGTTAACTAGTAGATATTTCCCAGGGTATTTCAGGATGTTTCCTGCACCCATGAGGGCTAGGAGCTTGTTTTTGGCACATTGTCACTTTATTTAAAAAAAAAATCTTAAATTCCTATTGTGATTTTGCAGAATTGCAGTGTTGTTTAAGAGGCAAATTCCTGAACTCACATTAGACTTACCCACTTCTGCTTAGTTTTGACGGACAGACCTCCCTACCCCACCCAAGGATACCAGAACTTGGCCCCTTCCAGCTCTCCTAAAGAGCCTCACTCTGGACCTGTTGACCCCACTCTCCTGCGGCCTCTTGTGATGAAAGGCTATTGGTCAAGCTGAATTGTCTGGTGGGTTTGTGACGTGCAAAGACTCCCACCAAGGAGTCAAGCGCCAGGCAGGGAGCTTTCAGCTCAGTTGTGCTGGTGACTAAAATCAAATGAGGACCCAGGATTAAAAAAAGGGGAGGGGAGGAAGGAAACGGGTGTGTGTGTGTGTGTGTGTGTGTGAGAGAGAGAGAGAGAGAGAGAGAGCTTTTCAAGGCCGTGGTGGAGATCCATAGTAGGTGCCTCTTGCTGCTCCCAAAGAACAGTCTTCTGAAATTCCTTGGTCCGTTCCATTATCCAATGTATGTTTGCGATATCATCTCTGGTGCCTTTTCCCTTTCTAAATCCAGCTTGGACATCAGGAATTTCTCGCTCCATATATGGTAAAAGCCTTTGTTGTAGAATCTTGAGCATGACTTTACTTGCATGGGATATTAAGGCAATAGTTTGATAATTACTGCATTCCCTGGGATCTCCTTTCTTTGGAATTGGGATGCATATTGAACACTTCCAGTCTGTGGGCCTTTGTTTTCTTTTCCATATTTGTTGACTAATTTTTGTCAAAATTTGTACAGATTCAGTCTCAGTAACTTGTAGCAAGTCTATTAGTATTATATCTGTTCCTGGTGATTTGTTTCTTCTCGGTCAGTCATTGTGTTCCCCTGTTGATTATTCAACATCCCTACTCGTGGTTTAAATTTCCCTTTCATTTCTCTAATCTTTTGGAACAGGGCTCTTGTCCTACCCTTTTTGTTGTCCTCTTCTATTTCTATACAGTAACTCTTGTAATAGTTCTCTTTGTCCCTATGTACTAGTCGTCATATAGTTGCATTTAGGGTTCTGACCGTGTTTCTATCTCCTTTTGCTTTTGCTTTTCTTCTCTCTATAACCATTTTAAGAGTTTCTTCAGTCATCCATTGAGGTCTTTCTCTCTATTTAATGAGAGTTATTGCCTTTTTGCATTCTTCCCTGATAATGTCTCTGACTTCACTCCCTAGTTCTTCTGGTTCTCTGTCAACTAAGTTTAAAGCCTCAAATCTGTTCCTTATTTGATTCTTCTGGGATGTTATTTAAATTGTATTTTGGCATTATGATTACTTTGTTCTTTAGCTTTACTTTGATTTTCGATACTGACGAGTTCTTGATCCGTAGCGCAGTCTGCTCCTGGTCTTGTTTTTGCAGAAAGTATGGAACTTCTCCATCTTCTTCTGCCAATTATATAATCAATTTGATTCCTGTATTGACCATTTGGTGATGTCCATGTGTACAGTCGTCTTTTCGGTTGCTCAAAAACTGTGTTCGTGAGAAACAAATTTGGCTTCACAGAATTCAATAAGTCTTTCTCCTGCTTCATTTCTGTCTCCTAAGCCCCATTTCCCCACAATTTCTATTCTTCTCTGTTCCCTACTTTTGCATTCCAGTCCCCCATGATTATCAGCACATCTTGTTTTGGTGTGTGATCAATTTCTTCCTGTACTTCTGTGTAAAATCTCTCTGTTTCCTCTTCTTCTGTGTTTGCTGTTGGCATAGACTTGGATGATGGTTATGTTAATAGGTTTCCCATTCAATCTCATTGATATCACCCACTCAGACCTTGTGTTATAGCTCCTAATTGCTTTTGCTATGTCACTTCCCACTATTAGAGCAACCCCGTTTCTTCTTAATTTCTCATTTGCTGCATAAAATATTTAGTGAAAGTGTCCCATTCCCGTCCATTTTAGTTCACTCACACCAAGTATTGTAACGTTGATGTGTTCCGTTTCTTGCTTGACAATTTCTAACCTTCCCTGGTTCATGCTTCTCACATTCCATGTTGCTATTGTGTAAGCCGTACAACTTCAGACTCTCCTTTTGCATCTGTGCGCATCAGCCTCTGGGCTTCCTTTCAGCTTTGACCCAGCTGCGTCATTAGTCACAGCGCTACTCGTACTTGCCCTTTGTTCTTCCCCAGTAGCTCGGTGAGTCCCTTCTGACCTGGGGGTCTCATCTTCCAGCACTATCTTGTGTTGCATATTGGATACTCTGTTCATAGGGTTTTCATGGTAAGAGGTATTCAGAGGTGGTTTACCATTGCCTTCCTCTGAGTCTGGATGCATCTGAGTCTGGTGTCTCAGCTTTGACCATTCCACCTTGGGTGCCCCTGCTGAGTCTAGCCTCTTGGTCTACACTCCTGACAGCTTTGCTCTCATCTTCTTCAACACTCTCAAATCCCCTCACTAAAGGAGGAGTATGTGCTTTGAAGGGAGGAAAATGGTGCTTAGTGTGACTGTATCACTGGCAAATAATAAGGCTGGCCCCTCTGTGAATCCAGGTCAGGGGGCAAGGGAAGTATGTCCAAGACATGGCAGCCAACTTTGGGAAGTGCGGGAAACAAGGCTGCTCCCCCTGGCCTTGAAGTTCCACCTCCAATCCCCATAGCTTGCAAAATGGTGATGTATTTCAGTCGCATCTCTTCATATTCTCAAGTCTGTGCTGAAGCACAAAACCCCTCCCTTGGGATCCCCCTTTGATGCTGAAGATTGAATGGTGGGCTGTTCTGTTCAGTTTGCAGGTACAGGGAAGTGATCAATGCTTGAACTGGTTGTGGTTTATTATTATTGTGGGTTATGCACGATTTTATGCTAATTATGATTTCATAGTTTTATGTTGAGTTGTTTTATAGATTGTACCTTGCCTAGAGATCAATTGACATAGGGTGGGCTAGAAATTTTAATAAACAAATTAAAATGTAAATTAAAAATGAATAGAACCAACCTCAGTTATTGCAATCTGCAAGCAGCTTTTGCAAGTTGTTAAATCCAAATTTCTTTCATTAACAGGCCAGCATGGCAAAAGGCTTGCAAGAGAACTGAGCTAAGTTGCAAAGTGCTTTGCTTTGATAGATAGCACGACCTAACTCTCATCAGCCCTTGGGTGTTTTTTGCCTTAAAATTGACAATAAGATTGCATGGGAAGCCATAATGCAGGCGAAATGGACTGGAACAAAGGCAGGGTTGACAGCGTGGGAGCAAGATTGACTTTAAAAAGGAGCATCTCTTACTCAAATAAGGGAAGTCTTCAGGTCTGTGCATTGCATTATTACTTGGAATGGGGAGGGAGGGAGGGGAAGCAGGTTTCACTTGGCTTGGGAGCATTTCCCCCTTTATATACACCCTTTCTACAATCACATTTTCTTCCATCCGAAGGGCGAATCATTCCAATGTCTAGAGAACTAGCGAGGAGATGGATGAGTAAAGTTGGTCCACCCGAAGAGGCCATGTGGCTCAGTTGCCCAATGGCACTCTTATATGTTAATTGCCATTGGCCTGTCTAGGAACACAGATAGCTGCTTTTATTATTATTATTGTTGTTGTATTAGGTATCCCTCCCAAGTTTGTATAATCTGTAAACTGAATAAGCATTCCCTGCACCTCCTAATCCAAGTCATTAATAAAAATGTTGAAGAGCACTGGGCCCAGGACTGAGCCCTGTGGTACCCCACTCATTACCTCCCCCCACTTTGAGAAGGAACCATTGATAAGCACTCTTTGAGTACGATTCTGGAGCCCACATTTAGCTAGCTTGCTAATCAGAATGTCACGGGGCACTTTGTTAAAAGTTTGCTGAAGTCGAGATATATTATGTTCGCAGCATTCCCACAGTCTACGAGGGAGGTTACCTGATCAAAACATGAGATAAGATTAGTCTGGCAGGATTTGTTCCTGATAAATCCATGTTGGCTTCTAATAATTACTGCATCGTTCTCAAGGTGCTTACAGACTGACCACTTTATAATCTGCTCCATAATTTTCCCAGGGATCAATGTCAGGCTGAGTGGTCTGTAGTTCCTAGGTTCCTCCTTTTTGAGATAGTTACAACATGAGCCCTTCTCCAGTCATCCAGCACTTCACCCATTCTCCACAATTTTGCACAGATAATAAATAGACAGTGGTTCCAAGAGTTCTTCAGCCAGTTCCTTCAATACTCTATGATGCAGTTCATTGGGCCCTGCAGATTTGAACTTGTTCAACGTGATTAGGTATTTCTTGACTATTTTTCTATCAGTCTCAAGCTGCAATCCTGCCCCTTCAGCTCCATATTTCCCAGGAGGGTCATAGACCCTCTTTTGGGAGAAGACTGACACAAGTAGGAATTGAGCACTTCTGCCTTTTCTTTGTCATCTGCTATTTTGCCATCGTTGAGTAGCTGTACCACCATTTCTTTTCTCTGTCTGTTGCTATGAATATACCTGAAGAAAGCATTTTTGTTGCTTTAGGCATCTGTCGCTAACCTCAGCTCATTCTCAGCTTTACCTTCCTGACACCATCCCTGCAATTCCGTGATACCTGCCTGTACCTTTACCTTTGTGGCCTGGCCTTCTTTCCACTTCCTGTATGTGTCCTTTTTTGTTTTCAGGTCATCTGTAAGCTTTTCTTTGATGGAATTGTTTGCCATTATGCCTTTAGAATTTCCTCTTTTAGAAACTCACACCCATCTTGGACTCCATTGCTCATTAGGGTCACTTGCCACGGAACCCTACTTACAATTGTTCTGAGTTTATTAAAATCTGCTTTCTTGAAGTCCAGGGTATGCATATGGTTATTTTTGGTTTTGCTTCCTTTAAAATAAAAAACTCAAGTATAGCGTGGTCACTTTACCCCAGAGTTCCCGTAACTGCCACTTCATCCACCAAATCATCTTTATTGGTTAGAGTCAAGGATAGGTGATCCTCTAGTTGCTTCCTCCACTTTCTGTAGGAGAAAGTTATCTCCAACACAAGTCAGGAATTTCTTGGAGAGGCCGTGTTTGGCAGAATTTATCTCCCAACAGATATCAGAGTTCAGTAGGGCCCCGCTGCTCCAGCTGACAGCGATTAGCTGTAGCGCGGAGAGCTCCAGCCACTTGGCCCCTGAAGCTCCCCCCGCTACAGTTGATCGTGTAGTGCGGGGAGCTCCAGCTGCAGCACTCCAACTGACAATTCTTGGCCCCTGAAGCTCCCTACGCTGCAGCTGTTCTCCCCACTGGTGCTGTATTAGCAGAACGCCGAAAAGCGGGGCCGTACTGTAGTTGAAGTCCCGCATTACTACTACATCATGCCTCCTCGAAACATTAGCAGTTTGCTTTGCAAAAGTTTCATCCTTGTCTTCTCCTTGATTGGGTGGTCGGTAGTAGATTCTAATTCATAGAATCATAGAGTTGGAAGGGGCCTTGTAGGCCATCGAGTCCAACCCCCTGCTCACAGCAGGAAATCCACAGCTAGAGCATCTCCCGCAGATAGCTGTCCAGCCTCTGCTTGAAGACATCCAGCGAAGGGGATCCCACCACCTCCCTAGGCAGTCGGTTCCATGGCCGAACTGCCCTTACTGTCAAGAAGTTCCTTCTAATGTCCAATCTGAATCTATGCTCCTGCAACTTAAAACCATTAGACCTAGTCCCACCCTCTGGGGCAGCAGAGAACAAATCTGTACCCTCCTCTATGTGACAGCCCTTCAGGTACTTAAAGAGTGCAATCATGTCACCCCTCAGCCTTCTCTTCACCAGACTGAACATGCCAAGTTCCTTCAACCTTTCCTCATAAGACTTGTTCTCCATACCGGCTATCATCCTCGTCGCCCTCTTCTGGACCCGCTCTAACTTGTCTATATCCTTCTTAAAATGAGGCGCCCAGAACTGAACGCAGTATTCCAGATGAGGCCTGACTAATGCAGAATATAGTGGGACTATTACTTCCCTCGACCTGGAAACTATAGCTCTGTTTATGCAGCCCAAAACTGCGTTTGCCTTTTTTGCCGCAGCATCACACTGCTGGGTCATGTTCAACTTGGGATCCACTACAATTCCAAGGTCCTTCTCACACGCACTACTGCTAAGCCGGGTATTTCCCATCCTGTACCCGTGCATTTTGTTTTTGTGGCCTAAATGCAGAATCTTGCATTTGTCTTTATTGAATTTCATTTTATTAATTTCAGCCCAATTTTCTAGTCTATCCAGGTCCCTTTGGATTTTATTCCTGTCTTCCATTGTGTTAGCTATCCCTCCCAGTTTTGTATCATCCGCAAACTTCATAAGGCTTCCCTCCACCCTGTCATCTAAGTCATTGATAAAAATGTTGAAGAGTATCGGCCCCAGGACAGAACCCTGTGGCACTCCACTCGAGACCTCCTTCCAGTCCGAAGCAGAGCCACCGACAACCACTCTTTGAGTACGGTTTTCCAACCAGTTGTGAATCCACCTGACAGTATTTCCATGTAGTCCGCATTTGACCAGTTTGCTAATCAAAAGGTCGTGGGGGACTTTGTCAAACGCCTTGCTGAAATCTAGATAGATGACATCTACAGCATTTCCACCATCTACTAAGCTAGTGACCCGATCAAAAAAAGAGATGAGACTAGTTTGACAGGATTTTTTCTTGACAAACCCACGCTGGCTCCTACTAATCACAGCATTGTCATCTAGATAGTTGCCAATGGACTCTTTTATTATCCGTTCTAATATCTTTCCCGGTATTGAAGTCAGACTGACCGGCCTGTAATTCCCCGGATCTTCTTTTTTACCCTTTTTAAAGAGCGGGATGACGTTTGCCCGTCTCCAATCCTCCGGCACCTCTCCCGTTCTCCAGGATTTCTCAAAGATGATGGCAAGAGGTTCCAAGAGTACATCAGCAAGTTCCTTCAATACTCTGGGATGCAGTTCGTCAGGCCTTGGAGATCTGAAATTTAGGTTAACTAGGTATTTCCCGACTATCTCCTTATCAATCTCGAACTGCAATCCCTTACTGAGATTGCTACCGATGCAAGGTTGCACACTGTTCCCTTTTTGGGAGAAAACGGAGGCAAAATAGGCGTTGAGCAGTTCTGCCTTTTCCTTGTTATCTGTCAACATTATGCCATCCTCATTGAGCGGCAGTCCCACCGTTTCCTTGGTCTTTCTCTTGCTTCGAACATATCTGAAAAGCCCCTTTTTGTTGTTCCTCGCTTCCCTCGCCAGCCTCAGCTCATTCTGGGTTAAGAACATAAGAAGAGCCTGCTGGATCAGACCAGTGGCCCATCTAGTCCAGCATCCTGTTCTCACAGTGGCCAACCAGGTGCCTGGGGGAAGCCCGCAAGCAGGACCCGAGTGCAAGAACACTCTCCCCTCCTGAGGCTTCCGGCAACTGGTTTTCAGAAGCATGCTGCCTCTGACTAGGGTGGCAGAGCACAGCCATCACGGCTAGTAGCCATTGATAGCCCTATCCTCCATGAATTTGTCTAATCTTCTTTTAAAGCCATCCAAGCTGGTGGCCATTACTGCATCTTGTGGGAGCAAATTCCATAGTTTAACTATGCGCTGAGTAAAGAAGTACTTCCTTTTGTCTGTCCTGAATCTTCCAACATTCAGCTTCTTTGAATGTCCACGAGTTCTAGTATTATGAGAGAGGGAGAAGAACTTTTCTCTATCCACTTTCTCAATGCCATGCATAATTTTATACACTTCTATCATGTCTCCTCTGACCCGCCTTTTCTCTAAACTAAAAAGCCCCAAATGCTGCAACCTTTCCTCGTAAGGGAGTCGCTCCATCCCCTTGATCATTCTGGTTGCCCTCTTCTGAACCTTTTCCAACTCTATAATATCCTTTTTGAGATGAGGCGACCAGAACTGTACACAGTATTCCAAATGCGGCCGCACCATAGATTTATACAACGGCATGATGATATCGGCTGTTTTATTTTCAATACCTTTCGTAATTATTGCTAGCATGGAATTTGCCTTTTTCACAGCTGCCGCACACTGGGTCAACGTTTTCATTGTGCTGTCCGCTACAACTCCGTTTTAGCTTTCCTTACGATATTCCTGCAAGCCCGAGCCGCTCGTCGGTACTCTTCCTTGGTGATGCGTCCTTCCTTCCATTCTTTATACATGCTCTTTTTTATTTTTACCTCCTCCCCCAGTCTTCCGTGTAGCCACATTGGTTTTTTCCAATGTCTTCCGTTTTTCTTTCTCTTTGGAATTGTTTGCGATTGCGCTTTTTGTAATACGTTGTTCCATGTTCCTTTTATTCTTCCATGGATCCCCCACTCTTGAAGTGTGGAGAGGGTACATTCAGCCCAAATCTTACCAGAGAATGGTCTGTCGGTGAGAATGGATTTACGGCAAGTGCCGCAATTAACAAATCTGCTCTGTGGCAAAGGCCACGTCGAGGTTATGCCCAGCCACGTATGTTGGGTCATTGATGTACTGAGAGAGTCACATGGTTGTCATAGAGACCATGAAGTCTAAAGCTGGCCCATGTGAGGCAACCTCGGCATGGATATTAAAGTCCCCCAACACCACCGTGAAAGGTTTATCCAACACCACATCTGAGATTACTTCCACCAGCTTGGTTAGGGAGGTTGTAGCACAGTGGGATGGATGGTACACTAACAGCATCCCTGTTCCGTCTCTGTGGCCCAACACCAGAAACAATCCCTCGAACCCAGCCACAGTGCAGATTGGTCTGGTGAGCAAGATGGAATTGTTATGGATGTTTGCAACTTCCTGTCCCTCTGACCTGGAATGGTGCTGCAGTGAGTATCCAGGTGGACATATCTGGGTTAGCACACTGAGATCATCCACACAGATCTCAGTTATACATGCCAAGTCTGTTTCCTCATCCACAATCAAATCGTGGGTGATAGATTGACCTGGCATCTTAAGAGAAGCGCCACACGGCTAGAGCACCAGCTGGCCCCCACCCCCAAATTCCAAAGCACAGCAGGTGAAGCAGAGGGAGGAAGGGCTTTGATTTAACTAGCCCTCCCCCCATACACCTTTGCCCACCACCATATCCCCCCCTACCTACTACCGTCACAGGGATGCCAGCCCCACTCCCAGCACCCACCCTGCAGTCCCTGGCCAGGGCACATACTTCCCTGACCTACCTCTAGTAAAACAAGGGAAATGCAGCAGAGGTGACGGAGTCAGGCCGTTGGTCTGTCTAGTTCAGTATTGTCTGCACTGACTGGAAGCAGCTCTCCAGAGTTTTGGGCAGGAGGATCTCCCAGTTCTTCCTGGAGATTCTGGGGATGAGCTAGGAGCCTTCTGCAGGAAGAGCAGTTCCTCTGTGACTCAGTTGTAGCCCTTCCCCTGATTGCTGGAGACTTATCCAGCACTCTAGTATCACTATTTGCTTTTCATTAAATGATCCAAGACATCCTTTGTGACCTTCTAAAGATCTAATTTGTTGGTCCCGGAAGAGCAAAGCGGCTCGTCTGACTTTGCCCCATTTGCTGTCTCCAAGACTGAGAGTCCCCCCTGAGTTTCACATAAGGTGTGTCAAGTCCGGGGGTGGAGGACGTCCTTGGTGGCTGCTTCTCTGATCTAGAGCTTCATTCCTTTCCTTTCCTTTCCTTTCCTTTCTGGAAGTTTGCCAATGTTCAAGACCAAACTTTCTTTGGAAGGCTTATCTTTTCAAAAATGTCCCTCTAATGGATATTGATGTATTGCATATTTTAATAGTGTAGGTTATTTTTTTAACTTATTTGTGTGTGTGCGCGAGAATGTATTGCAGAGAAAGGATTCGGAGCTTAATTTGAGCCAGGAAGCTTTGGAACCGTCTGTTCTTCACCAGAGTTCAGCCGAGGTATGGGCAAGTAAAGATGTGCCTTTGACCATGTGCAGACTCCCCACCCACCTGAAAGGAAGAAGGGCAGAGGGTGTGGGTGTATGACTTGCAGAGAGGTTTTGAGCCCCAGCACCTCACCGTCCAGAAGTGGGCCAGTTTCCCTGATGACGTCTGTGGCTGACGCAGGCGCCCCCCTCTCCAAACTCAGCCAGCATTTCTGTGAGAGCGCTGATGTTTGACAAACCCATTAAGTTAAATTAAGCCCCACGCGCCGCCGGAGAAGAGGCTGGAGGCTCCTGCCTGCCTGCCTGCCTGTTAGCAGAACTGTCTGCTCTCCTCCCCCCCTTCCTCCTGTTTAATTTTCTGTGATGTTGAGCTGGTTTTCCTGCTGACATTTAAAGCTGTACGGAGGGGGTGGTTGGGGTGGTTGTGTGTGGGTCGGGAGCCGGGGGAAGGGAGTCTTTGCACTTGGAAGATTCTTACTGCTGGAAAAGGTTGAGCTAGGCGGGAGTTGCATCCCACCACCACCACTTTTGAGCAGGATGAAACACTGGAGCCTTGAGACTGAATGTCACCTGTTCCTCCCCGGGGAAACTGGCTACAGAATGATTACTGCTGCCATTATCTCATGGAAGGTAGCATTCTCTTATGTTGGGAATTGTGTTGGGAGTCTGATGTGCGCCCCACTGTGTCCGTAAGCGCAGAGATGATGGTGATGATGGGGGGGGGCACAAATGCAAAAGTTCACACATGGTTTAGCTGTCTTTTTTAAAATGGCAGGGGCTTGCTCAGCTGCTAGCAGAGTCAATTTAGGCCCTTTTGACTGGCATGGCTGCTGTTTGTTTCATCATTTCCAGTGCCACTTTAAATGAAAGTGTTCTGCAAACTAGGCCTGTCTGTTCCTTTGCACAGGGCTGGGATTTAGTGGTAGCTCAGTACTGGGCACATGGAAGCATCCAGCAGCTCCAGTTAAAATGATCTCTGGAAAACAGGGCTGGAAACAAGTATCTCTGGCTCTGACTGGCAGCACCTTGCCATGGCCTCAGACAATCCGTCCTTGTAGAGGGTGGCCTCCAACGTTCCAGAGCAGGAGCCATAGCTTAGCGGTCGAACATCCACTTTGCGATCAGAAGGTTCAACCCCTGCTGGCATCTGCAGCCAGAAGGAGGAGGAAGTGGTGCGAGAGACGCGGAAAGATCTGCTCCCGGAGTCGATCGCTGTGGATAAGGAGGACTAAAGCTGTGACTTGATAGAAGGCAGCTTTGTAGGCTCATAAATAGGAGCTATAGTAGCCTACCTCACAGGCTTGTTGCGAAGAGAAAAGCAGTAAAGCACTTTGAACATCAGGTTTGGTTCCTGAAATGGAATGGGTTGCTTTTAGAACGCCAAGTTGTTGCAATATTTGAGGAGAACTCTGCTTTTATTTATTTATTTATTCTTCGGTTTATTAGTCGCCCATCTGGCTGGTTACCCAGCCACTCTGGGCGACGTACAAAACAGAATAATACATTAGACATTAAGCATACCATAAGCATTAAAATTTTTAAAACATACAGTAAAAGTTTCAACCCATCCCAAAAGCCTGCCTGAAGAGCCAAGTCTTTAAAGTCCGGCGGAAGCTCATCATAGAGGGGGCATGTTGGAGATCATTTGGGAGGGAGTTCCATAGGGTGGGGGCCAATATTGAGAAAGCCCTCTCTCTGGTCCTCACCAGCCTAGCTAATTTAACCGGTGGGATCGAGAGAAGGTCTTGAGAGGCTGATCTTGTGGAGCGGCATCCCTGACGGTGCTGGAGGCGCTCCTTCAGATAAACTGGGCCCAAACCGTATAGGGTTTTAAAGGTCAAAACCAACACCTTGAATTGGGCCCGGTAAACAACCGGTAACCAATGTAACTCCTTCAAAACTGGAGTAATATGATCTTGTCGGCGGCTACCTTTGATCATACGAGCTGCCGCATTCTGTACCAGTTGCAGCTTCCGGACCATTTTCAAGGGTAACCCCACGTAGAGCGCATTACAGTAGTCTAGGCGAGAGGTGACCAGGGCATATACCACCGGCGGGAGCAAATGGTTGGGAAGGTAGGGGCGCAGCCTCCATATCAGATGGAGTTGATACAGCGCTGCCCTGCTCACAGCCGAGACTTGAGCCTCCATGGACAGCTGGGAGTCAAGAATGACCCCCAGGCTGCGGATCTGGTCCTTTAGGGGCAATCGTACCCCATTGAACATCAGGTCCACATCCCCCAGCCTTCCCTTGTCTCCCACAAACAGTATCTCGGTTTTGTCAGGGTTCAGCTTCAGCTTATTCCTTCCCATCCAGCCACTCACCGACTCCAGGCACTTGGACAGGGTTTCTACAGCCAACCTCGGTGAAGATTTAAATGAGAGATAGAGCTGTGTGTCATCTGCATACTGATGACATTGCAGCCCAAATCTCCTGATGATTGCCCCCAGCGGCTTTATATAGATGTTGAACAGCATTGGGGAGAGGATAGAACCCTGAGGCACCCCGCAAGTAAGAGGCCACGGATCTGAAACCTCATCCCCCAATGCCACTCTCTGGTACCTACCAGAGAGGAAGGAACGGAACCACTGCAATACAGTGCCTCCTATGCCCAGCCTCTGCAGGTGGTCGAAAAGGATACCGTGGTCAACGGTATCAAAAGCCGCTGAGAGATCAAGGAGGACAAGGAAGGTACCTTCGTTCCTATCCCACGCTCTCCTCATATCATCTACCAAGGCGACCAAGGCTGTTTCAGTCCCATGCCCAGGCCTGAAACCCGATTGAAATGGATCTAGGTAATCCGCTTCCTTCAAGTGTGCTTGCAACTGTTTTGCCACCACCCGCTCAATCGTCTTGCCTAAGAATGGCAAGTTTGAGACTGGGCGAAAGTTGTTAAGATCATGAGGATCCAAGGAGGGTTTCTTTAAAATAGGTTTTATTATTGCCTCCTTAAGTGCTGATGGCATTACTCCCTCTTCGAGCGATGTGTTAACCACCATCCTGATCCTCTCACCCAGTCTATCTTTACAGCTCATAAGGAGCCACGATGGGCAAGGATCAAGTAAGCAGGTGGTTGGCTTTAGAGTTGAAAGCACCTTGTCCACTTCATCAGAAGGGAGAAGCTGGAACCGGTCCCACATCACCGGAGCACTACTGGTCACCTCTGGTTCACTCACTGTATCCACAGCGTACGGAATAGCACTCTTAATACGATCGATTTTCTCCGCAAAGTGTTTTGCAAATTCGTCACAGGAGACCTTATTATGTTCCATCGGTTCCGGAGCAACTGGACCGACCAGGCTCCGGACCACTTGGAACAGTCTCCTGGGACAGCACTCTGCAGATGCAATAGAGGCAGCATAAAAATCTTTTTTTGCTGCCCTTATTGCCACATGGTAGGTTGCCGCAGCTACTCTAACCTGTGTTCGATCGACGTCAGAGCGAGACTTCCGCCACCAGCGCTCTAGCCGTCTCACTTCCCGCCTCAGAGTTCGCAACTGTGGGGTAAACCACGGTGCCGTCTGAGCTCTATTCAGGGGGAGAGGGCGTTTCGGAGCCACCCGGTCTAATGCCCTGGTGATCGCGGTATTCCACCCCTCCACCAGGGCTTCAGCCGAGTGGTTGTGTGCCTGCTCCAATGAATCCCCAAGCGCATTCAGGAATCCATTTAGATCCATCAGACGCCTGGGGTGGACCATCTTAATGGGTCCTCCCCCCCAACGGAGGGTTTGTGGCGTCGAAATATCCATCTTCCCCAGATAATGATCTGACCATGACAAGGGGTTGATGGACGTATCTCCAATTTTCAGATCACTCCCCTCCTCTCCCGAGACAAATACTAGGTCGAGTGCATGACCGGCTACATGGGTGGGCCCCATTGAAATAAGGTGCAGCTCCCAGGAAGCCATGGTTTCCAAGAAGTCCCGAGGTGCCCCAGTGAGACTGGCCTCCGAATGTACATTAAAGTCCCCCAATACCAGAAGGTTTGGGGACTGCACTCGCACATCCAAGACCACCCCCAGCACCTTGGCCAGGGAGTCCGTCGTGCAGCGGGGTGGGCGGTACACGAGCAGAATCCCTAGACTGCCCTTTGGGCCCAACCTCCAGTACATGCAGTCAGCCACCTTGGTCTTACAGAGAGGGGGTCTGGTGAGAATTGAATTCTGCTTGAATTCTGTCTGAACTTTAGAACCCCAAAGAGGCTTGTGCTAGGATTTCCCCCCTTTTTTTATCCTGCAGAGAAGCTGCTTGTTCTGAGGAACTCCCAGCCCACTCGCCTCCCCTCCCTTGATCCATCCTTCCTCAAACTGACCCCCCCATGCCAATTCATGTCTCCTTCCCTTTTTCCCAGCTGCCTTTTCAGTGACAGCAAGGAGGGGGTGGAGAGCCCTCCGTGTCACGGTGCAGGTCAGGCTGAATCTAATTTTCTGCCTGCCTCTAGGTCAATCAGCCTGGAGGGCTGTCGCGTTGTTCCAGTTACTGCTGGAGGCGTCTTTCAGGCTGCACAAAGGCCCCCATTTGAACTTCTAGGGCTTAAGTTCTGAAATGGGAGGCAGTGGGGACTCTGCTCTTGCCATGGAAGCCGTCCCTGGAGAGCCATTTGCAGGTGGGGGCTAGTTAAGGACAGCGGAATCGCCCTACTGGTTTGCTCACAAGGCCCAGCATCCAGGCAGAAACTGGCAAGCCGGGCACGCTGTTGGCTCCTGGCGTCCGGTAATGACAGGAAGACTGGAATCTATCATGCCTAGCAGGCCTGTTTTGCTTTGATTCATTTATATCCTCCTTTTTGGGAAGGGCCGTGGTTCACTGGCAGAGCAGCCGCCTTGCATGCAGAAGGTTCCAAGACCAGTCCCCAATGTTCTCTCCAGGTAGGCCTAGGGACTCCTTCCTGAAACCCTGGATAGCTGATGCCTGCCAGTGTAGACAGTTCTGAGCTGGATGGGCCAGTGGTCTGGCTCAATGTAAGTCAATTTCCTCTGTTTCTCCCAGTTGCAGAAGGCAGTGAGCTTTTTGTTCTCCTGCTGCTTTTGTCCAACAGCCCTTTGAGGTGGGTTAAGCTGAGAGCGTGAGAGTGACTGGCTCAAGGTCTTGCAGCGGGAGCTTCATAGCTGAGTGGGGATTTGAACCTGGGTCTCCCCAGTCTGAGTCTGACACTGCATCTGCTACTCCACACTGCCTCTTTTTACGGTCCGGTCTCTGTGAATGCATCTAACCCTTTAAGGCCATCGTGGGCATTGCGTATCCCCACACTTTGGAGGCAGGGAATTCCTGAAGTTTATGGCTTGGGTGATGAAGCCCCTGCAGGATTGACAAGGATTCTGGGGTGTGTTTGAGGGTGGTATGCTTTCGTTTATGTCCAGGCTTGTCTGATCAAGAAGCAGTAAAAACACAATTAAAAACCGGGCAGCATCTAGCACAGCGCGTTACAACGGCTACAAGAGGCAGAACAGGCATTAAGTGGTCCACCAAGACACTCAGGAATTTTCAAGTGGTCCCTGGGGGAAAAAAGTTTGAGGGCGCCCTGTATTGGTAGATCTCTGGGTAATTTTGAAGTAGATCGTCAAGGGTTTCTGACTCTCAGTTTTCTAATAATAGCAGATAGCAACAAGTAAAAAAGCTTTCCCCTCCGCAGTCAGGTTACAGGGAAGCCAGAGAGGGATTAAGTGTGATAGGACTGGTGAGCTTGCTTCTAGTACTGATCACAAATTTCTGGGCTGAGCTTGTGCTCAGAGGCACCCTCTTCCTTCGCTCTTAACATACGTCTGCCCAGCTCAGGCACTGTTTTGCATCCGGCTCTTGTTAGTGGATCTCGGGGTTCTTGTTAATGACAAAAAGGTGATCCTGCAGTCCTCTGTTTTCCCACTCCTGTCCTAGAACAGTGGTCTTCAGCCTTTTCAGATTCCAGGCCATTGATTTGTCTGGTGCAAGTGCTGCTGTTGTGACCCACATTGGAGCTGGCCGTGAGCCGGCAGCGGGTCCTGACCCACCCGTTCAGGATCAGTGCCCTAGAATGTGCGAGAGGGAGGCTCATTGCAGTGTGTGTTGACACCTCTTCCTCCTCAGGGAATCGTTTGTGCCGTATTGGTCTTGGTAGGAGCACTGGGATGCTGCTGAGGCGCTTTGGTGAAAATGAATGCCCCCCTGTCCCACCTTGTACACAGTGTGTGTGTGTAGACTGTGTGTGTAGATTGTGTGTCCTCCTTTAGGTTTGTCACAATCACAGCTGCTTTTAGTGTTCTGCACAAGCCAGTGGAGTGAATAAAGGAGGCTCCTACTCCTCTTGCTGATGTGTAACAAGAGTGTGGGGGTTGCAGTTGGAAAAAGTGGAAGGTGAAAACCTTGGATCAAGTTGACCCGAAAGTCTGTCCCCCTCCTTGGAGAGCTTTCTGTGCTAGCCTGAAGACTGGATTTCTGCTGCCTGTTTGGGCTGGGCTGGTCCCAGTTCCTTAAGACACAGTTGGAGAACAACTGCTTCTTCTGTGCGTTTGGAAAAGCTGTCCAACTCTCTCATAGGACACCTGCAGCGCAGCTTAACAGCTGTGTGTTTGAAGTTCCCCTGGACTGAGAGGAAGGGCTGCCTGTTTTAAACTGAGCCCTGAAGTCTGGCTGAAAGCTCCAGGTGAGCGTGAGAGAGATGATCGCGGGGTGTGTGGATTCTCTGTTAGGACTGCTATTGTAAAGAGATGATTAAGCACACCCCCACTTTCAAAATCACAGGTATTTCCTAATCTAGCAATAGTGGAAAGAAATTGCCATTTTTCTGTGTGCTTCTCTAGAGGACAGATTTTATGCCCTTGATCCGCAAGTCTATGAATTACATATTCTTGGAGTAGCGTAAAGCAGGGAAATGCAAGGTTTTAAACTGTTCTTTTACTTGTCAAGGCTAAGTGCATTCATAACACATGCCCCCCCTCCCAAACCGCTCATCACGCTGTTGGATTTGTATCTAAATTGCTTGTTTGTTCACTTTCAAGGAAGGCTTTCAATCTGCAAAGTCCATAATAAAGGGCATGAGTCAAGTTAATTTTCACTGGGAGCTGAGAGTGCTCTGTAGTGTTGTCGATTTTCAAACAAGACTTTCTTAGGTCTGTCTGTTGCTGTTACTGAAGACATGCAAAAGGGCAGCTGCATCCAGAGAAGAGAGCCAGTCTTAAGCGCATGAATTAAAAGCATGCTCCCCTCTAAACGGAAGCTATTATCATGCTGCAAAGACCACGAGCCCTTCTTGAGAGTTCCCTTCACATTTTTTTCCACTAGAGAAAGAGAGGTTGGAGCTAGGCGCCAGGCGCAGAACTTAAATAATTTGCTGGAAGTGTTAGAAGGCAATGGAGCGTCTGGACAGTTGCAGGAGATGGTTGGAAAGGGTCTGGCTTTACAGGAGTGCAGGTTTCTGTAAAGATCACACAGTGTGCTTGCAGATTGTGCCAGTAAAAGGGCAAGGGAAAGGATTGCGCTTGTTGACTAGTGTGTCGAAGGGGGTGTTGATGTCATTTGAGGCAAAAATATTCTCTGCCAAGGTCACCCAAGTCCTGTGGTTGTAATAGATACTCTAAAGTAGAGACACCTGCATGCATTTGCTAGCTTCACAGAGACAGGTGTGTGTTTTCTTTTCAAGAGAGGCTGCCTATTGGAACAGATTGGAACAGTGAGGCTGTTGAAGCCCCACCTGCCAACCGCCTTGCCTTACCTCCTCCCAGCCACCCAACCACGTTTTAGAAATGTCTCTTTAGTACTTCTCTTTCTTTTCTCTCAGGCGCAACTTGCTTTTTAAATCATCTGGGCGCTGAATTCTGGGCTACCTTCCATGTTTCTGCAACAAACTTGCATATGCATGGAATATCTTCTAACTGGGGAAGATAGAATTCAATACTATTTCTAGTCGTGGATTTGGACCAGTGTCAACATAATAACATTATATAAATCTCTGTAGAGCTCTATGTGCAGTATTCTTAACTGGAATGGAATTGGGAGACAGAGGAAATTAAAAAATCTCATGCTCCCTGGCAGGAAATGAAGTTTGAGAGCATCACGTTCAGAGGAGAAGAGGCCGGCAAGGCTTCACCACTTGTGAGCCTTCTCCATTACCCATTGAAAATGGAAATGGACTGCTCATGGTAAGTGGTATTCAGAGGGGGTTTCCTATTGCCTCCCTCTGAGGCTAGTCCTCCCCAGCTGGCTAGGGCCTGCTCAGCTTGCCACAGCTGCACAAGCCAGCCCCTGCCTTGTCCGCAACTGCCAGCTGGGGGGCAACTGGGCTCCTTGGGACTATGCGGCTTGCCCACGGCTGCATAGGTGGCAGGGCACGTAACCCCTGAGCCACTACCTGTGGGGGTGATCTTTAGCTGGCCCTTGACGCCCAGGAGACACGAATGGGCTTTTGAACTCACAGACTTTGGACTCCCAGCCAGGCTCTCCTCCCCACTGGGCTATACCAACTGTTCCATTGCCAGTTACTCTCTCCCATTTTAAGAGCAAGATTTTTGGGCTAGGGAAGAGGGGGATGACACAGTGGGCTACTTACAGGTGGGTAGACCCTATTTGGAGCTTGATTGAAGATCTGAGGGTCTGGCCCAGCCTTGACTTCTGACCTGGGAGTTTGTATTTTAAATTCACCCCCATTGCTAGTTTTTGCATCTCACTCAGGCTGTCTGGCTTCCTTAGCCAACCTTTTCTCACCCTCCTGTACTCCATCAGATGATTCTCCTCCTTGCTCTTGAAGACTTCAAAGGAAGTGGGTTCACGGGGTGCCTCCAGACTGTCAGTATTTTGCATGAGGGATTCAAATGCCTACCAGGAACTTAAGGTTTGCACAATTAAATTGGATTCAAGGCTTCGGTCACTCTAGCACAACAAATCCATCTTTAAAAAACCCTGGACTCCTTGCAGTTTGGAAAGTGACAGGGAAAAGCATTGAAAAATGTGAGGTGAACAAATGACTTAATGGGAAGACGTGGAAACTCCTGCAAGCAAATCAGGGTGAATGTTCATTGTCTTATAACAGCCCAGCAAACAAATCAGAATGAATGCCCAATAAAGACTGGGCATGGCCTAACCTCCATGTATGATGAACGTTGTGCAGGCAAATCGGGATGCAGGTGCAATACACAGGTCCCATGGAGGAGCCGTAAAACCTCCCCAGGAAGTGTTTGCCATTGTTGAGCTGCTCTTACACTAGTGATGTTCATATGGCTTACTTGAGGTTCATCTTCCTGTAAAGAGACCCTGGACCAGTCTCTCTCTCTCTCTCTCTCTCTCTTCTCTTCTCTCTCTCTCTTCTCTTCTCTCTCTCTCTCTCTGCCCCCCCCTCCCGTCTCCTTGGCCTTTCTTAAATATCCTTGTGCTTGCCTTGAAAACGTCTCCAATGGTTGCCATTCTTAGTTGTGGTGCTCAGGAATGAACTGCAGCTTTCTTGGCCGTTTGATCTTGGCAGAATATGGGTCCCAGAGACACGGGGGTAGGGTGGGGGGGAGAGACATCTGCTTGTTTTAGCTGCTAAAAATGTTGTATACAAACTCTGGCTCGGTGGAGATTGATCCAGTAAGGCGAATGGGATGTTGTTCCACCAACCTCAGTCTGCCTTTAGCCAGCTGCCCCCCAAACTCCCTGCCTGCCTTCTTACTCCCATCCAGTCCAGGGGGTGGTAACACTGGCCTGCCAGCTTCCTCCTCCTCAGTCTCAGTGCTGCCCCTTGTGGAGAGGAGGGTGGGAAACAACACTAGAATTAGTTGGCTCTGCCTGGCCGTTGACTCTCTTTCGGCTTGCCATTGGCTCTCCGCTGCTGTTAGGCTCCCTGCCGTCCGCCCCGCCAGTCTCAGTGGGCACCAGCCACTGCTTCTCTGGCTGCCTAGTACTAGGTGTCGTCTACTCTGACTCGCGTAGGCCGTTTTTCCCTTTGTGATGCTTTCAGCCGGAGAAGCTGGTGAGCTATGGCCCTTAGCATCTACCTGCACTTCATTCCACACTGTTCAGGAGGGGCCCCCTCCACTGGCCCTCCAGAGAAAGTTTTTGGGTGGAATAGCAAAGCCAACGGCTCCAGCACTCTTGGTGACATCCTGTTGCCCTTTGGATGACTCTGCATGAGGCCTTCAAGTTATCCTGCTCCTCTTCGCTTGACTGGGCCCTCTCCAAGGCCTGCATTCTTTCGAGTCCTTATGTCTACGCAAGGGGGCTGTTTAACTTGGTTTATACTCCGTGTTTGATCCTCCTCAACACAGTTTAATGAATTGACAGTCTGCAAGTTCAAACTGGAATCATCATCTCGTTTTATGCAAGTAGCTGACATCTGTTGCCACTCTTTTTGTTCAGCTCTTCTGAAGTGTGGTGTTTTAATTTTGCTTTTATCACTTTGAAGAGTCGCATTTTATATATATACACATATATTTTAATTGTTGCGCATTTCCTTTTAAACAAATGCAGCTGATGAAACAGGAGATGGCTGGCTGCACCTATTCCGTGGATCTTGACTATTTGCAGAAAACCCAAAATCTTGGTCTTGTTGTAAGTCAGAGGAAGCACATATCCTCACCTTGCAAATTGTACTTTGAACAAATATATCAGCTGCATGACTTTTTTTTTTTAGGTGTTGAATGGGGGGGAAAAAACCCAGGATTAAAATGCCACACACTTTTCAAGTGTGATCATGAGGTTTTGTGTGCTTTTTAAAAAATGTGGTGCTTATTTCAGCTGTTATAGATGTGAACAAAGAACCAACTGGTGGCAGGAAACCATTGGAGGAGGCTCAAAAGACAACAGGAGTTGACATGGCAGGTTTTTAACAATCTGGAAAAGTTGAAAGGAAAAGGGGACCCCGTGGATGCTGTTGGGTTCCTGAAGAGCCGACAAGGAAAGGGCGAGACTTGTGCAGGGCAAAATGCTTTTTAGTCATCTGAAAATCAAAAGGAGAATCGTGAGAAAATATCAAAGCTACTTCCATGGAAGATGAAACAAAACCAAGGTGGCTAGCCATTTTTTGGCCCATGGGCCATATCCAACCTTGCCCAACTCTCTGGGAGCTTCATGTGAGCCGTGGGTGTGGACACCTCACACATGTGCATGCGTGAAGTCAGCTGAAAAGCAGCAGGCGGTTATTGCCTCCACCGCACTCATCACATGTTCAGAAGTGTGATGTCTTCCAGATGTTGGTGGCCTACAGCTTTCCATCATCCTTGCCCATTGAGCATGATTGCTGAAGCTGATGGGAGTTGTAGTCCGTCAACACCTGGAGGATACCACGTTGGCCATCTCTACTGCAAAACAATATGTGATGCTAGTAATTCTTGCCACAACTCTGTAAGGTAGGTCAGTGGTGTTATCCCTGTATTAGCAGTCAGGCAGCTGAGCTGCTGAGTGGCTTTCCTAAGGCTGCACAGGGAGTTTGCGGCTGAGGGAAGATTTGAACCCAGCTCACAATCCTTGCCATTATGTCATATCAGCTCTCATCCGAAGCGAGAGGTTGGAGTATGCTGGTTCTTCCCTACAGCTTGCCTGTCTCCCTCCCAGAAAGTTCCTCTTTGGGTGTTAAAATGCCAAATCTAGTAGCCATTGGTAGCCTTAATCCTTCATGAGCGTGTCTAACCCTCTTTTAAGCCCACAAGTTCTAGTGTTTATATGAGAGAAGCAGAGCTTGGAAAAGTTACTTTTTTTTGAACTACGACTCCTAACAGCCCAATGCAGTGGCCATGCTGGCTGGGGCTGATGGGAGTTGTAGTTCAAAAAAGTAACTTTTCCAAGCTCTGGAGAGAAGGAGGAAAACTTTTCTCCGTCCACTTTCGCCATGCCATGCAAAATTTTATACACTTGCATCATGTTGTCTTTGGCTCGCCTTTTCTCTAAACTAGACAGCCCCAACCACTGCAGCCTCCAATTAAGTTGACCATCTTCTCCTGTGCTCCATCTGAAAACTGTGATTCTCAAGCCGACTTGTGCAGATTTGGAGAAGAGGTAAAAGATTTGCAGCTGAATTGGAGCTGAGGAACTGGGGAGTTGTTTCGCCTGGAGAAATGAAATTTCAGGATTTGGGCATAAGTTTCCTTATGGCACGGGAAAAATGTGTGAGTGAGAATGTGGTTTTCGCTGTAGAGTGGCTACTAACAACAATGGCTGTAAGCTACCTCAAGGATCAGAGACTGCATGCCTTTGAAAACCATTTGCTGGGGATCCTGGGTGGGAGACTGCTGTTCTGCTCGTGTCATGGTTCTGGGCTTCACATTGGGACATCTGGTTGCTTCTGCAGGAAGCAGAATGCGGCACCTGCCCTGTGGAATTCCCTCCCCTTAAATATTAGACAGGCGCCATCTCTGTTATCTTTTCGGCTCCTGTTGAAGACCTTCCTCTTTCAACAAGCCTTTTAAGTAGAGACCTTATCCCAGTCTGTGTCTGTGCTGGAATTACTTTTGAGGATGTTTTTAAACCTTCTTTTTTAAATAAGTTTTTAATCTTAGAAGATGTTTTGAAAGCTTTTTTTAAAGAAACTTTTAAAAAGATGTTTTGTTTTAATGTGTTTTAAAGTTTGTTTTTATGATGTTTTAAAGTTTTTAGTGCTTTTTTGCCGCCCTGGGCTCCTGCTGGGAGGAAGGCTGGGATATAAATCAAATAATAAGTAAATAATCCAGATGGGCCCCTGTTGGTCTGATCCAACTTCAGGGCTTCTCTTACGGTTCTTCAGTAGCAGTGGCTTCAAGATGAATTCAGCCCTAGGCTGTCAGAACCTGAAAGGAGCAAGTCGTTGAGGGAGAGTCTTGTTATTATTATTATTTATTATTTATTGCACTTTTAGACCGCCCTTTAGCGACAAGCTCTCAGGGCTTAAACCTGGGATGGGTGTTAGTGTCAGGGCGGAACAAAATGTTCACAGTCCTTGGCTAAAGAACTATCATGGTGTTGCATTTAGCCAACAAGCCAGCGAGCCCAGTCAGAGAGAAGATGGAAATGCACAGCATTCAACAGCAGTCAGTCTTCGGCCATCTTCCATGAAGGAAAAAGGCAGGAGAGCCAAGCATGATGAGAGTGGTAGTTTTTGCAGCAAATACCAAAATGTGGAAAGTGGGAGGACCCTGCTCTGGCACAGGGCATTTTCAGTGATGGTGCCAAGGTATTTGTGAACCTGGGCAAGGAACGTGCTAAAAAAGTCTTTTTCTTCTGCTCCTGAGAGCCTCCAGGGTCTGAAACGTAATCCGCAGGGGATTTGTTTTCAGCTGTAATTGGCGCCCAGAGTTGGTGCAGCAGCTCATTGGCTGGGCTTGGTGCGTGATTCCCCTCCAGGCTGTTCCAAGTGCTGGCAGAAGGTGCTTGGCTCGCTGGATGCCCCTATTTAAGCAGACATTGACAAAAAAAAAGCAGAGGGGGCAGAGGGAAGGAGGATGCAAGCTGTAATTACGCTGCATTTATTATTAATATGCTGAAATTGCTAGAAGGAGCCTCTAATGTGAATACTGATACAAGTTTCAGAAGACAATTTAGCTCTCATGTCTGTGTTTATTAGCTCCCTCAACCACCGTAGTCACTGAACTAAAGCCTCATTTGCTACTGTCTTGTTGGGAAATTGAATCTCTCCACAGTCTCTCTCTCGCTTCCCTCCCCCCCCCTGCCAAATCTACATCTATGAAAAGGCTGCACTCTCTCTCCATGCCCTCCCCAACTGTTTGTCCCAAAGTGCTGAGGAGTGTTCTGTACTAAGGATTTACAAGGGCTAGCGTGCACTACATGCTGCTCTTCAGACTCGACCAACTTGTGAATTTGGCACTGATGAACTGGAAGGGTTGAGAAGGCAAGCAAGCATTTAGAGCCTCTGGAAAAATTTAAGGGGCTGCAGGCAGCCTTGTGCTCTTTGCCCAGTTAAGAGGGTATCCAAGGACAAGTCCATAGCCGAAGGGAGGCAAGTCAAACCGCTGCCAGCGTTTCTCCAAGGAATACTGGGAAGTGCAGAGATGTGAAAGAGGGCAAAGCGGAGCAGCAGTTGTTGTTGTTATCTGCCTTCAAGTTGATTACAACTGATGGCGACCCCATGAATCAGCGACCTCCAAGAGCATCTGTCATGAGCCACCCTGTTCAGATCTTGTAAGTTCAGGTCTGTGGCTTCCTTTATGGAATCAATCCATCTCTTGTTTGGCCTTCCTCTTTTTCTACTTCCTTCTGTTTTTCCAAGCATTATTGTCTTTTCTAGTGAATCATGTCTTCTCATGATGTGTCCAAAGTATAACCTCAGTTTCATCATTTTGGCTTCTAGTGACAGTTCTGGTTTAATTTGTTCTAACACCCAATTATTTGCCTTTTTTGCAGTCCATGGTATGCACAAAGCACTCTTCTTATGTTTGTATGGAATTGCACCTTGAACTTGAATTGAACTTGAGTGCTGTCTTCATCAACAGCGATTTTACTTGTTGTTATGTGCCTCCAAGTCGACTACGACTTATGGCGACCCTATGAATCAGTGACCTCCAAGAGCATCTGTCATGAACCACCCTGTTCAGATCTTGTAAGTTCAGGTCTGAGGCTTCCTTTATGGAATCAATCCATCTCTTGTTTGGCCTTCCTCTTTTCCTACTCCCTTCTGTTTTCCCCAGCATTATTGTTTTTCCTAGTGAATCATGTCTTCTCATGATTTGTCCAAAGTATGACAACCTCAGTTTCATCATTTTGGCTTCTAGTGACAGTTCTGGTTTAATTTGTCCTAACACCCAATTATTTGTCTTTTTCGCAAAACTCTCCTCCAAAACCACATTTCAAATGAGTTGATGGTGAAAGCTGAGACACCAGACTAAGATGCATCCAAACTCAGAGGAAGGCAATGGTAAACCACCTCTGAATACCGCTTACCGCGTAAACCCTATGAACAGAGGAGCATCAGAGACTTCCTGAAATCTCTGGAGATGTTCCTTAGTTGAGTAAACTCCACCCCTGGTCAGAATGGTCCTCCTTCCCCTCTCCAGGGGAGATCAGAAGCATCTCCCCAGAGCCATAACTGGAAAAGCCCTATAGCTCAGTCTTCTCTATAGCAGAGATGGGGGAACCTGTGGCTCTCCAGGTGTTGCTGGGATACCGCTTCCATCATCCCTGACCATTGACCATGGGGCAGTGGCCCTTCAGGGTTTCAGGCAGCTGTCTTTCTCACCCATTCTTGGAGCTGTCAGGGATTGAACCAGGGACCTTCTGCATGCAGAGCAGATGTTCTCTCATTGAGCAATGGTTCTCCCTCTCCTTTCCCCCCCAGGAACTCACTTGGTGATCTAAGGGAGCCATCAGCCTCAAACTGCTACTACCCCCTGTAATAATGGAAAGAGGTGCCATGTGAGGTTATTGCAAGGGTTTTGTTTAGGACCTGTCTACCCCTCCGTTCTTCTGTTGCTCAAGACAGTGTACAGTGGCCTCCCATCTAGGCGCTGGCCAGTCCTAGGCTTGCTTAGCTTTGGCGAGAAGGTGGCTGCATTGTGTTTTCTTCAGACCATGTCTAGGGAATGCAGTTATATGCCCAGAATTAAATGAAATCAAAATCTAAATCATGTCACAAATATACAGACACTGCTTTGAAAGTGGCCATTTGGAGGGAGGTGAGTCAACAGTTAGTTTTGCTGCTGTGATGTGTCTGCTTCTAGTGTGGGATCGGCCACTGCAGAGTGCTTGGCAGCAAAGTCTGCACTACCCATAATGCTGATCTCTCTAAAATATGGTCCATGCACTTAGGCGGAATTAAGGAAGCTGTGAATGTGTGATGAACGACGCAGACGGCTCAGACCTTGAGCAGACACCGTTCCTTTTCAGAGAAACAAGCTGCCTTGCCCCTGCTGCTTCAGTCTCTGATGCTCCTCTGTTCATAGGGTTTACGCGGTAAGCGGTATTCGGAGGTGGTTTACCATTGCCTTCCTCTGAGTTTGGATGCATCTTAGTCTGGTGTCTCAGCTTTCACCATCAACTCATTTGAAATGTGGTTTTGGAGGAGAGTTTTGCGAAAAAGACAAATAACTGGGTGTTAGAACAAATTAAACCAGAACTGTCACTAGAAGCTAAAATGATGAAACTGAGGTTATCATACTTTGGACACATCATGAGAAGACATGATTCACTAGAAAAGACAATAATGCTTGGAAAAACAGAAGGAAGTAGAAAAAGAGGAAGGCAAAACAGGAGATGGATTGATTCCACAAAGGAAGCCACAGACCTGAACTTACAAGATCTGAACAGGGTGGCTCATGACAGTGGCTCAAGACAATAATGCTGGGAAAAACATCAGGGAGTAGAAAAAGAGGAAGGCCGAACAAGAGATGGATTGAATATGCTCTCCTCGTCCTCTTGGATCTCTCAGCAGCTTTCGATACCGTCGACCATGGTATCCTTTTAGATCGCCTGGAGGGAATGGGAATAGGGGGCACTTTTACGGTGGTCCGTTCCTATCTCTCAGACAGGCATCAACGGGTAGCATTGGGAGATGAGGTTTCAGACTCTTGGCCTCTCAATTGTGGTGTGCCACAGGGTTCTATCCTCTCTCCCATGCTATTTAACATATATGTAAAGCCGCTGGGAGCCATCATCAGGAGATTTGGGCTGCAGTGTCATCAATATGCGGATGACACTCAGCTCTATCTCTCGTTCAAGTCCTCACCAGAGTTGGCTGTGGATACCATTTCCAAGTGCCTGGAGTCCGTAAGTGAATGGATGGGAGGTAATAGGCTGAAACTGAACCCCAACAAGACCGAGGTGCTGCTTGTGGGAGACAAGAGAAGGTTAGGAGATATAGACCTGGTGTTTAATGGGGTAAGATTGCCCCTGAAGGACCAGGTCCGCAGCCTCGGGGTCATCCTTGACTCCCAGCTGTCCATGGAGGCTCAGGTCTTGGCAGTGAGCCCGGCAGCTTGGTATCAATTACA
The DNA here is from genome assembly GCF_030035675.1 of Rhineura floridana. Lineage (NCBI taxonomy): Eukaryota > Metazoa > Chordata > Lepidosauria > Squamata > Rhineuridae > Rhineura > Rhineura floridana. Next base: position 2,731,279 of record NC_084480.1, on the reverse strand, counting down.
TCTGATACAGAGGCTGCGACCCTACCTTCCTGTCCATCTGCTCCCACGGGTGATACATGCCCTGGTCTCCTCTCGCTTAGACTACTGCAATGCGCTCTACGTTGGGTTACCCTTGAAAACGGTCCGGAAACTACAGCTGGTACAGAATGCGGCGGCACGTTTAATTAAGAACAGCCGTCGCTGTGATCACATCACTCCGGTGTTAGAAGATCTACACTGGTTACCAGTTGTCTACCGGGCCCAATTCAAGGTGTTGGTATTAACCTTTAAAGCCCTATACGGTTTCGGCCCAGTTTATCTGAAGGAGCGCCTCCAGCATCACCAATTATGCCGCCTGATGAGATCAGCCTCACAAGACCTTCTCTCGGTCCCACCAGTTAGAACAGCTAGGCTGGTGCGGACCAGAGAGAGGGCATTTTCAATTGTGGCCCCCACCCTCTGGAATTCCCTGCCCTATGACCTCCGCCATGCCCCCTCCCTGCCAAGTTTCCGCTGCGCCTTGAAAACCTGGCTATTTAGGTGGGCATACAAGGTTGCTGGAGTGGGCTAGTCTTATTTTGTTATAGTTGTGGGTGGTTTTAGCTCATTATAGTTGAGGTTTTTTGGGTTATCTGTTGGTATTTTATATGTTGTATTTTATCCTATGATGTACGTCGCCTAGAGTGGCCGTTAACCCGGCCAGATAGGCGACTCAGAAATAAAATATTTATTATTTATTATTCTGCGTTGACTGTGATTTAGCATCTGTGTAGGGTGGGCAGAGAGCTGCGTGCTGCACAGGGCACTGAACTGGCACCTTCATGGTTTGCAGCAGCCCATCTTCAAGAAGCGAAGACAAGGACCTGTTTGGGGGTGCTTTACGGAGAGGCAAAGGTGGCTGGCAGCAGGAAGGCTGGGGCCAAAGCTAGCCAGGCAGCAATAAACTCAGGCCATGATTAACTGTGAGGGCCCCGGGCCGGGGAGCCTTTCCAACAGCTTTCACTTCTTTCCTTAGCTGCCTGAGGGGCACAAATGGAGGAGGGGGACTCTTGTTTTTTTTTTTTTTTCCCGTTGCTGCCTGGAAAAGCATTGCCTCCTGAATTTCTTCATGTTTGTTGTTGTCGTTATGTGCCTTCAAGTCGATCACGACTTATGGCGACCCTATGAATCAATGACCTCCAAGAGCATCTGTTATAAAACCACCCTGTTCAGATCTTGTAAGTTCAGGTCTGTGGCTTCCTTTAGGGAATCAATCCATCTCTTGTTTGGCCTTCCTCTTTTTCTGCTCCCTTCTGTTTTTCCCAGCATTATTGTCTTTTCTAGTGAATCATGTCTTCTCATGATGCGTCCAAAGTATGACAGCCTCAGTTTCATCATTTTGGGTTCTAGTGACAGTTCTGGTTTAATTTGTCCTAACACCCAATTATTTGTCTTTTTCACAGTCCACGGTATGCACAAAGCTCTCCTCCGACACCACATTTCAAAGGAGTTGATTCTTCATGTTAGAGTGCCACAAGTTACAGTTTATAAAGATCTCATGAAAATTTTACCGCATTTTACTGTGAATTTCTCCTAAATTTTTGAATGTTGTTTTGACTAATATGCACAGTTTTGCAAGCAATTTCTCCTAATGTCATGCATTTTGTGTGTTATTTTCACGGATGTTGTAATTTCTGCGCACACTTTCCCCTAATGTATGGATGTTTGTAAACTTTGGTCGGGTGGAGAACTGCATCTCAAAATTCGGACATGTGCGGATTTTGAAGGATAGCTGTGTTGTGGTTCTCATTACTTTGGAAAGTGCAGATTTGATAGATTCATCTTTAAATGCCAGCCAAATTTCAGTTCTCCCCCAGCGGGGAGAGTCCTTGCAGACGGGCTACTGGCCTTGGGTCTGACCGGGGCAGACGTGTCAGTATGTTGCTGAAAGGGCAAAAGTAACAGAAATGTATACTTTTTAAAGAGACGGTAGGAAGCAATATATATCTGTATGTTTTTAGGATGCCTGATCTCCTTACGTTTATTTTATGACAATGAAGCAATACAGTTTGGATCCAAATATGTGGCTTTATCTTAACTGAATTCAGTTTAGTATAGTATTGGAGATGTATTACATTCTATGTCATTTTCTGTTTGGTATAAATTTTCTTATATGAAACATTCTTTTCAAGATTCTAATAAAAAGAAAAATTATGCTCAATAATAACAGAATTTGTGATTGACAAACTAGTCTTGCATGTAGAAGATTCCACCTGTGTTAAGAGGACGACTTGGTATCTGTTCCAGCAGATATTTGAGCAAGGGTCTCCTGTTTCATCTGCATTGTTGGGGGTCCATAGAAATGAAGATTTTGTTCATGTCTGGGGTGGGTGGTGGATAGGAAGGCTCAGGGCCAGCACCAGGCATGCTGGGACCCTGCCCTCGGCCCCGGCCCCTTCATGTACACCCCTCCTACTTTTTCCTTGAAGTGAATGCTGGCTGAGCTGTACGTGCATGCCTACCATCAACCAGGACGGCGGCTGAGGCTTCCCTAAAGGACTGACGTCTCTGTCACCACCTTGGTTTGGAGCGGCAGGGGCATTAGCCTCTTGGGGAAGCCTCAGCTGCCATCTTGGTTGATGTCAGGCATGTGCCCAGCATTCACTTCAAGGAAAAGGTAGGAGGGGGGTGCTGGCGAGTGTTGTGGGCCTGCTCAGTAGTAGGGGAGTGCCTGGGAGCTCCCTCTCTGCTATCTGCGGCAGGGTCCGGAGCCAATGCTGCAGATTGCGAAAGAGAGCGCTACCCACCCACCCTAAGGAGAGGCCCTTGGCCAGGGCCCAACCTGGCTGTCCTCTGGCGCTGGCCCTGGGAAGGCTTCCTCCCCCCACACCATATTGTCCCATGATGGTGTCACCCTTCCCCTGCAGTATGTCCCAGAGTGCTTCCTGGAGGCATCCTTGATCTTCTTTCTTTCTTTCTTTCTTTTATTTATTGCACTTGTATACCACCCCATAGCCGAAGCTCTCTGGGCGGTTTACAGCAATCAAAAACATTAAAACAAATATACAATTTAAAACACATATTTTAAAAACAATTCAAAACACAATTTTAAAATTTAAAACAATATAAAAACAATTTAAAACACGTGCTAAAATGCCTGGGAGAAGAGGAAAGCCTTGTTCTGGTGCCGAAAAGATAACAGTGTTGGCGCCAGGCACACCTCATCAGGGAGATCATTCCATAATTTGGGGGCCACCACTGAGTAGGCCCTCTCCTTTGTTGCCACCCTCCGAGCTTCCCTTGGAGTAGGCACCCGGAGGAGGGCCTTTGATCTTGAACGTAGTATATGGGTGGGTTGGTATCATATGATTATCGTATGATAATTCTCTCCCTGGCTTTCCACACATTGTATGCTGGACTACATCAGTCGGCTGGGTTCTGGCATTGTGGGGTTGGACCAGACGACCATTTGAGTTCATCCCAGTAGTAGAATGTTATTCCAACCGGCTTCAACCTATCACATTGCATCTTGCAGAATTACATTCTAACTCCCTGAATTAGTTGCTGTGGCGGTGGTAGTGTTATAAACCTGGATTTTGGCAAGACTTGGTGCTCCTGTATGCTGTGGTTATCATCAGGGCTGGCCCCTGGGACCACACCACAAAAACAGGCAAGCGAAATAGTGTTATTAGCAACTGTTTGCTTTGTGTCCCTGTGGACAGCTGAGGAGCCCGGGGTCAGCGATCTGAAGCCATGGCTGGAATTATCAGTGCTGCGATCGGCCCCAGGGAGCCATAGTCACTGTGACCTCCTAGACCCCGCTCCTCCTCGAGAGGCTGTGCTCCTGTGACTCAGGCCTGGACTGATAACAACAGCAAGGCCATCTGTCAAGTGAGCCTGCCATCATCCCTATCTGATTGCTGATGAGGCATTTGACCTTGCTCATGACACCGAGTCATGCTTGGCTCTGACTCAGACCCAGAGTTGCTCCAGCACGAGTGCAGAGATAGTCTTGCAGGCCTACTGAGCAGGGCAGCCTCTTGGGGCATCCGGTCCAGCCTCCTTGCAACAGCCAGAATGCCAGTATTGGCAGGTGGGCAAGATATAGGCTAGTTGCCTTGCAGCATGCCTTGCTTTCCAGGGCTGTTTCCATGCTGCTAGGACAGAGTAGGTGAAAAGTGGTTAATTCAGACAGAGTCCCTTTATGCCTTTTGGCTACCGAACAAGCAACAAGCCCTGCGTACTTTTTACTCCTTAATTTGTAATTACTTGTCTAATTGACAAAGTTGCATGCTTTTTCCCAGGAGAAACCTTTTATTTTTACTAATTTAGTTAGCTTTGGAGTGGAGCGGCCATTCTGCAAACTCCCGTGCTGTTGTCCCCCAGTAAAACCCTTCTTTCTAATTAGTTCTAGCTCAGACTGGCTATTAGTCAAGATGGATAAACAGAAACTCCATCGTCAGAAAGGACTTACTCCCCGGGGTACCAGATCTGGAGCTGTTTGCCTTCATGCCCAGCTTGTGAGCTGTCAATCCATCTGTATAGCTGCTGCTGGAGCAAATCTGGACTAGAGGAGACCTATTTTATTTATTTATTGCATTTATATACCGCCCCATAGCCGAAGCTCTCTGGGCGGTTTACAGCAGTTAAAAACATTAAAAACAAATATACAAATTTTAAAACAATTTTAAAAAACATGCTAAAATGCCTGGGAGAAGAGGAAAGTCTTGACCTGGCGCCAAAAAGATAACAGTGTTGGTACCAGGCGCACCTCGTCAGGGAGATCATTCCATAGTCTGAATCACCAAAGTTCTTGCATTTTTATTTTTATTTATTAAATTTATGTATCACCCTTCATCAAGAGACCCCCTGGGTGGTTTATATAGAACATAACAAACAATGTGTGTGAATATTTATTTATTTATTGCATATAACAAAATTTATAGATTGCTTGATTGCAAAAAAACTCTAAGCGGTTTACAAAAGATTACTTAATGCAATATCTGCAATGCAAAAAATTAAAGCAATTATAATAGGAAGGAATACATGATAAAATATGAAGTCTCACAACATAAGTTATTACCTACTTATCTCAGGTACAACAATAAAACAGTCATAATGCACAAACAACAGCAACAACCTACATAATAAAGAAAGGGAAAATCAGATGCAGGGTATATAAAATATAAAATCAATGCATGAGTGTACACAGTCTTCTCTATACAAAAGGAGCTCTTAATTCTGCCCTCACAGAAAGCGACTTGCGGTGCACGTCACTGGGCAGAAGCAGGACTAGTTTCTCTCTTCCCATTCTAAAGCACATCCTCAGGGTGGAGAGAATCCATGTTGCCTGCCTCAATGCAGCAGCAGCAGCAGAAGCTGCTAATCGACACTGTCGCATTTGTGCTTGAGATCTCGTGAGGGCAGAATGTTATGAGCCAAAAAGGGTGTTCCCACGCTGATGAGCATCTCTGGAAAGGGCAGGAGTGCCTAAGGCTTTGCAGCCATGTTCCAAATGCTGAGAAATGGACATTCAGCGTGTTACTTCCCCAGCCGTGCCCCCAAGACTGGAGATTAGCTTTGTCTGGTGGAGAAATGGCCTCAGGGAAGCGAGTGGTATTTGCAAAGGGAAATGAGCTGGTGCTGAAAGGCTTAAGCACCCCTTCCTTTCTGCCCACCGGTTTTGCCCCTGCAAGGGCTTTGCCATCCCTCTCTTGACGGTGGGTTTGAGAGCACTTAGTTGCCAGGGCTAGATGCATTTTTGTGCTCTCCCAGCTGGTATAGCCCAGTGGGGAGGAGAGCCTGGCTGGGAGTCCAGAGTTCAAATCCCCACTCATGTCTCCTGGGTGTCAAGGGCCAGCTAAAGATCACCCCACAGTGAGTGGCTCAGGGGTTACGTGCCCTGCCACCTGTGCAGCCGTGGGCAAGCCGCATAGTCCCAAGGAGCCCAGTTGCCCCCCAGCTGGCAGTTGCGGACAAGGCAGGGGCTGACTTGTGCAGCTGTGGCAAGCTGAGCAGGCCCTAGCCAGCTGGAGAGGACTAGCTCAGAGGGAGGCAATGGGAAAACCGCCTCTGAATACTGCTTACCATGAACATCCTATTCATAGGGTAGCCATAAGTCAGGATCGACTTGAAGGCAGTCCATTTCCATTTTGCATGTCAGGAAGGGGCCATAGCACAGTGATGCAATATGTGCTTCAACCGAAAGGCCCTTGGGTCACAGGGGTATTTTACAGCCCCCTCTGCCCAAGTCTCTGAGGACATCTTCTACTATTCTGTGTGGGCTGCCCTGGGCCAGGTGGGCTAGTGGCCTTGGTCAAAGGCAGTCTCTGTGGTCCATCTCTTCATCAAGTAAACAATTGCTGTACACATGTGCCTGCTGTGGATCGGCTGTGCTGCACCTACTGTGCTGTCAGCCTAACACAGGCTGTTCCCACAATTGCCCTGATTCCTGTGTGAAGATGGAGGGGAGGGGAAGATCACTGCAGGCTGCTGTCTTCAGTGTAGCAATCGTCATTAAGTGCCTCCTTGCTCGTCCCCCCACCACACTGTGGCATGAAGGCTTAGACAACGCCTCAAATGGATTGGAGAAAACCCCTTCAGTCCTGAGCAAGAAATCCTGCAAAGAAGATTCCACCCCTTTTCTTACCAGCTTGTTTAATTTTTCCAGGTGTGTGCGCATCCAGTCCCCCGTCGAGAGTGCTCGTTTCCCCTCTGTGTCTCACCTCTACCACCATCTTGCCTCTTCAAAACATTTAGAAATGATCCTTCCTCTGTTTTCTTTCAATTCACATAGTTGTTGTTTTAAAAAAACGCAACCCAATTTCTCAGTTGCCTGAGCCTGGATCTGATTGGACTAAATGAGGGCCATGCAAAGTGCACCATGTCTCAAGGGCCTTCCTCTGGCCCACACAGCCCACCAATGAGCCGGAGCCGCCTCTTCTTCGTTCTCTCTCTCCAGCCCCTGAAGTGCTCAGCCCTTCCCAAAACAGTTGCCGTTCTTGAGCCTCTGGTGTCATCAATACCTCAAACCTCCATGAAGCTCCTAATTCTGGGAGGTGGCAGGTGGGCCGGTTCCGGCTTTTTGTAGCTTTCCATCTTCTATCAGAAGTTCATTTCTGGTGGGAAATGAAGGGTGAAAGGCCAGAACGCGCCATCAGCAGCCGACTGTGGATCAAGCCACCTGCGCCAAGTCTTCTGATTTTTACCTGTTGTTAAATCTTTAGGTATTTATTTCCCCAGGTTTATAACCCAGCGCATCTATAGGGGCCTGGGGAAGGTAACAACCTTTTGTGAACACAAGAATATTGCGACATAAAAATATTAATTATAGAGCAACCGTGGTACAGGGGGAAGAAATGACAAGATAAAGCATGTCTATATTTAAAAAAGGGTCCTTAAAATGTACTGTTGAAATAAATGCTTGATTAGCCTGAGCCAGTAAAAGCGTGTTCAGACAGGAGAGGCACACAGGGAAAGAGGTTCCGAGGGTGAGTTGCAAGAGGGTGGGGAGCTGAAGCCCACCCGCCAAAGTCTGCTCTCTCTCTCTCCTTGCTCATTGCCCATGGAGCTCTGGTGTAGAGGGTACCCTTAGGCGAATGGGCAGCCCAGTTGTATGAGGTGTTGGAGAGCTGCAATTGCACCTCCTGCCTCTTAAATTTTAGCCAAGCAGCAACTGCCTCCCCTCTTGCAATGCAGATCGGGATCAGTAGCACTTCCTGAAAGGAACAAACAAATCCACCAGTCCCCTCCCTCAGTTGCAAAGGTTGACACGCCGTTTTGATCCAGTTTGGCCCTCCCTCCATTTTTCTTCTGGGGGTCCTTCAGGGGTTGGCATACAAATGGCAGTTTCGTTCCTGTTCCCGCTGTTCATCCATATCCTTGTGAGGTCCTGCACGAAATAGGCCAGGAGGGCCAATGCTCTGCTTTTTCCACACCCAGCTCTCCCAGCAGCTCAATAGTCGCTGCTTGAGTCCATGGGTGATCAGCCAGCCCATGACATACGGTGGAATGAAAGAATCTGCTGCCATGAGATGTCCAGGTGGCCACTAGTTTTGATGGCTTTAGTGAGACATTAGATGGGAGATGGCTCTAAAAAGTTAAGATGGCTGTCTAGAACCTCCATGTTTAGATGCAATCTATCACTGGATGTCAGTTTCTGGCGGCCCACAGTGCCTGTTGCCCTCATGCTTGTGGGTTTCCTGATAGCAGCATCTTGGCCACTGTTGGAAATAGGATGTTGGACCCGCACAGTGGATCCCTTTGGTCTTACCCAGCAAGGCAACTCTTCTGTTCTTATGGTGCGACACCCTGGCATACTGTAGAGCGGAACATAAATGCAGCACATCCCATCTACAGGGGAGAATCCATAGCTCACTGGTAGAGCACATGCTTTGCATGCAGAAGGTTCCTGGCATCTGCAATTAAAAAGCCGAATGGAGTTGAGAGATTTCTTCTTGCTGCTCTGGTAAGAGAGTCCTGGGCTTTGAAGGACTGTTGGTGTGGCTTAGCAGATGGAAGCTTCCTATCCTGTCTATCTTTTGGAAACTACCAGGAGTTAAACAGAGGTTGCAAAAACAACAGTAAAGGACTAAAAAACAAAGTGGTTTCAGATATGGTTGAAAATCATATTTATTTTTAAAAAATTATATCCCGCGCTTCCTCCCAGTGGGATCAGACAATGTCCTAAGCTTATGCCCTGCAATTGCTACCCCCATTTCAAATTTCATCTATGCTGTGAACCTGCTAGACAGCCTTAAGCAAGCTGTTGTTCTGTCTCCACGTAATAATGGCCTACTTTACAGGGATGTTGTAATGATTGCAACATGATATTGTGAAGCACTGAGCATTCTAGGGTGAAATGTGATTGCAAAATGTTTATCACCTTCTGTGTGTTGGAAGCTGCTTCAGCTCAGCTCTCATGGTTTATTTGTCGTATTTGTAAGCCACCCTGTAACAAGGTTGTCAGGGTGGCACTTACAGGATAAACCAAAACAAGCTAAAAGCAGACCAAAGTACCAGCAGTACAATGTGGGATGCACCACTTATGCAGTCTCAAACAAAACTAAAACGGAAAGAACGAAGAAGAAAACCTGAGAGCTTCCATGAGATAAAAAGGCCCTGGAACATTTCTCTTTGCTCAGTGCCTGAAAAGACACTCCAGGAAGTGCTAGGTGGGCTTCTCTGAGGAGGACATACGACAGGCAGGGAGCCACCCCTAAAAGGGCCCTCTCGCTAGTAGCCAGCCTCCGCACCTCATGACTGGGGACCCTGGGAGAAGGGCCTTCAGAGGTGATCTCAGAGTACATGTGGGAAGCGCATATCCTTCGGGTACCGTTTCATATCCTGTGCAGCTTCCATAGGGACCCTCTAGATTATGAAGGAAGTTTCCAGGCCTGAAATAGATGCCTCTGAGGTGAAAGCCACACTCAAGATGCCCAAATTGAGCATGGATCTATGCCAATGGGAAGTAGTCCCCCAGGTGGGTAGAATCATAGAATCTTAGAGTTGGAAGGGGCCTTGTAGGCCATCGAGTCCAACCCCCTGCTCACAGCAGGAAATCCACAGCTAGAGCATCTCCCGCAGATAGCTGTCCAGCCTCTGCTTGAAGACATCCAGCGAAGGGGATCCCACCACCTCCCTAGGCAGTTGGTTCCATTGCCGAACTGCCCTTACTGTCAAGAAGTTCCTTCTAATGTCCAATCTGAATCTACGCTCCTGCAACTTAAAACCATTAGACCTAGTCCTACCCTCTGGGGCAGCAGAGAACAAATCTATACCCTCCTCTATGTGACAGCCCTTCAGGTACTTAAAGAGTGCAATCATGTCACCCCTCAGCCTTCTCTTCACCAGACTGAACATGCCAAGTTCCTTCAACCTTTCCTCATAAGAATGTTGTGCAAACAGACTTGGCACCAGCATGTGTCATTATTTGGCAAAGGCTGCAAGGCCCCTGGAAGGTGCCAGGTGGGCCTTTCTAAAGAGTTTGCTTTTAACCCTTGGTGCGCTGCACTGAGGAGCATGTTGGGGGGGCTGCAATAAGGTAATGGGCTGTCCTTTTAATCACTCTCCAGTGCTGCTGATGTAGATGCCACTGGGGTGATTGAAATGGTGGCTTGCTCCCTCAGTGCAGTTGTTACTTATTTTACAAAATGTTTATGCTGCTTGATTATAAATAAAACCTCTAAACCAGCCTTTCCCAACCAGTGTGCCTCCAGATGTTGTTGGACCACAACTCCCATCAGCCTCAGCCAGCATTGCCAATGGTCAGGAAAGATGGGGATTGTGGTCCAACAACATCTGGAGGCACACTGGTTGGGAAGGGCTGCTCTAAACGGTTTATGAAAAATGAAACAAGCATTAAAATTATCAGTGAAAGACAAATTTTTTAAAAAATCCAAAAAAGGTTTAAAATTCTACAATAAACTAAAAACTGATTAAATAATTTATTTATTTATTTATTGTTTGATTTATATCCCGCCCTTCCTCCCAGCAGAAGCCCAGGGTGGCAAACAAATGCTAAAAACACTTTAAAACATCATAAAAACAGACCCTAAAATACACCAAAACAAAACAACTTTAAAACATTTTTTTAAAAAAGCTTTTAAAACATCTTTGAAAAAGGGTTAAAAACATTGTTTTTTAAAAAAGATATTAAAAAGCAATTTCAATGTTGACTTCTTCACATCTTATGTATTATAACAATAAGTCCAATGCTGACTTCTTCACGTTTTATATATTATAACAATAACAACTAATTAAACGCACCATCTACAAGCGAAGCGTACTCCAGACCCCACACTTTATAATCCTACAAGAACTCCAGCTTTTCTGCTGCAGGGATGGGAACGTCAGGCCTGGGGATCAAATGCGGCCCTCCAGTTCTCTCCATCTGGCCCTTGGGATCCTCCCCTGGCCACACCTCTTGCTGGCCATGCTCCACATCCTCCCCAAGTGCTGTTGCCTGGCTGGAGTGCATTCTCGAACTGTCATAATGCCTCTTGCTTACTTGGATGGGGGATAGAGAGAGATTTGTAGCAGCCCCTGGTTTTTATTGTTTACTTGGGTGGGGCACAGCTTACTGTACAAAGCCTCACATCTTTTGTGACACAATGCCCACCCCTGGAGTGTGACCCCGAGGAAGTTGCCCATGGGGGGGATCATAGCTCAGTGGTTAGAGCAGATTTCTTACAGTGAATTGTGTAGCCTTTTTTCTGTTCATGTTGTGAGCTGCCTTGTGCATAAATTGTTATGGAAAGGCGGCATACAAATAAACAGTGACGATGATTATTTGCTTTGCGTCTAGAAGGTCCCAGGTGCAATCCCCAGTGGCATCTCCTGGGACGACTGGGAAACCACTGCATCTGAAATCCTGGAGAGCTGCTGTCAGTCAGTGTAGACAGTTCTGAGCCAGATGGATCAAGCCGGTTCCTATGCTTCCTAATGTGCCCTTGAACTGAGAAAGAATCGCTAGCCATGGTCTACTTTGACTGGTCGGGGCTGTCCGGCGTTTCATATCAACTGCTGCCTGTTCACTTTTCTGCTGGACCCTTTGCATGCAAAACAGATGCCCTGCCACTGAGCAACGGGGCTCTTCCTCTGCAAATTAAACTGATATAACTGGAAACTTACTTGATTGACTGTGACTTCTTCAGGCTAGTGCCAGCCCTCGTAGTCATGTTATTTTGTCCCAAGTTGAGTTGAGCTGAAATTTCCCAGTTGCCGCTCCCCACCCCAAGGGATTCTCCAAAGCTGTCCTGCACATGTCTCTAACAACCCGGCAGCAAGGGGGGAAATGGGCTTGCTGGTTTGTTGCCAGCACAGTTCAGAGCTGCAAAGGGTCTATCATCTAATTTTACTCAACAGGTCTGTGAGCATTGGGGTACAACATGCAAATGGCAGGTGCGGGGGACACACACACACTCCTGTCACATTTGTCAGTCATTGTTCTGGTGGTCTAGCCATCCTCACAGCATGTGCTCTGAATGATGGGGTGGGAGGGGGGAAGGCACAGTTAAATTTTTCCGTGGCTGACACCTGACAAGCGTGATAAATTGGTGTACGGCAGGGGCTGCCAACGAGACAAACAGCCCGCTCCCTCCTTCAGGCTCCAGGAAAACTTTGCAATTATTTCCTATAGCTTTGCAAATGAGTTTCTCAAGCAGGCTTGCACGGGAGTTTCCCTTATTTACCCCTGTTTAATGGTCCTTCTAAAGATCAGCTCCAAAAGCCTGATGGAAGTCAATGCAAGGACTCCCACATACTTCTAAGTAGTTCTCAGTGAAGTTCTCCATCTGGGCCATTTGACACAGAGCATTGACTCGCCAGGAGTGTGTATTCCAAGCCTGGCCTTTTCCAACAATGCCAACCACGTTGATCAGGCTTGCATGATGGGCATCTTAGTATTTGGTGCAAAGGCAGGTCATTAACTATCAATTGTTACATGCCTTCAAGTTGATTACGATTTATGGTGACCCTATGATTCTTTTATATATCTATATCTATATCTATATCTACATCTATATATCTATATATATGTGAGGTATTCGGAGGTGGTTTACCATTGCCTTCCTCTAAGCCAGTGATTCTCAAACGGTGTGCCATGGCACACTGGTGCTCTGCAAGAGGTGACTTGGTGTGCCGCGAATATTATGAAAGTATATTTTAAAAATGAGAAGAAACCCATTTGTATTTAATTTATTTTTATTCATAGTTAAAATATATTAATATATTTTTAATTTTGTACACGAAGTACACCAGAAATATTTTATGTTTTACAATGCGCCGTGAACCAAAAAGTTTGAGAACCACTGCTCTAAGCCTACGGCACTCAGGCATATTCCCAGGCGGTCTCCCATCCAAGTACTAACTAGGCCTGACCCTGCTTAGCTGACGAGATCAGACGAGATCGGGCGTGTTCAGGGTAGTACGGCCGTAGCTAACTATCAATACTAATAGCAAAAAAGCTGCACCAAGATCTCCTAAGACTTCAGCTGACTCGACATACCCTTTTATCTTGGTAGAAAGCCCTGGATTTCCAAGACGAGATCCCAAAGCAGGCGAAGCGTGGAGAAGCTGGGAAGAGTTGGATGAGCAATTTCGGCCACACTTTGCGATCCGGAGCATCTGAGAGGTGAGTGCCTGATGAAGACAGACCAGTGTGTGTCTGCTCAGTGCCTGTGGAAGTTACTCCCAAGTCCGTGTCTGCATCACTGTGTTTGGGTAATCTTCAAATTGTTTCTTGATGGATGAGAATTGTTACAGGTGTGCTGTTTCTGTTTGGATGCAAAAGTTCTCTCTCACTCTTGCGCTGTCCACTGGTGGCTTCTTGGCACCAAGTCGCCTTAATGATGCCAAATACATTCCGGGTTTTGTCTATCCACCATTGTGGCAAAGAATTGTTATGACTTGGTGGCTTTTTACTATTCTGTTCATGGAGGGCTGTGCATATTTGATAGTTTTTCCACCTGGAAAACTCCCAAAAGCACAGATTTCAGACTTAGCATTGCAGTAAGTGACTTGCGCCTTCCTTCAGCAGCCTGGCTTCAGAAGAGTGTTTGTGTCTTTTGAACTCTCCTTCACTCCCCTGAGAGTTCATTCTTATGTATCATGTTCCAGGGTGATGTCATGAATGATACAGGCAGTATTTGTGTCATCATGACAGTGGTGATGTCGTTGAGTCAGTCCTGGAGATGATCTAAGACTGGTCTGATGTCATTGCTTTTGAGGGCCATGTGAAAAGAATGATTCGGCTGAGACTCCCGTGGGGACTCTGAATGATTCTAGGAAGGTTCATCTGAATTTTATCTGATTGTTTCTTGTTTATGCTTGGATGCCATTTGAGAATATATCTTAAGCCTGCATAATGCAAGACAGGAAATCATTTCTTGAAGCTTATTTGCTACCGAAGGGGGGGAGCTAACATGGAAATTGTGATGGAAATTTCATTGCTATGGAATTCAAGCTGGTGGATGTGTTTTCTTTCTTTTCTTTCCCTTTTGGGGTGATCTAATCTGTAATAGGTTTTGAGGCATGACTGATTTTGATTTGAGTGGTTTCGCCTCTTTTTGAGTTACATGATTGACATTTTGTTTTCAGCTGAAAGGGCATTGCTCTGCAAGTGTCTTTATAATCCTTGGAGAGATTTTATGACATCTCAGTGTATCCTTCCTGGGATTATATAGTCTGTAATTCAAAATACTGTGAGAGGGGAATGGAAGACAGCAGGCATGGGCCTCATCCCTGACCCCTGGTCACAAGAGGAGCATTCCCCCTTCACTTCCAAAGATGTATCCAGTCAATAAGTCTTAGAAGGGCGTCGAGCTGTAGGATGGACACTGAAAAGCACGTCTGAATGTAAATGGGTAGCCTGATCTCCTCAATCTTAACTTTGCATGGCCTATAAAGATACCCCCTGAATTCTCAAATCTCCATTTTTAACAAGGTTCAGGCCCCATGTTCAGAGTCTCTCTGTGTTCGTTATGTGCATGGAGGTCAGGGGCAGAGACCACAGGGAGGTATGAACCTGATTCCCCCCCCCCGCCTGCATACATTGCTACCCAGTTGACTTGTTAGCTTTTCTCTCCTGCACTTCAGAGAATGCCACTGAGATCTCTTTGATATACCAGACAAAAACCTCCCTGCTTGAGCGGCACCAGAGATATGAACAGCGGCTGCCTCTTGTCTGCAAGTTTGACATTTGGGGCTGGACTTGCCTGCTTGTGGGATTCGAAGAGACAGGCTTGCCTGTTTGCTTTACCCAGGATGCAGGTGACACGGGCTAATGCGCTTCTCTCTCCTTGCCCCCAAATCTCTGGTCAAACAACAGCATCTAGTCCAGGGAGCTCACAGCATTGGGGAGACTGGAAATGTTTGCCTTCTTCTAAGCAAAGCCCCTTTGAGATTCCCTCTGCTGCTCACTTTGCCAAATGCATCAGCAACAGGTACTGCTGCTTCGGCCTGTGGTGTCACTCAGGCAGGCGGCATGGGGGCGTTCTCTAGCAGGGGAGTCGAGACAGGCGTGCCCCCAAGGGTTGTTGCAAGGAGCTGGCCTGTCTTTCAGAAGAGGCCTTCTTGCAGCTAACCCTTTTCATCATTCCGTGGCGGCCTCAGCAGCTGTTTCCCATCACCAAATGGTCCCAGGTTCAGTCCCCAGCGGCCTCTCCAGGCAGGTCTGGACAACACTCTCTGCTGCCTGAAGCCCTGGAGAGCTGCTGCCAGTCAGTGTAGACAGTACTCGGCTAGATGGACCCGTGGCCTGACTTAGTAAAAGGCAGCTTCTTCTGTTTCTGTTCCCCTGACGGTTTTTACTTGTAGAATCATAGAATAGAATAGTAGAGTTGGAAGGGGCTTATAAGGCCATCCAGTCCAACCCTCTGCTCTTTGCAGGAATCCAAATCAAAGCATTCCCGAGAGATGGCTGTCCAGCTGCCTCTTTAATGTCTCCAGTATTCTGCCTCTTTGTAGGCTTTACTCCGTCAGTTTGCTCCCCTTTCACCCTGCCCTAATGTAGCTTTAAGATTCCCCCCTGCAGTAATTTGCTCTTCTCCCCTTTTCACTGTGCTGAGCCCCTGCCGACCTGGCTGCCCCCATCTTTCTCACCCCCTTTTCTTGCGTGGCACGTTGCTAATAATAGCAATTACCACTACACATTGGCTGCAAGGTACAGCGGCGATAATGGGATCCGGAGGGATGAAATTAAATATGCTAAGATAAATTAACGCTGTAAAATTAGCCATGGGTCTAGTCAGACATCTGACAAATGTCTCGCAACTTTGTTACGAGCTGGGAGCGTGGCTCAGTTGGATTAGTGGACCAGAGCAAAGTGGAGAGAAGAGTTTATGAAGGCTTTCTTGGCTAAGAAAGTGCTAAGAGTTGGCGCTGCTGTTTCTTCTCCTTGTCGGAGCAGAACACGTTGCCTCTTCGTCCCCTCTGAGAGGTGGAACTCTAGTTCTTGTTGTGTGGCTCTAGGAAGACGCTGGGCCAGTGGGCAGAGTTTTTAGATATGCCGTGAGATGGCCTGGCGGTCCCCTGGTCAATATCGGGAGGGCATGGAGTGTGTCCCACTTGGCCCCAGGGCCAGGAAAGTCTGACTGGCTGGGGGTGGCGGCATGTGGAGGATGCACGGCCAGCCCTAGAGGCAGGGCTTGGCCATTAGACAGAACGGACGGACCTCCTCCTTCACAAATCAGGTTAGATTTGGGAGATGTGCTTTGTATGCAGAAGGTTCCAGGCTGAACCCCCCAGACTCTCCAGATGAAAGAATCTCAGCGATCAGGGCTGAGAAAGACCTTTTTCTGCCTGGAAACGTCAGAGAGCTGCTGGATATGTAGAACAATGGTTTGGCTTGGGCTTGGTTGGGCCCTGGGGCCACTGCTCTCTTAGGACCCTTTGTCAGGCTTGTGCAAAATGCATGTTCCTAGAGCAAGAAAAGGCAGCATGGTGCTCTCCAGATGTTGCGGGACTTCAACTCCCATCAGTCAGCGATTAGGAATGATGGGAGTCTTCATTCCAGTGCACACATGCAGAGCACATGAATTAGCTAGGCTGGAGTCCTCCAGATGTTGTTGGGCTGAGGAAGGTCCATAGCTCAGTGGCGGGGCATCTGCCTTGCATATAAAAGGTCCCAAGTTCATTCGTTTGCTCATTCATTCGTTCATCATTTTATGTGTATGCCGCCTTTCCACAAAAAAAATGTGCTCAAGGCGGCTTACAACAAGGTGAACAGAAATACGTCTCAAGAACAATTGCAAAAATAATTTCCTAATAACAAAAAGTAATTAAAACAGTAACATAACAACAAATACTACAGCAAGCAAAATCAACTTTTCAATATTATGAACATGGCGAAGTTCAATCCCAAACATCTCCAGGTAGGGCTGGGAGGGGTGTCCTTCCACAATCCCAGACAGCGCTGTTGCTAGTTAGTGTCATGGTACTGAGCTTGATAGTCCAAAGGTCTTGCGTCTGTTCAAGGCAGCCCCAGGGGATATGAACATGGCATGGCACCAGGAGGGCACCACCTCAGCTGCCCCTGCTCTAGAGGGCTGCACAAGGAAACTGGCCGGAGTGGAGATGGTGGGAGGCGGGTCCTGATGGCCTTGGGACAGAGGTGGCACATTGACGGCTTGTGGGGTCCCTCCTTTCGTCCTGTTCCCACCACAAGGAAATGCAGAGCGAGGCTTTTCCTCTCCATCCTTTAGAGCCAAAGCGTTCCTGCCGCTTTCTATGCCAGCATCTTGAGGAAGCTTCCCCGCCTGCCCTGCAGCTCTCCGCTGCCATTGCCCACCTGAGAGTGCCAAGCCTTGAGGCAAGTGAGTCTCCCGGGTCACAGAACGGCATCCTCCTCGGTGACTGCGTCCTCTGTGCCCTCATCCACTGCTGGGGGGGCTCCAGCAGGGCATTGCTGCCTTTAACCCCCAGGTCCAGGGAGGGCTAAGAACCTCCAGCGTTTGTGTGTGTCTGTGACATGCTGAAAGCTTTTCACTGTTGGGAGATCCAAGGCTTAAATAAAAAAAATGGGTGGTTTGAGACTTCAAACTTCTCTCATGGCCTGAAACAGTGGCTTAGCAGGCAGTGCAAGGCACCTGGATTTCCCAGCTGAAATTAGTTAGTAGCCTAATACGTTAGCAATACGTTAGTAGCCTGACAGTGTGCTTTGCCTCTTGCACGCCCTGGCAACGGAGGAGTGTGCTTTCCTTCAGCTCTGGAGTTTCCAGGGCAACGCCTTGCAACAACTGTGTGCAAAGGGTTGACCCAAGGGGTCTCTTCCTTTAAGGCCAGTATCATATCCTCCAAAACCCTCCATTTTTGTGCCATAATTCATCCACACACACCGCCGTTCACTCACTCGGTCCACGTTGGCAAAACAAGATGGCATTTGTGTGTCATGGCCAAACTGGAAAATCCACAACCCTTGCACGTGTGTACAGTCAGGGGTTACGAACAGGGCAGTACTGCAGATTGCTTTCAGTATTTTGCCTGTTCTCATCTCTTAGGCCCAGAGATGGATTGATTCCATCATGGAAGCCACAGACTTGAACTTCCAAGATCTGAACAGGGTGGTTCATGACAGATGCTCTTGGAGGTCACTGATTCATAGGGTCGCCATAAGTCGTAATCGACTTGGAGGCACATAGCAACAACAAACAATCTCTTAGGTACCAGGGCGGGTAGCAAAATGGTAGAGGGCTGTTGTGAAAAATGCTGAAACGCTCATAGAGGTTGATGTGGTGCAACACTGACCCTTCCCCACTCCTTACAGCTCTGACTTGAACCAAATTTAAGCAGCGACGGAATGGTAGCTGTCTCCCCCCCCACACACACACTTTTTCTATGAGTTGGGTTTGGGGGAAGAAATGGATCTAGCTGTTTAAACCAGGCTTGGCTAATTGGACAACAGTGCAGGAAGGGCTCAGCTTGGAGGAAGAAATAATTCTCTCTCTCTCCCCCCACGCCTCCAAGCGGTGGCCTTCAAACGGGCAGCCAGAGCCTTTTTAGAGATTTGTAAATGCAAGCTAATTGTGTTTAATGGCTGGTGCATACTGAAGGGCCTGGTGAGGCAGGAATGAGTTAGATCTTCATCATCATCATCATCATTTTATTTGTATGCCGCCTTTCCACATAAAATTGTGCTCAAGGCGGCTTACAACAAGGTGAACAAAAATACATGTCAAAAACAATTGCAAAAACAATTTCCTAATAACAAAAAATAATAAAACAGTGACATAACAAATATAATAACCAAAAACAACTTTTCAACATTATGAACATAATAAAACAATTATTTAAAAACAAAAAAGTAACCATTAACACCCCAAACCCCTAAAGAAAACCATTTACTGTATCTCCTACAAAACTTCATTATTCAGAGGGGAGGCTTGTTTTGTATCAGCACATGTCTACTCAGAAGTACTTCTCACTGAGTTCACTGGGGCTTACTCCCAATAAATTGGTGATAGGATTGCAGTAATCTTGCTTAATAAGATTAAGATCTTGCTTAATAAAGCATATGATCTGGCCCATTAAAAAAAAATACTGCATCCACTCCAGTGTGTGATCCCTGGCAAGGCACTACAGCTGTTATCTGATCGGCTAAGTCCCCCCCCCCCAAAAAAAAACAACTGTCCAAGGAAAATAGGAAGAAGAGTTTGGGGGTGGATGGTTGGGAAAGAGAGGCCAAGTGGAGGTGGATATTTTTCTCCTTCTAAATGTCGTAGCATAGCCTTCTCCAACTGGGTGCCCTCCAGACGTTTTGGCCTGTGACTCCCATCAGCCCTAGCTGATAGCTGGATGTGCTGGAGGCGTAAGTCCACATGGAAATGACACTGGTTGACTTGGCAGTGCTGCTGCCTAATTGTGGGGAAGAGGTGCCAGACTGCAGCTTTCAGGAGTTGAAGTCTGGAACGCCTGGAAGGCATCAAGTTGTTGTAGGGTCTTCATCAGATGTGGGCAAAGGAGACAGGATGTCAGGAGGACTCTGGTTGGGTAAAGGGACACCCGGCACAGTTGGGCAAGTGAACCCCCCTTCCCTACAGACCCTCTCAGTTGTTCAGATTAGCAGAGGGGCCCCTCTTGGTAGTTCCACTGCCCCCAGACATTTGGGGAGTGGGGTGGCGGCCCAGGAGAGGACATTTTCTGTGGCAGCCCATAAGTTGTGAAACTCCCTTCTCGCCGAGGTGCGCCTGGCACCTCTTTATTCTGGCCTTTGGCAAATGAGATGTATATTTTTAGGGCCCACCCTGTTTTTAATGTTGCGTTTTAATTGTTGCAGCCTGCTGTGGGACCTCAGGGTGAAGGGAGGGTCGTATGTCAAATTCATCACCACCACCATAATTGTCTCTGTTATGACGCATAATCGAGTCAAATAAAACTTGATTTTATCGTCATTGTTTTCAGATTTTTAATGTCTGTTATATTTGTATGCCTATCTTGTACGTCGCCCAGAGCGGCTGGATAGCCAGCCAGATGGGCGACTAAGAAATGCAATAAGAAGAAGAAAGAAGAAATGAAGAGGCGACAGGGGCCACCTCTGTTGCTGCCGCTGGTGATGCCGAGAAGTGGGCTTGGGGAGGCTTGGCTGAAATGAAAGAGGCATGGGGGAGGTCCTTCCCTCAAGGTTAGCTCAGCGCAGGACAGGAGGTGCGAGTCTCTCCCAGTAGTGTAGTGCCAAATTCAGAAGTGCAGGATCTCTTCAAGTTAGTCACAGCTATCTCCCCCTTTTTTTAACTGCTCAGTTGAGAATGAGATCCTTGTTAATTCCTTGTCCTACAACAACACATATATGCCTAGGAGCCAATAAGCACGAAAGGGGAGATTGTTAGCTGCTGAGAAGAGTCTTCTCAGTTGCTGGCACACCTCCTTTCACTCTGATTGGCTGCAATCAGCAGGAAAGGTTAAAGAAGCATGCTAGAAGACTCTTCTCAGTGGCTATCATGTTCCCCTTTCATGCTGATTGTCTCATAGGATGCCGGAGACAGAGGGACCCTGCTCCCAAAAAAGTAACGGGAGTCTAAGACCCCCTGAGACCCTGGACCACTACACCCCTGGTCCCTTCCATGACCCTCCTCTGCTTCACCATGCATCCTTCTCAGCTGCAGGGTGACAGCCCAGTTTTCGGTTCATACAGTTGCTTTCTGGGGCTTCCAAAGAGGAGCTCCAGCCACATTGCTCATTATTGTATTTTGTTTGTTCTTGGCTACAGCTCGTGATTAGCGAGGAGAGAGTTTAGCCACAAGCCCAGATTCGGACAACGCACTAACTCAGACCTTGAATTAGCTCAGCACAGCACGGGAGTAACAAGGTCTGAGGAGAGGCAATATGGCAGCGAGTTTCTCTCTGGGAGTGTGCATAGGGGAAGGGCCAGAGGTCAGCGGCAGAGCATGCAGGAGGTCCTGGGTTCAGTCCCCTATGGCGTCTTGAGATAGGGCTGGAGGAGAAGGCCCCTCCTTGGAACCCTGGAGAGCCACTGCCAGTCAGCGCAGACAACACTGAACTAGAGGGACCAACGGTCTGACTCAGTAGAAGGCCGCTGTTCCTACATTCCTATGTTTGCACACTCCTGGTAAGCCACTGAGTGGAACGAATGACATCTCTGACTTGTGCCAGCCAGTGGTGTAAAGATGTGCTGGAAGCTTTTGGACTTGCTTGCCCATCCCTCTTCCTCCACATGTTTGCCAAAGTGCCTTGGCTTGTAAACCCTCTGGGCAAGGATTGCATCACTTCTGTACAGTGTGCGGTACTTTAGCTGGTACTAGTATCATGCCAGGCTACCTAAACCATAAACATCTAAACATTAAAACTCTGTCCTTGACTATGTAACATTTTGCAAAACCTGAAACTGTATTTCCAGTTCAGTTTTCCAAGCTACAAACCAGTGGATTTCTCCAGTAAAGTAGTAAACAGGTGTGTGTGTGTTTCTGTGCTTTCCCAGTTCACAGCAACACTTTGTCTCAAGTCCTTGGTTGCTTTGAGGCATCCGTAATGCATGGAGGATTTTACATGGCTGTGAAATAAAATAATAAATAATAAATTTAATTTCTGTGTCGCCTATCTGGCCAAAGGCCACTCTAGGCGACGTACAAAACAGTTAAAACACAATGAGATAAAATACAATAATACAATAAAAAACAGTATGAGAATAATACAGCAGCAACAATATTAAAACAGGGTAGGAGGCATTTCAGTCACAGTAATTAACCCTCCCCGGAGATCCCAAAGGCCTGTTGAAAGAGCCAGGTCTTTAAGGCTTTACGGAATACATTTAGGGAAGAGGCGTGCCGGAGATCTTGTGGGAGGGAGTTCCAGAGAGTGGGGGCCGCCACTGAGAATGCCCTCTCTCTTGTACCCGCCAATCTAGCTGTTTTTGTCGGCGGGATTGAGAGAAGGCCTTGAGTGGCTGATCTTGTTGGGCGGCATAATTGGTGGCATTGAAGGCGCTCCGTAAGATAAACTGGGCCGAGACCGTATAGGGATTTAAAGGTTAATACCAACACCTTGAATTGGGCCCGGAAAACAACTGGAAGCCAGTGTAGATCGAACAACACTGGTGTGATGTGATCCCGGCGGCGACTATTCGTAAGTAGTCGAGCCGCCGCATTTTGTATAAGTTGTAATTTCCGGACCGTTTTCAAGGGTAACCCCACGTAGAGCGCATTACAGTAGTCCAAACGAGAGGTGACCAGGGCGTATACTACCAGGGGGAGCTGATGAGCAGGAAGGTAGGGTTGCAGCCTTCGTATGAGGTGTAGTTGATACCAGGCTGCCCGGCTCACCGCCGAAATCTGAGCCTCCATGGACAGCCTGGAGTCAAGTACAACCCCAAGGCTGCGGACCTGGTCCTTTAGGGGTAAACTCACCCCATTGAACTTCAGGTCAACATCTCCCAACCTTCTTTTGTCCCCCACAAGTAGCACCTCGGTCTTATCAGGGTTCAGCTTCAGCTTGTTCCTTCCCATCCATCCACTCACGGATTCCAGGCATTTGGACAAGGTCTCCACAGCCAACTCTGGTGAAGATTTAAACAAAAGATAGAGCTGAGTGTCATCTGCATATTGGTGACACTGCAGCCCAAATCTCCTGTGATTGTCCCCAGCGGCTTCATATAAATATTAAATAGCATGGGAGAGAGGATAGAGCCCTGTGGCACACCACAATTGAGAGGCCAAGGGTCTGAAACCTCCTCCCCCAATGCTACTTGTTGGAACCTATCGGAGAGAAAGGAACGGAACCACTGTAATACAGTGCCTCCAATTCCCAATCCCTCCAGGCGATGTAAAAGGATACCGTGGTCGACAGTATCAAAAGCCGCTGAGAGATCGAGGAGGACAAGAAAGGTGAATTCTCCCCTATCTAATGCCCTCCTCAAATCATCTACCAGAGCGACCAAGGCTGTTTCAGTTCCGTGACCAGTCCTGAAACCCGATTGGTATGGATCCAAGTAATCCGTTTCATCCAAGTGTGTTGACAACTGGTTGGCCACCACTCGCTCAATGACCTTGCCCAAAAATGGTAGGTTCGAAATTGGGCAGAAGTTATTGAAAACTTGGGGATCCGACTTCCGGGAAGGGTGACTTAGCCTGTGCCTGCTTTTGAGACGGGCTCCTGCCTCAAAAGAAGCTTATTCAGATATATCAGTCAGATTTTTTTTTTTTTGACTGATTAAACTTCTCCCGGGTAGGGAGAAACGAAGAGATTAACCTCAAAGCCTATTTTTGTTGGGACGACCAGATCTCATTAATTTATGGGACGAGGTCCAGCCGACGAAGGTGGGACGGATTTTCAACAACAAGCTCTATCTGATAAAGCGAACGTTCATCTTATCTTCTAAGAGAGAACGCACTAACAGGCAAGCACCCTTCTTTCTATATTTTTCTTTTACTTGACTTAAATTGTTGCTGTTTAAAAGAGATTTGCCAGATTGATCGGTTTTTGACATCTCACTGGGGAGCCATAACTTCTCTCTGCTACTCACTAATTAATAGCTTATCTCTGTTTTTGTTGCAAAAAGCTGTCCTGGATTTGCATTCTAAAGATATACACAGAAGAGGGATTTCTATTCCAGATTTTTATTTTGAAGAATATTATATTGTCTGAGACTACTCTCTTTTTGGTCTATTTTATTTTGACGAATCTGTTTCCTGACGACCGCCATTAATTGTTTCGATCCTGGGAACTGCATTTTGTTTACTTAAGCATGGAGAGATAAGGCTGTCTGCTCTGTTTATACTGTGATGTCACCAAGTTTGGAGTATTAACCCAATTGTTGCTGAAATAAGAAGTGGTTTTCCTATATTTTTCTTTTAAAATGGCAATTAAGAAAGTGGCTGAGAATCTGGAAATAACTATGTTTCAGAAAATAATGGATGAGATTGAGATAACGAAACAAAACCTGCGACAGGGTTGTAAGGAGCTGAAAATTGAATTGAGTAAAATGAAGCAGGAGATTAAAGATATAGGGGTCCCTGTGAGAGAGGTGACCCTGGAAGGGGTCCCTGTGAGAGAGGAGACCCCGGAGATTGGAACAAACGTGGAACAGGAAAAAGATTTGGAGTCTATGGACTTTAGAAACAAAATCTATTGTTTGGAGACACAGGAGATTAAAGACATAGGGGTCCTTGTGAGAGAGGAGACCCTGGAGACTGGAACAGGGGTCCCTGTGAGAGAGGAGACCCTGGAGACTGGAACAGGGGTCCCTGTGAGAGAGGAGATCCCGGAGATTGGAACAAACGTGGAACAGGAACAAGATTTGGAGTCTATGGACTTTAGAAATAAAATCTATTGTTTGGAACTCAATGTTATCTCTGAAGAAATTAATGAAGATTCTAGAGATAAAGTTATCAATGGCATGGATAATCTTCTGGACTGGAATGATGTGATGGAGCCCAATATAGAGAAAATCTATGGAATTAACTGCAGCCATGTGACAATGGAAAAACTTTCAAGAGATGACCCAGTGTATTTTGAAAAAAAGAACAGAGATATGATTTTACAGCAGTATTTCAGCAACCTATTCAGAATGGATGGCAAGAAAATATTTGGGATAGAGGTAATTCCCATCAGACTCTTACTATATGACTATGGCTTTGACAGCAAGATTATTATGGAATACTGATAATGGAAGATTGGATACTGAAATTACTGGACTTAACAAGACTACTGAAGATGGAAGATGGAAAATGGAACTAATAGGGATAATAGAACAATGGCTACTGAAATTACTGAACCTAACAGATTCTGATGTGATGGATTAATTGAAATGTTTATTTTGACTATGGTTATGACAATAAGATTATCATAATTAGTAATGAGATGGATTAATCGATATGCTTATCTGGAAAAAAAAATTGATAGATATATTTCTTAAAGAATTGAAACCTCTCTTTGACTTTTTGTGGAAAGAATAAAGTAATGTTTATGAGATTTGATGATTAAGTAAGATAACTACTGGAGGAAAGTGATTTTATAATATGACTTAAGAGACAGGATTGTTATATATTATAGACTTATAACTGATTTGATCTTTGACAAATGGGAAGTCAATATTTTACTCTTTATTTTTTATTTTTGTTTTTTTTTTTTCTTTTTTTCTTTTTGTTTAACTATTTTTGATTTTGTTTTTTGTCTTTGAATGTTTTATGATTTTGTCTTGTATGTTTTATGAAAATCTGAATAAAAATTATTGAAAACTTGGGGATCCAAGGAGGGCTTCTTCAGGATGGGCTTTACAATTGCCTCCTTGAAGGCTGATGGCATCACACCCTCTTTCAAGGAAGCGTTTACCACCGCCTTGATCCCCTCGCCCAATTTCTCTCTGCAGCTCATAAGGAGCCATGATGGGCAAGGATCAGTTAGACAAGTGGTAGGCTTCACAGATGAAAGAACCTTGTCCACTTCCTCAGAAGGGAGAAGCTGAAACCGATCCCAACTTACCGGCATGCAACTGGCCAACTCTGGTTCATCGACTGTGTCCACGGCGCACGGGATCGAGCTCCGTAAATGTTCGATTTTATCAGGGAAGTGCTTTGCTAATATATCACAGGAGGCCTTTGACTGTTCCAAGGGTTCCTGAGCAACTGGACCGACCAGGCTTCGGACCACCTGGAACAGCCTCCTGGGACAGCACTCCGCAGACGCAATAGAGGCAGCAAAGAAAGCCTTCTTTCTTGCCTTTATTGCCACTTGGTAGGCAGCTACTGCTGCTCTAACCTGTGTCCAGAGATCTTCGGAGCGAGATTTCCGCCACCGGCGCTCTAGTCGTCTCACCTCCTGTCTCAAACTACGCAACCGCAGTGTATACCATGGTGCTAGTTGAGTTCTATTCAGGGGGAGAGGACGTTTCGGAGCCACCCGGTCTAATGCCCTGGTGATCCCATCATTCCACGCCTTCACCAGGGTTTCGACCAGGCAACCTTCAGCAGGTTCCAATTCCCCTAGCGCAGTCAGGAATCCATCCGGATCCATCAGGCGCCTGGGGCGGACCATTCTAATAGGTCCTTCACCCCTGCGGAGGGAGCATGGCATCGAGAAGTCCATGTTTACCAGGTAGTGATCTGACCATGACACAGGAGTGGCATGAATCACTCCCAACTTCAGACCACTTCTCTCCTCTCCCAGGACAAATACAAGGTCGAGAGCATGACCGGCTACATGGGTGGGCCCAGTATTACTAAGGTGCAGTTCCCAGGAAGCCATGGTTTCCAGGAAATCCCGAGGGGCTCCAGTGAGAGTGGTCCCGGCATGCACGTTGAAGTCACCCAGCACTACCAGCTCTGGGGACAACGCCCGTACAGCCGAGAGCACCTCCAGCACCTCGGCCAGGGAGTCTGCTGTGCAGCGGGGTGGGCGGTACACCAGCAAGATCCCTAGACTGCCCTTTGGGCCCAACCTCCAGTACATACAATCAACAAATTGAGTCCTATGGAGAGGAGGTCTGGCAAAAACCAAGGACTCTCGGTAGATGACTGCCACGCCCCCTCCCCGCCTTCCTACCCTCGGCTGCTGTGCATAACGGAAACCTGGTGGACACGTGGCCTCAAGAATGGGAGCAGAGGCTTCGTCCAACCAAGTTTCCGTAATGCATGCCAGGTCTGCCCGCCCATCCAAGATCATATCATGAATGAGTGAGGTTTTCTGAGCCACAGACCTGGCATTACATAACAGCAGTCGAAGGTCGGTAGGAACCTTGCGTCCCCCAGTTTTCATCTGGTTCTGAGCAGACTGGGAACATGGGATGGATATAATGCATCTATCCCGTGTTCCCCTATTCCGGCATGGTCTGCCAATAGCACCCTTCCAGCGCCTGCCGCCCAAACTTCCTATAACTTGGCCCCCCACTTCCCTCCCTGGCTTGCACATGCCTCTATCCCTATCTGCCAGTCAACAGGTCACCCACCCTAACAATTTTGTCCGGAGACCCGCCTCCGTACCCAATAACAGCTGTAATTAGTTAAAATAAATTAATTTAAATTAAACTAAATCAATATAATTCCCCCACTTTCACATTCACACATTCATACACACTCACACACAACACACTCCCTTCTATTTGCCAACAGGCAGGCCTACTCCCTAAAGCAATAAAAAATAAAGATAAGAAAATACAAATACAATAAAAATAAAATAAAATAAATAAAAAGAAAGCAGCAGCAAGAGCAGCAGGCTGTCCTTCCCTGGGTGGCGATGTTCTCCTTCTCCCGGCAGGCACTGGGTCTGCAGGCACTGCAGGCATTTAGTCTCTGTGTTGTGCTGCATCATGGACTTTGTAGTCTCTATACTGTGTTAGATACAGCCGTGTTGTTACACGTATATTTCTTGCCAGGTTGTGCTGGTGTGTGGGACTCTGCATGAGAGAATTTGGTAACAATGAAACCACAATAACATATCACCCTTGTTGATAGGAGTGTTTTGTATTTTGGTACACCTATTGCAATTTTTGGGGTGGGATTTGAAAGTTTATCATAGCTTCAGCCCAAACTCTTTGGTGGGTTTTTGTAGTTGTTGCTCTTGAAATCTATAGTTCTCCTTCCCCCTCCCCCTGTGTCTCCTCTTTCCCCCCCTATTGTTCTGCACAAACCTACATAGACAGTCATTCTTATTTGTCTCACATCTTCATGAAAGGGACTATGAAAAGCTGAGGAGTAGCCTTGCAGATCACATTTGTCATTGTTTGCATTAAATGCTAAACAGTGGTTTAGTGCTGCATCGACGAGTTGACCAAAGTTTGGACCCCCCCCCCCCCAATTGCAGCCAGGAGGAAGACTTCTGTGGAAGTCAGTTTCACTTTCAAACAATGTCATTTTGTTGTGTTGTATGAATCAGGAGTCCTGGCATGAGACGATCTCTGGTAGGTTTCAAAGCAAGCCAAACCATGGCATATAAAACAGGCCTGTTTGACTAAGTGCAGATTGTTCTAAGCCAGGATTCTTGGTTCTTCGGACAGAACACCATTCTTTGAAAGTGAAGGCCTCCTCCAAGTCATGCAGGAGCGGCAAACAAACACACAAAGCTGATGCTTCAGTAGTGCTCGCTGCGCACTCATCCAGGTAACAGTAAATCACAGCTGAGTGTTTCGTGTGAATGCGGAGCCTCTATGTGCTTTCATCGTTCTGACTTGCCCCTTCCTTCAGGCAGGATCAGTACCTCAATTTTCATGGCACGAGACATTTATTGGTCTTTGTAGTAAACATATACAGGGTGAAGAGGAGTTTGGAAAGACTTCATTCACTATTTAAATCAGCAATAGGAGTCTAGCCTCTTGGTCCAGACTCCTGACGGCATTGCTCCAACAAACCTTTTAGAGATGAAAGAAAACCAAAAGGCAGCCACTGAAAAAAGCAGCTTCCACTGAGCTTTTTTTTCCTCCTTATTCTCTGTGAGCAGAGCAGGCTCTTCCCATTACTCTGGCCTAGCAGTGGGGGTTGTATTTCTTTCTGCTATTGATAGGGAATGCACCAAGCGGGATCCAGGGGCTTCCCCAGAGAGCAGTGTATTGAAAGCGGCTGTGTGACTGAGTTGATGGAGCCCTTATTGGCTGTGTTGTATCTCCTAATGCAAACAGACAGTGTTTCCTGATAAGTCACATCCTTCAGTAGGGATGGCAGTCTATCATGTCTGGCAAATATCGTGAAAATACAGCAGCTGGTTTTGCCGAGAGGAGGAAAGCTGAATTGTAAGATGAAATGCTCTCTGGCTAACACATGCACTTCAGTGTCCTGCGTTAAAACTGTGGCATTAAAGAGGACAATATCTAAACAGAAAAATAAATATTCCCGGGAGCTGTCAAATGTGTTGGTAGCCAGAGAACCACCCACCTGCCTTTCAATAAAACCTTGTCCACTAAGATCCGGCTGGGGCTGCCTGGTGGTGTCCTTGCCATGAACTGGGAGTTGCTAGGAAGTAGGGACATCTCGGTGCTTGGGAGGCCTCTGTCTTGGCTTGTGCATAGATTCCTTCCCTTCCTCCTTTGTAGGGCGGTGGTGTCACGTTTGGTTCAGGCAGCCAGTTGGTGTAGTGGTTTGAGTGTTGGACCAGGTCCCAAATCCCCATGAGGCCATGAAGCTCACCTTGGGCCAGTTACTGTCTCTCAGCCTAACCTACCTCACAAGGTTGTTGTGAGGATAAAACTGGGAGGGGAGAAACAGGCACACCTCCCTGAGCTCCTTGGAGGACATAAGTGTAATAAATGTCTTTTGGGCATTCTGCTCTGCCTCGGCGCCTCTCCTTTTGGCTGTTTGCAGCCATCCCTTTGATCTCGGGCTCTTAGGATTCTCATTACCGGCGTTGTTGCTGTGGTCATTGATTTTGTTGCTCCTGATTGCCATGGGGATCTGTTGCAATAGGAGGGCAGGCCCGCTGGGTCCAGTTAAGGCAGGACTTGGCAACCCTGGGCCTCCAGGTCTTGCTGGACTACAACTTCCATTATCCCCATTTCTTGGCCATGCTGGCTCAGTCTGATGGGAACTGGAGTCCAGCAACATTTGGATTGCCAAATGATCCCCAGCCCTGTGTGACGAGGATCCTGAATCGCAGGATATCTGCCTGCAGAACTGTTGTCAGTCAGAAGAGTGGACTGAACTGGGTTTGGTGGATCAGTGGTGTAAAACAGTGTCACTAGAAATATTAGTGTAGCCTTTGCCAACCTGGTGCTCTCCATATGTTTTGGACAGCAACCCTCATCAGCCCCAGCCAGCATGAAGCCATTGGGGATGTGGGGTAGTGGTGGTAAATGCTGCTGGGGGAGGGGTCTCTTATTAGTGGCAGTCCTATGTCTTTGTGGATTGCAAAAAAGACAAATAATTCGCTGTTTGTTCTAATTAAACCAGAACTATCACTAGAAGTTAAAATGATGAAACTGAGGTTATCATACTTTGGACACATCATAAGAAGACATGATTTGCTAGAAAAGACAATAATGCTGGGAAAAACAGAAGGGAGTAGAAAAAGAGGAAGGCCAAACAAGAGAGGGATTGATTCCATCAAGGACGCCACAGACCTGAACTTCCAAGATCTGAACAGGGTGGTTCACGACAGATGCTATTAGAGGTTGCTGATTTATAGGGTCACCATAAGTCGTAGTCGACTTGAAGGCAGATAACAACACCAAAGTGTTGGAGGAGGGGGCTTGTAAGGGCATCTAGTCCAACTCTCTGTTCAGTGCATAACATGAGCATTTCCAATGGATGGCTGTCCAATCACTTCATGAAGAACTTTGGAGAGGGAGAGTCTCCCCCACCGCAGCCAACCCTAAAACATCTACTTCTGCCCTTTTCACCATTGACACCAGGGCACGCATGTATATACTGCACAGTAAACATTAAATATCTTAGGTTTACACTTTAAAAAAACTTCCTGTGTGAAACATGGGCATCTCTGGGAATTCTTCTGGGGTAGGTGGGCCAAGGACACTGAAAGGGCAGTGTGTGGGGGGGGGAGCAGGCTAGTTTGTCACAAAAGATGTGAAGAATAGAGCCTGTACATTTTGTCTCATATCTCAGGTTCTACAAATGCTAGAATTTTTTTCTCTCTTTTAAAAAAATGAAAGCTTGGATTTGGGGGATTATAGTTCAGCTGGGAGGAGGCTGTGATGTTCCTGCTTATAGTGTAAATATGGTAAGTGCTGTTTATATAGAAGGCATATGGTAAGTGGAGTGAAAGAGGAGGGGGGAGTACATGAGCAGTAGAATGCTGGATGATTGGCTGAGCGTTTGAATGGCTGGGAGTATAAATGGAAGAATGACAGTTGAATGAGGGTGGAGGTCGGGAGTGTGGAGAAAGAGGGAGTTGGAGTTCTGATTAATAATAAGTCAAGTACAAAACAGGAATAGATGAAACCATACGCTTGTGAAACATTCTAAAACTAATCTTGCTATTTCTGATATTTAATAAATACTTATTTGGTTTACCAAAGGCCTGATCCTTGGCTGGGGGATATACAGACCAGAAGGGAGGGCAAGGTAATTACCAAGGCTGAACAGAAACTGTATCTAATGGTGGCAGCGGTGAAGGAGGAATTGTAACAAGTCAGGTATCCAGAGCAACCCAGAGTTGTATGCTTTATATATAAAGATACAAGGGGGTTGGGAACAGCATAAGCACGCAGTCACAAAAGTAACCAGCTAGAGAGAGACTCAGGCAAAGTCTCTGGGAGTATTGGTTATAGGACGTGACTGGTGGTGTTGCCTAGCAGGGGGATCTAGTGATATCTGTGCAAGAGCGGAGTGAGAAACAATATAAAGGACGGTCCGGACTGGTGGTGTCCCTGGTGGTGCCTAGTGAAAGTCAGTAGCCACAAGCAGGTGGGAACCTGACAGGGAGAGCCAGGGAAGGACGTCACAGAGGCCCTCCTCCCCCCCTGCCCCCCAGCTGTGAAGAAGATGCCCTTGCTGCTGCTGTGCTGCTTGCCTCATGCTCCTTTTGGAGCCAGGTTCTCACAGTCGGGGAGTATTTCCCAAACTCCTGCTTGGTGTTTGAGCCTGTGCTGCAGCCCACGGTGATTCCTTTACAAGTGAAGCAGCTCTCTGCTCATTACTGTGTCTAACAAACTCATGGAGACAGATTCTGCAAAGAGATCACACAAGCCTCTCTCTCTCTCTCTCTCTCGTTCGCTTGCTTCACTTTTGCTAAATTGTTGCACTTACTACATGAAAAGAAAAGAGAAAGTTGGATGTTGGGGAAAGTGGGGAGTGAGAGCCGAGACGTGTGCAGACTGCACAAATTTATGGATCAAAGATTTACATGCTCCTGGGATGCTGTATATTTCCTCTGCCATGACATTTCATTGCCACAAATTACCAGGCAGGCACGGGCTTGCAAGTGACAGCAGGCACAGCGGTTAAAACATTGCCGTAAAGGTTGGAAGTGTCAAAAGCACAGCTGGAGCAGAAGGTGAACAGGGGGTAGCAAAGCAATGTTGCCTGTTCAGGAGGGGACAGAGCAAGGGGACTAAGGGGTGCTTGGCAAATAATAATTGGTAATAATAATAATAATAATAAATAAGTAAATAAAAACGCCAGTAAGAGCCTACATGATCAGACTCTGGGATCCTGCATAAGGATCCCTTGTCCTCCTCGATCTCTCAGCGGCTCTTGATACTGTCGACCACAGTATCCTTTTATATCGCCTAGAGGGATTGGGAATAGGAGGCACTGTATTACGGTGGTTCCGCTCCTTTCTCTCTGACAGGCATCAACAGGTGGCATTGGGGGAGGAGGTTTCAGACCCTTGGCCTCTCTATTGTGGTGTGCCACAGGGCTCTATCCTCTCTCCCATGCTATTTAACATCTATATGAAGCCGCTGGGGGCAATCATCAGGAGATTTGGGCTGCAGTGTCACCAATATGTGGATGACACTCAGCTCTATCTCTCATTTAAATCTTCACCAGAGTTGGCTGTGGAGACCGTGTCCAAGTGCCTGGAGTCCGTGAGTGGATGGATGGGAAGGAATAGGCTGAAACTGAACCCTGACAAGACCGAGGTGCTGCTCGTGGGGGACAAGAGAAGGTTGGGAACTGTTGACCTGAAGTTCAATGGGGTGAGTTTACCCCTAAAGGACCAGGTCCGCAGCCTCGGGGTTGTACTTGATTCCAAGCTGTCCATGGAGGCTCAGATTTCGGCTGTGAGCCGGGCAGCTTGGTACCAACTACACCTTATACGTAGGCTGCAACCCTACCTTCCTGTTCATCAGCTCCCACTGGTAGTCCATGCCCTGGTCACCTCTCAATTAGACTACTGCAATGCGCTCTATGTGGGGTTACCCTTGAAAACGGTCCGGAAACTACAACTTATTCAAAATGCGGCGGCTCGATTACTCACAAACAGTCGTCGCCGGGACCACATCACGCCAGTGTTGTTCGATCTACACTGGCTTCCAGTTGTTTTCCGGGCCCAATTCAAGGTGTTGGTTTTAACCTTTAAATCCCTACACGGTCTCGGCCCAGTTTATCTAAAGGAGCGCCTACAACGCCACCAATCATGCCGCCTGACAAGATCGGCCACACAAGGCCTTCTCTCAGTCCCGCCAACCAAAGCAGCTAGGTTGGCGGGCACTAGAGAGAGGGCCTTTTCAGTGGCGGCCCCCACCCTCTGGAACTCCCTCCCACAAGATCTTCGGCACATCTCTTCCCTGAATATGTTCCGCAAGGCCTTAAAGACCTGGCTTTTTCAGCAGGCTTTTGAGACTTCTGGGGAGGCTTAATATTCTTCTGTTTTAAATGCCTCCTATTATGTATTGTTTGCTCTTATAATTTATATTATTTCACTGTATTTTTGTATTGTATTCTGCCATATTTATTGTATGTATGTCGCCTAGAGTGGCCACTGGCCAGATAGGCGACACATAAATTAAATTTATTATTATTATTATATAAGGACATAAGAGGAGCCTGCAGGATAAGGCCCAAGGGGGCCCGTCTAGTCCAGCATCCTGTTTTCACAGTGGCCAACCAGATGCCCCCCTGAGAAGCCTGCTAGCAGGACCAGACATCAGAAGGGACCTGCACAGTGATGACGGCAATGATGTATTAGACTTGTTAGTTGCTTGTTACCCAGAGGTCTCCAAGTGACCTACAACACATAAGCATAAATCCATTATACCATTAATATATATATATATCATACAGTAGATCTATGTGTGCATGTGTATGTATATAGCTACATGTGAATGGACGTCTGCACACATGCACACACCATAACAGTCAAAGCAACTTCATCTCAGCCTGTCAAAAGTCTGGGAAAGAAGTCTTTATCTGGAGCCAAAAAAATGTCTCTGAAGGCACCAGGGGGACTTTGCTGGGGAGAGCATTTCATAGATGGGTATCAGACCAAAGGTCTATCTAGTCTTTCATCCTGTTTCCCTCAACATCCAATCAAGTGCCTCCAGGAAGTGTACATAAGAACATAAGAACATAAGAAGAGCCCTACTGGATCAGGCCAGTGGCCCATCTAGTCCAGCATCCTGTTCTCACAGTGGCCAACCAGGTGCCTGGCGGAAGCCTGCAAACAGGACCCGAGTGCAAGAACACTCTCCCCTCCTGAGGCTTCCGGCAAATGGTTTTCAGAAGCATGCTGCCTCTGACTAGGGTAGCAGAGCACAGCCATCATGGCTAGTAGCCATTGATAGCCCTGTCCTCCATGAATTTGTCTAATCTTCTTTTAAAGCCGTCCAAGCTGGTGGCCATTACTGCATCTTGTGGGAGCAAATTCCATAGTTTAACTATGCGCTGAATAAAGAAGTACTTCCTTTTGTCTGTCCTGAATCTTCCAACATTCAGCTTCTTGGAATGTCCACGAGTTCTAGTATTATGAGAGAGGGAGAAGAACTTTTCTCTATCCACTTTCTCAATGCCATGCATAATTTTATACACTTCTATTATGTCTCCTCTGACCCGCCTTTTCTCTAAACTAAAAAGCCCCAAATGCTGCAACCTTTCCTCGTAAGGGAGTCGCTCCATCCCCTTGATCATTCTGGTTGCCCTCCTCTGAACCTTTTCCAACTCTGTAATATGCTTTTTGAGATGAGGTGACCAGAACTGTACACAGTATTCCAAATGCGGCCGCACCATAGATTTATACAACGGCATTATGATATCGGCTGTTTTATTTTCAATACCTTTCCTAATTATCGCTAGCATGGAATTTGCCTTTTTCACAGCTGCCGCACACTGGGTCGACATTTTCATCGTGCTGTCCACTACAACCCCGAGGTCTCTCTCCTGGTCGGTCACCGCCAGTTCAGACCCCATGAGCGTATATGTGAAATTCAGATTTTTTGCTCCAATATGCATAATTTTACACTTGTTTATATTGAATTGCATTTGCCATTTTTCCGCCCATTCACTCAGTTTGGAGAGGTCTTTTTGGAGCTCTTCGCAATCCCTTTTTGTTTTAACAACCCTGAACAATTTAGTGTCATCAGCAAACTTGGCCACTTCACTGCTCACTCCTAATTCTAGGTCATTAATGAACAAGTTGAAAAGTACAGGTCCCAATACCGATCCTTGAGGGACTCCACTTTCTACAGCCCTCCATTGAACCTGGTTCAGGCACAGCCATCATGACTTCTCTACTTCCACGGATTTCTCCAATCCTCTTTTAAAGGCATCTGAGTCTGTGGCTGTCACTACATCTTACAAGGATGAATCCCATAATTTTAGCTATGCACTGTGTGAAGAAATACTTGCTTTTGCCTGTTCTGAATGTTCCACCTTCAACATCATTGGATGACCTCATTGGATTCTAGAATTGTATCAGGAGAAAAAGAAGTCTCTCTATCCACTTTCCCCACACCATGCATAATTTTATGAATCTCTTACGTGCCTTTTTCTGAATTAAAAAGCCCTGCACATAGTAACCGTTCCTCATAGAGCAGTTGCCTCCTGATAATTTTGGATGCAGATTTCTGCCCCCTTTTCTAGCTCTACAGTTATCTTTTTGGATATTTGGGGTGGTTGAAGGAAGATCTCTGGTATCCTCTTCAGCTGAGGCTCTTACAGGGGTGCTCCTGCTACTGTCAAAGAACATAAGGAAAGCCTGCAGGATCAGGCCAGTGGCCCATGTAGTCCATCATCTTGAAGCCCAGCAGCCTTTCCCAACCTTCAGGTCCCCAGATATTGCTGGACTACAATTCCCATAATTCCTGACCATTGGCCATGACGGCTGGGCCTGATGGGAGTTGTAAGATATGGGGGGGCGGAGGGGCGAAGTCCCATTGCATAAACAGAAATCCTTGTGCTACTCATCTTAAATTGGGCTCATCTAGCCTAGCTTATCATTTCCAGCAGTGGAAGAGAGGAATATGTAGGACGTTTCCTTATACTGAGTCCGACCGTTGGTCCATGTAGCTTAATAGAGGCATAACCCGCTTAACGTCGCTTCACTTAACATCGCCTCGCTATAACGTACATGCTCCGTATGCCTGTATTTCTCCAGAAACGCAGCGCAGCAGCAAAGGCTTTAGGGCGTGGGGGTGGAAATAGATGCGATTGCGCCACCGCAAATCAGCTGGGAGGCCCGATCATGTTCAGCTGGGAGGCGCGGCAGCGCAGCAGCAGAGGCTTTAGCGCGGGGCTTTGAGGCTCCGCATGAAGGAGAGGTAAAAAAAGTTTTAAAAGGTAGTGCTTCACTTTAAGGACATTTTCGGTTTACGTACTCGCTCTGGTCCCGTTGAGTACGTTAATGTGAGGTATTACTGTATTGTCTCTTCAATGACGGCAGCAGGTCTGCAGGATTTGAGACAGGGGTCTCTCCCAGCCCTGCCTGGAGCAGACTCAGGATAGAAGATGTTTCTGCATGAAGCTTTATTCAGGAAGTCAGTACAGGAACACAGCATCACACTCAAGGCATGAGTTAGAATACTGGAACAAGAGAGCTGGTGTGGTAAAGTGGTTAAAGTGTCGGACTAGCAACCTGAGAGACCAGAGTTCAGATCCCCACTCAGCCATGAAGCTTGCCTGGTGACCTTGGGCCAGTCACTATCTCTCAGCCTAACCTATCTCACTGGGTTGTTGTGAGGATAAAATTGAGAGGGAGAAGAAACATGTATGCCACCTTGAGCTCCTTGGAGGAAAGGTGGGATATAAATATAATAAATAAATAATATTTCAGGGTACCAAACAGTCTAGGCTTATCTCAGGGACAAGGCATGGAGGCGACAGCAAGGAGTTGCCACAACAGCACTAAACAGGCATTACCACACTTTTATATCAAAAAGGAGGGGGGACCTATTTCTTCTGGTTAATTCTGGGTCTTTCTTGCTTTTACAATAAGGCGAAAACTCTTCTAGGAGCTGAAAACATCTTCTGAAGCTGTCTCTTATCTAATTTCCTTGACCTTGGCAAAAGCGTAAGCTCCAGCTCAGACTGACTGCTTTTGTTACAATATTCTGAGTTGGAGATCTTCCAAGCATTAGGATACCAACAGAAACTTCTGTTGGTTCTTATGCCTACAAGCCCAGTCCCAGTACTTATGTATTTGGTTCAAGTAGTGGTGACTATAGGGATTGTAATACCGAGGGTCCCCCTGCATCCACTCCATGCATAAATATCCTTCCTCCTTAAAACCCAGTGAAAGCAGGAATCCGAAGCAAGGCTGATAGTTCAAAAGAAGAATTTCATGGATAACCGGAAACAGAAGCAAACACACTCTTCACACTCTTAAGCAAGCAAAGTAATCTTAATATTCACAAACACTAAAAGACAACAAGGATCCTTGGGCCACCTCTCCTTTCCCCGACTGAACAACATGCATCTCTGAGTTTCAAGGTAGGCTAATGGCCCCAGGGTCCTATTTAAATATCCCCCCATTTCCAGTAAGCCCCTGCCCTACTAATTAACTATTAATTTTATGATAATCTTCCTACGTTGATTGGGTCTTACTCTCCTTAGAACATACCCCTCTTGCGAGAAGGATCTGCCCCTGTCTATGTAGATTGTTTATGTCAAATACACCAACATCCCCCTTTTTGTGGTGAATCCTGTGGTTTTTACCTTCTCTCATTTCTCCTTTTCAGGAGAGAAGGGGCTTTTTCTGACCACACTGTCAATCATTACTATGACCTTCTTTATTAAAGCCTTATATGATATGTATCTTTTGCCTATAACTTATGCCTATATAAGCCTTACAACAATGATTTTATCTAAACTGTACCTTGTATTATCTTTAGTTGTGGCATTTTATAGCTGCTATCATTCATTTCAGCTTGCTAGGGACAACAACAGGATGTTCTTTGCAATCTTCCAATGGTACAGAAACAGTTAATATTTCTCTTCTGTTAGTCTTCATTAAATGTTCCGTGGTCCCCACAATCTCTTTTAATTGCCTGCGGTCTCTTCCTTATGCTTTATATACAAGCACCCACAATCTCTGATCTCCCCTCTAAAATATTTAAACTAAAATGGGTTCCTACGGGAGGAAGGGTGGGATATAAATCTAATAATGATAAGTAATAAAATCTTAAATTTAAATTAAAATCTTATATCATGCAGCTCCTTTACCATTTAAATGGAATGTGTACTGCCTTCAAGTTGATTCCGAGTTATGGTGACCTTCTGAACAGGGTTTTCATGGTAAGCGGTATTCAGAGGGGGTTCACCATTGCCCCCCTCTGAGGCTGGGAGGCAGTGACTGGCCCAAGGTCACCCAGCGAGCTTCATGGCTGCGTGGGGATTCCAACCCTGGTCTCCCAGGTCGTACTCCACCACCTTAACCACTACACCACATCATGCTTAACTATCTAGATCACTTAAACTTCTAATATATCTCAGTTTCTTCACCCTCCTGAGATCCCTCTTGAATGTCATATATGAAAACCTAGAAACTGTTATTATTCATATTGTATACCATTGTCACCAATAGATGGGAGTAAAGCTCACATTCACCTTGATCTTAAGAATCTGTTTACCACATACTTCAAGCAGTCGGTGTTAGTTCCTTGATCTTGTGGTTGTACTGTACTGTGTTAGTTCCCTGTTTTTGTGGGGCGCACAGGATGTCATGTGGTTTTGTGACCATTTCCCCCAATGCCACTCTCTTACAAATATTACTAAGAGGGTGAGTTTTAGTAACTCCACTCGTGTTTATTTATTTAATTTGTATCCCGCCCTTCCTCCCAGCAGGAGCCCAGAGCGGCAAACAAAGCACTATAACACTTTAAAACATCATAAAAACAG
This sequence comes from Rhineura floridana, assembly GCF_030035675.1. NCBI lineage: Eukaryota > Metazoa > Chordata > Lepidosauria > Squamata > Rhineuridae > Rhineura > Rhineura floridana. The sequence goes on along the minus strand of NC_084480.1, from coordinate 2,692,661 downwards.
ATCTTAAAATACATTAAAACAAAACAGCATTAAAAACATTTTAAAAACAACCTTAACAAGGGTTAAAAACATTATTAAAAAACATTAAACAATTCTGACACAGATGCAGACTGGGATAGGTCTCAACTTAAAAGGCTTGTTGAAAGAGGAAAGTCTTCAAAAGGCGCCGAAAAGATAGCAGAGATGGTGCCTGTCTAATATTCAAAGGGAGGGAATTCCACAGGGTTTAACTCTGTTAAACCAGAGTTCCCTGAAGACCCTTGTTATGGACCCCTACAGTTTCCAATCTTCTAGACTCCACCACTTCGCTTTGAGCTTTGAGCTATTCATTGATTTTTAACTGTTCCACAGCTAAATCTGGGCTGGGTGCCCAGGCAGATTCATCACTAGACGGATCAGAAGAAAGGAGGAGGGGTTCTGGGCTTTTCTCAATAATTCTATTAGCAAGCCCAGATGCTTCTGAAGACCTTTCCCCTGTGCGTCCTTCATACCTTTCCTCAGTACTTGCAACCACCTCCCCAAGATCTATACCCCATTCCTCATCCTCCCGCTCTTGCCAGAGCTTCTCCTTGGAGCCCATGACAGGCAGATGCTTTACCCACTGAGCTACGGCCCTTCTACATTGGCCAGCCAGACGGTCCTGGAACAACTCACAGGCAGAGCACTCCTCTGGTGTTTGTCCCCACTGCCTGATATTCAGGGCTGCAAGAGCTGCTTCAAGACTGTGTACAGATGGGGTGGGAGCCAATAGCAGAGTGCATTCTTTACCTGCAGGAGATCTCAGGGCCTGAAGCTGGGCTCTTTAGTTAAAGGGATGCTTGACAGGAAAGCTGAAGAGACCATGGAGAGTCTCTGCTAGCCAAAGAGACAGCACTGTGCGCGATGGACTAATGAACTGATTTAAGACAGGGATGGGAGACCTGTGGCCTTCCATATGTGGCTGGACTACAGCCCCCATCTTTCCTGACCTTTGGCCATGATGGCTGGGGGTTGATGGGAGCTATAGTCCAACCACAGCAGGAGGGCCAGAGGTTGTGGTCATCTTCAAATGTTGATGATAAAACACTTAGCGCATTCAGTAAGCTCACCGTAACCCTCCTCTGCTGAGATCACGAAAAAACTGGAGACTATTTTGGCAATTCACGCCTGTGTAAGTCTGCACCGCTTTGATGGGTGCCAGTGGCTTGTGTCTGCTCTGGGCTTTGCCATACCACAGTATTTGTGCTCTTAGTGTTCATTCCTGGGTGTCCCCATGCAACTTCAGCAACAGAGTCCTGGTGCTCAGCAGTCTTCAAACAACTTTTTGTGGAGTTGGCCCCATTCATGTTAGTAGGAGGTTTAAAACAGATGAAACTGCACTAGCGCCCAATCTTGCAAAGCTCGCTCATCAGTAGCCCTCTCAGCAGTAAGTCTGAGTATTCCTCTTCTGATCAAGATGGCACCCTCCTAGCAATCATCCACCCTGTGACTGTCAGGCCAAGCGCATATCTTTCCCAAGGCACCAATAGATGCCAGCTGCAGTTCTCACCCAGGCTGCTGTGTATTCCTACTTGGTTCTGCCTCACCACAGGAACAGACAAGAAGTATGCAAACACTCCAAGGTGGGGGGGGGAGATCCCCCTGGGCAAATGAGACCTTTGGAAATGGCATTGCCATGAAACCCTCCCTGGCACAGTGGCCCTGATGTATTTGTCTGTAGCAGCGAGTTTGGTAAACAGTTATGGGGAAAGAGCGGAGGCTTCTGCCCTCTTGTAGGTACTATCCCAGAATGCCCATGACTGTGTTTGAGTGACCATAGAGAGAAGCACCTGGAAGCGGCTATCTGTGTTTGGTTGGAAGAACTGACATATATGCTTTTCTCCAAAGTGTGTGTTAGGTAGATGCAGGTTAGGTGGATTGGCTCGGCAACAACTCAAGATGATTAGAGTGGAGCATTTTATTTTTCACCCTACTTTGTGTCAAGAGTTGAGAGTAAATTACTAACTGTCCTCTCATCCCTCTCTTTGCAGTAACCTTTGTGAGTTTGGTTAGGCAGATAGGTAGCAGTATGTCCTGGGGCTTCTCAGAGCAAGATCAATGCTTTATGTTGGCTTATCCAAAGTGGATTATTTTGTGTTTCTTCCAAAGACTGAAAAAAAGGCTGGGGAATGTAGCGAGAGACATCTGTTTTGACCACATTTTCAGTCTGCAAAAAAAAAATCATTCCATCTATTGCTCATCCTTATTCCTGGCAAAAGCTCTGCTCCAGGGCAGCTTATTAATATTCCCTTTTTTACAGGTAGGAAACTGAGGCCAAGGACTCTTTTTGAAATGTGACTTGCATCTGTGCATTCTTAATTGGGGTTGGGGCGTTGTCAGGTCACGAGAGCAGTGTAAAATGAGAGCTGGGGGGGCATGGAATTTGACAGCTGTGGCAACTTTTTTAACCATTGCATGCCAAATGTACCTTCAAGATTATGGAACCTGTCGTTTCTGAAATTTTGCAAGTCCCAGGGAAACGTTGCATTGTGTTGCATTTTGCACTGCCCCTACGAATTGTCAGCTGAAGCATCCTAAAGCACAGAACGGAACAGCTCTCGGAGCAGAGCCATCCTGAGAGTAGGTGACTAAAGGATTTGGTCCCAAGGTCTCAGGCCATTATTTTGTCTCTGCTGACTCTCCTGTGATGGTATTTGACCTCATGACATATGGCATGTTCTGTCATGCCTTGCTGGTCTTTAACAGTATTCCCTGACAGTAAGTCCCACAGAGAGCAGTTTGACTGCCTGGTGTGCTTCCAAAGGAATTCATCCTCTTGCTGAATGGGGAGAACTCTCGGCAGGCCCAGCTAAACTCATTCAGCTGCATCAGATATTGCTCATCCACGAGTGACCTTCCAGCCCAGGGTAATGCTCTTGCAAAGGGCAGTTGACATACCTCTAGGCTCCTCTCTTGGGGTCGAGGATGGTTTTTCTGCGGGCAGTGCAGGAGGAGGCTGTGCCTGTGCTTTGCCAAGCGGTGAAATAAGGCTGCCTCCTTCTCCGTCACGAGCCATTACCTTGAAGGGGGGCTTTCATTCACTTGACGAATTCTACTTAATAAAATAAATACAGAGAGAAAATGTAATTGGATTTCATTTATTACCCAGTTCCGCCTAGCAGCTGCCAATTACACAAAAGCAATTAGAGCGAGCTCTCCATTAATAGCAATCTCCAAGACACCAACAGGGTCCCTCCATCAAACTTTCTGGCTCATGTCGGGTTCATTTGTTCATGCTTCCCTACACCCCGACCCCCCTACAGCCCCAGTTCTTTTAGGATGCCAGCTGCGGAGGCGCAAGGGCTGTTGCCAGAGAGTGGACACTATAAATTGCTGCACGTGGCAGCCTCAGCCACCTTAAGGGGATGTGTCTTGTGAGCAGTGGCTCACCCCATAGAATGGCCCATTTCCCCCCACCCTGAAGCACCCAGGGAATCTTCTGCACATGACATGCAATGTGGTAGCTGTAATGTGGCAGTCATAGTGCTTGTGCTGGCTTGGAGTTGCTGGGGGTCCTTTGCAAAAAGAACTCAGCAGGCTTTGGTAGGGTGGGGACCCCCCCCCCCATGAACTCTGATGTAGACTTTTTGCCTTCACAGCTCAGTGGTGGAGTGCACATTTTGCATGCAGAAGGTTCAATCCCTGACATATCCAGTTAGAGCTGGGGAAAGTCTCTGAGAGAGCCGGCACCACTCAATAAAAGGCATGTACACGTGGCGTGATGGAGTCTGTTCAGGGCTTGATGCAAGCATCTTTAGGGGCATCTAAAGTGCCGCAAATGCCCTTCTCAAGTGCTTGCTGCATACTTGTGTACGCAGAGAGCGCTTTCTCGGGTCATCTCCTTCTGGGGTGGGCCTGCCGACCTCGCAGGGGGCCGTGCCACTCCCCTTCACCATGTCTACCTCGTCTAGGAATGAAACAGGCAAATTAGGGAGCGGGACAGTCGCTTTGCCGCGTCTGTGGAGCAATATATATCCCTGTCTCTCAGTATCTCCACCCACCAGTTTCCAACCCTTCTCTTTTGAAAGGTTTCAATTTTTTTAAAAACAAGATATGTGGAAACACTAATTGAGGGGAGGGGAGTTTGAAAACACACCCAGCTGTGTGCAGAGACGACACGGATAGTACTTGCCGCTTTAGATGACATTTTTGTGCAGAGGCAATTGCAAACCGCTGTGTACAAGAGGGCACTGTGGAAAAATGACCCCTGTGCATTTCAGAGGCCACTTGTGCAGGTGCCATAGAGAATACTGATCTGGTCCAGCTCTGTGTCTCATGCGTTGGAAACCTCAGACCTCAGGACTGAATGTGGCCTCTAGACCTCTCTCTGTCAGGCCCTCGGCCTCTCCTCAGCCGTGCTCCACAACCTGGAGGCCTTCAAGAGGCAGCTGGACAGCCATCCATCGGGAATGCTTTGATTTGGATTCCTGCATTAAGCAGGGGGTTGGACTTGATGGCCTTATAGGCCCCTTCCAACTCTACTATTCTATGATTCTATGACCTCCTTGAGTGCCTTTGCCTATCTGGAACAAGTCTTTGGATTCCTGTGTAGAAAGTCTCTTGGCTTTTGCTGGAATAGAGCCTCCTGTACGAAGATACGAGTCACACCCATTTCCCCCCGCCCACTTCTGCTTCTGGCTCCGCCCACCTCTGGCACCCAGCGCTGCCCAAACATCTGGAGGATGCCAGGCTGAGGAAGCCTCTTTTACACAGAGCAGCTTCTTATATTCTGTGCAAGGAGAGGCCCCCGCTTCTAAAATGGCCTCTGGGGGGGGGATTAACAGGAGCTATGGGGACAATCTGTTTTGGGATGATTTGTCCCTTAGGCAATGATGTCGTAAATCTTTCGAGCAGGGACAGGGGGATAGCTGTCAACGAGCAAAGAGGGGGGAAATGCCAGCTGTTTAAAAATGATCATTGCTGCCGGAAGGCAAGCACCCTCGAAGCAGATCAGGAGAGGTATGCCGCATGTACGTATCTCTGCTGTTTTGATTTTATTATACATTATTAGGTGACAGTTGCATGTTCTGCTGTTGTTTGCTGCCTTGGGTGCTCCTGTAGAAAAGCAGCATGATATTTTTATTTATTTATTTATTGTATTTATATACCACCCCATAGCCGAAGCTCTCTGGGCGGTTTACAGTAACTAAAAACATTAAAAACAAATATACATATTTAAAAACACATCGTTTAAAAACAATTTAAAACACAATTTAAAATTTTAAAACAATTTAAAACACATGCTAAAATGCCTGGGAGAAGAGGAAAGTCTTGATCTGGTGCCGAAAAGACAACAGTGTTGGGGCCAGGCGCACCTCGTGGAAAAAAATCATTCCATAATTTGGGGGCCACCACTGAGAAGTCCCTCTCCCTTGTTGCCAGACTCCCAGCTTCCCTCGGAGTAGGCACCCAGAGGAGGGCCTTGGATGTTGAGCGTAGTGTACGGGTGGGTTCATGTCGGAAGAGACGTTCCATCAGGTATTGTGGTCCCAAGCCGTGTAAGGCTTTACAGGTCAAAACCAGCACCTTAAATTTTACTTTATTAGGTGACAGTTGCATGTTCTGCTGTTGTTTGCTGCCTTATGTGCTCATGCAGAAAAGCAGCATGATAATTTTGAATAATAATTGTACCAGTGGATTATAAAATAATAATAATAATAATAAACTTGATTTCTACCCCGCCCTTTTTCCAATAGGACTCAGAGCGGCTTACAACTAAAAAAAAACACCATTAAAACATACAGAAATATACAATTAAAAATAGAATTAAACTATGAGAAAAATTAAAACCATAAAACATACGTTAAAAACAGTGGACTATTTAAAATAATGAAATCATATCCTATAGTCACCAATCCTATGACACTTAATCCTGGTCGTTCTCTATCCCAAATGCCCATTGAAATAAAACAGTCTTTACTTGTCGCCGGAAGACGGCAAGGAGGGAGCTAATCACACCTCACTCAGAAGGGAGTTCCATAGCCTAGGGGCGGCCACCGAAAAGGCCCTATCTTGTGTCTGCGTCATATGTACTTGCGAAGGTATGGGGAGCACAAGAAGGGCCTCACCTGAAGATCTCAAATCCCGGACAGATTCATATAGGGAGATACGATCTGTCAAATAGTCACGATAAGAACATAAGGAGAGCCTTGCAGCTGGGTTGGCCAATGGAGGCCCATCTAGTCCAGCATCCTATTCTCACAGTGGCCAGCCAGATGCCCCACAGAGACCCACAAGCAGAACCGGAGAACAACAGCGCTCTCCCCACCTGTGATTCCCAGGAGCTGCCCCTGACAGTGGAGGGAGAGCATAGCCATTGTAGCTAGTCGCTGTCTATCACCTTGTCTTCTATGAAGTTGTCTGTGCCTCTTTTGAACTTGGTGGCCTTCACTACATGTGTGAATTCCAGAATTTAACTATGCACTGGAGGAAGAAGGACTTTCTTTTGTCTGGCCTGAATCTTCCCATATTGACCAATATCACCAGTCCAGATGAGAAATGGTGTATGTGGGCAGGTACAGACTGTGAAAAGATTAATAAACATAAACCTTATGAAAAATTGCTGCAAAATAATATACAAGTGCTATTACGCTCCAGTTAAATTAGCAAAAATGTTTTTGATAATGTTTGACCTATGCTGCAGATGGGAAAAGCTAAACACACTTTTTCCCATATACGGTGGGATTGTTGTCAAGTAGAATGATTATTGTGAGGAGGGAATTGAATGAAACATCAAAGAAATCTCAGGCTGGGAATTACAGTTCAGCTCTATTATAGTAGGGCCCCGCTTTATGGCGCTTCGCTAATGCAGCGGTCTCAGTTAGACACAATAGACCAAAGCCCCACTCATACAGCGTTTGTTCCGCTTTTACGGGGGTTTTGGGGCGTCGTGCACCATACTATTCAATGAGTTCCGCTTTTCAGCGGTTTTCGCTTTTCAGCGGGGGTCGGGAACATAACCCGCCGTATGAGTGGGGCCCTACTGTATAATGCTTTTGGGTTATGTAAAGGGTTCAGGTATGGAGAAACGTTTTTGTTGTTCTAATTGCTACCAATATGTGTGCCAATCAACAAATAAGTAAAGAGAACTGATAGTCTACCTACAATTGCCCAATTGAAGAGGGATATCATGGTCATGAGTGAAGCTATGACATATAAATAATGATGGGATGGAAGAACTTTTGGACACAGCTGGAATCAATATAAAACAGATGAACCTCTTGTTATGGATACATTAATAGTCTAGGTAATTGTATGTATGATATTGTATGTAAATATAAAGTTAAATATCTAAATTAAAAACTATAAATAAAAAGTCCTTCCTTTTGCTCCTTCAGAATCTTCCAACATTCACTTTCTTTGGATGGGTCCACTGGGTTCCAGTATTATGAAAGAGGAAGAAAAAGATTGCTCTGTCCACTTTCTCCATGACATGCACAATTTTATACACCTTCCTTTTAATTAAGAAAAGGGGAATCCAGAAAATTACAAGCTACTTAGCCTAGCTGTTATCTTGTCAGAATACACTATTAAAACTAGAATTATTCAAACCAGGAGAATGAGCTCTGGAGAACAAGAATCAGTAATGGAAGAACGAGCCCTGCTGACGAAGAATCAGCATGGCTCCTGCAAAAGGGAAGCCCTGTCAAATTAATCTTTTGGACGTGCCAGTAAACATGAAGGTGAAGGCAAAATGACATACACTTTGCTGGCATACAAAATGACATACACCATTCTGCTGGTTCCAGTGTGTCTCCACCTTTCTGTTCTGAAAATGGTGGTATGCGAGGTTAGTCAAACCCCATCCATTTTTTACTGTAAAAATCTGCTGGGATCAGCTTAAGTGCATTAAAAAAAATTCGCAACTGATCAGCAGGTCAACCCATTGCCCCTCCAGGTATGGCCAGTGGAAACACTTTGCTGTAGGTGACTACTGTGCTCATAGCCTTGGACTTTCAAAAAGGTTTTGGCAAAGTCCTTTTATCAAAGTCTCCATCCAGGGTAAACGCAGCAGTTATTGGATAAGAGGACACATAAGCAGAGCCTGATGCATTAGGCAAGGGGCCCATCTAGAAGGACATGAGTGCAAGAGCAACTCTTCCCCCTCCTGTGGTTTTCAGCAACTGGTATTCAGAAGCACATTGCCTCTGACCATGAAGGCAGAGCATAGCCATTGTAGTTAGTGGCTGCTGATAGCCTTCTCCTCCATGAATTTGTCTTTGTTGTTGTTGTTGTTATGTACCTTCAAATAGACTACGACTTATGGCGACCCTATGAATCGGCGACCTCCAAGAGCATCTGTCATGAACCACTCTGTTCAGATCTTGTAAGTTCAGGTCTGTGGCTCCCCCAGTAGCTCAGTGAGTGCCTTCTGACCTGGGGGTCTCATCTTCCAGCACTATCTCGTGTTGCATTTTGGATACTCTGTTCATAGGGTTTTTGTGGTAAGAGATATTCAGAGGTGGTTTACCATTGCCTTCCTCTGAGTCAGGACGCATCTTAGTCTGGAGTTTCAGCTTTGACCATTCTGCCTTGGGTGTCCCTGCTAGGAGTCTAGCCTCTTGGTCTAGACTCCTGATGGCATTGCTCTCAGCTTCTTCAAAACTCTCAAACCCCCTCACCACATAATCCTCTCTTAAAGCTCTCCAAGTTGGGGGTCATCACCGCCTCCTCTGGGAGCAAGTTCCATAGTTAACTATTAATGTCATTGCAGATTTTGTACAAAATACTTTATTTATTGCAAAACACTTTATAGCTCGCTCTTCTGAAGGAGATCAGAGTGGCATATATTAAAACCAGTTAAAAAAAAATAGAAACAAGCAGCAAAATCTGCAGCATCCCAGGGACCTAGAAAGGGCTAAATAAAAAGCCTGTGACAGAAGCAATCGACTGAAAATTGGTATGGATAATCAGCCCAGAATTCTTTGATAGCCCTAATGAGAAGACTAGCCCAAAGATCTGCCTAGTTCAGCCTCCACATCCCAGACCAGGGCTTTCAGAAGCCCACATGCGGAGGATAAATGGAACAGTCATTCACTGTTTGCCCCCCCCCCCGCAGCAGCTGGTGTCCAGAGGGAGATTGCCTCTACCATGGTACCTCTCTCTAGTCATGACTACTGGTAGCCATTGATAGACCCAGTGATGAATGGCATGCTGTGTGTGTGTGTGTGCGTGTGTGTGTGTGTGTGTGTCCTGCTCACTTGAACTCCATTGGGTCACATGGCTGCTTACCAGCAGGTAGAGGGGCAAAGCACCGGTGAGACTGGTCCGGTGCAAATGCACCAGCAGAGGCAATCCAGTGCTCCCACTGCAACCTTTGCATCATGCTGACCTTCCAACGCCTCCCCCCTTCACCTCTACCTCCCGAGACCATCTAGAGGTCAGGTGAGCGGTGGTGCCCCACCATCCGTTCCTTGGTGGACCCTCCCCTTTCTCTCTGAAAATGTCTGACATCCTTCTCAAGTCACCAGTGATAGATAAGTGATATCCTTAGCAGGTCGTGATGAACAGTCGTGCCCTGCACATGCCTGAAGCAATGTCCTTTGCAAGCCACCTAAGCTAGCACCCATTGTCGTATCTTGAATCAGCGTCCCCTGCCCTACCCTACCATGTAGCTCATAGGAATATAGGCAGCTTCCTATGTTCAGCCCATTGGTCCATCTAGCTCAGTATTGCCAACACTGACTGGCAGTGGCTCTCCGGGATTTAAACAAGGGACGTTCCCATCCCTGCCTAGAGATGCTGCTGAGGGAACTTCCGTGTGCAAAGCTGGTCCTCCAGTGCTGAACTACCCCATAAACAAACATCTTTGGATGGTTATTGATGGTCTTCTTACCTTGTGGTCTCTGCTGGACTCTCTTCTGCTTGGAGGCATTTGATCCCATTCATTAGAACGCCTCTTGTCTCCAAGGAGAAGGGGGGGTGGAAGAGCAAGTAGGCAGGGGACGCCTTTGTTCTGGAGACAAATCTAGAGAGGCTTCCCACTGTGAAGAGCGCCTAATCCCTGATAGAATATCTTGGAGCCTCTAATTGGACAAGCTGTTCAATGGCAGTCAGTTCTGCCAGGGACAGCCACGCTTTGGCAGCCGCACATTGACGCTGTTGCCGCAGACGGTGTACAGGTTAATCTGTACTGATGGGTCTGCTTTTTGTTTACAGCCGTGAGGAAAGACAATTATTGCGAGGACGGTTAGCATGGAAGAAGGGAAGGGGGAGGAGGAGGTGGAAATTAGAAAATAATGACAGGTTGCTGGACAACTGAGTGCATGAGCTGGAGTGCATTGTGGGAGCTCAGGGCGTTCATTAAGTGAAAAGGCAAATGGGGGGTATGTGTGGGGCAACGATTGTTGGGAGTGTTAACTAGTTACATTATGACGGAGTCCAAATGTTTACACAAGCTCCCACCTCAGGGAATCTGTCTTCAGAGCCTGCCGGAAGAAATGCTCCATTTTTGGCTTCCTGACCTCAGTGAAACTATCTATATGCTGTTGACCCAGGCCTGTGGCCAGGGAGGGGCAAATGGGGGAACCCCCAGGATTTTGGGAGGGGGGAATTGTCTTTTTTAAATTTTTGATATGAGAGACGACGAGAACCTCCATTTAAAGAATGTTAGCTTGTTTTAAGGACAGGGGGCATGCCTCTTTACAAAGCAACCCTAGCTCACAGTGCCAGCCTGCCTGACTTAGTGGGATGGAGTCAGGAGACTTAGCTACGGGGTCGCCAGCGTGGCTGGTGCCAGCATGCCCACCAGTATCCCCTATGACACCTGTGAAAGCTCTCAGGAAATGTTCCACAATTGCAGGAGAGACTGATTGCTCCTCCTGCTCATTTCTTCTTTGCACGGGCTCGGCCCTACATTGACCATGCTCCATTCAGCATGGCCACGTTTCGTGGGGAGCCAGGACTGGACACCCTTCCTCCCTCTCCTTCTGAACAAAGGAAACGGACAATGAACTGCTCTCTGTGAACAAGCGTGGCAGTGGCTGATGTAGCTGCCCTCCCCCCACTGATGGGGCATTTCGTGGCCTTATCTCTCTTTTTCTGCTCTTTTACATTTGATAGCCGTTTCATCTTAATGGCACCCATTTTGCAACTGGCACCCATGCAACTTTCTAAACATTCCAAAAGTGCCCACAGGCTCTGAAAGCTTGGCAATCCCTGACTGAGCTCAACAGACATTACCCTGTTTTCATTTATTTGATTTATTTTCAAGGCGTCTTACCTGCCCTTATCCGTATGGTCCCGGGGCAGGATACAGCGATAGAACATATAATTATAAAAACAAATCAAGCTATTACAATTTTAAGATGCACGAAACCCTTCCAGCTTGAGATACCTGGCAGAGATTAAAAGGAGGGAGGTGGGAAGGAATCCCCCCTACTCTAATTCTAAATGCAACAATAAAAAAAGAGATCTGTGTGTGTTGATGGTGATACATTTTCCAGCCAGCAGGGTGCCCAAGGAATGGAAGCCCCACGTCTGCTCTCCTGGGGATGTGGCTTCCCCTGAAGCTCCAATGGAGGTCCTCCCCCAAATTCAGACAGACACTTAATCAAAACTAAGTGGCTCAGTGGGAAGCCATCAGCTTTTCCGGTGTAGTACATACATATGTTGTGCGTCACTCTGCCCTAATCTCTCCTCTTTGCTCTCTGTTTCACTCTCCCTCCTTCTCAGTGCTCTGTTCCTTTTCTTCTCCTCCTTTTAGTTATCTGCATCACAATTAGTGAGGAAGAAGGCGATGAAATGGTTACGCATGCAGGCCATATAATGAAAAAGCTTAGGGTGTTTATCAAAGTCAACTGCTGCGAGAGGGCATAGCTGCACATAAAGATGGTGCATTGAAATTCAAAATGGAAGACAGGATTTGGGGGGTTGTTTCCACTGTGCTATAAAATCAGCTAAGCTGCAGAGAGCTGGCTCACTTTCAGGACTGCTTGGAGATCAGAAAATCATAATGGAGCACCCATCCAAAGTGCAAGTGAGCTCCTCTGGGCTCCTTTGGGAGAAAGGGCAGGATTTAGTTAGTAAATAAATTAAATAATCCATTTTTCTTCTTTTAGTAATGCGGGGATGTTGTGATGGATTTGCCAGATCAATATAGTTGGTTAATTGCCAAGTAAAATGCTTGGACGTATGTCTTTGCTCAAGTCTTAGCACTGCAGAATACAATAGAGTGAGATGAAGTGCAATAGTGACACCTAGTGACAGAACATAGCATTAGGCCCCTTAAGATAGAAGAGGATTCAGAGCAGAGAAAAATTGCTACACTCTTTAGTAATGTCCGTGGGATGAAAGTGTAGATGCTGTAGAAGGTATGAAAAAGTAACCATGTGGGTGGGATGGGGGGAAAAGGGGGGAAGAAAACATCTATATGACTATTGTGAGAAAAAGTTACACCATTTGGGGCGTTTTAGTTTAGAGAATAGACAAATAAAAGGGAACGTGATGGAAGTGTATAAAATGATGCACAGAATGGAGAAAGTGGAGAGAGAAAAGCTTTTGTCCCTCTCTCAAAATATTACAACTCATATGCATCCAGCGGAATGTTGAAAATGGGAAGCGCTGATCTGACCTCACAAGGGAAAGTATTCCATAGTCTAGGGGCCACGACAGAGAAGGTTCTGTTGCAAGTATTCACCAATTGGGCTTCAGATATAGTAGGCACTCACAACAGGCCGCCTTCCCCAGCTGTCGTGCAATGGGCATGACTAATGTGGGGAAGGCTGCCCTGGGCTCCTGCTGGGAGGACGGGTGGGATAGAAATCAAATAATAAATAAATAAATCTAGTAAGTAAGTAAGTAAGTAAATAAATAAATAAATAAATAAATAAATAAAGTGAGCAGTCAGATATCTAGGTCCCAAACCGTTCAGGTTGATGTAAGATAAGGCTATCAGTGGCTGTTAGTAACTATGGCTGTGAACCTCCAGTGTCAGAAGCAGTGTGTCTGTGCATACCAGTTGCTGGGAATTTTATGCGGGAATAATGCTCTTGCATTCAGGTCCTGGTTTGGCTTCCTGTAGGCATCTGGTGGGCCGCTGTGAGACCTTAATGCTGAACTAGATGGGTCATTGGCTCTAGATAGCCTTAATTTCTCATGACTTATTTTATTATTATGTGTTCCCCCCTTCACCGCTTGACCTGCTAGGCTCACAAAATGTTGGCATTTGCAGGACAAGACATCAGTGGGCGAGAGGCCTATAGCGTTCACCATTCCCCTTCTTGCTGGCCAGTCAGTGTGAGGAGGTAACGGATTCCCTCCATCTGGAGATGAGAGCTCAGCCACAATAAATATTTAACATGCTTTTAGCTGTGGAGGATTTTGCCGCGAGGCTATCATCCTCTGAAGCGAAGGCCAACCTTGATTAATGGGTCAAAGTACTCCCGTTTATGGGAGGTTGGGATCAGTCCCAGTTCTCAGCTAATTTCCTCAATCTTTAGTGCTGTTTTACTGGGGGAGGATTTACTTGGCAGAGGCTAGAGTTTTAATAGGGCCACTTTAACCGCATGGATTTTAAAGAGGAAAAGCCAAAAGAGGAAAAAAAGAGAGAGAGAAGAAATCCTTTTATTTAAAAAAAGATGTAAATGTTAAAGATGTTAAATGAAAAGGACATTAAGAAGGGAATTACAAAAAAAAAAGTTTCACTTAGTACAAGCCATTTTTCCTCCCCAGTGATTTTATGGCATGTTCCTCGCCCCCCCCCCCAGCTCCTCTGAGTTTCCATTTGCAGAGTCTCCTCCTCTGCACCAGACCCCAGTCCATGGGGTGCTTGTTTCTTGGAAAGCGGTTGGACCAGCCTTGAGAAGGATGGCCCTTCTCTCCCCCCCACACATACACCTGTACACCCCACATGTCCCGATGCATTGCCCCAGCTCCTCTCTGATCTAAGGATCATTGCTCCGTGAAAGAGTATCGGGCTCTGCATGCAGAAGATCCCAGGGCCAGTCCATAGCAGCTCCAGGGCTACGAATGTCCCCTGCCTTGAATGTCTTGGAGAGCCACTGCCAGCCAGAGGAGACAGTACTGAGCTTGACAGACCAGGGGGCTGATTTGCTTAAGGCAGCCTCCTCTGCTCCTTTAGTGGAAGGGCCATAGTTGAGGAGGAGAGCGTTTTGTTTGCATGTGAAAGGCCCCATGTTCAATCGCTGGTGTCTCCTGTAAGAGATGCGGAAGATCTCCTGCTTGAAACCCTAAAGAGCCACTGCTAGGCAAACCTCTGGAGGGCACCAGATTGGCAAAGGCTGATTTAAGTCATCTTCTTCCCTGACCATTGTAAATCATGATTTACGGTGCTGAATTAATTTGCCTTGAGTTTAGGTCAATCCACTCTGTGGTGAATCGTCCAAGACCCACATAATCTGGCTGTGGCAGAGGTGAGTCCTGGATTTGGATGATCCCCAGTGTTGAAAACCCAACTTTCCCTCTTCTGACCACACCATGGGGGTGCCTATATAGTGTCCATTTCTACGACCCTGAATTTTCTTCCTTAGGTCATTACAAGTTGAAACTAAATCTTAAAACATGACCTTCTATGATCCACTGCAGCCTTGCATGGAACGAATCACTTCCTGGTGATGTTTAGACTTATGGCTCCGATCCTTCCCTGCAACAGGGGGTGGACAGATTAAGATGATCTGCCCCCGGAGCCTAATGGAATCCACTGGATTCCTGAATGCCCTGGGGGAAGTCCCGGTAGATAGAGCAAGTGACCCTGTTGAAGCCCTTGTCATGCTGTGGAACAGCGAGGCGCGTCAGACTCTTGACACGGTTGCTCCCAAGTGCCCTCTCCGGCATTATGGAGCCCAGTTTGCACCTTGGTACACCAGTGAGCTAAGGACAATGAAACAGGCTGGACTACGGCTAGAGTGCAAGTGGCGAAAGACGTGCTGTGAGGCTGATCGGGCACGAGTAAAACATCATAACTGTGCCTACTGTGTGGTGGTGAGGGCGGCGAAGAAGGCCCACTTCTCTGCCACCATCGCATCCTCAAGTAGCCGTCCAGTGGAGCTTTTTCTGTGTTGTCAGGGGTCTGTTGACATCAACTTCAGGAAATGGAGTTTTAGACCCTTTGGAGGCCCACTGTGAATTGTTTGCAAGGCACTTTGAGGGTAAAGTTGCTTGCTTCTGTAGCAGTCTTGATGCCCCATCCACATCTACTGTAGTCCCTGGTGAGGTGTCCAGCGCAACGTCTGTTGCAACTTCTTGGGAATGGTTCCAGTTGATGCAGCCTGATGATGTAGACAAGGTGCTTGCGATGATGCGGCCAGCAACGTGTCCTCTCGACTCTTGCCCTTCTTGGCTTATTAAAGCTTGCCAAGGGGGTCTGACCGAGTGGATCCAGGGTGTGGTCAATGCATCATTGTGGGAGGGAGTGGTTCCAGCCACCTTGAAAGAGACGGTGATCCGACCACTCCTGAAAAAGCCCACCCTGGACCCATTGGTTTGTGACAACTACCGACCGCTTGCAAATACCCCCTTTTTAGGGAAGGTGATTGAGAGGGTTGTGGTGCAGCAATTGCAAGTACTCTTGGATGAAACAGATTATCTTGACCCATCCCAGTCTGCATTCAGCCCTGGTGATGGGACTGAATTGGTCTTGGTTGCCCTGATGGATGACCTTTATCGGGAGAAGGACAGGGGGAGTGTGACCCTGTTATTCTTACTTGATCTCTCAGCGGCTTTTGATGCCATTGACCATAGTATCCTTCTGGGCCAACTTGGTGAGATGGGTACTGGAGGCACTGTTTTACAGTGGTTCGGATCCTATCTCCAGGATCGCTCTCAGAGAATAACATTGGGTGATTGTCTTTCGGCCCCCTGTCAGCTGTGCTGTGGGGTGCCACAGGGTACCATCTTGTCCCCCATGCTGTTTAACATCTATATGAAGCCCTTGGGAGCAGTCATCAGGAGCTTTGGGGCGAGGTGTCAGCAGTATGCTGATGATACCCAGCTCTATTTGTCTGTAATATCTGAATTGGGAGAGGCCATACAAGCTCTTGATCACTGCCTGGACTTGGTGGTGGACTGGATGAGGGCCAATAAACTGAGTCTAAATCCTAGCAAGATGGAGGCACTGTGGGTTGGTGGTTCCCGAGTTTGGATAATTGGTCAGTTGCCTGCTTTGTACTCCCTCTGAAAGAGCAGGTCCGTAGCCTGGGAGTGCTCCTGGATCCATCTTTGTCGCTAGAGGCCCAGGTGTCCTCCGTGGCCAGGAGTGCGTTTTACCAGCTTTGGCTGATAAGACAGCTGCGGCCATTTCTGGACCAGGATAGCCTGACCGCTGTTGTCCATGCACTGGTAACCCACAGGCTGGATTTCTGTAATGCGCTTTATGTGGGGCTGCCCTTGAGGTTGGTCTGGAAGATGGAGCTGGTGCAAAATGCGGCAGTGAGACTGCTCAGTGGGGCAGGGTATCGCCAACATGTCACCCCGCTGCTGAAAGAATTGCACTGGCTGCCCATTTGCTACCGGATCAAGTTCAAAGTTCTAGTTTTGGCGTACAAAGCCCTATACAGCTCGGGACCAGGATACCTGAAAGACCGTCTTACCCCTTATATACCCAGTCGATCACTGCGCTCTGCAGGTGAGGGCCTCCTGCAGACTCCATCTTATCAGGAGGTCTGTTCTGCACAACATAGGAAATGGACCTTTAGTGTGGCGGCACCTACCCTGTGCAATTCCCTTCCCTTTGAATATTAGACAGTTGTCATTTATGTTATCTTTCCGGCACCTATTGAAGACTTTCCTCTTTCAACAAGCCTTTTAAGTTGAGACCTATCCCAGTCTGCACCTGTGTTAGAATTGCTTTTAATATGTTTTCTTTAATAATGTTTTTAACCCTTTTTTTTAAAGATGTTTTTAAAGCTTTTTAAAAATGTTTTTAATGTTGTTTTGTTTTAATGTATTTTAAGGTCTTTTATGATGTTTTAAAGTGTTTTTAGCATTTCTGTTTGCCACCCTGGGCTCCTGCTGGGAGGAAGGGTGGGATATAAATCAAATAATAAATAAATAATAAATAGATAAACAAGCCTTTTAAGTTGAGACCTATCCCAATAGAATTGCTTGTTAATATATTTTTTAATAATATGTTTTTAACCCTTTTTAAAAAGATGTTTTTAAAGCTTTTTTCCCCTTTTTTCTTTAAATGATTTTAACATTTTGTTTTAATGTATTTTAAGGTCTGTTTTTATGATGTTTTAAAGTGTTTTTAGCGCTTCTGTTTGCCACCCTGGGCTCCTGCTGTGAGGAAGGGCGGGATATAAATCAAATAATGAATGAATGAATGAATGGTCGGAATAATGCAAGGCTGTGGTGGCGATGGTGGGGAGGAAATGTCTTGAAACTGGGAGCTGGCAGCTGTGCTTTCGAGGCATATCTTAAATCTGCTTGATTGCACAGGAGATGAGGTTCTGTAAAAGTCTTGTGCTCTGATCTAATAAGCTCCGCTTATTACCCAGCTGATGCTAACTGGTAGTGACTTTTTAATAAAAGTTTAGTCAAGAAATTAAAATTTTGGATAGTGCCTTGGATGGTGTTGGTCTGAATGAAAACCAAACTACAAGGCACCCATTGTGGGGAGGCAAGGCTTCAACTGTTAGTCTACAGCAGCCAAGTTGCTGGTGAGGACTGATGGGAATTGTACTCCTAAACATCTGGAGAGGACCAGGCTGCAGAAGCTGGCCTACTGCTCCGAGCAGGAGACGGTGGGTCCCATTTCTCCACCTATCTGGAGCTCGCTGAAGATTGGAGTCCCTGTGAGGCTTTGGTGAAAAGCCGGATGTGATGTTATTCTTGCAGTTAGTTATTCCATCATTTTATTTTATTTTTAAAAGTAAAATAACCGCTGCAGGGCAAGGGATGTGCCACACAGGGGGCTTTAACCCTTTACCAGGGCTCTCATCCCATCCCGTATTCCTCCTCTCCCACAGCGGCTGTAAGCATTGTGGGGACAGCTCTCCTTGGGGACAGTTGGGTGGTTATAAGCATGCTGTAAGGTGCCAGCGATTCTCAGCCCCTTGGTTGCTCTCTTGAGCTATCTCAGACTCAACCCTGGTGTTACTTCATTCCTTTGGAATATGCCTTCACTGCAGCATGCAAGACCTTGAGTACTGGGACCCGATCGGCACCTTGTTCTGTGGAACGGCGTTCCTGTTGGGATACGGCTAGTGCCCACGACTGGCACTCTCTAGAAAACAGCTGAAGACATTTTTGCTCCTAGACGTTTTCCCAGCTGGATGAATGGGTCTCTGCCAGTTTTGTTTTAGGTGTATCTGCTGTCTTTTGTGTTTTTGAACCTTTTTTGCTCTTGTAGTTGTACATTGCCTTGAGACCACTGTAGAAGGTGAATAACAACAACAACAACAACAACAATAATAATAATACTCTACACTTGATTTGTGTGTGCACGCACGTGGTATGTGTGTGTCAATAAATCAGATCAAGCTTCTGCATTATAAAAGGTTGAATTCTACACCCAGTATAGATTATGAATAATTAGAATGTGCATATATTGTGCTTATTGGAAGCTGTATTGGACACTGACATCCTTCCTCCTGGCTACAGGAATTTGTATCAAGTTACCTGGTGTCACACTCAGACTTCCTGGCAGCCACGAGAGCTAGAAACACGGAGAAAAATTGAGAGTCTCAAGAAGATGGATGTTGTGCCTAGTTCCACATTCTGTGTGTGTGGTGTGTGCATTTGTAAGCTCTGCCAGGAAGTTCCTGTTATTGTAGCACCAGCAGTTTGTTAATGATCTGATGAGCCATGATGGGTGGTCTGGCTGGCCATATACCTCCTGGGGTGCGTGTGCAAGTTTTGCAGGCGTGCCCTGGAATTAAGTGGCTTAAGAGCATTATACCTGTTTTCTTGTTATGGTCTGACAAACCTCCAGATGAAATTAATGGGAATCTTGCTTGGCTCTTTTGTCTGTGTCAGATCAAAGGCAGTATAAAAAATTGGTTTGAGATGCTTTGGAATCCTGAGTTGGACTGCATTTTTTGTGGCCGTGTTTGTTTTGTGTTTTCTCCCCTGCAAGCTGCATTAGTTACATTTCTGCACCCTGTGCCTCCCCTCCTCTATCCCCCACCAGAGCAGTGGATGCACAAGACCTTGTTGAGCGCTCTCAGACAAAATGTGTTTCATTAGCCATGTATCAAAGTTGTTTTGCTGCTGTCATGCAGCTGAAAAGTTAAACATGTCTGATCAAAGGCGCGTAAACAGAGCTTCAAAACAAATGCCCCAGGGCCCTGCCAGAAAACACAAGAGCTGTCAGAAACTGAGCCCCCTCTAAAACACCGGGCACGGATTCCCACATGTGTGGCTCTCAGAGAGGATCTGCAAGACCGTGTAATTTTATTTCATTTTTTTTGTCAAAAGAACTATTTATACACCCTGCCTTGCACATAGCCAGGCTTCGAGAGGACTATCAAAAACTCCTGTTGTCTCATGAATGCCAGTGTGTCCTCGTGGAAACTGGGGGTGTTTGCAGTTGTCTGCAAGACATGCTGTTGATGAAGGATGGGTGTTCGTGAGCTGTTGGCATCTATCAAATGTTCTTTCCTTTTCTCTTTCTGTCTTGCTCCAACTCTTCCTCTTGGGCAGCTCAAATGGCATAAATCAGTGTGTCCATTGGAATCCCCCTGGAGCTGCAGGATTTTTGGGCGAGCCTTTGAAGGGCACCGTACAAACACACTCCTCGCTGGCACCATGCTAGAGCCACATCGCTACACAGCGGGGAAGGGGTGAGATTAGCGCTGCCACTGGAAAGATAGCAAGGCTTTTTTAACCATCATAATCATAATACAGATTTATTTATTTTATTGAATTCATTTACATGCTGCTCTTAGTTTCCAAAGTCTCAGAGCAGTTCGCAAATCAAACTAAAAAAAGTGTAGGAGTTGTGTGCTCCAGTGCTGAATAGAGGAGTGGCAAAGTTTTTGAAGTAGTAGAATTGGGGGAGGGGGGGCACAGGGAGAAAAAAAAATATTTAGGAATGGGGAGGTATTCAAAAAGGTGTGGGCAGGCTTCCTGATGTGCCTTGCAGTGATGTCTTTGACTCTCACTACTAGCAGCCCAGAAAGTCATTCAGACTCATTCTATACCCCACAGAAATGTCAAAAGGAGATTTGAGTGTAAAAGTGCTGAAATTTGATTCAACCATTTGGGTGTCCTTTTCTACATGCAACAGGAGTTAATTTTGGCAATTTTAAGATGGCAGTGTTAATCTACCATTAGTACAATTGAGAATGGTGACCACCCTTGTTTTGCATATAATTCAGTAGAACTACTAATCAGTCAGTCACCTGCCATGGATGACCCAAGGTGATGTACAAACTGAGGAGATGTCAGTCAGAAAAAATGAGCTTAGGTATTGTCACAAGCTGTCCTTTTTGCATTTTATGACATTTGACCCCACGTTTTACCATCTTGCCCCCATTTCTGCACCCACGGGTATATATTCTTGCTAACGTAGGCTAACACATCCATGTTCCTGATGAAGTGGACTCTAGTCTGTCAAAGCTTCTGCCAGAATAAATGTGTTGGTCTTCTACCAGTTGGATTTAGGAGTTGGAGATGGTGCTGGAAATCAATCATTCCACCCCTCCCTCCAATAAAGCAGTTACTGGGGTAACTTCTGCAGTTTTTAGCAGTGGTTGAGAAGATCCTCATAAGAAAACTGTATCTGGAAAGGACTCAACATCTTTCTGTAATCAGCAGATTCCAGGGGCCTAGGCTAATCTCCGATCAAGCCCATCCCTCTGCCAAACCCAATGCCTAATGGCGTTAATGAGAAAGGCAGAATGCAATTGGCGCTCCTCCTCATTTGTACTTGTAGAATCCCAGGCCGGCTGAGAAGTCCCCCCAGGTGATGAAAGCTCGGTGAAAGGTCAGCAGCCACGTCAACTTTCATAAATCAGCCCTAACGAGACACAAGAGAATACAGTCCGGAGGCTCTTGACTCTGCCTCCAGAGCCTTGAGGACCTGATTCCTCTTCCTCGTTATTCTTTTCTTGGATCTTGTTCTTAAGATTGAGGGGAGGGGGAGGGAAAGAGAGGCTGGGGGTGGTTCCACGTCAGCAACCCTGGGCAGTGTAGGCTTCAGTTATCGAAGGCTCAAGGAGGCAGAACATGCACTTGGAATGACAACAAGAGCATAAGTCCTGTTTGTAAAGAGAAGGAACAAAGTTATCATTAAATGAGCAGAAAAAATATACTTATGAAATTCCCTCCCCCCCGACACATATCAAGATATACTTAAGGAATGCAACCTTTTACTTTTGGGGTACTTTCTACATCTCATAGCTGTCTCTCTAACTATTAGAGTAAATGGAGGTAGCTGGCGTTGTTTTTCCTTGCAAACATCCTGCCATCTGTGACTGTCCAGTTAATATACTTTCCGCTCGTTGACCTTCCCTGCCACTCCTTTAATTTGTGGCCCATGGACCTTGACTGGCCTGAGACATTTTGCCTCTTCAGATGGCTGCGTTGCATGATTTCAGAGGTGAAGCACAGGCTGCATGTGTGAATCAGCAGCGCAATACATCCTGAAAATATAAAGTTTGTGGGGAGGGGCAGTTCCAGGCAGATTGTCATGCCATGAAGAGTGGGATGAGGTTGTGGGCTGCTGCCCAGTGTTTTGGGGTTTTTGAAATTGGGATGTTAAGAGGGCCATCTGGTTAGACTGGTTCCAGACAAGAGTGGGATGCAATTCCTCCTCTCTTACCTGTGGAATACCTTGGGATCATCCGTAGTTCAGATATGGTTTAGACTGCAACATCGTTCATTGCAGAAGGTCCTACGTCCAGTCCCCACTGAGAATGTCCCCTGCCTGGACCCTTTTGAGGCAAGGGCCTGAGCATGCGGTGGTGGTTGAATTTCATGGAGGATAAGGCCAACAGTGGCTACTAGCCAGGATGGCTATGCTCTGCCTCCACTGTGTGTGTGTGTGTGGGGGGGGGCAGATATGCTTCTGAATACCAGTTGTTGGAAAGTGCAGAATGGCAGAGTGCTCTTTACACACAGGTCCTGCACGCAGGCTTCCTATGGGCACCTGGTTGTGTGAACAGGATGTCAGGCTTGATGAGCCACTGGTCTGATTCCACAGGCTCTTCTTACATCCTTATGTCCTTAATGTGGATTTTCTAGACGTGTTTCAAGCTGCTGTCCAGACTGGCTTAGGGGCTTCAACTGCTTTTGTTGCCCTGATTGATGATCTTCACTGAGAACGGGGAAAGTTGCTCTGTTGATGCCACTGGACCTCTTGGCAACTTTCAATACTGTAATAAGAACATTAGAAGGCTGCTGTTGGATCAGCAGCCCGTCGTCCAGCAACCTGTTCCCACAGTGGCCAACTGGATGCTTATAGGAGGCCTGCAAGCTTTTGACAAAATGCCCCATGATATTCTGATTAGCAAGCTAGGTGAATGTGAGCTGGATGGAACAACTATCAGGTGGATCCATGGTTGGCTCCAGAATTGTACTCAAAAAGTGCTTATCAATGGTTCCTTCTGAAACTGGGCAGAAGTAACGAGCGGGGTACCGCAGGCTCAGTCCTGGGCCCAGTGCTCTTCAACATTTTTCTTAATGACTGGGATGAGGAGGTGCAGGGAACGCTTATCAGATTTGCAGGTGATACACAATTGGGAGGGATAGCTAATATCCTGGAAGACAGAAACAAAATTCAAAGTGATCTTGATAGGCTGGAACATTGGGCTGAAAACAACAGGATGAAATTTAACATGGATAAGTGCAAAGTCCTACATCTAGGGAAAAGAAACCAAATGCGCAGTTATGAGGATACTTGGCTCAGCAATACTACATGCAAGAAGGATCTTGGGATTGTTGTTGATCACAAGCTGAACATGAGCCAACAGTGGAAGGTGGCTACAAAAAAGGCAAATGCTATTTTAGGCTACATTAACAGAAGTTAATGTTAACATAGCAAAGTTTCCAAATTGCATGAAGTATTGGTTCCCCTGTATTCAGCACTGGTTAGGCCTCATCTTGAGTACTGGGTGCAGTTCTGGAGACCACACTAAGAAGGAGGCAGACAAACTGGAACGGGTTCAGAGGAGGGCAATGAGGATGATCAGGGGACTGGAAACAAAGCCCTATGAGGAGAGACTGAAAGAACTGGGCATGTGTAGCCTTGAGAAGAGAAGACTGAGTGGAGATATGATAGCACTCTTCAAGTACATGAAAGGTTGTCACACAGAGGAGGGTCGGGATCTCTTCTCCATCATCCCAGAGTGCAGGACATGGAATAATGGGCTCAAGTTACACAGAGCCAGATTTCGGCTGGACATCAGGAAAAACTTCTTAACTGTTAGAGCCATATGACAATGGAACCAATGACCTAGGGAGGTGGTGGGCTCAGGGAGATGGGGGCTGGGGGCATTGTACTTTAGGGGTTCTGCTCCTACCTCCAGGGGTGTTTGCAGAAAATAGTTATGGGAGGCTTTTGTTCAACATAGTGGGAGCTTTTGTGTGGTGTTCCACAAGGTCCCATCTTGTCCCCCATGCTATTTCACATCTATATGAAGCCACTGGGAGCTGTCAATCAGGAGATTTGGAGTGAAGTGTCACTGATATGTGGATGACACTCAGCACTACCTCTCTGTGCCATCTGAATCTGGAGAGGCAGTTGAG
The DNA here is from genome assembly GCF_030035675.1 of Rhineura floridana. Taxonomy (NCBI): domain Eukaryota; kingdom Metazoa; phylum Chordata; class Lepidosauria; order Squamata; family Rhineuridae; genus Rhineura; species Rhineura floridana. Next base: position 2,668,994 of record NC_084480.1, on the reverse strand, counting down.
GTGCTTGACAGGCGTCTGTCTGGAGGCAGTGATGGGCTGGATGTGGAATCCTGAAAAGACAGAAGTGCTGTGTGTTCCAAGCTCTCAAGTCCAGGAGATGGGAAGGTGGCCTGTTCTGGACGAGGTTGTACTCCCCTGGAAGGAGCAGGTTCATAGCTTGGGGCACTCCTGCATCCACCATTGTCACTGGAGGCTCAGGTGGCCTTGGTGGCCTGGAGTGCCTTTTGCCAGCTCCGGCTGGTTCACCAGCTATGGCCCTTTTGGACAGAGAAGAGTTGGCCACAGTGCTCCATGCTCTGGCAACTTCCAGATTGGATTATTGTAGTGCACTCTACTTGGGGCTGCGCTTGAAGACGACTCAGAAACTTCACTGTTCCAAAGTGCAGCAGCCAGATTCCTGGCTGAGGTTCCATGTAGAACTCATATAACCCCCGTTCTAAAACAGCTGTATTGGTTGCCAGTTTGTTTCTGGGCCCTGTTCAAGATGCTCATATTAGTGTTTAAAGCCCTTAACATCTTAGTTCCCAAATGTCTGAAAGAATGCCTTCTTCCCTACAGACACTCTCTGATGTTGAGATCAGCAGAGGGGGCCCTTTTGGTAGTTCTGCCACCCTCAGAAGCTCACAGGGTGGCGGCCTGGGTGAGGGCCTTCTCTGTGGAGGCCCCCAAGTTGTGGAATTCCTGCCCTACAGAGGTGTGTCTGACATCTTCACTATACAGTTTGTGGTGAATGCTAAAGACACACCTCTTTACCCTGGCCTTTGGCTCCCGAGATGTATGTCTGTAGGGCCCACTCTATGGTTGTGATTGAAATGTGTTTTCATAGTTTTTAATATTTTAGATTTTGTAACCCACCCTGGGACCTAATGATGAAGGGCGGGCAAGTCAATAATAATAATAATAACAACAACAACAACAACAACAATATAAACAAATAAATAAATAAATAAAATACCAAGCAGCAGCCCTGCTGGATCAAACCGAAGACCTCTCTAGGCCAGTATCTGTTTTTGCAGTGGTCATCCAGATGCCCAGATGGGACACACACACACACTCTTGCATTGACACTTGCATGGGAGTGGGAGACCTTGTGCTCCGATCTGGCAGGCTGATTCTGGAAGGTGGGGCTAAAAGGTTTCTTCGCAGCGTGGCAGCATGTTACGCTGCAAAGGCTTGCGGAGAGCCCTCCTCTCCACCACACCGTTTAACATTTACATAAGGCCACTGTTATATTCACAAATAGGTCACAGGTATTAGCGTGGCTGGCTCTAGTTATGCTTTGGTTGGCTACTGCTGCCGCTTTTATTTACTTTTACTGTTGCATTGAGAGAATTTTTTTATCAGCTGCAGTTTGTACTGGAATTGTATTTTTTGGTCCAGTGGATTCCATCTTCTTCTAAGCTGCTTTGAATACCACTGCGTGGCAGAAAGGCGGCATAAAATATTTCAAAGAAATGAACGAAAGCAAGCCAGAACAAGGGGCAGGCTGTGATTTACACACCCGGTACCCAGGGAAGAAACCAAACACCTGAAATGTAATGACCAGTGCAATCCTACAGGGCACTGCTCCTCAAAAGTAAGCCCCACTCAGGTCAAGGGGACTGGCTCCTAGGGTAAGTGTGTGTAGGATTGTAGCTCAACTGTGTTGCCTGGATAGTTGTGGGTCTTTGCCCAAGATATAGTGGAATGGGAGAGGTTGGAGGACATGAAAGCATGCAGAACCTGTGTAGTTGTAGTGGGCTGAGAATGACCTGTTTTGTGGGACAGGAATGTCAGGGAGTAATTGAAAACCTCCTGACATTTGGGGCCAGCCTAAACTTTTGACTTCGCAAGGGATCTTGGATTGCACCTCTGGCTGGTTTATTTATTGCATCCAGGACATGTTGCTGTCCTAGCTTACTATGTCTGTTGTCTGTGCAGCTTATTATTTATTTCAAATGTATTATTCCCCCCCCCCCGTTCCGCTCGGTTGGTGGAGATGTCGGTAAACATGGAACAGTTTGTGTGCAGTTCAGCATTGCCACTTGTCTTAGTTCATGCATGGTGAGGACTTGGTTTAAATACATAGTGGCTACGGGTGGGCAGAGGTAGAGCCTTGGCGCTTGTCATCAGTGGCTCTGATTTGATTCTTGAGCCTGTTACTTCCTTATTAAACAAATTTATATGCCACCCAAGCATTAAAGCAGCATACAAAAAAAGAATACGTTATACCATGAAAACATTAAATATTACAGAATAAGATAAATCATATTGGTCAATTGTAGATGCAGCAGAGTGTGTGTGTCATGTTTCAGGGGAAATCCTGTGGGGACAAAAGACGTCTGAAGCAAGTGTCTGAAGCTTCCTTCATCATTAGGGAGCAAGTTCCGTAATTCCAGTTAACAGCAGGTGCTGCCCATGTAATAATGCTGAGCTGGAATCGATTTTGCATGTTCTTTTTAATTGTAGTTGCTCTTTCCCAGGCCGATCTTTGGAGTCTCGTCCAGTTATTCTGCAAATAGGTCAATTACTGAGCAAGTTGCAAAAATGTTGAATGTGGCTATTTTGACCAGAACGTTTCTGACTGTCTGTGGATACCATTTACAGTATCCTGTAATTAATTTATATTATAATAGTAATATTAATATGCATACTTTCCCTAGTTTTTACATACTCCGTTTTTGTGTTTGTAGTTTACTGTAAATAAACTCAGCTAAGGCAGGTGCTGCAGCCTCAAACACCTGACGACCTTGGAGAGGACACTAGGAGTGTGGGGCCCCAGCAAACCTGATGACTGTGGTGATGAAGCAGGAACATATGGCATGTGTCCTGGTCCCAAGTTCCTTAGGCCTTTGTGTGCTCACAGTGCAGTCTTGCGGAGTGAGTCCCTGCTAGTCTTGTTGATAATACCCCTTTCCTGAAACCCTGGAGAGTCTCTGCTGCCAGTCAGTGTAGACACTACTGAGCTGGATGGACCAATGGTCTGATTTAGGATTAGGCTGCCTCCCATATTCCTGTGCCACTTTTTGTACATCTGTGATGTTTTCTTATTTAAATGAAAGTTATTGCCAGGATGTAAGACGTACAATTGGTGGGGGGAGGAAAGGGTTGCTTGGGAATAATACCCTGTTATCAGTATCCATGGTGCTTTGCAGGGTAGGAGATGGCAGGCCCCTGCCCCGAGGAGGTTCCCATCTAAAGTTTTAGGAGAGGAAGGTAACAGAGGGATGGGAGAGAGATGGAGGCAGGTTGGTAAACAAAGAAAGAATGTGATCTCAATATATATAAACTGATAAATTATGGAGCAATTTATTTGAAGTTCAAGCCTTGGACCATCATACCAGTCAGTGGTTTTCCAATTTCCTGCTCTTAGGGAACCTTTTCCATGTCAGTTTGTCTGCTAAGAATCCCCTGTGGCACATTCCAGGCACCGTCTTTCTTTGTGTGGGCTTCTGGCTAGCTCCATTTGGCTTTGCCGCTGCCCACGCAAAGGGGGAGCACACCTGAGCAAGGCACCAAACCCTGCCTTGCACTGCCTGGGCTTGCAGAGGAAGATTCATAATAGGAGATGTTGGTCATACTGCCTGTCTTATTATGCATTCCTGATGTTCCTCCATGAAGATCCCTGTAGGAATCTCCTGGCTTCTCAGAATGCAGTTCTGCAAAATGCGTGCTCAAACTCTTTCTGTATTTGTTTATTTATTTATACCCTACCTTTCTTTTCATGGTAGAAACCAAGGCGGCTTACATATGCTTCCTAGGTGGTCTCCCATCCAGGCACTGACCAGACCTGGCCCTGCTTAGCTGCAGCAGGGTGGTCGCCTTATGTGCCTTCAGACCATAGCCTGGGACCTATGCACTGTGTATCCTGTCAGTTGCTCTCCAAAATGCCTGGCATAGATCCATGCTGTGCAAAATCTTTAACTTGATAGTAAGGCCATGGATTCACTCTGGAATCATGCTCCTAACTATTAGGCTATGGGCTCTTCCATAGATCTGTTTTCCCCCCCACCCCCCGGCCTCTGACAAATGGTGATCTTGGGTTCTGCAATCATCTGCCATTTCCAGCCCAGGTCTGGAGGCTCCAGCTGGTGCAAAATGCTGTGGCTAAGCTGCTGACAAGCACATCACTTCAGTGCTCAAAAAGCTTGCATTGGCTACCCATACGACTACCACTCTACGTTCAAGGTTCTTGTATTAGGGTGGTATTCATTGCTAGTCCTACTCAGAGTAGACCTATTGAAGTTAATGGGCATGACTAACAGGTTCATTAATTTCAGTGGGTCTGCTCTGAGTAGGACTTAGTTGACCCCAAGCATACATTTAGAAGTCCCTTAACAACTTGAGTTTGGGATACTTTAAAGACCACCTGATCCCTTATATTCCTGCCTGATCACTAAGGTCTTTGGGGGAGTCACTGAACACCAGGAGCCGTGGGTCTAGTTTCATGGAGCTCCCTTCCAGTTGGGGTGAGATGAGCCTCCTCCCTGTTGAACATCCTCCGCCTACTACGGAATAGTTTAAAAAAAAATATCCATCAGTCATTTTAACTGAATTCTGATTTCATAATTTGAACTTAGTTTTATTTGCATTGTATGCAGGTTTTTTGTCCTCCACTTAGAGACAGTTGAAATTAAGGGGAGTATAAATTGTCGAAATAAATATTTAAAGTAAATCTGTGAGGGTGCATTTTACGGCAGAATGCGGAGGGTCTTTCTAAAACTATCCAAAGGTGGGGCTATTCTGTTCCTCTTCTTTTGTTGTGGAAGAGGCTGTTTTCCCCCTTTTCAGACTTCATCCACCAGTCGGGCATAGTAAGAGCTTGTGGACAAGGATGGGTCAACGAGAGAGGGGGGGGGAGAGAGAGAGAGAGAGGGAGAGGGAGAGAGAGAGAGAGAGAGGGAGGGAGAGAGAGAGAGAGAGGGAGAGAGAGAGAGAGAGAGAGAGAGAGAGAGAGAGAGAGGCTTTGGTCTAAAGGGCAACCATGCCATGAGGAACCCCTCCTTGCTGTGATTGTCACAGAAGAAACAGCCCCAGATCCTGGATTGCTGAAGGGAGAGTTTCCTGAGCAGTTTTTGCTTGGGGGAAAATGTAAAGGAGCCTTAAAAAAGGATCTGAATAGACATGGGCAGACATCCCCCTGTTTGCCTAAAAATGATCAGGCATTTGCAAGCCCTCCAGGGCTGTTGTGAGGGCATGAAAACAATATTTGCAAACTGCCCCCCCCCCATAATGTAATGGAAGGGGGAAATCAGAGCCATTACCTTTGCTTGTCAGGTAGGGAGGGATGGATTTGAGAAAACCTCTCTTCTCTCTGTTGAGAAAACCTGAAAAATGCTGGTGTGGGGGGAAGTGAGGATTGAAAAGTCTGTTCTCTATCCTCCCCCACAGCAGCATTTTTCAGGATACAGCTCCTCAGAGCAGCTCTCCTCTGCTGGCTCTGACCCCCGCCACTCCTTCCTCAAAATCAGTGTTTTGCCTTTGGTTGTTTTATCTTAAGGGGAAGAGGTAGCAGAGGGCTTGGGGTGCAAGCAGAAGGGGGCTGCCTTTTGAGACTGTACCCCCCATTCTTATTGCAACACTTTGTGCAGGGTGCTCACGTTATCAACTCCTTCCTCAACCGGTTTCCTTTTTTCACCCCATCCCAAGAGGCAAAGGAAAAGTTCAGAAATGAAACGGGGGGGGGGAAGCGGGGGGGGGAAACTATTTTCATCTAATGTTGAACGTCACAAGTGAGCCCGGCTTGTTTCAGTTTGGACTCCGAGGATGGTCAAGGTGCCGCCGCTGGCTGCTCTCGCTTAGGGCAGCTTCAGCTACAAAACGCATCAGCTGCCCCCGATATGCCTCACCAGAGATTGCATTTCTCGGCAGGCGGGGGGGGGGGGAGGGAGAAACGTACTGGGGCTAACAGAAGAATGCCGGAAGAGCCCGGCTGCCGGGTCAGCGCAAAAGCCCATCGAGGCCACCGCCCTATTCTCCTGGGAATCCCCCATTCCCAGCCTCGCTTTGGAGTTCCAGCCTCGTTCCCTCTTTTTTTCCTTCAAAAAGGCAGTGGGGAAATGGTTTGGCACTGCAGCCCTTGTCTGTGGGGTAACACTTTCCCTTTGTGCTGTTCTCCTGGTCTGAGTTGCCCCCTCCTGCCCAAACAAGCAGAGGGTAATAGCCGTGTGAGGGATGCCGTCTCCCAAATGCTGATGCTCCCTGCTGCCCTGAGGACCAGCGCAGGGACACGAGTCCTGGCATAATCTGGGAGTCCTTGGCCTGCGGGGTATAGTTCCCACTGAAGAGGTAAGCCTGCAGGTGATGGCTCACATGACTAATACATCTTTGTACAAAAAAGCATTTCTGCAATTAGGTAACGGGTTTGACCCGACTATCTCCCTGATATGGTACTTGGAATCATAGAATCGTAGAGTTGGAAGGGGTCTATAAGGCCTTTGAGTCCAACCCCCTGCTTAATACAGGAATCCAAATTAAAACATCCCTGGCAGGTGCCTGTCCAGCTGCCTCTTGAAGGCCTCCAGGGTTGGAGAGCCCACCACTTCCCTAGGTCATTGGTTCTATTGTCATACAACTCTAACAGTTAGGATGTTCTTCCTGACGTTCTGCCGAAATCTTCCTGCAACTTGAGCCCGTTATTCCATGTTCTGCATTCTGGGATGAAGAGATCCTGGTCCTCCTCTGTGTGGGAACCATTCAAGCAGAATCATGATTCAGAGGATTCAATGGAACAGAGTTCCATGTAAAGGAGCACTCAAGCCATGTGACCTCTGCCAGCAGCCTGAAGGGGTATTCAAGTGTAGCCCCTCAGTGAAAATTCAGCCTGAGACTCGGGAACTTCCACTGTGGTTTGGGTATGCTTGGAATGGCCACATCCACTCCCAATCCCGTGGGAAGTCTTTGGATGCCATCGGCGCATGCCTGGGTGTTGCCAGGGCTCAGCTGCACCGGGGGGGGGGACTTCAGTGGCATCCTTGCGGTGCTGCAAGTGGCTTGCAATGACAAGGAACACAAATATATTCGGAAAGGATTTGGGAGTGAGGGTTGGAATTCACCAGATGAGAACACCTTTGTGCAGGAGCTTGCTTGCCCAGCGTTACCTGCAGAATCTTCCCTCGTGTTGGAATGACTGGGAATGAGCTGGGTGTTGGTCAAGGGTGAGCTGTGGCTCAAACATGGTGCCTTGGGAGGATGAGGAGTTTGTCTTGCTGTGAAAGAGTTTTCTTTAATTTCTTCCCTTTTTTAAAGCCAAGTTTCATGTTGCGTTTTAAGCGCTGAGACTTTTGGGAATAGGATTTCATGTGAACAAGTCTCAGTACCAACTTGCTGCAAGAAGAAATGCTGGTGTGTGTGTGTTATCACACCATGAGTCACTGTTCCCTCCCCTCTCTCCCCCCCCCATGCGTAGGAGGCTGACTCCTGCTGTTTTGAGCCCCAGAGCTCCTGACAGCTTTTCGGCTGGGGAAAGGGGTGGCAGTGGGGAAGACGACTCACCTGCCTACTCATTCCAGCATTACATGGCTGTGTCAACGCTAAGCTTCAGTAGGTACCTCTGTTGATGCCCCCCTCTTCCCTTCAACGTGCCCCCATCCCACGCCTCTGGGTCAGGCGATCCAGCGCTTCCTCTCCTTGTTAATCCTTGGAAAGTTCTTTGCAGCAGTTGCAAAGTCCAACGAAAAACATCTCCTTGGCTTGAGAGCCGGCTACCTGCAGGGCTGCATTAATTTATTTTCTGGGGAAGCACATCCCCACAGTTGCACTTGGTTCCTGTAAGAGGCAGCCGAACTGGGAGAGACTTCCTTTTCAGACTTGGGGCCCACCCTTCGTTCAAAGAGGTCTGTGCCTTTGGTCACCGTGGCACAGTGACTACGCATATAAATGCAAGATCTGGCAGAGAGATGCTGTAGCAACCTGATGCTTTGGAAAATCCCTAGTGTGCTTAGGGAGGGAGGGTGGCAGGCTGGGCTGCAAAAAGGCTTGTCTGTGTGTGGGAAGGGTCCCCTTCATGTCACTGTCTCGTCAAGTAAGGCAAACTTCAGGTGGCAAATCTCATTAAAATTCATCCCAGACAGATGGAATCGCTTAAGAAATCCAAACTTGTTAATGCAAGCCTGTGTGATCCTCCACCTCCGGCTTCCCATTTAGCTCTATGGGGACCACTGCTGCTTCCAGTCAGTGTTCTCCCCCCTCCCACTCCGGCTTTCCCCCCCATCCGCTCCTTTTTTTTTTTCAAGGGACACCTTTTTTGTTTGAGCACAATCATACAGTTTGCAAGAGCAGTTTACTACGGGTTTACTCCTGAAGCGGCCACTTAAAATCTCTCATCTTGCCTTAACTCCAGTTGAAGCAATGCAGGAGGGTCACTGTCTCTCCTTCTTGGCACCCAGGGGGAAAATGAGACAAGGAGAGGAAAGTTTGACTCCAGCAGCTGCATCATGTGAAACAAAGCAGTGTGTTGCTAAACTTAATGTGGGAGGGACCACATGACACACAATTAAGTGAGATGCACGAACAATTTTTATTTATATTTTTAGTTAACAAAATTTGTACACCACTTGATTGTACAAAACCTCTAAGCAGTTTACAAAAAAACATTCAAATTATCAGTAAAACAGTTAAAAATAAGTAAGTAAAAACATTGGTAAAACAAAGCAGACTAAAAAGACTGAAACACAGCAGCATCTGTATTATTTTCCGGGCCCAATTCAAGGTGTTGGTTTTGACCTTTAAAACCCTATACGATCTCGGCCTAGTTTGTCTGAAAGAGCGCCGCCAGCTTCATCAAGGATGCTGCTCAACAAGATCAGCCTCAAAAGGCCTCCTCTCTATCCCACCAGCTAGACTGGTGAGGACTAGGGAGAGGGCTTTTTCTATTGTGGCTCCCACTCTGTGGAATTCCCTCCCAAATGATCTCCGCCATGCCCCCTCTATGATGAACTTCTGCTGGGCCTTGAAGACCTGGCTCTTCAGGCAGGCTTTTGGGGTGGGTTAGGTTTATTACTACTGTTGAGATTTTTAATGTTTTAATGTATTTGTATGTTTTTATGCTGTATGTCGCTGGACAACCAGCCAGTTGCGCAGGTATACTTGATGGTCAGCTCCACTGTTTGGTGCAATTTAGGAGTGCAGAGAGATCACCCTTAATAGTCTGGAGGTGGGTGCTTGAAAGACTGGCTTTGTCTATATGAATCTGCCCCAAGTCATAGAATCATAGAATAATAGAGTTGGAAGGGGCCTATAAGGCCATCAAGTCCAACCCCCTGCTCAATCCAGGAATCCAAATCAAAGCATTCCCGACAGATGGCTGTCCAGCTGCCTCTTGAATGCCTCCAGTGTCAGAGAGCCCACTACCTCTCTAGGTAATTGGTTCCATTGTCATATGCCTCTAACAGTTAGGAAATTTTTCCTGATGTCCAGTCGACATCTGGCTTCCTGCAACTTGAGCCCATTATTCCGTGTCCTGCACTCTGGGATGATCCAGAAGAGATCCCGGCCCTCCTCTGTGTGACAACCTTTCATGTACTTGAAGAGTGCTATCATATCTCCCCTCAGTCTTCTCTTCTCCAGGCTAAACATGCCCAGTTCTTTCAGTCTCTCCTCATAGGGCTTTGTTTCCAGTCCCCTGATCATCCTTGTTGCCCTCCTCTGAACCCGTTCCAGTTTGTCTGCATCCTTCTTGAAGTGTGGAGACCAGAACTGGAAGCAGTATTCAAGATGAGGCCTAACCAGTGCTGAATAGAGGGGAACTAATACTTCATGCGATTTGAAACTATACTTCTGTTAATGCAGCCTAATATAGCGTTTGCCTTTTTTGCAGCCATATCACACTATTAACTCATATTCAGCTTGTGATCAACGACAATTCCAAGATCCTTCTCACATGTCGTGTTGCTGAGCCAAGTGTCCCCCATCTTATAACTGTGCATTTGGTTTCTTTTTCCTAAGTGTAGAACTTTGCATTTATCCTTGTTGAATTTCATTCTGTTGTCTTCAGCCCAATGCTCCAACCTATCAAGTTCCCTTTGTATTTTGTTTCTGTCTTCTATGGTATTAGCTATGGCCCCCAATTTTGTATCATCTGCAAATTTGATAAGCATGCTCTGTACCTCCTCATCCAAGTCGTTAATAAAAAATGTTGAAGAGCACTGGGCCTAGGACCGAGCCCTGTGGTACCCCACTTGTTACTTCCACCCAGTTTGGGAAGGAACCATTGATAAGCAACCTGATTTGTTTTATCAGTTTTATTTTTCACTTGACTTTGAATGCACATGTGCAGAAATATGGTCTGTAAATAAGGTGAAATACTGTTATCTTTTAAATTTTAAATTAAAATAATTGGCTTGCATCCAGTGTAGTGCTAAGTAACCCATTCCAATAGTGCAAAGATTGATGCTTGCTCAGAAGAACTCCACCCCCCACATGCCCCCTAAATCTGTTCTGGCTTTCTTCCCCCCAACCCTGTGGAGCAATTTTGGGGAGGGTTCGGGGCATACTCGGGGAGGAGAGGGGGGAAATTCAACTGTGTAAACATAAATCCTTGCACTAATGGAACTGAGTGCAGGGCCGGATTATCCATTAGGCTTAGTAGGCTGAAGCCTAGGGGCCCGGAGCTCTTGGGGGCCCGCAATCTGTGGAAGCAGGACAGGAGCCGCGGATCGCGGGACAAGAGCTTCTGAACCGCCCGCCATCCCCCCGCTTCACTTACCTTTTTCTCTGCTGGTTTTTGCAGTTTGCCATCAATCAAGATGGCGGCTGAGGTTTCCCTAAGGGGCTGAAGCCTCTGCCGCCATCTTGGTTGATGGCATGCATGCGTGCTACACGCACGCATTGCTGCCATCAACCAAGGTGGCGGCAGAGGCTTCAGCCCCTTAGGGAAACCTCAGCCGCCATCTTAATTAATGGCAAACCTGTGCGTGCATTGCGCGCAGCCAGAAAGAAAGCGGAAAGGCAGGTGAAGTGGGGGGGATGGGATGGGATGGGATGGGACAGGACGGCGGGCGGCTCAGAATCAGCCTAGGGGCCGTCTTCAGCTTAATCCGGCCCTGACTGAGTGCATTGGATACTTCCCACTCTCCAGTGCTTTAACATATATAATTGCTTGTACGCATCCATTATGTGATGGGAGAAATTCCCAGCGACGAATTGCAGGTCACAGACAGCCATGGCAAAAGAAAAGCTGCGAAAACACAGCACTTAAAACCCAAAGTATCTCTGAATAAGGTGCAAGTTTTCTAGTGTTCTTCATCAGGCTAGATGCTGAAAAAAATAAGGTACTGTATTGTGTTTAGAAAATCTTGGCTGATGGTAACGCCACGAGTCTGCATCTGGTGAGAAGACATAATTTGGGAGGAAGTAGCAGATATTCACCCTGTAGGTGCTATGGAGGTTGCAGTTGGTCCTGCTGGAATCAAGAAGCACAGCGGTGGCTGACTCCCCTTCTCTAGAAACGCCTGCTGTTACCCAAGTGTGTCTTCATCCTTGGATGAAACACACACATTCCTTGATAGGTAGAAAAGAAATAAAGAAAAGTTAGGTAGTCTGTATGTTAGTGTTGGTGGAAATTAATTTTAAGATGATGTGCCAGCTAAGAATAGTCAAGAGAAGCCAAACTGACTAACCGTACTTAGCTGTTGGAAGGCATCGTCCTTCAGATCATATAAAATCCCCCTTTACTCCAGTTTAGTATCCTGCTGTTGAAAGTTCCTGTTCGGTATTTTCCAAGTCACGCAAGAAGTTAAGGTAGCTGTGCTGGCCCATAGGACAAATTCACTCTATTTACAAATTTTGAAAATAACGGCAGGCAAATGGCAACAGAGTGGTAGCTTGCTACTAGGAAAAGGTCATTCAGATCCCCCAAATCCTGGGAGAACTGGGGGGTGGAATTTCCAAGGGGGAAAAAACCTTTGCGTTGTTTGGCTATATTCTGTTGTGTAAACAACTCTTTGAGCAATATGAATGCCGCACCACAGCGTGGGCTGGCTGCAAACTGGCAAAGTGTTGCTGTGTTTTCCAGCTGGAGAAATAAGACAGCCTGGTTGCTGGTGTGGTGATGGCACGAGGTCTTGTCTCAGAGGCCTATCTCCTGCTCACTCTTCTGTTCCCTCTGTTGGAGTTGGAGCAGCACCAGCAAGAGATGCAGTCACAACTTAAGCCTCATGGAGGTTTGATAGAGAAAGTTGTTCTTGTTTAAGCAGCAGAGATGGCCCAACTTTTCCTCTCTGAGACTAGCTTATCTCCTGGGGCTTTCGGTGTGTAATTAAGCCTGGACCACCTGAACGTCTGCTAAGCTTCTGATATCCCATCCTAATCCTCTGTAGCTCAGTCTCCTGTGACATTTGCTTGCTGGGAAGCAGCTTAGGTTTTCCCCGCACTTCCCGTTTTGCTCAGCCTCTGTCTTGCTTGGCTCGAGATGCAAACAGGGCAGGAAGATGAGATCTTTTTGTTGCCTTGTTTATTTATTTCTTGCATTTGTGGAAGTGGAGTACAGCCGCAGCAAGACTGCACTGAAAGGCTTGTTGACTTTATTTAGGGTGAAAATCTGGAGTTCCTTTTTTTTTTAAAAAAAAAGAGAGACTTTGGAAAAGATATGTTGGCACTTCTGACCAAACTAGTTCCATTCAATTTTCTGCATTTCTGTGTTTGCCTCAGAAAAACTGTAATTCCTGTCAGGCTCTGGTTTCCCTTGAAGTTTCTTTTTTCAGATGTTCCTCTGCTTTTCCCTTATTTGTTTGTTTGTTTGTTTGTTTATTTATTTATTTATTTATTATTTGATTTATATCCCACCCTTCCTGCCAGCAGGAGGCCAGGGTGGCAAACAGCAGCACTAAAAACACTTTAAAACATCATAAAAACAGACCTTAAAATACATTAAAACAAAACAACATTAAAAACACTTTAAAAAGCTTTAAAAACATCTTTTTAAAAAGGGTTAAAATATTAAAAAAACATACTAACAAGAAATTCTAACACAGACACAGACTGGGATAGGTCTCAACTTAAAAGGCTTGTTGAAAGAGGAAAGTTTTCAAAAGGTGCCTTCAAACTCCATCGCTTACACCTCCGTACCCAAAGAGTGACATGTGGTATCAGGTGACTATATTTCTTTTTCTTTGATCGATTTTCACTAATGACAGGCTCTTCTTGTGACAACCCCAAACCTGTTTACAAAATTTCAGGATGAGAGTGATGTCCATGACTGCATCATGCCAAACCATGGTATTATGGCTCTGAATCTGGGTTCAGCTCACAAACCATCGTCAGCTGTCAAAACAAGGTTATTATCCAGCCATGGTTTCAAGGTGGTAAACTCTAATTTGTACAAACAGTAGTTTTCTATTACTTCTGAATTCACAAATTGTTGGCTCAATTTATTTCTGTTGCTGATGCAGCAGAGAGATGGGCTGGAAGTTTGAAATGTGGAGGAGACATTCAAAGTGTGGTGTGGTGGAACAGCTCACTAACTGCCTTGTCAACCTGGACCTCAAGCAGATTCAGGGCATTTTGACAGCCAGCACACAGAGGTTGGTTGAGGTTGCTTTGCCTTATCTTCTGGCACCATGTGGCAAGTCAGTCTTGTGACAGCTGCCACACCCCATTGCAAATTTCCAAAAAATAAAGAAAGGTGCCTGAAATGGAGTGGTGAAAATTTGGTCTATCTGGATGGCATTGCTGGTTGTGTGTGTGTGATTTCCTCCTCCTTACGTTATTTGGCCGTGCAATGAGGTGGCCGCCTGCTCGCGTTGTCACCTCTCATTTCCATGCAATGAAAATTCTGGGAGTTGTTTATTTCTATGCTGCTTTGGGGCCAAAAAGGGACCTTAAGGTGACTCATGAATCATAACACACAAATGCAAAATTCAAGTACCCGCCCCAAAATACCATTTACCAAAATGTAAAGCAAAACCTTAACATTTCAAAAAAGACTAAAAGCCAAATACTTTCAGGTTCCTGCCAAAAAGGTGAAGGGTAATCCCTCTCCTTATGAAGGGTCCGAGGCAGGGAGGTGGGGCAGGACAGATGGAAAACCTCGTCCCTTAATAGTCCAGCACCATCTCTCCCCTGCAGCAATCCCTTGCAGGCAGTGCGCAAAGCATTCTATCATTTTCCCTTCATGCAAAGACTTTTTGTTTGTATCTGAATATTTATATGTCTGTGTGTGTTCTGAAAACTTCAGAAAAAGTCTTCCTATCAAGGAAATGAGGCAAGAAGCAGAAGCTCATTTGCACTCTGCTTTTACTTGTGCATAGTGCCACTCATAGTAGGGAAAGCAGGAGTCGAAATCTCCCTTTGGGCATTTCAGGAGCTGGCGGGAGTGTGGGCATCCATCTCCATATTGGCCCCTGAAACAAATCATGCCAGCAGTTGGACTGGCTCCCTGCGGATCCGCTCTCCTGAGAATAGACTTCTGCTGCCAGACGAGGCAAGTCCATCCACGACCAACTGGTGTTTGTAGACATAATTTGAGCTGGCTCTGCCTTTGGGCAGGCTCAACCTGGTGGATAAAAGCCCAGCTTCCTATCAGATAAATCTGATCTCTTGCTGACTTTGGAATAAAAGCAAACCTGGCAAGTAGCGGGTTGTGTGTTGTTTTTTTGTAATCCAGGGGCAGATGATGTGGTAACTGTGGGCTTTTTCCTTTCGTATTAAGAAAGTGACAATTTAATTGCAGGCTAGCCCCTCAAGAAGGGGGTGCAAATCAATAGGTGTCAGGCAAGGCACTCGTTTTCAGATAAAATCTATTTGTAAATTACAGTCATTTGTCTGCTTGCAGAGTCAAAAGGAGTTAATTGCAAACAGCTTGAGCTAGAGCTCCAAAATGGATTCTCCCATTTCCCTTCTTCCATCTGAGCCTCGTCCTGGGTGCTGCAGGGGGCACCAAGATATACCAGCCGGATAGCTGCACCTTCCAAGAGCAGAGTTTGGTGTAATAAATCATAGAATCATAGAATAGTAGAGTTGGAAGGGGCCTACAAGGCCATCAAGTCCAACCCCCTGCTCAATGCAGGTATCCAAATCAAAGCATTCCTGACAGATGGCTGTCCAGCTGCCTCTTGAAGGCCTCCAGTGTTGGAGAGCCCACTACCTCTCGAGGTAATTGATTCCATTGTCGTATGGCTCTAACAGGAAGTTTCTCTTGATGTCCAGTCGACATCTGGCTTCCTGCAACTTGAGCCCATTATTCCGTGTCCTGCACTCTGGGATGATCGAGAAGAGATCCCGGCCCTCCTCTATGTGACAACCTTTCATGTACTTGAAGAGTGCTATC